>NC_061481.1:2827868-5655737 GCF_022581195.2 Helicoverpa zea | reverse complement strand
CCTATTCATATTCCTATTTTTATTGCGCTAGATATAGACGCCAAGCTGGCCTAAACTAAAACTTTTGATACTTACAAAAAAAAAGTTTAATAATTAAAAAAAAAATGTTTCGCACCTCTGGCCGTATAATGCAATATATCAAAAAATTTCAAATAATTCATAGATTGACTCCCTGAAAAATAATTAGGGCCAATTGTGCGAGACCGGAGATATGTCCTTTTATTCGTTCAGCTTCATACAAATTTTTGAATAAAAATTTCTCAAAGAGCCGTTTATGAGTCTATACTATAATTATACAATTTTAAAGTATGTATGTGGTCTTCCGAAAGATATTCAGGCGTAAAAGTCATCACTTTCGAGGTTACTAATCGGATGTCTATGCAACCCGAAATCCATCCCACAGTGCGGCAGTTCTCTTCAAAACGGCTCCAACACCGTCAGGTGCACCCTTTCCATGCCCTGCCTCTGTATAATTCCAAGTAATCTGTAATCTGTAAAAATCTGTAAAAAAAACTGTGTCTGTACATTGAATATACTAAAAAAAAAATAATTGAGTGGGGTTTAGAAACAGTGATGGAGCACAAATCCAAAAAAAAATCTGTCTGTATGTCTGTATGTCTGTTTGTTTGTACACGCTAATCTTCGGAACTACTGGACGGATTTCAATGATTTTTTCTTTGTTGTATCAGTATTAAGCCTGGTCAACATATAGGCTATAATTTATCTTCGAAACTTGAAGACCTGATGCAGAACACCAACAGACCAACAAAACTATAAGAGATACAAAAATGGTGCCATGGCAAAAATTGTTTCATGTGATGAGCATTTTCAGTTGAGATAATAAATTTTAAGATCTGGAACACCTGATGTGGAACCCCAAGAGCCCAGCTTCTCTGTACCATATACAGGTATGACGTTTTAGCAAAAGTTGTTCAATTTGATAAGCACTTTCTATTGACTTATATAAATTGAAGATCTAAAACACCTGATGTGGAACTCAGGGGCCCAGCTAGACTATAGCATATAGAGGTATGACGTTTTAGCAAAAGTTGTTCAATCTGATAAGCACTCTCTATTGACGTACATATAAACATCGAAGATCTGGAACACCTGATGTGGAACTTCAAGAGCAATACTACACTTGAACTGTATAGAAATTAATGTTATGAAATAGGTATGGTGAATCAAAAAAAGTAATTAGCCCGTCTTTAAGATAACCCTAAAATAATGGACACGTATTTTTTTTCTCTCTCTCACAAACAAATAATAACGAAGATACAACAACATTATTATATCTCATTATTATTTTGTATGTCTCTTCCAGACCTCGGGACTACAAAGTTCCGAATTTTTGGGAGGCAAACGTGGGGCCGAAGCCAACACGCTGAAGCCCTTTTGAGACAACTTTAATGAAATGGTGACACAAATGACAAAACCGACGATTATCCCTTTAAACACTATAAAAATGAACCCAAGGACAATCCCCGGTGGACGTCGTTAAAAAAAAAAGACAATCCCCGGTACTGTGCTAAACTATTGCTAACTATGGAGGAAAACTACTTGGGCTATTGTGATGGGATATTAGTGGATGACAATGTATTAGGTACATGTAAAAATGGCAGGTGGAGACTCGCCACCTCACTTACTGGGCCCCCGGGAACCAGTCACTGAATAGCAACAAGAGGGCAACAGGGACATGAGCGGCTGAAGGGTGAGGACACCTCGGCGGACTTGAAACGCAGATTACGCGCTCCCTGTGCTTACCATGAGGCACCTACCCTCCGAGCAGGGCTACTAATCCTGCTCTAGCGACTCCACTCTGGACGGCCAAGCCAAGCCAGAGGCGTGAGATCTACCCCCGTCATAGTTCACTCCGACCGGCCGGAGATGGGGGACAGTATACTCTCCCTGGAGAACTCAGTATATATAGCCCCGCGGGGTCGCTACTCCCCGTCATCAGCCTCAGATGTCCTGCAGTGCCTATATCTCATTATTATTGTCGTTATTATCTCAAGAGCCTTTGTCCCAATTATGTTAGGGTCGACTTCCAGTCACGATGCAACTGAGTACCAGTATTTACAAGGAGCGACTGCCTATCTGACGTCCACAAACCGGTTACCCGCTCAACCCAACACCCCATGGTAAGACTTACTGGTTTCTGACTACCCATAACGACTGCCAAGAATGTTCAATGACAGCCGGAACCTACAGTTTAACATCCCTCCAAATAACGGTCATTGGTATCCAAAATATACGTAGAAAGTACATACGAACTTAGAAAAGTTGCATTGGCAGGCACTTGCCAGACCTGGAATCAAAGACGCACGCTCATACTTGAGAGATTGGTTCTCTACCCACTAAACCGCCACGACTTTGTCATCTATTTAATGTTTTTTACGCGGACTAATTAGAATCACTGCTTTTATCCCTATGGTCACGTCTATTGCGGTTCAGTTCTCAGCGTTTTGTTTAGTCTGCTGTGCTTTTGCCGTTAAAGTACAAAAATTAAATATATGGAACGTTTCTAATGGTTATGCGTATTCCGTTGTTTTCAAGTCAACGGGTCCTTAAAATTCAATATCAGACTATTCAGATCTTTGATTTTGCTGACCCCGTAGTCGCTGGCATAAGGGACAGGATCCGCGTACGAAGTCGCGGGCAGAAGCTAGTATAACATAAAACATGAATTTGTTTCGGTACTGTGAAATGGGTGAGTCCGACAAGAAATGTATTGTTGTAATAAAAAGATTGATTTCTAAAGCTTGTTTTATCAGAGGAATTAAATGCGCCCAAAAAGCAGCCACATCATGACGGAGACAACTACTAATAGTGCATACAGATATTGGTCGTAATGCTCCTAAAGAAAAGTTATGAGTGTTAATGACTGAGGTATGCAAAGTAACCTGTTGTCTGCTTCCTCCAAAATGAAACGATTGAACTTCCTCAGCATACTTTAAAGCGTAATTTTCTGAAAAATCTACGTGAATAACGGCTTCTGATGCTGTTAAATTTTCCTTTAAGTTCTTCATTGTAGTATATTGGACTTCAATATTATGAATATGTACGAAAAATGGACTTATCAACATTTCTAATTCTTTTATTGCTGTTAGTGGTTTTTAATTATTCGTTCCTTAACTGTTACTTGATTCTTTTTAAATCCCTTTTTCGTCACTAACTCTTTGGTTGCTTTTTTCCACTTAAAATAAATCAGATTGGAATCATTCGAAAACTCTTTGTAGTTAATATTCTTATCTCGACAAGCAATGCACTCTCTTAATAAACATTTTGCGTTCCTGGGTTCACAACATAAATGGGATACTAATCCATGCGAGTTATTTTCGCTTATAATCATAGCTGGGCACCGTTAATAAAATAGTTAACTTCGTTAATCCGCTACAAAAAAAGTTAGCTTCGTTAAACGTTAATGCGTTGTAACATTTCGGAAGAATTAACGCAAGTTAAAGTTAATCGTTAATCCGTTAACTATGTGTAAAATTGTATTTTTATATTGTTGCGTCAGTGAACTTAAAAAACCTGTTGGTTGGTTTAGGTTTTGGAAGTTAACAGGTTAGGAACAAAACAAAATACTTGTATCATCCAAATAAATGTGTAATTTAATCGTCGGCCATAAGGTGCATATTCCCCTTCATAAACATTAACATGTTGAAGTTCCCGTCTGAAAGCGAGGCTCGTTTTGGGGTTAAAATGTCTTTACCCGTGGAAAACAGCCGTTCTACTGCAGCGCTTGAGGGTATAGCAGTATTGTATTTAATAAATAGATTTATAAATATCTGTTTTCCGAGGAATCCGGTGCTCCAATACTCTTGACATTGAAAGAGAAATTGAGCTGAATCGGGGGTCAAAGGTGTTCGTACAATCCCTTGGAAGAAGCCACGAGAAAATCGCGAAATCGAGATCGCTCTGAGACAGCTCAAAAATGTAAAAGCCCCTGGCGAGGACGGCATTACGACAGAGCTATTAAAAGCAGGAGGTAAGCCCGTACTAGGGGAGCTGCAGAAGCTTTTTAACGCTGTCCTGTTTGAAGGGAGAACTCCAGAGGCGTGGAGTAGGAGTGTTGTCGTCCTGTTCTTCAAAAAGGGAGACAAAACCCAGCTGAAGAACTATCGACCCATTTCCCTTCTAAGCCACGTATATAAGCTGTTCTCAAGAGTGGTCACGAACCGACTCGCGCCGGAAGACTCGACGAATTCCAACCACCGGAGCAGGCTGGGTTTCGGAGCGGATACAGCACCATAGACCACATCCACACAGTGCGGCAGATTATACAGAAGACCGAAGAGTATAATCAGCCCCTGTGTCTAGCATTTGTGGACTATGAGAAGGCCTTTGACTCGGTTGAAATCTGGTCTGAAATCTGGTCTTTCACTCTCTGCTACGCGCCGCGCTCGCCGCGCCCGGCACTTGTCTGAACCTGTTTTTCGCGCCTCCTCCCGCGGAGCCGTGCGGTAAATAGTAGGCATTGGATTAACTATTAACGGACTTCTGCATAATTAACGGAAGTTAACAAGTCCGTTAACATTTTTTAAAGTTAACTTAAAAGTTAATCCGCTAATCAAAATGTTAACTTCGTTAATTAACGATTAACGGATTAACGAGTTAATGCCCAGCTATGCTTATAATGGATGCATTATACAAAGCTTTAATTAATAATTCTATATTCGTATGTTGAGAACACAAACATGTCTCCCTGCCTGAAGGTTTAGGATGAAGTACCCAAAACGGGCGATGTTTCGTGAAAAATGAATAACTTACTTTAATATTTGCTTCTGATAGTAATTTTTTGTGTAAAACTTTCAGTGGGGCTGTACCGTTTCTGCATCCTCCTCTTGTTTTTTGTTATAAATTCTTTCTTGCCAGCAGAAATAGTACTTACATCGTCATTGTTGTAAAAATTTTCGATTGATTCTAAAACTTGTTGGCGAAGCAAGCGTAATTTTGTGTTCTTTCTGGACCTCAAAAGGGAAATAGCTCTAAAACGATTCTTATTTATACACGTCTTCTCTTTAGTTATCTCTAGGTTGCTATCATAATTCTGGTTTTTTGATATGTCACTCTTGTTATTGAGATTTGCTTTTAGCCTTAAAAGGTTCTTTATAATATTTACCAATTTAATTCTCTTCTTCAATTCGTGATATCTTATCTTCCTTTCTGCTTTTTGTACGTCTTCTTTTGTAAATAAACCGATAGGGTCCTTTGTAAAATCGGTTTCTTCAGAAATTTCATCTGCTTGAACATTAATTACATTTGGAAACTCTGATGGCGCTTCTTTTTGTCGCTGTCTATATTTCTTCGAATTTTCCTTCCACTGTTTACGCAATTTTCTTTGTTGACGTGGACTTTTTTCTGTGATGGATGTCTGTTTCTTTTCTTCTTTACGTTTCTTATATTTGGCTCGTTGTTTTTCTTTTTCTAAGGCATATAGTTCGGGGTCATTTTTTATTTCTAAATACTTGCGTCTTTTGCATAGCCTTTGCATCATCTACAAATCTACAAATTGACGATGAATGATGTTACGATAAATGACGAAACAAGTTGAAACACGTTCCTGTCAAAGCAAACGCAAACCTACAATGTAACACTGTTCTTCATAATTAATAGAAATTCAATATGATCCATGTTCATTTATCATTAAAATAAAGTAAAATATACTTACCAACAATATTTCCAATCGTTTAATGACGGAATTCGTTGACAAAATAAAATCAATTCACTTCAAAACGTAATTTTACTATGTATACGTGCAAACTCGTATGAATATCAACGACGACTGAGGTGGCGTGCGGGGGAAGCTACTCGAAATGCGTTTGGATACTTGTTTAAATATTTTCGTTGAACAAATTTCTTGAAACAAAAATCGTGGAAACTAATGACGATATTTTTGTGACGAATTTTTAAATGGTTATGTAACGATGTCAGGGGTAAATCTCGATTTAGAAAAGTAATAAATATTAAGTTTATACTTAAAACTTGAGGAATTAAATCAAATAAGATTTAGGCAAACTTGTATGAGATTTTGTAAAACTAGTAAGCATGGTAATGAAAGTAACGGAGAAGTAAATGATTTCCGTGATACAATTTTTAAGTTTTTAAAATTGTGGTATAATTGTTTTGTTATTTTATTACCTACTATTCATAAATAAATGTATAAAGAATATTCTTAGGTATATTTTACATATGGCGTAGTGGTATTTTTGTGAAAAAATAGAATCACACCAATAATATGCCAATTTGAAAATCCACCCACGGGCTAAAGCACGCTGATCCTTAGTGGAATCTGTATCAGTGCCCTCCACACATTTCCATAAGCCTTCCAAAACAAGTGTTATTTTCATTTGGAATTTCCACGTGTTATAGCTTCCTACTTCATCCAGTTTCTCAAATGTTCTAGCAGATTGAATGGCCTGAGGCACATAGCCATTCTCCGCCGCCATTGTCATACACGTAGTAGAACAAAGAAAAAAAATCACTCACGTTGATCTTGATTCTTAACGCTCTGGGCTAATAACCACCAAACCAAAAAGTTTACAACTTTCCTATTAGCGTATCGCCCAGAAACAGGGATGTGTGACTAGCTGTTCCCCCCGGTATCACCCACTTTTTACCCCTGGATAAAAATTATCCTAAGTATGTCCTTTGGGCGTGGCTGAAACCGTGGGGTACAGCCAGTCTATGAATATATTTTGGCAACTTTAGTTCGTAAGTATGTTTTGTATATTTGTTTGTTATTTTGTTATATGTTATATGTTTGTTATTACTTTGTTACACAAAGAAGACGGATCACAATCCATACAAAATTGCCCCACGTCCTATAACAACGTGACGTATCTCAAAAAAAAGATAAAAATGTTTAAAAAAATATGGCATACTCTCTAATTCATTTTTTTTACACCTTCATACGAAAAAAATGCTTTAAAAATTGTTCAGGCGCTGTTATGAAAACATCGTTCATAGGACTATTTATAGACTATTTTATTAAATTATTTTTTTTTTGTTTGATAGGGTATACCTCACAGGTGGTCTCATAATCATCAGGTCAGGATCTGATGATGGAAACCCTGAGAAATCCAGGGCAACTTTTGAAAGTTGTAGGCATGCGCAGGATAAAAACTTGACTATAAGGTGTATGTCTTATAACAATATGCAACAGTAAAGGTTTGGAGCTGACCTGATGATGGAGACGAAAGAAGGTCGAGGGAACTCGACAACCGAATATGTAAACTAGCTCGTATTTGGGCTCATAATTTTTGTATTGATAAGAACTTTCCACTTATGCGGATAGTGACAACTGTGCTTGTCACTGAAAAGCCAAAAATAAAAAAAAAACTTCCAAAAACACTGAAAAGCAAAAAAAACTAGTCTTAAGAACATCGGCCTAGAAGTCGGTGGGGAAATAAACTTAGGTACATCCATTAGACACCGACTTCTGAGGTAGTTTAAATATTTTGTTGTCGAGTTCCCTCGACCTTCTCTGGTCTCCATCGTCGGGTCAGCTCCAAACCTTCACTGTTGCAAAGGTCTATTCAATACAAATAATATGAACCCAAACACGAGCTAGTTTACATATTCGGTTGTCGAGTTCCCTCGACCTTCTTTCGTCTCCATCATCAGATCAGCTCCAAACCTTTACTGTTGCATATTGTTATAAGACATACACCTTATAGTCAAGTTTTTATCTTGCGCATGCCTACAACTTTCAAAAGTTGCCCTGGATTTCTCAGGGTTTCCATCATCAGATCCTGACCTGATGATTATGGGACCACCTGTGAGGTAAACCCTATCAAACAAAAAAATAATTTAATAAAATAGTCTATAAATAGTCCTATGAACGATGTTTTCATAACAGCGCCTGAACAATTTTTAAAGCATTTTTTTCGTATGAAGGTGTAAAAAAAATAAATTAGAGAGTATGCCATATTTTTTTAAACATTTTTATCTTTTTTTTGAGATACGTCACATTGTTATAGGACGTGGGGCAATTTTGATCCATCTTCTTTGTTTTTATTAACATTAAGTTTATACTTACCTATTTTGAATCTAATATGAAAATGTTTAGTTTAAGTAAGAGAGACCAAAAATTCTTCGAATAGGTACTTCTATTTAGCAAAACTATTGTTATTTTAATTAGGTATTATATTGTTGGCTAATAAGTATAATTGTTTAACTTGAATAGAATAGAATAGAATTTTTATTTTGCAAATATGGGTATACAAAAGTTCTTATAATTATAAAGTTCAGCCATATTTTACCATTCGGTATGCAAACATTATTACATTGATTTTTGTTAATTGTAATGTATACCTACCGTTTTGTTGTTAAGCTCGAATCTCAATCATTTAATTTTCAATTCCTAGTTTTTAAGCAAAATAATTTGTCAATGGAAAGAAGTTATACGTTCCTTATAATTGCTGACTTTAGAATTAAATCATACGTAATTATAAATACGCAATACATAAACTCCTTTAAATTGTAAAAACATATAATAGATCTAAAATAATATGAGGATGTATTCGTGAGTCAAGGGCTTAAGAAGGAACATGGTGGGTTTTAGTCAGTAAGAGTCTGACACTCCCTCACGCTGCACCCACAGCGGGAAACTCCCTGTGTACCTATTAAAATTTGTACTTAACTTATAATCATGATTCCATGTGAATTTAATTTTGAATTCAATTATTCAAATTACTGGAAATTGTATATGTTCAAGACATAAACTTGATTTGGTTGTGTACCTATATAGCTAATTTTCAGCTTTCAATAGATTTTGTAACATGTGTATACTTAATATTGTGTGCTGCTTATTATGTGCAGCACTTAATGATCAGCGTTTTCTAAGAATATGTCAATAATATGAATTAAAGAAATAAATAAAATGTACACTAAATATATTTTTGTTTTATTTTCATCAACCATAGTTTTTTACCCACAAACCGTCAGTTGCACAAAGCTCCATCAAAATTAAAGCTTCATTAAATCTATTGCTGACTCTTTCTTTGTCAACAAGATAAAAAGTGTCAGCAATAGATTTAATGAAGCTTTAATTTTGATGGCGCTTTGTGCAACTGACGTTTAGGATCTTATGCATGAGCTGTTCACCTCGTTGGTTTAGTAGTCGTATAGCGCGACTGCTGTGCACGAGGTTCCGGGTTCGATTCCCATGTCGTGCGGAATAGAATTGAATATAATAGATTTATTAATTTCTAAACATGAGTAGGTACTAACATACACAGGTATGCAAGATCTTTCAATAATGTACACAGGTAGCAATCTTGTTTGGCTATCATGCTAGAAATAGCATACAAATAATAATTTCACAATTTTAAGGTAAAGTAAAAAACTTCAATTAAAATAATAAAATATCTTGACTTAGCGCACGAGGTTGTCGCCATATGGGATGTCGACACGGCTGTTATTGTGCCGATTGTCATTACGGCCAATGGTCTAATAGCCAAGAGCCTCGACCAACACCTCAGGAGGCTCTCGTTGGGCGGCTGGATCAAGGGATTGATTCAGAAGGCAGTACTCCTTGATACGGCGCGTATTGTGAGGAGGTTTCTGTCTCTGGGACCCTAACCACCGGTACCTTGGACCCTGTGCCCGATATCGGTGGCCATCTATTTTTTATATTTTTTAATGTTTTTTTACTTTTTTTTGTAATCTAATATTTAAAAATATAAATAATATGTTGAAAGACAAATAAATGTACTAGATAAGTCAATAAAAAAAATGACAATAAAAATGAAAAGTATGTTTGAAAATCATTCATGTTGTAAAAACACTTATCTATACATATAATAAATCTGTAGAAAAGTAATTTTTGTACATTGAAGAAATTGACAAAAAAAATAGCCAGCATGTTAAAGGATAACTAACAGAACCCATTTCCATCATTTTTGTAATTTTTGTCTGTTTATCTGTTTGTTTGTTCGGGATTCACGTAAAATCCACGAATTAAATGCAGACAATGCTTATATACAAAAATTCTACGTAACTTGGGGTATTACTTAGTTTTTGTTTCATCGAAATCGATTCACTCTATCAAAAGATATGATTAATTTTGTGAATTCAACATGTAAAATATTACGACACGCAATCTATTTGTCATAACTGTACATTTGAATGTTGTACTTATATTAGTTGATCGGCCTATTATTAATCTTTACACAGAAAATCACACCTTTATAAGTAACTTCGGAAGAAAAAAAAAATGAAAATTTTGTTTAGCCAAGGTTAAAGTAGCTCCATCTGTGGTAAATAAAATACATCATCAATTTGTCAAAGGAGCGAGGTGGTAAATGACAATATTACCATACATTCTTTATAGAGGATTATTATTTCAACAGATGGAGTTGTGTATTTTCCGTAATTCACCATATTTTAACACGAAGTGTAATTTTTCGATAGACATTTCAATTGTGTTTGTCAGTTTGCCGTGCCACATCAAAATCCAACTATAATTATTACCTTGATGAAAGGAAAATTAATAGTTCTCGGCCAAATTTAAAACGGTGCCATCTAAATTATTTTTTGAACATTATGTCAAAAATGATGACTTTAGTGGAACAATTACTTATCATTTAAAGTTACAGATGGAGTTCATATCAGGATTTTTTCATAAACATAGTTTAGCTTATCTTCCACTAATGTGGTGGCCTTAAAACAAATTACTTTGAGTGAGTAGTATTAAGTAGACCTTAATTATTTTTTCTGATGCAAAATATGTAAAATTAATCCTAGAAGAAATGAGGATCTATCTCTCGCAGGCGCTGCTAAGCGTGAGGTAGGTAATGTAGGATTCTGTAGCTTTAAAAACAAGCCCAGATACAAAGTGCAGATAAGAAATGGGAGCTTTCTCGATTTAATACCATACACACGTAAAATGCTTTATGCGTCTGAAAACGTACAAATTACGCGCCGCATACCAGAGACAAGTTTACTTTCAACTTCTGATCGCAAATACACTGTTCACGATTACGAACAGTCTCAGTAAGACCCGAGCCAAGTCTAAAAAAACACCTTTTTGTATAAAACTACGTTTGATGTCATTTAATCACAAAGACAGAATTGTTCTCTGTTGCAAATCCTATCCACCTATATCCTATCCTAATCCAGAATGCATTGCAGGTGTGCATTGCACAAAAACCAATGGTATCCTATTCGAGAAGTCAAAAGACTTGACCTGCTAACGTCAGCTTCTGCGCTAAGCAAGTGTTCTTAATAGTACCATCAGAATTACATTCATCGTTGAATGAGGTGATTAAATTTTCAGAAACCACAATAACAGTAGGAGCCAAAGCGTATGATCGCTTCATAGAGCTCTGATTGGCCCCAGGTGACCAAGTCAGGTCTGATTTGTTTGTTCATCAGATCTTTGACAGTGTTTCGGTGGATACTTACTGTCGTCCTGTTTACGTGTGACACAAAATATGGTATATAAACGTCCTCCGCAATAGCGACATTTTCCCGGTGTGCGGTAGTGACGCACAGTATACAACACTTATGTTTCTTTTGATTTGCTGGCTCCACCAAGAAATGGCAAATTGCGAGCGTACATTTTGAAAATCTTGGCAAAACTGCAGTTTTCAAGTACGAACACATGAAGTGGACTCGCACAGATACGTACATTTTGCCTATTCGTGAACTAATGCAAACATTTCGGTGGAGTCCCGGCTTAGGCCACCACATTAGGCGTGCGCGATCCTCGGGCGTGTGAGTAGCGCGGGCGCCGCGCGTGCGTCGCGCGCGCGTTGCGTGACCGTCGTGTTTTGCTGCCCTGCGGCATTTGCAGCGCGCTCGCGGCTTGCACGCGCCGCTCTCCTTGACGTTTAACTGCTAAGGCGTTTAGCGGGCGAAGGGGTAAGAACGCAACTCGAGCGCCGCGTGCTCGCCGCGAGCGCGTCGCTTGCACTCTTCACACAGGCCGCAGGGCAGCAAAACGCGACGTTCACGCAGCGCGCTCGCGACGCCCGCGCTACTCACACGCCCGAGGATCACGCACGCCTAATGTGGGGTCAGCCTTATCATAGTGAGTAAGTGCACAGAAAATCCCCGTCATACAAGTGTTTCTCCCCAGTAGTGAAACTATCCTACCCTATGCGCCTGCTGATGATGATGACTCATTTTATCATCCATCCAGCTATTCCCCAACTATGTTGGTGTTGGCTTCCAGTCACCGAATCTGTTTGAGTACCAATATTTTGCTTGGAGCGACTACCTATCTACCTATCTTCAATCCAGTCAACTACACAAGACGATATCCATGGTAAGACTGACAGACTTTCTGGCTTCTGATTAGTCGCAGCAGCTGCAGAAAATGTACAAATGACAGCTTTGTCAGACTCAAAGCATATAGACATAGATTATAGCTGTTTCCTGTGAAAATTACTTACGCACCATACGTAATAATTTTCCAAATCGGCTGACTAGATCCAGAGATATTCACAACGTCACAAACTTTACTTCTTTTGTTTAGATAAATGGTCACATCCACAACACAACCTTGATCAATGAATCTATGCGACTGCTAAGTGCTAATCCTAATTATACTGTCACGTGAAAGAATGCACCTACGGGATAAGTAGTATTTTGACTATTCTATATTGCCCACGCAGACGAAGTTGCGGGCAACAGCTAGTCCGTAAATAAATGCCGTAATTTTATTTTGATTGCTGAAATGCGTCGGATTAAGAAGCTCCGAAAGCAGCCCGTAGTCTGGAAGTTGGTGATTGATTCACCCGTGCATCGGAGAGCACGTTAGGTCCTGTGCTCTAGCGAGGAATTCCGGATATTTGCAGTAAGTATACGAAACGAATTGGGAGGAATTCCGGATATTTGCCGTAAGTATACGAAACGAATTGGGAGGAATTCCGGATATTTGCAGTAAGTACCTAAGTATACGAAACGAATTGGTTCATAGCTCGTGCCGATATTGTGATAAGAAAGTTTCTGCTGATAACAATATTTTATATCATTACATATTATCTATCCTTGACTGCCTCGTTGGTCTAGTGGTCGCAAGCGCGGCTGCTGTGCTCGAGGTCTCGGGCTCGACTCCCGGGTCGGGCCGAAATCGCTTTGTGGGTTTTCTTAAACTTTCACAAAGCAGCCCGTAGTCTGGAAGTTGGTGATAGATTCACCCGTGCATCGGAGCGCACGTAACTGTCGGTCCTGCGCCTGATCTCTCTCCGGTCGTGTCGGATTGTTATGAGAGTGAAGAAATAGTGAGTGCACCTGTGTCTGCACAAATGCTCGTCAACTATAATATGTCCTGCGCAGCTGGCTGCAGGCCCGCCGTAAGCGGGCGTGCAGCGCGTGCACAGCACGCGGGCGGCACGTCCTAGGGGGCGGCAAATCTAGCGAGTTATCACGTAATATTTAAAAAATACAATATCTTTTTACTAATGATTTGATTTCAATATTTCCGAACTCAGCAATAGCGCTAAGAATATTACTTACACTGCCGGTTTCAGTTAGGTACATCTGTTGAAAGGACATTTTCAAAATTAAAGATTCTTAAAAACGATTTAAGATCAACCAGTGGCGTAGCGTGGGGCAAATGCTATTTAGGGGGCGGCAAAATTAAACCAATAAAATTTCGGAAAAAGCCGCCCTAGCTTTGGTCGTCTCCTATCAATTTTGACTGTTTCACCCTTTGCATCCCCAAAAAAATTCGCGCTCGCTGCGCTCGCGGCTCCATGTCAGATATCGCATTTTATCTTTGTTTAATTGTTGAGGCATTCAATTCCGAATAAACATTTTTCGCGCACGTCCGTTATGGCTTTTTATGATATGTTTACTTCATGAAAACTCTAAGGAAAAAATCGCGCTCGCTTCGCTCGCGGCTTTTGCACTTCACTTCTGTGCGTCTTACTTTTTGACTTTGCTTTGTTAATTTACAGTGATTTTTATTTGTTTTGTGTACTTTAAAAATAAAAATTTCGCGCTCGCTCCGCTCGCGCTTCCTTACATATGGAATGTGTCTTATAATTTTTCAACGGGAAACCCACCAAATAACGTATTTTACTGACTTTAAACATTGTTATAGATATTTAAGTGCGTTAGTTTAAGTTAATCACAATCTTTCAATACATAGGGGCCACTTGGGTAATGATTGCACTGCATTGATGCCCTAAGCAATTGCTTAGTTTGCTTATGGGCTAACCCAGGACTGCTTAGGGCTTAGGTTACTCTGAACATTTCAAGTAAATAAAAAGTTATGTGTAATGTATGTTATGTATTGCAGTAGTTATTTATCCAAAAGTAGGTGGGTTTTCTGCAATCAGAGCGGTGCATGTACATATTTTTTTCTGTTGGACAAGTAAGATGGATATGAATGGGCGGGGGGTCCGGACCCCCTGGATCCGCCCCCCCCCTTATATATTTTTTGACAAAACGTATGTAGTCGTAGGGCGGCATAATCAGTTTTGCACGCGGGCGAACAAACAGCTAGCGGCGGGCCTGGCTGGCTGATCTCTTTATATGAGAACAGCCGCCTTGGCCGAAATCGGCCGTGGACGCCATTATAATTATTATCCTTGGCATACAAGATGTCTTCTAGCTATGAAGAGGAAAATATATTCAAGAATAGTTTTCAAGTTGCAATTTAGGTTGGCAGGGTTAAGCTACAGTCGTCGAGATCACGTTTTGGATGGGTGGGGTTAAGCAACCATCGCCAAGGCCACGTTTTGGATGGGTAGAGTTAAACAACCGTCATCGAGGCCACGTTTTGGATGGGTGGGGTTAAGCAACATTCGTCGAGGTCACGTTTTAGATGGGTGGGGTTAAACAACAGTTGCCAAGGCCATAATTTAGATGGTTAAAGGTTAAAAAAATCGCTGTAAGTTCGTCTGTCATCAAGCTGTAGGTATTTCAAGAACGCTGAAATATATATGATAGCTAGACAGCTGAAATGTACACAGATGATGTATTTCAGTTGCCGCTATAACAACGAATACTGAAAACCAGGATATAATACATACACACATCAAAAGTGTCTAGGGATCAACATATATTTTTGCAATAACTTTTCTCCTGATTGATATTAATTAAAATTTTCTTTAAGGATTCATCAAATAAAGTGTTTTCGTTTGTCACAGTAACGATAAACCAAGTCACCTTTGCACTAATAAAGAAATTTGCCATTTTCCTAATAAAGGGATTTTTGACATTTGAAACACTAACACAAAAGTTCGAAAAAAAAGACTGAAATAACAGTTTTCTTTAAAAGTTTATTGGGTAACTTAAACAATTAATAATCCGTGTTTCTACCGCGAACACTAACAACACAAGAACATCGGTTTGGCATACTCAAAATGAGTTCATCCAAATCACGATGTGGAATGGCCGCCCATGTTCGTTGCAACAACAAAAAAAGGTCTTCTTGCGACTGGATACCCTCCATATTCGGCAGAGCTCTTCTCTGTAGCATATCCCATGCATGCTCAATCGGGTTCAAGTCTGGCGACTGAGCAGGCCAGGGCAGGACATTGATGTTAGCTGCCGCGAGAGTCTGTCTTACAACTCTTGCGGTGTGCGGTCGTGCATTATCATGCATTAACTGAAATAAGGGACCGATTTGCACTTGTAGAGGAACGATGACGTCTGATACAATCGTCTCAGCATAAATTTGAGCGTTGAGGTTGCTTCTGATCCAAATCAACTCAGTTCTTCCGCCGATCCAAATACCCGCCCATACCATGATGGTTCCACCACTATAAGGATGGACTTCCTGGCAGGATTTTAATCGCTGTTGGCGTCCAGGGGTTCTCCAGTGTCGTATACGTCTTGTATCCGGTCTCATACCAAAACGAGACTCATCAGAAAAGCACACGAAACGCCATTGTTCTTCTGCCCAATTTCTGTGTTCAAGAGCCCATTGATATCGAATCCTACGATTGTGCATTGCTATAGGTGGTACCCGTAGCGGTCTTCGGGAATGAAGGTTCACTTCATGCAAGCGGTTTCTGACTGTTTGGTCGCTAATTAAGTTCCCTGAAGAGTGATGAAGCCTCACGGCTAACATCATGGCGGTTATTGTTGGAGCTCTTCGAGTTAAGATTTGAATGTATCGGTCTTGTCTCCGTGTGGTGCAGCGATACCGTCCTCCATGGCGCTCAGCTACGGTACCAGTGCTTCGGTAACGTGTCCAAAGTCGACTGATAACACTCTGACTTGTATTCAGAGCTAAAGCCACAGTACGTTGCCGGGAACCAGCTTCTATCATTCCCACGGCTCTGAGCATTTCTTCCCTGCTTAAATGACGTCGCCGCTCCATAATAACGTTGGTTTTAATCAGTAGTAGGGAAACAGTAGCACTAATAATGTCTTCAATGCGTTGTATGTGTTTATAGGGAAAATATTGACAGCTGATTTTCATCTTTTACTCGAATTTGATTCACAGTTCCTGATTCAAATTATGAAATGCACCAAAAAGGATCCATATAAATTTATAAAATCATAAATTTATTACAAAGCCACATCTCAATCTCAAGAAATCCGCATAAAAATGCTTGATCCCTAGACACTTTTGATGTGTGTATTTTAGAAGGGCGCGATTCCGACTCACACTTGGCCGATTTTATTTAATTGCTTATCAAAACTAGTTCTTATGATATTTTCTATCGGATTACTATAATATAAATTATTACATTTAATCTAATCCTATTATTATCGTCAATTGTTTTAGATAAACTCCCTCAAATGGAGATAAATTATTTTGATATCAATTTATTGTGTGTAAAATGGCCGGCGCAAGTGGTTGGATATTTACAATAAGTTTTATGTAAGTAAATATTATTATTTAGTTATTAAACCAATGATGTCTTCCTACCCGATTATCGGATAAGGCGGCGGTTCTCATATAAGATTAGCCAACTGCGCAGGACATATTGTAGTGCACACACAATTGCTTGGACACAGGTGCACTCAGTATGCCTTCACTCTCATGGCGCTATGGGATGACAATCCGACACCACCGGAGAGAAATCACAACCACGACCGAAAGTAGGGGGAGTTAATAAAAATAATAGGTTTTACTACGACGCTTATAGACTCACTCTTAGAGAAACTACTTTTCGCTCTTCTTCCTCCTGCCCTGTTCCCAATTTTTTTTGTAGTAGGCGCAATATGTCAAAAGGTGCAAGAGTTTACGCTAACTGATGAAAATCCTTAGGTACTTATAAATGCGAATTGAACTCTGTGAATATGCCAAAACTATTGAACTAATTTAAAAGACATTAGATATAGAGGTAATCTTGAGCCTGAGAAAGGATATAAGCTACTTTTGCCTGGTTAGAGAGAGAATTCTCCTGGGGCGATTGATTTCCCTACCTCCGAGATGATGTGATGATGGAGACAAGGGGAAGACATAGGAACATTTCATCAAGTACTACTTAAGTTTGGGCTCATAAGATTTGTTTCACTTTACAGATTGGCCGCCAATCATGTTTGTGCTCACATACCATACTCGTATTATAACTCCGCGGAACCGGACTCTCCAACTTATGGTAAGCAAATAAATTATAACAGGAAGAAAATTGTATATCGGTGGCGTTTTATGTACCAAACGGATGACTGACTTTGATGCAACCGTTTGGTAACTTTTATTCCTCTTATACTTTAGCCTTTTCCCAGCTATATTAAGGTCGGCAATAGTCGGCATCCAAAGCAATTCAGTCCAATTCAAAATCAATGTGCAACAAGGAGCGACTGCCTTTCTGTTTTCCTCAAAACAGCTACCCGGGCAACCCGATACCACTTGGTAAGACTGGGTGTCTTTCTGTTCACCGTTACACCGACCTACCAATTTAACTTGCTTTCCGAAATATGGAGGAGCTGACATCATCGTCACGTCAAGATGATTCCATTCACGGAGAGACCAAAGGTTGCTAAACCTTGTCATCGATCGACCTGTGCAGCTAGTAGCTATTTCATGAAAGTTGTCACCTGTATTAGTTCTGATGACAATACAATAATATGGTACTGTCGAACTGATCTGATGATGGAGCCGGAAGATATGAACTGGAACTTCATGATGGAACATCGTATCATAGATTGATCGTGGTCAAGATTAAATTTTGCATTTACAAAAGCGGATTTTTCTAGTGTTTTTATACTACGAATTTATTATATCTTTCAGTGAACGTACAGCCTTCAAACAAGCTGAGTAGGCAGTCAGCTGCCTCCCGCCTGGCTGCCGTGCGCGCCGTGATGAGTGAGAGACACGTAGACGCATATATTGTGCCCACAGCTGATGCACATAACGTGAGTGACCATCAGACTCATCCTCCGAGCCTTTTCCCATGTTGGGGTCGGCTTCCAGTCTAACCGGATGTAGCTGAGTACCAACACTTTACTAGGAGCGACTGCCCTATCTGACTTCCTCAACCCAGTTACCCGGGCAACCCAATACCCCTTGGTTAGACTGGTGTCAGACTTACTGGCTTCTGACTACCCGTAACGACTGCCAAGGAAGTTCAATGACAGCCGCGCACAGCAAATAAATAAATTGATTGATTGATTAGTTTTTAGGGTTCCGTACCCAAAGGGTAAAACGGGACCCTATTGTTTTCGCTCCTCTGTCCGTCCGTCCGTCAGTCCGTCCGTCTGTCACCAGGCTGTATCTCATAAACCGTGATAGTTAGAGAGCTGAAATTTTCACAGATGATGTATTATTGTTGCCGCTATAACAACAAATACTGAAAACTAGAATTAAATAAATATTTTAGGGTGCTCCCATACAAGAAACGTGATTTTTTGTCAGTTTTATAAACAATGGTACGGAACCCTTGGTAGGAGTCGACTCGGGCCGGTTTTTTAAAGTATTCCTTTTTTGCTATCTAGTCTCAGTACATATCCCCGGCGGACGCGCGTCGCGAGTGGCTCTCTGGTCTGCGCGGCTCGTCGGGCACGGCGCTGGTGACGGCTACCAGGGCGCTGGTCTGGACCGACGCCCGGTACTGGACGCAGTTCGACGTAGAAGTCGACGCCACTCTTTGGGACCTGATGAAGCAGGGTGAGTTGTTATGGCAATACTTCAGCAAGAAGTTATCATAGGTATGTTCAATTCCAAACAAGGGTTTGCAAAGTCTCGAAATAAGACAATCAATTCACACTTTGACGGAATGGAATGGAAGCGACTTTTTACAATATCACATCATGAACTTTATGCCAATTGGAGATATAACTACTTAGTTCGGTAGGTGTGTTGATTCAGCAGGTGTGTACCCACCTTATGATTGAATCATTTCATCTACATAGCCTTTTCCTAACTGTATTGGGTCGGCTTACAGTTTTGACACATGGAAAGACTGTGTCTATCTAACCTCATCAGCGCAGTTACCCGGGCAGCATGACTCCCCTTGCTAAGACTGTTTTTCAGAATTTTTAACTTCTACCCGTAACGATTGCATATCATTGCTTAACCTTAAGATCAATGGATCCGTACGGCTGTCACCTAGCCTAGAACACCTTAACTCCTACTGGCTTAATCATCTGTATGTAATATTGCAGGAGTTGATGATTCCCTGCAGACCTGGCTTGTGAACAACATGGCGGAGTCGGTGGTGGCTGTCGATCCTACCACCTACACTAGGAGTGCCTGGACTACTCTGGAAGTAAGTAGTTTGACAATACTCTTATGTCACCACTTCGTTTCCTATAAATATTATATTTCCTGGTCAACTTTTTGTCGTCACAGTACCATTTTTATATTACCAAAAACAGTGGCTTTACTTTAATTTTTCCCATGACTATAAAAATATAAATATGTAAACTTTTTTTGCCTATATAACTACTTTAGTCTAACAGCCAGTTTCTTCATCAAAAGTTAAAGCCAAAGTAAAAGTCAAAGTAATGTCTAAGGTTAAGGTAACGGTTAAATTCAATTTTTCTATGAATTTTGCTGTCACTTTAGCCTTGAAAAAACGAATTTGACCGTTACTTTTACTTTAGACATTACTTTAACTTTAACTTTTGATGAAGAAACTGGCCGTTAGTCAACAATAATAAGTAACATAGCCGACAAGAGCTTCCTCTCTCCTAACCCACTTATTTTGCTGTGCCCGACAGGGTCCATGTGAACTATTTATTTTGCTGTGCCCGACGGGGTCCATGTGAACTATTTATTTTGCTGTGCCCGACAGGGTCCATGTGAACTATTTATAAGTACTACCACCTAAGAATACATGTGGAAAGCAATAAAACTATTGAGTATTGACTTTTTCCGTGTCCCGGTAAAACGGTAAGATTCAGAATTAATAGCTTCCGCCAACGATTCCACGACGCGTTCCGTGGGAACTACATACATCGCGCACCCAGTTGAAAAGGCATAGCTTACAGAGTTCCTCAATACCATTGCTTCTGGAGATAGGTAAATGTGTTTAAACAGCTTAATAAAATCGCTCACATAATATTAGTAATCCGATTTTTTCTGTTCCATTATTAGTTACTATTTACATATTTAGTAGATGAATGATAGATACTGAAATTGATTGCATTTGGCAAGAAAACGCATATCGCATAGGGTCACAATAAAAACTTGCCTCGACATTTAACTTAAAAATGTTTAACATTTATTCCCAGACGGCATTAGCAGCACGTAACATAACACTACAGGCTATATACGAGAACCTGGTAGACATCGCTAGAACTAGGCTCAATGACGGACCGCCTGACAGACTCAATGAGGCCCTACTGCCTCTCACTCTGCAGTACACCGGTAAGTCATCATCATCTGTCTAGCTTCGTGCTTCTTATTTATCAACTAGCGACCCGCTCTGGCTTCGCACGGGATAACAGTATCTCTCTACTATTTAATGTATGTTATCTATACTAATCTGTAGGTACTAATATTACAAAGCTGAAGAGTTTGTTTGTTTGTTTGAACGTGCTAATCTCAGGAACTACTGGTCCGATTTGAAAATTTCTTTCAGTGTTAGATAGCCCATTTATCGAGGTAGGCTATAGGCTACTTTTTATCCCGGTACGGGAAGTAGTTCCTACGGGATGCGGGTGAAACTGTTGGCAGAAGCTAGTTATACATATAAACCTTCCTCTTTAATCACTATCTATTAAAAACCGCATGAAAATCGGTTGCGTAGTTTTAAAAAATTAAGCGTACAAAGGGACATAGGGACAGAAAAAGCGACTTTGTTTTATACTATGTATAGAAGTCAAATCATTTATTTCATTTAGGCCTTTACAAGCACTCATGAACATCATCATCTCCCGAGCCTTTCCAATTATGTTGGGGTCGGCTTTTTGCAAGCTCTTATGAGCGTCAAAAATATAAATAGCTTTGATTCTAGCTGCCCATTCCATAAGTAGCTTCCTATGGAGAAGAACGGGCAAGAAACTCCCTTGTTAATCTTTTTGAAAATAGTAGATATTCTGTAAATAAGGAGAACATATTCTAGTGCACCTGCATTCGCGCATACGCACTCACTATTCCTTCACTCTCATAGCCCGACGGGACGGCAATCCGACACCACCGGAGACAGATCACAAGCAGGACCGACATTTACGAGATCTCCGATCATCAGACTCAAGAGTTCTTTGTGAAAGTTTCTTAAAAACACAAAGTGATTTAGGCCCGACCCACAAACGGAATCTGAGACACCGTGCGTGGGAGGCAGAAATTCCGGAGTATTGGAATCCCTGTGAAGCTTGACTAAGTTGCAATGCTTGATTAAATGTTGGTCCTCCAAATAATAAATAAATAAAATGTCTTTAAAAATAATTTCCCAGGTCAGCCATCTTCCGAGAAGATCTCGGAGTTAGTTCAACAAATGAACACTAGAGGCGCCACTGTATTGCTGCTGACTGCCTTGGACGATATAGCGTGTAAGTCAATAAACCGTTATCATCATCTCCCGAGCCTTTTCCCAACGTTGGAGTCAGCTTCCAATCTAACCGGATGCAGCTGAGTACTAGTGTGTTACAAGAAAGGAATGCCTGTCTAATGTTCTCAACCTAGTTATAATCATCGGCAAGGATATTGAGCCCTGACCTTCACTTGAGCAGAAGTGATTTATTGGTTTATTGCCTTAAGTGTACAGTGCGCAAAGCGATCCCCACTCTTCCGCCGAGAGCTCATAATCCGTGCCGATAACTATACTCAATACCCTTTGGTAAGACTGGATGTCAGACTTGCTGACTTCTGACATGTAACGACTGCCAAAAAAGTTTTTAAACATTTTTATAGAAAAATCCCTTGACTTTCGCGGAAGTTAGTTGTAAATCTGAGTGCCCAAATGTATTCATCCAATTTCTGTAACTTCTTATACCGACTGAAACTCTTCTAAATACATAATTTTATTTTTCAGACACACTAAACGTTCGCGGTTCCGACATACCGTTCAATCCAGTGTTCTTTTCTTATCTTGTGATCAGGAGGAACCCGACAACGGTAAGAAAGTATATGACATCATATTATGCTCTCTTTCCAGTTAGATTTTATACATTTTCAAATGAGAATAAATATTTTGACCACCATAAAATGCTTTGATACCCTAACCAAAAATATCTACTTAACACCAGAAAAATAAAGTCTAAAAATATAATAGTACCAGCTATTTTAGTCACGACTCCACTTTAAATTGTATTCGACCAACCAAAGAAGACGGATCACAATCCATACAAAATTGCCCCACGTCCTATAACAATGTGATGTATCTCAAAAAAAAGATGAAAATGTTTAAAAAAATATGGCATACTCTCTAATTCATTTTTTTTACACCTTCATACGAAAAAAATGCTTTAAAAATTGTTCAGGCGCTGTTATGAAAACATCGTTCATAGGACTATTTATGGACTATTTTATTAAAATATTTTTTTGTTTGATAGGGTATACCTCACAGGTGGTCCCATAATCATCAGGCCAGGATCTCATGATGGAAACCCTGAGAAATCCAGGGCAACTTTTGAAAGTTGTAGGCATGCGCAGGAAAAAACTTGACTATAAGGTGTATGTCTTACAACAATATGCAACAGTAAAGGTTTGGAGCTGACCTGATGATGGAGACGAAAGAAGGTCGAGGGAACTCGACAACCGAATATGTAAACTACCTCGTGTTTGGGCTCATATTATTTGTATTGAATAGACCTTTGCAACAGTGAAGGTTTGAAGCTGACTTGATGATGGAGACCAGAGAAGGGCGAGGGAACTCGACAAGAAAATATTTAAACTACCTCAGAAGTCGGTGTCTAAAGGATGTACCTAAGTTTATTTCCCCACCGACTTCTAGGCCGATGCTCCTAAGACTATTTTTTTTTGCTTTTCAGTGTTTTTGGAAGTTTTTTTATTGTAAAAAGTTTTTATTTTTATTTTTGGCTTTTCAGTGACAAGCACAGTTGTCACTATCCGCATAAGTGGAAAGTTCTTATCAATACGAATAATATAAGCCCAAACACGAGGCAGTTCACATATTCAGTTGTCGAGTTCCCTCGCCCTTCTCTGGTCTCCATCATCAAGTCAGCTTCAAACCTTCACTGTTGCAAAGGTCTATTCAATACAAATAATATGAGCCCAAACACGAGGTAGTTTACATATTCGGTTGTCGAGTTCCCTCGACCTTCTTTCGTCTCCATCATCAGGTCAGCTCCAAACTTTCACTGTTGCATATTGTTATAAGACATACACCTTATAGTCAAGTTTTTATCCTGCGCATGCCTACAACTTTCAAAAGTTGCCCTGGATTTCTCAGGGTTTCCATCATCAGATCCTGACCTGATGATTATGGGACCACCTGTGAGGTATACCCTATCAAACAAAAAAATAATGTAATAAAATAGTCCATAAATAGTCCTATGAACGATGTTTTCATAACAGCGCCTGAACAATTTTTAAAGCATTTTTTTCGTATGAAGGTGTAAAAAAAATGAATTAGAGAGTATGTCATATTTTTTTAAACATTTTTATCTTTTTTTTGAGATACGTCACATTGTTATAGGACGTGGGGCAATTTTGATCCATCTTCTTTAGTAAATGATCACTAAATCTTGACGACCAAATTAGTGTATTATTTTTGCCTAAATAAATCACTGTGATTGCCATAAAATGAAGGCATATTAAGTTATGTGTTTATAGACTCCACGTAGGTAGTCTTGTTTGCCCTACCCCTAGAGTGCAATTCAAAACCGCGTAGGCGCGGAGGGGCGAGGCGGCCTGCGAGCTGAGGCGCAGGTAGTTTTAACGGACCGCCGGAGCCCCGCAGCGCCGGAGCCGTGACAGAAGCCATGCTTGCTGCATGTTGCATGTTTGCTTCCATGCTGCATGCCTGCTAACATATATATCAAGTTTGGGATAACAATGATTTATTTGGACTCATTTTGCTTAAATAGGATAGCAGAATTTTAAAACTTTGGTTATACACGCGAGGACGCTTCGAGACTTGAGTGGGAAGCTGAAGTAGCCAACGCCTCCTCTGTCGATGATAAAGTAGCGACGCTGAACCGGTTATTGCAAAATCTCTATGACATTCATGCACCAGTTAAGTCGGTGAGAGTTAAGCGTCCGCCAGCTCCATGGATGTCGAGAGGAGTACGTATGGCGATGAGACGGAGAAATCGGACCTTTCGCAGGTTTAAAAAGGATCGGTCAGAGGAGAATTGGGTTCTGTTCAAAACAGCAAGAAATCGTTGTAACCAGATGATACGTAATGCTAAACGCCGCCACATTCTCGATAATATTACGTCTAGCTCCGCAGCCGATATCTGGAAGTTCCTTGGCTCACTAGGTATCGGTAAGTCACGTCAGTCAGAGTTGCCTAATACGATTGGTTTAGATGAGATCAATTGCCATTTCTCTACCACTTTTAGTTTGGATCGTCAAACCACTCGTCAGACGGTAAACTTTATTGCCAGCCTTCCACATCCTTGCACTGATATCTTTGATTTTTCTCCGGTGTCTGCGGGTGATATCAAAAAGATCATCCTTTCGATAAAGTCCAAGGCCGTGGGCTATGACGATATCAGTCGTAGTATGGTCATCCCGATCCTTGAGTATATACTCCCATCCATCACTGATATAATTAACTACTCCTTATACTCGGGTCAATTCCCTTCCTTGTGGCGTTATGCTTACGTCCGTCCCCTTCCCAAAATTGCAAATCCATCCCTCCCCACCCATTTTAGACCAATTTCAATCCTTCCTTTCCTTTCAAAAGTGTTGGAGGCCTGCGTCCATAAGCAACTGTCGAGCTTCATCCACTTACACAACCTTATTAGCCCGTTGCAATCTGGGTTCAGGCCAGGACACAGCACTGCTTCGGCACTTCTCAAAGTGACTGGTGACATTAGGGAGGGGATTCAGGACACCAAAGTTACAGCTTTGGTCCTTATTGATTTCTCTAATGCCTTTAATGCCGTCAGTCATGATATCCTAGAATCTATCCTTTCCCATCTTATGATTTCACCCAAGGCTCTGGAATGGTTCTCATCTTATCTTCGTGGGCGCCAGCAAGCTGTTCGAGTTGATGAGACATTGTCTAATTGGCGTGATCTAGTGGCTGGTGTCCCACAAGGCGGTATTCTTTCTCCACTATTATTTTCTATCTTTATTAACTTCATTACTCCTAACCTTCAGTGTGCGTATCATTTGTATGCCGACGATCTTCAGCTTTACACTCAGGCTCGGCCTGAGGATCTGCATATAGCCATTGACAAACTGAATGTAGATTTGTCGGTTATTAATCGATGGTCTAACCAATTCGGGGTGTCAGTAAATCCTTCTAAGTGTCAAGCCATAGTCGTGGGTAGTCCTCGTATGGTAAGTAAGGTGGATATTACGAACTGTCGTCCGATTATCCTAAACGATGTTGTTGTTCCGCTTAGCCTCAATGTGAAGAACTTGGGTCTTTATATGGACAGTACGCTTAGTTGGCAAACTCAGGTCGCTAGTGTGAGTAAGCGTGTAATTGGAACCTTACGTCATCTAAATCGGTTAAGAAACTTTTTGCCGCCGAAAACCAAAGCAATGCTTGTGCAGTCCCTAATATTTCCTATTATCGACTATGGTGACGTGTGTTACTTCGACCTCAATGCGGACTTGCTCAACAAACTTGATCGACTCATCAACAACTGCATAAGATTCGTCTTCAACCTGCGGAAGTACGATCATGTTTCTGAGTATAGGACGCAATTGAAATGGATGTCCATTCGTCAGAGAAGATCGATGCGTGCCTTGACGACCTTTTACTCTTTACTTAACTCTCCTACTCCCTCCTCGTATCTAATTCCTCATTTTCAATACCGTTGCTCCGGTCATTCCAAAAATCTTCGCTCTTCTCACAATCTTCTTCTTCACTGTCCTTCTCATACCTCTGACACTATCCACTCTTCTTTTCACATTCAAGCTATTCTTCTGTGGAATGCGCTGCCCTTAGAAACCAGGAAGTCACTCAGCAAACAATCTTTCAAGAGTGCTGTGCGGAAGTACTTGCTTAAGAAATCGTTGGCAGAATCATCATCACAATAATTTATTGGTATATTATATGTATATATGTATGTATGTATGTATTACATGCTTACGGTTAGGCGCTCCCTGTGTTGCTCCGCATCGCTGCCATTGCGGTGAAGCCGTCGACAGCCTCGGGCACCATGGTCTGTCGTGCTGCAGAAGTGCTGGTCGTATTGCACGGCATGCCAGCATTAACGACATTATCCGTCGTGCTCTTTCCACCGCCGGCGTGCCAGCCGTGTTAGAGCCTAATGGACTGGTACGTGACGATGGAAAGAGGCCAGATGGTATGACGTTGTTGCCATGGAAGTTGGGTAGGCCCTTGGTGTGGGATGCAACGTGCGTCGACACCCTGGCGCCATCGCATCTTCCCTGCACGGCAGGTCATGCTGGTGCGGCTGCTGCTTCTGCAGAGACCACCAAGCGGCGCAAGTATAGTAACCTTATTGGGAACTATACTTTTGAGCCATTTGGGGTCGAAACGCTCGGACCATGGGGCCCGAGTACGCGGTTACTTTATAAGGACATCGCGAAAAGGCTTGTCGACGCTTCGCGTGACCAGAGGGCTGGCTTATTCTTCGGACAAAGAATTAGCATTGCCATTCAACGTGGCAATGCAGCCAGTCTTCTGGGCACGTTTCCGGAGGACAGTGATGCGGAGGAATACTTCGACGCCTGATCGGTGCTCTTTTATATTTTATGTTTATATATATTTTGTATATAGTATTTTATTTTTAGTTTTGTATAAAGATAAGTAGTTTAAGTTTGTATATATGTATAGTGTGTACATTGTAGAAATAGATTATAAAAATAAATCATAAAAGTGTATGTATTTATTGTTATTTGTATTAATATTGTTGTATTTAATTAGTATTTAGTGTTTTATTTTCTAATGCACCTACCATGTTTTTCTCTGCATCACCCTAAGGTTGACTGGAAAGAATGCCTATGGCATTAAGTCCGCCTATGTAATATTTTTGTTGCATAAAGTTTAAATAAATAAATAAATAAATAATTTTACTTTAAAATGTTGGTTTAATGTTGGTGATCATTTACTATTTTTGGCT
The DNA here is from genome assembly GCF_022581195.2 of Helicoverpa zea. NCBI lineage: Eukaryota > Metazoa > Arthropoda > Insecta > Lepidoptera > Noctuidae > Helicoverpa > Helicoverpa zea. The sequence goes on along the minus strand of NC_061481.1, from coordinate 5,628,200 downwards.
TACTCATGATTTACTTGGAGTACTTTTACTTAAATAGGATAGCAAAGTGGTAAAACTTTGGTTGTAATTTTACATTAAAATGCGAGTTTCATTTTGGTGATCATTTACTATTTTTGTCTGCTATTTGTTACTATATGTGGTGGTCAGTTAAACATAAGCCTTTTCAAATTAAGCAAAATAGGTAACCGTTTTTGGCAGCTCAATGAGAGTAGGTATTTAATTTGACTAATTGTGAACTACCGTTGGTTTAAAACTTAATTTTACTTATATTTTTCAGAATTCTCTAAGCTCAGTAATCCTATTCTGGGACCAAGGAGTGTTAGCCACTAACATCGCTGCTCACCTCGCGTCGGAAAACGTGGCTTTGCAAGCAAGGCCTTACGCCGATATATTTAATTATCTTAGGAGTTTGTCGGTAAGTGGAACTGTGTTTAATAATAGGTATACCACCCGCTATCGGAGGGAACTATTTTCCTGCATGCTGGTAAAAAATAAGCTATGTCTTTTGTCAGGCTCGGACAACTAGATCTATCTACAAAATATCATTGCAATTGGTCAAGTCTGTCTGTCACTTGGACTTTGAGTACACGATTTACAATCCGATGTCTCCAGGTGCACGATTCTGCAATTTTTATTTAAGCGACATACGATTGTAGAGCAAGCTACCGTATAGGTAGACCAAAGTCACCCAAAATGGCAGACCAATCGCAAAACCAATCGAATGTCGTTGGAATACGGTTGGTCTTATATGAGTAGCAGAATGCCCGCTAAGGTTAAAACTGATATAAATCAAATCAAATCAATTATTAACTTAGCAGAATTGGGCCCCAGAAATAAATAGTCGTTGTAGACTAATTAGAAAGGTGTAATATTAAGTTTTTTTCTTTTGAGATATCCGAAATATTGAGTGTTAAAAAAATGTAGCATAGACGAGTTTGTTAATTTTGTTTGTTTGTATATTTCCAGGTAGAACTGGGTGCAGGAGGTACCATTTGGCTATCAGACGAGGCGAGTCACGCTATTGTTTTGGCTATCGAGGTATGTTCTCGACAACTAAGTCATTATCATACTATGTTTTAAGTACAATATAGTTTTTTTTTCACAGGTATTTAGCATACATTCTCTCATTTTGATACATGCTCATTATGGATAAAAGTTACAATTGAAATAAGAAAGGTATAACCATACATTTTCAGAAGTTTAAACTAAGGACTAGGTTTACTCGCGGCTGCGGGATTGTTCGCGCGAGTTACCGCGGCCCTGGTACATAAAAGGCCTACAACGGAATACGACGGTTTTTAGTCAGTAAGAGTCTGACACTCCCTCACCGCTGCTAACCCACAGCGGGATGAATTTTGATGGTATTTGACGTAGTTAAAAAAAAAAGGATTAGGTTTACTCCGTAAATATTAATAGAAAGAATACAGATTTGTATGAATGAGCCAAAAACTTTTTCGTTTCTCAGAACGGTCCAGCTAGAATCCTGTCAACATCAATATCACCAGTCGCATTGAAGAAGTGCGTCAAAAATGATGTGGAGTTACAGGTGAGTCATCTCAACTCTTTTAATTTTAGTTTAACACTTTTATTTACATTAACAGTCCCCTCACACTGCAAAGCAAACTGTCTATGTAAGTTAGCCCGATGGTTGGTTGACGGTTGGACGGTTGGAGTATATTTTGAAGGTAATCGTGAATTCAATCAAACTTTTTAGGCAGGCTGATACCGGTATTCATTTACATAGTGATTTATGAGCCAGGTGAAACTATCGGCCGACTAAAAGTTCGCAATACGGGGATCTCAACGTTCCATAGTCTAGACCTCAAAATGCATTTCCCTTTCAGGCGATATCTGAAAAAAAAAAAAATATTCTTGAAAACTGCTCCATCCACTTCTTGCAAATATAAACGGAGAAAGGCAGGCTGCCTTATTTAATACTAACTTCCGCCAGCGGCTACGCCTGCGTGGTGTCTTGATAAAAAGTAGCCTATGTGTTAATGTCTTAATGTCTAGCCTAAGTGTTAATGTCTCACCTATCTACATACGTTTTTGCGTGAAAGAATAACAAACATACCTACATCCATACATTCTCACTTTCACATTTATAATATTAGTAGGATTCTTTTACTTGACAAAATAGATACATTCAAGTCTAGTTTAAAAATGCTTTTGAATTTTGGAAGCTAATTTTGAAGTGTTCCTCAATCAAAAAGCTGTTCTTCTTATCTCATGTTAATCATTATTTATAGTCCAAAGTTATTGAACCTAACCAAATGGTTCCTGTGCTATAAAACCCCTCCTCATCACTAGGGCTTCAGACTAGCCCACATAAAGGACGGCACGGCAGTAGTGCGCTCGCTCTACTGGGTCGAGAAGCAGGTCGCTGACGGAGTCAACGTCACTGAGGTCCAACTGTCCAAGATGATGGAGAAGCTTCGAGGGTGAGTGGTGTTTAAGGTTCTTCTAACCTACAGACAGACATGTGTTGCTGGGGAGTTTGTTGCGCCACTTCTTCTTCCCAGCAAAAACACATAGGAAGTGGTCAAGGGTGGGCGTTTTGGGGACTGTCTTTTGTAAATTCCTGACGTTCAAAAACTGCTGTCTTGCAGGCAAGTTTGAATAAATCATTTTTGATTTTGATCTTTTTGATTTTGGTATAAGGGACTGCGGGGTTCTTTAAAAGAATAGTTCAATACAAGTGTTTAAAAATTGGATTGGTTTCGTTTATTCGCATAAAACATGGTATACAGAGGTGTTAAATGGTGGCACCTGATAGCTAGGAATGTGTTAAATTCAGCAATTTTCCTACTATCCTATGAACACTTAAGTAAGATTTAGCTGACAAGACGACGTGACCGGAGGGAGCGCGAATATATTTATTTGACAACTTGAGGTTCATCATCATCCTCTGAGCCTTTTTCCCAACTATGTTGACGTCGGCTTCCAGTTTAACCGGATTCAGCTGAGTACCAGTGTGCCACATGGAGCGACTGCCTATCTGACCTCCTCAACCCAGTTACCCGGGCAACCCGATACACCTTGGTTTGACAACTTGAGGTTAAAAGAAAAAAAAATTGCAAAACACAATGAGGAAAACCTATCGCAGGAAGAAGATTCAATTTGTTTAATGCTTTATTGTGCCTGTTTTTGGCAAGCAAATATTTTCTTTTTTTTTGGCTGTTGTATGCGGTTTCACCCACGTTCTGGGGAAACTTATTTTCGTATCCGGATAAAATATAGCATAGTTAAGTAGGTATGTCACCCGGGGATAGTTTTCTTTGTTTTTTTTTTCTGAAGTTTCGGAGCCAATTAGCCAATAGTTGGATTAAAATAATTATACCTAATATTAATTCTTCTCGCAGTGAAGAAGAGAACTTCATGGGTCCCTCGTTCTCCACCATAGCTGGAGCCGGCGAGAACGGCGCGATCATCCACTACAGCCCACAGGAGGAGGGGCCGCAGCGAGTCATCAGAGCTGATGATATGCTGCTCGTCGACTCCGGGGGACAGTATTTGTGAGTAGTTCTTATATATCTTTGTAGCGTTTGCCAGGTTCGAAAGGAGTAGGAGAGAGTTAAGTTACAACTCTTACGAAACCATTGTTTCGGTTGTCATTCAAGTATCATCATCCTCCGAGCCTTTTCCCAATCATGTTGTTGCTAACCTAACCTAACCTAACCGGATTCAGCTGAGTACCAGTGCTTTACAAGAAGCGACTGCCCTGCCTGACCTCCTCAACCCAGTTACCCGGGCAACCCAATACCCCTTGGTCAGACTTACTGGCTTCTCACTGCCCGTAACGACTGCCAACTCTGACTAGACTGATTAGACTGGAAGGCAACTCTAACGTAGTTAAGAAAAAAATCATAAAGTATTATCCTATAATTTGTCTTGTTCGCCGTGTTCTCAATTGTACCTTATACTCTGTTAGTGAGGGTACAACTGACATCACACGGACGCGACATATGAGTGCGTCACCGACTCCTGCACAGCGGCTGGCTTTCACCAGGGTTATGAAGGGACAGATAGCGCTTGCCACTACAGTCTTACCCAGGGGTATCTTAGTAAGTAATATCAATCTACTAATTTAATAAAAATCTACTAATTCCTGTTACTTATATTTTTAAAGCTTTCGTTAGAATATACAGCTAGTATGCAAACTTTTAGTCGGTATCTTTGTATCTCAAGCTTACCTCCTCTTTTCAAACCAAATGTTTAGGCTTTGTTCGGATTATTTAGTAGATGGTTTATGTAAAGTTAGCACAAAATCAGTCGAGCGATGCTCACATATCACATTTTTTAACAAAATGCTGGACTTTATACTTTGCGAAGCACGTACCTACCGCGGCCCACTAGTATCATAAAACTTTTTAGAAATGAAAACGACTTCAATTATAAATATACCTAACCTACCTTTTTTAACGACGTCAAAAATCATCAAATGACCCCTCCCGTTGTGTGTTAGCAGCGGTGAGGGAGCGTCAGACTCTTACTGACTAAACACCGTCGTGTTCCGTCGTAGGCCTTTTATGTAAAATTGGTTCAGCCAAACGTGAGATAATTACACACAAACATACACACCTACATACATGTCAGATTGAGAACCTCCTTTTTTGAAGTCGGCTAAAAAATGGATTCTTCAAAAACTTCCAGGGCAATGTCATAGAAGTCCTAGCCCGCAAAGCGCTATGGGACGTGGGCTTGAACTACGGCCATGGCACGGGTCACGGCGTGGGACACTTTCTGAACGTGCATGAGGGGCCGATATGGATCCTCAGTGGACCAACCGCTGATGATCCCGGCATCGCGCCTAAAATGGTCTATAGTAATGGTGAGTTCATAAAAACTGTTTTCTTTTAACAGGATCTGTCAAATGTAGATTTGAAATTATATAGTTCTTGTAAAACTCAATAGAGGTCGGCAATTAAATTCCGAGCATGAGACCCATAAAAACAAGATACTCTTTTCACATGATAGTAATATTCACCATCATCTGCCTAGGCTTTTCCCAAGCATATATTATATATATACATATGTAGCTGAGTAGGTACCAGTGAGCCGCACCTCCTCAAACCAGTTTCCCGGGCAACCCAATTCGACTGGTTGTCAGAATTTCTGGCTTCTGACTAAACGACTGCAAAGGATATTCAATGATGGGCGCGAGCTAATGATGATGATTGTTACTTCCAGAGCCAGGGTACTACGAAGTGAACGAGTATGGCATCCGACATGAAGACCTCATGGAATCCATTGAAATGAACAATACTGTTAACCACATCAGAGTAAGTCAATTCCCTTCTATCTTATGGCTTAACCATGTAAAACAAAATGACTAGCGGAGATGTCATAATAGCGGAGATGCAAAATATCCTAAGAAAGTATAGCGCCAAAATACGGGTGTTCGGGGGACGGGGAACGCTACTAGCTCCGCCCGCCTTACAAGCCTTCTTTGGAACTCGCTTTTTATTTTCAGAATCATCATCCTCCGAGCCTTTTTCCCAACTATGTTGGGGTCGGCTTCCAGTCTAACCGGATGCAGCTGAGTACCAGTGCTTTACAAGAAGCGACTGCCTATCTAACCTGCTCAATCCAGTTACCCGGGCAACCCGCCCGGTTTTTATTTTCAAAATAAAATCACAAATTTTTCTGACCGCCTCTTTAGCAACTGATCACGCCTACCATACGTTACTTGACCTACAAGAAGGCGCCTGGCCTAACTTCCTTATTCGTCTTATAACCTTAAGTTGGCAAAAGTCGTGATGACCTAGTGCTAAAAGCACCAGGCTCTCACGTAAGAGTGTGCTGGTTCAATTCCTAGTCGGGCAAATACTAATGTTGCTTTTCTAAGTTTGTATTAATGGAAATAACTATTGGTACTTTTAAACAGAAGTTAAAATCCTACTGTAGTGGGACCTACACTAATTGTTGACGCATCAATATTGTTCATACTGTACTTGCATTGTGTTCGCCTCCTCAGTTGTCCCGTATATCGCACTACCAACGCACGCTACTAAATATTGTGACCGTACCAAATCCCATGTAACCTAATTGGAGTCAGAAAATAAAAGTGTATTAATTAGTATTCGGTTTATTTACTTATCTCTGAACACGACACCCCACCATCTAAATTGGTGACCCCGTGTGGAGAAAGTGTGAACTGTAACCAGTGAATTTGGACTTGTAATTCAGTGAATCGGACGACCGGGGCAACTCACACAAGTGTACGTAGTGTCGGCTTAATATTAGTGCGCGTCAAATTAAGAAATTATAATGTCGTCTGAAGACAAGAAGGTCGTTATTGAAGAACATCAACTGTCGTCCATCTCCATCACAGCTAGAATTCCGGAATTTTGGAAGAAGTCGCCTAGAACATGGTTTATCCAAGCAGAAGCAGTTCTAAATCCTCAGAAGATGTCCGACGAATCAAAATACCAGGTCCTTATTTCAAAATTACCCCCGGACGCAGTTGAGCAAGTTACACAGATCCTTGTGGATCCCCCTGAGAAAAATAAATATGAGACCTTGAAGAATAAGTTGATATTTATATATCAAGAATCCGAAGAGCGGCAAGTAAAAAAACTCATTGGCGAAATGGAATTAGGCGACCAGAAACCATCACAATTACTAAGAAAAATGCAAGACCTAGCCAGGGGACGAGTAAATAACGAAACACTCATAGTTATGTGGCAGAATCATTTACCAAATTCGGTGCGAGGAGTTTTAGCTGTAACGGAAGAAAAAGATTTAGAGAAATTATAGTTCGGCCATTCAGAGAATGCGTTCCTGACACGTCGCGATTGAACTGACGACGTAATAACATTCATTGATTATTGATATAATAATGTTGTTTTAATGCTCCTCAATTGTTAAAACGGTAAACAACCAGCAAAAATATTTTTATCGTAACTGCAACGCCATTGCAAAGTTACGTCGTCAGTTCAATCGCGACGTGTCAGGAACGCATTCTCTGAATGGCCGAACTATAGCATCAATAGCGGATAAAATAATGGAAACGACGACTCCCATACACAGTGTTGCGACTGTCAAACAGGAACCAGGCCCATCCGGTTCTCAGGACCAAATTATTTCGGCAATAAACAAATTGAGTGATAGATTACAAAATTTAGAGTCAAGATCACGAGGCCGTTCAAATAACTGGCGAAGGAATAACTTTAGACGCAACAGATCCAGGTCAGGGTCAAGAAGTCGCACAAGGAAATTCGAAGATCCAAATTGGTTATGTTTTTACCATTATAAGTATCGCAGCAAGGCAACTAAATGCGTGGATCCATGTAACTGGAAGAAAAAACAGGACAAGGACAAGCCAGCGAAAAACTAGAGTCGGTGCAGTCTGCGACGGGAGGCTGTGACCGTGCCTTCGGGAATCACCGTCTGTGTGTCAGAGACAGGAAATCGGGCTTAAACTTCTTAGTGGATAGTGGTGCAAACGTGTCAGTGTTACCGCGGAAAGTAGCCTACATGAAAGGTAATACAAGTGAGTGTTGTTATAAACTCTTTGCCGCAAATGGAACTCAGATTAACACGTATGGTACATTGTACTTAGAATTAGATTTAAATCTAAGACGAGCATTCCGTTGGTTATTTACATTAGCGGACGTACAGCAACCAATATTAGGTGCTGACTTCTTAGCTAATTTTCAGTTGTTAATTGACTTGAAAGGACGAAGGTTAATCGATCAAGTAACTAATTTAAGCACCAAAGGCAATCTTTCTAATTCTAGTGAGCCCACTTTGAAAACTATCGTAAATAATTGCCCTTATTATGATTTATTATGTGAATTTCCAGAACTAACTAAACCAGTTTCGTACAAAGAAACGCCTAAACATAATGTTTGTCATCACATTGAGACCACAGGACCTCCAGTGCACGCACGAGCCAGGCAGTTACCACCAGACAGGTACGTAAAAGCTAAAAATGAGTTTAAGATTATGCAAGAGCTTGGGATTTGTAGGCCGAGTAAAAGCGCTTGGGCAAGTCCCTTGCATGTTGTTCCTAAGAAGGACGGGAATATTAGACCTTGTGGAGATTATAGACGTTTAAATGCGATTACCAAGCCTGATCGATATCCAGTTCCCCGTCTTCATGATTTTACGTATATGTTAGATAATAAAAAGGTTTTCTCAAAGCTAGATATAAATAGAGCCTATTATTGTGTGCCAGTTTCGGAAAATGACATTGAGAAAACTGCCGTCATAACACCGTTTGGTTTATTCGAGTTTGTGCGTATGCCATTTGGATTAAGAAATGCTGCACAAACTTTTCAACGTTTTATGCATCATACTGTTTTACAAGACTTAGATTTTCTTTTCAATTACGTAGATGACGTCATCATTGCATCGGAAAATGAAGAGCAGCATAGAGAACATTTACGAAAAGTTTTTGAACGTTTTAATGAATTTGGTATAACGATTAATTTTTCAAAGTGTAGTTTTGGTAAAGATAAATTAGAGTTTTTGGGTTTTGAAGTCTCTACAGAAGGAATCAAACCATTAGAAGATAAAGTTAAAGCGATTATTGATTTTCCAAAGCCGGATACTGTAGAGGAACTTAGAAGATTTTTAGGCATGTTAAATTTTTATAGAGCTCATATACCTCATTCAGCTGATCATCAGGCAGCGTTAAATAAATATTTAGGGAATTCAAAGCGTAAGGATAAAAGTAAAATCAATTGGACACCTGAAGCTACGAAAAATTTTGAAAAATGTAAAGATGATCTTAAAAATGCTACCTTATTGTATTTCCCATCGGCACATACACCTTTGTCATTGATGACGGACGCATCAGACACAAGTGTAGGTGCAGTATTGCAACAAAAAGTTGATGGAAATTGGAAACCTTTAGGATATTTTTCGAAAAAATTAACTGAAGCACAAAAGAAATATAGTACATATGATAGAGAACTTTTAGCAATTTATTTAGCAATCATACATTTTCGTAATTTAGTTGAAGGACAAGAATTAATAATTTTTACAGATCATAAACCATTAACTTTCGCGTTTACTAAATTAGGTACCAATAGAGAAACTTCTAGGCGAACTAGGCAAATTATGTTTATTAGTGAATTTAGTACTGACATACGACACATTAGTGGAAATAATAATATAGTTGCTGACACATTATCTAGAGTTGAAACAATAACATGTCCCACGACGTTAGATTTCGCAGAACTCGCCACTGCGCAGGAAGTTGACGAACAGCTTGCAAAATTATTGAGGGCGTCAAACAACAACAGTAAAGTAATATTGAAACGTGTAACGTTACTCGATACTGATAAACATGTTTATTGCGAAATGTCTACTAATAGTGCAAGACCATATTTACCTGAAAAATTTCGTCGCTTAGCTTTTGATTCTATTCATAATTTAAGTCATCCTGGTATTAAGACAAGTAAAAAATTAGTAAAAGATAGATATTTTTGGCCTGAAATGAATAGAGATATTGGTAAATGGGCTAAAACATGTGTAAAATGTCAAAGAGCGAAAGTTCAAAAACATACGGTTTCCGATTTAGAGTCCTTTAAAAGTACTAAACGTTTTGAGCATATACATATTGATATTATAGGACCGTTACCAACCTCGCCAGAAGGTTATAGATATTGTTTAACGATTATCGATAGATTCACTCGTTGGCCAGAGGCATTTCCACTAAAAGAGATAACTGCAGAAATCGTAGCGAAAACATTATACGAAGGTTGGATTAGTCGTTTTGGTTGTCCCATAAAGCTCACTAGTGACCAGGGTCGTCAGTTCGAAAGTAACTTATTCAAAGAATTAATGATTTTAATGGGAATTATAAAGACACGTACAACTCCGTATCATCCTCAATGTAATGGTTTAGTAGAACGTTGGCATAGATCTTTAAAAGCCGCGTTAATGGCTCGCTTAAATAATAAATGCTGGGTTGACGAATTGGCAACTGTAATGTTGGGGTTACGCACAACGATAAAATTAGATACAGGCGTAACCGCTGCACAAATGTTGTATGGCAGTAATATTAGAGTACCCGGTGACTTTTATGATACAACTGATTTGAAAATTAGCGATTCTGAAAATTTCGTAAATAAGTTAAAAGTTGTAATTGACGGGTTAAAGCCATTTAATAGGAAAAATAAGTCACCAAATAAGATTTTTGTGCATAAAGACTTGTATGATTGTGAATATATTTTTATCCGTAATGACGCAGTACGGAAACCGTTACAACCACCTTACGACGGACCATATCGCGTCATAAGTAGAGATAATAAAGTATTTTGTATTCAGTTGCCCGACCGACAAGTTAAAGTTTCTATAGATCGTCTGAAACCAGCGTACATGTTAATAGAGGATGAATCGCAATCTAAAGTAGTTGATAATAGTAATAGGGATACCGTTTGTCGAAAAGTTACGAAAAAAGTAACAATTCAAACGGACGAACCCGATAGTAAAGTTTATACTACGCGAACTGGTCGAGTAAGCAAGAAGCCATTGAAATACCGATAAATTATTTTATTGTTAAAATGTCAATTTTGCAGATTTATTTAGGACATTAGTTTCAAATTGTGGTATCGCGATCTTTAATTTCATTTACGTTGAGACGATACATCAGTATAGTGGACTAAATTAGCAAAATGGGTTCTAATCAAACGAAAGAGAACGTAATTGTAAACGAAAATGTATCTAATGTAGCCCATATGCATAATAAGTTAAATATTATTGGCATAGTGATGATAGTTATTATAATAATGTTAATCATGGTATTTGCCTACGCACTGAAACGAAGATTTATTAGAGGCGTGAGGAAATGGTTAAGAAAAGAAATGGTAGCCAGTTCTGTAGCCTTACCTAGTATTAAGGTCGAAACTGTGCAACCTCAACATACAATGACTCCGCCGTCAACAGCCAAAGTTGTGCTGTGATAATAATACGCTGATCAAAAACCTTCGTTCTCTCAAGTGATATTATATTTGTGTGAATGTGTAGTGAATGTTAAACAGTAGTGAATGTATATTTTTTATGGCGTCATCATGTCGGATACTGGAGACTCTTGGTCATTCGTACGAGTAAGCCAAGCGTGTAATTTTATTTTTTAATATGTATAGCAGAGTAACCCGGCATGATAACTACCCTTAACGTATATCGTATATAATATAGATTATGTATATTTCATGTTACCTATTATGTATGTAATCACATTAAATGTCAAGACGGACTCTCTAGAAGTGTTCCGCAACTGTAATAGACGTATATGAGTAGTGTATTACATAGATTTAAGGCAGTTACAGGACGTATTGTGTTATATTTTGTTTTTCGATCGTAGGACATTCTGCATAGTTTGTATTGTTGGTACCGGCCGGCCACAATGACTCCAAGAGAGGAGAACAGAGTATAACACAAAGGTTAAGAACATTTTGTACTTAGTTTAAGATAGTTCTATATTGTTAAAATCAAAGTTTTGTCCTGTTTGAAGATAGATTTTTTACTCTGTATTTGATATTCAATTTGTAATAATGAACATTTTGAACCTGCACTCTCAGGCACGAGAGGTGTATCTTTTAATCACTAAGCCATTAGGTACAAAGCCAGTAGTACTGAGACAAACATGCGCTTATCGCACAACCCGTCAAGCATCTTGTTTCAAAGTTGTTATTGTATAAATGTATACTGTAAGCAAATTTTTGTTGAGACTGTAATTTAATAATATTGTTTGTGAACATTGTAAGCACTTCTTGGATTATATAGTAACTGGATAAGAATATATTTTTTTGTAAAAAATCTTTTGTCAAAAATTTTTTTTAAAAAAAGGGGAGGAATGATGTAGTGGGACCTACACTAATTGTTGACGCATCAATATTGTTCATACTGTACTTGCATTGTGTTCGCCTCCTCAGTTGTCCCGTATATCGCACTACCAACGCACGCTACTAAATATTGTGACCGTACCAAATCCCATGTAACCTAATTGGAGTCAGAAAATAAAAGTGTATTAATTAGTATTCGGTTTATTTACTTATCTCTGAACACGACACCCCACCATCTAAACTACTATTTGTCCTCCTCTTCTTCAGAGTCATATTTCAAACGGGTATTTTTTGTCCTTTTTAGGGTGCTTACATAAAGAAACAGGTTTCCGGTACAGACAAACCTGTACGGGTAGGTACCGATCAGTGCAGGTATAATATTTCAATACAATCCTATTCACTCACTTATACCAACCTGTTTCTTTATAAGTGAGTACGAATAAGAATATTGTAGTTCAAGTTTCATTAAACGTAGAGACTGGTGCCTCAAGTAGGTTAATCCTGTATTACAGAACACCATTCTTACCCTCTGACAGAAAAAAAGTTCTTAAAACTATTGAGATCAGTTAATGAGTAAAATATAAAGGAATTAAATAGATTAGAAATATGCAGTACCTTTGTACTATTTTATGTTCCTTCTACTTCTTTCGTGTGTATAAATATGGTTTAATAAATTAATTAAAAACTGAGCTAAGATAGTTTAAAGTAATATATTAGCATTTTCCTTCTTATAATTAAAACAGTTCTTTCTTAAATGTCCATGTTTATTACAATTGTGGCAACGGGGACCATGAGGTTTAGGCTGATCATTTTGGGGACTATATTTCTTATTTCGTGGGTATCTTTGCTTTGCGGTATTATCAGATTCCATTTTCACTCCTTGTAATAACTTATTTTTAATATAATCTGCACTTATTTCTACACCGGAGTATTCTATAGCCATTATCAAAGGTTTGTACTGTTCCGGTAAACCTGCTAACATTAAGGCACCCAACATTTCGTCTTCAATATTGAAGTTTATACTTCTTAACTTATCGGCAGTAGTTGCAACTTTGTTTACGTAGTCCTCAATATTGACACAACTATTTAGATTTGTGTTAATCAGATCTCGTACTAATGCTACTTTTCTCCTCAATCCGGAGTCTTCGAAGGCAGACTTGAGCTTAAGCCACATATCACGCGCAGTCACAGCTTGTTCTATGTAGTGGTAATTACTTGGATCCACTAGAAGAATGATCATGCTCTTAGCTTTTACATCCATTTCAACGTCTACTGTTTCCTTGTTATCAGGATCCACGCACGACCACAGATCCTCGTGCTCCAAGTATGCTTTTGCAGCGAATTTCCATGTATGATAATCATCCTTTCCGATCAGTTTATCAATATGTATAGAGTTCATAAACATTGCTTCGAAGTGATGGGTTGGTAACAAAACGCTGAAAAAGAATCGGGAGGCGATCTAACTTTACTGTTTTATTGTCGCGATTTCACTTTTACTTTATCGGGTCTGTTAACTTTTTGTTTTATTACTTCTACAAAGCTTATAACATGCCTTTAAAATTTCATATTATAACCGAATGATAAGATGACACTTGACAGTGTCAGTTTTGAGTAAACTTTTGACACATTTTGACATGATGACATGACACACAAATGACAAGGAAGAAGCGTCAACGACAAAGACCATAAACAATAAATATAAAATTAACTAAAAAGAATTGTTGCTTTTGTTCAATTTATGAAATGGATGTATGTAAGTACCACAGAGGAAAGACAGATACAGGAGATGCCATATGGCAGCTAGGACAGGCGCCTTCTTGTAGGTAAAGTGACGTACGTTAGGCGCTCGGTAGGCGTGATTGGTTCCTATAGAACTAACGAGGTGTTCGGGTTCCTTGTAAAATCAAAACCAATCTGTCAGGGATTGGTCTGAATCAAAAACGCACACTTGTTTCTGAGAAGCTGGTGCTTCAGAAATTGCTTTAAATGAGTTAAATGTACCACCACGACTTATTTGATCATTAATCACTACCATTTAAGATTCTCAAACAGACCACTTTAGGTTCAAATCGAAGCGTTCATGACCACCTCAAGATATGTTGATTAATTTAATATTATCCTGCAGGCGGGAGACTTAGTGGGTGACTTCGACGGTCGAGGAGCAGTCGGCTTCCACACCATATCCCTGGCTCCGCATCAGGTCGCCTGCCTTGATATCGACCTGCTTGATGATTTTGAGGTAAGTTAAAATATTCTCATCGTGCACCTACAGGTTCTCTCTTCGGTAGTGTCGGTATACCGTCCCATCGCGCATCGGTCTATGAGACTGAGGGATACAACATTTAAGGGATTTGAGGTTTACAGCTGGTGCACAATTTTATGAGATATGTCTGTTCTCTTTTAATTATAAGTTTGTAATTGAACCACCTAGCCAACAAGACTCAACGGTTCACTTCAGAACGACAAAGTTATTTAAAGAGAACTTTACTACACAGTATTTCACAATTTTACCATCACATTACAGTAACTATTATTTTCAATATTTATTCAACAGATTAAATACCTGAACGACTACCACAACAGAGTATTAGCAACTATTGGACCAATTCTGCAACAGAGGAATCTGACATCGGAATATGAATGGCTGCAGAAGGAATGCGCGCCAATTGTGAGAAGTGCCGCCATCTTGTGGACCGCATCACCCATTTTGGCGGGAATCAGTATTTTTGTTATACGATTTGGATTTTAAGTTTTATTCGATGTGAGAAGAATATTGAAGAGTGCCTATTTATATTTTTAAAAGAAATCCAAAATAAAGGTAATAATAAAATAAGGGCTTTGTTGTGCCAGAATATTATTTCGATTCGTTCGCAAATAATATAGCTAAGTACACTTGTCTTATATTGCTTTAAGAATAAAGTTTTATATTTTTATGACATTTTCCTGTTTCTTTTATTTTGATGCTGAGCAGATTTAGATAAATTTTTGCAAAAAGATAGAGAGTTAAAAATAAAACAAATCCCTTAATAATTATAAAATTAATTCATTTATTAAAATTTCATTGTAAAATGATTTCTCATTGAAACTTATTCTTAATCATGATTTATAGAATACACCACTTGTCACTCTTACAATCGGCGGCAGACACGCGATACCTGGAATACACAAAAACAGTAATTAAGAAATATGTAATTGAAGCGATATTTCTCATTTGAGGCTAAAGTGTGTGTGTGTGTGTTTGCTTCAGGCAGAAACGGCTGAAATGATGTTGATTTAAATTGACAGATCGCCAATTTTGCCCTATACACCATGATCAGATTTTGTAACCAGTAACAACATATTGTGTTAAAGCCAAAGTTCATCTTCAAAATAAAGGTCCGTCTTTCTTAAAACGGCTCATTTTGAAAATTGAACGTGTACAATTAATAATAAACAATTTGTTTAAAGAAAACTGACGTTTATGTTGTCGGCGTACTTGGGTCTCACTAGTCATCGGAGGAAGTTGAGACGTAGTGCAGCGTGAGAAAATACCTTGGATGCTAGCCCAAATAGTAATTTAATAGAAATCTGATGATTCATATCAATATTATTATCAATCACTCGAGAATGTTTAAGTAAATAGATGACGATTTGTAAATATGAGCAATATTGATACATCTATCCACTAGCTCTTGTCCGCGACTTCAATTTCGTAGATTTGACTGATACCGATTTCTAAACCACGCAACAGCCTAAGGCCTAATCCATTTTAGTACAGAGTATATTTAACAAGTTTGTAAAATCTAGACAAACATTTTAAAGTTGATGAGTTTGATTATTCTTTTGTACTCCCTAATCTCAGAGACTAATGTACCGATTTGAAAAATGATTTACCGAGAGTTATTTATCCAGGCGTGGGAAGTTATTCCCTCGACATGCATGCGGAATAGCAGGGAACAGCTAGTAATCTATATATGACGTGACAAGTAACGAGTCAGACCATGTTTTTTTGCTAATGCAACAAAACATGGTCTACAATGGTGAACAAGTTCCACTCACCTCATTCAAGAGCAGAAGTATCTAAACTAACATAACTGGCCCCCATGTTTTCTCTATGACGTGTAGACACCACATGCTTCTTCGCAGTCTCCCCTTCCTCCACATCCGCGTCACAAACCCCACACTTCAGTCTGCCGAACTGGTAATACACATACTTGTTCCTAGCCAACATATTAATGTTATGTTTCAACTCCAAGTAAAATCGGAAGACGCTCTCAACAGCCGGCTTCTCCTTAAAATGCCCCGCGTACACTAAATGTGTAAGCAGCGAACGGATAGAGTTAAAAACTCCCTTGCACCCAACGCAGGTGAAAGTAGACCCTTCGCTATGCAAAATATGGTTCCCTTTCATATATACGCTGATGATGTCTCCCTTGTTCGCGTTGATTTTAGCCTCAGCCACAGCGGTCTGGTGGTCAATGCTGCTCAAAATATGCTTCACTGCTTCGTTACAATCTTGGAAGGTCACCCCACAGACTTCGCATTTCTCTGCAGTCACTTTGTTCGCAGCCAACAGTTCTTTATCAACTTCGCTGTATAAAGCGGAGCGGATCAGTTTAGACATCGTCTCGAAGTGGGACGCGCCCTCAAAATGCTCAACCATCGCCGAAATAGATGGGACAGCCACGAAGTCCGGGCAAATAGAGCAAACGTAAAAGTTGCCGAAACTAGCGAAGTATTCAGAAGGACGACAATGGTTCTTATAAAGCATGGCAAGTTTCCGAGGGGCTGCGTTCCTCAGATGCTTTTTCTGACGAATATGGTTGAACAGGACCTGTCTGGGACCTTTCAAAGTCATATCGCAGCAGGTACAGTAGTTGCCAATCTTGCCAGATGGCTTGATAAAGTTTTCTATTATGACATGGTCACGGCTATTATGCGGTTTCCCGACGCTAGCTAAGTACTTAGTCCAGTTCAAGTCTTTGGGGCCCCACTCCTCGGGGATGGAGCGGTCGGGGTCGGACTCCTTCATGCGCACGTACAGCTCGTCCGACAGCTTGGCGAGATGTCTCTCGTCCAGGATGTGCAGGATGGACGCTTCGATGGAGTCGATGGCCGTGTTGCACAGGCGACACTGCAGTCCGGTGGGGGTGAAGGTGATGTCGTGGCTCAGGAGGAACTTCTCGTTCATCTCCTTGATCTTCTCGATAGAAGGTTCAGTCATTGAGAAGGAAATGCTTTTATCGGATTGCAGGATACAGGAGAGGTTGTGAATATGGGATTCACTGAACACATGGTTCAATACACTATCATAATGGAATCGTAGAGTATAATACTCGCAAGCAATACAAAAGAATGCTAACTTGCCAGTTCTGTCATCGATCAATGACAGCAACTTGTGATTGACAAGCAACTTGACAATCAGAGCTTCAATAGGACCGTAATAACGGTATTTCTTAACTTGGTTCTTCGGTTTTTCAGCCGTTTGTTCGTTTTCATCGTTATCAATATTCTTGTTCGCGTCCGCGGCGAAGTTCTGGTAAACATTATCCTTAATGCTCATTATAATAGGAGCTACAGAAGACGTTTGTGTAGAGAAGTCTATAGCAGAGACATCGGAGCATAACTTGTCGTACAATTCTTGGTAGAATTTGAGTGCTGCGTCGACACTTGCCTCCGAAGCGTCAGGGAGATGCTTCATCAATGCAGAGTTGAGCTTAGCCGAGAAGTTACGTTCTAATCTCTCGACTGGCTTAGTGATGCTCAACTCTTTAATTTTGGGTAAAGGAGTTTCTCCCATGGCTGAGAGACGTCGAGACATGTTCGGCAGAATGATAGGTTCGGCCACGTCAATGCTGTCTCGTTTCAGCTTCGGCAGGTGAGCGTCGGAGCTGAAATGCTTCTGCAGCGACTCCATGAGGGGCTCATCGTCATTCAGTTCTATCTCAATATTACAGTTGGTGCAAATATGCACCTGTTTAGCATCCTCAGTAGTAAATAGTTCAGCTTTCAACAATTCAGGAACTTCGCTAACAGGTAGACTGTTAAACCTCTGCCGTTGCAGATTACTCTTCTTCTCAGTCGTAAATATATATTCGACTTCGACATAATCTCGTTTCTGTAAATAAATCTTTTTGTGCGTTGCGTCTAGGTTTCTTAGGTAAGTGTGAAGGACTTTGCTTTGTTGCGTTGTCGGGTGGTTGACGACATTTTGGAAGTGCCTCGCGAGGCGCTTGATGTCTTCCGACTTCCGAAAGGACAGCACAGTGAGATTTTCCATGGTTGCGATTCTGTCGACACAACTGAATGCCTATATCTTGATTGCAAGACTTATGGCGTCGCTTATAAAGCTTATGAACAGTTTGGAAGTCGCTGTCGCGTTCTGCCCGTACTTTTGCCGAATGAGAAAATTTTGGAGCCAAAAACAGTTTGTTAGGATTTGGACTTGAAACAAAATGGTTTAATTTTTTGATGATTTGATTATCACTGCATTTCAAGATCTGGAATGAGAAAAAATATTGATCAATATTTTTGTGAGTAAAATGCATGTTTAGATAATGGCTATAAATCTATACTAATATAATAAAGCTGGAGAGTTTGTTTGATTGAACGCGCTGATATCAGAAACTACTGCTTCGATTTGAAAATTCCTTTCCATGCGGGATGCGGGTGAAACCACTGGCAGAAGCTAGTATTTAATATCACTTATGTTCGGATGATAGTAGAACACATTCATGGCTGACTCAACAGTAATAAGATGTAGGGGAATGTTCGTAGATGATTTTCTAATTTCTCATCTAAAATAAACTTATAAAATCAATTCAAGGTCTCGTTTCGACAACTAAGCAACAACTTATGTAACGCAGCGGAAACATGCAAATGCGAATTTTAATTATAGTAAACAAACACTCAGTTGAGAAGGAAGGAAAAAGCAACGAAAACAGATTTCAGTAACTGTCAGTATTCCTGTAAAAATAACTTCTGGCCGGAAGGAACATAATATTGTAACTGGCCGTAACCTGATACAAAAATCCCCGATGAATAAATTGTGTTGGTTATTTAGACGCATGGATGGATTGCCTGAAAGACGACATGAGTAAGAAGGGAGTGAGTGTCAGCATGACGAGTGACAGGGAGGAATGGAAGCGGAAGACAATGCACCCAAATCAAATTGGGAACAGGTCAGGAAGAAAAAGGATATTTAATATACATAAGTATCTCTAGACTGCTTGTTACGGTTTTTGTGGAATCTTGGTCCCACTACTCCACGAGGAACAATATCATTTTGCCTAGCCTTGTCCAAACTACAAACTTGACATTACAATATGGTCACCCATCCACATACTGACCGCACTTTTGCTTAACCTTATGATAAATCGATCCGCCTGTTACTTAGCCACAAGAAACAGTATGTACATAAATAAAATATAGAACCACTTGATACAATGCAATTCGTAACCATTTTCCTCATTTTAAATTACCTCCTGTATCCCTGAACTGTGATAAATATTAATGCATTGTTTTATGCAGTAAACAGGTTCATTATAAGACGTTTCAGAGGTTTCCAGAACTATTTCTTTCGTGTCCTCATCGCATCTGCGTCGCGTTTTCCCAACTATGTTGGGGTCGGCTTCCAGTCTAACCGGATGCAGCTGAGTACCAGCGTGCCACATGAAGCGACTGCCTATCTGACCTCCTAAACCCCGGCAACCCAATAAATACCCCTTGCTAAGACTGTTTGTCAGATTTTCTGGCTTCTGACTACGCGTAACGACTGCCAAAGATGTTCAAATGATACCCAACGGTTTATCCGCTCCGAAATACGGGAGAACTCTTCGTGACGAGATGGTCAGCCAACCACGGACCGACCGCAACAAGCGTTGCTTACCATTATAATCTGTTCATGACCTCGTCTGTCTATCCTCTCCAATTTATCCCTATTCCAACCCTATCACTAAGAACATTCTTCCAATATTGAACGAACGTCATGAATGGACAATGAGCATTCGAGTGGCTCATCTAAATAAAAATGCTATAGCCTTCCTCGATAAATGTGCTATCTTACACTGAAATAATTTTATAAATTGGACCAAAGTTCCTTTCAAACTCTTCAACTTTATTTTCTATCTTCAGAGTTATTTCCATGTATAGGTACACGGTCATGTTGGGGCAAATTAATGATTCAATTCTAATATTCCGAGTAGTAATAGATTCTTGATCTCTTCATCGGAATCAAAAATTATTCTGTAGAAAGATCTTCAACAATAAAGAATGTCACAAAGAAAGTTACGTAAGTATTTACTTTTATATCTTAACACGAAAAATCAATCGGAGACCAATCGTGGGCGGTTGTCATCCCACGCGCAAACCTTCAATGGTCGTACCTACTAATAATACGACTGTGCGTAGGTTTCATAGTGTGACCTAACCTTTTTGAAGGATGCCAGGTGATAGCTTATCTATACTTCACTACATAGTATAAAACAAAGTCGCTTTTTATGTCCCCGTGTCCCTTCGTACGCTTAAATCTTCAAAACTACGCAACCTATTTTCATGTGGTTTGTTTTAATAGATAGAGTGATCAAAGAGGAATGTTTATGTGTATAAAAACATACATTAAATAGTGGGGAAATACCGCTATCCCGTGCGTAACCGGAGCGGGTCGTTAGTAATACTATAAAGAGGATTTTTTTGTTTGTTCCCGTAAAGATTACAAAAGCATTGGTCCGATTTCCACAAGCTACACTCTCGCTGAGTGATATCCAAACTAATATTATAAATGCGAAAGTAACTCTGTCTGTCTGTCTGTCTGTCTGTCTGTCTGTCTGTCTGTCTGTCTTTTCTTCACGCCTAAACTACTGAACCGATTTGTGTGAAATTTGGTACAGACATAGTTTGAAACTTGAGAAAGGACATAGGATAGTTTTTATTACAAAAAAAAAAAAAAAATTATTCCGGACATATAGCGCCATCTATTGGTCAAATCAAAAATCTGCTGGTAGTCACTATTCCACGCGAACGAAGTTGCGGGCAAAAGCTAGTAGGCTATATTGTATACGGGTAGGTGAAGTAGTTTCCACGGGTGAAACTAATCCTACGAATTACTAATATAAAATATTATAAATGTGAAAGTTTGTGAAAATGTATGGGTGTATGTTTGTTATTCTTTCACGCAAAAATGGCTACCGATTTTGTTGAAATTTGGTATGTTGATAAGTGACACCCTGGATTAACACATAGGCTACTTTTTATCAACACACCACGCGGGCGAAGCCGCGAGCGGAAGCCAGTACTAAATAATAAAGATTTTTTGTTAGTACGCTCTAAAGCAACTGAACTGCTTTGAAAATGTCTTTGACTGTTGCATAGGTGAAACTGCGAAAAAACGGTTAGTACCTAATTCATAAAATGAAGACAGTTTATTTTGAAATACTTCTAGCGTTACGCGGAACTACTATATTTTGTAAATAAGATTAGATAATTATATTATTACGTTCACGTTAAAATCATTAATCATTTAATTACTATCAATAACCAAAATAACGATTCAGAAAGCAGTACTCCTTGATACGGCGCGTATTGTGAGGTTTCTGTCTCTGGGACCCTAACCACCGGTACCTTGGACCCTGTGCCCGATATCGGTGGCCACCTATTTTTTATATTTTTCATGTTTTTAGGGTTCCGTAGGTACCCAAAGGGTAAAACGGGACCCTACTGTTTTCGCTCCTCCGTCCGTCCGTCTGTCACCAGGCTCTCATGAACCGTGATAGTTAGAGAGTTGAAATTTTCACAGATGATGTATTTCCGTTGCCGCTATAACAGCAAATACTGAAAACTAGAGTAAAATAAATATTTTGGGGGGCTCCCATACAACAACCGTGATTTTTTTTTGCTCATTTTTGCTCTGGACGGAACCCTTCGTGCGCGAGTCCGACTCTCACTTGGCTGGTTTTTTATTTTTATATTTAATATTAAAAAATGTAAATAATATGACTATAAAACAAAATAACATAAGACCAAGAGGGGCTCATGGCTAAGTCAGATCATAAGGTTAAGCAACGCTTGGTGCGGTCGGTCCATGGATGCGACCATCTTGTCATGACGAGTTCTTCCATGTTTCGGACAGTACGATAAATTGATAGGTCCAAGCTGTCATTAGTACATCTTTCACAGTTGTTATGGGTAGTCAGCAGCCAGTCAGTCTGACAACGAGTCTCAATAACAGGTATTCAGTTGTCCAAGTAACTGAGTTGAGGAGGACACTGGTACTCAGCTGCATCCAGTAAGAGTAAAATCCGACCCCAACTTGGGGAAAGACTAGGCAAATAGTCTGTAATAGGTATATTATTTTTTAAGACGATATTTTTTTTTTTGTAACCGTATAGGCTCCGAAACTACTGAACGTATTTAAAAAATTACTACACTATCCCCAAATGACATAGGCTATATTTTTTCCGCGGTCGGGGTGTAGTTCCCACAGGATGCGGGTGAAACCGTGGGAAATACCTAGTATTACATAACCAAGGAAAATAGTAAGTTCTAAATAATCATTTAGCAGTAACTCATAAAATGTTTTCATGTGTCAAAAATGTAAACATGACAAAAAGTTTCAACTACTATTTATAAACAAAAGCGAATAGAGGTCAGTGACTCGTCGACACTGAAAATAACAGTACGAAGCTTTATGAGTCATACTTAAACATCTTTTTTGCATAAAAAGAATAATAATGATAATGGCGTCCAAGGCCGATGTCGGCCACGGCGGCTGTTCTCATATAAGGAGATAATCTGTTACTGTTACAGCCTTTTTTATCGTCCCACTGCTGGGCACAGGCCTCCTCTCACACGGAGAAGGATTGAGCATTAATCACCACGCTTGCTCAATGCGGGTAGGTGATTTCAGACTAGTCCAGGTTTCCTCAAGATGTTTTCCTTCACCTTTTATCAGCCATTGGTGTCTAAGATTACTTAGAAAGTACATACAAACTTAGAAAAGTTGCATTGGTACTTGCCTGACCTGGAATCGAACCCACACCCTCTTACTCGAGAGGTTGGTTCTTTACCCACTAGGCCACAAAGACTTTAGGAGATAATCTAGCTGCATATTTTATGACATATAGTGCACAAGCATTTGCTTGGACTGCGGTGCACTCACTATTCCTTCACTCTCATAGCGCGATGGGACGACAATCTGACACAAACGAAAGAGATCAGGCCAATGTAGTACATTCATGATCATATAGTTAGTTCGATGGGACGACAATCTGACACAAACGAAAGAGATCAGGCCAATGTAGTACATTCATGATCATATAGTTAGTTTATAGATTAGTGCCTCATCATCTCCCGAGCTTCTTCCCAACTATGTTGGGGTCGGCTTCCAGTCTAACCAGATGTAGTCGAGTACCAGTGCTTTACAAGGAGCGACTGCCCTATCTGACCCCCTCAACCCAGGCAACCCAATACCCCTTGGTTAGACTGGTGTCAGACATATAGGCTTCTGACTACCCGTAACAACTGCCACGGATGTTCAATGACAGCCGAGACCTAAAGTTTAACGTGCCATCCGAAACACAGTTTCGTGAGTGAGTTTCTACAACTATAGATAAAGATTTATAGTTTCAGGTAAATATTATAGTCTGTTTTTTTATCTCTTAGACTAAACTGACATTACGAGTGTTGTTAGTTTATTGCAAATTCTTAAATAGTGATGTGGCACGACCGAAACTTAGCGTTAATAAAATCAAGTATCATTTTTTTACAAAAAGTCATCCTGAAATAATGGGCTTATTCTTGATGATTACGCATGGCGTTGTGTGGTCAGATATCCCTGGCAGTTTGTAGCACGTCGTGCAGCTGTTGTACGTACGTGAATTGTAAATATAAAACTTTGAATGAATATTAAATTCGTCTATTATAGATAAAAAAAGTTAAGATTCAACAAACCGGTATCGTAAGTACAACACTGCACAAAAAAGCTAGCAACATTATTTGTAAGTTTGACATTTTACAAGTGTCAATTTAGTCTACGAGATTAAAAAACAGACTATAGCTTCCGCTAGCGGTTTCACCCACATCCCATGGGAACTTCTACACGAACCCATATAAAAAGTACCCTATAGCCTTCCTTGATAAATGAGCTATCCAATACTGAATTTTTCAACTTTGACCGCTAATGCCTGAGACAGAGAACCAACAAACAAACTCATCAGTTTTAGGATATTATAGTATAGATCCTATATTCTATGGAAAGAGACTTAAAGTATACTAAACCACATTTTATATGAAGTTTTGGACCATTATGTTTCAAAATACAAAATAGATACGAGATGTACCAAATAAATCAATGTCTATTAAAAGGTATGAAAATAGAATTTGAGTCCATAAAAACCAAAAGACATTTTATTCAAAGTAGGCTGACAATCAGCACTTTTTGAAGGTCAAGTTTACAAAAAACAGCCCCCAAAATGCCCTCTGTTCGCCACTTCCTATGTGTTTTTGCTGCGAAGAAGAAGTGGTGGAACAAACTACCCAACAACATAATTTGAATAGAATTTTGAACTGAACAACCATCAATCAAGCATAGACCACATTTTACAGTTACATGAGGCACAGGCAAAGACAACATGCCATTATGCCAACATAAAACCTCCATTTAAATAGTAAATAAAATATAAGACCGTAGACCACCATGAATATCATAAATTATTTACAATACAAGATTGACATGAATATGATAATCTGAAACTACACAGAAATAATCTCAATATCACTTTCATTGGTTTTCAAGTACCTATATGATTTCAAAAAAATAAAATTTGTATAAGAGACAATAATAACGAAAAGACACCATCTTCTCAAGCCATACAATACCACAGATTATAAAATAAATATTATTAAGTGTACTTAAAGGTAGTATGTAACTGGGTAGGCTGTCACCTACATAACATTTTTTAAGTAACCAACAAAATAGATATATATAGATATAAAATAAATACAATAATAAATAAATAACAACACAAGACGTCGTCACACAAACTTTTTTACCGACCAAATAGAAAAAACAATACCGAAAAAAAAACACGAAATTTTTAAGGTTATAATGATGAGGCAGATATCGGGAAAATACTTTTTAGGACCAAAATATCATTTTAAATGTGATAGTAATAGTAATATTTACCTGAAAGTCTTGATTTTGTGCATGGCAGCGAGTAGCAGCCGAATTAGTTTTTATTTAGTACGGGCACAAACTGACAGCCTGTGGTGACATGACAGACAGGATTTTTTTGACGTTTTCAACGTGATCCGCTGCGGGATTTACGGGGTGGTCAGGGAATTGAGATTTACCCTTATTTGGGGTAAATGGTATCTTTCTTAAATAAATATTATTTAACCCTTTATAATATGTCGGTGCGTAGAAATACGTGAGACAAAATTGTTTTTCGGCTGTTCTATAAATATCGGCAGATAAGCGATCAAAACATTATACTTTTTAATAATCCTGAAATATAAAAATATTCTTACGTAAACAGTATTTGTACTATTGTGTAAAACAATTTAAAAAGTGATATGTGCATGTAAAATAACGACTAGGTACAGACCACAGAGCATCGATCAAAATTTTTTCAGTCGATTCTCAGAGTTTTCCACTATTGTGATAACTCTGAAAATCGACTGAATTTTTTTTAAGGTTAATGTTCTATTGATAAAATTTTACAGATATAGGTAGGATGCCTAGGGGCCCGATTCTCCTGAGTTAATAATGTCAAAATTGAATAGAATTGAATCGCAATAGCAGTTTTAACCATATCGGGCATTCTGCTACTAATAAAAGACCAATCGTATTTCAATGACATTCGATTGGTTTGCGATTGGTCTGCCATTTGTTCTATACGATAGTTTGCTCTACAATCATATTGCGATCGTAAATAATTTGCAGACAATATGATTAGGTAATTATTGAATCGCATAAAAAGATAAAAACGTTTATTTGAAAGAAAAAATAGCGGAATGCCACATACGCTTCAATCGTAATGATTGGATCTCAGTTGGATGTGAATCGTATAGGTATGGCTTGATTAAAATTAATATAATAGCGCCCCTGCTGGCGTATGAATGATTTGGCTCACAATACACAACAACAATAACTTGTATTCTTTATATTACAATATTTCAATTTTTTTTTTACTGATCCTAACAAAATATTTCGTACATAATTTGGTGACAAACAAAAACTGGGTATATTTTTGCACTAATGTTAATTAGTTACCTACCTAATTCAATTTACAGAATTAATTTATTTTTGTTGAAACCACAACAACTTTATCAAAAGAAAGACGTAATAACTCACGCAGCAATTACCTCTTCAAATTTCCCACAAAATTACCATCCTCAAAACGAAATCTCCCCACAATATCTTACCACAGATTATACGCACTGCGTCACTTTTAGCTACGTGTAAGCAGAAGTAAACAATAAGAAAAATAATCACAACAACTATTTACGTCAGAAATTAGCCGCGCCGTTCATAATTACTAATAACCTTGCCATAATGTATTAATTTACTGATGACCGATGCTGATGACTCATTTAACCGTCAAATCCGTAGCGGACCCCAATCGGGGTCTGAACATCAATGTCACCGTAAGCTCGGTTTAGACCCCAATTGGGGTCTGCGAATCAGTCATACACTTTCCTAATTATTTACGCTCATATTTATTTTCTTTCCAATCAAACCACATTTGTGAGTACTAAATAAAATAACGAAATAAATTTAAATTATTTTTACGCATTCAAACCTTTCATATTTAGCATCCCGTTAGAAATATACCTTTTTAAAATCCAATCGTAATTACCGGGAATCCTGATCGAACTCGCCATGTTTGTTTACATTAGTTGTTTTTTTAAATTTGAAGACGCATAGACAAGATGGCGACGGTGATAGAAGTTTTGCATCGAATGATCCGATTCGTTAACCGTCAAATCCGTAGCGGACCCCAATCGGGGTCTAAACATCAATGTCACCGTAAGCTCGGTTTAGACCCCAATTGGGGTCTGCGAATCAGTCATACACTTTCCTAATTATTTACGCTCATATTTATTTTCTTTCCAATCAAACCACATTTGTGAGTACTAAATAAAATAACTAAATAAATTTAAATTATTTTTACGCATTCAAACCTTTCATATTTAGCATCCCGTTAGAAATATACCTTTTTAAAATCCAATCGTAATTACCGGGAATTCTGATCGAACTCGCCATGTTTGTTTACATTAGTTGTTTTTTTTAAATTTGAAGACGCATAGACAAGATGGCGACGGTGATAGAAGTTTTGCATCGAATGATCCGATTCGTTAAAATAAAGAATCGATTTAATAATTTTATATTATAATATTACTAAATTGCACTTTTGTATAGGTACTTACCATAATCTGAAAATAAATTAGGAAAAGTAAAATGACTTAATTTATTTTGAAAAAAATGCTAGAAAATCAGTGGTAGAAAATACGTTGTAGCCGGAATAAAAAAAATCTTCGGTTTTTAGGGTTTCTGAAGACGGCAAATGAAGACTTATTTATTTCTTCGGGTGTTTTATGTGCAGGATTCCTGTAGACCTGCCAAACTTAATGGCGATTCGTTACTTCCAACTTTTTAACTGAGCGGCAAAGCTATTTGACGAGAGCCGTAGTTAGGTGTAGTTATCGCAAAATTTTATGACGATTTCATTGTTTGAAAGGGCAAATAGTTCGCTGTTCATCGAAAGCTGGTCCAAGATGGAAAGATGGCCGCCGCCGACTTATTTTTAACCGACTTCCCAAAAAGCGGAGGTTCTCAATTCGACCGTTTTTTTTTGTATGTTTGTTACGCGATTACTCAGCCATTTATTTATCGATTTTAATGATTCTTTTTTTGTTTGATAGCGTATACTTCCGAGGTGGTCCCGTTATCATCAGGTCAGGATCTGATGATGGAACCTTGAGAAATCGAGGGCGACTTTCGAAAGTTGCAGAAATACATAGGTTGAAATCTTATCACTCAGGTGTTTGCCTGGTAGCACTATTCAACAGTGAAGGTTTTGAGCTGAACTGATGATGGAGACCAGTGAAGTTCGAGGGAACTCGACAACTGAATATTTAAACTTTCTCGTGTTTGTGCTTATATTATTCGTATTTACGAGGCCTCTGCAACAGTGAAGGAGATGGAGACGAGAGAAGTTCGGTTGTCGAGATCCCTCGCCCTTCTCTGGTCTCCATCATCAGGTCAGCTCCAAACCTTTACTGTTTCATAGTGTTATCAGACATACATCTGAGTGTCAAGTTATAACCTTATCTATGCTTACAATTTTCGAGAGTTGCCCTCGATTTCTCAAGGTTTCCATCATCAGATCCTGGACCTAATAACAAATATGGGGAATATACCCTTTCGACCAAAAACAAACATCCAAATTGAGAACCACCTCCTTTTTGGGATTCGGTTAAAAATATTTGGTGACTTTAAAATCAATCAATTATTATTATTGTTTCTCATCACCAAATAAGTACATTACTTTGGTAGTTACAAATCGCATTATATTTCAGAACAACAGGCTTACCCTCTTCATCATCATCATCATCATCAGCCTATCGCAGTCCACTGCTGGACATAGGCCTCTCCAAGTGCACGCCACTGAGATCGATTGAAGTAGGCTAAATACCTCTATGAGCAGGCTTACCCTCCGCGGAAACAAAAATCTTAGAATTGTTGAGAAATAATATAAGAATAAATTAAAATTCCGTAATAGGTAATAAAAATTCAATTAAAGTTAAAAATTATTACGAATGACGCAACACCAAAATAAATAATACATATAAAAATTTAATGCTAAAAACTTTCATAAAACTTAAATATCTTTTTTCTTAACAACAAAAACAAATTGAACCTATAATTTAAAATTAATAAATAAAATTAAAATAAGTTGCTATTAAAAAAAATATATAAAATTGGTATTCGATTATTTATAATAAATATCCGATTTAGGTATCGAATGCACACCGATGATTGAAAAAAAAATAAAACTCTATTCCAAACTCTACTTGTCTGTGACTTTGATCTTGTAAATATTGTTCATTTTTATTGTGTATTTTATGTGCTGATTTTTTAGTTATTGAACATAAATAAGTGCACGAAATGTATTGCAATGGATTGAAAATGTTATAAATATGACGTTTGTGTTGTGTTTGAGAAAGTGATGCGATTATTTATTGGTAAGTTTTCACCAAATTTGAAATGCCTAACTTTTCGATAGACTTAAAAACACCGTAATTATTATATTTTTCTGAATTAACTGACCCCATTTGACCTTTGCACGTTGTTGTCAAATAAGTGAGCTCTAAAGTTATAGGTAAAATACTTCTAATCAGGCATTACGGACTTAGAATTCATGTGTTGAAAGTTAGTACAAATTTTTGACTTCCATGTCGCGATTCAAAATATCCCGCCGAATCAACGGTATAGTCATATGTCAAAATCTTGTCGAGCAGAGGGGTTAATTTAACAGATGTGCAGCAATGAGGTTGTTTACTTTTTCATGGTATTTGAAGTCTTTGGGCGATGATACCTATGCTTTTGTATACCTATTTATGTTAGTTGCTATTTACTCAGTAATAATTAGTGACTGATACTTGAATACGTGATTCTACTCATGATTACAAACAATTTCTCCAAAGAAACTTATTTTTTATTCTCATTATTTTAATCACAAAACAATCCGTGAAATTGGTCAAGAAAACAATTTGCGAGCAGATGACTGTGACCTTGATATGATACAAGATCACTTTCTTCGCAAAGTGAAGTAGGTCACTATTATAGTTTGTAAACAGACTAACTGACTATAACTAGACTGGGTAGTTAAACACCTCCTTTAATTGAGTAGGCACTTAACTAGAGGTAGAAAGAAGAAAGAAAGAAAACATTTATTTGTAACAATATATGGTATTGTAGGTAAATAATCTTGATAAGACTTTGTACATAAATACATATTAAGCGAATAAACAACTGCATAAAATAATTATTCAATAGAATAAGTTGTCTGTGTGTTGATATTGATAAACTGAGTTTTGAAGTAAAAAGTCAATTTTACTTTTCCCTCGCGCTGCAAGTGAAACCGCGGTCGGAAGCTGTATGACAGCTGCATTTAGTAAAATATAGTTACAGTGAATATTCATTTTCATTCTATCTTTACAACTCATTGATTGATATTAACATCGGATAAGCATATAAATAGAACTTTGATGTTGGTATTCTAGAATTCTTTTATCAGATAAGCTATCTGCAGTCCCTGGATGCCGTAATCGTTATTTTATTGCACTTTAAATAAACGTTAATGGTATAATTATTTATCGTATCAGAAAATTATCTCGAACCCCAAATGGCGTAGACCTATATTACTTTCCTACAGGGTCCACGCTTAAATGACTACGTGTGTTAGGCGCTCCTACGAGCAATTACATTGCGTTTTATATGTATTGTGCATTTTTATTGTGGAGCGTTAATATTAAAGACTGCGCTATGATTACCTGTAGTTATTCATACCTCGCTGAATTAATCGATAGAATTGTTCAGTTTCCCAGAGTTATGTATCTTTTAATACAGTGTGATTAAAAACTACTTCAAATTGTATTTTTTTTTTTAGTTGATTCCAATTATACAGAACTAGACTAAGTAGTCTATATCCATAGATGTAATATAATAAACAAGATTGCGCACGCTCGAAATATATATTTACGAAAATGAACTCTATTCCAACGCAATAAGGTACTACATTTGTTGCATAATACACAGAGGCAAATCCGAGCCGAGAGGGATAGTTAGAACGGAGGCCGTTTGTCTCTTTCTAACATTTTGCCAGCATAAAAAAATGATGTGATCATCAAAATGTTTGGCTTGTGTTTAAACACCACCCAAAAAAGTACCTATTTTACTACCAAAAAAATTCTAAACGGTTACCAAAATGGATAAATGGTCACCAAATAACGTTTCCAAAAATATTATTAGGTAAAACCATTTTTTCGTATTATTGACTACTAAAAAAATATATGGACGCCTTTAAAATACACTTTAGACCAAATATTATATATTGTCACTACTTAGATGTTACCAATTATGTAATACCATGACTCCTAATTTGGTCATTTTTGTTAGACTAAAAAAGCTAACGATCGCTAGAATATTTCCCAAATACCAATTAATATACTGGGGTTCCCAAACGTACGTCGCTTATTTATTGTTATATGAATTTGTGTGTAACTCAGTAGTAAAATGTAAGCACGAAACATGCAGCAAGCATGGCTTCTGTCACGGCTCCGGCACTGCGGGGCTCCGGCGGTCCCATGCGAGGTTATCGTCGCAGATGGTTTTCACGCTCACCACCGCAGCCTCTGCTCGCAGGCCGCTCGCCCCTCTGCGCCTACGCGGTTTTGAATTGCACTCTAGGGGTAGGGCAGACAAGACTACGTGGAGTCGGTTTTGCAGCGATTCGTTTTCGTCACTAACTTTGATTTTGGTAGTAATATTAATCTTTTAGTTGGATAGAATTTGGTGACCATTAATCCATTTTGGGAACCAAAAATAATATTTGTGCGAGATTTGCGATTTTTCTGATGTTATTTTATTTTTTTTGGATCATAATATTATATACTTTAGTGCCCTTTTAATAAAGTTAATTTATTTTTTTTGGAGTTGTTTATTTTATTTGGTGCCTCAGCTTAGAGTCTTAAAAATATTTTTGGTGATCGCCTAAATTATACCCTATATTTTTATCTTATTTTAACAATTGTAAGTCAACAAATTAATAAAAATCGCATTAATTTATTATACGAATAAATTATTTATATAAATTATTATTCTTCAAACATAAACAACATATTTTTTTTTTTTTTTCTAGCGGTAACCCTGAACATTCTTGGCGCGTAATCAGCATTTAAAATGTTTATATTTTTAGTATTAAATCAATTTAAACTATTAAAATGGTGAAAAAGTGTTGCGTTTATACTTGTAAAAGTGAATCCTATGGTGGTTGCAATATATCGTTCCACAGGTTAGCTAATAATAACATTTTCGTAAACCAAACAACTAGGGTGCCCATGAATTCTTGTAATGAGTGAAAATATGGGTGATGGATTTTAAAACTGTTGTACTATTGTTATAGCTTCCCAAAAAATGAAGAAAGGCGACATAAATGGCTCAGCAGTCTATATTATGAAGTAGAAATACAAAAAAAAACAGTCTTCACTTCGAATCTTCCTGCTTTTATACTGCTAATTCCCGCTTATTATTAAAAGCCTTTATAAGTATCTTAAGGTCACAAACTGCGTAAGTTAAAACTTCAATACCAATCTGTGTTTGATAATCTTAGCAAATTCGGATTTGTCTGACATAGCTTAATCTCATAGTCACCCTATTAGAAAGGGACAGACGGCCTCGGTACTAACTGTTTCACTAGGCTCGTTTTTTGGGTAAAGGTGCGCAGTCCTGTTTACTAATATTATGTCTATGACAGAACTAGACTAAGTAGTCTATATGTCTATATCAGGGGGAGGACACTCCGTACATTTTGACAGCTAAGTAAACGAAGAGTCGCCACCTTTTATTTGGCCCGGAAACTATTTACTATCTAAAAGATACCTTAAATTACCAACAGATGGCACTACACTATAATCGATTTTGTTTGTTAATATAAAATTATTTATGCAATATTAATTAGAGAAAAGTATGAGGAAAATATTAGACACTTTAAAAAAAGATATAATAGGCGAATAAATTAAATACGGTTTAAAAAAAGCACAAATATCAAATTTCATCTAAAAAGACCTGGTGTCAGTATTCCAAGTAACTTAACAAAACCGATCATAATAATATCAATATGGCGGTTTTTTGCATTCCGCATACACGCGTAAATAAAAAGTAATATATAATAATTATTTGTTTTCCTTCGACCTTTTACTATATTAACGATGACATTTTCTATTAGGGTAAGTAGCACCATGTAACTATAACGATAACCAATGTTATAGTTATATGGTGCTACTTACCCTAATAGAAAATGTTATTTATGATGCGAATAGTATAGTATAGTATAGTATAGTTATGTTATGAATATGATGCATAATTATAATATTTTTATAGCTATAGCTATGTAGGTAGTTCGGGGCCAATTTAGAGAAAGATGGCGCATTGTCAAATTGGGTTGCAAGAATAACACGTGAGTGGGCTCTCTTTTCCCTATATATTACTTTACTCTTTGGTCTATATCATAATTTTTGACATTCCGTGTAGAATCACTAAAGTCTATTTTCGTTGTCTATGATTTAATTGCTGTTGTCTGTCAGTCATTGTCGTTTTTGAAGTAAAATTCTCAAAAAATGAAATAAAACAACGCTATTATTCACGAAAAATGTCGTCGGAAGAGCCTCATGAGGAGTTAGTGGAAGTGTTGGAGGATGAATACATTCACGACTACAATACTGATGTGGACACAACATGTACTATATGTCAGGCGGAATTCTTAGACCCGGATGATTTAGCCATACATTTACAACAAATACATAAAATATCGCTCTCACAAGCAAAGCTATGTCAGATCTGTATGCAAAAGTATACGGATTTAATAAGTTACGCTGAACATTTCAGAGATAATCATCTGACAAGCTTATTTTACTGTTCACATTGTTTACGCGCTTACAAGGATGATGATGAGCAAAGATTTCACGAAAAGAAGCATAAAAGAGGTTATAAAGCTATGTTTTGCTGTGCACAGTGTAATGAGGACTTCAGGTCGCTCCGGGACTTGAGGAAACAC
This sequence comes from Helicoverpa zea, assembly GCF_022581195.2. NCBI lineage: Eukaryota > Metazoa > Arthropoda > Insecta > Lepidoptera > Noctuidae > Helicoverpa > Helicoverpa zea. The sequence goes on along the minus strand of NC_061481.1, from coordinate 5,594,587 downwards.
GATGTAAATGAACACAACAACCAGGAAGATGGAATTATGATACAACCTTTGTTACCATACCTCTCAGCCATTTTAAAAATCAAAGCAGAGAACGTTCTAGTCTCTTTGCGAACAGATACAGTCTATGTCTGCGTTTATTGCAATTTTTCTACTGCAGATATTGACCAGTTTATAAAGCATTCTATTAAAAATAAAAAACAATGTAAGGCTAGTGTCTGCAGTAGATGCTCAAACGTTTACAAGAAAAAGTCTACCTTGAAACGGCATTTGTTGAAACCGTGTGATAATGTGTCGAGCCGTAAGATTCAATGTCCAGACTGTAATCTTGAATTCAATAACTGTACGTTTAAACAACATAAGCGAATGTGTAAAGTTATCAAGTGTTACACTTGCGGAACGCGTTATAAATCGATGTACGAATTGTCTGAACATCAGTCAAAAGAGCACCCGCTGTCTGTAGAGTTGAAAACTTGTACGTTTTGTTGGAAACAATGCGTTGGAAGCGTTGGGTTACAGAAACATATCGACCGAAGCCACAAAGGGGACTTTCACTTATACAAATACATGTGCGTTTACTGTAAAACATCGTACAAGCATCCACAAAAGCTCTTTGGTCATTTCTTCACTAAGCACAAGGATTTAGAACCGTACACCTGCAAGATATGCTCAAAAAAGTTTCGTTTACGCAAACGGTTTACTTTACACATTAAAATGCAGCATTCATCCAATGGTTTTGTTGAATTTGATGAGAACTACCATGTGTTCTTCACTGATAAAAAATCAGAGAATCCTTTTATTCCTAAAAGTATATATGCTAATGAAGAGGAGACAAATGAAGTAACTGAAAATGCTGGTGACATGAATATGTTGAACTCTGAAATGAGTGTAACAGAAACAGAAGGAAACCAGACGGAAGTTGAAAAACCTAAAGCAAGTCTAAAACGTAAGAGAGTACAGAAAGCCCGTAAGAAGGAAGAAGAAACTATTAACCTTGAGTCTTCAGATGAGGAAGAATCCTTGTTAGTTGTAAGGAAAAGAGTTCAGAAATCAGTGCCTAAAGTCATTGGCAAAGCCTCTAGGAAACAAAAACTTACTACATTGAACAAAAAGAGATTTACTTGTAACATCTGTAACAAATATTGTTATACATATCAAAATTACAACCATCACATTAGTTTGCATTCTAAGAAAGACTATAAGAAATGCATTAAGTGCTCAAAAGTATTCCGAAGCAAGGAAAAGTTGAACAACCACATCGCAAATGATCATTCTTCATCAAAACTTACAGATACTTTAAAAACTATGCTGGAAAAACGTAAAAAAGGCGAAAGCTACACTGACAGCTTACCAATGTCAGAGAAATTTAGACGTACCATCAAAAAAGCAAACATTTCCGAAGTAGACTTAACTTATTCAACCGCAAACATAAAGCTAGTTGACAACGGACTGTCCGTTCAGAAATTTATAGAGAATTTTACACCAGAATTAGAGACTAAACCAGACCCACCCTCTGTGGAACATTCAATAACTGTCAAAGTTGTTACTGGTGTCACAAAAGAATCGTCAATTAAAATGACTAAGTATGAAACGAAACCGGTTGCTACAGGGTTCAAACTAGCCATGCCGGTGAAGTTCAAAGCTAGTAACGTGGATAAAACTCCTGCTAGCATCAGATTGGTACAACCTGTGTCTTTGTATGAAGACAGTCCGAGCCCGGACCATACCTACAATGATGATGATGATATGGAGAGAAATGACTCAATACCAGAAGTCGCCGAGGAGGTTATGCTCGAAGGAACAGAAGAAACACCGAGACAGACTAACATACCTCACAAAATTGTCATTCCTAAACTACCTACTGAATACAAAGACTTAAGAATCGCTCACTTACTCCCGGAAGCACCTTTTTACAAAATAGTTAAAGTTAATGACGTCTTAAATATAGCGGATAGTGAAAAAGTTGACCCAACTGAACGTCCAAGCAAACTGAGAACAATAAAGTTACCGGACGGTACAAAATTGGTGAATACAAATCCGTTGGCTCATTTATTGGGGAATGCCAGTCTAGATAAAGTATTGGAGCCTATGAAAAATAAATATTATAAGGCAAAGACTAAGAATTTTCAAGGTATGTTGGCAGAAGCACTTAGTAACCTGGATAAACCAGCTCCTAAGAGGAAGAAGAAGGCGGATCTGGCTTTGTCAGAAGTAAGCAGTCAATTTGAAGATTGATAGACTAATTGTACTCAACAGTTTGTACTTTCTAAGTATATCTTGGACACCAATGGCTGTCTGAGGGTACTTAAAACTGTAGGTCCCACAGGTAGTCAGAAGCCAGTAAGTCTGGTAACCAGTCTTACCTAGGTGTAACTGAGTTAACCCTAGAAGCCTAATCTATTTCGAACGTACACAAAGCCTTAACATACGTCTCAGAGGCGTACACATATAAAAGCCCCAATTTTAGGTAAATTATTTAATTATTATTTTTATTATTGAGCAGAAATTTTAATTTGGAATATAAACTAAATATAAAACAACACTGTTATTAATTATAACTATAATTACAGTTATTTATTACAACAAAAAAACAATATGCATAAATTGGAACAAAAAAAATTAACTTCTTCAAAATCAGCTAAAAAATATATATTTTTTTGAATACCAAATATTTTTTTTTACGCTAATACCTATTCTTAGAGCAAACATTACAACTAATCAGATTTGAGCTTTAACAGTTGACCAAATATGTCCATTCTGAGTACGATTACGAACACGATAAATCCGCTCCGAGTTGGTAGGTGGTAAAACACGGTCTGCGCCAGATGATGGACCAGCTTCTGCAACAAGGGTAGGGTCGGTTTCTTCAGAGGCCCAGATTCTTGTAAAGACGAAACGTACTCAGATACTTCATTATTTTCGTCCTCGCTTTGAACGTTTTCGATAATCTGGTTATCCTCAACTTCGGAATCTGAATCTTCCTGAAAAGGATTGTCTTCCTCGTTCAAAATTGCAAAAATATCGTCTTCATCTAATACATTAGACCGTGACATATTTATACCTGAAACAACGCCGAAAAAAGATATAAAATATACGAAAAACAAGCAATAGTAAAATCATTCAATCTCAGTTAAAAGTTACACAAAGCCTAAATATACGTCTCACAGGCGTGCAACACTTCGATAAATCAAAAATGGCGGGACTTACCTCAACGATAGGGGCACCATCCTCTAGCTCCCGTCGGCCACGAAGATAACAGAAGAGCACCACGCTCTAGCTTCAACCGTTAGAAAAAAAACAAACGATATTCGAATGCGTGTACGTTTCGCAGGCGTAGATTAGGCTTCTAGGGTTAAGCAGGTCAGATAGGCAGTCGCGCCTTGTATAACACTAGTACTCAGCTGCATCTGGTTAGACTGGAAGCCGACCCCAACATAGTCGAGAAAGGCTAGGCAGATGATAATGATGATGTGTAACTCTACTTTTACTTTTTTATCAGGGCACGGGAAGTAAAGATATACTTTTTGAACCACTGTGTAGTTATTATTTTACAAAATGTAAAGGTGAATGCTACAACTGGTAGCCGGAAAATGCAAATATAAAATTTATAATTGCATTATGATGTTTAAATAGCATAAATTTTAATATGACTAGTTTTGAATACCCTACCATTCTAAGCCTATCTTAAGAACAAAATATTTACTTTAGTTTTGGTCCATGTGTAAAAATTATGTATTGCTAAAAATATTCCATAATTTATTTTGGGACACTCAAATAAATTTAAAAAGTATACATTATGTAAGTAGGAGCTATGTTATTTTACTTTTATTAATGTAAATAAATTAATAAACTGAATATGTTAAGATTTATTTGTTTCTTTTGAACCTGACGCAAAAAGAGGGGTGTAATAAATTCGACCGCTGTTAGTGTGTCTGTTTGTGGCACTGTAGCTCTTAAACGGCGGAACCGATTTGGATTCGGTTTTTTGACGATGAACGATGATGTCCGTTGGATGTTTCTTCAAAATCGTCTCAGCCGAAGTTATTAGCTTTTGATAGCAATTTTTGTTTGCTCTATCTTGAAACATCCGTATAGAAGATGGGTCTGATCTGATACGTGGTAGGCCTACCTTCCTACCTCTTCCTAATGCTGAAATGAAACCCCCATGACAAAAAAAAAATTTCAAACAGCTAAGTAAGTTTTTGAGACCCAAATAATTTTGTAGTAACTTCAAAGAGTATTATTGAAAATCTAAATAAAATAACTGACCGAAATCTTTTTAAATTACCTATGAAGATGCTATTAGGGTTTTCTTTTTATTCATGTTATTTTTCTTTAAAATATAAATACCTAGCTTTGTTTTTTTCACACGATGTGGCTAGCCATAAGAGAATTTTAGAAGATTAGAAATGAAAAACTGATAAAACTTATCTTGGTTGCAGAGGTAGTTTAATTTTAATGACTTTTCTACAAACTGTAAAAGCTAAAATTAGGAATTAGGTAGGTACCTACTTTGACCCATAAAATCTCGCTTATTCAGGGGCCCGATTCTCCTAAGTTAATAATGTCAAAATCGAGTAGAAATTGAATCGCAATATGATCGCAATAGCAGTTTTAACCATATCGGGCATTCTGCTACTAATAAAAGACCAATCGTATTCGATTGACATTTGATTGGTGTGCGATTGGTCTGCTTTTTTTAAAACTTTGGTCTATACGGAAGTTTGCTGTACAATCATTTTGCAATCGTAAATCATTTGCAGACAAAATGATTCATTATTGAATGACAGAAAAGGATAAAAACGTTTATTTCAAAGAAAAAATAGCGGAATGCCACATACGCTTCAATCGTAATCGAGTCGGGATCGGATATCAGTCGAATCGAGCCGAACGTGAATCGTATGACGCTTAAGTAAAATTAGGAGAATCGGGGCCTACCTAACTACTAAAAATGGCAAACGACCATGCCCGTATTCCATTTGTTTAATAATTACGGTTAGTAATATTTTGTTTTAGGTCATAATGATAATGAATAAATACTTTTTCAAAATTGTATCTTCTCTAAATTCTGCTCGCTTGAAAACATCTCAATAAAGCCATTTGTCTTATGAAAAAAAAACAAAAATGATGATTGCGGCTAGTTATGTTCTATTTCTCAGGTCTTCAATAATACTCTTTGAAGTTGTATTAAAAAATATATTTGGGTCTTTCATAATACCTAAACATTTTAGGGGGCATAGAACCTTCATAGAACATAGGTAGATACGTGGTTCTTTACTCGATTAAAAAAAAATCGGAGCCCTTAAAAGTAAAAAAAAGATTAACAGTTCTAATTTTAAGTGAAAAAAAAAATTGATCCAATTAATTTGAACAATAAAATAACCAAATTGATTGGTTTGCTAATTGCTCCTAAAATAACTTCGTTAATTCGTTCGTTATTCAGTGTATTGTGAAAATAACTTGCATGCGGCGAGCATGTGTCACACACACATGTTTATTTTTTTATTTATATTTCATCTTTTCTGTTTTGGACTATGTGGATATCCGCCGGTGAGAATAAAAGAACCATTCATTGTTAGGCTAAAATAATTAGGTACCTAAGTATCTAGCATATGATACTTTTATATAAGTATCTGGGGCCCGATTCTCCTAATTTTACTTAAGCGACATACGATTCACATTTGACTGAGATCCAATCACGACTCAATTTCGACTGAAGCGTATGTGGCATTCCGCTATTTTTTCTTTGAAATAAACGTTTTTATCCTTTTCGGTCATTCAATAAAATGAATCATCTTGTCTGCAAATGATTTACGATTGCAATATGATTGTAGAGCAAATTACCGTATAGACCAAAATCACCAAAATAGCAGACCAATCGCTAACCAATCGAATGTCGTTGGAAAACGATTGGTCTTATATTAGTAACAGAATGCCCGATATGGTTAAAACTGCTATTGCGATTCAATTTCTATTCAATTTTGACATTCTTTTGAAGCAAAAAGTCTTCAACTTTATTGTAAGATGCCACGGCCTTAAGGACGCAATTTAACATGATGTTTTTATTCTTCCTATAGATAGGAGACGAGGTGCAAGCAGGAAGCGTGCTTCTTCCGGCTTCCAGAAGAGGGAGGTATCTAGCCAACATTGTCAGAAGGCAGGCTGTCGTAAGTATTGTAGTGTACTGTATTATCACCGATATCTGTCGTCTCGTTGTCGCATAGACGCGGAGAGTGCACACTATACTCTATGGCCAGTTGGCGGGAAACCGGGAGAGTGTGTGGCACGGGAGTAAGACGTTATGTGGGCAAGCGAGCCGATATCCTAATTATCGGATGGTAATTACAGAGACACAGGTAGGGCGAACACTACATTTGGCGACGAGTGAAAATATGATATTGGCGGCGTGTCTGTAAGTAGCGAACATTATTTCTTTTGAATTGAAAAGAAAGGAAGGGGCAGGTATGGTAAGTTCAGTTTGCGGATTAGAACTTTAGAAGTCCCCCTAAACAGCCGAAATCTGAACAAATTGGCCGTCTGTCCAAAGAACGTGCAAGTTAAAGTTTCTAGTAAGGATGCTAGTATGGTATCCAGTCACCGACTCGACTATAAATTATTGTATGAGACTTTAAAGAATCTCACACCAGTGCTCATGTCTAGGTTTTACTTGGAAAGTTTAATTGTGTGTTCTTTGAAGCATATAAGTAAGTTGTACGTTAGTAATTGTACTGTATATTCATCACATAAGGGTTTTCCAGAAAGCCTGTATCATAATATCACATTGCGTATGAAATTCATGTATTTTTCACCAATTGAACATAGAACATTCATTTGTTTTAAGATTGGTGCGAATCAGTAAATCGTTTTAATGCTGTGATGCTACATGATGGCTATGATTACAGCATACAGCCAAACATCTGTCGTGGGAGTAATTTCCTTTATGAAAGATAAATTACATTGTGTTCCTAGTTCCTATCATAAAGTAAATAATCTTTGGTTCCCATTGACTATAAAAGTGTGAAAAGTAATCAAATCATTTATTTCATGTAGGCCTTTACAAGCACTTACGAACATCAAAATTATAAATAAGTTGCTTCTAGTTGCCCATTCCAAAAGTAGCTTCCTATGGAGAAGAACAGGCAAGAAACTCCATGGTTACTCTTTTTAAAAACATAATAGGTGTTACAATTTGTATGTATTGATACATACGATAATAACATGAAAAAGAAATGTTTACAATATTTTTTGGGTTGACTTTGAGAAAGTTATACAATGCAAGTTGAACTAGGAAGTTATAAGAGAAAATTATTATACAAACTATTTTAAGAAGTTAATAAATTAAACAAACCAAGTTATATAAAGCAAAAGAAATAATAACTGGGAATGCAATTATGACTGAAAGTTTCAAATTAATTTGTAACTTGTAATATAGTGAAATATTTGGTGAACTGAGTGCATAATATTATAAGTACCTTGAGTTTGTAAGCGACTCCCTACTACAATAATTAAGTAGTTATTTCTACTAAATAATCTGTTTTGAATTGAGTAATTTTAAGTATTTGAAAGTTGATCTGGACGAGTACCTTCTTTAAATCTTGATTAATTTCAGATTTTCTGTGCTGGTGGTTTGGATAATATAAGCTTCCAAACCTAGCTTCCCTCCCAGAGTCTAGTTAACTACTTACTTGCTACATTGTTCTGGTACCAACTTACTTCAAGAGACTTGCTTACAATATAGTGGATATTACAAGAACAAACTGGTGGTTTTGTACCTTTAGTCAACTGTTCTATAAATGACAAACATGTGCTAGGTATTTAGTTAAACAAATAGCACATTGAAGGACCATTGTAAGTTGGACTATGCATGTTGAAGTACTTACCCAGTTGTACTGGTATGTATGCACATATGTACAACATTCCAACCCGTCAACGCTTCCAGTGGGTTGCCTATCTAGTTAATGTTAATTATAACGGTTGCTCAGTCACCCTGAATATAATTCTAATCCTTTTAATTTAGTTTGTTTTGCAGTATTAAAGAGGTTGTTATGTTACAACAGAGATATCTCAGAAGATGCAGAACAGGAAAACAGTACCAAACAGCAATATTAGATGGAAAATGTGGATCAAAACTTTTAGTATTCAATAGATAGAATCTTTGGTAAACATCCTAACTCATAATCCTAATTTGAGTATTTTAGGTGAATATGAAACTCTTAGACCAAAAGTTTAAGGAACTAAGCAATGGAGCATTTTTGTACTTTAATTAATTCCCATTAAGATTTGTTGGGACAATGCTGCTTTATTTACCTAACTGGGGTTTCACATCTGTGACAAAATCTTATAAGAATGAAACATGGAAGGAGTTTCAATATAGATACTTACTCTGGGTACTGTCTAATGATTTAGATTTCATAATTTGGTGATTGCTTGTGCTTCTAAAATATAACCTTCAAGATTCAGGCTCGAGTGGATTTTAATTGGTATCACAGTTGACTGACATTGGTGCAGTTTAACAGAGTAGCCCTCATTGTAATATTGCTATTTATTTGTAAATTATACTTTACAGTATTGCAGTGCCCAACAAGAATTATAAGTGTAAACTAAATAAACTTACATAGAAAGTTGTTGGGAGAATAACATAACCAAGACATGAAATAGAATCCATTTATTGATTTGAGATTAATGCATCTGTCTTTTGAAGTAGGTACAATGTGTAGCCTTCTCAGTTGTTGGCTACAAATGTTCTTGGCATACTGATTGTTGTTGTTGCTTTGCCACCCACTTGTGAAACCTGGAGATGCCTGCTGACCGAACAGTTTCTTGAAATTTTCAAAGCAGCGGCACCGGGCTGCCTGGGTCCTGTGGCGCCTGCATTTTATCTGCGGCGCTTGGTTGTTCGCTAAGTAGGTACCTACTTCATAGGTTCTAGGTTTCTATTCGGCGTTGGTGGGCGCATGAATTGGGAATCCTGCGGCCAATCTATAGGTGGACGGACGTTGTAGAGGGGTCGGCGATCGTTTCTACAGGGGGAATTGTGCATCGACGGGAGCGCTGTTTGTGAGTTGCTGTTCACTTTGATGAAAGGAGGAGGAACAGTAGTTGAGAGTCTCTATTGATGGATTCTATTCTATGTTAAGGTGTTTGTTTGTGTTTTGTCGTTTCACTGAATGTCACAGCTACAGATTACAAAGCTGATGACACCTGTCAAAGCGCGTTTCGTTGCACGACGTAGTTGTTAACTAAAATCCTAAAATCTGATAAGTTGAACGTAACTATAAAGCAACGGCTTTATAGGTGCCTACGTTATAATCGTAACGTACACATAGCACTAAAGTTAAATTTGTAGAATTGCGCCCCTGGACACTCATGAACGCTCGAAGCTTAGGTATATCAGAATTCTTTTAGAGAGTGTATCTGCAGAAGCATGCAAGTGCCAGCGCTGATCCATACGGTTGAAAACCAGATTACTTGTTGCAATGCTGAGATAAGGAATAAAGCTTTGAAATATTCCACTCTCAATTAATAAAAGGAAACTGTTACCAAAATTAGTTGAGTTTGATTCATATTATGCTTTAAGCATTTGCTATTAATTTCATTTGTAATAATTTAAATAATTTTGCAATGGGGTGTCAAATTAGATGTGAACGGTGGCTGGTCTAAGCGATCTGTAACTATGTAAACATGATTGCTAGGTAGGTTGGTTCCGAGTCTGATAGGAATACCTACCTTAACACATTAGTAGTGCACTAAACTGTTAGTGCTCTGTTGTCATCGAGATTAAATGTAATTCCCCTAGTAGTACAATTTTTAGAATAGTTAACGATACAACATGAGTAAACGAGATATCTTTTCCGTCAGGAGAGCTGCGTTTCGACCGTTTAAGTTTTAAACATTGTAGGTATAATAGGTATACTGGCACCTAGACACGTTGAAAAGCAGATTGGAAATACAAAGGTATTTCATTTGTAGACACAATTTACCACTTAGGTACAACCGTATAAATTATTGTGTTATGTTGTTATCAATAAAAAAAAACTTCTGAACTATAATTCTACTTTTAGTCATTATGTATGTGTAGGTACTGGCAGAAATCTGCTAGTTCACGGGCCCACTGCGGAAGTCAACCGGGTACGTACGTTTGTGTGATCATAATTACTATGTATTTATGTACATGTTTGAAAAACTAGAGATCGTACGGCAGTACTAAATAGTAGAACTATTATATTTGTATTCGTAAAGCTTTGCGAGGCACGTTCCACTGTTGCTAACAGTAAGGTCCGTGAGAAATCGTAAAGTTGCGCGAAAGTATTAAATAGTAGAACTATTATATTTATATTCGTAAAGCTTTGCGAGGCACGTTCCACTGTTGCTAACAGTAAGGTCCGTGAGAAATCGTAAAGTTGCGCGAAAGTATTAAATAGTAGAACTATTATATTTATATTCGTAAAGCTTTGCGAGGCACGTTCCACTGTTGCTAACAGTAAGGTCCGTGAGAAATCGTAAGGTTGCGCGAAAGTATTAGATAGTAAAACTATCATATGTACCTATATGCCTGAGAGGCGAGAACTTGTACAGCTTTACGAGGTGCGACCAGCAAGGTTCGCGAGGATTCGTATATGTTGTGTGCAAGTCTTGTACAGCTTTACGAGGTGTGAACAGCAAGGTTCGCGAGGATTCGTATATGTTGTGTGCAAGTCTTGTACAGCTTTACGAGGTGCGAACAGCAAGGTTCGCGAGGATTCGTATATGTTGTGTGCAAGTCTTGTACAGCTTTACGAGGTGCGAACAGCAAGGTTCACGAGGATTCGTATATGTTGTGTGCAAGTCTTGTACAGCTTTACGAGGTGTGAACAGCAAGGTTCGCGAGGATTCGTATATGTTGTGTGCAAGTATAAAATGGCAGGGCCTGGCATGGACTTAAAAGTCACGTTCCACTGTCGTGGAGTCCTTGAGTAACACTCAAAGGTTGCTTTAAACGGCGCGGCGGTAACTTGTTGGTAAGGTTATTGAAAGTGGTAATGGTAAGGTAATGTGTGAGTAAAAGGTAAAGGTAATAATTTCCATAAATCGTCAGTGTAAAACGATTCGACTGTAGTGACATTTCAAAGTTGTCCGGTTGTTTATAAAACACTAGCAAACGCTACGCTAGTAAAATGCACGTAAAAGTCATTACGGGGCTTTAATCGCAAGTACGAAGCGTCAGGAAAAACTTCATTTCATCATTATTGTTTCAACTCTGAAGCTAGAAATAAAATTCTTACATTGGGACAATGCATTCTGAAACTGTTTTACAAGTAAGTGAAGTAAAATTATTCAGTCAAAGCCCGACAAGGGCAAAGGCAATACTTGGTCATTTGAAGGAAAAGGGAAAGGAGTAGGTAGCTAGAGTAAAATGTGAGGAAACCACTGGGAGTATGAAGATTTATTATATTCCATTAATAGGCAGGTACAGTTTGGTTTTATCTATTTTTATATTCATTTTGATTTTGCCGCTAGTGCAAGATGAGTGCTCGTTGGCTGAACGTGCAGCAATATTTGAGACTGTTTGATTCCACATGGACTAACAGGCGGGATATCGGTGTCCATCGACTGATCACCAGACTGGTTATTGATGTCGGCAAAGTGACGGAGTTTAATTTGTTTTTACTAAACAAAGGAAGGGATGTAGTGTACTGTATTATCACCGATATCTGTCGTCTCGTTGTCGCATAGACGCGGAGAGTGCACACTATACTCTATGGCCAGTTGGCGGGAAACCGGGAGAGTGTGTGGCACGGGAGTAAGACGTTATGTGGGCAAGCGAGCCGATATCCTAATTATCGGATGGTAATTACAGAGACACAGGTAGGGCGAACACTACAAGTATAGACATATGTTTTTACTTCTATGTTTGTTATAAGTTTTTCTCACAATAACTTAAGATAAGTTAACAAATGCAAAACCCCATGGTAAGTGGCTTAAAATTCTTAGGATTTCTTACAACTTACGGAAGTTACGGAAGTAACTTGCATAATTTTTACGGAAGCATGGGTTTATGTTTCTACAGATATGATAATAATTAAAAGAGATTTAACTCGTAGATGTACCTTATGTGTCTGAAAAGTGTCCCCGTTACACACACAGTGATATTGTCTATGCGTACTGCTCACGGCTTTTTATAAGCGACTACAGCCTTTTCACACTGGTGGATTTTTCGCACGACACAACCCGTACTAATTGAGCGATGTCGCTCGGTTTTTCCGTTCACATAATGAGCCAATATGTTAAACTATAAGGCGGGAAGAATGAGCTCATTCTATCCAAAGATGACAACGTTTCTTTTTGCTAGATACCTTTTTTTATCGAAATACTTAGATATTGAAATGTGTATTTTTATTTAGGACGGAACGGGTATAAAGTTCAACAAAGACGCTGACCGGGTAAGTGCAATTAAATACCTATCTAAAAAAACCAGCAGAGGCCCGCCCGGCTTCGCCAAAGGTAGGTATATGAAGTAACTGGCTTTCGCCAGCAGTTTCACCAACAAGCGTCCCGAATAAAAGGTAGTCTATCACTACTTCTAGTTTATTTGTACCTTTCCGGATAAATTACCTATTCAACACACCAATAATTTTTCAAATTGCACTAGTGCAAACAAACTGTCCAGCTTATAAAATTAGTTTAGATTCGGATTGCTCTCCGGTGGTGTCGGATTGCCGTCCCATCGCGTTATGAGAGTGAAGGAATAGTGAGTGCACCTGTGTCCGAGCAAATCTGCGTGCACTATAATATGTCCTGCGCAGCTGACTAATCTCCTTATATGAGAACTCTCGATTTTTCGTCATTAATCTACCTCAAACTCCTACCAGATGAACGCCGAAGCCAAGAAGAAGGTAGATGTGCTCTCAGAGGAACTGCTCCCGTACATCATAGCTGAACAAGAGAGACGCACCACGTTGTACAAGAGGGTGATGACCGCCATACAGAATGGAGAGAAGGGAGTCACTATCGCTGAGATTAGGAATAAACCACCCGCTATAATAAGGAAAGGTTAGCTTTATTTAAAAAAGGGTTCCGTACCAGGGTTCCAAAATGAGTAAAAAAATCGTGTTTGTTGTATGAGAGCTCCCCAAAATATTTATTTAATTCTAGTTTTCATTTAATGTATTTGTTGTTATAGTGGAACAGAAATACATCATCTGTGAAAATTTCAACTCTCTAACTATGACGGTTCATGAGTTACAGCCTGGTGACAGACGGACGGACGGACAGAGGAGCGAAAACAATAGGGTCCCGTTATATGCATGTCGGTTTTGGTTGAACCGATTTTATAATAACTTTACGAAAAGGTTTTGTGTTATTTAAAGGTACGTTTTGAATGCGACTGCATGAAGCCACAGCTGCACTATAATTATCGGCACGAATCTTGAGCGCTGACCTTCAACTGCGCAGAAATGATTTATTGGGTCCCTTTTGTGGTACGAAGTGAGGCGCGGGGGTGGGCTAAAGCGGTGATTGGCCCGCAGCGCATCGCGTCATAGCCGTCACTCGGGATTCGTTCTTTGCTAATAAATCACTTTTGTTCAGGTGTAGGTCAGCGCTCAAGATTTGCGCCGATGATTATACTGGTTTTGCATGTATTTACATGAAACCGTTTTTGGATTGAAGAATTAAATTAGAATAAGTCATCAACTCCTTTATGTACTTTCTCTACATATTCCGGAATCCCTTATGTTCTACCCCCTACTTACTTTCTTATATACTTCCTTGCACCTTAATTTAAAGAATATGATATAACGAATGGATATGCCCACAACATATTTTAATGGTCAGATTCGCCCCTGTAACCAATAAATCATTTTTTTCCCATTTTTTCTAGGCTTAATGTACCGTTGTCCCACGAACCGGGCCCCCAAAGAGCCCGACGGATCTGGGGTCATCATGTGCGAAGACGACATAGACCCCCGGCCTATCATGTACGACTCCTGTCTATCGGCGGAGGACAAGGAACTCTATGTCGCTGAGAATAGATACTTCTTTTGTAATCGTAAGTATTTTAGAGCTCTGCCTCATTAGGACGCAAATGTCGACGTCGCCGGCTACGTATCCAAGCAGTTAGAGCCCTGCCTCACTAAGACGCCATGACGACGTCGCCGGCTACGTTTCCAAGCAGTTAATATTGAAATGTATGGAGCCTAACTCACTTGGCGACAGTTTGGCGACGTCGCAAAATTGGAAGCGTGGCCACAAATAATGTAGGTACGCGGTAAAGTGCACCTCCCTCACTCAGTCGCCAGTTTGGTCGCCAGTCAGCGCCATGGCCACTCGACTTGGCGACCATTGGATGCCAGAAGTAGCCAGGCCTCCGCCGCTGGCGACGTCGCCATGGCGTCTCAATGTGGCAGAGCTCTTAGAATAACTGCCTCGTTGGTCTAGCTGGCAGGAGCTGGATGCGAGAAGCCGAAAATAGATCTCAGTGGCGTGCACTTAGAGAGGCCTATGTCCAGCAGTGGACTGCGATAGGCTGATGATGATGATGATGATGATGATGATGGTCTAGCTGATACAAGCGCGGCTGTTGAGCACGAGGGTTGGGCCAAAATCGCTTTGTGGGTTTTAGAAACTTTCACAAAGCAGCCTGGAGCCTGGAAGTTGGTGATTCATACACCCGTGCATCGGAGAGCACGTTAATATTAGTCATGCTTGTGATCTCTCTTCGGTCGTGTCGGATTGTCGTCCCATCGGGCTACGAGAGTGAAGAAATAGTGAGTGCACCTCATCATCATCATCAGCCTATCGCAGTGTCCACTGCTGGACATAGGCCTCTCCAGTGAGTGCACCGGGGTCTGCTCAAATTTTTGTGCACTATAATATGTTCTGCGTAGTTGGTTGATCTCCATATATGAGAACAGCTGCTGTGGCCGATAATCGGCTAGGAGGCAATCATAATATAATTTTCTGTACGCTTTACGAGCAGGGCAAAGGGTAGGGATTCTAAGATTATGTACTTTACTCTTGTGTAACTTATGACACAGAATAGAGAGCTTTCACTTTGACTTTGACAAGGTATACGAAATTATTTCTTTTATTTAACCCCTCTCCCACAACACAGGACATAAGATCGAAGGTCCCGACCCGCCTCGCAACGGCACCGCAGTGATCGGCTGCGCGCCTTGCGAGCGAACTTCACTCAACTACACCAGCATGAAGTGCGCGCTAGAAGACACTGACGACGTGGTGGTGCATTACCGGTATTATCCGGATAGGGTGAGTTGTAGAGGGGTGGATTGCTATAATATATCTGTTGGTCCCGACCCGCCTCGCAACGGCACCGCAGTGATCGGCTGCGCGCCTTGCGAGCGAACTTCACTCAACTACACCAGCATGAAGTGCGCGCTAGAAGACACTGACGACGTGGTGGTACATTACCGGTATTATCTGGATAGGGTGAGTTGTGGTGGTTGGGTTGCTATAATGTTTCTGTTGATTTGCGATTATTAGATACAATTTTGACATTATATTTACTGTACAGTCAACTTCACGTCAGTGGTAACAGTTTTATAGGAAAATCGTACTTATTACTATTGAGTTAAGGTGCTTGACAGTTACCACTGATGTGCAGTCTACAGTACTCTGGGTCTTATTTATATGACATACCAGTGACTCGGCATACGTTATTGTTACTGTTATGTATAAATTCCAGTATTTTGTTACAAAAATGTGATTATAAATAAAGAACAGCGGTTCTGCATTTATCACATTTACATCGACTGAGTTTGTGCAAACATTACATAAACCATTTACTAAATAGACTGAACAAACCCAAAGCATTTGGTTTGGATAGGTGAGCAAGTTCTTCTAGCAAAATTTAAAAAAACCCCAGACCCAAAAAAGTACGCAATTATTATGACAAAAGATTAAAAACGCTGAACCCTATAAAAAGCAAAAAATAACTTTTAACACTACATACGTAGCTACTAAAGCATGTCAGACTAAACTAAATTTTGTGGTGTCGGAGGACACACAACTCTTCTATTCAGCCGAGTTCTCAAAAAGAGGACCTCAATTCCACCGTTTCTTTCAGACATACAAGTTTGTGTCGGAGTTAGACCCGGACAGAGAGGTGTGTGAGCACTGGAATCCTTGTCAGATTGGATATATCTTCAGCCTGCCGGGGCCTGACCAGGCTACCCTGGCCACCGAACTATGGCGTAAGTATTCAAAATCGTCATCTCCCGATCCTTTTCCCTACTATTTTGGGGTCGGCTTCCAGTCTAAACGGATGCAGCTGAGTACCAGTATACCACAAGGAGCGACTGCCTATATGATCTCCTCAACCTTACTTTGTCAACCCAACACCCCTTGATAAGATTGGTTGTCAAAGTTACTGGCTTCTGACTACCCGTAACGACTGTCAAACATGTTTATATGATAGCCAAGATCCACCAATTCAACGTGTGATCCGAAACAAGGCAGAACTCGTCATGACAAGATGGTCACCCATCCAAGCTGACTGCCTTACTTAGATAATTCATGAGATATTCATTTTTATAATTTTTTATAGCTATAAGTAAGTGTCACGATTTTTACTTATTACATTTGTAGACCCAAAAAGATGAACACTGGTTTCACCAAGATTAAACTCAATAGCATGTTAAGTTTGAATCATTTTGGGGTTGAAACCATAGGACCATGGGGCCCAAGTGCCCACAGACTCTCTCAAAAAATCATACCTCCCTGAAAGTGACGTAGAAATGTATGCCTGATGTAGATACCATAATTATTACGCTTGTGAAAAAATAAGCTTTACAAAAAGCCGGACCAAATCGAGGAATTAAACAAAAGATTTACAAAAATTTATTTTTTCAAAAAACCTTTATACCGGTAGGTAATCAACAGGTAATCATTTTCAGTGGCATGAAAACAATGATATGATCAAAAAGTTCTAAATAAGTATTATTTGGCGTTTGATCTCGACTTTTGAAAAATGATTTAAATGTAATTTGTTCTATTTTCAGGCGAATACGGTGAGTTCCTTTTTTTTCTGAGAAAAATGTTTCTTTGTCATAAAATTCTCACTTTCTAGGCATAGGGCGCCCCATAAAATGTCCGCCTAAGTTTCATCGCCCTTTTCAATACTTTTGATAAATAGCTAATCTACACAACAGTGGAAGAATTTTTCAAAGAAAATCTTTAGCTTTATAGTATTTAATTTAATTAAAACAATTATTATTTAATTTTACACAAAATTATTTTCTAAATTATATTTACATTTAAGATACATATTTACAAAAATATAAAGGGGGGGGGGGATTAAATACCTACATAAAAACTAATTACAATATTTAATGTTTTACAGTACATGGTATGTACATACAAAATGTGTCTACTTTGTTACTTTTTATCTTTAAAAATCGTTTTTGACTTTGACTTACGGCCAGTTTCTTCATCAAAAGTAAAAGTCAAAGTAATGTCTAAAGTAAAAGTAACGGTCAAATACGTTTTTTCAAGGCTAAAGTGACAGCAAAGCTAATAGAAAAATTGAATTTGACCGTTACTTTTACTTTAGACATTACTTTGACTTTTACTTTGGCTTTAACTTTTGATGAAGAAACTGGCTGTTAGAATATTAAAGTTATGAATAAGTACTTAATAGCATATCTTTGAATTTTCAGACTCTGATGAGGGTAAAATATTTCTTTATTTTTTATGTAATGTGTTAAGTATATTATTCCCGCGGTTTCACCCGCGACTGCCCGTACCGGGATAAAATATAGCCTATGTTACTCGGGAAGAGTGTAGCTTTCCTACAATGCAGGGAGAATTTTTCAAAATAGTTCAGTACTTTAGTTCCAGAGCCTTTAGGATACAAAGAAATAAAAAAATCTTCTTTATTATAGTACTATAGATAGCAAAAATTAATAATACTTTGACGATTCATGTTTTATCTGTTTCACAGAAATGGCAAGTAAGGAAAAAGCTTTTATTTATAGTAAAATATTTTAACGTTATTTTAAGTTATAAGCCTTTTTAAATATATATATTTTTTGTGATTTTAGGGGAAGGTATGTTTTTATAAATATTTTTTGTTAATTGGAACGAGTAGATATATTGTTGATTAATTAATTTATTTTTTCTAATTATTTACAGAAATTATACCTCGTGAGTACTTAATTATGACAAATTACTTTATGTAAAATAAAAGTAGTATTTTTTAATAAAAACTTTTTTATTTCTAGCTATACCTGGTAAACCATTTCGTATTTTTTATAAAAAAACTACCCGTTTTCCCGCGGTTTCACCCGCGTCCTGTGGGAACTACTGCCGTTAGCGGAATAAAATAATAGGCATGATGACAAATTTTTAAATTCCTTTGTATGATGTAGGTATACGTCTATTTTATATGAAAAATTATTAATTTTAAGAAAATGCGAAGTTTTTTTATCAAATAATTGCATTTTTCTCTGTCCACTTTGAATCGGGCGCGAAAACGCTTGTCAGTGTCATGTCGTCACTTGTGACGTCACGACTGAAATTACAAGACGCAAGTAAACAACGCTCGTGCAAAAATTAAGTTTTTTGTGTTATTAAATATGAATTCGAAAGGGCAGAGGTGTTGTGGGGTCCCCCACTGTAAGAACACATCCAAAACAACTCCTGATAAGTTATTTGTGTACGTTCCTCACAATAAAAAAATACGAAACAAGTGGCTTAAACTTGCAAGGCGAGATTCAAAAGCAATATTGCCCAGGGTACAACTTTATTTTTGTGAAGATCACTTTGATGTAAGTTATTACATAGTTCTCTAGATTCTAGCATAGTTTATAATGTAAATAACTATTTCGAGGTTAGGTTTCATCTCTCATTGTTTTTTAATTAAACTAGTATACTTACATGGAAGTTTTAACATTTCTAAATTCAGCTGAACAAAAATCTTTATTTGATGCCAAAAGCTTTCCCAGCATTATGATATCAATTCTAGGCAAATTAGCGCTGTTTGCCTTGATAAATCCGGGCTTCATAACTCGTGTTATAAACAATTAATTAATTAAAAACAAAGATCGCAGTGGAAGTTCACAATAACGAAATGTGACGTTCGCGCGCTTTCGCGCGAGTTGTTTTGAGAAATGACGTCACGAGCTCTGATTGGTGTTCAAGATATCATGGCGGATTGCCTTATTTCGTAATTTTATTTTATAAAAATACATATTAATCACATTATTAATAAAGAAAACAATGCGCGTTTTATATTCCAAGCTTCAAGTTTAATTTAATAAATATATTATTTTAATGATTTTTGATTACTGTCATCATGCCTATTATAGCCTATGTTACTCAGGAAGAGAGAAGCTTTCTAGTCGTGAAATCGTTTTTCAAGTCGGTTCCGGAGTCTAGTTCCGGATACACACAAACAATAAAATCTTTCCTCCTTATATAACTAAGTACATAGTATAAAAACGAAGTCGCTTTCTCTGTCCCTATATGTGTGATAAATAATCTTTAAAACTATTCAAGAGATTTTGATGCGGTTATTTTTAGAGTGATCGAAGAGGAAGGTTTATATGCATTGCTTGCAAGCATTGCACCCGTGCGAAGCCGGGGTGGGTCGCTAGTTTTAGGATAAATATAAGTAGATACTCTCTTTCAGAGGACGATAGGAACGAGACCTGGCTCCCAGCTCAGGCGTATGAGACGAGCGCTAGAAAAGTTGTCATCCCCGACGGATATAACTATGAGGGGGTCGGCAGATGGGAATCGACTGGCAAGGTTCGTATTCCTAAGTCTTACTCTAATTACTTATCGTCTGATCTCTCTCCGGTGGTGTCGGATTGTCGTCCCATCGCGCTATGAGAGTGAAGGAATAGTTAGTGCACCTGTGTCCAAGCAAATGTGCCTGCACTATAATATGCCTGCGCAGTTGGCTGCAGATCTCCTTACATGTGAACAGCCGCCGTGGCCGATTTTTGATTGTTAGTTTCTTTTTTGAGATACCGCTTTTGCGTTTAGTAGGGCAGTATAAAAAACATAACTGTAATAAGTATACAAAACATCATCAAAAAGGTCATAGTATTCTTCCACATCGCTTTCATAGGGTAAGTGCTCAGAAGACTAGCCGCCTTGCCACGTTGCAACGCAATGCTGATTTTTTACCAAAAAGGCCAACTGGACACGCGAAGCGTCGCTATTTATTTAAATAGGAGACGTCAATGAATATATTCTTTATTTATTTGAATTTCAGAAACGCGTCAGTTTAGGCACAGTAAGTATTAAATTAACTTACTAAAATAGCCGTCAAGTTCGAAGTACCGGCATAAAATATAGCCGTAGTTACTGAAGTGTGTAGCTTTCCAAAAGTGAAAGAACTTTTCAAGTATTTTCCTCCCATTAAGCCTCCCCCGCTGTGCGTGCGGCGAGAGGGAGTGTCAGACTCTTACTGACCCATAACGTTTCTTCTTAGGCCGTTTATATGGTCGTCATGGATTTCAAACATCCATTTCGTATTCTCGGGGACACCGCCATATTGGATTTGTCTCGTTTCTTAGCTAGTCATGTATTGTCATTAGAACTCAAAGCGTTTGCAAACATCCTAATCGAATACCGGGAAGTATAGAAACATACATTTACGAGTGAAGCTAATATGTATAAGCGTGTTAATAAAATACTTTAATCATTGATAATTTCAGGAAATGCTGGTAAGTTCTTAAAAAAACAAATTCAACACAATGGCAGACCAATGACTTTATTTTGGTTTGCCATTGGTCTTAATTTAATAGCAGAATGCCCGTTAAGGTTGAAACTGCTATTGATATTCAATTTATATCCAATTGACACATTATTTAATTAGCAGGTCTAATCTATTTCCAGATGCCACATATTCTTGTTGTCAACGAAGTTGTTGGAAATAATAGTGTTAAAATCAAGATTAAGTTTAATCCGCTAAAAATGTCGGATGCTAGAACGTACTACGCAAGGATGGCCCATAAAGAGAGACCACACAAGGAAAAGAAATTCTACATACCGTTGGTTACAATCAGTAAGTATTTAATACACTAGCCGTTTTCCCGCGGTTTTACCCGATTCGTGTGGGAACCGTAATGGGATAAAATATAGCTTATGTTATTTGGGAAGAGTGTAGCTTTCCAACAGTAAAAGATTTTTTCAAATCGGCTCAGTGTTTACAGAGCTTTTAGGGTAGAAATAAACAAGCAACAAATGTTTCCTTTTTATTATACAAGCTGTTGATTTGCATCCGCGCAAAATTCAAGGACGTAATGATTGTCGACCCAAATCAACAAAAAAAACTTGGTGCGTATTTTTTTTATTTATTAAGGAAATACGTCAGTTTCGCCTACGAGTATTAAAGCTCGGCGCGTGTGTTACTGGCCTTAAAAACCGCCGCCGCACACAGAACATACGCAACGATCATTCATAAACATTCATAAAATTGGGTTAATTCTGAAATACTATGAAATTAAAATGACAGATAAAACAGCGCATGTTAGCTATTTCCCGTCAACTGCAATTCCAATCGATTGTTCACGTATTTTATGTCGACTTCCTGAAATATTGCACAGATGCAAATCAACACCTTGTATTCTTCTAAGTAGGTATGTATGCAATTACCCCACGTTTGGAAGAGCCGATTTTAGACACGCTTTTCGGCATTATATTTTGTCAGACTAAAGCGAAGATTTTAAGTATGTTATTGAAGACTTTTTTCAAATTACGACACTCAATTGAGAACTTTTTGAAGTTGGTTAAAGAAATCTTTTTTTTTTAAGTCTGCGAATTTTTTTTTTTGGAATCATTTTTTTTGTAAAGACACCGAACCTTGAAACTCCTTTTTTTGAAGTCGTTTTTTTTTCTCTTTTCCTAGATTTCGGGCGTACCCACATGAATCCTCAGGTTCTGCACGTGTTGCCAGGACAGAAATTGAATACTACGTCTATTTCGTTTACTTGTGATAAGTGTACCGTGACGGGCGTAATGGTGAGAGGGGATGACGATTCCGTCAGCAACTTGGATGGTGCTCAGTATAGAGTCCGCAAGTATAATGACGAGTAAGATTCTTTTAGAAGATTTTGATGATAACTTTTTATCCAGAGGATATCCATCATCTCCCGAGCCTTTTCCCAACTACCAGAGTGCCGTAAGTAGCGACTGCCTGTCTGACCTTCTCAACCCAGTTCCCGAGGGCATTCCTTGGTAAGGCTCAGAAGAGATCTATACTTTAAAATCCTACTTCCTACTATCCTACTAATATTATAAATGTGAAAGTTTGTGAGAATGTATGGATGTTATTCTTTCACGCAAAAACGGCTGGACCGATTTGGTTTAAATTTGGTATGTACTAGATAGGTGATACCTTGGATTAACACATAGGCTACTTTTTATCAACACACCACGCGGGCGAAGCCGCGAGCGAAAGCTAGTAAGAAATAAAAATTACAAAGTAAAGTTGATTTTGATTTTGAGAAAAAAAAAAACGATCAGTAAATCCACCTGTGTGAAAGGGCTGTTAAGGTGAATGCAACGATGAGGTGTAGAATATAAAACATTTTAGGTATATTTGTGGTGCCCGCTAATAGTTGCTAGTAACACTTTACACGTAAAATATGAGCTTTGTACACAAAATATTTGTCATTCTTCCTTTTTCTTGCAGCAAAGGAGTAGAGTTGAGTATCCTATTCAAATTATTATATAACCATTCTTCTAACTTTATCATCATCAGCCTTTGCATCGTCCCACTGCTGGGCTGCGGCCTCCTCTCACACGGAGAAGAATTGAGCGTTAATCACCACGCTTGCTCTACTTTATAATCTAGAATGCTGATTCCGCTCTCGATACGTAATAGTAACTCAACTGAAATGAAGAGTCGTATGCTACATCACATGAACTGAATACACCTTCATTTATTTTCCCGGATCATCATCTCCCGAGCCTTTTCCCAACTATGTTGGGGTCTGCTTCCAGTCTAACCGGATTCAGCTGAGGAGCGACTGCCTATCTGACCATCTCAACCCAGTTACCCGATACCCCTTGGTTAGACTGGACTTACTGGCTTCTGACTACCCGTAACGACTGCCAAGGATGTTCAATGACAGCCGGGCCTACAGTTTAACGTGCCATCCGAAACACAGTCATTGGTGTCTAAGATATACTTAGAAAGTACATACAAACTTAGAAAAGTTGCATTGGTACTTGCCTGACCTGGTATAGAATCCGCGCCCTCATACTTGAGAGGTTGGTTTTGTACCCAGTAGGCCACCACGACTTTTTTATTTTAATTAAGTCTAATGATATTATTTACGCATCGAGAAACATAACTTTCAAAACTCCCAGTAGGTCCTCTGTTTACTTTGAAAATTGAATGTAAAAATTCATATTGTTTTAAAAAAACCGGCCAAGTGCGAGTCGGACTCCTCCTCCGTACTATTATTTAGAAAATGAGCAAAAATCACGTTTGTTGTATGGGAGCCCCCCGAAATATTTATTTTATTCTAGTTTTCAGTATTTGTTGTTATAGCGGCAACAGAAATACATCATCTGTGAAAATTTCAGCTCTCTAACTATCACGGTTCATGAGATACAGCCTGGTGTCAGACGGACGGACGGACAGAGGAGCGAAAACAATAGGGTCCCGTTTTACCCTTTGGGTACGGAACCGTAAAAACTGACGTTTACGTTGTCAGTGGAAAAAGGCTATGCAGATGATTCTAATGGCTTGTTTCTGTCCAGGCAATCGATTATAGAAATAGATTTTGATGAGGTGCAGCCGAAGTTCTTCGGAGACTATTTTCTGATGATACAGAATGAAGACGGCAGTGAGGAAAAAGTCCGAGCCCTGACTGTGATTCGTAAGTTCTTATTTTATTTTCAATGGGCAAAAAAACAGGGGCTTTTTTAACGACGTCAAAAATCATCGAATGACCCCTCCCGCTGTGGGTTAGCAGCGGTGAGGGAGTGTCAGACTCTTGCTGACTAAAAACCGTCGTGTTCCGTCATAGGCCTTTTATGTACCAGCGCCGCGGTAACTCTTTCGAACAACCCGCAGCCCATTCTTTTAACAACTGGCTCATAACAGAAAACAAACAAACAAAACAGGGGCTTAATTTTACTAATGCGACATGACATTATGATTGATATCCAACTTAGATTCAATCACGACTCAATTATAAATGTCATAATCCTACCTCTATGTTGTTGATTTGCTTACGAAAGATAGGATTTGACGTTACTTGTATGGGCTTTATGTCAAAATTCAATATCTGATCTAAACAGCAGATAGATCAGAATATCAGAAATGACAGTTAAGCTATCTCAACTATTCCGAGGATAGCAATATACGAACTGTCTGTTGAATATCTACATATTATCTGTAGCTCTATAAATTAGATTTTTCGTTAACATTGAAATAATCTTCCTATTTTAATATTTTATTGTTTTATTTTTTCAGAGGCTTGTAAGTAAAGCAATTACATATCTATGCAATTACTAGCTTCCGCACGCGGCTTCGCCCGCGGTCGGTTCGGTTATATCGCGTTTTCAAGAGAATTCTTCAAAAGTCCGGGATAAAAACTATAGTGTGTTCTTTTTCAAGGTCAACTCTATCTCTGTACCAAATTTTATTAAATCAGTTCAGTGGTTTAGACGTTAAAGCGTAACAGACAGACAGAGTTACTTTCGCATTTATAATATTAGAAGGGATTCAGGCTAGTTTGCGATAGCGTTTTTACCTGCTGGAGTGGTAACTTCTTCCAGCATATAGAAAAAAAGACGCCGAAGCCTACAGACTTCCTCGACAGATGGGCTTTCTACCTCTGCTAGAATTTCGCAAATTGGTTCAGTACTTTTTGAGATTAGAGCGTTCAAACAATTTTTAGCTAGGTATACAATATTATTAGCATAGGTACTAACCGTTTTGCCGCGGTTTCACCCGTTTCTGCAGGGATAAAATATAGCCAATGTTACTCAGAAAGAGTCATCATTTCCTGAGCCTTTTCCCAACTATGTTGGGGTCGGCTTCCAGTCTAACCGGATGCAGCTGAGTACCAGTGTACCACAAGGAGCGACTGCCTATCTGACCTCAACCCAGTTTCCCGTGCAACACGATGCCCCTTGGTTAGACTGGTGTCAGACTTATTGGCTTCTTTACTACCCGTTCGGAAAGAGTGTAGCTTTCCAACGGTGAAATAAATTTTCAGGTCGGTACAGTAGTTACGCCGCTTTAAAATATTACTGTTTATTCTATTATTAGTTAGAAGTAAGTTCAAAATAAACTACATTATAAAAAGGTTAAACGAAATCAGTTCAGTAATTTTTGCCCTTTCTTAATTTGTTTTATTAATGTTAATATCTGTTTTACAGCATCTGGTAATTTTATTTTTATTTTAAACCACCAGTAACTTACAGTAGCCATTTTCCCGCGGTTTCACCCGCGTCCCGTGGGAGCTACTGCTCGCACCGGGATAAAATATAGCCTATGTTACTCGCAGATAATATAGCTTTCTAATGGTGAAAGAATATTTAAAATCGGCCCAGTACTTTTTGAGTTTATCCATTACAAACAAACAAACAGAGTTTTCCTCTTTATAACATTAGATAATCGATGTATGTAAACTGTGATTTTTGACAACAGTCAGTCACCGATTATTTATCAGACGTGGCAAAACTATTTGATGAAATAATCAAAAGAATGAATATTACTGTTGATTTCAATACTAAACATTTTTTTTTACTTTTAGATCCGGGTAAGTTTCAATGCAAGGTTTTTTATTATTTTTCTAGTGGATGATGTTGATACCTCTTTTTTTATGGCAAGTCATCAAATGACTCCTCTCGCTGTGGGTGAGCAGCGTGAAGGAATATCACACTCTTACTTATTTAAACCCATCATGTTCCTTATTAAAAATAATTAAAATGTTCTAATAAGTTACCTACCTAATTGACAAATATTTTATTTTTTTAATTTATCATTAATATTATTTTTTCAGAGAACAGTAAGTTCATAAATAGTATACAATACACCTACTGTAAACGTCGTCCGTCGTATGTTTATCCCATATGGGACAAACCAAATTGATACAACCAGCTTGATTTGATACATAATTGAGTCTGACTTTCATTTGACTGGGTTTTCTACCAATGGGATTTGTAGTTTTTTTGTATAGAAGTCTGATAAACCCATGGAGAACAAAATGACTAGCGGAGGTGCCATAACGGAAAATTGCGAAATGCGGCGACGAGGGACGAGAATTTCGGCCCTTATGTGACTTCTTTGGATCCGAATATTCTTTGTAATACCAAAAATCGTTGACAGATATCGTCTGCGTCAGGACCCGATATAACCCGATCGCTTCATGACCTCCGGTTCTAATTGATCGTTTTGGTCATGCATACTGTACGAATTTGACTTAAAAGATGCCGCCTGACCTACTTGCATTATGGCATCTCCGCTCATCTTTCCTTACCACACAGTGCTGGAGTGGAGATCACGGACTAGCAAGCGCAGCGTAGGACGTCCACCAACGAGGTGGACAGACGACCTTATAAAGGTCGCTGGAAGACGCTGGATGCAGGTCGCCTCCAACAGGTATCTGTGGAGATCTAAGGGGGAGGCCTATGTTCAGCAGTGGACGTCCTATGGCTGAGATGATGATGATGATGACACATTGTTTCTATCAACCAGAGATCAAGGTAGACCGTAAAGTCTTGGCCGCGGCCATTGGAGAGCAGCACGATTTGAACGTGAAGTATACCTGTGACGACTGTGAGCTCACTGAGATACTCTGCCGAGGCGAGAGTGTTCTCAACCAAGGACGGTTCACCATCATACCCACTTCGAAAGAAGTGTCTGTTCGGTTCGTTGGGTAAGTTAAGTTCGATATCATCATCTCCCAAACATTTTTCCAACTATGTTGGGGTCGGCTTTCAGTCTAACTGGATGCAGCTAACTACCAGTGATTTACAAGGATCTGACCTCCTCAACCCAGTTACCCGGGCAACCCAATACCCCTTGGTTAGACTGGTGTCAGACTTACTGGCTTCTTACGATGTTCAATGACAGCCGGGACCTACATTTTAACGTGCCATCCGAAACACAGTCAATGGTGTCTAAGATATACATACAAACTTAGAAAAGTTGCATTGGTAAGACAAAACATACATAATACTAGGAGGAAGCGGCTATATACATTTTTGTCAGAGTAATGATGATGATGATGTCCTCCAGGCCGATTATCAGCCACGGCGGCTTGTCTCATTAAGGTGATCAGCCAACTGCGCAGAAGATATAGTGCACAAGCGTTTGCATAGACACAGGTGCACTCACTATTCCTTCACTCTCATAGCCCGATGGGACGGTAATCAGACACGACCGGAGAGAGATCACAAGCAGGACCGATATTGACGCGCTCTCCGTTGCACGTGTGTGTCAATCACCAACTTCCAGACTCCGGACATTTATACAATTATATATTTATTTAATGTTTCAGCTTCGAGGATAGTATGTCCTGTGTATATATGGGGATCTTCAAAGCCGGTGATACAGTTTATGGGAAATCTCTGGTCATTCTTGAAAGTAAGTAAACTATAAACTATCACGAACACTGGCTACTTCCCGCGGTTTCACCCGCGTCCCGTGGGAACTACTACACGTACCGGGATAAAATATACCAAATGTTACTCGGGAAGAATGTAGCTTCCCAACTGTGCAATATTTTTCGAAATCGGTTCAGTAGTTTCGGAGCCCTTGTGCCCTTGCGCCACTTGGAGCGACTGCCTATTTGACCTCCCCAATCGAGTTATCCGGGAGACCAGATAACTCTTAGTTGAGTGGTTGTCACACTTTCTAGCTTCGGCCAAAGATGTTCAAATTACTACTTAACACAGATATAAACTAATTTCATTTCTTTTCACAGACAGCTGTAAGTATATTTTTTTCTCTTATATTAAAAACCAATCTAGTTACAGGTTAGGTACGCTTATGTTGGACATAAAACAACCAAAAATCTAAGTTTCCAATTTATAGACTTTTTTTTTCATTTTTACTTTTTAATTTTGACGGTTTGAATTTCAAGGTAAACAGTTGTTTTAAGATAATTGAAGTTTATGTAAAAGTCGTGGTAGCCTAGTGGGTATAAAGAACTAACCTCTCGAGTATGAGGGTGTGGGTTCGATTCCAGTTCAGGCAAGTACCAGTGCAACTTTTCTAAGTTTGTATTCTAAGTATATCTTGAACATCATTAGCTGATAAAAAGGTGAAGGAAAACATCTTGAGGAAATCTGGACTATCAAGTTTGAAATCAGCAACCCGCATTGAGCAAGCGTGGTGATTAACGCTCAATCCTTCTCCGTGTGAGAGGAGGCCGCAGCCCAGCAGTGGGACGAGACAAAGGCTGTAATAGAAGTTTATGTGTCGGTTATCTTGGGCGTTCGAATGTTAGTAAGTACGGATTGTCAATTAATTTTATGTATCCCACTTTTCAGCACCATGTAAGTATTCGTGTTACACTAGTCTTTATACACAAAATATCCCGAAATCGCTTTATGGGTTTTAGTTTTCACAAAACCAGAGCCTGGAAGTTGGTGCTCAGTACAACCGGGCATCGAAGAGCACGAGCATGTCAGTCCTGCTTGTGATCTCTCTCCGGTGGTGTCGGATTGTCGTCCCATCGCGCCATGAGAGTGAAGGAATAGTGAGTGCACCGCAGTCCAAGCAAATGCTCGTGCACTATAATATGTCCTGCGCAGCTGGCTGTTCTCCTTATATGAGAACCGCCGCCGTGGCTGGATAATATAATCGGTTAAGAGAATATCATCATGCTTACCTTTAGTTAAGAGTTTAATATCTTTGCTTTCATCTTCCTTTGTGTTTTAGCTATAAAAGTACCGAAGGCCCCTCTATTCGGGCTGCCGCAAATGGGAGAACAGTTTGAGCACAAGGTCACTTACGAATGCTCAGGAGACTGCAAAGTTGATAAGGTATACTATAGTTTTCAGGGCACAGGCAGCATCGAAAGTAGCTGAACAAATCTTAATTTTATCATAACTACTGTTTAAACACTGTGTCGTCGATAATTTACCAGGTTCCGTAAACCATTATTTGATCATTCCAATTTTTTTTGATATAAATGACTGGACTATATAGTCTGAAATCACCAACCCGCATTGAGCAAGCGTGGTGATTAATGCTCAATCCTTCTCCGTGTGAGAGGAGGCCGCAGCCCAGCAGTGGAACGATAAAAAGGCTGTAAACGATAAATGCTCCGAAAGTTGAAAATTGTCCCCTCCCCCTCCTCTAACTGTTGAGCCATAAGTTTAAAAAATATGACAAAAAATCTCTCAAATGTTATGAAAACTTTCTAGGAAAATTATTCAGAAATTGACTGGTTCAACTGTATTTGAAACATTGTACAAAATAATTTCTCAAATAAGTTTGTAATTTACCGTATGTTCTTAAAGTTGCAAAGGTTTTTGGCGCGATCTGTATCGGAAGTTAATGTTGTTCTTAGATTACTGTCAACGGCGTACCTCTGGTGCCGCCGCCGTCAACTACACGTAGGAGTGGGGCTGGATCAACAGGATTTTATGCTGTAAGTTCCAATGGACAATGCAGAATTTTCTTACCGTGAGAATCGCTGTCACTCCTCACCGACCACAATGTGGCAAAAATCATCAAATGACCCCTCCCACTGTGGGTTAGCAGCGGTGAGGGAGTGTCAGACTTTTACTACTAAAAATCCATCGTGTTCCTTCGTAGCCCTTTGATGTACCAGGGCCGCGGTAACTCTTTCTAACAATCCCGCAGCCTCACCGATCCACTCGAAACACATATAGAGAGTTGCTACCTAATTACTACCAGCTACGAAACTAGTGTCAACTAGTTTTGATAGATCCCGAGTATTATGATAATGGGATATGTAACTTTTTGGACTTGTTAGAATTTTGTAATGATTTTAACCAGCAGCCGAAAATCGATCTCAGTGGCGTGCACTTGGAGATGCCTATGTCCAGCAGTGGACTGCGATAGGCTGATGATGATGATGATGATGATGATGTTTTTAAAGCTATTAATTTATTTGTTTGTTTACTGAAACTTTTTTAAATCTGTATTTTAGGCTGAAGACAATACTATAGCAGTGAGGGTTACGGAATTCAGCATGCCCTTCGTTGGACTCTACCAGGCTACATTCTCCCTTGAAGGGGAAAATATTACAAAGAACCTGTTGGAAATCGGGTAAATATGTCATCTTGACACATCTGTCTAACCTTTCCCCAACTGTGTCGGGGTCATCTGTGTTATAATACGTCCAAAGCCGATTTCGGCCACGGCGGCCGTACTCATTTAAGGAGATCAGCCAGCTGCGCAGGACATATTATAGTGCAAAATCTTGCTTGGACACAGGTGCAATAACTATTCCTCCACTCTCATAGCGCGATAGGACGACGACGACAATCCGACACGACGGCTGTATGTAGTTCTGATGACAATAATATGGTATTAGAGAACTGATCTGATGATGGAATCGCAAGATATGAACTGGAACTTCATGATGGAACAATGTATCATAGCAGTGTTTGGAGTTGTTAGATAAGTCTTGTGACGACTTTTACGGTCATCTATAAAAAGCGTGTTTTTTTGCTAATTTATATTTGGTGTGCAGGTACCCATATCACGCTGATGGAGGGGGTCTCTCGGCAGGTAATTTTCTGTTCTACTAGCAGTCTTCCCTTCAAAACTCAAAAACTTTTATTCAAATTAGGCTGATAAATCAGCACTTTTCGAACGTCAAAAACAAAAGACAGCCTCCAAACGCCCGCCCTTCACCACTTCATATGTGTTATTGCTGGGAAGAAGTGGTGGAACAAACTCCCCAGCAACACATGTCTGTCTGTTAGGTTGGAAGAACCAGAATTTATACAAAACAAGTCAAATAATAATATGTATGTTATAATACACTCCCGAGCAAAAAAATGGAATCGCCTCCTTGCGCTATACAATTACAATGATACAATATTTACAGTTAAATGTTAGGCGATCTTCACACTGCCCCGCATCATGCTGCATATTGCGTGTCGACGCACCTACGCGCGCTCCTACGGGAGTGAAGATCTACATCATCGTGCGGGTTTTTTGCGCACTCACGCGCGTAGGTGCGTTTTGTAGATTCACGCACGGCGGCTCTCATTCGAGATTCATTTTCAAACACTCACGTCACGCCCATTCAAAGGACTGCGGGATTCGGTGTGCCACACCTTGCGACTCGCCCCGCACCCACGCGCGGGGGTGCATGTTTCTCCGCGTGTATGCGCGTGATCCGCATGAACGCGCGTGGATGCATTTTCTGTGTGTTGGACTGTGCGTGTTTTCCATACAATCGGAGATACTTACAAGCAACGGAAGAACACGCATCCACGCGCTACGCTGCATCATGCGGGGTAGTGTGAAAATCGCCTTATGGTCTCGTTTGAAAGCCTATACTTTTAGCTTTAAATCGAGGGTAGAAACAAAAAACATTTCCGTATTTTAGGAGCTAATCATCTTTATTTAACTCTGCAACGAAAATCGGGCGAAAAATAAAATTGAGCTTTGCTGAAAAATTGAACATTTCGAACAAAATCAAGCATAGGTTATTGTTTCAGCATTTTGTATTTCCTCCTCTAGCCCTTATTGCTGCATTTTACGGCTTCTCATGGACTTGATGAGTTTTTAACTGTTTTTTGGGGTATTCCCTCCCATTCCTCTACCAGCGCCATTTTCAGCTCAAATGATTTTTTTGTTTCTACCCTTATTAAAGCTAAAAGTATAGGCTTTCAAACGAGACCATAAACATTTGACTGTAGATATTGTATCATTGGCAATCGTTGTATTTGTATAGCGCAAGGGGGTGATTCCATTTTTTTGCTCGCGAGTGTAGTATAACTTTTGTAACGGGATACTTATTAAAACCGACAGAGTCGAGAAGGTCAAACCTACCAACCTATAAACATAAATGTATATATCCTTCTTATCCTACTTATTTTAGATTACGCGCCAAGAATGTTCAGGGTTACCGCTAGAAAATAAAAAAAAGCAAAATAAAAATTTATGTTGTTTATGTTTAATAATAAATACGAATAAATTAATGCGATTGTTATTAATTTGTTGACTTACAAGTGTTAAAATAAGATAAAAATATAAGTGATTCAATTGTTTTTGGGAAGACAAAACTTTTGATCACAACATTTTTTTATGCTGGCAAGGTGTTAGAAAGAGACAAACAGCCTCCGTTCGAACTATCCCTCTCGGCTCGGATTTGCCTCTGTGTATTATGCAACCAATTTAGTACCTTATTGCGTTAGAATAGAGTTCATTTTCGTAAATATATATTTTGAGCGTGCGCAATCTTGTTTAGTAATATTATATCTATGCCTAATACTTTGCTGAGTATGATTGATGAATGTATGGCTGCTAGTTTGGAGTATGTATATGAATATTAATATATATATTTTTAAGAACCAGAAGCAGGTTTATTTAACAAGGAAATAACAAGAAATAGTTTTAACATGAAAATCAACTATGATTGAACAAAAGTATTCAAAAGCGCGGCAAAATCGTATTCCCGCCAAACTATAACACGTCTTGTCACAATGACGTTCGAAAATGGAATCCTCCAAGCAGAGATACACGACTGAATGGTGGGGTGTCGATAGTCGCTCGTCTCTGCTGCCCTTTATGTAACCACTGGCAGCTATATAACAATATCTTATTTGGTAGTTTTGATCTTCTCGACTTTAGTCGGTATATGCATTATATTATAATCTTTATAATCTATATAATCTATATATATAAAAGAAAGTCGTGTTAGTTACTCCACTTATAACTCAAGAACGGCTGAACCGATGTAGCTGAAAGAGCCAGGAGAAGGACATAGGATAGTTTTTGTCACCATCCGGCTACGGGAAGCAGTTATCTCGGGACGCGGGTGAAATCGCGGGCGGAAAGCTAGTATTATCTATATCTATATACATATAATAAATCTGTAAAAAAATTGTGTCTGTACATTGAATATATAAAAAATTATACATATAATAAATCCGTAAAAAAACTGTGTCTGTACATTGAATATATTTAAAAAATAATAATTGGGTGGGGTTTAGAAACAGTAATGGAGCACAAATCCAAAAAAAAAATTCTGTCTGTATGTCTGTTTGTTTGTACACGCTAATCTTCCGAACTACTGAACGGATTTCAATGTTTTTTTCTTTGTTGTATCAGTATTAGGCCTGGTCAACATATAGGCTATAATTTATCTTCGAAACTTGAAGACCTGATGCAGAACTCCAACAGACCAATAAAACTATAAGAGATACAAATATGGTGCCGTGGCAAAAATTGTTTCATTTGATGAGCATTTTCAGTTGAGATAATAAATTTTAAGATCTGGAACACCTGATGTGGAACCCCAAGAGCCCAGCTTCTCTGTATCATATACAGGTATGCCGTTTTAGCAAAAGTTGTTCAATTTGATAAGCACTTTCTATTGACTTATACAAATTGAAGATCTAAAACACCTGATGTGGAACTCCAGGGGCCCAGCTAGACTATAGCATATAGAGGTATGACGTTTTAGCAAAAGTTGTTCAATCTGATAAGCACTCTCTGTTGACTTATAAAAATTGAAGATGTAAAACACCTGATGTGGAACTCCAGGAGCCCTGCTAGACTATATGAAGCATAATGAAGATATGACGTTTTAGCAAAAGTGGTTCAATCTGATAAGCACTCTCTATTGACGTATAAACATATTGGGCCTTACTACAAAAACTTTAAACCCTGTTTTACACTTGTCTAATAAAATTTTGGCTGCAAAATGAACCATATGTCAACGTCATAATTTGACATTTTTTTAGACAAGGCATAAACTGACGTTTAAAAGTTTTTGTGGTAAGACGGACTATATCTGGAACACCTGATGTGGAACTTCAAGAGCTTGTTATGAAATAGGTATGGTGAATCAAAAAAGTAATTAGTCCGTCTTTTAGATAACCCTAAAATTATGGACACGCATTTTTCTTTTCTCTCTCTCACATACAAATAATAACGAAGATACAACAACGCTTGAATTTTGTGTTAAGTCACTGTTTAGTACAAATTTTAGATACCTAGACGTGGCGTCACGAGCCCCCACTCTCTAACTTTGTTGCGTTATATCTCATTATTA
The DNA here is from genome assembly GCF_022581195.2 of Helicoverpa zea. Taxonomy (NCBI): domain Eukaryota; kingdom Metazoa; phylum Arthropoda; class Insecta; order Lepidoptera; family Noctuidae; genus Helicoverpa; species Helicoverpa zea. The sequence goes on along the minus strand of NC_061481.1, from coordinate 5,560,406 downwards.
TTTTGTATGTCTCTTCCAGACCTCGGGACTACAAGGTTCCGAATTTTTGGGAGGCAAACGTGAGGCCGAAGTCAACACGCTGAAGCCCTTTTAAGACAACTTTAATGAAATGGTGACACAAAACCGACGATTATCCCTGTATACACTATAGAAATGAACCCAAGGACAATCCCCGGTGGATATCGTTAAAAAAAAGACAATCCCCGGTTCTGTGCTAAACTATTGCTAATTATGGAGGAAAACTACTTGGGCTATTGTGATGAGATGTTAGTGGATGACAATGTATTAGGTACATGTAAAAACAGCAGGTGGAGACTCGCCACCTCACTTACTGGGCCCCCGGGAACCAGTCACTGAATAGCAACAAGAGGGCAACAGGGACATGAGCGGCTGAAGGGTGAGGATACCTCGGCGGACTTTAAACGCAGATTACGCGCTCCCTGTGCTTACCATGAGGCACCCACCCTCCGAGCAGGGCTACTAATAGTGCTCTAGCGACTCCACTCTGGACGGCCAAGCCAAACCAGAGGCGTGAGACCTACCCCCGTCATGGTTCACTCCGACCGGCCGGAGATGGGGGCAGTATACTCTCCCTGGAGAACTGAGTACATATAGCCCCGCGGGGTCGCTACTCCCCGTCATCAGCCTCAGATGTCCTGCGGTGCCTATATCTCATTATTATTGTCGTTATTATCTCAAGAGCCTTTGTCCCAATTATGTTAGGGTCGACTTTCAGTCACGATGCAACTGAGTACCAGTATTTTACAAGGAGCGACTGCCTATCTGACCTCCACAACTCGGTTACCCGCGCAACCCAACACCCCTTGGTAAAACTGGTCAGACTTACTGGCTTCCGACTACCCATAACTGTCAAGAATGTTCAATGACAGTTGAAACCTACAGTTTAACATCCCCTCCAAATAACGGTCATTGGTATCCAAAATATACGTAGAAAGTACATACGAACTTAGAAAAGTTGCATTGGCAGGCACTTGCCAGACCTGGAATCAAAGACGCACGCTCATACTTGAGAGATTGGTTCTCTACCCACTAAACCACCACGAATTCCACTAAGTCACCACGACTTTGTCATCTATTTAATGTTTTTTTCAGCCTCAGATGTCCTGCGGTGCCTATATCTCATTATTATTGTCGTTATTATCTCAAGAGCCTTTGTCCCAATTATGTTAGGGTCGACTTTCAGTCACGATGCAACTGAGTACCAGTATTTTACAAGGAGCGACTGCCTATCTGACCTCCACAACCCGGTTACCCGCTCAACCCAACACCCCTTGGTAAGACTTACTAGCTTCTGACTACCCATAACGACTGCCAAGAATGTTCAATGACAGTTGAAACCTACAGTTTAACATCCCCTCCAAATAACGGTCATTGGTATCCAAAATATACGTAGAAAGTACATACGAACTTAGAAAAGTTGCATTGGCAGGCACTTGCCAGACCTGGAATCAAAGACGCACGCTCATACTTGAGAGATTGGTTCTCTACCCACTAAACCACCACGAATTCCACTAAGTCACCACGACTTTGTCATCTATTTAATGTTTTTTTCAGCCTCAGATGTCCTGCGGTGCCTATATCTCATTATTATTGTCGTTATTATCTCAAGAGCCTTTGTCCCAATTATGTTAGGGTCGACTTTCAGTCACGATGCAACTGAGTACCAGTATTTTACAAGGAGCGACTGCCTATCTGACCTCCACAACCCGGTTACCCGCTCAACCCAACACCCCTTGGTAAGACTTACTAGCTTCTGACTACCCATAACGACTGCCAAGAATGTTCAATGACAGTTGAAACCTACAGTTTAACATCCCCTCCAAATAACGGTCATTGGTATCCAAAATATACGTAGAAAGTACATACGAACTTAGAAAAGTTGCATTGGCAGGCACTTGCCAGACCTGGAATCAAAGACGCACGCTCATACTTGAGAGATTGGTTCTCTACCCACTAAACCACCACGAATTCCACTAAGTCACCACGACTTTGTCATCTATTTAATGTTTTTTTACGTAATAATACGTGTAATATTTTTGCCACACACATCTTAAATACGGACTAATTAGAATCACTACTTTTATCCCTATGGTCACGTCTATTGCGACTATTCAGATCTTTGATTTGCGACCCCATAGTCGCTGGCATAAGGGACAGGATCCGCGTACGAAGTCGCGGGCAGAAGCTAGTATATAAATATGTATAATATTAGGATATTAGTAGGATATGTAATGATATTCTCGTGACACAGTGTAAGTTACTTTACTGCCCCGAAACGGTTTTACTGATTTTAACAAATTTTTTGGGTTCCGTACCTAAAAGGGTAAAACGGGACCCTATTGTTTTCGCTCCTCTGTCCGTCCGTCCGTCTGTTACCAGGCTGTATCTCATGAACCGTGATAGTTAGAGAGTTAAAATTTTCACAGTTGATGTATTTCTGCTGCTTTCTATAACAACGAATACTGAAAACTGGAATAAAATGAATATTTTGGGGGGCTCTCATACAACAAACGCGATTTTTGCTGGTTTGAAACCCTTCGTGCGCGAGTCGGACTCGCACTTGGCCGGTTTTTTAATACAATGTTTGCCGGTTCAGCTAGTATACATATACATGCCTATGTTGTTGGCGCTTCTCGTGATCAAAAGGCTGGCTAATACCTCGGACAAAGGATCAGTATGGCGATCCAACGAGGTAATGCTGCCAGCCTCTTGGGCACGCTCCCAGCCGACAGCGAGCGGGATGAATGTTTTGATGCCTTTTAGTCTTAGTATTTTTTTCTTATTAGGATAGTTTATTTATTTATTGTAAATATGTTATTATAATATACTAGCTGTTGCCCGCGACTTCGTCTGCGTGGGCAATATAGAATTTTATATAGCCTATGGAATGTCACTATCACAAAGGATCACCAAAGTAAAGAAAGTTCTCGCGCACGTAGCCACAAAGATAGAAGGATGCACTCATAGATATCGTAACTCGTAACACGTGCTCTGAAATGATGCGACAGGATGGATTGACATATTAGTTGGTTGTCAAATCTAATGTCAAATATTATGATTGCGTTCAGAAATTTAACTTAAGATTTATAATTTAATTTCTGACAATACTTAAGATTTATCTTTCGATTTCTATATAGTCTTATTAAAAAAATTATCGGACAGATTAACAACTGAAGTTAGTTAAAATTGAGTTTCTCGAAGCCGACCACTATTTATGTACTATGTATTTTGAGACTATGCAATTTTGTCACGTTTGTTGAGTTTCAGAACGCGATATTAGATCCTCCAACGCGCACGCGAATTTGAACTTTATGCAGCGGTAATAAATTACAAATTGACTCTCCATTTTATTCAGAAAACGTTTGTATGGGAAATAGAAAAATGCTGTTTTGAAGATTTTCCCGGCAATTATTAGAATTTTTCTCACCTTTTAAACCTTCCCTGGACCTCTACAAACATTTTAAAACCAAAATCAGCTCAATCGGCCCAGCCGTTCTCGAGTTTTAGCGAGACTAACGAACAGCAATTCATTTTTATATATATAGAGATTATAAAGTATTCTTAAAAAAAAAAACTGATTGGATTTATTGTATGTCATTTCAGATTCTGATGCTGGAAATGAAACTAAACCTTCTTCTTCGGAAAGTAAGTTAGTTATTTTCGTTTGCTCAGACACGAAAAGATGACTGACGATAATGCCCGACCTTATTTTTTATCTTCCGTAAAAAATAACTCATCTAGCCTTTACCTAACTATGTGGGGGTCGGCTTCCCGTATTCTACGGGGAGCGACTGCCTTTCTGACCTCTTCAACCCAGTTACCCGGGCAACCCGATTCCCCTTGGTATATAGGCTCCTTGTAGTCAGCTGCATCCGGTGAGACTGTTAGCCGACCCCAACGTAGTTCGGAAAAGGCTCGGGAGATGATGATAATATACTAAATATCGTGTCTGTGTAAATATTCTCATTTCGTAAATATTCTTTAAATAATTTGCTATTGTGTTTTGTTTTTTTTAGCTCCAGGTATATACCTAATTACTTTTTTTTTAGATTTTTAACCAACTTCCCAAAAAGCGGAGGTTCTCAATTCGACCGTATTTTTTTTTGTATGTTTGTAACGCCATTACTCAGCCATTAATTGATCGATTTTGATGATTCTTTTTTTGTTTGATAGCGTATATTCTTCCGAGGTAGTCCATTATCAGGTCAGGATCTGATGATGGAAACCCTGAGAAATCGAGGTCAACTTTCGAAAGTTGTAGGAATACATAGGGTGAAAACTTGACACTCAAGTGTAGTGCTGAATAGCACTATTCAACAGTGAAGGTTTTGAGCTGACCTGATGATGGATACCAGGGAAGGTCGAGGGAACTCGACAACTGAATATGTAAACTTTCTCGTGTTTGGACTAATATTATTCGTATTGATGAGACCTTTACAATAGTGAAGGTTTGGAGCTGACCTGATGATGGAGACCAGAGAAGGTCGAGGGAACTCGACAACCGAATATGTAAACTACCTTGTGTTTGGGCTTATATTATTTGTATTGTCTCCATCATCAGGTCAGCTCCAAACCTTCACTGTTGCATAGTGTTATAAGACATACACCTTATAGTCAAGTTTTTATCCTGCGCATGCATTTCTCAGGGTTTCCATCATCAGATCCTGACCTGATGATTATGGGACCACCTGTGAGGTATACCCTATCAAACAAAAAAATAATTTAATAAAATAGTCCATAAATAGTCCCATGAACGATGTATTCATAACAGCGCCTGAACAATCTTTAAAGCAATTTTTTCGTATGAAGGTGTGAAAAAAAGAAATTAGAGAGTATGCCATATTTTTTTAAACATTTTTATCCTATTTTTGAGATACGTCACATTGTTATAGGACGTGGGGCAATTTTGATCCATCTTCTTTGACTTTATCAAGAAAAATTCTATGTTGTATGCTTTCTTTAAATAGGAATACCGTGTTAGAAATTAAAATATAAAACTATTTTTTATTATTTATTTTAAGAAATTTATTTTATAAATGTGAAAGTTTGTGAGAATGTATGGATGTATGTTTGTTATTCAATCACGCAAAAACGGCTGGACCGATTTGATTGAAATTTGGTATGTAGATAGGTGATACCCTGGATTAACACATAGGCTACTTTTTATCAACACACCACGCGGGCGAAGCCGCTGGCGGAAGCTAGTACGTAATAATTTTCCGAATTGGCTGAACAACGTCACAAACTTTACTTCTTTTATTTAGATAAATGGTCACATCCACAACACAACCTTGATCAATGAATCTATGCGACTGCTAAGTGCTAATCCTAATTATACTGTCACGTGAAAGAATGCACCTACGGGATAAGTAGTATTTTGACGATTCTATATTGCCCACGCAGACGAAGTTGCGGGCAACAGCTAGTATTATAAACGCGAAAGTTTGTATGTATGGATGTATGGATGTTTGTTACTCTTTCACGCAAAAACTACTGAATGGATTTTAATGAAACTTTACAATAATATAGCTTATACATCAGAATAACACATAGGCTACAATTTGTAAACATATTGTTCGAAATACTAAACCTGCGCAGACGAAGTCGCGGGCACCAGCTAGTATAATATATAATAGGTATCCCATTCCGCAGCACGCGGAAAAAGGATACAGACCTATGTCCCCCCTAGTCTCTTTATTTAGATTTTATATAAGTATTTTGTATGTATTATTTATTATATAATGTGTATGTATTATGTAGTTGATGTGTTTGTTTACGTTGTCCTTATCCTTCTTCCTCTTCTAGGTTGTGATGATGACGAATGTTCGATGTTTGATGATTGCTGTGTGTTCTGTTCCTGGATGGCTGGTCCCGCTTGCGTGCTTGGTGATGGATGCGTGTTCTGAGCGTCTGGTGTTTGTGTGTCAGTGTGTGAGTGTTGTTCTTCTACTGTTCATACGAAAACTGTGTCTCCTAATACCATAGACATAATATTAGTAAACAGGACTGCGCATATAAACCCAAAAAACGAGCCGAGTGAAACAGTTAGTACGGAGGCTGTCTGTCCCTTTCTAATAGGGTGACTATGAGATTAAGCTATGTGAGACAAATCCGAATTTGCTAAGATTATTAAACACAGATTAGTATTGAAGTTTTAACTTACGCAGTTTGTGACCTTAAGATACTAATAAAGGCTTTTAATAATTAGCGGAAATTAGCAGTATAAAAGCAGGAAGATTCGAAGTGAAGACTGTTTTTTTTGTATTTCTACTTCATATATAGACTGCTGAGCCATTTATGTCGCCTTTCTTCATTTTTTGGGAAGCTATAACAATAGTACAACAGTTTTAAAATCCATCACCCATATTTTGACTCGTTACAAGAATTCATGGGCACCCTAGTTGTTTGGTTTACGAAAATGTTATTAGTAGCTAACCTGTGGAACGATATATTGCAACCACCATAGGATTCACTTTTGCAAGTAGAAACGCAACACTTTTTCACCATTTTAATAGTTTAAATTGCTTTAATACAAAAAAATATAAACAAAATTTTAAATGCTGATTACGCGCCAAGAATGTTCAGGGTTACCGCTAGAAAATAAAAAAAAGCAAAATAAAAATTTATGTTGTTTATGTTTTAATAATAAATACGAATAAATTAATGCGATTGTTATTAATTTGTTGACTTACAAGTGTTAAAATAAGATAAAAATATAAGTGATTCAATTGTTTTTGGGAAGACAAAACTTTTGATCACAACATTTTTTTATGCTGGCAAGGTGTTAGAAAGAGACAAACAGCCTCCGTTCGAACTATCCCTCTCGGCTCGGATTTGCCTCTGTGTATTATGCAACCAATTTAGTACCTTATTGCGTTAGAATAGAGTTCATTTTCGTAAATATATATTTTGAGCGTGCGCAATCTTGTTTAGTAATATTATATCTATGCCTAATACTTTGCTGAGTATGATTGATGAATGTATGGCTGCTAGTTTGGAGTATGTATATGAATGTTAATATATATATTTTTAAGAACCAGAAGCAGGTTTATTTAACAAGGAAATAACAAGAAATAGTTTTAACATGAAAATCAACTATGATTGAACAAAAGTATTCAAAAGCGCGGCAAAATCGTATTCCCGTCAAACTATAACACGTCTTGTCACAATGACGTTCGAAAATGGAATCCTCCAAGCAGAGATACACGACTGAATGGTGGGGTGTCGATAGTCGCTCGTCTCTGCTGCCCTTTATGTAACCACTGGCAGCTATATAACAATATCTTATTTGGTAGTTTTGATCTTCTCGACTTTAGTCGGTATATGCATTATATTATAATCTTTATAATCTATATAATCTATATATATAAAAGAAAGTCGTGTTAGTTACTCCACTTATAACTCAAGAACGGCTGAACCGATGTAGCTGAAAGAGCCAGGAGAAGGACATAGGATAGTTTTTGTCACCATCCGGCTACGGGAAGCAGTTATCTCGGGACGCGGGTGAAATCGCGGGCGGAAAGCTAGTATTATCTATATCTATATACATATAATAAATCTGTAAAAAAATTGTGTCTGTACATTGAATATATAAAAAATTATACATATAATAAATCCGTAAAAAAACTGTGTCTGTACATTGAATATATTTAAAAAACTAGCTTCTGCCCGCGACTTCGTACGCGGATCCTGTCCCTTATGCCAGCGACTACGGGGTCAGCAAAATCAAAGATCCCCCTTCAAAGACCGTTGACGGGAAGACAACGGAATACGCATAACCATTAGAAACGTTCCATATATTTAATTTTTGTACGTCAACGACAAAAGCACAGAAGACTAAACTAAACGCTGAGAACTGAAGCGCAATAGGTATGACCATATTAAGCTGTGTGTGGCAAAAATATTGCACGTAAAAAAAACAAAGTCGTGGTGACCAAGTGGAAGTAGTGGTTGTTTAGTGGGTAGAGAACCAATCTCTCCAGTGTGAGCGTGTGACTTTGATTCCAGGTCTGGCAAGCCAATGCAACTTTTTTAAGTTCGTATGTACTTTCTATGTATATTTCGGATACCAATGACGGTTATTTGGAGGGGACGTTAAACTGTAGGTTCCGGTGGTCATTGAACATTCTTGACAGTTATGGGTAGTCGGAAGCCAGTAAGTCTGACCAGTTTTACCAAGGGGTGTTGGGTTGCGCGGGTAACCGAGTTGTGGAGGTCAGATAGGCAGTCGCTCCTTGTAAAACACTGGTACTCAGTTGCATCGTGACTGGACGCCGACCCTAACATAATTGGGACAAAGGCTCTTGAGATAATAACGACAATAATAATGGGATATAAGCTCCGCAGGACATCTGAGGCTGATGACGGGGAGTAGCGACCCCGCGGGGCTATATATACCGAGTGCTCCAGGGAGAGTATACTGTCCCCCGTCTCCGGCCGGCTGGAGTGAACCATGACGGGGGTAGGGCTCACGCCTCTGCCTTGCCTTCATTGGCCGTCCAGAGTGGAGTTGCTAGAGCAGGGTTAGTAGCCCTTCTCGGAGGGCAGGTGCCTCGTGGTAAGTGGCGACTGGGCCGGTGATGCTGGGATCCACAGGGAGCGCGTGATCTGCGTTTAAAGTCCGTCGAGGTATCCTCGCTCTTCAGCCGCTCTGACTCCGACTGATTTCCGGGGGGCCAGTAAGTGAGGTGGCGAGTATCCACCTGCCATTTTTACATGTATCTAATACATTGTCACCGGGAAATGTCATAGTTCCCTATGTCCTAATCCACTTACATCCCATCACAATAGCCCAAGTAGTTTTCCTCCATAGTTAACAATAGTTTAGCACAGAACCGTTGATTATCTTTTTTTTTAACGACGTCCACCGGGGATTGTCCTTGGGTTCATTTCTATAGTGTGTAAAGGGATAATCGTCGGTTTTGTGTACCATTTCATTAAAGTTGTCTCAAAAGGGCTTCAGCATGTTGGCTTCGGCCCCACGTTTCCCCCCAAAAATTCGGGACGCTGTAGTCCCGAGGTCTGAAAGAGACATACAAAATAATAATGAGATATAACGCAACAAAGTCGGAGAGTGGATGCTCGTGACACCACGTCTAGGTATGTAAAATTTGTACTAAGCAGTGACTTAACACAAAATTCAAGCGTGTTATATCTTCGTTATTATTTGTTTGTGAGAGAGAGAAAAAAAAATACGCGTCCATTATTTTAGGGTTAGATAACCCTAAAATAATGGACGCGTATTTTTTTTAAACCAAAGACGGACTAATTACTTTTTTGATTCACCATACCTATTTTGTAACATTCATTTCTATACATTTCAAGTGTAGTAGGGCTCTTGAAGTTCTACATCAGGTGTTCCAGATCTTCGATTTTTATACGTCAATAGAGTGTGCTTATCAGATTGAACGCTTTTTGCTAAAACGTCATACCATTATATGCTATTGTCTACCTGGGCTCCTGGAGTTCCACATCAGGTGTTTTAGATCTTCAATTTTTATAAGTCATTAGAGAGTGCTTATCAGATTGAACAACTTTTGCTAAGACGTCATACCTTTATATGCTATAGTCTAGCTGGGCTCCTGAAGTTCCACATCAGGTGTTTTAGATCTTCAATTTTTATAATTCAATAGAAAGTGCTTATCAGATTGAACAACTTTTGCTCAAACGTCGTACCTTTATATGGTACAGAGTAGCTGGGCTCTTGGGGTTTCACATAAGGTGTTCCAGATCTTCAAATTTATTATCTCAGCAGAAAATGCTCATCACGTGGAACAATTTTTGCCATGGCACCATTTTTGTATCTCTTATCGTTTTGTTGGTCTGTTGCAGTTCTGCATCAGGTCTTCAAGTTTCGAAGATAAATTATAGCCTATGTGTTGTCCAGATTTTATACCGATACAACAAACAAAAAATCATTGAAATCCGTCCAGTAGTTCCGAAGATTAGCGTGTACAAACAAACAGACATACAGACATACAGACATACAGACAGAATTTTTTTTTGGATTTGTGCTCCATTACTGTTTCTAAACCCCACCCAATTATTATTTTTTTAATATATTCAATGTACAGACACAGTTTTTTTACAGATTTATTATATGTATAGATAATAATTGGGTGGGGTTTAGAAACAGTAATGGAGCACAAATCCAAAAAAAAAATTCTGTCTGTATGTCTGTTTGTTTGTACACGCTAATCTTCCGAACTACTGAACGGATTTCAATGTTTTTTTCTTTGTTGTATCAGTATTAGGCCTGGTCAACATATAGGCTATAATTTATCTTCGAAACTTGAAGACCTGATGCAGAACTCCAACAGACCAATAAAACTATAAGAGATACAAATATGGTGCCGTGGCAAAAATTGTTTCATTTGATGAGCATTTTCAGTTGAGATAATAAATTTTAAGATCTGGAACACCTGATGTGGAACCCCAAGAGCCCAGCTTCTCTGTATCATATACAGGTATGCCGTTTTAGCAAAAGTTGTTCAATTTGATAAGCACTTTCTATTGACTTATACAAATTGAAGATCTAAAACACCTGATGTGGAACTCCAGGGGCCCAGCTAGACTATAGCATATAGAGGTATGACGTTTTAGCAAAAGTTGTTCAATCTGATAAGCACTCTCTGTTGACTTATAAAAATTGAAGATGTAAAACACCTGATGTGGAACTCCAGGAGCCCTGCTAGACTATATGAAGCATAATGAAGATATGACGTTTTAGCAAAAGTGGTTCAATCTGATAAGCACTCTCTATTGACGTATAAACATACTATATCTGGAACACCTGATGTGGAACTTCAAGAGCAATACTACACTTGAAATGTATAGAAATGAATGTTATGAAATAGGTATGGTGAATCAAAAAAAGTAATTAGTCCGTCTTTTAGATAACCCTAAAATTATGGACACGCATTTTTCTTTTCTCTCTCTCACATACAAATAATAACGAAGATACAACAACGCTTGAATTTTGTGTTAAGTCACTGCTTAGTACAAATTTTAGATACCTAGACGTGGCGTCACGAGCCCCCACTCTCTAACTTTGTTGCGTTATATCTCATTATTATTTTGTATGTCTCTTCCAGACCTCGGGACTACAAGGTTCCGAATTTTTGGGAGGCAAACGTGAGGCCGAAGTCAACACGCTGAAGCCCTTTTAAGACAACTTTAATGAAATGGTGACACAAAACCGACGATTATCCCTGTATACACTATAGAAATGAACCCAAGGACACTCCCCGGTGGATGTCGTTAAAAAAAAGACAATCCCCGGTTCTGTGCTAAACTATTGCTAATTATGGAGGAAAACTACTTGGGCTATTGTGATGAGATGTTAGTGGATGACAATGTATTAGGTACATGTAAAAACAGCAGGTGGAGACTCGCCACCTCACTTACTGGGCCCCCGGGAACCAGTCACTGAATAGCAACAAGAGGGCAACAGGGACATGAGCGGCTGAAGGGTGAGGATACCTCGGCGGACTTTAAACGCAGATTACGCGCTCCCTGTGCTTACCATGAGGCACCCACCCTCCGAGCAGGGCTACTAATAGTGCTCTAGCGACTCCACTCTGGACGGCCAAGCCAAACCAGAGGCGTGAGACCTACCCCCGTCATGGTTCACTCCGACCGGCCGGAGATGGGGGCAGTATACTCTCCCTGGAGAACTCAGTATATATAGCCCCGCGGGGTCGCTACTCCCCGTCATCAGCCTCAGATGTCCTGCGGTGCCTATATCTCATTATTATTGTCGTTATTATCTCAAGAGCCTTTGTCCCAATTATGTTAGGGTCGACTTCCAGTCACGATGCAACTGAGTACCAGTATTTTACAAGGAGCGACTGCCTATCTGACCTCCACAACCCGGTTACCCGCTCAACCCAACACCCCTTGGTAAGACTTACTAGCTTCTGACTACCCATAACGACTGCCAAGAATGTTCAATGACAGTTGAAACCTACAGTTTAACATCCCCTCCAAATAACGGTCATTGGTATCCAAAATATACGTAGAAAGTACATACGAACTTAGAAAAGTTGCATTGGCAGGCACTTGCCAGACCTGGAATCAAAGACGCACGCTCATACTTGAGAGATTGGTTCTCTACCCACTAAACCACCACGAATTCCACTAAGTCACCACGACTTTGTCATCTATTTAATGTTTTTTTACGTAATAATACGTGTAATATTTTTGCCACACACATCTTAAATACGGACTAATTAGAATCACTACTTTTATCCCTATGGTCACGTCTATTGCGACTATTCAGATCTTTGATTTGCGACCCCATAGTCGCTGGCATAAGGGACAGGATCCGCGTACGAAGTCGCGGGCAGAAGCTAGTATATAAATATGTATAATATTAGGATATTAGTAGGATATGTAATGATATTCTCGTGACACAGTGTAAGTTACTTTACTGCCCCGAAACGGTTTTACTGATTTTAACAAATTTTTTGGGTTCCGTACCTAAAAGGGTAAAACGGGACCCTATTGTTTTCGCTCCTCTGTCCGTCCGTCCGTCTGTTACCAGGCTGTATCTCATGAACCGTGATAGTTAGAGAGTTAAAATTTTCACAGTTGATGTATTTCTGCTGCTTTCTATAACAACGAATACTGAAAACTGGAATAAAATAAATATTTTGGGGGGCTCTCATACAACAAACGCGATTTTTGCTGGTTTGAAACCCTTCGTGCGCGAGTCGGACTCGCACTTGGCCGGTTTTTTAATACAATGTTTGCCGGTTCAGCTAGTATACATATACATGCCTATGTTGTTGGCGCTTCTCGTGATCAAAAGGCTGGCTAATACCTCGGACAAAGGATCAGTATGGCGATCCAACGAGGTAATGCTGCCAGCCTCTTGGGCACGCTCCCAGCCGACAGCGAGCGGGATGAATGTTTTGATGCCTTTTAGTCTTAGTATTTTTTTCTTATTAGGATAGTTTATTTATTTATTGTAAATATGTTATTATAATATACTAGCTGTTGCCCGCGACTTCGTCTGCGTGGGCAATATAGAATTTTATATAGCCTATGGAATGTCACTATCACAAAGGATCACCAAAGTAAAGAAAGTTCTCGCGCACGTAGCCACAAAGATAGAAGGATGCACTCATAGATATCGTAACTCGTAACACGTGCTCTGAAATGATGCGACAGGATGGATTGACATATTAGTTGGTTGTCAAATCTAATGTCAAATATTATGATTGCGTTCAGAAATTTAACTTAAGATTTATAATTTAATTTCTGACAATACTTAAGATTTATCTTTCGATTTCTATATAGTCTTATTAAAAAAATTATCGGACAGATTAACAACTGAAGTTAGTTAAAATTGAGTTTCTCGAAGCCGACCACTATTTATGTACTATGTATTTTGAGACTATGCAATTTTGTCACGTTTGTTGAGTTTCAGAACGCGATATTAGATCCTCCAACGCGCACGCGAATTTGAACTTTATGCAGCGGTAATAAATTACAAATTGACTCTCCATTTTATTCAGAAAACGTTTGTATGGGAAATAGAAAAATGCTGTTTTGAAGATTTTCCCGGCAATTATTAGAATTTTTCTCACCTTTTAAACCTTCCCTGGACCTCTACAAACATTTTAAAACCAAAATCAGCTCAATCGGCCCAGCCGTTCTCGAGTTTTAGCGAGACTAACGAACAGCAATTCATTTTTAACCGACTTCCCAAAAAGGAGGAGGTTATCAATTCGGTCGGTATGTTTTTTTTTTTTTTTTCTATGTATGTACATCGATTACTCCGAGGTTTATAGACCGATTTACGTGATTCTTTTTTTGTTCGACTCGGAATAGCTGCCAGTTGGTCCCATAGTCATCAGGTCAGGATCTGATGATGGAAACCCTGAGAAATCGAGGGCAACCTTCGAAAGTTGTAGGCATACACAGGGTAAAAACTTGACACTCAGGTGTACGCCTAAAAGCATTATTCAACTGTGAAGATTTGGAGCTGATCTGATGATGGAAACCAGAGAGGGTCGAGGGAACTCGACAACTGAATATGTAAACTACCTCGTGTTTGGGCTTAAATTATTTGTATTGACAAGACCTTTGCAACAGTGAAGGTTTGGAGCTGACCTGATGATGGAGACCAGAGAAAGTAAGTCGAGGGAACTCGACAACTGAATATGTAAAATACCTCGTATTTGGACTTATATTCTTTGTATTGATGAGAACTTCTCACTTGTATGGATAGTGACAACTATTCGTATCACTGAAAAGCTTTAAATAAAAAACTTTTTTACAAAAAAATTAAACCGACTTCCCAAAACACTAAAAAGCAAAAAAAAAAAACTATTTTTAGGTGCATCGGCCTAGTTATATATAGAGAGATTATAAAGTATTCTTAAAAAAAAATGATTGGATTTATTGTATGTCATTTCAGATTCTGATGCTGGAAATGAAACTAAACCTTCTTCTTCGGAAAGTAAGTTAGTTATTTTCGTTTGCTCAGACACGAAAAGATGACTGACGATAATGCCCGACCTTATTTTTTATCTTCCGTAAAAAATAACTCATCTAGCCTTTACCTAACTATGTGGGGGTCGGCTTCCCGTATTCTACGGGGAGCGACTGCCTTTCTGACCTCTTCAACCCAGTTACCCGGGCAACCCGATTCCCCTTGGTATATAGGCTCCTTGTAGTCAGCTGCATCCGGTGAGACTGTTAGCCGACCCCAACGTAGTTCGGAAAAGGCTCGGGAGATGATGATAATATACTAAATATCGTGTCTGTGTAAATATTCTCATTTCGTAAATATTCTTTAAATAATTTGCTATTGTGTTTTGTTTTTTTTAGCTCCAGGTATATACCTAATTACTTTTTTTTTAGATTTTTAACCAACTTCCCAAAAAGCGGAGGTTCTCAATTCGACCGTATTTTTTTTTTGTATGTTTGTAACGCCATTACTCAGCCATTAATTGATCGATTTTGATGATTCTTTTTTTGTTTGATAGCGTATATTCTTCCGAGGTAGTCCATTATCAGGTCAGGATCTGATGATGAAACCCTGAGAAATCGAGGTCAACTTTCGAAAGTTGTAGGAATACATAGGGTGAAAACTTGACACTCAAGTGTAGTGCTGAATAGCACTATTCAACAGTGAAGGTTTTGAGCTGACCTGATGATGGATACCAGGGAAGGTCGAGGGAACTCGACAACTGAATATGTAAACTTTCTCGTGTTTGGACTAATATTATTCGTATTGATGAGACCTTTACAATAGTGAAGGTTTGGAGCTGACCTGATGATGGAGACCAGAGAAGGTCGAGGGAACTCGACAACCGAATATGTAAACTACCTTGTGTTTGGGCTTATATTATTTGTATTGATGAGAACTTTCCAGTTATGCAGATAGTAACTACATTCATATCACTGAAAAGCTGAAAATAAGAAAACTTTTTACAAAAAAATAAAACCGACTTCAAAAAACACTAAAAAGCCAAAAAAAAAAACAATTTTAGGTGCATCGGCCTAGAAGTCGGTGGCAAAATAGGGACATCCATTAGACACCGACTTCTAGGCCGATGCACCTATTTTTTTATTGTTTTTTTTTTTTTGGCTTTTTCACATATTCAGCTGTCGATTTCCCTCGCACTTCTCTGGTCTCCATGATCAAGTCAGCTTCAAACCTTCACTGTTGCACAGGTCTATGCAATACAAATAATATAAGCCTAAACACGAGGTTGTTTACATATTCGGTTGTCGAGTTCCCTCGACCTTCTTTCGTCTCCATCATCAGGTCAGCTCCAAACCTTCACTGTTGCATAGTGTTTCAAAATCAAAAAATCAAAATCAAAAGTCATTTATTCAAACTTGGCTGCAAAACAGCACTTTTCGAACGTCAAAAAAAAAATTTACAAAAGACAGCCCCCAAAACGCCCACCCTTCACCACTTCCTATGTGTTTTTGCTGGGAAGAAGAAGTGGCGCAACAAACTCCCCAGCAACACATGTCTGTCTGTTCGGTTAGAAGAACCTTAAACATTGTTTGATATGTACATTTGTATACAATTTAATTTGTATATTACAAAAGAGGACAATACAGTAAAAATAATGTATACACCACATGCTAGCTAGCACTCACCCTACATACCTTAACTAACTCAAGCATTGAATATGTTTGATGAACAGAAAATTATAGCCTCCAAATATTTACACTTAATAGAATATCAGGGAGTGCCCACCTACATGTGCTATTCTTTTGTAAACTAGTAAATTAGACCGCTCAGCCAGAACATATGTAAAATAAAAAGAGTTTACAAATAAAAACAAAAAAACTAATAGATAGTCAGTAAGACGACCTGGCACCACAAGCAGCACCCGTTCACGAGCATAACGCGAGGATCAGCCATCGCCCCCCTCGCACATTTTTGAGGGAGGGAGGCAACCCGACCGCCGACGCTACCGCAAGCAGTGCCGTCTAAGGGAGCATGACGTACTCACTGCTACACAACTCAATATCAAGATTAAATTATCAGTTCCCGCTAAGTAGTATTATTTACTAAAATCCAAAACAGAAAATTAATACAAAGAATGTATCTTGTCAATAATGTAAAAACATTAAAAAATAATAATTAAATAATAAATCAAAATAAAATAAATGTCATTGAGTCAAGAGACATACACCTTGTTATTATACATATTGTTATAAGACATACACCTTATAGTCAAGTTTTTATCCTGCGCATGCCTACAACTTTCAAAAGTTGCCCTGAATTTCTCAGGGTTTCCATCATCAGATCCTGACCTGATGATTATGGGACCACCTGTGAGGTATACCCTATCAAACAAAAAAATAATTTAATAAAATAGTCCATAAATAGTCCCATGAACGATGTATTCATAACAGCGCCTGAACAATCTTTAAAGCAATTTTTTCGTATGAAGGTGTGAAAAAAAGAAATTAGAGAGTATGCCATATTTTTTTAAACATTTTTATCCTATTTTTGAGATACGTCACATTGTTATAGGACGTGGGGCAATTTTGATCCATCTTCTTTGACTTTATCAAGAAAAAGTCTATGTTGTATGCTTTCTTTAAATAGGAATACCGTGTTAGAAATTAAAATATAAAACTATTTTTTATTATTTATTTTAAAAATTGAGCCATTAATCATAATGTAATTGTGACAGAAATTTCAAAGTAAGAAAAAGACTGTTTAATTAAACTTAAACAACAATTTATTATTAAAAGGTGTAAATTCAATATACTTAAAATAACTCCGCCCCTGGCTTGAACACATGCGAAGATCCTCATGGGCATGCTGAGGAGCTGAGGATCAAGTTATCCAGAATTTCCTGGGGTAACCTATCCCATTCTTTAACAGCGGCTGCCCTGAGCTCTGGAACTGTCTGGGGACGTGTCTCACGGTTCCATACTGCTCGTTAGAACATCCCAGCTCGTTGAGCTCGATGTGCGGGCGCATTATCATCGACCAGTACAAATTGGTGTCCATGGTTTACTCGGAATGGTCTGACGATATCATCAATAGCAACTGCTTTGTACATGTCTGCTGTCATGAAGCCCCGATAAGGGATCAAAGGCGTTCTAGCTCCAGTCATAATGCCACCCCAAAAGTACACCGATTTTCCGCCTTGCTGAACTGTTCCAGTGGCAGGTCTTTGTATTTCACGGTTGCCTGGTCTTCTCCAGATAACGGACACGTCGGTTATCTGGATGAGTGCTGATTCGGGATTTGTTAACGAACAGACAGTTTTGCCTAATGTTTTCGTCCTCACCTTCTTCATTTTGCCGAAGTCTAGCCCACTGCAATCTTCGTTGTTGACGTTGCCGGAAATTGAGCGGAGCTCGCCAAGACCTCCGTGCTCGTAATCCAGCCTGGTGCAAGCAATTGTGAACGGTCTGCCTGCTAACTTCAAGCCCAGAAGCTGAAGTCAGGGACTTCAGCTTTTATTTTAGTGGCATTGATTGTTGGATCACGGGCTGCAATCCAATATAGCGCTTTTGGGCAGCAGTCAAAACAGTTGGGCGACCACTGCAGGTTCGGTCCGCTAAATTCCCCATTCCGTGATTCCTCTGCAAAGTAGCCACGACACAGGATTGGAATATAGCAAGTCGAAGCTCGCTCCTCCTCCAAGAACTGCAGCCGTGTTAGTGACATTGACCCCAGAGGCAGCGGAACGAGGGGAGACTTATGAGTCCGTGCTGCGGCGGGCTCGTACAAACGTCGACCCTGCGGAACTCGGAGCTGGCAGGGTCACGTGTCGGAAAACCCAAACAGGGGCCCGAATCTTCGAGTTCTCGGGGGCCCAACGCGGCACCAAGGCGGACCTCTTCGCGACGAAGCTCCGAGAGGCTATCTCGGATACGGCTAAGGTCGTGAGAGCCGTCAAATGTGTGATTCTTGAGGTGACCGACCTCGACGACTCGGTCACACAAGAGGAGGTGGTGGCAGTGGTTGCGGCGGCGGGGGGCTGCGCCGTCGCATCCGTCAAGGGCCGAGCCATTAGACCTGGCCGCAGGGGCATTGGCACTATGAGATTAGAGTGCCCGGTCGTAGTTGCCAAGGCGGTTCTGGCTAAGGGTCGCGTCCTGGTCGGGCTTAGCTCGGGTGGGGTCCGAGTGCTTGAGGATGCGCCGATGCGCTGTTTCAAGTGCCTCGGCATCGGGCACACCCGGCCTCTGTGCCCATCCACTGCCGAGCGTGGGGAACTATGCTTCCGCTGCGGAAAAAAGGGGCACAGGTTGGCCACCTGCGAGGCTGCCAACACGCATTGCGCAGTATGCGCTGCCAGTGGTCGTCCAGCTAACCACGTGATGGCGGGCAGGCAATGCCGACCGCCACGAAAGAAGGGCAAACCGCAGGTACCGGTGCGGCCTGCCGCTGCCGCCGCCACTGAAACTTCAGTTCTAGTGCCGGCCACCGAGGGATGCGCAATGAACACCGACTGATGGCTGGGCATCGACGACGTGTTCTTCAAGCTAACATCAACCACTGCAGAGCAGCCCAGAGCCTGCTGGTCCAAACCTTTGCGGAGTGGTTGGTGGATGTGGCGGTTGTCGCTGAGCCGTACTCTGTCCCTGGCAGCTGGCTGGGAGACGACAACGGCTCGGTTGCATTGGTGGCGCGGTCTTCTACGGATTCCCGTCCCCTCTCGCTCTTAGAGCCCGGCCGGGATACGTGGCCGCCGCGTGGGGTGATATAGCCCTTATAGGGGTGTATCTGGTCCGGTCTGTCCCTGCTGAATAGGGGAACAGTTCACACCTGCGTGCGGCGGCAGGGGGGCTCCATCGTGAACCTCGCCTTTGCCTCCCCTTCTTTGGTGGCCTGTGTAGTGGACTGGCGGGTGGAGCTGGTGGAGACGCTGTCCGACCACCGATACGTGCGGTTTGATGTTTCCATGCCGGGCTTTCAGGGGGCCCGAGAGGGTTGGTCGCACTTCCCACGGTGGGCGCTCTCCCGCCTAGACCGGGAGGCCGCTACGGAGGCGGCTTTCGTCCAGGACTGGCTGTCCCCTCCTGTAGTAGTCCGGGATGTGGACGCCACAGCGGCCCATTTAAGGGTCTCCCTGACCGAGGTGTGCAACTCAAGCATGCCTCTGTCTCATCGTCCGCCTCCTAGGCGCGCCGTCTATTGGTGGTCGGAGGAGTTGGGGGATCTTCGGGCCGCTTGTGTGGCGGCCAGGCGGGCCTACACAAGAAGCAGGCGGCGGCGCCTTCGCGACCTCGACAACGAGGACCGCCTCTATGCAGCCTAAAGTCCACTGCTGGACATAGACGAATTTTGCATACATGTTGATGAGCGCATTGTGGGAAATTTTTGGCTTCGGAGTTGCTGCTGTCCATCTCGCGAATCTTTTTGTCGAATCGCGTAGGCGTTCAGGAGCAGGTGGTAAGCGTTAAAATCATGTGGGACGATAAGCTCGCGTGGGACAGGCGGAGCCGTCAAAGAAGTCAAGCCGACTGTATGTCGCCTTTCTGAGATATGATGATCCTGCTTTTACTGACCATATATCATGTTCGACCTCCTCGTTGAAGGACATATTACATGGGACGTTAACGGTGTAATACTCTGACCAAAATGTGAGGTGTTTTTGCACATACGAAGTCTATTTTTTTCCTCTAAATAATATAAGTATATACAGTCTCACCAAGGGGTATTGTGTTGCCCGGGTAACTGGGTTGAGGAGGCCAGATAGGCTCCTTGTAGTCAGCTGCATCCGGTGAGACTGGTAGCGGACCCCAACGTAGTTCGGAAAAGGCTCGGGAGATGATGATAATATAAGGATCAGTGGCGGCGTAGCATCGGGTGGCACCCGGGGCGGACTACCTATTGAGAACCCCCCAAAAAAAAAACGACAAAATAAAATCACGTAGTAAAAAAAATCGTGTAGAAATCATTCATGGTGCTTTTCGCTAGGTTTAACTTGAAGAAACCGGAGACAGATCGCTGCAAAGTTATAAAGCGCTAGCGAAGGGCGCCCGAAATTTTTGAGTTTTGGATCACAACAGTAGGTACTCAAACAACTTTGAAAAAAAATCACTGTAAAGTGAAGAAGCCGCGAGCATAGCGAGCGCGAAATTGACGATTGTTGGTACGCAAAGATACCTAAAAAAGTTAGAAAAAAAACCACTGTAAAGTGAAAGGCGCGAGCGCAGTGAGCGCAAAATTTTTGAGTTTTGGAACACATCAGTACCCAAACTAGTTTGAAAAAATCACTGCAAAGTGAACAAGCCGCGAGCGTAGCGAGCGCTAAATTTGATGATTTTTGTGACGCTAAGATACCTAAAAGAATGAGAAAAAAGCCACTGTAAAGTGAAAGGCGCGAGCGCAGCGAGCGCGAAATTTTAGATTTTTGGGACGCAAAACCGCTTACAAATAGCGCATAAACAGCTTAGAAATATCCACCGTAAAGCGAATTCTCTAATTGTTTGTTTGAGGACTCTCAAATTTAACTCATAATTAAGCACAAATAAAAAGAAACCGTGACTGTAACGAGCGTCGGTTGTTTTTGCTACTTCGGTACTTGAACTTTTTGTTAGATTGAGGACTCAAAAAGTAAGCGCAGAATAAACTAGAAATTAATAAAAAACCGCGAGCGAAGCGAGCGGATTTTTTATTAATTTGAGGTTGAGGAATTAATTTAAGTAATCAGGTAAAAGCAAAAATACAAGAGAGGGGTGACAGCTGGACTGAGAGGGGTGACACCTCTCTCAGTCCCACCTCGATCATCCTGGTCATGCAGATATGTGCCGACCGAGATGGCACCCCCCCAGATGTGGTACCCGGGGCGGACCGCCCCCTCCGCCCCCCCCCCCTTACGCCGCTACTGATAAGGATAGATTGAACACATCTAAATATCGTGTCTGTGTAAATATTCTCATTTCGTAAATATTCTTTGAATCATTTGCTATTGTGTCTTTGTTTTTTTTAGAGGCAGGTATGTACCTAATTACTTTAATTTTTTTAGATTTTTAAGTACATATTTTATACAATCCTAAAAATATGTAAATTTCGTCGTAACAGTTGAATAAAGTCCACTGCTGGACATAGACGAATTTTGCATACATGTTGATGAGCGCATTGTGGGAAATTTTTGGCTTCGGAGTTGCTGCTGTCCATCTCGCGAATCTTTTTGTCGAATCGCGTAGGCGTTCAGGAGCAGGTGGTAAGCGTTAAAATCATGTGGGACGATAAGCTCGCGTGGGACAGGCGGAGCCGTCAAAGAAGTCAAGCCGACTGTATGTCGCCTTTCTGAGATATGATGATCCTGCTTTTACTGACCATATATCATGTTCGACCTCCTCGTTGAAGGACATATTACATGGGACGTTAACGGTGTAATACTCTGACCAAAATGTGAGGTGTTTTTGCACATACGAAGTCTATTTTTTTCCTCTAAATAATATAAGTATATACAGTCTCACCAAGGGGTATTGTGTTGCCCGGGTAACTGGGTTGAGGAGGCCAGATAGGCTCCTTGTAGTCAGCTGCATCCGGTGAGACTGGTAGCGGACCCCAACGTAGTTCGGAAAAGGCTCGGGAGATGATGATAATATAAGGATCAGTGGCGGCGTAGCATCGGGTGGCACCCGGGGCGGACTACCTATTGAGAACCCCCCAAAAAAAAACGACAAAATAAAATCACGTAGTAAAAAAAATCGTGTAGAAATCATTCATGGTGCTTTTCGCTAGGTTTAACTTGAAGAAACCGGAGACAGATCGCTGCAAAGTTATAAAGCGCTAGCGAAGGGCGCCCGAAATTTTTGAGTTTTGGATCACAACAGTAGGTACTCAAACAACTTTGAAAAAAAATCACTGTAAAGTGAAGAAGCCGCGAGCATAGCGAGCGCGAAATTGACGATTGTTGGTATGCAAAGATACCTAAAAAAATTAGAAAAAAAAACACTGTAAAGTGAAAGGCGCGAGCGCAGTGAGCGCAAAATTTTTGAGTTTTGGAACACATCAGTACCCAAACTAGTTTGAAAAAATCACTGCAAAGTGAACAAGCCGCGAGCGTAGCGAGCGCTAAATTTGATGATTTTTGTGACGCTAAGATACCTAAAAGAATGAGAAAAAAGCCACTGTAAAGTGAAAGGTGCGAGCGCAGCGAGCGCGAAATTTTAGATTTTTGGGACGCAAAACCGCTTACAAATAGCGCATAAACAGCTTAGAAATATCCACCGTAAAGCGAATTTTCTAATTGTTTGTTTGAGGACTCTCAAATTTAACTCATAATTAAGCACAAATAAAAAGAAACCGTGACTGTAACGAGCGTCGGTTGTTTTTGCTACTTCGGTACTTGAACTTTTTGTTAGATTGAGGACTCAAAAAGTAAGCGCAGAATAAACTAGAAATTAATAAAAAACCGCGAGCGAAGCGAGCGGATTTTTTTTTCAAGGTTGAGGAATTAATTTAAGTAATCAGGTAAAAGCAAAAATACAAGAGAGGGGTGACAGCTGGACTGAGAGGGGTGACACCTCTCTCAGTCCCACCTCGATCATCCTGGTCATGCAGATATGTGCCGACCGAGATGGCACCCCCTCAGATGTGGTACCCGGGGCGGACCGCCCCCTCCGCCCCCCCCTTACGCCGCTACTGATAAGGATAGATTGAACACATCTAAATATCGTGTCTGTGTAAATATTCTCATTTCGTAAATATTCTTTGAATCATTTGCTATTGTGTCTTTGTTTTTTTTAGAGGCAGGTATGTACCTAATTACTTTAATTTTTTTAGATTTTTAAGTACATATTTTATACAATCCTAAAAATATGTAAATTTCGTCGTAACAGTTGAATAAAGTCCACTGCTGGACATAGACGAATTTTGCATACATGTTGATGAGCGCATTGTGGGAAATTTTTGGCTTCGGAGTTGCTGCTGTCCATCTCGCGAATCTTTTTGTCGAATCGCGTAGGCGTTCAGGAGCAGGTGGTAAGCGTTAAAATCATGTGGGACGATAAGCTCGTGTGGGACAGGCGGAGCCGTCAAAGAAGTCAAGCCGACTGTATGTCGCCTTTCTGAGATATGATGATCCTGCTTTTAATGACCATATATCATGTTCGACCTCCTCGTTGAAGGACATATTACATGGGACGTTAACGGTGTAATACTCTGACCAAAATGTGAGGTGTTTTTGCACATACGAAGTCTATTTTTTTCCTCTAAATAATATAAGTATATACAGTCTCACCAAGGGGTATTGTGTTGCCCGGGTAACTGGGTTGAGGAGGCCAGATAGACTCCTTGTAGTCAGCTGCATCCGGTGAGACTGGTAGCCGACCCCAACGTAGTTCGGAAAAGGCTCGGGAGATGATGATAATATACTAAATATCGTGTCTGTGTAAATATTCTCATTTCGTAAATATTCTTTGAATCATTTGCTATTGTGTCTTTGTTTTTTTTAGGCACAGGTATGTACCTAATTACTTTTATTTTTTTAGATTTTTAAGTATATATTTTATACAATCCTAAAAATATGTAAATTTCGTCGTAACAGTTGAATAAAGTCCACTGCTGGACATAGACGAATTTTGCATACATGTTGATGAGCGCATTGTGGGAAATTTTTGGCTTCGGAGTTGCTGCTGTCCATCTCGTGAATCTTTTTGTCAAATCGCGTAGGCGTTCAGGAGCAGGTGGTAAGCGTTAAAATCATGTGGGACGATAAGCTCGCGTGGGACAGGCGGAGCCGTCAAAGAAGTCAAGCCGACTGTATGTCGCCTTTCTGAGATATGATGATCCTGCTTTTACTGGCCATATATCATGTTCGACCTCCTCGTTGAAGGACATATTACATGGGACGTTAACGGTGTAATACTCTGACCAAAATGTGAGGTGTTTTTGCACATACGAAGTCTATTTTTTTCCTCTAAATAATATAAGTATATACAGTCTCACCAAGGGGTATTGTGTTGCCCGGGTAACTGGGTTGAGGAGGCCAGATAGGCTCCTTGTAGTCAGCTGCATCCGGTGAGACTGGTAGCGGACCCCAACGTAGTTCGGAAAAGGCTCGGGAGATGATGATAATATAAGGATCAGTGGCGGCGTAGCATCGGGTGGCACCCGGGGCGGACTACCTATTGAGAACCCCCCAAAAAAAAACGACAAAATAAAATCACGTAGTAAAAAAAATCGTGTAGAAATCATTCATGGTGCTTTTCGCTAGGTTTAACTTGAAGAAACCGGAGACAGATCGCTGCAAAGTTATAAAGCGCTAGCGAAGGGCGCCCGAAATTTTTGAGTTTTGGATCACAACAGTAGGTACTCAAACAACTTTGAAAAAAAATCACTGTAAAGTGAAGAAGCCGCGAGCATAGCGAGCGCGAAATTGACGATTGTTGGTACGCAAAGATACCTAAAAAAATTAGAAAAAAAACCACTGTAAAGTGAAAGGCGCGAGCGCAGTGAGCGCAAAATTTTTGAGTTTTGGAACACATCAGTACCCAAACTAGTTTGAAAAAATCACTGCAAAGTGAACAAGCCGCGAGCGTAGCGAGCGCTAAATTTGATGATTTTTGTGACGCTAAGATACCTAAAAGAATGAGAAAAAAGCCACTGTAAAGTGAAAGGCGCGAGCGCAGCGAGCGCGAAATTTTAGATTTTTGGGACGCAAAACCGCTTACAAATAGCGCATAAACAGCTTAGAAATATCCACCGTAAAGCGAATTTTCTAATTGTTTGTTTGAGGACTCTCAAATTTAACTCATAATTAAGCACAAATAAAAAGAAACCGTGACTGTAACGAGCGTCGGTTGTTTTTGCTACTTCGGTACTTGAACTTTTTGTTAGATTGAGGACTCAAAAAGTAAGCGCAGAATAAACTAGAAATTAATAAAAAACCGCGAGCGAAGCGAGCGGATTTTTTTTTCAAGGTTGAGGAATTAATTTAAGTAATCAGGTAAAAGCAAAAATACAAGAGAGGGGTGACAGCTGGACTGAGAGGGGTGACACCTCTCTCAGTCCCACCTCGATCATCCTGGTCATGCAGATATGTGCCGACCGAGATGGCACCCCCTCAGATGTGGTACCCGGGGCGGACCGCCCCCTCCGCCCCCCCCTTACGCCGCTACTGATAAGGATAGATTGAACACATCTAAATATCGTGTCTGTGTAAATATTCTCATTTCGTAAATATTCTTTGAATCATTTGCTATTGTGTCTTTGTTTTTTTTAGAGGCAGGTATGTACCTAATTACTTTAATTTTTTTAGATTTTTAAGTACATATTTTATACAATCCTAAAAATATGTAAATTTCGTCGTAACAGTTGAATAAAGTCCACTGCTGGACATAGATGAATTTTGCATACATGTTGATGAGCGCATTGTGGGAAATTTTTGGCTTCGGAGTTGCTGCTGTCCATCTCGCGAATCTTTTTGTCGAATCGCGTAGGCGTTCAGGAGCAGGTGGTAAGCGTTAAAATCATGTGGGACGATAATCTCGTGTGGGACAGGCGGAGCCGTCAAAGAAGTCAAGCCGACTGTATGTCGCCTTTCTGAGATATGATGATCCTGCTTTTAATGACCATATATCATGTTCGACCTCCTCGTTGAAGGACATATTACATGGGACGTTAACGGTGTAATACTCTGACCAAAATGTGAGGTGTTTTTGCACATACGAAGTCTATTTTTTTCCTCTAAATAATATAAGTATATACAGTCTCACCAAGGGGTATTGTGTTGCCCGGGTAACTGGGTTGAGGAGGCCAGATAGACTCCTTGTAGTCAGCTGCATCCGGTGAGACTGGTAGCCGACCCCAACGTAGTTCGGAAAAGGCTCGGGAGATGATGATAATATACTAAATATCGTGTCTGTGTAAATATTCTCATTTCGTAAATATTCTTTGAATCATTTGCTATTGTGTCTTTGTTTTTTTTAGGCACAGGTATGTACCTAATTACTTTTATTTTTTTAGATTTTTAAGTATATATTTTATACAATCCTAAAAATATGTAAATTTCGTCGTAACAGTTGAATAAAGTCCACTGCTGGACATAGACGAATTTTGCATACATGTTGATGAGCGCATTGTGGGAAATTTTTGGCTTCGGAGTTGCTGCTGTCCATCTCGCGAATCTTTTTGTCGAATCGCGTAGGCGTTCAGGAGCAGGTGGTAAGCGTTAAAATCATGTGGGACGATAAGCTCGTGTGGGACAGGCGGAGCCGTCAAAGAAGTCAAGCCGACTGTATGTCGCCTTTCTGAGATATGATGATCCTGCTTTTAATGACCATATATCATGTTCGACCTCCTCGTTGAAGGACATATTACATGGGACGTTAACGGTGTAATACTCTGACCAAAATGTGAGGTGTTTTTGCACATACGAAGTCTATTTTTTTCCTCTAAATAATATAAGTATATACAGTCTCACCAAGGGGTATTGTGTTGCCCGGGTAACTGGGTTGAGGAGGCCAGATAGACTCCTTGTAGTCAGCTGCATCCGGTGAGACTGGTAGCCGACCCCAACGTAGTTCGGAAAAGGCTCGGGAGATGATGATAATATACTAAATATCGTGTCTGTGTAAATATTCTCATTTCGTAAATATTCTTTGAATCATTTGCTATTGTGTCTTTGTTTTTTTTAGAGGCAGGTATGTACCTAATTACTTTAATTTTTTTAGATTTTTAAGTACATATTTTATACAATTCTAAAAATATGTAAATTTCGTCGTAACAGTTGAATAAAGTCCACTGCTGGACATAGACGAATTTTGCATACATGTTGATGAGCGCATTGTGGGAAATTTTTGGCTTCGGAGTTGCTGCTGTCCATCTCGCGAATCTTTTTGTCGAATCGCGTAGGCGTTCAGGAGCAGGTGGTAAGCGTTAAAATCATGTGGGACGATAAGCTCGCGTGGGACAGGCGGAGCCGTCAAAGAAGTCAAGCCGACTGTATGTCGCCTTTCTGAGATATGATGATCCTGCTTTTACTGACCATATATCATGTTCGACCTCCTCGTTGAAGGACATATTACATGGGACGTTAACGGTGTAATACTCTGACCAAAATGTGAGGTGTTTTTGCACATACGAAGTCTATTTTTTTCCTCTAAATAATATAAGTATATACAGTCTCACCAAGGGGTATTGTGTTGCCCGGGTAACTGGGTTGAGGAGGCCAGATAGGCTCCTTGTAGTCAGCTGCATCCGGTGAGACTGGTAGCGGACCCCAACGTAGTTCGGAAAAGGCTCGGGAGATGATGATAATATAAGGATCAGTGGCGGCGTAGCATCGGGTGGCACCCGGGGCGGACTACCTATTGAGAACCCCCCAAAAAAAAACGACAAAATAAAATCACGTAGTAAAAAAAATCGTGTAGAAATCATTCATGGTGCTTTTCGCTAGGTTTAACTTGAAGAAACCGGAGACAGATCGCTGCAAAGTTATAAAGCGCTAGCGAAGGGCGCCCGAAATTTTTGAGTTTTGGATCACAACAGTAGGTACTCAAACAACTTTGAAAAAAAATCACTGTAAAGTGAAGAAGCCGCGAGCATAGCGAGCGCGAAATTGACGATTGTTGGTACGCAAAGATACCTAAAAAAATTAGAAAAAAAACCACTGTAAAGTGAAAGGCGCGAGCGCAGTGAGCGCAAAATTTTTGAGTTTTGGAACACATCAGTACCCAAACTAGTTTGAAAAAATCACTGCAAAGTGAACAAGCCGCGAGCGTAGCGAGCGCTAAATTTGATGATTTTTGTGACGCTAAGATACCTAAAAGAATGAGAAAAAAGCCACTGTAAAGTGAAAGGCGCGAGCGCAGCGAGCGCGAAATTTTAGATTTTTGGGACGCAAAACCGCTTACAAATAGCGCATAAACAGCTTAGAAATATCCACCGTAAAGCGAATTTTCTAATTGTTTGTTTGAGGACTCTCAAATTTAACTCATAATTAAGCACAAATAAAAAGAAACCGTGACTGTAACGAGCGTCGGTTGTTTTTGCTACTTCGGTACTTGAACTTTTTGTTAGATTGAGGACTCAAAAAGTAAGCGCAGAATAAACTAGAAATTAATAAAAAACCGCGAGCGAAGCGAGCGGATTTTTTTTTCAAGGTTGAGGAATTAATTTAAGTAATCAGGTAAAAGCAAAAATACAAGAGAGGGGTGACAGCTGGACTGAGAGGGGTGACACCTCTCTCAGTCCCACCTCGATCATCCTGGTCATGCAGATATGTGCCGACCGAGATGGCACCCCCTCAGATGTGGTACCCGGGGCGGACCGCCCCCTCCGCCCCCCCCTTACGCCGCTACTGATAAGGATAGATTGAACACATCTAAATATCGTGTCTGTGTAAATATTCTCATTTCGTAAATATTCTTTGAATCATTTGCTATTGTGTCTTTGTTTTTTTTAGAGGCAGGTATGTACCTAATTACTTTAATTTTTTTAGATTTTTAAGTACATATTTTATACAATCCTAAAAATATGTAAATTTCGTCGTAACAGTTGAATAAAGTCCACTGCTGGACATAGATGAATTTTGCATACATGTTGATGAGCGCATTGTGGGAAATTTTTGGCTTCGGAGTTGCTGCTGTCCATCTCGCGAATCTTTTTGTCGAATCGCGTAGGCGTTCAGGAGCAGGTGGTAAGCGTTAAAATCATGTGGGACGATAAGCTCGTGTGGGACAGGCGGAGCCGTCAAAGAAGTCAAGCCGACTGTATGTCGCCTTTCTGAGATATGATGATCCTGCTTTTAATGACCATATATCATGTTCGACCTCCTCGTTGAAGGACATATTACATGGGACGTTAACGGTGTAATACTCTGACCAAAATGTGAGGTGTTTTTGCACATACGAAGTCTATTTTTTTCCTCTAAATAATATAAGTATATACAGTCTCACCAAGGGGTATTGTGTTGCCCGGGTAACTGGGTTGAGGAGGCCAGATAGACTCCTTGTAGTCAGCTGCATCCGGTGAGACTGGTAGCCGACCCCAACGTAGTTCGGAAAAGGCTCGGGAGATGATGATAATATACTAAATATCGTGTCTGTGTAAATATTCTCATTTCGTAAATATTCTTTGAATCATTTGCTATTGTGTCTTTGTTTTTTTTAGGCACAGGTATGTACCTAATTACTTTTATTTTTTTAGATTTTTAAGTATATATTTTATACAATCCTAAAAATATGTAAATTTCGTCGTAACAGTTGAATAAAGTCCACTGCTGGACATAGACGAATTTTGCATACATGTTGATGAGCGCATTGTGGGAAATTTTTGGCTTCGGAGTTGCTGCTGTCCATCTCGCGAATCTTTTTGTCGAATCGCGTAGGCGTTCAGGAGCAGGTGGTAAGCGTTAAAATCATGTGGGACGATAAGCTCGCGTGGGACAGGCGGAGCCGTCAAAGAAGTCAAGCCGACTGTATGTCGCCTTTCTGAGATATGATGATCCTGCTTTTACTGGCCATATATCATGTTCGACCTCCTCGTTGAAGGACATATTACATGGGACGTTAACGGTGTAATACTCTGACCAAAATGTGAGGTGTTTTTGCACATACGAAGTCTATTTTTTTCCTCTAAATAATATAAGTATATACAGTCTCACCAAGGGGTATTGTGTTGCCCGGGTAACTGGGTTGAGGAGGCCAGATAGGCTCCTTGTAGTCAGCTGCATCCGGTGAGACTGGTAGCGGACCCCAACGTAGTTCGGAAAAGGCTCGGGAGATGATGATAATATAAGGATCAGTGGCGGCGTAGCATCGGGTGGCACCCGGGTTGAGCACCAATTTTTGAGTTTTGGATCACAACAGTAGGTACTCAAACAACTTTGAAAAAAAATCACTGTAAAGTGAAGAAGCCGCGAGCATAGCGAGCGCGAAATTGACGATTGTTGGTACGCAAAGATACCTAAAAAAATTAGAAAAAAAACCACTGTAAAGTGAAAGGCGCGAGCGCAGTGAGCGCAAAATTTTTGAGTTTTGGAACACATCAGTACCCAAACTAGTTTGAAAAAATCACTGCAAAGTGAACAAGCCGCGAGCGTAGCGAGCGCTAAATTTGATGATTTTTGTGACGCTAAGATACCTAAAAGAATGAGAAAAAAGCCACTGTAAAGTGAAAGGTGCGAGCGCAGCGAGCGCGAAATTTTAGATTTTTGGGACGCAAAACCGCTTACAAATAGCGCATAAACAGCTTAGAAATATCCACCGTAAAGCGAATTTTCTAATTGTTTGTTTGAGGACTCTCAAATTTAACTCATATCATCATCCTCCTGCCCTTATCCCAATTTTATTTGGGGTCGGCGCAGCATGTTTTCTTCTTCCATACTCTTCTATCTGCCGTCATCTCACAAGTAACATTCTTTCTTACCATATCTACTTTCACACAATCCATCCATCGTTTCTTTGGTCTTCCTCTTCCACTATATCCGTCCACGTTCATACTCATCACCTTCCTCACAACATGACTCTCATCCCTCCGCATCACATGCCCATACCACGACAGCCGGTTTCCACGCAGTTTTTCTGATACCGGCGCTACTTTCAAACTTCCTCTTATATACTCATTCCTCACTCTATCCATTCGCGTAACTCCACACATACCTCTTAACATTCTCATCTCTGCCGCATGCAATTGTCTTTCATTCGTCGCTTTTGTGGGCCAGCACTCTGATCCATACAAGACAGCAGGCCTGACCATACTCTTGTAAATTTTCCCCTTAACTTTAAGGGGAATACGAGGGTCACAAGTTGTTCCCGTTACCTGCCGCCATTTCATCCATCCTGCGTTAATTCTGTGCGTAACTGTCCGATCTATTTCGCCATCGCCCTGAATAAGCGAACCGAGATACCGGAAATCGGAGCAGACTGGAAGAAGTGCGTTATCCAGCGCTATGGCTTCAGGACTGGAGAGACCGCCGAAATCGCAGAACATATATTCGGTCTTGGTTCTGCTGATTTTTAAGCCAACATTCTCCAGTCTCTGTTGCCAACTCCCCAATCTGCTCTGGATCTCAGGTCCGTCTTCACTAACCAGGACGATGTCGTCGGCAAACAGCATGCACCAGGGTGCCTCCTCCTGTATGTCCGCCGTCAAGGCGTCCATAATAAGCAGGAAGAGGTAAGGACTTAAAGCAGACCCTTGGTGCAGGCCCACAGCCACACTGAACTGGTCAGTATTGCCGGCCGACGATCGGACATACGTACAGGACTGCCTGTACATCGCACGAACTAACTCCACATTCCCAGGCACACCTTTCTCTTTCATGGCCCACCATAACACTTCCCGAGGCACCCTATCATACGCTTTCTCAAGGTCAATGAACACCATGTGCAGATTCCTGTGCACACGTCTGTACTTCTCGCACAATTGGCGAAGTGCGAAGATGGCGTCCATTGTTCCTCGACCTGGCATAAACCCAAATTGGTTTTGGGTAATTTCACTCTCTTCTCGCACTCTTTTCTCTATCACTTTCTCCCATACCTTCATAGTATGCGACATGAGCTTTATCCCCCTATAGTAGCCGCAATCTTGCACATCCCCTTTATTCTTGAAGATGGGCACTAGCGAACTACTGCACCATTCTTGCGGGATGACTTCTTCATGCAGCAACTTATTGAAGAATAAAGTCAGCCACATACATCCGTTCTTCTTTAACACCTTCCACACCTCAGCTGGTATATCATCAGGGCCCAAGGCCTTTCCATTCTTCATACTTCCAAGTGCTCTTTCTACCTCATCCATGCTAATTTCTCTTACCAATCCCTTATTTACTTGTGCCTCTTGGAGTATTCCATTCCAAACATTCTCTTCATTCATAAGCTTTTCAAAATAAACCTTCCATGTCTCTTTTATTTCTTCATCATTACACAAAACCTTGCCAGACTCATCTTTTATGCATTTTATGTGGGTTATGTCCCTCGATCGTCTCTCTCTCTCTTTCGTAATTCGGTAGAGCTCTTTTTGGCCTCTTGGACTGTCCAGGGAGTTGTACAACCTCTCCTGCGCCTTAGCTCTGGCAACTGCTACCGCCTTCTTTGCTTTTCTCTTCCATTCCATGTATATTCTCTTTCTGTCATCCTTCAGACTTGCATTCGCTATTTCAACATTCTGCCATTCTTTGAATGCTACTTTCTTTTCTTTCAAAACCTTTTGTACTTCATCATTCCACCACCATGTATCTCTATCTATCAAACCTTTTCCTCTCGACTCTCCGCACACGTCTTTTGCGACTTCCCTTATATGGCTTGCCATTTCACTCCAACATTCATTCACACATCTACCTTCCATCTCCTTCATTTCTGTCATTTTTTCCACAACCTGACTCCTAAATACATCAGCACATTCTTCCTTCTCTAGCATACGCCACCTAATCCTTGGAGGGGGCCGATCTTTGTTGCTTTTGGGCGAGACAGTTACTTTGACATCCAGAATCACAAGTCGGTGCTGAGTGACTAATGCTTCGCCTGGCAGCACTTTGCAGTTTTTGACACAGCATAGACTACTCCGCTTCACCAGGAAGTAATCTATCTGTGTCGCGTGGTGGCCGCTCTTATATGTCACGAGGTGCTCCTCTCGTTTATTGAACCACGTATTTGTTATGGCCAGGTCGAAGGCACAGGCAGCTTGAAGTAATGTCTCGCCGCTTACATTCCGGGTTCCAAAACCCCTACCACCATGCACTCTCTCATATCCATCGCTCTCTCTTCCTACGTGACCATTAAAATCCCCACCCACATAGACTTCCTCACTACCCTGTACATTCATCATCAAGCAGTCAAAGTCCTCCCAAAACTTCTCCTTTACACTCTCCTCGCAGCCTGACTGCGGCGCATAAACACTTATCACGTTTATGGCCTTGCCGTCCACAATTAATTTAACCGCTATTAATCTATCATTCATTCTTTTAACATCTACGACACATTCTTTCAGCCTGTTGTCCAAAACTATACCCACACCATTTCTCTTGCCGTCACTTCCACAATAGAAAAACTTATATCCTTCGCCTATCTCTCTAGCCCTTGCACCCTTCCATTTTGTCTCTTGCAGGCACGCTACATTTATTCGTCGCCTTTTCAAAACATCTGCTAGCTCTCTTCCTCTTCCAGTCATCGTTCCTACATTCCAACTCGCATACCTCAATCTCAATTCTCTCACACTTCGAGCTCGCATCTTACGTCGCACCCGCCCGTTATGGTGCGACAACCCTTGTCCATTTCCCACAGTTGCCGGGTGCTGCTCCTGCGCGTCGCCTGTGGGGTACGCCCTAGCCCTATCGCTCATAACTATATTTTCTTTCCCCATGCTGCAGAAGTTTTGGCTTAGGTTTTATGGTCGGCCGCCTGCCTGACACCAACCCTCTTTGGGAATGCTATTGTGGTGATTTACCCGTCACCGTGCGGGTGGCCCAAAGTACAGATGTTATGTACTGGCCTTTAGGTTCCCTTTAGTCGCCTCTTACGACACCCGCGGGAGAGAGATGGGGACGTCCTATTCTGATCCGGGATCGTCACGGAATCAAATTTAACTCATAATTAAGCACAAATAAAAAGAAACCGTGACTGTAACGAGCGTCGGTTGTTTTTGCTACTTCGGTACTTGAACTTTTTGTTAGATTGAGGACTCAAAAAGTAAGCGCAGAATAAACTAGAAATTAATAAAAAACCGCGAGCGAAGCGAGCGGATTTTTTTTTCAAGGTTGAGGAATTAATTTAAGTAATCAGGTAAAAGCAAAAATACAAGAGAGGGGTGACAGCTGGACTGAGAGGGGTGACACCTCTCTCAGTCCCACCTCGATCATCCTGGTCATGCAGATATGTGCCGACCGAGATGGCACCCCCCCAGATGTGGTACCCGGGGCGGACCGCCCCCTCCGCCCCCCCCTTACGCCGCTACTGATAAGGATAGATTGAACACATCTAAATATCGTGTCTGTGTAAATATTCTCATTTCGTAAATATTCTTTGAATCATTTGCTATTGTGTCTTTGTTTTTTTTAGAGGCAGGTATGTACCTAATTACTTTAATTTTTTTAGATTTTTAAGTACATATTTTATACAATCCTAAAAATATGTAAATTTCGTCGTAACAGTTGAATAAAGTCCACTGCTGGACATAGACGAATTTTGCATACATGTTGATGAGCGCATTGTGGGAAATTTTTGGCTTCGGAGTTGCTGCTGTCCATCTCGCGAATCTTTTTGTCGAATCGCGTAGGCGTTCAGGAGCAGGTGGTAAGCGTTAAAATCATGTGGGACGATAAGCTCGCGTGGGACAGGCGGAGCCGTCAAAGAAGTCAAGCCGACTGTATGTCGCCTTTCTGAGATATGATGATCCTGCTTTTAATGATCTGATATCATGTTCGACCTCCTCGTTGAAGGACATTTTACATGGGACGTTAACCGTGTAATACTCTTACCAAAATGTGAGGTGTTTGTTCACATACGAGGTCTATTTAAATGCTTGATCATTATGAAAAATGCCCAATGTATCATTTATGTGCACCTATACATATAGTGCGCTGTGCGGCACTTCATATAAGAATATTATTCATCATATTAGGTTCGATACCCTCGTCGGGCCGAAGTCGCTTTGTGGATTTTAGGAACTTTCTCCGAACAGCCAGGAAACTGAATTGGTGATCATAACACACTGTGCATCGGAGAGCACGATAACGTCTCGGTCCTGCGTCTCTCCGGTCGGGTCGGATTGCCGTCCCATCGCGCTATGAGAGCGATGGAATAGAGAATGACCTGTGTCTGCAAAACGGTTCATAAAATGTATTTTATGATCGATTAGCCGTTTTCCCGCGGTTTGACCCGCGTCTCGTGGGAACTACTGCCGGTACCGGGATAAAATATACCTAGCCTTTTTTACTCAGGAAGAGTGCAGCTTTCCAGCAGTGAAAGAATTTAAAAAATCAGTTTTGTAGTATTTTAGTTTATCCATTACAAACAAACAATTTCCTTTTAATAACATTATTAGTACCTACCTATAGCAAAATACTATCAGGTGCTTACTCCATTTCGTGTTTTATTATTGTTGAATTCGATTAATCATGAATTAAATCATTCATTTTTCTAGGTACACGCAGAAAGGTAATTTTTTGTCTTATCTAAACATAATAATGACGAAATGGTTTGGAAATCATAACCTATGCGGGTATAAGGAATCCGCTAGCTTCTCTGTTGCTTGAGTAACATTTTGTTATATGTACTGGTATGTGAAAGAATATGTGTCTTGCGTGGTAGACTTGTGGGAAAACCAACCTCTCAAGTATGAGTGTGAAGGTTCGCTTCCAAGCAGGCAAGTACGAATGCAACTTTTCTAAGTTTGTATACATGTACTAAGTATATCTTGGACAACAATCAAAATCGGAGGGCACAATAAACTATAGGTCCCGGCTGCTTTGAAGAGAATAGTGAGAGCACCTGTGTGCGCAAATGCTTGTGCACTATAATATATCCTGCGCAGCTGGCTGATCTTATATGGAAACATGGTCAGCCAGGCGAACGTCATCCTTCACGAGATCGACCGGGGAACATCTTCCCGTGCCCGGATAAAGTATAGCCTACCTATATTACTAGCTATTACATGTTTAATAAGAAATGTGGTTCGGACTGGATGCAAAAGGCACGGGACAGGAAAACATGGAATATGATAGGGGAGTCCTACGCCTCAGAGGCGACTACTACTATCAAATAAAATCTAAGATTATACGACAAAATTATTATGTAAAATAGTTAGGAGTACTTAAGAGTTAAGAATAGTAAATAATATTTATTTACTAAATAGTAATGTTAGATATTAATTATAGAGTACAACTATGTTATGTTCGAATATTTATGATTAAGTAGTAGACATAAAGGGCTTTTTTTTATTTTTATTTTCTCTTATATTACTAGCGGATAGTGTACATAGCTTTCCAAACAATGACAGAATATTAATATTAATGATACTGGCGGTTTTCCTGCGGTTTCACCCGCGTTCAGGATTTACGTCCTCACGTACCTGAACAAAATATAATCTATGTTACTCAGGGATCATGTAGCTTCCCAACAATGAAATAACGTTTTCAAATGGGTGACTTTTTCGGACCCTTTAGAGTTCAAATAAAAAATGTGTCCTCTTTACGATAAATAAGACACATTTGTTCCTTCTTCTTCTCCTTGTTTTGTTTCTTCTTCTTCTTTAGAAATAATAATAAATGATGTGGTTTTCATAACGGTATTTGTTTTCAGGGCCCGGCGAAGCATTAACAATGAAGAAGTTATTTTGTGTTCTTTTGTGTTTTATCCGAATATTACTATATTATATTAATCTGAGCATCCCAAGCTGTTGGTTTTATTTCTGCCTTTATATCGGGTGTGTCGTACCTAATCACATTAACGAACATTATAATAACATTACCTATCACAATATCTATACTAATATTATAAAGCTGAAGAGTTTGTTTGTTAGTTTGAACGCGCTAATCTCAGGGACTACTGGTCCGATTTAAAAATTTCTTTCAGTGTTAAATAGCCCATTTATCGAGGAAGGCTATAGGCTACTTTTTATTCCGGTACGGGAAGTCGTTCCCACGGGATGCGGGTGAAACCGCTGGCAGAAGCTAGTAGGTACTTTATAATATTCCATGACGCATTGTAAAAAAAAAACAACATCTATTCAGTGGTTCAGCCACAGGAGTAATTTTTCTTTTATCTCTCTTATAATTTACAACATCATTTGTCGGAGATAAAAAGTTAGGAATATCGACTGTTTTGACCAATTGACAGCTGTCATATATCAAGGGAGAATTTCCGTTGTTTGTAATGACTGACTCTTATATGGTGTTCTATCTAAGACTATGTAACTAAGACTACCCCAATCTGCAAAGCGTATTGAGTTGTCCAGGCAACTGGGTTGAGGTGGTCAGATAGGCAGTCGCTCCAAGTGGCACACTGGTACTCAGCTGCATCCGGTTAGACTGGAAGACCCCAACATACATAGTTAGTTAAAAGTGAAGCTAATGTAAGCGTGTTAAAAAAGCTGTTCAAATGATGAGTCACACTGACTAACCAGTGGGCCGACAGTTGACCCGGTACATTTAAAAGAAAATATGAACTCCAATCAAAGGTTTCAGTCGAGAGATCTGAGACCAGCTAAGTCCAAACTAATATTATAGATGCAAAAGTAACTGTCTGTCTGTCTGTCTGTCTGTCTGTCTGTCTGTCTGTCTGTCTGTCTGTCTGTCTGTCTTTTCTTCACGCCTAAACTACTGAACCGATTTGTGTGAAATTTGGTACGGACATAATTTGGAACTTGAGAAAGGACATAGGATAGTTTTAAGTAAATTTTTTTCCAGACATACAGCGCCATCTATTAGTCAAAAGTCGGCATCAATTCACTACTATAAATAAACTAATAATACTAAAGCTGTGCTATTTTGGTCTATACGGTTACTCTACAATCATATTGCAATCGTAAATCATTTGCAGACAAAATACACAGACATTGACAGAAAAAAATAAAAACGTTTATTTCAAAGAAAAAATAGCGGAATGCCATGCGCTTCAATCGTAATTGAGTCGGGATTGGATCTCAGTCGAATGTGAATCGTATGTCGCTTAAGTAAAATTAGGAGAATCGAGCCCAGGCGTCTTCGATTAATCGGTGAGCATACATAAAAAAAAATATCCCGACGAATTGAGAACCTCCTCCTTTTTTGAAGTCGGTTTATAAAATATATCGTGTTACTAGTGAACATTGTAGCTTCCCAACAGTGAATGAATTTTTCAAATCTGTTTCGTAATTTAGGACCCTAAGTATAGGGCACAATCACATACAAAAGAAATGTTGCCTCTTTATTATTTTAAGTAAGAAGACCACTAAAAAGTACCGTACAATAATAAAGATCCTCCGAACGCCCACCCGACTCACACTTGGCCAGTTAAATTGAAGCAAACATTGCAAACTTTTTACATACAAACTGCGTAGACGCAACTTTCGCCGGTAACCGTACACAAATACCAACATAACAGTATTCATATTTTAGTACCAATTTGACTGTCGGACCGAACGCACGTCATTTTTCTTTCCGAGCGCAAATCGTAATTTTATTTACGTATCAAAAATCATGTGTGTATATTGAATTTGGTAGATTTTAGTGTTCATATAAAAGTGTTATTTGGCATAAAAAATATTGGTTTTTGAAGTGGTTTTGTAACACTTTTTTGTGGTGAGTAATTATGTGTATGTAGTTATAAAATTATGTCTCTTGCTGTGACTTGCGTTTAGAAAGATTATCCTATTTATCTTAATTGAGTAACACGTTAGTTGAGAAGGGATAGTTTGCGCGGATTGTGGGTTCAATACCCGGCTGAAGTATGAACCGTAAGAAAGTTGAAAGGTCAAAAACGTTTTATTTACATGCTTTTCTAATGGTGAAAAAAAAATACAAAATCGGTCCACACATTTTTGAGTTTATTCATTACAAACAAACAAAGGTCCTCATCTTTACACTATTACTATAAAAAAGAGGTCAAAAGCGTTGTTTACATTTTATTCAAAGTTTTTGAATAGAAAGTATCTTGCAAGTTTTTTAATATATTTATAAGCGACTTTCCAAAAAGTAAGAGGTTCTAAAAGTTTAACACTTTCTTACAGGAGTATCATTAGTTATTTACAGTAATAATGCAACCTTATATTAAACAAATAACAATTAACAAATTATGAAATAAAGCGGAATTACAATTACCTAAAGGTCTCTGCACACAGCGGGCGCGGCGCGGTGGGACGGGACGGCGACGCGACGCTGAGCAGTTGTAATGTACTAGATATTACGGAGGCCGCCACACAGAGCCGTCCCGCTCGACGGGACGCGACGCGATGATCTAGTACATTGTGTCGCGTCGCCGTCCCGTCCCGCCGCGCCGCGCCCGCTGTGTGCAGAGACCATTAGTATCAAAAAACTCATCTGCATCGTTGTCAGCGTTGATCGTGCTCAAAAGGCTGGAAAGAAAAATTCTCAAAACAGTCAAAAGCCAAAAAAAAGACTTTAAAATGCTATCATAGAGATGTCAGCAACCCCAGCGGGGCCCAACAGGGCCGAGGTCTGCCGGGGCTGCGAGATTGTTCGAAAGAGTTACCGCGGCCCTGGTACCTACATAAAAGGCCGACGACGGAACACGACGGTTTTTACCCAGTACGAGTCTAATGGCGCATCCACACATGCCGCCGGCTTATGCCGCCGGGTTTCAGACCGCCTTGCCGCTGAATGCAGGCCGCCGGCTTTACCGGCGGTTGCCGGCGGCCTGCAGATGCGGTTGCAATTTTCGCAGTAGTGTTGTGACTTTCGTCGAAGTTAGTCGTGTACGTAGGATTGAAAGGTGTTGGACTATGATATAGTTCCGTGTATCGCAAGTGTAGTGTTGTATGTTATTATTCGTAAAAAGAACCGCAAAATCAAACGAAGATATTGGGTCAGACCAAGTCTACGAAATAGGCCTAATGTGTCCGTGATACTTGAAGATGAAAGGATGACATAAACCGAAGAAATATTCGTTCGAAATTTCGTATCTCTAGTGAAGAATTTGAAATATTACTGAATTTAACTGGACCCATGATATCAAAAACTGACACCCGCTAGAGAAATGCTGTGTCAGCTTCCGATCGACTAGCAATTTGAGAACTACTTTCAACTTTGAGATACCTGGCTACAGGAGACTCTTATTTACATTTCGTTATTTACTTCTATGAAATTATACGACAACACTACCACTCCGTATCGAAGCCGCAAGCAAACTGCCGCCGGCAACCAAAAGCCGCGCGTGCCGCGGCTGAGATGCGGCAGATGCCGGCAAATTCCGCCGGGCATGTGTGGATGCGCCATAACACTCCCTCACTGCTGCTAACCCATAGCAGGAGTGGTCATTTGATGATTTTTGACGTCGTTAAAAAAAAAGGTGCTATCATGGGTCTAGCTAGAAGGCGGTGACGAAATAAACATCATCATGATCTCAGCCATAGAACGTCCACTGCTGAACATAGGCCTCCCCCTTAGATCTCCACAGATACACAAATTATGAAACAGTATGTTTAAAAGCTTCATGAAATACAACTGAATGAAATGTATTGTGGAAGCCAATTGTTTGTACTCAGCACCCTCTAAGTAAAAAAAGTGTTAGTTGAAGCTCAAGTTCGACAACAGTCTAACCAAAGGGGTATCGGGTTGCCCGGGTAACTGGGTTGAGGAGGTCAAATAGGCAGTCGCTTCTTGTAAAGCACTGGTACTCAGCTGAATCCGGTTAGACTGGAAGCCGACCCCAACATGATTGGGAAAAAGGCTCGGAGGATGATGATGAAGCCCAAGTTCACCAACAACATAAGTAAACTGTATCACCATGAATACTATCATTAAAGTTGTCTCAAAAACGCTT
This sequence comes from Helicoverpa zea, assembly GCF_022581195.2. Lineage (NCBI taxonomy): Eukaryota > Metazoa > Arthropoda > Insecta > Lepidoptera > Noctuidae > Helicoverpa > Helicoverpa zea. The sequence continues at coordinate 5,519,507 of NC_061481.1, read as the reverse complement.
TAGTGTGTTGGTTACGGCCCCACGTTCGCCTTCTAAAAGTCCGGAAAAAAAACGTCGTTGAGGAAAACGGCATATATTTACTCACAACTGAAAAAAAAAAAAACAAAAATACAGATATATAAAAGCTAGTGAAACTAAAAAGTTCAAATTCATATCTTCCGACTCCATCATCAGATCAGTTCGACAGTACCATATTATTGTATTGTCATCAGAACTACATACAGCTGCTAATTTCAAGTTCAATTCTCATGACGCTGCGATCCTTGGAAGATACCACTACATAGCTACATACAGGTCGACCTAATAAAACTGAACTGATAAAATAGATCTCATTTCATAGTCACAAGCTGGTATTATCTCAAAATGTATGTGAAATCGTGGGAAACACAGTTCCAAAAATGTCACCCAACTCACCAGTTCACATGTCAGTACAATATAATTCGGTCAATTTTGACCAAATCACATAGGCAGAGCAAAATTACATATCATAATCATCATCATCTCAGCCATAGGACGTCCACTGCTGAACATAGGCCTCCCCCTTAGGTCGGCTCCAACAGGTATCTGTGGAGATCTAAATTACATATAATGTTTTCAAATGACAGGAGGTCAGATCCGGTTAGATTGGAAGCCGACCCCAACATTGTTGGGAAAAGGCTCGGAGGATGATGATGGATGACAGCCGGGACCCACCAATTTAACGTATCTTCCGAAGCACGGAGGAACTCGTCATGACAATATGGTTACCCATACCCATAGAGCGACCGCGCCGTTTTTCGAGTTTTTAACCAACATCAAAAAAGAGGAGGTTCTCAAGGCGCCAGTTTTTTTTTGTTTGTTTCGTTTGGTCCTTAATATATTAGGTAGGTATTTCTAAATGCATGCATAGAGCTCTCGCATACCTACTATTCTTTTAGTCGGCCGATAGTTTGTTTGGGCTCATAAATCTATGAAGTATACCTATGAAGCTGAATGGTAGTACGCACATTACAAAGATCAGGTATTTAGCCGGTATCAACCAACAGGCCGACTGAAAACTTTGATCAAAAATTTCTTTAAAAAAATGTTGATGTCTATACTCTATACTAATATTATAAAGCTGAAGAGTTTGTTTGTTTGTTTGAACGCGCTAATCTCAGGAACTACTGGTCCGATTTGAACATTTCTTTCAGTGTTAGATAGCCCATTTATCGAGGAAGGCTATAGGCTACTTTTTATCCCGGTACGGGAAGTAGTTCCCACGGGATGCGTGTGAAACCGCTGGCAGAAGCTAGTTATTTATAAAACGGACAAAAAAATCACGTTTGTTGTATGGGAGCCCCCAAAATATGTATTTAATTCTAGTTTTCAGTATTTGTTGTTATAGCGACAACAGAATTACATCATCTGTGAAAATGTCAACTGTCTATCACGGTTTTTGAGATACATCCTAGTAACAGACGGACGGACGGTCGGACAGAGGAGCGAAAACAATAGGGTCCCGTTTTACCCTTTGGGTACGGAACCCTAAAAAACTGAGGTCTATGTTGTCTTTTTCCGCTGACTCATAAGAACAGTTATAGATTTTCTAAAAACTCCGTACCTAAATATTTTTGGTATATATAACCTTGCTTTCTACTTCACATAGCTGGCCAGATCTTTTAGAACCTATGCGCTAATATAAGAGTCTACTGACCCAGTCACGTGTTACCTTTCACCAATTAGCTTAGAGATACCTATATCAGTATTTGTGAACTTCTGCCATTTAACACTTCAAGATGAACTGTTTAGTTACCGCAGCCCTGGTACATAAAAGGCCTACGACGGAAGACGACGGTTTTTAGTCAGTAAGAGTCTGACACTCCTTCCCCGCGGCTAACCCACAGCGGGAGGGGTCATTTGATGATTTTTGACGTCGTTAAAAAAAATGGACTGTTTACCCGATTATAGAAAACCTAACAGACAGACATGTGTTGCTGTGGAGTTTGTTGCGGCAATTCTTCTTCCCAGCAAAATCACATATGAAGTGGTGAAGGGCGGGCGTTTTGAGCTGTCTTTTGTTTTTGACGTTCGAAAAGTAATTTGAATGAACATTTTTCAGTTTGAGAAAGTTCGAGTTTGGATGCTATATTCATATTGTTATCATTTATTTACGTTCTACAAGTTTTTTTACATGGTGGGCTTAGGCTTATAGCCTAGTATGTGAGCTAAGGACAATTTTAGGTATTGAATACTTACACTAATCTATTACCTACTCCTCAAGTTTCCATCTGTAAGCAAAAGTTTCTTGTCTTATTAATAGAAAACTGCGGCCCGATTCTCCTAATTTTACTTAAGCGACATACGATTCACGTTCGACTGAGATCCAATCACTACTCGATTTTTTCTTTGAAATAAACTTTTTTATCCTTTTCTGTCATTCAATAATGAATCATTTTGTCTGCAAATGATTTACGATTGCAATATGATTGTAGAGCAAACAACCGTATAGAACAAAATCACCAAAATAGCAGACCAATCGCAAACCAATCGAATGTCATTGGAATACGATTGGTCTTATTTTAGTAGCAGAATGCCCGATATGGTTAGAACTGCTATTGCGATCATATTGCGATTCGATTTCTATTCAATTTTGACATTATTATCTTAGGAGAATCGGGCCCCTGAGCTTAAAACAAAGCGACTCACGGTCCCGCTTCACATGGCTGCGTCAGTATAACGGTATATATATTAGAACCTTCGCAGGCATCTTGCTGTTAACTGTATTCTAATATCTAGGTAAGCAGATAACTAGGCATTCTGTTACTGCGGACTAAGGCCCAAGTTCACTGAACGAGTCCATTTTTAGCACACTTTTAACTTCGACCTTTCTCTAGGTATAACTATTTATTTATATATTTGAATCAGGCATCTAAGGCCCATATAAAAATACAATACATAAATATTATAACACACACTAATACATATTTTATATTTAATAACATAAAACTAATGCACACGAAGTATCGGCGTCGTGTTACGCTGCGAAGTGTCGCGTAGCCATCCTCGGAATCTCCGATAGACGACACCCTTCGGCCAAAACTCTTCCTTGAGGAAGGTCTCGATGTGATGAGTTGGAACTCGCACCATGAACGAATTGAAGTTCGTGTTATGGCGCGACTCCAACTTCTCCACCCTCAAGGTCCAGTTGGTCTTGGACCGGATATACTCCAGGATCTGCTCTTCCGTCGTGGACTATGTAATGGAATCTGCCTTTGCTTGAGCCTTTTCTCAACCATGTTGGAGTCGGCTTCCGATCTAATCGGATGCAGCTGAGTACCAGTGTTACACTAGGAGCTATTGCCTATCTGACCTCCTCAACCCAGTTACCCGGGCAACCCAATACCCTTTGGTTAGACTGGTGTCAGACTTACTGGCTTCTGATAACCCATTACGACTGCCAAGGATGTTCAATGACAGCCTTTACAAGCACTTATGACCGTCATCGCTTTTATTATGTCGACCGACCATCGATGAAACTATGTAAGGGAATCTAAGGTCTCAATAATATGAATTTAGGTAATGAATTATATAAAAACTTTTTAACGATTCCATTTTCTATTAACCCTCCTGTTGCTAGCCACATTACTTGAAAAAATATCAATAAAGCCATTTGTCTATTGAAAAAAAAATCTTAGTTCCAAGGTAAAGGCCAGTTCTATTTCTTAGGTCTTCAATAATACTCTTTAAAGTTGCGAATAAAAAAATGTTTAGGTCTCTCCTAGTAACATTTTCAACACGTTTTTAATAGGTCGCCCTGTACGTAACTATGTAATGGCATCTTAGGTAACTAATATAACCATCCTCGAAGGATCGTAGCGTCATGAAAATTGTCAGCTGTGTGTAGTTCTGATGACAATACAATAATATGGTACTGTCGAACTGATCCCTTAGCTTTTTATAAAAAGTAGTTTAGATACTATACGTAACATTATAGCGAGATATAACCAATTACTGCGTTACTTAACTTCCTTATAACAAAGGTAAGAAAGTAGAATACATAATTATGTTGTAAGAATTACCGCACGCTGCAAACTTTTAGTCGGCCAATAGTTTGATCGGATCATAGAGAGCAAAATTACTAGCGGAGGTACCGTAACGGAAAATCTCCTAAGAAAGTAGCGCGTCAAAATGCGGGTGAGCGGGGGACGAGGAACGTTACCGTCTTTGCCCATTTTATGTAATACCAAAAATCAATGATGATAGATGTCTCAAAGAGCCCGAACGCCTCGTTTGTTCTCTCGTAATTGATCGTTTTGGTCATGCCCACCGTACGAATGTGAGCTAGAAGAAGGCGCCTGATCTACCTGCAATATGGCATCTCCGCTCAACTCTCCTTACTCCGTCGATCGAGCTCATAGACCAGGGGCCCGATTCTCCTAATTTTACTTAAGCGACATACGATTCACGTTCGACCCGATTCGACTGAGATCCAATCCCGACTCGATTACGATTGAAGCGTATGTGGCATTCCGCTATTTTTTCTTTGAAATAAACGTTTTTATCCTTTTCTGTCATTCAATAATGAATCATTTTGTCTGCAAATGATTTACGATTGCAAAATGATTGTACAGCAAACTACCGTATAGACCAAAATCACCAAAATAGCAGACCAATCGCACACCAATCAAATGTCAATCGAATACGATTGGTCTTTTATTAGTAGCAGAATGCCCGATATGGTTAAAACTGCTATTGCGATCATATTGCGATTCGATTTCTATTAGATTTTGACATTATTAACTTAGGAGAATCGGGCCCTTGTATGGAGATGATGGTATGGTAGTAAGCCACGAGGATCGATCGATTATGTAGCACGATAAATTGTTGGTTCCCGGCTGTCATTTGAACATCTTTGGCATTGTTACGGGTAGTCAGAAGCAGGAAAGTCTTAAAACAAGTCTTACCAAGGGGTATTGGGTTGCCCGGGTAACTGGGTTGAGGAGGTCGGATAGGCAGTCGCTCCATGGAACACATTGGTACTCAACTGCAAGTCAAATAAAATTCAAATTTAAGTTCAAAGCGAAAGACAAAAGTTTTTATTTCAAAAAGGCCTTTGCAGGCTCCTATGAAACGTCACACTAGTTGCACCGTACCAAAAAGTTGGTCTCATGGAGAAGATCCGGCAAGAAATTCCATAGACGCTTTCTTTTCAGTTTCCACCGCAATAACGTAAAAGATTTCCAAATACCTAGCCCAATAAAGCGATAAATATACCCAAACAACTCATAGTTAGCAAACAAACAGTATTTTACTGATTTGAATACCAAATTACTGAATCTATATTCGTAACTGCGAACAATTGACGTATACTCACCTATATGCATGAAATTAACGAAACTTTTCATGTAGGAAAATAAAGCGGACAGCACGGATTGAAATAACTGATATTTATGTCGCAAATGCCGAAAACAGAGGCCTCATTTCAGGATTTACTCCATGCTATATATATATATAATAATATGCTATACTCCATATATATGCTACACCTACATGCTACATGCTATACTGCATAATTATAGTGGCGTCCAAGCCGATTGTCGAAATAGCGGCTGGTCTCATTAAGGAGATCAGCCAACTGCGCAGGACATATAGTGCACGAGCATTTGCGCAGATTCAAGTGCACTCCCTATTCCTTCACTCTCAGCGCGCGATAGGACGACAATCCGGCACCACCGGAGAGAGGTCAGACACAGGACCGACATTTACGTGCTCTCCGATGCACGGTGTATCAATCACCAACTTCAGGCGCTTAACACCAGGGTTTAAACTGATAACATCCCTCTTTTTGCGTCGGTGGTTAAAAATCTCGTTTTTTTTCCGCTGTTGATTAGCAGCAGTGAGGGAGTGTCAGACTCTTACTGACTAAAAACCAGGCCGCAGTAACTCTTTCGAACAATCCCGCAGAAAAATCTCGAGTCAAATGTACATTTGTGATATTAATATAAATGCTACCATTCTATTTTGGCCTTTTGCAACTGTGCTACGCTTTCAAATTAATAGAATATAATAAAAATTACCAAACAATGTGTTTATGAGTCAGAAGCACGATACCTATTCACGTCAAGTTTGAAATACGTCATAGTAGTTTTAACAACCTTACTGTTTGACTTGACAATATGGGCTGTCGTTTAAAACTGGTAACTGTTTCCCACGGATTCATTCGCGTCTTGGGGAACTTATGCAGAGTTTACACGAAGCCAGTTATGCTGTCGCCAGTCCTGCGGAGGTCACTGGCTAGAAAATAGACGGGCACTCTATTTTCGCCAGTGCTTGAAAAACTGAGGCAAATTCCAAGCCAGCGATGGTTGCCAGTCTTATTGTCTGCCAGTGTTGGCGTCGTGTAAACTATGCTTTATTCCTGAATCTGGAAAAATATAGCCTATGTTATTCGGGTATAGAGTAGCTTTCCAACAGTGAAAGATTTTTTTCTGCAGAGTACAAACAAAGAAAGTATATATTAATTAAGTATATATGTCTCTACTAGCTTCCGCCAGCGGCTTCGCCCGCGTGGTGTGTTGATAAAAAGTAGCCTATGTGTTAATCCAGGGTATCACCTATCTACATACGAAATTTCAATCAAATCGGTCCAGCCGTTTTTGCGTGATTGAATAACAAACATACATCCATACATTCTCACAAACTTTCACATTTATAATATAAGTAGGATTTTGTTAGTATAGATTAGAAATACAAAATGGTAATTACATAGTTACCTAATATGAGTCATTCAAGTGTAAATAAAGAATTGTTTGCAATTTACAGTCACAGCTTTGAACCTGTTAATTAATATGTGTATGCTAACCCTACGGTTTCGCCTACGTCCCGTGGGATTAAAAAGATAAAAAACACACTTTAAGTCGACGGATATAGTTTGTTTGGACTCATAAATAAATATGAATATGAATGGTAGTATGCATATTACAAAGATCTGGTATTCAGTCAGTAGCAGACCGACTGAAAATGATTGAAATAGTTTCCGCTCACTTTTAGAGCATATAATAAAAAAAATCTCATAAATTATTCAAAAATAAATTGCGAACATTCACAAATAAGAAACGTGTGAATTGCTATGTTTCAATTTACTTTTATTGTCGCTGTAAATATTTTGCTAAAAAATTACGTGACTATCTTGGATTGAGTTACTAGGTTTCAGTGTGAGGTTTCACCCGCATCTCTAGAGAAATTACTTCCCATATCTGGATAAAAAATGCCCAATAGCCTTCCTCAATAAATTACTAGCACTGGTTTTTAGGGTTCCGTACACAAAGGATAAAACGGAACCCTATTGTTTTCGCTCCTCTGTCGGGCGTATCAATCACCAACTGCCGGGCTCCGGGCTGCTTTGTGAAAGTCTTCTAAAACCCACAAAGCGATTTCGACCCGACTCGGGAACCCGAGACCTCGTGGTCAGCAGCTGCACTTGCGACAGCTAGACCAACGAGGCAATCATAGTATGAAGATGGGCACTATGGGTATTTACCTACTACCTATAGGATCTGTTACAGCCTTTTTTTTATCGTCCCACTGCTGGGCTGCGGCCTCCTCTCACACTGAGAAGGATTTCACCACGTTTGCTCAATGCGGGTTGGTGATTTCGGACTATATAGTCCAGGTTTCCTCGAGATGTTTTCCTTCACCTTTTTATCAGCCATTGGTGTCTAAGGTACAGTTAGAAAGTACATACAAACTGAGAAAAGTGCCATTGGTACTTGCCTGACCTGGAATCGAACCCCACACTCTCATACTCGAGAGGTTGGTTCTTTACCCACTAGGCCCCTATAGGTATAGTGTACCTATTAGGCCTCGCCACGGTCCATAACTAGCGTAGGAACTGTAGAAGTCTCACGTGCTACTTAGTTCAGCCAAACATCGTAAGAGCGATCTTTATCACGCTCTGGTAATCATGGGATATTATCTGTCGCATCCGCGTGAGTTCAATGACCCTGTTTACCCAACTGCGGTGAATGAGGTTGTGCGTTTGACTAGTAGCTTGCTAGATAGATGGGTGCGTTTTTAGAGTTCCGTACCCAAAGGGTAAAACGGGACCCTATTGTTTTCGCTCCTCTGTCCGTCCGTCCGTCTGTCTGTCACCAGGCTGTATCTCATGAATCGTGATAGTTAGAGAGCTGAAATTTTCACAGATGATGTATTTTTGTTGCCGCTATAACAATAAATACTGAAAACTATAATTAAATAAATATTTGGGGGGGGGGGGGGCTCCCATACAACAAACGTGTTTCTTTGTCCGTTTTATAAATAATGGTACAGAACCTTTCGTGCGCGAGTCCGACTCGCACTTGGCCGGTTTTTAGGAAATAGTTGGGGCCAGATTCTTCAAGAGCTGGTGGCTAAGTCAAAGCCGCGAGCATCGAATGGCTAGCGCGGTTGGGGCGTGGATGGGTGACTATCTTGTCACGTTCCTCCGTGTTTCGGAAGGCACGATAAATTGTTACGTCCAGGCTATCATTTGAACATTTTTGACAGTCGATACAGCCAGAAAGTCTGACAACCAGTGACCTAAGGGATAAGCCTGAGTTTAGGGTGCCAAATAGGTAGTCGCTCCGTGTGGCGCCACGAGGTGATCATTTTTACACATCGCTTGAAAATACCACATCGTACCGTACCGTATCGTACCATCATCATCATAATCATCCTCCAAGCCTTTGTTCCCAACTATGTTGGGGTCGGCTTCCAGTCTAACCGGATTCAGCTGAGCACCAGTGCTTTACAAGAAGCGACTGCCTATCTGACCTCCTCAACCCAGTTACCCGGACAACCCGATACCCCTTGGTTAGACTGGTGTCAGACTTACTAGCTTCTGACTACCCGTAACGACTGCCAAGGATGTTCAATGACAGCCGGGACCTACAGTTTAACGTGCCATCCGAAACACAGTCATTGGTGTCTAAGATACCGTGAATAACCGGCCGGTCACAAACTAGCTATTAAATGCTATATCGTACAAAACTATATAGGAAGTTACATTGACTATGTGCAATATTGCTGGGTTACTACATAGACTGTAGGATATTGGCAATTTTTTGAGCTATAAATTATTATTATAGTGTTTAGTAAGAGGCAGTTAAAAGAATGGGCTGCGGGATTGTTCGAGTTACCGCGGCCATGGTACATAAAAGGCCTACGAAGGAACATGATGGATTTTAGTCAGTAAGAGTCTGATACTCCCTCACGTTGCTAACGGTATCCTGAGCCTTAGGTCTTAGGCTGTCATTAAACAGTGCTTACTTCCCTACTTATATTATAAATGGGAAAGTAACTGTCTGTATGTCTGTCTGTCTGTCTGTCTGTCTGTATGTCTGTTACGCTTTCACGTCCAAACCACTGAACTGATTTTAATAAGATTTGGTACAGAGATAGAGTTGACCTTGAGAAAGAACATTGGATAGTTTTTATCCTGGACTTTTGAATAATTCTGTTGGGAACGCGATATAACCGAACTCCACGTGGGCGAAGCCGCTGGCGGAAGCTAGTTATAGACATTTGTAACCACGTAAGTAAATAGCTATTCCGTCGTAATTAAAACTTCTTTGACGATGTGTTGTAAAGTATATTACGCTTTATCTGCGTCTTTGCTAGAAAATTACTTCCTCAATTTTAGATTGACATCTTAAAAGCCGGCCAAGCGCGAGTCGGACTCGCGTACGACTGTTTCCGTACCTTTATGGGTGTCGTTAAAAAATAACGTTTTATAGGAGGAAGCTTGATAAAATGTTTATTTTATTCTTGTTTTCAGTATTTCATTATAGCGGCAACAATAGGTAATACATCGTCTGTGAAAGTTTCAACTGTCTAGTTGTCATGGTTTCTTGTGATACTTACAGCCTGTGACAGAAGACCGGTCGTATGGACAGCAAAGTCTTTGTAATATGCTGACATTACTAAGACTTCGCGCTAAGTTTTACCTACTTATACCTAACCCTAAAAATTGCGTAAATGTAGGATTCCACTGGGATGCGGCACTGTAACGAACTCAAATGTTTCTTCTGGTCTACTGGCTCTAACAAAACGCCACAAATGTAACTGGGTTGAGGAGGTCAAATAGGCAGTCACTCCAAGTAGCACGCTTAGTTTTTTTAACCTTTTGGTGCTGTATTTAATTTTGTGTTAATATTTATTTCAGAAACAATGTTCCAATACGACTATGAGAAGCGTCCGCCATCTTCGACGTCGTGCGAGAGTCGTGCGACGGCGACGACCGACTGGAGCCGAGGATACCCGAGCTTGCCCGAGCGCGTGCCGAACGCGCGCCGCCCCCTCCCGCCCAGACCTACTGTCATACATCGGGTGCCTGATAAGACTACTGTGAGTTAATTTGTCTAGCCTTATCTTAGCGACATTAACGATGAGGTCGGGTTTTTGTCCTAAAGGATGCAGCTAAGTACAAGTTTGGCACATGAAGCGACTGCTTATCTGACCTCCTCATCATATTCCGAGCCTTTTTCCCAACTATGTTGGGGTCGGCTTCCAGTCTAATCGGATGTAGCTGAGTACCAGTGCTTTACAAGGAGCGACTGTCCTATCTGACCCCCTCAACCCAGTTACCCGGGCAACACAATACCCCTTGGTTAGACTGGTGTCAGACTTAAGGCCTATTCAAACCTGAGCGATATTCGCTGCCGCTGTGGGTAGAAGTACATACCGCGCGGGAGCAGCGGCATGCATCCCGAACAGGAACAGTAATATTATCGCATACCCACTGGGTTTTCTCTGCCGCAGACGGTAGCGAATACCGCTTAGGTCTGAATAGGCTTTAACTGGCTTCTGACTACCCGTAACGACTGCCAAGGATGTTCAATGACAGCCGGGACCTACAGTTTAACGTGCCATCCGAAACACAGTCATTGATGTCAGCCGGGTATCCACTTAGGTTCGCCGTGGTTTGCGAACACTGTGTGCTCCGCGAACGTGAACGTGTACAGTGTACTCACTTAGGCTGCAACATCAGTGAACAAACTGCGCTCCCCGAGTTCCCGCAAAAAACCGCTTCCCGAGCGCTCCGCCGTGCTCCGATCGTGCTCCGCGATCACGACGTAAGTATCCATTATGTTTGGTTTGCGGAGCGAGCGCGTTCGCGAACCACGGCGAACTTAAGTGGATACCCGGCTTAAAGACTGCCAATACTAGTATAGATGTTCAACACATTTTCTCCCATACATTCCAGGTGCCTCTAAAAGTATGGATAATAGCGAGCGCGTCGTGCTTCGCGGTGTGCGCGGCGCTGGTGCTGGCGACTGTCGTCATCACCAAGTGGGGCAGCTCCGACGCCTTCACCACCAGGGAGCTGTTCCCGCCGGTAATCTATATATACAAGGTGTTGATTTGCATTTGTGCCATAGTTCAGGAGGAGGACATACAATACGTAAATAATCGAATGGAATTACAGTAGATGGGAAATAACTAATATGCACTGCTTTTTTGTCATTGTAATGTCGTTGTATTTCAGAAGTAATCCAATTTTATGAATGAAATTTATGAATGAACATTGCGTATGCTTTGTGTTTGCGTTTGTGTGAGGGCGCAGCACGATTTTAAGGCCAGTAACATACGCGCCAATTTTAAATAAGGCTAGATAACATTTACGGAATTCGGAAAAAAAATTAAAGGAAAAAAATTACGTACCAATTTTTTTATTGATTTGTGTCGAGAATCATTAGCATAATTACCTCCTTGAATATGGCACGGATGCAAATCAACAGCTTGTATAGTTTAAATATAAAAGTATGGATAATAGCGAGCGCGTCGTCCCCATATCCCTTGGTCACGCCATCACCCGTCGGATCGGCTGGATCAATTAAAATTAGAGGGGAAGTAGGTATAGGAACTTAGACCCTGGAGAAGGACGCAGAATAGTTTTTGTCACCATCCGATCCACCAACACATCAGTTCGTCAACACTGTATCATTGTATAGTCGAACTTGTATTGTAATAGTTGGAAGATGGTTACATGAACAAAAAAAAAAAACTTTTTACAAAAAAATAAAACCGACTCCCAAAAACACTGAAAAAAAACTATTCTTAGGTGCATCGGCCTAGAAGTAAGTTACTAATGGATGTACCTGAGTTTATACACCACCGACTTCTAGGCCGATGCACCTAAGAATAGTTTTTTTGGTTTTCAGTGTTTTTGGGAGTCGGTTTTGTTTACTAATTTTTGTAACCAAAATTGCCAGCCTACTTAAGTTTTTTGAGGCCGTAATTTTTTATCTTCCTTCATAAATCGAGAAGAATAGTTGTCAGACTTACTAGTTTCTGACTACCCGTAACTACTGCCAAAGATGTTCAAATGACAGCCAAAACCTAACGTGCCCTCCGAAACACGGTGGAACTCGCCATCCACAAACCGACCGCGCCAAGCGTTGCTTAACCTACATCACTACATAGTATAAAACAAGTCGCTTTTTGTGTCCCTATGTCCCTTTGTACGCTTAAATCTTCAAAACTTCGCAAACTATTTTCATGCGGTGTTTTTTAGTAGATAGAATGATTAAAGAGGAAGGTTTATATGTATAATAACATCCATTAAATTGTGGGGAAATATTGATATCCCGTGCGAAGCCGGGGCGGGTCGCTAGTTTTAATTCTAATTTAATAATTATCTTTTCAGGAACCAATCCTAGCTCCTCAGCACCCCACGCCAACACAATACACAACAGAGTCGGACGAAATAGAAGAAAGCGCCATCTTGCAAAAACTTTCCATATTCAAAAATATCGTTGCCAACAGAGAGCATAAAAACCTCATTTCGAAAACTCAAATTCATCCTCTACACGATGAAATACTCCATGAAGAACGAAATATTAAGAAAAAAGATAAAGCTGTCATTGAAACGGCTGAAGAAGAGTTAAAAGCAAAAGATAATTTGAATTTGGAATCTTTTAAAGAACAGAAAATGGCGCGAAAGATTGAAAACAATGAAACAAAGATGGTGGTAGAAGAAGTTCCGAGTTTCAAGCCGATGTTGCCAGAATTAAATATACATAAGGATTTGGATTTAATGTATAATATGGGTCGTAAGTGTTCTTCACTTTTTAATAGTAGAATACCTAAGTTTTTCTTTCTTCTATGTAAAGTCCTCGAACAAACATGCTCCAATAAAAAAATCTATGCTTAGAATATAAATATATTATACCTATATTTAGTTATGCAGCTAAGATATTATCAGACCTATCGTCTGACGATGGAGGCCCTACTTTCAAAATACAGGAGTGCAAGGGACGAGGAACGTTACTATCTTTGCCCATCATCATTTTTTTGCAATGCCAAAAATGTTTGACAGATGTCTCAAAGAACCCGAATACTTCGTTAGTTCACTCGTAACTGATCATTTAGGTACGATGGACATGACTCATCGTACCTAATTGACCTAGATGAGTCGCCTGACCTACCTAAGGCATCTCCGCTCTTCTTTACTCCTTTTAAATAATATAAATATTCTCTCCACAGCTAAAGACGACTACTTGTATGACGACGAGAATCTCTACGACGATTACATGCAAAGCAATACCATGACCTCTTACCTCATCGAGAAAGTCCAGGAGTTACACGACTGGGTGGTCACAGACCCCGACTTCAAAAACAACACGACGAGAACAGACACCGACTTCGGATCTCTATTAAAAGCCTTGAATGAAAGTCTGGTGGAAGGAAACGTGACGATTGTCATGCATAAGCTAAAAGATATGTATTTTGGGGAGAATTATACTAATTTGAATAGTAGTAGGAAGGTGATTGTCACAAATAGTACTGATATGGTCTCGTTTGGAATCCTGACTCTGGATGTGATGCTGTTGCATAATATTCAGTTGATGGCTTGGGAGAATCAGGTGAGAACTTTAATGTTTATGCTTTAGTAGACAGAAATCATTTATTTGCAAAGAATCATCATCCTCCGAGCCTTTTCCCCAACTATGTTGGAGTCGGCTTCCAGTCTAACTGGATGTCGCCTATCGCCTATACCTATCCCCTCAACCCTGTTATCTGGGCAACCCAATACCCCTTGGTTAGACCGGCGTCAGACTTTCTGGCTTCTGACTACCCGTAACGACTGTCAAGGATGTTCAAAGACGCCTTGTTAAAAAATTAAACAAAGTAAATAATGACTTAAAATAAATATTCCAGGAGATAGCCCGAAACAAGATGCTGAAGGATCCCGACGTGTTTGCCTTCAACGCTCTGTTCCTAGACCCGAGCAAGGTGGAGTCCAAGCATAACGAAGTGGCTCATGACGGATCCATATTCTTGTAAGTAACACTCACTCATATTATAAACACTTCTTAAGAAAAAATAATAGTTTACAAACAAACACGTTTTTAGCACGTCCGCCATATTAGGGAGGCCGCCATATTGGATTCGTAATTACGTTTCTTAGCTAGTCATGTATTGTCATCAGACGGCACACGTACCACAAACAATTTAAAGTTCGTGTTAACTCGGCTCGGCTCTAACTAATTATTGTTTTGAAATGTTTTTTTTTTTTTATTAATGATTAGTTGTTTATTTGACAGGAAACGACTAACCCCCCGTCAGGACCCCATAGACGACTTGGACATCGGGAAGAATCTTCTAGAGAACATCATGGAAGTCGGCATGAGTACCGCCCGCGCCGCCATACACCTCGGCAGAGCTTACAAGAACACCAGGTATGTACGCCTTCTATGAAACCTTATAAAATATATATTAATCTTGAACATATTTCTGAGAACCCTGTTAATTTCAGCAGTAATCCTAATAAAGTAGCTGTAGCGTCAAAATTCTTGTATCGTATGTAAATCTTTGCCAGATCTTGCTGTTATATCCTGAGATGAAAGAAAAGTAAAGGTTTATATGCCAGACAAGTTCCCGGCAGCGGGGCCCAACAGGGCCAAGGTCTGCCGGGGCTGCGGGATTGTTCGAAAGAGTTACCGCGGCCCTGGTTTTTTTTGTTTAGTCAGTAAGAGTCTGACACTCCCTCACCGCTGCTGACCCACAGCGGGAGGGGTCATTTGATGATTTTTGACGTCGTTAAAAAAAAGACAAGTTCCCGAAAGGCTATCAGAGACTAGTGAAACTGGCTATGACTCTAAACAATTATCAAACAAAAACATCCTCATTTTTTTCAGAAACATCCTCAACCAAATTTCAAACAAAGAACTGCAGGCTAGCAACATTCAGAACCAGTTATCCCGCAACATAGATGGCAACACTCACGCACTCAACCACTTACAAACCTCTTTTGACAGTACGCACGGTGTTGCCAGTACAAATGGTAGTTTTTATACTGAGTTGGATTGTATTTGGTTGCTGTACTGCAGGAATTTGGTCGCCACTACTAAGTTGAATCAGCCTTATAATACTATGGCTAGGATAAATGGGTGAGTTTATAATGTGTGTGTTTTTTTTTTTCTAAAATAGCTTTATTTTCTAAAGAAGTCCATGCATAATTCTTATTAAATGACACTGAACCCCACACTAGGATACCCTATATCGTGGGGCTCATTCTCTTTCGTCTCCAGTGAATAATATAATTTTCCATAGATTTTCGCTAGAAAACTAAAACAGTTTCCTTACATAAGTTCTTTAACATTTATGTACTCGCACAAAATATTGTTTTTGTTTTATAAGTTCTGAAATTAAAGCATCACGATTGTTAGATGTTGACAGGGTCTCAAATTATGAACAAATAGTAGCAGTTCCCTACAGTTTCACTCATGTCCCAGGAGAATCACTTCCCGAAACAGGGTAAAAAGTAGCCTATTTACTTAGTCGCTATATGTATACCAAACATTTTCATCCTATCGATTTGGTGGGGAAGGGGTGAGAGACAGACAGAGAGTCCCTTGAAAATTTTTGTAAGGAAATTAATATTTTGGGTGTAAAATCTCTGACGTTTTTGACACATAAAACTAACGAATTGCTATTTAAAAGTACTTAGATTACTCTCTTATAAACTATCGAACTAAATTATACTGCTTACATGAATTCTTACTTGAATTAATGATGTAATGTTTATTTTGTTTCAGCGTGGCTCTGCGGATGCTGACAGGCGAGCTGGCAGCGAACAAGGCGCTAGACACCATGATATATGAACTGCTCACCGGCTGGACTGACCTCAAGTGTAACGATATGTTCCCCAGGTAAATACAATAATCATCATCCTCCGAGCCTTTTTCCCAACTATGTTGGGGTCGGCTTCCAGTCCAACCGGATGTAGCTGAGTACCAGTGCTTTACAAGGAGCGACTGCCCTATCTGACCTTCTCAACTCAGCGACTCTACCTTAAGACTGGTTGTCAGACTTACTAGCTTCTGACTACCCGTCATATAAACCCTGAAGTTATTCAAATGGTAACTCACCAAACTTCTGAAACACGGAGGAACTCGTCATGACAAAGTCATCCATCCACGGACCGACCGCGTCAAGCGTTGTTTAGCCTTATGACCAATCGATACATGTGGCTTTTACTTAGCTACCATCATTCTTAATATACACAATCAGGGTCCGATTCTCCTAAGTTAATAATGTCAAAATCGAATAGAAATTGAATTGCAATTTAATCGCAATAGAAGTTTTAACCATATCGGACATTCTGCTACGAATATAAGACCAATCGTATTCCAACGACATTCGATTGGTTTGCGATTGGTCTGCCATTTTGGTGATTTTGGTCTATACGGTAGTTTGCTCTACAATCATATTGCAATCGTAAATCATTTGCAGACAAAATGGTTTATTATTGAATGACAGAAAAGGATAAAAACGTTTATCTCAAAGAAAAAATAGCGGAATGCCACATACGCTTCAATCGTAATTGACTCGTAATTACATCTCAGTCGAATGTGAATCGTATGTCGCTTAAGTAAAATTAGGAGAATCGGGCATAAGACAGCCCATTCTGTGTTGGATAACTCATTTATCAAGCAACACCATAGGCAACTTTTTTAACCATGTTCCCAGAGTAGTTTGCAGACGCACAGAAACAGCTAGTTAAGCTATGAAATATGTATTTCAAATTTAATTTTATTTAATTACTTTTTGATACATTTTTTTATTTACAATACATATTTACAATAAATATCAAAAACTATCCTAGTAAAACAAACAACTAAAAAGCGTCAAAAAATTCGTCCCCATCGCTGTCAACTGGGTGCGTGCCCAAGAGGCTGGCAGCATTACCTCGTTGGATCGCCATGCTGATTCTTTGTCCGAGGTAATAGCCAGCCTTCTGGTCACGAGAACCGTCAACCAGCCGCCTAGAGAGATCTTTAAATAGAATGTGGGCATTCGGACCCCACGACCAGAGGGTTTCAACCCCAAACGGTTCGAAAATATAGTTTCCGACAAGGCCACTATATTTCCACCGCTTGAGGTTCTCCGCAACCGCAGCGGCAGCATTTGATACATAGTTATAATAATTTTTTAATGATATGTAAATATTCTTTTGTTAATTAATATTTTTACTTTAGGATTTCTGTTTGTAGTATGATATTTTTGTTGTAAATAAAAAAACTATATTAAAATATTGTTGTTACAAAATAATTGTCTTTTCCCAGATGCAGCAAAGTGAATGCAGCGTCAGTAGTAATGGACACAATTCTTCAATCTCATAGAAAATCACAAGCTGCCAACAGAGGATGATACACAAAATCAAAAACATAGTAAACATAGTTAAATTATTCTTTTTAACCTATTAAATACCCCAATTAGTTACTTATTTGAGGTAGCTCAATGTCCCCGTTCCTTTACAATTAGTTTATCAAAAAGCTATTCTTTTGTTTGTTTGTTATGTTTCCACGGTAATCGGGCTGAATCAATAAAGATGAGATCTGGCATAATGAAGGACTGGATACAGTCAATATTAAAATACCTAAAGTGTCGTAGTAATTGCTTGAGCCGTTTTACCGTGAAAATGTGGCAAATAACGTTTCTGTCGCATTTATAAAACAAGATTGTTTAAAAAATAGTAATATTGCATTAAGTATTGTAATTTGTTTGCTCAGTACTTATTAATTAGATTTAGGGATAAATCAAACGCTGAAACTAAGAAAAGTTGAAAAAAAAGCTACCAAAATGGTAAGAAAATTGTTACACTGGCAACATTTTATGTAATTGTTAAGTTTTTAGAGTTTATTATTTTGCTTAATTTATCTGATTTATTCTATTTTAAACTCCGTTTGAGGTAAAGTTATTATATTCAAACTTCGTACTCTCAAATGTAGTTTGAAGATTATATTTTTTAGTAGGTATTAAGATTAATTTAAACTTAACGTTACGAAATAAAAGTACTTAAAACACAAGAAAATATTTCTACCATGGTCATACGTTAGCTACATCATTCATAGAGTCCCAGTAGAATGCAGGGGCTCTGCTAAGTTAATAATTACAAAATTCAATAGAAATTGAATCGCAATAGCAGTTTTAACCTTAGCGGCCATTCTGCTACTAATATAAGACCAATCGTATACCAACGACATTCCATTGGTTTGCAATTGGTCTGCCATTTTGGTCTAAACGGAAGTTTGCTCTACAATCATATTGCAATCGTAAATAATTTACAGACGATATGATTCATTATTGAATCACAGAAACGGATAAAAACGTTTATTTACAAGAAAAAATTGCGGAATGCCACATATGCTTCAATCGTAATTGAGTCGGGATTTGATCTCAGTCGGATGTGAATCGTATGTCGCTTAAATAACATTAGGAGAATCGCGCCCCTGAACGCATACGTAACCAATCATGTATAGATTGTAAGAAGTACGCAACTGCAAATTACCACGGTAGAAATTATTTAAGCCTGTCATTTAATAACTTGTAAAGTACAGAATCACTTAATTTTAAGTACAAACTTAAATAACTCGAGTTAGGTATTGTATAAGTAATATTAATTTACATTAAAGAGGCTTATTTTGTTAAATAGACTGAGAAATTAAAATAAAAACGTTGAATAAAATATGATTTGTTTTATTTCATGATTTTATCATCCTCCGAGCCTTTTCCCAACTATGTTGGGGTCGGCTCCCAATCTAACCGGATGCAGCTGAGTACCAGTGTGCCACAAGGAGAGACTGCCTATCTAACCTCTGGTGAAGCTTAAATGCCTTTTTAGGGTTCTGTACCCAACGGGTAAAACTCTATTGTTTTCGCTGCTCTGTCCTTCCGTCCGTCTGTCACCAGGTATCTCGTGGACCGTGATAGTTAGAGAGTTGAAATTTTTAACAGATGATGTATTTTTGTTGCCGCTATAACAACAAATACTGAAAACTATAATAAAATAAATATTTTGGGGGGCTCACAAAAAACGTGTTTTTTTCGTGCATAATAAAGTATATAAGATACTAAATATAACTGATTACTAGAGAAGGGATCACTAACTTAAAAACTATTGATAGTTTAATTTTAAATAAGCTCTAGTTTCTAAAGTACTGACAATTCGTCAGAGCTACGTTAATACGAAATGTTGCGCTTAAAAAGACCTTTTCATGAATATGTGGTTCGTACTAAAGGTGGGATATTATTCCTAGACTTGACGCTATTATTATTATTATAGACTATACTATGTTCTAAGAAGAAGACAAAAATCAGGAATAACCTCGTAAAATAAAAATAAACTAACACATTATTCATTTAATACCTTAACCGAAAATTATATTCAGATTTTTCGATACTATCCTTTGACTATCCTTGTCTAAAGCCCTCAAAGTCTTCTTGAGGGTCTTTATAATAATTTCCATTATCTCTTGAACGTCATATCGCTTATTATCTGCAAAGTCCCTCAAGCTAGTTTCTATGTCTATCCATTCTAGAGTATTCGACTCGTTTCTAGGCATCTTCTGATCAAGTAAGTCGATAATTTCTAAAAATGCCAGCGTAGAGTTGACCCGATGACTGGCACTAAGAGTCTCAACGATCAAAGGCTGATTTTTATGCGTAATAACGTTCTTCAATATCATGAAAATAGGACGTAAAAGTCTTACAGGTAATCTCTCCATTTTGTCGACTGCCTCTTTTAACTTCTGTTCCGTGTGACTTTCGAGCGCGTTGTGGTAATTTGTATTTTTTGCAACCTCGGTCAAGGCATCAATGCTTTGCTTGAACTTCTTGTCGTCACACTGGAGGAGGATAGTTAGTACGTCAGTTAAGAATTCTGGGAAGCCCTTCCCACTGCGACATATACCGAACTTTTTGCAGGCGTGTCCTAATTCCAGCTTTTGTTCTTTCTGTATTTCCTTTTGGAATATATTTGCTGTGCCAACATTGTGTCTCAAAACACCTTTCTTATCCATATCCCCGATCATAAAATTAACCAAGCGGTTCAAAATACGATTGGACATATCTATAGTGTTCAAAACCACTTTCTGGGTTCCTAACCTGGTTTTTATTTTCTGTGTTTTGGTATCAGCTAGAAACTCTTTGAATTTATCTTCGTAGCTTTTTGATATTTCTTCTATTTGCTTTTTAACGTGGTACTGACTCGTTTTGCTTTTAACAAGGTCGAAGACTTTGAGTGTTTGTTTGTACAAATGATTTGTGAAGTCATTAACTTTGGCGTCGTCCTTAATTTTGTGTGTCTTATTGTCGTATATCTCGCCGGTTCTCATTGTGGTAACTACAGTCGTGGTTGGTTTAGTCGCATTTGTTACTACAGTTCCATTCGCTCTAGCTACTTTTCCTGTATTTTCATTAGTTTTATTTAAATTATGGCCCTTAGCAAGTTTCTCATTAAATGCGGCATTAGTTTCGTCAATAAATGAAGCCGCATCTTCGTTTACCCGACCATGTTTTTCATTACTATTTGCTTTAAATTTCTCAACTTTCTCAGGCGTTGGTTCGTAAGGATCGATGGGTTTTCTGACTTTTTTTGGAGTAGTAAAGTCGTACATATCGAATCTTGTGGCTTCTTTCGGCGTGGTTGCTTCATCGCTGTCGATTAAAGATGAACTTTCTTCACTTTTGGAGCTGAACGTAACATGTTTGGGACTCTTTTTGTCATCATCATTTTCAAGACTTTCTTGCATTTTTTCAAACTCGTGATGTTTTTCCTTTTTCTTAACTTCGTGCTTGTTCTTATTTTCATGATGATCATCTTTCTTCTTGTGTTTCTCACTCTTCTTATTGCTATGTTTATCTGATTTTCGTTCGTGCTTTCTAGGTTTACGCTCGCCTTTATCAGTTTTTCGTTTAACTTTTTCAGTAGATTTTGCGTGTTTTGTTTTCTTGCGTTTATCAGATTCTTTTGGAGTTTTATGTTTTTCATGGTGGACAGTTTTCCGAAGCTCCGCTGCTTGTTTTCGCACTTTGGCTTCTTTTTGAGTCAGTCTTTCCTCATCTTGCTGTAATTTGTCGTGGTCTGTGTGAGCGACTCGTTTTTGCGGCTTATCGTCTTGATCCTCGGAACTGTCATCGTTGGTCTTGGCGTCTCCGAGTCTGCTAGCTGTTCCGGGACTCAGGATCTTATACTCGTAACTCCAGTTCGGTCCGAGATCTATGAGCCCATCTATTTTGATGTTCACTGCTTCTATGAATGTTATCGTACCTGAAAGATATTGCACTAATATTGTAAAGGTAATTTTGTGTGTTTGACCTACGTTTCTCAATACTAATACCTACGGTTCTCAATACATTTATGCCAATATAATATACGTAAGGCAAAACCTAGATTCATATAGTAAAAACAGCGACGTACATCATTTTAATACTAGAAATAATCATAAGTTAACCGCACCTAATTATCGTCTACATACGGTGCACGGTTCATTTGTGGGGCTTTGTGTACGCATTTATAACAGAATTCCGGTTCATCTGTTGGAATCAACGGACAGTTCTTTTAAAAACAAAATCAAAGAAATTCTTGTTAAAAAGGTCTATTATAATGTTAATGATTATTTGACAGATAAACGCAGATGGCAGCTCTGAAGTGGAACGAAAGTGCTTTATTTTATTTTCTATTGTTCGGTGTTTTAAATTAATAATTGATGAAATTGAATTGTATAATTGTAAAATAAATTAATAATAATTAAATCGTAATAGACAGCTGTGTTGCTGGGAAGTTTGTTCTTCACCGCTTCTTCTTTCCAGCCATAACACTAGGAAGTGGTGAAAGGGGGGCGTTTTGGGGGTGCTGTCATTCTTATAAAATTTTGACGTTAAAAAGTGCTAATCGTATTTGCCTACTTTAATAAATGATTTTGACTTTGTTTGTTTATCGAATGGATTTTGATGCAACTTGGCAATAATACAGCTTATACATCAGAAGAGATGATCTCTCTCCGGTGGTGTGGGATTGCCATCCCATCGGGCTATAAGAGTGAAGGAATATTGAATGAACTTGTGTCTGCGCAAATGCTTGAGCACTATAATATGTCCTGCGCAGCTTTCTGATCTCCATTACTATAAATAATGTATCGATATATGGACTTTTTAATATCCATCTTTAAATGATATAAGGGAAAAATCACTCACATAAAATAAAGAAAATCTTCTGTGTAAAGCACATTCCATCTCCTTATCGTGCCGGCTTAGAACAATATATTTCATAGTTTATTGTTTTTATATTTTTATGTTTACGACGAAATACGTAGTAGTGCCCGATATGAGTTTTATTATATATTTACTTTATTAAATTCTAACTATTATTACATATAATAGCACACGATGGAAAAACTGTAATTTGAACATCTGTGGCAGTCGTTACAGGTAGCCAGTCTTATCAAGGGTTTTCGGGTTGCGAGCGTAACTCGGTCGCTCCATGTGGCACACTGGTCCTCAGCTTCCGCAGATAGACATTAGAAAAAGATTGATGACGAAATTCGTACTAAAAGGGACCTATCCGATTATGGCTTCGACTACCGACATAATTTCTATTAAATACCGAATATTATTGTGCACTTAAATGTATATTTCTAAGTAGCTAACAGGCCCAAAATAAATCGAACCTTAAAATGGCTGAGCAGAATTTGGAAAACCACGGTTGAAACATCAGCTTTCATTACAAACTAGTTTTTGCCCGCGACTTCGTTCGCGTGGAATAGTGGCATCCGGCAGATTTTTGGTTTAAACAATAGATCCTATGTCCTTCTCCTGGCTCTAAACTACCTCCCGGCCAGTTTTCAGCTAAATCGGGTCAGCCGTTCTTGAGTTATAAGTTGAGTAACTAACACGACTTTCTTTTATATATAGATTACAAATGCACCCTAATCGGTTCATCTTCGAGTCAATGGTTAAAAAATACGAGAAATAAAACAAAATCTTTATAAAATATCTATATTATGTAATTATATTCATATTTACAAAAAATAGTTTTACACTTATTATCAATATTATCTTAGGGTAGAATAAATCAATCAACTTTATTATTTAGCTTGGGTTCACTCTTAGCCGAAAGCAATTTACTTACGACTGACTTTAAACCATTCCACCAATTATTACATTACTTCCTTTTGAACAGTCGGTTAAGACTGAAAAACTCTGAATCGAGCCAAAAACTTGTACCTAAATATACAGTTCTGAAAATATTTATTATAGATGTTTTTATCTCACGAAAGCAGGTGAGCTGAACTTGTGTGTGTAAGTAGTGAGTTGTACGACTGGGCGACTCGACACACATACAGACACTATATGCAATTACATTTTACACACACAAGTATTAGCTTACCCGTTTTCGTGTAGCTTTCTTTAGCCTGGACGCATACATTCGGTTTCCTGATCAGGAATTCAGATCCAGAAACCGAAATACTCTTTTTTCGTACAAAATGTTAATAAGAGAGCACACATTCTTACTTTTTCCGAACGGAAAAAAACCTGCCATTCGTTTCTGTTTTTTTTTTCGTGCGTTCACATATTCAGAACCGGAACGTGTGCACTAGTGCCACGGAATCCCAATTCGGAATTCCTGATTAGGAAACCGAATGTGTGCATCCAGGCTTAAAGTTGACTTTACCCACATGCAAAAAAAAAGAAAATTCGGTAAAATGGTTTTAACAACATACAGGCTTTAGGGAACTGTGATAAACAGTCAGACATTTTGTATATTTATTATATAACTAGCTTCTGCCAGCGGTTTCACCCGCATCCCGTGGGAACTACTTCTCGTACCGGGATAAAAAGTAGCCTATAGCCTTCCTCGATAAATGGGCTATCTAACACTGAAAGAAATTTTCAAATCGGACCAGTAGTTCCTGAGATTAGCGCGTTCAAACAAACAAACAAACTCTTCAGCTTTATAATATTAGTATAGATAAATGTATAGTCATCATTGGTCATCCTTAGGCTTAAGTACACCGACAACATAAAAGTCAGCTTTGTCTCAAAACTGTTTACCTTGAAAATTTAAAGTAAGGGTCCGTTCAGACAGACCGGCTCGGAGAGCATCGGCGCGCATTTTAATTTCTACATAGACCGGAATCGGCTCCGATCGGCTCCGTTCGGTTGAAAGAGCATGCAATCGGAACCAAACGTCTGCAAGACCGAGAAAAATTACTCGATCGGAGCCGGCGCCTTCGAGCGCCTTCGAGCATTCTTAATGACAACAGCGGTGCACATGCAAAAAATTAAATTATAAATTTAAAAAAAACCCCCGACCCAAAAAAGTACGCAATTAGTATGACAAAAGGTTAAAAACGCTAAACCCTATAAAAAGCAAAAAATAACTTTTAACTCTACGTAAGTACCAACTAAAGCATGTCAGACTAAACTAAATTTTGTCGTGTCGGGGGACCGCTCTAATTTATTAGCCTAACGTTAGAAGTAATTAAGTATATACTACTTATAACTGTGTATATAATTTTGTTTTATACGAATGTTGTAATTAGGTAGGTATCATTTGATTTATGTAAGTATTTTTGAAGGTAAAAAGCGGTCCCCCGACACGTCAAAATTTAGTTTAGTCTGACATGCTTTAGTTGGTACTTACGTAGAGTTAAAAGTTATTTTTTGCTTTTTATAGGGTTTAGCGTTTTTAACCTTTTGTCATACTAATTGCGTACTTTTTTGGGTCGGGGGTTTTTTTTAAATTTATAATTTAATTTTATTTCATGCTTTTTGAAGGAGCTCCTTAATTTTTCCTTCTTTCAGTTAATTTCTTTTATTTTAAGATGGGGTCGCTCTATGCGATCTCGGCCAAAGGATGCTGTTTAACAATCCTCATAACATATTGGCTCTGGGAGAATTGCACAGATTGAGGAAACATAAACCTTTGGTCATTCTAGATTTTCAGCGAAGATATAAATCGGTTTATCCGTTTCATTCCGGCATTCCAGGGTTTCATCCGCCACATCCCATTTCCAGTATCAGGTTCTCGTCAATTGAAGAGAACTAGTCAAGACAAATTCAACGAGCCCAAACTCGATGGGTTTACTAAAAGGCAGTTCAGGGTTACGTCTCCTACCTTCGTGCCCTAACAGCAGACCAGCTCAGTGGTTCCAGAAGACATTAGTGTTTCAAATTTCAGATCCCACACATGCTTGCAAGTAAACTGAGCGTGTAACATTCCTCTCACACCTAACAAACGAGCTGATGACCTTGAAGACCTGAACCGATTTCCACCAAACATAGCTAAGAACACTCCCGAATGACACTCCTTTTAAACAAAAAAAACCGCATTACAATCGGATCATCCGTTTGGGAGCTACGATGCCACATACACACACACACACACACACACACACACACACACACACACACACACACAGACACGTCAAACTTATAACACCCCGTCGTTTTTGCGTCGGGGGTTAAAAATAAACCTTACTACAAATACGAAGTACTCGATTTTCAACGTGTTAAGAATTTGCTCTCCTCTCCGAGCCGGTCTGTCTGAACGGACCCTAAAAAATCATAGTCATCATCAGTTGATTTAATTGATTTCGCGCGATTTACCGCGGCCCTGGTACATACGCGGCTACGACGGAACACGACGGTTTTTAGTCAGTAAGAGTCTGACACTCCCTCACCGCTGCTAACCCACAGCGGGAGGGGTCATATGATGGTTTTGCCATAGTTAAAAAAAAGGTGCCTAGATGTCAGTCTCATAGACGCAACTGCTTAATTCGCCACCGACTTCTTCCGGGTTTCTCTCATCAGATCCTGACCTGATGACTATGGGACCACCTGGGAACTATACCTTATCTGTCTTCGAGTAATCGGTGAACATACATAAGAAAATAAAAAAAAATGAAAACTAAGATCCCGACGAATTGAGAACCTCCTCCTTTTTGGGAAATCGGTGAAAAACTGACGTTTATGTTGTCGGTAAACTTAGGCACCAGACGTTTCAAAGGGGTTCCAATTTTACATAGAGCATGGTAATTCTTTTACCAATTACACCTCTTAGGCTGCCTGTCCACCGGAGCAGAGCTAGGCTGCGGAGTGGAGAAACTGAGAAATATTAACCAATAGGATTGAGGAGCGGAGATTTTGTGCAATCCTATTGGTTAATATTTCTCAGTTCTCCACTCCGCAGCCTAGCTCCGCTCCGGTGTGCAGGCAGCCTTAAAAAGGTAATCTTACAAAATTACCTTTTTAAGGCTATATAGATATTTTTGTAATTTCTCTGCTTAATAATATTATACAAATTCGTTCACATAAATAGATCAAGAGCGCTTTTTAAAACTAAATCAGTTCCCTTCGGCCGTCTACGAAACCAAGAAAAGTCACTATTTCTACATAAGTTGTTACGTAGCAAGAAAAATAATTATTTCTACGCAAGTGATTACGTAGCCAGTCGAAGGGAATCAGTTAGTGCTAAATGGTCATTTCAAGTGTTGACAAAAATGCTTTTAAAGCGCAATCCGCAAACACAATAAAAACTAATATTAAAAATAAAGTAACAAAAAATATATTCATCTCAATTTTCTTTCAGTTTGACGAAATCAGTTCAGGAAAACCACAATTTTGAACTTAAAATAACATATTGCAAACACAAAATATTTTTATTTTTTTTCATTCTTGTATAACAAGAATCGTCAAGTTTTTAAATCGCTTCTAATCGATTCTATCTTATCGTTTTTTAAATCGCTTGGTAATCGAGCGAGATATTGGCGACCAAGTAGAAAAAACATACAAACATCCCAATTTTCAGCCTCCTCCTTTCTGGGAAGTCGGTTATAATTATATAATCGGCACGAATCTCTAGCGCTGACCTCCATCTGCGCAGAAGTGATTTATTAGCAAAGAACCAATCCCGAGTGACGGCTATGACGCGATGCGCTGCGGGCCAATCACCGCTTTAGCCCGCCCCCGCGCCTCACTTCATACCACAAAAGGGACCTAATAAATAACTTCTGCGCAGGTGAAGGTCAGCGCTCAAGATTCGTGCCGATGATTATACAAAAGAGCATGGGCACTTTAGTATGAACATTGTACCTACCCAGTTTTCAAAAATTGCTCAAGTGATGAGACCCATGTCATATGAAAGCTCTTGACGAGCACTCTCAATAGTAATTTGTTTTATGTCTACAGTTAAAATTATTTTGTACCATTTATTAATACATATTTTGCGTTGTTTAACTTTCTGAAGAATAGCTAGAAAACTATTTTAATTATTGTTTAATTTTGAAGAGTAATGTTGATATATGAGATGAACTGTTTTGGATGGCACGTTAAACTGTAGGTACGGCTGTCATTGAACATCCTTGACAGTCGTTGCGGGTAGTCAGAAGCCAGTAAGTCTGACACCAGTCTAACCAAGAAGTATTGGTTTGCCCGGGTAACTGGATTGAGGAGGACAGATAGGCAGTCGCTCCTTGTGGCACACTGGTACTCAGCTGCATGCGGTTAGACTGGAAGCCGACCCCAACATAGTTGGGAAAAGGCTCGGGAGATGATGTTTGTCGAGAACTTTTATATGACATTGGTCTTATTGTTGAGTTAAGAAAAGGGTACAAATTGACGCATAATCCTCTCAAGCATCAAAATTAAATTCGTCCGGTATAACATCAATTTCGGCAGACTTCGCCGCGATTAAGTCTTCAAGAGCTATTTTATCATTAGAATTCTCATTAATTTGCTGATTAGAATTATCATTCGTCTCCCCTATCTCAGCGTCTAGAGCCGCCATTAGGTTTGAATCGTCTAATTCTTCAACAAGCTTATTTTTATCATTATTTACTATAACACTGACAGCATTTTTATAATCTGTATCCGTTACGTCATTAATGTCATCTATTTTTGAGTTTTGACTAAAATTTTCCATTGAGAATTCGTTGATTTGAGATTTGTGCTCGGAACTAATTTCGGGTAGTGACGTAGCATTGTCACTGGTATCGATATTAATTTTATCGACACTTTCTTTTTCATTTTCGCTAATAACATCACTCTGAGTGTTATCATTAAGTAAACTTTCGTTTAAAGTACCAATAGAATTAGAATCTTGACTTTCAAAATCATTTTTTGAATCGTCAGCGTCATTCTTCAGTGAAACGTCATCGCTAACGTCATTACCTTCATTCTGATTTTCGTCTTTACTCACTTCTGGTAAATCGTCAATAATTTTAGTATCGGCAACGTTTTTACTTAGAACGTCACTATCATTATCGTCATTTATATTATTAATAGAAACATTCTTATTTGTATTATCTTCTAACCGAGTTAACTCATCAATATTATTAAGACTACTTAAATTATTTGAACCGTTTTCATTGCACACATTATTCTCATTATTCGCAACACTACTAATGTCTTTTTCTATCGATACTTGAGTCACATCACTAGCATTAATTTCACTTAAATTACTTTGTGCATTGATTTGATCATTTTTATCGATAACTTTGTTTAAACAGACCTCGCTACTATCGACATCAGCTGCTTTATCATCACTAGTATTAGTATTTTCAATGTCTTTATCAACAACAGATTCTTTGTCAACATCATCAACATTGTTAGCAACAGCACTATCATCATTATCATCAACAACTTTTGATACATCGTCACTAGCAGCCATTTTAACATCACTAGAACCGACTTGATCATCACTAGGACAAATTTTGTCATCACTAAAACCGATTTTATCATCAACTACATCATTATCAACACTAGGACTAATTTTTTCATCACTGGCATCAATAATTTGGTCACTAGGTCCAGTCTCATCATCTTTAGTAACAATTTTGTCATCACCGTCAACTTTGTCATCACCCGAGCCATTCTGATCATCAGTATTTAACTTATCATCACTAACATCCATACTTTTATTTTCCTCATCAACTTTATCACTTAAAACCGCATTTAAGTTACCACTATCATTCTTTTCATCACCAAAATCATCATCATCATCACCCAAATTGTTAATAATATTATTAATATCTCTTGTCACATCATCTTCTGTATCGTTCAGAAGAGAATCAAACGCATTCTTCTCTTGTTTAACTCTTCTGCGCTTTTTAGGCACTTTACCGAGACATTTTTTAGAGAATAAAGTCTTTAGAGTAAGATTAGCGAGTGTGTCCACTCTCTTCTGTTTAACAGAAGGGTCGAGTACAGAAGTGCAGGTGATGTCGTCGTCAGAAGAGTCTTCTGAGTCCCAGTGGATGTAGTTCTCTTCTGAATAGAACTCGTCCTTGATTTCGTCTTTGATTGCAACCATTTTGTCTAGACCGGGTTCGGATTTTATTCTGAGACTTGATACAGATGATATGTACGGGTAGATGCAGTTTTTGTCGAGGCCGAAATCCTGGGAACAAAATATAGATATTAGTATACTGTTGTCTGCGATTTATAAGTCGCAGATTTTGATTAATGGAGTTCTATGCTAAAACTTTTTATTGTATGTAACTGGTTTATTGAACTAGCACTTTTTCATAACAATTACATTGGGCAGTACCCCTTTTCACAACCTACAATATTGCTAGACATATTTATTTGTTGTTTTTATGAAATTTGCTATTTTTAGGGTTCCGTACCTCGAAAAGTAAAAACGGAACCCTTATAGGATCACTTTGTTGTCCGTCTGTCTGTCTGTCTGTCTGTCTGTCTGTCTGTCTGTCTGTCTGTCAAGACCCTTTATTTAGCATTGTTTTGGACAACGGCAAAATATTTTTGTTCCGTTTGTTGCACTGAGTGACCAATTGACTGCCTGGCCTTCCACAGTGTACATAATGGGATGGATTATCAGACTTCTACTGATTCAAACTAGTCACTGGAAGTCTGTTTCGTACGGTTTCACCTGTATCACGATGAACTATTTCTCAGACCTGAAGGAGCCTATATCATTTCTTACCTTCTAGGGCCTAGAATCTAGGCTATCTGTGCGCCTTTAAGCAGCATTTTGGGGTGAAGACGCAACAAACAGAGACAGTTTTTTTTTTAATTTATAATATATATTACTAATCCAACCAAGGGGTATTGGGTTGCCCGGGTAACTGGGTTGAGGAGGACAGATAGCCAGTCGCTCCTTGTAAAACACTGGTACTCAGCTGCATGCAGTTAGACTGGAAGCCGACCCCAACATAGTTGCGAAAAGGCTCGGGAGATGATGTTTGTCGAGAACTTTTATATGACATAGGTCTATCAGACTTCTACTGATTAAAACTACTATATATTACTAATCGGTTATGAATGTACTCACCGCGGTAACGTTGGACACGTCGTAGTGTTCCTGCTTGAGGTTGCTGAGCAGCGGGTCGCAGCGGGATATCCGCACCTGCGCCGGCTTCAGTCTGCCCAGTAGCTCCGGGGATACTGTCACTTCACCTGCAAAGTAATCATAACATGAGAAATTATTTATTTATTGATACTTTACTAGCGACCCGCTCCGGCTTCGCACGGGATAACAGTATTTCTCTACTATTTAATGTATGTACATATAAACCTTCCTCTTTAATCACTCTATCTATTAAAAAAAAACTATCTATCAAAAATTTAAGCGTCCAAAGGGACATGGGGACAGTAATAGTGACTTTGTTTAATACTATGTAGTGATGTACGAAAAATGATACATTGGCGGACTTAATGCGACAAGGCATTTTCTACCAGTCTACCATCGGGTTAGAGGGAGATAATAATAATTTTTCAATGGATAATATATTTCTGGGAAATATTATAAAAAATCTCACCTTTCTTCTTAGCTGTACAGACTAGTTCGTGTTTCTTCAGATTCTTCAATATTGCGTAGTTCCTCCTGCATTTCGGACATTTACCTGGTAATAAGAAAAACATGTCAAATATTATTTTTGTAAGGTTTTAAGTGTCCCGAAGTTTTTGTATTGGAACCTCAGACACTCAGCTGCATTCAGTTAAAATGATGAATATCTTAAAATAATTAAACCCGGCAAAATGTTCATCAAGTGTGACTATGTTACAAAGAGGATTCAAACTTAAAATCACAAATGTCGGCGTATATTTTGTTCATCTCTCTTTTCCAATGGCACCCTGGAAATTTTCAAAATTTTGGGTATAATTCTTAAGAAAGTCGCTGTTTTTTTAAAAAATCCTCTAATAGGGAGAATAAACAACTCACCGCCGGGCCTGTAGTCCTCGCCCATACACTTGTGTGTGTCCAGCAAGTGGTTCGTGGGGAACAGATGCCAGCACGCCTCGCATTTGACATCCGGCACCTCGGGCAGCGGTATGCATTGGTTGTTAGCGAAATGACTGGAATAGAATTAAAAAAATATATAAATAATTAGCTGTTCCTTGCGGTTTCACCCGCGTCCTGTAAAAACTAGTGGCTATAACCGAACAAAATAAATATTGTGTCAAACCAAATTTTGCTCTTTAAAATACGAAGTCCAGTTAGTATGATCCTTTTTGATAAATAACATCAAAAACAAAAAATCGCCAAATGCGATTAGAGCTTACACACAAACGTTGTCGTACCATTATAATTACTTACAGCGAATTGACACTTGTAAATTGCTTTCATAAAAGTGACATAATTTGTAGTTTGGTCGTTTGCACATAGTAATATCGCAGAACTTCTGAATAATTACTATAAGCAACTTACGATGAACTGATATGAGACTTATGTAAGCTACTTACACGAAAAAAAATTACAAGTAATTTTTTATGTAAGCAACTTACAAAAGTGCAAGGCCATGTCTGTTATAGTTCGGCCATTCAGAGAATGCGTTCCTGACACGTCGCGATTGAACTGACGACGTAATAACATTCATTGATTATTGATATAATAATGTTGTTTTAATGCTCCTCAATTGTTAAAACGGTAAACAACCAGCAAAAATATTTTTATCGTAACTGCAACGCCATTGCAAAGTTACGTCGTCAGTTCAATCGCGACGTGTCAGGAACGCATTCTCTGAATGGCCGAACTATAATGGGTGAACGATTTTTTCTAAGATAAAAATAGTGCAACATGTGTGTGCTGCACTATTTTCGTCTTCTCAAAAAGTCGGTTAGAAACTCCTAGTCAGAACGTAATGCAAAAAATCGGACCTATTATGTCTCAGTCTCTGTCTCTGTCAGTTGTACTCACTCATCATAAGCAGCCAGATGTTTGAAGTCTGCAGTGCAGCGTCTACAGTTGTAGGGGCGGCCGCGACTGCGATGCTGTCTGTGATGGGTAGACGCTTCATCTGCTGACGGAAACCACAGGCCACAGGGGTTGCAGGCCATACTGGAATAACAATTTAAATATTTTTACTAAAGTTCATTTCAAAATAAGTCTCAATAGGGTATTTGTTTGGAATAAAAAAAAAAAGAAATTAGTCTGTCCTTTAAATTACCCTATATACTCGTATTTTTTATTCGTTCACAAACAAATAACAATGGAAATACAACACGATTTAATTTTGTGTTACATCACCCTAGAAACTTTTCTTAAATAAAGTTTTTTTTACTTAATATTTAAAAAATAATACCACTTTTCGCTGAATTTTATAACTCAAGGACAGTCTTGCATTTAAACCAAATGTTTGGGCTTTGTTTTGACTTTTCTCGGTTCGATTTATGTGAAGATTGCACAAAATCAGTTTTTCATTTATCACTTTTTTTGTAACAAAACTCTGGACTTAATATGTAGTGAAGCATTTAGAAAGAAGAAAGAAAGAAAGAAAGAAAATCCATTTATTTCGAACACACGAATGACGCAAGAAACAAATAAGTAAATATGGCACAAAACAAACAATACAGTGAACATAAAAAGGAAAAAAAAACGCTGCAATTGCGTCACTCGTGCGTGAAAGGGACAGCGCTCAGCATAAATGCTGTATCTCGCGCACGCAGGCACGAGACAACAGCGCTGGTTTTCAGCGCTGACCCACCACGCGTCCTAGCCGGAACTACAAAACTTTAACGCTGTTTCGGCATAAATACACTAAATAAATAAATACATATATATATAAGTAATGTAAAACAGTTACAAGAACGATGTAAACTAAACAGAAGAACACAAACTAAAAACAAAATATAACACAATATGAGAATATCAGACATAGGACATAGACAAAAAAAGAGCGAAAAATTAAAATAGTCGAACAATGAGCGTCTCGAACCATAGACAGCGCCGTAAGTGTCATGTGTCAAAGATCAGGTTAACCCGGCCAATTACATGTGAGATATTATTTACTAGGCTACTAGTCCTACTAATATTATAAATGTGAACGTTTGTGAGAATGTATGGATGTATGTTTGTTATCCTTTCACGCAAAAACGGCTGGACCGATTTGGTTCAAATTTGGTACGTACGTAGATAGGTGATACCCTGGATTAACACGTAGGCTACCTTTTATCAACACACCACGCGGGCGAAGCCGCGAGCGGGAACAAGTATATAATATTTGTGTACAAAAACACTCACCGTGGACTAGTAAACCCAACGACATGCATCTTCATATGATTGGTGACCGCTTGCACCGTCTTCAGACCCTGGTTACAGACGCTGCACTGGTGAGCCGGGACGGGGGACGGTGGCCTTTTGGTCGGGGCCTTCGCTTTGAGCTTGGAACGGGGAGAGGTTTTGGGGGACGGTTTCGGTGGTGGGGATTTTGCTGCTATCCTGAGGAAGAATTGTAGAGGTTCATTAGCTGTGAGATATTTACAGACCTAAACATATTAGGGAAACGCAAATAGTGGTTAAAGAACCAACCTCTCAAGAATGAGTGTGTGGGTTCGATCCCAGGTCAGGCAAGTACCAATGCAACTTTTCTAAGTTTGTATGTACTTTCTAAGTATATCTTAGACACCAATGACTGTGTTTCGGATGGCACGTTAAACTGTAGGTCCCGGCTGTCATTGAACATCTTTGGCAGTCATTACGGGTAGTCAGAAGCCAGTAAGTCTGACACAAGTCTAACCAAGGGGTATCGGGTTGCCCGGGTAATTGGGTTGAGGAGGTCAGATAGGCAGTCGCTACTTGTGGCATACTGGTACTCAGCTGCTGCTTAAGACTGGAAGCCAACCCCAACATAGTTGAGAAAAGGCTAGGCAGATAATATAATGTACTTACTTGACTTTTTTGACAGGCGTATCCAGTTTGACCGGTTCTTTATCGCGTGACCGTTTCAGACGCGGCGTCAATAAGGAATTGTCTTCAGACTAAAAAAGGTAAAAAAATATATGAAAAAAGTGCTTTTGATATATCGGGTGTGTCGCTGTGTGCCTAATCACATTAAATTAAATACTTAATATACGTTAATATACTGGTTAAAATATGTCTGTAATGTACACACACATTACAGACATATGTGTGTAAATACGTAAAAGTTAAAAAAAAAATGCAGACAAAGTAAATAAGAGTTACAAACAACGGAAATTCTCCCTTGAAAACTGACAGCTGTCAACTGATCAAAACATTCGATACTCCTAACTTTATCTCTGCTTTACACATGATGTTGTAAATGGCTTATGTTTAACTGATCACCAGATATAGTAACAAACAGCAGACAAAAATAGTAAATGATCACCAAAATGAAACTCGCATTTTAATGTAAAACTATCACCAAAGTTTTAACACTTTGCTATCCTATTTAAGTGAAATTACTCCAAAATAAATCATGCGTAAGCCAAAAATAGTAAATGATCACCAAAATTAAACCACCATTTTAAAGTAAGATTATAACCGAAGTTTTTAAATTCTGCTATCCTATTTAAGCAAAATGAGTCCAAAAAAATCATTGTTATCCCAAAAGTAGTAAATGATCACCAAAAGTAGTAAATGATCATCAAAAAAGTTTTTACATCTTGCTATCCTGTTTAAGTAAACTGACTCCAAAAAAATAAGTTCGGCCTGATAAAATAAATGTAATAACATTATGGGGACCCTTTTCCTGCACTAGCGTGGAAAATTGTCTATTGCATGCCTCTAAACAGTGCGATAAGAGTGTATTGAGAAACACATTCTTCTTCTTCTTTCTCCTGCCCTGTTCCCAATTTTACTTGGCGTCGGCGCAATATGTCATTTTCTTCCATTTTCCCCTGTCACTCGTCATACTGACACTCACGCATGCATTGCAAGCCGGACACATAACTTAATATGGCATCATAATACTTTATTTGGTAATAAGCCTACATTTTATGGCAATCACAGTGACTTATTTAGGCAAAAATAATACATTAATTTGGTCGTCAAGAGTTGGTGATCATTTACTAAATTTGGTGGTCGAATACAATTTAAAGTGAAGTCGTGACTAAAATAGCTGGTACTATTACATTTTTAGACTTTATTTTTCTGGTGTTCAGTAGATATTTCTGGTTGCAAAACTTAGGGTATCAAAGCATTTTATGGTGGTCATTATATTTGTTCCCGTTGTAAATTATAAAAACGAAAAATGACTCCTGTGGCCAAACCACTGAATGGATTAGGTTATTTTTTTACAATTCGCCATAGAATATCATAAACTATATGCAATAGGATTTAATGTGATTGTGAACGACACACCCTGTAGATATTATTTATCCATGTGTGGGAAGTGGGAAATCTAATAATGAATGTGTACCTTTATTTCCTTCTTCAGTATAGACTTGGGTGTACTCTTTGGAGATTTTGATTTATCCTGTAATATTCAAAATCATAATTTGGTGGGAGAGTGTGTTAACCGTTAAGTCCAGTGTTTTTTTTTCTGTGAAGAAACTATACAGATTTTCTAGGTATGGTATATCCGAAGATGGGTGACCATCTTTTCATGACGATTTACTTTGGGACTAATCAACTATGTGAAAGGTGGCCCGATATCATACCTATCTACACTGACATAATAAAAAAAGAAACATTTCATTGTTTGGTTGTACCCTAACTACTAAACTGATTAGAAAAATTCTTTCACTATTAGGAATCCTCACTTTTCCCGAGTAAAATCCAAACTAATATTATAAATGCGAAAGTAACTCTGTCTGTCTGTCTACCTGTCTGTCTGTCTTTCTGTCTGTCTTTTCTTCACGCCTAAACTACTGAACCGATTTGTGTGAAATTTGGTACAGACATAGTTTGAAACTTGAGAAAGGACATAGGATAGTTTTTATTACAAAAAAAAAAAAATTATTCCGGACATATAGCGCCATCTATTGGTCAAATCAAAAATCTGCTGGTAGTCACTATTCCACGCGAACGAAGTTGCGGGCAAAAGCTAGTAGGCTATATTTTATTTACTTATTCAAATTGTGGGTAATAAGATAAGTTACAGAAAACATGAGAAGTAGAAGATTGTCATGGTATGGGCATGTAACAAGGAGGGATGATACGCATGCAACAAAGTGTGTGCTAAGTATGAATGTAGATGGATGGAGAGGAAGAGGAAGACCTAAGAAAAGATGGATGGATTGCCTGAAAGATGACATGAATAGGAAGAGAATGAGTGTCAGTATGACGAGTGACAGGAGAAAATGGAAGAAAATGACATATTGCGCCGACCCCAAGTAAAATTGGGAACAGGGCAGGAGAAAGAAGAAGAAACTGTGGGTAATACGGCAAGTTATACATAGAATAGAATAAATACCTGCAATCGACTGAGCGATACGTTATCATCTTTGGAGTTGTTCCTATGTCTGGTGAGCCGCGGCGGCGTCGGCGAGCGACGGCGACGACTCGAGCGGGAATCCGATGAACTGCGTTTTTCCTGTGAATAATACATTAATCCAAACTAATATTATAAATGCGAAAGTAACTCTGTCTGTCTGTCTGTCTGTCTTTCTGTCTGTCTGTCTGTCTTTTCTTCACGCCTAAACTACTGAACCGATTTGTGTGAAATTTGGTACAGACATAGTTTGAAACTTGAGAAAGGACATAGGATAGTTTTTATTACAAAAAATAAAAATAAAAAATAAAATTTATTACGGACATACAGTGCCATCTATTGGTCAAATGTCGAGCTGTTCCTATGCTCCGTAGATAGATGGCGTTAATCGCGCAATGGTGTCATTACACGTGTTCGGTTCATGTTATTGTTTTAATTCATCCTGCGGGAGCGGGAACTTCTCAAAAATCCCGCGAGATCGGGAACTATGTGGGTAAAACCAAAAATCTGTCGGAAGTCACTATTCCACGCGAACGAAGTCGCGGGCAAAAGCTAGTGTAATATAATTTTAGAAATAAACTACTGTATAATTCTGCATCTTCTTTAAGCTGTGCCCTATAGGGTAAATATTGTGCTACGGTAGTATGGGCACGTCAAATGTGTTGCTGGGGACCTTGTTGCGCCACTTCGTCATCCCAGCAAAAACGCATAGGAAGTGGTGAAGGGTGGGCGTTTTGGGGGCTGTCTTTTGTAAATTTCTGACGTTCAAAAAGTGCTGTTTAGCAGCCAAGTTTGATAAACGATTTTTTATTTGATTTTGTGCCAATAATGAAATAAATAATTATCTACGTATCTGGCATACGTAGATAATTATGCGCGAAAATGCAAGGTATACGATACAGATGTTATGGATAGAGCGAGGATAGCTGACTCCTAAGCCATGTGGGCTATATGGCAGGCAAGGACGGATAAAGCTTTGGCACTGGGGGGTCGTACAGTCGTGTTTTAAATGTAATTATTGAATATGTATTCTGTTATATAATACTTAACATAAATCTTAACTTAGAGCTTCAGGGCTCTCTCTCTCGCAAGTAAAAAAAATATGATTAATGAGAATGCGCGAACAGAGCTAGCGCGCATTTTTTGCACGGCAAATTTAACAAGAAAATATATCTTAAATGACTAAAAATAGGCAAAAGTGCACATATGCGCGTAAAAAAAGAGCGCGAGTGAGAGATTAAGTATAAGCTTGCCAGGCGCTAAGTTCGCATTGTTTCATTTACGTAAGACAGGCCCTTATGCACATACCTTGGACTTCAGATCCGGTTCTTTCTTGATGAGCACTTTGGGCTGCATCACTTTGCCCCTCTTGTGCTTGGCTATCGGCTCCCCATCAGAATCATCGTTAATGTACACCGGCTCTGTGAGTCCGAGGATACACTCTCCCGCATCTGGCTGGAAATAGTAAGATATACATAAGTTAGAAATAAATTATCAACTTTAAAGACGCGCGAAAGTGCTGTTCAAATCAGCAAGATATTTTCGACATTTAAAAAATTAAGAATAAATTCCCCGAAGTTCCGAGGCAACTAATTCCGGTAGACAGATACAAAGTAGCCTGCATATTTTCTGTTAAATGTATTACATACACATATCATTAAAAAAAAAACCATTCAATCGTTTTTGCAAGCTTACATTATGTCTTTGTCATTATTTTATGGTAATTGCAGTAATTTATGTGTAATCACGTCTTAAAAAATATATAAGATGTACTTATTTTCATCTAGTAACTGTTATCAAGTCATGTCTGGAGACCTCACTAAGTCTTATTAGACATACATATTATTAGATGGATTTATACATTATATCTGGTTCTAATAATAGACAGAAAAACAATTTCATAACATTGATTGATTGACAACAATATTGCTATATTGTGTTTTGAGTTACCTCTGTTATTGGATTGAGGTCAGATAGATTCAACAAATCTTTTAACAGCTTCTATGATAAATACAGTAACAGCTTACATAACAATGGTACACCACTGTGTTCTTATTAAATTTGAAAGAAATAACAAACAGCAGTATATCACATAGTAGGAGTAAGTCGTGGTGGCCTAGTGGGTAAAGGACCAATCTCTCAAGTATGAGGGCGCGGGTTCGATCCCAGGTCAGGCAAGTACCAATGCAACTTTTCTAAGTCTGTATGTACTTTCTAAGTATATCTTAGACACCATTGGCTGTGTTTCGGATGGCACGTTAAACTGTAGGTCCCGGCTGTCATTGAACATCCTTGGCAGTCGTTACGGGTAGTCAGAAGCCAGTAAGTCTGACACCAGTCTAACCAAGGGGTATCGGGTTGCCCGGGTAACTGGGTTGAGGAGGTCAGATAGGCAGTCGCTTCTTGTAAAGCACTGGTGCTCAGCTGAATCCGGTTAGACTGGAAGCCGACCCCAACATGATTGGGAAAAAGGCTCGGAGGATGATGAGTATATCACTTAGTAGGCACACAGTATAGAGCTTATAATAAAGTAACAAATATACTACTCAACGTGTTATCCACAGATTACCATACAGAATAGCTAGCTATTAATGGAATACATTCAAAAGACTTATTGCCAGGGCATTTACTTAGCTAATTGCCAGGGTTATGATCTCTTAAAATAGTTATCACTCTTTTTCACAGCTTTGCTGAGATACATGGTATCAGTAAAGCTAAACTGTTTATTGTAGGTGTCAACCAAGAAAAAATTTTTTGTTCAGGGAAAAGGTTAGCCGGATTCAACTTACAGCTCCTCTGGGCATGGACTGGGGCGGCAGGCCGAGCCTCAGCCGCGTCCTCTTGTTAGTCTGCCGGCACATCTCCAGGAACTCGTAGAAGTCATTCACCTTGTCCACGCACAGCTCACAGATGAGGGGGGGCATTTTATCATCTTGGTGCACCTGGAATGCAATTTTTTTTTATTTATTTATCCATTTAAGTCTGACACCAGTCTAACCAAGGCGTATTGGGTTGCCCGGGTAACTGGGTTGAGGAGGTCAGATAGGCAGTCGCTGTACTTACTTCGGCAGCACATATACTAAAATTGGAACGATACAGAGAAGTTTAGCATGGCCCCTGCGCTCCTTGTAAAGCACTGGTACTCAGCTGAATCTGAATCTGATTAGACTGGAAGCCGACCCCAACATGGTTGGGAAAGAGGATCTCGGAGGATGATGATTTATCCATTTAATTCAGGCCTCAAGGCCAATATACTATAGTACAAGCTTCAGCCAGCGGTTTCACCCGCATGCTGTAGGAACATCAGCACAAACCCAAATAAATAGCCTTCATCGATAAATGGGCTTTGTATCACTGAAAAAATGTTTCAAATTGGTCCAACATACAAAATGTTAGTTTGTGGGTTGTCTTAGTCCTCTTCATTACAGCTTCCACCCGCATTCCGAGATAACTGCTCCCCGTAACCAGATGATGATAAAAACTATAACCATGTCCTTCTTCCGGGTGTAAGCTACCTCCCCTCTAATTTTCAGATTCATAGGTCCAGCCGTACACGCGTGATAGCGTGACCAAGAGATATAGGGATTCGTTTTTAAATTATGTATACTAATAGTATATGTATATGAGTTTTATTACTTGATTGAATAAAAAATACAGGGGCAAAATACATGGATAGATCTGAATAACCATAGAAGTACTCTGTACTTCAAGAACGTGCAGTTAAAAGGTGCACTTATGATATTAAAGTTGCAAGCAATTAACTAAATGAGAATGCTAACCTATTTTCAAATTCGATATAAGTAGGTACGTTTTGATACAAACTTACGGAATTTCGTAAGAGTCTATACGTTTTTTTGACACTGCAGATTAAGTTAATTGTTTTTATAAGCGGAATAGATAAGTTTGATGTGTTATTTCAGACTTGAGTCTTCGCTATCGGGGGCATTTGTTTGACAACAAACAAAATATTTTCAAACACATTTTTACACAATAAGTTATGAATGGAAACGCTTGATTATGGTTCCAATTAGTCGCTATTCTAGTTTATTTCATTATTAGGCTATCATAACAGTTCTAAATACCTCAATTTGAACGCATTCGCGAATCTTTTGCTTTAGCTCCACATCAGTGTCGTCTGAGTCGACAACATTCTGAATAATCGGCATTTTGTAGCCCGCGCCCGCTCCACAGAGACGACATGCTCTGTATATCTCGTATATCGTCTGCTTGTCCTTTTTAGAGTTTAACATGCGATCCATTTTGGACATTTTTGCATTTCTATTGGAATTAAAACGACAGCTATGACGACGATTGCCGCTTTTCCGCCATTAGAAATGATACCAGGGTGAAAAACCACCATGAATAATAGTTTTTTTTTTTTCAGAAAATAAAGGTAAAAATCGACTAAGGCAATCGTTTTCGATCGTCGGCACCGCTCTGGTTTCTACACTGATTGTAGCAGCAGCATTCCGATGATGCTTTGCAGGTTGGCAGCAACGGTAACCAATTGAGCAATAGTTGTGAATGATGATGCTTCGCAAAATTCGCACAAAATTTTTAGAATTTATGAAAATGCGAATACCAAAATTCGTACGTCACTATATAGAATCGCACAACAATTACATACGGTTTGTTAACTATATATAGAATATTACGTATTTGACTAAAATTTACTATTTGTCTACGGTCTCAACTTTGCCATTCTAGTACATCTCTACACATTCTACTCTTCTATCTTATCTGTGGTTTGTCAATGTGCTAGTGAGTGGTTTTGCATGGTGTTTACTCTCAGAATTTTGCTAAATAGTGATAAAATAACGGTGTTTCTATATATTCCATCGATACAGTGTCGGCGTGTGCCGATTCCATGTTTTCAGTGCTTTTTTCCTTGTAAGTATTGTGTATAATGTTCGAAAACGATGTCTGTTTGTATAAACCAACCAATTTGAACGGTGTAACCGCCTTTTGTATATAATTGCACACATTTTTTTAGCGTGATTGCATGTTTTGCTTCTCTTTTGATGTTTTATGATTGTAGACTAGCTAATAATGGCGTTATTATCAAGTTTTTCATCTGTATATACTTTCTATAACCAATACGACGCGTATAATAAAATGCGTCTTAACAAATTTTCGTAAAATCTTCGTCGACCTCCCGCAATGCTATATTTGGCCGCATAATATGTCAAAATTGTCATAAATTCCTGTGTTCTCTTGATTATATACCAAAATTAACATTATCGTGTAATTTTCGGAGTTTAAATTCAAGTTTTTTCATCAAATCGAAATTTTGCCAAATTAGGTTAAACTTTCGGAAAGTATTTACATAAAAGTTAAGGTTATATTAGTCAAATTTAGTTTCAGTGGCCTTGACCTGCAAAGAAACTACAATTTGGTGGCAAATATTTTTTCAGTAGTACATACATAGTATAACACATTAAAAGTATTTAGTCATGACTGCTTTTAACATCTTAAAATAAGTATGAAGAAGGTTAAAATCTATCCAGGCCGTAATATGAAAATTTGGTTGGAGTGTAGCAAAGGGTGTGCAAGGCTTTTGGGACTTAGAAAATTTTTCATAAAAAATGAAAATTTCTGAAAATGCCTAGTTTTTCATTTCCATCGTATAGAATACCTAAAAATAAGACGAAAACCATCTGGGCACTTTTTGTCTAGGATCAAGGAGCCCCGCGTAACGGGGCTCCGTCGACTATGGACACCCCGACTTAGGGCAACCCCGACTCGGACAGGTTAGGTTCGAAGGGGATGGCGGGGTCTGCAAGACCCCGCCATCCCCTTCGTGGTTATTTTTTTTTAAACCACCCAGAAGTAGGAGCCCCGCGTAGCGGGGCTCCGTCGACTTTGCCTTTGTTTACAATGACCTTCAGTGCTCATTTTCAGGTGAACCGTTGGTCCTAGGCAAAAAGTGCCCAGATGGTTTTCGTCTTATTTTTAGGTATTCTATACGATGGAAATGAAAAACTAGGCATTTTCAGAAATTTTCATTTTTTATGAAAAAATTTCTAAGTCCCAAAAGCCTTGCACACCCTTTGCTACACACTAACCGAAAATTTTTCAGTGATGTTTACGTTCAAGTGTGAAAACGGCTCTGTCTCGAAACTCAAACAAATACTTCAATATGTCCTAAGTTAGTCCTTTATTTATATTTTTATTGAATTTAAGAATATTAAACTTTACTGTTTAGCTAGGTACCCTTTGAATTAAGACTTTATCGCAGACAACATAGAGCGAAAGTTAGTCCAAGTATAGTTGTTTATTGAATTTAAGAATTTTTAACTGTACTGTTTGGCTCGGTAACATTTGAATTAGACTTAAGCACAGACTCCACCACAACATAGCAGTTCAAACCAGTTTTTATAATTATGTCCCATAGAATTTGAGTATTCAAAAATCAAGTCTACCCATTCAGTATTACCTCAGAGAGGAGATATTCTATTGGTTGTTAAAAAGCTTTTCTGCTCTGCTTTGGTAGATTCTAGGATTTAGTATGTTCTTTCATAACGAAGGAATTATCATCATCATCATCATCCTCCTCCTCTGAGCCTTTTTCCCAACCATGTTGGGGTCGGCTTCCAGTCTAACCGGATGTAGCTGAGTACCAGTGCTTTACAGGGAGCGACTGCCTATCTGACCTCCTCAACCCAGTTACCTGGGCAATCCAATACCCCTTGGTTAGACTGGTGTCAATCTACATGAATCTGTCAAATTA
Organism: Helicoverpa zea; assembly: GCF_022581195.2. Lineage (NCBI taxonomy): Eukaryota > Metazoa > Arthropoda > Insecta > Lepidoptera > Noctuidae > Helicoverpa > Helicoverpa zea. The sequence goes on along the minus strand of NC_061481.1, from coordinate 5,475,857 downwards.
TCTCAAATCTTGTCAATCAAATATTAACCTTCCACTATTGTGATAAGGTGGAAAATCTATTGAAGACATTTTAAAAATTGAAGTAGGTTGATGTGTATTTTGTGGAATATACTCTGTTGTTGTAAAATTATATTAAATCTTTCCCAGTATGTATAGAAAACCCACCAAAAACATTAAATGTAAAAAAAAGCCAATCCTCTACGCAATTCCTCCACCGTAAAAAGTTTTGAGATCGCATAGAAGCCAAGTCCTGTTCTACTTTATTTGTAATAATAAATCAATATTTTGTGACTATATCAATAGTTTCGTTCACTTTACAATAATATTGACTTGGCCATGAGCACAATAAACTACAAATATAATACAGCATATCTTGGAGAGATGAAAGTCAAACATGAAGTTTAATATCACAGAATTAAATACTTTTAGTTTATTCAATTGTTACTTAATGACCGACAGTCAGTATCATCCAACATCAATGAACTGCACATGTACTATGGCGCATGTTTAGTGCATGGTGATCTCAAATTCCAACAAGTCCATAATCAGTCCAATCGTAAAATCATGTCCATATAGAATTTATCAATTCAATGGTATTTACACATTCTTACAAGGAGCGACTTTTAACTTGTGCTCATGGCCAAGACAGTATTATTGTAATGTGAACAAAACTATTGATATAGTCACAAAATATTGATTTATTATTACAAATAAAGTAGAACAGGACTTGGCTTCTATGCGATCTCAAAACTTTTTACGGTGGAGGAATTGCGTAGAGGATTGGCTTTTTTTTACATTTAATGTTTTTGGTGGGATCTAATTTATTTTTTGTAGATCTCTTTCTTCTCTAAGTATAGGTATAACAAATTAAATTAACTGACATGCAACTAACTCAATATATAACAAACTAAATATGTACACCTAAAGTAGCACGTAAACAATATTTTTTTTTACCTAAAAAAATTTGAAATTGTCGAATTTTTTAATCGAATATCTTTTAGAATAAAAGAGATTTATTTCAGAGGTAGATGACGCTATCACATGAAATTATTTGATTTTTTTAAGTACTACTTATACTAAGCTATGTAACGAAACCATAGCGCGATTTAGACCAGGACAACGCCATCTATCGAGCGAGCATGCAGTGTTTATCGCACTGCATTAATATGAAAGATTTTATCATTATTCATTTCATTTAAACCTAGCTTTTTTATTCATATGTTGTATATTTAATACATAATAACAATAAACCACTACGTAACAATAAAACAAATAGTAACATTTTGTACATAAATAAATAACAAAGTTATCAATGCAGTCAAAATTCATACACAATGTTCTTGAAAAACCGCAAATATAAATTTGTTTCCTATTTTTTTATTAAATATAATGTCGGGACATAATGTCGGGACACCTTTTCACACACGGTCGGTTAGCCCCATGGTAAGTTATTAATTAACTTGTGTTATGGGTGCTAACACAACTGATAAACTACATATAGCTACACATATACATATTTATAAATACATATTGTTACACCCAGACCACGGCCAACAAGCATGCTCATCACACAAATGTCGACCGAGCCGGGAATCGAACCCGGGACCTCAGGTTCGGCAGTCCGGCATGGTGACCATTGCGCCATCGAGGTCGTCAATTATTAAGTGTATTGTACGCTCATTTTATTATGTTAATCGACTCGCCAACGCACCACCACACAGGTCGACAGTCTGACAACGACTGACTCCCCACCGCTCGATCCGGTATTTATAACCGAGTGACGTATGCGCACGAGGCGTCATAATAATGACATAACCTATACAATGATGCACATGTACCTGCATACACTACATCTCTCCCTTGTTATTTTGATTTTAACCTTGTTTCAAAAAGTCCAACAATCAAACTCATTTCTTAAAGATCTATCAAACACCTGCAGCACAACAAAACCACGCTATCAGATCAGTCCACCGATCACACTGCCATCAAACTGATTTACTTTGTTCCGTTTCCATTTCATTTCCCTTTCCATTTAAGGAGACGACAGATATCGGTGATACTGCAGGACACTACATCCCTTCCCTTGTGAAATAAACATAAATAAAAATCCGTCCCTTTGCAGACGGTAACATACCAGCATCTGCTTCAGGCTCAACAAGACAAATTCGTAGCAGTGATATCAGGCCGGCAAGTTTAACTTCAGGTTTTGTAGCCGCTGTTCCGGCCCTGTATTATATCTACACTAGAGATGATCCGTCCATTTGGCAGACATCCCGCCAATCAGTCCATGTGAAATCAAGCAAGTCTCAAATATTGCTGTACCTTCAGATAATGAGCACTCATCTTGCTTGGTTCGACTTCACTTAAAACTGATACAGAATGCATTGTTCCAAGGTAAAAGATCGGCATTAGGGTACCTCATCAATGCTTTTCACTCATTCAAAACCGTACGAGCCGTACGAGGAAAGTAATCACATAAGATCGTCCCAATTGAATGGTGACCTAGATGGACTGTTTCCAATTTGATGATGACCATATACTTTGTCACCCATTTAATGGTGACCACATACTTTGTCTCCAATTTAATGGTGACTCCATACTTTGTCACCCATTTAATGGTGACCACATACTTTGTCTCCAATTTAATGGTGACTCCATACTTTGTCACCCATTTAATGGTGACCACATACTTTGTCTCCAATTTAATGGCGACCACATATTTTGTCACCAATTTAATGGTTTAAATTGTAGTTCTATGTACGAGTTAAGTACTTTGTGTGCCTTGTAAGCAAGAGAATGCTAACTCAACTAATTTTGGTAATATGTAGTTTTTAATTTGAGAGTGGAATATCAAAGCCTATCATTATCTCAGCAATGTAACAAACAATCTGGTCTTCAACCCTATTGATCAGCGCTGGTACTTTGCACGTTTCTGCTAGTACACTCGCTGAAATTCTGATATAGGCTTTAAATACCCTACATCAATGTATGTCCAATATCTAGTCAAGAAACTGTAAGCTTCTTAGCATTCAACACCCAACATATGAATACCTTACTGCATATAATAGTGCGATAGGGATACTTATATTTCGGTTAGGCATCCAAGAACACTATTATCACCGGACATTGCGTTCTGTAATGTTTGTTTGCTTTTCCTAATGTGGTTTTCAAAAATTTAAGTAGTCAAAGAATTATTATGCTTTGATGGTAAGCTTTTTAGTGTCATGGTTACATATTGATTATAACGAAGGTGTAAAGTAACATTACGAATCAGATTTTAACTAATTAGAACCATATTATGCAACGAACGCACTTTAACAGGTGTCACTAACTTTGCACTATATATTTTGAAGCTGTGACATTCTGCATCACCATAAAATAGAAGAGTCCCTGACCCTCAACTCATGCTCTTCTTCCTTTCAACAAGGTGACAGCAGCTCATAAACAGTTTTCTAGTCGATGCAATTTTCCTTTTGCAAAACAACCGCTAACCTTTCTAAAACATCTGTCTACACATAGATAAATGTGGGATTCTAATTCTATATCTCAATTTCATGAGCAGCTATGCTGCTCTCATGTCATACTTGACCTCATCAATTTGATGATCAGCTTTGTGCTGCTTCCATTTTTAATATTTTACGCTTTTCCAATTTCATGACCACGTATAGGTAACGTAATATTTTTTTTTTTTTTTTTTTTATGTAAGTATAGTTGGCTGCATAAGTATGTTTATTGTTTCGTTCAAAAGCGCTTACCCTTTATTGCAGCTGACTTTATCTACGTTGTTTTAGTTAGACAACCAGAATATAAAAATATTATTATCTTTTATAGGGACAGCACCCCAGTAAATTTTTAAACGATTTGGTGACTAAGGGCAATTTTACTTCCTATACTTTAAGGAACACTTACTCAGATTATATTTTGCAGTAGGACTTAGGAACTTAATAATATTTTAGTTATTATTAACCAAATGTCGACGCAACTGTGTAGTTTAATTAGCACAAAAGAGTAATAAATGTCGATAAATGTAAATAGTGATAAAGTTCTTTACCTCTCGTGCGATTCCAATTGTCTTACGGTAACCTAAGATTGGTGTTCTAAGATCAATTATTATTAACCCTAACGCTATGGACACAGGACATTATTTTGTTAATAGATATCCATCCCACCACCCATATGGATCTTATCTTATGGGATGGGTTGAGGAAATTACACAACTTTATATTACAAGTAGGTGTGCACTTCAAGAATATATTAATGTGATGATTTATTAACTTGAGATCAATAAATGGATTCTATTTCATATATGTTCATATATGGTTATGTTATTCGCCCCTATGGAAGCATATTCTTCCACAACTCTCAATGTACTTATACTGCTTATTGGTACTGCAATACTGTAAAACATAATTTGCAAATAACAATATTATAATGAGGGCCACTTTGTTAAACTATTTGTAAACACCAATGTAAATCAATAAAAAAGAGGCCAAGATACCAATTAAAATTCATTCAAGCCTGAATCTTGAAGGTTTTAAAAGCACACGCAATCATCAACTTTTGAGAACTTGATTGCAACAATCATCCATGAGCTAATCATCATTAGACAGTTCCCAGAGTAAGTATCTACATTGGAACTCCTTCCAGGTATCATCCTTAAAAGATTTTTTGTCACAGATGAGACGGCCCAGTTGGGTAAATGATGATGATGTCCTCCTAGCCGATTATCGGCTACGGGCGGCGGCTGTACTCACGTAAGGGGATTAGCCAACTGCACAGGACATATTATAGTGCACAAGCATTTGCGCAGACACAGGTGCACTCACTGTTCCTTCACTCTCATAACCCGATGGGACGGCAATCCGACACGACCGGAAAGAGATCAGGCGCAGGACCGACATTTACGTGCTTTCCGATGCACGGGTGTATCAATCACCAACTTCCAGGCCCGACCCGGGAATCGAACCCGAGACCTCGTGCTCAGCAGCCGCGCTTGCGACAGCTAGACCAACGAGGCAGTTGGGTAGATAAAGTAGCATTGTCAAATAAATCACAGATTGCTCCAATGCTTAGTTCCATATTCTTTTTGATCTAAGAGTTTTATATCAACCTAAAGTACTGAAATTACAATTGTGAGCTAGCATGTTTACCAAAGATTCTATCTATTGAATACCAAAATTTTGATCCATATTTTCCAGCTAGTATTGCTGCTTGTATGCTGTTCTACTGTTCTGTATCTTCTGGAATATCTCTGTTGTATAACAACCTCTTTAATACAGCAAAATAAAGTAAAAGTATTGAAATTATACCTGGGGTGACTGAGCAACTGTTATAATTAACACTATTATGGGTAGGCAACCCACTAGAGGTGTTGATGGACTTGGATGTTGTGCATAGGTGAATACATACCAGTTATAGCTGGGCGAGTTCTTCAACATACATGGCCAACCTACTACGGTCCCTCAATGTGCTGTTTGTTTAACTAGATACCTAGCACATGTTTGTCATTTGTAGAACCGTTGAGTATATAACCCACCAGTTTGTTCTTGTAATATCCTCTATATTGCAAGCACTTGAATTAAGTTAGTTAAGTACCAGAACAATATAGCAGGTATAAGTTGTTGACTAGACTCTGAGAAGTTAAGTTTGGAAGCTTTTTATGATCCAAATCACCGGGCACAGAAAATATAAAAATTATCAAGATTTACTATTTAGTTGTTGCAGTAGTTGACAACTATCGCCAGATAATTTATGCGTGTACAGTCAATTGAATGACCAGTAGATATAGACTACTGCCAACTGTCAAGCTGTCAATTTAATGACCAGTAGATATAGACTACTGCCAACTGCCAAGCTGTCAATTTAATGACCAGTAGATATACACTACTGCCAACCATCAAGCTGTCAATTCAATGACCAGTAGATATAGACTACTGCCAACAATCAGGCTGTCAATTTAATGACCAGTAGATATACACTACTGCCAACCATCAAGCTGTCAATTCAATGACCAGTAGATATAGACTACTGCCAACAATCAGGTTGTCAATTTAATGACCAGTAGATACACACTACTGCCAACCATCAAGCTGTCAATTCAATGACCAGTAGATATAGACTACTGCCAACAATCAGGCTGTCAATTTAATGACCAGTAGATACACACTACTGCCAACCATCAAGCTGTCAATTCAATGACCAGTAGATATAGACTACTGCCAACAATCAGGTTGTCAATTTAATGACCAGTAGATACACACTACTGCCAACCATCAAGCTGTCAATTCAATGACCAGTAGATATAGACTACTGCCAACAATCAGGCTGTCAATTTAATGACCAGTAGATACACACTACTGCCAACTGCCAAGCTGTCAATCTAATGACCAGTAGATATACACTACTGCTAACCGTCAAGCTGTCAATTTAATGACCAGCAGATTTTTGGAATAGAATAGGTCTTTATTTGCTTAGAATGCAGGCACTTACAAAATAGGATTGTAAACAACATAATAAGATCCGTGTACATTCCGCCTTGTTGGCATGCAAGCACAACAATTATTAAACACAATTGATTATAAGGCAAATAGGTTATTGTATTATATCCTCTAGGAAATCCCACCACTGCTAAAGTCGTCTTGACGACAATTCAACAACCAGCAACTTTATATTGCTTCCAATAAATGCCTATTATTGAATAAATTTTGATGCAGGTTTAAGAATGAGTAAACTGATCACCAAGTAATGATTTCGTATTATAAATTACTCATTTGATAAATATTAACACCTGCAATAAATATTGCTACTTCCATTAGAATTGTAACAAGGTAAACTTAAACAAAGAATTACGTAAAAAGGTTAAAATTTGTTTGCAATTCGGGTGATACATACATGAACATAAAAGTTATGTATACTTTGTCATTCTACTCTCTTCCCTTCCTTCTTTCCTTTTGCTCTTTTTAATATGATTGAATATTAACATCGGTCAGAGGTTACTTGTTGTCAAAGCTTATTTAGCATACATTAATTTGGTATAGGCATGAATAGGACAAATTATTTAGTATAACCTTGTATATCAAATATTTTTCTGGATCACAGAACTAACAGGTAGTTCAAAATTATAAAAATTAGATAATAGGTAACTGTTGGTCCAAACACTCACGGTTTTATCCTCGTCGCCAATGTATTGTACGCTCATTTTATTATGTTAATCGACTCGCCAACGCACCACCACACAGGTCGACAGTCTGACAACGACTGACTCCCCACCGCTCGATCCGGTATTTATAACCGAGTGACGTATGCGCACGAGGCGTCATAATAATGACATAACCTATACAATGATGCACATGTACCTGCATACACTACATTAAGTTTTAAGGTTTTTATAATTTTCCCTTTATATGTAGCTAATAACCTATCTTGATGCCAAAATTTGAAGGTTCTAAGTTTGCTAGAAGTACCTTAGACTTTTGATGATCGGTCAGTGAGTCAGTGACAAAATGGTGTAACTTTGATCGCTCATAACTCGTAAACTATTTATTCAAATGTCTTGTAATCTTGAGACTGAGCTTGTTCTAATACTTACTCTTGGTCATCGAAAACCTAAACTCCTAGCTTTGTTCACATGGAAGATACAGGGGACTGAAATAGCCGCGAAACGCTTCGAGAAAAGATGGTACGGCCGTGCCCGCTTTGCTCGAGTCTTGGCTGGGGCACTGCCGTGCCCTCAGATATCCCTACTAATATTATAAATGCGAAAGTAACTCTGTCTGCCTGTCTGTTATGCTTTCACATCGAAACCACTGAACTGATTTGAATAAAATTTGATACAGAGGTAGAGTTGATCTTGAGAAAGAACATAGGATAGTTTTTATCCTGGACTTTTGAAGAGTTCTCTTGGTAACGCAATATAACCGAACTTGCCGCGGGAAGCCGCGGGTGGAAGCTATACATTTACAAACTGGGGCATGTATAAAACAGTTGAATGCAATAAAAATAAAAACAGTTAAGGTAGGAAAGGTATTCAAAGATATTTCAATTACTTTGTGATTGCTTAGTTGTCCATGCCACCAAAAAAGGCTATACAATAAAATTATATTCAATAGAAATAATGCTTATTTCTAACTGTTTTCCAGGGGTTTCACCTGCATCCCATGGGAACTACTCCCTATACCGTACAGCTAATGTTACTCGGGAAGAGTGTAGCTTTCCAACAGTGTAAGAATTTACAAATTGGCTCAGTAATTAGGGAGCCTTTATGGTACGTTCACACGCGCGCGTTCAAATCGACATTCAACGGGCACAGTCACGTTCACGAGCGTGTAAACGGTACGCCCGAGCCCGTAAACGCGCCCGTGCCCGTGAATGCCGCGAATCGGAATCGGTCGAGTGTCGGTTTTTTGGCAAAGTTCAAAGGATGAATGTGCGGGCGCCCGGCGACTGTTTACACACGCGCGGCCAGTCAGTCTCCTGCGCTTTCGTGACGATTAAACGTTCTAAGAAAGTCGCTACGATCGGAGATTACAACATGGCGGAATTGTTAACGTCGTTCATCATTTTGATTCTTTTTCCAATAAAAATAAGTTAAGCCAAAGGCTATGACAGCAACAACACCGAGATCCTCGCTGCTCGCCATTCTTGCACTGACTGACACGACGGAGCGCGTGTGAACAGCTTGAATGTCCGCCTGCCCGCGACGGGCTGCACGCCTCGCAGCACGCCGGGCTGCGCGGCGCGCGTGTGAACGTAGCATTAGGATGTAAACAAACAAACAAAAAAAAATGTCTTTATTATATTGGTACTTGCTTCCGATCGCGGCTTCGCCCGCATGGTGTGTTGATAACAAGCAGCCTATGTGTTAATCCAGGGTATCACCTATCTACATACCAAATTTCAACCAAATCGGTCCAGCCGTTTTCGTGTGAAAGAATAACAAACATACGTCCATACATTCTCACAAATTTTCACGTTTATAATATAGTAGGATATATAATAACCTTTTATCAAGCTTTTTATCTAAAACTCAGTTCAAAAATAATTTGTTGCTAAAAATCAATGTAAATACAAAAAAACAATGACTTAATTCATTTAATTATTAATTTCTGATAGTATCTAGGTATTCGTGTATTAAATCCTATCAGCCTTTAGATAAGTGCCTACTCAAATGGACTAAGTAGTGTTTTTTAAGAAGGAATGTTACTAATTATTTTGATTATATTGTAAATCCTTCAAACTCATCCTCCTGCCCTTATCCCAATTTTATTTGGGGTCGGCGCAGCATGTTTTCTTCTTCCATACTCTTCTATCTGCCGTCATCTCACAAGTAACATTCTTTCTTACCATATCTACTTTCACACAATCCATCCATCGTTTCTTTGGTCTTCCTCTTCCACTATATCCGTCCACGTTCATACTCATCACCTTCCTCACAACATGACTCTCATCCCTCCGCATCACATGCCCATACCACGACAGCCGGTTTCCACGCAGTTTTTCTGTATTGTATTTTCTGTATTGTAGTTTTTCTATATTGTAAATCCTTCAAAATATACCTAAAATTGATTAGCAGCTACTAAGAATTTTATATGATTCATCAATACCCAGTCCTAAGTAGAGATATAACTAAAGTAAATTTTAATGCCTAACATGTTCCTAAATATAAATATATCCTCAATAATACCTGGGCAACCTACTAACCCTTAATTTAATTACTTTTTCACAAACAACTAGTTGTCAGACTTCCTGGCTCCTGATTATTCGTAACGACGATAATTATTTCCCCGGGATACGCATTTTAATGTGCCCTTGACAAACACAAATTAACCTATACATACACGACATAGATGGTACCTTGTCACCCATCCCCGGACTGACCGCGCCAAGCGTTGCTTAACTTTGTGATCGGTCAATCCGTACGGTTTTGACTTAGCGACGAGCGCCCATCCACGGACCGCGCCAATGCTTAACCGTATCGATAAACCTGCGCTATTACCTAGCTACGTATAGAAAAACAAACATATAACTGACCTACATAATCAATGTTTATAAACATAGATTATATATCAACAAAGCGTGCAAAATACCCTGAAACGATTTCACAATATTTACAAAACATTGCGCAATACACATGTATTTAAAATTTCATAAAAATAATGTTTCCATTCCTATTTTAAATGCATTTACTTTTAATCTATGATATAGAGCAGCTTAACAAAATACCAAAAGAGTTTTAAGTCATAAAAAGTGTTTATTAAAAAGAAGAAAGTGTGTTTTTTGCTATCGCTTTGCACACCTCCCCACAATATTGCGTCACATTTCGATACAAGGAAAACGGGTGGGTATAAAAGGCCTCGTAGGCGCCCATTTCGTTCAGTCTAGACTTGATACGCAGTCACGCTGGTCGTTCTCACAACGAGCAGTTGTATGAGGTCCAAATAATATATAACGCCCATATATTATTATATTTCCACATACAAACACACTGAAAAAAGTTTCTTTATATACATATAAAAAAAAAGTTAAAGTTATACTTTTTACTGTTCAGTTAAAATATTTTGTTAATATTTTTGTCTGCAAGTAAGTCCCATTTCTTCAATCTTCATAGCATTTAAATTTTTATATATTAGTATAAGTATATTTATAGTATAATATTTATTATCTAAGTACTTATTTATATGTAATTTTGGTGTCCTAAGCCGATTATCGGCTACGGCGGCTGTTCTCATATAAGGAGATCAGCCAGCTGCGCAGGACATATTATAGTGCACAAGCATTTGCGCAGACAAAGGCCTAAATACCGAAACCCCTAATAAAAATAATAATACAGGGTAATGTTTCGTTAGCTAGAGCTACTTACGACCGTTTCAATATTCTATCTGTAATTTTGCTTACTAGAGATAGGTATTTGATATAACTTGGGGTATGGGGTTTATGTCGAAATTTTATATCTATTAAGCAAAACAAATACTATTGGGAACGCCCGTTAACACATAGGTCTATACTTATAGACTTTGTGTACTAATTTCACAAATAAGACACAAAAAAGTTATACATAAAAGCCCAAATGTGTATTGATTGTCTAACTTCAATATTCCTACGGTAGTTAACGTCAACTATTCATACTGCCTGGTTATTGAACTTCACGGTTGGAATAACAAAGTCAGTGAGTCATTAGACCACTCAGATAACGTAAAGATATATAAATTAAAGTCTCAACCAGGGGCCCAGGTAACTGGGTTGATGCTGCATGAGGTTAGACTGGAAGCCGACCCCAACATGGTTGGGAAAAGGCTCGGGAGATGATGCTACATATGTTCGGATGGGATGGGAACGTGGCACTCACGGGCTTTCATGTCCTGGTCCCGTTCTCGCTCCCAGCCGAGGTTTAATCTCGTCACTTATGCAATGGCCTTTAGATGGTCTCTTAATTAAGAATTATATCTATCGCGGGTTCGATACCCGTGCTTATTAACAAATATTTTAATGGCTCGATATTTAAATAGTCAATCCCCCGCACTCAGAGACATTTAATGATAACTTAAGTCATCCTTAGTGACAGATTCTCATAGAAATTCTGCACTAAGGAACGGCTTAAGTAACCATTAAATTTTAATGTGCGTGTGTCCAAATGTCTCTTTGTACATATAATATTATTTAACAACGAGATGGAAAAAATATAACTTAATAGCTTAACCCCCGCGGTTTCACCCGCGTCTCAAGGGAACTATTTTCTGCACATGGATAAAAAGTAGCCTAAATGTAATATGATATATGAGCTTTATTACTGCCAAGTTTCATCAAAATCTATCCCGTAGTTTTAAAGTGACAGAGTAACATACATGAATACAAACTTTCGAATTTATAATATACATAAGTAGGGTTATGGAGGGTTTACACGGGTGACTAAAGCCGCACGATTTTTGCCGTGCGGCGTAAATCGTCCATCTAAATGGCAATTCGCAAGGGCTTATGTTTAACTGATCACCAGATATAGTAACAAACAGCAGACAAAAATAGTAAATGATCACCAAAATGAAACTCGCATTTTAATGTAAAACTATCACCAAAGTTTTAACACTTTTCTATCCTATTTAAGTGAAATTACTCCAAAATAAATCATGCGTAAACCAAAAATAGTAAATGATCACCAAAATTAAACCACCATTTTAAAGTAAGATTATAACCAAAGTTTTTAAATTCTGCTATCCTATTTAAGCAAAATGAGTCCAAAAAAATCATTGTTATCCCAAAAGTAGTAAATGATCACCAAAAGTAGTAAATGATCATCAAAAAAGTTTTTACATCTTGCTATCCTGTTTAAGTAAACTGACTCCAAAAAAATAAGTTCGGCCTGATAAAATAAATGTAATAACATTTTGGGGACCCTTTTCCTGCACTAGCGTGGAAAATTGTCTATTGCATGCCTCTAAACAGTGCGATAAGAGTGTATTGAGAAACACATTCTTCTTCTTCTTTCTCCTGCCCTGTTCCCAATTTTACTTGGCGTCGGCGCAATATGTCATTTTCTTCCATTTTCCCCTGTCACTCGTCATACTGACACTCACGCATGCATTGCAAGCCGGACACATAACTTAATATGGCATCATAATACCTTATTTGGTAATAAGCCTACATTTTATGGCAATCACAGTGACTTATTTAGGCAAAAATAATACATTAATTTGGTCGTCAAGAGTTGGTGATCATTTACTAAATTTGGTGGTCGAATACAATTTAAAGTGAAGTCGTGACTAAAATAGCTGGTACTATTACATTTTTAGACTTAGTTTTCTGGTGTTCAGTAGATATTTCTGGTTGCAAAACTTAGGGTATCAAAGCATTTTATGGTGGTCATTATATTTGTTCCCATTCGCAAGTGACTAAGCCGCAAGCCCCGAAGTTGGGTAGCATCCGACTTGGCCGCGCGGCCAAAATTGTGCGGCTTTAGTCACCCGTGTAAACCCCCCATTAGAATTAAGATACATCTACTTACAATGCAAGATATACCAACTTTTAAGCAAATGCTAGCTTAAATAGTTAAATGCTACATAAACATATTTTTAACCGACTTCAAAAAAAAAGTAGGTTCTCAATTCGTCGAAATCTTTTATTGAATCACCGGACACACTAAGCTTATGACGTATCGTCAAAACCTACGTATTTGAGTGGGTCGTCGCTTCTGATATGATATCATTTAGTCAACTGAATTATTGATTATCCCTACTAATATTATAAATGCGAAAGTAACTCTGTCTGTCTGTCTGTTACGCTTTCACGACTGAACCACTGAACTGATTTAAATTTGACACACAGATAGTCTAGGACTGAAGTAAATATATCCATCTATTGCCAGAGTCTAGAACCTGAGAAAGGATATGGGTTACATTTTATCCATCTGCGGGTAGTAGTTCCCTCGGGACACGGGTGGAACCGTATGGTATAGCTAGTTTTGATATCAGCCAAATATAATAAGTATGCAACTCATTCATGCTCAGAGCCAAAACTCTATATGCTACATTATTTCTATAGCGGGTTCGATTCCCGTGCGTAAGAAATATTTTGATTCCCGGTTCTTACTGAGTACCGATTTGATCTACGCACATAGGGGTATTTTGCACTTTTAGCCGGGCGAAACTAGTAAAAACAAACTTTCACATAAAAGAAAAAAATTCTACTTGTTAGCCAGCCAGGTAACTACTGAACGAAATCTGAGCTTTTTTGGACTCCTACCCACACGCCAGCTACCCACAAATCTGTCAGAACTTGATCGTTGTCACATGCACTCACGTCAGTTACTGACTACATTAAAAACGTGCCGTGTTTGATACCTCAGAGTTTTTTATTGTGAGTTAGATAACCAAAACTACTATGGATTATCATAATACAGGTAAGAACAGTTTTATTTGTTATGATTTACTAATAATAATAATAATAAGCCCCGCAGGGCATCTGAGGCGGATGACGGGGAGTAGCGACCCCGCGGGGCTATATATCCGAGTGCTCCAGGGAGAGTATACTGTCCCCCACCTCCGGCTTGCCGGAGTGAAGCATGACGGGGGATAGGTCTCCCGCCTCTTGGCTTGCCTTCATCGGCCGGTCAGAGTGGAGTCGCTAGAGCAAGGTTAGTCCTGCTCGGAGGGTAGGTGCCTCGTGGTAAGTGGCGAGTGGGCCGGTGATGCTGGACCCACAGGGAGCGCGTGATCTGCGTTTAAAGTCCGCCGAGGTATCCTCACCCTTCTCAGCCGCTCATGTCCCTGTTGCCCTCTTGTTGCTTTTCAGTGACTGATTCCCGGGGGCCCAGTAAGTGAGTTGGCGAGTCTCCACCTGCCATTTTAACATGTATTTAATACATTGTCATCGGCAGGTGCCATAGTTCCCGTAGTTTCCCCATTCCTAGTCCATTAGCATCCCATCACAATAGCCTAAGTAGTTTTTCATCCATAGTTAGCAATAGTTTAGCACAGAACCGGGGATTGTCCTTGGGCACATTTCTATAGTGTATACAGGGATAATCGTCGGTTTTGTGTTACCATTTCATTAAAGTTGTCTCAAAAGGGCTTCAGCGTGTTGGCTTCGGCCCCACGTTCGCCTTCCAAAAATCCGGGACTCTGTAGTCCCGTGGTCGGTTAGAGACATACAAATAATAATAATAATCTTCCACGCCGATTTCGGCAACGGCGACCACTTCGACCCTAATGGCGTGCGTGTGCTCTCATGTGGCTGGAGTATCCAATTTTGTGCGTGAAAGTCCGCGCACACTGCGGACATGTCAGGGTACCAGCCACAAAGTTGTAGTTGATAGCTACAGGTGGTCGAGCTTTCAACTCATCTCGTTTGGCATCCAACTCAGAAAGTCGGCGTGCTTCAAAGTCAAAGACTTTGGCTTTAACGCGGCTTCTCCAGTCTCTGCGGTTGGATGCCAGATTCTCCCACTGAGACGGGTCAATGGAACAGCTTTTCATGTGACGCTTCAGCACATCCTTGTATCGCAGCAGCTGTCCGCCACGTTTCCGCTTGCCCTCCTGCAACTCGGAGTAGAGGATGCGCTTGGCCACTCTAGTATCCGGCATGCGCAGTACATGCCCGCACCAACGAAGCTGTCTCCTCATGAGGTATGCTTCAATGCCACCTACATTGGCTTTCCTCAACACTTCTGTGTTACGCACACGATCAAACCAACGGATATTTAATATTTTGCGCAGACATTTGAGGTGGAAGCGGTCTAGTTGCTTGATGTGGCGTCGGTACGGTGTCCATGTTTCCGCTGAGTAGAGTATACAAGGCAACACAACTGCCATATACACAGAAACCTTTGTGGATATCTTTAGGTCATGGGAGCTGAAGACCTTCTTGTCGAATTTGCCGAAAGCAGCGGCTGCAGCACCAATTCTGCTATTGATTTCGGCGTCAAGGTCGCACTTTGCTGTTATAGTGCTCCCCAAATATCGAAATTTATCGACCTGCTTCAGGACATCTTCACCAAGCATAATGGTCAGTTCTTGACGTCCGTGATTATCTGAAGACATTACTTCTGTCTTTTTGATGCTGATTTTTAGACCAAATGTACAGCACTGCTTGTGAAGGTTCGTGACTAGCTGTTGCAGGACTTCAGGGGATTCAGCCACGAAACAGAGGTCATCTGCATACATAATGTCCTGTATATGTGCATAGGACACCTTTGTGGTCGCCTTGAGTCTATTCAGGTTGAAAAGTTTGCCGTCAGTCCGATAACGAATACGAACTCCTTCAGGAGAAGAATTCAATACTTCCCGGACTACAACTGCGAAATATAATGCAAACAATGTGGGAGCCAGGACACAACCTTGCTTCACTCCACAGGTGACGGAGAAGAAGCTCGATTGGTCATCTTCAACCGCTACACAACATTGCATGTCATCGTGCAGGAGTCGCAGGAGTCTTATGAACTTCTCTGTACACCCCAACTTTCTCAGTACCTTCCAGAGGGCCTCGCGAGGGACGCAGTCAAAGGCTTTTTCCAGATCAATAAAGCAGAGATACAAGTGCTGTCCCTGCTCTCTACTTTTTTCCTGGAGTTGACGGACTGCGAATATTGCCTCACAAGTTCCTCTGTCTGGTCTGAAACCAAATTGGGTTTCCGGCAGAATCTTTTCAGAGAGGTTCCTGAGGCGGTTTAGAAGTACTCTGGCGAAGACTTTTCCAGAGACAGAGAGCAGTGAAATACCGCGGTAAGAACCACATTCCGACCGGTCGCCTTTGTTCTTATAGAGAGCCCTGACGCGTGATAACTTAAAAGTTTCAGGAACTTGTTCTTTCTCCCACATAAGCACAAACATTTCCCAGACGCGCGAATGCAGTTCCTCGCCGCCGTACTTCAGAAGCTCACCTGGTATAAGGTCTAGGCCAACCGCACGCTGATTTTGCTGTTGTTTGATGGCACAAAGCACCTCATGTTTAGACAAGGCATCATCCAATTCTTCTGCTATTTGAAGTTGAGGCAAACTGTCTATGTAGTGTAGATCGGCTGTTCGATCTACATTAAGTAGATTATTGAAGTGTTCTGCCCAACGATCTAACACTTCATTTTTGCTTTTCAGCAGACTTTTACCATCCAGCGACTTCAGTGGTACCTTTATGAAGTTGGTGGTACCCAGGAGATTGCGAATTTCGCTATAGAAATCACCGAGCTGATTACTATCAGCAAGCCACTGGATGTATTGAGCCTTGTCTTGCCACCATTTATCTTTAGTGTGTCTCGTGAGTTTACGCAACTCACGGTCACACTCTCTTATAAGTGTGCTGTTATTACTGCGCCTGAGAAGGTCTCGGTGTTTGGCAATAGCTTTAGAAAGAACTTCGTCGTTCTCATCAAACCAGTCTTGCTTGCGTTTATTTTTTAGCCCTATGGTGTTAATGGCTACGTCAAGAATGGACGACGATAAAGCGTTCCAGTCTGCATCAATATCACCGGTATTTTGATGAGAGTGTATATCACATGCCAGCGTTTCAGCGTATTTGCTTCGGGGTCCCGGATGTTTGAGTTTCTCAATGTTTATGTTCTGAGGCTTTTTCCTGCTAGCCCTGAATGGTCGCCGAAGGCAAAGACGCAGTTTGGTGACAATTAGTCTATGGTCCGTCCAGCAATGAGCACCGCGCATAACACGAGTGACTAGGACCTGAGAGATGTCTCGCTGCCTCGTGATGGCATAGTCAATGAGGTGCCAGTGCTTAGAACGTGGGTGCATCCACGTAGTTTTGTGCTTAGCAGCAAGGCGAAACATGGTGTTTGTGATTGCAAGTTGGAATTGAGCACATAAACTAAGCAGCAACTGGCCATTAGAGTTGATGTTGCCTACCCCATGTCTACCCAAAACTTTAGGCCACGCTTCATAATCTTGACCAACTCTAGCATTGAAGTCCCCTAACAAGAGAATCTTTTCTCTGTTCGGTATTTTATGGAGACATTGTGTAAGTTCTTCATAAAATTTATCCTTGATGTCGTCAGAACTACCTAGCGTCGGTGCATAGACACTGATAACATTAAGGAAATTGTCACCGTCTAAGTGAAGGCGCAATGTGGTTATACGGTCCGAGATGTGGATTGGACATTCTTGAAGTGTCTTCACAAGATTATTCTTGATCACAAAACCAACTCCCGACCTTCTTGGTTCTGTTGCAGCAGTGCCCTTCCAGTAGAAAGTGTAGCCACCGCCATGCTCGACTAGCTCGCCCTCATCGGCAAGGTGGGTTTCGCTTACAGCAGCTATATCAATGTTGTAGCGGCGGAGTTCTCGAGCAACTATGGCTGTTTTCCGTTCTGGGCAGGCGTTTGTCTCGCGGTCGAGAAGGGTGCGAACATTCCATGCACCAAAAGTTAGTAAAGGTGTTTTACGTTTATTACTGTTGTTGTGTCGACCACGAATAAAAAGATGCGGAAGCAGCCGTGGTTACTGCTATCCAAAGAGTGTTTGGGGTGAGCATTTTTTTAGGGCACCTTTTCTAGCCCCCTCCCAGGCTGAGCAAGGAAAGCAGTGCTCCCCTAAAAAGGGCTGCTTTGTCGCTCTGGGTGCTGCCGGATTCCCTCTGTCCCCCCAGCTCAAAGAGAAAACGACCACGGCATGTACTCACACCCCCAGAGCCGCTAGTGTGCAGGTCTCAGACAAAGCTCAGGTTGCATCAGCCCGAACCTCTCTACCTCAACCTATCGCCACTAGTCTTCGCCAAATCGGGGTCCATTATACGGAAGCAGTCAGATGCGCAGGATATATTACAGTGCTCAAACATACGCGCAAACGCAAGAGCACTCTCTCGTCTAACATCCCTTTATCCGATGGAACGGTGAACCGCTACGATCGGAGAGATGTTAGATGCAGCAGTTTGACATACGATAACACGATCCCTATCGCTGCCTCTAGGCCTTCCTGCGATGCCTCGGTGTCTTGCCACCAGTGGTGGTCTGCTATTTAGCCAAGACACAATTTCGGGGGATTTCCGATCAGGCTTGGGAGATGTTGTTACCAAGCGCCGGCGCCGACGGTAGCCGCCGCGCTACTGATGGCGCTCGCCGCCGTGCGACACTGTGCACGACACTGTGGCGCCCTCCAGCGGACACGCCAGGTACTGTGGAGAGCCTGCTGGCGCACACGTCCGGCGCCGGCGGCGACCGCCGCGCTAATGTTTACGTGTAATTTTAAGATACAAAATCAATTTTTGACATTCAACAGTTTTTAACGTTTTTTTGTATGAATTCTACTATTCTCAGGGATTAAAGTTATCCTTCCGAGTGTTTCCGGGTAACGATTTCTGTTGTAACGTATTACAAAATCTCTCAGGTGATAGATATTACACACATTGGGTGCTACTTTTTGCTACTTTGCTTGAAAATAATGGTTAATGGTTTTTAGCTAACATCAGCAGAAAAGTCTAAGTTTTGTCGAAAGTAGCAAAAAGTAGCACCCAATGTGTGTAATATCTATCACTTGACAGATTTTGTAATACGTTACAACAGAAATCGTTACCCGGAAACACTCGGAAGGATAACTTTAATCCCTGAGAATAGTAGAATTCATACAAAAAAACGTTTAAAAATGTTGAACTTCAAAAATTGATTTTGAATCTTAAAAATACACGTAAACATTAGTAAATCATAACAAATAAAACTGTTCTTACCTGTATTATGATAATCCATAGTAGTTTTGGTTATCTAACTCACAATAAAAAAACTCTGAGGTATCAAACACGGCACGTTTTTAATGTAGTCAGTAACTGACGTGAGTGCATGTGACAACTATCAAGTTCTGACAGATTTGTGGGTAGCTGGCGTGTGGGTAGGAGTCCAAAAAAGCTCAGATTTCGTTCAGTAGTTACCTGGCTGGCTAACAAGTAGAATTTTTTTCTTTTATGTGAAAGTTTGTTTTTACTAGTTTCGCCCGGCTAAAAATGCAAAATACCCCTATGTGCTACGTCCAAATCCACTCAGCCGTAAGTAAAAGCGTATTAAAGCAACAGTGTTATGTATGACGTGGGCACTATTTTTTAAATATGGATAAAAATTTGCTTATATGTTATCCTGTTAAATGAGCTTATTACTGCCAAGTTTCTTAAAAATCCATACTGTGATTTTTGCGTTTTTTTGTGACAGTTATAAAAACATAGACTTAGGAATTTATCATCTGTAATGTAATAATTCAATGTGTATTTCTCTTGTTTCAGAAGTCATGATGTTCAAAGTCTAAATAAAAATAGTTTATAAGTGAAGTCAACAATTGGATTATAAGGAAAACCCGGAAATATCGACACCATGTTCCAGAAACCAGCTTTTGGTTCTAACACGACCAATTTTGGTAAGTCTTCTATTATTTTTTTTAAATCATCTGCCTAGCCTTTTCCCAACTATGTTGGGGTCGGCTTCCAGTCTTACCGGGTGCAGCTGAGTACCAGTGTGCCACAAGAAGCGACTGCCTACCTGACCTTTTCAACCCAGTTACCCGGGCAACTCAATACTCCCTTGTAAGAATGTTTTTTGGCAGGTTCACTATCTTCCCGTGGGAAGAGAACTTTCGCCCCTACCCGGAAAACAATGAAATAATTTTTCAAATCGGTATATTGATTCTGAGCTTTTAGGGTACTAGCCGTTTCCCCGCGGTTTCACCCGCGTACCGTGGGAACTACTGCCCATACCGAGATAAAACATAGCCTATGTTACTCGGGAAGAGTGTAGCTTTCCAACTGTGAAATAATTTCCGTAGTTTCGGAGCCTTTAAGGCAAAACAAACAATTTCTTTTTAATTTTCTCTCTTTATTATGAGTCTATATTATTTTTTAACTGCCTCGTTGGTCTAGCTGTCGCTAGTGCGGCTGCTAAGCACGAGGTCTCGGGTTCGATTCCCGAGTCGGGCCGAAATCGCTTTGTGGGTTTTAGAAGACTTTCACAAAGCAGCCCGGAGCCTGGAAACTGGTGATTGATACACCCGTGCATCGGAGAGCACGTAAATGTCGGTCCTGCGCCTGATCTCTCTCCGGTCGTGTCGGATTACCGTCCCATCGGGCTATGAGAGTTAAGGAATAGTGAGTGCACCTGTGTCTGCGCAAATGCTCGTGCACTATAATATGTCCTGCGTAGTTGGCTAATCTCCTTACACGAGAACAGCCGCCGTAGCCGATAATCGGCTAGGAGGACATCAGTATCATCATCAGTATATTATTTTTGCTTGCTTATCAAAAATACCGTTTCCATTTATATTGCTGCGCAATTTACTCAGAAATTTTCCATGACGTCACAAAGCAATGATGACTCATACGTACAAATATGTGTGACGTAAGCCTGAGTCATAGTTATTTTTAGCTCGCACTATCTTTTGCGCAGTAGGTATACGAGTTCGATTACTGAGTTGAGGAAAATGTTTTCTTTGAAACGTACTTGTGTCTATTTTGATACCGACTTTCATAGCGAGTTTTTGGAAGTCGGTTTATTAATATGTTTTTTTTATTGACTTTCAATTTCTTAGTAATTTTTTGGCCAGTGGGTGGGTACCCTTTTCACACCTCCGCTAAACGCTGATACTTACGAACTTTAAAAAAATAATAATAACACCTACTTCAATAAAATGTACTTAAAATCTTCTCTTAAGTTTGACAAATAGGTACTATGCTGAGAATCCCATCAAAATCGGTTAAGACAAAGTTAAAATAATCGCGCACAAACATACATACATGCGGGTCAAATTGAGAACCTCTTTATTTGAAGTCATAATTCAGTGACGACAAAAAATTTGACGACAACATTATGTATAATGTTTTCTTTATATTTTTATACAGAATGTGACTAATGAATACTTATAATGTAATCAAAACAATGAAATTCTATATCAGCTGTAAATGGCAATCATAGATTAAACGAAGCCATGATAAAGATAATACGTCGGTACATGCAATATTATTGTAATACATTTTCAAGGACATGTTTCAAGGTCATGAAGTATTTATTTCTAAAACTGTTGAAAGAAGTTTTAAAAGAATATTGTTTGTATTTCAGCTGAATTATTATTTATATTATATTTGAGCTTACGTCTTTGGCACTGTTTAATAAAATGCCTATAATAATCACCACAGTGTTTAGAATAGTCTAGCTTTTTCAAAATTATTATCTTAGACCACTACACAAAACAAAAACCATTCAAAACAACATCCCAACTTCTTTACTTTAAAAAAATAAACACAACACAACACAAGGTCACATCCTAAGGTCAAGGTCAATAATTTCCTCTGCATCCCGCAGGGTCGTTCAACGCGGGTACGTCGACGGCGTCTCCGTTCGGCGGCTTCAAGCCGGCGACGGGTACCAGCGCGTTTGGAGCCCCGCCTGCCTTCGGGGCTGCTACGTCAACCCAGCAGACTACGGGTGGAGGTATGTTGTACTAACCTTTGTATATGAAGATATAAGGTATACAGACGATATGTACTTCTTCCATAGAAAAGATGAATGGATTGTGTGAAAGTCGACATAGTTGGAAATAATGTTAATAATAATGGCATCCACGGCCGATTTCGGCCACGGCGGCAGTTCTCATTTAAGGAGATCAGCCAGCTGCGCAGGACATATTATAGTGCACGAGCATTTGCTTGGACACAGGTGCACTCCCTATTCCTTCACTCTCATAACCCGATGGGACGGCAATCCGATACCACCGGAGAGAGATCAGGTGCAGGAAATAATGTTACTTGTGAGATGAAGGCAGTACATAGTAGTCCGACCAGTAGTTCCTGAGACTAGCTTGTTCTAGGAAGCAAACAATACTTTAACTGGCTGTTTCTGGCCATTTCACCCGCATCACGTTGAAACTACATTCTATACCTTAATAAAATATAGCCTACATCATCATTCAGGGAATAGATTAGCTTCCCAACGGCGAAAAATCACACAGCAAATCGGTTCACCAGTTTCGGAACCTTTAAAAATGCCCAAAACCATTTGTCCTCTTTATAATATTAATTTCATAAATCTATAACCCACTACATTTCTTCCCAGGTCTATTCGGCTCCACAAACACCACAGGAGGCCTGTTCGGTGGCTCCACAGCATCCACGTCTACAGCGGGCTTCGGTGCGAGCACCTCGGGCTTCGGTTTCGGAGCCCCCCAGCCTGCTAGCGGAGGCCTATTCGGAAATACTTCTACCGTAGGCGGAGGACTGTTTGGGAATCAACATAATCAGACCGCTTTCGGGGCTAAGCCTACTGGTGAGAACTTTTACTCGACTGATAAGAATCAAAAAAGTTTATGTTATTCGCACGTATTTGTTTCGGATTCGGCTCGATAACCCAAGTGTTCTTAGATATGTGAAGTTATAAAAAGCAGCAATAAATAAACACATAAGCAATTTTCGGTTGTAAGAAAATATATAAAAAAAATTTCGCCAGCAAGAAAAATTGCATAATCAACTTGGGCAATCGCAGTGGGGACCTTCCTAACTATATGATCAAGTGATATAGGACGGTCCCCCAACTGTGATTATTTCTATAATATTATCTTATTAACAGTCGGATTTATTTATGTTTTTTTGTAACGTTTCTTAGCTAGTCATGTATTGTCATCACTCAGAGCGTGAGCAAAATTTCATTCTAATCGAAGACCGGGAAGTGGGTCAAATTATGATTCCAAGATTTTCTTACATACATAGTTACAAGTGAAGCTAATATAGGCGTGTTAAAAAAAATCTGTGTAATAGAATAGAAGTATACATATATTAAATGCAATCTCTCTCTAGGTTTCGGCTTCGGCAGCACGAGTACAACTGGTGCCGCGTCGGGCAGTCTGTTCGGCTCGACACCAGCCACGGGTACCGGACTATTCGGACAACAGAACAACACCATCGGAGGTGGACTGTTCTCTAATAATACTGGTGAGTTTGTCTGTATGTGGAAGTGCTTTTGTTAGAAAATAGGTGAACATTTGTAGCTTTTACCCGCGTTCAAACTTGCGTAGCGAGGGAATTAAAAAAAATGTATGTGATTTATTGCGTCACATCTACGAAACAGTCAAAGGATGATGTCTCTTTTACCCAAATGTCTTTGTGACTGTGTCAAATCCAATATGGCGACAGAGATGACGATTAGATTGTGTAAAAGAAATCGAAAATCATCATCATCATGCTTCTGTGTATGCATGTATATTTGTTGCTCTTTTTCGCAAAAAGTACCGAATGGATTTTGATGAAACTTATAGTCCTCCAAGTCCTCCCATCAAAATAACATATATGTAGGCTTCTATTCATCATAGTGCTGGCATCAAACCGCTATTGAAACACCTTTATTCCCACAACCTTATAGTCGATTTTTCAAACAACATTTTTATTAACATTACACTAATATTTCCCCATTTTCTTCAGCAGGAGCATTCGGTCAACAGCAACAGCAGGCAACTGGCACAGCACACGTCAAGTACAACCCTGTAGTCGGCACCGACGTGGTCGTCAAGTCTGGCACCTCGCAGAATGTCAACATCAAGCATCATTGTATTACTTGTATGAAGGTCAGTTGGGTTCTGCCAAACTTTTTGTCGTCATTCATACATCCTTATAAGGCATATAAGGCTTTGTCTCGTCCCACTGCTGGGCCGCGGCCTCCTCTCACACGGGGAAGGATTGAGCGTTAATCACCACGCTTGCTCAATGCGGGTTGGTGTTTTCACACTTTCTAGTAAAGACTAGCTTCCGCCCGCATAGAGATCGGTAATATCGCGTTTACAAGAGAATTCTTCAAAAGTCCGGGATAAAAACTATCCTATGTTCTTTATCAAGGTCCATTGTATCTCTGCACCAAATTTTATTAAAATCAGTTCAGTGGTTTAGACGTGAAAGCGTAACAGACAGACAGAGTTACTTTCGCATTTATAATATTAGTAGGGATTTAGGCCATTGGTCGTCACGATGATAGCCGAATCGACATTGCACATGCCGACACCTTCGTGTGCTAACTGCCGATGACATACAACAACCGATCCATCTTAATACTAGATTGAAATTTGACATAATTTATATGACCCTAATGTTCTATCGTCTTCAGTCAGTCGAGATATTTTATAAAATGAGTTCATCTATCTAGCTTTTTCTCAACGATTTTAGGGCTGGATTCCAGAATAACAGTATGAAGCTGAGTAACAGTGTACTCAGCTGCATCCTTATTATATATTTCCGTTATATATTGCAACAAATCTGTTATTTACGAGAAATATATCTAACCTATTTCCCATTCTTTCTCCTTAGGAATATGAGAACAAATCCCTGGAAGAGTTACGTCTAGAAGACTATGTGGCTGGTCGGAAGGGCAGCAGCGGAGCCGTGTTCGGTGGCTTCCAACAGCAGACGGAGAACAAGCCGCTATTCGGCAACACCTGTGAGTAAAGATAACATAAAATATAAAAAGTCATTTATTCAAAGTAGGCTGAAAATCAGCACTTATTTTTTTTCAAACTCAAACTCAAAATCGTTTATTCAAATTAGGCTGATAAATCAGCACTTTTCGAACGTCAAAAACAAAAGACAGCCCCCAAAACGCCCGCCCTTCACCACTTCCTATGTGTTATTGCTGGGAAGAAGAAGTGGCGCAACAAACTCCCCAGCAACACATGTCATTATTGAAGGTCAAGTTTACAAAAGACAGCCAGAGAGAGATCACAAGCAGGATCGAAATCCCGTGCATCGTGTCGCACGTTGATGTCGGTCCTGCTTGTGATCTCTCTCCGGTGGTGTCGGATTGTCGTCCCATCGCGCTATGAGAGTGAAGGAATAGTGAGTGCACCTGTGTCCGAGCAAATGCTTGTGCACTATAATATGTCCTGCGCAGCTGGCTGATCTCCTTATATGAGAACGGCCGTCATCCAAAACTCTAACTCTTGGACGCCAAAAATCTTACTTAAACCATTACTTCCCCTTCAGCATTCGGTCAACCAGCAACCACGAGCTCCAACTCAGTGTTCGGTGGGTCTGCCCTGGGAGGCGGCTTCGGTGCCACAGCCCCCACGTCGTCGTTCTCGTTCGCGGCCACCCCGGCGCAGCCCGCCACGCAGGGGCTGTTCGGACAGGCTAAACCGGCCTTCGGGGCTACGCCTGCTACCGGTGAGTTTTTTATACAGTACTAGCCGTTTCACCCGCGTCTCGTGGGAACTACTGCCCGCACCGGGATAAAATATAGCCTATGTTACTCGCAGATAACATAGCTTTCTAATGGTGAAAGAATATTTAAAATCGGTCCAGTAGTTTTTGAGTTTATCCATGCGGGTGAAACCGCTGGCAGAAGCTAGTATTAGTATAGATGTGTTTGACCGAAGATCACATTTAAACCTAAAGTAGTACACGCATACTGTGAATAGTAAAAAATCATTGATAAATAACAAAAAAAAATCTCACAGCCTCTTGCATACACAGCAACTATGTGTAAGGATCAATACTTTATTGTTTATTTACAAATTAACTTCTAATGCTCTGGAAATCTTCACTGAACAAATTACGTCACAACATATTTAAATTAAATTATTATACGCGTACATTGTTATTATACGTACTAGCAGCTTCCCACGATTTCACTCGTGTCCCATGGTAACTTCTTCCTTTACCGGGATAAAATATAGCCTTACTTTATTTATTTGGTTTGTTTGTTTACAGTAAATTAATTTTTCACATTTTTTCAGTGGTTTTTGAGCCTTTGAAAAATGAAAAACAACGTTCCCGGATAAAAAGCCTGCGATATTAAATACTTTAAAATTAAAGTCAAGTAAACAATCTCTATTTGCTTTTAATCTATTATGTATTACATGATATTTTATATTTGCAGGTGGCACGGGTTTATTCGGTGCTACTACTACGCAGGCGCCTACCTTTGGCACAAACACCTCCACATTCGGCTTCGGAACTAACACACAGCCACAGGTGAGATACACTCAACCACAGGTGAGATTATACAAAGTTTTGATGACATTACGACATTCAATTAAACTTCGCATATCTACTTTTACCAGTCGGGAATGAGCTATCGCAAAAACCTAAACTTAATGTTACATTTATTTTGATCAAAGTCATCATTCGGTATCTGAATAGAAAGTAGTCTCCTGAATAAATGGAGTAACCTCTGAACCAATTATCAAATCGGTCCGGTAGTTTTTGAGAGTAGCGCATTCAAAAACATGTGTTTTTGAACTTTATAAAATTACAGAATTAGAGATTTATCTGAAGAGAGCAACAGTTTTCATCCGAAAATAGTAGGTTTGAAAAGGCACGGCAGAACATTTACTATTGTGCATGTCTATCTATGGCGTTATAGTTTCCAAATGGACGTACCAATTTACACAATATTTTTCCAACTTTCACTATCACAGTTATTAGCTGTAATTTCAAACTAGTTCAAAAAGAAAAAAAAATATTTATTTTCAAATTTATTTGTTTCTATTTCCACCTATATTAATTAATCTACCCCCACCATACAGCAACAAACTGGCGGCCTCCTATTCGGCGGCGCGAAGCCGGCGACTTCCGGCTTCGGGACGGCGCCGACGAGCACCGGCTTCGGCGGCTTCGGCTCCACCGGCGTGTTCGGCGCCAAGACGCAGGCGCCCAGCTTCGGGACGCAGGCTCCTGGTATGTTTACATTAACTGTCATAAAATAATTATTTATTTCATAAAATGTAGTTAAACACTGGTACTCAGCTACATCGGGTTGGACTGGAAGCCGACCCCGACATAGTTGGGGAAAAGGCTCGGAAGATGATGAAAATGTAGTACAGTTAGTAACAAAATAGAATGTCAACGTAGGGATAGTTTCATAGAGGTCAAATATTAATAAGATTGTAGTGTAGAGTATTTCTCGGTGTTTCACTCGCATCTCGGGGAGGGACTACTTTCAGTACTCGGATGAAATATGGTCTATGTTACACAGGGATACTGTAGTTTCCCTACAGTAAATTTTTTTGTATTTTTTTTGTCAGTTTCGGAAACTTTGAAGTATAAATAATGAACTACCCCCTTACTTATAAAAATCTCTAATCACCTTCTAAGCAACATTTGAACTAATCTCTACTTAAAGCCTTAAGTAGTGATTAAATGTTAGTTAAGACATGCTTAAGCAACGTTTCAAAGTAAGAATTTTCTTAAACAGCCTTTAAGTATTACTTATGTAAAGAGATGAGAAACTCATGCTAATGTAATAGCCCATGATCGATTGATCATAATATAAGGTTAACTAACGCTTGCTGCGGTCATTCCGTGGATAGGTGACCATTTTGTCATGATGTCTTTCTGACTGATAAATAAGTGCTACTATAGCATACAAGAATTTTTAAGTGAGTGATACACACATATTTTATATTTTAAATTCTCTTTAGTGATTGTTTTTATTTTGAGTCTTTTCTTTAATTACTTACATATTTTAATATTGTTTTTTTTTTTTTTATATAGAGTCAATTTTAATATCTTAAGCTAGCTTAAGAACCATTTGAAATTTTGTACGCCATCATAAGGCAAAACATGAGTTGATACTACTTATAACACCTATGCTTTGTACCATGTTTTACAAAATAAAGTATCTTTATCTTTATCTTTACTGTTTCGGAAGGCACTTTAAAGTGGTTGTCGGCTGTCATTTGAACATCTTGGACAGTCGTTACGAGTAGTCAGAACCCAAGTGGTCTGACAAACAGTCTTACCTAGATGAATCAAGCTGCCCTAGTAACTGGGTTGGGGTGATTGTTTGGGTTGCCATAAGAATAGGCAGATGATGTGAACCTCTGTACAAATTATAACTAAATATAATTTTATCTTCCCCAGCATTCGGTTCGATGACGACTGGGGCCTTCGGCACGAGCACGTCTCAGTCGGGAGGCCTGTTCGCGGGACAGGGCTTCGGGAAACCCACCACGGCGCCTACATTCGGCTTCAACAATCCACAGACTGGGCTGGGTAAGTTTATAATACATATACTACATATATTGCCGTTGAGTGGAGACCATGGAGTAGCAAGCGCAGCGTAGGACGTCCACCAACAAGGTGGACAGACGACCTCATAAAGGTCGCCGAAAGACGCTGGATGCAGGTCGCCTCCAACAGGTATCTGTGGAGATCTAAGGGGGAGGCTTATGTTCAGCAGTGGACGTCCTATGGCTGAGATGATGATGATGATATATTGCCGGGGAATTTATTTCGCCACTTCTTGGCGGGCATTTTTGAGGCTTTCTTTGTAAACTTGACATTTAAAAAGTGCTGATTTCCAGCCTACTTTAAATAAATTACTGGTTAAAATATCTTGGGCTCTATGGCCAAAACCCCTTATAGTCAGATTTTTTACAAAAGAGTGTGTTCTAATTCGACAAATTACAGACCCAATGATAAGATTCTATAAATATTTAACACCAAATATGTACTCTGGGGGTGTACTGGAGATCGAGATTTGTCGTTTTGTCCATACATTAATCCATATATTTATTTTAAAGTTTCTCAATCGCATATTATTTCTGATTGCAATCCACTGTTGCCCCCTTGAAGTACAAATCATATTTCATTATGTAGGTCCCCGCTGTCATTGAACATCCTTGGCAGTTGTTACGGGTAGTTAGAAGCCAGTAAGTCTGTCACCAGTCTTACCAAGGGGTAACTGGGTTGAAGAGGTCAGATAGGGCAGTCGCTCCTTGTAAAGCGCTGGTACTCAGCTGAATCCGGTTAGACTGGAAGCCGACCCCAACATAGTTGGGAAAGGCTCGGAGGATGAGGATGATGATTCTTTTTTTCTACCCCACAGGAGGCGGTCTGGCTGGTTTAGGCACGAACACGTTTCAAGCGAAGCCGGCAGTGCCCGCGTTTGGACAACTCGGCGCCACCATGTTCAACCAGCCGACACAGAACAATACTTTTAAGACTGGTAAGTTGCTGTTATTTTATTCATTTACTTTATGTAACACTAGCTTCCGCACTAGTCCGCGGCTTCGCCCGCGTAGAGTTCGGTTATATCGCGTTTCCAAGAGAATTCTTCAAAAGTCCGGGATAAAAACTATCCTACGTTCTTTCGGTCTTTACGGTCAACTCAATCTCTGTATCAAATGTTATTAAAATCGACATTTTTGTGATGAGCATGCTTGTTCGCCGTGGTCTGGGTGTTACAATATGGATTTATTAATATGTGTATGTGAAGCTATATGTAGTTTATCAGTTGTGTTAGCACCCATAACACAAGTTAATTAATAACTTAGCATGGGGCTAACCGACCGTGTGTGAAAAAGGTGTGATAAAGCGGTGATTGGCCCGCAGCGCATCGCGTCATAGCCGTCACTCGGGATTGGTTCTTTGCTAATAAATCACTTCTGCGCAGATGTAGGTCAGAGCTCAAGATTCGTGCCGATAACTATACTGCCATTTTCCAGCAAAACCCATCCATCATCCCATCCGTCTTTCGTGCATGAAAAAATCGTAATCATCCATTCAAATGAACCATTATATAATACTAAACTTTTTAAATCCCCGTAAAAGTGATGAGGTGTGTGGTTGTCTGTGGCACTATAGATTTTACATATTTTTAACCGACTTCCCAAAAAGGAGGAGGTTCTCAATTCGTCGAGATCTTTTTTTTTAATGTATGTTCACCGATTACTCGAAGACGTCTTTTCGTTTTTTGTTTGCTAGGGTATACCTTCCAGGTGGTCCCATAATTACCAGGTCAGACTGACTGGTCACTGACTTCTAGGCCGATGCACCTAAGAATATTTTTTTTTTGCTTTCAGTGCTGGGAGTCGGTTTTTTTTTTAAGTTTTTTTACTGTCATCTATTTACATGATTTGTGGTGATTTTTATTAAAGTTTTATTAACTTATGTAAACATTTGTTCCCTAGGTCTAGACAGCGGCCTCGGCGGCGGTATGTTCGGCAACAACAGCTCGCTGGGGCTCGGCATGACGCTCGGCGGCATGCAGAACAACACTACTAGTGTCATGAAGTAAGTACATCATCATCGTCATCATCATCATCGTCGTCATCATTACCACTATCATCACCATCATCGTCATCATTCAACATCATTGGCAGTCCTTACAAGTAGTTAATTTATTGCTTACTTTTTGACCAAAATAAAAATAGCCTTTGGGTCACTTAAAGTGTCAGCAGTCGCTTTGCCAGATTATTTAACTTAATTGACGGGAAAAAATTCGTATTTGATTTGCCTATTTTCATTCAATAAACATATTATTTGACTTTGACAGACCATTCAAACTTTGATTTTTTTTTCAGCAACAGCCTCTCGGGTTCGTCGGCGGGCGGTAACGTGCACGAACAGATACTAACTCTAGCGGCCCGGCCTTACGGCGACTCGCCGCTTTTCAAGGACCTACTGCCTGATTCATGTGAGTATTTCTATAGATTTAAGATGTTTTTGTGCAGTTGACAGTCGGTCAGTTAGTGCTACAAGACATGGAAAGTTTAAATATATGACTACTAACTGTTTTCGCTCGCGTACAGTGTTAACAATTACCCGTATCTGGATAAAAATATAGCCTATATGCATCGGGGATAGTCTATATACCAACATTGAAATAATGTTATAAATTGGTATCTCAAATGCTGGATGCAGGTCGCCTCCAACAGGTATCTGTGGAGATCTAAGGGGGAGGCCTATGTTCAGCAGTGGACGTCCGCCGGCTGAGATGATGATGATGATGATCTTTAATGAACCTTCAATAAATCCTTACTAATGTTATAAATACGGAAGCATCTTTTGAACCGATATAAATGCATTTTGGTACACAGGTAGTTAAGAGCCCGAGAAAGGACAGGCTACTTTTTATCTGGGTTTTAAGTTGTCGCCTCGAGAAACAGCCTATTTGAAATGAAAACTTTTGACGTACTTTTTGGGAGCCATTAATGTTTTGTTCTATGTTATTTTTTGTCTAATATATTATATTTCCTCCTACAGCGACAACAGCCGAAGATGTGCTAAAGCCCACAAACCCAGCAGCAGTGAAGGCAGTGCTAGACAGCTCCAACAGTGCGGCGTACCGCGTGACGTCACCCACCGCCATACGCCTCACCGTCACCCCACGAGCTAGCAGCGATAAGGTACCGCATCCCCAGAAAGTTTTTTTTTTAACGACGTCAAAAATCATCAAATGCCCCCTCCCGCTGTGTGTTAGCAGCGGTGAGGGAGTGTCAGACTCTTACTGACTAAACACCGTCGTGTTCCGTCGTAGGCCGCGTATGTACCAGGACCGCGGTAACTCGCGCGAACAATCCCGCAGCCCCGATCCAGATCCAGAGTCAAAATCGGGATACCCGGGTAAAAAAAAAAACTATTGTTATCGGACGTGGGACGGCTTAACCCGGGTTGTTTTACATAGGGCGACTGCTTGTCTGTCGCCCTTAATCCAGTTACCCGGGCAAAGCACTACCCCTTGGCAAGAATGGTGTCAGACTTACTGGCTTCTGCTTCTGGCTACCCGTAATAACTGCCAAGGAAGTTCAATGACAGCCGGGACCTACAGTTTAACGTAACCTACGAAACGATCCCAGTATTTACACACAATTCCAAATGATTTCTTTTTGCATATTCTTTAACCAACTTCAAAAAATGGAATTTCCCAGTTTCTAACACAATTTTTTTCAACAGAAATCTCTATTCGACGGTTTAGAAGAAACAGACGCGAGTCTAGAAGACAAGCTTTGCCTGAAGCCGTCTCGCAAGCGTCTCGTGCTGCGCCCCAATCAGAGGGCGAATGAAGGTCATAACGATTCTGTCGACCATGCTAATGATACCGGCAGGTATGTGTGCAAGTAGTTTCTTAGTGGGACCCCAAATTAATTTATACGTTTTGTGATATTTAAGCTATGTTACTGCAGAGTTTCATTAGTTCAGTAACATACATAACCTATATCCTTACAAAATTTTGCCATATCGATAAATGTGTATATGTCACCGGAAAATAACAAGATCCGTAAGTTTATCAATTTTCTAGGAAGTTTATAAACTTTCGTAAGATTTTAAACGGGAGATAAAT
The DNA here is from genome assembly GCF_022581195.2 of Helicoverpa zea. NCBI lineage: Eukaryota > Metazoa > Arthropoda > Insecta > Lepidoptera > Noctuidae > Helicoverpa > Helicoverpa zea. The sequence goes on along the minus strand of NC_061481.1, from coordinate 5,443,360 downwards.
TGTAATATTTTACGTCCACATTTTCGTAAATTGATAAACTTACTGAACTCACTCGTAAAATAATAAGTAAGCAGTAACCAAACGCTACGCGCGATCTGATTGGTTGGCTGCCACGTGTCACTTCTTCCTAAGCATTGCCACTATGATCATTGACCAATCAGAGAGCAGTGTGTTATTTTACGTATTTCAAAGATCGTATATTTAAAAGAGTTTCTGTGATTGGTCGAACCATATAAAATTTTACGTATGACGTCGAAAATTTATAAATTTACGAAAATGTGGACGTAAACTATTACAATTTATCTCCCGTTTAGAATCTTACGAAAGTTTATAAACTTCCTAGTAAATTGATAAACTTACGGATCTTGTTATTTTCCGGTGACATATACAACATGTAACTTAATTAGCGCACATCCTGAAATTAGTTTGTTCAGAATCGTTTACTGAATCGATTTATATCATTTTTAATATAGGTAATTTTTTATCCCAAAAATAATTAAAACTACGGAAATTATTGTCATATTAACCCTGTACAGTTAAAACAAATTCAAATAGACCGTAACTCAAAGTAATAAGACTTCGCGTATTGTCGGCTTTTTCCGTAGTTTCGTTATGTTGTGTCGAGTCGAGCGGCGCGCGGCGCGATATTTGCGTGCGTAGTAGTATGACCAAAAAGTTCTCCAAGAATTGGTATAACTAATTTAGTAGATAACAATGCATATAGATGTTAAATTAAAAATTCAGTGTATGTATTATGATTATAACATAATATTCTAATTGGGGTGTTTGAGGGTGTGCGTTAATTACGTTACATGTTGTATACCGAAATGAGCGAGGAATCTAAATTTTTTTTATTTATTTATTAACTCTGCTCCCTCTATATTTTGACCTTAATGTTTGTTTAATTTTTTTTATGGATTTTTTAAACTAAAGAGCTGATATTATATATCAAAAAATGGTATTGGAAGCAATAAGGCGCATAAATTTCATAAAATTTCACATAGTGATTCAAATTCATATGTACAGCGAGAAATAGAACGAACACAATATGCATGAACATTTATTTACTCACACAAGTACGGGTCAGCCGCTTTCGCATAAAACATTTATACGTGAAATTGACCATTATTATAGCCTACTCAATAACTTATGTCCTCCTCAGATCACTAGAAGATCAGCCGCAATCCAACGGCGGTGTGCCGGCCGGCAGCCTAGCCGCTGATCAGCCGAACATAGACGAGGTGGACCGCAAACAGGACGACTATGTCTCCTTGAAGAATTCTGCTGGTAGACGTGAGTATATGTTTTATACTTCTTACATTATATACACTTATATACAAGGTGTTGATTTGCATTTGTGCCATACTTCAGGAGGAGGACATAAAATACGTAAATAATCGATTGGAGTTACAGTAGACGGGAAATAGTTAATATGCGCTGCTTTTTATGTCATTGTAATGTCATAGTATTTCAGAAGTAATCCAATTTTATGAATGAAATTTATGAATAATCGTTGCGTATGCTTTGTGTTTGCGTTTGTGTGAGGGAGCAGCACGGTTTAAGGCCAGTAACACACGCGCAAAGTTTAAATACGGCTAGATGACATTGACGGAATTCCGAAAAACAAAAATACGTACCAATTTTTTTGTTGATTTGGGTCGAGAATCATTAGCATAATTACGTCCTCGACTATGGCACGGATGCAAATCAACAGCTTGTATATACTTACAAGTTAGTAATGATGACTGTATTATTTAACGTCGAAATCAGTGGCTAATAAACCTAAAATATTTCGATTTTTGATGTTTTAGAGTTCTGTTCCCTATTTCTACGCATGTAGTGTTAATGTGTTGTATTATTATAAACTATTTCTTGTGTTTATATCGCAGAAGCTGATGTTTCTTCCGGCCCTGATAAACATGGAAGTTGGTAAGTCTTTTATCATTATCACATTCATACCAATATTATAAACTAGCTGGTGCCCGCGACTTCGTCTGCGCAGGTTTAGTATTTCGAACAATATGTTTACAAATTGTAGCCTATGTGTTATTCTAATGTATAAGCTATATTATTGTAAAGTTTCATTAAAATCCATTCAGTAGTTTTTGCGTGAAAGAGTAACAAACATCCATACATCCATACATACAAACTTTCGCGTTTATAATATTAGTAGGATAACATAACACAGTACGGTTTCACCCACATCTCATGAAACAACTTATCTCACCCGGATAAAAGTTATCCTATAGAATTTTTCGATCTAACTCCGAAGCTGAGCTTCCTAACTAAGAAATCATGAGATAAGTGAGTTCAATCAAACAATCAAACTCATCATCCTCCGAGCCTTTTTCCCAACTATGTTGGGGTCGGCTTCCAGTCTAACCGGATTCAGCTGAGTACCAGTGCTTTACTAGAAGCGACTGCCTATCTGACCTCCTCAACCCAGTTACCCGAGCAACCCAATACACCTTGAAACAATAAAAACTCTTGATTAGTATAGATTTTGTATTTACAAAATTTTAATGCACATAATTTCATTAAATTCATTAATATTCTTTTATTCTACTAGGCTCAGTGCATCTAAAATGCCGTGGGGTGACAAGGAGAAGTCTATTGATGGAGACCCAACGCCACGACTCTATCCTAATATTGGTAAGTCTTTTGTGTTATTCTAGCTTTAGCCTGCGGTTTCACTAGCTAAATCACTACATAGTATAAAACAAAGTCGCTTTTTCTGTCCCTATGTCCCTTTGTACGCTCAAATCTTCAAAACTACGCAACCGATTTTCATGAGGTTTTTTTTAAATAGATAGAGTGATTAAAGAGGAAGGTTTATATGCATAATAACATACATTATAGTTCGGCCATTCAGAGAATGCGTTCCTGACACGTCGCGATTGAACTGACGACGTAACTTTGCAATGGCGTTGCAGTTACGATAAAAATATTTTTGCTGGTTGTTTACCGTTTTAACAATTGAGGAGCATTAAAACAACATTATTATATCAATAATCAATGAATGTTATAATTTTGTGCCAAACTGAGTGTCAAATAACTTGGTAAACAATATTTTTCTAAATCTATACTGCGCTATTACAAGGTTATGTCAGCGGTTTATATTTTGTAGTGCTGTGCTAAAAATAACAGGCAAGTATCGTAATCTGTTCTTATACAGTTATAATATAAAATAATACGTTTTGATTTTCTTTTTAAGAATTGGAAAATAATGGACTATAAGACTTAATTATAACTTTTATGAAATATAAAAATAAAACTATGACCAAACCGCATTTTTATACTTAGATTAAAAATGGTAACCCCAAATGGCGTTATGGGCCGCCATTTTGTGACGCTAAAACAGTCGTCCGTTGTCGTTTCGTGCGCATAGACCACGTTTTTCAAGTGTTTTCGATCTGTTTTTATATGATTACCCGGCTTTTGTTAGACCGAGATATCAGGATTGATTCTGTTATTGATAATAATATAATTATACATGTAGGCGAAGATGATGATGAAGACACCACCTCCTCAAGCAAATCGGAGTCTGATTAATATTCTGTTCGCACATTCAATTCAATGTACTTGTAACAAAGAATAAATAAAACAATTTTATTATATGAATATTACCTTTTTTTGGTTTCCACTTAAATAACTAAAATATAAAACTAAAAAATAAAATATAAATGATTCCGCCAATTTAAAACGAAAATAATCTTAAAATAATGCGGCGGTTCATTTTGAAGGAACGGTAACGAACTCAGTGTTATGTTGTGCCCATCACTAGTCGTGACTAACTGATAGGTGTCAGGAACGCATTCTCTGAACGGCCGAAGTATAAATATTGGAGAAATACTGTTATCCCTTGCCAAGCCGGAGCGGGTTGCTAGTAAATAAAATATTAGTTTTAAAAAATTAAACGAATTGAGAACCTACTCCTTTTTTTGTGAGATTGGTTAAAAATGAAGTTATTTTGAATTTATAATGTCCTTACCAATAGAATTTGGGTTAACGCTGAGCCTGGACATTTCACAACTACGTTGCTTCACCTTATAATCAATTACATTTGTTAGTTAGCCTCTAGCTCGGAAGTTAAAAATCTAAAACTTTAAAACGGCTGAACCGATTGTGATGAACTACATACTGCCTTTGTATTTAATTGTTCTACTTTTTTCCTGTCTCATCAACTGTGTACATAAACTATTCGTATTTATTTGCATACCATAATGTTACAATGATGTTACAAGGGGCTTAAAGCTAGGTACATATTATGGACCCTGTTAGGGCACAGCAAAAGAAGGCTAGTGAGTTAATTACATAATTAGGTAGATACAATAGTGGATACTTAAATGTTTTGGACGATAAAATTTAGTCAAATGAATATAAGTTATTCATTCGACTATCTTTTTATCGTCTAAAGATCTTCTATCTTTTTTTCTTTAAAGAATACCTATTCTTTAACGCTGTTATTATAGTATAGCTGAAAACTACCGCTGTAACACCAGATTTCCCCTGAAAAAGTCGCCTTGAGCCGTTTAAAAGCCACAGTACCACATACACACATATCTATCAAATATATAAAACCCCCCTTTTAGTAAAAAAAAAACATTCAGATAAAGATTAATTTATTTGTTAAAAAACATATGCTATAAAAAAGGTGTTACAATATTATTTACAGCCAGTTTCTTCATCAAAAGTTAAAGCCAAAGTAAAAGTCAAAGTAATGTCTAAAGTAAAAGTAACGGTCAAATTCAATTTTTCTATTAGCTTTGCTATCACTTTAGCCTTGAAAAAACGAATTTGACCGTTACTTTTACTTTAGACATTACTTTAACTTTAACTTTTGATGAAGAAACTGGCCGTTACAGTTTCAGTATGTTTTGCCGTGTCAGGCGTACAAACATTTATTAAACATAAAATATAAAATCTATATTTGGATACTTAATTTAAACAAAACTTAGTATTCTGTTAGTAGTATGTTGTTTCACAATATAATATCCCTTTTTCTAGACAAGGACATTCAAGCCCAAGTATCAGAGCGCCGAGCCAGCTGGTTGACCACCAAACCGCTGCGGAAACCTCTCGTGTCCAACCCTGATGCTGCAGAGAACTCCGTCAGAGAACTCAGGGTTAGAGACCGCTCACACGACAAGGAGAATGTCGATACTCTGTCCGGTAAGTCAAAAACATGTAAAAAACCAAAAAATCCGACTTCATCATCATCTCCCGAGCCTTTTCCCAACTATGTTGGGATCGGCTTTCAGTCTAACCGAATTCAATTTCATTTTTGACATTATTAACTTAGGAGAATCGGGCCCCTGATATGTTAAATAGTTGTTGCGCCGGTGTATGTTCGTATCCGCCATAAAGTTTGCCTTTACCAACCTCCCCCCGTAGTGACGTCACCGTGCTCGAGCGCAGAGCGGCTTCAGTTCTGTAAGCATCGCTGCGGAGAGCAGACAGACTGCTCGCGATGTCAGAAAATTGCGCATCAGATCGGAGGATTATATGGTTTCCATTTATGTGGATTTGTAGATAGTGAACATACTATGCTGTATTAGATGGAAAAAATAGTTTAGCTAAAGGGTCCGTTCAGAGAGACCGGCTCGGAGAGCATCGGCGCGCATTTTTCTTTTCACACAGACCGGAATCGTCTGCAAGACCGAGAAAAAGTACGCGGTCGGAGCCGGTCGGCTCCTCTTATTATTTCACACCGAACGCATTCGAGCATTCTTAATGCCAAAACCAGTGCACATGCAAAAATAAACCTTACTACAAATACTAAGTACTCGATTTTCAACGTGTTAAGAATTTGCTCTCCTCTCCGAGCCGGTCTGTCTGAACGGACCCTTAAGGGATCTGTATCTAGTAAGTAGAAAATGACAAAAAAATTATTGTTTAAAGGATGGTTCCAAATTGGATGTTATCAAGTTCATCAGCAACACAAACTCTTCGAATTCTTTAAACAACAGTTGTTTTAAAATTGATATTTTATCTGTCGGTGAACTTTGGTCTTAGTTTAGTAGTGTGAATAAGATAGACAGATAAATTGTTTAGTTTTAAGGGTTCTTTCGTATGTTTTGGGAATAAGTAGCTTCGGCCAAAAATTTTTTTTGAGAAAACTGACTTTTATAACGTAGTCAATGGATTTTACACTTAGGTATAAAAGTAGTGGCAGTATCTTTCTTTAGCTGTCGACTATCTGTATAACGACTACTTTCACATATAATAATATTAGCAAGGTTTTAAACTATATTATTTCTTATAGTATCGGAAGAGGAACACGTTTCGCCGCGCGAGTTGCCGCCGCATCCCACTGGCGTGAAGCTCACTCGTCCCGGCTACTACACCATACCCAGCCTCGATGAGATGATCAGTAAGTATATCCTGTAATAATAACTAGCTGTTTATATCATTGTCCCGTAGGAACTACTGCCCGTACTGGGATTAAAAGTAGCTTATCCTTGACTGTAACAGCCTTTTTATCGCCCCACTGCTGGGCTGCGGCCTCCTCTCACACGGAGAAGGATTGAGCGTTAATCACCACGCTTGCTCAATGCGGGTTGCTGATTTCAGACTAAATAGTCCAGGTTTCCTCAAGATGTTTTCCTTCACCTTTTTATCAGTCAGTGGTGTCTAAGATATACCTACTTAGAAAGTACATACAAACTTAGAAAAGTTGCACTGGTACTTGCCTGACCTGGAATCGAACTCACACCTTCATACCTCTCGAAGGTTGGTTCTCTACCCACTAGGCCACCACGACTTTTTTAAATTCATGCATATACAAATAGGAAATGTCTCTATGGCACTCAAAAACACACCGTTTTAGATCAAATTGCAATTTTAAATTATAGTGCTATAATTTTATTTATATTATATTTATTTTTAGCCCATAATGTCCCACTGCTGGACAAAGGCCTCCCCATCTTGCTTCCACACTTCTCGATCTTTCGACCGAGTCCACCAGTCTCGACAAGAGGCGCCATCTCATAGGGCCTACCCCGCCTGCGGTGTCCATCCTAAGGTGTCCACTGAGCGACGATAGTGGCCCATCTTTCTTGATGCATTCGGCTGACGTGTCAGGCCCAGTTTCGTTTTAATATTGCTGACTTTCGGCCCACATTAGCGACTGCCGTTTTGGAACGTATGTCGGCATTTTGTACACGATCAGTTCGTCTAATGCCTTATATTAATTTGCTTTATTTTCTCCTCAGGTTACATACGTAGTGACGGTAGCTGCGTGGTGCCGCACCTCACGGTGGGCCGCCACAACTACGGCAGCGTGCACTACGACGCAGAGATAGACGTCAGCGGCATGGACTTGGATAGTTTGGGTTCGTATTTCATTTTAACCGACTTCCCAAAAAGGAGGAAGTTTTCAATTCGACGGAATAATTGTTTTTTAATAATTGATTCCTCGAAGATGCCTAGACGAGTTAACAAAATTATTGTTATACTAGCTTTCGCCCGCGGTTTCACCCGCGTCTCGTAGCCGGATGGTGACAAAAACTATCCTAAAACCTTCTCCCGGGTCTAAGTTACCTCCCCTCTAATTTTCAGCCAAATCGGTCAAGCCGTTTTCATGTTATGTCGTGACAACGGAAAGCGGGTTTCATTTTTCTATATATAGATTTGAAAGGATATGCTTCTCGAATGGTCCCATTGTCATCAGGTCCAGGATCTGATAATGGGAACCCTGAGAGATTGAGGGCAACATTCGAAAGTTGTAGGCATGCATAGGTAAAATACTTGATACTCAGGTATAAGTCTGACTAGCTTCTGCCAGCGGTTTCACCCGCATCCCGTGGGAACTACTTCCCGTACCGGGATAAAAAGTAGCCTATAGCCTTCCTCGATAAATGGGCTATCTAACACTGAAAGAAATTTTTAAATCGGACCAGTAGTTCCTGAGATTCTAACTCTTCAGCTTTATAATATTGGTATAGATAACATTATAACTGAAGAATCGGCGGCGAAATAAGCATAATAGACACTGATTTCTAGACCATAGATTTTTGTTTTGCTTTTTAGTGATTTTTCTAGAAAAATCTACTTTGCGAATTACTCACTCACCCCTTGAATTAATTTTTCTAATAACAATTTTGTCCTTTTCCAGTTCACTTCTTAAACAAGGAGGTGATAGTATACCCCGAGGAGTCGGAGAAGCCCCCGCTGGGTTCAGGCCTCAACCGCCGCGCCGTGGTGACGCTCGACCGCGTGTGGCCGAGAGACAAGAGCGAGAAGCGACCCATCACTGATCCTGACAGGTAATTGAGTTTGGATAGCCGTTTCCTGAGTATGTTGGGGTCGGCTCCCAGTCGAACTGAGCTGCTGAGTACCAGTGTGCCACAACGAACGACGTCTACCTGGCCTCCTCAACATATTTAGCGGGGCAGAATTACTGGTTTCCGACTACACGTAACGACTGCCAAAGATGTTCAAATGACAGCCGTTCCCAATTTAAGGTCCTTCCGAAACATTGAGTAATTTGTCATTACAAGATGGTCACCTACCGCTCCAATCGATGCTTAACTTTATCATCAATATTTACACTTTTACAAGAAAATAAAATAAAGGTTCTATTCTAAGAAAAAAAATAAACAAAAACAAAAAATTCGCTGTTTACTTCGCACGCCATTCGACATTTTATATAATACTTAAGCTATTTATCAAAACAAAAAAAACATATAATTTATTCTTTCTCCTCCCACAGACTACTAAAAATGGACTACGAAAACAAACTACGCCGCGTCTGCGATAAACACAACACTAAGTTCATAGAGTACCGGCCACAGACCGGCAGCTGGGTGTTCCGAGTGGAACACTTCAGCAAGTACGGGTTAACCGACTCCGATGAGGAGGAGGACGTACCCGAGCTCATGAAGAGACAGCTCGTTACACAGACGCTGCAGAAGGCTGCTGCTCCGAGTAAGTAACTTCAAACGGACAAAAGGCGTTTTGAACGTCGAAATTTACAAAAGACAGCCCCAAAACGCCCACTTTAAAAAATGAATTTTGGGGTTCGAAAAGTATATCTACGTAGATTTTGTCATCATCAAAATTTTTCAATTCAAACTTGGCTGCAAAACAGCACATTTTAAACGACCAAATTAGCAATAGACAGCCCCCAAAACGGCCACTTTAAAAAATACGTTCTTGTGTTCTTATCGCATTTTCAAAAACTATACATTTGCATATCTACGTATACAGATTGTCATCATCAGACTTTCGAGTCTTACCTCATACAGAGAAGGATTCAGCGTTTGTTCAATGCGGGTTGGTAATGTCAGACTTTGTAGTTCAAGTTTCCTCAAGACTTTTTCTTCACTTTTACTCACTCTAAGATACATTTAGAAAGTAGTAGTTAGACGCTGCAGAAGGCTGCTGCTCCTGGTGAGTAGACTGGACGTGTTAAAAGTAGGATAAATATACAAAAGTAAAGTCTTGGGGTCCTTATCGGAAGTTTGTTGGTATGTATCTATGTCGTAGCCTAATGATTGAAATAACCGTTCAATCAAACAGCTAGCCCTTTAACTAAATGACGCTATTCAGTTAAGCATGTAAATAAAATATTTTGGAACTATCAACCTGAATGTAATGCTATATTTATGTTTATTTAAACAAATATAGCTATCATCACAGGCTTAACATAATACCATATGTAGTATAGTTGTAGTTTTAAGTTTATTATTGTTTTACACATGAAGTTATTTCATGTTTTGTATTGTGTTTAATTAGTTCGACTATATCAAGCAGTTGTGGTACCAACGCATCTGGCACATTAGCACACACCTAGTCTTGAAACCCCAACATATTTAGGTAAAGGCTAGGCAGATGACATAAACACAAAATAATTTTCATTGTTCCCAGCTCCAAAACAGCCGGTAGGCACAGCATCAGCGGGGCTGGGCGGGCTGGGCGGCCTGGCCGAGGACAACCTGTTCGCGATGCAGCAGACCTCGCTCAACCTGCTCAATGGCGCCGCCAAAGGTAGGTGTGATGATGATGATGGTGACCATCATCAAAGACAAAGGACCCGTAGAAGGGATGATAGCAGATGCTTCGATCTGATTCCCAATAATAAGTCCTTTGCAGAGACTGCTCTGACTGAATGACTTTAACGACGAAGTTTGACGAGAAAATTTCCAATTCCTGGAATGACAAGAGTTGAATCTGATCCTTGTGTAACGGTTCTATTATAGGTATATGTTTCAACAAGATTTTACCGGCGTCCTGAAAGAACCACTGCCCACAGCCCGATAGAAAGTAGCCTATGTTCTGAACTATGTGCAAATGCTTAGTTTTTTCGGTAACATCGGCGTGAAAGTGCGTCAGATAGTCAGTTACTTTCGCATATTTAATATTATTAAGCATCGCTTCAACTTGCTATAAGTTTAGAAATATAAAATAGTTTTAAAAAACAAACTTGTGAGGTACCATACTAATGAAAGCAGTTTGATTCACACCCTCCCACAGGTAATCAAATGAAAACATACCGCTTCAATCCTACATACGACCCCCACCACGGGGTCCTAATTCACCCCAAACACGGCGTCACTTACAACCCCATGCACGGTGTATATAACACTCAGAGTACGCGTGGGGTATCTTACGACCCGGAGTATGGGGTCCCGAATGACCCCGAGGTCCCGAATGACCCCGCACCGTCAGCGCCGTATAACGAAGAATATATGAATGAAAAGAGAGTAGCTAGAGCTATGCTTTGTACTAATATGTATTTAATTACTATAGTTTTGTTAGTCATTGTTATATCTCTTGCATTTATTTTTCTCTTTTTTATGTTTTTTAAGAAGTAGATTTTTGTTATAATTTAAGTAAAAGGAAGGGTTGACTTACAATCCCATGCTTTGTGTACTTGATAAAAATCAAACGCAAGGGCATTCTTAGACCCCAAGTATGTGGTCCCAAATGACCCCGAGGTGGCCCGAATGACCCCGAGGCGTCCCGAATGACCTCGAGGTCCCAAATGACCCTGAATGAATGTTTTGTTAGTAATTGTGATATCTTTTGTGTGCTTTATGTTTTCTAATAAGTAATTAGAATTTTTATTTATATTTGTTTTATGATAGAAATAAATGTATTCTACTTAGAATATTGTAATGAGAATGTTTAGAAGGATTTGTGGTTTTGCGTGAATGTTGTGAAAGGAAGTAGTGAAAAGTGTTCTGTTGATGTTAATGTTATGAAAGTAGAATGTTTACTTTATTGAAAGATGTTTGTGTTTGTTTAAGATAGATATCAAATTATACTACATTTTAGAAATTATGCTGCATTTTACAATATGCATAACAAACACTATTAGATCATAAATAGGTTTTTGTCTAGAATTAATTTAGTAAGAATATTTCATAAAACTTATTTAACATATTAAGCTTGACATTCGAAATATAAATTAAACTACTTATATTAAAATATAGTTTAAATGCATGATTATTGTAGCCTACAAATATACTCTCTAGAATATAACTTATATTATTCCTTTGTATTGAGATTATAACATTATTCAATAAATTGAGAATGAATAAGTCCTTGAGTAATGAGTTATATCCTACTATTTCTTAAATTAGTATATAGCCTTCCTCGACAAATGGGCTACATACATAATAAGTATTGATCAAATCAGCATTATAATTCCTGAGATGAGCGCGCTCAAGCTAGCTACATATTTGACCTATAGACAAAATAAACACTATGCTGAGTGACAGGGAGGAATGGAAGATATTGCGGCGACCCTAAATAAAATTGGGACCAAGGCAGGAAGAAGAAGAGATAATGAACATAAGTAGCCAAATAGTCTTAATACATAAAAACCAGGCTTTTTAACTCGGATCAATGTCTGAGAGCTTAGAAAACTGCCGGGGTTGTGGGATTATTCGAAAGATTTATAGCGGCCCTGGTACATAAAAGGTCTACGTGTGCGTTCGCGCAGCGGAATGTTGTTGAATTTAAAGATTTTAATTATGTAGATAATTAGTGTAAGACGTTCTATAATTGTGTATGGTAAATAAAAATTTGTGTATGCAGCCATTGTGGAGAAATTCACCAAAAACTGATTCCGCTGGGCGAACGTTGTCCTGGCGGAACTTTTTTTAATCTATAGACTTTAGAAGAAAAGAGATGTGTAATTAGTGTGTATTTGTGTATAATTATTTATGTATGAATGAAATCAGTGCATGCATAAACTTCGGAGAAATTCAAGTTTCCGCTACGCGAACGTTTGGTCATTAGCTAAAAAAGCGGCCGTGCAATATATTTAGGTAACATCCCAAAATTTATAGATAAAGTCTATAGATTAAAAAAAGTTCCGCCAGGACAACGTTCGCCCAGCGGAATCAGTTTTTGGTGAATTTCTCCACAATGGCTGCATACACAAATTTTTATTTACCATACACAATTATAGAACGTCTTACACTAATTATCTACATAATTAAAATTTTTAAATTCAACAACATTCCGCTGCGCGAACGCATACAAGGTCTACGACGGAACACGACGGTTTCTAGTCAGTAAGAGTTTGACACTCCCTCACCGCTGCTACCTCACAGTGGGAGGGGTCATATAATGATTTTTGACGTCGTCAAAAAAAAAGACCTTAGAAAACTCGTAAGTATAATATGTTCTTTTCCACCTGGTCGACTGGCATAAAAGACCTAACAAATGTTTGACCTTGAATCAGATAATTACAACAACAACCTAATTTAGGGTTCGATACCCAAAAGGTCTCTGTCCGTCTGTCACTAGGTTGTATGTCATTGAAAGTTTCACAAATGATGTAAATGGGAGCTCCCATGCAACAAACATGACTATTTGACAATTCCTGCCCGAGTCTGACTTGTACTTGCCCGATCCGTGGGTAAGTAGGAAACGACCACTGTGGGTGAAAAAATATTAGGTACTGTCAGACTCTTAGGCCCGGTTGTTCGTACGTTACGGTAAAGTTAAAGTTAAAATTTGACCAGTGTTAATTTTGACCACGGTTAATTTGTCATTTTTATTATGAAATTTTTACGTTCAACAACGCTTTTTGAATTTAAACCCTGTTAATTTTACTGTAGCTAGGATTTAACCCTAACCTTGACGTAACGAACAACCGGGCCTTAGTGACTAAAACCCACCATGTTCTTTCTGTAACCCATTGTGTACCAGGGCTGCGGTAACTCGCGCGAACAACCCCCTCCCCCCCCACTCCCCACAGTCGAATAATCTTATTTAGGTGGTAGTACCAGCTTCTACTTCCTCATGTGACCTTGACCACGTCGACAGATGACCTTGAAGTTCATTTTATCGTTTCTAGTTGAGTGACCTTGACCTACATAAAAGGAAATCACATGCAATGTTTTTAATGCATGGAAAATGACGTGAAATTACAACAATCCATACAGAGATGCAATTACCGTTAAAATAAAAAGCTTTCTCAAGGCGGACTAACGATTTTAGCCTTAAGTCCAGGTTTCCTCTTTACTCAGGTCCAAGATGCACACTACATAGTACATAGGTGCTTGCCAGATATTCTCTGTATGAGAATCCGAGACAAGACAAGAGGCATGTGCGTTCCTCTATTATATTTAGTACTAGCTTCCGCCAGCGACTTTGCCCGACTTTGCCTTTGACTTTGGTGTGTTCATAAAAAGTAGCCTATGTGTTAATCCAGGGTCAGTGGCGGCCCTAGGGGTGTGCGAACTGTGCCATCGCACAGGGCCTCGCGCTTGGGGGGGCCTCGCGCTGCAACCCACACTAATATAAAAAAAATATAATTAGAAGATATATATCTGGTCTGGTGCATTTTTTCTATATTTCTAATTCATCCTGCGTTTACTTTTTGAGTCCTCAATTTAACAAAAAGTTGGAACACCAAAGTAACAAAAACAACTGGATCTCGATCCAGTCACGGATTCTTTTTATTTGTGCTTTGAGAGTCCTTAAACAAATAATTTTAAAAAATTCCCGCTCGCTACGCTCGCGGCTGTTCACTTGGCTTCCCTTTATGTCCCAAAACTCAAAAATTTTCGCGCTCGCTACGCTCGCGTCTTGGCCTTGCACTGTTATTTATTATACAAATTTAGGTGCTTTAGTGACCTAAAGCTCAAAAATTTTTGCGCTCGCTACGCTCGCGGGTGCTAGACTTTCCACTTGTTTTATTTTTTCATCCTTTTTTAGCCGAACCTAGAAGGTAGCGCCGCTTTAAGTCCTTTTATTAACAAGAAAATAACTCCTAGTTTCCGTATGTACTTTCTTATTTACGACGTGCGAACTACTCAAGTTACAATCTTTCAATACATAGGGAACGCTTGGGTCCTGATTGCACCCGGGCGCTACATGAGCCAGAGACGGCCCTGAATCAGTTATACGAAGAGCTGAATATTATCTCGGTGCTGAAATGTATTTTAGAAATTAATTTAACTGAAATTTATCCCACTACCGAAATAGTCTTGAGAATTCGAATAATAAAATAATAATATCGAAAAAGTAGTTTTCGAGGCTTAAAATTATTAAAACATGTTTAAGGAATTCGATGATACAAGATCGACTTTCAGCCCTTGCTATTCTTTCGATCGAAAATGACGTTGCTCATTCATTCGATTATTCTGCATTAATTAAAGATTTTAGTTTAATATTTGTTAATTTTGTGATTCTTTAATTATAAACTGTAGTAAAAATAAAATTTTAATAATTAGTTTAACTTGAGCATTTCTCCTCAAACATGACGGTTAGCTAAATCAAAACGCTAGCTTACTCTCGCAACACATACTTTTCACTTTAGACAAAGGGCCTCGCATAGGCCTGCCGCACGTAGCCTCGCAATGGCTAGGGCCGCCGCTGTCCAGGGTATCACCTATCTACATACCAAATTTAAACCAAATCGGTCCAGCTGTTTTTGCGTGAGAGAGTAACTAACATACATCCATATATTCTCACAAACCTTCACAATTATAATATTATATTAGGATTAGGACTAGGATTATAATATTACTAGGATAATAGGTATATGTATGTATATATTAGCAATTAAAATTATAGATCTCAGACACTAAGCCTAAGATTTGTGTCATACATAAAGTTATAAGGCTATGTTTTTGTTACAGCTTTCGAAATGGACACCACGGAAGATAATACGGAGTCACAAAGTCTTTATTTAGATAACAGAGGTAAGCTTTTAATAAAATCTAGCAGTTCCCTGCGGTTTTACCCGCGTCCTGAGGGAACAAGTTCATACAAACGTGAATCAAAAGTACGCTACAGGCTACTTTTGATTGTTATTCTGGAGCACAAATAAGTCATATTACTGCCAAGTTTCACAAAAATCCATTACAGTCGTTTTTGCTTGAACAACACACACAAACTTTTGCTAGTGGTTTCACCTACGAGAGCATGAATTCATTTAAACCTTCCTCGTTATATGAGTTTTCTAAGACTAAAAGAATTTATCAAATCGTCCCAATAGTTACTGAGACAAGCTTGTTTAACCAAAGCAGACAAACTGTTCAGCTTTATAATATTACTAGCTTTCGTCCGCGGTTTCACCCGCGTCCCGTAGCCGGATGGTGACAAAAACTAAAACCTTCTCCCGGGTCTAAGTGACCTCCCCTCTAATTATCAGCCAAATCGGTCAAGCAGTTTTCATGATATGTCGTGAC
Organism: Helicoverpa zea; assembly: GCF_022581195.2. Lineage (NCBI taxonomy): Eukaryota > Metazoa > Arthropoda > Insecta > Lepidoptera > Noctuidae > Helicoverpa > Helicoverpa zea. Next base: position 5,427,704 of record NC_061481.1, on the reverse strand, counting down.
AACGGAAAGCGGGTTTCATTTTTATATATTACTGCCAGGTTTCATCCGAAAGCATTCAGTAGTTTATGCCTAAAAAGTAACAAAGATACTCATATGTATACATCCTCACAGATTTTCTTACTTATCACATTACTAGCTAACTACTTCCCACAAGGAAAGGTGTAGCTTGCCAAAAGAAGAAGGACTTTATTTAACGATTTAGCCTTTTTTAAAACAACAGCTTTTTTTCCACTTTTTATTTTAGATAAATTTACTATAATTTATTGTTCTAGCATATGGTGTAAAAAGTCCTACGAGTGAGCTGGCTCGCTTGGAAAACCGACAGAGCCACAATGTACAACTTATGAAGGCGTCGCTCTATGCTGATACCGGTAAGTAATAATAGTTATTTATTTATGACCTTAAAGATATGTATTTTTCGAATTATATTAACTGTGGTAGTTGTAGAAGGACAATATTACAAGATTCAAACAGTGCAATACAATTTTTTTTGTCAAATCCAAAATATTGGGTTGTTCAAGCTAGATAAGGATTAAACGTAAGGAATTCCCCCGTGGGGTCACTGACGTCCTTATAATAAATATTGGGAATCAGATAAACATCTCTAACACTGAAATAATTTTTCAAATCGTTCCAGTAGTTCCCGATGTTAGCGCATTCAAACATAGAAACTCTTCAGCTTTATACTAATAGCATAAATACTGCCTCGTTACTATTACCATCGCGCTATGAGAGTGAAGGAATAGTGAGTGCACCTGTGTCCAAGCAAATGTGCGTGCACTATAATATGTCCTGCGCAGCTGGCCGATCTCCTTATCTGAGAACAGTCGCCTTGGCCGACAATCGTTAGGACGCCATTATTAATTATTATTACTATCCAACAGAAATGGAAGATGATGCTTCAGTATCTACGGGAGACCAGTTAGTACCAGTGTCTGTGCCGCTACTAACTATGCCGGCACTCGCGCCGTCTGTCATCAAGGACGACCAGCAGATATCCATGACTGAGGCACCTGATGCTGAAGGTAAGAGCACAACCAAGGAGTCATCATCCTCCGAGCCTTTTTCCCAACCGTATTGGGGTCGGCTTCCACTCTAACCGGATTCAGCTGAGTACCAGCACTTTACAAGAAGCGACTGCCTATCTGACCTCCTCAACCCAGTTACCCGGGCAACCTGATACCCCTTGGTTAGGCTGGTGGCAGACTTACTGGCTTCTGACTACCCGTAACGACTACCAAGGATTGTTTTCAAAATGGTCAAAAAATATAAACAAAATATTACTGCACAAGCGAGAGCCGTCAATTGGCTAATTTCATGAAGACAAAATTATATAATTGCCTTATGTAAATGTTTTTCTTATTTTCAGAAACTCAGATGAAGCCGCTCATAGTTCGTCCACATACAATTGTGTTGAACTATCACAGAAAGGTGCCGCCCTTCAAACAGACTATTGCCGGTAAGTTACTTGATTCTATTTGGCTAGGCATTTAACTAAAAGTAGAGTTTTTACACAAATACACATTAAAATGAGTATTCAATTTATTAAGCAACCGTTATTGTTTTATTTACATTAGATGAAAGTATAGTTTATTTTGCGTGTGTTCAGAAATATACCCAGTATACTGACCAGTGCTATACTGCCGAATCCTTTTGAAATGTACTATATATAGCATTGACGTTTGTTTCCTATTTGTTATATAAGTATAGACTTAGGGCCGATGTCTCGATCGCCAGACAACTTTTATCTGAACAATATGTTCGACGTTTTGACCGCTTTTGTATTATAAAATATCAAACTCAAAGCGCTGTATTCCTCAGATAGAAGTTAGTAAAATAAATATGTAATACACAATTAAATAAAACTACTTTAGAACTACAAGGATCCGAAACGTCAGAATTAAATAATATAAATATAACCGCGATAAAATACGTAAAAGTAGTTTTATTTAAATGTCTAATATTCGAGTAAGTGTTAGAAATCAATATGTATATTATACAATATTTTATATATTTTTATCCTCTACAGGTCGTCTGGACGCAGCCTACATATCCGACATGTCGGTGTGTCGGGCCCGACACGCCCGCGTGGGCTTCGGTCCGGCGGGGGCGCTCGCCTTCGCCACCTCCCTGCACTCGGTTAACGATTTACCTAGAAGTAAGTATGCCTGCTTGTCACCAAACTTTTTGTCGTCACGGAACATTGGCTACGCAAGAGATCCATCATTGGATATCAGATCTTTCAAGTCCTGCCGGGGTTGCGGGATTGTTCGCGCGAGTTACCGCGGCGCTGGTACATAAAGGGCTTAAGAAGCAACGTGACGGGCTTTAGTCAGTAAGAGTCTGACACCGTCATTTCATGATTTCTTATCAAAAAGAAATTATCAGCCGGTTTCGGGTATGAGAGAGAACTGTATTTTTGTAATTCTAACTGACTTCAAAGTATTAGTGTAGAAGGTTAAATAAACCCATTCAACTTGACTTGACTTGCAGGCACCGACTTCTAGAGCTTTGCCAAAATTTTATATAGTCCCTTTTAGTGTTTTTTGAAGTGGGTTTATTAATTTCCTATGTCCTTCTCAAAAAATGTGAGGTTATAATTAAATTGTGACAAGTTTTAAGTTAAAATAATTAATTACTTTTGTCATTGCTTGCTAATTATTGTACTGTATTTTCCACAGCGGCAGAACTATCAGAATTGGGTAGGTATGTCCGTGGCAGAGCTTCTAACGACTGGTCAGAACCTCTGCTCGTCAGAATGGCTATTGGACAACCTGAGAAAGATGATGCTATGTTGGTAAGTAATACATTGTGTTAAGTTATTTTAGTTACCCGGGCAACCCAATACCCCTTGGAGACTGGTGTCAGGCTTACTGACTTCTGACTACCCGTAACGACTGCCAAGGATGTTCAATGACAGCCGGGACCTACAGTTTAACGTGCCATCCGAAACCACAGTCATTGGTGTCTAAGATATACTTAGAAAGTTCATACAAATTTAGAAAAGTTGCATTGGTACTTGTCTGACCTGGAACCGAACCCGCTCCCTCATACTCGAGAGGTTGGTTCTTTGCGCACTAGGCCACCACGACTTTTTTTTTAGATAGATTCCATACCTATAGATATCTATTACCTATATATAATGTTACCTCTTTTATTTCCCAGGAAGTCTTAAAGAAGCAACTAGAGGTACTTCTCAACTACTCAACGCATATAGAGGTAGCAGAAGGTCAATGCCCGCAGCTGCGCGTGTCGCAAGAACCGCGCGACCGACGCGACGTGCTGCGACAGTACTTGCGACTCGCTAATGTTAACAACAGGCATAAGGTAGGACTTACTCGCATTTTTTGATTATTTTAGAGTTCTTTCGTTAGATTTCCGAACACAGAAGTGTTCTTTTTACGCTATTCCATTCTGTAACAAATACATAGAGCAAGCAGATTGAAGCAACGGTAACGAAATTTAACTTTTATCAAAACATAAGTGGCGTACTTTAATATGCGAAATCTTCGTTCATTTAGAACGTATATGGTGATACCATCATGCCATATACATATACATACACCATATTCGTCTTCTATTGAATTACCAGTAAATATGCCACAAACTTTGTCATTTTAATAGTGAATTCACATCTTTCTAACCAAATTGTTGTGAAACATAGTGCAATCAATCAATTGGTGCTTTGCACCGATTTCCTTTACACATATCATACACAACTTTCATCAGAATTCTTATGTGATTTCGCTAATTCTTCGAGATTGGGACTATTCAACCGAAGTTTGTCATACATTTTCATTTAATTAATTCTTTTTTTCTTCGTTCAGGGCGTTCGACTGGTACCATATGCGTTCACTTAAATAATTTTGTATTAATATCTAAATTACTTGTCGACAGTTCGGCGTGTCAGGCGCATATTGTCACGAAGTGTGGCAACTATGTGACGCTTTGTGGGGAGCTGATCTTGAAAACGATGGTAAGTTCATACATAATATACCTTTGCATTTAATTAGTAAAAAATACCTTCGGCCTTAAAACTACCACATCTTTCTCGCGCATGAGTAAAGCAACTATGTATAGTTCGTTCCACGTAACTTTGCCATTCTGAAGTTAGTCACTTGACGTCTATATTCAAACTTGTCTAATTCATGTAAGCAAAACTTCTCGACTATATGTGTATGAACACATTCACAAATAAGGAGTCAAATGTGTAAGTTCAGAACCTATGTAGCTTCAGTCAAATCGCCATTAATATGATAACACTAGCTTCTGCCAGCGGTTTCACCCGCATCCCGTGGGAACCTCGGCACGAACCCGATAAAAAGTAGCCTATAGCCTTCCTGGATAAATGGGCTATCTAACACTGAAAGAATTTTTCAAATCGGACCAGTAGTTCCTGAGATTAGCGCGTTCAAGCAAACAAACAAACAAACTCACCTTCAGCTTTATAATATTAGTATAGAATGGTAATTGGTATGTTTATCTACACTAAAGTAGTTCATAAGAATATTAGTGTGCATCACACCAATTGAATCCTGCTATAAAATTAATAAGAACATCTTTGTCCTACAGGTGTACCGAGCCAAGACCTCCTATCCACAGTGAACAGGCACCGGAAGCTGCTGGACTGGCTCAAGAGTGCCGTCTCCGAGGCCACGGATGAGGAACTGTCTGAACCCATGCCCGGGGAGAAGGAGGATGGTAGGTCTTTTAGGTTCTATAATACAGGATGTGAAATGTTAATAGGTGCATGGTTCCAAAAAATGGATCCCATGGACACCTTTTAAAAAAATAACAATTGTATTTAAAAACCCGGTTTTAATGATAATTATCAGCTTAGAATTGCCGATAAAGTCTAAAATAAAGTATCTCGACTTAGCGCATCGACACGGCTGGCGTTGTGCCGATTGTCGTTACGGCCAATGGTTAATTTAATATTTAAAAAAATGTAAAGAATATGGAAGTAAATAAATGAATAGGAATAATAATCAGTTGATAATGTTGTAAATGGATAAATTGAGTGACGCTGTATATTGTGTTGAAATATGTATTAATATACTGGAAGGGACAACATAAAACTTGTTGACATGGCTCTTGAAGTCGGGGTCAAAATAAACACAGTTCTAGAGTCAACTCAAAAGTGTTATCTTGTCCCTTCCAGTGTTTTTTGAAGTCGGTTATAGATAAAAAAGGATTTTTTGTTTGTATTTTAGAAGCGGACGGGCACAGCGCTCGAATTTGGACACTACTACTGGGCGGGCGAATCCTGGAAGCGTGTAAAGTGGCCAAAGAACACGGCGACCTCAACATGGCCATGCTCATCGCTCAGGCTGCTGGTAAGTTAAGACAAGTAAAATACCAGCTTGTTAGTGCGATTTCTCTCGCATTTGATCTAAGAAAAATACGCATTGTGTTTTCTAACTGATGAATTTTATCACGAGTACATGCTCGGTTTTTTTACGCGCATTTTGCCAAATGTATTGTACTTCTGAGCTACAGACGCATTAGGCGTTTTAAAAAAATGCTGTATCGGTGAATATATTGTTTCAAATTATACATATTTGGTCATGTGACAAACTAACCTGGCCTATATTACATTTGCCTTTTGTGCCTGCAAATATTCCTGGAATATTTGGCGGTTAATCTTGCAGAGAAGTGCATATAGAATTTATTTTTAAGAAGTGTGTATATTTTTGATGTAAATAAATAGTACAAGTGTTCACTTTTTGGGTAATCTTAACATATTGTGTATGTCTTTGTCCACAGGCGACCCATCATTCCGTTCCCTCATTACTCGTCAACTGTCCCTCTGGCGAGAATGTGGTGCCGATACTCTCATATCTTCCCACCGCTGGGCAACACTGCAGCTCATCGCTGGACAACCGCCCAGAGACAAGCTGGCCCACTCGCACTGGCTCACTGCCCTACACGCTACTGCTAGGTAACATATAGTGTGTCTAGTCTATGCCGTGTGTGTCCCACCGCTGGGCAACACTGCAGCTCATCGCTGGACAACCGCCCAGAGACAAGTTGGCCCACTCGCACTGGCTCACTGTCCTACACGCTACTGCTAGGTAAAACTGAGACTGGTGTCAGACTTACTGGCTTCTGACTACACGTAACGACTGCCACCCATCGGGGTGCGGGATTGTTATCGCGACCGCGGCACTGGTACATAAAGGGCTTAAGAAGGACTCTGGTTCTGCTGGGTTTTAGTCAGTAAGAGTCTGACACTCCCTTACGCTGCACCCACAGCGGGAGGGGTCATTTGACGATTTCCCTTAAAAAAAAGTGTGACAAACACCGCACTGAAAACCGCAACAAAATCCATTCAGTCAAACACAAACATTCACCCCTACTAATATTATAAATGCGAAAGTAACTCTGTCTGTCTGTTACGCTTTCACGTCTAAACCACTGAACTGATTTTAATAAAATTTGGCACAGAGATAGAGTTGACCTTGAGAAATTACATAGGATAGTTTTTGTCCCGGACTTTTGAAGAATTCCCTTGGAAATGCGATATAACCGAACTCCACTCGGGCGAAGTCGCGGGCGGAAGCTAGTTCATAATACATACAGGTGAAATTGAGAACCTCCTTTTCCAAATTGGTTAAAGAATAAATTTTATTCTCTTCCACAGGTACCTATGCTCCCACGTACCCTCACTGGAACAAGTGATGAGAACGTACGAAGGCTTCTTCATCACCGGTGAGGATCGAGATGATGATGAAGTGGATCTGACTGTCGTGGACGATGATGAGATGGGCATGCGGCTTCCTCTGCCGCCGTACGTTAACCAGTACGATGTTACTGTTGACTATGTGAGTAGAATTTGGCTAGGCGGTTCCTTGTTTGGTGGGAAATTTTATTCAGAACCGTTATTTATTTATTGCTACACTTCACTACATAGTATAAAACAAAGTCGCTTTTTCTGTCTCTATGTCCCTTTGTACGCTTAAATTTTTAAAACTACACAACCGATTTTCATGCGGTTTTTTTTAATAGATAGAGTGATTAAAGAGGAAGGATTATATGTATAATAACATACATTAAATAGTAGGGAAATACTGTTATCCCGTGCCAAGCCGGGGCGGGTCGCTAGTTATAGAAATGCATTCTTATCCTAGGTACACTTTACCCTGTTAAGGCGCATCAAAGCAACAAATCAACATAAACTAGACCATTCCTGTTTTCCAACGTTTTTGACCGTGCTGTCCTATGTAATTTGGTGTGCTAATTTAAATAAATTACAATTATAATGAGGCTGGCTTCCAATCTAACCTGAATATCTACAACATAAAGCGACTATCTATCTGACCTTCTTAACACAGTTACTGGGCAACAGGATAGCTCTTTGTAAAACTGGTTGTCAGAGTTTCTGGCTTCTGACTACCCGTAACGACTGTCAAAGATGTTGAAATGACAGCCGTGTGTGAATAACTCGTTATGGCAGCAGAGTTGATCGCATCAAGCGTTGCTTAATTTTATCATCGATCGATCCGCACGGCTTTGACTTAATCACGAGCTCTTCAATATCTAACATTATATTCGTTATATTTCCTTACATACATAAATAATGTGATTTGTCAACAGAACGGCAAGCAACGTCGCGTTCTAGACCTCCGCTACGAGTTGCTGCGAGCTCGTGCCTTCAACTGCAGACCCAAGCTGAGACCTGCTGCTTACACTCCCGATCCGTTAGACTATAGCTTGTGGTGAGTATATCATCTTTTTCTTTTTAACGACGTCAAAAATCATCAAATGACCCCTCCCGCTGTGGGTTAGCAGCGGTGAGGGAGTGTCAGACTTACTGACTAAACACCGTCGTGTTCCGTCGTAGGCCGCGTATGTACCAGGGCCGCGGTATCTCTTTCGAACAACCCGCAGCGTGAGTATATCATCTGCCTAGGCTTTTCCTATGTAATAATAATAATGGCGTCCACGGCCGATTTCGACCACGGCGGCTGTTCTCTTGTAAGGAGATCAGCCAGCTGCGCAGGACATATTATAGTGCACGAGCAATTGCTTGGACACAGATGCACTCACTATTCCGTCACTCTCACAACCCGATGCGACGGCAATTCGACACCACCGGAAAGAGATCAGGCGCAGGACCGACAGTAACGTGCGATACGATGCACGGGTGAATCAATCACCAACTTCCAGACTAGGGGCTGCTTTGTAAAAGTTAGAAAACCCACAAAGCGATTTCGGCCCGACCCGGGAATCGAACCCGAGACCTCGAGCACAGCAGCCGCGCTTGCGACCACTAGACCAACGAGGCAGTCATATAATATTGATGTATTTTGTTGTTACAGTTTCCTGCTAGGCACGTGGTTTGGCAACCCCTCGATAGAGAGTATAACGGGCATCGCTGATCAACTAGAAGCGAGTGGGGAGTGGCACCTAGCCGTGCAGGCTCTCTGCTATCACCCCGACGATGTGGCGTGAGTATATTACTAGCTTTTGCTCGCGACTTAGTTCGCGTGGAATAGGTAGTGAATTGATGACTTTTGACCGATAGATGGCGCTGCACGTCCGGAATAATTTTTATTTTTTGTAGTAAAAACTATCCTATGTCCTTTCTCAAGTTCCAAACTATGTATGTATCAAATTTCACACAAATCGGTTTAGTAGTTTAGGCGTGAAGAAAAGACATACATACAGAGATAGTTTTGCATTTATAATATTAGTTTGTATTTTTTATTCACCATATTAATGTATGTATAAAGAATTGTTGCACTTGTGTATGTTCTATGTTATTCTGTTACGGTGTCAGGCTACTGAGCAGCGATAAATGTACTAGGGTCGCGGTAACTCGCGCGAACAATCCCGCGGCCCCGACAACCCTTGGCCCTGGTGGGTCCCGGTAGGATTTGCTGACTTTCTTTGACTCTCGCGTGGAACGTCTCGCGTCGCCGACGCGGGTCTTTTGTCTCCTAGGACAGCGGTTCCCGAATTCTTTTGGCTTCGGAACCCTTTTCGTTTCACCATTTTTCGGCGGAACCTTAGCTTAAGTAAGAAGTAAACTAAAGACGTAAATACACTTAGGTACGGCTCGTGGCGTGTGGTAGTGCACCAAATGGTTATATGGTTAGAGACATATTCGGTATACTCAGGCGTAGCATGGCTATCTGTCGCACGAGCCGGAAAACAATTTAGTCGCCCTTGACTTTGTGTATTATGTGAATAGTTTTCAGTTTGAAGACTGACAAAGTAAACGCAAAAAGAAATAGATTGGGTTTGTACAGGTGCGAGGCGAGCGAGTGCGATTTTTTTAACTAAAAGAAGAAGTTCCAAGCACCCGCTAGCATTGAAAGACATTTAGCGGTAGCCGGTATCGCGAGCGCAGCGAGCGCGAATTTTTTTTACTTTTAGTACCTACACAAAATAAACAAAATGACTGTGAATTAATAAGGTCTCAAAAAGTACATTATCCACACAAAAAAAGCAAATGCAAATGAAAAAGAAGCAGCTAGCGAAGAAAGCGCTATTGCTTTTTCTGAACCAGAGGAATAAAAAATAAACATCAAAGGAAACCTCGACGGAAGAGCGCAAAATTTTTTCGTTGTTGGATACCTGAGCAATTAAACGAACATAAAAGCGTCCTACATGGAGTCGCGAGCGAAGCGAGCGCGAAATATTCGGATTCGTGGAGGTGCAAAAATTGGAAATAATGTCACAAATTCATGTTAAAAATGCCTTGTCATTTCACGTCCTGTCAAATGTATGAAAACTTATAATCCTGACGATGAAATAAGCCCAAAAAATGCTGTGATTTTTGGCCGACTCGCTACCTACTTTTGCCGATTGCCGAAGACCTGGAGGTATTAAGTTAATCTACAATTTGTAAAAAACGGAATTAAATTATCTGCTGCCGTGGCCTTCCCCCGCCACTTGTCGCGAAATCGTACTTACACTACCGAGTGTTACCCACCTACATGGTGCCTAAATGGAATTTTGGAATTCAATATTTTAAAACAATTTAATTGAAAATGAATAATAATTTAATATTGTCAAAAGTGAAACGATTTACCATATGAAAATCTTGAATTTTCCACGGAACCCCTGAGGGCCTGTCACGGAACCTCAGGGTTCCGCGGAACCCCATTTGGGAACCGCTGTCCTAGGAGACGGAGGGACAATGAGCCACTCGCTACCCCCAGCTTACAATGGCCGGGAGTCCCAATGCCAGTGGCCAGAACCCCGTGGTGTCTTCCAAGTTCACCGCAGCGCCTGGGATAATCGCGTGGCATCGACTAACGTCTGTTAGACGCGATTTAAACGTCGCAGAGTGATTACATAGCGACCTAACTTAGGTTTTTGTGTTGTGAGATCTTTGAATCCTATTTTTTATATATTTTTAATTGAACTTCCCGCTTCTGCTTAATAAATTTCTCTTTTCATCTAACAGTCGAGGCCACCTCATCCGCGGCGTCCTGTCCCGTCACGCGCCGAGCAAGGCGGACAGCGCCGCCGTGCAGGCGCGGCTCGAGCTCGTCACGCGGCTGCGAGTGCCGCGCCACTGGCTGCTGCTGGCTCAAGCGCATAGAGCTAAGTATGAGGTAAATATATCATCTGCCGGGGCTGCGGGATTGTTCAAAAGAGTTACCGCGGCGCTGGTACATAAAAGGCCTATGTCGGAACACGACGGTTTTTAGTCAATAAGAGTCTGACACTCCCTCTCCGCTGCTAACCCACAGCGAGAGGGGTCATTTGATGATTTTTGACGTCGTTAAAAAAAGGTAAATATATCATCGTCTCCCGAGCCTTCTTTCCAACTATGTTGAGATCGGCTTCCAGTCTAACCGCATGCAGCTGAGTACCAGTGTGGCACAAGGAGCGACTGCCTATCTGACCTCCTCAACCCTGTTACCCGGGCAACCCAATATTAATGCCAAGGATTGGTTCTGACTACCCGTTGAAAATCAAAAGTCATTTATTATAATTAGGCTGCAAAACAGCACTTTTCGGACGTCAGAAATTTACAAAAGACAGCCCCCAAAGCGCCCACCCTTCACCACTTCCTATGTGTTTTTTTTGCTGGGAAGAACTGCTATTATCTATACTTATATTATAAAGCTGAAGAGTTTGTTTGTTTGTTTGAACGCGTTAATGTCAGGAACTACTGTTACGATTTGAAAATTTCTTTCAGTGTTAGATAGCCCATTTATCGAGGAAGGCTATAGGCTACTTTTTATCCCGGTACGGGAAGTAGTAATATGACAAAAACAGCAAGGAAAGTCCAATATATCTACATAAATATTGTGTATGTTTGTTGTAGCGTCTGCCCGCGTTAGAAGCGGAGTACCTGGTCGGTGCTGGTCAGTGGAACGCGGCGCATAAAGTGTTGCTCGACGAGCTGTTACCCGAAGCTGTGTTAGCAGGTACATATACAGTCATCATCATCTCCCGAGCCTTTTCCCAACTACGTTGGGGTCGGCTTCCAGTCTAACCGGATTCAGCTGAGTACCAGTGCTTTACAAGAAGCGACTGCCTATCTGACCTCCTCAACCCAATTACCCGGACAACCCGATACCCCTTGGTTAGACTGGTGTCAGACTTACTGGCTTCTGACTACCCGTAACGACTGCCAAGGATGTTCAATGACAGTCGGGACCTACAGTTTAACGTGCCATCCGAAACACAGTGAAATGGTGTCTACGATATACTTAAAAAGTACATGCAAACTTAGAAAAATTGCATTGGTACGTGCCTGACCTGGGATCGAACCCGCGCCCTCATACTCGAGAGGTTGGTCCTTTACCCACTAGGCCACCACGCAAAAATTAATTTCCATTGATAAACAAAAAACCCAAGGTGCATACTCAACGACTCAAAAACGTCCTCACCAAATGAGCGCAACATTCAAAATTGTGCGCTCATTTTCTTTGTCCTAGCCGACCACTTCGGTCGTAAAATTTTATTGCTTTAACTACAGTGCGTTGTAATAACGACTTTAAGCGATTCGCGTAAAGTTAAACTTGCAATAACGTATGCTTGTACCTTACAGAAAGAGACAGAATTAGTGTTCGGGGACGCTTTCGAGCGTTACTTTTATTCGAGACTGTGCATCTTGGGTTTTTGTATATCAATGTCGTGGTCACGTAATTAAAGACATCCGACTCGAAGTAAAATTAATAGTTATGGTACTGACATGAGCTTAAGCACGGTATAAAACGTAATGTAATTATTATTAAAACAAACATTACCTCGTGTTCTGTAAATAAAGGACAAAAATATTTACTTTCTTTAATATTTAAATAAAACTACTTTTACGGATTTTATCGCGTTATATTAATATTATTTAATCCCGACGTTTCGGATCCTTTACAGCATCCATGGTCACGGGCAGACTAAGGTGTTGGTCGTCTTGATATATTAGTTACAAACAGCTACCCTACATTTTGTTGATTATTATTGACAATCCGATTCACGCAAAACGAGCTCACTGTATCCATAGGCTACATACAGGGTCGAGGAACTGCTCGACCTATGGATACAGTGAGCTCGTTTTGCGTGAATCGGATAGTCAATAATAATCAACAAAATGTAGGGTAGCTGTTTGTAACTAATATATCAAGACGACCAACACCTTAGTCTGCCCGTGACCATGGATGCTGTAAAGGATCCGAAACGTCGGGATTAAATAATATTAATATAACGCGATAAAATCCGTAAAAGTAGTTTTATTTAAATGTCTAATATTCGCGTAAGTGTCAGAAATCAATACTTTCTTTAATACTTTAGATTTAACGCTCTATGGGAACTGAACACTAACTTTTGTAGCGGACCTTGGCTGGTCAGCTAATTAAAGATAGTAAAAGCCGAGTTAAGAAAAAAAAACGAAAGATATAATAGTTGCCATACTTTTTTTTGTAATGTTTTAAAAGCGTGTTTTTTTAGTTTTTTTACTTTCTACCCTTTTATTTCAGATGACCTACAGAGTATAGCACCTTTACTAGAGAAAATGAATAGTGCCGCAGAACGGGACGAACTCAGCGGCTGGCAGAGTGGCGGACAAGCGCTGCATCTGTATCTACACGTCTGTGTGCAGGTATACATATACTCGTCACATGTATAATACGTCACACTCGTCACAAGCACGTCACACTCGTCACATGTAAATTCGCCATACCTGTCACACACAAACTCGTCAGAAGTACAATACGTCACACTCGTCACAACTACAATACAAAACATTTGTAGCACCACACTTGTAGAAATACAATATATCCTACTTGCTGGCTGATCTCCTCAGAGCACAACCGCCGTGGCTGACAATCGGCCGGGACGCCATTATTTATTACAACGTCACAATGTTACACCGTTCTTAGTCTATACTATGTCCTCTGCGTAACTGGCCAATCTCCTTAGAGTCCAGCTGCCGTGGCCGATAATCGGCCGGAACGCCATTAACTATAACATTTCTTCTCTTCAACAGATACGCGGTCTAGTATCGTCGGCAGAAGCCCAGCGTGACCGCGCCAACGTTCACGCGCAGCTCGAAGCGTTGCGGCCCAAAGTCGCCGCCGCTTGCCGGGCGCTAGGCGGCCTGCAGCCCAAGTAAGTTATATGTTGTATTTATTTACTAGATTCTTGTTTTTTATCCGTTATAATGTACCTTTATATACTTACCGCAATATCTATACTAATATTATAAAGAGGAAAACTTTGATTGGTTGTATTGGATAAACTCAAAAACTACTGGGCCGATTTTAAATATTCTTTCACCATTAGAAAGCTATATTATCTGCGAGTAACATAGGCTATATTTTGTCCCGGTGCGGGCAGTAGTTACCACGGGACGCGGGTGAAACCGCGGGAAAACGGCTAGTAGTATATATATTTTGTTCACCGTACCGTATATTACGGAATATTACAATATATCGTTTGTTAAACTGTAGGTCCCGGCTGTCATTGAACATACTTTACAGTCGTTACGGGTAGTCAGAACCCAGTAAGTCTGACACCAGTCTAACCAAGTTGTATCGGGTTGCCCGTGCAACTGGGTTGAGGAGGTCAGGTAGGCAGTCGCTCCTTGTGGCACACTGTTACTCAGCTGCATCCGGTTAGACTATAAGCCGACCCCAACGTAGTTGGAGGAAAAAGTCTCGTTAGACGCCGTTGATGATGACTTGTATATCGTAAATATCCGTTGTTTTTATATTTACCTTCTGAATGTACCCTTGATTTTTTTTATGGAAGTGAAACTTATGCGAAATGTCCTGTTTGTTTCAGGAGTCTAGGGGGTCGCTTCGCTCGTGCCGAGATGGGGGCCCGGCTGGTGCAGTGCACGCTGGCGGCCGGGGAAGCCGCCGCGCATGTCGCCGCGCTGCTGAGGACGCTCGCCCTCCCGCCCGACACCACGCACACTGCACAGCACAAGGTACTGTAGCATGTCATATCGCACTCAGGAGTCTAGGGGGTCGCCGAGCTCGTGCCGAGATGGGGGCCCGGCTGGTGCAGCCGTATCACCTATCTACATACCAAATTTCAACCAAATCGGTCCAGTCGTTTTGCGTGAAAGAGTAACTAAAAAACATCCATACATTCTCACAAACTTTCACATCTATACTAATATTATAAAGCTGAAGAGTTTGTTTGTTTGTTTGTTTGAACGCGCTAATCTCAGGAACTACTGGTCCGATTTGAAAATTTCTTTCAGAGTTAGATAGCCCATTTATCGAGGAAGGCTATAGGCTACTTTTTATCCCGGTACGGGAAGTAGTTCCCACGGTATGCGAGTGAAACCGCTGGCAGACTCTAGTTTATAATATTAGTAAGATAGTAGAATATTAGTGGAATGTATTGCCTACTACACATAGTTCCGACGGCATCCCGCTGTGATTATGCAAAGCGACATGTCGCTGTGATTATGCCGACCCATATATCCCATCGCGCCATGAGAGTGAAGGAATACTGAGTGCACCGCAGTCCAAGCAAATGCTCGTGCACAATTATGTCCTGCGCAGTTGGCTGATCTCCTTACATGAAGACAGCCGTGGCTGACGATCAGCCGTGATATTAATTTATTATTATTGTGTTGTTCACAGATTAGCTCAATGTTGGCGTCTCGTGCGGCCGAGAGCGCTTGTCCTGCGTCGCCAGCCAGCTAAGAGCGGCAAAGTTAGTTGACGACAACTGTATGTAGATAATTGAATAAATTTTGTTTTTTTTTTCTATTTGAAAAATATTGCAATAAATGATTTGGAAATGACGATGTGTTGATATAGGTCGCGGCAAACTTAATAGCGGCTTGTAGCTAACTTCAGAGCATAGGTACGCGCATTTGGCCCATACCTCTCATGTCGTAAAATTTTTGAATCTGAATATTATTTGAACCGACATTAAGTTTGGTACGAACTACACACTATGAATAAAGGCTAAATTAAGGCTTAAAAGTCTTGAAAAAATCGAATTTGTAATCCAAAACTTGTTTGGTTATGTTTGTATAGAAAAATTACATAAAATAGGGAGTCTTAGAATTAAATTAGTAATTTATTTTTTGAGTCATAAATAGTTAAGTATTTGTACTCAGAACCAATCTTTTTGTCACTACATTATAATTTTAATATTACGTGAATATTTATATATGTTCGAATTTAACAAATAAATATTGTATACGAAACAAAAGTAAAAATATAATATTTCAGACAATTTTGTCAACTTTACACAATTTGAATTAACAAAAATATAATTGAAAGAATTTCATGCAGATCTATTTTTTTTTATTAAATAAATTAATTGTTTAGAAACATTGGTAAAATCATAATTAAATGGATCCACAGAGAATAGTAGATAGATTGTCAAACTCCATTTGCGTTTGATACATAAAGGGGCCCGATTGTGCTAAGTTAAAGCGACGAATTGGTAAACAATAATTCCATAACCGGCACGCGCATCTAAGGGGCCAAGAGGGGACGGAGCGTCTGAGCGGGGCGAGGATTACAATACGCGCGCTAGCTTATAACTAAAAGTCGTAAGCGACAAAATGGTTTTGTAATTTTATTATTTAGAAATGATAATTTGATAAAAATTCCTTCCACAATTTTAAAGAGTATGTATATACTCAACTACTAAAAAAGTTAAGAGGCTTAAATCGGTCCCGTTTGCTATATGTGAATCTCTTTTTAAAAAGAGGTATGTTTGATATATTTTTCTCTGTTACAAAAATTACCTAATCATGTTTTTAAATCTAACAAAATAAGGTTAATATCATGAACTTTAAGGTAATCAAGTTCTATTTTGATCCGTTTTGTATTTACTGAGAAAAATTGATATCCTTGGCGCCAAAATTTCCAATTCGTCCTCTTAATAACGTCAAAATTGAATAGAAATTGAATCGCAATCGCGGTTTTAACCTTAGCGGGCATTCTGCTACTAATATAAGATCAATCGTATACCAATGATCTTCGATTGGTCTGCCATTTGGTCTATACGGTGGTTTGCTCTACAATCATATTGCAATCGCTAATAATTTGCAGACAATATGATTCATTATTGAACCACAGAAACGGATAAAAACGTTTATTTAACAGAAAAAATTGCAGAATGCCACATACGCTTCAATCGTAATTGAGTCGTGATT
This sequence comes from Helicoverpa zea, assembly GCF_022581195.2. NCBI lineage: Eukaryota > Metazoa > Arthropoda > Insecta > Lepidoptera > Noctuidae > Helicoverpa > Helicoverpa zea. Next base: position 5,411,110 of record NC_061481.1, on the reverse strand, counting down.
GGATCTCAGTCGGATGTGAATCGTATGTCGCTAAAGTAAAATTAGTAGAATCGCGCCCCTAGGCCACTACATACCACTTGTGGTTTTATCAATCATTATATTATAATTTAATTGTCTTATTTCGATAACTTAAGTCGAATATATTCGAACTGAATCTGTAAATATGTAATGCGAAAGTCACTGTTTGTTTGTTATTCTTTTCTAAGTACAGTCAACTTCAGGTCAGTGGTAATTAGCGGTTTTATAGGAAAATCGTACTTATTACTATTGAGTTAAGGTGCATGACAGTTACCACTGATGTGCAGTCTACTGTACGTGATAGGAGTAGTTCCTTCATTGTGCGGACGGAACCGCGGGATATGCCTAGTTTAGTTCTTAGTAATTATTGTAAAAACTATTTTTGTGAGAGTTCAAACGAATTTGTGAAAACATTTAGGTAGTTGACTAAGTCAAGAAATTCTTTATCATTTTCTTTTTGGTAAAGTATTTTAATATAAAAAAACTTGCACAAAGCAGCCCGTAGTCTGGAAGTCGGTGATTGATTCACCCGTGCATCGGAGAGCACGTAAATGTCGGTCCTGCTTGTTATCTCTCTCTGGTCGTGTCGAATTGTCGTCCCATCGCGCTATGAGAGTGAAGGAATAGTGAGTGCACCGCAGTCCAAGCAAATGCTCGTGCACTATAATATGTCCAGCGCAGCTGGCTGATCTCCTCATATGAGAACAGTCGCCGTGGCCATTAATATAGTGTCACTTTAATTTATCGTTTTAATGGATAACTGATTTCTTTATGAAGGAAATCATTTGTAAGGAAAAGGAGATTGATCGTTTTGTAAAGGAAGGTCCCAGAGAAAAATGCTTGTGCCCTGAAGATTTTTATTTTAACTTATAGGAAAAACATTGCATTTTCATAATCTGAAACTTTTTTTCATCTATTCACCCTGATTCAAGAGATATCATTATTTTTCTGTTTTAAGAATGTCGGTTATAATTAGAAAATGACATGGACCACTATCCACGATCACTATGAGCATAGAAATATTATATACTGTAAATAGAAGTACCATTATGTCTATTTATGCAATAAGTAATGGAATATAAAATATTTTTAGATTTCCTCTGTATCATCTGCCGAGCCTTTTCCCAACTATGTTGGGGTCGGCTTCCAGTCTAACCGGATGCAGCCGCGTACCAGTGTATTTCATGGAGCGACTACCTATCTGACCTCCTGAGTCAACTACCATATTAATTGTTTGTTGTTTTTGTATGTAAATATCGTTTGAACTCATGAATGTATGTACAATGTAATTGTTATTGTTAAAATACTAAGTAAACGGTTTTCAATTCAATAAATATTATTTTCATTTTATTTTTGAGAGTTTAATTTTTCTTCCGTTTTCATTGTTACAATCAACTGCCTAGCCTGAACTTTTTAAAAATGCATTTAACTCGCGCATTAGCCTCAACATGCGCGAGTTACATGCACCGTGTAGATGTACCCTTAGTTATCTGACGACGAGTTTTTAACGACGTCAAAAATCATCAAATGACCCCTCCCGCTGTGGGTTAGCAGCGGTGAGGGAGTGTCAGACTCTTACTGACTAAACACCGTCCAGTTCCGTCGTAGGCCGCGTATGTACCAGCGCCGCGGTAACTCGTGCGAACAATCCCGCAGCCCCGGCAGGGTCATCTGATGCCTCTCGCATCCGCGGTAGTGTTTTGTTATATAAAGGCACGAATTTGACATGACATGACGAAACATCGAAAGACCTCCAGTTCAAAACAACTTTATTAGGTAATTTAAATTAAACTATACTCTATTTACGGCCAGTTTCTTCATCAAAAGTTAAAGTTAAAGTAATGTCTAAAGTAAAAGTAACGGTCAAATTCGTTTTTTCAAGGCTAAAGTGACAGCAAAACTAATAGAAAAATTTAATTTAACTTTTGATGAAGAAACTGGCCGTTAGTAGGCAATTTAACTAAAGCATCTTGATAGGATTTTGGCACAAATAGATTTAAAAAAACTTACCTATATTCCAAACAATAAAACCGACCTCAATCATCATCCTCCGAGCCTTTTTCCCAACTATGTTGGGGTCGGCTTCCAGTCTAACCGGATTCAGCTGAGTACCAGTGCTTTACAAGAAGCAACTGCCTATCTGACCTCCTCAACCCAGTTACCCGGGCAACCCGATACCCCTTGGCTAGACTGGTGTCAGACTTACTGGCTTCTGACTACCCGTAACGACTGCCAAGGATGTTCAACGACAGCCGGGACCTACAGTTTAACGTGCCATCCGAAACACAGATACACTTAGAAAGTACATACAAACTTAGAAAAGTTGCATTGGTACTTGCCTGACCTGGGATCGAACTCGCGCCCTCATACTTGAGAGGTTGGTCCTTTACCCACTAGGCAACCACGACTTTCTAAACCGACCTCAATAATACATTTAAAACTTCCTAAGTCTGACAAATACTGAAAACCACTTCAAAACGGTTCAGCTTAACGTGCAATAATCGCGCTCAAACATATGTACGTATGTTTGAGAACTGAGAACCTACATTGTCGGCCGGTTAAGCTAAAATAATTTATCAATTGATTATTGTAAATACAGTATAGATCATATTAAATATAGGTACATTTTATTTATTTTTAAACTAAAAAATAAAATATCAAGATTGTTTGTCTTTAGTAGTGCCCACTCGAAGGGAGTATATAGATAACTTAAAAGTTTTCTATCACGGTAAATATTTCCTCAAAGTATCAATAAGTCTCGTAGCAGCAGTACTAGCGGCCTTGATTCTATCAAACAATTCTATAATTTTCTCATCGCTCCAAAGATCTTGATTTAAACCCATATCCGTCCTCATTTTTTTCAAATTAACTTCCAAAGTATCAATTGTCGCTATAATATAACCTATCCTATAAATATTGTCATTGGATAACTTTATTTTTATACTAGTTAACGGTTTAATTTTCATTTCTACTTCAGCGAATGTATCTTCTAAATATGAGAGCAGTTTTGCTTTCATTTTTGTAGAAGCTGATAGGCTTAACATGCGCCTACCATTTTCATTTTTGGTAGAATTAGTTTCTTTCACTTCTTTCGGTAATAAAGTTGTAGTAGTTGTAACAGTTTCTGTAACCGTTACTGGGGTTTCCGTAGTAGTAACGTTACTGTCATTAACGTTATTCTCAACGCTGGTCGTCTCTGTGGTTTCGTTACTGACATCTCGTCTGTGGCGGCCATGTTTTTCTGGAATTTCAATTTCTAGAAAGCCGTTTTCATTTAATTCCAAAAAGTCGTTTCGTATTTGGTCTAAGACTTCCGTTACTGTAGTTAATACAGAATCTAACTGTTCGTTACCCGTCGCGTTATTCAAAGAGCGTATTGTATATAATATTTTGAAGGCAGACATTATTTTGTCTCGATATGATGTTTTTTCGGTACCCATTTCTGGTACGCTGTTGTCTTTGTGGTCATTTTCGAGAGTAGCGGCAGCGCTTTGAAGAAGAATGTCTAGAAATAAAAAAATGAGTAAAAAATCAGTAGTTTGCTAGTAGAGCCGTTGGAAATAGCTTCCTACTCGGTGGGTAGAGAGCAAAATAGTTGCGAAAGTAACTCGGTCTGGGGCCCGATTCTCCTAAATTAATACTGTCAAAATCGAATAGAAATCGAATCGCAATATGATCGCAATAGCAGTTTTAACCATATCGGGCATTCTGCTACTAATAAAAGATCAATCGTATTCGATTGACATTTGATTTGTGTGCGATTGGTCTGCTATTTTGGTCTATACGGTAGTTTGCTGTACAATCATTTTGCAATCGTTAATCATTTGCAGACAAAATGATTCATTATTGAATGACAGAAAAGGATAAAAACGTTTATTTCAAAGAAAAAACTACGTGGGCAAATCGCGAACGCGGACCGATCCGAAGCGAATTGACAGATATTCGTCAACGTACAACGTCACGTAAGCCACTTCAAAAAACATGACGCGCCGCGTCGCATCCAAATCTGTCACATCAGTACTTAGGGCGCACTATAAGAAAAGACATAGTGTACCTACATTTTATGCAGTTGCGCACACGGCTATCTGCGCGCGCGAACCGATTGATATGAACTTTGCCACAGTGATAGAAAGCACTGCCGGAGTCTGAAATAAGCTACTTTTTATCTAAGTGATATCTGATGACTAACTACTAACCGATCTGAAAAATTCTTTCACTGTTGGAAAGCTACACTCTTCCCGAGTAACGTAGTTTATATTTTATCGCGACAAGGCAGTACCTAGTTCCAGGGTGAAACCGCGGGAAAATTACGTGTGATATAGAGTTTAAAACTTACAAAACAGGAGGAGGCGTAACATTTTCTTTAAACTTCTTATACTAGCCATGTCTACTAACGAATACACGAAATGCGAGAAATTATTTCGCGTTATCGAAGTGTTGTATTTTAGGAAAAAACACTGTTCAATCAAGTTAGTAATGGCATAGGTACTGTCGTGAACGCAGATTCTCGCGCTTGGAAACACGGTTTTCAGTAAACTTACCTTCACATTTATTAAGATCTTTACATACAATATTCAACATAGGTAACATCTTTGGCAGTCGTTATTACGGGTAGTCAGACAAAAAGCCTGACAAGCAGTCTTACCAAGGGGTATTGGGCTGTACCGGGTTACTTTCCTTTTTTTATGGGAAATCATCAAATGACCCCTACCCTACCGCAGTGGGTGCAGCGTGAGAGTGTCAGACTCTTACTGACTTAAACCCATCAAGCTCCTTCTTAAACTCATGTATCAGAGCCACGCCCCGCGGTAACTCGCGCGTAGGTACAATCCCGCAACCCGTCAAGTAAATATAAATATCTAAAGTAAATACCGTCAAAAATATTATAAGTATTTTAAATAGTTAATTTGAGCTTGACTGTACGTCTAAGTAAATTGAACAAGGCCTAAAATGACGCATTTTCCCGCGGTGAATACATTCGTAGGTACTTAGTTATCAGTTTGTTTTTATACGCAATATTGTTATTTACATACCTACACACATCATTGGCGCGCGGAAATAACGGTAAATTATTGAATATTTATCGATAACTTATAATTCATTGAATTTTTGTGATTCTTCTAGATTCGGATCTCAGATCAATAATATCATTTTTGTTTTTTTTTTTTTCATTATTAACAAAAAAAGTAAAATAAAAACGAACATTTTATTTTCAAGATTCGTTTATTCTTATTTATAGGTACACCCAGAATTCAAAAATACATTGAAAACTTGTAATAAGACGCTCCAGCATCTAAAACGGACTATTTTTAATTAGTTCAGTGTCAATACAAAAATCTAGAAAATTTCTCATCCGCCGAGCCTTTTCCCAACTATGTTGGGGTCGACTTCCAGCCCAACCGGATGCAGCTGAGTACCAGTCTGCCACAAGGAGCGACTGATCTGATCTTCTCAACCCAGTTACATGGGCAACCTGATATTCCTTGGTAAGACTGGTTGTCAGACTAGAAATTATGATAGACCTCTATTATTTTGAAAATCTCGACGAATGTAACCTATGCTATGATGGCATTATGAGCCTCTGGCAATAAACACATGACTCCTTTGCGCAGTCGGGCAAAAATGTTCAAATACCCTTGATGTTAGAAAATTTTTATATTGACACAAAACCAATATAATCTAGGCTTAATTTACCAGTTTCTAGTGAGATACAATTATCATCTAGATAAATATGATATCAGAATTGTACAAAGCAAAAATATATACTTTGAGAAGGCCATAAAGGTAAACAATTTTGATACTTGCTAGGTCTTCTTACACAAATACATATTTTAAACAAATAAACTTATGCTTAAAATAACGATTCAATTGAAAAAGTTATTGTTACAATTGTATTTACATTACTTTTTAACCAAATTTTATTTTAAGCCGAATTTTTTAATAAAAAGACGTATCAAGTTTGTTTACCTGTAGTGAAGTGCTCAAATAGTATATAATGATATTGACAAATGGAATAAGACAATTATTCTGAGCTACATAATATTATGTAAAAGCATTTTGCAATGAGACAATGTTTCACATACATATAGGATGACTGGTAATTAGTGACCGATCTTAAACACATGATTACACACAACTTTCCCAGAGGAACTTTTTTATACGAATCACTTTAAGGCTGTTTCAAACTTAGAACTTTGCCGGAATTTAAAGACAGCTGTGATTAAACTAATCATCATCTGCCCAGCCTTTTTCCCAACTATGTTGGAGTCGGCTTCTAGTCTAACCGGTTGCAGCTGAGTACCAGCGTTTTACAAGGAGCGACTGGCTATCTGACCTCCTCAACCCAGTTACCCGGGCAACCCAATACCCCTTGGTTAGACTGGTGTCAGACTTACTGGCTTCTGACTACCCGTAACGACTGCCAAAGATATTTAATGACAGCCGACATCACATGTCCAAGTATCGGTCACCAGTTACCAGTCACTCTATGATATGTAGTTGGTAAATTCGTGGTAAACAGAGTTACCCAAGACCATTTTGTGGTTTCCTTAAAAATTACTTGATACAGTCGATTGCAGCGTTTCACACATGCTTTACGTAGATTAATATTAATACATAACTATTTTAATACAAGAGACATGTCGCCTCTATGACTTTCGAAAGAACATATTTACAAACTTTCTTCATAGCTACAAAATCAACTTGATATTATCAGCCAATCAAATATTTTAGTCCAAATGTGCCAATAATCAAGTCTTTTGTGTACCCGTAAGCAGCCAAAGATGTTCAAATGACAGCCGGGACCTACAGTTTATCGTGCCTTCTGAAACACGGAACATGCATACATTTTGTAGCATGGTACATTGTGAAAAACTTCATTTTGCAAACACATATACTTACAAAAATAAAAAAATAAAAATTTTACCAGTAAGACAAAGTTAAATTAAATTTAATATCAAAATACAGTATTTTTGTTGTCTTTCACACTTGGACTAAAACCTTTGATATTTTTCTAACAAGAGATGTTACTTCCTATCATTTATTTCTATCGCACGCTCAATAATAACCTCATAAGAAAGAAAAAATACATATTATGACAATGGTCGACAGATGGCGTTGTAATCAAATTATTTTATTAATTTTAATTTGCAATTATTCCAAAGTCTATTATTGAACTTACGATAAATTTTGCTGTGTTTAACACTCCAATATAAACTGTAGCGCCTCGTACAATCACATTAAATTACATATCTAAAAATCGCCCTTACACTTATAAGTCGCTCACGTAAGTATAGTTATCGGCACGAATATTGAGCTCTGACCTTCAACTGCGCAGAAGTGATTTATTATAGTTCGGCCATTCAGAGAATGCGTTCCTGACACGTCGCGATTGAACTGACGACGTAACTACATTCATTGATTATTGATATAATAATGTTGTTTTAATGCTCCTCAATTGTTAAAACGGTAAACAACCAGCAAAAATATTTTTATCGTAACTGCAACGCCATTGCAAAGTTACGTCGTCAGTTCAATCGCGACGTGTCAGGAACGCATTCTCTGAATGGCCGAACTATAACAAAGAACCAATCCCGAGTGACGGCTATGACGCGATGCGCTGCGGGCCAATCACCGCTTTACCCCGCCCCCGCGCCTCACTTCATACCACAAAAGGGACGCAATAAATTACTTCTGCGCAGGTGAAGGTCAGCGCTCAAGATTCGTGCCGATGATTATAAGCAAGTAGATGTCGCTTACAGTACTTTTTTAGAACTTCTCAAGGAAATTACTTATGTAATTTTCACGGCAACAGCTTACAACTGTAAAGACGGGTAAATATCTCAATACCTTAACCTAATAATTTACTTAATCGAGATCCGAGAAAATCAGAGAAAAAAACCTTTAATTAAAGATAAATCAATAAATAACATGGCAATACTAAGATTACTCTTTGGGCTTTATTCTAGAACCTTCGACGATCATTTTTACCAATTTTTTTGTCAAACATGACACAGTTCTAGAATTCTAGCCATATCTAAATATTCGGATATCTGCCAAATCATTAACCAGAACCACATACCACTTTTGCACAAAAATCGACATTTCTTAAGGCCGGCTTCACGCTTGTAACTTAGCTCTGTAAAACTCCGTAAGTCACTCACAGGGCCCGATTCTTCTAAGTTAATGATGTCAAAATTCAATCGCAATAGCAGTTTTAACCATATCGGGCATTCTGCTACTAATAAAATACCAATCGTATTCCAATAACATTCGATTGGTTTGCGATTGGTCTTTTATTTGGTATATACTGTAGTTTGCGACGTTGGTCTAGCTGTTACTGTAGTTTACTGCCTCGTTGGTCTAGCTGTCGCTAGTGCGGCTGCTGAGCACGAGGTCTCGGGTTCGATTCCCGAGTCGGGCCGAAATCGCTTTGTGGGTTTTAGAAGACTTTCACAAAGCAGCCCGGAGCCTGGAAGCTGGTGATTGATACACCCGTGCATCGGAGAGCACGTAAATGTCGGTCCTGCGCCTGATCTCTCTCCGGTCGTGTCGGATTACCGTCCCATCGGGCTATGAGAGTTAAGGAATAGTGAGTGCACCTGTGTCTGCGCAAATGCTCGTGCACTATAATATGTCCTGCGTAGTTGGCTAATCTCCTTACATGAGAACAGCCGCCGTAGCCGATAATCGGCTAGGAGGACATCATCATCACTGTAGTTTGCTTTGCAATCGTAAATAATTTGCAGACAATATGATTCATTATTGAATCACAGAAACGGAATAAAACGTTTATTTAAAAGAAAAATTAGCGGAATGCCACATACGCTTCAATCGTAATTGAGTCGAGATTGGATCTCAGTCGGATGTGAATCGTAGGTCGCTTAAGTAACATTAGGAGAATCGCGCCCCAGTGATTTCTTAGAACTTGTTACAACTCACGAAAGTTACTCACGTAGTTTCGGAAGCATCTCACAAGTGTGAAGTCGGGATAATACATATATTTTTAAACAGTCTTTTTTACCAATTTTAATTGAAATACACACTATATATAGATTTATAAATTTAAATACACAGACGTTTTTAATAGTTACAGAATTATACTACTTTCACTGGCGGTTTTTATTTGTGTATTTATTCTAAACTATATAATATAAATTTATTTAAATCAAAATATTTGACGTAATTCTTTTTTAATTCATAAAGCAAAATCACATGATGGCAACACTGCTCACTTAATACAATCATCAAAAAAATTAAAAAATATATATATTCATATGATTTAGAAGAAAAAAAAAAACAGAAATCAGTTTTTATAAGTCTAAAAACTGTACGCTGTTTCTATCTAACTGCGAATTTCTATAACCAATCTTTCTTTAAAGATCGGTTATAGAAATTATAAACCGCTATTTTTTTATATTTAGAATTAATTGTATTTAGAAAACAATTTTGAACCTTAGATTTACGAATTTCATATTTAATTATAACCACGGAGGAAGGAAAGATAGCGGACATGCCATGAGGAAGGTAGGTCAGGCGCCTTCTTGTAGCTCAAGCAACGTACGGTAGACGTGATCAGTTACTAGAACTAACGAGGCGTTCGGATTCCAAGTCAAGTCAAAACCAATCTGTCAAAGATTGGTCTTGATTGATTGGTTGATTTTATTTCGAAAATAATGAGTAAGGGCGGAGCTAGTAACGTTCCTCGTCCCCCTCGCCCCGCATGTTGTCGCTACTTTCTTAGGAGATTTTGCGTTATGACATCTCCGCTAGTCATTTTGTTCTCCATGTAATGCATACAATATTTTTTTGCTGACTTTTGACACCATTTTATATAGTACCTAAGTATACACGTTTCTTAATTATTTTTATACCAGGGGTGAAACCGCAGGATTTCACATGTATATTTTATTGATATTCCAATCTAAGTTACTTAGCTAAAATCTACGTTTATATTTTTTAAATATCTAGTATATATTATAGCTAAATTCTTTAAATAGACATACATTAGAAATAACATATATTAGTTACCCTTTTTTAATTATTTTTAAACTATGATATATATGAAGCTGTATTCGAAATTTTCAAAAAAACACTAAAAGATATTTGTGCGAGGAAATAAACATATGTTTTTCGATAATTTTGAAACATTTTCATTACGTGTTTTGAATGCCAACTGCCTACTGGTTTGTATGTTTACATGACACCGTTTTGGATCGAGACGGCAACAGAAAGTGCAGTCGAACTCGGATATTCATGCAGTCGCTATCATTCAAAACGTAACTTAATTTTTAACTTTATTAATAAGACGCTACAATATTTAGTTCCTATAAGACCTTATACTGCATATTATTTACAATTATTTTTGAAAAACTGTAGTATGCAAACAATAATATACAGTGGCGGCCCTAGGGGTGTGCGAACTGTGCCCTCGCACAGGGCCTCGCGCTTGGGGGGGCCTCGCGCTACAACCCACAACTGGCTCTCAATCCAGTCATGGATTTTTTTTATTTTTGCTTAATTCCCCCCACGTTGGGCGCCACGTATAGTTGGGCTTCGTTCCGAGTTTTTATTAAAAAAAAAAAAAACGATTGGTGGTAAAATAAAAGTATAATCCGTACACAAAAACACAATACAATATATACTAGGGAGCTTAAGCACACGCACGCGAGCGACGCGGGCGTCCGTCAACAACCGGAGCGCATGCGTCGTGCTTCGCGGTTGCTCGTGCAGTGTCGGCTCTCCGCGCGCGCCGCAAAAGCTGCGCGGCTGTTCCACTTTTAATTATTTCGGTAGCGAGCCGGCGCGCGTCTTAATCTAGAGGGGCGCGGAGGGGCAATAGGCAAGGTCCGCGCTACAGAGTTTAATTTGAGAGTCCTTAAACAAACAATTTAAAAAAATTCGCGCTCGCTACGCTCGCGGCTGTTCACCTAACAGTACCTTTCCTTCTAAATTGATTAGGGAACTTTTATGTCCCAAAACTCAAAAATTTTCGCGCTCGCTACGCTCGCGACTTCACCTTGAACTGTTGTTTGTTATTGAAGTTTACGTGCTTTGGTGACCCAAACCTCAAAAATTTTTGGGCTCGCTACGCTCGCGGGTGCTTTACTTTCCACTTGTTTTATTTTTTGTGATTCTTTAAATATAAACTGGAGTAAAAATAAAATTTTATTAATTTGTTTAACTTGACCATTTCTACTCATACATGACGTTTAGCTAAATCAAAACACCAGCTTACTCTCGCAATACATACTTTTCACATAGGACAAAGGGCCTCGCATAGACCTGCCGCACGCAGCCTCGCAATGGCTAGGGCCGCCGCTGATAATATATGATATTTTCATTAAATATTGCAACTTAAGGCTATCGAATCTAGAATTCGTTAAGCAAATCTTTCCTTACAATTTAAATATTATATTTATGTTCCACCAAAGTTTTCATATAGCTTGAACATTTATAAGAATGAATGTTTGGTATTCATTCACGCAAAACTGCTGAATATAATTTGAAACTTCGCAGTTCTGTACCGCTTATCATAGTAATCATCATTAGACTAATTTTCCCGTCGCAGGAAGGTTGCAGGCGCTGGGTACTACTTTGACAGCTTAGACATATATTATATCCAGAGAAAAAAGGGTTTGAAAAAACCGTAATATCTATTAAAAAATACGGGTTCTTCCACTAAATTAAATTAGATTAACAAAAAAATTGTGTTCGGTATTACAAAACGTAATCAGAACTTTTTATAATTCGAGTTATAAAATAATTTTAATATATTATATTCGGGTTGAATTTCACACTGTTTAAACAACCCTACATTATTCGATATAAACCATAGAGCCATAACAACCAAAAAAAAAAAAAATCACGAACCACGCAAACCTATAAATAATCATTAATTTTTTTTCTTTCGATATAATACGGTATATCACGGCTGTAGCAGAACCAGCGCTTGAACTTCTATTTATATATCCTACCCCACTCGTTAAAAATAACTTCGCAATTCGGTCGGTGAGCCTTAAACACCGCCACGCCCTCAGAACTCACACTCGTGTCTGTGAAATCTACAGAAACCAAGTTCGGGGCTGCCGTAGCCAAGTGCTGCAAACTACGGTCGGTCACACTCCTGTACCCGGTCACGGATAAAATCCTCAAATTGGACCGGTCAGGGCGCATACCCGGTTCAACTCCATCATGGATGCCATTCCGGCCTATATGTACGTAGTTGATATTATCATTCTCTGCGCGGCCGAATCGGAGGATGGCTGAATCACTGATGAGGTGGTATCCAATATGGTTGCCTATATGAATGGTTGATTGCCGCTGAGTCTCCAAATCAACGTGCATAAAAGGGTTGTTATGACGGATTTGCACGCGGGCCCTGTTCCCGAGGACGGGGATGATTGGGGGGTCGGTGACCATCCCCCTATCCCTCAAACGGGGGCATTGTTCAGCGCTTATGACGCATTGTACGCGTTGCTCCGGCATTTCTTCGTCATCATCATCGTCATCGTCGTCTAGACGGCGCCTTTTAGCCAAATCGAGGGGGTCTTCGGGGTTGGCGCGGCGTTTCGAAGGGCCTGCTTCTTCCGCACTCGCTTGCGGGTTCGCGGGGCCTGGCTGTTCAGCACCCCCTTGTGCGTTCGCGGGGCCTGGTTGTGGGTTTGCAGGGCCCGGCTGTGGGTTCGCGGGGCCCGGCCGAATAAGCCCCTGTTCTACAGCCATGGCTCCATACTGATCAAGTGTGGCATCAAACGCTCGGGCTAGTTCCGGATCGACCCGATGTGCGTGAAACGGCGCTGCGGGCTCGGCAGGTGGCACTGGACGCGGTATGGGTACAATATGCACATCTCCGAGTACGAATGGAGCGGGTCCTTGTGCAGCTAAGCCCTCTTGAGGAATAGGCTGAGGCAGAGGACGGGGTGCCGCTTGAGCAACAGCTCTCTGAGCGGCCTGGCCGACGCGCTGGGCGACGGGCACCTGTTGAATGACGGGTGCAATCTGAGCAGGTATTGGGGCCCGCTCGGGTGCAACATCCGCGGCTTGACGATTCTCTTCGGCCTGACGATTGGGCTGGATTACGATGATACTGTATAGAAAAATAAACATTTTCAACTATACTAATATAATAAATAGGAAAAAATATTTTATTTGTATTAAACCGAAAAGGAACCGATTTGAGAAAATATTTCACCGTAGGGAAGTTACACTGTCCCCAAGTGACATCTATGTCAACATTATAAAGAGGAAAATATTGTACTTTTGCAAATTGTTTGCAATGGTCAAACTACAAAAGCACATACATTACCCCCAAGTAACATGGGCTAAGTTCCCACAGGAAGTGGGTGAACTATTCAAAATTAAACTCAAAAACGCATATTAGGCTGATAAACGAGCAATTTTCGAACGTAAACAATAAAAGGCTGAAAGGATTACATAGGTTCTACAGACATCGTTCTAAAATATCATTTCTAATGTTGTCAGTGTATTACTTCCGTAGTTATTTTTATAAAATATGTTCACAACTTCAATCGTGACTTATAAAGAACCCTTTTTATGGTTTGTTCACTTTTTGGCTCATGGCTCTGCGAATAGGGTATTCTATAGGTGATTAAACCTGCAGCCCGCTCGATAAGCAGAAGATATATAAGAACTTACCGTCTCTCATGCGACCACCACGGGTTCCCCATGAGTATGTCTCCGGGCCGCTCTGGCGGCGGGTCGAGCGGTTCCGGTTCGTAATTCTGTTCGTCATCCTCGTCCGTCACTTCAGGTTCCGGCGTCTTCACTCTGTAGTAGTCCGGTGCCTGAGGGGGGTGAAATTCATTTTCGTTTATATGTGAATAAAGATAAATTTATTTGTCAGAATACAGTACATTAAGGTGTTACATAGTAGGGCTGCGGGATTGTTCGCGCGAGTTACCGCGGTCCTGGTACATAAAAGGCCTACGACGGAACACGACGGTGTTTAGTCAGTAAGAGTCTGACACTCCCTCACCGCTGCTAACCCACAGCGGGAGGGGTCATGTAAGGATTTATGACGTCGTTAAAAAAAAGGTATTACATAGTATAAGCCTCTTGTATTCTACAATTACTGGTGTACAAATATTAAACTTATAAACTAACAAAATCAATATGTCGGAGGTGTCATCAGGATGGCACTATCGTCCGACATCAGTTAGGGTATTCGTACAAAGAGATAATTCAAACAAGCTCAAAAACTCAAACAAACTCAAAACTCAAACGTTTATTCAAATTAGTTAGAACAAAAGACAGCCCCCAAAACGCCCGCCCTTCGCCACTTCCTATGTGTTTTGGCTGGGGAGAAGAAGTGGCGGAACAAACTCCCCAGCAACACATGTCTGTCTGTTAGGTTAGAAGAACCTTTACACTTTAATTTCAAAAGACACTTTACACACTTTACAATATGGATCTACAACGGTACTACAACGCTAGGTACACTACACGTAACGAAAGGCAGTAACGCGACCACTCCACGAAGACTCGACGAAGCCTCGACCAAGACTCGATCAAGACTGAGCTCCGCGGACGCCACGCTGACCGCCACTACTCTGCCAAGCGCGCCAAAATGTTGTTTCACCGGAAACGCCACCAGAGGGCGCGCTTGCGTGACGTTTAGTGTCCGTACTATTGACAGTCTCCGACAAATATAATCTTTCAAAATTATATACGTAATGCGAAAGTAAATAAATTGCAGGAAATACATTGTCATTACGTTATACATTTTACATTGTATCATTTAAGTAATAATTTACACTAGTAACATTTATCAATAAGCATGGCATATAATTGTCTTTTAAATTACTTCAATGTTTCATTTTATAAAGTAATTATGTAAGTAATTCGAATAACCATGCAATATTAGTTTTTACTGAACATTACTGTGCGTTGTTTAGGTATATTAAGTTTATCTTTATTTCTACTATTACTGATCTTACAGAAACAAATAAGTATTTATTTTTATAAAAAAAATACAGATTTCATAAACATACAGGTAATATCATATTTTTTGAATAAAGGAACAAGACTGTCTAGAATCTAGATAATCAGCTCCACATACAGACCTGAAATATTTTTTTTGGGATTACTTTGATGATGTCAGCTATATAGTTTGACAATGTCAATAAGTTTGACGATGTCTGTTAGTTTGACAATGTCAATAAGTTTGCCAGTATCCGTCAGATTAGCAGTGTCAGATACTGCCAATGTCAGTCAGTTCGGGTGATATGATAGTAGGTTTGACAAAGCCAGATCATCAGTGTGATATTTTCAATTAGTTTGATATTGTCAATCAGTTTATTACTGTCAGTCATTTTGCCACTGTCCGTCAGTCACTTTGCCACTGTCATTCACTGTCAGTCACTGTCTGTCAGTTAACATTGTCACTCAGTTTGCCAATGTAACTTTGCTTATGTTCGTCAGTCTAACATTGTCAGTCAGTTAGCCAATGTTAGTCAGTCTGCCACTGTCAGACAGTTTGCCACAGTACGTTTGCCACTGTCCATCGGTCACTTTGCCACTGTCAGTCATTCTGCCACCATCAGTCACTTTGTCACTGTCCGTCATTTTGCCACTGTCCATCAGTCAGTTTGCCACTGTCCATCAGTTAGTTTGCCACTGTCCATCAGTCAGTATGCCACAGTCAGTCATTATGCCACTGTCCGTCAGCAGCACATACCTCAATCTCCCAGGTATCGAGGTCGTGGTGCGGTGCAGTGGTGTCGCTCCAGGAGTGCGTGTGTTCGGGCGTGGACTGCTTGTCATCGGGCGGCGCGCAGTACAACTCCTCGAGGACAGGCAACCAGCCCAGCGCTGATATCTCCGAGTCCGCTAGTGGGGAACCGCGGACGTCTATGATCTGGTGAACAATGGAAGGTGATGATTGTCTTATTCTGGTGAAAGCATCAGCTTTTGAAGTCTCAAGTACGAGTGTGTGGGAGCGATAGTAAGTCAGGAATGTATTTTATTTATTGGCACACCAACAGCATTACAAACAATGAAAGACATGACAATTATCTATGTAGGTATATAACTTTTCAAACTCTTGGATATTATTGACTAAAGGTGAAACTTCAAGTCTGAAATCCTTGAGCAAGAGTGGTGATTGATGCTCATTCTTTCTTTGTATACAAGTGTGAGAAAAGGCTGTGGAACAGAGTGAATGTTTTTTTATCTCACGAACTCCCTGCTCGGGAGTTCGTGAGATAAAAACTACTTATGTGTGTAAATTGTACACGAACATGTCTTTGTATGCGTAAGCCCGACAATCTATATAAATAAAAATGAAATGTTGTTCGTTAGTCTGATTAAAACTCGAGAACAAAGGAGATCATTCAAGTCTCGAACATTTTGTACCCAAAAATGAAAGTGCCGGCCAGAGAAAAAAAATAGTAGATTCTCGTAGAGAATAATGCCCTGAAGATTTTTTACTATTACAAGAATCACCTACAATTAACCCCCAAGCTGCTACTGGACTTTGAAAGTACAAAAAAATCCCACAATGTTTGAACATCACATTACGGCCCCAAACTGGAGGAGGCACGCGCTGCCTTCAAGCAATTCCTGCCCAACCTGAGGGGCCCAAACGCTTTCTTTTTTTTTCTTTAATGGGAAATCATCAAATGAACCCTCCCGCTATAGGTTCACAGTCTCACAGTCTCAGAGTCTCACAGCCCCTCACGCTGCTAACCTACAGCGGCATGGGTCATTTGATGATTTCCCATCAAAGAAAAAAAAAAAAGAAAGCGTTTGGGCCCCTCAGGTTGGGCAGGAATTGCTTGAAGGCAGCGCCTGCCTCCTCCAGTTTGGGGCCGTAATGTGATGTTCAAACATTGTAGGATTTTCTTGTACTTTCAAAGTCCAGTAGCAGCCTGGGGGTTAATTGTAGACGATTCTTGTAATAGTAAAAAATCTTCAGGGCATTATTCTCTACGAGAATCTACAATTTTTTTACTCTGGCCGGCACTTTCAGTTTTGGGTACGAAATGAATGATCTCCTTTAAAATGTTTGTAGAGGTCCAGGGAAGGTTTGAACGATACGAAGTTCACGGGATCAGCTAGTGTATTAAATATGTCTCCGTATTCGCCGAATCACCGACACATAGTACCAAACGTTCTTGGATAAGAAATTAACACAATAAAACTTTATTTTCAAAAGCAACACATTCGTTTATTTTATTCTAAACCATAAGATAAAGTCGTATATATTTTACAAACCTTCAGTTGCCTGAAGCCGTATCTAGTGGCGAGCGAAGCATAAGCCACGCATTCCGTCAGCCGCTTACAGTCCCGCATTCCAGTTGTTCCAGGGACAACTTGCTATTAGTCATTGTACAAGTGACTTACCCTCAGGTGCCGGAAGCCGTATCTAGTGGCGAGAGAAGCATAAACCACGCATTCCGTCAGCCGCTTACAGTCCCGCATGTACAGTTGTTCCAGGGACAACTTGCTATTAGTCATTGTACAAGTGACTTACCCTCAGGTGCCGGAAGCCGTATCTAGTGGCGAGCGAAGCATAAGCGACGCATTCCGTCAGCCGCTTACAGTCCCGCATGTACAGTTGTTCCAGGGCCGGCAGCTTGCTGAGTGGCATCAAAGACGCTGGTTCGAACCATTCGCATTCTGATACGTCTAGGTACTGTGGAAGGAAGAAAAATAACATGTATAAATAGTAGAAGAAAAAGTTTCTTATAAGATGTAAGTAACAAAGTGAGAGTAAAACTTATTATCTATGAAAGGACAAAAATACGTTTGTTTTGTGGCAGCTCTCCTCAAATATTAATTTTATTGTTACTATTTTAAAGTTAGTAGGTACAATACTCAATATTCTGTTTATATTTCAAGCGTTTAACTGTTGCATTTATCAATATTGAGTAAAAATCAGTATAACAAAATTCATTTGCTGCAAGGCCCTAAAATTGTTGTTTATATTTTAATGTTTAAGATTTAGTTATAAAGTCCCATTTTGCACTTTGGTTACGGAAACTTAAAAATAAACACAAAAAAGCCATCAAAATTGTCAACTGCGCAAAAATTTTCTTAATTTGAGGACTCAAAAAGTAAACAGCAAAAATCCTCAAATTCAGAAAAAATAGCAAAAATCCTCAAACTTACCTCCAAATGTGGCAGGTGATCCTGCACCTTGCCTAGGAAAGACGTGTTGAGCGGCAGATTGTAACATCTTGTTCCACGAAGAGAGAGCTTCGTAAGATTTCGAGGCAACTGGCGGATTGTCGTCTGTAGGATAAATGTTCAGAAATTTTATAATTCTAATATTATAAATGCGAAAATAACTCTAGTCTGTCTGTCTTTTCTTCCCGCCTAAACTACTGAACCGATTTGTGTGAAATTTGGTACAGACATAGTTTGGAACTTGAGAAAGGACATAGGATAGTTTTTATTACAAAAAAATATAAAAATAAAAAATAAAATTTATTCCGGACATACAGCGCCATCTATTGGTCAAACCAAAAATCTGCCGGAAGTCACTATTCCACGCGAACGAAGTCACGAGCAAAAGGTAGTCTTTACTAAACGATGATGATGTTCTCCTAGCCGATTATCGGCTACGGTGGCTGTTCTTATGTAAGGAGATTAGCCAACTGCGCAGGACATATTATAGTGCACGAACATTTGCTTGGACATAGGTGCACTCACTATTCCTTCACTGTCATAGCAGGATGGGACGGCAATCCGACACCACCGGAGAGAGATCAGGCGCAGGACCAACATTTACGTGCTCTCCGACTAATATTGCGTTTTATATAGAACATTTAAAGTTGAAAAATAGGGGTGACCTCAAAAATGTTTTGGAAATCAATTTACAGTTGCAATAAGAAATAAGTATACCGGTTTATTTAAACCACATGAAGAAACTATATTTAAAAACACAAAAAAAAACTTACCATCTTGCAATCAATATTAAAATACTCCAAAGCGAGCGAAGTGAGGTGCGGACATTTTCTCCTCAAATCCCGCAACAGGGCAGCGGTCAATGTAAACTGCGGGCCTTTGCAATTACCTCGATCATCATCGAAAACTACCGGAAATCCCTGCGCATCTTTCTTTGGTCCCGAATTGCTCGAATTACTCGAATTGCTCGGGTTACTCGAATTGCTCGCATTACTCGAATTGCTTGGATCACCGGAGTTGCTCGGATTACTCGAATTGCTTGGATTACTCGAGCTGCTTGGATTGCCCGAATTGCTCGCATTGCCCGAGTTAGACGTTGACGACTCCCCAGAATTGGAAGTCGTGGCTTCCGATGCTTTTTGAGGAGCTTTGATTTCGGCTTCCTCTTTATCCGGCCAGCGGGGTGTCACTGCGAAACTGGTTCGAGAAAAATTATATAGGTATACAGTTAAGTGGAAAAAATTGGGTCAATATCGCTTTTTTAATGATATTTTAATTAATGGACTTTGTCACATGAAGTTTTAAAAGTGCAGTTTATTTTTAGCCAGAACTTAAATATGTGAAAATGAGCCAATTTTTTCAACATGTTAAAAAATAAATAGTAAGTAGCATAAACCATTCACCACCATCTTTAATTACACTTCACACCAAAAAAAAGGAAACCCCATTTTAAATGTTCGACATACAAAAAAAAAAACATTTAAATTTTCAAAAAATCAACTTACGCTTGGTATCGCCTGTAGCTTTGCTCGGCGAGATTAGCCAAAATAATATCTCTCCTTTTCAATTTTAACATACGCATGAAAAAAAAGGAAAAAAAAACTATTTTTTTTAACTCCCAAATTTTATTGCATTTTTTTTTTTAAAGGAAATATATGAAATTTTGTTCACAAAAAAGGTGGAAATATTGTCTATTTATATCAGTGAAATACTAAAATAGAGTAAAACTAACATAGAAACGAGATTCCATTACAACCGTTTTAGAAAGAAACATTTGTATGCGGCACTCATCATAGCATCTCCCGAGCCTTTTCCCAACTATGTTGGGGTCGGCTTCCAGTCTAACCGGAAGCAGCTGAGTACCAGTGCTTTACAAGAAGCGACTGCCCTGCTTGACCTCCTCAACCCAGTTACCCGGGCAACCCAATATCCCTAGGTAAGACTGGTTGTCAGACTTATTGGATTATTTGTTCGCAAACAAATGTGTACGAAGAATTTTAGTGAAATCTCGCCGTAATAGATATTATATAAGTATGTTTGTCCGTCTCTTCGATCTCTGGCAAAGCTGGAAGTATTTTGGAAAGATTTTTTAACCAGTAAATGGTATTTAACCAATTAGATACCATAACTACACCAACTTTCAATGAAAAACTATGAAAATTAGTCCATCCATTTCCGAGTTACAAAGGCGCAGACAGACATACATAAACACTTCCAAAGAAGAAACTAGCTTCCACCAGCGGTTTCACCCGCAACCAGTTGGAATTACTTTTCAAATCAGCAAAGTAATTCCTGAGATTAAACAAACATACAAACAAATTCTTCAGCTACATAACAAGGGTGGGTTCCACCATTTAACTATAACGATAACCAAACCATAACCAGCCGTATACTTTCCGTCCATTGGTCAAGTCAGTCAGCGATTTGACAACTGAGTACTGATTCCGAGTTTTGTGAGCGTTCGCAACTCGATACGTAATTATAAGTCTACTAGCAAATCTGGCGAAATCCGTTTCGCCATCAGATGGCTTCGTTTTATGATACATTTTGTTTGGTGATTAAAAGATAAAGATTTTTATTTTCGTTTTGTATTTGAAATGATGATGATGATTTGAAAAGAAAAAAAATTGTTTCATTTTACAACAGTAATGAATTCATTTCGATCAATGAGTCATGAGATCATGAATCTAGTGTTATACGACCAAATGCCGATGACCATCGAATGTCTTTATTACATACTAGCCGTTTTCCCGCGGTTTTACCCGGGTCCCGTGGTAACTACTGCCCGTACCGGGACAAAATATAGCCTATGTTACTCGTGGATAATGTAGCTTTCGAATGGTGAAAGAATTTTAAAAAACAGTCCAGTAGTTTTTGAGCCTATTCACTACAACCAAACAAACAAAGTTTTCCTCTTTATAATCTATACTAATATTATAAAGCTGAAGAGAGTCTAAGAAAAGGGCTTCGTGATTCAATGGTATGATAATCTTCGCATCGAAAAAGTTACCTTGCAAAACTCGCACTAGGCACCCTGAAAATGGTTCGGTTATCGTTATAGTTAAAAAGTGCACTCCACGGTGGAAGGAAATATAGCGGATATGTCATAAGAAAGGTAGGTCAGGCGCCTTCTTGTAGGTCAAGCAACGTACAGTAGGCGTGATCAGTTACTAGATCTAACGAGACGTTCGGGTTCCTTGGAGCAATCTGTCAAAGAGTCTTGATTGATCGGCAATTTTATACAAAAAAATCGGGTTCTAAAAAAGGCTTGTTAGGACGGAGCTAGTAACGTACAGTCAACTTCAGGTCAGTGGTAACAGTTTTATAGGTAAATCGTACTTATTACTATTGAGTTAAGGTGCATGACAGTTACCACTGATGTGCAGGTTACTGTACCTCGTCCCCCGAACACCCGAACATTTTGACGCTGCTTTCTAAGGAAGTAGGCGTGACGACAGGGTTAAGAAATGTGATTCTAATTAGTCCGCATTTTAGATAGGCCAAAAATATTGGACACATTTTTTTTTATTTTAACAAAACATTAATGGTCTTACTACAAAAACTTAAACATGTGTCTAAGACTTGTCTAAAAAATTATTGCTGCAAAATGGATCTTATTTCAACGTCATAATCTGACATTTTTTTAGACAACTCTTAAACTGGACGTTTAAAAGTTTTTGTGGTAAATCTGAGGGCACGGCAGTGCCCCAGCCAAGACTCGAGCAAAGCGGGCACGGCCGTACCATCTTTTCTCGAAGCGTTTCGCGGCTATTTCAGCCCCCTGTATCTTCCATGTGAACAAAGCTAGGAGTTTAGGTTTTCGATGACTAAGAGTAAGTATTAGAACAAGCTCAGTCTCAAAATTACAAGACATTTGAATAAATAGTTTACGAGTTATGAGCGATCAAAGTTACACCATTTTGTCACTGACTCATTGACCGATCATCAAAAGTCTAAGGTACTTCTAGCAAACTTAGAACCTTCAAATTTGGCACCAAGATAGGTTATTAGCTACATATAAAGGGAAAATTATAAAAACCTTAAAACTTAATAAAAAAATAGGAAACAAAGGACAATGCTCATGAAGTATGAGAAAAAAACCCAGGCCCGGCGCAAAAGAAATGTAACTCAAAAATAAGTAATTAAATATTACATAGGGGGCATCATCGAAATCAGTGGCTATATGTGTGAAATTGCTATTCGAATGTTAACATTTGCGGTACATTGCTACTCGAGATTTTAGAGGTAACATAATGTATTAGTAAAAGGAACAGCAAACAGATACAGAGTGTACATAATGACATGTTTATGGCAACTTCTCCACTATTCTACCTACTTTTACTAAAACACAGGATGATGAACTAAAACACGATATGAATGTACTTTTCATTTTAAGGACGCTTGCTCGGTTTCTCGCAAATATCAATGTTTTTTAGGTACCATTTTGACACATAAGCAGTTACAATTTTCACAATATTATGGTATTAAATGAAAGGTAATTTATTCATCTCCACGTTAAATGCATTATAATTACACAGTCCCATACTTTTTTTTTACACAATTTCGTTTTCACCGCCGGAAGAATCATAAAAAAGTACAAAAAAAGGGGTCTGAATAAGTACGTGTAACCCTAATGTGGAGTTTATTTATAACTTCCAATAATAAAACAATCACAGCTAATGTATTTTTCTACACGTTCAGCTATTTTTTTTTTGACATACATAAACCACTTTATAATTTACAATAAATTATAAAATCACTCTCAAATTTCTTCATACATTTTTTCGCTATGCGCACGTCTCGGACCGTCATTCCGCGCTCAGACGCGCTCATGGACGCATGGGTGTATCGCTTTGTCGGAAAAAATAAATACGTAAAATCTAAAATAAAGAGTGTAACGATTTGTGTACTGGGACTGAAATACGTTGATACTTTTTCGGATCAAAACAAAAGTAAGTACGGCCATCATGTTGTATCATGGCCGTACTTACGTACGTACTTATTTTTAGAATTGTATAGATAATAGATACCTATTAAAATGACAGTAATATTTTTTTTAATTCCAAATGGCGGGCACATTTTTTTTAATAATTTGATATTATGAGTAATCAATTAAAAGATTTTTGGGGGTTGTGATTTTGAAAATGTGTATTTATTTCATGATGGCGAACTTTTTTTTTTTATGAAATAGTAAATTTTTTTACAGATGCCACGGCCAAAAAAAATTGGATATAGACCAAAAAAAATGTTGGAGTTTACCCAACTACGGTAAAGCCAAAGAAGAGTTATGATTTTGACAGGCTTTGTATGTATGTATGTGTGTATGTTCATAATTTATGTTATATAAATTAATGTTTTTAAAATTCATAATGATGGAAACACGACAAATGAGACACGACAACCGTTTTTAATAGTCTGCATCAGGACCGCCGTCACAAATCACCGATCCTCTCGAAATACATTTAGAGAGTTGCTACCTAATTGCCACCAGCTACCGTTAGTTGCTACCAATTGCTACCCTCGTGGTTTTGAAGATATTCAGCATCCTACGGTGACAGCCATTCTGATATTTTTTGACTTTTGAAAATGCACCTCAGAGGGTTTTATAATAAACAAAAAAAGCAAATGGTATTACCAAATTCAGGGCCAGTTACGAGTAACTGGTCAAAACCAATGCGTATTTGCCGTATGGACTGGCAATGTCAAAATTAAATATGCATTTGTGGAACGAAACGACCAGTTCTGGAAGGAAAACATGGAAGGACATTTAGTTAAATTCTACAACACCTGTTTACTTCCAGAACTGGTTGACCCACGATACACTAGCCTTAGGGACCATAGTTTACATTCAAGAAAAATATTGACTGTTAAAAATAATTCTTAAAAATATGTTAATTTTGTCATTTTGTTTTTATATTTTTTTGGTTGTTTACTGTTTTTATTTTTTACATTTTAATTTCTCACAACGGTTTTTATTTTCATCCAAAATACTTATGTATAGAGGGGTTACTTAGTGCTGAATCCCCCAGTACTCATATAATCCGATGACAAACACATCACACAAAATTTAAAAATCATATCAATAAGCGTGAAACCCTTTACAAACACGTAAGTTACAACTAGTTACAGTCGAAAAAAAATAAAATAATATAAAAAATCTTGCAAGTATCAAATTTCGTTGAGTGATGTACAAAATCTGGCCAACAATGGCTTCTATGTGTGTGTGAGCGCAATGTCGTTGTGTTGCCGCTAGTTTACCTAAAATTGAGCGAGTGAGAAATGTAAAAGCGTCCTTAATAATAATGCTTAAAAGTCATCGATTCTTTATTTCTAACACGACATGATCCAAAAATGTTGCGGGATGCGCGAACTGTTCCTCATGTCTAGCCCACCCTAAGTAATGTAAAACGCTCATGACGCGATGACGTGGGCGCTGCAGCCCAATGTTCTCCACCCATGAATACAGGAGCGGTGATATCCTGATATGCCATTCCTGCCATTTTCCCTCGTATAAAGAATTTAGATGTAAAAGAATACTGCTAAAGTGAAGTTAACCCGGTTTGGACAAGGCTTGCGTCGCATCCCAAAGTCCCGAGCTGTACTTCGGTATTGATTTATCTTTTTGGAGAGGCTTATTACTTGCCATATTACTTGTTTGTTGTTTCAGATAGCACTTTAATTAAACTATAAGCCCCAGCTGCTCATGTTACCCCTTTAAAAATCAAATAGCAATTTCACACATATAGCCATTGATTTCGATGATGCCTCCTATGCAGTGTTTCATTACTTATTATTACCTATAATTTGAGTTACTTTTCGTTTGCGCCGGGCTTGGGTTTTTTTTGAGCATTGTCCTTTATATTTGCGGTTTTTCAAGAACATTGTGTATGAATTTTGACTGCATTGATAACTTTGTTATTTATTTATGTACAAAATGTTACTATTTATTTTATTGTTACGTAGTGGTATATTGTTATTATGTATTAAATATACAACATATGAATAAAAAAGCTAGGTTTAAATGAAATGAATAATGATAAAATCTTTCATATTAATGCAGTGCGATAAACACTGCATGCTCGCTCGATAGATGGCGTTGTCCTGGTCTAAATCGCGCTATGGTTTCGTTACATAGCTTAGTATAAGTAGTACTTTAAAAAAAAACAAATAATTTCATGTGATAGCGTCATCTACCTCTGAAATAAATCTCTTTTATTCTAAAAGATATTCGATTAAAAAATTCGACAATTTCGAAATTTTTTAGGTTAAAAAAAATATTGTTTACGTGCTACTTTAGGTGTACATATTTAGTTTGTTATATATTTAGTTAGTTGCATGTAAGTTAATTTAATTTGTTATACCTATACTTAGAGAAGAAAGAGACCTACAAAAAATAAATTAGATCCCACCAAAAACATTAAATGTAAAAAAAGCCAATCCTCTACGCAATTCCTCCACCGTAAAAAGTTTTGAGATCGCATAGAAGCCAAGTCCTGTTCTACTTTATTTGTAATAATAAATCAATATTTTGTGACTATATCAATAGTTTTGTTCACATTACAATAATACTGTCTTGGCCATGAGCACAAGTTAAAAGTCGCTCCTTGTAATAATGTGTAAATACCATTGAATTGATAAATTCTATATGGACATGATTTTACGATTGGACTGATTATGGACTGATTGGAATTTGAGATCACCATGGACTAAACATGCGCCATAGTACATGTGCAGTTCATTGATGTTGGATGATACTGACTGTCGGTCATTTAGTAACAATTGAATAAACTAAAAGTATTTAATTCTGTGATATTAAACTTCATGTTTGACTTTCACCTCTCCAAGATATGCTGTATTATATTTGTAGTTTATTGTGCTCATGGCCAAGTCAATATTATTGTAAAGTGAACGAAACTATTGATATAGTCACAAAATATTGATTTATTATTACAAATAAAGTAGAACAGGACTTGGCTTCTATGCGATCTCAAAACTTTTTACGGTGGAGGAATTGCGTAGAGGATTGGCTTTTTTTACATTTAATGTTTTTGGTGGGATATTGATTTACTAAGATATAACGCAACAAAGGTTGCGAAAGGCTCTTGACGTCACGTCTATGTAAAATTAGTACTTAAAAATGACGTAACACAAAATTCAATCGTGTTGTATCTTCGTTGTTATTTGTTTGTCAGAGAAAAAAAAAAACATGTCCATTACTTTAGGGTTATCTAAAAGACGGAGTAATATAATATTATTTTCATTCGCCACGCCCATTTTTCATTATGACATCTCCGCTAGTTCTTATTGACAGTCATTGAAAATTTTGGTTAATACGTTCAAGAAAACTTACCGTGGTAGATGCGGGTACCACATGCGAAGTAGAAAATGTTCTATATATGTTCCGCGAGCCGCCCCTAGGGAGTAAAAGTTTCTGTTCATTGGAAAAAGATTGCTGGCTAAGGTCTTTTAAAAAAGCCAAAAATTACACGAGAATTATCACGTCATTGTCATCTGCTTTGCTTTACCAACTATGTTGGGGTCGGCTTCCAGTCTAACCGGATGCAGCTGAGTACCAGTGGCCACAAGGAGCGACTACTTATCTGATCTCGTCAACCCAGTTACCCGGGCAATCCTTGGTAACTGACTAGACTGATTGTCAGTCTTACTGGCTGTTCTTACTACCCGTGACGACTGCCAAAAATGTTCAAATGACAGCCGGGACCCACAGTTTATTGTGCTTTCCGAAACAAGGAAGAACTCGTCATGACAAGATGGTCACCCATCCACGGACCGACCGCATAGTTGCTTAACTTTATGATCGATCGATCCGCGCAGCTTTATTTCATGGTCATTCCCAATATTCTGTTGATTTATTACTACTATATGTGTATCGAAAAATCCAGAAAAATCTAAGGAATACGAGAAAAATACAGAAAATTCCTAACATGCGTACTTTTCTTGTAATAATTTGTTATTTATCAATGAGTTTTAACTTAAGGCACGGCCAACTTGTTCCGCGCGGACTACAGTATAGTTCTGCGTAAGGTCAGATACTCACCGGATTCTGCCTCTACGGGCGAATGTAAGTCCTGTATGCCCAGACATCTGTAACAACAAACATTTATAGATAGTTCAACTCAGATTTGCGCGCGGCCCTATGTGTGCGTCGGCTTGTAAATATACAACTTTCATTCGTGTGACAGTGACGTCGTCCGAGGATGACGTGTTCTTATCGCTTTTTGTTATGGGTACAGTCGTTTACGAAAATGTCTAGTTCTTCACGGAGAAAATGTTTAAGGAGTCAGGTAGCGTTTCAAAAAATGAAACATTCAAAGCTTTTTATTATTACATTTTACAGTTTTTCATTATTTTCTCATACGTTTTTTCAAATTGACATTGACAGTATCTAAGAAACAAATGAGGTGAAATATCTAAGATGAATTAAATACTTCTTACATATTTTCTAGCTCGGGGTACGCAGACAATAAATAAAAGTGTGGACTAAGAATGTAAAAAGACGTATAATCTAGTATAATAATGTAAACAAAATGTATGGGGAATTTTTTAAAATTATATTGCTTCGCATAATGTCGACCAAAATAAGACGGAAATAATGAAACTCATAAATGAACGTTTAATTCAAACTGATGAAGGGGTGTTGGGTAATACCTGTAGACATGTACAAAAGAAAAACCAAATACTATAGACATTTTGACATGGAGTCAAAATTTATAATTGACCTTGGTGAGAGTA
Organism: Helicoverpa zea; assembly: GCF_022581195.2. Classification (NCBI taxonomy): domain Eukaryota; kingdom Metazoa; phylum Arthropoda; class Insecta; order Lepidoptera; family Noctuidae; genus Helicoverpa; species Helicoverpa zea. The sequence goes on along the minus strand of NC_061481.1, from coordinate 5,383,189 downwards.
GCGAATCTGAAAATTCATCATTTATTTTTCAAGTAGCGATTCAGAATCATTATAAATAAATAAACATTAAATTACGTAATAACTGATTTTCTTTAAACAGCCTTATACAACCCCTAAATAACTTTATTTGTACCCGACTGTACCTCTTGTCACGCACACAAAGTCACTGTATATGTACAAGGGTTACCCACACATAAGGCCGCGCGCAAGACTGAGTTGAACTTACTATACCATTAATATACACATAAAAAAATATTACTATAGTTATCGGCACGAATCTTGAGCTCTGACCTACATCGGCGCAGAAGTGATTTATTAGCAAAGAACCAATCCCGAGTGACGGCTATGACGCGATGCGCTGCGGGCCAATCACTGCTTTAGCCCGCCCCCGCGCCTCACTTAATACCACAAAAGGGTCCCAATAAATTACTTCTGCGCAGGTGAAGGTCAGAGCTCAAGATTCGTGCCGATAACTATAACACGCTTCTATTAGGTCGACCTGTGTGTAATTATATTAACTTCCAAGGACCTTAGCGTCATGAAAATTGACAGCTGTATGTAGTTCTGATGACAAAACAATAATATGGTACTAAAATTGCTTTGCAGGTTTTAAGAATCTTTCACAAGGCAGCCCAAAGTGGGCCTGCTTGTGATCTCTCTCCGGTGGTGTCGGATTGTCGTCCCATCGCGCTATGAGAGTGAAGGAATAGTGAGTGCACCTGTTTCCCAATAGTAAGTTATTAATTAACTTGTGTTATGGGTGCTAACACAACTGATAAACTACATATAGCTACATATATACACACTTATCTATACTAATATTATAAAACTGAAGAGTTTTTTTGAACGCGCTAATCTCAGGAACTACTGGTCCGATTTGAAAAATTCTTTCAGTATTAGATAGCCCATTTATCGAGGAAGGCTATAGGCTACTTTTTATCCGGGTTCGTGCCGAGGTTCCCACGGGATGCGGGTGAAACCGCTGACACGATCTAGTAAATACATATTATAACACCCAGACCACCGCCAACAAGCATGCTCATCACACGAATGTCGACCGAACCGGGAATCTGACCCGGGACCTCTGGTTCGGCAGTCCGGCATGGTGACAATTGCGCCATCGAGGTCGTCACTCGGTAAGAAGAAGAAGTACATACCTGCTATGTCTATTAGCGTATCCAGTGAGCAAGAGTTCAGTAGTGGCCGCAGAGAGGCAGTGCTTCAGAAACCAGTGGAGTCGCATCTGCCCGACGGGAACCGATCTCGCGTCCACTCGCGTCCAGAGAGTACGGTCGCATATTAACGCGCCGAGACGGGAACAGGTACTGGAATATAAGAATAATATATTATTTTTTGATATTCACGAATTTGTTGGTAATTTATAACGAACGCAGTAGTAGCATTTCTCTCCTCTTAGGCTATGATAAGCCTGGGATAATCTGTAGATTAAATCGCTTGTAAAAAAAAAATAAAGATAAAAAAATATGTTTATTTATAGCCCGCCTAGTTTTCCCGTGGTTTTACTCGCGTTATGATTATGAGGGAACAACTGCCCGTATTGGGATAAAATATAGCTTATGTTGCTCGGGAAGAAAGTGGCTTTCTAGCAGTGGAATATGTTTTCAATTCGGCTCGGTAGATTTAGAGCCTTTAGGATACAAACAAACTTAACAAATTTAAAAAATTCTAACTATGTCGGGAGTTTACGACTATTCCCGAGTAACATAGGCTTATATTTTATCCCGGTACGGGCAGTAGTGCCCACGGGACGCGGGTGAACAGCTAGTATTTTATATTTAACATCACTACATAAGCAGTTGCAACGATGAACGAGAAAAACTAGAAACACCATTTACTCACAAACGTTTTAGGATATTCTTATGGTCGAGGAAAATTATCGTACAGCAAAAAGAAAACAAGCAACTTGTAGGCTCAAGTGTCTAGTTTTGGAATCTCAATAATATTAAATCTTTACTTTTGGAATAACTCTAAAAAACCAACGAAAAAAAATCCTGTCTAAACGCGAGCAGCATGGCTACAGCACAGCTAAGGGTCTTCCCACACTACTCTACTTATCGCCGATCAGCTATACAAACGGCTGACGTTGCGACGTGTCGTCCGAGCCTAGGCGATGTGAATGGTATATATAACACCCTTATTACATACACATAAAGGCTTTTTCGTGTTAGCCGATACCGCGTCGACAAATGTGGGGAGACCCTAAGTCGAAAATGTGGGCTTTATTTCTATACATATTTATCGAATGCAAAAATTCGCCGTTATAGTAATAGCATTAGCAGTTTTGAAACGCATAAAGGTAATTATTTTGTCTATGTTGGGGTCGGCTTCCCGTCTAACCGGATGCAGCTGAGTACCAGTGTGCCACAAGGAGCGACTGCCTATCTGACCTCCTCAATCCAGTAACTAGAGTGACCATTTTGACTAAGTACATAAATTAGCCAGCATTCGAGAAATGTTTATTCATAGAATTAAAAGGGAACATCTAAAAGAACATGGAACATGTCAGGTTTCGACCCACCCAATCAACTTTTAAAACTGAATTCTCACGTACACAAAGTTCTTTACTACAACAATTTACATATAAAATACTAACTTCTTATAAAATAGTTAATTGTTATCTAGAACTTTTCCAAAAAAAAAATATCATGTTAATAAGTAATTATTTTGTTTATCGAGTTCAGGTTTTTCGTTTGAATAATTTGGTTTTGAGAAGTTCAATGCAAAAGTGGAAAACATAGAAAAGCTTCTGACATTAAACTACACAAAAAAACTAAGAATTTTCACTGTACATGAAATATTTTTATTGAGCCTAAGTTACTATGGACGTCTGACATTGTTCTTTTCGACGTTGTTCACCCCCTCAGAGCTACCACCCCCCACCCCCGATTCGAGTCAAATCATTAATGGACAGCTCTTCACCTCGAAACACCGCGTCCAAACGTTTGCATAGATTTGGACGCATACCGCATCGTTCTTTTGCAACCTAATGCAGCACACAGCACTATTGGTCTTCGTTAAGGTAAAGTTTCAAGTTAAATACTCACTATCCCAAAGCCTTGAGGTCCATCGGCGAGCAGTACTTGAGGATGTAGAGCAGGACATCATCAGACAGGTCCAGGAGTTGCACCAGGCCCTTGTAGCTGTTCTCGGTCACCGACGCTGCGGGAGAAAGTACCTCGTTAGGATATATCTACACTTATACTAAGTCAAAGGTTTTTAAGAAACGTCAAGTTGCGCGGTTCCAAAGAGTGTTATGTATTATGGAGAAGAACCGGCAAAAAACTCCATAGACAAACTTAAAAAAAAAACAATTGTTTTTTTTTTTTTTGTGTACCCTGCAGGCTCCGAAACTACTGAACCAATTCGAAGCTAAACTCTTCCTGATACTATACGCTATATTTTATTCTGGTATGGTCAGCAGTTCCCACGGGAAGCGGGTGAAACCGCGGGAAAACAGGTGGTACTTAATACTTCAATATTTTTAGTTTTTTTTTTTTTCTGAGGGTATACTGTTAATTAGTCTCGGTACAATAAAAAGGAGTCATCACCTGCCTAGTCTTTTTCAACTATGTTGGGGTCGGCTTCCAGTCCAACCGAATGCAGCTGAATACCAGTGTTTTACAAAGAGCGCTTGCCTATCTGACCTCATCAGCCCAGTTACACGGGAAACCCAATACCCCAACGTAAGACTGCTTGTCTGACTTACTCTTCGGACTTTCCGTAACGTCTGAAAAATACGTTCAAATGACAGCCGGGGCCAGTTTGAAGTACCCTCCGAAACACGGTCATTGGTTTCCAAGATATACTTGGTAAAGTTAATTTTACTTAAGCGACATACGATTGATATCCAACTGAGATTCAATCATGACTAAATTACGATTGAAGCATATGGGGTATTCCGCTAATATTTGAGCCGTAATTTAATCGTAATCTAATTGCAAAGGGCTTTATTATTTTGTTATGATGGTTGTTTACGTCAAATAAGAGTGGAATACCGATATCGTCTACAATTGATTTACAATTGCAATGCGATTGTGGAGCTGACTAGGGTAGTCAGACCAATAGAATGTCATTGGAAGACGATTGGTCGTACATTAGTAGCAGAATGCCCGCTAATGTTAAAACTGCTATTGATATCCAATTGACACATTATTAAATTAGCAGAATTGAATCGAACCAGCTCATACTTGAGAGACCTAATGAAGGGCGGGCGTTTTGGGGGCTGTCTTTTGTTTTTGACGTTCGAAAAGTGCTGTATTATCAGCCTAATTTGAATAAACGATTTTGAGTTTGAGTTTGATTTAGGTACACCGATTTTTACATTTCTGATCTAGGATCAAATTGTAGTAGATGATTTTAGATTTAGATTTTTTTGATTTTGATTAACAATATTATTGAGAGGACCTACCAAGCCAAGCCAGGACTTCCAAAAAGTTCAACGTGCAAGGGTCATCACGTCGGCGCAAACTGCAAGTGTGTAGTGCGCGTGAATTCCGCCCGACGCATCACGGCCTCGAGTAGACAATATTGATTTATCGTAAATATAGAAATGTCCATATCCTACCATTTCACCTGATGCTTTTATTGAACAAACTTCAAAAAAAGAGAATTCGAGAATTGGGATGTTTGTATTTTTTTTTTTTTATGTTCGTTCGGGTCTCCGTCGCTGAAAAAAGTTTTTACAAAAAAACTAAAGACGATTTTTGAAAACACTAAAAAGCAATAAAAAAACTGTTAGGTCTAGAAGTCGGAGGGAGGTTCTCAAATCGGATGTCTGAGATCGTTTAAAAAAGTTTTTACAAATGAAATTAGAGACGATTTTTGAAAACTAAAAAGCAACAAAAAATCTGTTAGGTGCATCGGTCTAGAAGTCGGTGGCGAGATAAACTGCAGCACGGCGTCGCCTCGAATTTAGACTACGGCTAGATGCCAGCGCACAGTGATTCACGTTCCATACAAAGGCGGCCATAAATACGAAACTCACAAATACTTTTAATTAATTTATTTTACACGTTGAAATATGTTAAGAGAAGTGTAAATTATTAAAATTATAACATAACCACATTCATTTAAAAAAAATATCATACTATTTAGGTGTAAATAATGTCTCGCAGTAATTTTGTTTAAGACGATAAACCTAAAACATGTCCTTCTGCGACTTTTAATGAAAAATCTATATAAATAATGGTTATTTATATTAAAAACAACCATAAAGGAATAAAATAAAACAGCAAAAATACGTGAACAACCTTTTTTGCAAATACACACAAAACACAAAATATACCAGAATACATTCAAGCTCAAAAGTATTTACTACAAACAGATAACAAATCTAGAACATATTTTGATAGCACACCTTTTGTTTTTGACAGGTAACTTTCGAAAACCTGTTGGGAAGGGATCTGAATGAAGAAGTTGATGGTTCAACTTTGTCAGACTTCTTAGATACATGTAACTCAATTCGCTCTACATCAATATTTTCAACTACATTCAGCCAATCTGAATATTTCTCAATAAACTTAGACCTACTACGATTTGATTTTGCCCAATAATGAGAAATTCGTTTACATACATTCATAATTTTATTACTTAAAGTCTCTAGTTTGATATTTATGATGTCATCCGAAAGGCACGATGTTTCGGTCAAAGTATTCAGGACATGTTGCATTTTTCATTTGGACTACCCTCTTTAGAGTGCCAAATGTCAAAAATAGTCGTCCTCGAAACAGAACATTTGAAAGCTTTACCTAAAACAACATGAAAGCTGAACTTAAAATATAAAGTTTTTTCAATACTATGGACATGCATACTTTGACACTCCTTTAACCCAAGAAGGGGCAGAAGGATGCAGATGAAACTTATATGGTTTTATAAGAACATTCTCTTTATTCGAAAAACATTTGCCTCAAGTGCAGCACTGAGCAGCAAAAAGTTATAGGTCCAAATGAAATCAAAGTATACCAAACAAATCTACAAAAACGCTACCTTCAGTAAAAAAATAAAATAAAATATTAAGCGCATTCAAAAAAATAAAAAAGTAGTTGATAATAGAAGTACATACCTTGGTCTTGGACCTCCATACTATCACTATACGTAAACACTTGATTTGGAATAGTGACACTCAAAAACAAAGTGTTAAGTTTTGATGACTCACACGTTGCGATAATTACCGCCTTACTACAAAAACTTTTAAACGTCAGTTTATGCCTTGTCTAAAAAAATGTCAAATTATGACGTTGACATATGGTTCATTTTGCAGCCAAAATTTTATTAGACAAGTGTAAAACAGGGTTTAAAGTTTTTGTAGTAAGGCCATTAGACTCGAGATTCGCTAACTTCCGATGCACAAAAGTGGTCAATAAGTTGACCTTATGACACGGGTATTTAGAGTTTTTGGAAGCTTTTTAACTTGTTAATCACTTAGTAAGTAGATCTAATGGGGATAAGCCAATGACATTTTTCGATTTATGGCCTTAGAGTGAATCACTGTGCAGCGCGCTAACTACGCGTCCGCAAGGTGTCAGCTCGCCGTCCGCGCGCCGGCCGCGAGGTGTAAGCTTGCTGTCACCGCAAACTCAATATTATTTTAAAACAGTTATGATTGAACACGACGTAATGACGTTGTTTCGCTGCCGACTCGGAGTCGGCGCGTAATGAGCATGCCGTCGGCGCGCTGTACGCATGAGGTCCGCTCGCTTGCAGCACGCGGGCTGCGAGCCGAGTTGTGTGGTAGCGGCCAGCGCGCTGACTGCTCGCCGTTGGCTTTTTCATATTGACATTATGAAATACATACATATGTTTAGTATATTGTTATTGGATATTTTTGTTTAGTTGTCAATGTTTGTTGTGCACTTTTTAATCTAACCTACCACTATCAAATCTCTCCATGGCTTTAAGGTTGGCTGTAAGAGAACCCAATTCTGGGTTAAGCTCGCCATTGTACATAAACTGTCTTTATTATTTTATTATGTATTGTTAAGTGTGCAATAAAGAATATATATATATATATATTACAATATACACGATTTAATGCTCTAAATGAATGAGAACTTAAATGCTGGTGTGGAGCCGTGCTGTTGCGGTGCCGCTATACAGTGCCATGACCCTAAGCTGCATCCTCTACCTACTCTAGCTAGACATCGAATTCTTTCTAGACCGATGCACCTAAAAATAGTTTTTTTTTGCTTTTATGAAGTCGTTTTTCTTTTTTGCAAAAAATAAATATTGAAGGAAAACTTCGTGACTCAGACAGATCTGAGATCGCTTTCAAACGTGGATTTTACCGAGAGCGGGTGAGGCATACTTGTGTGCGTAAATGTACATTTACATAGTGTTTGTATGACAGCCTCATCGGTCTAAACGTGACTGCTGTGCACGAGGTCCCGGTCAAGTCGAAATACCTAGGGTTTTAGACACTTGCACGAAGCAGCCAGGAGTCGGGAGATTGGCGGTATTACACCCCGTGGCTGGGAGGGCTCGTGTCGCCGGCGTCCCCCGAATGCCACTCAGTAGCAGTCGTTGTTACAATTAACCGTCAGACGCCATCAGGAGCCTTTGGGACTCTGACATTAGGCGCCCCACCCAGAGAGGAAGACTTAAGAAAAGATGGATGGATTGCCTGAAAGATGACAGGAATAGGAAGAGAGTGAGTGTCAATATGACGAGTGACAGGGAAAAATGGACGAGGATGACATATTGCGCCGACCCCAAATCAAATTGGGAACAGGGCAGGAGGAAGAAGAAGGCGCCCCACCCACTGCACCGCGCCCTGTCGCGTAGCGGGATTTCCGCGTTGGCAGTGTGTTATACTCTTCGTGATTTCTATATAAATTGATATACCTACTTGCATACTGGCTGCGGGATCGTTCGAAGTTCGAAAGCGTTACCGCGGCGCTGGTGGCCTCGGACTACCCGCAATGACTACCAAATACGTTCAAATCACAGCCGGTACCTACAGTTTAACAGGCCATCCGAAACACAGTCATTGGTGTCCAAGATATACTTAGAAAGTACATACAAACTTAGAAAAGTTGCATTTTTACTTTGCCTGACCTGGAATCGAACCATGCACTCATACTTCAGAGGTTGGTTCTTTACCCACGAGGCCACGACGAAATTAAGATACTTGCTTACAATGGTAAAATCAGCCATCGCGCAGTACGCGACGGGGCATTGCAGTGGGTGGAGCACCTTAGGGTTTGTTAGGTGATTAAATCTGCAGCTCACTCAGTAAGAAGTGTTTGTAAGACTCGGCGACTCAAGCTTATACATTACACACACAATGTGCATTTACATTTACACACACAAGTAAAACTCACCCGCTTTTTATGATATAGAACATCTACAGCCTTACTACAAAAACTTACACATCTGTTGAACACTTGTCTAAAAAAAGTGTGGCTGCAAAACAGACCTTATTTCAACGTCATAATCTGTCATTTTTTAGATAAGTGTTCAACAGACGGGTAAAAGGTTTTGTATTAAGGCTGATATTATTTCACAAGAGCTGTTTTCCCGCGGTTTCAACCGCGTCCCGTGGTAAGCACTGCTTTGGTATCGGAATAAAATATAGCCTGTTACTCGGGAAGAGTGTAGAATTCCAACAGTATTTCTCAAATTGGTTAAATCGTTTTGGCGCCTTTAAGGTAGAATTCCGTGGATCGCGACAATTGTTTAGTATATTATCAATTTTAATATTTTTTTTTTTTAAATAGTGTATGCCTAATAGGTAGCTTTTTAACCGACTTCCCAAAAAGGAGGAGGTTCTCAATTCGGCCGGTATGTTTTTTTCTTTCTATGTATGTACATCGATTACTCCGAGGTTTATAGACCGATTTACGTGATTCTTATTTTGTTCGACGAGGAATAGCTGCCAGTTGGTCCCATAGTCATCAGTGTAGGATCTAATGATGGAAACCCTGAGAAATCGAGGGCAACCTTCGAAAGTTGTAGGCATTCATAAGGTAAAAACTTGACACTCAGGTGTATGCCTGAAAGCACTATTCAACAGTGAAGGTTTGGAGCTGACCTGATGATGGAGACCAGAGAAGGTCGAGGGAACTCGACAACTGAATATGTAAAATACCTCGTATTTGGGCTTATATTTTTTGTATTGATGAGAACTTTCCACTTATATGGATAGTGACAACTATTTGTATCACTAAAAAGTTGTAAATAAAAAACTATTTTACAAAAAAATTAAACCGACTTCCAAAAACACTAAAACGCAAAAAAAAAAACTAATTTTAGGTGCATCAGCCTAGAAGTCGGTGGCAAAATTAACTTAGTAACATCCAATAGACATCCACCCACTGACTTCTAGGCAGATGCACCTAAAATTAGTTTTTTTTTTTTTGCTTTTTAGTGTTTTTGGAAGTCGGTTTAATTTTTTGAGTTAACATTAAAATTACTAGATATTAAGACTTACTGTATCCCCAAAAAGCACACTAATAAATACTTTGGACTTTAAATGATCTCTTTTTAACATGCTTATTTATTGCATTATTTAACTACTACATATAGGAGAACAAATACTTTTCACATATTTGATTAAATCTTCCTTCTTACCCCTCCTACTCAACTTATGTTATTTATCACATGCAAAAAAAAAAACAAAATCATAATTGTGGTCAAAATATATTTGACAAGACTTTTCTAACATATTGTACATAGGGAAGTATCATCATCCTCTGAGCCTTTGTTCCCAACTATGTTGGGGTCGGCTTCCAGTCTAACCAGATACAGCTGAGTACCAGTGTTTCACAAGAAGCAACTGCCTATGAACCTCCTCAACCCAGTTACCCGGGCAACCCAATACCCCTTGGTAGCAATGGTTGTTAGATTTATGGGCTTCTGACTACCCGTAACAACTGCCAAAGATATTCAATGACAGCCGGGATGTACAGTTTAACTCGTACTCTGACTCCCACATGGATAGCTTTTATTTGTAAAATTATGTCAGGATTATTAGTATAATCATGTCAGAACTCAAGAAGAAACTTATGGCCAAGTCAAAGCTGCTCAGATCGATCAACCGTAAGGTTAAAGTTAAACAACTCTCGATGTGTTAGAATTGTGGGTATGATGAAAAATAAAATATATGAAAACCATAGCTCTTCTACAACTATGACAATATTATATAGGTATTGAGTTGCCCGGGTAACTGGGTTGAGGAGGTCATCTGGAATTGATTAGGCTGGAAGCCAACCTGAACATAGTTGGGAAAAGGCTAAGCAGATGGATAAACCACTTAACACCAGCAATGACAATAAGAGAATTGAACAAACAGCCCTACACATTTAATAAGAGTGTAGGTAGGCATATTATAATACTAATTTACCATCTCATTATAAACAATGCATTTTTTCACAATTACAAAAAAAAATGTTTATAAGATATTTGTTTTACGTATAACTTACCATCCTGAACGCATCCGCTGTCGTCCAGATCCTGTTTTGATGTATTTTCGGGATTTAAGGAACCCATTTTTACAAAATACCCTAGGTATTTAAAAGAATATCACTCGTCAATGCACTCACATCGGAATTTTATGAAAACAACGCAAGCGCACTCGTTAAGACAAAGAAAATCAAGAATAAACAAGGATATGAACTGCAGTATGCACACAAACAAACGCGGTTTTTATAATTTTGGAACAATTCCAAAAATATTAAATCGGTTCAGCTCAACTGAGTGCTCTGAGTGTTGACCGAAGAAAGAAAACAACTAGAGATGCCTTGAATAAGTTATTGATTAATGCCTTTAGTCGAGTCTCCACATCAAGAAGTCCTAATCGATCGAGAAAGAAACAATCGGTTTTTACTACTCTGTTGTTGGTTTCTTTATAATGTCAGCTGTCAAACAACGCTTAATGAAAACTAATATTTTAACCAATCAAATAAGAGAAAAAAATTTTGGTACGTAACTCCTATTGGTCAGATAATGCACGATGAATTTAAAAAACCTTTTTTGACAGGTGCTACTTATAGTTGCCATGGTAAAATTATGTCCCCGGATTCATGTTAAAAGACATCTGGGATAAAACCAAGTTGCGATTCAGGGGTAACGCACGGGAGCGCATAGCATGCATGCCACAGATAATTCGTATAATTCTATGTCATACATACGGCGCATCGGCACCATCATCACTCTCCTGCCCTTATCCCTATTTTTATTTGGGGTTGGCGCATCACGTTCTCTTCTATGTTCTTCTGTCTGCCGTCATCTCACAAGTAGGTAACGTTCTTTCTAGCCATGTCGACTTTCACACAATCCATCCATCGTTTCCTTGGTCGTCCCGTTACATATCTGTCCGCATTCATGATCATCACCTTCCTCACAACATGGTAGGTACTCATTCCTTCGCATACGACTCAGCGGCAACGTTAGTATTTATGTATAATTATTTCGTTATCTAGATGTAACTGTGATTTTGCATGAATGACTAACATACTATGTAAATGTGAAATTTTGTGAAATGTGAAAGTTTGTGAGTTTTGATGTTGTTGCCACAATTCCAACCCAAAATTAACCCTTATAAATCAACATAAAATATAGGCTGCTAGTTAGATTGGCAGTTCTGGATTGACATGAAAAGAATGCACAATTTATTGCATCTAGCTATTTTCCCGCGGTTTCAGCGAATCTTATAATATAAAAATGAATCGCAAAATGTGTTGGTAAGCGCATAACTCAACAACGCCTGGACCAATTTGGCTAATTCTTTTTTTGTTGTGTTTGTTATTGTCAGGAGAAGGTTCTTATGAAAAAGTTCAAGTTCAAGCTCTTCTCAGTTGACGGGAGCGAAGCCGCGGGCGAAAGCTAGTAACCCGATAAAATAAAGCCAATGTTACTCGGGAATACAGCAAAATATGCGCGGAATGCAGCCTTCCAACAGCAAAATATTTTTTCAAATTAATTCATTAGTTTCGGAGCCATTGAGGTACAGATAAATAAACAAAAAAATAAGCCTCTTTCTTATATTAGTATCGATTATTTAATGAGAAAATGTCAGATTTCAGTTCACTTATTCGCACATGGCACGTTAGCATGACATTTAACATCACACATTCTGTTGACTCTTTTGCATAAACAACTTCTCTCTATGCACCGCCCATTCTGAAGATTCCTGCAGTTACATTGATACTTTATCTGAGAGAGTTTTACTGATGCTACTGTCGCAACCGGCAATGTCATCTGAAAAAGAAATAAACGTATTTAAAATTCAAGCTCCGATCGCAAAACAACGTATAGGTTGTTAATCTGCAGTTAGCCAATTATCGGCCACGACGACTGTTCTCATAAAAAAACCGACCAAGTGCGAGCCGGACTCGCGCACGCAGAGTTCCGTACCGATTTATAAAAGGGACAAAAAAATCACGTTTGTTGTACGGGAGCCCCCCAAAATATTTATTTAAATCTAGTTTTCAGTATTTGTTGTTATAGCGGCAACAATAATACATCATCTGTGAAAATTTCAGCTCTCTAACTATCACGGTTCATGAGATACATCATGGTGATAGACGGATGGACGGACGGAGTGAATCAGTCACCAACTTCCAGACTACGGACTGCTTTGTGAAAGCTTATAAAACACACGAAGCGATTCCGGCGCGACCCGGGAATCGAACCAATGTCATAGCAGTCGCGCTTGCGACCACTAGACCAACGAGTCTATTAAGTATATACGTAAACTAGCGGCCTGCTACGTGCTTCGCTGCGCAAATAAATGAAGAACCGCTCGCCCGATTTTGTGCTAACTTCGCATAAACCATATACTAATTAGTCCGAACAAAACCTTATCATTACAACGAAAAGTGAACAAAAAATATAGAAGATAGATTAAAAGAACAGACCTTTGATGGTCCGGCGGCAACGGTAACTTCGTTTTGTGGCAATATATTATTTAGTATTTCAGATGCAGTACCAACTATGTATAGTTTGTTTTTGTCTAAACCATTTTCAATCCGTTCACAGTTGTCCACAGGAACTATAGTAGTTTTTGCGGCGTCTATAAGTACAGGCAACTTGACGTTGCTGTCTTTAAATTTCTTAGATGACGAAGCTTCCTCATGTGCTGGTCTTTTTAAACTGTTTTGTCCTTCTTCCTCACTATGACAGTTAATACAAAGCAACTTTGAGAAATATCCCTCCTCATCTTTTGAGACCACGCTACATGTCACGTGAACTACTTTTTTACAAGCCATACACGTTTGTGAAGTTGTTGTATCTTTACCGCATACACCACATATCAAGATTTGCTCAAGTTTTACATCAGTATTGTTTACAAAACTCTCTGCTTCTTCTAGATCATCGTTTTCGGGAAATTCTTCTTTAATCTTTGTGTCTAAAGACTCTGCAGTGTCTATTGGCGAAACTTCCAAAATTGGAAATGCTTCGGGTTTAATATAATCGATTTCCTCAGTCAGAGATGATGTTATATCTTCTTTATCATCTGACTTGTATCCACTAAATTCACTAGTGTCAGTATTTATAGTTTTTTCAACTGGTTCTTCTTTAATTTCAGTCTTTTGTGTCCCTTTATTTATGTTACGAAGAGCTCTTTCCAAATCCTCTTCAGTTTCTAACTGAGATACGATGTCTTTGGGTAAACTAGTGTGAGAAAGTCCAAGTGTTGGATTGACGCCAAAAAAGGCTTTGAATGGAGTGTATTCAATATAAAAGTCCTCACAATCGGGATTGGTTAAGACTTGAGTATTCCATTTTAGCTGAACTTGATAGCAGCCGATAGACCAAGAAACAGATTTGTAATCAGCCATCCACTTTAGAACCATAGACTTTATCCTTTCTATTCTCTCAATACTTTGTTGAATGTCGCTCACACTGCCATAAACAATTTTCAAATCAGGCCACAACATTTCTAGGCTTTTTATTATAGACACCGTAAACTTGCGCAGCCTCATGCTTTGTAGAATATAAGGGCAGCCAACTTCCAAAAATATTTTTAGAACTTCCACAGCGACTTCCCCTTCATAGCTAGTTTTTAATGGACGCAGGAAAGAAAACTTTGTTGCAATATCCTGATATAGTAACAACCATGTGTATTTCCCATCCGGTGAATTTTGGAAATCAATAATATCTACTTGACCTCTTTTAGTAAACTCAGCTATTGGCTTTTGAACTTTGTTGATCAAAATCTTTCTTTTTGCATCACATATTTTACATAGGTTAATGAATATTTGTACCGCAAAACGTGGTATTAAATACTTCTTTTTCAGAATCTCAAATGTTGTGTCCTCTGTTCCGTGTTGCGCGCTGATGTGGGCCATAAAAATCGTGTCATAATAGTCTTCAGGTGCAAGTATTTGAACTTCCTCATTTTCCTCATTCTCGGTCACTAATACCTTCTTCCCATAAACCTCGACGACTTTATAATTGCACGACAAATATTCCGAGTTTGACCTGCGTTTGTCGCTTGATTTTTCGGCGTCGCATTTCTCAATTTTTTTTATAACCTTCTGAATTTCCTCAGGGCTCCATTTATTTTTGGTTATTATTATATCGCTTTCTATAACGCTTTTCTTAATGTCTTTGTAGTACTCATCTACTTCTGTGAAAAACCGTTTTCGGTCAACGATAGACGGTTGGTCAGACATTTTGAACGGGTTGAAGTTTCACAGTTTCATATCGACTAAGTTTTTCGAACCTGGCTTCTGGTAATAAGCTGTATTTTTTTCCTTTTTCAATTAATCCAAGGCTCATACTAAAAATATTAGTGCAGAGTAAATCGATTTCAATCTACATTTAACATTTTGGTGGTAATTATAGTCTTAAGTCTGGCAACTTTATATTGCAAACACACGAATATATTTATATATTTTCCGCACTCCAGCTCAATTTTGTGATACAAATTAAGCTCATACACTTACGCACTCACAATAGAGAACTACACTTTGACTTTGAACGACTTATTTTAGACTACGGCACTATTATAAACCAGTGAAACACCAAAAACTCTTAAGTTGTACCACTACTGTACGTAAACAATGATGGCGCATAGCGTTCCATTTTACAATCTGACATATATGTTTCATGAACTGACAAAAGTTGAAACGATACAATATATTTAATTAACATCAGGATTTAATACGTAAGTGATAACGGTTTTAAATTAAACCTCTTGACGAAGATTCCAATAAGTGTTTTGAAAAATTAAGTGACGAAATATTTTTTTTGTGCTATGATAGTTTTAAAGAAATTTTGTAAATATATAAAATATCAATGTAAATCATGAAATAAACAAATTATAATGTTACTGTTACAGCCTTTTTATCGTCCCACTGCTGGGCACAGGCCTCCTCTCACATGGAGAAGGATTGAGGAGGATTGTACCTAATAATAAATAAAAAAAGTATAGAAATCTTTATACTGTGTGGTGTGGTCATAGACATAATATTAGTAAACAGGACTGCGCATATAAACCCAAAAAACGAGCCGAGTGAAACAGTTAGTACGGAGGCTGTCTGTCCCTTTCTAATAGGGTGACTATGAGATTAAGCTATGTGAGACAAATCCGAATTTGCTAAGATTATTAAACACAGATTAGTATTGAAGTTTAAACTTACGCAGTTTGTGACCTTAAGATACGAATAAAGGCTTTTAATAATTAGCGGAAATTAGCAGTATAAAAGCAGGAAGATTCGAAGTGAAGACTGTTTTTTTTATATTTCTACTTCTATATAGACTGCTGAGCCATTTATGTCGCCTTTCTTCATTTTTTGGGAAGCTATAACAATAGTACAACAGTTTTAAAATCCATCACCCATATTTTGACTCGTTACAAGAATTCATGGGCACCCTAGTTGTTTGGTTTACGAAAATGTTATAATTATAGTTCGGCCATTCAGAGAATGCGTTCCTGACACGTCGCGATTGAACTGACGACGTAACTTTGCAATGGCGTTGCAGTTACGATAAAAATATTTTTGCTGGTTGTTTACCGTTTTAACAATTGAGGAGCATTAAAACAACATTATTATATCAATAATCAATGAATGTAGTTACGTCGTCAGTTCAATCGCGACGTGTCAGGAACGCATTCTCTGAATGGCCGAACTATAGCTAACCTGTGGAACGATATATTGCAACCACCATAGGATTCACTTTTGCAAGTAGAAACGCAACACTTTTTCACCATTTTAATAGTTTAAATTGATTTAGAAATAGATAATAAAAATAAATCATAGCTTTATTTAAATGAAAAAAAAAAAAAAAAAAAAAAAAAAAAAAAAAAAAAAAAAAAAAAAATTGATTTAATAAAAAAAAATATAAAAAAAATTTTAAATGCTGATTACGCGCCAAGAATGTTCAGGGTTACCGCTAGAAAATAAAAAAAAGCAAAATAAAAATTTATGTTGTTTATGTTTTAATAATAAATACGAATAAATTAATGCGATTGTTATTAATTTGTTGACTTACAATTGTTAAAATAAGATAAAAATATAAGTGATTCAATTGTTTTTGGGAAGACAAAACTTTTGATCACAACATTTTTTTATGCTGGCAAGGTGTTAGAAAGAGACAAACAGCCTCCGTTCGAACTATCCCTCTCGGCTCGGATTTGCCTCTGTGTATTATGCAACCAATTTAGTACCTTATTGCGTTATAATAGAGTTCATTTTCGTAAATATATATTTTGAGCGTGCGCAATCTTGTTTAGTAATATTATATCTATGGGTGTGGTTAACTATAAAAAAGACCTGGCAGCACTGCTAGTGTCAGTTCTCACTTGTCAATTTGGTTTTGACATTTCGCTCTTTCATGTGCTTTGCGTCAAAAAGCACGTCGCGCAAAAATATTTTTGTTTATTAAAACACGATGGCAAAATCCCTGAGAAGCAGATGGAAGCGCAAATGCCGAGCCATAAAGCGCGAACGTTATGCTGTGAAAGAATTGGCGCGTTTGAAGAAAATGTTAGGTGTAAAAGAGGAAGATAAACCAGAAACTACCACGGACGAGGTTATGGAGTCTGACCAAGTGATATTCTTAGACGCTGGAGCTATAAACAAAAAGAAAAACAAGAAAAAAGTTGAGGAGCCACCCGAAAAGGAAGACGAGGACGTCGAAATGAGTTCCGATGACGAAAAAGTGGTTGTCGATGACGACGGTAAGAAAAGAGTATTTAGTACAAAAACATTGAAAGATCAAAATGGACAGTATCCTGTTTGGCTACATAAGAGGAAAATCGCTAAAATCAACAAAGTCGGCAAGAAAAATACTAAGAAAAGGTCTAAGAATAAGAAACGAAAGAGGTTATAATAAATTTGTGTTTAAAAACTTTGTTTCATTGTTGCACCATTTATTGTAAGCTTTACAAGACATCTTGGGATTATTTTTACAAAATAGCTTATTCTTATCGAGTGGACTGCAGGTTTAATTATCTAGCAAGCCCTGGTGTCCAAGTTTTCTTGAATCTGCCTGACAACCTCTGATGTGGCATTGTTACGGCAACTATGTATAATTTGGGGACACCTGCTTTCTTTGCCCACTAAGGCAAGGGGATAAATAGATAATCCATGTAAGTAAAGGCATATTGTGTAGTGTAAAATATACCAGCAGTTTTGCCCCACCTCCACTGGCGTCCCATAGGAACTACTGCCTGTACGGATAGCTTTTATTACTCAAGAGAAGTGTAGTTTCCCTAGTAGAGGAATTTTTCAAATTATTACACTATAGTTTTGGAGCTTTTACAAACAAACAAAAAAAATCTGTTTAAAAATAAAATGCAGTAACAAATCAATGTTAATACAAAAATTTCTATTGCTTGATTAATTGAATCATTATTAGAAGCAGTGTCTATGTATCTGTGTAAAAAGTCCAAAGTCCTGTTTACCTTTACTGAACTGCCTTTTAGCTACAGTTAAATAAATAAAACCACAAACAATTTTAAATAAATTATATATTATCAAAGCAGTTTAAGTTAGTTCCCAATATTCTTTCTATGATGTTTTGGTAACTAGAGGTCGGACTTTGACAATACTCGTTAGGGGCAAATGTAAAAATTCTATATTTAGTAGGGGCTTGGAGAGAAGAGCAAACTGCGCACTGCTTTTGTCACTAAGAATGCTCGAAGGCGCTCTGTGTGAAATAATAAGAGGAGCTGACTGGCTCCGATCACGTACTTTTTCTCGACGCTTGGCTCCGATTGCATGCTTTTTAATGCTCGCGCAGCCAAAAGCCGGTCTGTTTGAATGGACCCGTAAGCGAATCAGATAGAATATTGGATATGGCAGTTAGCAGACTTAGACACTAACATACTTTGACAGAGGGAGATACAAAAAGGCTCAATATTCTAAATTACGATTAAATCATTTATTCTATTATTTACCGTGTATCCCAGAGGAACTTCTGTACCTGGACAAAATATAGCATTTGCTACTCAAGAATAGTCTAAATTCGTTCACAAAGTTGGTAAGCTACACTTTTCCCAAGTAACATTTGCCATATTTTATCCCATAGTTTCATCAAAATTGGTTCAGCAGTCTCACATAGGAGTTGACGGACCAGCCATCAGGGGTAATTCATAAATCAGTTCATATCATTAGAAAATCAATTTTTGGGAAGTTGATTATTATTTTTTTCTATTCTACAGTATGTTAGTACAATCAGCATCAAGTGGCTGAACAAATCTTTCAAAACCGCTTAACATGTGTTATTGATAAATTACCAGAGTATTCATTAATTCATACTTTGTTTGACTATGGTACTTAAGTAAAATTTACTAGGTACTTTACTTTGTTAGGGACTTTTGAAAGTTTTGATTTCAACATCATCTTCCAAAGCCTTGTTCCTAACTATATTGAGGTCAGCTGCCAGTCTATACGGATGCAGCTGAGTACCAGTGTTTAACAAGTAGCGAATGCTTATCTGATCTCCTCAAACCCAGTTACCCAGACCCAGAAGAACCACAAGAACCCAAGTTATGGATTTTGATTTGTTCTGCTACTTTTGATGTTGACCACATAGATATAGTACATTTGTTTAATTGAATGGTTTGTATGAAGTTGCTCGTCCTAAAGCCATTTGCAGTTCACGGTGATGGACATCCGAAGAGATGTGCTTGTGTATGAAATGAGATGTTACTATAACATTACAGACTGTACAATAATGACCTCCTCCGCTTAACTGTGAAGAGAAAAAAAAAGTTTTAATGTTGGTTGTGGTTGATAATTAACTAGCTGTTTTCCCGCGGTTTCACCCGTGTCATGTCCCTTGGGAACCACTGCCCGTACCCAGATAAAAATATAGCCTATCTTAGTCTGAATGAATGAATTTTTCGAATCGGTTTAGTATGAGTGATCAGTATTACCTACTTATTTTAGGAACAGCATAAACGATTTGTAAATTATACTATGATGTAAATAACGACTTGTTTAACAGACTAAAATCACCGGTCAGTGGGTCGTCTTAGGGGCGAATATTTTAACTAACCTTTCTGATCAAATTCTCCTTAAATTCTTCAACATGAGGGTAACTCTCGAGGATTTTTCTATGATTCTCCGAACTTTTGTGACGCTCTTTGCAAATTACGTCTCTGACCATTTCTGTTTCACAAAATACGCAACGAAACAGCTCTCCCGCCGTCAACATACCGTGGTAAGCATCAGAAGAGACTACAAGCTTCTGCCCATCATTTAAAGTTACTATTAAATAATTTTGCGGCTCCGCATATGATATTGGAGCTCTCTTCTCTTCGATGTGAACTTTTTTAGGCTGTCTTAACGCCGGGACCGACATTTTTTAACTTTAAACTGCACTGTCTATCTCCCGACACTTCAGTACTATACTCATCTATGATACTTTACTTTGGTATGACTTTAAAACCCGTCTTCCCAGTATTATATAAATTGCTTATGCCACAATATTGTTGCGAAGTGGGTAGAAAATTGAAATACGCCGCCAGCGGCCATTGGTGTTACCAGGCAACCAATTTTTTTTTCACAAGTCACTAGAGGAGCTCCTGCTGGGTCCAAAACACGGAACGAAATATTCCGTGGTCCAAAACGTATTTAGTCTACATTCCTTATTTTTCACTATCATATTTATTTCATTAAGCCAATGGGTATGAAAGTCTACCTTATCACAAAACATTATGTTTTATGACTATTACATTTTTTTATGTTCTTACGGTCGTTGAACAAAATAGCAAGTCACTATCAAAGGCGTGGATATTAGTTAAGTAAAAAACTAATATGAAATATGTGATTTTACATTATTTTTGTGAGTAAAGTATTTTGTCGTATTAGTTAACTAACGCTTAAGCGAATGATTGTTTTCTCATTAAATCAAGATAGGACATAAAATACATGTCAATAAATGTATAAATATCTCCTCCAAGGCTCCAAGAATCTGACCGCTAAACAAAAAATAATTTAAACTGAATTAAAATATCTGATATACGCTATAATAACTGTTTCTTTTACAGTTATAGCGCATCTATGTAACATGAAAATGTTAGCCAACACTATGAGACACAAATCAAGTAGAGAAACTTATGATATAGATGGCTTCATACATCAACTGCTTGCATCGCGGAAATTTGATGAATTGGCTGAAAAGGTGGCTGATAAAGCTGCAGACAGGATCATGCACATAGAAACTTCACCGGCTCGGCTTCAGAGATTCACAAAAGAGGTCAACAAAATTAATAAAACTATAGAAAACCCGCAAAAAAGCCATCGGGAACCACCAAGCAGAGACCATGAAATAGCCATGAAAGCTGATTCATCAGACGATATTAAGCTAAGAAACGACAACAGCCAAGATAAACAAGGTATGATTGACACTCAGGCTGTGATGATGGACGAAAACACTTCACAGTCAAACAGCCTCAAGCTGAAATACAAATATCTAACGAGGAACGCTTACGAGAAGAAACTTTTCAGCGATCGAGGTTCGGAAAAAACTGACCAGCCTAAAAGGAACGAAATATCAGCGGAGAAATCTAGAGATCACGACAAAAAAGCAGAAGAACATACTCATCAAGACAATTCTGAAAAGAAACAACATAGTTCGAGCAAAACTGTGAGAGAAGCGAGCAAGGATGACAATTCTCGCTGGCGTCACGATAGTAGAGACAATGACCGCGAAGATTCAGACTCTAAGAAACAAGACAAGTCACACGTCAAATCCCACGACGATATGGATACTGAAAGAAAAGAAAACAACAAGAAAAATCACCAACGAGAAGATCAGGAGGTCAGGTGCGATACTATAGACACTCAAAACTCACGACCGGAATTCAAAAGTATAGCAAAGAACGAAGTACACGCAATAGGTCACGTTGACGACCGAAATAGTACGGAAGATGAAAATCCGGAATCTTCTAGCGTAGAGGACGACGATGTGAAGATTGTCCCACCTTTGATTGAAAAAACTTCTGAGGAAGATGGGAAAGGTGTAGGAAAATCAGAGAAAAGCAGCTCAGACGAGAACATAGTGAAGGAGAAGGATGAATTTAGTCCCGTTACGTTGAAGAGTCGAGATGAAACCGAACCCAACATCAATGAGAATAAGATAACAGCTGATAATCAAGACGAGAGTATTTACGTATATAGATCTGAAGAACATAAAGAACCAGTTGAAGAACGCAATGAAAAGATAGAAGAACACAAAGAAAAGGTCAAAGAACACAAAGAAAAGATCGAAGAACACAAAGAAAAGACCGAAGAACACGAAGAAAAGACCGAAAAACACAAAGAAAAGACCAAAGAACACAAAGGACCGGTTAAAGAACCGAAATCTGAAGAACAGGGGTCTGTGGAACAGGTTACTGGAGAACCGAACTCTGGAGAACGGAGCAATGGAGAACAGAAAACCGAGGAGCTAAAGGCTGAGGCGCAAGACACAGAGGAAGAACATAAGTCAGAACAAAAGACACAAGAAAACGGGGACAGCAACGAAGAAGACAGGCCGACAGCTTCAAACAAACCTGTAATCAGACGTGAAGGAAACAAGGTGTTTACTTACGTGGAGGCACCAGAGTATCAGGAGTATCATGAGCAGATGGCTAAAATGCAAAAAGAACATCCATTTAATCCTACCGATTTTTTGCCATAAACTTTAGAATATTAAATCTATAGATATAGATAGTTTCATTTATAGATTTTAATTAACTTGGAAGTTGGCCTGCATTACCCTCAATAAATAGTTAAATTTTAATCACTATGGTATTCAGTAAGGGTGAGTTGCACCCTTGGAATTAATAAGTACTACCATGCTGCCCATTGGTCCAATTGGTAAGTTACGTACGTTTTTTACCTTTGTCTTATCCAAAAATCGTCTTTCGGACCATGTACCTGAGTGCAGTGTCCTCACCACCTCTAATCCCAAAATCTTAGCCTGCCTGCCCTATGGGAAAGAAATAATATGCCATTGTCATTTTATGTGGGAAACTATCATACATTACTATAATACGTATTATATAGGTACAATTACTATCTTTATTTAATTTATATAATATATTTTTTTAACAAAAACTTCTCATCGCCACTCACCGAGAGCGTACGAAGGAACGTTCTCCCAAGAGATGTGTATTTTTGACCATAGATGTAATATAATAAACAAGATTGCGCACGCTCAAAATACATATTTACGAAAATGAACTCTATTCCAACGCAATAAGGTACTAAATTTGTTGCATAATACACAGAGGCAAATCCGAGCCGAGAGGGATAGTTAGAACGGAGGCCGTTTGTCTCTTTCTAACACCTTGCCAGCATAAAAAAATGTTGTGGTCAACAGTTTTGTCTTCCCAAAAAAACAATTGAATCACATATATTTTTATCTTATTTTAACAATTGTAAGTCAACCAATTAATAAAAATCGCATTAATTTATTATACGAATAAATTATTTATATAAATATTCTTAAATAATATAATATTCTTAAAACATAAACAACATAAATTTTTATTTTGTTTTCTTTTTTTTTTTTTTTTTTTCTTGCGGTAACCCTGAACATTCTTGGCGCGTAATCAGCATTTAAAATGTTGTATATGAGATTCTCGCCACAGAGTGTCTTTGGTAAGCACGTGTGCCTAGAATTTTCAGCTGTTTTCAGTGTTTTAGTGATCTTCTGTGACTTATTTTTGTGATTGTGTGTTGTCCTTGTGTTTGTTACCAGTAGTGTAGTGTTATTTAGGTAATTAACTAGGCTTAACAAGCACTATGGAACTCAATAAACCCCCCGACCCCGATCCTCCCGACATCTCTGCATTTGCTCCTCTTTCCCCCAATTACCCACTCTCCCAATTCGCCGATGTTGCCTGCAGCATCGCGGACTCCCTCACCTCATCACCCTCGAATGCCAGGAAACGCTCCGGAGATGATGCAAACATTGCCGTGTCAACCCCGCCACCGAAACAACTAAAGAATTTAATTGGCCGCAGCAGGTACTCTGCTACTGATAAGGCTCCGTTCATTGTACACGTCTCTCGATTGGAACCCCAGCCTAACACCGGTACCTCTCTGCATCCAGTTACTTTTGGCATATTCCTTCAAAAACACAACATAACCTGCATTGTCCGCGATGGCGTTAAAAAAGTTGGCAGGAACCGTGTGTCGGTAGAATTCAAATCCCCTCAGGATGCGAATTCATTTATTATTAATAACATCCTTCCTAAAAATAGTTTTGTTGCGTCTATCCCTACTTTCAACATTACTCGCATGGGTGTTGTTACCGGTGTGCCCACTGATCTAAATGAAGAGGAAGCTCAAAGGTATCTACAAGTCCCCTCAGGTTGTGGTGAAATTCTAAAAGTGCGACGCATAAATAGGAAAGTGGTGATTGATGGAGTGACACAATTTAAGGCAACAGAAACATGTGTTCTAACATTTGACGGTCAGGTATTACCACAAAGAGTTTTCTGTTGTTATACTTCCCTCCCAGTCCAACAGTATGTCTACCCCACCATCCAGTGCCGTAAGTGCTGTAGGTTCGGTCATGTGGAACTTGTTTGCCGGTCTAAACCCCGCTGCAGTAAATGCGGCCATGATCACCCTGGTGATGGTTGCAGCATTTCTGAGGCGGAGGCATTTTGTGTGCTCTGCTCGGGGAATCATTTTGCGAATAGCAAATCTTGCCCGGAGCTGGGCAGACAGAAGGCCATTAAGACCGTTATGGCTGAGAAGTCCCTCTCATATGCTGAGGCCAGCAAAACTATCCCAATTGTTTCTCGCAACTACGCGAATGCTACAAAAGCAGTTCCTGCCCCCACTCAGTCATATCGCAAAACCGTTTTTCTTAAGCCGAAGACCCATGCCCCTCTATCTCCCTCTTACGATAAAGCTGCTCATCAGCAAATCATTAACTCCCCTGCATCTTCACAGCCTGATGGCTGCGCTTTAAATAACCCATTCGTCGATAATAATACTTCATCACTGATAGAAATTCTTGTTAAACTTTTAAGTACAATTTTATCTTCTAATAATGCACAAATACCGTCCAACGTTGCCTATCAACTAGTTAACTTGCTCTCAAATATTAAAAATGGCGTCCCGTCAAATATTCCTACAATGGAATGTGAGGAGCGTGTGGCATAAGAAACACGACCTCATATTCCTTCTCAATAAATTCAAGCCTTTGGCTTGCTCAATTGCTGAGACTTGGCTTACCCCGAGTCTCAGTTTTAATATACCACTTTTTAATATTCTCAGATGTGACAGATCTGATGGCTATGGAGGGTCGGCTCTCCTTGTTAATAATCGTGTTCCACTCTCAACCCTAAGCCTTTCTGCTCTGGATGGTGACATGAATGTAGTCGCAGGTAGAGTTGAAGGTATCACAGTTTTATCTGTCTATATCTCCCACCCACAGCACAGGTTCTTAGGTACTATTAGAGACATCCTAAACAATATTGTAGGACCCGTCCTTGTTATGGGTGATTTCAACTGTCACCATTTTAGATGGGGTTCCAATCGCTGTGATTCTTTTGGGGAAGGTTTAGTAGAAATCTTGGATGACCTAGACCTTTGCATCCTAAATGATGGTAGTCCTACTCGTAGATCCCTCCCCGGTCAGCAAAAGAGTTGTGTAGACCTCACATTCTGTTCAGTAGAGTTGGCGGCATCAATTCATTGGGAATGTACTAGCCTTACGCATGGTAGCGACCATTACCCTATTGTTATAACTTTTCTTAATAAAACCTATTTAGAGAAAACTTCTCCTCCACTATTGAAGTACAACCTGACCAAACCTGATTGGTCGAAGTTTTCATCTTTACTGGAGGAGAAAATCAGTTTGCTTCCAAATTTAACTTCGAGTTCCCAAGTTTCTTCTGGTCACTGCCATGCTAAGAGTTGTTACGATGGCTTTATCTCGGCCATTACTTCAAGTGCAGACACTTCCTTTTCATTGCGTAACTCTGCCAGAAATAAAATCCCGTCACCGCCGTGGTGGGATCAAGAATGCACATCGGCTGTCAAAGAAAGGAAAGAGGCCGAAAAACAGTACAATGAAGCGATGAATAGCGACAATCTCCTACGGTACAGACGAGTGTTTGCTCAATCTCGGCGGCTTCTTCATAAGAAGAAACGTCGTGGTTGGGTTAAGTTTTGCACTTCTCTATCCCCTTCCACTCCCATATCAGCAGTATGGAAGAGCATTAACCGTTTTAGGCGAGGCTGCTCCCCATCTATCTCCTCCCCCATCACGAGAGAAACTGCTGAATCCTTCTTCGACAAAATTGCTCCAGCCTATGTTCCTTCATTTCCAGAACTTCTGCTACCGCCTGTAAATATTTTGGACGATCCTATGAATGAACCATTTTCGTTGGAGGAACTTGATGCGGTGTTACGTCATGTTAGGGATTCCGCCCCAGGCATAGACGGCATACCGTACTCATTTGTAGCTCATTCCGGTTCTCAAGCTAAGCAATACTTCCTGGAAATTATCAATTATTGCTATCAATATGGTTGGGTTCCTGACCAGTGGAAAGTCCAAATAGTTATTCCGCTCTTGAAACCTGGCAAGACTGCTGATGATCCGAATGGCCTTAGACCAATTGCTTTGTCCTCAGTGTTGGCCAAGTTACTGGAACACTTAATTAAAAATAGGCTTGAGTGGTTGGTTGAGTCTAGGGATTTACTGCCGAGCCACCAGTTTGGCTTTAGAAAGGGGCTTAGTACCATGGATAGTGTGGCAATTTTGGTAACCGACATCCGTACAGCCTTTTCCAAAAATGAATCTGCTGTAGCCGCATTCCTTGACATATCTTCCGCATACGACAGCGTTCTTCTTCCAGTTCTCAGGCAGAAACTGCAACAGCTGAGGATTCCGGGTAAGATGGTACAATGTATATGCGCACTTCTTATGTCTCGCTCATTAATGCTCAGAGTGCAGGGGGAGGTATTCGAGGTGAGGCAGACGTGGAAGGGCCTTCCTCAAGGCTCTGTTCTAAGCCCTTTACTCTACAATCTTTACACGGCAGACATTGGCTCCAGCCTTAATTCTAATTGTCATTTACTGCAATACGCTGATGATCTGGCGTTGTATGTTGTCAATCCATCCATCGAGGATGCTGCCACATCTCTCTGTCTCTCCCTGGACTCTCTGCACACATGGCTTCTGGACCATGGTCTCTCATTATCCGCCCCAAAAAGCTCGGTAGTGATCTTCTCCCGAAAACGACTGATCCCTCAGGTCTCAGTGAACATCCAAGGTCAAGGCATCCCCATAGCCAAAAAGGCAAAATTTTTAGGGGTTTATTTAGATTCAAAATTATCCGGTATTCACCACATAAATTATCTAATCAAAAGATGCGAACGAGTCATCTCCATTTTGAAAGCTCTTTCTGGGGTCTGGTGGGGGGCACACCCCTTCACTATGAAATTAATTTATAATGCTTTAGTCCGTAGCATTCTGGATTATGGGTCACACTTGGTGATTCCTGGTAACAAGGGTGCCTTGGCCGGCTTAGATAGGATCCAATCTCAATGCCTCCGGATCATCACAGGTTGCATGAAGTCGTCGCCTATTAACGCCTTACAGGTCGAATGCGCTGAACCTCCTTTAGCCCTGAGACGTCAGTACCTTGCTTCCCGTTTTTTGTCCAGGGTTATTCCTAAATCATCCCATCCTCTCATCCCAAAACTCAGAGAGCTTGACACTCTTTGTCACAGCTCAAAATATTGGGAACATAAAGAAATCCCCTTATTCCTTAAAGCATTCCGATTTTTTCAAAATTTAGAATCTCCTATTGCATCACATCCCAGGCTTCCTTTATTTAATTATCCCTATGATGTACTTTGCTTCACTCCTAATATATTTTATAATATTGGCATATCTAAAAACTCCCCATCGGCAAATTCGACCTTTAATGCGGTTTTGGGTGAACGATGGTCTGGGTTTCAAAGGTTCTTCACGGATGCTTCCAAATTCAATGACGGTTATACTGGAGCCGCGGTTTATTACCAGAACTCGAAAATTATTATGAAATTCAGATGCCCAAAGGAGTCTTCTATATTTACAGGCGAGTGCGTGGCATTATTGGAAGCTTGTCACTTTATAGAGTCCCATGAGATCAACTTCGGAGTTATCTTTACTGACTCCCTTAGTTGCCTCCAAGCCCTATCCCAGAATCCCTTTAGATCTAAACTCCATTGTCCTATTGTCCTAGATATCAAAAAGTCCCTTTTCTCTTGCACTCGGCAAGAGAAAGTTGTCCACCTAGTTTGGATTCCCAGTCATTGCGGTATAACGGGAAATGAATGTGCCGACGCATTGGCTAAAGATGCATGCACATCTGAATCAGCGGACCTTGCACACTTCTCCCTTCAAGGGCATGACCTACTAAACGTACCTAAATTGAGTCTTGAGACCTCGTGGCAGGAATGGTGGAATATCTCCAGCAGAAAGAAGGGTAGTTCGTACTACGCTATCCAACCGGCAGTAAAATCGAAACCGTGGTTTACTCGTTTTAAAAAATACCCTAAACAAGTTATTTCGGTTCTATGCAGGATACGTTTAGGACATTGTTGTACTCCGGTCTTCTTGCGCAAAATTCGGGTGCAGGACTCATCTCTCTGCGAGTGTGGACTGGATGAGGGTTCCCTGGACCATATATTTTTTAATTGTCCCAATAACTCATCTTTTGATTTATATGGTCGTCTCCAAAAACTGAAGATTCCTCTCCCTACTAATTTCCGTTCCCTCTTAACTTACTCCTGTCCAGAACTGCTCCAGGCGCTATTGATGTCCATCCATCGTAATAATATTAAATTATAAACTCTGGCCTATCTATTTAGACCACTGTTTGTATAAATGTGGTATATATGTTACTTGTTTTATGTTACTAACATTTTGTTATTATTTATATATGTAAATGTATTTCTGTTTGTTTCAGTGCCGTCCTACTAACACGATAAGTTACACAAGTTTGACTACAACATCAACTTAATTTTGTCTTTTTGTCAATCACAAGCACTACTTGCTTCTCCTTCCACTTGTCATTGGCAGAATCGTCGACGTTTGCATCGACATGGATTGCCATAAATAAAAATAGAATAGAATAGAATGTTGTTTATATTTTTTGTATTAAATCGATTTAAACTATTTAAATGGTGAAAAAGTTTTGTGTTTATACTTGTGAAAGTGAATCCTATGGTGGTTACAATATATCGTTCCACAGGTTAGCTAATAATAACATTTTCGTAAACCAAACAACTAGGGTGCCCATGAATTCTTGTAATGAGTGAAAATATGGGTGATGGATTTTAAAACTGTTGTACTATTGTTATAGCTTCCCAAAAAATGAAGAAAGGCGACATAAATGGCTCAGCAGTCTATATATGAAGTAGAAATACAAAAAAAACAGTCTTCACTTCGAATCTTCCTGCTTTTATACTGCTAATTCCCGCTAATTATTAAAAGCCTTCATAAGTATCTTAAGGTCACAAACTGCGTAAGTTAAAACTTCAATACCAATCTGCGTTTAATAATCTTAGCATATTCGGATTTGTCTCACTTAGCTTAATCTCATAGTCACCCTATTAGAAAGGGACAGACAGCCTCCGTACTAACTGTTTCACTCGGCTCGTTTTTTGGGTTTATATGCGCAGTCCTGTTTACTAATATTATGTCTATGATTTTTGACTGACAGTAGTGACAGTCACTGTCAATCCATTGAATCAGTTGTTGTATTGTGTGTAGTATTGTTGAATTGCGGATAATTTTGTATCGGTAATTTTTCTGTGATTTATTATGGGACACGAACAATAAAAAGTAATTTTTACACAGGATCGGCTCCTGTATTATCTTAAGAACTGGTAAGTTTCACTTTTTTGTAACAAATCTAAAATAAGTCGTAAGCATATTATAGCCTTCAATAACTTTAAGCCTATATGTCTAACTAAAGAATTTAATTTGGTAGACACAGTACGATACTAAAAAGCACGTAATAAAATAGTAAATTCATAGTTTGAGAAACACACGAATCAAACACAGCTATGATACGATGTTCCATCATGAAGTTCCAGTTCATATCTTCCGGCTCCATCATCAGATCAGTTCGACAGTTCCATATTATTGTATTGTCATCAGAACTTCATATATTTGCCAATTTTCTTTTAGCTTCTCAGTGACATGTAAATCAGTTGGTAAATGACACAGATCACTAACAAACACAAAAAAAAATACAAATATCTGGATTGAGGACCTTTATCCTCATTTTTGAGAAGTAGGTTAAAAACATAGGGATATAATCTTCTTATTAACCTATTCTATGTCTAAACACAGATATTAAATTTTCTATCTATAATAATATTATAAAGAGAAAAACTTTGTTTGTTTATTTGTAATGGATAAACTCAAACACTACTGGACCGATTTTAAATATTCTTTCACCATTAGAAAGCTATATTATCTGCGAGTAACATAGGCTATATTTTATCCCGGTGCGGGCAGTAGGTCCCACGGGATGCAGGACAAACCGCGGGAAAACGGCTAGTAGTTTTATAATTAGCAACATACAAGCGTTTAAACTCATAAATATCAAATGCTCATCTTTCTTCGTAAATTCATTATTTTTTTATTTGTTATTATCATACAGGTCAGACATCAACCATGGCAGAGGCTCCGGAATCTTCCACAGTGTTCGTGGACGTGGCCTCTGAGGCGATGTACCCCATAGCGCCGGAGGTGGTTGAGGAGCCTAAAGCAGAACCTGATATGAGTGAAATGTGAGTCTATTAACTCTATACTATGTATACTAAAGTAATAAAGTTTTTTTTTGTTTTATTATTTACCGGTAGGGTCCGAATCTACAAAACCAGTTTGAAAAAATTCATGCACAGTTGGTATCTATATTTCATCCCAATACGAGCAGGGGTTCACACAGGATGCAGGGGAAACTAGAAAATTATACTTTTTTAATTTGTTAATTAACAATAACTGAAGTGTAAATGTGTTATCTATGTAAATGTTTCTTATTCCATAAAAAATAATAAGGGCGAAAGAGTAAACGTTTTTTAATTTATACAAATTACATTGTATACAAATGTACATATCAAACATTGTTTAAGGTTCTTCTAACCTACTGACAGACATGTGTTGCTGGGGAGTTTGTTGCGCCACTTCTTCTTCCCAGCAAAAACACATAGGAAGTGGTGAATGGTGGGCGTTTTGGGGGCTGTCTATTGTAAATTCCTGACGTTCAAAAAGTGCTGTCTTGCAGTTAAGTTTGAATAAATGATTTTTGATTTTGATTTTTAAAATTTAACTAAGACAATTTCGATTCCACAGCGGACCGCTGCTAGTAGAAAAAAACGCCACAAACACAGCTCGTCTCCGCTGCCCAGACTGCAAGCGGTACACGGCGACCACAGAAGAGAAGATGCTAAGACATATCCGTAAGACGCACCGAGGAGAGAACCCGTTCCAATGTTATATGTGTGATTACTCCACGTATAATAAGGTTTTATTCGAAGAGCACGTGCGGATACATCAAGGTTAGTTTTTCAATTATTTAGTACCTATTCTCTGTCATAGAACATTCTAGAGGCAGTCGTTACAGGCAGTCAGATGTCAGAAAGTCTGACACCAGTTTTAATAAGGGTTATTGGGTTGCGCGGGTAACTGGGTTGAGGAGGTCAGATAGGCAGTCGCTCCTTGTAAAACACTGGTAGGTACTCAGTTGCATCTGGTTAGACTGAAACCAACCCCAACATATCAAAAAGCTGGGTGGATGACAATATTTTTCAAGGAGTATTGGGTTGCTTGTGTCCTTGGGCACTCTGGTACTCAACTGCAAATGTTTAGACTGGAAAGTAGCTTTAAGACGAGACTGGTACGTATAGTATGTGCAAAGATTTTTTAAGGTTCCATACCCAAAGAGTAATGCCCGTTTTCACCAACAATCTCTTAATCTAAGTGCCACTTAGAATAAGGGCTCTCCCAATTTTGACATAAATAACTATGTATAAGGGACACCTAAATTTTGGTGAAAACGAAATTCTTATTAAGTGTTCCGTAAATGCTCTTAGGGAATCCCTAAATTTAGAGATTTGTTGGTGAAAATGGGCATGAAACTGTTGTTTTTGCCTGTTCATCAACAATTTTATGGAACCCTTTGGTCATGATACTTAATTCTATTTCATTTAATCGCCGCTCTAGGCAATCGGATAGTTAATAGTTAACAAAGCAAGAATTTTGTCCTCAGGCATAAAACCTTACAAATGTTCGTACTGCCCCTACCGCAGTGTTTCAAAGAAGAATACCAAGAAACATGAATTAGTTCACCGGCCCGACAACCCTAGGAAGTGTGACCAATGTGGCTTCATAGCCAGGCATGAGAAAGGGCTCAAACACCATCTGCGTATCCATGGTGACAATGAAGACCTAGAATGTTCGCTATGTAAACAAAGTTTCAGTGATGTGGCGGGCTTCAATAGTCATAGGAAGTCGAAGAAAAGGTATGTTGTTTTATTTTTATTTCAACATGCTTATTTAGCTTCACTAGTTACTATGTATGTAAGAACATCTTGAAATTGTATTTATTTAATTTGGCACAAATCTTAATCATCAATCTTAATTTGACACACTTCTCGGTCTTGATGAAATTTTGCACATGCTCTGAGTTTTGATGACAATACATGTCTAGCTAAGAAACGCCATTACAAATCCAATATGGCGGCCTATCCAAGATGGCGGACTAGCTCTTTGTAGCCACCCACGATATGGGTATCAAATGAAAGGGCTTCAAAAATCATCAAATGACCCCTCCCGCTGTGGGTTAGCAGCGGTGAGGGAGTGTCAGACTCTTACTGACTAAAAACCGTCGTGTTCCGTCATAG
The DNA here is from genome assembly GCF_022581195.2 of Helicoverpa zea. Taxonomy (NCBI): domain Eukaryota; kingdom Metazoa; phylum Arthropoda; class Insecta; order Lepidoptera; family Noctuidae; genus Helicoverpa; species Helicoverpa zea. The sequence goes on along the minus strand of NC_061481.1, from coordinate 5,350,862 downwards.
GCCTTTTATGTACCAGGGCTGCGGTAACTCGCGCGAACAACCCGCAGATCAAATGAAAGGGCTTTCAGTCAAGTGTCAGGAATACGACATTATTAGTGATAGGGTGCCAGATTTGATAAACACTGTGACTAGTATTGCAACATTTACTAAATAAAAAAAGTTTTTATTCCAGATGCCCGGAATGTAAATCGATGTTTTGCAAATCGATAATAGCGAAGCATAGACAAGAAGCGCACGGCGTGGTCGGAGAGAAGAAAACAAGCAAAAAGTCTTTAACCAAAAAGAATTTGTTCACTTGCGCTATATGCCAGTGGGAAGGGAATACTAAGCCCAGGATATTACTGCATTTGATACACCATCCTGATCAAGAAGTTAGTGAAAAAGTTGTCGATACATTGATTTTGAAACAGTTGGGTATTATGAAGATGTGATTTTGAGTTAGAGAAACTGCTAATTAAGGGTGCATCTACATAGTGCATGTAGCTGGAGCAAGTTAACACGCGCAAGTGACAAGAGCACGCGGGTGGGTATTTTGCTTTGGTACACGCGCGAGTCGCTGGACCCGCACGTTTTTAAAATGCATGTACATGCCTCAACATCCGCGAGCTACTTGCACCGTGTATATGCACACTATGGTTAAGCAGGTCCAAAGGCACGTTAAATTGGTGGGTCCTGTCATTTGAACATCTTTGGCCGACGTTACGGGTAGTCGGAAGCCAGAAAGTCTGAACCTTGCCGAGTCTTACCAAGGTATATAGAGTTGCCCGGGTATAGTTATGGGCACGGATAATGAGCTCTCGGTGGAAGAGTGGGGATCGCGTTGCGCACTGTACACTTAAGGGAATAAACCAATAGATCACTTCTGCGCAGGTGAAGGTCAGGGCTCCCTGCCGAAGATTATAACTGGTTTAAGGAGCTCAGATCGAGGAGTTTCGGGGGTTTGAGGAGGTCACTTCGAGGATCGGAGGTTATCGAGGAAAACGGCAAAAAAACAAATTCGGTCTATTATATCGTTTCTTGCAATCGGTAAAAGATTTATAGCGGAAGTGGCTGAGGTTTTTAAATGCCTTAATTCTTGACGATTTTATGTAATTTGTAAATAGGTATAATTTATTATGCTACGTTTTTGATAAGACTGTAAACAAAAATAAGTTTAATTGAGGTTTAAAATAAACGAACTTTGAGTATCAGTTATCTTTATTTTTTTATGGTAAATTGGGTATTCTTCGAGTAAGTTACAATACGTCTAAAGTCTAAGTTCAATGACACCAATTCGTCTCTTTTCTTAAAACAACTGTTTATTTTGAAAATTGAACGCGTGTGTGAAAATTCGTAATAACCAGATGTGTTAAGAAAACTGACGCTTTTGATGTCGGTGAACTTTGGTCTTAAATCTTACAAAAAGTAATGATTGAACCGTTGTATGTCGGAGCGCAGATATACGCGAGACACAATTGATTTTCAATTGTTTTTTAATAGGCATGGTGAATGAAAAAAAGTAAATAGTCCCCTTTTAGATAACCATACAATAATGGACACGTATTTTTTCTTTTCAAACAAAGAACAGCGAAGATACAACACTTAAAGTTTGTGTTACGTCACTTTAGTTATTTACATAGACGTGACGTCACGAGCCCCCACTCTCAAACTTTGTTGCGTATCTTAAAGCGTGTATCTTAGTAAATATTTACCGTCTTACCACAAAAACTTTTAAACGTCAGTTTATGCCTTGTCTAAAAAATGTCAAATTATGACGTTGACATACGGTTCATTTTGCAGCCAAAATTTTATTAGACAAGTGTAAAACAGGGTTTAAAGTTTTTGTAGTAAGGCCCATAATGTTTTGCTGAAATAAAAATACGTGTCGAATATTTTTTGGCAATCTAATTAGAATCACTATTTTTAACCCTTTCGCCATGATTATTAACGGTATACAAGCAGTTAGATAATATTTTTCCTATTCTGGTGTCTATCCTCGGTTCTCCAATCTCTCTCTCTCTTCTGGTGTCAGTATGTGCGAGAACTTGTAATCTCCCGCCAACCAGCCGTAGTGACCCATTGCCGACAGTTGTTCAGAAAAACGCGCGAAAGTCAGGAATCTGTAACGAAATGAGATCATTTACCGCTGTTACCAATTATCTATCTATGATTTTGCGTGCTAAAGATAGAATTTTGACATCAGCCATACAAGTAATGTGAAATTAAGCTTCACTTGTAACTATGTACTTATGTAAGAAAATCTTGCTATCTTAATTTGACCTACTTCCCGGCCTTTGATTTGGATTTTTCTAAGTTTGTATGTACTTTCTAAGTATATCCTAGATACCATTGATTGTGTTTCGGATGGCACATTAAACTGTAGGTACGGCTGTCATTGAACATCCTTGGCAGTCGTTACGGGTAGTCAGAAGCCAGTAAGTCTGACCAAGGGGTATCGGGTCGCCCATTTAAAGTCGCTCCTCGTCAGCGGCGGCCCTAGCCATTGCGAGGCTACGTGCGGCAGGTCTATGCGAGGCTCTTTGTCCTACGTGAAAAGTACCTAGGTACGTGTTGCGAGAGTAGGTAAGCTGGTGTTTTGATTTAGCTAATCGTCATGTTTGAGGAAAAATGCTCAAGTTAAACAAATCAATAAAATTTTATTTTTACTACAGTTTGTATTTAAAGAATCACAAATTTAATTAAAGCAGAATAATCGAATGAATGAGCAACGTCATTTTCGATCGAAAGAATAGCAAGGGCTGACAGTCGATCTTGTGTTATCGAATTCCTTAATCATGTTTTAATAATTTTAAGCCTCGAAAAACTGCTTTTTCGATAGTATTTTTTTTATTATTCGAATTCTCAAGACTATTTCGGTAGTGGGATAAATTTCAGTTAAATTATTTTCTAAATATATTTCAGCACCGAGATAATATTCAGCTATTCGTATAACTGATTCAGGGCCGTCTCTAGCTCATGTAGCGCCCGGGTGCAATGATGACCCAATACCATGGGCGTAGCCACACTGGGGCAAGCTGGGGCACTTGCCCCACCCTGGGCCCTGGCTCTGACCTATAAGGTGTCTGATTAAAAATTTTTTTTTTTACTAACTCTAACTAACAACATCAACAATCATATGTACTATCCGTAAGTAATTGCACAAAAAAATTGTCGACTTTGAAAAGAACGCGATCAAAACAAAATACACGTTCGAGTTCCCTAACGTGCGCGGTGCACGCGTCATTTGAAAGCGAGCCGTATTCCCTAAAAGAATAGTTGCTATGTGGCGTAGCGAGCCGAGCCGTCCATCTAATCCAAAAAATAATGCATTGAAAGAGATGAAATGGTAGACGTGATCAAAATTTCGGAAATACAATTTTATCCTAGTGTAAAAACCGCGCTCGCTATTTTGCTTGCCCAGCCATTTACGACCTGTACAATAGAACGATCGTTTAGCATAGTGGTTCTTAACCGGTGGTCCGCGGGCCACTGGTGGTCCCTGGAGGCATTCCTAGTGTCCGCGAAGCTTAAACTGCATCTACGCTAGAAGAGTCGAGCACGAGCGGAGCACGAGCCGAACAAAATTTGTCTAGAATGGACCAACTTACAAGCCTCTAACGACCACGCTCCGAGCATTTCGTTCGTGCTCGGCTGCGTTCCGCCTGTTGTCGGTTTTGCCCTTGTGACGCCCGTTATAAAAAGGGCTTGGTTGGCTGCAATAGCAGCGGCTACTGCAATATTATTATATCGTCCATATTCGCCAAGAACCGCGAAATTACTGCGGAAAACTACGTTCGAGAACAGTGATCGTTGTAGGTTCGTTGTACGTCCACACTTGACGCCGCGAACGACGGCTCCGCTTGTGCTTCGCTCGTGCTCGGTTCGTCTAGCGTAGACCCGCCTTTAGGTATCTAACTTTATTTTTATCGACTTATCTATGCGAGCGAGGGGGTTTTCGTATGGACGTAAATCGGGTGTGTCGTGCCTAGTCCCCCCATTCATGAAAATGTACATTTGGGCGACATTTTACGTAGTTTTTGGTTATGAGTCTTAAAAAATAATTAAAATTTCGCGCTCGCTTCGCTCGCGTATTCAAAAACGATATTATTTTTGTATTTGTCAAGAAACAAAAAGTTAAGTACGTTTGGGCTAAATTTTACGTAATATTTGGTTTAAGTTCGATAAAATTTCAGGCTCGCTTCGCTCGCGTATTCAGAAACTATATTTTGCATTTGTCAACAAACAAAAAGTTAAGTACGTTTGGGCTAAATTTTACGTAATATTTGGTTTAAGTCCGATAAAAATTTCGCGCTCGCTTCGCTCGCGTATTCAGAAACTATATGACCTTATTTTTACATTTGTTAACAAACAAAAAGTTAAGTACGTTTGGGCTAAATTTTACGTAATATTTGGTTTAATTCCGATAAAAAATTCACGCTCGCTTCGCTCGCGTATTCAGAAACTATATGCCCTTACTTTTGGCTTTTGTCCTGTGTGTGATTGTTTATTTTCTGTACCTGAAAATATAAACCTCTCAAATTAAGAGATTAACAAGTTTGAGATTAACGGCTCAAGATACAAAAAATCGGAGGGCCCCCGCCCCACCCCCGGAGGATAGGTTGACTGCTGCCCCACCCTGAGCCCAAAGCTGGCTACGCCCATGCCCAATACCACCTATGGATTGAAAGATTGTGACTTGAGTAGTCGTAAATAAAGAAAGTTTATACGGAAACTAGGAGTTATTTTCTTGTTAATAAAAGGACTTAAAAGCGGCGCTACCTTCTAGGTTGGGCTAAAAAAATTTTGAGCTTTCGGTCACTAAAGCAGCTAAACTTGTATAATAAAAAACAGTGCAAGGTCAAGTCGCGAGCGTAGCGACCGCGAAAATTTTTGAGTTTTGGGACATAAAAGTACTGTAATCAAGTTAGAAGGAAAGGTACTGTCAAGTGAACAGCTGCGAGCGTAGCCAGTGAGAATCTTTTCAAATTGTTTGTTTAAGGACTCTCAAATTAAACTCGGAATTAAGCGTAAATAAAAAGAATCCGTGACTGGATCGAGAGCCAGTTGTTTTTGTTACTTTGGTGTTCCAACTTTTTGTTAAATTGAGGACTCAAAAAGTAAACACAGAATGAATTAGAAATAAAGAAAAAATGCACATTTTTTTTCTTGGACGAGATATATATTTTTTTATATGAGTGTGGGTTGTAGCGCGAGGCCAAGCGCGAAGGCACAGTTCGCACACCCCTAGGCATAGCTGGGCACCGTTAATAAAATTGTTAACTGCGTTAATCGTTAATCCGCTACAAAAAAAGTTAGCTTCGTTAAACGTTAAAGCGTTACATTTGGGAAGAATTAACGCAAGTTAAAGTTAATCGTTAATCCGTTAACTACTTGTAAAATTGCATTTTTATATCGTAAATAAATAAATGTGTAATTTAATCGTTGGACATAAGGTGCATATTCCCCTTCATAAACATTAACATGTTGAAGTTCTCGTCTGAAAGCGGGGCTCGTTTTGGTGTTAAAATATCTTTACCCGTGGAAAACAGACGTTCTACTGCAGCGCTTCAGGGTATAGCAGTATTGTATTTAATAAATAGATTTATAAATATCTGTTCCCCGAGGAATCCGGTGCTCCAATACCTACTCTTGACATTGAAAGAGCAATTGAGCTGAATCGGGGGTCAAAGGTATTCGTACAATCTCTTGGAAGAAGGCACCATAGACCACATCCACACAGTGCGGCAGATTATACAGAAGACCGAGGAGTATAATCAGCCCCTGTGTCTAGCATTTGTGGACTATGAGAAGGCCTTTGACTCGATTGAAAGTTGGTCTAAAATCTGGTGTTTCATTCGCTGCCACGCGCCGCGCTCGCCGCGCCCGGCACTTGTCTGAACCTGCTTTTCGCGCCTCGTCCCGCGGAGCGGTGCGGTAAATTAATAGTAGGCATTGGATTAACGATTAACGGACTTCGGCATAATTAACGGAAGTTAACATGTCCGTTAACATTTTTTAAAGTTAACTTAAAAGTTAATCCGCTAATCAAAATGTTAACTTCGTTAATTAACGATTAACGGATTAACGAGTTAATGCCCAGCTACGCCCCTAGGGCCGCCAGTGTTCCTCGTAAAGCACTGGTACTAAGCTGAATCCAGTTACACTGTCAGAAAGTCTTGTCTTTGTCAGAAGTCGACCCCAACATGGTTGGGAAAAGGCTCGGAGGATGGTGAGTTATTATATTAGTGACCAATGTAGGTACAATACCTGGATGAGGCGCAGTATGACCACGAAAGAGGTGAGTCTTGAACAATTGGTTCTTCTTCGTGGGGTGGCGCTTTGAACTCTGAAACAGTGAGGGTAAGTACAAAGGAATGTCAGGTATTATCGTATTCTCTACTTGAGTAGGCATTTGCCTATAACATTGCCATTTGTATAACATAAAACGCATGCAATAAAGTGTATGCTAAATATGAATGTAGAGATATGGAGAGGAAGAGGAAGACCTAAAGATGGATGGATTGCCTGAAAGATGACATCAGGCCCGCCGCTAGCTGTTAGTTCGCCCGCGTGCAAAACTGATTATGCCGCCCTACGACTACATATTATACCGGGTTTTGTCAAAAAAAAGAAAAATTCGTTAAGATTATGAAATACGTATTTTAATTAGGTACAATAAATATATTTGTTTACTGAAGTGTAAAACTAAGCCACATAATCATTACAAAAACTTAACTCTTCTGTGTAGTGCGCCTGGTGCGATGCAAGAAGAGAGAAGTAATTGTAAATAAGCGCAAGCGAAGCGAGAGCGCAAATTTTATAGTTTATGGTCTACAAATGCAATGTCCGTAAATGAGCTCATGTAGCGCCCTTGTGCAATCATTACCCAAGTGGCACCTATGTATTGAAAAATTGTGATTAATAGGTATTATACCAACATATGTCAAAGTGCTTAGAACAGATTATGGCTAACTCAAAGTAACGAAATAAATATCTAGGTATAACAATGTTGAAATTTAGTAAAAAATGTTATTTATGGTTTTTGGTGGGTTTCCCGTTGAAAAAGCCAACGCAGAAGAGATTTTCTATATGTAAGGAAGCGCGAGCGTAGCGAGCGCGAAAATTTTTCAGTCTAAGGACAAACACACAAAACAAATAAAAACCAGCATAAATTAACAAAGCAAAGTCAAATAGTAAGATATGCATAGAAATGAAGTGCAAATGTATACGAAGCCGCGAGCGAAGCGAGCGCGATTTTTTCCTTAGAGTTTTCATGAAGTAAACATGTCATAAAAAGCCAAAATAAACAAAAAGCCATAGCGCGCGAAATATGTTTTTTCGGAATTGAATGCCTCAATAATTAAAGAAAGATAAATTGCGATCTCTGACATGGAGCCGCGAGCGCAGCGAGCGCGATTTTTTTTGGGATGCCAAAGCGAGGGCGGCTTTTTCTGAAATTTTATTGCTAATCTACTCATCTAATTTTATTAAAATATTTTTATTACGTAATTATGGTTTAATTTTGCCGCCCCCTAAATCGGAAATATTGAAATCAAATCATTGGTAAAAAGATATCGTATTTTTTAAATATTACATGATAAGTCGCTCGATTTGCCGCCCCCTAGGACGTGCCGCCCGCGTGCGGTGCAAGCCTCGCCCGCCTACGGCGGGCCTGGATGACATGAATAGGAAGGGAGTGAGTGTCAGTATGACGAGTGACAGGGGAAAATGGAAGAGGAAGATATATTGCGTCGACCCTAAATAAAGTTGGGAACAGGGCAGGAGGAAGAAGAAGAAGATAGCATAAAAACATTGTTAACAGTTTTTTCTTGCGGGTCAGCGCTGAAAACCAGCGCTGTTGTCTCGTGCCTGCGTGCGCGAGGCACAGCATTTATGCTGAGCACTGTCCCTTTTTCGCAAGGTGGCGCAAATGCAGCGTATTTAAATGTATGTTTGTTCTGTCATTAGTTTTATTGCTTTTGCGTCGTTTGCGATAATAAATGGTTTTTCTTTCTTTCTTTCTTTCTAACCTACAGACAGACATGTGTTGCAGGGGAATTTGTTGCGTCACGCCATTTCTACCCAGTAAAAATGTGTTTTTACGGAGTGGTTTCTTTTCTAAATTTCTGACGTTCAAAAAGTGCTGTTTTGCAGCCTAGTTTGAATAAACACAATCGTGGAGACTTTATACGTAGATAATGAAGCACGTATCGGGCAACTAGTATTAGTAAAGACAGAACATTAAAAATGACACAAACCTTCATGATTCTTACAATAATATAAGTCGCCTAAACAATGGTTGATGAAGGTCAAAAACTTGAAATATTTCCCGAAGCCCCTGTTTAAAGCAATGCAGATCGGAGAGTAGACGTCGGGACACGAATGAGGACATATATGACCGTCGAATGCCTCGTCTGTAGTGTACAGTGGGCTGAACGGCTTTTCTTCCTTGGCTTGGCGTAGAGCATCGTCATCTAGAAGGGAATGGGAAAGGAACTCATTTTAACTCACTATTGTAATATAGGAGAACAGCCTTCGAACCCGACAATCGTTTATTGTCATCGTTATGGTTTTATAAAATAGTGTTTTTAACCAGCTGTTCCTAGGGAGTTTGTTCCACCACTTCTTCTTCCCAGCAAAAACGTTTTGGGGGCTGTCTTTTGTAAAGACCTTCAAAAAGTGATGATTTTCAGCCTACTTTGAATAAATGACTTTTGATTTTAAATTAATAAAGGTAAACGTATTGTATCATGTTGGGCGCCCAAAACTTGTACTGTGGGCGCCGAGTCCGATTCTTCTTTCCTCGCGAATGCCGCGACTGCATGAAATCGACCCACAGGGGCCCGATTCTCCTAAGTTAATAATGTCAAAATCGAATAGAAATCGAATAGCAATATGATCGCAATAGCAGTTTTGACCATATCGGGCATTCTGCTACTAATAAAAGACCAATCGTATTCGATTGACATTTGATTGGTGTGCGATTGGTCTGCTATTTTGGTAATTTTGATCTATACGGTAGTTTGCTGTACAATCATTTTGCAATCGTAAATCATTTGCAGACAAAATGATTCATTATTGAATGACAGAAAAGGATAAAAACGTTTATTTCAAAGAAAAAATTAGCGGAATGCCACATACGCTTCAATCGTAATCGAGTCGGGATCGGATCTCAGTCGAATCGAGTCGAACGTCAATCGAATGTTGCTTAAGTAAAATTAGGAGAATCGGGCCCCTGGTTTGTATGTAGGTAATATGAAACGATTTTCACATCAAAGCGGCAGCAACCTGGGCCCCGATTCTCCTAATTTTACTTAAGCGACATACGATTCACATTCGACTGAGATCCAATCCCGACTCAATACTACCGTATAGACTATAGACCAAATGGCAGACCGATAGAATCGAATGTCATTGGAATACGATTGGTCTTATATTACTATCCCCGCAGCCCTGTTGCCCTCAGCTTTCGACCGATTTCGTGCAGTCGCTGCAATTGCTCGCTGCAAAACGCACCTTAACTTGCAGAACTTGGATAGGCTTGGATTTACCTTCATTGTCGTCTCCGAATGTAGCTTCAGTGCCGTTTATTTCTTTCGATTCGTTTATTTCTGAAGAGTTTGTAGCTAGAGTATCGTTTAGTTCTTCACCATCACCGATCCGCCTTGTTCCTTGGAAGTGTTCCGCACAACTGCCTGAAGTTACTATGTAATACTCTGAAAGGTTGTACATAATATAGAGAATAGTATGTTAATCTATACCTACTATTATTATAAAGAGAAAAATTTTATATTTTTGTTTATAATGGATAAACTCAAAAACTACTGGACCGCTTTTTTAATTCTTTCACTTTTGAAAGCTACACTTTTCCCGAGTAGCAGGCTATATTTTATCCCGGTACACAGTGTTTTACAAGGGGCGACTGGTTATCGGACCTCCTCAATAACCTCATAATATCGTATGGATAAATTGTACTGTTGCATCTGGTATCTACCTTCTTCAGGATGATCACACATATTACTCAAAAATAAGTAACATCCGTTCCCGAAGTCTTTGTAAAACCTTCTCTGACCCACTATTTTTGCGGCACATATGTTCGTATTATTAGATTTACACGCGATGTCTCTCTTAGAACAATATTCCCATACATTATCATATTTTAAATGAGACCTCATATTGTAATCCTCTTTTATTTCTGGCATAGGAACGTGTACGGCCGCACTTTTTGTCTGTGTTATTAAAAATAAAAAGTACAAATATTGATTGGCAGCCATTTTGGATTGAATAGTAATGGCGGGAAATAGGTAGATAATTGAATTATCTTGGTCGTTGACTTTTATTGATTTTTTGAATGAAAGATAATTAATTTTTATGTTTTATAGCCACAGGCCACAAGAGTTAGTCATAGCCTATCTTGATAGGCTGTATCTAACAGGCTATATCTAGCCCTGTATATAACAGGACCCCAGAAGAAATATGGTTTTCAGTCAGTCAGTAAGATTCTGACACTCCCTCACGCTGTAACCGCAGTGGAAGAGGTCACTTGATGATATCCCGCCAAAAAAGTTATACACCCGCATATAGATACATAGGTTCCGAAACCACTGAACCTATTTAAAAAATCTTCAACTGTTGTTTAGTTACAATCTTCCCGAGTAACTTATTTTATCCCGGTGCAGTAGTTACCACGAGAGGCGGGTGAAACAGTGGGAAAACGGCTACATAAAGTAAGTAATATGTAACCTTGTAATTATGTAAACATTATATTTGACTTTCACATTTACAAAAATAATAAAGGGGAAAATATGTAAACATTCATAGGCAAAGAAAACATCCACCTTCATCAGGCATCAGTTGGGTAAAAATACATTCAATAAAATATTGTTAAAGCGAAGGTTTTTAGATTTTATTCGTACCCACACATCCTACCTCTACCTACATTCTTTCTACGAAAATGGCTGCCAAGCAGGGGCACGATTCTATTACTTTTACTAAAGCGACATACGATTCGCATCCGACTGAGATCCAATCACGACTCAATACTACCGTATAGACTATAGACCAAATGGCAGACCGATAGAATCGAATGTCATTGGAATACGATTGGTCTTATATTAGTAGCAGAAAGAAAGAAATGAACATTAATTTGCTTATGCCATGTTATTTTATTAATGCCCGCTAAGGTTAAAACGGCTACTGCGATTCAATTTCTATTCTATTTTGACATTATTAACTTAGCAGAATCGGGCCCCTGGTTTTACAAGCAAGCATCGATATATATGTGTTATGGACCAAGTGATAAATTGAGCAGTATACATAATGCCCGGTCATTATGAAAAATGCCCAATATGAGAGCGCAATTTGATAATAATTATTCAAATAATCAAATTGACCGGGCACTATACATATTGCCCGTGACCTTTTGGGCAAAGTAATACAAGCAAAGTAATAACATATTTATATTCAATTTTTTATTGTTATTGCCATTTAATTTAAAATAAACTAAATATTAAACCACTTAAATAATCAGCCTCATGATTTGGATTAATTATGAAGGACTTCTGCCTTAAAAATCCACTAGTTTTTGCATTTAAAAGTTAAGGAAAGTCATATTTAAAGGGTGCTTATTAAACAGGCTCCTTTTTAATATAATTATTCGCCCCGAATAATGTATGTTGCCTTCTAAATTACTAAGTCAGCCACAATTAACGAGCATCTAAATAATACTATCTCAGCCACTCGTTATCTTCTAAGTAAACCGCTCTAAATACAACTCCGCATGATGGTTATTTTTTAGCATCTAAATTTGTAGCATGCGTTCTAACAGTAAACTTCTAAAATACTATTAAATGACATCATAAAATTTATTTATTTAGCTTCTAATTTTTTAACTCAGTACGTTTAAAATGTAAGCAAGCAACATGCAGCAAGCATGGCTTCTGTCACGGCTCCGGTGCTGCGGGGCTCCGGCGGTCCCATGCGAGCTTATCGTCGCAGATGGTTTTCACGCTCACCGCCGCAGCTTCGGCTTGCTGGCCGGCTCAGCCGGCCAGCCCCAGCCGCGTCGGCGAGCGTTAAAACTACCTGCGCCTCAGCTCGCAGGCCGCCTCGCCCCTCCACACTTACGCGGTTGTGAATTGCACTCTAGGGGTAGGACAGACAAGACTACGTGGAGTCGGTTTTGCAGCGATACGTTTTCGTCACATCATCCTCCGAGCCTTTTTCCCAAACTATGTTGGGGTCGGCTTCCAGTCTAACCGGATGTAGCTGAGTACCAGTCCTTTACAAGGAGCGACTGCCCTATCTGACCTCCTCAACCCAGTTACCCGGGCAACTGTTACGTGGGATACGTTTTCGTCACTAACTTCAATTTTTTGCTTTATTATCAAATTGCCCAACTGTCATGTAGCAATATAATAATGCCCGTGCAATGTGATAAATAATGAAGTTAAGATAATTATTAATCACTTGGCCCGATAAAGCTAGACATTACACTGGTCAACAGCATTTTTGGTGCAAGGGTGAAATATATCATTTCTTATAGATTATTTGATACGTAATCGAAGTCCAGAACATAAAGTTGCACTAGCACGTAGGGATTTAGAGATATACCCCTCCTAAAGTACCAAAAACGCGTTTTTTAACGATATTTGACGATTTTTTTGAAGGACAGCAAAATTGTTTTTTAGTTTCTATCTATAGCATTATATAGTACTACTCTTCCCGATTGAAATTCATTTTTATTTCGAACGCTAAGAGTTTAAATTTTCATGAAATATGTATACAGCTGCGATAGTTCGATCTTCCCTATATTTTATTTGGCCAGTTAGTATGAAAAAACTCCACTTTAGATATAAAATGGTATATATTGAGAAAGAAAACTTGCAAAAATATAAATTAAAATGGGGTTAATGCGGGGAAAGTAGTACTACATAATGCTTTAGTTAGAAATTACTAGAAAATTCTGCTGTCCCCAAAAAATTACATCAAATTTCATAAAAAAACGCGTTTTTGGTACTTTAGGAGGGGTATATCTCTAAATCCCTACATGCTAGTGCAATTTTATGTTCTGGACTTCAATTACGTATCAAATATTCTACAAGAAATTGTATATTTCACCTTTGCACCAAAAAAAAATAATAATTTGTTGACCAGTGTTATTCATAATGCTCGGGCATTATTAATAATGCCCGAATTAATCACATGGTCCATAACATATGTACTACGTACGTCGTTAGAATATATGTCAATGCAAGCAAGCTTGTGTTGCGAAGCTGTCAACATATTTTTAGTTCCCAAGTACGCACGCCGTGGCGCTAGTAGTAATGGCTGATTGCACGAAAATATTTTGTCTCACGATTCTGTTACAATTTTAAATAGTAAGTAAGTAACCTAACGTAGGTACCTTACAAACAATAGGTAATTAGGAAAGTTAATAGGATTGATAACCTACAATAGCATCATTAGAACAAAATAGGCCACGCTTCCATACGGCCGTTGTACCTATGTTGTTTTGATTATTTGTATGGGGGCTAACGTCAAAATCTGTAGTACCCAAGGTACCTAAATCAACGGATAGAGATAGAATATTGGTGGTTCAAGGTTCAAGAGACGAATGAAGGAATATTTCGTATCAACATGACCTATTAATACTTTTACACTTGTATTTACTAACGCTATGTATCTTATATTTTTATATCTTTTCCTTCCTCGTTCTATGAAGTATTTGTTTATTATGTTTATTTTATTCTAACTTTCCGATCTCTTTTCTGTTTTTTTTCCTTCGCTATCAAATCTTTCCATCTATCAGTAGGTTTGCTGTAAGGGAACCCTCTTTTGGGCAAGCTCATTTTGTACATCAACTTTCTAAAATATGTATGAAAAATGTAGTACCCAAGTGCAATAAAAGTATAAATAAAATAAAATCCGTTTATAATAGGTAAGTACTCCGAGCTACTCCATATCCAGGGGCCCAATTCTCCTAAGTTATATAATAATGTCAAAATCGAATAGAAATCGAATCGCAATATAACCGCAATAGCAGTTTTAACCATATCGGGCATTCTGCTACTAATAAAAGACCAATCGTATTCGATTGACATTTGATTGGTGTGCGATTGGTCTGCTATTTTGGTGATTTTGGTCTATACGATAGTTTGCTGTACAATCATTTTGCAATCGTAAATCATTTGCAGACAAAATTATTCATTATTGAATGACAGAAAAGGATAAAAACGTTTATTTCAAAGAAAAAATAGCGGAATGCCACATACGCTTCAATCGTAATCGAGTCGGGATCGAATCTCAGTCGAATCGAGTCGAACGTGAATCGTATGTCGCTTAAGTAAAATTAGGAGAATCGGGCCCCAGTTTTGTGCATTCGTAAATTAGGTATTAGTTCGCAGCTTTATCACAGATTACCTACTAAGTATAATAGTTATAATCAGTTAGTGTATTTAGGACATGTTTACTTCGATCCAAGGTTAGGCGAGTCTATTTTACATTTAGAAGACGTAACATGTAAATAAGAAAAGGTTCAAATATTATATTAAGTATGATACAAGATGATTGCAGCGCTTTGAAGGTAAAAGGTACTTCTCCATTCGTCTTGGCATGTCAGTGATTAGTCACGTACTCACTGCTAGTTTAGTCGATTATTTAGTATTTAGTAGATTTTAGTTTCAAGTTTAAAATCTTAATTGGTGAACTTTTGTTTAAAAATCATCTGCCTGGCCTTGTTGGGATCGGGTCTCAGCCTATTCAGAAGCAATTATTGAGTACCAGGGGCCCGATTCTCCTAAGTTATTAATGTCAAAATCGAATAGAAATCGAATAGCAATATGATCGCAATAGCAGTTTTAACCATATCGGGCATTCTGCTACTAATAAAAGACCAATCGTATTCGATTGACATTTGATTGGTGTGCGATTGGTCTGCTATTTTGGTAATTTTGGTCTATACATTTTGCAATCGTAAATCATTTGCAGACAAAATGATTCATTATTGAATGACAGAAAAGGATAAAAACGTTTATTTCAAAGAAAAAATAGCGTAATGCCACATACGCTTCAATCTTAATCGAGTCGGAATCGGATCTCAGTCGAATCGAGTCGAACGTCAATCGTATGTCGCTTAAGTAAAATTAGGAGAATCGGGCCCCAGTGTTATACAAGGAGCAACTGCCTTTTTTCTTTCGGCCGGGCAACGTTTGACGTTCATAAGTGCTTGTAAAGACCGGAATGAAATAAAAGATTTGACTTTGACTACCCAATACTACTTGGTACGAGTGTCTTGGAGACCAGTTGTCAGACTTTCTGGCTCCTGACTACTTGTAAAGTCTGTGAAACTACCCGCAATGATTGCGAAAGATGTTCAAATGTCACCCTGGCGGGACCCACCAGTTTACCATGCCTTCCGAAACATAGAAGAACTCGTCAAGATAAGAGGATCACCCACGGACCGACCGTACCTACCGTTAATCCGTTGCATAACCCTATGGTCTATTGATCCACATGACTTTGACTAGCCGTGAGTTTTTGTTTAATAGGTACTTAGAAAATTACTTAATATGGATCCATTATATCTTTTTTCTCTACTACATAATTAAAAAATCTATGTATTATGGGTTATTTTTAGACCTTTAAACTTTGACTATCGTCTTTTTTATTGAAATCTGTGAAATAAACATAAAAATAACACGGAAATATTAAATAACAATGAATTATCAGTTATTATCAATATTAATATTTTCATAAGAAATAAACGACAACTCTTGGCCTTCTGTAATCAGCCGACTGTGAAAAGAATACTGTTAAATATCCGGCACTTCTTCATAATTATATTAAAATTAAAACGACCTCGTCTTGAAATATGAAAATCTTTTTAGTCGATTTAAGTGATTTAAAATAAGTTACTAAAACCATTCGTCTTAGTATTGTTGTCATTCGCATCACTAGCTGCAAATCCCCGTCTGGACGAGGTCGTCGATTGTGTATCGTAGTTCGATCGCAATTCATGAAATGAAATAAATTGTTCAAATAACTTCTCAATGAACCAAAGAAATATCATTTTGAACTGTTAACACGTAAAAAAGAGTTGATTAAAGTCTAAGAAAACACCTGGATCTCATTCTGCAGGTAAGAATATCTTCATATTGGGTAATATTTTGTCACGCTTTTGGCTGCTTGTTAGTCTTTATGTATGAAATAACACATGTTTAAGCTTGTTTTTGGTCTTTATCGCGTATGTATGTGCCAGGAGGTGTTATTCGGGCATCCAATTCCCGTTTTATGAGGATATTCCTGTCTCCATCTAACGTACGATTAGCGACAAGGATAGGTGAGAGATAACAATATTATTTGCAATCCCACGGTTTGAGATCCGCGTGGGTGTATTTATGTTGTTTCTAACGTTAATTACCGGCTCTTATTACAATTAATACAACGTTTATCAGTAAACAGTTAACCAGAAACTCTGTACAGAGGAATGGTGAATCAGTAGATGAAAGTGTCGCCACCTGTTGGCAAAATGCGGAAGCTGACTATGAAGGTTTTTATTGGTAGGAAAACCTTTTTAATTTTACTGTTTGAATGGAACCTTTTCTTAGTTGTGTTGCTGTATTCATTGTCAGTTTTGATTTATTTCTTTACTATTGAGTACTAGGTATACCTGCAAAGGATTTCACTTATAAATATAAATAACTATACTTACTTCAAACTAACTTATAATGCATAGTTCAGTGTGTTTTTTGTTATCAAGCCATGGTATTGATATTCTGTAAAAATTATAAAGCTACCTTTTGACTATTTTCAAAAGAGACAGCTTGACTTATATTTGTTTGTTAATTTTATAGAACATATCTACAAAACTGATATAAGTTACATCTGGAAGGTTACATCTTTGTTTCTTTATGTAAAAGTTGTACATAGTATTATTATTTTTTTAAAAGATAACTAGTTTGTATATATAGTGTACATATTTGATTGAAAATAAAATTTAAAATGCTAAAAGTCGTATGGGTTCATATAACCAACTTATTATTCCAAGATAGAGTTAAATATGTGGCAATAGAAACAAAATTATTACTCAACTAGCTTCTGCCAGCGGTTTCACCCGCATCCCGTGGGAACTACTTCCCGTACCGGGATAAAAAGTAGCCTATAGCCTTTCTCGATAAATGGGCTATCTAACACTGAAAGAAATTTTCAAATCGGACCAGTAGTTCCTGAGATTAGCGCGTTCAAACAAACAAACTGTTCAGCTTTATAAATAATATACTTACTTCAGTTTTAAACCACCTAAATAGGCATCAAATCACTCTTTCACTCTAAGGTTGGCTGGAAGAGAACCCAACACTGGGTTAAGCTCGCCGTTGTACATAATTTCTCTGTTTGCAGTGTGTCAAATGTATTTATGTGTGCAATAAAGAATAATTATTCCATACATGTACAATTTATGAGTAGTCAGAAGTCAGAAAGTCTGACAACCAATCTTACCAAGGGGTACCAGGTTGTGGATGCCAAATGGGCAGTCCTTTCTTGTAAGGCACTGGTACTCAGCTGCATCAAGGTAGTTGGAAAAAGGCTAGGCAGATGATGATGATGATGATGATTGAAATATATGATGATTGATATCATGAACATGGTCCGAACTTTCATGTTTTGTTATTAAGATTACTATGAATTAGAATGTGTGTGTTTTTTTTCATAAAGTGCTGATTTATCAGCCTAATTTAAATAAATATTTTTCAGTTTTAAATGTGTGCCTCAAACATGTGTTACAAATACATATATGTTTATCGACACAGAAACCTTTACACGAAGTTGAATGAGGGAAAGATAAAGGATTTCTTTATAATATTTTTTAACAATATTATTTTATTCATATACTAGCCGTTTCACCGCGGTTTCACCCGCGTCCCGTGGGAGCTACTGCCCGCACCGGGATAAAATATAGCCTATGTTACTCGCAGATAACATAGCTTTCTAATGGTGAAAGAATATTTAAAATCGGTCCAGTAGTTTTTGAGTTTATCCATTACAACCAAACAAACAAAGTTTTCCTCTTTATAATATTAGTATAGATTATATTATCTGTCCTCGGTTCACCCTCATTTTAAAGGAAATAGTTTAAATATTTTAATAAATATGAGCCAAAATATTTCTATGATTCCAATTGCTACTTTATTCCAAAATGCACTACATAAAGGTCATTTACAAGCAAGTGCTGTTTTATAAGTCTTGTATGAAAGTCTTAAAATTATATCAAATTAAATAATAATGAATTTAGTAGCCCATGCCAAAAGCAGCTCCCCATAGAGAAGAATCAAAAACTCCACAGTTCCTCTTTAAAATATAATTTATTTTCCTCATATTTCAGAAAGAAATGTCATCGAAAAGTTCTAAGAAAACTACAAATCCTAATCCTAGAATTAGGCCATTGGAACCGATCATAACTCGAACAAAATCAGCCCAGCAGAGACGCCAACTAAGAAACAAGACAGACAAGAAAACCGAAAAACCGAAACTTACTAAACCTGAAATAAAATCGCCTAAAACCATTAAACCTGTGATACGCTCGAAAGAGGCTCTACTTAAGGAACCTGTGAAGAGTTCCGTTGAAGAAATAGAACAAGTAGAGTATTATCCAAATAAGTTGAAACGCAAACTTTGTACTAAGAAGATTCTGTTGAAACCTAAACATAATTTTAAAGTTGTTGCTGCTACTAATAAGAGGAAGCTGGCAACACCAAAGAGAGGTAATTCATACATATATTCATATACATATATGTTGATTTTGTATTGAAGTAGATTCCTTCCAAATCCTATAGTCTGTTTTTTAATCTCGTAGACTAATAGCCAATTTCTTCATCAAAAGTAAAAGCCAAAGTAATGTCTAAAGTAAAAGCAACGGTCAAATTCGTTTTTTTCTATTAGTTTTTCTGTCACTTTAGCCTTGAAAAGCGAATTTGACAGTTACTTTTACTTTAAACATTACTTTGACTTTTACTTTTGATGAAGAAACTGGCTGTAAATTGACACTTGCAAAATGTCAAACTTACAAATAATGTTGCTAGCTCTTTTGTGCAGTGTTGTACCTACGATACCGATTTGTTGAATCGTAACTTTTTATTGATAACTAGCCGTTTTCCCGCGGTTTCACCCGCGTCCCGTGGTAACTACTGCCCGTACCGGGATAAAATATAGCCTATGTTACTCGTGGATAATGTAGCTTCCGAATGGTGAAAGAATTTTTAAAAACGGTCCAGTAGTTTTTGAGCCTATTCATTACAACCAAACAAACAAACAAAGTTTTCCTCTTTATAATATTAGTATAGATAGACGAATTTATTTTTGGCTTGTGTTTAAACACCACCCAAAAAAGTACCTATTTTACTACCAAAAAAATTCTAAACGGTTACCAAAATGGATAAATGGTCACCAAATAACGTTTCCAAAAATATTATTAGATAAACCCATTTTTTCGTATTATTGACTACTAAAAAAATATATGGACGCCTTTAAAATACACTTTAGACCAAATATTATATATTGTCACTACTTAGATGTTACCAATTACACTGGTCAACAAATTATTTTTCTTTTTTTGGTGCAAAGGTGAAATATACAATTTCTTGTAGTATATTTGATACGTAATCGAAGTCCAGAACATAAAGTTGCACTAGCACGTAGGGATTTAGAGATATACCCCTCCTAACGTACCAAAAACGCGTTTTTTTATGAAATTTGATGTAATTTTTCGGGGACAGCAGAATTTTCTAGTAATTTCTAACTAAAGCATTATATAGTACTACTTTCCCCGCATTAACCCCATTTTAATTTATATTTTTGCAAGTTTTCTTTCTCGATATATACCATTTTATATCTAAAGTGGAGTTTTTTCACACTAACATGCCGAATAAAATATAGGGAATATCGAACTATCGTAGCTGTATACAAATTTCATGAAAATTTAAACTCTTAGCGTTCGAAAAAAATATGAATTTCAATCGGGAAGAGTAGTACTATATAATGCTATAGATAGAAACTAAAAAACAATTTTGCTGTCCTTCAAAAAAATCGTCAAATATCGTTAAAAAACGCGTTTTTGGTACTTTAGGAGGGGTATATCTCTAAATCCCTACGTGCTAGTGCAACTTTATGTTCTGGACTTCGATTACGTATCAAATAATCTATAAGAAATTATATATTTCACCTTTGCACCAAAAATCCTGTTGACCAGTGTTATGTAATACCATGACTCCTAATTTGGTCATTTTTGTTAGACTAAAAAAGCTAACGATCGCTAGAATATTTCCCAAATACCAATTAATATACTAGGGTTCCCAAACGTACGTCGCTTATTTATTGTTATATGAATTTGTGTGTAACTCAGTGCGTTTAAAATGTAAGCACGCAACATGCAGCAAGCATGGCTTCTGTCACGGCTCCGACGCTGCGGGGCTCCGGCGGTCCCATGCGAGCTTATCGTCGCAGATGGTTTTCACGCTCACCACCGCAGCTTCGGCTTGCTAGCCGGCTCGGCCGGCCAGCCTCAGCCCCGGCGGCGAGCCTTATAACTACCTGCGCCTCAGCTCGCAGGCCGCCTCGCCCCTCCGCGCCTACGCGGTTTTGAATTGCACTCTAGGGGTAGGGCAGACCAGACTACGTGGAGTCGGTTTTGCAGCGATTCGTTTTCGTCCCTAACTTTTTGGTAGTAATATTAATCTTTTAGTTGGATAGAATTTGGTGACCATTAATCCATTTTGGGAACCAAAAATAATATTTGTGCGAGATTTGCGATTTTTCTGATGTTGTTTTTTTTTTTTTTTGGATCATAACATTATATACTTTAGTGCCCTTTTAATAAAGTCAATTTATTTTTTTTGGAGTTGTTTATTTTATTTGGTGCCTCACCTTAGAGTCTTAAAAATATTTTTGGTGACCGCCTAAATTATACCCTTTATTTTTCATTCAAAGTTCTATATTTAAAATCCACGTACGTACACACGGCTGCACGACGTGCTACAACCTGCCAGGGACATCTGACCACGCAATGCCATGAGTAATCATCAAGACTAAGCACATTATTTCAGGACAACTTATTGTAAAAAAACGATACTTGATTTTATTACCGCTAAGTTTCGGTCGTGCCACATCACTATTTAAGAATTGCATTGAATTTTTCAAAAATCCGGGGTAAAATGCTACCCTATGTTCTTTCTCAAGGTCAACTCTACCTCTGTATTAAATTTTATTAAAATCAGTTCAGTGGTTTAGACGTGAAAGCGTAACAGACAGACAGAGTTACTTTCGCATTTATAATATTAGTAGGGATTTGGTTCTTACTGAGAGTGTGTGGTCAGTTTTCTCAAATCCGCCTCCTATGGAATTTTTAATTCACTGAAACAAATATTTTTTTAACATTAAGATCCTCATTTTCTCAGGTCTCAAATCACCAACCAGCAAACAGGGTTCACCTCGTAACCTCCTCTCACCTAAGAGATCTAAACAAGCTTGTAGCCCGGAACTGACCATGCAGGACATGGTGAGACTCGTGGAGGAGACCAGGAGTCTTAGTGATGAGGACTTCATGGAGATCCTGACGTGTCCCAGCCCGGTGTGGTGGGAAGATCCGCCTGATGGAGGTTATGATGAGGGTAAGTCATATCGTTGGATATTTCTAAGCATTTGAAAAAGAAGTAGGTAATTTCAACTGTTTAGACGAAATTGTACTTATTACCATAAATAGCTTCTGCGTGCTAGTCCCTAGGGAGTTTATTACATGCATTTATCTCTGTGATTTAGGGAGTTTTTTAGAGATCGGATAGTCTTCATCGCGCAATTATTAAGAACTAGCTTTCGACCGCGGCTTCGCCCGCGCAGAGTTCGGTTATATCGCGTTTTCAAGAGAATTTTTTAAAAGTCCGAGATAAATATCACTATCCTATGTTCTTTCTCAAGGTCAACTCTATCTCTGTACCAAATTTTATTAAAATCAGTTCAGTGGTTTAGACGTGAAAGCGTAACTAACAGACAGACAGAATTTCTTTCGCATGTATAATATTAGTAGGGATTGCTGTTTCCCGCGTAATGTTTAAGTCTTTAGAAAATAGTAAAAAAAATCTCTTTATAATATAAAATCGTAGTATGAGCTGACATGAAATTAAATCTTTCATATTCCAGATTCGATATGCACAAGATCTCCAGAGCGGCTTCCAGACAAATCAACACAAGAGACGAAAAAGAGGAAAATCACCAAAACCAAGCCATTTAACAAAACAAATAAGAACAGTATAAACATAGAACAAAAACCTGAACAAATAACGATAAAACCAATCAAAAAAGACGAACGATTCGTGCAGAAAAAACTAAAATTAGAAAATATATTAGGCAATATAAAGAACAAAACTATTAAACCAATTAGTACAGTGAAAAACAGTATAAATGAAAACCGCAATCGAAAAGTTTCCGACAGCGAAGGCGATATATCAGATCTGAGTTTTAACGAGGAAGAAATACTGAAAAATCTCGAAAATATGGACATTCCTATAGAACCTAAAATACCTGTAAATATTAAAAAAGAAATAGACGTTAAAGATATAAAGAATGAAATCACGGACGTAACTACGTCAAAAAACGAAAAAGTAGTTAGTGAGAATTTATCAAATGTAATAAAAGCTGAAATTAAAGAGGAATTTCACTGTAAGGTAGTTCATAAAAACGATGATTTAACTAAATTATCTAAGTGTGACGATAATTTAAATGTAAAAAGTGTAAATATTGATAATCAAAGTACTAAAATTTCAAATGTAGATACTAGTAGCTGTAGATTAAGTAGCAACAAGGACTCGACAGTGAAAGAAGATCCGAGTTGTTCAAAAAACTTGGAAATTATCAAAAATCATGAACAAAATACTTTAGACGCGGATAATTCAAATAAAGACAACTCTAATGAGAATCTTTCTCACAAAAAAAGTACTGATCTAAGCGAATACATAACTGTTTATAAAATAATTCCAGAAAAATCGAAAAGTGAAATTACACCTGAAAAGGAACCTAAACCAACTTCTAGTTCTAGAAAAACTAAAATGGACTCTGTAAAAGGAAAATTAAACGATTTTTTCAAACATTGTAAAAATAGTAAACGCGTGAGAAAAAGTCAAAGCCCAGTTCCCGCCATTCCTTTGACAGATGTCAAACAGGAAGTCATAGATAACGAAAGTGGTGATAGTAAAATCGATTTGGAAGAAAATAGTCGACTAAAGGATTGTGATAGCGTTGTGAAAACCGAAAATGAGATGAAAAATAATGGCGAGTTAGAAAAGGCGCCAAACTTACATTGTCATTCTTGTGATTTTCTTGCTGATACTAAAGAAATATATAG
The DNA here is from genome assembly GCF_022581195.2 of Helicoverpa zea. Taxonomy (NCBI): domain Eukaryota; kingdom Metazoa; phylum Arthropoda; class Insecta; order Lepidoptera; family Noctuidae; genus Helicoverpa; species Helicoverpa zea. The sequence continues at coordinate 5,327,497 of NC_061481.1, read as the reverse complement.
TCAGCACGTTTCTTCATGTAAAGATCTTGCAAGATTATCTTGGAGACATAATTATGTGTTAAATCAGACTTGATAAAGCCTACAATGTTTTACTTCTTTTTAAATTATGTAGTCACTAAATGGCTAGTCTTTCTGGTAGAGCCTTGCCATTCTGAAACTTGGTTCCTATTGATTTCATGATAATCTAAACATACTGAACAAAAAACTTTTGTGCATGCGCTAAAGTTATTCAGGTGAGAAGTGTAAAATGTATGATTGTATCAACGTAGGTACAGTTGTCGCCAAACTATATGTAAAATAATTTTAGGTATCCGCAGTAAAGTTGAAAAAAAAACTTGGAGTAAGAAACCTTTTTAATGAGTAGGTATGCCACCTAAAGTGTGGATCGTACCATTTAACTGTGACGATAACCAGACTTATGCTTATTTCCCGCCCATTCATTGGCAAAACGACGATTTGACATCGGAAAATGTCTCGGTTACCGCTATAGTTAAATGGTGCAATTCACCACAAGGCGTAAGTACGACGGGTGAAGCGCTTGAATATCAGTCATGAATCACTTTTAGATGTAAGGTATTGAAATATATCACTGCCTGCACAGTTGTGAATAAATTATGTTATTCCTACTAACTTGTGCTTTATTTGTTTACCTACATGACTCCGTACAGCTTTGAAGAGTGCGTTCTACCATGGTTCTACCTACCCTGTGTTTCGGAGAGCACATTAAACTGTAGGTCCTGTCATTTAACATCCTTGGCGGTCATTACGGGGAGTTAAGTCAGTAAGTCCGACACCAGTGTTAACAAGGGGAAAGTTGCCCGGGTATCTTAGTTGTGGAGGTCAGATAAGCAGTCGCTCCTTGTAAAACACTGGTACAGAGAGTTGTAAGTTTAACAAGGACATAAAATTTTGACGTGACAACGTCTTATAAATCGATGAAGCCGGCTGCACGCACGAAAAAACATGACTCATGCGGCATTACCACGCTCTGAGGCGTTCCGTTTAAGGCTTGAAGTGCAAGCGAGAGCACGCAACGAGCGACAAAAGGGCACGATCGGCCTCCGCTTTCGGCAGCGTTCGACATCTGACGATCAATTTCTTATGACGTTGTCACCAGTGGCGTAGCGTGGGGGGGGCAGAGGGGGCACATTCCCCGGGCGGCAGCTTTTAGGGGGCGGCAAAATTAACCCAATTAAAAAAAATTGTTCGCAACTAGTATCTGCGCTACATAAAACTGTCTAACAATAACAAAACATTAAACAAGTTGAAACTTTTTAAACTTAAAATTAATTATTGTTAAAATTTGGTACTTAAAACACACGTGACACTACATTTTACGTTATTTTGGTTTTGAGTCTTCAATAAAAAATAATTAAAATTTCGCGCTCGCTTCGCTCGCGTATTCAGAAACTGTATGCGCTTGATTTTGCATTTGTCAACAAACAGAAAGTTAAGTACGTTTGGGCTAAAATTTACGTAATATTTGGTTTAAGTCCCATAAAAATTTCGCGCTCGTTAAGCTCGCGTATTCAAAAACGATATGCCCTTGTTTTTGCATCTATCAACAAACAAAAAGTTAAGTACGTTTGGGCTAAATTTTACGTAATTTTTGTTTTAAATCCGATAAAAATTTCGCGCTCGCTTCGCTCGCGTATTCAAATACGATATGCCCTTATTTTTGCATCTGTCAACAAACAAAACATTAAGTATGTTTGGGGCTAAATTTTACGTAATTTTTGTTTTAAGTCCGATAACAATTTCGCGCTCGCTTCGCTCGCTTATTCAAATACGATATGCCCTTATTTTTGCATCTGTCAACAAACAAAACATTAAGTATGTTTGGGGCTAAATTTTACGTAATTTTTGTTTTTAGTCCGATAACAATTTCGCGCTCGCTTGGCTCGCGTATTCAAAAACGATATGCCCTTATTTTTACATCTATCAACAAGCAAAAAGTTAAGTACGTTTGGGCTAAATTTTACGTAATTTTTGGTTTAAATCCGATAAAAATTTCCCGCTCGCTTCGCTCGCGTATTTGGAATTTTAATACCTTCCAGAAATCAAGTAACGAAGATATAAAAGAAAAGTCTACTTGAGAACCTCCCCCTTCTGCCGGGGCTGCGGGTTGTTCGAAAGAGTTACCATAAAACATAAAAGGCCTTCGACAGAACACGACGGTTTTTAATCAGTAAGAGTCTGACACTCATTCGCCGCTGCTAACCCACAGCGGGAAGGGTCATTTGATGATTTTTAACGTCGATACAAAAAAAAACCTTTTTTTGAAGTCGGTTAAAAATGACAAACGGCCAGTAACACTTGTTAAAAAAAATACACGGGAAGGGGCGGCAAAATCGACAACTGCCCCGGGCGGCAGATACCCAAGCTACGCCACTGGTTGTCACGTTCGACTATCGTCAGTAAACCGACTTTACAGACAATCGTTTTGTCTAGACGAGATTGGGAGCGAATGCTCCACGATCACGCCTCATATCTCATTTTGACTTAGGCAAAAAATAAAAAAAACCGTTCCGGTCAACTTTTGTAGTCTGGGTTTTTTATGTGTAGTATAATCATCGGCACGTATCTTAAGCGCTGACCTTCACCTGCGCAGAAGTAATTTATTGGATCCTTGTGTGATATGAAGTGAGGCGCGAGGGCGGCGGTAAAGCGGTGATTGGCCCGCAGCGCATCGCGTCATAGCCGTCACTCGGGATTGGTTCTTTGCTAATAAATAACTTCTGCGCAGGTGAAGGTCAGTGCTCAAGATTCGTGCTGATGATTCTAAGACTAGCTCGAATAAAAAAAACGAATGAATATAAATAAAGTTAGTTTATTTGTTGTCGTCACCAGCGATTCTGGCGCGGCACTGCTTGTCATACAGTAAGGACAGGGCCTCGATGTCTCCCGCGCTCAGTACCTTGCGCCGCCCCATAGTAAGAGTTTTCTGCCACAGATGATCCTGCAAGCAACCATGGTTATGTATTAGTAGGCAGCTGCAAAACAGTTACAACAAAATATATCCTCTAACAGCCAGTTTCTTTATCAAAAGTAAAAGCCAAAGTAAAAGTAACGGTCAAATTATTTTTTTCACGATTTTATCTATCAGTTTTGATGTTACTTTAGTTTAGCCTTGAAAAAACGAATTTGACCGTTACTTTTACTTTATGAAATTACTTTGGCTTTTACTTTTGATGAAGAAACTGACTGTAACACTTTCGCTGCCCAGCTCCGAAAAGCAATTCCTATCCACATGCCCAAAAATATTTTGTATAACTACATAACAACCCGGTATTCGAGTCCAACAGCGCAATTGTATCGGAACGGGACCCTTATGCCCGAAAACCCGGCGTCCGGGTTCACTTAAGCCCCGCCCACCGAGCGTAGGGCTACCCAAAATAATTTACTAGAATATAATTATTGTGCATTTTTGATCAGAATAAAGAAAATAAATCCCGTCTTGTTATTTAATTTATTATGTTGTTAAAGAGACTATTTTTTTAATTTTAACGTACATTATGTTAGAACAGATTTACTTAATATGATTTATCTACATGTTTCTGTAAGCTTTTCTTTTAATCAATACAACGCCGACGTGCTTTGTTTTAACACCTGCATAGGATAACAAAGAAAATAAGTATCTAGTTTTAAGTTTAAACACTCGTAATCTCAAAAAACATGCCGACGCGCTTTATTTGTCATTTTACGGGCCAGAGATAAAGAACCATAAATCTCGTTATTGCACAAAAGGCGATAGATGCACTTTTGTTTTAACTTTAAAAAAGTTTTCGGCAAACGATTAAAGGTCTTACTCAGGTAAAAACTTAACCCTTCTTTGCTGCTAAAAGTAGGTATTTACAAAATAATTTAAGCTCATTCGGTAATCTGTTTGCACTTCCGGCTAAACCTATATCGAATACTCTCTCCCGTGTTACGTTTGTTTGTGATCTTTACTATTGGCTTTTCTACCGGTCTTCTGTGTTATTACTTTTGTGTTTGACTATTGGCTTTCAACCTTTGAAATCCGTAATTCTTCTCATATTTTGTAAATGATATGTGATTTAGCTGTAAACACTAGTATTTTTATATTACTTTGACCTAATAATAAATTTATTTCCCATTTATATTAGGCAAGGATTATCTTTGCGAATTTAACGTCTCTTGATTTGGACATACATCAATAGATGGCGCGCGTGAGCGCATTATTACTAACATCAAACAAGATCTAACCTAAGTACGCATGTACCAAATTAATACAATACTGGAGTGAAGCAATAACTGGATGGAATAATACCAATTTACGTTTTCTAATCCGTTATAAACTAAAGCGATGTTTTTTCAATTGATTTCATTTATTTACTTTTGACAACCCTTACAGCTTACTTAGCTATGGACTCGCTATTCGGGTCCTGGGCATAAGCACATGCATCTATAGCTACACATAGCGACGACTCGGTATTCGGGTTGCGGGCATAAGGAATGAACTATGGTTCGACTCGAATCCCGGGTGCTGGGCATCGAAAGTGTTAATAATATTATAGTGATCCAAGTTCACCGACAATATAAACGTCAGTTTGTGATTTTATTTCGCAGATAGAAAAGTATGGAAGGAGAAAACCAATCTTTACCTTTACCCTGGCAACCTAATACTCCTTTTTAAGACTAGTAAGCTTGGTAAACTCTTCTATGTTTAAAATCGCATTAATTGCCAATTGGACATACAGTTGAATCCGTTAATGACATCGAAGGGACTTTACAAAAACGTCATACTAAGCGGACGTCATACAAAGCATTTCGTAGAAAATAAAAAATTAAACCGACTTCCCAAAACACTAAAAAGCAAAAAACAACTAATTTTAGGTGCATCGGCCTAGAAGTCGGTGTCTAATGGATGTTACTAAGTTAATTTTGCCACCGACTTCTAGGCCGATGCACCTAAAATTAGTTGTTTTTTGCTTTTTAGTGTTTTGGGAAGTCGGTTTAATTTTTTTGTAAAAAAGTTTTTTATTTACAGCTTTTCAGTGATACGAATAGTTGTCACTATCCATATAAGTGGGAAGTTCTCATCAATACAAAGAATATAAGTTTTACATATTCAGTTGTCGAGTTCCCTCGGCTCTCTCTGGTCTCCATCATCAGGTCAGCTCCAAATCTTCACTGTTGAATAGTGCTTTTAGGCGTACACCTGAGTATCAAGTTTTTACCCTATGTATGCCTACAACTTTCGAAGGTTGCCCTCGATTTCTCAGGGTTTCCATCATCAGATCCTGACCTGATGACTATGGGACCAACTGGCAGCTATTCCGAGTCGAACAAAAAAAGAATCACGTAAATCGGTCTATAAACCTCGGAGTAATCGATGTACATACATAGAAAAACAAAAAAAAAAAAAAAAAACATACCGGCCGAATTGAGAACCTCCTCCTTTTTGGGAAGTCGGTTAAAAAATATCTCCTCATTTTGTCAGTACCTATGTTCGTACATATTTATTTAACTAGACAAAATCATAAGTGAGATGATATAGAAATAATCTATACTTATAATAAATCTGTAGAGAGGTCAATTCTGTACATTGTATATTTCCAAAAATACTATCAGGGGGTGATTAGTGATCGATACTGATGCCAAAAATGCAATCAGTAAAAATGTTGTCTGTCTGTCTGTCTGTATGTTCGTTATAGAAACAAAAACTACTCGACGGATTTCAACGAAACTTGGTACAATTATTCATCTTACTCCTGGGCAGGTTATAGGATACTTTTCATCACGCTAAAATCAATAGGAGCAGAGCAGTGAAGGAAAATGTTGGGAAAACGGGAGAAATTTCTCTATTTTTTAAGCTTCCGTCACATGTGTAGCCCTAATGGTTACAGCTACATAGAAACCATGTATGACGGAAATGTTCTCCGTAAAATTATGTAAAAAATATCTCACGACAGCATATGTCTATCTTTTATGGTTGACTCACAATAACACATGTAAGTCTCGATAGCTTAGCAGTTAGGAGCTTTCTGATTATATTTGTCCACTCTTGCGTTCATAACACTCTCACTTATCCCTAATTTTAAAATGTTAATATTATTACATATTCAATAAAAAAAGAATCATATAAATCGGTAAAGAAATACTAAAGTTATACATGAAATACCTTAATAAGCCATTGCGCGTGAATACTGAATTATGCTATAGGTAAGGATTATTTGTGTGTAACATCGTCGCGCTCTTTGCGGCTCGCGAAGCAGCGCGGGCGACTGAGCGATTCATACATTCGACTGTTGATTCGAATAGACGTTCAGAGTGTTCGACTTCGAATATTGATTTGATGACTTTATTATTTTTTTTTTTTGTCGTTATTTTATAAAGTATGTAAGTATTAGGTAGTTATTTTGGTATTGTTTAAATATTCGTTCAAATTATCAATGATTAATAGTTTAGATTTTATTTCTTCCTCTCTTTCTACAAAGTCCGAATCTAACGCGGACGAACTCGCTGGCAGAAGCTAGTATGCAATAAGAACACCATTTTTCTACATTTTTCTCAGAATTAGAACAAGTCCTCGGATATCGCATTATTCTCCCGATTACTGTTGAAGGTAGGATGCAGGTCAGTCGGTTGTTGTGACGATTTTTTTTAAAATGCGTCATAATAAGCGACATGTCACTGACTCTTTTAGAGAATTTTATTTGAAAACCAAACTTCAAGTGCAATTACGTCACAAAAAGCGGGTGGTCAATATAAGCGGAGTCATAACAAACGGATTCTACTGTATATGATATCGGTGAACAGTCGTGGTGGCCTAGTGGGCAAAGAACCGACCTCTCGAGTAGGAGGGCGCGGGTTCGATTCCAGGTCAGGCAAGTAATGCAACTTTTCTAAGTTTGTACGTACTATCTAAGTATATCTATCTTAGACACCAAAGACTGTGTATCGGGCGGCACTATAAACTGTAGATCCCGGCTGTCACTGAACATCCTTGGCAGTCGCTATGGTGAGAAATCATTAAGTTTGACACCAGTCCCACCGAGGGGTATTGGGTTGCCCGGGTGACTGGGTTGCGGAGATCAAATTGGCAGTCGCTCCTTGTGGCACACTGGTACTCAGCTGCATCCGATTAGACTGGCAGCCGTCCCAACATAGTTGGTAAAAAGGCTCCGGAGATGATGTATGTAGATATGTAGATGTGTGTTTTTTTTTCTCTTATTTCTAACGACTGTAATTTTTATTTATTTTTTGTAAGGCAGTGTCACACGCGTGTGTGAATAAACGTATTTTCTTTCTTTCTTTCTATGTATGATGTCGGTGAACTTGGGCATATCTCACGTGAAGCGGCTGAACAGTTTGCTGTCCCAGCGAGCAGTCGGCACACATGTAGTCGACGGGCGCGTGCGTGATGCTGTCGAAGTCGTACGGCGCGCCCTCGCCCTCCGAGTTCAGTAGCCACGCATCCTCTGGCATTCTCTCTAAGTAGTGCTCCTTAGCTGGTGGCATGCACAGGATAATAATTTTAATTATAAATTAAATATACCTATTATACCTAATGTTTAAAACTAACGCCATAATAATTTAGAATTAGTTTTAAGTATTTTTTTAATGTAGGTACTGGCATTAAATGCCAATGTTGCTGTGCCCTAACAGGGTCCACAAATGTAAAACTTGTGGAATGCAATAAATGATATGAATATGAATATGATATGTTAACAATAGTTCACATTAGGCGGACGGCGTACTAAGGCTGCATTCAAACCAAACTGACCATCAGCCGCCGAATGTCAGCGTCTAGATATTACCATAACGTATCGTTGGTCAGATGAACGAAAAAGTGAATAGGTAATATGAATATGAAAATATAACAAAATGCGCGTTCGCTCAAATTCCGCGGCTGACAGTCAGTTTGGTTTGAACACAGCCTTAAGATTGAAAAAAATTGATTCCGCATTTAAGATTGAATGCGTGTAACCTGCGCAAGTGCCTCAATACTCGCAAGCCACTTGCACCGTTCAGAAGCATCCTTAGTAAAGTGCGTACTCAAACAGGCTAACACAACAAACTCACTCTTCATAACGTTCTTCCAGTTGATAGTGACGTAGTTGTCACGATCGAACCGGTTAGACATCATTGGCCATCCAAAGATCTTCAGATATTCTATGATTAAATCGTATTGATCCCGCATCCTGGTCTGGTTGATACGATGGAGACGCGGCGAGATTATTGACACCGTCTAACAACAAGAAGATTAATGGCTACTTTCGCTGGTTAATGATAAAATCAGCATGAGTCGACTCTTGCGGTTCTTGAGGTTCGGCAGCCGAACGTTCATCTACACATATTATAACCAAATGGACCTTGAGGGTGGAGAAGTTGGAGTCGCGCCACAATACGAACTTCAATTCGTTCAAGGTGGTTGCAACTCATCACAGACCTTCCTCAAGGAAGTTTTGAGTCGAGTTTTGGCCGAAGGGTCTCGCCTATCGAAGGTTCCGAGGAAAGCTACGAGACACCTCAGAGCGTAACATGACGCCGACACGTCGTGTGCAGTTTTAATTGAGTTTTAAGTTGTTTATGTATTGTATTTTCTATGGGCTTTAGATGCTTGAAATAAATAAATAGCAACTCGCAAAAATATTATGGCCCGCTTATATGTACAGCCAGTAGCGGCTTTAGGGTAGGGCGCGGTTGGGCGACGGCCCAGGGCGCCGGACATAAGGGGCGCCGCAGGCGCCCCCAACCAATCCTTGATCAGAATTTTACTCCTATTTTTGTTTTAAATTTCATCAAAGATCGTAGCTTACAAGAACTTTATCCAAATGTATGGATAGCATCAGGGCCGCCTTAACCTATGGTGCAGGGTGTGCGAATAACCCGGGCGCCGTGGGCTCAGGGGCGCCGCGGTACGCTCCTTGACCAAGAAATTTCAATTAAATTAATGTATTGTCATACAATGCCGGGCGCGTTAGATACACTACTTTTATGTCCCAAAACTTAAAAATTTTCGCGCTCGCTTCGCTCGCGGTTTCTTTACTTTACACTTACATTTTTTTTCACATATAGCTACTTTTAATTTATGTCCCAATACTCAAAAAAATTCGCGCTCCCTTCGCTCGCGGCTTCTTCACTTCACAGTCGCCTTTTATTATATATGTTAAGGACTTTTAGTGATCCAAATCTCAAAAAAGCTTTTTCGGGCTTGCTTCACTTTATAGTTCTTTTTATTTTTCAATTTTTTTTGTCTACCCTAGCAAAAACGTAAGGTCGTAAGTCATTTTATTAATATGAAAGTAACTTCTAGTTTCTATTTATGGTACTACTTTAAGTCCCAAAATTTTAATTCATAGGCGCCAACACCAACAAAGAGTTATCTACGTTTGGGCTACATTTTAAGTCATTTTTGTTTTGAGTTCTAAAATATAACAAAAAATTTCGCGCTCGCTTCGCTCGCGCAATCAGAACCTGTGTTCCCGTGTTTTTGCATTCACTAACCAGCAATAACTTATGTACGGTTGGGCTACATTTTAGGTAATTTTTGCTTTCACTTGTTAACTATAAAAAAAAAGTTCGCGCTCGCTTCGCTCGCGCAATCGGTAACTACATATGTCTCTGTTTTTTGTAAGGGTTTGAATTGCAGTTGGGGGCGCCGTAGAAATCTCGCCCAGGGCGCTAGTAGAGTTAAAGCCGGCCCTGTGTACAGCAATCCTTACCACATTGCCTCCCGTGAAGCCAAGTGGCATATGATCGTCCACTTCTTCGGGTGTAAACCACAGGAAGTTCTTGGGCTTAAGCACACTCTGCGTTGGAATCATCTTGAAGACGATACAACTGGACAGCTCGATGGTCCTCATCGCTTGCTGGATCTGCAACCTCTCGGAGCGCTCAACTGATAACAAGTTAATGGTTAGAATGTCGTGAAGTCTGGGGCCCGATTCTCCTAAGTTAATAATGTCAAAATCGAATAGAAATCGAATCGCAATATGATCGTAATAGTAGTTTTAACCATATCGGGTATTCTGCTACTAATATAAGACCAATCGTATTCCAACGACATTCAATTGGTTTGCGATTGGTCTGCTATTTTGGTGATTTTGGTATATACGGTAGTTTGCTCTAAAATCAAATTGCAATCGTAAATCATTTGCAGTCAAAATGATTCATTATTGAATGACAGAAAAGGATAAAAACGTTTATTTCAAAGAAAAAATAGTGGAATACCACTACGCTTCATCGTAATCGAGTCGTGATTGGATCGCAGTCGAACGTGAATCGTATGACGCCTAAGTAAAGTTAGGAGAATCGGGGCCCTGAAGTCGTGCGTGGTGGTAAGGAACCGTTGGTCTAGTGGTCACAACCGCGGCTGCTGTGCCAGAGGTCTCGGGTTCGATTCCCGTGTCGGCCGAAATCGCTCTTTGAGTTTTCTAAAACTTTCACAAAGCAGCCCGCAGTCTGGAAGTTGGTGAGTGATTCATCCGTGCATCGGAGAGCACGTAAATGTCGGTCCTGCGCCTGATCTCTTTCCGGTCGTGTCGGATTGCCGTCCCATCGGGCTATGAGAGTGCAGGAATAGTATGCACTAGGGCCTGCGCAAACGCTCGTGCACTATAACATGTCCTGCGCAGCTAGCTGATCTCCTATGAGCAGGCCCGCCGTTAGCGGGCGTGCAGGGCGTGCACCGCACGCGGGCGGCACGTCCTAGGGGGCGGCAAATCGAGCGACTTATCACGTAATATTTAAAAAATACAATATCTTTTTACCAATGATTTGATTTCAATATTTCCGAACACAGCAATAGCGCTAAGAATATTACCTACTTACACTGCCCGTTTCAGTTGCATCTGTTGAAAGATCATTTTCAAAATAAAGGGCACGATTTAGGGGGCGGCAAAATTAAACCATGCGGCAAAATTAAACTATAATTACGTAATAAAAATATTTTAATAAAATTAAATGAGTAGATTAGCAATAAAATTTCAGAAAAAGCCGCCCTCGCTTTGGTCGTGTCCTGTCAATTTTGACGGGTTCACCCTTTGCATCCCCAAAAAAATTCGCGCTCGCTACGCTCGCGGCTCCATGTCGGATATCACGATTTATCTTAGTTTAATTGTTGAGGCATTCAATTCCGAAAAAACATTTTTCGCGCACGTTCGTTATGGCTTTTTATGACATGTTTACTTCATGAAAACTCAAAGGAAAAAATCGCGCTCGCTTCGCTCGGGCTTCGTATACATTTGCAGTTTGCACTTCATTTCTGTGCATAGCTTACTATTTGACTTCGCTTTGTTAATTTACAGTGGTTTTTATTTGTTTTGTGTCCTTAGACTGAAAAATTTTCGCGCTCGCTTCGCTCGCGCTTCCTTACATATGGAGTGAGTTTTCTGCATTGACTTTTTCAACGGGAAGCCCACCAAAAACCATAAATAACATTTTTTACTAAACTTAAACATTATCAAAGATATTTATTTCGTTACTTTGAGTTACCCATAATCTGTTTTAAGCACTTTGATACGCATATGTTGGTAACTATTAATCTATTTTTTTTTAATAAATAGGGGCCACTTGCACAAGGGCGCTGCATAAGATCATTTAAGGACATTGCATTTGCAGACCATAAACTACAAAATTTGCGCGCTCGCTTCGTTCGCGCTTATTTACGATTGCTTCTCCCTTCTTACATCGCACCAGGCGCACTACACAGAAGAGTTAAGTTTTTGTAATGATTATGCTGCTTACTTTTACACTTCAGTAAACAAATATAATTATTGTACCTAATTAAAATACGTATTTTATAATCTTAACGAAATTTTCTTTTTTTTTTTTGACAAAACCCAGTATAATATGTAGTCGTAGGGCGGCATAATCAGTTTTGCACGCGGGCGAACTAACAACTAGCGGCGGGCCTGCCTATGAGAACAGCCGCCATGGTCGAAATCGGCCGTGGACGCCATTATTATAAGGAATCAACCTCTCAAGTATTAGTGCGCGGGTTTCCTTCCAGGTCAGGCAAGTACCTACCAAAGCAACTGTTCTAAGTTTGTATATACTTTCTAAGTATATCTTGTAAACCAATGATTGTGTTTCGGAGGGCACTGTAGGTCCCGGCTGTCATTTAATGGTCTCGGCAATCTTTACGGGTAGTATATGTCATGTCTGACACCAGTCTTACGTAGAGGTATTGGGTTGCCCGGGTTACTGGGCTGAGGAGGTCAGATAGGCAGTCGCTTCTTATAAAACACTGGTACTCAGCTGCATCCGGTTAGACTGGAAGCCGACCCCAACATAGTTGGGAAAAGGCTCGAGAGATGACGATGAGTTGCTATTCCAACTTACAACCTAGGCTACTTACCTAAGTCTTTGGTTTTAAGTATTTTTTTGCTAGTAGACAATTAAGACCTACTCACTTCTGTCATCGAACGAGTACATGACGATGCCGAGAGGCCAGACTTTGTCTCTATAGAACTCTTCGTTTTGTGGCGACATCTCGAGGGTCCCGGCGGCGGAGCGGCGCGTCACCACCGGCTTTTTCACCAGGTCGCTGCACTCCTCGTGGTAGTGAGTATTTATGAAGTTACGGTCTAACGCTGCGAGGAGACTCGAGCTGGTTGTGTCGTCAGTCTGTAGGAGTAAACATGGCGAGTGGAAAAATGTTATTAGCCCGTCCTTGGTATTTAGGTAAATACATTGGTATTTCAACCAAGGACGTTCTCAGTTTTACCTCTCTGTCTCAAAATTGGCAGAACTGATTTCAATATAATTTTCAGCATCGATTAGGTAGGTATAGAAGTAGGGTTTATTTTTTCTACTTCATTCTCAGAAATGAGCTTTGGTTTTAGCAAGTGGACGAAAGCACTAGTTTTACGCACCTTTTCTTGGAATCTTCTTAACAAATCATTACTGTTCGCTGGTACTGTAAAACAAAATTAAGACTTTCATTCAAAATTCTATCATGAATGTGTGTTACAGTAGCCAGTTAAACCAAGATGCCGTTCAATTAGAATTATCGGCACGAATCTTGGGCGGCGACCTTCACCTGCGCAGAAGTGATTTATTAGCAAAGAACCAAACCCGAGTGACGGCTATGACGCGATGCGCTGCGGGCCAATCACCGCTTTACCCCGCCCCCGCGGTACCCAATAAATTACTTCTGCGCAAGTGAAGGTCAGCGCTCAAGATTCGTGCCGATGATTATATACCTACTTAATGACGTTGTTCAGTTTGGTCTCCGTAAAACTCGGCGCCATACGACCGTTGAGTTTCGACTTTTCAAATTTCGTACATAACGGAATAACTATTTAATTACATACATACTTACTTGGTTTTTCAATGCTAGCTCGTAGCATGTCAACAATTATTCTGGCTATATCTCGGTCTTGAAGACATTTGTAGCCAATGGGCATGTCCTGAAAATGCGTTTGTTTATCATGTATTGTAAAGAGTACAATTATGTAACTTTTCTGAGTAGATACCAGCATGGTAACCAACCGGAATCTGTAAAATTTTACTATAATCGAACATACCTACCCTTCGACTATTGTAATAAGGTTGAAAATCTTTTGAAGATTGGAGCAGTTTAAGTGCTATCGTCTGTACTTTCTTGAACATCAACAAATGAGTAAAAGTGAAGGAAAACCTCTTGAGGAAACTTGGACCTTGAAAGTGTGGTTTTCAATGAATATATTAAGTTAACAGTCAGCAAAAACGTCCCTTGTTATTCATAAAACAATGGTTTACTTTGAACATTGAAAAAAAAAATCATAGCATAGTTGTTTTAGGAAAACTGACGACGCAATTCATGTTGTCGGTGAACTATTGAAATATTTATTTTTATTGGTCTGAAAAGGCTGATGGCGTTACCACAACTTACCACGATAGTTTTTTCATAATCGTACTTCACGGGGGGACAATTCTTGCGTTTATCCGGGTTGGCGATGTAAAGTATCTTGTCTTTGCTAGTGGCGGTGTAATTTAGAGGCGTGTTGAAGAATTTCACGCAAATCTCCTTCTCTATTTTCTCGAAGGTTGACACTATTATATCTTGAGAGTGCATATCTAGAATTGGACCGATTATGGATTTTCTTTAGGTGAATTTTGGCGTCTTTCCTAGTTTTCTTCGTACTTAACGAACCGTGTTAGTCCCAGAAGATATCCCTGAGGGTGTCATGGGTATCTACTTTTGTAAGGATTCTTGGACTTTTGTAATTTATACGGTTGTAAAGAAAATTGGTTTTCAACGGCCATAAAAATGACGTATTCTTTAAGTGGCTAATAACAGTGGGATCCTAAATCTATGCCAGAAACATCATGTCAGACTTACCGTCGGTCGCACAAAGCTCCATTAAATCTATTGCTGACACTTTTTATCTTGTTGACAAAGAAAGAGTCAGCAATAGATTTAAAGAAGCTTTAACTTTAATGGAGCTTTGTGCAACTGACGGTTTCTGGCTTTTAATCCGTAATACCAATCATGTGTAAATGCATGGGACAGCATCAATTCGATGGGCTGAAAACGGTGGAACTCGTCATGACTGAGCCACCAGAATATTTATCGTTCCCGTCTACGGAATTATCTACTAACGAATATAGATTATGTTACCTACTGGAAGATATAGCTTTCTAATGGTAAATGAAAGTTTTGAGTTTATGCATTACAAAAAACTAAAAATAAGTAATTTTCCTCTCTATACTATTAGAAAAGATAAAAAAGTTTTGAATACTTACCATAGTCCTTCTTATTGATAGCATAATGTACAACTCCCTTACTCCACAACTTGCATTCTATAAAACTAATATAATAAAGAAAAACTGCAAAAAATAACAAACGCATTGTTGTTTGTGTAAAAAACTTTTATTTTAATGTTATCGTATTCATTTCACGACTTAACTGTTTTGTAGTTTTATGAGAAAAGTTGTGAAAGATCAATTTTAAAATCTGTCAGGTTGGAATCGAGTCTCGCATTGTCGGGTTCCGTATGGTAAAGCCTGAGACTCAGTTGCGCCATATTAGTCTAGAGGCACGTTTCGAAAGCAAGCTGCCGCATGCCGACCGCATGAAGTCGACTATACTTGAAACCGTTTTGGATCGAAGCAGCAGCAGCAGCAACAATATTTGTTTGTATACATCCAAACAGGGGCCCGATTCTCCTAAGTTAATAATGTCAAAATCGAATCACAATATGATCGCAATAGCAGTTTTAACCATATCGGGCATTCTGCTACTAATATAAGACCAATCGTATTCCAACGACATCCGATTGGTTTGCGATTGGTCTGCTATTTTGGTGATTTTGGTCTATACGGTAGTTTGCTCTACAATAATATTGCAATAGTTAATCATTTGCAGACAAAATGATTCATTATTGAATGACAGAAAAGAATAAAAACGTTTATTTCAAAGAAAAAATAGCGGAATGCCACATACGTTTCAATCGTAATCGAGTCGGGATTGGATCGCAGTCGAACGTGAATCGTATGTTGCTTAAGTAAAATTAGGAGAATCGAGCCCCTGAATGCAAGCTGCCGACCGCATGAAGTCGGCTAGCTGCGACCCTACTGGTTTGAATGTATTTACATGAAACCGTTTTGGATCGAAGCGACAGCAGCAGCAATATACAAACATCCAAACAGATTAGACATTGAGAACCTCCTCCTTCTTGTGAAGTCGGTTAAAAAAGCATTTGTATACTTAATTAAAATCACCGGTCCGCGGTGAGCAGATAAGGGTTTTTACTCGACTCTGCGGAACCCTAAGAGTTACCAGTTCTACCCATAATCTTTGTGTACCTACCAGAAAAGAAATAGAATGAAGACCAATAATAGGTAGACGGATGAATGAAGAGAAATCTAATTTCTGGAATTTGTGAATGATTTTCATACCTAATCTTACAAATGTATATAATAATATCATTTGGTATAATTCTTCATAACATTTAAAACTAAGGAATCTTCACTTGAAGAAAATGCAGAGCATTTTTTTTATTACACTTTGAAACATTTATCAATGAGTAAATTTTAAAACTGTAATTCCTGTATATCAGGAAACATCCTTATTTTAAAAAGTTTCATTTTAAATTAATTATGTTACGTAAAATACAATCCATTTTTATTGCAATTTTACAAGCATTGAAGATTGTTGAGTATATCTGTATGCAAATTTTGGTGTAGTTTTATATTATAACATTCTTTTTCACTACCATACATAACTATTTAAAATTCATTTACAATAGATTTTTCGATGGATGTATAACAGTTTGAATCAGATAATAAAATTAATTTAAGGAAAATAATAAACCGCCATTTCGATGTAGTCGATTAATAAAAATAGCGGCTAAAATCTATCACAGATAACACCAGTCTTTAGTTTACCTATATCTAATATTTAGTGTCCAATAAAGAGTCAAACTCTGCAGGACATTCCAAATTGTACCTACAGCCTTTTACCAACTATGTTGGGGTTCGCTTCCAGTCTAACCGGAGGCAAAAAGGATCAGTTTCACATACAAATGCAAAATGTTCAAGTTAACAAATTCGATTGCAGATCAAATTATTGTGGTAAACATGTTTTACTTATATAAAGTTGTCTAAAAGGCTTCGGCCCTGTATTTTCCATCCCACAATTACGGGAATAGTTACTACATGTTCAACTTTCAACGTTTTTTTTCTTTTTTTTTTATAAATATGTCATGAAAAATATTAAGTTTTCAGTTACAATTCTTCTAAATCATGATTTGTCGAGGAGTTAATGTACATATGTTTCTTTTACACATATTCAGATAATTTCTTTACCAATTAGATATTAGAGCATTATGTAATTCTGAAGCTAGTCTAGTCTTTGGTGCAGTAATAATCACAGAAAAAAATGTATATCTGTCTAGCTTTTTTCCAACTATGTTGGGGTCAGCCTCTAGTCAAAGAGTACATACAAAGTTAGAAATAATTTTTCTATAGTAACACTTAAGTCTAAAAACAATCTTCTTTCTTGAGGTACAAATAAATAAAACGCAGCTGAAATGGGAGAGTTTTGTCATATTTTTGTTAAATTCCACTTAATTCTAGCAATACAGTACACAAGTTGAAGATTTCATGACATATACAATTTTGTAATTATATGGTGGAAATAAAATTTTACTTCTTCTTGAAGAATTTGCATGCTCAATATAAATAAATTGATCGTCAACATATTTAATTTGACAATTTTAATTCGATCATCATCTGCCTAGACTTTTTCCCAACTACTTGTATGTTGAAGTCAGCTTCCAGTCTAACTGCTTGCAGCTGAGTACCAGTGTTTTACAAGGAGTGACTGCCTATCTGAACTCCTCAGCCCAGTTAAAAAGGCAGCCCAATACTTAGGTAAGACTGGTGTCAGACTTACTGGCTTCTGACTACCGATAACAACTGCCA
The DNA here is from genome assembly GCF_022581195.2 of Helicoverpa zea. Classification (NCBI taxonomy): domain Eukaryota; kingdom Metazoa; phylum Arthropoda; class Insecta; order Lepidoptera; family Noctuidae; genus Helicoverpa; species Helicoverpa zea. Next base: position 5,310,115 of record NC_061481.1, on the reverse strand, counting down.
AAGATGTTCAATGACAACACAGTTTAACGTGCAATCCGAAACAAAGTCATTGGTGTCTAACATATACTGAAAGTACATACAAACTTAGAAAAGTTGCATTGGTACTTGCCTGACCTGGAATCGAACCCACACTTATACTTGAGAGGTTGGTCCTTACCCACATTTATTTCATTGAGCATGCAAAATCCCTCTAAAAATATTGTTTACCTAAATGTTTAAAAGGATATAATATTCAGTTTTGAAATCATGGTTTTCTGGTTATATCTATCTATATCAGTCACACACACACATTCGAACATTTATAGTCAGACAAATTCTCGTATTTCAAAATGTATTTAATTTAATTCTGATGTAGCCTCTATCTTTTGGTTTTAAGAATTATTCCGAAAATAGTCATCATACGGGTGTGTGTAAATCTACATGCACATTGTGTTTATATGCGAAAGCTTGAGAGCAGTCAGCGGTGACAGTCTCCCTCTGTACTACCCGTGCCGATAAAGAATGGGATTAGAAATCGCGACAGCTGTATTTACCTCTCGCTCATACACTATAGCACATGAGCGAGAGTTGAATACAGCTGTCGCAATTTCTAATCCCATTCTTTATCGGCACGGGTTGTATACACTATATATCACGGCGGCGGCTATTCTCATGTAAGGAGACCAGCCAGCTGCGCAGGACATATTATAGTGCACGCACATTTGCTTGGACACAGGTGCACTCACTATTCCTTCACTCTCATAGCACGATGGGACGACAATCCGACACCATCGGAGAGATCACAAGGCGGACCGACATTTACGTGTTGCACAATTTATAACATTGGTAAGAATTTAACACTGAAACAATTTTTTTAACAGGACCAGCAGTTCCCGAGCTAGATAGAGACTCCATCAAAACCAACCATTTTACTATACCTTACAAAAATCCTCACATATACACGAAGTTAAACCGGCACAGACTTTGTGACAACGATGAAATAATCGGTCCGTACCCCTGAGCGTTGTCATACAGCTCGAACAAGGGTGCTGCGACGAGCTTGTAATTCTTGGGTACTGCGAATAGGGCTCTGTCTTGTAGTTGGACGAGGAAGAGACGCTTGTGTTCCTTCGGTTTTGTAATGTGGGGCGGTATGTAAGGGTATTGGGGCGGCTCGAAGTTGGGGCGCCACCAGTTGCCTGGAAATTTAAGTTTGAGTTAGTTAAATTAAAGGAGAATGGGCAAAAACGGATGGAGCTTTACCTAGTAGCGGATAATACCACACAATATATGATTGGAAAGGATTTTATACATGCTTCAAATTTTATAAAGGCGAGAAGTCCCAAAATATCGTGAGAGAAAAGGAATGGGTAGATTAAGTCAGACTTGACCATAATTATGAGTACATAAAATCGTGTGTATTAACTTTACATAAAAATGAATATGAAGTGATGTGTATCGGGTGTGTCGTTCACAATCACATTAAATTCTATCGCATATACTTTATGATATTCTATGGCGAATTGTAAAACAAATAACCTAATCTAATCCATTTAGTGGTTTAGCCACAGGAGTCATTTTTCGTTTTTATAATTTACAACATCATGTGTAAAGCAGAGATAAAGTTAGGAGTATCAATGTTTTGATCAGTTGACAGCTGTCAGTTTTCAAGGGAGAATTCATCGAGCTTAGAATTATAAGGAGACGCCGTGTTGTTATTGACGTATCTATAGTTATATAAATATGGGCGAAATATGAAACAAACTATGCAACATAGTTCTCTCTCACTCTTTCTAAGCAGATAATTATATTTGAAAACAGGGACAACAATATTTTTGTGGTTGCGTGAAATGGTGACATTTACTTTTGATATCCTCCTGTTTGTAGGTGCGTGCCATATCTGGTACATATGTCATGGTAGTTGTGCTGTCAAATAGGTGCTCTTCGTGACTTATTTTTGCTATTTTATAGAAAATCACTCGTGTTTACTTTTAAGACTTTACTATTTCAGTAGTGAATTTATCAACGAGTATGCCTACGTGTTGTATCGTGAAGTGTGGTGCAAGTAAGCACAAAAATCAAGCTGGATTGTCTTTACACAGGTTAGTAACCAGTTTTTGCTAGATTCTACATAAACTAATTCACATCGGATAAAAAATATGTTACGGAAACATGAATTGATGGTGAAAGTACTAATATTTAAGTTTATTTCTGTATAAAAAGCTATATTTAGAAATAAATGTTGTTTACAATAACATGTCATATTGGCATAGTGCTGTACAGTTGTCATAACTGTATCCACTTTTATAATTCAGTTTTTACTAATTTTAACAACAGAAGTTACTGTTCCTAAGACACTGAGCCCTCAGAGTTGTGTATTATGTTGAATAGAACATCTCTATTTTGTTATTTACTTAAGTACTATCTTTTCATCGCGGTATTACTCGCGTTCCGATGGATCTAATTCCCGTACCCGAACAGTAATAGCCTATGCCCACCGGGTAAAGTGTAGCTTTCAAATCGGTCAACTTTTTTCGGAGCCTGTTCAATCCAAACAAATAATCAAAGTATAGATAAGTTCAAGTTTTGATGTTCTTTAATTAAAAAAACATTTTTTGCAGGTTTCCTATACGAAATGATTTAAGGACAAAATGGTTAGAAGCTATTGGTGAGGAAAATATTAATCCCAGACATAAATATTGGTTTGTCTGTTCGCTTCACTTTGAAGATAGTTGTTTTAATAGAACACTGGATATCTTAAGATTACGTGACAACTCTGTTCCCACATTATTTTTGGTAAGTCTTAAGATAGTTTTTTTTTTTTTTTGTTAGACAAATCCTATGTAATTACATTATTAGTACAGTATATCTCTCCGTTCAATCGTTATTAAAGGAATAGTCTTTTTTTCAGACACCCAAAGAAGGCCCCCAGGAGTCGTTGAATAGCTTGAAAACGATTGTAAATTATTGTATTTTTTTAAGACAGTATCTACTTATGGCGTTTCTTGCGGATTCTTCTTCATAAGACCGAATCTTTGGCACCCTGCAACTAGTCTGACGTGAAAGAACTTTCATAGGGCTATTTGAAATAATAAATAATTACTTTGCCTGTTTTTTTTTTTTTTTCCAAGGTTTTTTTTCCCTACTGAAATGACTCCTCCCATTTGGTTGATGTTGTTAGGGTTATTAGTATCAGTGAAGTTAATGTGATAGTTAGTTCTATGACGAAGAAATTATTTATACTAGGTTATTTTTATGCACCCAGTAAGACTCGTACGTACTTCTAACTAGAATACAATATCGATATTTGTTGAATCCGGTAGTGGTACAACCCTAGTAATGGCAGCCATTTTAGTTACTACTGCAGACTGTAGGTGTGCAGGTTTTTTTCGTGACATTTCCTGTCCCTATAGTTATAAGTCAATGGGAGAATTACAGTTCTTTGTAATGACTGACTTTTATATGGTGTTCTAATTTTCACACATTTTTATTCTATTTACTTTGTTTGAAAAATTCATTTTTTTATTTTTACGTATTTTTCTTTTTTCTTTGTGTTAATGGACATATATTAACCAGTATATTAACGCATTTCATTTAATGTGATTATGAACGACACACCCGATATAATTGGAAAGGGTGTTTCACATACTCCAATTTTTATTTTAAACAGGAAGTAAAAAATTGCTGTATGGAAAAACATTTGAGTAATAAAGTAAGACTTTGCGATCATAAGCAATAGAGGTATTTAATAAAGTAAAATATAACATACCAATGGTATCCTCAATGAGCCACTCCTGTTTGACTCCATCTTGCCTGCCGAGCGTCTCTGTCAGCAGTCTCTTCAGACCTTCAATCTCATCCTGAAACCCACAGACAGAAGTTTTAAATATCATCATCATCATCAAAGTCGTTCCCCCATGGATTGGGGATTGTGACCATCATTAATCTCAGTCAGCAATGAGTTCCTTAAATTGAACAGCTTAACAGCCGACCAGCAAAATAACTAAGATAATACTAGCTGTCTCATATGGTTCCACCTGTGCGCCAACAGAAATACCTGCACCCTGTTAAAAAGTAGACTATGTCCTATCTAAAGCTCCAGCTAAACTATGTGTTTACCAAATTGCATTTTAATTGTTCAGTACACACATATTGTATGAAAGTGCAAGAGACTTAACAGTTACTTTTGCTAATTTTAGATAGCATGTAATGTGGCTGATTCTCTCACCTCGCCAGGGTTGAGCTCTCCTCCGGGTAGCTTGAAGAATGCCGTCCCCAGCTGCAGCAGCAGTACATGTGGCAGACCATGCTCGTGAACTAGTAACACCCCTTCTACTGACCTGTGAGCGAAAAGTAAATAGTGTTAGAGATTTCTATATTTTATTAGTGAGATTTCTTGCGTGGCTGTGTCTTTGGGGTGATATTCCAGTGTGGACTCATACATTGGTCTTGAGCAAAAATTTTTCTGATGACTTCAGCCTCATTGTGGCTATCCTAAGTGATGGAAATCAAAAAGCTGGTCATTATATAATTGAAGATTTTTTTATTATTATTGACATACTACGAGTCCAGAGTGCTTTAACACCGTTCTTAAATAAGTACTAGCAATAACTTTGTCAAAAAATGCAAATAGTCATCAAATTCACTGAAAAACTAACCTCCTCATGCCGATTTTCGAGAACTCCTCCCGCATCCTCTGAAACCTGGCGGGAACCGACGCATCCTTCTCAAACAGCGGCTCCTTAGTTCCAAATGTATAATTAGTCAATGGATACAAGTTTATCGTCCTATTTAAAGTCATACTTGAAGCAGGCCCTTGACTGTTCTGATGCTGCATACCGGGTCTAGCTGGCCAGTTTTTGTTCCCTGGAGCGCCTTGCACTGCGGCCATTTCAGTCTAAACAAACTAAAATAACACTTTTAGTGTGTTTTGGTCAATGTTTCAGTTGTAATTTGGTACAAAATCACTAAAATTAAAATTGAAGACGCGATAACGCCAAACAAGCCGCGGCCATTATGATTTTTAGTGATGTGGCTGCAGTGTTGATAACAAAAATCGTATTGTTTGTCGATTATGAAAACCGTTATCCATGGTAGCATCTCTAAATAGTAATGAAAGTGACGTTTCTATCACTGTCTCTTGTTATCAGTCAATTTACGAAAACGGGATAAAAAAAAAAAAAAAATATATCGTGTTGTTTTGATTCTAGTTAAGTTTTTATTTCATTGTAACTGCATTAAAAAATGTCTCAACAATTAGAATTACTTACTGAGAGTCCATCGCTATGGACTACTGTATCGTTATTAACACCAGAAATACAGAAGAAGGAGATAAAACCCTTTGTGATTCGTGAGTAATTTTGATAATTCAATTAGAACTGTTTATTTAGATTTAACTCCTAAAAAAACATGGAAAAATTTAGTAATACAGCCCTGGTTATATCGTCACTTGAATGTATTAAGTGTAGTCCCATTATTTGCGTAATAACATGGGAATAACTTTACCAATAAAGTCTGAGTAAATAAAGTGAAGTAAAGAGAAAACAATCGAATTTGTGCATGTTCTGCGCCGCCCACTCCAGTGTACATGATATGATACCAATGTTCATATTATAAATAAATCACTAGCATGTGCTATATAACAAGCGCCACCAAAAAAAAAACTACTTAACTTAATTTATTTAAGTTTATGTCTATCTTTTTCTATTGTATTATGATATTTTTTCTTTAGTCTCTGTCATGTTAAGCTACTTTTTTCATAAATACAGCTTCCCTGACATAGTTAACACACAACCTTAAGTTTATGAGTAGTCACAAGTTTCCATAGCTTCGCTGTCTTACATTTATAAATAACTCTCACTCTACTTCACATAAATATTTGATTTTTAATTTTCCAGTGGCCCTCAAAGAGCTAGAAGGCAACCCAGACAGCAGAACGTCCAGCATAATGAACACAGACAAATTCTCAGCTGTGAGGGAGGTGGTAAGGCACTTTGCGAGGCTGCGCTCTGCTACAAAGGAGCCGTGGGGGCAAGATGATGTGCGGACGTTTTTAGAAGGATTGAGGTAATGATTGGGTAGACAGAAGTTGTTACATAAAGAACAAAATATCTTTGTTTTGAAAAAAAAAAAACTTAGATACTTTTTACACATGTTGCCAAGTAAAGTTTGAGTAAAAACTTACTGCCCATGTGTATATATTTTTTTCAAAATCTTGGTTACTGGAACTGTTATCTAAATAGCATTAGTTATAAGCTAAAGCAATGGTTTGTTTGAATGTGCTAATCTCAGGAACTACTACTGATTTATTTAGCAAATTCTCTCTTCTTTTTATTTGGGTGCTCCGTGTAGTTCTCACAGGATGCAGCTGGCAACACTGGCTCAAACTGTTGTAGAAAACATCATGAAATATAGCATTGTTTTCAAATTAGATAATGTACTAATATATAAAAAATCACAAAATTTATTTTTATTTTTATCCCATACTTCCCAAAATGGAAAATGTTTTCAATTCCAACACTGCTTTTGTTTCTTCGCACAATACTTCATTGTTTGCCAACCAATTTGATCCAATTTTTTTTCTCCAATTTCAGGTTTTCACCGGAATGCGTATCAGAGTTCACAACACTGCTGTGCACGGACAAGATATATGAGAATGTGCCGCTGCACCTGAGAGTGAAACCCGGACTGGCCAGCCTACAGTGGAAGATTGATATCTCGTTATGGTGAGTTTTATTTGCTAGCTATATGGGCACCACCCGTACCTGGTTAGAGAGTAGTCCAAATATTATTCTAATGTGTACGTTACATTATTGCCAAGTTTCATCAAAATCCGTTAAGCTATCTGCACAGGAAGAAGTAATAAACATACACACTCATAAACTCGCATTCATTGTATTATAGTTATCGGCACGAATCTTAAACTCTGACCTTCACCTGCGCAGAAGTAATTTATTGGATCCACTTTGTGGTATGAAGTGAGGCGCGGGGGCGGGCTAAAGCGGTGATTGGCCTGCAGTGCATCGCGTCATAGCCGTCACTCGGGATTGGTTCTTTGCTAATAAATCACTTCTGCGCAGATGTAGGGCAGAGCTCAAGATTCGTGCCGATAACTATATCCCACCCAAAACAAAAATGTGAAAGACTGCCAAGTTCGATAATATGGGAATGCTTCGCCTATAAAAGAAGTGAGATCTGAATAAGTACCAAGTTCCATACACATACTTCAGTTAAAATAGTTACTTTTTAATGATGTTACTTGGCAAGTTTTCGCACACCTTGTTATAAACCTACTAAACGCAATGAATCAAGTATATCATTTTCTATTAAAACTTGCCAAGTAACATAATTAAAAAGTAACTATTTTTAACTGAAGTATGTGTATGGAACTTGGTACTTATTCAGATCTCACTTCTTTTATAGGCGAAGCATTCCCATATTATCGAACTTGGCAGTCTTTCACATTTTTGTTTTGGGTGGGATTTCATTTATTTTTGTAAGGTTGTTTATTTTATTTTTTTCTTATGATTAAGTTAGTTAAGGAAATGTCTCATTTATACTATCTTTCAGATTTTTGAATATGCACTATGCTTCTTACAAAGAAATGAACTAGATTAACTAAATGGACTAGATTTACCAACTGACTGACATGACATGTTATCATATATTATGTTCGTGGATCAATGTTACACATTCGTTATTTTCGAAAGTGACTCACACTTGGCTGTTTTCAGATTTTTACTTTACTTTGACTAAATACAAACCTTTGTAACGAATTTCAGATCGGTACGATCATTCGAAGATATATTATATAAATATAGATAAACTAGCTTCCGCCAGCGGCTTTGCCCGCGTGGTGTGTTGATAAAAAGTAGCCTATGTGTTAATCCAGGGTATCACCTATCTACATACCAAATTTCAATCAGATCGGTCCAGCCGTTTTTGCGCGATTGAATAACAAACATACATCCATACATTCTCACAAACTTTCACATTTATAATATAAGTAGGATTTATAATAAATTTACACCGGGTATAAATTTACACCTTCATTATTTTGAAACCGACTCACACTTGGCCATTTTCAGATTTTTCCCTTTACCTCGACATAAAGACCTACCTCCATGCCAAATTTCAAGTCAATACGACCATTGGAAGTGGTCTAGGTTTTTGATGAGTGAGTCAGTCAGTCAGTCAGTGAGTGTATAGTAAAAATAGCCATTTTTTGACGTCAATATCTCAAGACCTAGTATAGGTATATTAATGAAATTTTGTATTTTAGATAAGTGAGGGGGTCTCAACAGATACTAGAAATTTGATATGCTTAAATAAAATAGATTTTGAGTTATAGGGGGGTCGAATTTGGCCCGAAATGGTTCGTGTAATATATAACCCACGGCCGGTGTGTCGCTTTTTTTGCTCGAACTTGGCGGACACACTGCCGTGTGTCTAGATCTAGTAGAAATAAAATTTTTCACAATAACCCAATTACTTACCCTGAATAAACAGCACTTTTCGAACATCAAAATTATATGAAATAGCCCCCAAAAATGCCCACCCTTCACCACTTCCTATATGTTTTTGCTGGGAAGAAGTGGCGTAACAAATTAAGCTCCCCAGCAATTATATTCTAAAGTAACTAATACAGTTATCTGAGTGTTTTTGACTTCCTCGTTGGTCTAGTGGTGGCAAGCGCGGCTGCTGTACCCGAGGTCTCGGGTTCGATTCCCGGGTCGGGCCGAAATCGCTTTGTGGGTTTTCTTAAACTTTCACAAAGCAGCCCGTAGTCTGGAAGTTGGCGATTGATTCACCCGTGCATTGGAGAGCACGTAAATGTCGGCCCTACTTATGATCTCTCTCCGGTGGTGTCGGATTGCCGTCCCATCGCGCTATGAGAGTGAAGCAATAGTGAGTGCACCTGTGTCTGCGCAAATGCTCGTGCACTATAATATGTTCTGCGCAGCTGACTGATCTCTTTAAATGAGAACAGCCGCCGTGGCCGAAATCGGCCGTGGACGCGATCATCAGTTATCTGTGCTTATACAAATATTTTCTTTCACAGCCAGTCTTCAATAGCATCCGAGACTGCATCAGCTCAACGCACCAAACAACTAATGCATAGAGACACATACATCATACTAATATTAACTCTCACAGACGGACAAACGCTCACATACAGACTATCTTATGAGAAATTCCATGAACTTAGGTATACTATAGCTAGCGCTTTGAAAAGTATGATCGTTTTAGAACGTAGGAAGTGTATGAAGAGGGAATGACATAAGTTTTCTTGGGGGTAGACTGGTGCCTGTCTTTCTCTCTCTCTTTTGAAGTATGCTGTATGTACATGGAGTACAAAATGATTAGCGGAGGTGCTGTAACGGAAAATCTCCTAAGAAAAGCCCGAAAAAATACGGGTGTTCGGGAACGTTACTGTCTTTGCCCTTATAAATCAAAATCAAAAGTCATATATTCAAAATAGGCTGAAAATCAGCACTTTTCGAACGTCAAATTTACAAAGACAGCCCCCAAAACGCCCGCCCTTCACCTATCCTTCATATACGCTTTGGATCCTTTGTAATACCAAAAATCGTTGACAGTTGTCACAAAGAACCCGAACGCCTTGTTAATTCACTCGTAACTGCCAGTTTTGGTCATGTCCCACTGTATATATTTGACCTAGAAGGCGGCTGGCCTACCTGCCTTATGGCATCTCCGCTCATCTATCCTTACTCCGCGTGTATGTAATAGAAAGATGAAGATAGTTTTGGTACTGTCCCTCTTAAATAGGAGTTGTTGAGTTAAAGCAATAAAAATAGCTTGCATATGCTCAAGTTATGATATGAATCTTGAGCGCTGACCTTCACCTGCGCAGAAGTTATTTATTGGGTCCCTTTTGTGGTATGAAGTGAGGCGCTAGGGCGGGCTAAAGCGGTGATTGGCCCGCAGCGCATCGCGTCATAGCCGTCACTCGGGATTGGTTCTTTGCTAGTAAATCACTTCTGCGCAGATGTAGGTCAGAGCTCAAGATTCATGCCGATAACTATACAAAATAGTAGATATGTCGTAGTTTATGGAGACTTAAGGTACGTTTTAGAAGCAAGCTGCCGACTGCAACTTGCAGCGACCGCGTGAAATCGGTCGATATCTGAAGCCGACTGCTGTCGCTTTCATCCGAAACGATGTCATGTAAATATTATAAGTACTGGTTTGAATGTATTAACATGACATAGTATGTATATACGTGCAGCTGCGACCGACTTCATGCGTTCGCGGCATGTGCGGTCGACAGTTGCAGTCGGCAGCTAGCATTCAAAAATTACCTTAAAGCATGTTTAGTGTATGTCACGTCACATTCCACTAGTTTATCATTATCTAATATTTTGTTATAACAAGAAAGCTAATGTACATTTCGAATCATAAATAAAAATAGTCGTTAATATTTGAATGAATAATAATTTATTGATTAAGTAGGTAGTATTAGGTAATTAAATTGTAAAAATTATGAGACTTGAAAAGCTCATTTATCATGTTTGAAAGTCCCTTCTTGAAAGTCGGGTAAAATAATTGTTTACTATTTAATCTGCTTAATTTCTTGCCATGCAAATGGTGAATTATTTTGAATAGAGCACGTTTTAACGAAATTGCTAATGGTTCTATGTCTCTAGCGGTGCTAATCGCAATGTTTTGATAAAGGTGCTATATAGAAATGTTATGAAATTATTATCTTTTGTCAATATTTTTTGGCAAAAAATACCATTCGTATATTTGTAACATAGAAATATTAGATTTTGGCAATAGATTTGATACGCAATTATTAAGCAAAAGAAGGCTCCATGTAGCCAGCTGTTAATGACAATTCTGGACTAAAAGCATGGAAAATAATTTATTAAAAAGTTAATGCACCCGTTGTTTGAAAAGAATAAACTTGTGTCACTAATTTAATAATGATGTAAAACAATAAAGAATCTTGTTATAGTATATTTTTTTATTAATAAAACTATGAACAATATTTAGCGATGTTTCTTTTTTACCTATCCAGTAGTACCCCTGAAGTAGATGTTACTGTTATAGCCTTTTCATCGTCCCACTGCTGGGCTGCGGCCTCCTCTCACACGGAGAAGGATTGAGCGTTAATCACCACGTGTGCGAGATGCGGGTTATGAAGTAGATGATTGTATTCTGCTGAAATTTCCTCTATTTTGTACAAATTTCACAGAAATGTCCTAGTATAATAATCTTCCACGCCGATTTCGGCAACGGCGACCACTTCGACCCTAATGGCGTGCGTGTGCTCTCATGTGGCTGGAGTATCCAATTTTGTGCGTGAAAGTCCGCGCACACTGCGGACATGTCAGGGTACCAGCCACAAAGTTGTAGTTGATAGCTACAGGTGGTCGAGCTTTCAACTCATCTCGTTTGGCATCCAACTCAGAAAGTCGGCGTGCTTCAAAGTCAAAGACTTTGGCTTTAATGCGGCTTCTCCAGTCTCTGCGGTTGGATGCCAGATTCTCCCACTGAGACGGGTCAATGGAACAGCTTTTCATGTGACGCTTCAGCACATCCTTGTATCGCAGCAGCTGTCCGCCACGTTTCCGCTTGCCCTCCTGCAACTCGGAGTAGAGGATGCGCTTGGCCACTCTAGTATCCGGCATGCGCAGTACATGCCCGCACCAACGAAGCTGTCTCCTCATGAGGTATGCTTCAATGCCACCTACATTGGCTTTCCTCAACACTTCTGTGTTACGCACACGATCAAACCAACGGATATTTAATATTTTGCGCAGACATTTGAGGTGGAAGCGGTCTAGTTGCTTGATGTGGCGTCGGTACGGTGTCCATGTTTCCGCTGAGTAGAGTATACAAGGCAACACAACTGCCATATACACAGAAACCTTTGTGGATATCTTTAGGTCATGGGAGCTGAAGACCTTCTTGTCGAATTTGCCGAAAGCAGCGGCTGCAGCACCAATTCTGCTATTGATTTCGGCGTCAAGGTCGCACTTTGCTGTTATAGTGCTCCCCAAATATCGAAATTTATCGACCTGCTTCAGGACATCTTCACCAAGCATAATGGTCAGTTCTTGACGTCCGTGATTATCTGAAGACATTACTTCTGTCTTTTTGATGCTGATTTTTAGACCAAATGTACAGCACTGCTTGTGAAGGTTCGTGACTAGCTGTTGCAGGACTTCAGGGGATTCAGCCACGAAACAGAGGTCATCTGCATACATAATGTCCTGTATATGTGCATAGGACACCTTTGTGGTCGCCTTGAGTCTATTCAGGTTGAAAAGTTTGCCGTCAGTCCGATAACGAATACGAACTCCTTCAGGAGAAGAATTCAATACTTCCCGGACTACAACTGCGAAATATAATGCAAACAATGTGGGAGCCAGGACACAACCTTGCTTCACTCCACAGGTGACGGAGAAGAAGCTCGATTGGTCATCTTCAACCGCTACACAACATTGCATGTCATCGTGCAGGAGTCGCAGGAGTCTTATGAACTTCTCTGTACACCCCAACCTTCTCAGTACCTTCCAGAGGGCCTCGCGAGGGACGCAGTCAAAGGCTTTTTCCAGATCAATAAAGCAGAGATACAAGTGCTGTCCCTGCTCTCTACTTTTTTCCTGGAGTTGACGGACTGCGAATATTGCCTCACAAGTTCCTCTGTCTGGTCTGAAACCAAATTGGGTTTCCGGCAGAATCTTTTCAGAGAGGTTCCTGAGGCGGTTTAGAAGTACTCTGGCGAAGACTTTTCCAGAGACAGAGAGCAGTGAAATACCGCGGTAAGAACCACATTCCGACCGGTCGCCTTTGTTCTTATAGAGAGCCCTGACGCGTGATAACTTAAAAGTTTCAGGAACTTGTTCTTTCTCCCACATAAGCACAAACATTTCCCAGACGCGCGAATGCAGTTCCTCGCCGCCGTACTTCAGAAGCTCACCTGGTATAAGGTCTAGGCCAACCGCACGCTGATTTTGCTGTTGTTTGATGGCACAAAGCACCTCATGTTTAGACAAGGCATCATCCAATTCTTCTGCTATTTGAAGTTGAGGCAAACTGTCTATGTAGTGTAGATCGGCTGTTCGATCTACATTAAGTAGATTATTGAAGTGTTCTGCCCAACGATCTAACACTTCATTTTTGCTTTTCAGCAGACTTTTACCATCCAGCGACTTCAGTGGTACCTTTATGAAGTTGGTGGTACCCAGGAGATTGCGAATTTCGCTATAGAAATCACCGAGCTGATTACTATCAGCAAGCGACTGGATGTATTGAGCCTTGTCTTGCCACCATTTATCTTTAGTGTGTCTCGTGAGTTTACGCAACTCACGGTCACTCTCTCTTATAAGTGCGCTGTTATTACTGCGCCTGAGAAGGTCTCGGTGTTTGGCAATAGCTTTAGAAAGAACTTCATCGTTCTCATCAAACCAGTCTTGCTTGCGTTTATTTTTTAGCCCTATGGTGTTAATGGCTACGTCAAGAATGGACGACGATAAAGCGTTCCAGTCTGCATCAATATCACCGGTATTTTGATGAGAGTGTATATCACATGCCAGCGTTTCAGCGTATTTGCTTCGGGGTCCCGGATGTTTGAGTTTCTCAATGTTTATGTTCTGAGGCTTTTTCCTGCTAGCCCTGAATGGTCGCCGAAGGCAAAGACGCAGTTTGGTGACAATTAGTCTATGGTCCGTCCAGCAATGAGCACCGCGCATAACACGAGTGACTAGGACCTGAGAGATGTCTCGCTGCCTCGTGATGGCATAGTCAATGAGGTGCCAGTGCTTAGAACGTGGGTGCATCCACGTAGTTTTGTGCTTAGCAGCAAGGCGAAACATGGTGTTTGTGATTGCAAGTTGGAATTGAGCACATAAACTAAGCAGCAACTGGCCATTAGAGTCGATGTTGCCTACCCCATGTCTACCCAAAACTTTAGGCCACGCTTCATAATCTTGACCAACTCTAGCATTGAAGTCCCCTAACAAGAGAATCTTTTCTCTGTTCGGTATTTTATGGAGACATTGTGTAAGTTCTTCATAAAATTTATCCTTGATGTCGTCAGAACTACCTAGCGTCGGTGCATAGACACTGATAACATTAAGGAAATTGTCACCGTCTAAGTGAAGGCGCAATGTGGTTATACGGTCCGAGATGTGGATTGGACATTCTTGAAGTGTCTTCACAAGATTATTCTTGATCACAAAACCAACTCCCGACCTTCTTGGTTCTGTTGCAGCAGTGCCCTTCCAGTAGAAAGTGTAGCCACCGCCATGCTCGACTAGCTCGCCCTCATCGGCAAGGTGGGTTTCGCTTACAGCAGCTATATCAATGTTGTAGCGGCGGAGTTCTCGAGCAACTATGGCTGTTTTCCGTTCTGGGCAGGCGTTTGTCTCGCGGTCGAGAAGGGTGCGAACATTCCATGCACCAAAAGTCAGTAAAGGTGTTTTACGTTTATTAATGTTGTTGTGTCGACCACGAATAAAAAGATGCGGAAGCAGCCGTGGTTACTGCTATCCAAAGAGTGTTTGGGGTGAGCATTTTTTTAGGGCACCTTTTCTAGCCCCCTCCCAGGCTGAGCAAGGAAAGCAGTGCTCCCCTAAAAAGGGCTGCTTTGTCGCTCTGGGTGCTGCCGGATTCCCTCTGTCCCCCCAGCTCAAAGAGAAAACGACCACGGCATGTACTCACACCCCCAGAGCCGCTAGTGTGCAGGTCTCAGACAAAGCTCAGGTTGCATCAGCCCGAACCTCTCTACCTCAACCTATCGCCACTAGTCTTCGCCAAATCGGGGTCCATTATACGGAAGCAGTCAGATGCGCAGGATATATTACAGTGCTCAAACATACGCGCAAACGCAAGAGCACTCTCTCGTCTAACATCCCTTTATCCGATGGAACGGTGAACCGCTACGATCGGAGAGATGTTAGATGCAGCAGTTTGACATACGATAACACGATCCCTATCGCTGCCTCTAGGCCTTCCTGCGATGCCTCGGTGTCTTGCCACCAGTGGTGGTCTGCTATTTAGCCAAGACACAATTTCGGGGGATTTCCGATCAGGCTTGGGAGATGTTGTTACCA
Source organism: Helicoverpa zea (assembly GCF_022581195.2). Taxonomy (NCBI): domain Eukaryota; kingdom Metazoa; phylum Arthropoda; class Insecta; order Lepidoptera; family Noctuidae; genus Helicoverpa; species Helicoverpa zea. The sequence goes on along the minus strand of NC_061481.1, from coordinate 5,295,053 downwards.
AGCGCCGGCGCCGACGGTAGCCGCCGCGCTACTGACGGCGCTCGCCACCGTGCGACACTGTGCACGACACTGTGGCGCCCTCCAGCGGACACGGACACGCCAGGTACTGTGGAGAGCCTGCTGGCGCACACGTCCGGCGCCGGCGGTGACCGCCGCGCTACTCTGCGACAGTCCTAGTATACCTTTGTGTATGTGAAAATATCTCGATATTTTACCGAATTTCTTAGCTTAGTAGATGGTTTTCCCACAAAAAAAAAAACACCTTAGATTCAAATAAGTCATGGTGGCCTAGTGGGTAAAGGACCAACCTCTCAAATATGAGGGCGTGGGTTCGATCCCAGGTCAGGCAAGTAAGTACAAATACATCTTTTCTAAGTTTGTATGTACTTTCTAAGTATATCAGACACCACTGACTGTGTTGCGGATGGCACGTTAAACTGTAGGTCCCGGCTGTCATTGAACATCCTTGGCAGTCGTTACGGGTAGTCAGAAGCCAGTAAGTCTGACGCTAGTCTAACCAAGCGGTATTGGGTTGCCCGGGCAACTGGTTTGAGGAGGTCAGATAGGCAGTCGCTTCTTGTAAAGCACTGGTACTCAGCTGAATCCGGTTAGACTGGAAGCCGACCCCAACATGGTTGGGAAAAAGGCTCGGAGGATAATGATGTAAATAAAAGTACACAATAGTTAGCTTGAAAGTTTATTCTGTCACTATGTCGGGTGTTCGCTTGTGCAGGCGGGCGGTGTGAGCGCGTAACGCGTCGCGGCTGCTATAGCGGCGGCGACACTCCGCGCATGCGTGCTGGCGGCCCGCGCCGTGACCGGCGGTGAGGTGGACCGACAGCGAGGAGAGCGTTACGAACCGTTGCGGACAGTGGGGGCATTCGTATCTAAAGGAAAAACAGAAAAAAAGAACAAAACTTAAAGATGGCGGGTATAACCCGATCGATGACAAAACATCGATATTTACTGTAAAATGTTCACAGTATATAGGTATAGCCGTTTTCCCGCTACGACGTCCCGTGTGAACTACTGGGGCCCGATTCTCCTAAGTTAATAATGTCAAAATCGAATAGAAATCGAATCGCAATATGATCGTAATAGCAGTTTAACCATATCGGGCATTCTGCTACTAATAAAAGACCAATCGTATTCGATTGACATTTGATTGGTGTGCGATTGGTCTGCTACTTTGGTAATTTTGGTCTGTACGGTAGTTTGCTGTACAATCATTTTGCAATCGTAAATCATTTGCAGACAAAATGATTCATTATTGAATGACAGAAAAGGATAAAAACGTTTATAACAAAGAAAAAATAGCGGAATGCCACATACGCTTCAATCGTAATCGAGTCGGGATTGGATCTCAGTCGAATCGAGTCGAACGTGAATCGTATGTCGCTTAAGTAAAATTAGGAGAATCGGGTCCCTGGACAGTACCGCGATAAAATATAGCCTACTTATGTTACTCGGGAAAAATGTAGCTTTCCAATAGTAGAAGATATTTTTAAAACATTACAAACAAAAATAATAAAAACTCCTCTTTATAATATAGGTATAGATAAAAAAAAAAAAAAAAAAAAAAAACAAAAAACCCGAAAAAATAGATAACACTAAACTTTGGAATCTGCCATGAGTTTGCATACCGATGCATAAGCATGAGATCGGAAAGGTGAGACCTATGCTGCATGAGTTAAGGCTAAAGTAGTTTTTTTTTTAACATCTGTTTGAAAATTGCATGTAAAAATTCGTAGTAAACAGTTGTTTTGAGAAAACTGACGTTGATCTTATTGGGCCTAAGCCTACGTACAGAACACAATAACTTAACTCAAAATGACGGAAAAAATATTAACGGCCAGTTTCTTCATCAAAAGTTAAAGTTAAAGTAATGTCTAAAGTAAAAGTAACGGTCAAATTCGTTTTTTCAAGGCTAAAGTGACAGCAAAACTAATAGAAAAATTTAATTTAACCGTTACTTTTACTTTAGACATTACTTTAGCCATAACTTTAACTTTAACTTTTGATGAAGAAACTGGCCGTAAGTGACATAAAATAACTTACTTGTAAGATGACGAGTCTCGATGTCTTTTAGCCTTTTTGAAGTGCAGTCGTAAACTTTCCTGCAAGCAGAAAGATTACGTTATAATCTCATCATCATCTCTCGAGCCTTTTCCCAACTATGTTGTGGTCGGCTTCCAGTCTCACCGCATGCAGCTGAGTACCAGTGTGCCACAAGGAGCGACTGCCTATCTGACCTCCTCAACTCAGTTACCCGGGCAACCCGATACTACTCGATAACTCTGGTTGTTAGACTTAGGGCCCGTTCAGACAGACCGGCTCGGAGAGGAGAGCAAATTCTTAATACGTTGAAAATCGAGTACTTAGTATTTGTAGTGAGGTTCATTTTTGCATGCGCATCGCTGTTGTCATTAAGAATGCTTGAAGGCGCTCGGTGTGAAATAATAAGAGGAGCTGACTGACTCCGACCGCGTACTTTTGGCTCCGATTGCATGCTCTTTCAGCCGATCGGAGCCGATTCTGGTCAATGTGAATAGAAGAATGCGCGCCGATGCTTGGTGAATGGACTCTTACTGGCTTCTGACTACTCGATGTGTATTGTGTAGATTAAATGTTACAGGCACGGCTGCTGAGCACGAGGTCTCGGGTTCGATTCCCGAGACAAGAAATCGCTTTGCGGGTTTTAGAAACTTACACAAAGCAGCCTAGAATCTGGAAGTTGGTGATTGATACACCCGTGCATCGGAGAGCACGTAAATGTCGATCCTGCTTGTGATCTCTCTTCGGTGATGTCGGATTGCCGTCCCATCCTGCTATGACAGTGAAGGAATAGTGAGTGCACCTGTGTCCAAGCAAATGTGCGTGCACTATAATATGTCCTGCGCAGCTGGCTAATCTCCTTACATGAGAACAGCCGCCGTAGCCGATAATCGTCTAGGAGGACATCATCATACTCACCGGCGACTTGAACCTCACGTCACATTCGACGCAGTAGTAATCCTCTCGCTCGTGAACGCATTCAATGTGTTTGTGTAGCAATGAAGGATATATGAACTGTTTGCTGCATTGCGGACATTGAAGGCGCTTGGATTTGTCGTGACGTCTGTAAGTGAAAATGTATGTACCTATTTAAGTGTGTGAAGATAACGGAATATTTGTTAGAAAACATTTTCCTAACAGTAAATATATCGGCATGTGTATCTTAAATTGTTATCACACAAAATTAATTATTAAAAACACACGCTAGTCATGTGTTGTCATCAGAATTCAGAGCGTGTGCAAAAATCTTAATCGAAGACCGGGAAGTGGGTCAAATTAAGATTCTAAGATATTCTTACATACATAGTTACAAGTGAAGTTAATATAAGCGTGTTAAAAATAAACAAACTCCTTCTTTTTGGGAAGTGGGTTGAAAAGGTTTTAAAGGTAAATTTAAGAATACTCACATGGTATGCACTCGCAGCGACTCGACAGTATTGAACAGTTTGCCGCAACGGTGGCAAGCGTGACGCTCGCTGTTGTCGTGTGTTTTCACGTGGCGCTGTATTACTGTGCGTTTGCTACAACAAAAAGTAAATATTTGTAGGTATGTGAAATACCCAAATTTGGTATTAAAATTAACCTAACTTAAGTTATCTTGGAATTCCATCCATCAATCACGGTCCTTGAGTTGTCCGTCTTCAGATGTAGGCCTAATCCAAATCTTGCATCATGGAATCCAATGGAATATTATTTGATTCATATTTAATGAGCCAATCTAGACACACGGCAGTGTGTCCGCCAAGTTCGAGCAAAAAAAGCGACACACCGGCCGTGGGTTATATTACACGAACCATTTCGGGCCAAATTCGACCCCCCTGTAACTCAAAATCTATTTTATTTACGCATATCAAATTTCTAGTATCTATTGAGACCCCCTCACTTATCTAAAATACAAAATTTCATTAATTTACCTATTGTAGGTCTTGAGATATTGACGTCAGAAAATCGCTATTTTTACTATACACTCACTGACTGACTGATTCACTGACTCACTCATCAAAAACCTAGACCACTTCCAATGGTCGTATTGACTTGAAATTTGGCATGGAGGTAGGTCTTTATGTCAAGGTAAAGGGAAAAATCTGAAAATGGCCAAGGCCATACCCGGTGTAAATTTATACCCCTAAGGAACTAAAACGAACTAAATTTATCTATATTTATATAATATATCTTCGAATGGTTTGTATTTAGTTTAGTTAGAAGTAAAATAGTGTAGTTAGAAGTAAAATAAAAATCTGAAAACGGCCAAGTGTGAATCACTTTCGAAAATAACGAATGTGTAACTTTGATCCACGAACATAATATATGATAACATGTCATGTCAGTCAGTTGGTAAATCTAGTCCATTTAGTTAATCTAGTTCATTTCTTTGTAAGAAACATAGTGCATATTAAAAAATCTAAAAGATAGTATAAATGAGACATTCCTTTAACTAACTTCATCATAAGAAGAAAATAAAATAAACAACCTTACAAAAATAAATGAAATCCCACCCAAAACAAAAATGTGAAAGACTGCCAAGTTCGATAATATGGGAATGCTTCGCCTATAAAAGAAGTGAGGTCTGAATAAGTACCAAGTTCCATACACATACCTCAGCTAAAAATAGTTACTTTTTAATGATGTTACTTGGCAAGTTTTAATAGAAAATTAAATACTTGATTCATTGCGTTTAGTAGGTTTATAACAAGGTGTATGAAAACTTTCCAAGTAACATCATTAAAAAGTAACTATTTTTAACTGAGGTATGTGTATGGAACTTGGTACTTATTCAGATCTCACTTCTTTTATAGGCGAAGCATTCCCATATTATCGAACTTGGCAGTCTTTCACATTTTTGTTTTGGGTGGGTTCAAAGTATACAATATGTAATAAAAACTCTGTCAATTTATTTTACGATTGCACTAAAATTATTTTGTATAATTTATTAAAGGCGCGGCGGGACGGGACGGGACGCGACACTGAGCAGTTGTAATGTACTAGATATTACGGAGGCCGCCACACAGAGCCGTCCCGCTCGACGCGACGATCTAGTACATAGTGTCGCGTCGCCGTCCCGTCCCGCCGCGCCGCGCCCGCTGTGTGCAGAGACCTTATTAGCTTAATTTGCATAGCTTTCTCGGGAATAGAGAGAAAGCTTCTGTAATTAATTTTATTCTCTTTTAGAAAGAGTGTCCATGGAGTTTTTAGCCGGTTCTTCTCCATGAGACCAAATCTTTGGATCCGTGCAGCTAGTTTGACGTTTCGAAGGAGTTTTCATAGGCCTATTTGGAATAAAAAAATGACTTTGACTTTGATGATGACGGGTTGTATACGTACTTGGTAGTGAAGTGACACTTATGGCAGGAGTAGGCGGTGGGTCGGGCGGTGTGAGAGATGGCGTGATGCTCGAGTAGATGCTGTCGCGAGAGCCGAACCACGCCGCAGAGCTTGCATTTATATCTGTTAATGTGGGGTCACTATTACAAAAACTCCATTTTGAAAAATAACTTCAGGTTTCGTACATCCCAAGTTGTGGGACTTCAGAAGGGACATGGTGGGTTTTCCTCACTAAGATACTGATACACTCCCCCACATTTAGTTATTTCTAAAAATGATCATTTTCTTAGCCAGTTCCCTTTCTTGGTGCCGACTTCCAGTCTAACCGGATGCAACTGAGTACCAGTGTGCTACAAGGAGCGACTGCCTATCTGACCTCCTCAACCCAGTTACCTGGGCAACACGATGCCCCTTGGTAAGACTCAGGCTTCTGACTACCCGTAACGACTGCCAAAGATATTCAAATGCCAATGTCTCAACTGCTTGCGGCTAGACTGGAAGCCAACCGCGAAACATAGTTGGGAAAAGGTTAGGCAGATGATGACATGAGAGAGAACATAATTTAGTCCATAGGGGAGTAAACAAGGCAACAAGGAGTAGGGGAGTAAAAAAAGGCGTGGTGGCCTAGTGGGCAAAGAACCAACCTCTCAAGTATGAGGGCGCGGGTTCGATTCCAGGTCAGGCAAGTACCAATGCAACTTTTCTAAGTTTGTATGTATTTTCTAAGTATATCTTAGACACCAATGACTGTGTTTCGGATGGCATGGACGACTGTAGGTCCCGGCTGTCATTGAACATCCTTGGCAGTCGTTACGGGTAGTCAGAAGCCAGTAAATCTGACACCAGTCTAACCAAGGGGTATCGGGTTGCCTGGGTAACTGGGTTGAGGAGGTCAGATAGGCAGTCGCTTCTTGTAAAGCACTGGTACTCAGCTGAATCCGGTTAGACTGGAAGCCGACCCCAACATGATTGGGAAAAAGGCTCGGAGGATGAAATGTACAGGCACATTGTTGTTGGTCTATTTCCAACTACGTTGAGGTGGCTCAGTCGCAAAGAGTACATAAGGGTGTATATAGGAGGAAGGATTTATAGGGGGTAATTCCTAAATATATATATATATATATGTATAAGGAAAGTACATAGGGAGAGTTCATGTAGAGAGGATGCAAAGAAATACACATAAATAAAGAATAAGTGTAATGTTAGTAGTAAATTAGGCTTGTGCCCACTACGCTAGATCAGCCGCGGCACTTACCATAGTTGGGAAAAGAGGGGATTACATAGGTGTAGTATATAAGGAAATACATACATATATGTATAGGGAAAGGACCTAAGGAAGACCATAAGAGAATCCACAAAAACCTATACAAATAAAAATGAATTGTTGTTCGTTAATCTGATTAAAACTCGAGAACGGCTGGGCCGATTGAGCTGATTTTGATTTTAAAATGTTTGTAGAGGTCCAGGGAAGGTTTGAACGATACGAAGTTCGGGGGGTCAGCTAGTAAGAAATAAACATAACGTCACAAGTTAATTATATAAATCTGCTACTACACTTACCTAGTAGTATGTGACTTGATGTGTCCTCTCAGTGAGACGGGGCTGGGACAATACTGCGAGCAGATCTCACACTCGTATGTGCCGTGCTCCTGAAATATAACATTATTAGCTCAGCAATGTTGTAAAACTGCAGTTGGGAGCAGTCCTGGATTTATGAATAGGCCGTATAGGCCGTGGCCTAGAGGCGGCAGCGTCACAGGGGCGGCAGATTTCAGAATATAATAGTTATTTGTTATACAAGAGTGCAAAGTTGCTTTTTAACCGCGGCCTCAATTTTGATGACCGAGCAAGCGAAGGATTCTAAAATTGAAACACGAGCGTAGCGAGTGTTTCAATAATTAGAATCCTGAGTGATAGCGAGGGAAGCAAAAGAGCACAAGGTGAAAAATCTTTGCACTCGAGTGCAACACGTAACTTTTCATCCCACCTCATCGAGGAAATTTCTAAACTCAAAAAAAGAAAATGGCACGCACGTCATACATGGCAAATTAAAAAGATGTACCTATTAAAATTTATTTATGCAAAAACTCAGTTTAAAATGTAATGAGGTTTAAAATCGACCTCAAAACAATAAAAAATAATAATTTCATCCCACTTCATCGAGGAAATTACTAAATGCAAAAAAACAAAATGGTGCGCACATATGAGTTTCAAAATAAAAATAAGTACCTACCTATTAAAGTTCATTTATTTGAAAACTCAGTTTAAAAATGAAACGAGGTTAAAAATGTATGTAAAAACAATAAAAAAAAAATTACTTAGTTAATTGAATAACTATTTTAAGCAGTATTTTATTTGTTTAATATGTATTTGTTTGAAAAGTCTTATCAAGATTGTCACAAATGGAGTATTGCACACGATGTTCTAAATTCAAATCACTTTGCCGCTCTAGAGGATAAAAACGGCTTTTGCGCTCAGATATCAAAGGGTAAAACTACTCTTTCCGAGATGGTGGGATGAAAAAGTAGTTTTATTTAAATGAGATTTTTGAATGATTAATTTAGCGTTTGAATTATAAAAGCACGGGATATTTTCTTCTCAGTATAAGAAGAGGTCTGTGTCGGACGACAAAAACCACAAAAAATAATGTTGTCTCTCGACTTTTCTCACAACCTTCTTCTTCTTACTTCTGTCGTTTTCAGACAAGTCTTCTAAAATTCTTAACTAAACTGTCACTGTTACAGCCTTTTTATCGTCCCACGGTTGGGCTGCGGCCTCCTCTCACACGGAGAAGGATTGAGCATTAATCACCACGCTTGCTCAATGCGGGTTGCTGATTTCAGACTTTACAGTCCAGGTTTCCTCAAGATGTTTTCCTTCATCTTTTTATCAGCCATTGGTGTCCAAGATATACTTAGAGAATACATACAAACTTAGAAAAGTTGCAATGGTACTTGCCTGACCTGGAATCGAACCCACGCCCTCATACTTGAGAGGTTGGTTCTTTACCCACTAGGCCATCACGACATTCTTAACTAAAAAAAATAATAATTTCTAACTCACCAAGGAATGTTTTTCCATATGTGTCTGCAGCACATCTTCGAAGTTAAACCCCTTGACGCATTTGTGACATTTGTATGGCGCTCTCAGGTACGACTGCTCTTTAGCCTTCTCCTGTAACTCCGCTATAACCTGACAATTTCAAACATAAATAAATACCCAATATTTAGTACTAGCTTCCGCCCGCGCTTCACCCGCGTAGAGTTCGGTTATGTCGCGTTTCCAAGAGAATTCTTCAAAAGTCCGGGATAAAAACTATCCTATGTTCTTTCTCAAGATCAACTCTATCTCTGTACCAAATTTTATTTAAATCAGTTCAGTGGTTTAGACGTGAAAGCGTAACAAACAGACAGACAGACAGACAGAGTTACTTTCGCATTTATAATATTAGTAGCGATGGGAACGGGTAGTTTTAGCCGCTTAATATGTTTTTATTTTCTAAAGCCGATTTAAATACACGCATAGGAAGTGGTTAAGGGTGAGTGTTTTCGGGGCTGTCTCGTGTAATTCTGACTTTCGAAAAGTGCCTACTTTGAATAAATGATTTTTAATTTTTAAATGAAACTTGGCACACAGATATTCTAGAGCTTGAGAAAGTACTGAGCTCTTTTTTATCTACCTACCTACTCAAATGCAGCAAAGGTCCCAGAGGCATAAAAGAGACAGTTGCCATGCAACCAAACTTACACTCGAAATGTGCATATGCAGGAGAGCGGGACCTTTGCTGCATATGCAAAAGAGTAGGTAGGTAGATAAAAAGGGACTTAGTACTTTTCTTAAACAAATATTTTTCCTTTAGAAAACTATCATTCTCTGCGAGTAACATAGGCTATATTTTATCCCGGTGCGGGCAGTAGTTGACGCGGGTGAAACCAATTGTATACATAATATAATATGCAAGGGGTTGATTTGCATCTGTGCAATATTTCAGGAGGTTGATATAGAATACGAAAATAGTCGATTGGAATTACGGTAGACGGGAAATACCTATCTAATATGAGCTGCTTTTTATGTCTTTGTAATTTCATAGTAGGCATTTCAGAAATAACCCAATTTTATGAATAATCGTTGCGTATGCTTTGTGTTTGCATTTGTGTGAGACCACAGTTCCGTTTTAAGGCCAGTAACACACGCGCCGAGTTAAAATAAGACAGGTGTCACTGACTGATTTCCGAAAAAAAAAGAAAAAAAATACGTACCAATTTGTTTGTTGATTTGCTTCGAGAATCACTAGGATAATTACGTCCTTGAATATTGTACGGATGCAAATCAACAGCTTGTAGATGGAAAATTCTCACCTGTTCTTTAGTTAACTTAATAACAATATATTCATCAGTCTCCTGCACCATGCGAGAAGAGAATCCTTCTCTCAAAACCTTCTTCTTCTTACTTCTGACCTTGTCAGAAGTTTCTTCTGTGACTTCCTGCTTTATTACATCCGGTTCTACCTTGATTTCTATTTCTGGTGGTGGCTACAAATATATAAGTAATTTAACTTTGCAAAATACTGTAATATTGTAAACTGGTATAGTTACCGGCACGGATATTGAGCTCTCGGCGGAAGAGTGGGGATAGCTTTGCGCACTGTACATATATGGCAATCCTTACTAATATTATAAATCGGAAAGTGAGTTTGTTTGTTTGTTTGTTTGTTTGTTCCGCTTTCACGCCGTAACTACTGAACCGATTGCTTTGAAATTTTGCAGACGTAAAGTTAGAAGTCCGGATTAAATAATAGGGTACTTTTTATCCCGAAAAAAATAGATATTCCCGAGGGAAAACAAAAATATTGTTTGCTTGATGGATGGATTGTAGATGGCGCTGTGTGTCGTTTAAAACAAGGTAATATATTGCAAACGAAACAAAACTAAAAGTAGGTGTTCCGGTGATGCTCATGCGTAATCTCGATGCCCCTAGACTGTGTAATGGTACCAGGCTGCGTGTCACTCAGCTTGGGTGGAACATTATTACAGCCACTATTTTAACTGGCGCAGCAAAGGGTGAAAGTGTACTCATTCCTCGGATTCCGATTATTCCAACAGACCACCCATTTCAATTTAAAAGACTACAATTTCCTATAAGGGTTTCATTTGCAATGACCATTAATAAAGCACAAGGCCAAACTCTAAGGGTTGCTGGAGTACACTTAGAAAAACATTGTTTTTCGCATGGTCAGCTCTATGTAGCGTGTTCCCGGGTTTCCAGTGCCCAAAATCTGCATGTTTTTGCTCCACAAGGGAAAACGTATAATATAGTGTACCATTCAGTTTTGGTTTAACAACTAATCGTATCCAGTGTTACATCGCGCTTCTTAGATTTTTCCGTGGGAATGAGAAGTTTTCTTATAGTTGTGATTTATACCGCAATATAACCGAATTCCACGCGGGCGAAGCCGCGGGCGGAAAGCTAGTAAACCAATAAATCGCTTCTGCGCAGGTGAAGGTCAGGGCCCAATATCCGTGCCGATAACTATACACTGATTACTGTTTACTGTTGCTGCTATAACAACCAATACTGAATACTAGAATAAAATAAATGTTTTGGACTCCAAAACAAGAAACCTGATTTTTTGTACTTATCGAACTAAAAAACAATTTGTGCTGAGTGCAAATCACACTTGTGACGATATTTATACTTTCAAGCTAAATACGCAGCGATTGAGATTTTTAAAACAGAGAAATGCGATACTCAGAAGGATTTCAATGAAACAGCAGATAAAACTTGCCTCATAACTCTCAGACTTTCTCCTCTTATTCTTATAATCATCCTGCAACATCACCAGCGGTACTTCATCATCATCATCATCACCCGCATGGTCCAACATCGCCTCATCATCATCGTTACAGTTATCACTGTACTCCGGGCCATAATACTGAGTCACGGTGTTAGAAGTTGTAATATTGTAGGTGCAGATGCGTGAGACGTAGTAATTTGATTTTGTGTCCTGAAAATTGAGTATACATATATGATAATCTAGGAATTATTACTATTTGTAAGGCCAGTTTTTTTTACTATAATAAATTGATTTATCTGTTACGCTAATCTCAAGCAGGACCTGCTGGACATATTTGAAAAATTCTCTCAATTTAAGATCTTTCTCATGGGATGGGAGACTGCTGGCTGAAGCTAGTAAAAAATGTATACACATGTATTGCTAATATTTATTTAGTAAGCATTTAATGAAAAAATACAGGTCATTATTTCTAAACAACACAAAAGCCAATAATTTACTTAAATTCAAAACATGTAGATAAATACTTAAGCAACTTATTAATGACAGTGCTTAGCAGTTTTGAAAAATATCTGTTCAGCTACGTTTGAAGTTGACTGTTCAATACATACCTCACTAACAGCACTGTTCAACATTTCATGAGCTCTCTGACACTGCTGAGAGAATCTCATACACTTGTTAAGCAACCATTTGCATACCAGACATAGATTCATGTTGTCCTCCAGAACGGAAGCCTGTAATAGTAATATAGAATGTTTTAATCAGTTTTATGGAAGTTGTGGTAGCATCCTTGGCAGTCGTTACGGGTAGTCAGAAGCCAGCAAGGCTGACACCAGTCTAACCAAGGGGTATTGGGTTGCCCGGGTAACTGGGTTGGGGAGGTCAGATAGGGCAGTCGCTCCTTGAAAAGCGTTTGTACTCAGCTACATGCGGTTAGACTGGAAGCCGACCCCAAAATAGTTGGGAAAAAGGCTCAGAGGATGATGTGGTAGCATAGTGGTGGGCCAATGTACCTTTTCTAAGTTATAGACATGTACTCACCAAGAATATTGATTATTGACAGAGTAAAGACAAAGAAAACATCAACTCAAGAATGCCTCGGTTGGTAAGATGTGTTGGGTATGGAGGCTTTTGCTCACTGATATGATAGGAAAGAATCATTTTCTTGTTTGTCTGTACTATAAACGCTAAACTATTGAACCAATTTAAAAAAATCTTTTGCTATTGGGAGGCTACACTATCCCAAGGGAAGAATTTAAAAGTTCCCCCCGGAAGCGGGTGCAACCGAGGGAAAAAGCGTTGTATTTAATGAATAAAAGTCTACGAAATCTCTTTATACACCAATGTTTTTTTTTGTCTTAACCCACAGATTTGCCAAAACGTCCGTAAATACTGGCTTAAACAGTCATAGTCTGTAAAACTGTAATTACCTAATAGTAGTTGCGATAGATGTACGCAAAAAAAAATAAAATATGTTTTCTTTCAATGTTTTGATTAAAAATACAAAAATAAAAATATAACCTTTTCTACGAGATTTCGATACGTATTTTTTTCCATTGCAGTCATTGGATAAACTGCTCCTTCTACCTGAAGACAGCCCCGACACATAATGTTCATATCAGAATTAAAATAACTATGGTTTTCAGTCATCATTAATTATTTTTTCAGTAAATTATGAATTATTATTATGAACCAAAACAAAGCCTTCGTCAGTATTAGTGATGTAACTTGTTTGAGTTTGGACTTTGACATAATTAAGGTTATCGTTGGATATGACCAATTTAGTCGATTTTAAAACCGTATTTCTGTCATAGTGTAAGGCCGTATAGAAATAAAGCTGGAAACTTATAAGCGCTTATCGGCGCTTGACAGCGGGTTACCAGACCCGCGTAGAAAAATATATGGACACTTCTTCTATCTTTGTTAATATCTGGATGATGCTGGCACGGTAGTCAGCATGACTATTTACACACAGCGTCATGCGTCTTCTGCTTAACAGGCCTCTCACATTGATTTCAAAGAATGTTGAATCGGAAAATCAAGAAACCATCCTTAGAACATTTTATATTTGCGGAATAAAAGTATGGTGTTAACAGTTTAAATAAAATAACATTTATACTTAATCACTTTAATGATTCACAATCAAATACTTATTTATCACATTCATTCAATGATAATGCTTTCGAAAAATAGAATTACTCATTGATTATTATAATCTTATAGATACCTATACCCAGTTATCGTCAATCTTAATGGCGTTTCGTCACTAACTTCGGAGCTATAGGAAGTGTATATGGCCCTATCACCCTTCCCTCATATTCTTTATAGTTATTTCTGTGCAGCCAGCTACTCGTGATATTCTAAAAGCCGCCATATTGGATGTCTATAAACCTACATAGTTTTCATAAAAATAGCTGTTGATATACAATATTTCAATATACATATTAGGTATCGTATACACTTTACATAAGACTAATTTAAAAATTGTGTCCGTTGAATTACCACAGAAAGTTTGCCGCCAAAAGTTTGCAGATTTGTTTTGAATAGGTAACTGTGTGAAAAAATACTCGTGCATCATTAAGGGTTATCTAAAAGACGTACTAATTACTTTTTTTTCATTTGCCATGGCTATTATACCTAGGGGTAGGTAGGGTAGGTCAACAGCAAACCTTCTGCGGCCTAGTAGCAGATATCTATAATACTATTATATTATATTAAATTCTCCTTTAACATGTTATACATTTTTAAGAGTAAATAGTAACTTCTGAAAATTGGACATTATATCTCTATACCTTAAATAGTAGTTCCCCTGCGGGAGCTTTTGTCTACCGGAGAATCGACAAAATGACAGATCGAAGAAAGATTTCTATCGATCCGAGCATGGCGATGTTTGACATCAAGAAAAGAAATGTTTCTTTTCTTCATCGACATGTGTCTATCGCGTCGATCATGACGACTATATTTTCTCTACTTTTGACATTTGGGAGTAGATATAACTTTCTATATGAAATGTCAAATACTCTACATCTCATCGGACCTAGACAAGAGTAGACAAGAATATTATTATAATTTTAAGTTCTCAAATAGCATTTACAAAGTATGTCGGGGTCCTACCGTCGTCATGTGGTCAGTTTTAATGCTGAGAAGAATCAGTGTAAAGCTCAAAGAACGTTTGTGATAAATATTTGGAACAATTAAATAACAAATTACACCTTAGAGCTATCGCACATTGCAAACTTTTAGTCGGCCGATAGATTGTTTGGGCTCATAAATCAGTACCTACTTGATCGAAGATACCTATGAAGATGAATGGTAGTATGTACGCACATTACAAAGATTGGGTATTCAACTAACTGTATCAGACCGACTTAAAACTTTGTTTGCAATCAAGATTTTAATGAAAATAAAAATTTGCCAACCATCGCGTCAACTGTCGGTCGACTGATTAGTCTGCAAAGTGCGAGTACTTTCAGTTCATAGGTAAACACAAAAAATGTAAACAATTCTTAATTTAAAATGTAGAATTTAACAATTAAAGAAAAACACACACACTCACACATGAAAATAGAACATTATTTTCATAATAACAATTTAAATGGAATTAGAAAAAAAAAACATATATATAACACAATTCACAGTATGTACTACAGACAGCACATCAACCTACCTTCATCTGTCAAATGTCTTCAATAGATTTTCAACTTTATCACAATAGTGGAAAGTTGATGTTCGTTTGGTAACATTTGACAGATTCGGGTAGACCTGCTGACGTCTGTGCTTACATGCTTTAAGGATAGCACTCGAGTCTTATTACCTACTTAATATCAGTAGCATTTATGCATAACTATTTAAATAACATTAAACGTACTTATACATTAGTAGTAGGTATAATTTGAGAATTGGTTGTGATATGCGTATGTAAATAAAATATAACGTCTTTATAGTCTTCCTCCCGAGCCTTTTCCCAACTATGTTGTGGTCGGCTTCCAGTCTAACCGCATGCTGCTGAGTACCAGTGTGCCACAAGGAGCGACTGCCTATCTGATCTCCTCAACCATTCACACACAAATTCAGTCTTGGCGCAAGAGTGCGATTATTAATACTGGTGGTTAACGTACCACTGTAGGTATTTTCCCAATCGTATCAATTTTACTTTCGTGATAAAAAAGCTCATGCTTTTCTTTAGCTCCTAAAATATCTTCTTTACAAGTCCAATATTAAATGCTGCAAACAGCACAGTCTTATTACATCTCAATCACAAGCTTTATTTTAGGGCAGCCTAGATGATTAATTATATTGCGCAATATAACGAATTGTTCAATATTTACCATATAGGAGTAATAGTGAAGCTTGCGCAATGATATAGTTATCGGCACGAATCTTGAGCTCTGACCTACATCTGCGCAGAAGTGATTTATTAGCAAAGAACCAATCCCGAGTGACGGCTATGACGCGATGCACTGCGTGCCAATCACCGCTTTAGCCCGCTCCCGCGCCTCACTTCATACCACAAAAGGGACCCAATAAATTACTTCTGCGCAGATTTAGGTCAGAGCTCAAGATTCGTGCCGATAACTATACTACATGTGACAGAGTTGTGTTGCAGATGAGTTGGTTCCACCATACCATATAGGAAGTGGTGGAGGGCGTCTATAGGGGCTGACTTTTGTAAACTTGGTTTTTGAAAAGGGCTTATTTTCAGCTTACTTTAATTAAACCGTTTTCTTATTACTGATCTTCAACGACATTGTCTTGCAATATTTTCCTTGTAATATTGCGCAATTTAATTGATCGTCTAGTTGGCGCCTTACAAGAGACCTTTGCCCGGCAGTGGGCCTGCACCACGCTCAGTCTAATCTTTTATTCTAAAGCCCAGACTCCACTGAATCAGAGCAGAGAAGTTTTTAAACAACCAAAAGAATTTCAGTACCTAAACATCTCGTATAATCATCGGCACGAATCTTGAGCGCTGACCTTCACCTGCGCAGAAGTGATTTATTGGGTCCCTTTTGTGGTATGAAGTGAGGCGCAGGGGCGGATAAAGCGGTGATTGGCCCGCAGCGCATCGCGTCATAGCCGTCACTCGGGATTGGTTTTTTGCTAATAAATCACTTCTGCGCAGGTGAAGGTCAGCGCTCAAGATTCGTGCCGATAACAATACTCTAAAAAAACAACTCAGTGGTATCCCTGGGCGTAGTAATTAATTCTATTGGCCGTATAAAAACTCTTCCACTTCGTTCTGTTGCAGTCTGGAGATAAGTTTAAACAACTTAAAATTGAAAACATTAGATTTTTACATAAGCCACAAGTCTTTTCGCATTTTTCCCGATCCTATCTAATACGAATTCATGAAAAAATATATACTTATTCTTATCTTGGTATGAATCTACATACTTGAATTATATGATTTCAAAAAATATTTCAATGTTATATAGCCTATTTATCGAGGGACACTATACATAATTATGTATATTATAGGATACATTTTAACCAGGTGCGCGAATTAGTTATGACGGGACAGAAACTAGTAGGTACTTATCCTACTTCTAACTCTGAACTTCTTTTATAGAAATTAACTCCCATCTTAACTTATATGTACTTTTCATAAGCTTCCGTTAATATTTCGTAAGTTGTAAGAAGTTACTGTAAGGCAGCGTCTACACGGTGCATGTAGCTGGAGCAAGTTAACATGCGCAAGTGACAAGAGCACGCGGGTGGGTATCTTGCTTTGGTACACGCGCGAGTCGCTGGACCCGCACGTTTTTAAAATGCATGTAATCTGCGCATGTGCCTCAACATGCGCAAGCTACTCGCACCGTGTAGATGCACCCTTAATTACATAAGCTATTTACATGAGCAAAACTTAACTAACTTAACTTTTTAAATAGCTGCCTTAAAAAGTCTCAATAACATTAAAAATAAATAATTTTGAAAATAACGAAAATAACAAATGTGTATTCACATAAATTAAATAGGTAATTTTTAAAAAACTTTGGTTTCAATCACAAGCAATTTCGATTTTTTTGAGTATTTTTACGTGAATGTAAAAAGAGTAGTGGAATTACTCAATTTGAGCAGGCACTAAAGGTATTCTTGATATGACTTTTTATTTCAAAATCAATCTAATAATTAAATTAAATATAAAATAAATTTATAGTTACAAATTAAATGTAAAAAATGTTATAATAACAATAACTTAATCCCTGAAGATCTCTCTCCAGTTGTGTCAGATTGCCAATCCATCGCACTATGAGAGTGAATGAACAGTGAGTGCTCCTGTGTCCAAGCAAATGCTTGTGCACTATAATATGTCTTATGCAGCTGGCTAATCTCTTTATATGAGAACAGCCGCTGTGGCAAAAAAAACCATGGTAAAGTATTTGTGCAAGACATATCAAGATAAGTGCCTTCTCATATGGAGTATACATTACATCATCTGCCTAGCCTTTTCCCAACTATGTTGGGGTCAGTTTCCAGTCTTACCAGATGCATCTGAGTACCAGTGTTGTACATCTACTGTTGTCTGTGAAACTCTTCAATATGCTTTTTCCAGTGCTTCTTAGTGCAGACCTTTGAGCAAAGACGGCAACTTACCATGCCCTGTTTGGTCAAAACCTTCGTTTCACTGCTTAAAGGATAGTTTACTCTTAAATCGAAGACCTCTCGATCACTATCTGTAACCTTTATTGAAGTATTTTCATTTAATTTTCTGATCAAAAGGTAGTTGTGGCCCAGTTTTTTTATTTCCACTATGACGTTTGTGTTTAAAACTTTTTCGAACCAAACTTGGTTTATGGATTTTAGATCGCAGTATGGTGTCTGGCCGGTTAGATTGAAATGCTGTTTTCTTATGTGATATTTGAGTTGGCAAACGTATTGGAATTTCATAAGGCAGGCTACGCATGTATGTTTCTTTGGCTGCGTTCTTTTTCTGAAATAAAACAGTTGAAGTTCTTTAATGGCTGTTACCAATATTTTACCCATCTGTTAAAGGAATTCGACTTGTATGTGGCTAATATCAACTTTCTATCTCTAGTAAGCAAATCAACCGGATAGAATATTGGTCATCTATACTAATATTATAAAGGAATCATGTTTTATTTGTTTTTATCCTAAAAGTTCCGAAAGTACAGAACCGATTTAAAAAAAATCTTTCACTGTTGAAAAGCTACACTATTCCCAGCAAAGGGTACATTTTTGTCTTTGCTATGGACAAAGTAAAGTTCCTCTGGGACGCGAGTGAAACCGCGGGATCAGCGTAGTTATAGTTTAAGTCATGATGTTGAAATAAAGATTTTTTTTTAATTTAAATTAACAGAGATGGCCTATATTTTTAAATTGAAAAAATATAGGAAAATTAAATTATCAGAGTAACCAACCAACATGTATCCAATCAAGGCCATCGAGATTAAATTTTAAAATTCGAATGCAGTTACGCAACTTAACAAAAATAACTTAATAAATCTCCTCAAAAATATTGAATTACTCACCTTTTTGAGAACTTTTGATTTTTATTATGAACCCTAGACATGTGTTGATTTAATAATACTTTATTTGGAAATTTCATTTTACATACAATGCATATGAACTTATTTATTTGCCCGTCGTCGGCTACATTATGAATAAGTATGTGATTCGAAAGTAGTTCCTTATTTCTAAATTTAGCGTTACAGTAATCGCACTGTGTTAACATTTTTGTTTCATTAACTTTTCTTATAGTAAATACAGTTTCCGCTTAAGAAATGATCAATATAATATTTTTTTAGTTTTTGTTTATTTACAAAATACTGTCTCGTAAGCGAATCGTTTCGTTATCAGCTGTCAAAACTCAATGAAATGTGGAACCTGTGGAACTGAAAGGGAAATTCAAGTTGCGTTCCGAATCAAGCAAATACTTCCTGGAGAGCAACTTTTAATTTCTTTTGCATTGTTACAGCATCAATATTTTGTTGTCAATGTACCCTCGTTTCTCAATCATAAGCTATAAAAAATAAACCCACTACTGACGCAATTAGGAGGTATATCTGACAATAGGTGGATCCAAAATAGAGCGCTGAGAACATAGCTGGCGCAACTCGGAACGCATCGTGAAAACTGCGAAAACTGGCAGGCCATGATTGACATGTCATCTGTCAATTCGACAATCGAGCGTATAGTTATATGTCAATGATCGAGCGTTGGTAAAAAAATATATCGAAAAGATTTCATCATTAATACAAAAACATCATTTTAAAAAGAAAAAAATCTAGAAATAAGTGCAACCATAGCCTATGTTAATTTGTTACAATTAGTAAAGACATTAAATTGTGAATATAAAAACTATAATGAGCCTGTGAATGTGTGAGTGACGTGAGTGTAAATAAATACAAATTATGAGAAAAATGGGTAAACACAAGATGATTGCGAAAAGCTGCCCCAAATGCGAGCTGCAGGTTAGAAATAAATCTTATTATAGTTCCTTGTTTTCCTAAGTATAAGTTGAAATTAAGACTGGCAGTTCTTGAAATCCCTTTTCGAAAATAGACTTGAAAAAATTATGTCAGCTGATTTGCTGTTCGAAATATTAACACTGGATTAGTGGCGACCTTGGCTTATAAACTTAAAATAAAAAATAAAAAAAATCTTAAGCCTAAAAATATATTAAACCTCCTTCAGGTGGCAGTAGCTTCAAAGTCATGTAAATGTGGGCACACATTCTTCGCGGCCCGTCGCGGGGCGGACTGCTTGCCAGCCGTCGAGGACATCAGACGCAGGACCGGCAGGGTGCGGAGATCACAGCCACAGTTCTATGATGCTCAGCATTATCAGAAGCAGATTAAGAGAAGAGTGAGTATTAATTTGTCTAATAGGTTTTGAAACAGAAATTCTAATTGGGGATTCCAGTTTAATATTCACCATAAGCATCTTTTTCATACTGGTGGCTCATGGCTTAACATAAACACAATTTTTTTATTTTTTATTTCAATCATTCTGATAAAACTCTTTTGAAAGTTTCTAGTTGAAAAGATCCAAAAGATCAGCATTATCTCACGCTCTAGGGCCCAAACAGGGCATACCTACATGCTGAGCGCTTACTTTTTTTCCCAATTATAATGCATTTGTAGTTTTCACGTTATTTTCCTTTTTTGTCAGAGGTGCAACTCTCGTATGAATTTTGTGTGGTCTTTCTTTCTTTTTTCTAAAAAAATTGAGCCTGGACCCTGGACTCACTTCAGACTGAAAACCAATAGTTAATACACTACAATTTTTTCTGATAGATAGGTATCTGATACTGCAAAGACTCACAGAATTAAAGCGCAATTTCCCAATTCTGTTTCCAGTCTCCTAAAAAACGGTCTCTATCACGCTCAATGGACGAGGACACGAAACCAAAAGACAAGAATGAAAGTGGTAAGTTCAGTAAGTGCACTTTATGTTCTTACACAGTTGAGTCCACATCACAGACATGTAATCATGTATTTAGCATGGGTATAAAAGTTTTACTTAATGAAAGCAGGTGAGCTATACTTGTGTGGGTAAATTTTCTATCAGAGACACTCCCGCCTGACCATCTCTTTTAAAAAAAATCTATTACTTATCAAGGGTTTTCTCTGAATCATGTAGATCTTAAACACAAAAATTAATCATGTAAATTAACACACATGAGTATGGCTTACCTGTTTTCATGAAATAAGGCTTCTATGTATAACTAATTTGTGTTGCTTGATCTTATCTTGTATGATTTGGGCTCAACATAATAATAAAATTGTGCTTTATGTAACATTGTGTGTCACAAATCCTTTCACCTTTATGTACCTACATATGTGGCTGCTATATGTAAAAGATAACAATGCTTGCTATTTATTGTTATTTTTTTTATTTTATTTTTTTATTTTTATTTATTCCTTTACATCAGGCAACTAAGGCCCATAGCAAATACTATACATAAATAGTTAACATAACAATTCTTATAGGTAAACTAATACATACGAAAAATAAAAAACAATACATAAATAATGAAACAAAATAATAACTATAAACTAATACATAAAAAAAGAACACAATTTAGTCTATTTTTTTTTTTTTATATATATATACCTGCCTACTACAATTTTTCTAATTTTGCCAATCATTTTGATAGAGAAATGATTCAGTATATTTATTTAACCTGTAGATAGATCCATTGCTTTGTGATTGAGAGATTGAATTTTAAATTTGTCATTGCACCAAATGTTGCATTGGTAGAACACTCACTGTTGAGAGGCAGGAGCACGATTCTGCTAATTTTACTTAAGCGACATACGATTCACATCCGACTGAGATCCAATTACGATTGAAGCTTATGTGGCATTCCACTATTTTTTCTTTGAAATAGACGTTTTTATCCGTTTCTGTCATTCAATAATGAATCATTTTGTCTGCAAATGATTTACGATTGCAATATGATTGTAGAACCGTATAGACCAAAATGGCAGAACAATCGAATGTCGTTAGAACACGATTGGTCTTATATTAGGAGCAGAGTGCCCAATATGGTTAAAACTGCTATTGCGATTCAATTTTGACATTATTAACTTGGAGAATCAGGCCCCTGGTGCTTTAACAACTTTGTTTTTCTCACCTTACTATACTCCGATATTTCTTTAATTTTTAGGATTATAGTAACGCATCTCTTCTTATAGCTTTGTACCCCCATTTATCTTGACCCCTGCATGACCCCCTCTTACCCCAAACTAACATTGTGATTAATATTTGTCATCGCCATCCGTCCTTGCAGACAAAGCCCAATCGGGCAGAGGAAGTGCGCGCACGTCCGCACCGGACGATTGCCGTAAGCACAATACACTTTAACTAGTAGATTCTGTTCATTTAATATCATTAATTAATCTTCTAATATTTACAAAGTAAGACTTTGGTGTTTATAGTAAAGGTCATATCACACATGAATGGCAACGCACGGCAGCTCCAGCTCAGCGATTGAATTGCGAACTTGTCATTTGAATTTGACCAGTAAATCGTGTCTCATATAAAACATTTTATAAATTTAGTATAAAAAGCCAACAATAACTGGGCCGTGTCATGTCGTTCATGTGTGCCATGACCTTTATGGATCCCAATTTGCTATTGAAACATGTAAAATGTAGAATCAATATCATTTAGGTTTTATTTTTTTAAATAATGTTGAATAAGTACTTACAGATTTTTGATTGATTTTAATAAATCCAGAGACAATAATTGATAATAACTGCAAGTCATAACAAAAAAAAAATACATTATGTCTATCCAATATAACCAAATTTTAGTACAAACCAAACTGGTATTATAATTATACCAAAAAATTCTCCCCGCAGCCCGAGCTCGTCGCCGCCGCGCCCTCCGACGAGCACAACGCCCCCCACCCGGCAACAACAGTGGGGAAAGGACGCGAGACCCCACGCCGCAATTAAGACCCCCTCAGCTAGCTCGATGCCGTCTCATATTACAGGAGATTAATAGAAAAATATCAGCTGTAACGTGGCAGCCACCTAATGATATGTAAAAGTATTCGAGCAGTTGACTTGACCCCTTGGTATTATTTTGAGTAGTTGACCCCAAAGTGAAATGCTGTTGACCCCCTTGCTTTGATTATTTTTTAAATTTAATCTTTTACAGTCAGGCAACAATGGCCCATAGATACATACATTAAAAACTAAAATACATACATTATATTCAAAACTTGTTATAATATATTATTATGACCCCCACAGTTAGCCAGATGTCATCTCATATTGTATGAAATTAATATCAATTGTTACAAAAAGTTTTATAGATATTATGATGGTAAAATAACTTGTAGTTTTAAAATAACTGTACCTCTAATGGTTGCTTTTACGTCAACGTTTTATTTTTTCAAAATATTTTTCAATGCTTTGAAAACTTTTTCAAAATTATAATAAAGGCTTAATTATTCTAGATATTATTATCAGTTATCTTGGATTGACCGAGTATTATCTAAAATACAAAATATTTTATTTTTAGTCTAAGTAAAAATAAAAAAATTGAAAAAATATTATCTATGTGTGTTTTATCGGTTTTATCTCCGGAATTACTTCAATGAATTGTGTTTTCTTATCCGAGGGGTCAATAGTGCATTTTGTTGATAGTCATTGTTAATTTTATTGTCAGCTGTAAAGGCTAGATTCGACCGGTGTCCCTCGCTGTAAAAATTTTGGGGATAATTGTGTGTTGATCTTAAAATTAAACTCATCTGGTAAGAAAATCTAATGGGTATTCCTTAACTATCTATCCTTATATTATAATCTATCTATCCTTTGCTTTGCGATTAGGGATAGAACACAATTTATATGGCGCTATAATGTCAAAATTCGATCAGTCTGACACCAGTATAATAAACCTTGTATTATGTTGCCCGGGTGACAGAGTTGAGGAGGTCAGATAGCAGTCGCTCCTTGTAATACACTGATACTCAGCTGTATCCGGTTAGACTGGAATCCGACCCCAACATAGATGGGAAAAGGCCCGGGAGATGATGATATTAAAATTCGATCCCTAATCGGATATCAATGGATAGATAGGTAGGTTAGGTTATCTTATGCCTACCATTTTAATAAGTAATAATAACTAATTAGTAGTACAGACATTTGTTTGTAAATAACAAAACATCTGATAGCACGATGTCGTCATAGTATCGTATCTAGGGGTCAGAATAACAATGTTTTGTTGTGTTAGGTAACTATCCACCTTCTTTGTTATAGGTCAAGGTAACTACTGCGGATTTAGATAAAGAAAGCGTATGTTACCCTCTATCTGCGCATTTCTGTAAACGCTCAAACGCTCTGAAACGTTTTGAAAAATTATTTTGGGAAGTAAGACTATCCACGAGTGACATTCAATTTTTATCTGGGTACGACGTAGGTCCCACGGGACGCGATTAAAACTGCAGGCAGACAGTCTAGTTATTTATATAGCACTAGCTTCCGCCCGCGGCTTCGCCAGCGTAGAGTTCGGTTATATCGCGTTTCCAAGAGAATTCTTCAAAAGTCCGGGATAAAAACTATCCTATGCACTTTCTCAAGGTCAACTCTATCTCTGTACCAAATTTTATTAAAATCAGTTCAGTGGTTTAGACATGAAAGCGTAACCGACAGACAGACAGTTACTTTCGCATTTATAATAATAGTAGCGATGAGATTAACTATGATAAAATTCATCTCTAATCGCAAAAGAACGGATAGATAGGTGATAGAAATCCACCTTATTTCAGTATACTTTTTTAGTTAACAGCTGTTTTTAATTGACCTAATTAAAAATTATTACGTCTCGGTAACGAAACATTGCTACTGCCCATGGAGTAAGGAAAGATGAGCGGAGATGCTATGATGCCGGGTGTGCGTTCGCGCAGCGGAATGTTGTTGAATTTAAAGATTTTAATTATGCAGATAATTAGTGTAAGACGTCCTATAATTGTGTATGGTAAATAAAAATTTGTGTATGCAGCCATTGAGGAGAAATTCACCAAAAACAGATTCCGCTGGGCGAACGTTGGCGAACGTTGTCCTGGCGGAACTTTTTTTAATCCATAGACTTTAGAAGAAAAGAGATGTGTCCGAAAATTAGTGTGTATTTGTGTATAATTGATTATGTATGAATGAAATCAGTGCATGCATAAACTTCGGAGAAATTCAAGTTTCCGCTACCCGAACGTTTGGCCATTAGCTAGTTTTCATATAAAGCGCTTACATAGAGAGCTGTAGATTTTTACATACGTTGTTTTGAATTTGTTTATATTTGTTTAAAAAACAGATTTAGAAAAAGTCGTAGGGTTTAAAAGATAAAAATATAAACGTAAAATACACTTATTAGGTCTTAGTTCTTAAAATATGCAGTTTGGGGTCTAGATTTTCACGTTTACACAAACCTTGTAAGTGTCTCCAACATGTTGCCAAGTATCAATGATGTTCCGTTAGTAATTAAAAAGTTATAGGATATTTTACCATGAATAGATCACTGTTTACAAAGCAGTCGAATATCACGACGTTCTAAAGGAATTGCATGGTAAAATGTATGCCAATAATTAGTTTAATCATTCAACTATTCACTTGCAAAATTGTATGTCATTAAATTCAGTAATTAAAGAAAGACAATTATAATACTGACGGAGCATCGAAAACCTACATAATCCGACCAAGTTCGGATAGCTACAAAAAAGCGGCCGTGCCATATGTCTAAGAAACGTTCTTAACTTGGAAGGTTAGTATATTTATTAATATGGTACAGTTGCGTACACAAGCTTTAGGCAAAAATAAAACAATTGCATTTCTTGAATGAAAAATATTTTTTTAATAATAACGCCACTATCTACGACATTTTAGTTAAAATACGTAACGTTTATTAACGTTATTTTTAATCACGTAGTTAAGTAATTTATGTAAGTAATAATAATAAAAATATTTTTGTACACGGATATTTAAATAGAGAAGTACTTGTTAATTGAAGATTTATTTTTATCGCAGATAGTGGCATTATTATTAAAAAAATATTTTTCAATCAAGAAATACAATTGTTTTATTTTTTCCTAACGCTTGTGTACGCAACTGTACCATATTAATAAATACTAACCTACCAAGTTAAGAACGTTGCTTAGACATATGGCACGGCCGCTTTTTTGTAGCTATCCGAACTTGGTCGGATTATGTAGGGTTTCGATGCTCCGTCAGTATTATAATTGTCTTTCTTTAATTACTGAATTTAATGACATGAAATTTTGCAAGTGAATAGTTGAATGATTAAACTAATTATTGGCATACATTTTACCATGCAATTCCTTTAGAACGTCGTGATATTCGACTGCTTTGTAAACAGTGATCTATTCATGGTAAAATATCCTATAACTTTTTAATTACTAACGGAACATCATTGATACTTGGCAACATGTTGGAGACACTTACAAGGTTTGTGTAAACGTGAAAATCTAGACCCCAAACTGCATACTTTAAGAACTAAGACCTAATAAGTGTATTTTACGTTTATATTTATATCTTTTAAACCCTACGACTTTTTCTAAATCTGTTTTTTAAACAAATATAAACAAATTCAAAACAACGTATGTAAAAATCTACAGCTCTCTATGTAAGCGCTTTATATGAAAACTAGCTAATGGCCAAACGTTCGGGTAGCGGAAACTTGAATTTCTCCGAAGTTTATGCATGCACTGATTTCATTCATACATAATCAATTATACACAAATACACACTAATTTTCGGACACATCTTTTTTCTTCTAAAGTCTATGGATTAAAAAAAGTTCCGCCAGGACAACGTTCGCCAACGTTCGCCCAGCGGAATCTGTTTTTGGTGAATTTCTCCACAATGGCTGCATACACAAATTTTTATTTACCATACACAATTATAGGACGTCTTACACTAATTATCTGCATAATTAAAATCTTTAAATTCAACAACATTCCGCTGCGCGAACGCACACTGATGCCGGTATGTCAGGTGGCATGACCAAAACGATTAGTTACGATTGAATTAACGAGGCGTGAGGGTTCTTTAGGACATCTATCTCCATAGAGGGCGTATAAGAGCGAAGATAGTAACGTTCCTCGTCCTCCCAACACCCGCATGTTGTCGCGCTATTTTCTTTGAAGATTTTCCGTTATGACACCTCCGCTAGTCATTTTGTTCTCCATGTTACTGACCCTAAGATTTTTTTGACACTTACTGTTACTGTTACAGCCTTTTTATCGTCCCACTGCTGGGCTCAGGCCTCCTCTCACACGGAGAAGGATTGAGCATTAATCACCACGCTTGCTCAATGCGGGTTGGTGATTTCAGACTTTTTATAGTCCAGGTTTCCTCAAGATGTTTTCCTTCACCTTTTTATCAGCCATTGGTGTCTAAGTATACTTAGAAAGTACATACAAACTTAGAAAAGTTGCATTGGTACTTGCCTGACCCTGGAATCGAACCCACACCCTCATACTCGAAAGGTTGTTTCTTTACCCACTAGGCCACCACGACACTTGATAAAATATTATTATCAGTGCCTACCAATTAATTTTTGTTCAAACAAAAATTACCTTGCCGCATCGGTTTATTTTGTATCTAATTGTATAAATATTAATGTAAGGGAGTTGAATTTGAAGATTAAATTGTTGTAAGAAATACCTATATGTTTTATTATTTTTACGTAAGTACATAGTTACTTCTTTCTGATCAGATGAGCATTTCTGTTTTGCAACGCGTCTATGCCCAAGTTCGTTGACAATGTAAATGTCAGTTTACTGTTTATTATGAATTTTCATGTTCAATTTTTAAAGTAAGCAGTTTTTTTAAGAAAAACACGCTCATATTTTTTGGTATACTTGTGCCTAAGCGAATGAAGGGGTGTGTTTTTAGAAAGTGTAACTAGTGCTAATGGGATGTTCTCCCAGCCGATTATTGGCTGCAACTGCGCAGGACATATTATAGTGCACAAGCATTTGCTTGGACACAGGTGCAGTCCCTATTCTTTCACTCTCATAACCCGATGGGACGGCAATCCGACACAACTGGAAAGAGATCAGGCGCAGGACCGACATTCACGTGCTCTCCGATGCACGGGTGAATCAATTACCAACTTCCAGACTACGGGCTGCTTTGTGAAAATTTCTAAACCCCATAAATCGATTTGGGCCCGACCCGGGAATTGAACCCGAGACCACACACACGCTAGAAATACTGCAGTGTGAAATCATACTAAGCTTAAAACTAATTTTATATTTTTCGAATTTGACTCAAAATACCTAAGTGCTTTATCTAAATAAACTTTTTTCGTTGTTTACATTAGCCATTGGTCGTTGATAACCAGTCAATCAGTATAAATGCGCGCGAATTCCCGCCGTCGCCACATTGCGCCATAGACTATAGATACAGTCGGCCATGTTTTGGTTAAGTGTCGTGCTGTGCGCGGTCGCCGTGCGCGGGAATCCTACTCCGTAAGTAGAACCTCTTTTTAAAAATAATAGTGTTTTTATTGTAGTGAACATCTCAAATTGATTGCTAGCTTATTTCCAAAAAGGGTTTGCTGTGCATTTTCTAAAAGGGGTGTGGGCGGGATTTTTAATTTTTTTTTTTTTGTATACATACTAAGTTAAAATAATGTAGTCATAATTAAAATATACAAGCTTATAAGTAAGGAAAAAGTAGTAAAAATAAATATCGTTAATTGAGAGCAAAATTGGATGCGAGAAGCCGAAAATCGATCTCAGTGGCGTGCACTTGGAGAGGCCTATGTCCAGCAGTGGACTGCTATAGGCTGATGAAGAGATGATGATGATGATGTGAGCAAAATTTAACTGAGAGCAGCTTCAGTTATGCTTAAATAAAGGATATGTTTTTTTTTATCTATTGCTAACTAGCCATTTTCCCGCGGGTAAAAACTCGTGTCCCGTGGGAACTACTGCCCGTACCAGGATAAAATACAGCCTATGTTACTCGGGAAGAGTGTAGCTTTCCAATTTCCAACAGTGAAAGAATTTTTCAATGAAAAATGTTTCCTCTGTATTATATTACATAGTATAGATTAAAATGGTGAGAGCTTGCATATTTATATTTATATCTTGTATATTTCAAGTGCGTTGTAAACATAACTGAATATCAATCCAGACGAAAATCGATCAATGGCGGAAAAGCTATTTTATGATTTTCCATGAAGTGGGTATCTAATAACTATAGATAATAGTGATCCAGTGAGATAACAGTCTAAATAACTTTCACCAGACTCATTATAGGGCTGATAGATAAAGCTATGGTCTATCGCCAGACTGATAAACTGAAATGAATCCAGGTGGGTAATTTCCCACCCCAACTAGCTATCTAGTTTAATTTATCGCTTTATCTTTCCTCATTTGGTACCAAAAAGTATTAATATCGTAATCATAAAGTATCTAGGTACCTATATTAAGTTTTACAAGGCTGTAACTAGTTTGCTAAACTGCTTATGAATTGATATTGAATTGTAATTAAATTGTAATAGACTGCAGTGTTGCTGGGAAGTTCCACTTCTTCTTCCCAGCCATAACACTAGGCAGTGGTGAAAGGGGGGCGTTTTGGGGGTGCTGTCCTTTTGTATTATTTGACGTGAAAAAGTGCTAAAAACTAGCCTAGTTTCAATAAACGTTTTTGATTTTGACTTATGAAGTTTGGAATCTTCCCCCTGCGAAGCTGGATTAAATAAGACTCCGGTTTAATATAAAATATATAAAAATAATAGCAGTTATAGTAGCAGCCCCGGATCTTCATTTTTTTTTAGACGGGGCAAAATTTGCAAAATGCCGCCCCGCCTACCTACTTATGTTTATTTTCACTTTTATCATCCATATAATTTTAGCTATCAATATGTAGGCAGGCAGGGCCGTCTCTAGCTCATGTAGCGCCTGGTTGCAATCATCACCCAAGCGCCATCTATGTATTGAAGTACTTAGAGTAGTTACAAGGAATATAAATAAGAACGTTCGAATGAAGTGCACTATTTGGTAGGTAAAGGACTTCAAAAAATTTGTCCAATTCATTGTCATTCATGAAAGTCGAGACAGAATGATGTAATTGTAAAAAGCAGCGCGAGCGAAGCGAGCGCGCAAATTTTTTAATTTGGGACACAAAAAGTTAATTAGTTTAAAACAGCGCTGTAACAAGCAGCAAGCAAACTTTTTTGTTTTTGAGGACTCCATAAATATATATTTTTTACTACATTTGACCAGTGGCGGCGTAGCATCGGGTGGCACCCGGGGCGGACTACTTATCGAGCATCCCCCACCTCCCCAAAAAAAAAACGACAGAATTATAATCACGTAGTAAAAAAAAACCTACAGTGAGCCCCAGAAATGTTCGAGATGTAGGACACAAAAGATCACAATTTAAAAAAAAAAACGGTAAATGAATCCGCGAGCATAGCGAGTGCGAAATTTTTGAGTTTGTTAACACAAAAGTACCCAAACAAGTTTGAAAAAAAGCACTGTACAGTGAAGAAGCCGCGAGCGTAGCGAGCGCGAAATTTTTGAGTTTTGGAACACAAAAGTACTCAAACAAGTTTGAAAAAAAAACCACCGGAAAGTGAGGCAGCTGCGCAAAACTTTTTGGATGTGAGATACCAAAGTCCTCCACCTCCGCTTACAAATAGCGCCTAAACAACTTAAAAATAACCACTGTAAAGTGAATTTTTTTAATTGTTACTTTTGAGGACTGTAATTTAACTCTGAATTAAGCACAAATAAAAAGAAACCGTGGCTGAAGCGAGCGACAGTTGTTTTTGCTACTTCGGTGCTTTAAATTTTTGTTAGATTGAGTACTCAAAAAGCAAGGGCAGAACAAAATAGAAATTAAGAAAGAACCGCGAGCGAAGCGAGCGGATTTTTTTTTTCTAACTTTGAGGAATTAATTTAAGTAATCAGATAAAGCAAACATATAAGAGAGGGGTGACAGTCGGACTGAGAGGGGTGACCGCCTCGATGTCTCGCGCATGCTCTGTCGTAGTTTTATTTCAAATTTGAATATAAATAAAATGAAACAGTAAATGGTAGTGAACCTATTCTTCGCAGATAAGAATGTGACTTGTCCCTTCTACCCGCGCCATCCTGGTCATGCAGATATGTGTCGACCAAGATGGCACCCCCCGAGATGTGGTACCCGGGGCGGACCGCCCCCTCCGCCCCCCGCTTACGCCGCTACTGAGCTTTTTTTTTATTTGTGTAAAGTGCGTTTTTTGCTTGTCCCCCGGATTTGACCTAATTTCATTGTTAAACCCATTAACTATTTGAGTTTTTAAAGATACTGGACCAAAGAATATACATTTAATTTTAATTTATTATATTAGTTTCTGTTCCAATTATTCATTATTTTGTTTTAACAGCATTTAAATAAACAGGAGTAGGCTTTTTTTGCTTGTCCCCAGCTGAATTCGTATGATTGGATCAAGAATATTTCGCGATTTTTCTACGGACGATATACTTTTTTTAAGGGGTTTAGTTTCTAAATGTCATCATTTAATAATATTCATCAATTAATTTGTAATATTCTGGCTTATTTACATAAAAAAACGTATAAAACTACGATGATGAAATTTTGATCCATCCTGAACATTCAGTATTGTGACCGCATTTTATAGTACTTTAAGCCACAATTTTTGGGTCCTAATACTTTGAAACAGGCACTACTTAGACATACTACTGGTTTTTACTTTACTTTACTATTAAAGTCAAAAGGATTTTGAGGAACGTAGACGTTTTGTTGCTGGCTCCGTACAAGAACGGAATTTATGTTCAGATTTGTGTTTGAATTTTACTACAGCGTAACCAAATATTAGGATTGCTGTTTATTTCTAGAAACCGCCATTTCTTTAAGTTATTGTTTAAAATGACATCAAATGGAAAAGAACTACAAATAATTATTTATAATTTTTTTCTAATCGGCAAGTATGAAAATGTGACTTCCGTTTTGTGACCAAATCTATGGTCACATACGGGCTGAGCTCAAAGTCACAACATGACTGATCCTATAAAATTAAGTTTACATGGAAACAGTGATGTTGTTTCAGAAATTCAGAATAATAGTTTTCTGTGGGGATCAATTTTATTTTATTCATGTTTACAATCTTTATGTAAACGAGGTACAATATTTTTTTGTTATTATTTGTTCCATTATTGAAAAGATATAGTATTTCTTGATTATTATTAAATGTTGATCTGGAATATTACATAATTATAATAATAGCGTCCATGTAGATGAAGCTTTATACTTTTCAGACGTTCAGTTGCGTGACTGTCCCTGTTTTCTATTTGAAACAAAAAAATATTTAAAATTCTTTATAAAATACTGTTTTGTTCTGTTTTCGCTCGATGGACAGGAATTTAATTTTGATTCATAACTAGGGATCACTGCAGAAATATATTTTTATTATAGCTTAATATTTTAAAAAATAATATCCGATGTGCATCAAAAGTCACATAATTGAAATTGAAGTTTGATTTTTTTTATAAAACGTTCAAAGAATTGTCGTGTATTGTGTTTTTTCCTTTTGACAAGATTGTTTTCTTTAATTAGTAATAAAAATATTAATAATATTTTGTGTAGTTTTTTGTTAATATCATACTCAATAGAGTCACATTCTGGAAGTGATCACGTAGCTTTTTCCATTATGTATTCGGATATTTATTATTCTAGCTATATTTTTGGCGTTCCAACTTAATTTTCGTTAATTTCAATCTATACACTATTTAAAAATAAAAAAAAGTTGCCATAAATTAGACTTTTTTTTAAAAACTAAGTTTTATACATGTTGACACAAATAAAAAAAAAAGCTCTACTGCATTTGACTTATAAAAGTTAAGGCAGTGTGGACTTGACTTATGAAGTCATTCAGGCAATGCATGTATAATATTGCGCGAGCGAAGCGAGCGCGAAATTTTTTGAGCCCGCGACACAAAAGTACCTGATAAAGGACATTGTAAAGCAACAAGTAGCCGCGAGCGTAGCGAGCGCGAATCTTTTTAAATTATTTGTGTGAAGACTCACAAATTTAACTGGGAATTATGTACAAATAAAAAGAAAACGTGATTAGAGACTGAATCAATGACCGACGACCGAGTCAATAAAAATAATAAACAATCAGAAAAACAGCCGCGTTGTCATTTAGCCGCGAGCGTAGCGAGCAAGAATTTTTTCACTTAGTTGAGATGAGATGTTAAAAGTAAAAAATAATCAAAATGATCAATCAAACAAAGCGAAGGCGACTTTTTTAGAAACTTTGCTTGTCAGTATCGAAATTTCCTGGTGGTGGGGCGTCCCATGGCGCCCCTGAGACCGAGCAAGGCGCCCGGGTCATGCGCACACCCTGCACCATAGGTTAAGATGGCGCTGTAGGTACCTAACCATTACAGTAATCTGTGATGTAGGATTTAAAATAAAAATAAATATATGCGATAAGCGTTCTTGGCTCATAGATGATCACAAATAATTTTTAATCAGTTTTAGTTTGCTAAAACTTCGCCTCGTGAATAATAAATGTTCGTGCAGTGGTGCAGGATATCGGTCAAGTTGATATGGCCATGAAATTGCTGTACTTGTGCTATTATTTATTCCGTGGTCAAAGTTAAATAAATGATGAGTTATCCATCTATCTACTACTCTGAACCTACAACACGTTATCCATTGGTCTGTGAAGTGTGAATTTGGCAGCCGCCTGATTTTGCCGCCCCCTGAATTTGCCGCCCGGGGCACAGGCCCCGGCTTGCCCCCCCCTAGATCCGGGGCTGTATAGTAGCACATGCATAATGCTTGAATGTCTCGTTGGTTTAGCAGTCGTCGCATTGCGCGACTGGTGTGCACGGGAACGCGGGTTCGATTTCCGGATCAGGCCGAAATTGCTTTGAGGGTTTTAGGAACTTTACGATTGTTTTTATTGGGATTGCCAGTCCCATCGTTCGATGAGTGTGAAGTTATAATGAGTGCATCTGTGTCTGTGCAAATGCTTGTGAGCTATAATATATGTCCTGTTGAGCTGGTTGACCTCCTTAAAGCTAACATTCGGCTAGGATGATCATCATGTAATACGATACAAAGAAGTACCTAATCAAAGAATTCTTGACTAAAATCTTTTCCTTCTCGTGTCAATCCATCCTGAGGTTGTCTGGAAGAGATCGCTCTTAGCGACAAGACCGCCCATTATGTCACCTACTTTAACTAATTTAAGATTTAAAATGTAAAATTGGTGAATCTAATAAAGTACATCTATCCATCTATCTTCCGTAAGATAATAGGTAGTTACGTGGCGTGGGCGCCTTTTCGCGGAACCATTAAAATCATCAATAATAAAATTGTCTTCGAGCGGAAGCCGCTAGTTTACCTGTTAAAAACTAGATTAGCTCTGAATTGGAACAATTTATTATCAGAATAACTAGTTTGTTTGGGATTTGGGAAGGCAGTTAGTTGTTAAGGCGAAGTCGAAGTTTGGTGACATAAAGCAGGTGTTTGCCGATTTTGTGTCGATAATTTGTGAGAGTGAATAACTTTTATATCCCGGTAGTGTAGTGCGGTAGTTTTCTATGAATCTGAATATATGTACTTGAATTAATTCATATCCAATTTCATAGACTTTTTGAAAAATAAATAAATTCTAACTTTTGTACACTGACGGCCAGTTTCTTCATCAAACATAAAAGTCAAAGTAATGTCTAAAGTAAAAGTAACGGTCAAATTCGTTTTTTAACAAGGCTAAAGTGACATCAAAACTAATAGAAAAAGCGAATTTGACCATTACTTTTACATTAGACATTACTCTGATTTTTACTTTGGCTTTTACTTTTGATTAAGAAATTGGCTGTGAGAATGAAACGCGCCAGGTTTGACAGTGACAGTTGGAGTGTTGCAACGTAATTTATTTTTCATTTAAAGCGGGTAAATTGTGAGTTGGGAAAGGGATTTGAAGAATAAAATACATAGGTTCTATAGTGTTTCTTTTGGTAGTGGATAGATGACAATTATGTTTAGTACATAACTAATAGCTTAATATTTGCTATAAGTAAATTCTGTTAAAGTACTGCATTCTTATGCTTTAATTTGATATTGACGCGTGAAACATTAGTGTTTTAGGCGTCGTCCTAATTGGCAGCGATCGCACGATGGCGCGATGCGTTTTTCATCTCATGATCTCACTATCTCACTTGCGAAGTTCAAATAGGACACTGATGAAATCTGTATGTTTGAACTCATCGAACGACGAGAACGCATCGTGTCATCGTACAATCGCTGTCAATTAGGACGACGTCTTAGATGAAAAACGTGCATGCCTTATGCAATTTAATCAAATAAATATTTTTCCTAAGATTATACAAAAAAGGGAAATCGCAAGCTTCTACCCGCAACTTTTCAAGTGACATTTGACATTTAGGCAAAATAAAATTCTAGTGCTGGCAGCCTTGAAGCCCCGTGTGAAAATAAACGTCAAACCAAGATAAGCTTGTACGAGGATAATTTAAAAATAATTCAATCGCAACTTTATCATATAAGATAAGAAAACGTTAACCTAGTGGCATATTACATAAATTATTACATATCTAGTGAATTTACTCAGTGTTACACGTGTGCAAGTATATAACCTATAGAAATAATAGTAGCGGTTCAAAGGTGCGTTGTCAAAACTTCTGATAACTTTGTTTGGAGGTCAGGAATCGACTAAACGAGTTTTTCTTTTTTTTTTCTTTTAGAGTTTACCGATCATTTGATGTGAGTGCCTATCTCTATGTTATTACTTTTTTTTTAATTGTTTTGATTGGTTATTTATGATAACAATTTCCAGTGAGATTAAATATATTTTAATTAATTATGTATTGAAACATATATTTTTTTATTTATGACAAAGGTTTCTATAGCAATATGATTGCCTATTTCTTTATTTGTTTGTTTGTAAAAGCTCTGAAAGTACAAAACCAATTTGAAAAATTCTTTCTCTGTTGGAAAGTTACACTGTCCCCGAGTAAAATAGGCTATATTTTATCCCGGTGCGGGTAGCTCCCACGGGACGCGGGTGCAACCACTGGCGGAAGCCAGTTTTGTTAATAAAAGAATTAAAAGTTACCATAACAAGTTCAATATACTTAAATATTAATGTTTTGTTTACATTTCAATAAGATATTGTTTTTAATATCCATTGTCTTTATAATTAAACAATATGAACTTACATGCAACATTACAGAAGTTGAAACTTGTCTTAAAACTTATCTATACTACTATTTCTTAAATATTTTTTTGTTTGTTTGTACCCTGAGGGCCCCGAGCCTTTAGGGTACTACTGAACCAATTAAAAAATTCTTTCACTATTGGAAAGCTACTTCCGAGTAACACAGGTTATATTTCATCCTGGTATGGGCAGTAGTTCCCACGGGTGAAACTGGGAATTGGGAACTAGCTAGCAAGCTAAAAAGCAACATCAATATTTGTTAAGTAAAACTATTTCATAGATCTTGTTGCCAAGTAACACCTGCATGTCAAGTTGCAAGTGTCGATCTTTACAAAATTATAAAACATACATGTTTTCCCGCGGTTTTACTTGTTCCCCGTGGGAACTAGTGTCCGTAGGTACTGGGATAAAATATAGATTATGTCACTCAGGAATAGTCTAGCTTTCCAATAGTGAAAGAATTTTTAAATTGGTTCAATAGTTTCGTAGCCTTTTAGGGGGTAAAAGTTTTCCTCTTTATAATTATTTTTTATTAATTACCATATCAACAACACAGTCATTTAAAAAAAAATGCTAAAAATAAATCTTTTATCAATTTACATATCAAATGATGTTCTTAATCATCACAATTGTAGGTACAATGATACGATAGGGACATTGACTTTATTGACTTTATTGACAAATAAATAAGACTACTTAAAACTAAACCTTAATACGGTACATTTAAAGTCCAAAATTGAGTTCTTGTATGGCGTTTTAAATCATAATTGCCTTTGTAAATTCTCATTTAGTGATGTTTCAACAAGTATGGCATTGATTGTAAAAGTTAAGCTGCCCTTGCTAAGGTCATATCTTGGATGGCAGTGAAATATCTTTGTGTTATCTAAACTTCTTGGTTGCGAAGATAGCTCATTAAACCTTTGAATTGTAACTTTTAAGGAATAAAATAAGGAGGAAAGGAAACATTTTTTTTGTTGAAACTAGTGAAGAATTTAAAAAATTCTTTAACTATTAGAAAGATACACTCTCCCTAATAACGTAGGCTATGTTTTGTCCAGGAATGGGAAGAATTTTCTAAAATCGCAGGAAACAGCTAGTATTACTAAAACTATAAATCCGAAAGTAATTCTGTCTGACTTTCACGCCAAAACTACAGAAATGATTTAAATGTTTGGTACAGACACCAGCAGGTCAATCTACCCGAATCTGTCAAATTTTATCAATCAAACATTACCCTTCAACTATTGTGATAGCGTTGAAAGTCTATTGAAGAAATATATGCTGATGTGCTGTTGATTGTACACAGATAGTCTTCAACTAGTTTCTCCTTGAGATGGCTCCTACCTCTAGGCTACTTTTTATCTAGTCCCAGAAGTCATCATCCTCCAAGCCTTTTTCCTAACTATATTGGGGTCGGCATCCAGTCCACCCGGATGTAGATGAGTACCAGTGCTTTACAAGGAGCGACTGCCCTATCTGACCCCCTCAACCCAGTTACCCGTCCAATTTATCCAGTCAAGAATTCGTTTCCTCGAGAAGTTTCAACTGTCTTCAAAAATACATCTAGTTAATTTCTTTTTCTTCCATTTTCAGCGCCACAATGCCGGAATCCTATGACACTATCATCATAGGCATGGGGGCAGCTGGTTGCACGGCTGCTTCCACGCTCAGCAAGGCTGGCAAGCGAGTGCTGGGGTTAGAAGCCATGGACAGGGTCGGGGGCCGAGTTAACACTGTGCCTTTTGGCGATGGCGTTGTTGAGTTGGGGGCCGAGTGGTGAGTAGCTTAACATATCTATAGGTACTATAGTAGAGTAACTTCATGCTCAGCAAGGCTGGCAAGCGAGTCCTGGGGTTAGAAGCCATGGACAGGGTCGGGGGCCGTGTTATCACTATGCCTTTTGGCGATGGTGTTGTTGAGTTGGGGGCGGAGTGGTGAGTAGTGTATTATATCTATACTATAGTTGAGTAACTTCATGCTCAGCAAGGCTGGTAAGCAAGTCCTGGGGTTAGAAGCCATGGACAGGGTCGGGGGCCGAGTTATCACTATGCCTTTTGGCGATGGTGTTGTTGAGTTGGGGGCGGAGTGGTGAGTAGTGTATTATATCTATACTATAGTTGAGTACCTTCATGCTTGGCAAGGCGGGAGAGCGAGTGCTGGGGTTCGAAGCCATGGACAGGGTCGGGGGCCGGGTGAACACTGCCTTTTGGCGACGGTGTTGTTGAGTTGGGGGTCGAATGGTGAGTGGCAAAATAATATAGCCGTATGGAGTTTCTTGCCAGTTTTTCTATGTACCTAAGTCCTACTCTATAGAATTACACTTAGCTATTGACGTTTCGTAAGCAGCTGTAATATATAGAATAATAATAATATAACGGTCTATACGGAATAATAACTTTTGACTATAATTGTACATACAGTTTCACTCGCGATCTAAGATCCGAATAACTTTCTGATGGGGTATAATCTTGGTGGCTATGGATTAATGGTAAACCAATTTACTATATACGTATAGGTAGGCGTACTTGTGCTCAGAATTTAATTGACCATTGATTTTTGGGAAAACTATACGTTCGATTTCTATGTACATTTTGTTATCGTTGTTTAATGGTGCAACCATCTTTCCCAGGATCCACGGCCAGTTCCCTTCTCGAGTCTACGACCTAGCAATCCAGAATAACGTGTCAATCCTCCCTCAAGATCTGGACTTCGACGTGTACCGCTCAGACGGCAGCTCCGGCGATAAACAGCTGCTGAACGAGCTCATGACCTTCAGCTTGGGGGTCGTGGATGACCCGCCTCAAGTACCCGAGCCGCTGGGGGAGTATATCACCAAGCGGTGAGTTTTTCTGTGGGAAACCATCAAATGACCCTCCCGAAGTCGTCAAAAGACCCCTTCCGAAGTCGTCAAATAACCCTTTCCGAAGTCATCAAATGACCCCTTCCGAAGGCATCAAAAGCCCTTCCAAAGTCATCAAATAACCTCTCCCAAAGTCACCAAATGACCCCTACCGAAGTCATGAAATTACCCCTTCCGAAGTCATTAAATGACCCCTGCCGCTTGGGAGTCGTGGATGACCCGCCTCAAGTACCCGAGCCGCTGGGGGAGTATATCACCAAGCGGTGAGTTTTTTAGTGCAGTTGAGGAGTTGAAGAAGAGTTAGGTAGTATGTGAGACAGGAAACTGAAACGGAAATTGGTGAAAATACAGTAGAGGTACTACCGTAGTGGGCAGTAATTTTCAAAGGAGATGGCCAAATTTTCATAGTAAAAAAACCCAGAATCGACAGCAACGAAATGGACACCAATGGGTTCATTATGATAGACCTTTGATGGTGCCAAAAAATCCAGTCTGTAATCCATGGGGTATAGGAGCTATATCATATTTTCACAAAAATAGGTTATGTTGAATTTATGTTGATTTTAAAGATTATTTGCATAAAGGACCATAAAAAACATGGTATACTAACGTTATACATGCGAAGAGTAACATCACCATAGTTACAGAGTTTGCCTGGTAATCAAAAGGTCTTGAGTTTGAGTTTTGACCCCCACCCATTGCACTAGTGACATGAACCACTCCAGATACCTACGACTAAGTACCGACCTTACCTACTTGAAGAGGTTTCCCTGTTATATGTAAACTTCTGAACTGGCAAAGGTTAATAAAAAAAAACTTAAAAGTAAAAAAATATAATCACTAGTCACATTAGTGAAAAGTTCTCGTCAATGCGAATAATATAAGCCCAAATACGAGGTAGTTAATATTTACCATTGCCGAGTTCCCTTGACCTTCTCTCTTCTCCATCATCAGGTCAGCTCTAAACCATCACTCGTGTATAGTGCTATAATAACAGATATTATGTACACCTGAGTGTAAAGTTTTTATCCTTTGCGCAACTTTTAGTGAACTGCAAACAGAAAAGTTAAGGTTTTTTTATGTACTAAAATCTTCTTGGAAAAAACCTTGTAAAAAGAGAACCCCATGGTTTTTGGATGATATGAAATACTTTTTGTAATCTACACACTATACTGAATCCAACCATACATACGAAGTTTCTGTCGACTCTGGGTTTTTTTTGGCCATCTCCTTTTGTGATACTTATTTCTTCTATTTTTATCCAATATGTACTCCCCAGCGTATTGCCTCTATGTACTCTTTTATGTGCTCCCTTAGGAACTCGTCGTATTTACACCTCTTATTCCTATATACCTTCTTATGTACTACCCCTATGAACAACCCCGATATACTTCCCCTACATACTCCCTCCTTTACTCTCTTACGAACTCCCTTATCTACTCTCCCTATCATCAATGACAAAAAAGTATTCTCTCCTTTCCAGTCTAATG
Organism: Helicoverpa zea; assembly: GCF_022581195.2. Classification (NCBI taxonomy): domain Eukaryota; kingdom Metazoa; phylum Arthropoda; class Insecta; order Lepidoptera; family Noctuidae; genus Helicoverpa; species Helicoverpa zea. The sequence continues at coordinate 5,254,840 of NC_061481.1, read as the reverse complement.
GACTACATAAAAACGAACCACCCTACCCTCCTCCAAGATAAGGACTTCATAGACAATCTGCTCGAGTTCCTAGACCTGGTCATAGACAACTACGAGTCTTCCAACTCTTGGAATGACGTGTCTACGGAGACGAGGTATACTGAGCTGGACGGGCATCAGCACATGAGCTGGCATAGGAACGGGTATAAGACGCTGTTTCAAATCTTGTTGGTGAGTTGGTGATCATCTCATTACCACTTATGATGAAGTTCACCGACAGCATAAACGTCTGTTTTCTTAAAACAACTCTTTTCTGTGAATCATCATTCGCCGAGTCTTTTTCCCAACTATATTGGGGTCGGCTTCCAGTCTAACCGGATTCAGCTGAGTACCAGTGCTTTACAAGAAGCGACTGCCTATCTGACCTCCTCAACCCAGTTACTCGAGCCACCCGATACCCCTTGGTTAGTTAACTCTTTTCTGTGAATTTGAGACTAAAATGTTGTTCTATAAAAAAGGAACGTTTATCTCTTAGTATCTGCCTGGTCTTTTCCCAACTTATATTTTGATCGGTTTTCAATCTAGCTGAATGGAGCTGAGAACCAGTGTTTAATACGGAACGAAGATATATATTAGATCCTTAACTCAGTTAATGGTTATCAGACATTCTTCTGACTACCTGTCACGACTGCCAAAGATTAATGAGCTTTCCGAAATATGGAGGAACTCGTCATGACGATGGTCCTCTGACTTTATAGTCCATGTTTCCTCAAGAAGTTTTCCTTCACCTTTACTCAGATACAGTCGAGGTTAACTTAGAAAAAACACAAAATAACACTTTATAGGCCAGTACTCTAAGGGTCCGTTCAGACAGACCGGCTCGGGGAGGAGAGCAAATTCTTAATATGTTGAAAATCGAGTACATAGTATTTGTAGTAAGGTTTCTTTTTGCATGGCACTGCTTTTGTCATCGAAGGTGCTCGGTGTGAGATAATAAGAGGAGCCAACCGGCTCCGATCGCATACTTTTTCTCGGTCTTGCAGACGTTTGGCTCCGATTGCATGCTCTTTCATTCCGGCCTGTGTGAAAAGAAAAATGCGCACCGATACTCTCCGAGCCGGTCTGTCTGAACGGACCCTAACCTTTAGGCCACCACTCCTCAAATGTCTTCGTAATATTTCTAAACCTAACCTTTTCAGAACACCTATAAAAACGGTCCCGGCTACCCTACCTTAGACATTAAGCTGAAGAAGGAAGTCTCCCAGATCTCCTGGCCGCAGGATCCCAACGCTGATGTAGTGGTCTCATGTACGGATGGCACTACCTATAGAGCGAAGAACGTTATCGTTACCGTGTCTTTGGGAGTGCTGAAGGAGAGGTAAGGACCCGCCTAGGCGTTTCGTATTTAGGGCGTCAAGTGCCTCGTTGGTCTAGCTGTCGCAAGTGCTACTGCTGAGCACGAGGTCTCGGGTTCGATTCCCGGGACGGAAACTTTCACAAAGCAGTCCAGAGTTTGGAGTTGTTGTGTGCCACATGGAGGGACTGCCTATCTGATCTCTTCAACCCAGTTACTTGGGCAACCCGATAACCGTTGGTAAGACTGGTTGTCAGACTTTCTGGCTTCTGGCTACCAGACCCTGGACATTAAGTTGAAGAAGGAAGTCTCCCAGATCTCCTGGCCTCAGGATCCCATCGCTGATGTAATGGTCTCATGTACGGATGGCACTACCTATAGAGCGAAGAACGTTATCGTTACCGTGTCTTTGGGAGTGCTGAAGGAGAGGTAAGGACCCGCCTAGGCGTTTCGTATTTAGGTCGTCAAGTGCCTCGTTGGTCTAGCTGTCGCAAGTGCTGCTGCTGAGCACGAGGTCTCGGGTTCGATTCCCGGGACGGAAATTTTCACAAAGCAGTCCAGAGTTTGGAGTTGTTGTGTGCCACATGGAGCGACTGCCTATCTGATCTCTTCAACCCAGTTACTTGGGCAACCCGATAACCGTTGGTAAGACTGGTTGTCAGACTTTCTGGCTTCTGGCTACCAGACCCTGGACATTAAGTTGAAGAAGGAAGTCTCCCAGATCTCCTGGCCTCAGGATCCCATCGCTGATGTAATGGTCTCATGTACGGATGGCACTACCTATAGAGCGAAGAACATTATCGTTACCGTGTCTTTGGGAGTATTGAAGGAGAGGTAAGGATCTGCCTAGGCACTTCGTATTTAGGACCTGCGGCTGCTGAGCACGAGGTCTCGGGTTCGATTCCCGGGACGGAAACTTTCACAAAGCAGTCCAGAGTTTGGAAGTTGTGTGGCACATGGAGCGACTGCCTATCTGACCTCTTCAACATCAATACTGGTTGTCAGACTACATCTGACTCCCTGCTAAGCTAATATAGATGACTGAATTTTGACCAAATTGGTCATTGTGAAGAAAGATTTTTATGCCAAATTTTATCTTTGTCGGTTTTGTCGTATAACTGTGAAAAACAACGGAACCACAGGCCAAAGACTACAAAATAATTATCAAAAGTCTAACTGTTTTAGTATTTATGTTCCACAGTTTTTACCCCCCTGACTACGGTGTTACGTAGTGAATAAACCAATTTTCATCGAAGTCGGCTGAGCACTTCTAGAGTTATAAGTAGCGTAATTAACATATTTTTTTTTACAGTCAACATATTTTTTTTAAAACAGTAATTAAACAGCAAAACACAAAAATATTATTTTTCAGACACGCAACATTATTTACGCCAGGGTTGCCACAAGCAAAAATAACGGCCATAGACAAAGGTTTAACACTCGGTTTGATAGGCAAAATTATACTAAGATTCCCCGAGAAATTTTGGGAGGAGGGCAAACAGAATTTTTATTTGTTTTGGGATAAGAGGGATAAAGAAGCGATGGGGGACGATTGGGGGAGACAGTTGGTTCAGGTTTCTTTCCCTATGGGGGCCAGTAACGTCATGACAGTATGGACTAAGGGGGATGTAGCTAAATTGGTTAGTATAGCAATTAGGGATGTGAATGGGGGGTCAAATTGCTTACGAAGATACGAATTTGCTTTTTGCGATTCGAATGTATGGGGCTCTAGTTTCTATGGTCGAGAAACAATTGGTTTTGCTTACGAACGGTAGAAAAAAACCTTAAAATTAAAGTAAGAAGAAGAAATGCGTCTAAAGGTTGGAGTGAAAGAGCTTTCGAAGTCAAAATATAAGATACTAGCTGTTTACCCGCGGTTTCATCCACGTCCCGTGGGAGCTGCCCGCACCGCGATAAAATATAGCCTATGTTACTCGCAGATAATATAGCTTTCTAATGGTGAAAGAATATTTAAAATCGGTCCAGTAATTTTTAAGTTTATCCATTACAACCAAACAAACAAAGTTTTCCTCTTTATAATATTAGTAAAGATATGTAAAGTATAATATATTTTTTATTATATTATGTAGTTTATCAGTTGTGTTTGCACTCATAATACAAGCTAATAAATAGTTTAGAATGGGGCTGACCGACCGTGCGAAACAAGGTGTCCCGATTGGCATAACAGTTGTGCGCTCTATGCTAATATCTCTATGGTTCGTTCCATGCAGAGAGTATAATTAATATAATCACTACGTTTTACTGGCTCCATGATGCTTCTGTCAAAAACTACCTTCCGTGAGTAAAATGAATCGTTTCTCGTTTATCGAAACCGGTTTAAGTATGATAAATAAGCTTTTGGCTGTCAATGCCACTTTCTGGGGATAGTTGTTGCAAGCAATCGACAATTGAAGATATTGTACGCATGACGTGCGGCTTAAAAATCGGAGCTTAAAGGTCAAAGTTTATATATCACCTTCGCTTCCACCCAGTACAGTCAACTTCAAGTCAATGGTAACAGTTTTATAAGAAAATGGCACTTATTACTATTGAGTTAAGGTGCATGACAGTTACCACTGATGTGCAGTCTACCGTACAATAAATGTTTTTATTCACAGTTACATAAACAAATCACTTCTTAATATAACGAGGTAGATTAATACAAATGTTCGCGTACCTTACAAGAGGCATTTTTATCAGTCCTGTGGTCCCCAAACTAGGCGGTCCTGTATCTTGGGGACCTAAAATTTTATTCAAATATGGGTTTTAAGTATGCATATATTATCACCACTAGCCGTTTTCCCGCGGTTTCACCCGCGTCCCGTTTGAGCTACTACCCGCACCGGGATAAAATATAGCCTATGTTACTCGCAGATAATATAGCTTTCTAATAGTGAAAGAATATTTAAAATCTGTCCAGTAGTTTTTGAGTTTATCCATTACAACCAAACAAACAAACAAAGTTTTCCTCTTTATAATATTAGTATAGATGAGTTTGTTATTGGGTCTAGTTGTTCCCCGCGGTTTCACTCGCATTCCGAATAAACTTCTTCCAGCACCCGAATAAAAAGAAGCATATGTTCTTTCTCAGGCTCTAGACTATATGTGAAGTACCTACCTACCCATGAAAGTCATTTAAATAGTTTTGGTTTGGGAACCGGACAGACCGACAGAAAGAATGGAATCAGTGTCTTCAAAAAAATCGTGTGATACATTTAGAGGGGCTCGTGGCTAAGTAGCAGCCCCACAGGAAGATTTATTAAAGGTTAAGCTGCGGTTGCTGCGGCCAGCTCGTGGATGGGCAATTTTTAAGGGACTTGATTTTATGCCGGAATTCCTCCAAAATTGTTCGCGAACAAAAAATGATTTCTTAACGCGAGTCATTTGAAAGCTAGCATGTGTTCGCGCGGCGGTTGCAGTGTCGCGGACATGTTAGTAATGTTCGGGTTGTAAACCACGAGATACATGCGGTGTGACAAACAGTGCCGCACCAAGGGGAAATCTCGCATGTATTGAATTGTTGATCTCCGTTTTCATTTTGAGAACTTCAGTAATCTTAAGACAAGAAAAATAGTCTTAATATTTTTTTTTGCCGTAATTTCCAATGCAAAGGAGAAATTACCTACACTATAAAATTTAAATAGCTTTTTTCATGTTTCGCACTGTCAACATTTTTTCCTTTCTAGACACAACAATTTATTCTCTCCATCACTACCTCAAGAAAAAATCACAGTCATAGACAAAATGTCTATGGGCGTCGAAGCGAAAGTCGTCCTACTATTTGATAGCCATTGGTTTTCCAACGCCTCTTGGTTCCTTTATCTATGGCAAGGCAGAGACAAGAGCGGTGTTACCAAGGAGGATTATTGGACAACAAGGCTAAATGAAATTAGCACTCCTAAGGGCACAGATTATGCTTTAACTTTTTGGATAAATGGCGATATTGCTAAATTGGTAGGTCAAATATTAGATTAGGTTTTAAACTTGTAGATTTTAGAAGAAATATTAACAGCCTGCAAGAAAAAATTGGTCCTGCAAGATCTGAGCCTGTTAACAGGCTCTTGCAGGACTAATTTTTGGTTAATTTAACAAAGGTTCTAATCTAATATCGTAACGTACAAAATACTAATAAATAAATTATAGGTATTAATAATATAGAACATGGTTCTAACTGTATGCGAACACACGGCACAATGGTTATTAAGCTAACGATGTATGTCAATGTGTAAACCGTGGTCTCCACTCCAGCACTTTTCGACCCCATTGGCCATCTGCTCTGCGAGCAATATGGCCTGCCCATTGCCACTTCAACTTGCTAATCCGGTGGGCTATATCGGTGACTTTAGTTCGTTTACGGGTCTCCTCATTTTGGATTCGATCACGTAGAGAAACACCGAGCATAGCCCTCTCCATAACTCGTTGAGCGACTTTGAGCTTTGAGATGAGGCCGATAGTGAGAGACCACGTTTCGGTGCCGTAAGTCATCACTGGTAACACACATTGGTTGAAGACTTTTGTCTTGAGGCACTGAGGTATGTCGGACGAAAAGACATTGCGTAGTTTTCCGAACGCTGCCCAAACAACACTCATCGACAAACCGTCCATATCACCCTATCTTCCCTTTGATAGCCACTTAGCCATGAGCCCCAATAACACACAAAATCTCCTTGTTATAGACACAACACCCTCTTCTCACCACAATTACCTCAAGCAAAAATGACAGCCATAGACAAATTGTCTATAGGTGTCGTAGGAAAGGTCATACTTGAATTCGAAAACGCCTGGTGGGATAGCAACAGATCTTTCGCATTTCTATGGAAAAATGATGACAAAAAGAGCTTGAGTGATGACGAAAAATGGGTGACGAATTTCAGTGGCGTTTCCCCCCCAATGGGGAATAGCAAGTCTATTACTCTATCTATGGTCTAATGGGGAAGTCACTAAATTGGTAGGTTGAATTATTTGGTAAAAGTTTTGGACCTAACAAAGGTGGTTGCATGTTGGGGTATCAACAAGAATTGGTGTATGCAAGAACATTTGTATGAGTATTTGTCTAGCAAGTCAATCGTTAAGGTCGAAGTTTTCACAGTGAAATAATCTTACGAAGAACAGAGTTTATTTTGACGGGAAATCATCAAATGACCCCTCCCGCTGTGGGTTGGCAGCGTGAGGGAGTGTCAGACTCTTACTGATTAAACCCCACCATGTTCCTTCTTAAGCCCTTTATGTACCAGCGCCGCGGTAACTCGCGCAAACAATCCCGCAGCTATACCTATGTAGCAGCCTCAGTTTAACTTCAATAGACACTTAGCCACGAGCCCCCTTAAATAAAAAATCTTCTTGTTATAGATACAACACCCTCTTCAGACCACAATTACCTCAACAAAAGGTGACATCCATACAGAAATTGTCTATTGGTGTCGTAGGCAAGGTTATACTTGAATTCGAAAAAGCCTGGTGGGATAAGACAAAATGGTTTCCATTTATATGGAAAAGTGATGACAAAAAACGTTTGAGTGATGACGAAGAATGGGTGACAAATTTCAGTGGCGTTTCGCCCCCTATGGGGAATAGCAAGTCTTTAACTCTATGGTCTTGTGGGGAAGTCGCTAAATTGGTAGGTTGAATTATTTGATGAAACTCTTGGACTTAACAAAGGTGATGATTGCATGTTGGGATATTGGCACTAAAAATACTTATAAGTTATCGGACTGCTAAATTAGGATACTAAAGGTAGATTCACATATTAAACTTGACAAGATGTAAAAGCACCTAAAATATGTATTTTTGACAAAGTTGCCATGGAGTGCGCAAATGTGTAATTTCAGCTTAGTCACTCTTAAATAAAGAAATATAGGTCAATAGGTATACCAAACACTCTAATCCATGAATTTATACACACTATAATATGCATTTCTAAAATTATTCAGTCGGGAATTTCATAGGGATAATGAAATCACCTACTGCATCCATAAAAATTGGAAAGATCACATACATTGCTTGTCTATGGCTGACAGCTGCATCCTGGCGTGAATATCAACGTGTCTGGACAATATTATTTTTATAATGGCGGATGTTTATTTCTCTATGCACAGTCTAATAATGAATTCATTATTTTAATAGTCAATGAAAAAATTGACAAAATAATTGTCTTGTGGGATTAGTTTGCCAGATTTAATTTGTCTAACCTCATAACGGTTTTAAACTTATTTTGCTCCTTTCTCCACTAATTGTGTATGGTAATGTACCGAATGTTTTGTGCAGTTGACAGCTATATAGCAGTTTTCAAGGAAAAACACCGTTTTTTGTATTGACTGATAGCAACTGTAAACTGCACTAAAAATGATCGGGGTATAAAATTCATTTGGTACAAGAACTTTTTCGCCCCACCTTCTTTACTCTGGCAAATTCACCCCACCCCGCTGAACATTCACAAAATATTCCAGACACACGTCAATATTTTCGCCAAGTCTCCCGAAAGATAAAGCCGAGGCTATCGACAAACTAGCTATTGGGGTCGTCGATAAAATCGTACTTCTTTTCCCAAAAGCATGGTGGCCAAAAACAGCTACTTTCTTTGGCTTTATTTGGAACGGGGAGGAAAAGGCGAAAGTCTCTAAAGAGGACTTGTGGACTACTAAGATATTTGGGGCGAGTTCCCCAATGGGGTCATTGCACGCACTAACGTTGTGGACAAGTGGAGATGGGGCTAAGTTGGTTAGTATTTCTTGGTGCATTATTTTTTTGCTAATATTTGAAAGATCTATTTATGGTCTCAAATGAGTAGTATATGCATGGGCCGCATGAAAGCATTGAAAATCAAATAAACCTATTTTCATATTTCACGATTGATAACTCGGAATTGGTAAAGTCCATCTGGGTAATTTTACACATAACGAACAATGATAATTACATAAACTTGCTTCCCCGTCAATCTTTAAGTTTATCCAGTACCTATCTTAGAGGTACCTTACAGTCAAAAGTTAAGTTCCATATACATAAATATATTCCTAGTGGTATTGTAGACTAATAAAGCGTTGTAAAGTTCAGATCGACTTTACCAAGAAATATGTAGTTCACTTCAAATAAACTTACCACTTTGAAGACAGCCATTTGACGGCTCATGCTGACGCATAATGTAATTCGTACATTTTGACTTCAGAACTTCGTGGTGGCAAAGTTATTTGACTGAACTTTACATTGTTTAGGCTCAAAGCATTTGGTATACTATCTCGTAATATTTTAGGTGGAAACTTTACCTGAAGATGTCGTAAAGAGGAAAGTGATGGAACTCGTGAGGAGGTTCATGGGCAAAGGCAAGACTATACCGGAGCCTATTGCTATGCTCAGGTAAGATATTATCATTTTCATACAAATATATACATCCTAACAAATATTATAAATGTAAAAGAAGTTCTTCACGCCTAAACTACTGAACCGATTTGTGTGAAATTTGGTACAGGCATAGTTTGGAACTTGAGAAAGGACATAGGATAGTTATTATTACAAAAAAAAAAACAAAAATAAAATTTATTCCGGACATATAGCGCCATCTATTGGTCAAACCAAAAATCTACCGGAAGTCACTATTCCAAGCAAAAGCTAGTATATATATAAAAAGCTTTATTTATATATATACTAGCTTTTCCTGGGGCAAGTTCTAGCCTATAATACACCGGGATAGTATAACTTCTCAACTGTGAAAGATTTTTTCAAATGGGTGCAGCACTTGCAGAGCCATGAGGGTAAGTTTACTAGTATAAGTTTAGTTTAGAAAGATTTACCAGCTTTACCCGGCGAATCCTTCAGCATTTCGAGGAAACATCCCTGCACCCTAAAAAAGTAGCCTAGTCCTTTCTCAAGCCCTAGACTATACTTTGTACCAAATTTCAGTCTAACTAGCGGAGTTTTACATCCATAATTGCATACACATTTTTTTCTGTAAAGCTAATATTTCAGTATAGTTATCGGCACGAATCTTGAGCTCTGCCCTACATCTGCGCAGAAGTGATTTATTAGCAAAGAACCAATCCCGAGTGACGGCTATGACGCGATGCACTGCTGGCCAATCACCGCTTTAGCCCGCCCCCGTGCCTCACTTCATGCCACAAAACGGACCCAATAAATTACTACTGCGCAGGTGAAGGTCAGAGCTCAAGATTCGTGCCGATAAATATAACAGACGCTAATAAAATCCAATTCCCTTTCAGGTCATCATGGTTCTCAAACCCTTACACCCGCGGCAGCTATACCTACGACAACATTTTGACCCCACAATACCCCAACGCTAGGGCTACTCTGGCCGAGCCCCTACTAGACAGTAGCGGAGCCCCACGCGTGTTATTCGCGGGTGAAGCCACCGATAACACACATTTCTCGACCGTTCACGGCGCTACGGACACGGGTTTCAGGGAAGCTAGTAGGTTATTGCCGACGGCTAAATTGTAAAGAGTTTTTTGTATGAGTTCTAGCCAAATGTCTCTGCGTGTCTGAAGTTTGGCCAAATAGCCATACGAAAGATTCAAAAGAATCTTTGTGCGTTTTGTTCGTAAAAGAGATAAGAGAGAAACTTTGCGTTTCCGATTTTATATAGTAAAAAAGATTGAATTCAGAACCTCGTCCTTTTTGGGGAAGTCGGTTATATGCTACTGCACATGTGTCATCAAATGGCTAACTTCAGAATAGCAAGAATATTTGGCGATTCTACACGATTTTATACAAAGTGAAATATCAATATTTAATAAAATATATCAATTATATTTATACGTATAGAAAATGGTGAACTTGTTGAATGTGTTATTTATTTTATGATTGAAGTAAGAACTTTTTACCCCACAATCCTTACCTTTACAAAATAGATAATAATATGTTGAAACTGAAGAATTGAGATTAACCGCAGAAATAATAGTTCCTAATTTTAGTAGCAGTCTAATTACAGTTTTATTCATATCATAGTTATTTATAGCAACGAATAGTACTTTCCCATAAATGTAATTAAATAAAAAAAGAACTTATTGAACCCAATTTTAAAGAACTTGTTTGCCCCCTGGAGCCACTTAGCCCCCTTTTTTGAACCTTGGAGATTTAAATATTGTTGAAAGTATATGCACAAATGTTGCCGACTTTAATGAATACTAAAAATAAATAAATGTTTATTTTGTATTATTATTTAAATTAAAATATTTAATAGAAAATCTATGCAAATCTGTATACACTGTGTATTTAAGTTTTATTTTATTTAAGTCAATAAATTAATCATATTTTGCACATTCCAGTGTAATGGAATATTTTTATTTTGCAATTAATTTTTTAAGTATTTTTTTTTTATATTGTTATTGTAAACTGCCATAAAAGAAAGCACAATTTGTTTGCACGCACAATGATTTGAATAGGTTTAAAATGCCATAAAAATATGTACAAATGTTAAAAGTGAATAAAAAGTGTTTTGACTTTAGAAAATTGACTGAAATTATGGAGGCTCTATCAAAAATGTAAACTTTTCTAGTTAATGTTTTTGTTTTAATAAAAACAACCAAAGTCGAGAAAATCTAGACTGCTTTTTATACCTTTGAATACATTTTATTACATTAGCACATATTTGCACCATTTTACTATTACGATAACCAAACCATAATCAACCGTATACTTGCCGCCCATTGGTCACATCGACGATTTGAAAACTGAAAATGGTTCGGTTATCGTTATAGTTGAATGGTGCAACTCATTGTAATAGTTAAAAAGCCAAAATATCGTATTAAATCAACAATATTATGAAAAAAAAGGCAAAAATTAAATAGCATTGTTGCAATACCGAATGTGTATAAAAATGTATAATCGTTGTAAATTGTAAGTAAGTATAGAAAATGTCATTTATAAGAAATTATTATATTTATATGTTTTGTAATGAATTATGACTAATAAAATTCTATGAAAATATACTTACATATTTATTTATCACCTGCTTTCGGATGAAATAAGTACTTAAGCGCATAGATCATCTCCCGAGGCTTTTCCCAACTATGTTGGGGTCGGCTTCCAGTCTCACCGGATGCGGTTTTACAAGGAGCGACTGCCTATCTGACCTCCTCAACCCAGTTACCCGGTCCCTTACCCTTAGGTAAGACTGGTTGTCAGACTTACTGACTTCTGACTACCCGTAACGACTGCCGAAGATGTTCAAAGGACAGCAAAAGTAAAATACAGATTAAATATAAAATACTTTATTCAAGATAATATAATGGGACGTATAAAATATTAATTATACTAGAATCGTAATAAGAATAATAATTTATTAGGATAGTTACTAAAAACTCAATTTTATGGATTACAAATTGTTTTTCTAGAGCAAAGTAAGGTAAATCGTATTTATCTGACAAATCCAAAGAAAAACCTATTTTGTAATCCTTAAAATAATTAATATTTAACATATTAAAAGCCTAGAAAGCTCATTATCACATTAAAAGCATTAGAGACATGTAATTGCATTATAAGGTGAATTCTCATTCTGGTAGTAGGAAATTCAAATCGTTTGTTGCCCGTGGTACTACTGTCAATATCTTAGGTTTTTTCAACCGTTTTGTTGTCACAGCTGATATCCTTACACTAGTTACAGAATTTAAATATCATTTTTTTTAATGTGAATATATTTTGGTACTATTTCGTAAATAGATCTGGTAGTAGGTATAAAATGTTTTTTTGATGTTCTAGAAAGGAAAGGAATAAAGAACAATGTCAGACGTCCATAGTAACTTAGGCTCAATAAAAATATTTCATGTACAGTGAAAATTCTTACAGTTTTTTGTGTAGTTTAATGTCAGAAGCTTTTCTATGTTTTCCACTTTTGCATTGAACTTCTCAAAACCAAATTATTCCAAATTATTAAAACGAAAAACCTGAACTCGATAAACAAAATAATATGATATTTTTTTTGGAAAAGTACCTAACAATTAAATATTTTATAAGAAGTTAGTATTTTATATTTAAATTTTTGTAGTAAAGAACTTTGTGTCCGTGAGAATTTAGTTTTAAAAGTTGATTGGGTGGGCCGAAACCTGACATTGTTCTTTATGTCCTTGTTTAACTTCAAAAGGTTGTAAGCAATTAAAATACCTTATAATAAATGTCAACATAGATAAAACTTAAAAAAGCGTTTTATATATGAACTGCCCGCTACCAGTCGATGCATTCACCTTAAGTGGCAGTTAAAATTTTAACATGGGATAGTAAATGCATGTTTTTATAAATATTCAATAGAAGTGAATTACTTAAAAATCTACTATTAAGCCACTGATGTGATTATTTTTATTGATAACATAACAATTCTCAATTTTACAGAGCAACTTCGATTAAAAAGCGAGTATACTCGTACCATAGAAGAACTAAAACAGTTATATCATCTACGTAGCCTTTTCCCAACTATGTTGGGGTCGGCTTCCAGTCTAACCGAATGCAGCTGAGTACCAGTGAGCCACAAGGAGCGACTGCCTATCTGACCTCCTCACCCCAGTTACCCGGACAAATAAAACAGTCAGTATTAATAACAATACTAAATTAAAGTATGGTAGGTATTAAAGGAATGAAAAATACCAGCATAAAAATACAGAAATGTCTGTCTGAAACTTATACTGGCTGATTTAGGTGAATAAACGCGAGTCGCAACCGCGTGATAAACTAGTATAGGATACAAATAACATTAGCTGCCAGATTAACAAAAACATATGTATATTAATAAGCTGCATTAAAAACTATAATTATTGTCTTAAAATAAATCGTAATCTATATATATAAATACAATAAAAAGGAATCATTTTTTTGTTTGTAGAGGCTCCGAAACTACTGAACCTGAAAGAAAAATCTAGCATCTTTGACTTTTGTAACTAGTAGTTTATAAACATTTTGGCTGATATTGGCTTTAAATATTAAAAAACAGACCTTAAGATTGACACTATAGGATCGAAAATGTATTATTATTACAAACTGACTTACAGAAATCAACAAATTCAGTTAATATTTTTATTTTTAAATAGGTTGAGTAGGTATAATTCATAACACAAAAAATACGTATTAAAATCGTACAACAAACAAACACATTTCACGTTAATGACAAAATTTCATCATTTTTACATCATCATCTTCATCATTTTTTCAGTCATCACCCGCTAAGGCCGCGAATTTATTCGCAATAGCGGCGGTCTCATCATCGTCACTGCTGTCATCGTCTGCGTCAGAACTATCAGAATGTCTGTCTCCGTCTGACTCTGACGTGTTCAGATCGTCTGACTTGAGTGTGGTGTCATCGGTGATAGCTCGCACCCATTTGATGTATTTTATTTCTTCGCAGTTTTCGTATTTTTCTGAAAAAAAAAAAAATAAGAATTTTTGTTGAGAGTGAAGGAATAGTGAGTACACCTGTGTCTGCGCAAATACTCGTGCACTATAATATGTCTGATCTCCTTATATGAGAACAGCCGCCGTGGCCGACAATCGTCATCATGATTTTAAAAAATGAGGAATAAAAGTTACTAAATTATAAGAAATTTGGAAAAAAAAACATTAATAGAAATGTATAATATTGGTCGTGTGAGTTGCTCAATTAGTTAGTAACCAAATTCAATTAAATATTAATTTTTATTATTCTTTTATCTGACTTTAATACATAATTTCTTACATAATATTAAAGTCGGAATACTGACCTCTATTTTCAGCGAATCCGGGCGGCCTCAACCATAGACAAATCCTGCCGTCTAGCGCCATTCTTAATAGACTGTTAGCTGCTCTGTATGTGTCTAACCTGGAATTTAACGAAAAAACTTAAGTAAAACGTCTTCTAAAAACACAAAAAAACTGTCTACACTTCAGAAGCCTATAAGTCTGACAAGCAGTCTTACCAAGGGGTATATTGGGTTGTCGCGCAAAATAGTTGAGAAAAGGCTCGGGAGATATCATCCACCTCCGAGCCTTTTTCCCAACTATGTTGGGGTCGGCTTCCTGTCTAACCGGGTGCAGCTGAGTACCAGTGTGCCACAAGGAGCGAATGCCTATCTGACCTCCTCAACACAATTACCCGGGCAACCTTTAGCTAATCCTAACAGTCAGATTTACTGGCAATTACTCGCAGATAATATAGCTTTCTAATAGTGAAAGAATATTTAAAATCGGTCCAGTAGTTTTTGAGTTTATCCATTACAAACCAAACAAACAAACAAAGTTTTCCTCTTTATAATATTAGTTTATAGTGTAATAATTATTTATATATGTAATATCTCAGAAACGAATTGATTAGTTAAAGACATTTTTTTAACTAATGCCCCTCAGCCGCAGTCGGGGAAAAAAATAGTGTGTATACACTATTTCATATGTATATACCTGGCCGCTTTAGCAGTGAAATAACTGCGCTTCTTAGCCCATCCGTCGCAGATGTCCCGCGGCGACCAGCTGTCGTCTCCTTCCGGGTGCTCTATACGCAGCAACTTGGGTAGGTCCAGCCGTTCTGCTATATATCTGGGGACAAACATACATATCATCAGGTTTATTATAAACAAACTAGCTTCCTCCAGCGGTTTCGCCCGCGTAGAGTTCGGTTATATCGCGTTTCCAACAGAACTCTTCAAAGTCCGGGATAAAAACTATCCTATGTTCTTTCTCAAGGTCAACTCTATCTCTGTACCAAATTTTATTAAAATCAGTTCAGTGGCTTAGACGTGAAAGCGTAACAGACAGACAGAGTTACTTTCGCATTTATAATATTAGTAGGGATATAGTAGGGATTTCTTTTTTTTTTACTGGTAAATTTTATTGGCAATTCTGATCATTTCTGGCTTCTGTGAAGACGCGAGTAGAGAGAGAGAGAGACAATATTTTTAATGAAGATTTTTTTACCTAGGTCAAAAAGTGGTTTGATGGATTCCACTCATTTTCTGATCGAACAAAAATGTAGCCAAATAAAATATAAACTATAATAAATATCCTCGTGGTTGGTGTGTAAGACTTTATATTTACCTGATAGCGGTGTAAGGCTCCCTCAGCTGCGCGATAGGGTAAGACCCCATCAGAATTTGTATGGGCCGGGGCACTTTAGACGGGAAGACCAGACCGGGACAGTCGCATAGACGGACCTGGGAACAAAATCATATTAAACAACATTTTAACATTTACTTCTACATATTTTTACCCACGACAGAACGGAACAGGTATATGCGTTTAGGGTGAGAGATGTGCGTTTGTGCAAAGTAATGTTCCCACCTATCTTCTAAACTAATGATCTGATTTTGATGCGGTTTTCAATAACGGGTCATGTTCTTAGATAGGTGTCATGGCTGTAACTCGCTAGGGGGCGCCACAATATTAGTGCAAACAGCAAAGAAATGTTCCCACCTACCTTCTAAGCTAATGATCCCATTTTGATGCGGTTTCCAATATAAACGGATTTTAGAATTTTCTATTGCTAACTGTCATTGAAGGCGCCGTTAGCCCAGTTACTGAGAAAGTCTCAGATAGCCTATCAGAAACTTATTTGACAGATAAACTTTTGGTTTCTCAGGCCTCGGATAGCAATATCTGACAGAAACTATAAGCAGTCTTTATCTGGCGTATAGCATTAACTATCAGATACCTAACCGACACTCATGGCCAAACTACTTGCGCTGCACACGCCCGACTCTTTGTACGACAGATAATCGGACCGATTTTTTTTCGGTCTTACTTATACGGTCTTACTTAGATTTTTTAGAAGTCACGGTGGCCTAGTGGGTAAAGGACCAACCTCTCGAGTATGAGGGCGCGGGTTCGATCCCAGGTCAGGCAAGTACTAATGCAACTTTTCTAAGTTTGTATGTTCTTTCTAAGTATATCTTAGACATCAATGACTGTGTTTCGGATGGCAATTTAAACTGTAGGTCCCGGCTGTCATTGAACATCCTTGTCAGTTGGTACGGGTAGTCAGAAGCCAGTAAGCCTAACACCAGTCTAACCAAGGGGTATCGGGTTGCCCGGGTAACTGGGTTGAGGAGGTCAGATAGGAAGTCGCTTCTTATAAAGCACTGGTACTCAGCTGAATCCGGTTAGATTGGAAGCCGACCCCAACATGTTTGGGAAAAAGGCTCGGAGGATGATGGTCTTACTTAGATTTTTTACCGACTTTTCGTATGGTATGTTTTATTTTCATCCTACAAAAAATCGGTCACCGACTTATCGGACGTGGACAAACCTACTTATTCTCACCTGTGGCGTCAAGTAAATAGTCTGGAAGTGTTTAGTGTGTCCGGGAGTCTTGGACACGGACACGACACTGGGCTGTCCGACACAACCGATCGATAGGACGCCCGACTTGTATCGCACCCACGGCCGACTTTTGTAGGACATGATTGGACCGATTTTTGTAGGATGGGTAAACCGGACCGATTTTTTGTAGGATGGATTGTCGGACCGATTTTTTGTAGGATGTTCTGACTAAGATTGTCCGACCGATCAGTGTTATATTTTCATCCTACAAAAAATCGGACACCGATTTATCGGACGTGGACAAACCTACTTATTCTTACCTGTGGTGTCAAGTAAATAGTCTGGAAGTGTTTAGTGTGTCCGGGTGTCTTGGAGACGGACACGACACTGCGGCCCATCAGCGCGTTCAGCAGCGACGACTTGCCGACATTGGGTTGGCCGACACAACCGATCGATAGGACGCCCGACTTGTACCGCTCGTGACTGTAGTACGATGTGTCGGGTTTCTCTAGGATTGTTTCACCTGAAAACAAGTATTTTTTTTATTAATATGAGTCGTGGCTAAGTCAAAGCTGTGCCTCGTGGCTAAGTCTAGAATGTGGCTCGTGGCTTGGTCGATGATGTAGCTTGTGGCTTGGTCGATGATGTAGCTTGTGGCTAAGTCGAACTTGTGGTTCGTATCTAAGTAGGGTACGTGGCTTGTGGCTAACTCAATGCAGTGGCTTGTGGCTAAGTCAAAGATGTAGCTAGTGGCTAGTCGAAGATGTGGCTCGTGGCTAAGTCTAGGATGTGACTCATGGCTTGGTCGATGATGTAGCTTGTGGCTAAGTCGAACTTGTGGTTCGTATCTAAGTAGGGTACGTGGCTTGTGGCTAACTCAATGCAGTGGCTTGTGGCTAAGTCAAAGATGTAGCTAGTGGCTAGTCGAAGATGTGGCTCGTGGCTAAGTCTAGGATGTGACTCATGGCTTGGTCGATGATGTAGCTTGTGGCTAAGTCGAACTTGTGGTTCGTATCTAAGTAGGGTACGTGGCTTGTGGCTAACTCAATGCAGTGGCTTGTGGCTAAGTCAAAGATGTAGCTAGTGGCTAGTCGAAGATGTGGCTCGTGGCTAAGTCTAGGATGTGACTCATGGCTTGGTCGATGATGTAGCTTGTGGCTAAGTCGAACTTGTGGTTCGTATCTAAGTAGGGTACGTGGCTTGTGGCTAACTCAATGCAGTGGCTTGTGGCTAAGTCAAAGATGTAGCTAGTGGCTAGTCGAAGATGTGGCTCGTGGCTAAGTCTAGGATGTGACTCATGGCTTGGTCGATGATGTAGCTTGTGGCTAAGCCGCAGTTGTGGCTAGTAGCTAAATCGAAGTTGTGGTTCGTATCTAAGTAGGGGACGTGGCTCGTGGCTAACTCAATGCAGTGGCTTGTGGGTAAGTCAAAGATGTGGCTAGTGGCTAAGTCTAGGATGTGGCTCGTGGCTAAGTTAAAGATGTGGTTTGTGGCTAAGTCAAAGGTGTGGCGCGATTGGTCCACGACCATCTGGTCATGAAGAAATCTTGAGTATTTTGTAAGGCATATAAAACTGGTGGGTCCCGGCTGTCATTTGAACATCATTGGCAGTCGTTACAAGTAGCCAGAAGCTAGTAAGTTTGACAACCAGTCTGACTAAGGTATCGGGTTGCATAAAGGCTAGGCAGATAACTAACTATAGTCTGTTTTTTAATCTCGTAGACTAAACTGACATTACGTGTGTTGTCAGTTTATTGCAAATTCTTAAATAGTGATGTGGCACGACCGAAACTTAGCGTTAATAAAATCAAGTATCGTTTTTTTCCAATAAGTCATCCTGAAATAATGGGCTTATTCTTGATGATTACGCATGGCTTTGCGTGGTCAGATATCCCTCGCAGTTTTTAGCACGTTGTACAGCCGTGTGAATTTTAAATATAAAACTTTGAATGAAAATTAAATTCGTCTATTGTAGATAAAAAGTTACGATTCAACAAACCGGTATCGTAAGTACAACACTGTACAAAAGAGCTGGCAACATTATTTGTAAATTCGATATTTGCAAGTGTCAATTTAGTCTACGAGATTAAAAAACAGACTATAGCTATGTTCTACTCACCAACTGTAGCCGCTTCATCATAATCAAACTCGACATCAGTCTCTTCTTTGATCTTCTTCTCCCAAGAAGACAGGTCTACTTCTCCCTTCACGATCTCCTTGCAGGCTTCTAAGATCTTAGTAGCGCCTTCCACGCACATGCGCTGTTTGCCTTTGCGACGACGGATTTGTAGACCTGAGATCAAAATAAAAAAGAAAGATATAGATAAAAACCGGCCAAGTGCGAATCGGACTCGCGCACGAAGGGTTGCGCACCATATTTATAAAACGGACAAAAAAATCACGTTTGTTGTACGGGAGCCCCCCAAAATATTTATTCAATTCTAGTTTTCAGTATTTGTTGTTATAGCGGCAACAAAAATACATCTTTTGTGAAAATTTCAACTCTCTAACTATCACGGTTCATAAGATACAGCCTGGTGACAGACGGACGGACGGACAGAGGAGCGAAAACAATAGGGTCCCGTTTTACCCTTTGGGTACGGAACAGTAAAAAGTAATTTATACATAAATAAATAAATAAATAAATAAATAAATAAATAAACAAAGTAGGCTGAAAATCAAGCGTTTATAGAAGGTCAAGTTTACTTTTTGATAAAATGTGGCTAACCTAAATTAACAGCTTGGAAAACACTAGAAAAAAAATCATCGCATTACTTATCCAATTCCAAACACAGCTATGATACGATATTCCGTCATGAAGTTCCAGTTCATATCTTCCGGCTCCATCATGAGATCAGTTCGACAGTACCATATTATTTTACTGTCATGCGAACTACATACAGACATACAAAACGACAGTCAGACCAACTAAAATGTGACATAGAGCTACAAATCTATAAACAGTCTCATTTATAGATAGACCTACACTAGACAGACTTACTAATACATAGACCGTTTTACAGAGACCAACAAAACGATAGACAGACATATTAATACACAGACTTACAAACTTTTAGGCAATTTCACAGATAGACTGTAAAAAGGTCCTTCTTTGTTGTTTTTTTTTAATCCGGTACATAGATTGATATATTAATACACAGACCAACGAACTTCTAGATACTTACCGACCCACACACTGACAAAAGAACATATTTCACTATATTTACTTACCGGCTTTATCAGCGGTATTCCCAGTAAGATTGTAAGCGACACAGGAAGTAAAGTACAGCACGGTGAGCGCAGGACACGTCTCTGTCAAGTATTGCTTCCATGCCGCCGCCACTGACGGAGGAACTAAGTCTATCTTGTTCAGCACGAGGATCATGTGCTTGTTCTGTTCTTGGATGTACGAGTACAGGGAGGGGGGGAACATCATACCCTGGAAGATGATTTAGGAATATAAGTACTAATGTTACAAAGGTGAAGAGTTTGATTGCTAGAATGAGTTAATCTTACGAAACTACGGGACTGATTTGAAAAAAAAAAAAAAACTACTGAACCAATTTTAATGAAATTTTAGAAACATCTAGTCCAAAGTCTAAGAAAGAACTTAAGCTACTTCTTATCCGGAAAGAAGCAGTAGTTCCCAAAAAACAGTTGAAACCACCAATACCTAGTTGAGCAAAAAATAACAAGTCATCTATATAAAACTACTCACAGCGTATCTAACGTCGACGATAAGTAGCAGTATATCGCACATTTCTAGAACTCTCCACAGCTGCCTCCAGGTCTCCAAGTTCAGCTCGAAGTAAGACATGTCCTTCCAGTGTTCCGAAGCTTGGAGTGTGTCGACGTAATTCTGTGGGGATTTGATGAAAACCGTTAGTCGTGTCGAGGGGAGATGAGATGCAGAGATGGTCAGAATAGGGTATTTTAGTCTAGATGAGAAAAAAATTAAAAGTGTATTACAATGATTGTTTAGAGGAAAAGCAATCGGGAAATGTTAGTTTCACTTCGTAAGGTACATAAATATATTTTTTATTGCAGTTTAAAGTTTTTAGGTTTTTTTATCTGTCTTTGAACACTACGAAATGTCGCCGCCATGCTAATGACGTCATTACGGTAGTAAACAAAAGTGTCAGCTGTTAGTGTCAACTTGGTACTACAAACGTGTAAACTGGCTTAATTTCATTTCACATTCTTAAAAAATAACTATATATAATAATTCAACATCATGGAAGTGGGTTACGTTAAAGGTGACTCCACAAATTTACCAAGAATAAACTCTCTGATGGTCGGTAAATTTTTTGCTGTAAATCCCGACTTCTGTTCCGCTGAGTTACAGAATGTTAAAACATCCATGTAAGTTTTAAGTACCTTTTATATATCTTTGATACATTAAAAAAGCTATTTTATTGTGATAAAAGATGGTTTAAATTTCGTACATTGTTTTCAGATCCGGAAGGGAGACTTATGGCGATGACGCTATAGGTTACGTACAGCTGAAGAGGGAACAAAATGTTTGCACTGTAAAATGTACAGTTTGCCCTGAACACAAAGTACGAAGTAAGCCGTATGCAGCTACACTCGTAGTGGATGAACAGGAAGAAGTGGTGATAAGTGTTAAATGTCATGATTGTCCTGCATCAGCAGGTGGTTGTAAGCATGCAGTTGCATTTTTGATGTGGTTGCACCGCCGAAGTGAAGACCCTTCCTGCACGTCTGTAGAATGTTATTGGAAGAAGTCCTATCTTGCCAAAGTTGGAACATCAATTAAAATATTAAGTGCAAGAGAAATGGCAAAACGGAAACCAAAAGTATTTGCACCAGACAGCGGGTTGATGAATGAGTTTGTCAAAGAATGTAAGACAAGAAAAATAAATAATTGTCAGTTTGTTAAGCATGAACCTGACTATTGTGATACAGATACTAATCTATCATTACATTATCTGATGATGACATATAATGATGAGAATTATGATAGATTTCAGTCAAAAATCTTAAAAGAATTCAGCAAGACAAATATAAAACATGCAGAAAGAAATACTAGAGGTCAGAATACCAGTTACTTGTGGCATGAACTCCGATATGGAAGGATAACGGCTTCTAAGTGTTATGAAGTTAGTCGTTGTAAAACAACTGATGGAAACTTGGTTGCTGTCATTCTTGGTGCGAAGACTCCAGAAACATCGGCTATAATTAGAGGAAGAAAATTAGAAGATCAAGTGAGAAAAGTTGTTGAGAAGAAATTGGGAATCAAAATTCAAATGTGTGGTTTGTACATATCGGAGACATTCCCAATGATAGCTGCATCACCAGATGGAAGAAATGAAAATACAACATTCGAAATCAAGTGCCCTGTTAGTGCCAAAACGTCAGAAAATTATATTGACAAGGAAGGCAGAATAAAAGAAAAGTATTTTGCCCAGGTGCAAATACAAATGTATTGTGCTCACGCCACTGAAAGTTATTTTTGTGTTGCCAATAGTGACTTTGAGAAAAACAATGAAGTTGCACTTCTTAAAGTTGAATTTGACCAAGAGTATGTTATGAGTCTTTTAGACAGTGTTGTTGCTTTTTGGAAAAATAATATTTTTCCAGTTTTGTCCAAAAGTGTGACAACAAATTCTATATAGAATAAAATAAAATGATTATAAATTAAAATAGCTTTTTCATTCATAACCCTTAAAATGTATAGAATTGAAACACAATAGATTTTCTGTTTTTATTTTGAGACAGCCAAATTTTCAATCTCCACTCTAAGAGTATTTTTTTCCATGTGCCAAACTAAAAACAGTATTTTTTAGAAGTGCTATAATATCATACAATTTCAATAGTTTTCAGAAAGAGCTCTAATTGTTTTCCTAGTTGCATCATAAGCATAATTTTTTTCATCAGGCTAGCATGCAATAAAATATTATCATTATCAGAGTATTTTCCTGTTATCATCATTTATTTATTGTCCGCCAACAACCTGACCGCAATACTTCTTGGGAAAAAATTAATAATACATACAAAGTAAATTAAATAAAACAAAATAATATATTTGCAATTATTTATTTAATTAAAGATCCTTGTAGATTAATTAATGCACATGCTGCTTTAATACATAAATCCAAAATGCCAATTAAATTAGTATTGACAACTGTATGCATTTTTAAAATGCTAAATTCACGCAGTCTTCTAATTACCCTTTCAATATGGATTCTAAGACTGGCAATTTGCTTGGTCTGCTTTACTTCTTTTTTAGATAATTTCATCCCGGTATGAACACTTGGTGGCCTTAGTAGGAAAAATCCTTTTTGAGACAAGAATGATTCTACATTTTTAAAACCTCTATCAGCTAAAATATATGAGCCTGGATTCAAGCTTTCCAAAAACAAACTTTCTTCTAACAGGCTTACATCGCTAATTCTTCCTGCATAGCCATTTGACACAAAGTTTACGAGTCCATCAGGAGTACATGAGACAAGGTATTTAATGGTATTTGTTTTCTTATATTCTGACCAGGTCAATGCTTGATGCATAGCCTTAGAAGGTTTTTGGATTTCTATTTCCAAGCAATCAATGATACATGTCACCTGGTTATATCTGTGTTGAAAAGCTATAGGTAAATTTTTTTTTATTGATGTACTTGAAAATTGTTTGACAAATGGTGAAAGGACTTTAACAATACCTGGCATGTTGTTATTAAATATATTACTCGCTTGGGTCACAGATAAATCGAAATCATCTGATAATTGTGAGAAAGTCCTATTTAACTTAATTTTCATTAAACATAATAAAATATTGGGCACAGTGATATCTGTATGCTTTTTAATTAAATCAATGATAAAATATAGATTTTTATTAATACCTATGTAAAGTTTAGGCTTATCAATTATTTTACTTATTGTACTTTGCAAATTTATTTTTTGAAGTTTTTTATGTTCATCTTGTAAGCTGCTGTCTGAAGTAGTTTTGGACATGCTTGTTTTAGATGGAGAATAGTCTTGTTCAACTGTTGACCCTGCTACTGATGGTGTACATGAAGTATCACTGTCACAGAATTCTTCTATAAAACTTAACTTTCTTGAAGCAGGTGGCTGAGACGTCGATGGTTTTATAATGTTTTTAGCCAAAGATTTTAAAGGCGATGTAGCAATTGATACATTTAATTTAATTGGCGAAGTTATTTTATCTCTACTTTGTAAATTGGGTTGAACCTGTCTACTTCTGATATGTGCCCTTTGGCAAACCTGAATTGCTTTATGTCTCTGGCTCGGCACTACTTGAGTGGCTTTGTGTTCCTGCATTTGGTTAATTTGAGTCGCTTTGTGTTCCTGTTTTTTGAGAACTTGAGAGGGTCCACCCCTTTCTGTTTGCAAACCTGAAATAAATGCAATATAATTTTTCATATTTTAAAGTACATGTAGGTATACACAAACAAGAGTACATAAATTAATTTGTGTGATCCATATATATTATTTATATGTATAAGAAAATGTTATGAATGTTTGTGCCATTAATATTCACTACAGATCTGCTTTTATAAATATAATTTACTGTTAATTTTAGTATGTGAACACAACAATTTTTTAAATAATTACATAGTATAAAAATAAACAGTTACCTTCTGTATAAGATGACACTTCATTATTCTCTGCTTCTTTATAATCATGATAAGAATCCTCAGGTAAGGCTACTCTTTGCCTTTTAGCTTCAGTAGGATGTGATTCTTTTAAAATCTTGTGTTTTCTATTCCAAGCAAACCTGGAGGGTATGCAATTAGGTTTAATTTTAATCCTTTTTACTGAACCCATTATTTTATACTTTATATAGTTTTCCATGTCATGTTCCAACTGAAACGTAAGAAAAATAAGTTATTAGCATCTTTACTACATAGATTTTATAACCTCTAAATATTATCCACATTTCCCAAAGTATTGATTCTTGAAGTAGTTAACCTATCATTAAAGAGTATATTTCATTAGATAGGTAATGTTAATACAGTTACTTACATCAAAGTGATCTTCACAAAAGTATAAACGAGATTTATCTGATAACAGTCCGGGATCTCGTCTCGCAACTTTTAACCAAGTGTTTCTCATATTTATATCCACTGGTACTTGAATCCATAATTTGTCTGGTGTTTTTACACTAGTGTTCTCACATTCAGAAACAACACACCAACGATACGGAGCATAATTACTCATTATTAAAATTTTCAATACATATCAAAATATGTATTACTGACAGCTGTAGTTTGTTTACTAACGTAATGACGTCATGACCAAAAAACAATCATGGCGTCCGTTGTGTGCCGCGTTTTCGCGAAATACGCGCGAAATTTGAAATTATGATAAAACAATTAATTTATATTCGTACATAACGTGAGAAAAAAAAATATTTTTAATTTTTTAGAGATATATTAAGACTAAAGAATTTATTTAAGATATATTTCAAAAATGCATGTAATACCCTATTGCTGATTCTTAGGCTCTAGACAGCCGGACTGCATTTCAACTGCAATCCAACTGCAAACTGCAGTTCAAGGGCAGTTTGAATGCAGTTGACACGAATGCAAAAGAACTGCAAATCAACTTCTGATCACGACTGCATCCCAACTGCAGTCGGACTGCACGTTTGATCTGCAGTTCTATTGCAGTCGTGTCAACTGCATTCAAACTGCCCTTAAATTGCAATTTGCAGTTGGATTGCGGTTGAGATGCAGTCCATCTGTCCAGAGCCTTATAAACAAGACATGATTCGTTTTGATTTTGGAAGGTAACTTTTGACGGAGTTTTAATAGAAAATTATATACTTGATTCATTGCGTTTAGTAGGTTTATAACAAGGTGTGTGAAAACTTGCCAAGTAACATCATTAAAATAAAACCGTTTAAAAAGTAACTATTTTTAACTGAGGTATGTGTATGGAACTTGGTACTTATTCAGATCTCACTTCTTTCATAGGCGAAGCATTCCCATATTATCGAACTTGGCAGCCTTTCACATTTTTGTTTTGGGTGGGTTTCTATTACCGTAGTTAGAATTTATCATTGAGGTATTTGTCCAAAGAATCGATGGATGGATTGTGTGAAAGCCGATATGGTAAGAGAGAATGTTACTTGTGAGATGACGGCAGATAGAAGAATATGCAAGGAGAAAACATGCTGCGCCGACCCTAAATATCCCGGCACAATTAGAGGAACACAAAAAAAGACAGTTTATTTATTTATTTATTTATTTAAACATACACACTATCATTACAGCTTAACCAATACGATACGAATCGAAAGACGATCGGGAAAAAAAGTTTCGTTGGTTCACAGTGTCCATGAATGCTGGTTTTGCCAGACATGCTATTGGATTAATGCCTGGTGATCATTTGGGTAATTTCGATTTCGCTAAGGTATTCGTAAACACGCGAGCAGTATGGGTGCGTGCGTTATCGTGCATAACCACAAAATTTTCGCCAATAAATGGGCCAAAAAACATTCAAATCAAATTCATTACATTGGATTTCGTTACATACATTAAAATAAGTTTACTAACATAGATCTTAAGTATTATGTATTACTAACAAAATATGGACAAAATAAGTCTGAAATTAACAATATTTTTTTTTTCGACATTCATCAATATAATTTGGAAAAATATTTCTGTTTATTTACATAGATATTTACAACACAAAAAAAACTATCCTAGTAAAAATAAAAAAATAAAACTCTATATATATAAAGAATTTGAACACCTTTATTTTTAGGCTGCATTGGCCCATAGATAAATACCTTAAAGACTAACATATTCTATTATACAAAATTGTTAGTAAGTATCTAAAAAACTTAAATCTAAGTTAATAAAACTTCACTATGCACTATGTCACTGTGCAATCCTGTGGCACTTGTCCGCGGAAGCGACGGAACACCACGTCCTGTGGCCAGAAGTTTTCGTCCAACACGAGGTGCAGGAAACACGTCGGCATTCGCACCACGAACGCCTTGAAGTTGGCGTTATGACTCCAGAAGCTACACTCTCGGGGCGTACGTAAGCTTCTGGCGCACGAATTTCACGACGTCCTCCGCCTTAGTGGTGTAGTACATTACATGGGGTTCAAGATCTCTGTGATGTATCGATATGCAGAGAACCTCCGTCAATGATGACTAAAGCCGTGCGTGCTGATAAAGTAATACCACCCCATACCACAACGGACCGCCCACCGTCTGACACCGTTTCGGTAAAATTTGCTTGATGGTGATGATGTCCTCCTAGCCGATTATCGGCTACGGCGGTTGTACTCATGTAAGGAGATTAGCCAAATGCGCAGGACACATTATAGTGCACGAGTATTTGCTTGGACACAGGTGCACTCACTATTCCTTCACTCTCATAGCGCGATGGGACGGCAATCCGACACCACTGGAGAGACGTCACGCGAGGCTTGATGGTAGCGTTCTCCTCGATGAAATTTATTTATTTTCATCAGAGAATAAAACTTGACTCCATTCTTCAGACCAATTTTGATGTTGTCGAGCAAACGCTAATCTTGCAACTCGATGGCATACCTCAAGCTTAGGCACCTTAGCTGGCACGTACGACTTTAAACCGGCTTCGTTTAACCGTCTTCTTACTGTTCCTTCACTAACACGCACATTAATCACTTCTTCCAAAATATATCGGGTCTGAATTGCAGTTTGACAACGATTTCTCAAAGTTTGCACCCTTATAAAGTGGTCATCTACTGGTAGCATGATTCCTGCCTTGACCCCGCCTCCGCACGTAAGACCCCGTCTGCTCGTACTGTGTAACATTGCGGAGGATCACAGATAATAATAATAATGGCGTCCACGGCCGATTTCGACCACGGCGGCTGTTCTCATTTAAGGAGATCGGCCAGCTGCGCAGGACATATTATAGTGCACGAGCATTTGCGCAGACACAGGTGCACTCCCTATTCCCTCACTCTCATAACCCGATGGGACGGTAATCCGACACGACTGGAAACAGATCAGGCGCAGGACCGACATTTACGTGCTCTCCGATGCACGATCACAGATACAGGTACACCCAACCTATGACTCACTGAACGGTATGTGTGACCTTCCTCGCTCATTGTCACAGCTCTGGTGACATCGATTGCGGGCAAACCACTCATTTTCTATGCAATACAATGTTAATTCTCCAAGTATCAACAACAAACTGAGCTAGGGCCACCATCTATTCTAACCTAAGGAGGATCTAAGGAGGCGTTTGGGTTCTTCGAGACATCTGTCAACGAATTTTTAGTATTACAAAAATTATCCGGTTCAAAGAAGGCGTATAAAATCGAAGACAGTAACATTCCTCGTTCCCCGCTCACCCGTATTTTGGCGCGCTAATTTCTTAGGCGATTTTCCGTTATGGCACCTCCGCTAGTCATTTTGTTCTAGTGTGCAGTCCCGATCTGTGCAAAGCACGTCGTACTCTTCAGAAAACACTCTTGTTGTCGTGAAGAAGTTTGCTTCTTGGTAGATGTCCACCATACGTTGATGGTTGGTCTCTGAAATGAGACGAGGAATGCTGAGGATCTTTCTTCCATGACCTTTT
This sequence comes from Helicoverpa zea, assembly GCF_022581195.2. Classification (NCBI taxonomy): domain Eukaryota; kingdom Metazoa; phylum Arthropoda; class Insecta; order Lepidoptera; family Noctuidae; genus Helicoverpa; species Helicoverpa zea. Next base: position 5,226,722 of record NC_061481.1, on the reverse strand, counting down.
CCGTTCCTCTTCTTGGCATCTGATCCAAAGCCGGACAGTGTCTCTCTGCAAGCAATAAATAATGTTCGCTTGCTAACTTATTTTTACAAGGCGCAAAAACCCAATTTTTTATATCTTTTTATGCGGGAATTCGATGGGATCCAAAATTTAATGCTAAAGGGTAGCAAATTTGGTTGAAAAAAAAACTCAATACTTTTGCGCCGTTTCTTAACACTGGGAAAAGTAGATGCTGAATATCTTCAAAACCACTAGGGCAGCTTTTGACAGCAACTAATCGTAGCTGTTAGTAAGGTAGCAACTCTCTGTACAATATGTATTTCGAGGGGATCGGTGAGGAGTGACAGCGATTCTGACGGTAGCCCCAGAGCGAAAGTCGCACGCCAAGTTTAAATAGTTCGTCCATGTAAATCCACAAAAATCGTAAAACAGGAAATATCACCAAGGCACCGAGCTACGCAGGACAGTTAATAATTAATAATTATCTTGTTGATATCTGACACTTAAATACACTCGCGAATATTAGACATTTAAATCAAACTACTTTTACGGATTTTACCGCGGATATATTAATATTATTTAATCATTATTAATAGCCCTCTAACACGTATGGCAAGATTATATAATGAAAGAAGTATTGTGACAGATTATCCCATCTATACATTCTTCTATAATTGTTTTATCTCTCTCCTTATACGTGCAATCCGTAGGGGGGCGCGGTTTTGCACCGCCGCCAGATTTAAGCGAAAAAAATGGGCAGGCTTAAATGGCCCCCATAGTACATATTTTCAATGTTTTAGACCAATCTAGAACCTTCTAGTAATTTCTATAACTACATATATAAAAAAAGATGGAGGAGAGATCTAAGGGGGAGGCCGATGTTCAGCAGTGGACGTCTTATGGCTGAGATGATGATGATGATATAAAAAAAATTAAAATAAAATAAAAAGCCTTTATTGTTGAAATCCGATACAAAACTGTTTACAATCTACCTAACTACTAGTCTATGATTATTCAACTTATCTTACGATAAAGGCCTCCTCTAGAGTTTTCTATAACTACACTGACCTTAAAATACCTCTGTTCCTGTGCGTCTAGTTGTGCGGGGCTCATATTAAAGCCCATGGAGGTCTCTTGGGAAACAATAGCCCAAGCGGAACATTCTAGAATAATACTGACCTCTATTTATGGTGGGAAATCATCAAACGACCCCTCCCGCTGTGAATGCAGCGTGAGGGAGTGTCAGACACTTACTGACTAAACCCCACCATGTTCTTTCTTAAGCCCTTTATGTACCAGCGCCGCGGTAACTCGTGAATTCTACTAACCTTGAAATACCTCTGCTCCTGTGCGTCTAGTTGTGCGGGACTCATGTTGAAGTCCCATGGCGGTCTCTTGGGGAATGACAACTCGGTAGGGAAGTAGTCCGCAGGGTCCACTTCTAAATCTTTCTCTAACACTGGCCGAAGTTCTTTTCTGTGGACAAAGGTTTTATTTATTAAATGCCATCACTATAACGTAGGTATGCATGTACCCTAGAGACGGAATTTGGACTTCAAAATCAGTAAAAAATTAAAGGCGTGCTATGAAACATGGATCTTGAAGTTGATGGTAAAAATAAAGACGGAGACGGCGGCAACAGAAATACATCATTTGTGACAATTTCAACTCTCTAACTATCACGGTTCATGAGATACAGCCTGGTGACAGACGGACAGAGGAGCGAAAACAATAGGGTCCCGTTAAACCCTTTGGGCACGGAACCATAAAAATCAATTGTGAAAGTACCAACCATCCAGGTAATTGAAGTTGCTTTAAGTAGCTGGAAACATATAGCCCATTTATCACAGTAGGCTACTTTTATTAAATACTAGCCGTTTTCCCGCGGTTTCACCCGCGTCCCGTGGGAGCTACTGCCCGCACCGGGATAAAATATAGCCTATGTTACTCGCAAATAATATAGCTTTCTAATAGTGAAACAATATTTAAAATCGGTCCAGTAGTTTTTGAGTTTATCCATTACAACCAAACAAACAAAGTTTTCCTCTGTATAATATTAGTATAGACTATCTAAAGCTCCAAACACTCACAGTGCGTCCTCCTTCTTAAGCCTCAGCTCGTCATCGTTCTCCCGGTAGAACTTGAGAGCGTATCTGTTGGTATCGCGTCCGCCTCGCTTGTTCGGTTGGTAATTCACTGACACTACGTCGTACGCTGTTGTGCCTCCGGATGCTGTGGGAATAAATGTAGAAATTAATAAATATAGAAATACAGACAGACAAATCTAAATAAATAAAAATGAATTGTTGTTCATTAGTCTGATTAAAACTCGAGAACGGCTGGGCTTTAGGATCTTTCAAAATAGTTACTGCAGGCTTAATACTGAGCCTTTTGAGGCTCCAGAAAGAACAAAGATGGATTATACTCATCTTTTATCAGTAAAATTCTGTCATCTTATGATTTATATTTTTTTTTTGAGATCCAATCTCAAAAACAACATCTCAAAACCATTTGCAGGTTGGAAATTAATATCTGGAATGGTAATGTTAAAATATGGTACTGGCTGACTAAAAAATGGAGGTTTTGTAAAAATTGTCTAGCTTTTATTTGCGACTGAAGAAGGACAAAGGACATTGACTGCCTACTTTTATCCTGATGCAGAAAAAATACTCTCAGGATACAGAAAGAACCGTAGCTAACAGTTAGTAAGCTATATTTTATTTTAGTAAAGGAAGTAATTCCCTCAGAATGCAGGTAAAACCACACAAAATGGCTCATATAAATGAGTACTTACTGGACATCAACAGTGTCTTATTTTGCTTTTTACTCTGCAGCTGTTGCTTCTTAGCTTTCCCACTGAAGGGTGTTTTGCGCCGAGCTTGCGGCATCTTTCACTGCTGAAAGAAAAATGTACATGAGTTGAGGATAACATAGACCACCAAATTATACAACACCAGCAACCCGCCCCAGCTTTGCATGGATATTATTAAACATATAAAACTTCAGCCTCAAACACTAGATAGAGTGTTTTGATAAAAAAAAACACATCAAAATCCATTGCATAGTTTTAAATCTTTAAAACTATGCATACATAGGGATACTTATATTTATTTATTTATTTATAATACTTTTTGCACAAACAGTACAACGGCGGACCTAACGCCTTAGGCGTTGTCTCCCAGTCTACCTTACTTACAGGGTTAGTTTACCTTACTTATAGGGACAGAGAAAGCTACTTTGTTTTATAATTTGTAGGGATGTGACCTTAAATGTGTGAAACCTGAAAATATAATCAAGTAAACCACTTTCTAATGCAGGTTACATTTTCGACCAAATATTGCCCTGACCATTTTTAAACATCTAGCCTGAGGTTATCTGAAATCACCAACCTACATTCACATTGAGTGCACATGGTATTTAATGCTCTATTCTTTGTGAGAGGACTGAGAGGAGCCCAGTACCTGGTCAGTGGGTCGTCTTAGGGGCGGAGTGAACTTATGACATTTGCGAAAAAAAACAAACCCCATTTATGAAAAGAGGTTGCTTATCAAATAGAATTGGACAAATAAGACCATATTAATGTTGAAAATTTTCGACGTACTTACATATACGTAGTATTAAGTTCTGACAATGAAAATTATTGCTACAAATTGGTAATTATAGCTGAAACATGAGTCAACCCGGTATAACGGGATTCCACTGAAATAAACCGGTTAAATTACCTCGTTGCTACACAAAACCTATACTTTTACTGCTGATATGTCACAAATATTAGTTTCTACGCCTTATGTTGTGGCTAATTTAAGTTTTAAGCGTGTTTACACGAAAATATATGAGAAAACTATGTTAAGAATTTCAACATGCGGTTTTATAAAGATCTTGTTTTTTACATGGACCGTTGTAGTTTTGGGTGCATGAAAAGCTTACCTGTTAGACGCTGATTAAATGAATTAACTTATTCCAGCAATTTTTTAGCCAATTACAAGTTATATCCAAGATTTTTGAAGCAATTAACAAATTAACACGATCAGCCGCTCATGAATTTGTCATATTTTTTCTAACAATTGCTGTCACTTTCTAGCTGAGCACTTTTGCCTATGAGAAAAGGAGACAACAACACGGATAGGAAAATTCAACTTTTAAATTAATGGCAGTGACAGTAAGTGTCCGTCAAAAGAGTGTATTCTGATATTCTGTTTCCATACGAGACATTGACATATATATAACTATAGGGACAGGAAATGCCTACGAAAAAAACGTGCACACCTACAATCTGCAGTAGCAACTAAAATGGCTGCCATTACTAGGGTTGTACCGCTACCGGATTAAACAAATATCGATATTGTATTCTAGTTAGAAGTACGTACGAGTCTTACTGGGTGCATAAAAATAACTGAGTATAAATAATTTCTTCGTCATAGAACTAACTACCACATTAACTTCACTGATACTAATAACCTCAACAACATCAACCAAATGGAAGGAGTCATTTCAGTAGGGTGATACCTTTAAAAAAAAAAACACAGGCAAAGTAATTATTTATTATTTCAAATAGCCCTATGAAAGTTCTTTCACGTCAGACTAGTTGCAGGGTGCCAAAGATTCGGTCTTATGAAGAAGAATCCGCAAGAAACGCCATAAGTAGATACTCTCTTAAAAAAAATACAATAACTTACAATCGTTTTCAAGCTATTCATGAGAAAGTTATATAATGCAAATGGAGCTAATTATGTATTAATCGATTGTACAAAACAATTTTAGTGCTAAGAAAAAAATATTTATACAATTCGAAATCTATATTCGGTAACTAAGTTCTGAAGCAAATATTGCAACTTGTATTCCGATTTGCTCGTCTGTGCGGAAGCACTGCCGTGCCCGTGGTTGCCGTAGAAGCATCATGTGAAGATAAAAAGGCAAAACATATTATTTTCAATAAAATATGTCTTTAAAATCCTGAATTTTATAATACGCCTTTTTAATCAAAATGTTTTTAACTGCATATCTGTAAAATGAAGGATATATAAATAAAAACATAAACTATTCCCTAAAAATATACACATATATTCGGAACGCAACTAAAACCGCGAGGAAAAGCTAGTATTTAACTAAAGAACAAAATAAAGATGTTTTATTGAAAATAGTACACAACTCTGAGGGCTCAGTGTCTTAGGGACAGTAAGTTCTGATGTTAAAATTTGTAAAAGCAGACTTATTAAGTGGATATTATATCGATACTATTATGACAACTGCACAGCACTATGCCAATATGACATGTTATTGTAAACAACATTTATTTCTAAATATAGGTTTTTATACAGAAATAAACCAAAATATAAGTACTTTCACCATCAATTCATGTTCCCGTAACATATTTTTTATCCAATGTGAATTATTTTATGTATTTTCTAGCAAAAATAGGTTCCTAACCTGTGTAAAGACAATCCAGCTTGATTTTGGTGCTTCCTAGCTCCACACTTCACAATACAACACACAGGCATATTCGTTGATTATTTCACTATTGAAATAGTAAAGTCTTAAAAGTAAACACGAGTGATTTTCTATAAAATAGCAAAAATAAGTCACGAAGAGCACCTATTTGACAGCACAACTACCATGACATATGGCCAGATATAGCACGCACCTACAAACAGGAGGATTTCAAAAGTAAATGTCACCATTTTACGCAATCACAAAAATATTGTTGTCCCTGTTTTCAAATACACTTATCTGCTTAGAAAGAGTGAGACAGAACTAAGTTGCATAGTTTGTTTCATATTTCGCCCATATTTATATAACTATAGATACGTCTATAACAACACGGCGTTTCCTTATAATTCTACATCAACCAAATGGGAGGAGTCATTTCAGTAGGGTGAAATGACTCCTCCCATTTGGTTGATGTTGTTGAGGTTATTAGTATCAGTGAAGTTAATGTGATAGTTCTATGACGAAGAAATTATTTATACTCGGTTATTTTTATGCACCCAGTAAGACTCGTACGTACTTCTAACTAGAATACAATATCGATATTTGTTGAATCCGGTAGCGGTACAACCCTAGTAATGGCAGCCATTTTAGTTGCTACTGCAGATTGTAGGTGTGCACGTTTTTTTCGTAGACATTTCCTGTCCCTATAGTTATATGTCAATGGTACCGAACGAGCCGAATTCAGCCGAACCATCGAGCTTAGAATTATAAGGAGACGCCGTTTTGATATTGACGTATCTATAGTTATATAAATATGAAACAAACTATGCAACATAGTTCTGTCTCACTCTTTCTAAGCAGATAAGTGTATTTGAAAACAGGGACAACAATATTTTTGTGATTGCGTAAAATGGTGACATTTACTTTTGAAATCCTTCTGCGTGCCATATATGTCATGGTAGTTGTGCTGTCAAATAGGTGCTCTTCGTGACTTATTTTTGCTATTTTATAGAATATCACTCGTGTTTACTTTTAAGACTTTACTATTTCAATAGTGAAATAATCAACGAATATGCCTATGTGTTGTATTGTGAAGTGTGGTGCTAGGAAGCACCAAAATCAAGCTGGATTGTCTTTACACAGGTTAGGAACCTATTTTTGCTAGAAACTACATAAAATAATTCACATTTTATAAAAAATATGTTACGGGAACATGAATTGATGGTGAAAGTACTTATATTTTGGTTTATTTCTGTATAAAAACCTATATTTAGAAATAAATGTTGTTTACAATAACATGTTATATTGGCATAGTGCTGTGCAGTTGTCATAATAGTATCGATATAATATCCACTTAATAAGTCTGCTTTTACAAATTTTAACATCAGAACTTACTGTCCCTAAGACACTGAGCCCTCAGAGTTGTGTATTATTTACAACAAAACATCAGTTAAAAACATTTTGATTAAAAAGGCGTATTATAAAATTCAGGATTTTAAAGACATATTTTATTGAAAATAATATGTTTTGCCTTTTTATTTTCACATGATGCTTCTACGGCGACCACGGGCACGGCAGTGCTTCCGCACAGACGAGCAAATCGGAATGCAAGTTGCAATATTTGCTTGAGAACTTAGTTACCGAGTATAGATTTCGAATTGTATAAATATTTTTTTCTTAGCACTAAAATTGTTTTGTACAATCGATTAATACATAATTAGCTCCATTTGCATTATATAACTTTCTCATGAATAGCTTGAAAACGATTTTAAATTATTGTATTTTTTTTAAGAGAGTATCTCCTTATGGCGTTTCTTGCGGATTCTTCTTCATAGGACCGAATCTTTGGCACCTTGCAACTAGTCTGACGTGAAAGAACTTTCATAGGGCTATTTGAAATAATAAATAATTACTTTGCCTGTTTTTTTTTTTTCAAAGGTATCACCCTACTGAAATGACTCCTCCCATTTGGTTGATGTTGTTGAGGTTATTAGTATCAGTGAAGTTAATGTGATAGTTAGTTCTATGACGAAGAGATTATTTATACTCGGTTATTTTTATGCACCCAGTAAGACTCGTACATACTTCTAACTAGAATACAATATCGATATTTGTTGAATCCGGTAGCGGTACAACCCTAGTAATGGCAGCCATTTTAGTTACGACTGCAGACTGACAGTAGGTGTGCACGTTTTTTTCGTGACATTTCCTGTCCCTATAGTTATATGTCAATGATATTTTACAAAATAACGCTTTAAATAGTCTTGTCCTAAAGAGAATTAGTATTCCAAGCAAATTCATATTAGACAGTAGAGATTTTTCCAACCTTTGTTGTACTATCAAGTTTTGTATTTTTACATCTAATAAATCAAAGATAATAAAGTAATCCTAAATTCGTGCTCAATGTGTCACCTACAAAAACTTAATTTCCTAACCTAAAATTCGTGACAAGTCAATCTCGATCGGTGTACAAACAATAAACGCTTTACGTATTTATTTATCTCAAATTAGACACTAAAGTAGACAAAAAATGCTGCCTTTATCGCTTTTACGAACTGCGCAAAACCATCCTATGTTGGTAGAGTTGAAAAATGGTGAAACATACAACGGTCATCTTGTTAGTTGCGATAATTGGATGAATATTAATCTTAGGGAAGTTATTTGCACATCTAGAGACGGCGACAAGTTCTGGAGGATGCCTGAATGTTATATACGAGGCAGTACGATCAAGTATTTACGTATACCTGATGAGGTTATTGACATGGTGAAAGAGGAGACACAGGTAAGTTTTTCATTCAGCCTATTTGATTTCTTAGACTTATTTGAATAATTTGTGATAGACTAGGAAATGCTATGCTCGCTACGTACTCTCCCGGGTACGGGGCTTACAAACTTTCAGACTCAGACTGCTTTAAGTTTCTAAAATCCACATAGTAATTCAAGCCTGCACTAAAAAGTGAACCTGGGTTGGCAATCACTCGCGGCCAACAAGGCAGTTCTATTCCTAGTGAGTCTGGTAGATTATAGAGCAAAAACCTTATTGAATGGTTATTTTGCACCGGGTGTCGCGAGATGACTCCCGGCCACCGTAGGCGTGGGTCTGTGGGCGGTGAGTTCGGGTGGCTCATCGTCCCTCTGTCTACTTAGACGACAGACTCGTGTCGACGGCGCGCGTTGTTCCACGCGCTCCTCAAAGAGATGTCAGCAACCCCAGTGGGGCCCAGCAGGGCCAAGGCCTGCCGGGGCTGCGGGTTGTTCGAAAGAGATACCGCGGCCCTGGTACACAAAAGGCCTATGACGGAACACGACGGTTTTTAGTCAGTAAGAGTCTGACACTCCCTCACCGCTGCTAACCCACAGCGGGAGGGGTCATTTGATGATTTTTAACGTCGGAAAAAAAAAAAAAAAATTGTTTTTTTTTTTGAGAAATATGGTGCAATCAGCTCTTGTAATGTGAAAGGACAATGGGCACAAATATATGGGACCTGGTATACCCCACCAATAGCGATGTCATATATATCATTGGATAGGCCTTTTTATGTAGAACAACATTTACTATGACAGCTTTGCTGAAATGTTTGTCCGTTCTGAGATATAGATCAAAAACTGTGCAAAAGTTAAACTAAAGTTAACTTAATAATCTATTGATATCTCAAGTTTTTAGAGGAAAAACTAAGTTGAAATAAGTGTAAGTCTCCTGAGTCCTACCTGCTGTACCCGTAAGGGTCCATAATTGTTACTATTATTTTGCATTTCAACCTTATACTGTACCAACTGGATATTGGGCATGCTGATAAACCCCACCAATAACAAAGTCATGCATATCGATGGATAGGTCTTTTTAACTGGAACAACATTTACTATGACAGCTTTGTTCTATTGTTTGTCCGTTCTGAGATATAGATAAAATACAAACTTAAAATTAATGCAGATTAACCGTCTTACCACAAAAACTTTTAAACGTCAGTTTAAGACTTGTCTATAAAAGTGTCAGATTATGACGTTGAAATAAGGTCCATTTTGCAGCCACAATTTTTTTAGACAAGTGTAAAACAGATGTTAAAGTTTTTGTAGTAAGTCCATAAGTGTATTTAAAGGAAAATCGTCATGAATGTACTAAGTACCTGCTGTGAGTCTGCATTTGTTACTATATTTAGCAGTTCCAGCTTATACTGTACATTGCGGAATGAAATACACGATATGAATATAAGAATAATATCCACATTTCGTTCATCTTTCTAAGTTAATCTTAGACACCATTGACTGTGTTTCGGATGGCACGTTAAACTGTAGGTCCCGGCTGTCATTGAACATCCTTGGCAGTCGTACCGGGTAGTCAGAAGCCAGTAAGTCTAACACCAATCTAACCAAAGGGTATCGGGTTGCCTGGGTAACTGGGTTGAGGAGGTTAGATAGGCAGTCGCTTCTTGTAAAGCACTGGTACTTAGCTGAATCCGGTTAGACTGGAAGCCGACCCCAACATGATTGGGAAAAGGCTCGGAGGATGATGGATGATCCACATTTCGTTCATATGTTACTTTTTACATTTAAATAATTCAATATGATCTTATTAGCCTTTTCCCAGCTATCTTGCAGTCGGCTTCCAGTCTAACCGGATGTAATTGCCTATCTGATCTCCTTACCCCAGTGATCTGGGCAACTCGATACCTCTTGGTAAGATTGGTTGCCAGTCTCTTTGTCTTCTGTTGTTACCCATGCACGACCATGGACCGACCGCACCAAGCGTTTGCTTATGATCCTTATGATCGATCGACACATGTCATGTGGCTCAGACAAGAGTTTCTCTTTCTCATGATCATTAAATCTTTCTCATTCTAAAGTACATAAAAAATATTGATTTGACCGGCTTTTAGTTTAACCGAATGCAGCTGAGTGTTTTACAAGGAGTGACTGCCTATCTGACCTCCTCAACCCAGCTACCCGGGCAATTCAATACCTCTTGGTTAGACTGGTGTCAGACTTACTGAATTATGACTACCCGCAATGATAGCCAAGGATGTTCAATGACAGCCGGGACCTACAGTTTAACGTGTCATTGGTGTGTCCAAGATATGTATACATAGGTAGACAGTACATACAAACTTAGAAAAGTTGCATTGGTACTTGCCTGACCTGGAATCGAACCCGCGCACTTGAAAGGTTGGTTCTTTACCGACAAGGCCACCACGACTTACATAATGATTATACAAAAAATAATAAAAAAATAAAGACATTGGTGTTATTTTTCAAAGAAAATCAGATTACAGTGTTGATTAGCATTGTTTTTAGCCATATCTCAGAACGGACAAACAATAGAACAAAGCTGTCATAGTAAATGTTGTTCCAGTTAAAAAGACCTATCCATCGATATGCATGACTTTGTTATTGGTGGGGTTTATCAGCATGCCCAATATCCAGTTGGTACAGTATAAGGTTGAAATGCAAAATAATAGTAACAATTATGGACCCTAACGGGTACAGCAGGTAGGACTCAGGAGACTTACACTTATTTCAACTTAGTTTTTCCTCTAAAAACTTGAGATATCAATAGATTAACTTTAGTTTAACTTTTGCACAGTTTTTGATCTATTTCTCAGAACGGACAAACATTTCAGCAAAGCTGTCATAGTAAATGTTGTTCTACATAAAAAGGCCTATCCAATGATATATATGACATCGCTATTGGTGGGGTATACCAATCTGCCCAATGTCCTTTGTTTGGGTTAATTATGTTTGTTGGGTCAGTGAGTCGTCTTAGGGGCAATGGCTTATCTTGATGAAGCCTAACTATCTAAGAATAGACAGTCACATTTAGTTATTAGATACTTGTCCATCAAAATTGCCTAAAGACAATGGCATGCTTTCAACCATTGCATGTTCAATAAGACATCAGCTTCTATTGAGTTTCTTATAAGGTGACTGTACAAAAGATCCAAAATTACAGGCATATATAAATCTCTAATGTTGTTATAAATGTGAAAAGTAACTGTCTGGTGTAGGTACATAATACAGAATATATCTATCTATCTTCCTGAATTTGGTACACCAAGTCTAGAGCTTGAGAAAGAACAGTGACTACTTATTTACAATTGGAACTGTTTGGAATGACAGTAAAAACCTTTATTGTATTCCCAGGTAAAATCCCGAAGCCGCAGCGAAGTATCAAAGGGTCGCGGCGGCGGTCAGAACATGCGAACAGGGCGGGGCGGCAACCGAGGCACGTTCGGTAACCGTGGCCGACCCGCGCCCCTCGCGCGCGGCGGACAAGGCCGAAACCCGCAGAATAAGAAGAAATAAACTATAATAGGACTGTGTATGTGTAATGTTATTGATATTAAATTATAAGGTTTTTGTAATAAGTACTGTAATGCGTTTTATTTGTAACCTGGGTAAAAACACAAATACGCGCGTGGAAACCGGCTGTCATGGTATGGGCATGTGATGCGGAGGAATGAGAATCATGTTGTGAGGAAGATGATGAGTATGAATGTGGACGGATATAGTGGAAGAGGAAGACCAAAGAAACGATGGATGGATTGTGTGAAAGTAGATATGGTAAGAAAGAATGTTACTTGTGAGATGACGGTAGATAGAAGAGTATGGAAGGAGAAAACATGCTGCGCCGACCACTAATAAAATTGGGATAAGGGCAGGAGGATGATGATGAAACGCATGTGTCCATACTACTCCCCCGCTGAGACCTAGAATTGGTTTTTGCGCAGACACCTGTGTTGATGAAAGGTTTTGCGCGAACTGTAACTGGGTTGAGCTTGTGGCACACTGGTACTCAGCTGCATCTGTTTAGACTGGAAGCCGACCCCAACATAGTTGGTAAGGCTAGGCAGATGATGATTCTGTTTTATTTTTATCCAAATTAAAAAAAAAGTAATGTGATTAGAGTTTAGATACTAACGGCCAGTTTCTTCATCAAAAGTTAAAGTAATGTCTAAAGTAAAAGTAACGGTCAAATACGTTTTTTCAAGGCTAAAGTGACAGCAAAACTTATAGAAAAATTGAATTTGACCGTTACTTTTACTTACTTTTTTTTTCCAAAGCACTAAAACTGAGTTACTTCTTTTAAAAAGGGAGTTCTGTTCATTTAAAGATCTGTAAATTCAAGAAGTAACTGTTTTTCTGTGTCGCTTTCACGCCAAGACTACTGATTCGATTTACATGAAACTGTGTACCCAGCTTGAGAAAAGACAGACTTTTCCTCGTTGCTTCGAGACTGGTGGAACTGCGGGAATAGCTAGATAATAAATAAAACCCATATAAATGGCAAGATAATTTTATTAACATAAATAACAGAACTATACACAATGTACATGAAACAATTTGGTACGCTTTGCGACCTATTTCTAAATGCAATCAAATATTGTTTAATTTAGCTAAAGGAAAACAAACATTACAAACTTGGCACCCTAGGTGTCAAGTTGAAATGGGCGCCAACTGTGAATTTTTATTTTCGATTTGACGTTTCGCACTGTCAAACTATTTTAGACTTTAAATCATTGTTCAATGCAGAACAAAATACGGTGAAAACTTGGCGCCCTGGGCGCCAGGATGAACCTGACGTCTTTAAGTAACTATAGTCTGTTTTTTTTAATCTCGTAGACTAAACTGACATTACGAGTGTTGTCAGTTTATTGCAATTCTTAAATAGTGATGTGGCACAACCGAAACTTAGCGTTAATAAAATCAAGTATCGTTTTTCTACAATAAGTTATCCTGAAATAATGTGCTTATCCTTGATGATTACGCATGGCGTTGCGTGGTCAGATGTCCCTGGCAGTTTGTAGCACGTCGTGCAGCCGTTTGTAGGTACGTGAATTTGAAATATAAAACTTTGAATGAAAATTAAATTCGTCTATTATAGATAAAAAGTTACCATTCAACAAACCGATATCGTAAGTACAACACTGCACAAAGAAGCTAGCAACATTATTTGTAAGTTTGACATTTTGCAAGTGTCAATTTAGTCTACGAGTTAAATAAACAGACTGTAGGTACTAATGATGAATAGTTTTATAACCCGTTCTTCATGTTAATACTAGTTCAGAAAGCAAGGTTCTGAAACCTCGCTAACCATATGAATATTTTTAAAATTTATTTAGGGCTTATCTATTTGCCAGTAAGTCTGACACCAGTCTAACCAAGGGGTATTGGGTTGCCGGGTAACTGGGTTGAGGAGGTCAGATAGGCAGTCGCTTCCTGTAAAGCACTGGTACTCAGCTGAGTCCGGTTAGACTGGAAGCCGACCCCAACATAGTTGGAAAAAAAGGCTCTGAGATTTACATATTTGCCACATTTACTGAAACTTATACAAAATCAATCTGGCAGATATGATAATATTTGGGATTCACAGGTGGACACAAATAGCATTGAATGTAATTTACATTAATCTATGAATTTAGAACTAACAAAGCAAAATTTTCGCAGCCATAGAAATATGAATCTTATACGTACAAATATAACTACTATATTTCTTTGACTGACAAAAATATGCTTGTAATAATGTTCTATCTAAGACTAGTCACAGCACACAAATTATATAATATATGTAATCGGTTTCATTATACTAGGTTCGTAAATGTCGGTCCTGCGCCTGATCTCTTTCCGGTCGTGTCGGATTGCCGTCCCATCGCGCTATGGGAGTGAAGGAATAGTGAGTGCACCTGTGTCCAAGCAAATGCTCGTGCACTATAATATGTCCTGCGCAGCTGGCTGATCTCCTTAAATGAGAACAGTCGCCGTGGTCGAAATCGGCCGTGGACGCCATTATTATTATACTAGGTTCCCACAAAGTCGATATCAATCCCACATAGTAAGGAGAAAGTAATTTGAAATTTTTATATTACTAGCTAGCTTCCGCCAGCTTTTTCAACTACAACTGTGGAAACAATTCCGAAAAAATATAGAATCATCGGCATGAATCTTGAGCGCTGACCTTCATCTGCGCAGAAGTGACTTATTAGCAAAGAACCAATCCCGAGTGACGGCTATGATGCGATGCGCTGCGGGCCAATCACCGCTTTAGCCCGCCCCCGCGCCTCACTTCATACCACAAAAGAGACCCAATAAATCACTTCTGCGCAGGTGAAGTTCAGCGCTCAAGATTCGTGCCGATGATTATACGAGTGCGATTTCATTAAATTAATTATTTAGCACCTAAAACCATGTTAACAATATCTATTTCTGTTACCATTACTCGACCCAGGAAGTGAATTCAGGACTTAGCTTGACTGTCGCTCTTGCGATCTAGATCAATGAGGTATATCCTATCCTATACATATGTGTATTAGGATGCGTCTACACGGTGCATGTAGCTGGAGCAAGTTAACACGCACAAGTGACAAGAGCACGCGGGTGGGTATTGCGCTTTGGTACATGCGCGAGTCGCTGGACCCGCACGTTTTTACAATGCATGTAACCTGCGCATGTGACTCAACATGCGCAAGCTACTTGCAGCGTGTAGATGCACCCTTATCCCCTCGGTCCACTCGCTTCAAAATTTCTTCTATGAAAACAAGTTAAATATATCGACTGACAAAATCCTGTTTATTGTTTGGTAAGGTTAAAAGTATGAATAATTTCTGTTTCGATGGCTTGTTTTGGTAAAAAAATATTAAATCTATGAGGAACACTTCTAGTGCTTAAAATGGCGGATGGTACTCAAAGTACCATATTGTTACCTTTAAATAGTTTATTTCGATTTCGCTGTTGGTTAAAAATATTAGTTGGTTCATATTCATAACTATCAGTTATAGAGCGCACTCAAACTAGCAGATTTTACGCTCAGTTTTTCTTGTTGAAAAGTGAAAAGTATCGAAAACCACGCGACTTTTTTCTGCACCAACGTGAAGCAAAACAGAGCGTTTACAACAAAATCTTCTAGTGAAAAAGCTCTCTAACTCACATGATTTTTAGAGGTTTATTTCCATAAACATAATTTCAAGACATTATAAATATGCCTTGTAGTAGTGTGCAAACACACTCAATACTTATTCATTCAAAATTTCTATTAAAAACTGTCAACACCAATGACATTTCCCTCATTGATGTTCAAAAACACAAAATGCACAGTCTCGAATAAAAGTAACGCTCGAAAGTGTCCTCAAACACTAATTCTGTCTCTTTCTATAAGGTACAAGCATACGTTATTGCAAGTTTAACTTTACGCGAATCGCTTAAAGTCGTTATTACAACGCACTGTAGTTAAAGCAATAAAATTTTACGACTGTGAAGTGGTCGGCTAGGACAAAGAAAATGAGCGCACAATTCTGAATGTTGCGCTCATTTGGTGAGGACGTTTTTGAGACGTTGAGTGTGCATCTTGAGTTTTTTGTATATCAATGATTTCCCTTCTAAAATAAAAACTTACCTCCAATTTGTCTACGGACGATAACCCGCCCAAATAAAGAAGTTAGCTAAACAAACAGCTTTTAGTAGTATCTTCATGATTAACATTATCGGCCATGTTATCCATATACTGTTTGTAACCTCCCGCCAAAATACCCATTAGAATGATGGCGCCAACTGATGAATTGGATTTGAATTTGGACGCACAATCTTCCGGGTTTTCTGTGTCTAGCGTGTATATCTGTAAGAAAAAATATTATTGGTGTTGAAATTAAATTTTGATATATTTTGTTTTTGAAATTGGTCTGTTTCAGTCTGGCGCCCTGAGTGGACGTTACTGTGCTCTATTTAGATATGAAAAAGGGTCATTGGATAAGTCAGAGAATCAAGTTCATAAAATAATTTCAAAATTGTTTTGAATTAGCAGTTCGTTTTTAACACGCTTATATTAGCTTCACTTGTAACTATGTATGTAAGAAAATCTTGGAATCTTAATTTGACCCACTTCCCGGTCTCCGATTAGGATGAAATTTTGCACACGCTCCGAGTTCTGATGACAATTCATGACTAGCAAAGAAATGTTATTACAAATCCAATATGGCGGCCTCCCCAAAATGGCGAACTAGCTGTTTGGAATCAAAGCATGTTTTTTTATTTATTTTTTATTTTAACTTCAAACTGTCATCATCATTAATTTAAGAGCCCAGCTCTTGTCGGTGCAGCTCCTTCCATTTACACCTATCTAGCGCCAACTCCTGAACTTCCTTATACGTCACGACCAGATGTTTAAGTTTTTTTTAGTAAGGTTGCAAATGTTTTTCTTCCTCTTTGGCTACATGAACTTACCTGCTGAGCAGCATGAGCGACATAACCCAACACCGCTAACTGGTACGCCAAGCCTAACCCCGCGTTATGTCCCGCGAGGGCTAGCGACGCCGCGCTGAGCGCGAGGCAGGCCGACAGCGCCGGCCGAGTGTTCTCGCCGAAAGTCAGCGCTGTTGATTTGACGCCTACTTTCATGTCGTCTTCTTTATCCTGGGTTTTTTGGAATATTGTAAAGTGCTTATTAGGGTTGATAGATATGGTGTAAAAATAAGTTGTAAAATAACTGCAAATAAAATAATTAGGTGGAAAGTGTACAGAGGGTGACCGGCTTCTATTAATCAGATAAAAGACATTGACAACGATCAACACGAATTGACATTAACACAAAATTCTACTCAAAAAAATAATAAATAAAAACTCACCTGATGCGCATAAATCGTATCATAGACCACGGTCCAAGCCAGCGCCCCGACATACAGCGGCCCACAAACCGAGAGGTCCAGCGCCCCCGTGACGGCGCTGTACCCAAGCAGCGCGCCCCAGTTGAACGTGGCGCCCAGGAATATCTGCGGGTAGCGCGTCACACGCTTCGCGAGCGGGTATGTCACCACCAGCACTGGGAGGGAGAGATATATAGTGGTAACACTTTGAAAATCACAGTTTATAGGTGCGAAAGAAAGTCTATCCGGCTCTCATGATAAAACTACTGAACGGATTCCAACAAACTGTGGTACACAGATAGTCTAGGCACTACTAGAGAGCATGGCAGGGAAATTTTTAGCCGAGTGCGGGAAGAAGTTCCTTAGAAACGCACTGGGAGATAAAGAAACATTGTGATAAGACTTCGAAAATCACACTAATATTATAAATGTGAAAGTTTCCAGCTTTCATGCTAAAACTACTCAACAGATTCCAATTAAATTGGTACACAGCTAGTCTAGACACTACCAAAGAACATGACAGGGTAAATTTTATCCGATTGAGGGAAGTAGCTCTCTAAGGACGGTGGAATTGCGCGGAACAGTCAGTAACAATAAAGTAGTTGAAATGACACGAATACATAATAATAAAGCTGAATATTACTCTCTAGAAAAACTGGACCAATTTAATAAACCGGCCAAGTGCGAGTCGGACTCGCGCACGAAAATGAGCAAATAAATCACGTTTGTTGAATGGGAGCCCCCCAAAATATTTATTGAATTCAAGTTTTCAGTTTTTGTTGTTATAGCAGCAACAAAAATACATCATCTGTGAAAATTTCAACTCTCTAACTATCACGGTTCATGAGATACAGCCTGGTGACAGACGGACAGAGGAGCGAAAACAATAGGGTCCCGTTTTACCCTTTGGGTACGGAACCCTAAAACTAAAACTTGTACTCACGCATGCTACTAGCGCCCAGTACTATACTGTAGCAGTTGAGTTGCAGTAACACAGCCAGCGCGAGGCTCAGTTGTGCAGCTAGGAACACTACCGCCTGAGTTTCTGATACTGCACCCGTGACCAGGGGACGGTTCTTTGTGCGTTCTACCTGGAATTTAGAAATTGAGGATTAACGTAGGTAATTATTAAATAATAACTGGTACTGGTACGGAAACTACAGTGGGGTAGGAAGAATAACTGTTAAATTATGATGACACTAGCTTCCGCCCGCGGCTTCGCCCGCGTAGAGTTCGGTTATATCGCGTTTCCAAGAGAATTCTTCAAAAGTCCGGGATAAAAACTATTATATCCTACGTTCTTTCTCAAGGTCAACTCTATCTCTGTACCAAATTTTATTAAAATTAGTTCAGTGGTTTAGACGTGAAAGGGTAACAGACAGACAGACAAACAGACTTTCGCATTTATAATATTAGTAGGGATTTTTGTGTACTACATTAAAAGAACTAACAGTACTGGTAGTGGCAGAGGAGTGTTTTAACCATTAGGTCAAGTTTTTAAAACACTTGCCGCTCACGAGTGTGTGGGTGCAATTCTACGTCATCGCTTGACCTATGTGTGTAACTTTTCTAAGAGTATCTTGGGCAATTCAGTAAATAGAGGCGAAGAAAATCATCTCGAGGAAACTCGAACTTTAAACTCTGAATTCACCAATTCACCTAAAGCAAGCATGATGATTAACGATCATCAAAATCGTGGGCTAAAGATAACTGCTTATAAAATCTGACTGGTCGTAAGGCCACATTCATGTTCAAAAAAGAGTATCGGCATAAGATATTTCTTACATACAATACTTCTTTTGTAAAAGTGTTATTCGAAATCAAATAAAAACACAGTCTCACCTGAGCATCAACGTCTCTATCCCACAAATCATTAATAGTACACCCAGCACCCCTCATCAACCCAGCGCCCACGAGGAACAGACCCGCCGTATATAGTGACGACTGAAGCGGCACTGTACCAGGTAGGGAGCCCAGCGCTATAGACCATGCACAAGGCCAGTAGAGGAGGTATACACCTGAAATATTATAATAGAATAATAATAAGATAGTCAAGTTTCAGTCTGGCGCCCTTGGTATAAACCAGCGCCCACGAGGAACAGACCAGCAGCCGTGATAACGACGACTGCAGCGGCACTATAGCGATGACTCTAGCGGTAGTGTGCCTGGTAGAGCCTAGTGCTATATAGACCATGCGCGGGGAAAGTAGAGTAGGTATACACCTAGAAATAAACTTGTGGTTCAATCTGGCGCCCTATAATGACAGTTTATGTCTCAGTCGCCCTATAGTAACAATGACACAGTGGGATCATAGGGCTATGGACCACGCACAGGGCCAGTAGAGCAGGTATACACCTGAAATATAGTCGTGTTTTAGTCTGGCGCTCTTAGACACAATCTGTAGCATTGTGCCCTGTAGAAATCTAAGGAAAATAACTATGTACAGTGCCACTAGGAACAAGCCAGCCGTATACAGCGACGACAGTAGCGGCACTGTACCAGGAAGGGAGCCCAGCGCTATAGACCACGCACAGGGCCAGTAGAGCAGGTATATGCCTTTGGTCTCAGTCTGGTGACCCATAGTGACAGTCAAGTTTCAGTCTACGCCCTATAGTGACAGTTTATGTCTCAGTCTGTGCCCTATAGTAAGAATGACACAGTCGGATCATAGGGCTATCGACCACGCCCAGGGCCAGTAGATGAGGTATACATCTGTCTGTCATGTTATAATATAGTCAAGTTTCAATCTTGGGCCCTATGGTAACAGACAGTGGCAATGTGCCAAGCCCTATTTTGGCCAAGCCCATTTCAGTCTGGCACCATAAACCCAAAACTTATGTCTGTTAAAGTAAGTCAGCCAAGTCTGTCTACCACTCTTTCACAGCAGAACTAATAAACTGAAACTGATTTATATGAACCTTGGTATCATGAAACTTGTACATATGTAGTCTAGAGTCGGACAATTTTTTACCTGGTTGCAGGCAGTGGTTCTCCCAGAATGTGGGTGAAATAGCAGGGAACAGCTAGTTTCCTATAATATATGTTACACAATTTGAAAATAAAACTTACATACCTATAGGTCTATCCCATCGTGCCAATTTAACATATGGATCAATTGTCTCCTTCCAAAAACCAGCTTTAGCATCTAAATCTGTCCGATCCGGTAATTTTTGATCTGGCAACTTTTCCCCAAGTTTATTTATCACAATTTTCGGTGTTGTCGTCTCAATAACAACTTTTTGTCTATGCTGATCACTTTGAGTAGAATGTACTCTAGTTATTTCATATCTATGGTTGGGGTATTCCTTTTTTAAATATACCTGGCCACATATACAGGAGTAGGGTAAAGGGTAGATGGATATTTTCCTTTTTGCATTTAAATAAATACTCTTTTGTAGTAAAGTGGTAATTTGTGATAGTTTGTACATTTTTAAGGTATTGTTTAACATTTTTGTTTGGTTTTCACAGCTCCTGTTTACTGAAATTGGAAAAATGATGTAGTAGAAAATAAATCTGTATAATATAGGCTATATTTTACCCCGTTACAGACAGTAGTTCCTACCGGACGCGGGTGAAGCCGCAGGAAAATTGCTAGTTGCACTATTTATGAGAAAAAATTAACATTCATATATTTTAAGTATAGTTTACTTTTTGGTGTACTTGTTTCTTATTTAAAAATAAATAAACATACAATTTCATTACTATTACAAAAAATCTTCCACTAAACTGACTCATAAACATTTAATTAAATAAACCTACCTTAGCAGCTATAATAAACAAAAAAAATACTATTTAAACACACTAATTACTTTAAAACTAACCAAGCAAATAAAAAATATTACGCAACTATATTTTTTACAACATATAAACTTCCGCGTAATTAATATAAAAACACCGAAGCAGGAAAATTTTATTACAAATTTTATTATGAGATGATTCTAATAAGAAACGAACATAACCTATTATTTTGCTTAATATTAAAGAATACATTTCAAACTTACCTCTGTCACGTTATTTATTGTACAATAACGACTTTTCAATCGTAATTAACAGCAAAAACACGTTAAAAACACAACATTATGACCGAAACGGATCATTTTTCCAGCTAAGGTTAATGTCAGATTCAAGGACGTTATATGTTCTGTAACTGTTCCAAGAAACAATTATTTTATATAATTTGTACTGCGTTACAATCTATTCATAGTTTAGGAATATTAGAAAGATTAATTATTTAAAAGCATTTCGTAAATATTATTCGACGATCGAACAGCGAGCGATTCCAATTCCAATGTGTTCAAGTGACATTGACAGTGACTGAAGAAAAACACGTTCCATGCATGATAAGCACGGTCGTAAAAAACGAGCTTGCAGAACCTTGAAAAAAGGTAGCAAATGTAGTCAGTCAATCTGCTTAGTTAGATTTTTTATTCCAGATTATTGACTATGCTAATATAAACCACAATTATTGCTGGTGGCGATAACGCTTGACATTCAAATAAAAAGTCATCTGCTTGAATCGGATTGCATTTTTTACCGTTTAGAAATGGTGTAGTTAAACGAGTTAAGTAAAAAAGGTTCGTTTTATCAATATTTGTAAAAAAAAGGTTACTGTACAACAAAAAGCGTTATTTATAACTATTTATCTCACTACCGATTGCATACAAGAGCCCACAAGAGCCAATCTCCTAGATATTTATTGCTTTACCTAAACAATTTTTCCGAATTAAAAACAAAATGGTTTCTGAACCCACATCAAATGTCAAACTATTTCTATTATTAAAAAATTAGATGCGGATTTTTTGTGAAAATTGTGTAGAAAAATATAATTCTTGTTTATCAAATAAATAAAAGTTGGATTTCGGTCTAACGGCAATTTACATGAACATGTCATATCACTCGCATTTGCTAGTAAAAACACCATAATTCATGAGGTTAGTGGATATTATTATTTTTTGACGGTATTTCGTAAAATCTCAATTAACATGCTTGAAATAATTAATCAAAGTCTATATTTTTCAATATATTACGGAGAATAGAAGACAATTATTGATTCTTAATTTAATTACGAGCACTGTTATGTTGGGTCATTACTCATTGCCCTTATTTTATCACTAGTATACCGTATACGCCGGCGGTGTTACCTTTTATCTTAACGAACTGGTCAGTGGGTCGTCTTACTATGTCCCGCACCCGGATAAGAATAAACTCCGCCCCTAAGCGACTCACCAAAAAAAAAAAACTTGTTTTCCTCATGTATAAGCTATTTTACTGCAGAGATTAATCAAAATCCATCAAGTAGTTTTTGTGTGATACAGTAACAATCCTACATTAATTCTTACAAACTTTCGCATTTATAACATTAGTAGAATTCAAGTCTTTTCAAAAGCATATTTTGGGGTCAATGCACATATGCATATTAGCAGTTTTATCAATTTTGAAGTAAACAGGACTTTGTCAGCAATATTTGCAACCAAACCTAATGTCACTGACACAAAAAAATGCTGTTGTTACTTGTTGTTAGACATTTTAAAGCATTTCTCAATACTCAACTCTTCCCTTGTTATACAGGAGGTACATTTTACAGTCTAGAAACAATACAGACCCTATAGGGCACAGCTTAAAGAAGTTGGAGTGTTTAACAGTAGCTTATTACTAAAATATAATTAAACTAGCTTCCGCTCGCGGCTTCGCCCGCATAGTGTTCATTTATATTGTGTTTCCAAGAGAATTCTTCAAAAGTCCGGAATAAAAATTATCCTATGTTCTTTCTCAAGATCAACTCTATCTCTGTACCAAATTTTATTACAATCAGTTCAGTGGTTTAGACGTGAAAGCGTAACAGACAGACATTTATAATATTAGTAGGGATTTGTCATTGAGGAATTGATTTC
Organism: Helicoverpa zea; assembly: GCF_022581195.2. NCBI lineage: Eukaryota > Metazoa > Arthropoda > Insecta > Lepidoptera > Noctuidae > Helicoverpa > Helicoverpa zea. The sequence goes on along the minus strand of NC_061481.1, from coordinate 5,203,783 downwards.
ATTTTTTTATAAATATTGTAGGTTTCAATTATTTTTTTATGTAAAGAAGTTCTTTGGTATATTGATGATGATTAAAAATATTCTCTTTTCTTTCTAGGTAATTCATAGACAGCATTTATCAAGATGAAGGAGAAAGCAAAAAAAAAGTCTAAACCTAAACAACAGTTTAGTTACACATGTCCACAATGTCATAAGGTAAGCATTTGCAACAAACTATACCTGAATTGAGTAGGCACTAGGGAATGCAATCCCGACTCGAGATTGCAAATTCGGGATCCCGCGGGATTAGAAATATCAATTCCGCGGGATCCCGGAATTTTCGGGATCCCGTCTAATTAAAAAAAAAAATTGAATTCAGATGACTGAAAAAGCTAATAACTGCTTGTTTGTGATAGTGAGGTTAATTAAAATAACATATTACTCGAAAGAAAATAAAAACCTTTATTCTTTAATCTTACCAACTAAATAATAATCAGGTTGTAAGGAAATTAACATAGGTAAATTAGGTAATCAAAACAATAAGCTTATTTCAAGGGAATTAGGAAAAAGAGTGATTTTGAAAATGACTCCTTAAAAAACAAAGGGTATTAATAGCTGAGAATGCCCTCTCCGACTCAACGCTGGTTGGCAACAGCGTGGCGAAGCAATTATATGCAAACTGCAAAAATCGCCCCCTTGTTCCTCCACAGTCAAACAAATCCATTTCTTTTTTAATGGTAGATCCTAATTTGTCTAAGCTCGTGGACGTAGATATACGTGCAAAAGGACTTGGTTGTGTGTGTGTTGCGTCGCTGACCACTGCCATCCAATCCCGTCAATCTCGAACAGGATCTCGTCATATGATGCGTCGGGATTGATCCCGAAAAATTACACGAGATCTCGCGAGATCGGGATCCCGCGGGATCGGGATTGCATTCCCTAGTAGGCACTTATCTATCTGCTTAGTCTTTTACCATGTTGGGGTTAACTTCACTACATAGTACAAAACAAAGTCACTTTTTCTGTCCCTATGTCCCTTTGTACGCTTAAATCTTCAAAACTACGCAACCGATTTTCATGCAGTTTTGAATAGATAGAGTGATTAAAGACGAAGGTTTATATGTATAATAATATACATTAAATATTGGGGAAATATTGTTATGCTGTGTGTTCGCACCACTACGGGATGTTAAAATAAGTGGACTGTATCTAGTTGATAGGCGCGGTTTATTGCCGTTCTAATTACAATAATCAAAGATCTCGCGGACAAACAATTAATATATTATGAGCGAATGTCGACCGTTGTCGGTGGTGTCCGTGAGCGCAAGACTCGTCTATGCCCCTCTCGCCCGGCGCCCCCCTCGATGCACCGCTCGCCGCTGCGCCGCTCGCCACGATGACTCAGAAGCGAGTAGGCGGCCGCTAGCGCCCTTTGCCGAAGGTATGTTGGGTTTGATTCCCAACATACGAAGCCGGAGCGGGTCGCTAGTACAGTATAATAGGATGCAGCTGAGTACCAGTGTGACTCATGGAGTGACTGCCTATTTGTTGTCCTCTACCTGGGTAACTTGATACCCCTTTGTAAGACTGGTAATCTCTTTCTGGTTATTCAGCACCCAAAGTGAGTGTCAAATGTCAGTGGACCTACTAATTTAATATGCCTTCTGAAACTTATCATGACATCTTATCACAGACGTGGCTACAGACTGATTGCGCCAAGGGTGGCTTATTTATTATACCATACATATTAAGATATATGTACACCTGTGCAGTCACCCCTTATGGGCACACAGGTACTTAGCTGCATCTGCTGACACTGGAAGCCGACTTCAACATAGTTGGGAAAATTCTAAAGAGATAATGAACTACCATATCTACCATACTATTAATTTTGCTTTGTTTTTATTTGCTTAGTTTAGTAAGGTATTAGAAATACAAATGTCCATTTATATATTTTTTTTTCTTAGTAAATAAGTTACAAGTTTAGTTTGCTCTACCCCCATTGAATTACTCAATCAGTCTAAGGATGGCTATAAGAGAATCCAACTCTGATTTAAGCTTGCCGTGGTATATAAACTCTCTGTTTTCCATTCCATATCTCAAATCGTATTATGTAAAGGATATTAATATTTTTTCCCAGCAATTCCAAGACTCGTCAGCCCTCTACTCTCACGTGAAACTCCACTCCACCGAGCTGCCCTACCAATGCGAGCTCTGTGATTACAAGTGTAAGATTAAGAAGTACTTAACTCGCCACGTGAAGAAGACGCACACAGCGCCCACGGGGAACCAGTGCGCGGTGTGCGGCAAGTGCTTCCACTTTGAGTGTAAGCTGAGGGTGCATATGAGAGTGCACACTGGTAAGAATTAGTCTATTTTGATATATTTTCCTGATAAAATTGTGAATTCTAAAAAAAAATTTGCTGCTGCCAGCAGTTTCACCCGCTTCCAAAAGGAACTACTATGCGCATCCGGGTAAAAAGTAGTAGTTCACTCGCTTCCAGTGTGAACTACTTTCCGTGTTAGGATAAAATGATATCCCCTGTCACCCGGGTATAGTATAGTATAGTATATATATACCTACTACAGAGTAGACTACAAGTGCACACCGGTACGTAGTAAATTATTTCGTATTTTTCCTGATAAAATTGTGAATTCTAAGGAAAAGTAGCTATACTATGAACATTCTGTAGCAACTTGCTCTGTGCATCCGGATAAAAAGTAGTCTACAACAGTTTCACGCCCTTCCACCGTGAACTACTTTCCGTGTTCGGATAAAATGATATCTCCTGTCACTCAGATATAGTGTAGTACATATATACCTACTATAGTCTATAAGTGATAGATCAAGAAGTACTTAACTCGCCACGTGAAGAAGACGCACACAGCGCCCACGGGGAACCAGTGCGCTGTGTGCAGCAAGTGCTTCCACTTTGAGTGTAAGCTGAGGGTGCATATGAGAGTGCACATGGGTAAGAATTAGTCTATTTTTCTGATAAAATTGTGAATTCTAAGGAAAAGTAGCTATATTATGAACATCCTGTAGGAACTAGCTCTGTGCATCTGGATAAAAAGTAGTTCACAGTGGTTTCACGCCCTTCCTCTGTGAACTACTTTCCGTGTTCGGATAAAATGATATCTCCTGTCACCCGGGTATAGTATACTATAGACTACAAGTGTGTAAGCTGCGGGTGCATATGAGAGTGCATGTATTTTCTTTTTTTGGTGATATTTAGTGGAAAATAGCTTCGGCCTGCGATATCACCTGGAATGGAACCAACTTCACGAATACGGAAAAAAATAGCATTGCTCGATAAATGGGCTGCCCAACACTCCTATATGCAAGTATAATAATTTAGTGTAGTTGTGTCAGCACTTATAACACAAGCTAAACAATAGCTTACTTTGGGGCTAACAACTGTGTGTGAAAGGTGTCCCGATATATTGTAATTTTTTGTGTCATACTGGCTGCTCTGCCGTGGTGTCTATTGCATCCCGAGGAAACTAATTTAAGTACCCGGATAAAATATAGCCTATGGAACCCTAGAATACTGTGTACTTATCAACAGTGAAAATTATTTTGAATCTTATTCAGTAGGTCCGGAAGGTATAAAAGTATAATAAAAAAAAATCTTTTTATTATATTACGATAGGCCTAGTGGGTAAAGGACCAACCTCTCAAGTATGAGGGCGTGGGTTCGATCCCAGGTCAGGCAAGTACCAATGCAACTTTTCTAAGTTTGTATGTACTTTCTAAGTATATCTTAGACACCATTGGCTGTGTTTCGGATGGCACGTTAAACTGTAGGTCCCGGCTGTCATCGAACATCCTTGGCAGTCGTTACGGGTAGTCAGAAGCCAGTAAGTATGACACGAGTCTAACCAAGGAGTATCGGGTTGCCCGGGTAACTGGGTTGAGGAGGTCAGATAGGCAGTCGCTTCTTGTAAAGCACTGGTACTCAGCTGAATCTGGTTAGACTGGAAGCCGACCCCAACATGATTGGGAAAAGGCTCTGAGGATGATATTACGATAGGCGAATATCCTTATATTACGAAAATCAAATAAACAGATATCTTTGTTTTTTTTTTTTTTACATAAAGTAGGTTAGATAAAGTTGAGATCCAATATTTTAACTACTACCAAGTTACATATTCTACTAATATTTTTATTTTCAGGTGAGAAGCCATACAAATGTAGTGAATGCGACAAGGCGTTTAGTTCTTCCTACTCATTGAGCGGTCACAAGCTAATACATACTGGTATGTACATTCTAAAGTTATTAACATGCCTATATCAGGTCGACCTGTATGTAACTATGTAATGGAATCTAAGGTAACTAACTAATTTAACCATCTTCCAAGGATCGTAGCGTCATGAACATTGTCGGCTGTATGTAGTTCTGATGACAATACAATAATAATCGAACTGATCTGATGATGGAGCTTAAAGATAAGAAAATCAACAGTTAGGTAGGATACTTGGACTGGCCACTAAGTGATTAGTGGTTTTATAGATTACTTGGAAAGTTTGGCAGAGTGTTAATTGATATTATTGTAGACAAGCTTCTTCTAGCAGTTTAACTACTTCCCGCACCCGGATAAAAAATAGCCTGTATGTCACGAGCGGATTACTTCCCACAATCGAAAAAAGAGTAGCCCATACATTTTTGCGTGAGCTTTATTGCGCAAAATATAAGACGCATAAATGCCCTTAACAAAATGAGCATAACACAGAGAAAATGATAATAAGAATATAAAAAATAAAATTTAAGGGAAAATATGCGTCCTAAAGAGCGCAATACGGCCCTCGCTCAGCGTAATGCTGCGACCCGAAACGAGGCAGAGTCCCAGCGCTGGTTTTCAGCGATAGGCGGTGCTACCGCGATGACGTCAACCGGTATTACAGTGTTTGCATAGCAGTTATAATAGAAAGTAAAAAACTTTAGTACAATATAATTCTTTCTAAATATCCTAAGAACGTTGGGTTATGGATACATTCTTCCGGCTTCACGCATTGCAGCTCATGCTCCACATAGCTGAAAATAAACAGTATAATAAATATTTTTTTCCCAACTCTTTTAATGGTCAAGTTTACAAAAGACAGCATGTTAAAACGCCCGCCCTCTCCACTTCCTGTGTTTTTGCTGGAAAAAAGAAATTGTGGAAAAAACTCACCGAAAACACAATTCTCTGTATGATTTGAAGAACTGGTTCTATACAAATTGTAGAATTATAGATATTTTGTTTAAGTTAAACGGGGGATCGGTGGTCCATTCTTGTCCGAGATACATGTCTTTGTGTGTGGGCGCTTGCTCGCGCTTAATAGTGGTCAAGTCGTCGCGTCATACAAAAACATTGTGCATGTTACACATACAAGGATGGCTCAACCGCTTTCTTGAGACAAAACTTACCTATACATAATAACTTAAGCAATGTATTATGTTGTGCGAAATATTATGATGAGATCAAAAATTGCTTAAAAGACCTTCAAAAAACTTACCCAACCTTACAATAGCAGCCCGGCACATAAATCGTCAAACAATTATTAGACTGCAGCTTAAGCACGCGCTTAGCCTTGCTGTTAGACTTGTGATGCCTCAGCGAGTCGCGCAGACACCCCAGTATAGTGGCACAGTCTACCGCGCCGTGCCGCACTCTCGCGCTGCCTTCTAGCGAGTGTACAATATTCTGGAAATATTAGTGCTGTTGGTTATACCCGCTTCCAGTGAGGACTACTTTATATGTATCTAGATAAAATGTAGTATGTCACCCGGGGATAGAGTTGCTTCAAAGCAGTGAAGCTTAGTAATATTACTAGTGCCAGGCCGCTGTTTTGCTCGCTTCCCGTGGGGACTACTTTCCACATGTGGATAGAAATGTAGCCTATAGCCTTCCTCAATCGATGGGCTGTCTAACACTTGAGTTTCTTTTTTCAAATTGAACCTAGTTCTCGAGAATTAGCGAGTTGAAACAGACTCTTGAGCTGTACAATATAGCTGAAGGCTTCTCGCTACACGTATCGGCACGTGCACAGTGAGACAGTTATTAGACTACAGCTCAGCACGCTTAGCCTTGCTGCTAGACTTGTGACGCCTCAGCGACTCGCGCAGACACCCCAGTATAGTGGCGCAGTCTACCGCGCCGTGCCGCACTCTCGCGCTGCCTTCTAGCGAGTGTACAATGTTCTGGAAATATTACTGCTGTCAGTTATACCCGCTTCCAGTGTGGACTACTTTCCGTATGCGGATAAATAGTAGTCTATAGCCTTCTTCGGTAAATGGATTATATGTACATTATAAATATAACTTACACCGAAATAAAATCTTTGGACCAGTAGTTCTTGAGAATTAGCGGGTTAAACCAACTAAACGTTATAATATTTCTTCTGCAAGCGTTGTCACCCGTGGAACTACTCCGCGCCCTCGCAAATATATAATGTAGCCTTAAGACTCGGCCATGAGCGCTCCTTACCTTACGAATAAAAAGATACCGCGATGTGACGTGTGATGTGACAATCCGACACCACCGGAGAGAGATCACAAGCAGGACCGACATTTACGTGCTCTCCTATGCAAGATTTTCACGGTTATTGCAGCGTCATTTAAAATAAAACTTCCTTTCCACTTACCCCAGCCAATTCTTCATCAAACGGATATTTAGGATCGGCATACTTATTAAGAAACTTTGTAAATCTTTCAACGACATCCTGTCTCTTATTAAATTTTCTTGTACACTTCAAATTACCATTTCTCTTATAACTCTTGGCAGCCATCTTGAAACATGTGTCATTCAATTCAGCTGTCATTTGTTTCGCTTCCAATTTTAAATTTGGGATAAAATCCTTGTTCAAAAGCAATCTATGGTATGTGTGATATAGTTTTAAATGGTCTGTTTTGCGCTGTAAAGAGTTTGTTTTCCGATTGTAATAGATTTCTTGCTGTAGCTGTTGGCCTAGTGAAAAAATATCCGTTTCAGATATGTTTAGTTTCTTTTTTATTCTTTGTTTTACTAGGTATTGGTAGTCTGCTTGTTTTAATCTGGAATTAAAATTATATAGGGTCAGTATTTGGTTGAGCGAGTTACTGGGTTGAGGAGGTCAGATAGGCAATCGATCCTTGTAAAACTCTGGTAATCAGCTGCATTCAGTTAGACTGGAAGCCGACCCCAACATAGTTAGGAAAAGGCTCGGGAGATGATCATGACGAGTTCCTCTGCAAGGCACGTTAAGTTGGTGGGTTTTTTCATTTGAACATCTTTGGCAGTCTTTCGGGTAGTCAGAAGCCAGTAAGTCTGACAACCCAGTCTGGCAAGCCAGTAAGGTTGAGGTCAGATAGGCAGTCGCTCTATGTGGCACACTGGTACTCAGCTGAATCCGGTTAGACTGCAAGCCAACCCCAACATGGTTGGGTACAGGCTCGGCAGATGTTCAGTTACCTGTCTATAGCCGTGATAATAGTACTGCAAGTGACAGGACAGGCATGTCCTGCTGTGTTCCATGGCATCGCGTTTCTGTCTTGGCAGAAGACTCGTGCTTCTGTAGACAAGAAGACAAGTTAGTTTATGGATTTCCAATAATTTTTGTTCCAATCTCCAAGGAAATATCCATTTGTATAGTGACTGTATGCACTTCCAAGATTGCAATATTCTTAATGAATGACTTTTTTTTATGATGTCAAATATCGTCAAATGACCCCTCCCGCTGTGGGTTAGCAGCGGCCAGGGAGTGTCAGACTCTTACTGACTAAAAACCGTCGTGTTCCGTCGTAGGCCTTTTATGCACCAGCGCCGCGGTAGCTCTTCGAAAATAACTTAGAAGTAGAAGACAAAGCAAGAAAATAAAATTCGTTAGAAAATAACAGTTGTTGAAATTCAAAGTATTTTTCCTGCCTCCTAAATATCACATTTGGCAACCATATAGAGTAGTCGTAAGATACACTTCTGGCGAGCTAATCCTTACTAAAATTATAAATCGATCCATGTAAATATCCTTTTTGTCATGTCTTGGTACTGGGCATTCCCGCCAGAACGAACTATTTCATCAATTTAAATAAAACCCTATACATAGTCAATCTAAAGCCTGAGAAAAGGTACAGGGTACATTTTATCCCGTTTATCCCGCGAGTAACTGATAGTGTTATTTATAAAACTTTCACAATACCCACCTGCAAAAATTATTTTGAATATCAATATAAGTGCTGCGTGCATTGAAACACTAATAACAATGTTCTGCAGTACCGCTATTGCAATAAAACGTTAAGTAGGTAATTAACTTACTATCAACAATTGACATGAAAGGTAATTAGTTTTGCCTCATTGGTCTAGCAGTAGAAAGTGCGGCTGCTGAGCACGTGGTCTCGGATTCGATTCCCGAGTCGGGCCGAAATCGCTTTGTGGTTTAAGAAGACTTTCACAAAGCAGCCCGAAGCCTGGGAGTTGGTGATTGATACACCCGTGCATCGGAGAGCACGTAAATGTCGGTCCTGCGCCTGATCTCTCTCCGGTCGTGTCGGATTGCCGTCCCATCGTGCTATGAGAGTGAAGGAATAGTGAGTGCACTTGTGTCTGCGCAAATGCTCGTGCACTATAAGGCCGCTGCCTCGAATTTTGCGGGCAGCGGGGCGGCAGCGGCGGCGGCGCGGGAGCGGCAGGATCTTACGCGTATAATCAAATGGACCGGCCCTCGAATACAGCGGCGCGGGAGCGGGCAACGAGCGGTGAGCTCCAGTCAAAACGGTGACCGAACGCGCCGCCGCCGCTGCCGCCCCGCTGCCCGCAAAATTCGAGGCAGCGGCCTAATATGTCCTGCGCAGTTGGCTAATCTCCTTACATGAGAACAGCCGCCGTAGCCGATAATCGGCTAGGATGACAGCATCAGTTTTATAGCTAACTAGCTTCCAATCGCAGATTCGCCCACTTCCTGAGGTAACTTCTTCCCTTACCCGGATAAAATATAGCCTAGATATTACCCAGGAATGGCGTAACTTTTAAATTGGTCCAATAGTTGCGGATATTTCTTAGGGTACAAACAAACAAAAATTTGTTCACTCTTTATCAAATAAGCATAGTCTAGTCGTTTCCGCGAATTCAGTCGCGTCCCATGGGAATTAATTTCTGTACACGGATAAAATATAGCATGTGTTACTCGACAACAGTCTAGCTTGCCAGACGATTTCTTCAAATTGGTCCAGTCTGGTAGCTGTGGAGCCTTTAGGGTACAAAAAACCAACTTTCCAAAAAAAAACCAACTTTCCAAAAAAAAAACAACTTTCCAAAAAAAAATCCTCTTTTTTATATTATATTTACCTTAAAGTCTCTACTAATATTATAAATGCGAAAGTAACTGTCTGTTACGCTTTCACGTCTAAGCCACTGAACTGATTTTAATACAATTTGGTACAGAGATAGAGTTGACCTTGAGAAAGAGCATAGGATAGTTTTTATCCCGGACTTTTGAAGAATTCTCTTGGAAACGCGATATAACTGAACTCTACGCGGGCGGAAGCTAGTTATAATAAAATACTACTAACAAAATACTATACATATTGTTTATTCACATTTGTTACAGGAGAAAAGCCGTATCAATGCCAATTCTGTGACTACGCTTGTCGCGATACCTCTACTATTAGGAAGCACATGGAGAGACACATGGGCGTGTCCAAAACATATCCCTGCAATATATGTAATAAGAAGTAAGTCGTTTGGCAGTCGCTACGGGTAATCAGAAGCCAGTAAGTCTGACACCAAGCTAACCAAGGGGTATTGGGATGACCGGGTAACTGGGTTCGGGGGGTCAGATAAGCAAGCGCTTTATGTAAAACACTGGTATAATCATCGGCACGAATCTTGAGCGCTGACCTTCACCTGTGCAAAAGTGATTTATTAGCCAAGAACCAATCCCGAGTGACGGCTATGACGCGATGCGCTGCGGGCCAATCACCGCTTTAACCTGCCCCCGCGCCTCACTTCATATCACTAAAGGGACCCAATAAATCACTTCTGCGCAGGTGAAGGTCAGCGCTCAAGATTCGTGCCGATGATTTTACTCAGTTGCATTCGGTTAGATTGGAAGCCGACCTCAATATAGATGGGAAAACCTAGGCAGATGATTACGTGTGCCAATAAATTACCACTTTTATTTTTCTTTGTTCTAGTTACAAAAATAAGCGAACACTACAAATTCACGTGGACGAGGTGCATTTTGAACTCAATACGCGCAAGTTCCCATGCGGGCACTGTGATAAAGTATTCAAGACTAAAGGCACGCTTAGGATACACTGGGTAAGTTTGTATTTTACTATCAAAAGTCATTTATTTAAAGTAGACTGAAAATCTGCATTTTTTGAACGTCACAAAAGACACCTGCTTCTTGAGGACTACTTTCGTGGGAACCTCTTCCAGTAGGAACTACTACGCTTTCTAGGACAGCAACAACAACAATAGTATGTAAGAGGAGTACATAATAGAGTACATAAGAGAGTATATAAGATTAGTACTTTAAGGGAGTATATAAGAGAGTACATAAGAGAGTATATAATAAAGTACACAAGTGAGTATATAATAGAGAATATAATAAAGTACATAAGTGAGTATATAAGAGAGTATATAATAAAGTACATAAGTGAGTACATAAGAGAGTATATAATAAAGTACATAAGTGAGTATATAAGAAAGTACATAAGAGAGTATATAATAAAGTATATAAGAGAGTATATAATAAAGTACATAAGAGAGTATATAAGAGAGTATATAATAAAGTACATAAGTGAGTATACAAGCTGTTGATTTGCATCCGTGCCATAGTCAAGGAGGTTAAAATTAAATACGTAAATAATCGATTTGAATTACGGTAGGTGGGAAAAAGCTAATATGCGCTGCTTTTTTTGATGTTGTAATTTCATGGTATTTCAGAATTTAGCCCACGGTTAAACACAAATCATAACAGAATTCCCCCGCGGCCACAGTGTGTGCGTGATGGCAGCTATGTGTGCGTAGACAGAGAAAACTAATGTCTACGTGTGTGCGTGATTGTCGATGTGTGAGTGTCTTATCTACGAGTCTACGACATGACAGCGCGAGCGCGCGAGCGAGCGAGACCGAGTGATACGCGATAGCAATCATTTTACCTAAAGTTTCGAAAATCACCTTCATTATTGTCATTAACTTCGTTTTACTTTACTTACTAATTTTTGAGCATAAATTTAACACAGATATCTTATTAACTACAGTAATAAGCAATACTAGTGCGCGAAAGAAAGTTCACTAACATGTTAACAGCTGATTGATAAAATGTTCGTTTTGCTTTATCTTTCAGCATAAAGTTTTCGCAGTGATTTAGTTTTTATTTTTGAATTAAATTGGTTGATAATTAGAAATTTTGCTTCCTTCTTAACGGTCTTAGGACCTTGGAACACGGAAATCTTATTAATGACGTAATACTAGTGCGCTAAAGGAAAGTTCACTGACCTGTTAACAGCTGATTGATAACATTTTCGGTTTGCTTTAACATTCAGCGTAAAGATTTCGTAGTAATTTTGTTTTTACTTTTCGATTAAATTGGTGAATGATGGGTTAGTTAAGTGTAGGCACGAGGTGATTCTTTCGGCTCGTAGGTAGGTATTATTGGCGTGGTTAAGAAATCAACTTATTTACACTAATAAAATTGATTAAGCTGACTACGTATTTACAAAATGTACAAATAAATAAATTACCTAGTTTAGTTACCCGGAGGTACTGTTCAAAGCTGTCACCTTCACACTCTTGGCACAATCGAGCACGACGAAGTAGCTGGTTGTCCTTCAGCTAACATAACACTATCACATTCGTTTTTAATGTGTCGAAAGCACTAAGTTAACGGTCCTAGCACATAAGTCTGTCACATGACCAGCATGACCCTCCGTGATGAGGGTTCCCGGTCGGTAAACATTTCCCGGAACATAGGTATGTATGGCTGTCATTGCACATCCTTGGCAGTCGTAACGGGTAGTCAGAAGCCAGTAAGTCTGACACCAGTCTAACCAAGGGGTATCGGGTTGCCCGGGTAACTGGGTTGAGGAGGTCAGATAGGCAGTCGCTTCTTGTAAAGCACTGGTACTCAGCTGAATCCGGTTAGACTGGAAGCCGACCCCAACATGATTGGGAAAAGGCTCGGAGGATGGATGGCTGTTAGTACACTGTTGTCACTGATGGCATACAGGCGGACCATCGCCACCAACTCGTGTTCGTGTAGTTTTCCGTCATCTCGCACTTTGTACCTACACGTCGCGGAATTCAAAGCGCACGTACGCAGCAGCGGCGGCGACATCAAACACACTGCTTGCCGTCGGCGCTTGTTTGTTCCGGCTTCAAGGGCACGCGGGGAGCGGCGAGGCGAGTGTGTGGGAGTACTCGCACTGTGATTGGGTGAATTTGGGTAGGCTGGATGATCTACGATTTTTATTGAACGATCGTTGCGTATGCTTTGTGCATGTATCGTTTGCGTTTGTGTGAGTGCGCAGCGCGGTAGTAAGGCTAGTAACACACGCGCCGAATTAAAGTACGGCTGGGTTACACTGACGGATATACGTAAATAAGAAAAAAACATGAAAAAATTACCTACCCATTTTTTCGTTGATTTGGGTCGAGAATCATTAGCATATTTACGTCCTTGACTATGGCACGGATGCAAATCAACAGCTTGTATAAGAGAGTATATAATAGTATGTAAGAGAGTATATAAGAGAGTATATAATAAAGTACATAAGTGAGTATATAAGAGAGTATATAATAGTATGTAAGAGAGTATATAGGAGAGTATATAATAAAGTTCATAAGTGAGTATATAAGAGAGTATATAATAAAGTACATAAGTGAGTATATAAGAGAGTATATAATAAAGTATATAATAAAGTATATAAGTGAGTATATAATAAAGTACATAAGTGAGTACATAAGAGAGTATATAATAGTATGTAAGAGAGTATATAAGAGAGTATATAATAAAGTACATAAGAGAGTATATAAGAGAGTATATAATAAAGTACATAAGTGAGTACATAAGAGAGTATATAATAAAGTACATAAGTGAGTATATAAGAAAGTACATAAGAGAGTATATAATAAAGTATATAAGAGAGTATATAAGAAAGTACATAAGAGAGTATATAATAAAGTATATAAGAGAGTATATAATAAAGTACATAAGTGAGTATATAAGAGAGTATATAATAGTATGTAAGAGAGTATATAAGAGAGTATATAATAAAGTACATAAGAGAGTATATAAGAGAGTATATAATAAAGTACATAAGTGAGTATATAAGAGAGTATATAATAAAGTACATAAGTGAGTATATAAGAGAGTATATAATAAAGTACATAAGTGAGTATATAAGAAAGTGCATAAGAGAGTATATAATAAAGTATATAAGAGAGTATATAATAAAGTACATAAGAGAGTATATAATAAAGTACATAAGAGAGTATATAAGAGAGTATATAATAAAGTACATAAGTGAGTATATAAGAGAGTATATAATAAAGTACATAAGTGAGTATATAAGAAAGTGCATAAGAGAGTATATAATAAAGTATATAAGAGAGTATATAATAAAGTACATAAGAGAGTATATAATAAAGTACATAAGAGAGTATATAAGAGAGTATATAATAAAGTACATAAGTGAGTATATAAGAGAGTATATAATAAAGTACATAAGTGAGTATATAAGAGAGTATATAATAAAGTACATAAGTGAGTATATAAGAGAGTATATAATAGTATGTAAGAGAGTACATAAGAGAGTATATAATAAAGTACACAAGTGAGTATATAAGAAAGTACATAAGAGAGTATATAATAAAGTACATAAGTGAGTATATAAGAGAGTATATAATAGTATGTAAGAGAGTATATAAGAGAGTATATAATAAAGTTCATAAGTGAGTATATAAGAGAGTATATAATAAAGTACATAAGTGAGTATATAAGAGAGTATATAATAGTATATAAGAGAGTATATAATAAAGTACATAAGTGAGTATATAAGAGAGTATATAATAGTATGTAAGAGAGTATATAAGAGAGTATATAATAAAGTACATAAGAGAGTATATAAGAGAGTATATAATAAAGTACATAAGTGAGTATATAAGAGAGTATATAATAGTATGTAAGAGAGTATATAAGAGAGTATATAATAAAGTACATAAGAGAGTATATAAGAGAGTATATAATAAAGTACATAAGTGAGTATATAAGAGAGTATATAATAGTATGTAAGAGAGTATATAAGAGAGTATATAATAAAGTACATAAGAGAGTATATAAGAGAGTATATAATAAAGTACATAAGTGAGTATATAAGAGAGTATATAATAAAGTACATAAGTGAGTATATAAGAGAGTATATAATAAAGTACATAAGTGAGTATATAAGAAAGTGCATAAGAGAGTATATAATAAAGTATATAAGAGAGTATATAATAAAGTACATAAGAGAGTATATAATAAAGTACATAAGAGAGTATACAGGGTTAATTTTCAACCACCATCCAAATTTTCAGAAATGATTTAGAATCGGTAACCTAATCAATTAATCAAATAAAAAAATATAAAAAATATTAGATGATTTTCATCATTGTCCGCTACTAAAATCACAACGTGTGGAATACACACAGTTCGGTTGTTGAACATGGCGCGCTTGCCTCAAGATTCGGGAAACGCACACAAAAAACAGCATGCACTACGCCCGACATCGTACTACCGGCACTACGCCCCCCTCCCTCATACCCCGCACCCCGCACAGCCCCCGGTCGGCCAAGCGCCGGTGACTTTTTGTTTAGTTGACCGTGACCTAGTTACGTGCGAACGTGTGCCATATTTTTGTCGCTCTCGCTGCATTTTCGATTCCGAATTCCGGTCGGTTATCATCGCACGACATGGCGACTTTTTATTCTAATGCAGAGTATTTTGAAATGGTCAGGTGCTACATTTTAAGTGGCGAAAGTTTAAATGGTGCGCAAAGAATGTACAGTGCAGAAAGTTTACCGCGTTTACAAAGACGAGGTATTAATTCGCGAGTGCCTAATAGACAAACAATTTTAGCCGCAAACCAAAGGTTGTTAGATTATGGGCAGTTTATCACACCAGCCCATGCAACAAGTCGTGGCGGTCACAACGAAATAACACCAGCAGTCGAAAATTCTGTACTCGAGTTTTTCGAACGTGACCCCTGCGCTAGCACTAACGACGCTGCTCGGCGCTTCGGTGTCAGTCAGTATTACGTGTGGAAGCTGCTGAATTCATCTGGTTATCACCCATACCATTACCAACCAGTGCAATCTCTTCACGATAACGATGGACCCGCTAGAATCGTGTTTTGTGAATGGCTGTTAAGAAACATTAATTGTAACATTTTGTGGACTGATGAAGCATTATTTACGCGAATCGGAATTTATAACAGCCGAAACGAACATTATTGGGCGTTAAGCAACCCCCACGTTATTAGAAATAACTACCATCAAGTGCGTTTTAGTGCGAATGTTTGGGCAGGTATTATCGGTAATGTTATCGTGGGACCGATTTTTATTGAAGGACGCTTGACGGGTACTAATTATTTAAACATGTTACGTGGTGTTATTGAAGACTTAATAGACGAGGTGCCACTTTCATACTACAACAATCATTATTATCAGCATGACGGTGCACCACCTCATTACACAAGTGCAGTGCGTGAGTTTTTAAATAATAAGTATGGCGATAGATGGATTGGTCGCGGAGGGCCTGTCCTATGGCCTGCCAGGTCACCAGATTTAACGCCACTTGATTTTTTTTTATGGGGTGAAGTTAAAAGACGTGTTTACGTTGAAGAAGCACAAAGTGTTGAGGACCTCCGTAGTAAAATAATAAATGCATTTAATGAAATTAAAAATCAAACAGATACTTTAAACTTATTAAAAAATAGTTTAGAAAAACGTGCACGTTTGTGTATTGAGAGAAACGGACTCCATTTTGAACAATTACTGAAGTACACGTAATTTGTAGGTTAATCGAGTTTATTTGGTAAGTTGAATTATTGTAAATAGCTAGTTGATTCCAATTTTTTAAATACGCCATAATAAAAACCAGTGATTTCACATTCATTATTTTATTATGTCGGTCCTAAGCCCGTAAAGTATGAAGGGAAAATTGGAATCAACCCTTTTAAGTAAGACCGCGTAGGTACCTACATCAATCGCAGCGAGCGAGCGAGGTCAATAACCTTGCTGCGTGTCTCTACATTCTGTTTATTTTCGGATATTTTCTTTTGGATGTTTTTTTTTTGTTTTTGTTATTATTTGATTATAATGTTTCACATATGAAAATAAATTAATTAAAAGTCCTCGATTTTTAAATTTGGATGGTGAATGAAAAATAACCCTGTATAATAAAGTACATAAGTGAGTATATAAGAGAGTATATAATAGTATGTAAGAGAGTACATAAGAGAGTATATAATAAAGTACACAAGTGAGTATATAAGAAAGTACATAAGAGAGTATATAATAAAGTACATAAGTGAGTATATAAGAGAGTATATAATAGTATGTAAGAGAGTATATAAGAGAGTATATAATAAAGTTCATAAGTGAGTATATAAGAGAGTATATAATAAAGTACATAAGTGAGTATATAAGAGAGTATATAATAGTATATAAGAGAGTATATAATAAAGTATATAAGAGAGTATATAATAAAGTACATAAGAGAGTATATAAGAGAGTATATAATAAAGTACATAAGTGAGTATATAAGAGAGTATATAATAGTATGTAAGAGAGTATATAAGAGAGTATATAAGAGAGTATATAATAAAGTACATAAGAGAGTATATAAGAGAGTATATAATAAAGTACATAAGTGAGTATATAAGAGATTATATAATAAAGTATATAAGTGAGTATATAATAAAGTTCATAAGTGAGTACATAAGAGAGTATATAATAGTATGTAAGAGAGTATATAATAAAGTATATAAGTGAGTACATAAGAGAGTATATAATAAAGTACATAAGTGAGTACATAAGAGAGTACATAAGAGAGTATATAATAGTATGTAAGAGAGTATATAAGAGAGTATATAATAAAGTACATAAGTGAGTATATAAGAGAGTATATAATAAAGTACATAAGTGAGTATATAAGAGAGTATATAATACAGTTCATAAGTGAGTATATAATAAAGTACATAAGAGAGTATATAATAAAGTATATAAGTGAGTATATAATAAAGTACATAAGAGAGTACATAAGTGAGTATATAATAAAGTACATAAGTGAGTATACAGGGTTACTGGTAAGTAGACCGCATCCTTTCAGGAGGTGATAGTACTGGTCAATACGGACAAATTTGACCCTGGGATATACTGGGCAAAAGTTAACCCGTTTCAAGATAATCGAATTTTAAGATCGATTCTTTACAAGTCGTCTAGGTACACGTATACATTTTTATTACTAGTTAAAAGTCTCGTTTTTGCGAGTTTTTGTGTATTTTGTGGCTTTTTGGATAGCTAGACAAATGTAGATGTTTTTTAAGTATTCTGCACAAAAAAATGAAGAGTAATATTTTTGAGAAAATATCTACTAAAAAAGTAATTGGTGTTCGCTATAATTTCCTCTGTGATTTGTACAGTTTTATGGTTTGTTATTATGAAATGATTCATCTTCTATCCAAAAACACACAAAAGTCCACAAAAACGAGACTTTTGACTAATAATGAAAATTTATACGTGTACCTAGACGACCGATCTTGAAATTCGATTATCTTGAAACGGGTTAACTTTTGCCCAGTGTATCCCAGGGTCAAATTTGTCCGTATTGACCTATACTATCACCTCCTGAAAGGATGCGGTCTACTTACCAGTAACCCTGTATAAGAGAGTATATAATAAAGTACATAAGTGAGTATATAAGAGAGTATATAAGAGAGTATATAATAAAGTACATAAGTGAGTACATAAGAGAGTATATAATAAAGTATATAACAGAGTATATAATAAAGTACATAAGAGAGTATATAAGAGAGTATATAATAGTACATAAGAGAGTATATAATAAAGTATATAAGTGAGTACATAAGAGAGTATATAATAAAGTATATAAGTGAGTATATAATAAAGTACATAAGAGAGTACATAAGAGAGTATATAATAGTATGTAAGAGAGTATATAATAAAGTTCATAAGTGAATATATAAGAGAGTATATAATAAAGTACATAAGTGAGTACATAAGAGAGTATATAATAAAGTATATAAGTGAGTATATAATAAAGTACATAAGAGAGTACATAAGAGAGTATATAATAGTATGTAAGAGAGTATATAATAAAGTTCATAAGTGAGTATATAAGAGAGTATATAATAAAGTACATAAGTGAGTATATAAGAGAGTATATAATAGTACATAAGAGAGTATATAATAAAGTATATAAGTGAGTACATAAGAGAGTATATAATAAAGTACATAAGTGAGTACATAAGAGAGTATATAATAAAGTACATAAGAGAGTATATAATAAAGTACATAAGAGAGTACATAAGAGAGTATATAATAGTATGTAAGAGAGTATATAAGAGAGTATATAATAAAGTACATAAGTGAGTATATAAGAGAGTATATAATAAAGTACATAAGTGAGTATATAAGAGAGTATATAATACAGTTCATAAGTGAGTATATAATAAAGTACATAAGAGAGTATATAATAAAGTATATAAGTGAGTATATAATAAAGTACATAAGAGAGTACATAAGTGAGTATATAATAAAGTACATAAGTGAGTATATAAGAGAGTATATAATAAAGTACATAAGTGAGTATATAAGAGAGTATATAATAAAGTATATAAGTGAGTATATAAGAGAGTATATAATAGTATGTAAGAGAGTATATAAGAGAGTATATAATAAAGTACATAAGTGAGTACATAAGAGAGTATATAATAAAGTATATAACGAAGTATATAATAAAGTACATAAGAGAGTATATAAGAGAGTATATAATAAAGTACATAAGTGAGTACATAAGAGAGTATATAATAAAGTATATAAGTGAGTATATAATAAAGTACATAAGTGAGTATATAAGAGAGTATATAATAGTATGTAAGAGAGTATATAAGAGAGTATATAATAAAGTACATAAGTGAGTACATAAGAGAGTATATAATAAAGTATATAACAGAGTATATAATAAAGTACATAAGTGAGTATATAAGAGAGTATATAATAGTATGTAAGAGAGTATATAAGAGAGTATATAATAAAGTACATAAGTGAGTACATAAGAGAGTATATAATAGTATGTAAGAGAGTATATAAGAGAGTATATAATAAAGTACATAAGTGAGTACATAAGAGAGTATATAATAAAGTTCATAAGTGAGTATATAATAAAGTACATAAGAGAGTATATAATAAAGTATACAAGTGAGTATATAAGAAAGTACATAATAAAGTACATAAGTGAGTATATAAGAGAGTATATAATAAAGTACATAAGTGAGTATATAAGAGAGTATATAATAGTATGTAAGAGAGTATATAAGAGAGTATATAATAAAGTATAAAGTACATAAGTGAGTACATAAGAGAGTATATAATAAAGTATATAACAGAGTATATAATAAAGTACATAAGAGAGTATATAAGAGAGTATATAATAAAGTACATAAGTGAGTACATAAGAGAGTATATAATAAAGTATATAAGTGAGTATATAATAAAGTACATAAGAGAGTACATAAGAGAGTATATAATAGTATGTAAGAGAGTATATAAGTGAGTATATAATAAAGTACATAAGAGAGTATATAAGAGAGTATATAATAGTATGTAAGAGAGTATATAAGAGAGTATATAATAAAGTATATAAGTGAGTATATAATAAAGTACATAAGAGAGTACATAAGAGAGTATATAATAGTATGTAAGAGAGTATATAAGAGAGTATATAATAAAGTACATAAGTGAGTACATAAGAGAGTATATAATAAAGTATATAACAGGGTATATAATAAAGTACATAAGAGAGTATATAAGAGAGTATATAATAAAGTACATAAGAGAGTATATAATAAAGTATATAAGTGAGTACATAAGAGAGTATATAATAAAGTACATAAGTGAGTACATAAGAGAGTATATAATAAAGTATATAAGTGAGTACATAAGAGAGTATATAATAAAGTACATAAGTGAGTACATAAGAGAGTATATAATAAAGTATATAAGTGAGTATATAATAAAGTACATAAGAGAGTACATAAGAGAGTATATAAGAGAGTATATAATAAAGTATATAAGAGAGTATGTAATAAAGTACATAAGAGAGTATGTAATAGAGAGTATATAATAAAGTACATAAGTGAGTACATAAGAGAGTATATAATAAAGTATATAAAAATAAGTCCGGTTTTCCTCCCTGACGCTATAACTCCAGAACGCACGAACCGATTTCCACGGTTTTGCATTCGTTGGAAAGGTCTCGGGCTCCGTGAGGTTTATAGTAAAGAAAATTCAGGAAAAACAAAAAAAAATATCACCAAACAATATGTTACGTAAAACGAAGCCATCTGGTGGCGGAACGGAGTTCGCCGGGTTTGCTAGTAAAGTATATAAGTGAGTATATAAGAGAGTATATAATGAAGTACATAAGTGAGTACATAAGAGAGTATATAATAAAGTACATAAGTGAGTATATAATAAAGAAAACATTTTGAGGAAACTTGGACTATAAAGTCTGAAATCACCAACCCGCATTGAGCAAGCGTGGTCATTAATGCTCAATCCTTCTCCGAGTGAGAGGAGGCCGCAGCCCAGCAGTGGGACGATAAAAAGGCTGTTACAGTATCTACTCATAAAGATCTATAACATTATTTTAATTTTCAGAATACCGTTCATCTGAAAATAAACAGGACAAAATGTGAGATTTGCGGTGCTGATGTCAGTAAGAATAACATAAATTCACACATGAGAAGACATATAGATGTTAAACCTTTCAAGTGTAGCTTCAAACCTTGTGGGAAGCGGTTTAAGGATAAGGTGAGTCAGTGAGTGAGAGAGTGAGTGAGTGAGTTACTCGGTATGTAAGTGGGTAACCTCGTTGGTATAGTGGTCGCAAGCGCGGCTGCTGTGCGGTCTCGGGTTCGATCCCCGGGCCGAAATCGCTTTGCGGGTTTTCTTAAACTTTCACAAAGCAGCCCGTAGTCTGAAAGTTGGTGATTGATTCACCCGTGCATCGGTGGTGTCGGATTGCCGTCAAATCGGGTTATGAGAGTGAAGGAATAGGGAGTGCACTTGTGTCTGCGCAAATGCTCGTGCACTATAATATGTCCTGCGCAGCTGGCTGATTTCCTTAAATGAGAACAGCCGCTGTGGCCGAGATCGGCCGTGGAAGCCACAAGTGGGTGACAGAACTTTCACACGGCAGTCCAGTTTTTTGCAGGATCCCGTTTGATCGCAAAAGATATTATATGCTAGTGTTCACACGATCAAACCGCATGCAGGGTCCAGCAAAATGCTAATCCCGTCGATTTGTGCAGATCGGTTTTGTCACCGGAAACTGGATTCTTCGTCCAGTAAAAAGCGGGATCCCGTTTAATGACACATATATTTCTATGACAGACGACCTTATAAAGGTCGCCGGAAGACGCTGGATGCAGGTCGCCTCCAACAGGTATCTGTGGAGATCTAAGGGGGAGGCCTATGTTCAGCAGTGGACGTCCTATGGCTGAGATGATGATGATGATGATGATATTTCTATAGCAATGTTCACACGGCAGTCCAGTTTTGCGGAACCGGCCTTTACTAACTTTTAAAACCGGACTGCCGTGTGAAAGGGCTGTGAACACTGCTTGAGTCTGTGATTGTGTGAGTTACTAAGTGTGTGAGTGGGTTAGTTTAAAGGCATGTGAGCAGACACCTTAATGGCTATGATGTGCAGTGTGATTATTGTGGGGATATGTGAGATATTTTCAAATTGGAAAAGTTCTTGAGATTAGCGCGTTCAAACAAACAAACTCTTCTGCTTTACAATATTAGTTTTAAGCGAGTCAGTTACTCGAGTTAGTTAGTCTGTGAGTGACTCAGTGGGTCAGTGAGTGAGTAAGTTGGTTAGTAAATGAGTGAGTGAGTTTGTTAGTAAATGAGTGAGTGAGTTTGTTAGTAAATGTGTGAGTTCAAGCGATTTGGTAAATGAGTGAGTGACCCAGCCACTCAAGGGACTATCACTAACAATGAGTCCACCTCGCAGAGTGACCTCAAACGCCACTGCCTGATCCACTACCCGGACAGGCAGTACGCGTGCGCGCTGTGCCACCGCCGCTTCGCGCGGAAGACGCGGCTCAACAAGCATGTGAGCAGGCACCTTAATGGCTACGACGTGCAGTGCGATTACTGCGGGGATATGTGAGTATTTTTGTGTTAAACTCTACTGATCTTACTACAAAAATTTAAACATGTGTCAAACACTTGTTTAAAAAAAGTGTGGCTGCAAAATGGACCTTATTTCAACGTCATAATCTGACATTTTTTTAGACGAATCTTAAACTGACGTTTAAAAGTTTTTGTGGTAACACGGTAGCTGTTTGCTTTGGTTTTAGTTTTGGGAACTTATTTTCGTACCTGGACAAATTATAGCCTGGTACTCGAGACAGTCTAGCTTTCCAACAATGAAAGAATTTTACATTTTTGGAATCTGGACAGATAGAATCACTTTCGCATTTATAATATTAGCAAAGAACTGTTATAAGCAACTAGCTGTTTTCCCGTGGTTTTACCCGCGTTTCGGGGAAACTTGTTCCTGTACCCGGAAGTGATATAGCCTATGGTACTTTAGCATAATGTGGCCTCCTAACTGCTATGAATTCTATATAAATATATAAAAGAAAGTCGTGTTAGTTACTCCACTTATAACTCAAGAACGGCTGAACTGATTTAGCTGAAAATTGGCAGGGAGGTAGTTTAGAGCCAGGAGAAGGACATAGGATATTGTCGCCATCCGGCTACGGGAAGCAGTTATCTCAGGACGCGGGTGAAACCGCTGGCTAATTATTTTATAAAACGGTTCTATACTTTTTCTTGAGGGTGCAAACAAACAAAAAAGTCCTCTCTATAATGTTAGTATAGAGTATAGATTTATGTCTGGCTCTGCCAGCGGTTTCACGCGCTTCTCGTGGAAACCCGTGAGAGATAAGTAGTAGTCTATATTTTTTCTTAGCCTGTACATTATCTGTGAATCGAACATAAAAAATCGGTTCAGTAGCTATGGTTTGGAATCTGGGCAGGTAGAGTTACTTTCGTACCTACAAAATTAATAATGTTTTTCTCAGGTTCGCAACAAAACTCCGTCTGTCGACTCACATAACGCGGTCCCACGGACCGAACTCTAAGATCTATATCTGCGACACATGCGACATGGTGTTTCACAGCCGGCGGAGTATCACCAGCCATCTCATGTACGGACACGGCGCTGAACACGTGAGTAACATGTACTAGCTATTACCCGCTTCCAGACAGGACTACTTTTTGTAAGTAGCTAAAACTGGCACCAGAGTGTGAATCTGGGACCATGGCACTGACAAATGCGAGTTTTAGCTGTCTATCTATTGAAAAACTAGCTGTTTTCTGCGTTTTACCAGCTTCTTAAGAGAACTATTTGCAGCAACGGTATAAAAATAAAAACCTACAACCTCAGACATGCTATAACCATCTCCGACATCCTACAGCCATCTCTAAGGTAGACCTTCATTGACTAAAGAAATCACTTTAACCGACATGAAAAAAACGAGTCTATAACTATCTCCAGGATAGCATGTATATCAGTATCAAGTTGTATGTACTCACATAACGCGGTCCCACGGACCGAACTCTAAGATCTATATCTGCAACACATGCGACATGGTGTTTCACTCTCGGCGGAGTATCACCAGCCATCTCATGTACGGACACGGCGCTGAACATGTGAGTAACATGTATTAGCTGTTACCCGCTTCCAGAGGGGACTACTTTTGAACAGTAGCAGTTTAACCCGCTTCCAGAGGGGACTACTTCTTGCAACGAAATAAAGTAACCAAGAAGTCTGCAAATAAAAGTTGTTGCTATCTATCAATGTAAGAACTAGAGGTTTCATCACCTTCCTGGGAGAATTACTTGCTGCAATGGGTATAACAATAAGCTTACTATAGCTATCTCAAGGTTTGAGCTTCATTCTTAAGAATTAACTTTAATGTACTTAAAAATGTGGCTGGTAGAAGTCTCCAAGGTATCATTTATCGACCGTTCCCAATATTCTATCTGTTCTTTGCTAACTAGAGATATCAATTTGAAATTATACTTGTATGGGGCTTATGTCAAAATTCTATCTCTAGTAAGCAAATCAACAGTTTAATGTGCTTTCCGAAATAACATCATGATCATATTTTTTTATATAATTATTTATGTAAATGTATTTTTGTTACAGGACAGAGTATGTCAGATATGTAAGGAAGATCTGAACAATTACCAGACATTGAAAGAGCACTATTTGAAACATCATAACGTCAAATACAACGTATTGGGGGAAAAGTAAGTAAAAATATATATTACTGGCTGTTTCTCACGGTTTTACCCGCTTCATAAATAAACTACTTTCAGTACATCATCCCATCCTCCGAGCTTTTTCCCAACTATGTTGGGGTCGGCTTCCAGTCTAACCGGATGTAGCTGAGTACCAGTGCTTTACAAGGAGCGACTGCCCTATCTGAGCTCCTCAACCCAGTTACCCGGACAACCCAACGGCTTTTTATTAAATTGTACTTTCTAATAAATAAATTGCAGGAAAGAAGATGAAGATGAAGTTCTAATAAAAGAGGAACCAATAGATATGGAAGAATTTTTAGAAGAAACGCCGGAATTTCTCTACGATGTGGATATACGAAAACAAGATATGGATGGTGAGTATTACACATTGACTGTCGGTTTCGCACGCTTCCCGTGAGAACTACTATGCGCATCTGGATAAAATATAGCTGTTACCTGTGTATAGTGTAGCACTGAAAGATTTTTTCAAATCGTTCTAGTAGTCCCAGTCGCTTAAGTATATAAACAATTTCTTTAAACTTATATAAAAAAATATGTTACAAAATAACAAATTTAAGTGACTTCAAAGTTTTTTTTGGGTTCATCTAGACACACGGCAGTATGTCCGCCAAGTTCGAGCAAAAAAACAAACGACACACCGGCCGTGGGTTATATTACACGAACCATTTCGGGCCAAATTCGACCCCCCTATAACTCAAAATCTATTTTATTTACGCATATCAAATTTCTAGTGTCTGTTGAGACCCCCTCACTTATCTAAAATACAAAATTTCATTAATATACCTATTGTAGGTCTTGAGATATTGACGTCAGAAAATCGCTATTTTTACTGTACACTCACTGACTGACTGATTCACTCATCAAAAACCTAGACCACTTCCAATGGTCGTATTAACTTGAAATTTGGCATGGAGGTAGGTCTTTATGTCAAGGTAAAGGAAAAAATCTGAAAATGGCCAAGTGTGGGTTAGTTTCAAAATAATGAAGGTGTAAAGGAGATTGGGCAAGAATGTATGAAGTTTGGTCCAAATGTCCACCACGAACGAGACCTATATAATTAAATAGTCCACTTATTTTAGAGTAACTTTTACTAAGAAAGTAAAAAAAAAACAATGCCAAAAAAAAGTTATAGCCAAAAATGTATTCTTAATTTTCGGTAGTTTTTGTATGTTATCATTATTTTTATTTTTTTTATTCTACTTCCATTTCCGCATTTGATCTAAAACTAAGATGAGATGTAAGAAAGACACATTTGCATATAAACAGCCCGTCTTTTTTTGCCCGATGGATGTACGAATCACTAACCAATTGAGTAGCGCCAGAAGTGCTTGAATATACTGAGCGGTGCCTGGATCTAAGAAAGTTCGATGTAACTGGTGGTGTCTTCTCTCTAATAATGAACAATTCTATTTTGTCAGAACTTATAGAAAGTACGAAAATCGAACATCACGAAAAGTAATTGAAAAAATGAAATTGAAAAAATCTATAAAATGTTTTATTTGATTTTGCTATAACTTTTTTCTGGCATTATATTTTTTTTTACTTTCATAGCAAAAAATGTTCTATATTTAACGTGCTATCTAGCCATATAGGTCTTGTTCGTGGTGGACATTTGGACCGGAATCGCCCATTGTCCTTTATACCCGGTGTAAATTACCCCTAAGGAACTAAAACGAACCAAATCTATCTATATTATTATAATATATCTTCGAATGGTCGTACCGATCTGAAATTCGTTACAAAAGTTTGTATTTGGTAAAGTAAAGTAAAAATCAGAAAACGGCCAAGTGTGAGTCACTTTCGAAAATAACGAATGTGTAACTTTGATCCACGAACATAATATATGATAACATTTCATGTCAGTCAGTTGGTAAATCTAGTTCATTTAGTTAATCTAGTTCATTTCTTTGTAAGAAGCATAGTGCATATTCAAAAATCTGAAAGATAGTATAAATGAGACATTTCCTTAACTAACTTAATCATAAGAAAAAAATAAAATAAACAACCTTACAAAAATAAGTGAAATCCCACCTAAAACAAAAATGTGAAAGGCAGCCAATTTCGATAATAATATGGGAATGCTTCGCCTATAAAAAAAGTGAGATCTGAATAAGTACCAAGTTCCATACAAATACCTCAGTTAAAAATAGTTACTTTTTAATGATGTTACTTGGCAAGTTTTAATAGAAAAATATATACTTGTTTCATTGCGTTTAGTTGGTTTATAACAGGTGTGTAGTGACATAAAAAGGTGTGTGAAAACTTACCAAGTAACATCATTAAAAAGTAACTATTTTTAACTGAGGTATTTGTATGGAACTTGGTACTTATTCAGATCTCACTTCTTTCATAGGCGAAGTATTCCCATATTATCGAACTTGGCAGCCTTTCACATTTTTATTATTATTCTTTATTGCACACATAAATACAGAGAGACACACTGAATACAGAGAGATAATGTACAATGGCGAGCTTAACCCAGTGTTGGGTTCTCTTCCAGCCAACCTTAGAGTGAAAGAGTGATTTGATGGGGTAGGGCAAATGTGCAACTTTATACTAATAAAAAGAATCTATATGAATAATTCCTTATAATAAATTTTGTTTTTGTTTTGGGTGGGTTCATAAATTTTTCGGACACAGCTGAACAGATTTAAATGTAAATCTTTTAAATAAAAAAATGCTCTAGCCATATCGTCCCTTTGTCATAATGATGGATGGAAACCTTGAGAAATCGTGAATACTTCTCAAAACCCATTCTTCTTAATATTTTAGAAGAACCACAACAACCCCACCAACCACAGCCACCACACTCACCAACCCCAGACACGTCAGAACAGGAGTCTGACAGTCTAACATACTCCAAGAAGGTGCTATCAGAAGATATATCCAGAAGTATTATAGAGCGAGATGCCGACACTCACGATGTGTTCGATGACTTCTTTATAGATCATGTGCTGAAGAAACCGGAAGAGGGAGTTCGTAAGTAGTTTCCTTCCATTATTTCCGAGCCTTTTTTTCTCTTGGACACCAATGTCTGATAAAAAGGTGAAAGAAAACATCTTGAGGAAACCTGGACTATATAGTCTGAAATCATCAACCCGCATTGAGCAAGCGTGGTGATTAACGCTCAATCTTTCTCCGTGTGAGAGGAGGCCGCAGCCCAGCAGTGGGATGATAAAAAGGCTGTAACAGCATTATAATAGGTCTGCAGGAAGAGATTTCATTCGAAATAAGCAGTACCTTTGTACTATATTATGTTCTTTCATATATTTACTGTGTACATAAATGGTTAAATAAATAAATAAAATATATTGTTCCATTCCCAGGAATGCCAAAGCACATAGTAGACGAGAAGAAGAAGGAATGCGTGGAGAAACGCCTGGAGAAGCTTCTCCACCGAGTGCGACTGCGCAAACAGTGCAGAGTTTTGGAGAAACTCAGGATCCAGTACAATAGGAGGATTGGCATGGCTACTAGTAACGGGGATAAGAAAGGTAAGAATATTTATTATACTAATATAGTTATCGGCACAAATCTTGAGCTCTGACCTACATCTGCGCAAAAGTGATTTATTAGCAAAGAACCAATCCCGAGTGACGGCTATGACGCGATGCGCTGCGGGCCAATCACCGCTTTACCCCGCCCCCGCTCCTCACTTCATACCACTAAAAGGGACCCAATATATCACTTCTGCGCAGGTGAAGGTCACAGCTCAAGATTCGTGCCGATAACTATACCTATGCTAATACTAGCTTCTGCCTGCGGTTTTACCCGGTTGCGGTAAGTAGTTCACTCGGGAACCGGTTAAAACCGCGGACGAAAGCTAATATTCGTAGAGAATTTAGAAAGTTTCAAAAGTAGCCTATACAATAACAGTAATAAAATAAAGAAGATTTGTTTGTTTGACATGAAATGGCTCCAAAAGTACTACCGATTTAAAAAATTCTTTCACTATTGGACAGCTACACTCTTTCCGAGTAACGTAGGGTGCTTACATAAAGAAACAGGTTTCCGGTACAGACAAACCTGTACGGGTAGGTACCGATCAGTGCAGGTATAATATTTCAATACAATCCTATTCACTCACTTATAAAGAAACAGGTAAACCTGTTTCTGTTTCAATAGGATTGTATTGAAATATTATACCGGCACTGATCGGTACCTACCCGTACAGGTTTGTCTGTACCGGAAACCTGTTTCTTTATGTAAGCACCCAAAGGCTATATTTTATACCGATACGGGCAGTAGGTCCCACGGAACTAAAGTGAAACCACGGGAAAAGAGCTAGTCTTTCAATGTGGTTACTTCTAACTTCTTGCTTATTTTTTAAATCCTATTTTACAGAACCAAAATCAATAAGGTATTTCAAAAACACCCAAAAAAGTAAAGAAACAGAAAACCAAAAAGATATCAACAATGATAAAGATATAACAAAAGAAAAGCATAGTGAACCAATTGATCAGTCAAAAGATGATAGCAATATACAAAAGATACGCACAAGAGGTGATGAAAAGATAAAAGATAGAAGTGATGATGATGATGATAAAGATATAAACTACAGAGAAAGTGATTCAGAAAGTGATGAAGAAATTCAAAATAAAAAATTGAAATTCAATACTCATCAGTGTTATATTTGTTTTAAGGTATGTAGAATTTTTATATTGATCATCTGCCTAGCCTTTTCTTAAGTATTTTGGGTCGGCTTCCAGTCTAACTGGATGCAGCTGAGTACCAATGTGCCCGAAGAAGCGACTGCCTATCTGACATTTTCAATCCAGTTACTTGGTGAGATCATTAAAAAAAAAACACTGAGAATGTTCTCAGTGTTTTTTTCTATTCAATGTCCTAACAATTGAACATTCAATTGTTAGGACATTGCATTGCCATCCAGCGTGGCAATGCAGCCAGCCTTTTGGGCACGATCCCAGCTGACAGCGATGCGGATGAATATTTTGATACTTAGTTTTAATATTTCCCTATAATAAGATCATATTGTTAGGACTGTCATTTGAACATCTTTAGCAGTCATGACGGGTAGTCAGAAGCCAGTAAATCTTAGACCAGTCTTAACAGGTGATATCGGTTTGCCCAAGTAACTGTGTTGAGGAGGTCAGATAGGCAGTCACTCCTTGTGGCACACTGGTACTCAGCTGCGTCCAG
Source organism: Helicoverpa zea (assembly GCF_022581195.2). NCBI lineage: Eukaryota > Metazoa > Arthropoda > Insecta > Lepidoptera > Noctuidae > Helicoverpa > Helicoverpa zea. The sequence goes on along the minus strand of NC_061481.1, from coordinate 5,174,047 downwards.
TTAGAGTGAAAGCCGACCCCAACATACTTGGGAAAAGGCTAGGCAGATGATGATATTTTTTTTCTTAGATATCAACTAATAATAATATTTCTTTTACAGCTATTCAAAACGAAAACCGAATTAAAACGTCACTGCAGACATCATTTTGACATTTGTAACGAAAAAATGCTCAAAAAATGCCCTTTCTGTGGCTATGTTACAAACAAGCAGATATCTAGACATATACGTCTAGTTCACAAATTAGATCTAGACATTCCTTACGCTAGAATCAAAGAGAGAGATACTCAAACTGGATCAAAATACGTCTTCGAAATTGACAAAGATTGTGACCTTGAAATAATACCAAGTATAAGCAATTTGAATAAAATAGCTTCGATGAAAATTGATGAGAAAAATCGCGCGGACAAAAATGTGTTTTTAGGTACTACTAAGTTGGTCAAGAAAGGTGGGGATTGGATGGTAGAAAAAGAAAAAGTTAATGTTAGCAATGAATATTTGTTACCAGAATTCAGTAAGGAAGATTATTTAGCCTTAAAATCAGTTGGGAATAATTACCTTGAAAGAATTAGGAGTTTGAGTATAGTAGCCAAAAAAAGGGGGTTGAAAATCTTGTATCCCTGTGAAGGATGTGAAAAAATATGTCTGACTATGAGCGCTTTGAAACTTCATAACAGAAAACATGAAATTAACCCAAAAAGATTCAAGCCTAAAGTTTGGAAAAATAAAATTGTTAACGGCAAACCTGGCAAAAATAAAAATAGTAATAATAAGAGAAAAAAACAATACAGTAATAACAACGAAAATACTTCGATTAAATCGGTTACTATTAACAAAGCTCCGAAAAATAATAAAAAAGGGAAATTAGAAAAAATCGATAGTAATTTGGAATCGAAAGTCGCAAATCGGTTCGCAGATCCGAATCCTGTGAAAAATAAACATAAGTGCGATAAAAAACTCATAGAATTCTATAAAAATAATATAAAAGGTGGCGACATAGAATTTTGGCAATTCTTGAAAATTTTCAATCGAATGGGTCGGGAAAATGTGAACGATTTCGAAGATTTGGAAAACCGATTCGATTTTGGTATGCATAATATTAAAAGTAATATCGACACTACAGAAAATGCTGAAAAATTGCCTGTAGTAAATAATGAAGTACCAAATAAAATTGTTAGTAAGAAAAAGGCGTTTACAAGAGCAATTATGATTAGTAAGAAAGAATATTTGAAAAGGTTAGAAATTAAAAATCAGATGAGGCAACGATTAGGGCTGTTAAAAACTTAGATAAATATGGAATAGTGTAATAATATCATGAAGATCCAAAATAGTTATTAAAAAAAATATTAACCTATGGCACTGATTTTGAAAATAAGGATTTTGTTAGCAAAAATATTGGCATAAGGGTGCATCTACACGGTGCAAGTAGCTTGCGTATGTTGATGCGCATACGCAGGTTACATGCATTTCAAAAACGTGCGGGTCTAGCGACTCGCGCGTGTATCAAAGCAAGAGACCCACCCGCGTGCTCTTGTCACTTGCGTATTTTAACTTGCTCCAGCTACATGCACCGTGTAGGCGCACCCTAACGTATGTCTTTTGTAGGAATAATGAAATATAGATAATTATGCGGTCCACGGAGTATATAAAACATGATTATGTTCTAGTATGTTTTAAATACAAAATCGTAAGTAGATCTCAAGTTTTTTGCATAATAATTTTTAACCGACTTCAAAAAAAAGGAGAATGAGGTATTATGAAATTGTCAAGTCTTTTTTTAAGTGTTTTTTGAAGTCGGTTTATTTTTTTTTTTTTTACTTTTAGCCAGGTTTAAGTGTTATAACTCTATTAAAATATCTTACTCAAATTAAATAAACTTGTAACGCATTGTATTGGAATACTTCAAATTCTAGGATTGTAAGCTTTGCACACATTTCTGAAACATTGTAACATTTCTGTAGTTAGAAACAATAATTTAAGTAAATAATATTTGGAATAAAATAGTTCACTTTTAAAATACTACATGAAAATAAGGTTTTATTAATATTATTGTTTCTAATTCACAATTGTTTAAGCAATAAAATTTAGAATTAGTATAAATTTTGTGATTTATAAAATGTTTTAAGTATCTCAAGAAAGCGTAAGACTTACTTTTGTGTATATCTGTGTTGCAATTATGCAAAAACTTGGTTTTAAAGAATAGCATAAGTTGTTTTATTAAATAAATAACATTTTGTTGAATTTGTGTCTTTTATTAAGAGTTTTCCTATTACACCTGACACATCAAATCAAATTGATAAAAAAAAACTGTTCATTTAAATATCAATATTTTATTTTTACATGTAATTATAGTCTTACAAGAAAATTATTCTTATTACTATAGGATAGGCAGTCGCTCCTTGTGGCACACTGGTACTCAGCTGCATCTGGTTAGACTGGAAGCCGACCCCAACATAGTTGGGCAAAGGATAGGAAGATGATGATTACTTTGTCATCAGATTCCTTGTACCTAATTATTTATTTAATAACTAATTATTTTGATTGTAGTCAGTCTCCATGTATCTGAAAAATATAAGAAATGGTAAGTTACGGAATATCTTTGAACAGTAATACATAACTAGTTTCATGCAGTTTCAATCACATCCAAATGGAAGTTCCACAGGATAAAATGTAGTCTTAGACACAAAAGACTTTTCCATTTATTTTATTCATTAATTTCTGAGACTATATGAGAGTACAGGCAGAATTTTCCTGGGACATGAGTGAAATCGTGGGAAAACAGCCAGTTTAAATAAAATAACTCACAGCTTCACTAATATCTATCCAGTCTAAGGCTTTGACCATATTGTCATTCTTTGAAGGTTTCTTGTCCCAATTCCAGTAGGTGAACTCTTTAAAACCACCGGCCACCTGCAATTTTAATTTAAATACACTTTATTAGCTCATTGCCTGAAAGAGGACATGAATAGGAAGGGAGTGAGTGTCAGTATGACTAGTGACAGGGGAAAATGGAAGAGAATGACATATTGCGCCGACCCCTAATAAAATTGGGAACAGGGCAAGAGGAAGAAGAAGACACGTTACTAGCTCATTCTTGTATGTTTACCTAATTGAATAGTATATAGGTAAAATATGTTAGGTTGTAGGCGTTAATCTCTGGATCTACTAAATATTCCTTGTGGCATAGTGGTAAAGAGCCAACCTCTCAAGTCTGAGCGTGGGTTGAACTCCAGGTTAGTTTTCTAAGCTTGTATTTAATGTATTTTCTAACTATTGTGGGCACTAATGACTGATTAACGGTGAAAGAAACCATCTTGTGGAAACCTGGACTAAAAATTGAATCCTCCTCTATATGAGAGGAGGCCGCAGCACACATGTGGTATGGTAAATAGGCTGATTATAAAGAATTTTTAAGACTATGGAATCTTAACAATATCTTGAGTTGTTATATATATATATACCTGAAACTTCCTCTCTGCATCTTCAGCAAGTGGTCTCTTGGCTTCCGTTACTACAACAGCTCTGTACCCTTCGGGAAAAGTCATTTTTGTACCGTCAAGGGGATAGCCGCGAAAAGAGCCAGTTAATTCTGAAATAATTATTATTCTTTAATGTACACATCTCTTCTATCATTTATTGAGGATAGGTGACCATAAGGACAACTGAAATGTTGCTGTCAGTTTCCAGTGTAACCAGGTGCAGCTGACTAACAGTGTTTTACAAGGAGCGACTGCCTATCTGACCTTCTCAACACAGTTACCAACACTATATCCCTTCGTAAACTGGAAGTCAGATTTTCTGGAGTCTGATTATCCGTAACGACTGCCAAAGATGTTCAAATGACAGCCAGGACCTACAGTTTATTCCTTCTTCCGAAGTTCCGAAGTTCCGAAATACAGATGAATATTATGACAAGAAGGGCAACCATCCACGGACCGACCGCGCCAAACATTTTATTTATTATTTATTTATTTAGGATTGCCATCAGGATGAACACAATTACATGAGTTAAATAATTTCATATAAATCAGGTCCAGTGTGCGCTCCCAGTTATAGGCGACCACATCTTACATCCTATTGTCATTGTCGTTACATTCTATTTATAAACATTGCTTAACCCTATCATCGTTTGATCACTTTCAATTAGCCACGAGTTCTTTTTATTCTATTCTCTTTAAACGCTAATACAAGCCAATAAAATGTAAAATGTATTGTTTACTTACCACCATTGTTGTCAGTAACGTAAGGCTCAAAATATTTGTCAACGTTAGCAGGACCATCGTCTTCAATCTTACACGGTATATAATGGGCTTTTTGTTCGAAAATCTCTTTGTTTTCGGCATTTTTTAAGTTATTTTCCACTTGTATCGACATTTTTTTATTTATTTTTGCTCTCGGCCGGTTTAGTTTTTGTTCCCGCCAAATTTTACGTCAAATATCAATGTCAACAGTGACAACGACATCATAGATTATATCACACTGATATAAAGCTAATGGCACATGGTTCTTTATTTATTGATTTGCTTTTCTAAGGAATTCCAAATAAAAACCATTAATTATTACATTTATATACTAAGTGCCCTACCAAAGTAAGTCTTCAAATGTTCCTTTATTACCTAAATACGGATGCTATCGGCTAGAAGGCTTACTCACCATTTTTTAAATCAATCAATAAATTATGCCAGGGTTGAGCACTAGCCTTTAAAAATATCGATTTTTACATGGCAACATTTTATTGCTATGCATTCTGAAACCGAAATGATTAAAACATTGTTCCATTTAATTCGTATAAAAAATTTAGAGATCTTATAAAACTGACTTTTGAAATGAACTTTTGAAATATATATTTTAATTGGTTTAAACTCGATAAAATTGAAACTCTATAAACTATTTCATTTAATTTTTATGATCATTTCCTATCTTCCCAATGATGTTACTGCAAACTTCCGAACGCCACTACAATTCAAGGAATTCTTGCCATTTCAAAAACAAAAGCTATTATGGTTGTAAAATGTCAAAATGTCCAGTGCTATGCAATTCATGACGAAATTTTCGCAACCGTAACGAAATTATCTTATCGAATTAAAACAACAGCATTACAACAATACTCTTTATTAATAACAATTGTTGCTTATCGAGTGACGTTTCGTTCGCACGCGTAAGATCCGTCGATACCTATGTGTTGTATGTTCAATAATATTTATTCAGTTGTAACAAATCGTAGTTTTACGTCACTGTAAATAATTTGGCTGTGTTCCTCTGTTTGTTGACTCACAATAACTTCAGAACTTGCGTTGGCAACAAGCTTTAGAGTGACCTTGAAATCAACAGCTGTTTACGTGAGTACCTTTGTATCAATTACTTTAAAATTAGAATTTAAAAAGTAATTATAAAAAAATAGTATGTACTGTCTTTGGTGCTGTGATAAAAAAAATATTATTGCATTTTCGCGCGCTTATGCACTGTATCTTTGAAAAGACCTTGAGAATTCTAAGTATATGTATGAAAGGAGAATGAAAAAGGTAATTTGTTGCATAAAACTATAAAAGAAAGGCTTTATGCTCTACTTTTAACGATAAGAAGGGAGTTTATGTGTTATGCTGATGAATATTTAGATTAGATGCAACAATGAAGAATACATTTATTATTTTTAATACAGTGTTGTAAAATATTATCCTAGTGCCTTTCTATTTTAGCTGATCTCTATGTGATATGTTTTAGAAAGTATATCTGTTTGTCTTATCAACTTTACATGAAATAGTTTAATAAATTTTGGTTGAGTTCTCTTTGCTGCTGTCAGGAGAATTATTGTTTTCAATATATACTAAAATTATAAACCTATAAGTCAGAAACTATTTGGCTTATTTATATGACAAATTTATTTACTGTGCTACACTCTTCCCAGGTAACATAGGCTATATTTTATCCCAGTACAGGCAGTACTAGCCACGGGACGCAGGTGAAACTGTGAGAAAATGGCTAGTAATTAGGAAAACCCTAGGCAATGAGTTAGGATTGCACAATATGATATCAAGTTCATAAATGAGTCATTCATTGTGGGTAATGAAATAATATCTCTTTGAGGTTTTAATAAAAAACAAACATTATTGGGTTTTGTCTAGTTTTAACTGTTGCTGAGTTTTTATTTAAAGCTAGTAGAAGAAAAAAATGTAATTGTTCTTTAATATTTTGTTTTGCTGTGTGAACAAGTTTTTTTAACCAACTTAAAATAAAGTAGATTCTCCATTTGACCTTTAACTATGTTTGTGCAATTATCTCTTTTTGGTCAAAATCTCGATTTTTATGTGGTTTTCAGCATAGTATTACTTGGACTTAGGAGAACGTTTTAGGTGTATGAATGGAATAAAAAAGAAGTAAAAATAAAATAAAAAAAAAAATTGGGTAGCTCTCTGATATTTAATGGCTGGGCTATCCACAATTAAATGCTAACTCTGAATTATTAATACATGTCTACATGTTTATGAACCAAACATATCAGATAAACAAAGTATTTATTGTTGATAAGCATTTGGTAATATCAATAATTGCATCCTTATTATGTCTGTGAATATTCAAGTGTCATATGTAATGTTTACTGAGACACATAACTTTTAGTTATGTTTCTCGTGATGTGATCTGAAATCTCGTCAAATAAGTTTGCTTCCCTGAAATAAGCTGTCTGACGCCCCTCACTTGAGTATCAGTCATTTACAAACACAATTTTTTTGGTATTCTTAAATCCAAAATCAAAATTAGTGCTTATACTTTTTTCCTGGATGCGCTAAGTTGTTCCCATGGAACGTGGACATAACCTGAACTTTGAAAGAATAGTTTGTCAATTTCCAAGGTAACTAATGTAAACAGATAGATAAACACAAACAATTTTTTATCACTTTACTGATAAGTTTTAGATATTATGAGGAAATAAATAAATTAAATGATACAGGTATCACCATAATACTTAATGGTTTGTAATTTACAAAGAAAATGACAACAATATTAGATAAGTACGTAAACTAAGTATGTAATTTTGTTATTTGATTTTTTTATTGTCTCTGATAAAAATTAAAATTTGCCCATGTTCTCGTGGGTCGAGGGAACTATTTCCTTCACGCGGATAAAATAAGCCGGCCTACCTATATCCTTTCTTGGACTCTAGCTAGGCTGTCTGTGTAGCAAATAATTAAATCTGTTCAGTATTTTTGACATGAAAGCGTAACAGTCAGACAAAGACTTACTTTCGCAGTTATAGTAATTAGTAAAGCGGTAAAGTTACTTTGTTTGCAATACACGAAGGGCTAGAAAGTATTTTACATTCAATCTCTGATCGAAAAACAACGCATGGATGGATTGATTTTTGTAATCCGAAGTTAGTAAGCTAAAATCTATGGTCGGTTAGTCTTGCGCGAACTTATTTTTAATCTATGGGTTAGTTTGACTGACACTGGCTCCAAGGGTCACTTGAAAGATTTATAAAAAAAATAAACGCACAGATGTGTATAAGTATTGGCTTCATATTATTTTAGTACATACTATTTCTACCTCAGACAACCAGTATTTGTTCAATATCACGATTTGGCAAGCTCTCATCAATTTAATATAGAAAAAATTACATCAACAACAACTAAGATTGCCAAAATTCCCGCGCAATTTTACGTCAAACTATTGCCAAGTTTGAAAAAAAAAATGCCACAGATAATAGTTTATTTTTGGTATCTTAAATCTGGGGAATGCTGGTACCCAGCTGCATCCGGTTAGACTGGAAGCTAACCCCAACTGTTGGTGAAAGGATAGTCAATGCCTGAATTTCGGAGGGCACAATAAACTGTAGGTTCCGGCTGTCATTGAACATCTTTGGTAGTCGTTACGAGTAGTCAGAAGCCAGTAAGTCTGACAACCAGTCTTACCAAGGGGGATTAGGTTGCCCGGGTAACTGGGGTTGAGGAGGTCCGATAGGCAGTCGCTACTTGTAAAACACTAGTACTCAGTAGACATGGGAAAAACGTATCATTGAAAAGAAAAGATTGATATGTATCTTTTGATCACTGGGATATGTATCACTCTTTTGTATCTCTATATCCTTTCGAATCCGTGACATTGTACTGTTGCTCAGAGTGACTCGCTTCGTTCAATTCAATCCAATGTATCACTAAATCAGTACGAACTAAGAGTGATAGATTCGTTTAGGATAGATAGATTCGTATATCAGTTTATAATATTTTTAAGTTTATTTTTTTTTTATTTTTAAGTTTCTATTTTTCATTTTAAATTTAAGTTTACGATTTATGTAATTGGCTGTTAAAGCCGTGTAAATTGAATAAATAAATAAAAATAATGGTCAAACACTTATTCTCGGTATCGAGAAAGTGAGACAGAACATTCTAAATAGGGAAGTGCGAAAGAGATGTCTGGACTTTCCGATGAGAAACCGTGACGCCAGCTCAACGCTGTGTGTGCGAGTGCAACACAGATACAAACGGACGACGGATTGAATGAGTTGTTAAAGATACACTGATACATTCGGATTTGAACTGATACAAAGAGTGAGTGATAAGAACGGAAAGATACATATCTTTTTTATCTATCACTCCTGAGTTACCCATCTCTAGTACTCAGCTGTATGCGGTTAGACTGGAAGCCGATCACAACATAGTTGGGAAAAGGCTCGGCAGATGATGATGATGATAATAAATGTTCAAAATAATTCTAATGTTTATTTACAAGCTCCTAATCGAGGTCGTGAGATAAAAAACGTGGGGTGAATGACCTGTCGCGAAAATGTTAATATCGCGGATTTACATTGTAGATAAGGACAGAAGATAAGACAAAGTAGTTCGCGAAAGTAGGTATTAGGTGCGTTTCTCAGATGGAAATCTTATGGAAAATAGTCAAGTGTATGGTTCAGATCATCACCACCCTGTCCATATTATGATAAAAAAAAAATATAATGACACTTTGGACATTTTCACCAACTTTCACAAGGTCAGTTTTCTTAAAACAACTGTTAAATATGAATATTCACCTTAACAGTTGTTTTACGAAAACAACTGTCTGTCGGTGGAAACGGGCATATCAAGAAAGTCGTTTAACCAATCGATTACACCATTGACTGTTTGTCTTCTTATCGAGTGGGATGCAGGTCTAATCACCTAAAAAGCCTTAGTGTCAGAGTTTTCTCAAATCCGCCTGACGGGCTCTGACGTGGTATTGTAACAACGACTGCTACTGAGTAGCATTCGGGACGCCGGCTTTACGACTGTTGGTGAAGGAGGATGGATAATTTTGGAAGGATGTTAAATGACAACCGTGATCTACCGTTTAACGTGCCCTCCGAAACACATTCATTGATGTCCTAGATATACTTAGAAAGTACATACAAACTTAGAAAAGTTACGTTGGTACTTGCCTGACCTGGAATCGAACCTACGCACTCGTACTTGAGAGGTCGGTTCCTTACCCACTAGGCCATCACGATTGAAATGTTGGTAAAATTGGCTCTGAAATGTAAACTGTACCTTCTGTCATTTTCTTCCATAGTATCTGAACTAACAGTCTCAGTTCTAAAGATACCACCGTGTTATGTATTTTGGCACCATACCTCACAATCCGTGGATATTTTTACACCTTCAAATATTTGTACTGCGTCTCGGTCTTTACAAAATTATACAACACTAGCTGTTTCTCACGGTTTCGCTCGTTTCCCGTGGGAGCTGCTGCCCGCACCGGGATAAAATATAGCCTATGTTACTCGCAGATAATATAGCTTTCTAATGGTGAAAGAATATTTAAAATCGGTCCAGGTATATATATATACTTCCCTGCCGATTTCGGCTATGGTGACTGCTTTCAGTTATCATTGAGAGAGTTTCTGAGTATTCAGTTTCTGAGTATTTCGGGTACGAACAAAAAAAGGTTTCTTCTTTATGATACTACTAGATTTCCGCCCGCGGCTTCGGCCGTGCCGAGTTCGGTTATATCGCGTTTCCAAGAGAACTCTTCAAAAGTCCGGAATAAAAACTATCCTATGTTCTTTCTCAAGGTCAACTCTATCTCTGTACCAAATTTTATTAAAATCAGTTCAGTGGTTTAGATGTGAAAGCGTAACAGACAGACAGAGTTACTTTCGCATTTATAATATTAGTATTGATAGTACCTAAGTATAGTTTAACTCAAGTAAAAAGGGGCATGCTGACACAAGATTACCCAGAGATGATGTATGTAGTTGAGTCTTACAATATGTACCTATTCTCTATTTGGTTAGGTATTTAACTAAAGATAAGCATGGTTTAACTTTTCATTTAAAAAACCGGTCAAGTGCGAGTCTTGCGAAGCTCCTATCTATGTATAAAATGAGGAAAAAACTGTGTTATGGAAGGCTCCTAAAATATTAATTTTATTCTAGTTTTGAGTATTTGTTGAAAAGCCGAGTGATAGACGGACAGTATAGTCTTAGTAATAGGGACCCGTTTTTTCCTTTGGCTATATAACCTTCATCATCCTCCTGCCCTTATCCCAATTTTATTAGTGGTCGGCGCAGCATGTTTTCTCCTTCCATACTCTTCTATCTACCGTCATCTCACAAGTAACATTGTTTCTTACCATATCTACTTTCACACAATCCATCCATCGTTTCTTTGTTCTTCCTCTTCCACTATATCCGTCCACATTCATACTCATCATCTTCCTCACAACATGATTCTCATTCCTCCGCATCACATGCCCATACCATGACAGCCAGTTTCCACGCAGTTTTTCTGATACCGGCGCTACTTTAAAACTTCCTCTTATATACTCATTCCTCACTCTATCCATTCGCTCTACCTATGTAACCTTGCAGATACAATAATCAATAGTATTTCGTCTATATTGTTACAGTGCCATGGATTCCTTCTTCAGTCTGTTTGACCCTTCAGAGGGCAACCAGAATAAACAGAAGAACAAAAAGAAGCACAAACCGGAACAGGATACGGTTAAGAAAAAACCTGACGCGCCTAAAGGTAAGTGACGTCTCAGCTGAAAGGCCGTATACTGAGAGGAAATTGGTAGCTGGCGTCGATCTATCACCACATATCGACGCTGGCCCATTCCGTTAAAAAAGGTTGGCGTCTAAGGCCAATTTCGGCTACGGTGGTTGTTCTCATATAAGACGACAGCCGGCTGCGCAGGACATATTATAGTGCACAAGCATTTGCACAGGTGCAGTCACTATTCCTTCACTCTCATAGCGCGATGGGACGACAACCCGACGACCGGAAAGAGATCATATATTTGCACGCATTCCAATGCACGGGTGTATTTCCACCAACCTATACGCCAACTCCGGCCAGCTTTATAAAATTACCTAAGCAAAGCGATTCCAAATCAATCTTGAGACTCGAATTTATTTTATATATGCCGCCAAAGGTTGTTTCAAATGTTTTACAGTCGACCGCCTGCCTGACACCAACCCTCTCTGGGAATGCTGTTGTGGCGATTTACCCGTCACAGTGCGGGTAGCCCAAAATGCTGATGTTCATAGATATCTATGGTTTATATATTTTTTCAGGACGCAGAAGAGGCCGCAAATCTAACGTGAAGAATGAGACGCTCCCTGAAGAGTCGTCGTTCCTCTGCGAGCCGGATCTCAGCACCGATCTCCTAGTTAAGGATGTTAGCTATATCGAGAACTTCATAGAAGTTAATAGGAAAGATGATGGTGAGACTTTTATGTGGATGACATGATAAATACCTGAGAAAATACTTTGAGGATGGACAGTTATGTCTTTAGAGAAGAATATCCGTATTTATTTCGACATTTTAATGTTTTATGTAATTCTGTTTAGATGTTTTGACAGTAATTATGTTGAAGAACTTTTGTTTGATAATGAAATAGGATGAGCGGTTATAAATTAACAAATGGTACACAAAATAGTATTCATCTTAACTTGAAATGCTCAATTGTTATTTAACTTAAAATTACATAAAAATCACTGGTAACTATTCATGTAAGTTTACCAGAGATAGAATGCTCTTTGCATTTTGACCGTTAGTACCAATATTATGAGAGAATTAGTAGTGCTCGGCAGTTTTTCGAAATACATATGATTCGTTTACCTGACGTTTGAGAAAATCCGGTTAAAAGGAAAATTATTTATATGTTTAAATTGCGACATTAATTTTGCACAGATAACAAAAATGAACTAGACAAGAAACCGAAACGCAGAAACTCAAGTCGCAAATGCCGTAGAAAAAAGAACAAAATATCACCCTCTAAGGATGTACCCACAACAGCTTGGAGTCACGATGTTAACGAAAATGAAACTAAAAACTGGAATAACCAGTTAGCCGTTCAAAAAATATGCGACGAAAATATAGGAAAGAACGTTAATGATCTGAAGAACGTTAATAACGCTATTCGGAACGACAGTTCTTTGGAACGGTTTAAGGATAGAGAGGTGTATAACGTGATTGATAAGCTTGAAAAGGTTATATTGAAAGATGACATGTATCTCGCTGGTGATTTTGATACGAATGATCTGGAAAATGACATTTTTTATAGTTCTGATGATATGGAGGAGTATGTTGATGATTCGTGAGTATTATATTCAAGTTAATGTTGAAATTAAACTTATATTATAAAGCTAAAGAGTTTGTTCGGACGCGCTTAACTCATAAACTTTACAAATGATTTGAAAAATTCTTCCCGTGTTAGATAGCCCATTTATTGAGGAAGACTATAGGCTGCTTTTTGTCTGGGTGCTCGAAGTAGCCCTCACGGGACGCGGCTGCAACCGCGGGGGAATCTAACACTGAAAAAATTTGTGTTCAAACGAACTCTTCAGCTTTATAATAATAGTGTAGATAACAATAAAACAATATTTTCCAACATCTAATAATTTTTAATTATGAATCAATTTCCAGAACATCAGACCCCGATGATTCAGGGGACGAGGTATACGGCAGTCTACCTCCAGAGCCCAGGTTCGGTAACGTGGAGTACAAACTACAACTAGTTTCGTTATGCGAGAGGAGGTTTCAACATTTAGTTACCCAGGTATGTTGTAGACAAACATATATTTGTAATTTCAAGTTAGGGTAGATTTATATTATCCGTATAATTTATATAGAACTTATGTCAAAATTCTATGTCTAAACGCAAATGATGGATACCTTATAGAAATCGGCAGTTAAGAAATATAGTAGACGACTCTAAGGCATTTGACACGGTGTCAATAGTTGATTTTCAAAAACAACACATAAAGGAGATTGCCCGTTTTGTAAGGGAAGTTGGGTCCCAGTGAAAAATGTTTGTGCCCTGAAGATTTTTATTTTAACTAATAGGAAAAACATTGCATTTTCATAATCAGAAACCTTTTTTCATTTATTCACCCTGGTTCAAGAGATATCATTATTTTTCTGTTTTAAGAATATAGGTTATAATTAGAAATTGACATGGACTATAGATCACTATGAGCATAGAAATATGTACTGTAAATAGCAGTACCATGGAATTATGTCTCTATTTATGCATAAAGTAATGGAATTGTTATTATGTGTTTCCCGCGGTTACACCCGCGTCCCCGGGAACACCTTTCCATACCCGGATAAATTATAGCCTACCTAATCAAATCTTTCCTCTTTATAATATTAGTATAGACTCATAATTACCGTTATTGATAGTTATTATTATTTTAGTAATAGCAAGGGAAATAAAAAAAAAACAAAACATGAATAAACTATTTATTCTTCATAAAATATTTCGTCCAAAGATTGAGCTGGAGCACTCACATTGTTGAAGCGGCCCCAGCTTAAATACCACAATACTGTCATAGTATGAGCACAACACCCTACCGTACGGTTACCCACTAGACAGTTACAATAGTAAGCAATGATACTTTCTAAAGAATTTGCCCGATCTTCATCTCTACTTATCAACAAATAAGAGTAATATGTTTTATGGCTCACATGGCGGGACTTAATTCTAGTCCTAATTAAATAATTATTTTGACCCAATATTAAGGGCAAATCCTCTTCCAAGACATCATTGCTTACTTCAACATTATAAGTACCATTACTTCTTATGTGCTCCCCATAATAGGATCTAGCCTGTTTTAATTGGTAAGATCCCAATGCAAATCTTCTTAAATCATCTAAAGTTAATCTTGGAAAATGATCTAAATGGGGAGCATTGCTGTCTATGTTTTGGAAAACCGTACGTCTCCTATTGATGTTATCCCTTCGAATAAATTCCCCCAAATAATTACTACTGTTTAATCTCGCCTGAGCAATTTGCACATACTCTGCAGCGTCAGGTCTATCTTCAATTGTTGGGTGGAATTTATTCAAAAGGGCACAAACAATTTTAAAATCATCCATAAGGTGTGTTGATGCTCTGTTAAAATATTCTTGTCGAAACAGTTTGTAGTCTCTTTTGATGCGACCATTTACAATTTCAACTACCCATCTACACATAGTCACACACCTAGACTTGTTTGCTTGGTCAGTGGTCAATTGAAATTCACCTTCCAATAATGACTCAGGCATGTATGTTTTATAATTATAGCTTTGGAGTTCAGGGATCACGTCTCTAAATCCCCTATCCAATATAAAGACATCCCCCTGTCTAAAAAATGAGCGCATTGGACCACTTTCATTACGAAATAGATCACTCATGATTGTCGAGTCATTTTTTGTTGCTTCATATGGTCCAATGCACTCTAAAATATATCCATCACAACATGTGATTAAAAAGGGTTTAACCAAATTATTATATTTGTGTAGACTATATGTCTGTTTCTGATATTTGTAGTTACTACTACTCTGTACATAAACATATGTACCATCACATATGACAATAGCAGGTTTAGAATCTGGAGCCATGCTACTGTCTCCGAATAGACCTTCAGGAATAGTCCTGTTACGTGAGGCCACATTTTGTATATTAGTGTGATTAACTCCCAAATGCATTGGTACAAAATGTTCTTTTAAACATTCCCTAACAATGTTCATTTTTTTTTCTAATGTAGATCGTGGCAATTGAAAAAGAGTTGCCAGTCTTTGGTTGCTGTCCCCTGTCCTAAGTTTAACAAGAAATGTGCTTAATGCAAGGCTAGGATTTCTAACCTTATTATGTAAAGTAGGAAGGCTATTTAATATTTCATTAAACTGCATCTCTGTAAGTCCCAGCCAATAATGGCGTAAATGTGCATCCATTGCTGCAATATTATTAAAATCTAAACTTCTTTGAGAAGCTCTTTCCAGTATGGAAAATATATCATCAACTTGAAAGCTAGTAAAGTCATTTAGGTTGGTAGTCAGTTCATCCCACTGATTGCTATATAAATGGTGATGACAGATTCTAGCATTTAAAGGTATATATATATTGTACTGCAATAACAACAGTTCCTTTATAGTCATAGGTACTAAAAGACGTTCATCATTATCACAGCCTACAAACATACAGTGACGAGAAGCTGCAGCAACTCGTTTATACTTTTGTGAGTTAATCTTAGATTGAACTCGTAATGCTTGTTGTGGTTGAGATGTTGGAGCTGGCATTGGAGGTGGTTCAGGTATCTCGGGGTCTTCTAATGAAGATAGAGCTGCATCCATGACCCTTGCAGGTCTGTTTGAATCTTGAACCTCCAAACGTCTCGTCTCCCGAGTTGCTGCTAACCAGCAAGGAATGCACACTTTTTGTAAATGTGGAACCTAAAATGAAATAGTTGGTATTAGTGAATATCAGAATAGGTACCAAACCCTATATTGTTATTGTGCAAGCATATGAATAAAAATAGCATCAATTAGAAATAAACTATGCAGCATTTTTTCTGAAACATTATTTAGAAAATGTTAAACACAATTGCAGGGTATGAGATCTCAGGTTCAGTTCCAGGATTGGGTTTCTGGGTATTTCCATTAAGATTTCATGAGTAGTAACCAGAAGAGCCTGGAATACTGGGTTTGTGCCTGGTTGATTGCATGGTCTCACCGTTATTACTTAGAACATAACTGACAAAATGTATTGTGTACTGTTAGGTACACCTCTGCCTAATCGTCGTCACGCTTGTGATTGGGGATTATAGGCGTGATGATACAGAATGTTATTAAATAATACTCACCAGATGTGCTAAAGTCCATCTTAAAATCATGCTACGTTGTGGACAGTCTAACTCAACTCTGTGGGTTCTCCGACTTGCAACAGAGATACCACATCCATAACAAACATTTAAGTGACCATATGCAGGTGATATATCCTCGTGGGATCCAGTTATATTTGACAATATCCTTTCTTGCAACAGCAAATAACATTCAATACATAGGATATCATCTGACGTTACCTGGAAAAGATTATATTCTATACTATTCTATATTTATAACTGCTTAAACTTGTAAATACATAAACTCTCATAAAGAACTAAGTTTACAGTGCTAAGTTTACTCTAATCAAATGTTATTTTGAGTTTGCATAATGCATTTAACCACTATATTTATATTGTCCACAATAATTATTATTGTTTATGCACACGATAACTTACAGGTGTAGGCGTTGTCCAAGTTCGTAGAAGAACTGTCATTTGCTCGTTCAACTCCTCAACTGTATACCGGCGTAAATTAGACGCTAGTAAAAGGGAACAGTTAATACAGCGTCGGTAAGACAGGCGGTGTGCCCGACTTCTGGCTGGGGTAGACATAGTTCTGACAAAAACAGTTCGGGAGTTCAATATCACACAAGGATTTCACTAAGAGTCAAATTGTTCTCCAAGAATAGCACTTTATCTCACAAAGAACAGCACAAACAAGAGTCAAGCACTTAGAGTCAATATCTCACAAAGAGGAGTCAATTATCTCACAAAACATAAAGTAAGTACGCGAGGAACTTATTAGCTCAACTCGGTGGTAGCAGAAAGGCACGTATCGTAAATAATAACTAAGTAAATACGGAATTCAAAACTCAACGTATTATACAAAGCAATCACGAACACACAACGAACGAACGTCAAAGTGATGTGACATGCGCAAGTAAATGTTGCCAGAGCAATTATATTTAATCATTAATAAATCGATTTAAGTTTTTAAATTACGTAAGGCTTTTATTTTAATTTAAAATCGCTCTTATCTTATCTATCTTATCTTATCTGTTCAACAATATAGACTTATCATGAATATAGTTAGAATAATAATTAAAAATAATTGTATTTTTTTATTTTTAATAACTGTTTTGTTTTGATATCGATTACTCTATTGATTAAAATACGTAATTTTCAATAGTTATTTGATATCTGGCAACTTTTTTTTGTTTACCAATCAAACGGATGTCGACGTAATGTTTAACTATTAATTAATTTTAACTTTATTCCCAGGGTGAAAGAAATTGTATAAAAAATAATTTGGAAACAAAAAAATAAACAATATTTTTAGGTTATTATTCCATTCAGGCACACGATACCACAAAAGGGACCTGCCCCGTGGCAATCTCCTTTGGTCGTTACGAAATATCAGATGTATTTATTATGGAAGTCCTCTATTAAGAGTAAATAAAGATTTGGAGTTAATTAAAATAATTAAAACTTCAGGCTTAATAACAGTGTTCCTTAAGGTGTTCCACAGGGAGCTATATTGGGTTCGACCCTCTTTTCAAAAGACTAATATTAGCTTATCTTTAATTATACAGTACGAGTGTTTTTGTATTCGTGTTTAATTTTACGGACGGTAAAAAAATATTTAAAATTCTTAATTTGTTTCTTTATGGAGTTAATTATTTTTTCGATTATTTTGTTTCAATTTCTAGCGCATTTGACTAGTCTTCTTTAAGAAGCCTAAATCTTCGTAGCTATATCTACAATCCCTATTATCTCCGTAGTTAAAATGGCGTCTCCGCTCCGGCGGCGGTAGCGCAGTCTACGTCCTCGGAGTCCGCGACTGCGGCGCCCTCGTAGGGCTCCACGCGCGAGCCCTACGCGGCTCCCTCGTCTCCCTGCGCCGCATGGCCCACGCGCTCGGCGCTACGCTAGCCCATGTTACTGCTAGGAGAGTCGCCTCGCATCGCGCTGTCGCTGAGGTCTATGTTAGAAAGGTGAGGATTTTTAACTTTAGTTGTTGTTTCTACCATTTTTTTACTCCGAAAAACTTGTAGATAAAGTCTGCGAAAATATATCTGTATCTATACGTGGAGACCCTGTTATTGGCTGTCCGTTTATCATACTCATCATCCTCCGAGCCTTTTTCCCAACTATGTTGAGGCCGGCTTCCAGTCTAACCGGATTCAGCTGAGTACCAGTGCTTTACAAGGAGCGACTGCCCTATCTGACCCCCTCAACCCAGTTATCCGGGCAACTCAATACCCTTTGGTTAGATTGGTGTCAGACTTACTGGCTTCTGACTACCCGTAACGACTGCCAAGGATGTTCAATGACAGCAGGGACCTACAGTTTAACGTGCCATCCGAAATCCAATCAAAAGTTTCCCATGTAAATAAATAAAAAAATGTTAATATTCTTGAGGCAGGACCATATTTTTTGTATTATTTCCAGTTACCAGATCCCAAACAGAGTGTTGAGCTAAGAGTGGCCGTGATGGGAGCCAACGAGGCTGGCAAGTCTACGCTCATTGGTGTACTTACTCAAGGTCAGTGAATAGTCTATGTAAATGGGTGAATTTGTGGTAAAGTTGGGTTTACAGTTGAAAATAATGTCTTAAAGTGCCTAGCCTTTTCCCTACTATGTTGGGGTCGGAAGAGCTAAGCCTAAAAAATGTTGACTATGCCTCTAATTGACATAATGGTGTCCACGGCCGATTTCTCGTTTAAGGAAATCAGCCAGCTGCGCAGGACATATTATATTGCACGAGCATTTGCACAGACACAAGTGCACTCACTATTCCTTCACTCTCATAGCCCGATGGGACGGCAATCCGACACCACCGGAAAGAGATCAGGCGCAGGACCGACATTTACGTGCTCTCCGATGCACGGGTGAATCAATCACCAACTTCCAGACTACGGTCGAGACCTCGAGCACAGCAGCCAATATGTGTTAAATTTTAATTCAGATATTTGTGCCTAGAAGTGACATAGCTCATAATTCTAACCTGTATCTATATTTGTTATATAGGAGAACTAGACAACGGTCGAGGCAGCGCTCGGCTGAACATGTTCCGTCACTTGCACGAGGTCAAGTCAGGCAGAACGTCTTCACTCAGCCATGAGATACTAGGCTTTGATGCGCAGGTAAACTATCTTCCTTATACTTTTATCTATCTATCTATCTTCATTCTTCTATCTATCTATCTATCTATATAAATAAAAATGAATTGTTGTTCGTTAGTCTGATTAAAACTCGAGAACGGCTGGGCCGATTGAGCTGATTTTAGATTTAAAATGCTTGTAGAGGTCCAGGGAAGTTTTGAACGATACGAAGTTCGCGGGATCAGCTAGTTTGTAATAATAATGACGTCAAATTATTATTTTACTAGCTGGTGCCCGCGACTTCGTCTGCGCAGGTTTAGTATTTCGAACAATATGTTTACAAATTGTAGCCTATGTGTTATTCTGATGTATAAGCTATATTATTGTAAAGCTTCATTAAAATCCATTCAGTAGTTTTTGCGTGAAAGAGTAACAAACATCCATACATCCATACATACAAACTTTCGCGTTTATAATATTAGTAGGATTAATGAGTTATTTTAAAGATACGACCAATCTGGGATGAACATATTATGGTGGAAATTCGTAACTATTATTATTTTTTTCCTAGCTGTTTATTCCTTCTAAATGTTGGGTGTGAAATTTTTGATTAAACACTGTTCAATACATGTGATTTTGTTGATCTCGTATAAGGCGGCTGTTCTCATATAAGGAGATCAGCCAGCTGCGCAGGACATATTATAGTGCACAAGCATTTGCTTGGACACAGGTGCACTCACTATTCCTTCACTCTCATAGAGCAATGGGACGACAAACAGACATTTGTAAACGCTAAAGTGTGGATAATTATCCCTACCTTATTATTTTGGCTACATTAATTAATTCTTCGCCTTAAAAAAAACGTATATTATCCCCAGGGCAACGTAGTAAACTACGGCTGTTCAGAACTGATGACAGCAGAACGCATCGGCGAGAGAAGTGCCAAACTAGTCTCGTTCCTAGACCTAGCGGGACACAGCAAGTACCAGAGGACTACACTGCACGGCCTCACCGGGTACTCCCCGCACTATGCTATGTTGGTGGTAAGTATCGATAAAATCGCACCACTAGTTCTATGATCAGACTATACGGTCTCAATACGCCCTGTTAGTTGGTCACGATACTAATATCGTGTTTGAAATAAAATCGCGTCATTAAAATCCGCAGTTTTTATGTTCGGAAAAATCTTCTGCTTGTGTAAATAGGTTAATTTTACAGAAAATGAAAAAAGCATTATTTGGTATATAAAATCATAATTTTTAATATCTGACCTCGATTTCGTCTCAAGTTCACCGACAATATAAAAGTCAGTTAAAAAAAACTGTTTACTATGAACTTTCAATTTCCATTTTCGAAATAGACAATTGTGTTAAGAAAACTTGGCTTAAGTTTCTTTCTTTCATTCTAGATCTCAGCAACAGCCGGCATAACGCCCATCACAGAGGAACACATAAGTCTGCTATCAGCATTAGAGTTGCCATTCTTCGTGGTAATCAGCAAGTGCGAGCTCGCCGCCTGCGCCGTGCGCGACCTCGTCGCAACGTTACAGCATCTTCTTGGTACTGCTAATAAGGTAAGAAAAACTACCATGGCGTGTAAAAAATTTTACAAAATTCTACCAAAACCTTCCAAAAATTTACCAAATCCTTCTAAAAATCTTCCATACCTTTCCAAAAAAACTACCTAAACATATTAAAAATCTACCATGAGAATCTACCAATAACTACCAAAAGATCTATCAAACTAACTTTCTATTTTTGTGGAAATTGCGAAAACGCTCAAAACTTTGTAAAAAAATCTATTAGACCAACCATGAAATCTGCCAAAATTTACCCAAGCTACCTTTCAAATCTCATGTTCATCATCATCATCATCTCAGCCATAGGACGTCCACTGCTGAACATAGGCCTCCCCCTTAGATCTCCACAGATACCTGTTGGAGGCGACCTGCATCCAGCGTCTTCCGGCGACCTTTATAAGGTCGTCTAAAATCTACAAAAACTTACCAATGTCTACCTAAAATCGGTCAAAAAATTATATATTTTTTGGCTTTAGCTTTGGTATTTATAAAACAACTAACGACCCGCCCCGGCTTCGCGCGGGATAACATTATTTCCCCACTATTTAATGGATGTCATTATACATATAAACCTTCCTCTTTAATCACTCTAACTGATAAAAAAAAAACCGCATGAAAATCGGTTGCGTAGTTTTGGAGATTTAAGCGTACAAAGGGACATAGGGACAGAAAAAGCGACTTTGTTTTATACTATGTAGTGATAAAACAATTGTTTCGTGTCGTGGATAATTCTACAAAGTCTTCGAATATATATTACAATTCCGTGTATATTGTTACAGAAACCCTTACTCATTACTGATGAGAACTTAGCCAGAAACTGCGTGGCACCGCAGAAACTCATCATTGACTCCCTCGACGATACCAAGGAACAAGTCGAGTGAGTATTAAAATCAAAAGTCATTTATTCAAAGTACGCTGAAAATCAGCACTTTTTGAACGTCAAATTAACAAAAGACAGCCCCCAAAACGCCCGCCCTTCACCACTTCATATGTGTTTTTGCTGGGAAGAAGAAGTGGCGCAACAAACTCCCCAGCACCAAATATTGATAGTATTTATTTGTGAAATACATAAGGTTCTTATAGGTTTTATTCCACATCATCCTCCGAGCCTTTTTCCCAGCTATATTGGGGTCGGCTTCCAGTCTAACCGGATGTAGCTGAGTACCAGTGCTTTACAAGGAGCGACTGCCCTATCTGACCCCCTCAACCCAGTTACGCGAGCAACTCAATACCCTTTGGTAATACTGATTGTTGTCTCGCTTCTGACTACCTGTAATGACTGCTAAATATGTTCAAATGACTGCCGGGACCCACCAATTTAACGTGCCTTCCGAAACACGGAGGAGCTCGTCATGACAAGATGGTGACCGCGCCAAGCGTTGCTTAACTTTATGATCGATTGACCCGTGCGGCTGGTACTTAGACGAGCGCTTTATTTTGCGTCTGAATTATAAAGCTAAACTTTGTTGTTCAGCCAAAGAGTTAACTATTTACATATACAGCTGCTGAGTGATTAATATCATCATCTCTCGAGCCTTTTTCCCAACTATGTTGGGGTCGGCTTCCAGTCTAACCGGATGCAGCTGAGTACCAGTGTGCCACATGGAGCGACTGCGTATCTGACCTACTCAACCCAGTTACCCGGGCAACCCAATACAATACCCGTTTAGGTTAGACTGGTTAATATCTATCTATAGTATAAATATTTATCCTTGTTACAGCGTGGAATCAGAAATAATCCCAGTGTTTCCCGTAAGCTGCGTCAGAGGGAACGGCCTGAGCGCTCTACACGCGTACTTGTTAGCTCTGCGGCCGCCACAGACGCAAGCCGCGCATAGACCTGACGACGTAAGTAAACAGGGTCACTTATAATTGGACGTATATGCCGAAGAAACTTATAGAAAAGCCCAAGAGCTACAAGTAGATCCATCTTCACTAAACTTGTGAATCCCAACACTTTTTTAAGGTTCTGTACCCAAAGGGTCAAACGGGACCCTGTTGTTTTCGCTCCTCTGTCCGACCGTCCGTACGTCTGTCACCAGGCTGTATCTCATGAACCATGACAGTTAGAGAGTTGAAATTTTTACAGATGATGTATCTCCGTTGTCGCTATAACAACAAATACTGAAAACTAGAATTTAATAAATATTTTGGGGGGCTCCCATACAACAAACGAGATTTTTTTGTCCGTTTTATAAATCGATACGGAACCCTTCGTGTGCGAGTCCGAGTCGTACTTGGCCAGTTTTTTGTTGTGAAATCATCAAATGCTAGCTTCCCACTGTGGGAGCGACGTGTGGGAGTGTCAGACTCTTACTGACTAAACCCCATCATGTTCCTTCGTAGGCCTTTTATGTACAGTCAACTTCAGGTCAGTGGTAGCAGTTTTATAGGAAAATCGTACTTATTACTATTGAGTTAAGGTGCATGACAGTTACCACTGATGTGCAGTCTACCGTACCAGCGCCGCGGTAACTCTTTTGAACAATCCCGCAGCCCCATCAGTCATTGGCCCTGCTGGGTGAATCCTAGCACCAAGATATTTGAGATTAGTGATGTTGATGATGATGATGATGAAGGCGATGTGTGATGATGATGATGTTTAAGTATGACGACGATGTTAGTGTAATGATGATGGCGCACTGTGGATCCATATTGAAAATTAGTGGACATAGGCTACAAAGTTCGACGAAATAATCATAGAATCATAGAAAACAAAAAATAAACGTGATTCGCTCCATACAAAAAAATCTAATTTATTTTTTTTCAGACAAACGATCAACTTTAGAAAAAATTTCACAAGAGTAAAAGTTGTTTGGAATATCATGAAGAATCACCTAAAAAAATATCGAATCGTTATTGGAACTTTTTTGTCTATGTCCACTAATTTTCAACATGAATCCACTGTGTGGCGATGCGTGATGATGAATGACATGATCATCCTCATCACACTAACATCGTCATCATACTTATGATTCCATTGTTATAGGAAACGTGCGAGTTCCAAATAGACGAGATATTCCACGTGGGAGATAACTCTGGACCGGTCGTTGGCGGATTGTTGGCGAAAGGACAACTATATGAAGGAGACACTGTTATTATTGGTAAGTGTTTAGAAAGAAAGAAATATCATGTAATTATTTTTAAAAAATCGGGCAAGATTAAATCAACAGACCACCATAGAAAAAATACAAGCGAGTTTACTACTGGCTAAAGATTCTTACCTTCTATTGTTGAAACTGCTAAATAAAGTATGATACGCCGTTTTCGCTATCGTCGGCTAAAACGCCGGCAAAGTCACTTACACAAGTAAGGAGTAATAACGGACCCAATATGCTTCCTTGTGGAACTCTAGAAAGATGTAACTCATTTGTGAATTGAAATTGCAGTTCTCGAGAGTTTTAATTTTAAACGACGACTCATTTGTGATTGTCATTGAAGTACTATTTAAAACTATTGTAAAGCTACATTCCTAATATTTATCTAAACCTGATCAGCGCTATCAAAAGCCTCGCTTAGATCTAGGAGGAGAATAAATGGGTTTCATCAACGACTACTCCTATTAGTGTATCCATACAAAATAAAGAATCATTTATTCAAACTTGGCTGCAAGACAGCACTTTTTGAAAGTCAGGAATTTACAAAAGACAGCCCCAAAACGTCCACCCTTCACCACTTCCTATGTGTTTTTGCTGGGAAGAAGTGGCGCAACAAACTCCCCAGCAACACATGTCTGTCTGTAGGTTAGAAGAACCTTAAACATTGTTTGATATGTACATTTGTATACAATGTAATTTGTATATCGACTGCAAGCAAGCAATACCTCCTATCTGACATTTTTGTTTCAAAAAACCAAAAAAACTTGTATCTACCATAAACTACCTTTAGATTCAAAATAAAAACAAAAAAACTTTATTAATCAATACTATGCTTAGAAAAAGAAAACTTGGATTTTCAGTATCTCATTATACCTTCCTCGGAATAAGGATTTTATTAAGTTTTATTGTTCCCCTTTAAAATCCACCCGGACTCAGATAGGAGGTATTGCTTGCTTGCAGTCGATATTACAGTATAGGACAATATGCAATATTGACAAAAAATTACAGTGAAGATGATTTATACAACCACCACATGTTAGCTATAATCATCGGCACGAATCTTGAGCGCTGACCTTCACCTGCGCAGAAGTAATTTATTGGGTCCCTTTTGTGGTATGAAGTGAGGCGCGAGAGCGGGCTAAAGCGGTGATTGGCCCGCAGCGCATTGCGTCATATCCGTCACTGGGGATTGGTTCTTTGCTAATAAATCACTTCTGCGCAGATGTAGGTCAGAGCTCAAGATTCGAGCCGATAACTATAGCACTCATCCTACCTACCTTAATATAAATACCTACATCAGTATAAGATTTTACTTTTTGTAACGACCATACACCTTTCCACTGTAGGACCTCTAGAAGACGGGTCCTTCACTCGCAGCCGGGTCCGTAGCATCCACAGGAACCGAGCCCCCTGTGGGTCTGTCCGCGCCGGCCAGTGCGCCAGCGTGGGGCTGTCGGCCTGCGCCCCGCGCCCTGGACATGTGTTACTCGCGCCTCCGCCCTCTGCGCCATGTCCGCCCGCCTTCACTAACTGTCGACCGGGGGCTTGTAAGGTGAGTGTAGAGACATCAATCAGATAGATAGATAGATATTCTTTATAAGAAGAAAGAAAGAAAAACATTTTATTCACGCGAGTGACACAAGGAAAAAAACAAGAGAAAAATACAAAAAAAAAACTAGACATAAAAAAAAATAAAAAATACGAATTACAACACAGAGTACCTTATAATATACGGAAATTACAACAAGAGACACGACACGAGAAGAAGGTACATAACGGGAAATATGTGTGTGTGTGTATATAAGGTACACCAATGTTACATTTTTTTATCTTAAACTAGTTAAATTAGATGACACAATGGGCGGTCTTATCGCTAAGAGCGATCTCT
Source organism: Helicoverpa zea (assembly GCF_022581195.2). Lineage (NCBI taxonomy): Eukaryota > Metazoa > Arthropoda > Insecta > Lepidoptera > Noctuidae > Helicoverpa > Helicoverpa zea. The sequence continues at coordinate 5,148,320 of NC_061481.1, read as the reverse complement.
TCCAGACAACCTTAGGATGGATTGAGACGAGAAGGAAAATATTATATAGTAGGCAGTTAGGCAAAGTGTACACTTGCTCCTGCAATTTGCGTACCTATTCATAATATTATTGTCATAAAAAAAAACTCAATCAGTTGCGAGAAACAATGGATTTTTTTCTATTTGCAACTTTTTATTTAATATTTTAAATTCATAGCTTATATTTGAAAAAAAAAAAAAAACTAACGAAGCGGCAAGAATGAAGAAGAAAGAAGCTTATTCATAATTATAATGTTCTTTGATAATTGCCAATTGAAAGAAATAAATCCTAAAGTCTAGAAAAGTGATGAAATAGTGGATTTGAAAATTTCATAATTTTACGTGAGCCACTTCAGTTAAATTTCTGCGCATCAATTCGCACGATGTTCCGACTCGCCAATAATTTAGGCATTTTTTTATGCGAAATCATCAAATGACCCCTCCCGCTATGGGATAGCAGCGTTAGGGAGTGTCAAACTCTTACTGACTATAGTTCGGCCATTCAGAGAATGCGTTCCTGACACGTCGCGATTGAACTGACGACGTAACTTTGCAATGGCGTTGCAGTTACGATAAAAATATTTTTGCTGGTTGTTTACCGTTTTAACAATTGAGGAGCATTAAAACAACATTATTATATCAATAATCAATGAATGTTATAATTTTGTGCCAAACTGAGTGTCAAATAACTTGGTAAACAATATTTTTCTAAATCTATACTGCGCTATTACAAGGTTATGTCAGCGGTTTATATTTTGTAGTGCTGTGCTAAAAATAACAGGCAAGTATCGTAATCTGTTCTTATACAGTTATAATATAAAATAATACGTTTTGATTTTCTTTTTAAGAATTGGAAAATAATGGACTATAAGACTTAATTATAACTTTTATGAAATATAAAAATAAAACTATGACCAAACCGCATTTTTATACTTAGATTAAAAATGGTAAGCCCAAATGGCGTTATGGGCCGCCATTTTGTGACGCTAAAACAGTCGTCCGTTGTCGTTTCGTGCGCATAGACCACGTTTTTCAAGTGTTTTCGATCTGTTTTTATTTGATTACCCGGCTTTTGTTAGACCGAGATATCAGGATTGATTCTGTTATTGATAATAATATAATTATACATGTAGGCGAAGATGATGATGAAGACACCACCTCCTCAAGCAAATCGGAGTCTGATTAATATTCTGTTCGCACATTCAATTCAATGTACTTGTAACAAAGAATAAATAAAACAATTTTATTATATGAATATTACCTTTTTTTGGTTTCCACTTAAATAACTAAAATATAAAACAAATGATTCCGCCAATTTAAAACGAAAATAATCTTAAAATAATGCGGCGGTTCATTTTGAAGGAACGGTAACGAACTCAGTGTTATGTTGTGCCCATCACTAGTCGTGACTAACTGATAGGTGTCAGGAACGCATTCTCTGAACGGCCGAAGTATAAAACCCACCATGTTCCTTCTTAAGCCCTTTATGTACCAGCGCCGCGGTAACTCGCGTGAACAATCCCGCAACCCCGGCATTCATACCTTTGGCACATACTCAATAATCTTATTTCTTCCTAACAGGCGAAACAAATCCAAGAGAACTTAGCAGAACAGACGAAAAATCGCAAAAACGTGCGCAGAAAAAACAAGAACCTTCTTCAAGACTTGAAGACAGCTGAAGAATGTCTGACCAAAGACATGGATGATATCGAAACTAATATATTTGATGATGATGATGAAGATGAACAAATTGATGACGAGACGAAGAGACAAATTGATGATGACTGTATTTGTAACGATAAGGTGATCTTGGAAGACCCTAATAATCCGAGAGGGTGTATTTATTTTCAGGTTAGTAAGAAATTTTGTTTTATTTTTTGGAGTAGCAGTTTTTAATTTAGTGGTTATAAATGTTTTTTTTTTTTAAGTGTTGCCATGCTTATAGTATTGTATTTTCTAAAGGTCGGAATGCATATTTAAATAAATTAAATTAACTGTAATTATGATATCTCTAAGGGCAAAATTTCAAGCTCGAATTTATTTTTAACACGCATCGATTAGGTTGACCTGTATGTAACTATGTAATGGAATCTAAGGTAACTAACTAATTTAGCTGCGGGTTGTTCGAAAGAGATACCGCGGCCCTGGTACATAAAAGGCCTATGACGGAACACGACGGTTTTTAGTCAGTAAGAGTCTGACACTCCCTCTCCGCTGCTAACCCACAGCGGAAGGGGTCATTTGATGATTTTTGACGTCGTTAAAAAAAAAGGTAACTAATTTAACCATCTTCCAAGGATCGTAGCGTCATGAACATTGTCAGCTGTATGTAGTTCTGTGGGCCAAGCACGAATATCTAACGTATTCGAATCGACAATGTATCGAGGCCTCGATTCGAAAACGGAGTTTGTCGATAGTAGGCAGCACGAACCACATTCGGAGCACTATCGAACACTCGATTCGAATTCCAAGGTGACGTCATGCAAATGTAAATAGGGACGCGCCACAGTGAGCAAAATGAACGATTGTTGAATGAATGGTGCGTTCGAAAACTAACTCTAGTTGTTAATATTTTTTTTACCTTTGATTAAACGTTTTATTATTATTAAATTATAATAAAAACTGAATGTAATATAAAAAAGAGACCCAAAGTTAATTATTAGACATTATAAAATGGCATTATCTCTAGCAATATAACATAGTTACGGAGATTTTATTTTTTAAAAATGACGGGTACCGAACGCACCCACTTGACATCCGACGCGCGTAAGGGCGCCAAATTTGTTTATGTTTTGCTACACGTCCACAACAAAAGTATTTCTGTTTTTTTTTTGCTACAAATAATTAAGTGCTTTCAATATAATAAATATTATGAGAACCAGTCAGACGCAATATGAAATGATGGTTGAATTCATGGAAGCGTGAGTAAACAGTTTTAATAAGTTTGAGTGGCATAAACTTTAGTGTGAAGTATTTTAAGTGCAATGCTATTTCTATATTTTTAAATTCGGTTTCATTTATGTCCAGTGGGTAAATTATATTCCTAAGTTTTGCTCTGCGCGTAATTTCTCTACAATGATTAAAAATAAACATATAAATAACATTTTTTTTTTCAAACACATTAATTCTATAGGTTCGCAAATAAATAAAATATGATTTAATTACTTAGCTTGTTTCTCGTGATTGATATCCATAATATTCTAGTAAAGGAGATTGGGCAAGAATGTATGAAGTTTGGTCCAAATGTCCACCACGAACGAGACCTATATAAATAATTAAATAGTCCACTTAATTTAGAGTAACTTTTACTAAGAAAGTAAAAAAAAAAACAATGCCAAAAAAAAGTTATAGCCAAAAATGTATTCTTAATTTTCGGTAGTTTTTGTATGTTGTCATTATTATTTTTTATTTTATTCCACTTTCATTTCCGCACTTTATCTAAAACTAAGATGAGTAAGACACATTTGCATATAAACCCATATTTATTTGCCCGATGGATGTACGAATCACGAACCAATTGAGGTGCCAGAAGGGCTTGAATATACTCAACGGTGCCTGGATCTAAGATAGTTCGAAGTAACTGGTGGTGTCTTCTCTCTAATAATGAACAATTCTATTTTGTCAGAAGTTACAGAAAGTACGAAAATCGAACATCACGAAAAGTAATTGAAAAAATTAAATTGAAAAAATCTATAAAATGTTTTATTTTATTTTGCTATAACTTTTTTCTGGCATTATATTTTTTTTTACTTTCATAACAAAATATCGCACCCTTAGAATGAAAGTGACTTAATTCAAAATTCCTGTAATACTCGTTTTTACAATAAACTGACCTTAAAAAGCATAATCTATAACCCTGTAAATAAAAAGAGACCTATTTCTAACTATAACAGAGACTACGCTTATTTCGGTCTCTTTCACTCGTTCCGCTATTCGTTTACGCATATTGTGTGAAAGAGCCAGAACTAGTATTACGTCAGATGCGCTTGCGAGTGAACATGTAAAACATCGGCGAATCTCAAAAACTGTCTGTTTATTGCGAATACTGCCACGGTAAATTACACAATATTTTTTATCATAAAGTGACATTTTGCTTAATACGTCTTTATAGAAAAAAATATGTAATAGTATTCAGTAACCTTTTAAGGATTAGGTCTATTTAGTAAAAAATAATTATAAAAGACAAACGACACTTATAATAATAGGTCTGTCTATGACTGAAGGCATATTCATTATTTTTGTTATTCTTAATATTGAACCTGTTTATTACTAAAATTAAAAAGTTTAAGTTGTAACTTTTTTGGAATATGCCCCTAGAATATTAAAGTTGTGTGGCATGTTAAGATATTTAGGTACACAGAGCCACACATCAGTGTATTCGGATCTGTGAATTTCTACAATTTATTGATCGATTCTCACCTTAATTTCCAACACGTTTTGATAAGATTTTATTATCCTGATGTGGCTGTTTTACCTACACCGTTTTACCGCACTCCAACCCGTATGCATCCGACAGGACACCCGCCCACTTAACATAATTGTATTGGTTTTTATACCAATACTTTAGCATCCTAATGATATCGCTTGGGAAGTTCTTGATATTTGTCAATTTTCTCCATAGGCAGTCGTAAGATACGAGGTCGAAAGCCTTGGAGAGGTCCAGAAAACATGCATATACAGGTGTTTTCCTACTTGTATAGTATTGAACAGTCTGTTTGAGGCATAGTATAGCTGTTTCCGTGGATAAGATTGGCTTAAAACCAAACTGGGCATCGTTAAGTATTAAGTACTTATCCAGCTGCTGGTCAATCAGACTGTCCAACACCTTTGCAATGATGGTAGCCAGGCATATAGGCCTGTAGTTGCTCTTTTCACTCGCATCTCCAGTTTTATTCTTAACAATAGGCACAACAATAGTTTTAAGTAAATCCGCTGGAAGATACGAGTGACTCAGGCACAAGCTAAAAAACATTGCTAGCACTCGCGGTAAGTGCTTACCGGCATGCAGCAAATGCTCTATACTTAGGCTGTCATGACCCGGCGACTTGCCTCTCTTTAAGTTGCGTAGTACAGTAGCTACCTCCCTGGCCGTAAACCTAATAGGCATGTCTTCAGACACCCCCACCACCTCCGGCCCACCAGATGACGTACCCAGGGGAGACCCAACCCTAAAGGTTCTACTAAATAGGTTGGCGATATCACCAGGATCACTAAGGCCATCAATACTCACAGGCAGACCCGACCTTTGATTCAACCTGTTCGTGGCTTTCCAAAAACTACCAAAATTCTTTTCGTCATGCTTACTTGCAATGATGTCCATTCTTATTTGGTCCTTATTATTTTGGCACCATTTCAATTTACTTTTAAAAACCTTTCTACTTTCCACCATTTTTTCATATAAATCACCATTTTTCGGTCTACTAAACAACGTCCAGGTTTGAAAATCCGAGCCTGTCTGTGTGCGTCCTTCACATGCTTATTCCAGCCCGTTATGTAACTCTTTTTGCGCTGTAATCCATTCTTACAGTTACTTGCGATTGCACTTTCACAGAGTATACGCACAATTTCCGCATAAATATTGTCTAAAATAGTTTCATGTTCCTTAATTCTACATCAAGTTTTACTACATTCAGTAAATTCTAAGGGAAAGTCTACATTCTTCAAGAGATCATTACAATAATTGCTATATAACTCAGTCTGCTGCAAAGCTCGGTCAACCCATGTTACTTTGTTACATTTAGGAAGTGCAGGTGCAACTTTTGGCCTTAATAACTTAAGATCACACTAACCAAGACACGTCATAGAGCACACTAGCGTCTCTAACAGTGTTCCACGCCGCGTCTGTCACTACGCAGTGGTCTAACCAACTAGTAGAACCATCCCAACTAGCACACTAGTGGAAATAGCAGCCTATTTGGCAACTGTTAGCTGTACAGTAGTGCTTTAGGGGTTCCGAAAGTATCTTTAAGTTCTACTATTGCTTCCGTAGCTGCTCATAGCTGCTCATAGCTGTAAATATCACAAAAGGCAGCAGAAACTGAACCAAATGTCACTCTGGGTTTTACAAGAGATCATTCTACAACCCATTTGCAGCCTACATCTTTAAAAGAGAGTTCAAACAATTATGTTAAAGGTTAAAGCTGCTAAAAAGTTTCTATTGCCGCTGATGTACGCGTTAGAACTGCATAAAGACTCTAATTGTAGACTTTTTAACGGAACTGTTTAAAAGATATATTTATCACTTTTCTGCCACTAAAGGTTTCATTGCAGAAGTGATTTGTTTTTTTTTTGCAGACTTAAGTAGGAATTTGATCCTCTGTTCTACTTATAGCCACATTAAGGCTCCACAATAGAAGCAGGAGGTTAAAAGACATTGCCTGCTCATTTGGATACATTCTGTAATTTTATTCACAAACACAAGCAAAGGTCCCGTAGATTTTGTTTTCTCAATTACTGATAACGAATCAGTTACTTGAATAAATGTTATTAAGACTGAAATAAATAAATGCATTCAGATTTTTATAACATTGCATTTTAATTCAATACCCTATGTCCAAATAACTTTCAGTATATCAGTGTCTTATTATTTATTGTGTCAACAGAATTATTTCCAATATGTGTCATAAACAGACTTAATTCTTAAAAAAACATAGAATGGCAAACATAATTTTGAAATAAAGTGACTTAATTTGAAACTACTTTATATTTTATGTTAAAATACATATATAAAAATACTGTAAACGTGAATTTGCATTGTCATTGTGATCTCAAAAGGCTAATCCACAAATCTGGTAAAAATCAATAGTAAGCCATTAAAAACGGAAGAGATATATTAAGACGTATTCAGTAATATAATTTTTTGATGACGATTTTGCTCATTTCCCACAAATTGCATTTTTTGGATTCGGTCACTTTCATTCTAAGGGTGCGATATGTTCTATATTTAACGGGCTATCTAGCCATATAGGTCTCGTTCGTGGTGGACATTTGGACCGGAATCGCCCATTGTCCTTTGCCGCTAAAAAATAATATGCGGTACTACGTTCATACAGTGGCGGTCTTTGCATTTTAAATTATATTGAAGCTATTACTAATTGTTCCAATAACTTAACAATAATTTTATTCACAAAACTAACTCTAAACAAACATAAACACGGTTAAAACTTTATTTTTACACTTCTCGAAACCTTTCTCACCGACTATTTTCAAGTGAATAATGTTTCGACCATACTCGATAGCCAGCCTTCGAGAGTTTACGTTACCGTACGTCAAAAGAATGTTCGTGCTGCCATGTTTTATTTCCTTTTACGCCCGATAGGGGCGCTGTACAATTCTCATACAAATGTTACTCGATTTCGATACGAATAACTTTTCGCAAATATTCGTGCTTGGGCTACTGATGACAATACAATAATATGGTACTGTCGAACTGATCTGGTGATGGAGCCGGAAGATATGAACTGCCATTTTTTGGTTTTACATAGTTCAATAGAAGCGTGTTTTTCTAGTGTATTTTCACTATTAATTAATAAATATTTTCAGGCGTCAGTACAAGTATTAAGACACTCCACAGTGATATACCCTGGCTTCCAGTGCACTGTGCACGTCGGCAATGTGAGGCAGACCGCTATTATTGAGGTAAGACTTATAAGATTATTTACAGACTGCTAGTTTATAACCGACTCCCTCAATAGAATGAAGCTATCAATTGGTCAGAATATTTTATATATTTTTAAATAAGTGTAATATAAGTGAGCTCTTTGCAGTTTATTTGAGGTTATTTCTACTCGACTGCAAAGAAGGATTACGGCTTTGATATTTTTTTTAGGATTCCGTATCTAAAGGACTAATGCCCATTTTCACCAACAAATACCTTAATTTAAGGGATTCCCTAAGAACAGTTAGGGAACACTTAATATTAATTTAGTTTTCACCAAACTTTAAGTGTCCCTTATACCTTTAAGTATTGGGGGAGCCCTTATTCTAAGTGACACTTAGTTAGGGAAACGTTAAGGGATTGTTGGTGAAAACGGGCATAACTGGTACTAACTGGGATGGGTTATTGAGACTTCACTGTCTGCCTGTCACCAGGTTGTATCTCATGAACAGCGATAGTTCACAACGATAATACATCATCTGTGATGTCAACTGTCAACTCTATTTCTACATAATTCTGTCATTTACTGCGCCTCATCCATTCCCTTATATTGGTAACTGATACACAAAATTATCAATCTTCTTCTTAGTCATCATCATCCTCCGAGCCTTTTCCCAACTATGTTGGGGTCGGCTTCCAGTCTCACCGGATTCAGCTGAGTACCAGTGCTTTACAAGAAGCGTTTGCCTATCTGACCTCCTCTACCCAGTTACCTGGACAACCCGATACCCTTTGGTTAGACTGACGTCAGACTTACTGGCTTCTGACTACCCTATTACTACTTACTATAATAACAATCTTCTTATTACAGGGTATAATGTCTCTACACAACGTGCTGCGCGCGGACGAGACCGCGTCAGTTCTGTTCCGCTTCGTGCGCTGTCCGGAGTACCTCGTGAGGGGGAGGCGACTACTCTTCACTGCCGGCCTGGGAACTAGGTGAGGAATTATCCTTGGAGAACAAATCTCCTAAGTAACAAGCGCGCCAACATGCTGGTGTTCGGGGGACGAGGCTGTCTCAAGAAACCTGAACGCCTCGTTAGTTATTTATGACCGATCTTAAACTTTCACAAAGCAGCCCGTAGTCTGGAAGTTGGTGGCTGATACACCCGTGCATCGGAGAGCACGTAAATGTCGGTCCTGCGCCTGATCCCTTTCCGGTCATGTCGGATTGTCGTCACATCGCGCTATGAGAGTGAAGGAATAGGGAGTGCACCTGTGTTCAAGCAAATGCTCGTGCACTATAATATGTCGTGCGCAGCTGGCTGATCTGCTTAGAGAGAACATTATTACATCATATATCTTAACTAAGTTAAACAACGCCGCGGACAGTCCTAGAATGGGTGTCAAACTTGTCATGACAAGTGCCTTCGTTTTTCGAAAGGCACGTTATATTGGTCCAGACTGTCATTTGAACATTCTTAGCAGTCGTTACAGGTAGTTAGAAGCCAGGAAATCCGTAACCAGTCTAAACAAGAGGTATAATCATGTTGCTTAGGTAACTCGGTTGTGGAGGTCAGATAGGCAGTCGCTCCATGTGGCACGCTAGTACTCAGCTGCATCCTGTTAGACTGGAAGCCGACCCGGACATAGTCAGAAAATTCTAGGTGAAAAACCTAAATATTAAATTATTTTTTTATTTGTTACAGGGGCATCGGACGCATCACTCAAGTATTCCCATATGTACCTTGAACAAAACTTAATCAATTTCGGTCCAGCATCTATATTTCTATCAAAGATTTACTAATTTAGGAGTAGATCTGTTTTTTTTTAAACTAAATAGTTTTTTAATTAGAAAAATACACTTTTTTTGGTGTTTTGAAAGTGTAGGGAAATATTTAAATAATTCTTCGGTGTTTGACAAACTATACTTTTTTAGTGAAATTGTCGGCTAAGTAAAATAAAGGAAGATTTTTAAGTCATTGTCGAATGTCAAATACTATTATTTTTTTCATGAAAATAATAATTAAATTTTTCAATTTCACTCAACTTCGAAAAAAAGAGGAGGTTCTCATTTTTTTATCTTTTTTAAATAATAATAAGTAGCACAAAATGGTTTTGGATTTTTGTTTAAATGAATCGTTAAGTACTTATTTAAAACTAATATATAATAATAAGTATTATTTTATCTAATTTTAAATAACACACGGTGATTTCAAAAATCTTCCTTTAGACAGAAAAAAACCTATTTTTGGCTAACTAAATAACTTGATTATTTAATAAACTATAAATAAATATGACTGGATAAATAAATTGTCTCGACAAATTATCATCCGCCTAGCCATTTCTTTGAAACCCATCCTTGTAATATCAAAAGTATTAATACTAATTTTGTAAAAAACTTACTCAGCGAAATAGCTGACTAGTAAGATTAAATTCACTACTACTATAATCATCGGCACGAATCTTGAGCTCTGACCTTCACCTGCGCAGAAGTAATTTATTGGGTCCCTTTTGTGGTATGAAGTGAGGCGCGGGGGCGGGGTAAAGCGGTGATTGCCCCGCAGCGCATCGCGTCATAGCCGTCACTCGGGATTGGTTGTTTGCTGCGCAAAGCGATCCCCACTCTTCCGTCGAGCGCTCAAGATCCGTGCCGGTATCTATACTACTTTTATATACTACTACTATGTTACATTAAACGCCTTCCTCTCTTCTAACTATTTTGCTGTGACCATCAGTGTCCATAATTGTGACTACCTCTATTAATTTTCCACCCAGTGTACAGTCAACTGCAGGTCAGTGGTAACAGTTTTATAGGTAAATCGTACTTATTACTATTGAGTTAAGGTGCATGACAGTTACCACTGATGTGCAGTTTACTGTACTTTATGGAATGCAATAAACGATATGATATGATAAATTTTGTGTAACGATAGACATGGGTATAGGCTTCTTATCCAAATGCGGGAAGTTGTTTCCTCGGAACGCGGGTGAAACCGCGGGAAACAGTTAATGTAGTAAATACTTTTCTTCCATCAGTGTATTTTTTACATAAATTATATAGTTGTTTGAATATTTTCTCGGTATTAAATTGCCAAGTTATTTTTTTTTAATTTTATAATAATATGTATGAAAATACAAAATTAAGTACAATATAATAATGCTTTAATAGTTTGGTAAATTCGCGTCAATGTATGTACTTTAATCTGTCAATTTTTTTCAATAGATTTTCAGCCTCATCAAAATAGCGGAAGATCAATGTACGATTGGTCAAATTTGACAGATTCGGGTAGTTTGTTCTTTTTTTTGATAGGAAATCATCAAATGACTCCTCCCGCTGTGGGTGTAGCGTGAGGGAGTGTCAGACTCTTACTGACTAAAACCCACCATGTTCCTTCTTAAGCCCTTTATGAACCAGCGCCGCGGTAACTCGCGCGAACAATCCCGAAACCGTTTTATAGTACTTTAGTGGAAAATTCTGCTTATCTGGTAAATTGCAGTATTTCAAAATACTAGTAAGTGTGTAATTTAGTATGAAAATGCTTTTCCTTAGAAAATTATTGTATGGGAATTAAAATTTTAATTGTTTTGAACATTTTAAAATGTTATCGCTTTTGTTAAACTTGTAGCTTCAAAATAAAATGTTATTTCTTCAGAAATAATATAAAAACTAATATTACTTTGACGAAATTGGATCGACACACTAATTTTGTCCTAAAACAATTTGTTTATATTTTTTAAGTAGATAAAAAATGTACCACACAGTTTTTCCTATGAAAAAATTATATTTAAATTATTGTATCTTTGAAAATGGTTTCCTTTTCTAAATGCATCTAAAATACATAGTTTTCTAACTATTGTGATTAAAACACAAAGTTAATACCACGTATTAAAAAAACATACGCCTCAGACTAGTCTGTTTGCTCGGGATAAACTCAAAAACTGCTGAAAGATTTTTAATGTGGTTTTCAGCAAAAGATAGAGCAAATTATAAGGAAAGTGGAGTCCCCACTTTATAATTTTATTTTATGTAAGTATATTTATGTCACTTTATATAACCGAATTCTGTGATTTTTTTAATGTAAGCTTTTCATGATTGGTTTATTTCTCTGTAGAGTCGATCTAAACGGAATTGAGAAGTTTTTAAACAACTATGCCCTATTCACGTAGCCATGAGCCAAAAGGTAAACAAACCATAAAAAGGGTTCTTTATAAGTCACGATTGAAGTAATGAACATATTCTATAAAAATAATTACGGAAGTAATACACTGACAACATAAGAAATGATATTTTAGAACGATGTCTGTGGAACTTATGTAATCCTTTCAGACTTATTTGAAATCAAATGTAATAAATGCCGTAAATTATTTTCTTAATTTTAATTTAATATGTATTAAATCGTTTACATGTTAAAGAACCTAAAAGACGTTACTGTCATACATAGAACCCTACGAAATTGCAGACCACAGATACAGCGAACATTTTACATAATTAAACCGACTTCCCAAAACACTAAAAAGCAAAAAAAAACTATTTTTAGGTGCATCGGCCTAGAATTCGGTGTCTAATGGATGTTACTAAGTTAATTTTGCCACCGACTTCTAGGCCGATGCACCTAAAAATAGTTTTTTTTTGCTTTTTAGTGTTTTGGGAAGTCGGTTTAATTTTTTTGTAAAAAAGTTTTTTATTTAAAGCTTTTCAGTGATACGTATAGTTGTCACTATCCATACAAGTGGGAAGTTCTCATCAATACAAAGAATATAAGTCCAAATACGAGGTATTTTACATATTCAGTTGTCGAGTTCCCTCGACTTTCTCTGGTCTCCATCATCAGGTCAGCTTCAAACCTTCACTGTTGCAAAGGTCTTGTCAATACAAATAATTTAAGCCCAAACACGAGGTAGTTTACATATTCAGTTGTCGAGTTCCCTCGACCCTCTCTGGTTTCCATCATCAGATCAGCTCCAAATCTTCACTGTTGAATAGTGCTTTTAAGCGTACACCTGAGTATCAAGTTTTTACCCTATGTATGCCTACAACTTTCGAAGGTTGCCCTCGATTTCTCAGGGTTTCCATCATCAGATCCTGACCTGATGACTATGGGACCAACTGGCAGCTATTCCGAGTCGAACAAAAAAAGAATCACGTAAATCGGTCCATAAACCTCGGAGTAATCGATGTACATACATAGAAAAAAAAAAAAAAAAAAAAAATATACCGGCCGAATTGATAACCTCCTCCTATTTGGGAAGTCGGTTAAAAAATGTGATGTTTTGTCATCGGTCGGGTTATACCCGCCATCTTGAAAAAGTGTCATTCTTTGTTTACATTTTGGCTCACGGCTCAGTGAATAGGACATAATTACGAAATTTTATTGGTTGTTTTGAAGTTTGGGCCTTATAATGTCTATGGTATATTCAGTCAAGCCACAGATCATAATATTATTGTCAATATGCAAAAACAATGGATAAATGTTTCTATTCTAGATATTAAATATTAATTATCACCGAAAACTTTGTATGTTGCACCTATTATAGTATAAAAATTGAATTATTTTGTTTTATTTACCTACATTCAGCGTGTACGTTACCCAGGCCAGATGTTGTCGAAAATGGTCATTTGAATCTTACAGATAATTATAATCTCGAATAACTTCGCAACCGAAGAAAGAACAAATACAAAATATGGCACAACATTTACTTTATCTAGACAACTAATTTTATAGGTAATATTTTTTTAAATATTCCCATTAGAAATAAAAAGGTCTGGCTGGCGTAACGTTACGCCAGCAGGAAATGTTTTTGTGAAATAACTAAAAAACTATAAGTGCAACAAATTTAAAAATGTGCGCAACAATTACAGAAGCCGCACAACTAATTATCTGTAAGATTCAAATGACCATTTTCGACAACATCTGGCCTGGGTAACGTACAAACATTCAGCTAAATAAATTAGGTAACAACTTCAAAAACACTAAAATAATGACAAGACTTTTCTAACAAGTCCAAACACAGCTATGACACAATGTTCCATCATGAAGTTCCAGTTCATATCTTCCGGTTCCATCATTAGATCAGTTCGACAGATATTATTGTATTGTCATCAGAACTACATACAGCTGACAATGTTCATGACGCTACGATCCTTGGAAGATGGTTAAATTAGTTACCTTAGATTACATCTGGGGGCACGGCAGTGCCCCAGCCAAGTCTCGAGCAAAACGGGCACGGCCGTACCATCTTTTCTCGAAGCGATTCGCGGCTGTTTCGCCCCCCCTATATCTTCGACGTGGACAAAGCTAGGAGTTTAGGTTTTTGGTGAATAATAGTAGGCATTAGAACAAGCTTAAGTTCGAAATTACATGCCAATTGAATTAATAGTTTAGGAGTTACGGTCGATCAAAGTTACACCATTTTGTCACTCACTGACTCACTGACAGATCATCAAAAATCTAAGGTACTTCTAGCAGACTTAGAAACTTCAAATTTTGCGCCAAGATAGGTCATTAGCCACATATAAAGGAAAAATTATAAAAACATTAAAAAATAATATGCCATAGAAAACAATTTTATATTTGCGGTTTGGCAAGAACATTATGTATGGATTTTGACTGCATTGTTAACTTTGTTCGTTGTTTAAGTACCTATTCAATTGGATGAATACATACATAGAATAGAAAAGAATAATATAAATGTAATACATAGACTATCATTAATACAAATTAATACATAAAGTTCATAATTCATTAAATTAATAAAGCTAAAACTCCATTGTATTGCGATAAATATTGTATGCGCGCTTGATAGATGGCGTTGTACCTGTCTGAATCGCGCTATGGTTTCTAAGTAGTACTTCAAAATAATTCGATAATTTTCATTTGATAGCGCCTTCTGTCTATGAAAAACCATTTCGAAACTAAAAAATATTCAAATTCAAATTCAAATTCTTTATTTGCAGAATATGGGTAAGTATACAAGATGTTCTTAAAATAAAATTATAAATCGCCATAATCAGGCTCACGCCATGCAAATTTGTTGCAACCGAACAGTTACATGCAAACATATCGAGAAAAAAAAAAATAATAGTCCATACAATTACGAAAATGTCAATCTTACAATAATTAATAATATTACATTCGGTTATTAATCTTAATACTAATAGAAAAAAAAATACAAAATAATACATAATGTCAAAGAGCAGAAATAGTCACTAAATTGTTTTAATTATTTATATATTATGATACAATGTTTCTTCCGTACTAGTTTTATATTCAGATTATACAGATAAATAAGTTTATATTCCGATTAACAGTTTTTTTTTTGTTATAATTTATCATCAAGAAATTCTTTTACTGAGTAATACGATTTGTCTATCAGTATTTTCTTTACTTGATTTTTAAAAATGTTATTATTAGATATTTTGAGTAAGGAGTTAGGTAAATGGTTGTACACTCTAGGGATCATGCAAAACACACTATTATTCAAAAGACCAGTTCTGTTAGAAATAAAGCTTATTTTAAATTGTAGTGATAATTGATATTCGGAACACTTTACGTGTTATTTAGTTTAGTTTAGTTATAGTTTGTAAGTTAGTAGATATATATTTATTTAGTTAGTTATTTGTTAGTTAGTTTAGATCTATTTAGTTTGTTAGTTATTTATTATACACATATATATATAAGTTTAAGCCCTATTAATATATTGTTATAGTAGTAATTGTAAATATAGTGTAATGGAACGTGAAATATTGTACATAAATGGCGACCTTTGTCCACACAGAGTCATCTCTATTCCTGGAGTCGTGTTTATTTCATTCGTTGTCATACTGCATGTATGGGAGTTTTCAGTCGTCAAACGATATTAGGCGTGCTGTCGTCCATTATGTAGTGGAGAATTGGGATGATATGCAAGTCTATACCTGCGACGAACGTGGAGACGTTTATATCAATGCAGATATGTATTCAGCTGCAATGCTGAAAACAATCACCTATGGATCCGTATCCGAACTTAAAGCGGCCGCTGCATTGTATCCCTTTATTTTCCAAGTTTACGAAAATGGTCGTTTGCAGGGATCATTCGGTGATGATCCTAGGAAACCAGTGAAACGTTTACGATTTACTGGGAATTTTTTAGGAGGTCATTACAAAGTACTCGTTCCTGATAATTACTCCATAGTATCAGATCTTCAGGTAGATGAAAATACTTCTGATTCTCCTAGCTCGACCCAAGCTAGTGAAAAAGTAGCTAGTGAAAAAGTAGTATCAAAGCTCAGGAGACAGCAATAGCTGAATATAATTGACTCCGAAGTATATATCGCCCAGACTTGTCTACCTTAGAAGTAACGAAGCCTCAGAGAAGAAACAAAAGAGATAGAGATAGAGAATGGGTTCTAAGCAAAGCAGTAGCTGAAGTCCAAGAAATTATGAGGTCACCTAAAAAAAAAAAGAAAGAAAAACACTTACAAAAAATAAATGAGATCCCACCAAAAACATGAAATGTAAAAAAATGCCAAGTCTCTCGATGCAGCCTTTCCATCGTAAAAAGTTTTGAGATCTCATAGAAGCCAAGTCCTATTCAAAATATTTTGTAGTTATAAATCAACATTTAGTAATTGTATCAATAGTTTTCTTTATATTATAATTATAGTGACTTGGCAATGAGCACAAGAAGAAACAAATAAAACGGCATATTTGGAGGAGTTGAAAGTTACACACACCGCATGCGTAAACATTAATATCACAAAATTAATTTTCTTTTGGTTTATCCGTGTCGTCCCAACCGAATTTCGGCAACGGCAGTCAGTCTTAGTGTACTCTCGATTCATTTACTTTCATAAAGCGATGGCCCGTAAGGTATTCTTAATTATTGTATTGGAGCATGTAGTCGGTAGTGACCATCATGATTCACACATAACAAATAATCTGATCACTGGTCTCGTCAGTAACATTTGCACATAATTCCAGGCAGCAAGCAGCTTTTAATTTGTGCTCATTGCCAAGTCACTATAATTATAATATAAAGAAAACTATTGATACAATTACTAAATGTTGATTTATAACTACAAAATATTTTGAATAGGACTTGGCTTCTATGAGATCTCAAAACTTTTTACGATGGAAAGGCTGCATCGAGAGACTTGGCATTTTTTTACATTTAATGTTTTTGGTGGGATTACATAGTTACATATACATCGACTCAATAAAAACGAGTTAAAAATATGTAGGTAGGTACTGTCGAAAAAATACTGTTTTTTAGTGCATAATGTGAATAACCTCGGGGTTATTGACATATTTGCATTATTTTATATTAAAACGGTATTATAATTTAAATAAGAATTTGCCTAGGTATTTCATAAAACAAATGAAAGCTGTTTAAATATACATAACTGCATCGACCATTTCAAAATCGCGACTAATATTATAAAAAGTCGTGGTGGCCTAGTGGGTAAAGATCTAACCTCTCGAATATGAGGGAGTGGGTTCAATTCTAGTTCAGGCAAGTACCAATGCAACTTTTCTAAGTTTGTATTTACTTTCTAAGTATATCTTGGACTGATAAAATGGTGAAGGAAAACATCTCGAGGAAACCTGGACTATAAAGTCTGAAATCAGCAAACCCGCATTAAGCAAGCGTGGTGATTAACGCTCAATCCTTCTCCGTGTGAGAGGAGGCCGCAGACCAGCAGTGGGACGATAAAAAGGCTGTAACAGTATTATAAATGAGAAAAGTACAGAATAGGCATGATGACAATAATCAAAAATCATTAAAATAATATATTTATTAAATTAAACTTGAAGCTTGGAATGTAAAACGCGCATTGTTTTCTTTATTAATAATGTGATTAATATGTATTTTTATAAAATAAAATTACGAAATAAGGCAATCCGCCATGATATCTTGAACACCAATCAGAGCTCGTGACGTCATTTCTCAAAACAACTCGCGCGAAAGCGCGCGAACGTCACATTTCGTTATTGTGAACTTCCACTGCGATCTTTGTTTTTAATTAATTAATTGTGTATAACACGAGTTATGGAGCCCGGATTTATCAAGACAAACAGCGCTAATTTGCCTAGAATTGATATCATAATGCTGGGAGAGAAATGAATTTAGAAATGTTAAAACTTCCATGTAAGTATACTAGTTTAATTAAAAAAAACTTCCATGTAAGTGTATTAGTTTAATTAAAAAAACTTCTATGTTAGAATCTAGAGAACTATGTAATAACTTACATCAAAGTGATCTTCACAAAAATAAAGCTTTTCCCTGGGCAATATTGCTTTTGAATCTCGCCTTGCAAGTTTAAGCCACTTGTTTCGTATTTTTTTATTGTGAGGAACGTACACAAATAACTTATCAGGAGTTGTTTTGGATGTGTTCTTACACTGGGGGACCCCACAACACCTATGCACTTTCGAATTCATATTTAATAACACAAAAAACTTAATTATTGCACGAGCGTTGTTTACTTGCGTCTTGTAATTTCAGTTGTGACGCCACAAGTGACGACATGACACTGACAAGCGTTTTCGCGCCGGATTCAAAGTGGACAGAGAAAAATGCAATTATTTGATAAAAAAAACTTCGCATTTTCTTAAAATTAATAATTTTTCATATAAAATAGACGTATACCTACATCATACAAAGGAATTTAAAAATTTGTCATCATGCCTATTATGTAACTAGATAGTATATAATATACCAAGTTGCTGGAAGTAGTTCCCTGTAAGCAAAAGCTAGGATGCCATCTTCATCAGTTTAGAGAGAATCAACGGAGGCGGGTAAAAGTTATGAATAAAACACATTTAATTCAAATAAAAAAAAAACATTTTTAATTAAAAATAAAATATAAAAAATATTGTATTTTCTTTATTTTTTCAACCTCTTGAGAATGGCGGGAAAGCGTTCGTCCTAAGATAGTAAATTCCAGTTTGTCTGAAAAAATAATTGATTTGTTTGTCAATAATTACGATTATTCTTTATTTATGTACTAGTTTTCAGAACTAAAAGCTTTGTTAAAAGTTAAAACTCAGAGGAATTACTGTCTGTCATGGAACATCGTTGGAGTAGTTACGGGTAGTCAGAAGCCAGTAAGTTTGACAACCAGTCTGTCTTGCCAAGGAGTATTGGGTTGCCCGGGTAACTGAGAGGTCAGATAGGGCAGTCGTTCCTTGTAAAACACTGTTACTCAGCAGAATCTGTTAGACTGGAAGCCGACCCCAACATAGTTGGGAAAAAGGCTCGGGAGATGATGAAGAAGCAGACTCACCCAGTCTTAGGAGTAACTCCGCCCATATTGAGGCTGCCCCATAGGAAGCATTGTCCCGCCATAGCTGACACGAATGTAGAACACCTGGTGCCAGCGAAACCGCCTGTCCTTACTGACTCCGCCATGTAGAAGAATGATCTAGAAACCAGACAAAATGGAGTCTTTATTATCCTTTCCTACTATTATTATCGTAAACGCGATGTTCGTTGCTTTTCGACGAAAAACTACTGCACGGCTGGGTTTTGATTTTGATATAACTTAGGTACTTGCTATAAAGTGTTGATGACAATATGACAATGAACTGCTGGATAAAGGTATTTAAACTATTTTTTATATGTAGACTGTTGAGAATTTGTATATCAAAAACATAGGCTACTTTTTATCCATGTGCGGAACTTAGTTCCGTCGGGAAGCGGTGATCTTTTTAATTTCTTTGTAGTCTCGTTTTGCCTAACTCTGGACACGTACCTAATGCTCTATTAGGAAAAGTAGGAAAAATTATTAGTTGAATGGCATGGTATATATGTATAGGGAGGACACAAGGTCTTCGGGATAATGTTAAGTACGAGAGAGTACCTACACAAGAAAGTATATCGGGGAAGTAGATTGGGGCAGTACACAAAAATAAATAAGTCTGATGTCAAAAGCATAATTATAATGGTGTCCACGGCCGATTTCGGCCACGGCGGCTGATCTCATTTTAAGGAGATCGGCCAGCTGCGCAGGACATATTATAGTGCACGAGTATTTGCGCAGACACAGGTCCACTCACTATTCCTTCACTCTCATAACCCGATGGGACGGCAATCCGACAC
Source organism: Helicoverpa zea (assembly GCF_022581195.2). Lineage (NCBI taxonomy): Eukaryota > Metazoa > Arthropoda > Insecta > Lepidoptera > Noctuidae > Helicoverpa > Helicoverpa zea. The sequence continues at coordinate 5,128,621 of NC_061481.1, read as the reverse complement.
GACCGGAAAGAGATTTTTTTTTATCAAAAGCATATTAGCCTAACCACCAATACGGTGGACTCGCCGCTCAGCAGCACACACCTATTATGATCGCACTCCTGGCTGATACAGCCCGGCATGTCGACGCCTCCGTTGGGGTAGAAGTCCACATCTCCCAGCGGCGCCAAGAAGCCCAGTAGACCAGCATTTGTGTGTATCACTTCCGTATACACCGCGTCTGTCGCTTTGAACCTGTCGTCGTGGGTTAACCAGCCGGCGAAGGCCGCATCTAGAGCTGGGAAGAAAAGCACAGATTAATAATAAAAATTTAGTTAAAAAAACTAAAAAAAACACGTTTCCTTTCTTAGCTAGTCATGTATTGTCATCAGAACTCAGAGCGTGTGCAAAATTTCATCCTAATCGAAGACCGGGAAGTGGGTCAAATTAAGATTCCAAGACTTTCTTAAACCTATCAATTATCATAGTTAATGAGATAGGTACGCAGCTTGGTGACAAACCAGGATAGCAAAGTCCTTATTATAACAGAGCCTCGTTTTACTTTTTACGCAACGGGTCCCGTTACTTTTATCAGGAAACATTGAAAGTCAAAAAGTGTCTTCTCACCAGTGATATACGCAACGCCACCTCCGAGTCTCCTCCCCACAATACCAGCTTGATGAGCGCCTAAGCCATGTCCCACGATGTGGTAGTTCTTGAGATCGGAGCCGCTGGCTTTGTTCAACCAGGTCACGAACCTGGCTACTGCTTCTCCTGAGGATTTGAAGGGATTTTTTGAGAGAAATTTCGTGGGGAAGGAAATAACGTTACAATGAGATGGTAGTCACTCATAGTTCCATCTATATCTCGAACCTTATAATCATCGGCTCGAATCCTGAGCGCTGACCTTCACCTGCGCAGAAGTAATTTATTCGGTCCCTTTTGTGGTATGAAGTGAGGCGCGGGGGCAGGTTAAAGCAGTGATTGGCCCGCAGCGCATCGCGTCATAGCCGTCACTCGGATGAAGGTCAGCGCTCAAGATTCGTGCCGATAATTATACCTACCTTACGAACTGGGGTAAAAAATTGACCACCTATACCTTTTCTCGTTCAACGGGCTATCTAATACTGGAAGAATTTTTAAATCTGACCAGTATTTCCGAAGATAAGAGCGGCCAAACAAACAACACAATCTCAAGAACTGCTGGTCCAATTTGAAAGAAATCAGTGTTACTTAGATATACTATTCATCTAGAAAGCCCGTAGGCTACTTTTTATACAGGTGCTTCAAGTAGAATTCCTACGAGACCACACACCGAGACACACCTAATGAAAACTATTTTTTTTTAAGCTAGCATTTACACAAAAAAATAAAAAAACTATGTGGTAATTTTAAAAGCTATTCTTTGGTAGACAATACCTGATCCTGATTATTACCAAAGACCCATTCATGTTTTAGCTTAAATCAATACCATTATTATCTGGGATTGATTTATTCTCGAAATCTTACCAGAGACAGGCGTGTTGATGACAGCAATGGGGTAGTTGATGGTGCCTGCTCCGTGACTCCAGTCCACCACGATCACATTCAAGTCTTCTTTCTCCAGGAAAGCTGGTCAAAGAAAATATAGTCCTTCAACTTTCGCTTTACAAACACCGCAATGTATGACCGACAATTGATCAGTCAGCTGCGCAGGACATATTATAGTGCACGCACTTTTGCTTGGACACAGGTGCACTCACTATTCCTTCACTCTCATAGCGCGATAGGATAACACGTGACAAGATTGGAGAGACTACCTTGCTGTGCCCATCAGGGTCCATAATTGTGACTATCATTTTATATCGTCCACCTAATGTACATACATTGTGGAATGCAATAAACGATATGGTATGAAATGATCACAAGTAGAACCGACATTACGTGCTCTTTGATGCAGGGGTTTGCCTCATTGGTCTTGTGGTCGCAAGCGCGGCTGCTGTGCTCGAGGTCTCGGGTTCGATTCCCGAGTCGGGCCGAAATCACTTTGTGAGTTTTCTTAAACTTTCACAAAGCAACTCGTAGTCTGGAAGTTATGTAGTGATTGATTCAACCGTGCATCGGAGAGCGCGTAAATGTCGGTCCTGCGCCTGATCTCTTTTCGGTCATATCGGATTGTCGTCCCATCGGGTTATGAGAGTGAAGGAATAGTGAGTGCACCTGTTTCTGCGCAAATGCTCGTGCACTATAATATGTCCTGCACAGCTGACTGATCTCCTTAAATGAGAACAGCCGCCGTGGCCGAAATCGGCCGTGCACGCCTTTATTAAATTAAAACATTGACAATAAACGAAATGGTATGATATGATCACAAGCAGAACCGAAATTACGTGCTCTCTAATGCACGGGTTTATCTATCACTAACTTTCTTAAATTTTCTCAAAGTAGTGTCGGGTTCAATTTGCCGAGTCATCGCGTCGGGCCGAAATCACTTTGTTTGTTTTAGAAACTTTATGTATTATGTAGGCACATATCTTCTTTTCCTTTAACTTACCAGGCACAAGAACAGTATTGAAGTCAGCAGTAACAGTATCCAACCAGCCATGTATGAGGAGTACAGTTCTTCTAGAAGAGTTGTAGTTGGTGCTGGTCAGCCAGCCATCGTTGTTCAGAAGAAGAGGTTGGCTGATTGAAGGGTTGTCTCTGGGGAAGAAGACATGGAGATTGAGATTTAAAGACTTGAAAATATGGAGATTTGGGTTGGAGAAAGATATTATTGCATAGGTAAATAGTATACACACAAAATGCACAGCGTGGGCGCGTATATTATTTTTTGTTAGAAACTAGATAACGAGTTGTTATATTAAGTAATTTGAACGACGGCCAAGCACGAAGGGGTCCGTATCCTCAAAACGACCGAAAATCATGTCTTTTTGTTTGAGACAAATTTTAATTTTAAAGCCACTTATTTTGAAAGTGGGCAGCGTAGTTTTAGTTACAGGGTCTCGTTGCACCGTTTGGGTAAGGAACCCTAAAATTATATTCCACGAAAAACTTAAGTTTAATTTATACATGCCTGTCCTGGAACCCATGCGTTATACTTGAGAGAACCTCTCCTGGAATCGATCCCACGCCTTCGTACTTGAGAGGTTGGTCCTCTACCCACTAGGCCACCACGACTTTTGTATTATCACCTGAAATATCTTTCTCTTTAACCTCACCTAGTGAACAGATGGTAAGTATTGACGGCATCGGGGTTGTATCTGACTGCGGGGCTGATATCATCCTTCAGGTTCCACAGGTCTACCAGGTGCAGCTTGCCGTCTCCACCTTGCACGTACTGATAACGGATGCCGTCGTCTAACTTGGGTTCTAGGTTCTTGTTTTTGCAGGGAACACCTGGAAATGGAAGGAAGGTTAGAGATAAATATTGAAATGGAAGGAAACAAAAACGGGCCAAGCGTGCATATGTATCATCATCATCATCATCTCAGCCATATGACGTCCACTATTGAACATAGGCCTCCCCCTTAGATCTCCACAGATACCTGTTTAAAGCGACCTGCATCCAGTCTTCCGGCGACCTTTATAAGGTCGTCTGTCCACCTTGTTGGTGGACGTCCTACGCTGCGCTTGCTAGTCAGTGGTCTCCACTCCAGCACTTTTTGGCCTCATTGGCCATCTGCATGCTTATGTATAGGTACAATGTAATAAAGAGGAAAAATTTTTTTGTTGTCTGTTTGTACCCTAAAGGCGTCGAAACTACCGAACCGATTTAAAAAATCTTTAACTTTTGGGAAGTCACACCTCCCCCGTGCAGTGAATGTCTTTAGGTCATGTAAAATCTTCTAGATTTAATTGTTATAGTTGAAATTATGACAGAAGGCTTCTTTAGAACTAAAGGTAATTATGTTAAACAAGATTTCTGGATTTCGAACATTATGGCTACGGCAAACTTGCTATGGATAATGATTTTAGGAAATAACAATTTGGTAAAGAAAGGGAGTCCCATTTTATTCCCCGGAACGAAGGTAAAACCGAGGGAAACAGATAATCTTAGATAGCCCAACATCGTATGATTTTGTTTGACTATTAGGGATTGTTCACACCAAACGTATTGTCCGCCGCTGACTGTGAGTATACTCACTGTCTGCCCCAGTGTGAACGTCGACTCAATCTGCAGTACGCGTACTCACCAAGCCGACAATAAGCTATAGCGTACGATGCGCTACATGTGTGAACAAAAGAATAGGCTCGTGTAGGTTCACACTAGATGCGTACGCTGAGCGGCTGACTATTCTACACATAAAAGAGCTCAGTATTTGAACCCCCCAATCTTCATACATAACAGATGCTATGGCTTCCCAAGCGCATCTTCGTAAGGTTCTATCACTAAATTCTTCTGAATTCGCATTCCAAATACATTCTCTAGAGTGTACTTCTGCAATAAACTTTTCGGTGTCGAACATCGCGAGGTGTCACGTGTCACGTCTGTCCTCATTGAAGTTTTTTTCTCGAGTGTATTGCGGCCGAGGCGCGCGGCGGAGCGGCGCTATTCGGCAACTGCGTCCGCGTAGCCAATCCGCGTCCGCCGTGAATAGTCGCGTAGTAAAATAATCGGCCACTGAGAGTCAGCGACAACAGACGACGTAATAGCGTATAGTCGGTTCGGTGTGAACGACAATTTCAATATATATGGAAAAGCAATAAACTGCGTAACGCGCGCTCACAGTCAGCGGCCGACAATACGTTTGGTCTGAACGATGCCTTAATAGGCTATATTATAAAGCTTATAATTCTGAATTAAAGATACAGAGATTGACGCAATGAAATAATCTAAAATCCTAAATCTTGGCTTTTCAGGATTATCTCGATAAACTCAGCGGGTGAGGTGATATGATAAATTAGTGCATTGTCAAAATATAAGATAATGTAATGTTAATTCATTTATTTTTGTAGCTGATTAATATTAGCTACTAAGCTAAAATGTTACTAAGCCATTGTGGCACTGTGGAATGTTATTTTTTTTTTCATTTTTAGGGTTCCGTACCCAAAGGGTAAAACGGGACCCTATTGTTTTCGCTCCTCTGTCCATCCGTCCGTGCGTCCGTTCGTCTGTCACTAGACTGTATCTCATGAATAGTGATAGTTAGAGAGCTGAAATTTTCACAGATGATGTGTTTCTGTTGCCGTTATAACAACAAATACTGAAAACTAGAATAAAATAAATATTTCGGGGGGCTCCCATACATCAAACGTGATTTTTTTGCTCATTTTTGCTCGATATCTATAAATATATATAGAATATTAGTTTGGATGGTACGGAACCCTGCGTGCGCGAGTCCGACTCGCACTTGGCCGGTTTTATATAAATATACATCGATTTAGTTCACTTTAAAATAATATACAGTCTATTTAGGTGTAATCAAGTTAAAAAACCTAAAACTAAAGTAAAAAATTCGTCCAGTAACGTGCATAAGAGGTTCGCAGCATTACATCGTTGGATCGCCATGCTGATCCTTTGCCCGAGGTAATAGCCAGCCTTTTGGTCACGAGAAGAGAAGCATCAACCAGCAATTTCAATAGATCTTTAAATAGCATATGGGCTTTTTCACGCCCCAGTAGAAATAAAATATCCAGTGCCACGTCATCATCCTCCGATCTTTTTTCCCAACTATGTTGGGGTCGGCTTCCTGTCTAACCGGATGTAGCTGAGTACCAGTGCTTTACAAGGAGCGACTGCCCTATCTGACCCCCTCAACCCGGTTACCCGGGCAACCCAATACCCCTTGGTTAGACTTGTGTCAGACTTACTGGCTTCTGACTACCCGTAACGAGTGGCAAGGATGTTCAATGACAGCCGGGACCTACAGTTTAACGTGCCATCTGAAACACAGTCATTGATATCTAAGAAATCCTTAGAAACTTAGAAAACTCTCATTGGTACTTGCCTGACCTGGAATCGAACCCGGGCCCTCACTTGAGAGGTTGGTTCTTTGCCTACTAGGCCACTACGACTTTTTATATCCAGTGCCACGTGCCAAATAATAATAAAATTAAACAACACAAATTTCTCTCACCTGCAACCACAGCAAGACCAAAAATTAACAGCACGATCTTCATCTTCAAAAAATCAACCCAAAAATGACTTTCTAAAAACTGCAGTATTCCTTAAATAAAGTAAAAATAAAGATTATTTCAAATAATCATAAGATTATATAGATATAATATTAGATAATAGGTTTGCAAAGGTTTGTACCGAAATGAATCGCTCGAGCCTGGTAGGTGGTTTGTTGATATTTTCAATTATATAATAATAGGGTCATTGAATTCGTGAACACAATAGGAAGTGGGGTATTTTAGTGGGAGTTATTCCAAATATTATTTGATTAGGTGTTGACCGTGATTTCACCCGTGTTTCGTTGGTATTTTGTACTTCTAATATACGGATAAAAGTAGCCTAAGTTCTTTCTCAGGACCTGTCAGGATCTAGTACCTACCAAATATAGTTTTAAACTTGTTCAATAGTTTTGGTCTGAAATCATCATAGACTGACGGAGTTACCTACTTTCGCATTCATAATATAAGTATTCGTAAGGATCAACCGTAAATAGGCTAAGGTATGTCTTTGGTAAGGATTTTACTATTCATGTCAATTCGTTGTTCCGTATGTCCTTCCGTCGGTCAATTACACTAAGCTTAGTCCGTGGTTTGGTAACATTGCGCGTGTAGGTTTATACTAAGAGTTTATACTAAGTGTTTTGTACAGTTTTATGGTTTGTTATTTCTTTCTTTCGTGAGACTTTTAACTAGTTATAAAAAATTATACGAATTTATACGAATCTTGAAGTTCGATTATCTTGAAAAGGGTTAACTTTTGCCCAGTGTATCCCATGGTCTTTGTCCGTATTGACCTAAAGAAAAATTATTAAACGTAATAAACCATAACCTCCTAATTTTAATATAATTCCTGCTAAAATTATAGAACCAGATACTGGAGATACTATCACCTCATGAAAGGATGCGGTCTATTTACAAGTAACCCTGTATTATATTGTTGCCGTTACCTGCGGTTCATATCTTCACAAGTTTATTCATTAATCAAGATATAAATAAAAGAATGTGTGTGTGTGATAAATCAGTCATTTATTTTATTTGTTCGGTTTTCTTGTCCATTAATTTCTTAGCCTCGTGAAAATGGCGGCGACGCGTTGGTCTCCAAGTAGAAGATTCCAGATTGTCTGAAAAATGAAAATACATTAAATTATTTGAAGGCACGATAAATTGGCGTGTCCCGGCTGTCATTTGAACATCTTCGGCAGGCGTTACGGGTAGTCAGAAGCCAGTAAGTAAGCCCGGGTAACTGAGTTGAGGAGGTCAGATAGGGCAGTCGCTCCTTGTAAAACCCTGGTACTTGGCTGCATCCGGTTAGACTGGAAGCCGACCCCAATATAGTTGGGAAAAGGCTCGGGAGATGAAGATGATGCACTCTTACACAAATAACTATTGACGTTTGACGTGACGTTTTGACTTTTTTCGGCTGTGACTAAAAACAACTAAAGATTGCTCTCACCCAGTCTTCGGCACTAATCCCCCCATCCTCAGATTCCCCCATAGGAAACAGTTGCCGGTCATAGCGGTGACAAACGACGCGCAGCGACGTCCGGTGAAGCCGGCCGATGTTAGCGATTCCGCTAGGTAGAAATATGACCTGGAATGTTGTAGACAAAGAGTTTAGTTTCTGGCCTTTTGACATCAGAAAGGAACATAAAAAAAAAAAAATTAATTGGATACGGGAATGATTCGAAGTCGGTGGCGAAATAAACTTGGGTACATCCATTAGACACTGACTTGTAGGCCAATGCACCTAAAATTGTTTTTTTTGTACATTTCAGTGTTTTTGGAAGTCGGTTTTATTCGGTCTCGGTTTTAGTCGGTTTGTATGAATAACTTCATTCCTTCATATCTATACTCAGTATTATAAAGGTGAATCTCATGATCTCACATTCATGCGTATCTGTACCTATGTTTATAAATAAATAAATCTGAATCTGAATAGTTTTCTAGTTTGAATGCGCTTATCTCAGGAACCTGTAGTCAGATTTGAAAAATTATTTTAGCCCATTTATCTCGTAAGACTTTTTATCCATATGCGGGAAGTAGTTCCCACGAAAAGCCGATGAAACAGCTGACAGAACTAATTTAATACATAATTCCTCTTTGACTCACCTAGCATGATCGCACTCCTGAGAGTTACACCCGGGCATGTTAATTCCCCCATTGGGGTAGAAGTCGGCGTCCCCCAAAGTGCTCATGTAGCCCAAGACCCCGGCGTTTGTGTGAATAACTTCAGTGTAGACCCCGTCTGATGGGCGGAACTTGTCGTCGTTTGTAATCCAGCCGGGGAGAGCTGCTTCGAGAGCTACAAAAGGGGGGTTAGCTGGTTAGAAAATCGGCAGATCTTTGACGGTGACATTGTGTGGTATAGGCCTGTTCAGTGACAACAGGTAGCACCTAATGGTAGCTAGAAGCAATTAGGTAGCAATACGTATTTCGAGAGGATCGGTGAGGTGTGACAGTGATCCTGACGCAGACAAGATACACGGCAATTTTACTTCATCTACGTCTATGTCAGGTTAAAGTTGCAGTTGTTTTTAAACAAATTGACGTTTTTACTGTAAGTGAAGTTCGGCCTAAATAACAGCGGCACGAGTCGATCGTTCATACCATCTTTTCATGATGTGTTCCTCCGTGTTTCCGAAGGCACGTTTAATTGGTGGGTCTTGGCTATCGTTTCAACATCTTTGGTAGTACGGTAGTTGCGGTCAGAAGCCAGATAGTCTGACAACCAGTCTTAGGGGATTACCTTGTTTGTTCGCACTCAGTAGTGACCGAGACGCCGAGTCAAACACAATCAGCATGTACACACATACACACATTTACACTCACAAGTGTCGAATATAAAACACTGGCAAGTTACTTGTCTTAGTCTACCGCCATTAACTTTGCCGCAAACTCACCAGTAATATAAGCAATGTTCCCTCCCACATTCCTGCCGATGATACCAGCCTGGTGAGCGCCGATGCTATGTAATACGGTATGGTACATAGCAGGACTCTCACACTTACCAGTAATATAAGCAATGTTCCCTCCCACGTTCCTGCCGATGATACCAGCCTGGTGAGCGCCGATGCTATGTCCTATCTATGATGTGGTACATAGCACGACTCTCGTTCTTACCAGTAATATAAGCAATGTTCCCTCCCACATTCCTGCCGATGATACCAGCCTGGTGAGCGCCGATGCTGTGTCCTACGATGTGGTACATAGCAGGACTAGCTCCGGTGACGGAGTTCAACCACTCGATGAAGTTTGCTACGCTTTCACCTGGAAATTTTTTAAGTCATGTTAGACTGATTAGCAAAAGATATTGTGGCGATAAAAGGTCTTTTGTGAGATATTTTTTGACTAAATTCATAAAACCAACTATCCTAGTAAAACAATAAAAAAACTTTAAACTAAAGACAAAAATTCGTCCCGGAGCGTACCCAAAAGGCTGGCAGCATTACCTCGTTGGATCGTCGTGCTGGTGCATGCCTTTGTCCGAGGTAATAGCCAGCCTTTTGGTCACGAGAAGCGTCAACCATCCGCCTAGACAGATCGGTAGAGGGTTTCAACTGTGTGGGGTTCAAATATAGTTGCCGACAAGGCCACTATATTTCCGCTATATTTAAATTGAATTATTGTTATTTCAAATGTCTATAGATATTGACTGGGATAATAATTAACAGATAACTTTTTCATTGACCACTCACCAGAAGGCACGGTGTTGGCGACGGCAGCGGCATAGTTGATGGTGCCAGCGCCCGCGCTCCAGTCCACCACGATCACGTTCACGTCCTCAGCTGACAGGAACGCTGTGAATGTAAATAAATAAGTAAATATACTCAAGCGGAAACGGTAAAGATGGTTAAATATTTATGTTATACAGGTACTAGCCGATCCTGAGATAACTATTTTTCACACTCGGATAAAAACTAGCCTATATATTGTTTTGATATAGGTACAAATAGTTTTTGCGTGAAAGATTAACAAACGGCTATGTTTGTTATTCTTTCATGCATACATTGGTACATTGTTTAAAGTTTTCGCACTTATAGTATTTGGAGGACTAGCTTCACCCGCGGTTTCTCCCGCGTCCTGAGGGAACTATTCTCCGCAACGGGATAAAAAAGAGCGCTTACTTTCTCCAGCTCTAAAGAATCTGTGCACCTTTCATTTTAATAGTATCTGTAGTTTTGATGTAAAAGTGTATCAGACATTCTTTATATTTAGTCTAATAACTTTAGCATTTATTATGCGCTATCATTTTTCTTGCCACATTGCTCTTATCAAGTTTACCTGCACACGAGAAGAAAAACTACATCTCATAAATTCATCTTCTTCTAAACCACAGCTATCTATCTTAATCCCTCTAAAACCCGAACCTTACCTGGTACCAACACAGTGTTGAAGTCTGAAGTGACATCAGCGAGCCATCCGTGCAGCAACACAACGGTCCGCCTAGCCGGATTGTAGTTGTTCAGACCTAGTAGTCCCTCATTACCTATCAGCATTGGCTGACTTACTGTTGGGTTTTGTCTAGAAAATACAAAAAATATTAGTTGCTAGCTGTTTCATCCGGGTCTTGGGGAAAGTTCTGACCGGTACAGAGCTCTCTTCCGGCTAAGGGACAGAGCTTCCCGACAGTGAAATATTTTTTTGTAAACCGGTTCAGTAGTTAGGAAGCCGTTATGGTACAAATAATTAAAAGTGTTTCCTCTCTATTAGTATGTATTGTTTATAACAGCCGCACGGGTCGTTCGATCATGAGGCAAAGCAACGCTTGTTGCGGCAAATTGTTAGGTCCCGGCTGTCATTTGAACATATTTGGCAGTCGTTACGAGAAGTCAGAAGCCAGAAAGTCTGACAAGTAACAAGGATTTGTGGTAGTGAAGGTAAGGTCAGATCAGACAGCAGCTCTATTTGCCCACTATTACTCAGCTGCATCCAACGCAAAGTCTGATTTCAATAACATTTCCTGTAATACTGTGCTTATTAAATTAACACTTTTCACGTCAAAACCGAAGCCTTCCTTTCCGCAAACATTTACAGCTGAGATCAGGCAGAACCAACATTTACATACTCACTACCACACGGGTGTATCAATCACCAACTACCAGACTTTTTACCTGGTAAACAAATGGTAGACATTCTGTCTCTCAGGATTATATCTGGCCGCCTCAGCCACGTCACTGGCCTTCATCCATAAGTCTACTAAGTGAGGAGTGCCATCAGAACCTTGCACGTATTGGTAGCGAGCTCCATCGTCAAGCTTTCTGAGGATCGGGTCGTGAGGGAGCGCTGAAATTGGAACTTTAGGTTAACAGTTTTTTATTGGCACAATACAGGGGTATGAATCATAGAATATTCAATAACCTTATTGCATTCCATAACGTGGACAAAGTTGGTGGGTCAAAGTAAATGAAAACAATTATGGACCCTGTCGGGGACAACGAGTTAGTTTTTTTAGTGGAGATAATGAAGAGCTCTTTTGAAAAAAAAATACAGCAGAGATGTAAGTTAATACAGGACTGAACTTAATAAAGATATACTCCCTTACTTATAAAAATCTCTAATCACCTTCTAAGCAACATTTTAACTAATCACTACTTAAAGCCTTAAGTAGTGATTAAATGTTAGTTAAGACATGCTTAAGCAACGTTTATAAGTAGGAATATTCTTAAACAGCCCTTAAGTATTACTTATTATTTAATTCACGTTTATAAGTAAGGCTGTAAAGGTATATAAACTTGGTAAAGGCAATTTGTGAGGGTAGTCTTATAGATGCTTTATCTCATAAAAGTGGGTGAGCTATACTCATGTTAATGTACGCACATTGTCTTCGCGGAATCTACAAGGTTCTACCAGCGGTTTCACCCGCTTACCGGGGAAACTACTTTCCACTGCCGGATAAAAAGCCTATATAGCCTAAAAGCGTATAAAAACCTCTAATCACCTACTAAGTAACATTTTAACTAATCACTACTTAAAGTCTTAAGGCGACGAATTGCTAAACAATAATTCCATAACCGGCACGTGCATCTAAGGCGCCAAGAGGGGACGGAGCGTCTGAGCGGGGCGAGGATTACAATACGCGCGCTAGCTTATAACTAAAAGTCGTAAGCGACAAAATGGTTTTGTAATTTTATTATTTAGAAACGATAATTTGATAAAAATTCCTTCCACAATTTTAAAGAGTTTGTATATACTCAACTACTAAAAAAGTTAAGAGGCTTAAATCGGTCCCGTTTGCCCATAATATGTGAATCTCTTTTTAATAAAAAACTTTTTTACAAAAAAATTAAACCGACTTCCAAAAACACTAAAAAGTAAAAAAAAAAAACGAATTTTAGGTGCATCGGCCTAGAAGTCGGTGTCTAATGGATGTTACTAAGTTAATTTTGCCACCGACTTCTAGGCCGATGCACCTAAAATTCGTTTTTTTTTTTTACTTTTTAGTGTTTTTGGAAGTCGGTTTAATTTTTTTGTAAAAAAGTTTTTTATTTACAACTTTTCAGTGATAGGAATAGTTGTCACTATCCATATATGTGGAAAGTTCTCATCAATACAAAGAATATAAGGCCAAAAACGAGATATTTTACATATTCAGTTGTCGAATTCCCTCGACCTTCTCTGGTCTCCATCATCAGGTCAGCTCCAAACCTGCACTGTTGCAAAGGTCTCGTCAATACAAATAATATAAGCCCAAACACGAGGTAGTTTACATATTCAGTTGTCGAGTTCCCTCGATCCTCTCTGGTCTCCATCATCAGGTCAGCTTCAAACCTTCACTGTTGAATAGTGCTTTCAGGCATGCACCTGAATGTCAAGTTTTTACTCTAAGTATGCCTACAACTTTCGAAGGTTGCCCTCGATTTCTCAGGGTTTCCATCATCAGATCCTGACCTGATGACGATGGGACCAAATGACAAGCATACCCTTTCAAATAAAAAAAGAATTTTTGAAATCGGTCCAGGCGTCTTTGAGAAATCGAGTAACAAACATAAAAAAAAAAAAAAAAAAAAAAAAAAATACAGCCGAATTGAGAACCTCCTCCTTTTTTTGAAGTCGGTTGAAAAGAGGTATGTTTGATATATTTTTCTCTGTTATAAAAGTTACCTCATCATGTTTTGAAGTCTAACAAATAAGATTTTCATCCCACCATCTCGGAAAGAGTAGTTTTGCCCTTTGATATCTGAGCGCAAAAGCCGTTTTTATCCTCTAGAGCGGCAAAGTGATTTGAATTTAGAACATCGTGTCCAATACTCCATTTGTGACAATCTTGATAAGACTTTTCAAACAAATACATATTAAACAAATAAAATACTGCTTAAAATAATTATTCAATTAATTAAGTAATTTTTATTATTGTTTTTACATAGATTTTTAAACTCGTTTCATTTTTAAACAGAGTTTTCAAAAAAATGAACTTTAATAGGTACTTCTTTTTAATTTGATGCTCATATGTGCGCGCCATTTTGTTTTTTTTTACATTTAGTAATTTCCTCGATGAAGTGGAATGAAATTATTATTTTTTATTGTTTTGAGGTCGATTTTAAACCTCATTACATTTTTAAACTGAGTTTTTGCATAAATAAAAATAGGTACCTACATCTTTTTAATTTGCCATGTGTGACGTGCGTGCCATTTTCTTTTTTCGAGTTTATAAATTTCCTCGATGAGGTGGGATGAAAAGTTACGTGTTGCACTCGAGTGCAAAGATTTTTCACCTTGTGTTCTTTTGATTCCCTCGCTATCGCTCAGGATTCTAATTATTGAAACACTCGCTACGCTCGTGTTTCAATTTTAGTATCCTTCGCTTGCTCGGTCATCAAAATTGAGCCCGCGGTTAAAAAGCAACTTTGCACTCTTGTATAACAAATAACTATTATATCATGAACTTTCAGGTAACCAAGTTGTATTTTGATCCGTTTTGTATTTACTGAGAAAAAAAACCGGCCAAGTGCGAGTCGGACTCGTGCACGAAGGGTTCCGTAAATTACAGTTAAATCAACCTATCTCAAAAACTATAAGAGATACTTTGATCAAACCAAAAATCGTTGAAAGAGTTAATTAGCATGCATCACCTCTATTTTTTTTAGAATTTTATACCCCGTAGTTATAAAAATAGAGGGGGGGGGACATACTTTTTACGACTTTGAGAGCTGATATCTCAAAAACCGTTCACTTTAAGAAAAATGTTTTTTAGAAAACTTTATATCATTTTAAAAGACCTTTCCATTGATACCCCACACGGGTATGTACATCGAAAAAAAAAATTTCATCCCTCAGTTACATGTATGGGGGGCCCCACCCCCAATTCTTTTTTTTACTATTTAGTGTCATATTTTTGTAGCGGTTCATACAACACATATTCCCATCAAATTTCATCACTGTAGTACTTATAGTTTCCGAGTAAATCGGCTGTGACAGACGGACAGACGGACAGACGGACAGACGGACATGACGAAACTATAAGGGTTCCGTTTTTGCCATTTTGGCTACGGAACCCTAAAAATTGAGATCCTTGGCGCCAAAATTTCCAATTCGTCCTCTTAAGCAGTGATTAAATGTTAGTTAAGACATGCTTAAGCAACGTTTATAAGTAAGAATTTTCTTAAACAGCCCCTAAGTATTACTTATTAACGTTTATAAGGAAGGCTGTGTATGATTACTTAAGTCACTCCTTAGTCACAGATTCTTACAGAAATTCTGTACTAAGGAATGTCTTTGAGTGTGTCCATTACTCTATAAATGGGCTGTCTGACACAGATTTTTTTCTAATTGATCCAGCAGCTGCAAGTTCAAACAAACTCTTCAGCTTTATAACAAAAGTATGCTTAGATTTGTTTTAAATATGATTTTCGTTGGTATGAGACTGAATTTTTATTACCTGATACAGCCGCGAAGACACAAAACAATATAGTACTATAGGTCTGCATGGCTCACGATATACTAATACTAATTAATTTGTTGACTGCTAATTATTTCTTGATTATGATAATTATTATCTCAGATTTGTGATAATACTTGCTGTTTCCCCCGGGTCCACTTCTGTCCATTATTTATCTGTAGATATAGATAAATATTAGTATAAATAAGTATAGGTATACTTTTAATAGAAAAAAAAATGTTATATTGTTTGTACACTAAAGGCTCCGAAACTGAAAAAATATTTCACTGTTGGGAAGCTACATTATCTTCGAGTAACGTAGGCTATATTTTATTCGGACACGGGAAGTAGTTTCCCGTGATAAACCAAAATTAAAAACACAGTTTTTGTTCATGATGTTACAAAACGGGTAAGGCTCTTCCTTGAGATTAAGAATTTTCAAATTCCTGTATACTAACACCAACTTATCGGTTTTTTGGGGTGCAAGAAGTAAGAAACAAAGAAAAACCATTTATTTCGACACACAAGATAACATCCACAGAAAAAGGAAAAAATATGTGCAAATAAAAATACGGGGTATACAAAAACTATAAAGTACTTTCACTTTTACAGGACGCGGGTGAAACAGCGGGAAATAGATATGATAGGAATACATTAACTATAGGTACCCAATGACGTTATTTAGAGTGGACAATGATTATCTATGGAAAAACCAAAGTTTTGGTCATTGTCGAAATATGAAGCAAGTCATCTACATTATTATAATAAAGAGTAAACATTTTTTTGTTTGTTTGTGTGTTTCATTTCACTGTATTTTCAGCGAGACTATTTTATTTTTTTTTTGTCAGGGGGGAAAATCCTCATGGACTGTACTCCACCTGGGGTAGGTGGAGGGGTGTGCCGGACTCTTACCGGCTAAAAACCCTACCTGGTGTTGCCTCCAATTACCTGTTGTCGAGGGCACGGGTATCGCCGAAGCATTCTTCCGCACCCCCGACAGGTATTGGCCCGCCAGATGTTCGAAGGCGGGCCCCGTCACCCTCTGTGGCCGTCAACCAGCGGCCACAGTAACTCCACTAAGAGAGGCGCGCGCAACACAACGCCACCGTCTCGAGGCCTGTTTCTGATCGGACGACAGACGCCCCTAGTCTGTCGTCCGCAGGCCGCGCCCTATGGTGGCCGGAGATCAGCCACCCTGCGACGCCCCCTACGTCTGCTGCGGGCGGGGAGAGAGGTAGCAGATTCTCTCACCCTTTCCGCCGCCTCCTTTAAAGCCATCACCTCCTCGCAAAAGGAGGCGACGGCATTCCACTCTTCTTCGCTGCTGACCATGCAAGACACGACGGCCGGCAGCGAAAGATTTCCCGCAGCATTCAGTACCGCAGTTAAATCACGGCGCTGCGTTGCCCAAGCTGGGCACTCCGCCAACGTATGCAGCGCCGAATCTTCGTTGCCGGTGCCACAATGGTGGCATTCGGGCGTGGGCTCCCGGCCTATGCGACACAGGAACTTTCCGAAACAACCATGTCCGGTGAGAACCTGTGTCAGGCGGAAGCTGAGGGCGCCGTGGCTTCTCTCCAGCCACTCCTTCATTACGGGCCTTATCGCCGCGATAACGGCGTGCCCTTCAGCGAGACTATCCCCGAGTTACATTGATTATATTTTGTCCGGCTACGGGAAGAAGTTCCACCGGGGAGCGGGTGGAACCGCGGCAAGATTAATTAATAAAGTCAATAAAATTAATAATGTAATGAAATGACTGACAGCTTTTATAAAAAATACCTATATTAGAATACCTATTTTCTTTTATTGGTGATAGTCATCATCTGCCTAGCCTTTTCCAAACTTTGTTGGGGTGTGCCACATGGAACGACCGCCTATCTGATCTCCTCAACCCAGTTTGCCGACTTCCCATAACGACTGCCAAAGATGTTCAAATTGCAACTAGTATATTGTGCCTTTCGAGACACGGAGGAACTCGTCATGAAAAGAAGGTCATCCACGGAGTGACCGCGCCAAGTGTGGCTTAACCGTATGACCCATCGATCCGCGCGCCTGTGACATTTACTATTGTTATTTTCAATTAATTTGATCTATTTCTCAATCAGTGATATATTCAGGGTCAGTGATAGCAAAAACATTTAAAATTACGCAAGATAAGAGACACCTGTTTTCATTACGTAATTAGTATTGTTTTGATGAAAGGATTGAGTTTTCAACCTCCTTATCGAGTGAGCTGCAGGTTTAATTACCTAGCAAGCCCTGGTGTCAGAGTTTTCTCAAATACCCTTGGCGGCCTCTGACATGGAATTGTAAAAGCGACTGTCAGGAGCGTTCTCGTGAAAGAAGAAATAAGAGGCCAGCGTTTGTCGTGGTATGTGATGAGACGTACGATATGTATCGCATGCTACAAAAGTTGTGTTAAGTATGAATGTGGGAGGATGGCGAAGCAGAGGTAAACCGATTAAAAGATGGATTGATTGCCTAAAAGATGACATGAATAAGAAGGGAGTGGATGTTAGTATAACGGCTGACAGAGATTAATAGAATACTAATAATATATTAGTGCATACCCAAAATAACTTTGGAATAGAGCAGGAAGAACAAAGTATGAAATTTTAGACCCTGAGCACTACTGGCGATTTATCAGGCAATTTATTTATCAGTCATTGATACGAAAGATCTCTCATTAAGATTAAATAGTAATCAATATTGGAATGTTTTGAATTATCTACACCTGCAACCTAATTAATACAAGTACTAAGTGGTCTCGTGGCTAAGTGACAGCCACATGTGTCGAATGATCATGTTACAAGCAACCATCTTGTTATGACGAGTTCCTCCGTGTTTCGGAAGGCACGATAAATTGGACCCGGCTGTCATTTGAACATCTTTGGCTGTCGTTATGGGTAGTCAGAAGCCGGTAAGTCTGACAACTAGTCTTGCCGGTTGGTATCGGGTTTCCCGGGTAACTGGGTTGAGGAGATCAGATAGGCAGTCGCTCCATGTGGCATACTGGTATAGTTATCCGCACGAATCTTGAGCTCTGACCTACATCTGCGCGGAAGTGATTTATTAGCAAAAAACCAATCCCGAGTGACGGCTATGACGCGATGCACTGCGGGCCAATCACTGCTTTAGCCCGCCCCCGCGCCTCACTTCATACTACAAAAGGGACCCAATAAATTACTTCTGCGCAGGTGAAGGTCAGAGCTCAAGATTCGTGCCGATGAGTATACTCAGCTGCATGCTGTTAGACTGGAAGCCAACATAGGTCTGTGCCCGGTAGTGGGACGATAAAAAATATCTGATCATGTTTGGTTATGGTTTGAATTTAATTTAATTTCATAGATAAGGTAATATTTAACAATTTGACGAAGTAGAACAATTTTTGTTTGAAAATGTGATAGGATTTAAAAATGAAGTTTTTAATTTTTTTGTGTTATATTGGTAAGTAGAAAAAGGAGAAATTAAGCACTTTTAGACTACCGTTCAAAACACAATTTATAAACAAAAGATTTCCCGCTAGGGCAGGGAGTTTTAATTACTGATCCCAAAAACACGCTTTTTTTCTATAAATAATCTGTAATCTGCAATAGATCTGTAAAATGAAAGAATAACAAATATACATCCTTACTTTCTCACAAATTTTCATATTTAGGGTTGGACCACATCTGGCAGCACGGAATCGCCTTTTTCCGTCGCCCTTTTTAATTCTGTCTCTTAGAACTGCCATTTGCTAGACCGAGACAGAAAGCATAATGCGATAGCACGCGGCGGAATCCTCGAGGCGATCGGCATCACGGACAAAATGCAATGGTCGGCAGGGAGACTCCAGAAAGCTGAACGCATCCTTTCCCCAGTTCACAGTATCAGTTCCAGTTCTAGTTCGCAGCACGTGGTAGCATAAGCTGAACAAATGCGATTCCGTGCTGCCAGATGTGGTCCAACCCATATAATCTAAGTAGGATATGTAGTAGTATGAGACATACTACCAACCAATTTTTTTTTCAGCCCACATCTTACAACGCATATCAGCAGTCCCGCCCAGCACCACGCCTCTTCCCCGTGAGAAGGATGCCATCAGGACATCTAAAACTGCAGAAATTATCAACTTTGTCAACAGCATGTACAATGGAGACTCTTTAGCGTTCCTACCGAGAGGGGATGACCTGTTACGAAAGAGAAAAGGTAAGAAATAAGGGGGGTTGTAATAATCTATCTGTTGTTTTGCTTGCTATTGTGAGAAGGCAAAAGATAGATCGGTTATAGAAATGACCTGATAAGCGCTTTGTTGGTAGCAGTGGTACGAGGGCCCGGTTCGTTGCCTAGGTAGAGTCCAAACAGTCGTTGTTCCCTTTGCCGTGTACGGGGTTCTGGGTTGGATTCCTGGGTCAAAAACACATTGTGGGTTTAAAAACATTCACAAAGCAGAACGTCGATTCTATAAAATTCAGACAACAACTCGCATTTCACTTCGCTATTCACTCTCACTTCGCATTCGGTTCAAAAAGTTTTTAAAGTCATAGATCTCATACTTTATCTGTCAAAAACTCGAGTATAATTTAGTTTAACTCGCAAACACGCTCGCAAGAGTAGCGCTAGTGTAGTTTGAGAATACCAATCACGAAACTCACGGCGGATTCAGATGCGAAGTTAAGAATGAAGTCTTACAGAATGACACCACAGGAGTCTATTTGTTGGTGGTGTTATATCCCCGTGGCCGAGGCAGGCGAAGCCAGCGTTCGTAATGTTACCCAGTAGCAGTCGTTGTTACAATTCCACGACAGAGGCCGTCAGTCGGGTTTGAGGAAACTCTGATGACATGAATGATATATATATTGATATATATGTATATGATTCGTATGTATATATATAATATATATTTTTATATGTATTATGTTTATGTATTGTGTAGTTTTACTACATATATATGTTTAGTATATTGTTATTTTATATATATTTTTTTTTGTTTGGTTATTAATGTTTGTTGTGCACTTTTTTTGAATCTACCCTACCACTATCGAATCTCTCTATGGCTTTAAGGTTGGCTGTAAGTGAACCCAATTCTGGGTTAAGCTCGCCATTGTACATAAACTGTCTGTATTCTTTTTATGTATTTATTGTTAAGTGTGCAATAAAGAATAAGAATTCCTCTGACTGCTAAAAAAAGGAGTGTTTTAAAGGAGTTTTGTTCAGTTTATCCATAATGTTTTCCCGCGGTTTCACCCGCGTCCCGAGGGTGCTACTGCCCGCACCGGGATAAAATATAGCCTATGTTACTCGCAGAAAATATAGCTTTCTAATGGTGAAAGAATATTTAAAATCGGTCCAGTAGTTTTTGAGTTTATCCATTACAACCAAACAAACAAAGTTTTCCTCTTTATAATATTAGTATAGATTACGAAGTGTGAAGTAGCTAGTTTCCATGGGACACCGATGAAACTGCTGGCAGAATCTATAGTTACTTATAGTTTCCGAAACCTTTTTTTAAAGTTCTATTTTTTTAGATAAGAGTGAGCGCCGACATTTCGCGAAGAGTCTACAGCACCTCTTAGGCGATGCATACAATTTCCCTCACCCGGACAAAAGACATGATTACGAAGGTGACGGCTATCAGCAACTGGCTTCAAATGTCAGATACCATGTCATAGACAATCCAGAAGTTTTAGAAGAATACTTTAGAAAGCAGAAGAGGAAAGCAGAAAGAAAGAAGAGAATGAAGTAAGCAGTTGTTTTTTAAATAAATTTTAATGTGAGAGTGAGTTTGCTTGTTTGTTTTGTTGCCCTTTCACAAAACTATCCTATCTTCTTAAACATACTTCATGTATCAGGGTAGCTGTATATTATAAGGAACCAGTACTTCCTGATATTGTAATGGGTTCAAACAAATAACCAAACAAACTCTTCAGTTTATAAAATAAAGTAATTTGCAAAGAAAATTGCACTTACGAAAATCTTGGTTTTAAGGACTGTAATAATCATCAGCCATAGCGACTGTTCTCTCCAAGGAGAGCAGCCAGCTGCGCAGGACATATTATAGTGCACAAGCATTTGCTTGGACACAGGAGCACTCACTATTCCTTCACTCTCACAGCGCGATGGGACGACAATCCGACACCACCGGAGAGAGATCAACAGCAGCCATTTGCAATAGGTTTTGTCATCATAATTATAACATTTCTGTTTTCAGAAAGCCCATATATGACGCCTCAATCTCCCTAGATTATTTTGAATTCAATTCTTTGGAAAAAAAGCACAAAAAGAAATCAAAAAGGCGATTCGAAGAATTTGGTGATCTTGAGAATCGTAAGTTATTTGCTATTTATAAATCTTTATTATATACTTATAAATCATATTTCTGACGATTAACCCCTTGCAGTAGAACCAGTAATCGAGTCAATAGAAAATACCAAGAATCCAACCGACATGATAGACCAACTCATACCCAAATCTGACCAAGAGGGAACCTTTCAACCAAGCTTCCCTGATGAGGAAGAAGAAGAAGAAACAACAGCCGCAGATGATATAGACTTGAAGATCAGAGAAATAGAGAAGGAAGAAGGACAGAAAGAAGATAATACAGAGCATGATGACACACATAATGAACCACTGGCATTAGGTAAAAGTACTGAGAATGAGCCGAATAAAGAAGAATATCCTCGCCCACAAAAGCAGCAAGAAAAAGATGATAACGTTAACGAAGAAGTAAAACAATCAAATGAAGATAGAGGAAAAAGTGAGAGAGAAAAGAGTCCATTAAGAGAAGATAAGGAAGAGAATAGTTACAGAGATGATTATAAAATAAAGAAAGGGAGTTACGAAGAGAGAACTACACCGGTAGATAAGAAAGAAGAGTCGTGGACTAAGAGAGAGGAATATAATAATAATAACGGGGAATCTAAAGAAAGTAGACCAAGTAAACCTGAACATAAAAGCGTTGAAAGGTACCACGAAGGTAGTGGAGGAGGAAATTTTAATTCCGGGAATAAGAACCCAAGGGAAGACGACAAGAGTCAAATAGAAGATCAAAAGGTGGACGAAAGTGAGAAGAAGTATAGACAGTGGGAAGAGAGTGCAGAAAAAAATAAGAAAATAGCAGAGAAAGACGTGGAAGATAAAAAACTGGAGGATGAGCCACCTGTAAAGAAAATTGATAAAAGTAAAGAAGGGGATGATAAGGGGATAGGACAACGGGGCAAGAACGGAGGAGGGGATTATACTGGTGCAGGGGACCGGGGAAAAAACGAGGCAGGGGATGACTGGCATAGAGAAAGTCCATACAAAGATGAGAAACAGACTACGAAAGAAAAGATAACAACAAAAGAAAATGAGTGGGATTTGAGAGATAAGAAGAAGAAGAAAAACCAATATCACAGTGAGCACGATTCGTACAAAAACAAGAGAAATGACTATGATGACGATAGAAAGAGGAAACGACCAGAATGGGATACAAAAAATATAGATGCAGATGAATTTACAAAGAAACAAGATAAGAATGATGATGAACGCGGTAAAAAAGATGAAGGCAAAACTGACAATCAAAGAGACCACAGAGACAGCGATTGGGGAAACAAAAAAGATGACCGTGAAACTAAAAAAGATAGTCGCTGGGATAATCAAGATGATTGGAATAAAAAAGATAACCAACGCGACAAAAAAAATAGCGACAGAAACATAAAAGACAATGACTGGGACAAACCAAATAGTAGAAATAAAAAAGAAGACGAATGGAATAAAAAAGACAATAGAAACCAAAAAGATGACGACTGGAACAGAAAAGATAAAGATATGAATAAAAGAAACGATGATAGAAATATAGATTATGACAGACCTAAAAAGAATAACCGTGATGACGGCTGGGATAGAAAAGAAAACCAATGGGATAAAAAAGATTCGAACAGGAATAAAAATAATGATTGGGGTAAGAAGGATGATGATTGGGATAAACCGAATAACCGTAATAAGAAGGATGATTGGGATAAACCTAATAACCGTAATAAAAAAGATAATTGGGATAAGCCAGATAACCGTAATAAGAAGGATGATGATTGGGATAAGCCAGAAAACCGTAATAAGAAAGATAATTGGGATAAACCGGATAATCGTAACAACAAGGATGATTGGGATAAACCGGATACTCGAAATAAAAAGGATGACTGGGACAAACCGAATACTCGAAATAAAAAGGATGACTGGGATAAACCGAATACTCGAAATAAAAAGGATGACTGGGATAATCCGAATACTCGAAATAAAAAGGACGATTGGGATAAACCGGATAACAGTAATAAAAAGGACAATTTTAACAAAAAAGATGACTGGAACACGCCAGACAAAAAAACAGACAAAAGAGATGATAACAAGAAACCAGTACAAAAAAATGATTGGGACAAAGTAGGTGCTCTATCACCGAAACCGGATTGGGGTCAATATGATATGTCGAAAAAAAATCTAAAGACAGACAGTTCGGAGAAAAAAACTAAGAAAAATGATGACTATAACACAGATTACGGAAAACCGAAGAAAAAGAAATCTAGTTGGGATAATTATGTTCCTAAAAATGATGATTATTATCAGCCGAAGAAGAAACATCATGACATATACGACGAAAGACCGAGGAATAATCCACCAGCGAACTTTGGCGCGTTTGGTAGAACGCCGATACCATTTGCGGGAAAAAAGAGAATATATGCCGATTAATAAATGTTTTGGTAGTATCGTTATTTTATTTAAAACATGATCGCCAGGGGCCCGATTCTCCTAAGTTAATAATATCTAAATTGAATCGTAATAGTAGTTTTAATCACATCGGGCATTCTGCTACTAATAAAAGACCAATCGTATTCCAATGACATTCGATTGGTTTGCGATTGGTCTGCCATTTGGTCTATACGGTAGTTTGCTCTACAATCATATTGCAATCGTAAATAATTTGCAGACAAAATTATTCATTATTGTATCACAGAAAAGGATGAAGCGTTTATTTAAAAGCAAAATAGCGGAATGCCACATACGCTTCAATCGTAATTGAGTCATGATTGGATCTCAGTCGGATGTGAATCGTATGTCGCTTGAGTAAAATTAGTAGAATCGCGCCCCTGCTTGTAGGTCAAAGCAAAAGACGTTGGGCGTAATCAGAACGATTAGTTATTAGAACTAACTAGGCGTTCGGGTACTTAGTCAAATCAAAACCAATCTGTCAAATATTGGTCTTGATTTATTGATTTTATTTTGAACAAAATGGGCTGGTTCCATAGAAGACGTGTCAGAAGGGTGCTAGTAACGTTCCTCGTCCCCCTCGCCCCGCATGTTGTCGCTACTTTCTTAGGAGATCTTGCGTTATGACATCTTCGCTAGTCATTTTGTTCTCTGATTGCTGCCGATTTCAAAAGAATGAAGAAATATTTGCTCCAATATATGTATGTATATACTTTCTTATGTAACTGCTATAAAATGTGTAATACATAAATATTTTATAGGTAGTTTACTCAGTAGCTACTGTTTTTATGTAAATTATATTTGTGAAAGCGTGTAGTGCAACGATGTTGAAAATTGTTGTAAATGCGTTCATTTTATTTAGTTTTAGTAAGTATTTGTTTATTTATGTTTATTTATTTAAGCTTATGCAACAAGATCCCAAGAGAACTATTTACCCAGATGCAGATAAAAAGCTCATATTCTTTCAGCTCCATCAGCTTTTTTGTTGTCCCATTTCATCATCATCATCATCATCAGCCTATCGCAGTCCACTGCTGGACATAGGCCTCTCCAAGTGCACGCCACTGAGATCGATTTTCGGCTTCCCGCATCCAGCTCCTGCCAGCCGCCTTGCGCAAGTCATCACTCCACCGTGCCTGAGGACGTCCTACACTACGTTTGCCGAGGCGTGGACTCCACTCTAGACTCGTTCCCATTTCAAGGGTGGTGATATATTTAGAAAAGTTTCATTGGTACGAAGAATCAAGCACAGATAAAAATATTAAAAAGACATAACACATTCAAAGTAGGCTCTTTTTGAAAGTTAGTTTCACTTGATATGTGTTTTTGCTGGAAATAATAAATGGCAAACTCCCCAGCAACACAATTCTGTCAGTATGGTTTGAAGAACTGGTTCCATCAATCCTATTCTCGTACTTGAAGCGTACTGTGCAGGCGGACTCGGGTTCGATTCACGGGTCGGACCGAAATCGCTTTGTAGCTTATAGAAACTTTTACAAAGCAGTCTGGAAGTTGGTAATTTACATACCCGGGCATTGGAAAGCATATTAATGTCCGTCTTGAGCCTCATCTCTCCGGTGATGTCCGATTATCGTCCCATCGCGCTATGAGAGTGAATGAATAGTGAGTGCACCTGTGTCTGCGAAAATCTGGTGCACTATAATATGTCCTGCGAAGCTAGCTGAATCAAGGGGTATTGGGTTGCCCGGGTAACTGGGTTGAGGGGGTCAGATAGGACAGTCGCTCCTTGTAAAACACTGGTATGCAGCTACATCCGGTTAGACTGGAAGCCGATCCCAACATAGTTGGGAAAAAGGCTCGGAGGATGAGGAGCTAGCTGATCTCATTATATGAGAACAGCCGCCGTGGCCTACAATCGGCTAGGATAGGCTTACTTGAGATCCTGGTACTTTAACCACTAATATTTCTTCTAGTATCACCTTGTTTGATGACCGGTGGCGGTAGAAAGTATGACGTGGAGTCAGAAGCAATGAAGTTGTACGGAGAAGACTTTAAGTCTGTGCTCAGAAGATTCAGAAGAACGCCCGACTATCTCAAGATATTGACTGACAAGGTAAGGTTGTTAAAAAACTATTTAAAAAAAAGTACTTCGATAGTATATTTGAAACTTTCTCGAAAGTCGCGCAAAACCATATCCCAATCGGTTCAGTCAAACGTGAGAAACAACTTACATGCGCAGGAGCAGGTCAAACTGACAATCCGCTTTTTTTTAAGTCGGTTAAAAATACTCGTTTTGCGCAGTTGGTCTTAACTGTAGATAAGTGACAAATGGTTAACTTCAGGAATGTTCAAGTACGACCCACCCGCTTTTGAAAAACATATGATGATGATGATGATGTCCTCCTAGCCGATTATCGGCTACGGCGGCTGTTCTCATGTAAGGAGATTAGCCAACTGCGCAGGACATATTATAGTACACAAGCATTTGCGCAGACACAGGTGCACTCACTATTCCTTCACTCTCATAGCCCAATGGGACGGCAATCCGACACGACCGGAAAGAGATCAGGCGCAGGACCGACATTTACATGCTCTCCGATGCACGGAAAAACACATGGATTATAATATACTAGCGACCCGCCCCGGCTTCGCACGGGATAACAGTGTTTCCCCACTATTTAATGTACGTTATTATACATATAAATCTTCCTCTTTAATCACTCTATCTATAAAAAAACCGCATGAAAATCGGTTGCGTAGTTTTGAAGATTTAAGCGTACAAAGGGACATAGGGACAGAAAAAGCGACTTTGTTTTATACTATGTAGTGATTATTTTTGTTTAAGATGGACGATTTAAAAGTCTACGTAAGAGAAATGAGTGCTCAAGTGCTGAATTATATTCATTCAAAAATGGTGCAAAGAGTGAATGATTTAGTTGGAGTCACGAGGCCTTTTGAGGATGCTACTTCCCCAGCCCCAGGAGCTAATATGTAAGTACTAGCTATTGCCTGTGACTTCCGGCAGATTAGATGGCACTATATCATCCTCCGAGCCCTTTTCCCCAACTATATTGGGGTCGGCTTCTAGTCTAACCTGATGTAGCTGGGTACCAGTGCTTTACAAGGAGCGACTGCTCTATCTGACCTCCTCAACCCAGTTGCCCGGGCAACCCAATACCCCTTTTTTTTTTTTTTTTTTTTAACGACGTCAAAAATCATCAAATGACCCCTCCCGCTGTGGGTTAGCAGCGGTGAGGGAGTGACAGACTCTTACTGACTAAAAACCGTCGTGTTTCGTCGTAGGCCTTTTATGTACCAGGGCCGCGGTAACTCTTTCGAACAACCCGCAGCAGAAAGTAGGACTTAAGTTTAAAGGACAATGGGCGATTACGGTCCAAATGTCCACCACGAACGAAACCTATTTGGCTAGATAGCCCGTTAAATATAGAACATTTTTTGTTATGGAAGTAAAAAAAAATATAATGCCAGAAAAAAGTTATAGCAAAATCAAATAATACATTTTATAGATTTTTTCAATTTCAATTACTTTCCGTGATGTTCGATTTTCGTACTTTCTGTAACTTCTGACAAAATAGAATTGTTCATTATTAGAGAGAAGACACCAACAGTTACATCGAACTTTCTTAGATCCAGGAACAGCTGAGTATATTCAAGTACTTCTGGCGCCTCAATTGGTTAGTGATTCGTACATCCATCGGGCAAAAAAATATGGGCTGTTTATGTGCAAATGTGTCT
The DNA here is from genome assembly GCF_022581195.2 of Helicoverpa zea. NCBI lineage: Eukaryota > Metazoa > Arthropoda > Insecta > Lepidoptera > Noctuidae > Helicoverpa > Helicoverpa zea. The sequence goes on along the minus strand of NC_061481.1, from coordinate 5,101,233 downwards.
TACTCATCTTAGTTTTAGATAAAGTGCGGAAAGGGAAGTGGAATAAAATAAAAAATAATTATGATAACATACAAAAACTACCGAAAATTAAGAATACATTTTTGGCTATAACTTTTTTTTGGCATTGTTTTTATTTTACTTTCTTAGTAAAAGTTACTCTAAATTAAGTGGACTATTTAATTATATAGGTCTCGTTCGCGGTGGACATTTGGACCAAACTTCATACATTCTTGCCCAATCTCCTTTAATATTCGTTTTTGTTATGATATTTCGTAAATCTGCGAATAGGTTGTTAATTAAACGAGGAACTAGGTAAGATGTTGTCCGCTCACCAGTACTCTCTGCAGCTTTTAGAATGCTGATATAGGATTGGGAATGTAATTACCAACATCCTAAATATACATACTTACAATGTCTTGTTAAGTTGTATCATTAATTACAAACTTTTGTAGTTTATAAATGCTATGTATATGAATGTTTTTGTTGTAATTTTTAAATGGTAATAAATAATAAAAACAAAAAAAAAACTAAGTATTATAAATCCCGACGTTTTGGATCCTTTGTTAGGTCTTTATCCTTTGAGCAGTCTGGATGTCGAAGTGTTCGGGATTAAATAGTATTAATATAACCTCGATAAAATCCTTTCAGGTACTACCACTCTTATAATCGAAGACAGGAAGCCGAAGGTGAGGCTGGAGAAGGTGGAGACCCCGGAGAGCCCGATCCAACAGACCCTGAACCAGGGGACCCTGTAGAAGGAGGAGAGGAAGATTTGCAGCATATGAAGGATGTAAAGACCCTGGACAATTATAAGGCGTTCAACGCTCTTCTCACGACTCAAGAGAGAAACAGTTTCAGAGATGTTGGTTATGAGTTCGCTGGGTAAGTTCCTCCTCATTACCTGATTATATATCGGCCACGGCGGCTGTTCTCATTTAAGGAGACAAGCCAGCTGCGCAGGACATATTATAGTGCACAAGCATTTGCGCAGACACAGGTGCACTCACTATTACTTCACTCTCATAGCGCGATGGGACGGCAAACCGACACCACCGGAGAGAGAACAGGCGCAGAACCGACATTTACTTGCTCTCTGAAATACAAAATCTCGTAAGAAACTAGCGTCGCTGAAATGCAGGTGTTAGGGGGACGAGGAACTTTATTGCTAGGCTTACTTTGGGGCAGTTTCGTGTAGTCAGAAGCCAGTAAGACTGACATCATTCTAACCATTCGGGTTGAGGGGGTCAGATTGGGCAGTCGCTCCTTGTAAAGCACTGGTAATTAGCTACATCCGGTTAGACTGGAAGCCGACCCCAACATAGTTGGGAAATAGGCTCGGAGGATGATGATAACTTTGGAACAGTTAGCTGATCTGCTTATATTAGAGCAGCTGCCTTGACCAAAACTGGCCTTGGACGTCATTATAATAAAACCCACTATAGTAGGTATTTCGTAATTTTTTCTCACCAGCCAACTGATTCACGCCATCATTACCAACATGGGTCCCGTGGTGGAACCGCAGCCGAAGTCCACCAAGCTACCCAACGGAGGAGACCCTGAAAAGTTTGATAAAGGCACCACTACTGAACACCCGCAAACTCATGAGGTTTGTACATTATAAACCGACTTTCTAAAAACGAGGTTCAACTCTTTATCATCATCAGACATTGACTACTTCGTTGGTCTGGCTGTCGCAAGCGTGGCTACGGAGTACGCCGAGGTCTCGGGTTCGATTCCCGGGAAATTTAAAAATGTTGGGGTCGGCTTCCAGTCTAACCGGATTCAGCTGAGTAGGTACCAGTGCTTTACAAGTAGCGACTACCTATCTGACCTCCTCAACCTAGTTACCCGGGCAACCTGATACCCCTTGGTTAGACTGGTGTCAGACTTACTGGCTTTTGACGACCCGTGACGACTTCCAAGGATGTTCAATGACAGCCGGGACCTATAGTTTAACGTGCCATTCGAAACACAGTCACCGGTGTCTAAGATATACTTAGAAAGTACATACAAACTTAAAAAAGTTGCATTGGTACTTGCCTGACCTGGAATCGAACCCGCGCCCTCACACTCGAGAGGTTGGTTCTTTGCCTACTAGGCCACCACGACTTTTTTTTCGCTAAATCTAATATCGTAAAATCACTTTGTGGATTTTAAGGCCCCAGTACACGTTGGCCCAAGTGCGGCCAATACACGCCATCACCAATGTGTACACGGGGTATTGGTGCAGGTTGGCGGACATTTGTCAAGGTTGGTGCGCATTCGGCGAGTTGTCGGTTTTTTGGGCACACATCAAAGGAATCGTGGCCCAGCTTGGCGTGTGGTGTTTACACATTCGGCCAATGTTTAGCTCGTCACCGGCCGCTGAGGATAGTACACTTTTGTGTTGCGTATAACAATAAATAAAGTAGTAAATATAGTAGTGTAGTATAATATAAATATAGTAGTACAGTATAGTATAAATATAGTAGTGTAGTATACAATTAAACGGCCGTAGCCGTAACTACCTCGACGTCCATCGCAAGTGGTTTGCCGGGCAGCAATGAGCCATGTGCCAATGTGTAAACACCATTTAATCGTGGCCTACATTTGTGCATTGCAAAGCTTGGCCCAACACAGGCCAACGTGTACTGGGGGCTTTAGAAACTTTCGACCCGACTCGGGAATCGGACCCGAGACCTAAACCCAAAAACTACTCAACCGATCATCATGAAACTTTGTATACATATTCTTGTATTGCCTACACTAGAAAGAAAGGATACTTTTTATCGAGACACCATGCGGGCGAAGCCGCGGGCGGAAGCTAGTAATATTATAAAGTTGAATTTGTTTGTTTGAACGCACAAATCTCGGGAAATTCTGGTCCGATTTGAAAAATTCTTTCAGTAATAGATAGCACATTTATCGAGGAAGACGATAGGCTACTTTTTATCCGGGTTCATGGACATGCGGGTGAAATCGCTGGCAAAAGCTAATTTTAGGTTATACTGACATTTTGTATTTTTTGACAGGTGACAGCTGCGTCGACGGCCGGGGAGACTCACGAGCCTTTGCCACCTGAGGGTGAAGAAGCTACCACGCCAGAGACCTACAGATTCAGGTAGGTACAGAAAGTCCATGTGAATATACCCTTATTGAGAGTTGTCTACACTGTGGTAGTGTAGTATGTATTTTTTACCTTCGGTTTCGGAATTGATACAAAAGTATTAAACTTAAGATTATTAAAACTTTTTTTTACTGAAGTGCTATATTTGCTAAATTATATTTTATTACAATTATGTTACGCAGGAACTTTTGTGATAACAAATTGTTTTCAATAAATGCATATTAAATTAGAAATAATACATATTCGACGAATGAGAATAACGAAAATAAACTAAAATGCCTCCTACATTAAAATTTTATCGCGGACAAAAAATATACACGTCAACGCGACTTCACAGCTAGCATGTGTTCGCGCGGTGGTTGCAGTGTCGCGGACATGTTAGTAATGTTCGCGCGCAATGTGTTACTGTTTGCTAAAGCGAGTACATCACGAGACAAAGTGTCATTTTTTGTGCACGGGTTTACGGAGTTCGTTAATGTTCTGACATCGAGAGTGAAGGAATAGCGAGTGCACCTATTGACTTGTGCACTTATGTCCTGCGCAGCTGTCTTATCTCCTTAGAAAGAGCCGCCGTGGTCAATTGAAACTTCTGGGGCACGATTCTGCTATTTTACTTAAGCGACATACGATTCACATTCGACTGAGATCCAATCACGACTCAATTACGATTGAAGCGTATGTGGCATTCCGCTATTTTTTCTTTGAAATAAACGTTTTTATCCTTTTCTGTCACTTAATAATGAATAATTTTGTCTGCAAACAATTGCAATATGATTGTAGAGCAAACTATCGTATAGAGACCAAAATCACCAAAATGGCAGACCAATCGCAAACCAATCGAATGTCTTTGGAATACGATTGGTCTTATTACTTAGTAGCAGAATGCCCGATATGGTTAAAACTGCTATTGCGATTCAATTTTGACGTTATTAACTTAGGAGAATCGGGCCCCTGGCTACTCGTAACGATTGCCAATGACAACCGGGAGCCACCAATTTATCATGTCTTCCGAAACACGGATGAACTCGTCATGACAAGATTTTAAGACCTTACGATCGATCCACCCATACGGCTGTTAGTTAGCCACGAGCTCTTCTCCTTTTGTATATCGGGTTTGTCGTACCTAATCACATTAAACCCTATCACATATACTTTATGCTATTCTATATGATTAAAAAAAAACCATCCAAGTGCGAGTTGGACTCGCGCACGAAGGTTTCTGTACCATTATTTAAAATTAGCAAAAACAAACACGTTTGTTGTATGGGAGCCCCCCTAAATATTTATTTTATTTTAGTTTTCAGTATTTGTTGTTATAGCGGCAACAGAAATACATCATCTCTGGAAATGTCAACTCTCTAACTATCATAGTTCATGAGACACAGCCTGGCGACAGACGGACGGACAGAACAGCGAAAACAATAGGGTCCCGTTTTACCCTTTGGGTACGGAACCCTAAAAAAGTAACCTACACCAGTGGTTTACCCACAGGAGTCATTTTTCGGTTTCATAATTTTATTTACAACATCATGTGTAAAGCAGAGATAAAGTTAGGAGTATCGAATGTTTTGACCAGTTGACAGCTGTCAGTTTTCAAGAGAGAATTTGTTTGTAATACTGGACCATAATATGGTGTTCCAATTCTCGCACATTTATGTTCTATTTACTTTGTTTGAAAAAATATTTTTTTTTTATAATTTTTTTTTCTTTGTGCTAATCGACATATATTAACGTATTTAATTTAATGTGATTAGGTACGACCATAGATGTAATATACTAAACAAGATTGCGCACGCTCAAAATATATATTTACGAAAATGAACTCTATTCTAACGCAATAAGGTACTAAATTAGTTGCATAATACACAGAGGCAAATCCGAGCCGAGAGGGATAGTTAGAACGGAGGCCGTTTGTCTCTTTCTAACACCTTGCCAGCATAAAAAAATGTGATCAACAGTTTTGTCTTCCCAAAAAAACAATTGAATCACTTATATTTTTATCTTATTTTAACAATTATAAGTTAACAAATTAATAACAATCGCATTAATTTATTCGTATTTATTCTTAAAACATAAACAACATACATTTTTATTTTGCTTTTTTTATTTTCTAGCGGTAACCCTGAACATTCTTGGCGCGTAATCAGCATTTAAAATTTTATTTATATTTTTTGTATTAAATCAATTTAAACTATTAAAATGGTGAAAAAGTGTTGCGTTTATACTTGTAAAACTGAATCCTATGGTGGTTGTAATATATCGTTCCACAGGTTAGCTAATAATAACATTTTAGTAAATCAAACAACTAAGGTGCCCATGAATTCTTGTAATGAGTCAAAATATGGGTGATGGATATTAAAACTGTTGTACTATTGTTATAGCTACCCAAAAAATGAAGAAAGGCGACATAAACGGCTCAGCAGTCTATATGTTAAGCAAAAAAAAAAAAAAAACAGTCTTCACTTCGAATCTCCCTGCTTTTATACTGCTAATTCCCGCTAATTATTAAAAGCCTATATTAGTAATTTAAGGTCACAAACTGCGTAAGTTAAAATTTCAATACCAATCTGTGTTTAATAATCTTAGCAAATTCGGATTTGTCTCACATAGCTTAATCTCATAGTCACCCTATTAGAAAGGGACAGACGGCCTCGGTACTAACTGTTTCACTCGGCTCGTTTTTTGGGTAAAGGTGCGCAGTCCTGTTTACTAATATTATGTCTATGGGTACGACACACTCTGCATGTATATAATTTTTGTATTGTAGGTACTTAAAGTAACGATTTGAAAACAAAAATATGTATTTTTTCAGGAGCCGAAATCTATCACGATTGATGAATGACGGAACTTATTAAATACATTTTTCAAATAATTCCAAAATGGATTTGAATCGTTATTTTTTGTATTTGTGATAATATTTTTGCAAATATAATAATATAACTGTTATATTTTGTGTATTATTTAGGAAGGTGATCTCAAATTACGTAATTTTTTAACACTTTAATTTTTTAGCACCGTGTAGACGCATCCTTAAAATATTGTTTTTCATGTCTAGCACTGCAAAAAAGCCTCATTTGATTGCGAAAGCTCTTTACTTTACTGGATAACCGACAAAACTCAAGTTACGTACCAGATTTTTATGAGAATATTTTACATCAATCTGGGGCCCGATTCTCCTAAGTTAATAATGTCAAAATTGAATCGAAATATGATCGCAATAGCAGTTTTAACCATATCGGGCATTCTGCTACTAATACAAGATCAATCGTATTCCAACGACATTCGTTTGACTTGAGATTGGTCTGCTATTTTGGTGATTTTGGTCTATACGGTAGTTTGCTCTACAATCATATTGCAATCGTAAATCATTTGCAGACAAAATTATTCATTTTTAATGACAGAAAAGGATAAAAACGTTAATTTCAAAGAAAAAATATCGGAATGCCACATACGCTTCAATCGTAGCTGAGTCGTGATTGGATCTCAGTCGGATGTGAATCGTATGTCGCTTAAGTAAAATAGCGGAATCGTGCCCCTGATGATGATGATTCCCTTCTATCGGATTATCGGCCGTGGCGGCTGATATAAAGAGATTAGCCAACTGCGCGGGATATATTATAGTGCACAAGCATTAGCGCAGACACAGGTGCACTCACTATTCCTTCACTCTCATAGCGCGATGCGACGGCAATCCGACACCACCGGAGAGTGCTCTCCGATGCACGGGTGTATCAATCACCAATTTTCAGGCTCCGGGCTGCAAAGTTTCTAAAAACCTACAAAGCGATTTCGGCCCGATCCGGGAATCGAATCCGAGACCTTGTGCACAGCAGCCGCACTTGTGACAACTAGACCAACGAGGCAGATATTAAGCTGTGAAGTAAAAAAAAAAACAACGAATTACTTTTATCACATTCACAAAACGGATGATTTTTTATTTTTTTTACAGAAAAAGAATAACACCTGACAAAAAAAATAAAAAACTGAATTAATGAAGAAACAATATACACAAGAAATACAAGAAAAAAATTATTTTAATATATATTTTATAATATTATATATTGAATACCAATAAACAGTAAAAAATTACTAGTTGGATGAAGTTTTTTTTTCTGCTACAGATTTTTTAATTTGGGTTTTTATTTATGACTATAAATATAGTGAAAAGATTATATATAAATAAACATTTTCTTAATACTGTAAATATATCGTTTTGATTTATTATACAACCAATTTAAAATTCATAATAAAAAGTACCTACATATCTATATTTTTTTTTTGCAAAATTTTTGCATTTTTTTTTCTAAAATATTTTTATATTTTTTCATAAATTTTGTTCCCACAGACGTCTATATGAAATTATGAAGGAATTAAGGGATGCTGGCCGATATGTCTAAAGCTGAAAACTATTACACTTAGAATTACCATTAAATTCGGATCGCCAAAGTTAAATTTCCGCCAAATCCGGCGATTGGAAATAAATATTATTGAACACATAAAGCATTTTATTTCCTTCTAATCCAATAAAACACATTTTTGCAATTGCAAAATGTGTAAAACTCAGCGCCTAATAGAGCGTCTTTTTCATAACTTAAATATTTCATATTTCATAACTCCCTTCCTATTCATGTCATCTTTTAGGCAATCCATCCATCTTTTCTTAGGTCTTCCTCTTCCTCTCCATTCATCTACATTCATACTTAGCACACACTTTGTTGCATACGTATCATGTATCCTCATTACATGCCCATACCATGACAATCTTCTACTTCTCATCTTTTCTGTAACTGGCGCAAAAGTTTTTATATATTCTTTTATATATTTTTCTCATTGGAAGATAGATAATTTCCATGTACCAAACTCTTAATGATTAGAGTAACTTTTTTGCATGTCAGCGCCTAAGGGTGCCAGAGTAATCTCTTAAGGGTTTTCCCAATATTCAGTCTACGTTTTGTTTTACTAGAGATTGTAATTTGCCATATCTTGAAATCAAAATCAAAAATCATTTATTCAAACTTGGCTGCAAGACAGCACTTTTTGAACGTCAGGAATTTACAAAAGACAGCCCCCAAAACCCCTCACCACTTCCTACGTGTTGTTGCTGGGAAGAAGAAGTGGCGCAACAAACTCCCCAGCAACACATGTCTGTCTGTAGGCTAGAAGAACCTTGTATAGGGCTCATGTCAAAATTATATCTCCAGTTAGCAAATAAAAAGATAGATGGTATATTATTGAAAGTGGCCGTTTATAGTCCTGACGAGATCATTTAATAAAATCGATTTTTTCTCTCGTTTCCAGGGGTGAGTCTAACTGGAAACGAATTGAGAAGTTCTTTTCGAAATGGTCTTAAATCCCTGCGAAGGAGTTCAAATGTTTATGTTAGATAAAGTTTGAGTTTGTCAAAATAATAGATAAGTGCTTAAAACGGTCAATAACGACTTTTTTTTATTTAAATCAGTCCTAACTTGTCTAAATACATACTCTAAAAAGAAGTTTAACATTTTCCGTCTTACCACAAAAACTTTTAAACGTCAGTTTATGCCTTGTCTAAAAAAATGTCAAATTATGACGTTGACATATGGTTCATTTTGCAGCCAAAATTTTATTAGACAAGTGTAAAACAGGGGTTTAAGTTTTTGTAGTAAGGCCATTAGTTTTCAAAGCGAATTTTAGAGGAAATAACAGAGCATGCACGATCTACATACACTTAGTATTTCATCAACCGATCTTCTTCTTCTTTCGTATCGATGACATGTCTTATAGTGAGACTACACTTTGTCAGTCCAATATGCCGCCACAGCGAGAGCACGGCCGGATGTACTCATGAGGTCATGCCGCGAGCAAGTTTCAGGGCACATTGGACATGCGATGAGGTGGGACATGGTCTGCACTCGCACCCAAGTCCGCCCTACCCGTGAAATCCCACCAAACCGATGAATTTAAGCCACTCGCTTGTAAAGGACATCCGCTACTATTTCGGCTTGAACTGTGGGGAACAGCTAGTTAAATATGAATATACATTATGTAGAATCTATCTAAAGTTCGTCATACAGTGTGATATACTGCTAAACTGACTGATATACCTTCTGCTGCTCGAAGAGTAAACTCTGGCGCCCTCATTCCGGCAAATTCAATTTCTGGCAATCAAATTCTGGCGATATGAGTGATAATTCTATCCATCTTATTATGTGCGCTCTATGGTTTTTAGTGTTCACAATCCTGCCTGACGGGTGCTGACGTGGAAAGATGTATTTAGCATAACATATATTTTTAGAAACGATCAAAACTATAAATTAATCATAGGTATCTGCGTAGCCTTTTCCCAACTATATTGGGGTCGGCTTCCAGTCTAACCGGATGCAGCTGAGTACTAGAGTTTTAGAAGGAGTGACTGCCTATCTGGCCTCCTCAACCCAGTTATTATACGTAACTAGGCAACCCGGTACTAATGGAAAGGCCAATGTAACATTTTCTGACTCCCTTTAACGTCTGTCAAAGATGTTCAAATGACAGCCGGTACCCACCAATTTAACGTGCCTTCGGAAACACGGAGGAACTCGTCATGACAAGATGGTGACCGCGCCAAGCGTTGCTTGACCTTATGATCGATCGACCCGTGCGGCTGTTACTTAGGTACATGCTGAAATTCAATTATGAAAACGTAAGAATTTCTTAGCGATTAAATAACATGAAAAAATCATGCGTAATTATGATTACCAACTATGTGAAACAAAATGAGACTTTAACTTACGGACGTAGAGTGCAAATTCGCTTGCGTCTATAGTAATAAATCGTTTTAAAATAAATGTTTGAACATATGTTTCTTTAGTACGCATTTCATTCAATAATTAATTTATTAATGTTTACAAGGTCTTCTTAGGTATTTAACCCTTATTTCGACAGAGAAGGCGATAGTGAACTTATTAAAATTTTATTGTATAACATAGTTTCCATGGTTTTTCTGAACCTCCAAAAAACTAAAAAAAAATTCTACCCCCCACCCTTATGGAGAAAAGCGATGTCCGCCACACCGGACATTATCGAAACTTAATAAAAAAAGTGTTAAAAGGACTTGTCCGTCCTAGCGGACTTAATCGAATACGTGAATGAAGTTGCATAGTATATAAAGTAAAAGAATATGATAGTAAAAAAGCCTTTATTTTTTATAAAAGTACAAGGAAACTGTAGGGCCTGTGTTATTTTACATGAAAGCTCAAAAAACAGTTGCGAGGATTTTTGCCCTTCACAAAACAAAGGCGTGTATCACATTTCAGGCAGTAAACCGTAGTTTTTTTACCGCCCATATTCTTGTTATACTCTTTCACAATATTGGGATAATCAACATCGACTTTCCTCTTGGCATTCTTGCAATATCTTTTAATCCTGCTAACTGGTTCAGCGTCAGTATAGGAACTGATGAGAGTAGCAGCTTTGTTCTCATGCCACCTCACAACCGACAACTTGTTTTTGTTACAGACGGTTTGACTGAAAGATCGATCCCCTTGGTTTCTTTTTAGTGCCTTTTCGCTACTCAATTTTTCTTCGGCTCCTTTGAGGCGGTTGCTTCTAATGGTACCTACAGAAAAAATACCATAATTTTCACGCAACAGGTAAACAAGTTCAAGTGATGTAAAAAAATTATCGAAACAAACCGTTGCTGGTTTCCTGCTGGTCATACCATATTTATTTCGACAAGGTCCGCCGTGACGGACAAGCTATAAGACACAATAAATACAGGTGTTTCGACGAGGTCCGGTGTGGCGGACAAGTAAAAAACTCGATAATTATTATGAATAACGTAGGCAAAAGCTATGGAATCGTATTATTTGAACATTAAAACACTAAATTCACAAAACACAAATAAAAATCTACGCAGAAATCTATCAAAAAATAATGTTTTTTAATAAATTACCTGAAAGACTCTCTTAGTGCGCGGTTTCGCCGACATTTTTTCGCCAATTGTCAAACTCTGTGTTGTCACAAGCATAATTTATTTTTCTTTTAAAATTTAAACGACCTCCCAATAGCTTAGTTGTTTTTTTGTTGCAAAAATAGAAATAAACGGGGTGGTGGATTTTTTTAAAGTACTTGTCCGGTAGTACGGACAAATTCGAAATAAGGGTTAATAATGGGCTCGGACAAGAAAAATAATTGCTAATAATATGTATATCTAATTCGGAAGCCTTTCCCAACTGTGTTAGGTTTGGCTTCCAGTCTAACCGGATGCAGCTGAGTACCAGTGTGCCAGATTTCTTACTATACGTAGTAAATACATGTATTTGTGACGTTTATGTAGGCGTAAACTATTTATTTATTTAATAGTGTCTTGTGTGTTCTGTGTATGTAACTATGTACACATACACAGAACATAGACAAGAAGAAAAAAAAAAGAATAAATAGTACAAAAGCACAGCTTAGGTATTTCATAAGAAATCTCTAAATTACTTTACTGATTGAGATTCCTTTTAAATAGCGAAAGGTTGACACCTGGGTAGTTTATTTTGAAAAGCTAAGTAATTTTCAAAAAATATGGGTGTAACTATGGGGTTACAAATTCTACAAATGAGATAATGGCGTCCGCGGCCGATTTCGGCCACGGCGGCTGTTCTCATTTAAAGAGATCAGCCAGCTGCGCAGGACATATTATAGTGCACGAGCATTTGCGCAGACACAGGTGCACTCCCTATTCCTTCACTCTCATAACCCGATGGGACGGCAATCCAACACGACCGGTAAGAGATCAGGCGCAGGACCGACATTTACGTGCTCTCCGATGCACGGGTGTATCAATCACCAGCTTCCAGGCTCCGGGCTGCTTTGTGAAAGTCTTCTAAAACCCACAAAGCGATTTCGGCCCGACTCGGGAATCGAACCCGAGACCTCGTGCTCAGCAGCCGCACTTGCGACAGCTTGACCAACGAGGCAGTTACAAATGAGATACTTAGTGAATGACTCACCAAACAAAGAGAAGGATTCGAAAGTACGGAATCGATGTGAAAAATTATTTCACTGTTGTAATGTACACTATTCTCGAGTAACATAGGCTACATTTTATCCAGGTACGCGCAGAATTTCCCCCATTTAAACATGGGGAGTAGCTAGATATTTTTTCATCTATTTAAATCATAAGCATATAAATACCATGATTTTAATCGGTACAATTGTTTAAGCATTTCGTCTTTGTTAGCTACATAATATTTAGTTAGCAAAATATGTTTCGCACTGAATGATAATGACGTCATAAGAAACGTGACTCGTTTTATGTCAAGTCAGAATTTTTCAAATGGGAAATGATTTAAGCAATACAAAATACAATATAGGTTTAATAGTTATCGCCAAAAATATTTTTCATCATGCGAGCGGATTAGCAAGTTGAAGTGGCAATGGGCAGGCCATATTGCTCGCAGAGCAGATGGCAGATGGGGCCGAAAAGTGCTGGAGTGGAGACCACGGACTAGCAAGCGCAGCGTAGGACGTCCACCAACGAGGTGGACAGACGACCTTATAAAGGTCGCCGGAAGACGCTGGATGCAGGTCGCTTCCAACAGGTATCTGTGGAGATCAAAGGGGGAGGCCTATGTTCAGCAGTGGACGTCCTATGGCTGAGATGATGATGATGATGATGATGATGAGCGGGAATCCATGGAAAAAAACTCAAAACATAATAATTGGAGGTAACTTCGAATAGATTTTGAAATTCATTTTACCCATAGGACCTGTCCTGAAGCTAAAGGTTAATACGTGTCACCCTACCAACATTGTGACAGCAAAGGTTTCTAAGACTGTTTGTTTCTCTCTAACAACAACTGGACAGATTTTAATGAAACTTGGTAACAGTCCTACTAATAAATATTTATATAATGTTTGTAATTCCTTCAAAACTTCATATAATTCGATTCAATTACGCAGTAATTGCAGAACGTGCGTAGATTTGTCGTCCACGGCGGCTGTTCTGATGTAAGGAGATCAGTCAACTGTGCAGGACATATTATAGTGCACGAGCATTTGTGCACACACAACGGGATACAATTAAAACCATTGTTGGAAGCCAGAAAATAACGATATTATTTTTATTTAGGGAACCCTGATAAAAGCACAGTATAATTTTTCGGTTCTTCATGCCAATTTAATTTAACAATTAGCTGTAATAATATATTAAATTAAAAATGTACATGACGTAGTTGCATAAATTATTGATAAATGACGTAAAACTATTGTTTATTTGTTTTCCGTACTTTTTTAAAATGAGTTCAATATTTTATGACGTAAATCATCTACAGCTGTCTAGCCTTTTCTGAACTATGTTGGGGTCGGCTTCCAGTCTAACAGGATGCAGCTGAGTGCCAGTGTGCCACAAGGAGCGACTGCCTATCTGACCTCCTAAACCCAGTTAACATTTTATGACGTAAATGCTGTCACCATATCCCACTAGACTTGATATAACACGCTTTGATTAGGTCGACCTGTATGTAACTATATGTGAATCTAGGGTAACTAATTTAACCATCTTCCAAGGATCGTAGCGTCATGAACATTGACAGCTGTATGTAGTTCTGATGACAATACAATAATACGGTATCATAGCTGTGTTTGGACCCAGTAAAAACATTGAAATTGTTAGTGCACTTCACTACATAGTATAAAACAAAGTCGCTTTTTCTGTCCTTATGTCTCTTTGTACGCTTAAATCTTCAAAACTAGCAACGGATTTTGATGCGGCTTTTTTCAATAGATAGAGTGATTAAAGGAGAAGGTTTATATGTATAATACCATACATTAAATAGTGGGGAAATATTTAATAGTGGTTCTTACCGCGGTATTTCACTGCTCTCTGTCTCTGGAAAAGTCTTCGCCAGAGTACTTCTAAACCGCCTCAGGAACCTCTCTGAAAAGATTCTGCCGGAAACCCAATTTGGTTTCAGACCAGACAGAGGAACTTGTGAGGCAATATTCGCAGTCCGTCAACTCCAGGAAAAAAGTAGAGAGCAGGGACAGCACTTGTATCTCTGCTTTATTGATCTGGAAAAAGCCTTTGACTGCGTCCCTCGCGAGGCCCTCTGGAAGGTACTGAGAAAGTTGGGGTGTACAGAGAAGTTCATAAGACGTTTACGATTGGACTGATTGTCAGACTTTCTGGCTGTTGACTGCCAGTAAAGACTGTCAAAGATTTTCTTATATTCCTACTAAGCTGACCTAGAGCCTGTGAAAATAAATAGGCTACTATTTATCCGGGTGCGGGAAGTTCTTGGAATGCAGATGAAAAAACAGGGGGCCGCTAGTACCTATACATAAAAACATTTATGTAGCCCACCGGATTAGCAAGATGAAGTGGCAATTTATAGGCAGGTCATATGCTCGCAGATGGCCGATGGGGCCGAAAAGTGCTGGAGTGGAGACCACGGACTAGAAAGCGCAGCGTAGGACATCCACCAACGAGGTGGACAGACGACCTCATAAAGGTCGCCGGAAGACGCTGGATGCAGGTCGCCTCCAACAGGTATCTGTGGAGATCCAAGGGGGAGGCCTATGTTGAGCAGTGGACGTGCAATCGCTGAGATGATGATGATGATGATGATATGTGCCATAAATAGGAAAACCACAGACTAAATCAAAAACTTATTTTCATGCGCACAATTTTTGTATTTTGCGGGAATCGAACGCCATCTATACTTATGTAATAAAGAAGAAACATTTTTTTGTTTGTTGTGCCCGGAAAGCTAGGAGACTGCAGAACCGATTCGAAAGGTTCTTTCACTGTTGGAAAGCTACACTCTTCCCGAGTAACATAGGCTATATTTTATCCCGGTACGGGCAGTAGTTCCCACTAGCAAATAGTACTAAAATAGTACCACTAGTAATAGCTAATACCTATTTACTGAAATTCAACCGTTTGTCATAAAATCTGGTTTTGGAATGAAATAATAATTGCCAAAATATGTTAAAATGTTGACACAACTGAAAATTACGATTTATTACTGACAAATATTATATAGTTTGAATGACTTTATAATACTAATAATGATAACTAGTTGTAGCATGCGATGATGCCTGATTTATTTTCAGTAAAGAGGTTTTGTTCCAGTATAGAAATACTGAAAATAATAAGAGCCCTGCCTCATTAGGACGCCAATGGCGACGTCGCCGGCTACGTATCCAAGCAGTTAATATTGAAATGTATGGAACCTCACTCATTTGGCGACGGTTTGGCAACGTCGCCAAATTGGAAGCGTAGCCACGAGCTACAGTTCTCTACGTGGCTACTGGCTACTCTGGCAGTTTGGCGACATAGCCACGGTTGCCACTCTATAATGTACACGGTAAAGTGCACCTCCCTCACTCAGTCGCCAATGTGGTCGCCAATCAGCATGCAATTTATTCAGCGATGACGTAAACAATTGACTTTCGAGACGCCATAGCCATTCGGCTTGGCGACATGTGGATGCCAGAAGTAGCCAGACATGAGCCGCTGGCGACGTCGCCATGGCCTCCTAGTGAGGCAGAGCTCTAATACTTGTCATGGTGGCTTAATGGGTAAAGAACCAACCAACCTCTCAAGTATGAGGGCGCGGGTTCGATTCCAGGTCAGGCAAGTACCAATGCAACTTTTCTAAGTTTGTATGTACTTTCTAAGTATATCTTAGACACCATTGACTGTGTTTCGGCAGGCACGTTAAGCTGTAGGTCCCGGCTATCATTGAACATTCTTGGCAGTCGTTACGGGTAGTCAGAAGCCAGTAAGTCTGACACCAGTCTAACCAAGGGGTATTGGGTTTCACGGGTAACTAGGTTGAGGAGGTCAGACAGGCAGTCGCTCCTTTTGGCACACTGGTACTCAGCTGCATTCGGTTAGACTGGAAGCCGACACCAACATAGTTGGGAAAGGCTACGCAGGTACATTATGTTAATATATTGATTATCGTATATGATTCTGACAATATGAACAAACAAATTAATTTAATTTCTTTGTATATTATTAAATATTAAATTTACAACCAATTGAGTAAATATTAAAGAGATTTTGATTGTGTTAAACAAATAAAATTCAAGTATAAATACTAAACAGATTTCAGTTAAAATCATAGTAGGAGTTTGGTCCGTACCGGGTCAAATATCCCAAAAGTTTAATTTTTAAACTTAAACTATGGTGTCTATCAAGTTCCTTGCACTCCTGGCAGTGGTGAGTTCAAATTTTAACTATTTGGTTAAATTAGACTAGCTTTACAAAAAAAAAAAAAACTAAAATAATGTATTCAAACTTGGCTGCAAGACAATACTTCTTGAACGTCAGGAATTTACAAAAGACAGCCCCCAAAACGCCCACCCTTCACCACTTCCTACGTGTTTTTGCTGGGAAGAAGAAGTGGCGCAACAAACTCCCCAGCAATTACACTCGGTTTCACCCGCTTTTTAAGGGAACTTCTTCTCGCATCCTTATAAAATGTAGTCTATACGTTGTTCTGATCTGTAAGCTATATTGCTGACAATGTTCATGACGCTACGATCCTTGGAAGATGGTTAAATTAGTTACCTTAGGGTGCGTCCACATCTGGCGAATGCGCCGCGAATGCGCAGCACGCGAGCCGATCGCGAGCTGTCCGCGAGCTGCGCGCGTGCATTTTTGTTCGTGAGCCGCTTCTGCGCCGCCCGCGCGCAGCTCGCGCGCGACCTAAGCGCCGCACGCGAGCGGCGCGCAGGCGGCGCGCGACGTCTGCCATCTTCGATAGTACTGAGCCAATATACGGAACTGTAAGGGCGAGAACTGATTGCGCGCAGATCGCGCGCCGCTCGCGCGCTCTATACGAGCCTTGCGTGAGTTGCGCTAAAGAGGCGCACCGAACTATTGCAGTGACTGCACGCGCGCAGCTCGCGGACAGCTCGCGATCGGCTCGCGTGCTGCGCATTCGCGGCGCATTCGCCAGATGTGGACGCACCCTTAGATTCCATTACATAGTTACATACAGGTCGACACAATAAAATCGTGTTAAAAAGAAATTAATATTATATTTTGGAATTCCATATTTAAAATTGAAAAGGAAGCGGCAATGACGCCATGCTTGCTTATTTAAGGTACTTTTTGAACACTAGCTGCCGACTGCAACTGTTCACCGATGCCGTGATTGCATGAAAATAATCGATATCTTAGGGCGACCGCACATGGTGCTACCGCTTCAAACGAACCACTAGTGCAGCTTTGGCCGATTTAATTCAGTCGCGGCGTGTGCGGTCGGCAGTGGCAGTCGGCAGCTCGCAAAACGTACCTTTATGTAGAACATTCCCACGAGCTTTCGAATTTTTATTATTTTCCGAGAGTTGATCAACTATCTAGAAAATTGATCAACTTACGAGTCTTGTTATTTTCCGGTGACATAAGCATTTAGCAAGTATTTATTCAGAGAGCTTTTAACCAATCAACATACACCTCGCCTCTGCAGATGATTTAACGACAAGACGCCGTAAATTAATCAACTTACTAAAATACATACGTTAAGACAGACAGACAGAGTTACTTTCACATTTATAATATTAGTAGGGATATCTACTATAGCATAGCTTATCTTACCATACCATTCTTCTACTCCAGGTGGCCATAGTGGCAGGGTCTCCCCACCACAAATCTATTAAGAAGAAAGTGCCCTACGCCTGGACAGTCAGTTCTTCAGGAAGTTCAGGGGTCACAGCCGGGGCTTCGGCCGCTGGAAATGCTGGTGTAAGTATACTAGACTTGGCCTGCTTCCAATATCCTACCTCTTATTGACTTGGTAACTAGAGATAGGGCTTAGTTCTATACAATGACAATGATGATGATGCAAGCCGATTATCGGCTACGGCGGCTGTTCTCATGTAAGGAGATCAGTCAGCTGCGCAGGACATATTATAAAGCACGAGCATTTGGTTGGACACAGGTGCACTCACTATTCCTTCACTCTCATAGCGCGATGGGACGACAATCCGACACCACCGGAGAGAGATCAGGAGGAAGTATACTAGACTTGGGTTGCTTTCAATATCCTATCTCTTGTTGACTTGGCTACTAGAGATAGAACTTCAACAAGAATAAGAAGAATAAGAATAATTTAACATCAATTTTTATTTTATTTTTTCTAATTACAGGCAAATGCAGTAGCTTTCAGCAGTCTTAGTAAGTACTTATGACTATTTAAATAATATTGTTGATATAACTACTTGTTATAAACATTCTAGATACATTTTTAAAATAAAGTTCTTGGTCCCAATTTCACAGACAACCTTACGTTAGTTTTTATTCGACTTCACAAAAAGGAGGAGGTTCTGATGTTTCATCATCATCATCATCATCATCATCATCATCTCAGCCATAGGACGTCCACTGCTGAACATAGGCCTTCCCTTTAGATCTCCACAGATACCTGTTGGAGGCGACCTGCATCCAGCGTCTTCCGGCGACCTTTATAAGGTCGTCTGTCCACCTTGTTGGTGGACGTCCTACGCTGCGCTTGTTCGGATGTTTGTTTTATCTAAAACAAACTGTTTACTATGCATTTTCATTCAAATCAATTTTGTTCACAAAAGTTGTTTGTGAATTTTGGCCTTATAAAAACAAAAATAAAACATATCGACATTGTTATTAATTTATTAATTCTATTTGCAGGATTCTTGGCCAAAGGAATAGCTGGTAAGCATTCTTTTAATTTTTATAACTTTTCAAGTAAAAAAATCCTCTCTTAATATTTATTTCTTACTATTTTTTCTTTTGTTTGTAGATCGTAACTCATTGTCCTACAAAGCCTTCAAATGGATTGGCGGCAGAAGTAAGTTTCTAAAATCTTGCAGTAGTTTTGTTGATTAGCGCTAAGATATAGAATATTGATATAAGCTCCATATAAATTCATAATCATCTCCCGAACCTTCTTCCCAACTATGTTGGGGTCGGCTTCCAGTCTAACCGAATACAGCTTAGTACCAGAGTTTTATAAGAAGCGACTGCCTATATGATCTCCTCAACCCATTTACCCGGGCAACCCAATACCCCTTTGTAAGACTAGTGTCAGACTTTCTGACTACCCGTAACGACTGCCAAGGATGTTAAACGACAGCCGGGAACTACAGTTTAACGTGCCATCTGAAACACAGTCATTGGTGTCTGAGATATGAAAATGAACCTTAAGACTGTTTATTTAAAGTATATTATCTCTTGCAGCTGCGGTGTCATCAGTGAATGATGCTTTGGATATAGTTCTGACGGCAGCCGCTGGAGTCGGTGGTCTCATCAATCTATGGATTCCTGGACGTAAGTTATACAATTCTTCTTCCTATACAACCGCACGCTGACTGGCGACCATACTGGCGACTGAGTGAGCGAGGTGCACGTTACCGTGTACAGGCACCGTCGCCAAGCTGCCAGAGTAGCCAGAAGCCACGTGGGGAACTGTAGCTAGTGGCTACGCTTCCAATTTGGCGACGTTGCCAGACCGTCGCCAAGTGAGTTAGATTCCATACATTTAATATTAACTGCTTGGATACGTAGCTGCCAGCGACGTCGCCATGGCGTCTTAGTGAGGCAGAGCTCTAAAGGTCTATCTTTAACTTTACTTTATTTATATACTGTGTTAATTTACTAATTGTAAATATTCTTTTTTCAGTTGGCAGTCTCTTTTCATCACGTAAGTAGTAATTTTATTATTTTTAATTAAAATGAATACCTATGTGTTGTGTGTGTGTGAAAGATTTTTCTATCCCAATACTAATTAGTTTACTTGTATATTTTGCTATCTCTTTCTAGACTTCTTACCATATTTCTTATAGAAGCTACAAAATATTTCTGTAAAATTCCACAACTTCTACATTGAAAGATTTTTCTAACTCAATACTCTTTTTTTTTCACATACTACTCTTAAAAAAAAAAAATTTCAACATTAAGAACACACCATTTTCTTTCCTTCACTGTATTCCTACAAAACTACGAAGGTATTAAAAACAATATATTTTCTTTCTAGTGGTAATTGCAAGTGCTAGAATCAGCTACTGTGTGGTTGGACAACCGTCAAGCTCTCACTTCGGACTGGTTCGCGATGGAAAAGCTAACAGTAAGTAGAATATAAAGATTTTATTTATTTATGTACACGTAAATACAGATACGAATAAATAACAAAAAAAATAAATGAGCAGAGCTTATCTCAAAAGATTTTTTTTCCAGCAGGTCCGTTATGGGAGAGTTAGAATAGAAAAGAGATACAGATAGACTGCTCATTAATGAGTTTAATGGGTTGTAAATAGCTTATGTTCATTATTAACTGTAATTGAATAACTTACTCAAAAACGTTTATTCAAATTAGGCTGAAGAACCAGCACTTTTAGAACTTCAAAGAAAAAAACATGGAAGGCCTCTCCGCCCTACACCTTATATTACCCATTAATAGCAATCCGCGTTATTGAAGTTTAATATTTGTTCTACAAACATAAACTTTTTTTTAAATACTCCATAAACTTAAGCATTAGTTCGTAACTTAATGATCCGTTAATTTTCAAACAAAATTAACTTAAATTCGTTTTACTATTATCAAGATAAATGACAGAAGTATTTTACGTCTAATTATATACCTACTAGCTTCCGCCAGCGGCTTCGCCCGCGTGTTGTGTTGATAAAAAGTAGCCTATGTGTTAATCCAGAGTATCACCTATCTACATACCAAATTTCAATCAAATCGGTCCGGCCGTTTTTGCGTGATTGAATAACAAACATACATCCATACATTCTCACAAACTTTCACATTTATAATATAAGTAGGATGTGGTATATATAATTTGATATTCCCATACTATATTTAAGCATGGAAATGCATAAATTGCCTTTGATACATATTTTAAATACTATATTATCTTATAATTTTTCAGTCAACATCTGCGCTAACGGTAACTACGGAGCCAAATGGGGCTGGAAGGCGTACGCTGGTGATTACTCCAATGCCGCTCTGGTGATCAAGGGTTACGGCTTAGAGAATGCTTCGGCTAAGGTCAACCAGTTCCTTGCTGCTAAGGGTGGCATCCAGGCTTTGGATGGTAAGAGAAACATGGTTTTTTATTGATTCTTGAACCGACTTTCACCGACTTGGCTACGTTCCGATAGACCGGGATAAAATATATCCTGTGTTATTCGGGGATATATTTCCAACAATGAATTTGGAATTTTTCAAATCAATTTTTTATGGTACAAAAAGAAAATCTTCTCTATTATATTAATTAGTATAGAAAATTTAGATCAGTCTGGTAGTCGCATAATGTTCCCTGTGTCTCGGATTTAAGAAATCGCTTTGTGGGTTTTAAGATACTTTTAAAAAGCAGCACGGGCTATCAGAGTGAGGGAATAGTGAGTGCACCTGTGTTCGCGCAAATGCTTGTGCACTATAATATGTCCTGTGCGAGAACATTTTAAAAGATATTAAAGAAATATGAGAAAGTTGACAATTCCTGTATAGCTTTGCTTTTGATATATCGACTGCGGGACTATTATTTAGCCACGAGCTCATCTATATAAGTTTGGCTAATTGAATTTGTTTCTTTCAGGATATGAAAAGAAGATCGCAAGCGCCATCGTCGTTGTTGCTAAGCTTTTCGACCGTAAGTATTTAAAAACAATATACTTACTGTAAAACTTACCTATACGTGTATTACTTACCTATGTAGGTATATACTGTATAAACATTAATTACTGCCATCCAGCGTGGTAATGCAGCCAGCCTTTTGGGCACGATCCCCGCTGACAGCGATGCGGTTTAAAAGTTACATTTATTACTGTCTCATTTACCAATTAATTTTGATGATGATTGATGAAAAACAATCATCCAAATAAGTTTGTGATTTTAGTTTTGTGCCATTATTTTATATTTTCGCTTTCATATACCGCTGATTTTAGTAATTTGAGTAATTTATCTAGTCTTCTGGGAGCTTTTCCGGAGGAATACTTCGACTCCTAATTGCGCCGAAATGTTCTTTTATACTACTTATACGTTTTTATTTATCTAATATTTGTTTATTTACAGGTGATGTCAAGACCTGGTCATCACAGGATGTTAACACCGTATTCGCAAAATGTAAGTACCTATCATTGGTTTGTTTAAAAGTATAACCGCATGCAGCTGAGTACCAGTGTGTCATATTGAGCGGCTGTTCATCTGATCTCTTCAGACCTGTAGTCCGACCTTCTGGACCTTCAGACCGGCTGCCAGGCTTTCTGGTTTCTGACTACCCGTCTGCCAAAGGTGTTCAAATGACAGCCGGGTTTAATTAATTAATATACACAAGTTTAATTACATCATCCTCAAGGCTTTTTTCCAAACTATGTTGGGGTCGGCTTCCAGTCTAACCGAATGTAGTTGAATACCAGTGCTTTACAAGAAGCGACTGCCTATCTGACCTACTCAACATTGTTACCCACTCAACCCAATACCCCTTGGTTAGACTGGTGTCAGACTTACTGGCTTACAAGTTTAATTAATAATAGGTATTCTAATATTATTTTATTTTGTTTTACAGCGACCGAAGTATTGGGATGGCTCGCAAACTCCTACTACCCACGCCGTGAGTATACTTGAACTGGCATTCGTCATCGGTTACACCCGCGTCCCGTAATAAACTACCTCGCGCAAATGGATAAAAAGTATACCCTATAGACTTCTTTGATAAATGGGCTATTTAACACTGAAAAAAATCAAATTGGACCATTACTTCCTGAGATAATTGCTTTACATTAGAAAAAATCTTTCAGTAATAGATAGCCCATTTATCGAGGAAAGCTAAAGGCTACTTTTTTATCCGGGTTCGTAGAGAAGTTCCTACGGGAAGCGGGTGAAACCGCTGGCAGAAGCTAGTGAAATATATGATTTATTATTTTAAAAATATGTTTATTAAGAAATTATTCTAATTTTTACTATTTTAATTTTCAGTTGGAGGATACGTTTTAGCTGGTGAGTAAAACATATGTTAACATTTGATAATAATTCAAAGTTAACGTTAAAAAAATAAAATTTAATGCTTCTATAGTATTATTTGATAAATTACTTTGATTTTTTGAACAAGTACAAAAATAATAATTTTTTGTAAGAAAAACTAAAATTGTGATTATCTTTTCAGATTTCCTCCGCCTTGGTTCTAACAAGAATGTCGTTAATGTAGGATTAGGTAAGTTAAACTATATCTAAAATACATATATTCTTTATCTGAAAAAATATTCAAAGAATATTCAAATCATATTTTTTGATCATCATCATCATCTCAGCCATAGGACGTCCACTGCTGCACATAGGCCTCCCCCTTAGATCTCCACAGAGACCTGTTGGAGGCGACCTGCATCCAGCGTCTTCCGGCGACCTTTATAAGGTCGTCTGTCCACCTTGCTGGTGGACGTCCTACGCTGCGCTTGCTAGTCCGTGGTCTCCACTCCAGTACTTTTCGACCCCATCGGTCATCCGCTCTGCGAGCAATATGGCCAGCCCATTGCCACTTCAACTTGCTAATCCGGTAACATTAACAAAGAATTATTGTATTTTCAGATCTATCAATCTTCCAAGACCAACTGAACCAAATTTCATCATACAAAATCCAGCAACAGCTTTTATCTGGCGTGAAGAAGTGTACCGACCAAGACTTCAATAAAGCAAACGATGATGATGATGATGACGATGACGACGATTCTGATGAAAACCAGTCTGACAACGGAACAACCACGAAGACTGTGTCTGCCGGTGGTTCACAAACCAACACCGGATCAACCATAGGTTCCACATCAACCACAGGTTCCGGATCAACCACAGGTTCCACATCAACCACGAAGACTGTAACTGAAAATGGTTCCCAAATCAACTCCGGATCAACCAAAACAACCGGATCAACCACAGGTTCCTCATCAACGACAGGTTCCTCATCAACGACAGGTTCCTCATCAACGACAGGTTCCGGATCAACCAAAGGTTCCACATCATCGACAGGTTCCGGATCAACCACAGGTTCCACGTCAACCACGAAGACTGTAACTGAAAATGGTTCCCAAATCAACTCCGGATCAACCAAAACAACCGGATCAACCACAGGTTCCTCATCAACCACAGGAACTGGATCAACCATAGGAACCGGATCTACCACAGGTTCCGGATCAACCACAGGTTCCACATCAACCACGAAGACTGCAACTGAAGGTGGTTTCCAAACCAACACCGGAACAACCAAAACAACCGGATCAACCACATCTTCCGGATCAACCACAGGAACCGGATCAACCACAGGTTCCGGATTAACGACAGGTTCCGGTTCCACATCAACCACGAAGACTGTAACTGAAGGTGGTTCCCAAACCACCTCCGGATCAACCACGAAGTCCGTATCTACCACAGGTTCCACATCAACCACAGGAACCGGATCAACGACAGGTACCGGATCAACCACAGGTTCCGGCTCAACCACAAAGTCTGTAACTGAAGGTGGTTCCCAAACCACCTCCGGATCAACCACTGACTCAGAATCTCAAACCTACAACTCTAACAACAATTCTGACAATGATTCTGATAACAACACAGGTAATGCTGGTCAGAAACACAAAAGATCTGATTTATCTGACGATGTGAACGGAAACGATGATTCCGATAAGATCGAAAAGAAGAAGAAATTGATCAATGATCTGATTAACAAGGGCAAACAAAAGCAAGGCAAGGCTGGATCAACCACTGACGTTAGCAAAACCAACTCCGGTTCATCTACGACTGTTACGGGCTCTGGTTCCACAACCAGCTCCGGATCAACCACGAGTTCTGGAACAACCACGACTAAAGGATCATCTACTAAGACTGTATCTGAAGGTGGTTCCCAAATCAGCTCCGGAACTACCACATCTTCCGGATCAACCACAGGAACGGGATCAACCTCAGGTTCCGGCTCAACCACAGGTTCCGGATCCACATCAACCACGAAGACTGTAACTGAAGGTGGTTCCGAAACAACCAAAACAACCGGATCAACCACATCTTCCGGATCAACCACAGGAACCGGATCAACCACAGGAACCGGATCTAGCACAGGTTCCACATCAAGCACAGGTTCCGGATCAACCACAGGTTCCGGTTCTACATCAACCACGAAGACTGTAACTGAAGGTGGTTCCCAAACCAGCTCCGGAACAACCAAAACAACCGGATCAACCATAGGTTCCGGCTCAACCACAGGTTCCTCATCAACCACAGGTTCCGGATCAACCACAGGTTCCGGATCAACCACAGGTTCCGCATCAGCCACAGGTTCCGGCTCAACCACAGGTTCCGGTTCTACATCAACCACGAAGACTGTAACAGAAGGTGGTTCCCAAACCAGCTCCGGAACAACCAAAACAACCGGATCAACCACAGGTTCCGGCTCAACCACAGGTTCCTCATCAACCACAGGTTCCGGCTCAACGACAGGAACCGGATCAACCACAGGAACTGGCTCAACCACATCTTCTGGATCGACCACAGGTTCCGGATCAACCACAGGAACCGGTTCTACATCAACCACGAAGACTGTAACTGAAGGTGGTTCCCAAACAACCAAAACCAGCTCAACCACAGGTTCCGGATCAACCACAGGTTCCGGCTCAACCACAGGAACCGGATCAACCTCAAGTACTGGATCAACATCTACCACGAAGACTGTAACTGAAAGTGGTTCCGGATCAACCACAGGTTCCGGCTCAACCAAATCTTCTGGATCAACCACAGGAACCGGATCAACGACAGGAACCGGATCAACCACAGGAACTGGCTCAACCACATCTTCTGGATCGACCACAGGTTCCGGATCAACCACAGGAACCGGTTCTACATCAACCACGAAGACTGTAACTGAAGGTGGTTCCCAAACAACCAAAACCAGCTCAACCACAGGTTCCGGATCAACCACAGGTTCCGGCTCAACCACAGGAACCGGATCAACCTCAAGTACTGGATCAACATCTACCACGAAGACTGTAACTGAAAGTGGTTCCAAAACCGACTCTGGATCAACCAAAACAACCGGATCAACCACAGGAACCGGATCAACCACAGGTTCCGGATCAACCACAGGAACTGGATCAACCACAGGAACCGGATCAACCACAGGTTCCTCATCAACCACAGGTTCCGCATCAGCCACAGGTTCCGGCTCAACCACAGGTTCCGGTTCTACATCAACCACGAAGACTGTAACAGAAGGTGGTTCCCAAACCAGCTCCGGAACAACCAAAACAACCGGATCAACCACAGGTTCCGGCTCAACCACAGGTTCCTCATCAACCACAGGTTCCGGCTCAACCACAGGTTCCGGCTCAACCACAGGTTCCTCATCAACCACAGGTTCCGGCTCAACCACAGGTTCCGGCTCAACCACAGGTTCCGCATCAGCCACAGGAACCGGATCTAGCACAGGTTCCGGATCAACCACAGGAACCGGATCTACATCAACCACGAAGACTGTAACTGAAAGTGGTTCTCAAACCAGCTCCGGAACAACCAAAACAACCGGATCAACCACAGAAACTGGATCGACCACAGGTTCCGGATCAACCACTGGTTCCGGATCAACCACAGGTTCCGGCTCAACCACATCTTCTGGATCAACCACAGGAACCGGATCAACGACAGGTTCCGGATCAACCACAGGTTCCGGCTCAACCACAGGTTCCGCATCAGCCACAGGTTCCGGCTCAACCACAGGTTCCGGTTCTACATCAACCACGAAGACTGTAACAGAAGGTGGTTCCCAAACCAGCTCCGGAACAACCAAAACAACCGGATCAACCACAGGTTCCGGCTCAACCACAGGTTCCTCATCAACCACAGGTTCCGGCTCAACCACAGGTTCTGGCTCAACCACAGGTTCCTCATCAACCACAGGTTCCGGCTCAACCACAGGTTCCGGCTCAACCACAGGTTCCGCATCAGCCACAGGAACCGGATCTAGCACAGGTTCCGGATCAACCACAGGAACCGGATCTACATCAACCACGAAGACTGTAACTGAAAGTGGTTCTCAAACCAGCTCCGGAACAACCAAAACAACCGGATCAACCACAGAAACCGGCTCGACCACAGGTTCCGGATCAACCACTGGTTCCGGCTCAACTACAGGTTCCGGTTCTACATCAACCACGAATACTGTAACTGAAAGTGGTTCGCAAAACGACTCCGGAACAACCAAAACAACCGGATCAACCACAGGTTCTGGATCAACCACATCTTCCGGATCAACCACAGGTTCCTCATCAACCACAGGTAATACCATAAGTTTAAATCAATCGCCATCATTTTAAATTATATCAATAAGAAATGGATCTAATCTTATTTATATTGCCCACTTATTTTATGACAATGTGTGAGGCTAACGTGTATGTAATGTGTGTAGTGTATTCTCACAGCTTAAATTGAGTATTCCAGGGGCCCGATTTGGAGCATAAATCATTTCATACCGTTCGACACCCGCAAGTCCTCATAGGTCCAGTTGAAAACCAGCGTCAGACACTAGTTGTCTGGCATAATGCTGAACTGGACCTATTTGGCGCAACCTTTTGTTACTTTTTTTTTATTTCTATGTGTATGTATGGCTTGTGTCAATAAATAATTTTTCTTTCTGTCTTTCTTTAGGTTCCGGATCAACCACAGGAACCGGATCAACCACAGGAACTGGATCAACCACAGGTTCCTCATCAACCACAGGTTCTGGATCAACCACAGGAACCGGATCAACCACATCTTCCGGATCAACCACAGGTTCCGGATCAACAACAGGTTCCGGCTCAACCACAGGTTCCGCTTCTACATCAACCACGAAGACTGTAACTGAAGGTGGTTCCCAAACCAGCTCCGGAACAACCAAAACAACCGGATCAACCACAGGAACCGGATCAACCTCAGGTTCCGGCTCAACCACAGGTTCCGGATCAACCACAGGTTCCTCATCTACAACAGGTTCCGGATCAACCACAGGTTCCTCATCAACCACAGGTTCCGGCTCAACCACAGGTTCCTCATCAACCACAGGTTCCGGATCAACCACAGGAAGTGGATCAACCACAGGTTCCGGATCAACCACAGCAACTGGATCTACCACAGGTTCCTCATCTACAACAGGTTCCGGATCAACCACAGGTTCCTCATCAACCACAGGTTCCGGCTCAACCACTGGTTCCTCATCAACCACAGGTTCCGGATCTACATCAACCACGAAGACTGTAACTGAAGGTGGTTCCCAAACCAGCTCCGGAACAACCAAAACAACCGGCTCAACCACATCTTCTGGATCAACCACAGGTTCCGGCTCAACCACAGGTTCCGGATCAACCACAGGAACCGGATCAAGCACAGGAACCGGATCAAGCACAGGAACCGGATCAGCCACAGGAACCGGATCTACATCAACCACGAAGACTGTAACTGAAGGTGGTTCCCAAACCAGCTCCGGAACAACCAAAACAACCGGATCAACCACATCTTCTGGATCAACCACAGGTTCCGGCTCAACCACAGGAACCGGATCTAGCACAGGAACCGGATCAAGCACAGGAACCGGATCAGCCACAGGTTCCGGATCAGCCACAGGTTCAGGATCAGCCACAGGTTCAGGATCAGCCACAGGTTCCGGATCAGCCACAGGTTCCTCATCTACAACAGGTTCCGGATCAACCACAGGTTCCTCATCAACCACAGGTTCCGGATCAACCACAGGAAGTGGATCAACCACAGGTTCCGGATCAACCACAGGAACTGGATCTACCACAGGTTCCTCATCTACAACAGGTTCCGGATCAACCACAGGTTCCTCATCAACCACAGGTTCCGGCTCAACCACTGGTTCCTCATCAACCACAGGTTCCGGATCAACCACAGGAAGTGGATCAACCACAGGTTCCGGATCAACCACAGGAACTGGATCTAGCACATCTTCCGGATCAGGAACTGGATCAACCACATCTTCTGGATCAACCACAGGCTCCGGATCAACCACAGGCTCCTCATCAAATACAGGATCCTCATCAGCCACAGGTTCCGGATCAGCTAACTCTGGTACAGGTTCAAATAACGGCTATGGAGATGAATATACAAAGATTTCATCAACCAACGAAAGTAGCGATTTCTCAGACGGCTCAGAAGACAGCTATAATCAGAAGAAAGTAGAAAATGGCAAGACAATCGAAGCTTCTGGCTCTAAAGTGGAAGAATCAGAAGGTAACTCAGCCTCTTCATCTTACTCAGAAGAGAGGAAGAACCGTGATGGATCCTACTCTAAGGTAGAGAAGAAATCGTCGAATGATGCTGAGAGTAACAGTAGTGTAGCTGATGAAAGCAAATCGGAGACCAGCTCTGATGGCTCTTTCCACTCTCAGAAGCATCACCACGTCAGTCATTCTTCAAAGAAGAGTAGCTCAGACAGTAGCTATTCTTACTCGTCAAATTAAAGAGTTAAAGGTACTTGAAGGCAATGATGAATTGTATTTTAGGTAGTAAGTTTTAGAAATATAGGTGATGCATTTGAATCGGTTTTTGTTTTATTATTTTTCTACCCTATATCTATGTATTGTTTTATCATATCTATTATACAGAGTGTATACCTAATCACATTAAATTAAAAACTATATAGTAAACTGGTAAATATACAATGTCGATAAGCACAAAGAAAAAAATAAAATACGTAAAAATAAAGAAATAATTTTCCAAACAAAGTAAATAGAGCTAAAATGTGTGAGAATTAGAACACCATATAAGAGTCGGTCATTACAAACAACGAAAATTCTCCCTTGAAAACAGCTATCAACTGCTCAAAACATTCGATACTCGTTCGAAGTTCGTCTCTGCTTTACACATGATAATTGTAAATTATAAAAACGGAAAATACTCCTGTGGCTAAACCTCTGAATGGATTAGGTTTATTTTTTACAATTAGCCATAGAATATCACAAAGTATATGTGACAGGATTTAATGTGATTAGGTACGACACACCCTGTATATATTCTGAAAACTATATACTTAACTACTGTGGCCGATAATCGGCTAGGAGGGCATTATCCTATCTATACTTCCTCGAGGCAATTTCTAAGTTTTTACTTTCTGGGTAAATCTTGGATACCAATGACCGAATAGGAGTACGCACACACTGAAAACTTTTAGTAGGCTGATAGTTTGAGTTCGTAAATCAGTACGCAACGATCATGTTTTTAGCCGGTATCAGATTGAAAAAGATTTGATTCACGCTTTTTTTTTAAAAAAACAGTAAACAGTGAAAAAAGTCAGAGATCTATAGAGTAGTTATTATAAAATGATGTAAGTACTTTTTCTCGTAACAGACAAACTGTAGCATACTTATTTTACTCGTTGATATTGAAGCATTCCAACAGTGAAAGAATTTTTCAAATCGTTTTTGTACTTTTAGAGCACTTATTGTCTATACTAATATTATAAAGAGGAAAACTTTGTTTGTTTGTTTGGTTGTAATGGATAAACTCAAAAACTACTGGACCGATTTAAAATATTCTTTCACTATTAGAAAACTATATTATCTGCGAGTAACATAGGCTATATTTTATCCCGGTGCGGGCAGTAGCTCCCACGGGACGCGGGTGAAACCGCGGGAAAACGGCTAGTATTATATGAGCATACAATACAAAATTTCCTCTATATAATATTATTATACTGTAGAAGA
This sequence comes from Helicoverpa zea, assembly GCF_022581195.2. Taxonomy (NCBI): domain Eukaryota; kingdom Metazoa; phylum Arthropoda; class Insecta; order Lepidoptera; family Noctuidae; genus Helicoverpa; species Helicoverpa zea. The sequence continues at coordinate 5,070,454 of NC_061481.1, read as the reverse complement.
CATAACACCCAGACCAAAGTCAACAAAAATTTTCATCACACAAATATTCACTATACCGGGAATCGAACCCTAGACACTTAGTTCCGCAGTCAAACAAGACCAACAGGATCATATACATACATTTTAACCCTCTCAATGGTCATAAGCTATCAAATCTAACTATATGGGCTTAGTTTGACCCTTCATATAAGTAAGACGATATTACAAGTGATGGGTTTGGTCATTTTAAGGGTACAATATACCCCAAGATTTTATGAGCCGTGTAACTAGAACCATTAGAGTAGCCACACACTGCAAAGTTTTAGTCGGCCGATAGTTTGTAGATAGCTCATAAATCAGTATGAAGATGAATGGTAGTACGCACATTACAAAGATCTGCAGCCTTACTTATAAACGTGAATTAAATATAAGTAATACTTAAGGGCTGCTTAACAAAATTCTTACTTATAAACGTTGCTTAATCATGTCTTAACTAACATTTAATCAATGCTTAAGACTTTAAGTAGTGATTATAAGTTCGGCCATTCAGAGAATGCGTTCCTGACACGTCGCGATTGAACTGACGACGTAACTTTGCAATGGCGTTGCAGTTACGATAAAAATATTTTTGCTGGTTGTTTACCGTTTTAACAATTGAGGAGCATTAAAACAACATTATTATATCAATAATCAATGAATGTAGTTACGTCGTCAGTTCAATCGCGACGTGTCAGGAACGCATTCTCTGAATGGCCGAACTATAGTTAAAACGTTGCTTAGAAGGTGATTAGAGATTTTATAAGTAAGGGGGCTGGTATTTAGCCGGTATCAGACCGACTGAAGAGTTTGATTGGAATCAAGACTTTCTTTAAAAAACGGGTCAATTGTCGGCCGACTGTTTAGTCTGCAGTTTTTGGGTGCTCTCAGGTGTTCAGGGTGGCTTTCAGTCTAATTCTATTCTCCACTTGTCTTTAAAAACTCAGTATTAAAAATAAAAATGTGGCTAAGCAGTAGTTTAATTGTTTAATATTTAGGTATTTGTGTAAAAGGTCCTGTCAAGATTGTCTACCTTTAGTTAAGTGCCTATTTAAATGTACTTAGCAATCATCATCTGCCTAGCCTTTTCCCAAAAATTTCTCCTCCACCTAAAGGTTGACTGGTAGAGAACGCCTATGGCGTTAAGTCCGCCTTTGTACATTGTTTTTTTTTTTTAATGTGTGCAAAAACTGTAATAAAAAAATAAAATAAAAATATTAGGGTAGTTTTCCCCTCTTACCCGATGCAGCTGAGTACTCGTATTTGTATGTTTACGGACTGTCTAAAAGAGTTCCATTTTAACTACGGAACCCCAAAAAAGATGTTTTATAAAACATCAAGAAAGTCTGTTTAAAAATTCAGTAGGCGACCGCTTCCTTTTCCTATTGATTTAACAAAGATACTTCATGAATACTAATGAACGAAGAAACGAGAAAAATTAAAGAAAACAATTGAAAAATCAGCTTTTCACTGATTTTTGACTGCTTGTAATTAATTTCTCTATTATTATACTTCGGCCGTTCAGAGAATGCGTTCCTGACACCTATCAGTTAGTCACGACTAGTGATGGGCACAACATAACACTGAGTTCGTTACCGTTCCTTCAAAATGAACCGCCGCATTATTTTAAGATTATTTTCGTTTTAAATTGGCGGAATCATTTGTTTTATATTTTAGTTATTTAAGTGGAAACCAAAAAAAGGTAATATTCATATAATAAAATTGTTTTATTTATTCTTTGTTACAAGTACATTGAATTGAATGTGCGAACAGAATATTAATCAGACTCCGATTTGCTTGAGGAGGTGGTGTCTTCATCATCATCTTCGCCTACATGTATAATTATATTATTATCAATAACAGAATCAATCCTGATATCTCGGTCTAACAAAAGCCGGGTAATCAAATAAAAACAGATCGAAAACACTTGAAAAACGTGGTCTATGCGCACGAAACGACAACGGACGACTGTTTTAGCGTCACAAAATGGCGGCCCATAACGCCATTTGGGGTTACCATTTTTAATCTAAGTATAAAAATGCGGTTTGGTCATAGTTTTATTTTTATTTTTCATAAAAGTTATAATTAAGTCTTATAGTCCATTATTTTCCAATTCTTAAAAAGAAAATCAAAACGTATTATTTTATATTATAACTGTATAAGAACAGATTACGATACTTGCCTGTTATTTTTAGCACAGCACTACAAAATATAAACCGCTGACATAACCTTGTAATAGCGCAGTATAGATTTAGAAAAATATTGTTTACCAAGTTATTTGACACTCAGTTTGGCACAAAATTATAACATTCATTGATTATTGATATAATAATGTTGTTTTAATGCTCCTCAATTGTTAAAACGGTAAACAACCAGCAAAAATATTTTTATCGTAACTGCAACGCCATTGCAAAGTTACGTCGTCAGTTCAATCGCGACGTGTCAGGAACGCATTCTCTGAATGGCCGAACTATAGTAATTGTTTTTTCCGCCTGTCATCAAGCTGAAAGTGAGATATATGTAAGTTTCTTAAAAATGATTTGGGTCCTAAATCGCTCTGGAACTCGATGTCTTCAGGCCAGTAAAATTTTGCTGACCGATTTCCGACTTTCAGACAGAACTTCCGAGTTTTTAAATTCATGTATATTTTGAGTATCGGAATTTTTTGAAAATCAAACTTTTATTGAACTGTCGAACTGTAACTGAGTTGATGCTATCAGATAAGGCAGTCGCTCCTTGTGGCACACTGGTACTCAGCTGCATCCGGTTAGACTGGAAGCCAACCCAACATAGTTGGGAAAAGGCTCGGGATTTAACTTAATACAGTTCAAACTATGCACTAAAATTCACACGAATATCATCAAAATCTTAGTCCGCCATTTTGTTCAGTCTAGACAATGAAATAATTTAGATTTTCAGAGACGTAGGCGTGGTTTCAGACCCCGCCTACTAAAAGCTCCGCCTACCCCTAAATCTGTCTTCGAAGCTTAGTTGAGAACGCGACTTCATGAGAAAAGCACGTGCTGAAATTTTCTCCGTAGTTTTTAAACCAATTTTATGAAATAACTATGTAATTGTCAATAGTTTTGCAACAAAAAATACACAGTGATTTTGGATTTAATTGACAGATTTTTTCAGTGTTGTTTTTTGTCTTGTTTTTTCAATTGTTTTTTCGCTTGTTTGTTTGTTTACAAACAGAGGTCACGTGCTTTCAAGGTTGTAAAGGTTGTTGACCTTTGATGTAAATGAGAGTTACGGATCAAGTTTTTGGTGAAAAAAATTACAAAATTTTCGCTGAAAAAGTGTTGTGTTCAATTAACTGGAATTGTGTACATTGATTTGTGAAAACATTTACGTGGACTTTTTTGAAAAACTGTGAATTCTGTGTTTTGAAAAGAAAAGTGCTTATGTGTTATAAATAAACAGTTAGATGAATTAAAATAGACATTAGTTAAAAAATAATGGACAAAACTATCGTTTTTTAATGGACTTAGAATTGATAATTATGTAACTAATTAAAAGGACAAATAATATTCTTGTTGGTAAACAAGCTTTTTAAAAAATAAATAAAAAATATAATTTCATCCAAAATATTTAAAAGTTGATAAATTGTAGTGTTTCTTATTAATAATACTTTTGAATTTGGACAAAATATTATCTTTAAAACTTAACACACAACCAAAAAAAAAAATGGACAAATCAACGAACTTTCAATAACGTTTGTCTAAAACCCGATAAAAAAAAATACCAAATTGGATTCAACAAGGCCTTTTGAGGCCCTTCCAGGGGCCTCAAACCAAAAACCAAAAGCAACAAAAACTCTGCTCGTACACCCATTCATATCGGGCAATTCACAAAATAACCAACTGACAGAAAACAGTGAAAAACCAAAAACCTATTTACTAGAAACACCGAAAGACTTGAAACGGCGTCAACCATTACTAGAATTACCCGGAGAATTTAGTAAAAAACCGAAACTATTCAAAGAAGTCGAGAAAACTAATGAAAGTGATATGAAAAATAATAATGAAAGTGGCGTAAAAAGTGAGAATAGTGTGAAAAAGTGTCACTGTTGCTGTGGTTGTGGAGAAAGTGAGAAGTCGGTCAAACTGATTATAGCTAACGCCATGATGCCGGGAATTTTTGGGCACGTGCCGGCTATACCGTATATTGTTAAAGGCAAACTTGATAAGGTAAGTGGAAGATTTTTCTATATACTTTTTTCAGGGATATATGTCGGTACTTTCAATGTTTAACAGTGAAAGTAGTTTATTACTATAAATAATGATACCAAAAAGATTAAATAAATTAAAATCAACTTTCATAAGTCATAATATCTTGTGAAAAGAAAACGCTACAAACCACATCACTACATAGCATAAAACAAAGTCGCTTTTTCTGCCTCTATATGCTCCCTATGTATGCTTAAATCTTTAAAACTACGCAACGGATTTTTATACGGTTGTGTTTTAATAGTCAGAGTGATTAAAGAGGAAGGTTTGTATTTATAACAACATACATTCAATAAAATTGTGGGGAACTACTGAAATGGGTGGGTCAGCGCTGAAAACCAGCGCTGTTGTCTCGTGCCTGCGTGTGCGAGACACAGCATTATGCTGAGCGTTGCCCCTTTTCACGCATAAGTGACGCAGCTGCAGCGCTTTTCTTTTTTGTTTCACTGTTTGTTTTGTCCATTGTTTTAATTGTTTGTATTTGTGTGTGTTTGTTTTCTGCGTCATTTGTGTGTTAAATAAATGGTTTTTCTTTCTTTCTTTCTTAAATAATATACCCCTGCAAAGCCGGGGCGGGTCGCTAGTTATAAATAGATAGATAGATTTATCTATCTGCATAGAATGTAGGTAATTACATAATTAGATGTTATGATTTTTTTTTTGGTAAATACTGAAAAGCAAAATACACATAATTATGTAAAGATAGATACTTTAAAGCTACGATTTTATTATATTTACATGCTATATACAAACTTAAGTAACAAATACACAATTAATAACTACAAAATTGCATCAAAAAACTCCTCATCGCTGGCCACCGGGAGTGTACCCAAGAGGCTGGCAGCGTTTTAGCGTACTTTTTGACCAAAATAAAAACCAGCCTTAGGGTCACTTGAAGTCTGCCGGGGCTGCGGGTTGTTCGAAAGAGATACCGCGGCCCTGGTACATAAAAGGCCTATGACGGAACACGACGGTTTTTAGTCAGTAAGAGTCTGACACCCCCTCACCGCTGCTAACCCACACCGGGAGGGGTCATTTGATGATTTTTGACGTCGGAAAAAAAAAAAAAAAGGTTCACTTGAAGTGCTAGCAAGCCGCAAAGCTTCAGGTGACAGTTTTTTTATTTGTTTCAATTGATTTACTCCTTTTCGGAAGTCATTTTTGAATTTCCTCTTCTTCGAAAACCATAATTAGGTTTCACAGACACATTTCGTTAAAACAGAAATTACTAAATTTAAGTATTTTTTCCAAACATATTAAGTATATCGAAATCGATTAAAATTAGGGTTATATTTTTTTCAAAACCAAATAAAAAACTATAGCCACTTACATGTCTACACCCCTTACCCTCACGCGTAACACAAGACGCAACCCTTAAGGAAATGACCGCAGTGTAACCGGGTACGCGGGTAATGCTCACCGGTTACCCGGGTAATGCCCGCTTATCCGGTTGCTCGTAAATCCGTCAGGTTGTCAGCAAGCTTGTTTAAGTTTAACTTTATCGTTATTTATTGGTTTAGGTTAGTTTTTGATGGTTTTCTTTTAACGGAAGAAATTGTTGAAAAAGATACTTGGGGTAAGAAAATGTCTGGAACCAAAAACTTAAAAAACTCAATTTATTCATGTTTATGAGCTATTATCTCTTGTCTAGCAGAATCAATCTTCAGTCTAACAAATACTGCCTGAAAATCGCATCAAAATTGATTCAGTTAGGCGTGAGATAGTCGCGCATAAACATACGTACAGATCCTCTATAAAAAAATAGCCAATACACGATTTTTTATTGTCATCTATAAAATATTTTTCTAACCATCTATTTTTTAAATATTGAAGTGTTTACTTTTTAAATATAATCAATAAACCAGGCATACAATTTGATCTTAGAATAGCTACTAGGTACTAATTTTCTTAGTTAATTTCATGAGCCCCAAATCCAAATTAGACTGTCTATCAAAAATTCTTAACTACCTATATGTTGTTCAGTATATTACACCGTAAATAATACCTATAGCTTTCCTCGTTAAATGGGCTATCAACAACTGAAAGAATTTTTCGAATCAGTCTCATAGTTACTGAGATAAGCGAGTTCAACCAGACATCATACTTAAACTACGCACATCTTTCTTTAAAACCTGCAGAATTCTAAAAAAAAGCACATTTAAATACAACAGACAATATGTAAACACACAATATGTAAATTAATACAAGATATATTCGAGTATTCACATTTTATATGCGCTATAAATTGTTGCGGACCCCTAATTTTATTCATGGACTTTTTACGCGGGATTGGGCACCTGCTTAGATTATTTAAATTTCTGGAGCCGCCATAGGAGGGACTCGTGGCTAAGTTACAGTGACTCGGATTGAGACATTATAAGTGTTTCTGTGAATGGGTATATGTCATGATGACTATAGAGGTATATAATCATCATCATCATCTCAGCCATGGGACGTCCACTGATGAACATAGGCCTCCCCCTTAGATCTCCACAGATACCTGTTGGAGGCGACCTGCATCCAGCGTCTTCCGGCGACCTTTATAAGGTCGTCTGTCCACCTTGTTGGTGGACGTCATACGCTGCGCTTGCTAGTCCGTGGTCTCCACTCCAAAACTTTTCGAGGTATGTATGTACATTTGGACTATATTGTCATGACGAGTTCCTCCGTGTTTCGGAAGGCACGTTAAATTGGTGGGTCCCGGCTGTCATTTGAACATCTTTGGCGGTGGTTACGGGTAGTCACAAGCCAGTAAGGTTGACAATCTGTCCTAACAAGGGCCACAAGGGGTATGAGGTTTTCAAGGTAACTGGATTGAGGTGATCAAATGTGTAGTCGCTTTATATGGCACATTGGTAGTCATCTACATATTAACGAGTACTAGTTATTTTCCGCAATTTCACCTTTGCCCTGGGAAAACTTTTTCCTGGTACTCGGACAAAATATAGCCTATGTAACTTAAGGATAGTCTAGCTTCGCAACAGTGAAATAATTTTTCAAATTGGTTCAGTGATGTCGGAGCCTTTATGGCACAAACAAAAAAAATATTCCCATTTATTATATTACTATAGATGAGTGGTACTCTCATACTTTTAGAAGAAGGCATGACATGGCGTCTCCAGTTGGTTGTATGATCTAAGAGCACCCCTGCTATGGTATATACCAGACTAAGCCACCGGTTTTACCCGCGTTTCATGATTATTGTCAAGATAAAAGTAATCTTACCACTTACAATCAATACAAAACTTGATCTCATCATCTGCATAGCCTTTTCCCAACTATGTTGGGGTCGGCTTCCAGTCTAACCGCATGCAGCTTAGTATCAGTGTGCCACAAGGAACGACTGCCCATCTTACCTTCTCATACATTGCAACCCGATAGGTCCCCTTCGGCCCGGCTTCGTTTGTAAGAATTTCTGACTTCTGACTACCCGTAACGACTGTCAAAGATGCAATAAAGAGTACCAGAAAAAAATATGTTTTAACAAAATCGTGAATTCAAAGTTTTCAGTCGGTCTGATACCGGCTAAATACCTGATCTTTGTAATGTGCGTACTACCATTCATCTTCATAGTTATTTATGAGCCCAAACAAACTTACTGTGCGGGTAATTTTAATAAAATTGATTCATTTAGGATCACAACACAATCAATTGAGTATGTGGCGCCACTTCTTCTTCCCGGCAAAAACACATGGAAGTGGTGAAGGGCGGGCGTTTTGGGGGCTGTCTTATGTTTTCGACGTTCGAAAATAGTGCTGATTTATCAGCCTAATTTGAATAAACGTTTTTGAGTTTGAGCTAGGCTTTTACTTAAAACCCTGTAATGCTTAGCTTACAGCATTCGGTTTAAGTGAATACCAGTGTAAGCGACTACCCCTGATTTATTGCGACGCTAGGGGCTGTTTAATACTAGCTTTATTTCTTGGCTTTGCTTGTTTTTACTGCATTAGGTCTGTATTACTGGAATTACAAAAAAAAATAGGTAGGTAGCCCATATAGATGTTTCATCTCTCGAAAGCGGGCATAGTCGTGTGTGTATATGTCACCGGAAAATAACAAAACTCGTAAGTTGATCAATTTTCTAGGTAGTTGATCAACTCTCGGAAAATAATAAACGGCAATTGAAATGTACTATTTAACGCATTGAATTTTAGCTTATTGGTCAACTTGCGGTACCTAGCCGTAATTTAATAATTAACTATATTGCTACAAGTAAAATCATCCACAAATGGACCAATCATTGCCCAGTGTCCGTCACTTCGTCAAGTCTTAATACACTTTTCTCTGATTGGTCGACAGCTTTCATTATAAGCATTTAGCAAGTGTTTATTCAGAGAGCTTTTAACCAATCAACGTACGATGATTAGACGACAAGACGCCGTAAATTAATTAACTTACTAAAATACATACGTTAAATAGTACATTTTAAATGACGTTTATTATTTTCCGAGAGTTGATCCTGACCTAAAAAATTGATCAACTTACGAGTCTTGTTATTTTCCGGTGACATGTATGAGTTTGAGAGTCGCTTAAAATATTTATTTCAATCAAGCACAGTCTTTGAGAGATTGGTTTTGACTTGACTTGGAATCCGAACGTCTCGTTAATTCTAGTAACTCATTACGACTACCGTACTTTGCTTGAGCTACAAGAAGGCTCTTTTGTCCGCCCTAAAATCAGAAAAATATGGATCCAACTATTCTTACGCCCTTGGAGCAGCGCTCGCGTCAGTAAACCGGTTTCGCCGGTATACCGTGCCTACTATGACGACTGTGACCGTACAATCGGTTACAAAATATCTTTCGATCATCATCCTCCGAGCCTTTTTCCCAAACTATGTTGGGGTCGGCTTCCAGCCTAACCGGATTCAGCTGAGTACCAGTGCTTTACAAGAAGCGACTGCCTATCTGACCTCCTCAACCCAGTTACCCGGGCAACCCAATACCCCTAGGTTAGACTGGTGTCAGACTTACTGGCTTCTGACTACCCGTAACGACTGCCAAGGATGTTCAATGACAGCCGGGACCTACAGTTTAACGTGCCATCCGAAACACAGTCATTGGTGTCTAAGATATACTTAGAAAGTACATACAGACTTAGAAAAGTTGCATTGGTACTTGCCTGACCTGGGATCGAACCCGCGCCCTCATACTTGAGAGATTGGTCCTTTACCCACTAGGCCACCACGACTTTTTATTGAAAATATCTTTCGATATTATCAATTTTTATTTTTTGTACTAAACTAATTACTACTGGATAAAATTCATTCCTGTATACAAGAAACAATATATTAAATCGAACCAAGCGCTGTAGGTTCCTAAGACGACTTCTTACCACTAAACCATACTTTACCTACGTTCTTATAAAGTTTCCAGTAATATATCATTTCAGTAGCTTTAACATGGAATATAAGTGCTTTATAAGTTACTAGCCGTTTTCCCGCGGTTGCGCGCGCGTCCCGTGGGAGCTACTGCCCGCACCGGGATAAAATATAGCCTATGTTACTCGCAGATAATACAGCTTTTTAGTGGTGAAAGAATATTTAAAACCGGTCGAGTAGTTTTTGAGTTTATCCATTACAACCAAACAAACAAACGTACAAAGTTTTCCTCTTTATAATATTAGTATAGATAATTAACGGGTAGGTATATCTTCATAACTCGTACTGTGTAGTCGCGGCACGTAGACAGTATAAAGATCATAAAGTTAAGCAACGCTTAGTGCGGTCAGTCCGTGGATGGGTGACCATCTTGTCACATCATGACGAGTGCTTCCGTGTTTCGGAAACTGTAGATCCCGGCTGTCATTGAACATCCTTGGCAGTCGTTACGGGTAGTCAGAAGCCAGTAGGTCTGACAACTAGTCTTATCAAGGGGTATTGGGTTGCCCGGGTAACTGGGTTGAGGAGGTCAGATAGGGCAGTCGCTCTTTGTAAAACACTTGTACTCAGCTGCATCTGGTTAGACTGGAAGCCGACCCCAACATAGTTGGAAAAAGGCTAAGCATATGATAAAAGATATACCTATATATTACTGAATACTATAAATATACAAATTCAAAAAGTTGCATTGGTACTTGCAGACTCATACACACACGTACTTGAGAGGTTGGTTCTTTACCTTCTTATAAACTTTTCAGTGCCTTAGTAATATATCATTTTAGTAGCTTGAACATGAAATATAAGTGCTTTATAAGTTATATATTAACGGGTATATCTTCATAACTCGTACTGTGTAGTCGCGGCACGTAGCGAGTATAAAGGGTGCGTTCTTACACCTGGGTTGATTAGAGGGTGTTTTGTTTTGGAATTGTAAAAAAATGTTTTTTTTTTTTGTTTAAAATGGATTGAATTTTGAAGTTAAACATGTTTCATGTTATGTTGTAGTTGATTTTTGCCAAAAAATAAAATTTGTTAGCTTGGCAAAAAATATTCTACACTTTTTTTATCGTTTACTAGTTTTTCACCGCAGTTTACGTGCGTCCCCTGAAAACTACTTCTCGTACCCGGAAAAATTACAGCCAATTTTATTCGGTGATAGTGTAACTTCATAGCAGTGAAATAATTTTTCAAACGGGTTCAATAATTCATTAAAAAAAACCCTTAATATAAGTGTTATTAGGGGTCTAATAACACTTACATTAAGGGGTTTTTAATAAGTTTTAATAAGTAAGATTTAATAAGTTATAGGCTTAATCTACTCAATCTGTGGAGATCTAAGGGGGAGGCCTATGTTCAGTAGTGGACGTCCTAAGACTGAGATGACGATGATGATTCTACTCAATTACTTTTAACCTATTTCCAAAGATGAGGTACTCAATTGTGGCTCTTTCCATACCTTATTTTATTTTTTTATTTATTGTCCTTTTTGCACACATTTTACAAAAAAAAAAAATACTATGTCATTCATGGCAGGAAATTTTATTTAAAAAAAATCTATGTTTTTTTTTAACTCTAAGATCTTCCATTTGATGTGAACCCCCTGTATATGAAGTGGTGTCGGAAGCTTCACACGCAACTTTATAGCGAAAACGTGAGGGCGCGTTGTATTGCAGTTTATAAAGTTAAGAAAAGTACAGATTTGGACTTAAGCTAGTTTTTTTTAAACAAATAGTGACAACAAGAACAGAAAGAAATGACTTCATTATTAAACCGACTTCCGAAACAGTATTATTTTTATATTCTTACGTGGCCTATTAAAAACAGGTAATAAGTTTTTATTTTGCATCGGTTTAAAGGTCGATTTTTTTAAATCTTTAACAACTAACTTCAACTTGAGACGTCCAAAAACACACAAAAAAATACAATTTGAAAATCCACATAAAGAACCTCCCTTTTTTGGTAAAAAAAACTTTTCGGTATTTTTTTATATAACACCCTGCCTTCTATTTGGCATGAATCCTCCTGTATATGAAGTGGTGTCGGAAGCTACACACGCAACTTTATAGCGAAGACGTGAGAGCACGTTGTATTGCACTTTATAAACTTAAGAAAAGCACAGATTTGGGGTTAAGCAAGTGTTTTTGAGATTTTTTTTTGAAAAAAACAGTTATTTAAAAGATGTTTTTTTTACGTTAGTTTGAAATTTTAATATATATATATCGGCCGAACCCGATTTTAGGACAAACCAGTTTTGCCTAGGCTCAACTAGTTCTTCCTATAGGCGTTAGGATTAACTAGTAGAGCCTAGTCCAAACTAATTTGTCCTAAGCCCGATAGGACGGACCAGTTTAGGCTAGGCAAAACTAGTTGATCCTGATATAAGTACGCACACTCTAGGATAAACTGGTATAGCCTAGTCAAAACATATACATATCTACTAATAACGTATTTAGTTAATTTAAAAAAATACTTACCTATTATTTGTTACTTTGCTACATATATGTAGTATGATTGTTCGTATTATCAATTTATCCATAACGACGAATCATTATAGTTTAATAAAGATGATTATTTTTCTAAACACGGAGTAGTTTATTTAGTTCATCTATTTATTTAGACTTTTAGATATGTATATGTTTTGACTAGGCTATACCAGTTTATCCTAGAGTGTGCGTACTTATATCAGGATCAACTAGTTTTGCCTAGCCTAAACTGGTCCGTCCTATCGGGCTTAGGACAAATTAGTTTGGACTAGGCTCTACTAGTTAATCCTAACGCCTATAGGAAGAACTAGTTGAGCCTAGGCAAAACTGGTTTGTCCTAAAATCGGGTTCGGCCGGTAACATATATATATAAATGAAACCCGCTTTCCGTTGTCACAACATAACATGAAAACGACTTGACCGATTTGGCTGAAAATTAGAGGGGAGGTAACTTAGACCCGGGAGATATTTATTTTAGGATAGTTTTTGTCACCATCCGGCTACGGGACGCGGGTGAAACCGCGGGCGAAAGCTAGTTTTTATTAAAAATCTTGTATTTATTAAAATAACGTAATATTTATTACTTAGTCTAGTAGTTCCGTGTTACTCCTAAGTCCGACATCACGAGGGAACCACTTTCCGCATCCGGATAAATAGCTTCGATGAGAATGAAATGATTAGTACACAGATAATCTAATAACGCATAAGAAACTAGTCTTTACCCGATTTCAGAAAAACTTACTTCCGTGACGTAGCTGAAACTGCGGGGTATTGCTATTTTTTCTTAACAATCCGACAATTTTAACATAAGAAAAAGTTAATAAAATAAACAAATAATAGGTCTTTACCTATGAAATTGCCGTTTTGTATGAAAAAATTTAAACGTATTTTTTTTTTCATGTATTTTTTATTTGTATTTATCAAAGTAATTACCCATGCAATCAATGTTTCTTTTCCAACGCAGTGGCAGTAAATCGATGTCCTTCTTAAAGAAATTAGCTGGATGGGAGGCAACCATTTATTCAAAGGCATTTTTTACTGCCTCTCGGGTACTGAATTTTTTACCCGACAAAAACTTATCCAAATTCTGGAAAAAGTTGTAGTGTGTGGGCGCAAGGTCTGGTGACTGGCGGACGACGGAAAAAATCATTCATTTGTGTGTCTGTTGAGCAGTGCAAGGCACGTCTCGACGCGTACTTTGCGCTAGTGTTCATTGAGTTCGTGGGACACCCATTTGTTAAGCTTTTTTACCTTGCCAATTTGACGCAAATGGATCAATATTGTTTTGACGCTAACGTCGAAAGCTTTAGCCGTAGATTGTGTATCATCAGCTTCCACAATCGCCTTTAATTCATCGTTGTCGACCAAAGTCTTCGGTTCAACTTTCAGGTCAAAATTTCCAAAACGGAAGCGAGCACACCAATAACAGGTGGTGTGTCAGTTAGCAGTGTTAGCTCCGTAAACGTCGTTGATGTTACGTGCCGCTTGTGCCGCGTTGCTACACCACGGTAGTCATATTCCATAGTTACTTGATTTTTTAACGTATCCACGATGAAGAAGATTGAAATGCGATGACAATGTAGCACTAATCAATAAACTAATGACTACTTTTGGAAGATGAATTCCATGGTTTTTTAATAAGATTAATTTAATGAATTACAATTCTTGGCCAAACAAAAAATATTACGATTTGAAATGGCCATAACCGCAGATTGGCAATTTCATAGGTAAAGACCTTATATAACTGGAAAAGACAAACTTAGGTACCTGGGAACCGGAAAGTGGACGGGAAAGAAATCTGCCGACGACGGGGCACTCGATGCCGGCCAGCGGGAAACTTCCTCCGCATTTGCTTAAGTAATGTCATTCCACGAGTCCGGGTGATATAGTTATCGGCACGAATCTTGAGCTCTGACCTACACATGCGCAAAAGTGATTTATTAGCAAAGAACCAATCCCTTGTGACGGTTATGGCGCGATGCACTGCGGGCCAATCACCGCTTTAGCCCGCCCCCGCGCCTCACTTCATACCACAAAAGGGACCCAATAAATTACTTCTGCGCAGGCGAAGGTCAGAGCTCAAGATTCGTGCCGATAACTATACAGGCACTAACGGTCAGCACTTCTAGCAAGGTTTTTACATGTTTTTTTAATTGGTTTTGATCACGCGACGAACCGCGGGCGATACCAATTTTTTTGACAGACCGAAGTGAAAAAAAAAACAAAAGCGAAACCCGTCATGGCAGGACAAATAAAAAAGAAAGAAATGAGGACATGACCAAGAAGTCTGAACAATAACAATGTTTATTAGATTAAATAAAGACTAGACATAGCTTTGTTATACGTATATTCAATAACAATTCTTCGTTTACAGTTAATTTCAATTATCTATCCATCTGTTGATTTGCATACCAAAGATAGGAATTTGACATAACATGTACGAGGCTTTTTTTTTAACGACGTCAAAAATCATCAAATGACCCCTCCCGCTGTGGGTTAGCAGCGGTGAGGGAGTGTCAGACTCTTACTGACTAAAAACCGTCGTGTTCCGTCATAGGCCTTTTATGTACCAGGGCCGCGGTAATCCTTTCGAACAACCCGCAGCCTAATGCAGCAGGATAATGTCAACTTTCTATCTCTAGTAAGCAAAACAAAAGATAGATAGCTTATTGAAAGTAGCAGTTAGTAAATAAATCACAGGTTTGTTTATCCGCGAGAGAATGGAGCCAGTGGGTTTGTCACCAGGTGGAATATTCCAGAATTTCTGAAAGGAAAAGAATAATAATTATGTAATTATGACATAATAGCAACCGAGTTCGAAAATAATTCAGTGTTTGATCGTGAATGCAGTTTTCAGAAAAGTATTTAGATGCAGTAGTACAGTAGTTGCATGCAAGACGACCTCAATGGCGCAATGGTCACCATGCCGGACTGCCGAACCTGAGGTCCCGGGTTCGATTCCCGGTTCGGTCGACATTTGTGTGATGAGCATGCTTGTTGGCCGTGGTCTGGGTGTTATAATATGTATTTATATGTAGTTTATCAGTTGTGTTGGCACCCATAACACAAGTTAATTAATAACTTACCATGGGGCTAACCGACCGTGTGTGAAAAAGTGTCCCGACATTATTTATTTATATTTATATTTAAGAGTTTATACTTTAGCCGACTTCAAAGCGAAGATGTTCTTAGTTTGACCCGAATATTTATGATCGCGACGGCTTTTACTTAGCTACGACCTCCTCTTTCCATATTAGTAATTTTATCGCTGTGATTTGAACAATTTTGCCAGTCATTACGGGTAGTCAGAAGCCAGTAAGCCTGACAACCAGTCTTCCCAAGGGGTATTGGGTTGCCCGGATAACTGTGTTGAACAGGTCAGATAGGCAGTCCATCCTTGTAAGGCATTGGTACTCAGCTGCATCCAGTTAGACTGGAAGATGACCCCAACATAGTTGGGAAAAGGTTCGGGAGATGATGACGGCTCAAGAGATGAAGACTTACCCAGTCTTAGGCTCCAGACCTCCCAATCTCAGGGTGCCACTAGCATTACAGGTACCAGATAACGCTTGGTTGAGGTTCGCACATCTACGCCCGGTGAAGCCTCCAGTACGTAGTGATTCTCCGAGGTAGTAGTATGACCTGGAATGAGGATGTCGGTGTTAGGTTCCAAGTCAATACTCAATTTTCAATAGAATCAGAGGCCGTCAGGCGGGTTTGACAGAATTGACAACTAGTGTTTGTAAGGTGATTAATCCTGCGTCTTGAAAACAACACTATGTTCTCAGTTTTTTTTTGACGCTAGCGAACGTTGCTTTAAAGAAATCAAATCACCCTTAAATCAACCACAACAAAGTGCTTTGAATAAAGAAAAAAATACGTGTGGCACTCGGGGAATGTATTTAATAAGTTCCGTCATTCATCAATCGTGATAGATTTCGGCTCCTGAAAAAATACATATTTTTGTTTTCAAATCGTTATTTTAAGTACCTACAATACAAAAATTATATACATGCAGAGTGTGTCGTACCTAATCACATTAAATTCAATACGTTAATATATGTCGATTAGCACAAAGAAAAAAAAAATTTAAAAAAAAAGTACGTGTGGCACTCGGGGACTGCCGCGGTAAAGCTATTGCATAGCATTCTGTATCAACTTATGCAATTATAATTATTTATTTATACCGTTCACTGTTGTAGATAAATACTTATACACCTATATATTTTCTCACAAACAGCTGATTACGTATTCGTCCGATTTCGGAGCAGCTCGTCTCGATTCGGGCGAGTTCCGTAAAGTCGTACAATACGTCTAATCGCACGACACACAGCGCCGTGTCGAAGACTGCCGAACTGACACGACGTTAGACGATGCATGGCCTTCAAGCCACACCTCCGTGCCCGTCGGAGTGGGGAGCGTGAGGTTTTTTCGTTACGGAATTTCTGAATTTGGTCCCCGCGCTCAAGGCCTGTGATAGAAGCTATGCAATAGCTTAAAAATATAAGAAAAATAATCCACCTTACATCTTATGGAGTGAGCTAGCAACGTTCGCTAGCGTCAAAAAAAAAACTGTGAACATAGTGTTGTTTGTACCATTTCTTCCCAGAAATATAGGTCAAGGGTGTGGGTTGGGTCTGTCTCCTGTAAGATTTGACGACCGAAGAATGTTTTTGACCTATATTGAATACATACACTTTGACAATATTTATTTCCTCACCTATAATGATGACACAGCGATGTCATGCACCCCGGCATAGTCCTACCCCCGTTGGGGTAGAAGTCCACGTGAGCGAGGGGGTTGAGATACCCAATGTCCCCACCATTAGTGTGGATGACCTCGGTGTAGAGGCCATCAGAGGGACGGAACAGCCAGGCCGTGTCCCAACGGTCGGCGGGGTCGCAACCTAGGAGAAGAAACAAGGTGTAAAGAAAGAAAGAAAGAAACAAACAAAGAAAGATATAAGGAAGGAAAGAAAGAAAGAAAGAAGGAAAGAAAGGAAGAAATAAAGAAAGAAGGAAAGAAAGAAAGAAAGAAAGAGACATTTAGGTATTTGCATAGAACAAAGGTGGTACCAGTTTTTACAAGCGTTAATGGTTCTGCCTTGGCATGCAAATATGTTTACCTGCATAATAGTTTAATTAGTTTATTTTTTTCTAAATCTACTGGTTAACTGGGGAAGTCTGATCATGCTATCTATGAAACGGCTAAAGAATTAAAATTTGTGTTGTTTGAATCGTCTAAAATATTAATTTTATTCTGTGTTTATAAGCATGTAAATGTCGGTCCTGCGCCTGATCTTTCTCCGGTCGTATCGGATTGCCGTCCCTTCGCGCTATGAGAGTGATGGAATAGGGAGTGCACCTGTGTCTGCGCAAATGCTCGTGCACTATCCTATATCCTGCGCAGTTGGCTCTCGTTATATGAGAACAGCCGCCGTAGCTGATAATCGGCTAACAGGACATCATCATACTGACCAGTAACATACCCCACATTGCCAGAGACAGTTCTAGCCATGATACCAGCGCCGTGGCCTCCGACACTGTATCCTACGATGTGGTAGGTGTTAGGAGTAGCTCCTGTGATGCGGTTCAGCCAGGTTATAAAGCGGCCGGCGGCTTGTCCTGGAAGTAGGGTTTGAGGGTGAGAAAGAGAAAAGGGTGCATCTTATATGAGCAAAGCGACGCGATGGGAAAACAAAAAACAATCGATTTCTTTCGAAGTGGTTTCCGTGATTGAATTAGCTTCGGATCGCTTCACATCGCAATAAGATCGATTCTATTTCAATAAGATCGATCTTTCCATTTGATAGGAACTTGATATTGTTTGAATAGGACTAACTGTTATCTATTACGATTATTCCCAATATTCTATCTATTTGTTGATTTACTTTCTAGGGATAGGAATTGATGATGATGATGATGACCATGATGGTACACTCACCAGCTTGGATGGCGCGGGGTCCCCACGCGGAGCCGGCGCTCCAGTCCAGGACTATCACGTTTACGTCACCAGCCGCCAGGAACGCTGGAACAAAACAGTTTGCTAGTTGACAACTATAATCTATATATTAGTAGGCACTTATCTTCGAATTGGGAATTCATCAAATAACCTCTAAGTAAGTCTGACACCAGTCTAACCAAGGGGTATTGGGTTGCCCAGGTAACTGGGTTGAGGAGGTCAGATAGGCAGTCGCTTCTTGTAAAGCACTAGTACTCAGCTGAATCCGGTCAGACTGGAAGCCGACCCCAACATAGTTGGGAAAAAGGCTCGAAGGATGATGAACCTCTCCCGCTGTGAGTGCAGCGTGAGAGTGTCAGAATCTTACTGACTAAACACATCAGGTTCCTTCTTAAGCCCTATATGTACCCGCGCTGAGGTAACTCTTTCGAACAATCCTGCAGCCTCGGCAGACTTGGACCCTCACCTGGCACGAGCACGGTATTGAACCCTGAGGTGACGGAGCCAGCGAAGCCGTGCATCAGCACGACGGTGCGGCGACGCGCGTTAAAGTTCGAGGACGTCACCGTGCCAGCGTTATTCAGGACTAGGGGCTGGCTTATTGAGGGGTTCTGTCTGAAAGAAGGGAGTTAACGGAGTGTAAATAATTTCATAACGAGACGGATAAAAAGCATTAGACTAGATTTCAGCGGAGATTGTTTTTTGATTGGCAACGTTCGTGCGGGTAATTCAGCCATCTGGTTAGATCGGAAGCCGACTACAATATGGTTAAGAAATGGTTAGGTGGATGATTGATGAAGAGAATATTTTACAGTTCAACTACATACAATGACAGGGTTTCTCTACATAGTTTCGTAAAAAACATATGTTCAATTGCTTACAGCGCTCGATTTTTCTGCGTGTTGTAAAACCTAGGTTCTGATGGCAATGTGGCTCGATTTTTCAACTTGGAAATCAGCAAGTGTGAAAAGGCTGTTATTCATTCTCCTGTTTATTAAAAAGTACCATTGCTATGCCATTTTTACATCCTGTATGTATAAATCTTCTATTGAGGCAAAATATTTTAAAAGATTCACTATAAGGACATAATCATAGTCTTCTTATTTTTCATCCTGCTGCGTATTGATCTAAGTAAATAGCAAGTCTACATTAACATACCTGGTAAACAAATGGTATCTATTAGAAGCGTCTGGGTTGTATCTGGCGAGTTTCTCATAGTCGCTCAGCTTCAGCCAGTTGTCGACCAGATGGACGGAGCCGCTGTCATCTTCCATGTAGTCGTAGCGGAGACCTGGTGACCACTTGCCGAGGATTGGGTCATTGGCGGGGTAGGCTGTGGAAGTATATGGTGTTAGTTTTTTTCATATATTAATTCTAAAGAACATTAAAATTGTATGGACAATAAAATTAATTAAATTACGTAGGTACGGCAGTGGTAACTCTCATGCACCTTAACACAATATGTAGTAATAAGTACGATTTTCCTATAAAACTGTTACCATTGACCTGAAGTTGACTGTACTTATCAGTTACAATATTTGGCACGTTAACTTAAATATTATCTAGGTACACAAACATTTTTTGTTTTGTGAATATGTTTAATTAGCTGATTTCCGCGGTTTCACCCGCTTTTGGTTTAATTTCTTGCGTACGTGGACAAAATAAAACCTATATTTATAATAATATCAACAGCTCAACCAACTTGGCTGAAAATTGGTGGTGGATAGTTTGGAACCAAGAGACGGTCCTATTTTTTTCCTTACACATGTGGAAGTGACTTTATCTGTCTATCTGTTGCGCTTTCACGCTGAAACTACTGAACTTATTTAAGAGCCCTGCCTCACTAGGACGCCATGGCGACGTCGCCAGCGGTGCAAGTCTGGCTACCTATGGCATCCAAAGGTCGCCAAGTCGAGTGGCCATGGCGTCTCGACAGTCAATTGTTTACGTCGTCGCTGAAGAAATCGCACGCTGTCTGGCGACCACACTGGCGACTGAGTGAGGGAGGTGCACTTTACCGCGTACAATATAGTGGCAACCGTGGCATCGTCGCCAAGCTGCCAGAGTAGCCAGAAGCCACGTAGGGAACTGTAGCTCGTGGCCACGCCTCCAATTTGGCGACGTTGCCAAGTGAGTTAGGTTCCATACATTTCAATACTAACTGCTTGGATACGTAGCCGGCGACGTCGCCATTGGCGTCCTAATGAGGCAGGGCTCTGGAACTGTAGCTCGTGGCCACGCTTCCAATTTGGCGACGTTGCCAAACCGTCGCCAAGTGAGTTAGGTTCCATACATTTCAATACTAACTGCTTGGATACGTAGCCGGCGACGCCGCCATTGGCGTCCTAGTGAGGCAGGGCTCTAAGAGCCCTGAGAAAGAACAGTTTAATTAATTTAACGTATAACTTTTATCTTGTAAACGGATGGAACCGCAAAGAATTTTAATCAAAATAACTATGTTGGTGACGCAACGATCAATGCGTTCCATGATAATTATTGTATTTCATTGAATAATGACTAGCAACAATTATATGATACGAACAAGTTTACTCGTGCCAAATGCACTTAAATAGAATAAAAATAATTTGAAAGATTAAAAAGTTCGATTATTTATTATGTCTAAGTCGAAGTTATGTTACTAAATTAGCTTTACTGAAAAACAACTATTTTTCAAAATATTTTTGTCATTGTATGGTTCCGTAGCTAACGTTCACGACGAAATACCACAAAGTTTAGCTATATCTGAATAGTGAGAAGAGTTTTCTGCGATAGAGGTTTTTAATGTGTAATTTATTTATAAGGCATGACAGTTTAACTCATAGGGTCCGTTCAGACAGACAGACAGGCTCGGAGAGCAGAGCAAATTCTTAACACGTTGAAAATTGAGTACTTAGTATTTGAAGTAAGGTTTATTTTTGCATGCGCACTGCTTTTGTCACTGGGAATGCTCGAATGCGCTCGGTGTGAAATAATAAGAGTAGCCGACCGGCTCCGATCGTGTACCGTGAATGCTGACATTATTTCGCAGTATATGGCTCCGTTTGCATGCTCTTTAACGCTCGCGCAGCTGATCGGCTCCGGTCTGTGTGAAAAGAAAAATGCGCGCCGATGCTCTCTGACCCGGTCTATCTGAACGGACCCATATACTGGGAAATAATGTCAGCATTCACGGTGGCAAGTATTGGGTGGTTAGACGGATTAGTAATTTAATAATTTGATAATTTGTCAGACATCGACACGAACAACTATGCAAACGCTACTTCAATAACCCAGTTAGACATTTTGCAAAACAACTGTTTTGACAACTCATCGACTACACAATATTTATTTATCTTCCTTTCTATACGTGTATTATCTCAGGTATTGTTAAGCCGATATGGTCTTGATTTCAATTAATAATTATCATTGTAATAATCTGGTTATTAATTACTGTTTGAAACTAGTTTTTCAGACCAATAATAATTAGCTCGTGTATTTTTTTTTTGTTACAAATTATTTTTATTTGCGAGATGTGAGTGTGTGAATAATTATGTGAGAAATCTCTCTCTGTAGGTGCGGCGTGAGGGAGTGTCAGACTCTTACTCAGTAAAGCTCACCCACATGTTCCTATATATTTAAATTACATACATTTAAATATTTATTGTTCTATATCTATATTAAAACTTATGTAGGGAAACATTTTTTTACACGCTTTTTATTAGCTTCACCTGTATGTTTGTAACCGACTTCTTTGGGCGCGATTTTGACCCACTTGAAACGGCCAGATTTCGTTCAAACTTTGTAGATTTATTGAGGACCGATGACAATACAATAATTTGATAAAATAATTCCATTTTTAACCGACTTCCCAAAAAGGAGGAGGTTACACATAAACATCGATTACTCCGAGGTTTATAGACCGATTTACGTGATTATTTTTTTGTTCGACTCGGAATAGCTGCCAGTTGGTCCCATAGTCATCAGGTCAGGATCTGATGATGGAAACCCTGAGAAATCGAGGGCAACCTTCAAAAGTTGTAGGCATACATAGGGTAAAAACTTGACACTCAGGTGTACGCCTAAAAGCACTATTCAACTGTGAAGATTTGGAGCTGACTTGATGATGGAGACCAGAGAGGGTCGAGGGAATTCGACAACTGAATATGTAAACTACCTCGTGTTTGGGCTTAAATTATTTGTATTGACAAGACCTTTGCAACAGTGAAGGTTTGGAGCTGACCTGATGATGGAGACCAGAGAAAGTCGAGGGAACTCGACAACTGAATATGTAAACTACCTCGTGTTTGGGCTTAAATTATTCGTATTGACAAGACCTATGCAACAGTGAAGGTTTGGAGCTGACCTGATGATGGAGACCAGAGAAAGTCGAGGGAACTCGACAATTGAATATGTAAAATACCTCGTTTGGACTTGTATGGATAGTGACAACTATTCATATCACTGTAAAGCTTTAAATAAATAACCTTTTTACAAAAAAATTAAACCGACTTCCCAAAACACTAAAAAGCAATAAAAAAAAACTAATTTTAGGTGCATCGGCCTAGAAGTCGGTGGCAAAATTAACTTAGTAACATCCATTAGACACCGACTTCTAGGCTTTTCAATTTGCAAAATATGATTTTTGTTAATTGATATAATTTTCATCTATAGTCGATAAGGTAAGAAAATTAATTAAAATTTTCTAGAATTTTTCTCTACAGTCGATAAGGCAGGACTCGATGTTAATTTTTATTTCCAATAATTATCTTTAGCAGTTTTCTGTAATATTGACAAATTTTTGTATACTAAAGAGAATTTTAATTCTACAAAACAAATAATAGTTTTAAAACAAACTAAAAAGTAGAAAATAAATAATAGTTTTAAAAAAACTAAAAAAACACGCTTTTTATAGAAAAACGAACCAAAAAATAGAAAATAAATTTTAACGGATTTAAATTAAGAAAACAGTGTTCAAAATTTCAATGAATATAAATTAATAATAGTGTGAATACAAAAAAAAATATTAAAAAAAAGCGTGGGGTGCTTTTTAAGATATTATCGAAATGAAAATCACTGTACTCATATCTGTCAATAAAATATTTATAACTATTGACACCATGCACCCCACGCTTTTTTTAATATTTTTTTTTGTATTCACACTATTATTAATTTATATTCATTGAAATTTTGAACACTGTTTTCTTAATTTAAATCCGTTAAAATTTATTATATACCTACCTGTTCCCTAAAAGCACCGAAAGGACAGGACCGATTTCGAAAAATTCTTTCAGTGTAGTTGGGAAGCTAGACTATACTCGAGTGACATAGGGTAGTATGTACCTATGTTATCCAGTTACAAAAAGCAGTGAAATCGAGGGGGAAAACTTGTAGGTTTACAAATTACGTTATTTAAAGTTAAACACAAAAGTTTATTGAAAAATTGTGTACACAGCTCTAACGAATTAATATTCTCTTTATCACGCTTTTATTAGGTCGTCCTGTATGTATGTAACTATGTAATGGAATCTAAGGTAACCAGTTTAGCCATCTTCCAAGGATCGTAGCGTCATGAACATTGTCAGCTGTATGTAGTTCTGATGACAATACAATAATATGGTACTGTCGAACTGATCTGATGATGGAGCCGGAAGATATGAACTGGAACTTCATGATAGAACATTGCATCATAGCTGTGTTTGGACTTGTTAGAAAAGTCTTGTAACTTTGACAATGATTAGGTTTCAAGGTCTGATGATGCAGCCAGAAGATAGACATTAAAGCGCATGTTTTTCTTGTGTTTTTAAACTACATATTAATTTACTATGAATATACTTTAGTAACTCACCCGCAGCCAAGCCGACAAAAAGAACCAATATGGCCGCCGTTCGCGCCATAGTTGCAATATCAAACTGTGCTGTGGATGATACAACGCATTTTATGTTGTTCATTACTATCATATCTTGGATACGATAATTATCTTATTAAGAGAAAATTTAATTAGGGTTCCATAAAAAAATATTAGTTTTTACGATTGAATCACCGAAAAGAAAAGTTTTAGAAGCTGGTTTCATGAACATTGGTTCTACTTTTAAATAATATTTCTTTATTTATAAAAATAATATTTCTTTATTTCAGTTTTATTTAAAACCTGAAGAAAAGTAAGCTTAATAATTTAAATTGATTAGTATTGGATCATTTTATCCATGATAGATTTTTTCATATCTGAGATCAGCTAGTTTTAGGATACAATAACTTCGGTTGTACAATATTAGTATTGATAGAGAAGTAGAGGAAAATTTCATGAAAATGCATAGATACAGTAGTTTTATCGTGATTTGCTCATGCTCACCACATAATCCTACTAATATTATAAACGCGAAAGTTTGTATGTATGGATGTATGGATGTTTGTTACTCTTTCACGCAAAAACTACTGAATGGATTTTAATGAAACTTTACAATAATATAGCTTATACATCAGAATAACACATAGGCTACAATTTGTAAACATATTGTTCGAAATACTAAACCTGCGCAGACGAAGTCGCGGGCACCAGCTAGTATGTACATACGTACAAAACGTTACAAACTTTCGCTTCACTACATAGTATAAAACAAAGTCGCTTTTTCTGTCCCTGTGTCCCTTTATACGCTTATATCTTCAAAACTACGCTACCGATTTTTTGCGGTTTTTTTAATGGATAGAGTGATTAAAGAGGAGGTTTATATGTATAATAACATCCATTAAATTGTGGAGAAATATTGATATCCCCTGCGAAGCCGGGGCGGGTCGCTAGCTTACAACATTAATAAGATACGGAACACATTGGCCATTCAGACAGGTGTGCACGGCCAATTCACACTTGACATATTTTTCTTCGAGCACTGCAATGCTATTATTATCTGTTTTTAATTTGTTGAAGCCACGTCATAAAGTTAAATCTAAATTAGGAGATAAAACTTTTTATGTTTCAAATATTGCAAAGATAAAATAATTGTGTCTTTACTTTTAATTTTTAACCCCCGACGCAAAAACGACGGGGTGTTATAAGTTTGACGTGTCTGTGTGTGTGTGTGTGTGTGTGTGTGTGTGTATGTGGCATCGTAGCTCCCAAACGGATGATCCGATTGTAATGCGGTTTTTTTTGTTTGAAAGGTATGTCATTCGGGAGTGTTCTTAGCTATGTTTGGTGGAAATCGGTTCAGGTCTTCAAGGTCATCAGCTCGTTTGTTAGGTGTGATAGGAATGTTACACGCTCAGTTTACTTGCAAGCATATGTGGGATCAGAAATTTGAAACACTAATGTCTTCTGGAACGACTGAGCTGGTCTGCTGTTAGGACACGAAGATAGGAGACGTAACCCTGAACTGCCTTTTAGTAAACCCATCGAGTTTGGGCTCGTTGAATTTGTCTTGACTAGCTCTCTTCATTTTTCTAATTGACTAGAACCTGATGCTGGAAATAGGATGTGGCGGATGAAACCCTGGAATGCCGGAATGAAACGGATAAACCGATTTATATGTATTTTTGCTGAAAGTCTAAAATGACCAAAGGTTAATCTTTATTGTTTCTCAATCTGTGCAATTCTCCCAGAGCCAGTTTGTCATGAGGATTGTTAAACAGCCTCCTTTGGCCGAGATCGCATATAGCGACCACATCTTAAAATAAAAGAAATTAAATGAAAGAAGGAAAAATTAAGGAGCTCCTTCAAAAAGCATGAAATAAAATTAAATTACAAATTTAAAAAAACCCCCGACCCAAAAAAGCACGCAATTATTATGACAAAAGGTTAAAAACGCTAAACCCTATAAAAAGCAAAAAATAACTTTTAACACTACGTAAGTACCAACTAAAGCATGTCAGACTAAACTAAATTTTGACGTGTCGGGGGACCGCTTTTTACCTTTAAAAATACTACATTAATCAAATGATACCTACTTAATTACAACATTCGTATAAAAAAAACACGTATCTAAACAAAATTATATAAAAAGTTATAAGAAGTATATATGTTATGGACCAAGTGATAAATTGGGCAGTATACATAATGCCCGGTCATTATGAAAAATGCGCAATATGAGAGTGCAATTTGATAATAATTATTCAAATAATCAAATTGACCGGGCACTATACATATTGCCCGTGACCTTTTGGGCACAGTAATATAAACATATTTAATTTCATTTTTTTATTATTATTGACATTTAACTTAAACTAAATATTAAACCACACAGCATGGAAGTAAGCATGCAACATGCAGCAAGCATGGCTTCTGTCACGGCTCCGGCGCTGCGGGGCTCCGGGCGGCGGTCCCATGCGAGCTTATCGTCGCAGATGGTTTTCACGCTCACCACCGCAGCTTCGGCTTGCTGGCCGGCTCAGCCGGCCAGCCTCAGCCGCGTCGGCGAGCGTTAAAACTACCTGCGCCTCAGCTCGCAGGCCGCCTCGCCCCTCTGCGCCTACGCGGTTTTGAATTGCACTCTAGGGGTAGGGCAGACAAGACTACGTGGAGTCGGGTTTGCAGCGATTCGTTTTCGTCACTGACTTCAATTTTTAATACAATGTTTTGAATCCAAATTAAATTCTACCATCAAAAAACGAGCGAAGAAAAATGAGATCAAGAAAATCGATGCCGAGTGAGTAAATTAGATGACAATTGTCCAATAAATAATTTTGTGGTTAGACTTATAATTTCCCATTAAAAAAGAACATATAATTTTCGAAAGAATAATCATAAAATATGTAGCGAGTAACAGAATTTATTTATTAGAACAACTGCCACCCTCGCACCGCATAAAATCTAGCTTTATTATCAAATTGCCCAACTGTCATGTAGCAATATAATAATGCCCGTGCAATGTGATAAATAATGAAGTTAAGATAGTTATTAATCATTTGGCCCGATAATGCTAGACATTATTCATAATGCTCGGGCATTATAAATAATGCCCGAATTAATCACATGGTCCATAACATATATAATGTAGTAGTATATAATTACTTCTAACGTTAAGCTAATAAATTAGAGCGGTCCCCCGACACGACAAAATTTAGTTTAGTCTGACATGCTTTAGTTGGTACTTACGTAGTGTTAAAAGTTATTTTTTGCTTTTTATAGGGTTTAGCGTTTTTAACCTTTTGTCATAATAATTGCGTGCTTTTTTGGGTCGGGGGTTTTTTTAAATTTATATTTTTTAGGTCTAGGTCATTCAAGGCAATCTCCGGCAAATATGTACATATGTGCACAAATATTTGTTTACATACTTATTTAAATTAGGCCTAAAATCACCACTTTTTAAGCGACATTCAAAATAGCAGGATTTCAATTCGGTAGTTTGTTATGTTTTACCACCACTACAAAACGCCTTGCGACAAGGTAAGGGATTGTTCGCACCAAACGTATTGTCCGCCGCTGACTGTGAGTATACTCACTGTCTGCCCCAGTGTGAACGTCGACTCAATCTGCAGTACCCGTACTCACCAAGCCGACAATAAGCTATAGCGTACGATGCGCTACATGTGTGAACAAAAGAATAGGCTCGTGTAGATTCACACTAGATGCGTACGCTGAGCGGCTGACTATTCTACACATAAAAGAGCTCAGTATTTGAACCCCCCAATCTTCATACATAACAGATGCTATGTCTTCCCAAGCGCATCTTCGTAAGTTTCTATCACTAAATTCTTCTGAATTCGCTTTCCAAATACATTCTCTAGGATGTACTTCTGCAATAAACTTTTCGGTGTCGAACATCGCGAGGTGTCACGTGTCACGTCTGTCCTCATTAAAGTTTGTTTCTCGAGTGTATTGCGGCCGAGGCGCGCGGCGGTGCGGGCGCGGCGGAGCGGCGCTATTCGGCAACTGCGTCCGCGTAGCCAATCCGCGTCCGCCGTGCATAGTCGCGTAGTAAAATAATCGACCACTGAGAGTCAGCGACAACTGACGACGTAATAGCGTATAGTCGGTTCGGTGTGAACGACAATTTCAATATATATGGAAAAGCAATAAACTGCGTAACGCGCGCTCACAGTCAGCGGCCGACAATACGTTTGGTCTGAACGATGCCTAAGATGGCTTTTACCACTTTCAAAGGTTAGCCGGCAATAGCAATTCTAGCCTATGTTTTCTGAAATCCGCTCCATCGAGTGATAGGTTGAGGAGGTCAGATAGGCAATCGCTCCATGTGACACACTGGTACTCAGATGCATCCGGTTAGACTGGAATCCGAACCCAACATAGTTGTTGAAAATGGTAAAGGCTAGGTAGATGAAAAAAAAACCGACCAAGTGCGAGTTGGACTCGCGCACGAAGGGTTCCGTACCGATTTATAAAATGGACAAAAAAATCACGTTTGTTGTATGGGAGCCCTCCAAAATATTTATTCAATTCTAGTTTTTAACCCCCGACGCAAAAACGACGGGGTGTTATAAGTTTGACGTGTCTGTGTGTGTGTGTGTGTGTGTGTGTGTATGTGGCATCGTAGCTCCCAAACGGATGATCCGATTGTAATGCGGTTTTTTTTGTTTGAAAGGTATGTCATTCGGGAGTGTTCTTAGCTATGTTTGGTGGAAATCGGTTCAGGTCTTCAAGGTCATCAGCTCGTTTGTTAGGTGTGATAGGAATATTACACGCTCAGTTTACTTGCAAGCATATGTGGGATCAGAAATTTGAAACACTAATGTCTTCTGGAACGACTGAGCTGGTCTGCTGTTAGGACATGAAGATAGGAGACGTAACCCTGAACTGCCTTTTAGTAAACCCATCGAGTTTGGGCTCGTTGAATTTGTCTTGACTAGCTCTCTTCATTTTTCTAATTGACTAGAACCTGATGCTGGAAATAGGATGTGGCGGATGAAACCCTGGAATGCCGGAATGAAACGGATAAACCGATTTATATGTATTTTTGCTGAAAGTCTAAAATGACCAAAGGTTAATCTTTATTGTTTCTCAATCTGTGCAATTCTCCCAGAGCCAGTTTGTCATGAGGATTGTTAAACAGCCTCCTTTGGCCGAGATCGCATATAGCGACCACATCTTAAAATAAAAGAAATTAAATGAAAGAAGGAAAAATTAAGGAGCTCCTTCAAAAAGCATGAAATAAAATTAAATTATAAATTTAAAAAAACCCCCGACCCAAAAAAGCACGCAATTATTATGACAAAAGGTTAAAAACGCTAAACCCTATAAAAAGCAAAAAATAACTTTTAACACTACGTAAGTACCAACTAAAGCATGTCAGACTAAACTAAAATTTGACGTGTCGGGGGACCGCTTTTTACCTTTAAAAATACTACATTAATCAAATGATACCTACTTAATTACAACATTCGTATAAAAAAAACACGTATCTAAACAAAATTATATAAAAAGTTATAAGAAGTATATATAATGTAGTAGTATATAATTACTTCTAACGTTAAGCTAATAAATTAGAGCGGTCCCCCGACACGACAAAATTTAGTTTAGTCTGACATGCTTTAGTTGGTACTTACGTAGTGTTAAAAGTTATTTTTTGCTTTTTATAGGGTTTAGCGTTTTTAACCTTTTGTCATAATAATTGCGTGCTTTTTTGGGTCGGGGGTTTTTTTAAATTTATAATTTAATTTTTTCATATTTGTTGTTATAGCGGCAACAGAAATAAATCATCTGTGAAAATTTCAACTCTCTAACTATCACAGTTCATGAGACTGGTGACAGACGGACGGACGGACAGAGGAGCGAAAATAATACGGTCCCGTTTTACCCTTTGGGTACCGAACAGTACTGGGATTCTATAAAACTCGACCAACAACTCGCATTTCACTTCGATTCGTAATGTCATTTCATACTTTAGGGGAGGTAGGGGAGGGATGGGCACTTTTTCACAATTTATTGCATAAAAAATCAGATTTTACAGATCATTATCAACTTTTATTGCCATTTCTTATATTCGGCTAGATATAATGAAAGAGCTTTCCTAAAAATTACAATCAGTTTCAACATTACGAGATATTTAAACGGTTTTATTTAGCTCACCCCGTTTGTTTTATTATTTATTCTTGGATCAAATTTAGTAATTCAAATTTCACCCTCTTCCTGTCAACCGATTGGTCTGAAATTTTGTATACACCTTTAATTAAATCCAATATGGCCGCCGGCACAAAATGGCACAGCCCCCTCAATATGGGTATCAAATGAAAGGGCTACACAAGTAGAATACTGTCAGCAACCCCAGCGGGGCGCAACAGGGCCAAGGCCTGCCTGCACGTCGATTCTATAAAATTCGAACAACAACTCGCATTTCACTTCGCTATTCACTCTCACTTCGCATTCGATTCAGAACGACCTTGATTTTGCATTCTGTAAACATCACCTAATCACTTGCGAAGTGAAGTGAGCTCGACATCGACCAATGCTGTGCTAGTGACTTCCCCACTCGACAAAATGTCAACCGAGATTAATCAGTTTTTAATTTTATCAGTTTTGACACAGAATTTCAGAATTTTTTTTTTACAATAATCACTAACATGATCAACTGTAAAAATAAAAGGGTCAGTTTAATTATAATAATATTAAAATTATATTATATCTAGGTACTAACCTTTCTTTTAAAATTTGCCTTTCTTGCTGATTTTGAGGAAACCTTATATATTTTTTTACTACGGCCGGATTGTTCAGAGCTTCCACTAGTTCATTTATGCAACGAGATGCAGACGGTTGCGATAAATAAGTTCTGATGCCCTCTTTAATAACCTTCTGGTAACTGCCACTAGCCAAGAATGATAAAGTACATAGTATCTGTGAAACAATAAATCAATAAAAAATGTAATACCTACTTTATCTGGATTTAGTGAAAACAAAATTGAGACCAATTTGGTTATTTTCATGCTTAAGAGAATACCAATATTATAACTGAAGTACAGAGGCTTTTGAAAACATATCAGCTGGCGGGGAAACCACATAAAGGGAATACTCCTTATTAAGAACTAAGTGTTTTTCTTATTATTGTGTGCTTGATTACAATTTTTCAACTATAAACTGTGTCAATACTTACTTTTACACGAGTTGTAAGTCCTTTGCCTCGACGTTTTGTGGGCTTTATCAGGGGCAGTAAATCAGACTCCAGTTGGTCAATTAGCTCCTTTGACAATCTATATATGCTCACATAGTCATCATCGCGAGTTAATAAAGGTAAACTACGAATTCTAGCAGATTGTTGACGCTTTTCTAAATTATCTAAAGCATGAGCTTCTTCTAATAAAGATTTAAGCAAAAACATTCTAGCCATCGTTAAATGTAGGCACTTAATCACTTTAAAACACTTAGAACTTTATTTAAACACTATTTTAAATATAATAGTCTCTAGATCAAGTTGGCAACGGTACCTGAAACAAGATTCTATAAAGGATTTTTCGCGCAGATTTATAACCTCACAAATTTTCACTGACGAAGAAAAGCCTCCCTACCATAGAGAGCATTGGACACTTTTGACTTAGTTTATGAAAAAAAAATCGGTAAAAAAACTTTTAAGTTAAACGGTTTTATCTTATGTGCACTGAAAACTAGAAAATAAAAAATAGTTACTTACCTGTCAACCTACGTAGGTGGTCCCGGTCATATTAGACTAAAATAAAAACGTGGGGCCCATTAACTATTGCTGTAGTACTCTCTTCTAAAGGTATAATAGGTGTGGATTGCATCGACTTACTATAATTGTAACTGGAGATTTTGACAATCAATAATTAATAATAGAAAATACACATACCTTTCATTAGTTTTCTCTTTATAACGATCCGAAACCGCAACAAAATATTTAAGTACTTTTACGAGTGTTTGTTCTTGACAACTCACAGAAATGACAGATAGTCTATGGATGAACACCGTTACCAGTCGGTAACGTAAACTACCCAATTAAAAAAAAACAAAACTATGATCAGAAATCAGAATAAAAGGACCCCCCTTTTATTCTGATTTGATCATGTCTCCCAACTGCCCATCTCTCCCCTACCTCCCCTATAGATAGACAGATTTTGACAAATCTGTCAAAATCTCGACTTTGATTTAGTTCAACTTGTCAACACGCTCGATAGTGAAGCGCTAGTGTAGTTTGACAATGTCAATCACGAAACTTTAAGGTAGAATTCCGTGGGTCGCGATTGTCGCAGCCGCGCGCGACAAAAGTCAACCTATGAAAATGTATGGCACCGCTGCCGAGGGCTGCGACAGTCGCGCGCGGACGACGAATTTCGTGAGCCGCTCGCGGCCGTACGCTTCTCAACATGGTCTAGCGCTTAATAACATCTATAGAATTTTAGTAAAACCAGAATTAAATTTTTGACAATGCCGCGAGCAGCTTACGAAATTCGTCGGCCGCGCGCGACTGTCACGGGCCTCGACAACGGTGCCATACATTTTCAAAGGTTGACTATTGTCGCGTCCACGGAATTCTACCTTTAGATCGAAGTCGAAGTGAGAGTGATGTCGAAGTGAGTTGTGATATTTTATAGAATCGACATGCTGGTTACGGAACCCTAAAAAAGCGAGATCTTGAAAATATGAAAATTGAAATATTTGTAACGAAGTAGGAATTAAAATATTGTCTTTAGGTATCTGTTGAGCTCGTAAACTGCAAATTCACTGAACGTCACGCGTCTTGTGATTTTTATCAGTGGATTATTGCATTAAAAATATTTAAGGAAGTTAATCAATGTAATTAATAATTGTGTTTTGATAGTGACTCATATTATTATGTTGTCTTTCAAAAATATTTTGATGTTAAAGTCGCATTTGCTTGGACTCAGGTGCACTCACCATTCCTTCACTCTCATAGCGCGATGGGACGGCAATCCGACACCACCGGAGAGAGATCACAAACAGGACAATGCTCTCCGATGCACGGGGGTATCAATCACCAACTTTCGGAAATCAGAAATCAGAAATCAGAAATGTTTTATTTGTCAAACATAGGTGTAACATTATATAGGTCTTACAAATAATAAAGTGCGCTATGTTTTGTCAACAATGACATACAAATTAATATACAATTATAATACATGTAAAAAAAGAAAACATGAATTTAGCATTTTTCGGGTTGCTTTGTGTTTTCTAACACAGAGCGATTTCGGCCGAACCCGGGAATTGAACCCGAGACTTCGTTCATTGACGCACTTGTGTCATACATAATGCTGTCTAACCTGTTACTGATCCAATAAAAAAGGAGGGCTGTTGATCCTATCTGTGATAAGCAAAACTACAAATAAAAACAAACTGGCCAAGTACGAGTAGGAATCGCGCACGAAAGTTTCCGTACCATTATTTAGAAAATGAGCAAAAATCACGTTAGTTGTATGGGAGCCCTCCAAAATATTTATTTAATTCTAGTTTTCAGTATTTGTTGTTATAGCGGCAACAATAATACATCATCTGTGAAAATTTCAGCTCTCTAACTAACACGGTTCATGAGATTCAGCCTGGTGACAGACGGACGAACGGACGGACGGACAGAGGAGCGAAAACAATAGGGTCCCGTTTTACCCTCTGGGTACGGAACCCTAAAAAGTAGCTAGTGTATTATTCTGATATATAAACTACTATCCGTTTTAACAAACTACTGCCCGTGCTTCTATAAAATATATTCTATTTTGGTCAGAGAGAGTGTAGCTTCCCAGCAGTGAAATAATTTTTCATCTCGATTCAGTAGTTTCGGAGCTTCTAGGGTACAAACAATAAACAAAATAATGTTCTCTCTTTATCATATTAGTATAGTTTAGCAGGATAGTAGAATGGACGTTTTAACTACATCAGAGAGGTTGAATAAGTAATTCTAATCTCCTTGGTTTGCCTACTGATCTTAGATGCGGGTTCATTCAAACAACTATGACATAGCTTTGATCCCTGTATTAGGGAAAATACACAGATTATCTGATGTGAAATGGACAAAGGAGAATCTATTTATATTGCGACTAGCTTCCGCAAACGGTTTTACTCGCGTTTTTGGGGAATTACTTGCCGCAACCGGTTAATATACATATGTTTGTGAAAAAGTAAAGCTGAAGAGTTTGTTTGTTTTCTTATTTACTTGAACGCAATAATCTCAGAAGTTACTGGAAAAATCTTTTAGCAATAGATAGTAAATTTATCAATGAAGGCTATATAGGCTGCTCTTTATCTATGTACATGAAGTGGTTCCCATGACACACTGGCGAACCCGCTAACCGAAGCTACCGAACATCTATATTGTAATACTAAGAGGTTTTTTGTTCTGAACTGATTAGAAAAAATATTCCCCTGTTGTAAAGTTACACTATCGTCGAGTAACATAGGCAACATTTTATCCGGTTACGGTCAATGAGACACGGGTGAAATCACTGGCAGAAGCTAGTTTTTCATCTAACATATCTACATAAGATAGTTTTCTCTTACTACCTCATCATGACCCGAGTCTTTTCCCAACTATGTTGGGGTCGGCTTCCAGTCTAACCGCATGCAGCTGAGTACCAGTGTGCCACAAGGAGCGATCTGCCCTATCTGATCTCCTCAACCCAGTTACCCGTGCAACCCAATAACCCTTAGTAAGACTGGTTGTCAGACTTACTGGCTTCTGAATACCCGTAATGTGCCACATGGAGCGACTGTCGGATATCTTAATATTCAAAAGTAATAAATTGTAAGAAAGAGATGAAGGATATAGGCGGGGCTTATGTCTGGAGTATTTCTTACAGCAATAGCTTTTGTAAGAGGGAGATAGAATTATTGGGTCGCCTAGCCAGGAATTTTCTAGCGAAAATTATATGAAGAGTTACCATTTAACCTAGGTACTTTTAAAAAAAATCTAATTATGATTACAAAGTTATGTAAATTATAGAAACTTATTGCCCTGGATTTGCCACTCAGATATAAAATAGTCTACCTACATGTTAAATTGATGTGTGACTTATATAACTGTAGAGTTTCATCATAATACGTTCAGCATTTTTATGTAAAAGAGTAATGTATTATCTGTCTACGAAACATTTGAATCCGTTCATTAGTTTTGACAAGAAAGCATGACAGACAGATGGAGTTACTTTCGCATTTATATAAACTAGCTTCTTCCAGCGGTTGCACCCACGTCCCTGGGGAACAATTTCGCGCACCTGGATAAAAATTAACCTAATCTAATTAGTAAAGTTTCATCAAAATCCATTCGTTCGTTTTTGCGTAAAAGAGGAAGAAACATACCTTTATACAAACGTTATTGTTTATAATATTAGTAGGATAATAAATAAAACAATAAAATACGCTAAGAGATTGTTTTTTAATAAGTTATTTCATATTTTAGTCGTTGGTTTTCATTATTTCATCAGTTGGTTTAGCCTTGAGAGAATGGCGGAGATCCGTTGGTTGGCACATAGTAGATACCAGAAGCACTGAAAATTGAAAAAAAGTTATTATAAATAACTAAAAATTTAACATTTTTGTCATGCAAAATAGGTAGGTGAGATTCCCCCTTGGTGCGTCACTGTGTGTCACACCGCATGTATCTCGTGGTGTACTCGCTCTAGCAAACAGTAACACATTGCGCGCGAACATTACTAACATGTCCGCGACACTGCAACCGCCGCGCGAAAACATGCTAGCTGTGGACCAGACCATCTTGTCATGACGAGTTCCTCCGTGTTTCGGAAGGCATATCAAATTAGTGGGTCACGGCTGTCATTTGAACATCTTTGGCAGTCGTTACGGGTAGTCAGGAGTCCGATTTTACCAATCTTAAAGTTATTGGGTTGAGGAGATCAGACAGGCAGTCGCTCCATGTGGCACACTGATACTCAGCTGCATGCTGTTAGACTGGAAGCCGACGCCAACATAGTTGGGAAAAGGCTCGGGAGACAATCATGACTTGTGTTGCTGGGGAGTTTGTTGCGCCACTTCTTCTCCCAGCAAAAACTCATAGGAAGTGGTGAAGGGTGAGCGTTTTGGGGGCTGTCTTTTGTACATTTCTGACGTTCGAAAAGTGCTGTTTTGCAGCCAAGTTAGAATAAACGATTTTTGAATTTGGCCATAGAAAAGGCTAGGCTAACTTACCCAGTTTTAGGATTGACTCCTCCCATTGGTAATCTGCCAGGCAGGTTGCAGCTACCGCTCTTAGCATCCGCCAGGGACGCGCATTGGATGCCCGTGAATCCACCGGTCGCCATTGCTTCACCTACGTAGAAATATGATCTGTGGACAAGAGATAAGTTTTAAAGCGTGGAGCTTTTTGCCCCAAGTGTCTGAGTGTGTTGATGAGCGTCTGTGTCAATGAGTGACTATGCGAGTGTCAACATGAGTGTTCAAGTGAGTGTATTGATGAGTGCATCAATGAGTGTAAGAATGAGTGTCCAAATGACTTTTCACCTGCAATGGTCACAGAGCTGTGGATCAGCCAGGCATACCATGAGTCGGTGTCTTGAATAGTGGATTATGTGTTAATGAGTGCATGTAATGCATGTATGAGTGTTACAGTGAGTGTCAGAGTGAGTGTCTTAATGAGTGTCCGAGTGAGTGTCAAAATGACTTTTCACCTGTAATGGTCGCAGAGCGCGGTGGAACAGCCAGGCATGCCGACGCCGCCGTTGGGATAGAAGTCGACGTGTCCGCAGGGCGCCTCCACTCCGATGTTGCCTATGTTTGTGTGAATGACTTCGGTGTACTGTGAGTCGGATGGACGGAGCGCTTGGCTGGCTATCCAGCGGTCTGCGGGGTCCATAGCTGTGGCAGAAAGGGGGAATTATGACTATTTTGTTTTTTTTTTTATCAGCTGTTCCATACGGTTTTAGCTACACTCCTGTTGGAACTACTGATTGCAGATAAACACTAGTCTATCACCTTTATCAGGTTTTAGTCTGTAGAAAATTTTATTTACGCCAAAACTACGTTAGCTCCTGGGAAAACTTACTTTTTTATTTGCGACACTGAAAAACAGTAACTTTGGCATTTATTTTATTAAAACCTAAGGATTACACCAAACATTAAGAATTTGATATAAGAACACCTATGTATTTCACAATCCACAAAACGGTTGAACGAATTTTGATAAAATTTTTACATATTTAGTAGCCGAGTTTTTTACACGCGAATAAAATTTTAACAATATTCATCAAAACCAGTAAGTTACAAACACAAATTAACTCCCACGACAGCATACATTATAACTCAAAAATATTCATTGCTTTTAACATTTTCACTGTTTCTTACCAGTAATGTAACTAGCTTGTCCATTAAGGCTGCGGCCCACTATACCGGCCTGATGAGCTCCGACACTGTACCCGAGTATATGGTATTTGTTCACCGAAGCCCCTGAGGCCTGGTTCAGCCAGGTTATAAAACGGCCGACACTGCGTCCTGAGGAGATAAGGATTGATTAAATACCGGCCAAGTGCGAGTCGGACTCGCGCACGAAGTGTTCCGTACCGATTTATAAAACGGACAAAAAATCACGTTTGTTGTATGGTAGCCCCCCAAAATATTTATTAAATTCTAGTTTTCAGTATTTGTTGTTATAGCGGCAACAAAAATCTATCTGTGAAAATTTCAACTCTCTAACCATCACGGTTCATGAGATACAGCCTGTTGACTGACAGACGGACGGACGGACGGACGGACGGACGGACGGACGGACAGAGGAGCGAATACAATAGAATCCCGTTTTACCCTTTGGGTATGGAACCCTATAAACATGAGTTGTAATAAAATTCTAGTTTGTTATGCCTGTTATTGGAGAGGCCTATGTCCAGCAGTGGACTGCTATAGGCTGATGATGATGATGATGATGATGATGATGCCTGTTATAGCTATATAGTAGTCAAGTCAAATATGTGCATATGTGTATGTCATATATTTACTTACCAGAACTAATTCCGTTGAAACCGAAATGAGCGCCTTTGCCCCAGTCCACGACGATGATGTTAAAATCACCAGCCATCAAAAATGCTGCGGAAAAACAGAATGCATTAGTTTTTGTCATATTATTGTGCCTGGAACCACAGCTTCACACAAATCAGGCCGTAGTCTCGAAGTTAGTGATTGATACACCCGTGCATCGGAGAGCACGTTGATGTCGGTCCTGCGCCTGATCTCTCTCCGGTGGTGTCGGATTGCCGTCCCATCGGGCAATGAGAGTGAAGGAGCAGTGAGTGCACCTGTGTCCATATGTCCTGCGCAATTGGCTGATCTCCTTATGAGAACGGTCGCCGTGTCCTATGATCGGCTAG
Organism: Helicoverpa zea; assembly: GCF_022581195.2. Classification (NCBI taxonomy): domain Eukaryota; kingdom Metazoa; phylum Arthropoda; class Insecta; order Lepidoptera; family Noctuidae; genus Helicoverpa; species Helicoverpa zea. The sequence goes on along the minus strand of NC_061481.1, from coordinate 5,032,189 downwards.
GAGGACATCACTCAGCAGCATGCGGTTAGACTGGAAGCCGACCCCAACATAGTTGGGAAAAGGCTCGGGAGACGATGATGAGACTTACCAGGTACTAGAACAGTATTAAACCCGCTGAGTATATTCCCCAAGAAGCCGTGTATGAGTATGACAGTTCGTCTAGCCGGATTGAAGTTACTGGCTGAGAGGAGAGCTGAGTTGCCTTGCACGATTGGCTGGCTGATCAGGGGGTTGGATCTGTGGGTAGATGGATTGTATTAGAAATATGATTTTAAAAAAGAAAATCTTTAAAAACAAGCTTTTATTAAAATGCGCTAAAAAGAAAAAAAAAACTTTTACTATAACTTTACCGTCAACTTATAACATTTCAAAAACGTTTTTGACACAATTAATATGTTTTAAAAGCTTGTCGCGAGATTTAAGAAAATTACGTGTGTGGTAGGTAATCTCTCTAGAAACTCTTCTCTCGCTTAAAGTGAGTATTTCAGCTAGTAGCTGGAAACTCAAATATAAAATGTGTGTTTTTTTTAAGTTTTACCTACGTTAACATTCGATATGTGGCGCAATCTTATCGATCGCGGTAATAATATAAGTCAAAGCATTTTCTGATGTCCTAGTCGAAACAAAAACCTCAAAAAGTTTTTACAATTCAAACGCAATCCGATATTTTACACTAGCCGTTTTCCCGCGGTTCCTGAGTGAGCTACTGCCCGCACCGGGATAAAATGTAGCCTATGTTACTCGCAGATAATATAGCTTTCTAATGGTGAAAGAATATTTAAAATCGGCCCAGTAGTTTTTGAGTTTATCCATTACAACCAAACAAACAAAGTTTTCCTCTTTATAATATTAGTATAGATTAAAAAGTTCGACAAGACCTTAAAATCTCACCTAGTATACAAATGATACTCATTATCCGTATCCGGATTATATCTGGCCATATTCCTCAGGTCACTGGCCTTAATCCAGGAGTCTACTAAATGTGGTGTTCCCTCGTCATCTCTGATGTAACCGTACCGGAGTCCTTCGGGGTCTAAGCGGGAGATTATCGGGTCGAACTCTGCTGGCACCGCTGGGGAAGAAACAAAAGAGGGTGTTTTAGTACATGGGTGTAAATAGGTGAAGGTATTTAGTACATGGTTGGAGTACGGGCGTTTTGAGGCCTGTTTGTTAATTAAACCTTCAAAAAGTACTGATTTTCAGCCAACTTTGAATAAATTACTTTTTCTCTTATCTTTTTTTAATATTTTAAGTTATATATATATAAGACTTAGACTGCTTGTACCGTGATAAAGTATAGCCTATGTTACTCGGGAAGAGTGTAGTTTTCCAGGAGTGAAAGAATTTTTTAAAGAGGTTCTGTAATTTCGGAGCTTTCAGGGTACAAACAAACAAAAAAAAAATGGTTCCTCTTTATAATATTAATAAATATTATGATTGATAACTTTCAAACTCATCATCGACGTAGCCCTTTCCCAACTATATTAGGATCGGCTTAAAGTCTAAAGGTCATGGCACATTATACCGGCAACGCAACAGTACCGCTCCACACCAGCATTTAACTTGTCATTCAATTTAAAGCATTAAATCGTGTATAGTATAATATATTTCATAATGTCAATAAGAAAAAGCCAACGGCGGGCAGTCAGCGCGCTTGCCGCTACCACACAACTCGACTCGCAGCCCGCGAGCTGCAAGCGAGCGGACCTTATGCATACAGCGCGCCGACGGCATGCTCATTACGCGCCGACTCCGAGACCTCCTCAACCCAGTTACCCTACTACTTTCAAACTGTAGATAAATAAAATCAATCTATGCATAAAAGATAATTTAAAAATTATCTTTCTTATCAATAAAAACAATGTTTATGCGAAAGTTATAGACAAAGATCGGAAATTCCATCCATTGACTTGTCAGTACATGTAATTAATTAACAATTAAGATTCGCTAAGATTATAATCAGTGTAATTAGATCTTCATGGATGAATAACAAAATATGATAAAATAAATGACGTAATGGTATAGAAGATAATGCGCCTTGCAATATCTTTTCTACGTCAAGGTTTGGGATAAAAACCCAACCTCAGATTATACGCACCTAGTTACCACGGCCCTGGTACATAAAAGGCCTATGACGGAACACGACGGTTTTTAGTCAGTAAGAATCTGACACTCCCTCGCCGCTGCTAACCCACAGCGGGAGGGGTCATGTGATGATTTTTGAAGTCGTTTTAAAAAAAAGATCATACGCACCTAAATAATTTTTCATGTAATTTTTGGCGTATCCCCTCTGTAAATTAATTTAAAATAATTTTGAAAAAAAAAGCGATTTTCCATGTCCTATTTGAGTAAATAACGCTTGATATGCGTTTACATTTAAAATGTCTTATTTTTTCACCGACAGTTTGTTAATTGTTTGCACACTCTTTAAGTATACCTAAACCCTTATGGTAAAAGAAAGAAAAAAAGAAACATTCATTTGCATAGAACATAGGTGGTACAAGTTTTTACAGAAGTGTATAAGGAAACATACAGCAAGCATATTATGCTGGCACTGGTACTGGTAGAATCCGGTTAGACTGGAAGCCGACCCCAATATAGTTGGGAAAAAGGCTCGGAGGATGATGTGATGACATACGATACAGACTTTAAGTTTGTAAAAATATGTGTACGAACTCTCGGTGGAAATGTAAAATCTGAAATCTTAGTGAGAGTACGATGACACAAGATGTTTGTGCAGACTTATCACTTTATATTCGTTGTTTCGCAAATGGGCATATATGTTGATTTGTTAATTAGTTTTTTGTTAATTACATTTTCATAGTACACAGACATACTCGTACGTACAAAGCGTGTCTTCCTAGAATTTATTAAACTATTATAATCTATTTCAATATTTACCTGCAACGGCAGCTATGAATGCCAAAAACGCGACAGCACTGTGACCCACCATTTTTGAATTTATCGCGAAAAGTAATTGGGACTCTCAATTTATACAAAATGACTTGTTTTGATTATTTCTTTCTAATCTTAAATCAAAACGTGTGTATTATCTTGATAAAAAGACTTTTTAGCCACGCGACTGCTTGCGTAGGAGATAATTAAATTATGTTTTCAATTGAAAGTAGATACATATTTACATAGAATTGTCATCAAACAATTACATTCTTCAAAACTGTAAAATAAGCAATATAATACACAAACGCTATTACATCATCTACTCTGTTTTCTAACCTCTCACTCAAATTTCACATATTATCATCCTCCTGCCCTTATCCCAATTTCATTTGGGGTCGGCGCAGCATGTTTTCTCCTTCCATACTCTTCTATCTGCCGTCATCTCACAAGTAACATTCTTTCTTACCATATCTACTTTCACACAATCCATCCATCGTTTCTTTGGTCTTCCTCTTCCACTATCTCCGTCCACGTTCATACTCATCACTTTCCTCACAACATGACTTTCATTCCTCCGCATCACATGCCCATACCAAATTTCACACATGGCCATCAAACACACCAAAAGATTGCTGCTCATGCGAACTTATACAATGGGCTCACTCTATTCGGTACCTCGGCCTTCTCATCAACCTCCTGCTCTTTTCCCAACTATGAATGATGGGGTCGGCTTCCAGTCTAACAGCATGCAGCTGAGTACCAGTGTGCTACAAGGAGTGACTGCCCTATCTGACCCCATCAACCCAGTTACCCTGGCTGTCTGATACATTCAATGAGACACATTATGGAATTCGACGTTACTTTGCGGAAATCTATGACAATAATATGGTACTGTCGAACTGATGATGGAGCCGGAAGATATGAACTGGAACTTCATGATGGAACATCGTATCATAGCTGTGTTTGGACTTGTTAGAAAAGTCTTGTGTAATAAATATTAGGGTTTTGGCTTTTACGTGCCTTGATAAAAGCTGTATTGTTTACTACTATTCAAATTAATTGTCGATTATGTAATATTAATACCTAATTAATAAACAGCTGCATTGCTTGATATGCATCTTTCGTGATTACAATAAATTAGGTAGGTACTTAGGGGTAGATAACGCATATTGGTATGACTGATTCAAAACTTTCATTTTATTAGCCAGTAGGTAAGTCTAACTACCACTCTAACCAAGGGGTATCGCCCGGGTTGTCCGGGTAACTGGTTTGAGGAGGTCAGATAGGCATTCGGTCCATATGGCACACTGGTACTCAGCTGCATGCGGTTAGACTGAAAGCCGACCCCAACATAGTTGGGAAAAGGCTCGGGAGATGAACCATTGGCTCAAGGCGATTTTTCCAACAATTTTGAGATACAGTTTCATGAATTCATGAAACGTCATTTGTTTTTATGAATGAATGAATTGTCATAATAAAAAAAAACGTTACAGTATGACAAAAATAATATCTAATAATTAATAGTCTTAAAGATAAATTGGTAATTTGTTTCTAATGCTTATTATCTAATCATTCAAAAATTGCAAAATATTTTTCAAGATTCTTACTATCTCATTGATTGAAGGAGAAAGAAAACATTTTTGTCTACTAGCTTTCACTCGCAGTTTCACTCTCTTCCCGGTAGGTGTACTCTCATCATTCGGGTAAAAAGTAGCTTATGTCCAACTCAAAGGTACTAGGTACTTACATCATCATCCTCCGAGCCTTTTTCCCAACTATGTTGGTCTACCCGGATGCAGCTGAGTACCAGTGCTTTACAAGAAGCGACAGCCCTACCTGACCTCCTCAACCCAGTTACCCGGGCAACCCAATACCCCTTGGTTAGACTGGTGTCGGACTTACTGGCTTCTGACTTCCCGTAACGACTGCCAAGGATGTTCAATGACAGCCGGGACCTATAGTTTAACGTGCCATAAGAAACACAGTCGCTGGTGTCTAATATATACTTAGAAAGTACATACAAACTTAGATAAATCTATACATATAATAAATCTGTAGAAAAGTAATTTTTGTACATTGAAGAAATTGGCAAAAAAAATAGCCAGCATGTTAAAGGATAACTAACAGAACCCATTTCCATCATTTTTGTCTGTTTGTCTGTTTATCTGTTTGTTTGTTCGGGATTCACGTAAAATCTACGAATTCAATGCAGACAATGCTTACATACAAAAATTCTACGTAACTTGGGGTATTACTTAGTTTTTGTTTCATCGAAATCGATTCACTCTATCAAAAGATATGATTAATTTTGTGAATTCAAGATGTAAAATATTACGACACGCAATCTGTTTGTCAAAACTGTACATTTGAATGTTGTACTTATATTAGTTGATCGGCCTATTATTAACCTTTACACAGAAAATCACACCTTCATAAGTATATTCGGAAGAAAAAAAAAATGAAAATTGTGTTTAGCCAAGGTTAAAGTAGCTCCATCTGTGGTAATCTGTGTTAAATAAAATACATAAAAGAAGACGGATCACAATCCATACAGAATTGCCCCACGTCCTATAACAATGTGACGTATCTCAAAAAAAAGATAAAAATATTTTAAAAAATATGGCATACTCTCTTATTTTTTTTTTTACACCTTCGTACGAAAAATATGCTTTGAACATTGTTCAGGCGCAATAGCGCCTGAACAATGTTCAAAGCATATTTTTGCAATATAAGCCCAAACACGAGGTAGTTTACATATTCGGTTGTCGAGTTCCCTCGACCTTCTTTCGTCTCCATCATCAGGTCAGCTCCAAACCTTCACTGTTCCATATTGTTACAAGACATACACCTTATAGTCAAGTTTTTATCAAGCGCATGCCTACAACTTTCAAAAGCTGCCCTAGATTTCTCAGGGTTTCCATCATCAGATCCTGACCTGATGATTATGGGACCACCTGTGAGGTATACCCTATCAAACAAAAAAATAATTTAATAAACAAGTCCATAAATAGTCCTAAGAACGATGTTTTCACAACAGTGCCTGAACAATTTTCAAAGCATATTTTTCGTATGAAGGTGTAAAAAAAATAAATTAGAGAGTATGCCATATTTTTTTTAACATTTTTACCTTTTTTTTGAGATACGTCACATTGTTATAGGACGTGGGGCAATTTTGATCCATCTTCTTTGTCAAAGGAGTGAGGTGGTAAATGACAAATAATTACCATACATTCTTTATAGAGGATTATTATTTCAACAGATGGAGTTGTGTATTTTCCGTAATTCACCATATTTTAACACGTAGTGTAATTTTTCGATAGACATTTCAATAGTGTTTGTCAGTTTGCCGAGCCACATCAAAATCCAATTATAATTATTACCTTGATGAAAGGAAAATAATAGTTCTCAGCCAAATTTAAAACGGTGCCATCTAAATTATTTTTTGAATATTATGTCAAAAATGATGACTTTAGTATAACAATTAATTATCATTTAAAGTTACAGATGGAGTTTATATCAGGATTTTTTCATAGACATAGTTTAGCTTATCTTCCACTAATGTGGTGGCCTTAAAACAAATTACTTTGAGTGAGTAGTATTAAGTAGACCTCCATTATTTTTTCTGATGCAAAATATGTTAACTTAATCCTAGAAGAAAGGAGTATCTGTCTCTCGCAAGCGCTGCTAAGCGTGAGGTAGGTAGGTAATGTAGGATTCTGTAGCTTTAAGAACAAGCCCAGATACAAAGTGCAGATAAGAAATGGGAGCTTTCTCGATTTAATACCATACACACGTAAAATGCTTTATGCGTCTGAAAACGTACAAATTGCGCGTCGCATACCAGAGACATGCTTACTTTCAACTTCTGATCGCAAATACACTGGTCACGATTACGAACAGTCTCAGTAAGACCTGAGCCAAGTCTAAAAAAACACCTTTTATATAAAACTACGTTTGATGTCATTCAATCACAAAGACAGAATTGTTCTCTGTTGCAAATCCTATCCACCTGTATCCTATCCTAATCCAGCATGCATTGCAGGTGTGCATTGCACAAAAACCAATGGTATCCTATTCGAGAAGTCAAAAGAGTCGACCTGCCAACGTCAGCTTCTGCGCTAAGCAAGTGTTCTTAATAGTACCATCAGAATTACATTCATCGTTGAATGAGGTGAATAAATTTTCAGAAACCACAATAACAGTAGGAGCCAAAGCATATGATCGCTTCATAGAGCTCTGATTGGCCCCAGGTGACCAAGTCAGGTCTGATTTGTTCGTTCATCAGATCTTTGAAAGCGTTTCGGTGGATACTTACTGTCGTCCTGGGTGACACAAAATATGGTATATAAACGTCCTCCGCAAGAGCGAAATTTTCCCGGTGTGCGGTAGTGACGCACAGTATACAACACTTATGTTCCTTTCGATTTGCTGGCTCCACCAAGAAATGACAAATTGCAAGCGTACATTTTGAAAATCTTGGCAAAACTGCAGGTTTCAAGTACCAAAACATGAAGTGGACTCTCACAGATACGTACATTTTGCCTATTCGTGAACTAATGCAAACATTTCGGTGGAGTCCCGGCTTAGGCCTCCCCCACATTAGGCGTGCGCGATCCTCGGGCGTGTGAGTAGCGCGGGCGTCGCGAGCACGCTGCATGAACGTCGCGTTTTGCTGCCCTGCGGCATTTACCTACAGCGCGCTCGCGGCGCGCACGCGCCGCTCTCCTTGACGTTTAACTGCTAAGGCGTTTAGCGGGCGGCGGGGATAGCAGGCGAAGGGGTAAGAACGCAACTCGAGCGCCGCGTGCTCGCCGCGAGCGCGTCGCTTGCACTCTTCACACATGCCGCAGGGCAGCAAAACGCGACGTTCATGCAGCGTGCTCGCGACGCCCGCGCTACTCACACGCCCGAGGATCGCGCACGCCTAATGTGGGGTCAGCCTTACCATAGTGAGTAAGTGCACAGAAAATCCCCGTCATACAAGTGTTTCTCCCCAGTAGTGAAACTATCCTACCCTATGCGCCTGCTGATGATGATGACTCATTTTATCATCCATCCAGCTATTCCCCAACTATGTTGGTGTTGGCTTCCAGTCACCGAATCTGTTTGAGTACCAATATTTTGCTTGGAGCGACTACCTATCTACCTATCTTCAATCCAGTCAACTACACAAGCCGATATCCATGGTAAGACTGACAGACTTTCTGGCTTCTGATTAGTCGCAGCAGCTGCAGAAAATGTACAAATGACAGCTTTGTCAGACTCAAAGCATATAGACATAGATTATAACTGTTTCCTGTGAAAATTACTTACGCACCATACGTAATAATTTTCCAAATTGGCTGACTAGATCCAGAGATATTCACAACGTCACAAACTTTACTTCTTTTGTTTAGATAAATGGTCACATCCACAACACAACCTTGATCAATGAATCTATGCGACTGCTAAGTGCTAATCCTAATTATACTGTCACGTGAAAGAATGCACCTGCGGGATAAGTAGTATTTTGACTATTCTATATTGCCCACGCAGACGAAGTTGCGGGCAACAGCTAGTAATACATAACACTGGTAAGTAAATAATAATAGTTAAATTACAATGCAACACTAACACATCAGATAAAAATCAGAATTAAGAACCTTCTTTTGGGAAGTCGGTTAAATACAGATACTTGACCCGGTCCGTCTAACAAAAACATTATCAAGTGAACCCGCGGTCAGAACTTAAGGGCTTGTAAAAATATCGTCAAGTACAGCTGCGGTCAAGTGATAGAGGATTATATCACTCTTTCTTACGTGTACACGCGAGAAGACAACTGTTCGGTAGTAATCTTTAAATATAAAAATAAATGTAACTTGTCGTTGTAATTTTATAACTCAAGATATGTTTAGGTTTTTGTGAGTGAGATCTTTGTATCTCCTCAACGTAAGAATCAGCTATTGGATTGTGACAAAACTTGGCAATAAAATATGATAACGGTGACTAAGCCATGACTAATATGAGATTTATTTATTGCTTACTATACCTACACAGTTCCTAAAAACTATGTAAGTACATCGCGCTGTAAGAGCGAAAATTACTTAACAGTAAATATGGTAACGAATTGCCTTGAATACGTAAATAATCTTAAAATATGGTGTCAATTTTATATTTAAATCCATGTAAAGTTACGCTTAACTTCAAAAACTCAAAAAACTAAAATCCCCTAACACTTTTTCCCCAGACTGTACATAAGACGATGTCTGCTTGACCACAGATAAGGGGCGGCCTACACAAACACGCTCACACTCAATTCGCCCCTCACGCCCCCTCAAGTAGGGGCGACTTGAAAGTGGACGTAAGATGCGGTCAAAAGTCATTGTGCAGTCAAAATATTTAACTTAACACCATCTTCATCCTCCTGCCCTTAACTCGATTTTATTTGTGGTCGGCGTTACATGTTTTCTTCTTCCAAAACTAAAGGTAATCTTCTAAAACTTTTTGCACAAATATGCATTGAACAAATAAATTACTGCTTAAATTTGATAAATAAAATTACTATTACTACATTGTTCTTACATTGAGTTTTAAGCACTGGTACTCAGCTGAATCCGGTTAGACTGGAAGCCGACCCCAACATAGTTGGGACAAAGGCTCGGAGGATGACTTACATTGAGTTTTAGCTGCATTTTATTTTTAAACTGCGACTTTTCTTACCTGAACGAGTTCCTCTGTGTTTCGGAAGGCACGTAAATTGTTGGGTCCCGGCTGTCATTTGAACATCTTTGGCAGTCGTTACGCGTAGTCAGAAGCCACAAAGTCCGACAACTAGTCTTACCAAGTAAGGGTTGTCGGGTAAATGAGTAAGGAGATCAGATAGGCAGTCGCTCCATGAATCATATTAGTTCCCAGCTGCTGGATAGACCGGAAGCCAACCCCAACATACTTGGGAAAAGGCTAGACAGAATAGATGATGCACTACATAGTAGTATAAAAAAATGTTCATCGCTTTGCCTTCCTCGTGTACTTAAAACTACACAAAAAAGCTTAAAAAAGAACTTGTAATCTCTTGTAACGACATCAAACACGCTCCTTCTCTCTTCAACTACTTCTGTCTCTGTCTGGCATGTAACAAAACAGTGATTAGCTAAAAAAGTTGTGATCATTTATATGCTTATTAGCGTTTGTCGGGAGACAGTTTGAGAACCCCTCTGTTTTTTTAAGATGGTCCAAGTTTATAAGGAACAGCGATTTCGCCGTTTTGGCCGAAAGACGTCCATTACTGGACAAAGGCCTCCCCTTAGGTTCGCCACACGTACTTACTATCTTCTTATAGTAATTTTCCTTGTCTTGTTTTTGTGTGTATACGTGTGCGTCTGCGCAAAAATAAATTATTTTTCTTTCTTTCTTTCCACTTTGCTCGATCTTCAGCAATCCGTATCCACTGCTTTCCGGTGATCTCGGCGAAATTGTCCGTTAATCTAGTGAGTGGCCTGCCTCGGCCATCTGATATGTGAATTACTTGCCCTGCCTTACTGTGTACCTTAGCTATATGTTGGTAGCAATTGTGTCGTTATTTAAAATGTCCAGATTTTCTTGCACTCATATTTGAGAGATCGGATCTTTAATCACTAGTCACCAGACTACCATGACTTAGCTATGAACAATTTGTGAGAACTCACGTGAATGCCGCTTATAACTTGGACCACATAACTTTTTTCAAAGAAAAAACCTTGTAATTACCGTTACAAAATTTTACAGCTTTTCTTGTAAGACGACGTTAAAAGTCCAAAGTGTAAGCTTATGATTACATCGATGTAGAAGTTAAGTTTAATGTGAGGACGGGAAATTGGGTGAAAAAGGAAGTATTTTATATTGGTTTATAACTTCATGAATTAGGTATTTGCAGTACAGTTATAATCATGTCCTAACTAATATTATATCCTAACTAATATTATAAATGTGATGGTAAACTCTGTCTATCGCGTTTTCATGCCAAACCAACTGAACTGATTTAAATGTTTGTTACACAGATAGCCAAAAGGCTGAAAGGACATAGGCATCTTTTTATCCATGTTCGGAAAGAAGTTCCCTCAGGTGCAAGTGCAACCACCGGCGGAAGCTAATTTATCCTTTATTAATATCATTGAATTCGTTTGTGTGTTTCCTTGGACGCCATAATATCAAGAGCAATGGCAATTTGACCAATGAATGAATGTGAATATTTCACCAATGAGAAAGGGTATTTTTATCTACTCAGATATACTATGTGCACTACTTTGTGCACTCGCACATAGTATTTCCATAAACGACATAATTTACAAGAAAAAAGTATGTTTCTCCTATAATTGTAGACACTCCCTCATTATAATTCCGACTGTTTTCTGAGACGGTCTCTCCCACGGAGAACAAAATGACTAGCGGAGATGTCATATCGCAAAATCTCCTAAGAAATTAGCGACAACATGCGGGGCGAGGGGGACGAGGAACGTTGCCAGTTCCGCATCAACTCGCCTTCTATGGAACCAATTATCCCTACTAATATTATAAATGTAAATTAACTCTGTCTGTCTGTCTGTCTGTTACGCTTTCACGTCTAAACCACTGAACTGATTTTAATAAAATTTGGTACAGAGATAGGGTTGACCTTGAGAAAGAAAATAGGATAGTTTTTATCCTGTACTTTTGAAGAATTCTCTTGTAAACGCGATATAACCGAACACTACGCGGTCGAAGCCGCGGGCGGAAGCTAGTTTCAGTATAAAATTTCCAATCAATCAAGCACATTCTCTGACAAATTGATTTTGATTTCACAACTAACCCGAACGTCTCGTTAGTTTTAGTAACTGATCACGCCTAACATGCGTTGCTTGACCTACAAGAAGGCGCCTGACCTACCTTTTTTATGACATCTCTGCTAGTGATTTTGTTCTCCGTGGTGTCTCCGCTTTGTGAGTCGGTCTCCGCTTTGTCAAAGCGAATAGAATAAACATCACATCATACGGTAGAACAGACACGATTTTACGACTGAAATGGGCTGAAAGATTTGTGCGGATAAGCTTGTTAAAAAACAGAGTATAACTTTAGTAATTGTTATTAGTTACACAATTATTTTATTTTTACTACACAATTTTTATTATTTTTATCAAGTGAGCTGCAGGTAAAATTATACATTATTATCTTCTACAATAATTAGGTAAGTAGTTGATCATGTCAAAAATAAAATCCTTTATCAGATTCATCTTTAAATTAAATCACTTTCATTTATTGTTTGATAGATTTTTTTTTTGCTTTTTAGTGTTTTGGGAAGTCGGTTATGTTTTTTGTAAAAAAGTTTTTTATTTTGAGCTTTTCAGTGAAACGAATAGACCTATTAGTGACCAGATAGTGACCTGTCACTATCCACATAACTGGAAAGTTCTCATTGACACGAAGAATATAAGCCAAAACAAGAGGTAGTTTTCATTTTCAGTTATCGAGCTCCCTCGACCTTCTCTGGTCTCCATCATCAGGTCAGCTCCAAACCTTCACTGTTGCAAAGGTCTCGTCAATACGAATAATATAAGCCCAAACACGCGGTAGTTTACAGACTCAGATGTCGAGTTCCCTCGACCTTCTCTGGTCTCTATCATCAGGTCAGCTCCAAACCTTCACTGTTGAATAGTGCTATCAAGCATACATATGAGTGTTTATGTTGAACCCTATGTATGCTTACAACTTTCGAAAGTTGCCCTCGATTTCTCAGGGTTTCCATCATCAGATCCTGACCTGATGACTATGGGACCAACTGGCAGCTATTCCGCGTCGAACAAAAAAAGAATCACGTAAATCGGTCAATAAACCTCGGAGTAATCGATGTACGTACATAGAAAAAAAAAAACATACCGGCCGAATTGAGACCCTCCTCCTTTTTGGGAAGTCGGTTAAAAAAGGTACCTGATGAGATAATTTTCATACAAATTAGATAAAGATTTACCGTTTATAAAAGTCAATAAAATAAAAAAAAAATACAAAAAAAAAAAAATATTTAAAAAAAGCGTGGGGTGCATGGTGTCAATAGTTATAAATATTTTATTGACAGATATGAGTACAGTGATTTTCATTTCGATAATATCTTAAAAAGCACCCCACGCTTTTTAGGGTTCCGTAGCCAAAATGGCAAAAACGGAACCCTTATAGTTTCGTCATGTCCGTCTGTCCGTCTGTCCGTCTGTCCGTCTGTCACAGCCGATTTACTCGGAAACTATAAGTACTACAGTGATGAAATTTGATGGGAATATGTGTTGTATGAACCGCTACAAAAATATGACACTAAATAGTAAAAAAAAGAATTGGGGGTGGGGCCCCCCATACATGTAACTGAGGGATGAAATTTTTTTTTTCGATGTACATACCCGTGTGGGGTATCAATGGAAAGGTCTTTTAAAATGATATAAAGTTTTCTAAAAAACATTTTTCTTAAAGTGAACGGTTTTTGAGATATCAGCTCTCAAAGTCGTAAAAAGTATGTCCCCCCCCCTCTATTTTTATAACTACGGGGTATAAAATTCTAAAAAAAATAGAGGTGATGCATGCTAATTAACTCTTTCAACGATTTTTGGTTTGATCAAAGTATCTCTTATAGTTTTTGAGATAGGTTGATTTAACTGTAATTTACGGAACCCTTCGTGCACGAGTCCGACTCGCACTTGGCCGGTTTTTTAAATATTTTTTTTTGTATTCACACTATTATTAATTTATATTCATTGAAATTTTTAACACTGTTTTCTTAATTTAAATTCATTAAAATTTATTTTCTATTTTTTGGTTCGTTTTTCTATAAAAAGCGTGTTTTTTTAGTTTTTTTAATACTATTATTTATTTTCTACTTTTTAGTTTGTTTTAAAACTATTATTTGTTTTGTAGAATTAAAATTCTCTTTAGTATACAAAAATTTGTCAATATTACAGAAAACTGCTAAAGATAATTATTGGAAATAAAAATTAAAATCGAGTCCTGCCTTATCGACTGTAGAGAAAAATTCTAGAAAATTTTAATTAATTTTCTTACCTTATCGACTATAGATGAAAATTATATAAATTAACAAAAATCATATTTTGCAAATTGAAAAGCCTAGAAGTCGGTGTCTAATGGATGTTACTAAGTTAATTTTGCCACCGACTTCTAGGCCGATGCACCTAAAATTAGTTTTTTTTTTGCTTTTTAGTATTTTGGGAAGTCGGTTTAATTTTTTTGTAAAAAGGTTATTTATTTAAAGCTTTACAGTGATATGAATAGTTGTCACTATCCATACAAGTCCAAACGAGGTATTTTACATATTCAATTGTCGAGTTCCCTCGACTTTCTCTGGTCTCCATCATCAGGTTAGCTCCAAACCTTCACTGTTGCATAGGTCTTGTCAATACGAATAATTTAAGCCCAAACACGAGGTAGTTTACATATTCAGTTGTCGAGTTCCCTCGACTTTCTCTGGTCTCCATCATCAGGTCAGCTCCAAACCTTCATTGTTGCAAAGGTCTTGTCAATACAAATAATTTAAGCCCAAACACGAGGTAGTTTACATATTCAGTTGTCGAATTCCCTCGACCCTCTCTGGTCTCCATCATCAGGTCAGCTCCAAATCTTCACAGTTGAATAGTGCTTTTAGGCGTACACCTGAGTGTCAAGTTTTTACCCTATGTATGCCTACAACTTTTGAAGGTTGCCCTCGATTTCTCAGGGTTTCCATCATCAGATCCTGACCTGATGACTATGGGACCAACTGGCAGCTATTCCGAGTCGAACAAAAAAAGAATCACGTAAATCGGTCTATAAACCTCGGAGTAATCGATGTTTATGTGTAACCTCCTCCTTTTTGGGAAGTCGGTTAAAAATGGAATTATTTTATCAAATTATTGTATTGTCATCGGTCCTCAATAAATCTACAAAGTTTGAACGAAATCTGGCCGTTTAAAGTGGGTCAAAATCGCGCCCAAAGAAGTCGGTTACAAACATACAGGTGAAGCTAATAAAAAGCGTGTAAAAAAAACATACCGGCCGAATTGAGACCCTCCTCCTTTTTGGGAAGTCGGTTAAAAAAGGTACCTGATGAGATAATTTTCATACAAATTAGATAAAGATTTACCGTTTATAAAAGTCAATAAAAGAATTGAATTTGACAGTTGTCACCAAAAAACAAAACACGGCAAATAGCATGTCCACAATATACTCGCATTTTTTACCCTCAAAGTAAAATTATTCAATTTTTTATCAGCCCCATCTTCACTTGTTTCGGGGTGATTCAAATTAGACTCCCCCCTGTCTTTCTCTTTTATTTCAATGAATATAAATTCTAGTACATTGATCTCGGAAGTTTAAAATTATACGGCAGTTAGGTATACTTTCTCGTCATTTGAACATCTTTGGCAGTCGTTACGGGTAGTCAGAAGCCAGTAAGTCTGACAACCAATCTTACCAAGGCAATCTTACATAGGCAGTCGTTCCTTGTGGCACACTGGTACTCAGCTGCATCCGGTTAGACTGGAAGCCGACCCCAACATAGTTGGGATAAGGCTCGGGATATGATCCAAATATCATGTGTGGGTCACATGGTGATCTCAAGTCCGCCTTTTTTAGCGTAGTGACTTATCAATACGTTTCTTCCCTCACGTAATTTTTTTATTATTTTATCTGCAAAGATATCTTTAAGATAATCTTTCAGATTTAATGTATCAGATAAAATGTCTATGTTAAAATTATGCGTTGGCGTAACCTTGGCGTTGAGCGTAAATTGAGTCCGAATTTGCAAGTGAGGCTTGACCATTATTTTATTCATTTAAAAATAATACAGTTAAGTACAAGCTTCTTATTTATTTCAAAAGTTTCTGCCAGTAGCCTTAAGAAAGGAGATTTTTTTCTTAATAAATGACAACATTCTTATCACGTAAATTAAAAAGTTAAATCTTTCAAAACTAATGTTAAGACAAAAAAGACAGACAGACAATATTATGTTACAGGTAAGCGTTTCTTTTCTCCTTTTCAAATACGGAGACCTAAAAAAGTGTTTCAAATCAAGCGAGCTAAAAACACTAAAAAGCAAAAAAAAAAACTAATTTTAGGTGCATCGGCCTAGAAGTCGGTGTCTAATGGATGTTACTAAGTTAATTTGCCACCGACTTCTAGGCCGATGCACCTAAAATTAGTTTTTTTTTTTGCTTTTTAGTGTTTTGGGAAGTCGGTTTAATTTTTTTGTAAAAAAGTTTTTTATTTACAGCTTTTCAGTGATACGAATAGTTGTCACTGTCCATATAAGTGGGAAGTTCTCATCAGAGACAAAGAATAGAATACAAAGAACTACTTTTAGGCGTACACCTGAGTGTCGAGATTTTACCCTATGTATGCCTACAACTTTCGAAGGTTGCCCTCGATTTCTCAGGGTTTCCATCATCAGATCCTGACTTGATGACTATGGGACCAACTGGCAGCTATTCCAAGTCGAAAAAAAAAAGAATCACGTAAATCGGTCCATAAACCTCGGAGTAATCGATGTACATACATAGAAAAAAAAAACATACCGGCCGAATTGAGAACCTCCTCCTTTTTGGGAAGTCGGTTAAAAACTGAGGCACCACAAAATAACCTTTACAACCATTAAACCAATCCCAAAAACGATACGGATCCCCAAATATAACATACTGCGTCGGGTTCCGTCCCCAAGCGATATATTAATATCTAGTGAATATTGCATTTTTGTAACACATGTCATTTCCAACGAATTCATATATATTCTTTCACCCTCCTTGTGAATCCAATTTCCTGAGACCCCTACTAATATTTTAAATGCGAAAGTAACTCTGTCTGTTTGTCTGTCTGTTACGCTTTCACGTCTAAACCACTGAACTGATCTTAATAAAATTTGGTATAGTCATCGGCACGAATCTTGAGCTCTGACCTTCATCTGCGCAGAAGTAATTTATTGGGTCCCTTTTGTGGTATGAAGTGAAGCGCGGGGGCGGGCTAAAGCGGTAATTGGCCCGCAGTGCATCGCGTCATAGCCGTCATTCGGGATTGGTTCTTTGCTAATAAATCACTTCTGCGCAGATGTAGGTCAGAGCTCAAGATTCTTGCTGATAACTATACAGAGATAGAGTTGACCTTGAGAAAGAACATAGGATAGATTTTATCCCCGACTTTTGTAGAATTCTCTTGGAAACGCGATATAACCGAACTCTACGCGGGCGAAGCCGCGGGCGGAATCTAGTATATCTATAAATGTATTACGAATGTGGTGTATCTGTATTTTATGAATATTTCTTTATTTAAACCAGCTGCTTCCAGGGGTTTCATCTATAGGGCTGCGGGATTGTTCGTGCGAGTTACCGCGGCCCTGGTACATAAAAGGCCTATGACGGAACACGACGGTTTTTAGTCAGTAAGAGTCTGACACTCTCACCCGCTAACCCACAGCGGGAGGGGTCATTTGATGATTTTTGACGTCGTTAAAAAAACAGGGTTTTAATCTATATCGGGTGTGTCGTTCATAATCACATTAAATGAAATGCGTTAGTATACTGGTTAATATATGTCGATTAACACAAAAATAAAAGAAAAATACGTAAAAATAAAAAAATGTTTTTTTCAAACAAAGTAAATGGAATAAAAATGTGCAAAAATTAGAACACCATTTAAAAGTCAGTCATTACAAACAACTGAAATTCTCCCTTGAAAACTGACAGCTGTCAACTGATCAAAACATACGATACTCCTAACTTTGTCTCTGCTTTACACATGATGTTGTAAATTATAAAAACGAGAAATGACTCCTGTGGTTAAAAACCACTGAATGGATTAGGTTATTTTTTTTTGTACGTTCGCCGATTACTCAAAGACGCCTGGACCGATTTGCAATTTATTGTTTTTTTGTTTGATGGGGTATACTTTCCAGGTGGTTCCATAGTTGTCAGGTCAGGATCAGATGATGGAAACCGTGAGTAATTGAGAGCTTAGAAATTTGAAGTGTTACATTGGTACTTGTCCGACCTCGCCTGACAAGGTCGCTGGAAGATGCTGGATGCAGGTCGCCTCCAACAGGTATCTGTGGAGATCTAAGGGGGAGGCCTATGTTCAGCAGTGGACGTCCTATGGCTGAGATGATGATGATGATGTCTGACCTGGAATCAAACGCACACTCGTACGTCTGGTGCTATAAACACTAGACCACCACGACGATTATTATAATAAAATTAAGATTACTTAGTTTCAATCTAAAAGTAGGTACTAAAACCAGAACCCACTATTCAAAAAGTCGGTTAAAAATTGAAACAGAATTTTAACCCTAAAATGAAATTAAAATCCAGATTGAGGCAGATTGAAGTGTCACAAATTAACCCTTCGGTGTGGCACGCGAACAATTTACGACTGGCGGGGTCGTTTCAAGCCCCTAACGTTGGAATTTCTACCACTTGATATCAAAAATTTAATTAACTCTTCAACGTGTGGGGTTCAATCTCTGGATTGTATATTTTGTATTAAAAATTGTATAGAATAAAATATGGAATTGATACTTATGCAAAACCGTATATCTTAGACACCATTGACCGTGTTTCGGATGGCACGTTAAACTGTAGGTCCCGGCTGTCATTGTAATAAGTCTGACACCAGTCTAACCAAGGGGTATTGGGTTGCCTGGGAAACTGGGTTGAAGAGGTCAGACAGTCGGTCCTTGTAAAGCGCTGGTACTCAGCTGAATCCGGTTAGATTGGAAGCCGACCCCGACATAGTTGGAAAAAGGCTCGGAGGATGATGACTTACGCGTAACGTACTCTCTAAGTGAGTTCGATCCTCACAAAAGCAAAAATTTTTGTGAAAATTATAAAGATATAATATTATTATAATACTATAATTACATACTTTAGTAATTTTTTATTTTATATCAAAACAACAGGCTAAAAACAACATCAGTCTTTTTCATAAATTCCTTGTAAAGCGTATCATCGCGCGAAACATCTATCTAGTCAAGTAATAACCCAGAACCATTATATTTTCGCAGTTCACGAGAAAAAATGTCTGACCATAATTACAAACGTGATATATTGCAGAAGCCGGCGTTAATTGATAAAGGGTACTTAGATCGTTGAACCAACTGAAACTGCCTTGAGCACAGATGTCTGGGCGAATTTAGTGAAAACTCATTTATTGATTTTCGATCAGATCGATACGCAAGCGCACTATAACCATTTTGTGTTATATTGATAAATAAATCTTTGTTTACTAATCTGTGTAGACTAATATTATAAAGAGGAAACTTTTTTTGTTCGTTTATTTATGCCCTTAAGGCTCCGAAACTACTGGAGCGATCTTGAAAATTCTTTCACTGTTGGAAAGCTACACTCTCCCCAAATAACATAGGCTATATTTTATCCCGGGCAGTAGCTCCCACGGGACACTGGTGAAACCGCAGGAAAACAGCTAGTATAACACAAAGGGGCTCTCATGCTTTTGCCAGAGGAAAGACACAATAACGGCGTATCCAGTTGCTTCAATGCTCTAAGAACCGGACACGATGAAAGAGTGCCAAATCGGTCGGTCAGCGATTTTGACCGATCACCCCCAGTTTCACCCCTTATTCACCCGGCTTTGTTGTGGTTTTATTGTACGAACATTTTTTTTTGTTTTTATTGACTTTAAGGTCTGGGACTAGTGTTGTGTACTGGGTTTCGGCTACAATGAATATATTATACACAGTATAGGTAGATACTAATATTATTAACAAATTATTAAAATTATTGTTCTGCTAATATCCCAAATGCCTAATGCCAAATGCCTGGAAAGACTTAAGCACACCACTGTTTAAGAGTAAGTTACGCCAATTTCTGAATGATAAAATTTATTATACCATATCAGATTTCTTAGCTGAAAAAATATAATTGTATAAATATAAAATACTAGCTGGTGCCCGCGACTTCGTCTGCGCAGGTTTAGTATTTCGAACAATATGTTTACAAATTGTAGCCTATGTGTTATTCTGATGTATAAGCTATATTATTGTAAAGTTTCATTAAAATCCATTCAGTAGTTTTTGCGTGAAAGAGTAACAAACATCCATACATCCATACATACAAACTTTCGCGTTTATAATATTAGTAGGACTAGCCGTTTTCCCGCGGTTTCACCCGCGTCCCGTAGTAACTACAGCCCGTACCGGGATAAAATATAGCCTATGTTACTCGTGGATAATTTTTAAAAACGGTCCAGTAGTTTTTGAGCCTATTCATTACAACCAAACAAACAAACAAACAAACAAAGTTTTCCTCTTTATAATATTAGTATAGATAAATAAAAATATAAATGTACCTATTAGTAGTAAGCTAATTGATCTCATAAAATATTGTGATTATAAATAGTAGATTAATAGTAGGTAATAATGTTTATAATAGTAGGTAATAATGTTTGCATGCCGAATGGTAAAATATGGCTGAACTTTATAATTATAAGAACTTTTGTATACCCATATTTGCAAAATAAAAAAATCTATTCTATTCTATTCTAAATGCGAATGCGAAAGTTTGTTAGATCAAATGTATATTTGTTAGTAATATTTGACGCAAAAACTGCGCTATGAATTTTGATGAAACTTGGCATTAGTCTTGTTATATATCGGGCTAGCTGTTTTCTTGTGGTTTCACCCACGTTCTGTGAACTACTGCCCGTACCCGGATAAAATAGAGCCCATATCACCCGGGGATAGTGTAGCTTGCCAAGTGTGAAATACTTTTGGGTAGTTTCGGAGTCTTCGGGGTACAAACAAGCAAAAAACTACTACCTACTATTAACTAATAATATACTATCATCTACTTAAGAAAGTCAGCGGCCAAACTGTTTCGTGTAGACCGCCAGATCTACTTAAGTATACACAACACAGTATATGTATATCTGACTGCCCACTGTGCCATCTGGTAGAAAACGAGGAAAAATTACCGAAGGGGTCTGCGCACAGTCAATTAGTGATGTCTGCACAGTGTCATGAGATTAACGCCACGTGGACAAAAACGAAAATTTGTGGTTTTCTACCGATTGCTGTTTTATTTCACTGGGTTTATTGAATTCTGGAATTCTGGTAGAGCATATTAAAGATTATAGCTTTTCCAAGAATAGGAAGTGATTGTGAAAAAAGCAATCTATACATATAATAAATCTGTAAAAAAAATTCTGTCTGTTTGTCTGTATGTCTGTTTGTTTGTACACGCTAATCTTCCGAACTACTGAACGGATTTTAATGATTTTTTCTTTGTTGCATCAGTATTAAGCCTGGTCAATATATAAGCTATAATTTATCTTCGAAAATTGAAGACCTGATGCAGCACACCAACAGACCAACAAAACTATAAGAGATACAAATATGGTGCCGTGGCAAAAATTGTTTCATTTGATGAGCATTTTCAGCTGAGATAATAAATTTTAAGATGTGGAACACCTGATGTGGAACCCCAAGAGCCCAGCTTCTCTGTACCATATACAGGTATGACGTTTTAGCAAAAGTTGTTCAATCTGATAAGCACTCTCTGTTGACTTACAAAAATTGAAGATGTAAAACACCTGATGTGGAACTCCAGGAGCCCTGCTAGACTATATGAAGCATATGAAGATATGACGTTTTAGCAAAAGTGGTTCAATCTGATAAGCACTCTCTATTGACGTATAAACATCGAAGATCTGGAACACCTGATGTGGAACTTCAAGAGCAATACTACACTTGAAATGTATAGAAATGAATGTTATGAAATAGGTATGGTGAATCAAAAAAGTAATTAGTCCGTCTTTTAGATAACCCTAAAATAATGGACACGCATTTTTCTTTTCTCTCTCACACAAACAAATAATAACGAAGATACAACAATGCTTGAATTTCGTGTTAAGTCACTGCTTAGTACAAATTTTACATACCTAGACATGGCGTCACGAGCCCCCACTCTCTAACTTTGTTGCATTATTTCTCATTATTATTTTGTATGTCTCTTCCAGACCTCGGGACTACAGAGTTCAGAATTTTTGGGAGGCAAACGTGGGGCCGAAGCCAACACGCTGAAGTCCTTTTGAGACAACTTTAATGAAATAGTGACACAAAACCGACGATTATCCCTTTATACACTATAGAAATGAATCCAAGGACAATCCCCGGTGGACGTCGTTAAAAAAAAGACAA
This sequence comes from Helicoverpa zea, assembly GCF_022581195.2. Lineage (NCBI taxonomy): Eukaryota > Metazoa > Arthropoda > Insecta > Lepidoptera > Noctuidae > Helicoverpa > Helicoverpa zea. The sequence continues at coordinate 5,010,129 of NC_061481.1, read as the reverse complement.
TCCCCGGTTCTGTGCTAAACTATTGCTAACTATGGAGCAAAATTACTTGGGCTATTGTGACGGGATGTTAGTGAATGACAATGTATTAGGTACATGTAAAAACGGCAGGTGGAGACTCGCCACCTCACTTACTATTCCCCCGGGAACCAGTCACTGAATAGCAACAAGAGGGCAACAGGGACATGAGCGGGTGAAGGGTGAGGATACCTCGGCGGACTTTAAACGCAGATTACGCGCTCCCTGTGCTTACCATGAGGCACCTACCCTCCGAGCAGGGCTACTAATCCTGCTCTAGCGACTCCACTCTGGACGGCCAAGCCAAGCCAGAGGCGTGAGACCTACCCCCGTCATGGTTCACTCCGACCGGCCGGAGATGGGGGACAGTATACTCTCCCTGGAGAACTCAGTATATATAGCCCCGCAGGGTCGCTACTCCCCGTCATCAGCCTCAGATGTCCTGCGGTGCCTATATCTCATTATTATTGTCGTTAATATCTCAAGAGCCTTTGTCCCAATCATGTTAGGGTCGACTTCCAGTCACGATGCAACTGAATACCAGTGTTTTACAAGGAGCGACTGCCTATCTGACCTCCACAACCCGGTTACCCGCTCAACCCAACACCCCTTGGTAAGACTTACTGGCTTCTGACTACCCATAACGACTGCCAAGAATGGAATGTTCAATGACAGTCGGAACCTACAGTTTAACTTCCCCTCCAAATAACGGTAATTGGTATCCAAAATATACGTAGAAAGTACATACGAACTTAGAAAAGTTGCATTGGCAGGCACTTGCCAGACCTGGAATCAAAGACGCACACTCATACTTGAGAGATTGGTTCTCTACCCACTAAATTACCACGAATTCCACTAAGTCACCACGACTTTGTCATCAATTTAATGTTTTTTTACGTAATATTTTTGCCACACACAACTTAAATGCGGACTAATTAGAATCACTACTTTTATCCCTATGGTCACGTCTATTGCGACTATTCAGATTTTATTCAGATCTTTGATTTTGCTGACCCCGTAGTCGCTGGCATAAGGGACAGGATCCGCGTACGAAGTCGCGGGCAGAAGCTAGTTACTTAAAATAAAATAGGTACTATACCTACTAGTTGTGTCCCGCAGCCTTAACCCTAGATAGATAACCTACGTCGAAACGACGTAATCGATTTTGAAAAATCGTTATAACTCATTTGTTTTTCGCGTTATTATCCTGCCCGTTCCTGTCAACTCAGTCGGCCGTCGGAGCTTGTAGGACATACCCATATCGCCCCGGTGAGTGCAATACTTTCGTCAATATTTACCTACCTTACGTCGAAGTGACGTATGGTTATCTTTAGTGTTCGTTTTTTGTTGCTGGGAAAATGTGTTATTGTCTTTTTTTGAGCATAAATTTACATGTTTTTTATTCGTTTTTTTTTTACTTGTTATAGGCCACGATAAAAATTACATTATGACGTCACGATACCGTGCAGACGATGCAGCAACCTGTCGGTTGTTGCGTGAAACAAGCGATGAAGAGATTGAGGTGTCGGACAGTGAAACTGATGACTGTTTATTAGAAGATGAAGTACAAAGTGATGCAGAAGACTTTGAAGACAGTGCACCAGTGAAGGGAAACACTGATGCTGAAGACATGTTTGGAAATAACCCCGAAATTTCTGAAAGTGCTTCGCTAACTATGCCGAGTTGTATTGTCATGCCATAGCGTCAAATTCTCAGTGGCAAAAGCGATCATCCTTGGACGGCGAGTAAGACAGAACACGTGGCAGAGTATCTGCTGCTGATAATATGATTTGTAAGAAAGAAAAACCGCTGGGTCGTAAAGATTTTATGAAGAAACTCAGCGGTAGCCTGATGACCACATGGATGTAGACAAGGCGTAAAATGGTCACTTTGCCGATAAATATCAAAGAAATAAATAGTAGTATACTGCCAAAAAGACCAGCCAAACCTCCCACACAACATGAAAGTGTACCTGAGCTAAAAAAAAGGAAATATTGTGCCTTTTGTTCTTCAAAAATTAGAAGGATGACAAAGACAATGTCCGACAGCTGCAAAAATCTCATTTGTGGAGAGCTCAAGTCTAGCGCTTGCCCTAAGTGCCTTGCATGCTAAAATGAATTAAAATTGTGATTTACTTTAATTTGTTATATACTAGAGATTAAAAAAAAATGATTTTTAAAAGTTTACACAATAAATTATAAGGATGATGGAAAGATTGCTAAACGTTTATGTTTCGAAAAGTAAAAATTATCTTGTTTTGTACTTAATTTTTTTTTCTTATAAAAATATAAATAAACTCTAATGTTTTTCATTTTATCAACATATAATTAAAGATATTAAAACATAATATCACATTTATAAACATAGTATATACATAATCTAAAATATGCTCACTCAAACATTCGCACGTCGAATCGACGTATGGTTATCTTTAGTGTACAGTGAAATATGGTTATCTATCTAGGGTTAAAGAACTTTTCCGCACTTTTGATAAAAATAGCCTATCAATACTTATAATATAAATGCTTAATGCTATTTTGATGTTAATGCCAGTTTTATCAATAGTCATTTCTTTAGCATTTTATAAGATATATAAGAGAGTACATAAGACAGTACATGAGAGAGTAAATAAGAGGAGTACATAAGAGTGCACGTAAGAAAGTACATAAGGGGAGTACATAAAAGGAGAACACAAGAGAGCACGAAAGAGGTTCATAACAGAAGTACATGGGAGAGTCCATAAGAGAGTTCAAAAGAGAGAACATAAGAGAGTTCATTAGGAGTACATAAATGGAGTACATAAGAGATTGTGACAATATGATATAGCTTCTGTACCTCATGGATTTCATTCCGGTCATTTTGGCACCTTCAAAGGTCTACCATAATGAACCCATTGGTAAACATTTCATTGCTGTCGATTATGGGTTTTTTAGGGTTCCTTTCCCAAAGGGTAAAACGGGAGCCTATTGTTTTCGCTCGTCTGTCCGTCCGTCCGTCTGTCACCAGGCTGTGTCTCATGAACCGTGACAGTTAGACAGTTGAAATTTTTACAGATGATATATCTCTGTTGCCGCTATAACAACAAATACTATGAAAACTAGAATAAAATATTTTGGGGGGCTCCCATACAACACATTCCCACAGAATATGAATGTATATCTAAGAATGTATTATAATTATGGAACGTTTTATAAATAATAGTACGCACTCTTCGCGCGCGATTCCGACTCGCTCTTGGCCGGTTTTTTTGTATGAAAATTTAGCCATCTCCTTTCATCATCTCAGCCATAGGACGTCCACTGCTGAACATAGGCCTCCCCCTTAGATCTCCACAGATACCTGTTGGAGGCGACCTGCATCCAGCGTCTTCCGGCGACCTTTATAAGGTCGTCTGTCTACCTTGTTGGTGGACGTCCTACGCTGCGCTTGCTAGTCCGTCATTCTGAATGCTCCTAAAATGATCCCTATAGGTTATTTATTCAAGGTCGATATCTTAATTGCAACCCTTACAAAGGGGGTGAGCAGTGTTGAAGCATTATTAAATATTATAAATACGAAGGTTTGGATTCTCTCTCTACGAATTCTTTGCAAGTTTTCTCTAGAGATTTCAGAGAGCAAAACATACGGTTGGACATTTTGAAATGAGTCGACGGCGTTATAATGTCAGAAAATAGTATGAAAATGCGGCTAAGCCGATTGATATAAAATTTACTAGCTCCCGTCTGCGGCTTCGCCCGCGTAGAGTTTGGTTATATCGCGTTTCCAAGAGAATTCTTCAAAAGTCCGTTATAAAAACTATCCTATGTTCTTTCTCAAGGTCGACTCTATCTCTGTACTAAATTTTATTAAAATCAGTTCAGTGGTTTAGACGTGAAAGCATAACAGACAGACAGACAGACAGAGTTACTTTCGCATCTATATTATATCTAGATATTAGTAGGGATTAAGAGGACATTTTTTTTAAATTTGGTTTTCCCTTTAAGGCTCCAAAACTACGGGACCGATTTGCAAATATTTTTTTTTCACAGCTTGAAAGCTACATTCTTCCCGAGTAACATACGCTATATTTTATTCCGGCACGATTAACTCAAGACAATGTAAAAATGTAAAACAAAACTAGCGTATCCGCACAAATCATTTTCCCGTATATTTCAATCAAACCCTCACATTGTTTGAATTTAATTTGCAAAACTCATTTTGTATTCATTAATCTTTTCTTTGAGACTTGTTGAGTGAGAGACAGGGATAGCAACAGTTAAAGTTAGGTAATGTACAATCAACGTGCAAGACAAGGATAACACTATATCTTTTCTTTCCTTGTTAGTTTAGTGTACCCGCATACTGTAGACTAAACAGTCAGCCGACAGTTGACTCGATAGTTGTCAATACTTTTCTTAAGAAGAGTCCAATCAATGTTTTCAGTCGGTCTCATCCTCCGACCTTCCAGTCTAACCGGTTTCAGCTGAGTACCGGTACTTTACCAGAAGCGACTTCCTATCTGACCTCCTCAACCCAGTTATCCGGGCAACCCAATACCCCTTGATTGCTAATGCGTGAGGCTAATGTGTATGTAATGTGGGTAGTGTATTCTCACAGCTTAAATTGAGTACTCCTGGTCTCTCTCGGGTCACCGGCCATGATGCGTTATGGGTGCGCCATGTCTGGAGGCCTGAAAGTAACAAATACCCGTCACAATATTGAAAATTGCAGCACATGTGCTTTATGCGTATAGCAGCGATACGTACCTTGTGGGTATGGCCTTCTGGCAATAGGTGCACCCTACGGCGTGTACGTGGTGCACGGTGATCATTTCTGTACAGGGAAGTAGACTTTGCACTTGTAAACATCTTATGTACCTTCGCCTGAATGCTATTATTACCAAATTTACTTTTTTTTTTCTCTCAAGAACAGGGTAGGGTAGGTACCTAAAATGTAAAATCAATATTTAATAAAACAAATTGTATGCAAGTATTAGGAAAAAAACATAACTAACTGTAAATATACTCACCCAATGTGGACTGCTGGCAACTAACAAAAAAAAAAACTGTTTTATGATTTTGCACAATTTCACAATTTATAATTGCTTGTTTGTGTTCTTCATTAATATATGTCGGCAATGATCGGTGGCACGCTGAGCAATGATAACAGAGGTTGCAACCAGTTACGGTTCTTTGAATGTGTGCACACTGTAACATTTCATCTGTGTGAAATAAAATCGTCACTGAGCGATGCTTCCTCAGGATTGCGATTAGTCACGGTATGAATTTATTTACGTTTACCTCCACTTTTTATTTTTATTTAATTTTTGTGACTAATCCTTTTGATTATGATTTACGTTTCTTTTTTTTTTTTCTTTTTTAAATAGTACATAGTTTAGTAGTTTTATTATTTTTTTCTATAGAGCATAAATCAGTTCATACCGATGGACATCAGACGTCAGACACTAGCTGTCTGGCATAATGCTGAACTGGACCTATTTGACGCAACCTTTTGTTCTTTTATTTTGTTTTTTTTGTTGTTTCTATGTGTATGTATGGTTTGTGTCAATAAATAAGTTTTCTTTCTTTCTTCTTTCTTTCTTTCCTTGGTTGGACTGGTGTCAAACTTACTGGCTTCTGACTACCCGTAACTACTGTCAAGGATGTTCATGACAGCCGGGACCTATAGTTTAACGTGCCATCCGAAACACAGTCATTGGTGTCAACGATATACTTCAGTTGGTCTGATACCGGCTAAATACCTGATCTTTGTAATGTGCGTACTACCATTCATCTTCATACTGATTTATGAGCCCAAACAAACTATCGGCCGACTAAAAGTTTGACGTGTGTTGGAGATTTTAATGTCATTAAATAATGATAGGTGTTCTTTTGATTTTTCGTAACATGAATATTTATGTGTTTTATGAAAACTTTGTTACTTATTCAGTAGCTTTTAGTTGCTATTTACTTTTGTAAGTAAATATGTCAGTTCAAATGTTTGAGAGCGTACTAGCTTCAGCCCGCAGTTTCACTTGTACATTTTTCAAACAAAGTAAATAGAATAAGAATGTGCGAAAATTAGAACACCATATACAAGTCAGTCATTACAAACAACTGAAATTCTCCCTTGAAAACTGACAGCTGTCAACTGGTCAAAACATTCAATACTCCTAACTTTATATCTGCTTTACACAAGATGTTATAAATTGTAAATTATAAAAACGAAAAAATGACTCCTGTGGTTAAACCACTGAATGGAATATTAATTTTTTCAATTCGCCATAGACTATCATAAAGTATATGCGATAGGATTTAATGTGATTGTGAACCACACCCTGTATACCTAAATCGATTCAGTAATTTCAGCCCGACCGACCATCAGACAAAATTATCATCATCATCAGCCTATCGCAGTCCACTGCTGGACATAGGCCTCTCCAAGTGCACGCCACTGAGATCGATTTTCGGCTTCTCGCATCCAGCTCCTGCCAGCCGTCTTGCGCAAGTCATCACTCCACCGTGCCTGAGGACAAAATTATGTTCGCATTAATAATATTAGTAAGGTCATTAACGCGTGTTCTACAAGATTAAGTTATACATACAACCTTGATTACCGTACAACTTAGTAAAGTTAGTTTGATGTTTGACTTGTAGTTAACACAAATGTCAGTAGTTTTGATGTATTAGCGAAACAAGGTTTGATCCGTACTATTGTTTTAAACTAGCTGTTTCCCGCGACTTCACCCATATATATCCCAAATGTATTTACTAAGAAGCTTAACAAACTGCATTTCAAATGTTTAAGTTTAATTGTGTCGCATCCCACATGTATCTCGTGGTGTACTCGCTGTAGCAAACAGTAACACATTGCGCGCGAACATTACTAACATGTCCGCGAAACTGCAACCGCCGCGCGAACACATTTAAAGCATTGCAATTTTGGTAGAAGTTCACGTTAAACACTCTATCTACTTACTGTTTGTCTGTTTGTTTATACCCCTAAAGAAAGCTGGAGAGCTACACTTTTCCTATTTATTCTCAGTACATTTCACTTTTTCTATATTTTTTAGGCTATATTTATTCTCAGTACGGGAAATAGCTCTTGACGCGAGTGAAACCGCAAGGAAACAGCTAGTACTATATACACGTCAGTCAAGCTGTCTATTAGATATTCAATATAATTTAATCGAGCCTATTCCCTAAAGCAAAGCAACCCGTACAGTTGCCAATTTAAATTAGCCTACAGGCATATTGAAGCCTGGTGGGGTTCCAAACGTTATACAGTACTGGTTTGTTAAGGGTAGCAGAAGCTTCTAAAATCATGTACTGATTTTAGTAACAAGTAAGAGTATTTTATAACTAGCTCGTGCCAGCGGTTTCACCCGCATCCCGTGGGAACCTCGGCACGAACCCGGATAAAAAGTAGCCTATAGCCTTCCTCGATAAATGGGCTATCTAATACTGAAAGAATTTTTCAAATCGGACTAGTAGTTCCTGAGATTAGCGCGTTCAAACAAACAAACTTCAGCTTTATAATATTAGTATAGATTGAAACAGTCATTCATCCTTTTTGAAGTCGATAAAAAAATAAAAATTGGAAGTCCAAAGTTCGAATGCAACCTTCTCATCAATGTGCTGTATTAGTAATCAGCTTCCACCCGCGGTTTCACCCGCTTCCCGCAATCGGATAACAAATCTATTTATCATTCTGATGTCAGGCTACATCATTGCCAAGATTCACCAAAAATGAATTCAGTAGCTTTTTCGTTATAGAGGAACAAACATCGACACATACGAACTTTCTCGTGCTATTAATAACTTTAGAAAGATTTTGTTTTTCAACAATTTCTTTACGGTTAAAATTGTCTTTAGTGACGCCTCTTAAGTTTTAGAACGTGGTTTATTTAACCGCAGCTGATCTGAAGAGTTTAATTAACTCGTTTGTCTGTTCGTCTGTATGTCTGTTGGTTCCATGGAGAACAAAATGACTATCAGAGGTGCCATAACGCAAAATCTCCTAAGTAGCGACAACATGCGGGGCGAGGGGGACGAGGAACGTGTTTACGCCAATACACGTCCTCTTTGGACCCGTAATTTTTCTTTATACCAAAAATCGTTGAAAGATGCCTCAAGTAACCCGAACGCCCCGTTAATTCATTCGTAACAAAACGTTTTGGTCATGCCCCGCGTACGAATTTTAGCCAAAGTCAAAGGTTTTTATTTCATATAGACCTATTACAGGTGCTTCCGAAACGTCAAGCTAGTTGCGCGGTTTCAAAAAGTGGGTGTTATGGAAAAGAACCGGCAAGAAACTCCATAGACACTCTTTGAAAAAGAAAAGAAGTGTCTACAACATTTTAAGGATTATGAGAAAGTTATACGTCACGACGATTTTATCAAAAATATCGTGGAAGTGAAAGTCGAAGGAAAGAGGGGAAGGGGTCGTCCAAGGTATAGCTACATTAAGCAAATTAAAGTAAAGGTGAAGGTTGTGACGTATAAGGAAGTTGAGGAGTTGGCGCTAGATAGGCGTAAATGGAAGGAGCTGAACCGACAAGAGCTGGGCTCTTAAATTAAAGAAGAAGTATGAGACAGTTGTACAATGCAAAGCTAGAAGAAGGCGCCGGACCTACCTGCATTATGACATCTCCGCTAGTGATTTAGTTCTCCGTGGCTGGTCCTCATATCTACGGTGGCGTGTGTTTATTCTAGCTAATTGGAAATAGCGTCGCCGCAGGCATAGTGCTGGGGTAGCGTCGATGGGTTAGGGTTATCGATAGAATGGTGGAGTGTAAGCCTTTGTGTTTTGTATTGTTAAATGAATGTTGTTGTGTATTTGTGCGTGAATGTGTAAGATTATATTTGTTTAAATTATGTGTAATAATTTATGTAATAATCTGCCGTTGTTAAGCTTAGCAGAAGTAAGTGTGTTATTCAACATAATACTTAGAAATACAAGTAATTTTTATAAATCAGGTTTTATTTATTGAAAATGAAAAAGAAAAGATCTTCATATAGGGAGCTATTAAAAGCTACTTCTAATTAAGTAAGAAGTCTTATGTTTCCATTACAAAAAACGTAAATAATGGAATACTTTAAAGATTTGCTAGGGAATTTATTTAAATGCAAACTGGTTTGACACATAGTTTAAACGACTTTAACTTTTTTGTAACATATACACTCCAATTTAAAATTCTAACTTTATCGACATGGACCCCTTCACTAGCCCAACCCTACCTTCCTTGTTTAAATATTAATTGAAGCGACAAAGCCCCATTGTGGGAGACCACCTTTATATTCAGGGGGGGGGGTACACCTGAGGTGAGGGGGGAGGATCAACAGACCGACTTGTGTTATTTTTTGGACAAACGTGAAACGGAACGCGTTTTTTTCGAACTTCGAAATTCGTTTCCGTCACGTCCAGGTATTTTTTTGAAGGACTTCCGAAAACATGTGGTAGGTTGATATTTTTTTCAGGGAGTCTGTATATTTTTTTTATTGTTCTTTCTTTCTGTGTGTATAAAATTTTTCAAAAGAAAAAATAGAATCGAATGATTCACTGAAGGTCATAGTCACACGTTGCAGTTGTTAACCGACTCAAATGAAAATGCCCTGAATTTGGATTCGTTTAACCTAAAAATTGGCATCAGTGTATCGTCAAAAATTTACTGCCTACATATTATATACGTATTGAAAGGTAGTTTTTTTTTGTAAATAAGTTTGTGCATATAGACTTTAAATCTTTCCAAAATAAAAACATAATTTAAAGGTTGCCATTAAACTATATATATATAAATGAATTGCTGTTCGTTAGTCTCGCTAAAACTCGAGAACGGCTGGGCCGATTGAGCTGATTTTAGTTTTAAAATGTTTGTCGTAGTCCAGGGTAGGTCTAAACGGTGAGCAAATAAGGAAAAAAAAATTGCGAGTAAGATTCCCGGGACGGGAGTGATTAGACAAAAACCAACTTACGGAATGCCGCAGAACCACAAAAGTAAAGTACTAGGACAGCATAATTCACCTTAGTAAAGTATACCAATAACGAAATTTCGATGCAACTGCTCACCATGTACCAGGGTAGCATAACTTATATGAGTATACCAATACCAAGTGTAGGTAGACGCTACTGCTCACCATGTACCAGAGCGGCAAAAAATACACCGGGCGCGGGTAATACCGCGGGGAACGGCTAGTTATATCATGAATTACTTCGGTACTTTTACAATAATTAAAATTAAAAACTACTTACTGATTGCTGAAACAGCTACTACACATGGATGTTTCTAAGTAATCAACAAACAAACTCTAATACCATCATCCTTAATATTTTAATATTTTTAAAACTAAAGTATTTGCATCTCCCACAATCAAAGTCTCCCTCTATTTTCCCTCGCTAAACACTTGTAACGCCCTCTGTCTCGCTAATTAGAGTTGTCCCTCCGAACGTTCACGCTCGAAAGAGTTTCAATTAGTCCTGTTGTGTTAGCTCACCGACTTTCAAGAAGGAGGTTAAGAATTAGAGCGAACTTCTCAGTATTCTATCAATAGATTTATTTTTATAGATTTTGATAAGACTCGTACGGGACTGATGTTGAAATTAGCCTTCTTTTGCTGTGCCCTAACAGGGTCCATAATATGTACCTAGCTTTAAGCCCCTTGTAACATCATTGTAACATTATGGTATGCAAATAAATATGAATATGAAATGCTATTTCTAGTAAGTAAAATCAACAGACAGATTGAATATTGGGATATGCCATAATTGACAAGTTCACAGTTCAATCAGTAGATCCTTGGATATCCATCTTGTCACGACAAATTCATCTGTGTTTCGGTCCGTTAAATTGCTGGGTCCCGGCTGTCATTTGAACTGTCTTCAAAAGCCAGAAAGTCGGACAAGCAGTCTAAAGGTGGGTACAGACTATGTAACATAACATGTTATACGACATTGCTATATAACATGTTTCAGATAATGTGGACACTGAATGTTATTACTAATAAATAGTGTATAAAATATACTATAAATATATACACTATTTATTGGCGACATTGTTTGTAGCACTGAAGAACGATAAACGACAATGGTTATATAACATTGTTATATTGCAATATTATTCTAATGTGTACAGTATTGTTTTATGTTGGAATGTTGAATAACAAGGTTACATAATGTGGACGTGTTATAAAACACAGGTTATATAACATGTTACATAGTCTGTACTCACCTTTACAAGCAGTTTGAGTTGGCTAGGAAATTGGGTTGAAGAGGTTAGGTGGACAGTCGCTCCTTGTGGCAGACTAGTATTCAACTTCATACGGATACACTGGTAACCAGCACCATCGTAGTTGGCAAAAGGCTACACAGAAGATGATCCATTTCATTATCAAACAATTTTTATTTTGTAGGCCTGATAACTGTAAGCCACAACCAATGTAGGAAAAGGATAGTCAGGTGATGTATATTTTTACTTGAAGCCCTAACATACCTACTTATAAATAATGACTTTAACGTTTTTGACAATGTTTTTATCAAAAGCCTAGTGAAACAGAAAATGCGAGTGCCACCGTGACTTGTGAATCTCGTGATGTTAGCTCCATTGGCTCGGAACAGCGAGACTGTTGAGCGACTTGTCACGACCGACCTACTACGACTAAGCGGTTTTGATACTTTGACTCAAGATTTTCTCGCATTATTTTTAGGTGAAAATATTGATATATAAAAATTCCAAGATTTTCTTACAAACGTAGTTAGTTACAAGTGAAATATAAGCATGTTAAAAAAGAAAAAAATATCATCCAAATTGACAGCATCTTCCTTTTTGGAAAGTCGGCTAAAAGTGAAATAAAGCAGAAATAGCTTGATATTATTAAAATGTCTTTAAAAAAAGTTTCGTATGTTTTTTTTTCTAATCTAGAAGACTGATTAATTAGATTCACTATTGTTTAACCAGTCTTCACGCATTTTGGAGAACTGTTCTATTAAACACTTAAGCAAATATAAAAGTAGTATTTGTCGGAAAAATAACTTATCTAATGAACCAATTTGTAAATTTTCTTTCACTGTGCGAGGAAATTTTCAAGGGATGCGGGTGAAATATTCATACATATAAAGTGTGTGCTAAGTATGAATGTAGATGGATGGAGAGGAAGAGGAAGACCTAAGAAAAGATGGATGGATTGCCTGAAAGATGACATGAATAGGAAGGGAGTGAGTGTCAGTATGACGAGTGACAGGGGAAAATTGAAGAGGATGACATATTGCACCGACCCCAAATAAATTGGGAACAGTATCGAGTTAAATAACAAATAAATTCTCTGCCATCTTAAAGTATCAACTCCTCACCGCCCTACTACACGGAACATCGTCTTATCAGGGGTTGTAGCATGAATTTTAATATTTAATTAAAAAGTTCGCCCCAGCTGTATTCATATCTCCCAGTTACACTGGAAATTGAGACAAAACTCTTAGAAATTACACGCTTAATGGCGATATCAAAATTAATTATGTTTTTAGATGTCATTTGTAACGAATTATGCTGTTTGAAAACATTATTTTACAATAAGTTTATAACGCCACCGACTTCTAGGCCGATGCACCTAAGAATAGTTTTTTTTTGCTTTTCAGTGTTTTTGGGAGTCGGTTTTATTTTTTTGTAAAAAGTTTTTTATTTTTAGCTTTTCAGTGACAAGCATAGTTGTCACTATCCGCATGTCATATCCGCAGTGGAAAGTTCTCATCAATACGAACAATATAAGCCCAAGCACGAGGTAGTTTACATATTCAATTGTCGAGTTCCCTCGACCTTCGCTGGTCTCCATCATCAGGTCAGCTTCAAACCTTCACTGTTGCAAAGGTCTCGTCAATACGAACAAAATAAGCCCAAACACGAGGTAGATTTTTACACATTCATTGTTCAAGTTCCCTCGACCTTCTCTGGTCTTCATCATCAGGTCAGCTCCAAGCCTTCACCATTGCATAGTGTTATCAGACATGCGCCTTAGTGTCAAGTTTTTACCCTACGTATGCCTACGATTTTTGAAAGTTGCCCTCGATTTCTCAGGGTTTCCATCATCAGATCCTGACCTGGTGACTATGGGACCACCTGGGAGGTAAACCCTATCAAACAAAAAAAAATTTTGCGAATCGGTCGAGGCGTCTCTGAGTAATCGGTGAACATACATAAAAAATAAAAAAAAAAAAAAAAAAAAAAAAAGATCCCGACGAATTGAGAACCTCCTCCTTTTTGGGAAGTCGGTTAAAAAGTGGAACTGAGTTTAAAAACTACGGAAACTAACAAAATATTTATTTGACATGACTCTGGAAGTCGGTGTCTGCAGGTCTGTTGACTGTTTATTTTGCCACCCACTTCTAGAGCCAAGTCAAAAGTTTTATTTTGTGAAGTCGAAGTCGGAGTCATGAATTTTTTTGTAATAAGTTTTTTCGAAAATATTGGTCAAGGCGTCTTCGAGAAAAAAGACAAAAAAATAAACATCCGATTGAGAACTTCTTGTTTGGGAAGTTGGTTACAAAATAGGTAACTAATAAACTAGGTACAGCACAAAAGAATCAGGTAAAAAACATTTCAGAAACTTACAATTCAAACGAATGACTTTAACTTTACCAAAAAATCTCCAATGCTCAAAAACTCGCAAACCCTGGGATATTATGCAGAAATATTTAATACCATCACACTCTCTTGACCAATAATACATACGTAATAGGGATATCACCCCTCACCTTTGAGCATTGAACTGACTGGAAGCGCTTTGGAGAACAACAATAGTAAATTGACTGCAAATTTCAGTCTAGAAGTCGGTAACTTATGATATATTTATTTCGTATTACCAATAAATCTTTATTACCAATAAAACTTTTTTTTCAGTGCTGCCTGAAGTCGGTAATTATTTTAATTATTTTTAACCTACTTCAAAAAGACGAAGTTCTCACTTTAGCTTGTAATTATGTAAGTTTGTGCGCGATTATCTCACGTTTGGCTGAAAAGATCTTTATGTAAATTTCAGTATAGTATCTGTCACACTTAGGAAAAGGCTTTAGGTACATTATTGAAGATTGTTTTATTTTTTGTAAGTCGTTTTTTTGTAATGCTTTTTGCTTGTGTAAAAAACACGGGATTGGAACACATCATTTGAACTTTGACGAGCAATAAAAACACTTACAAGCGGAGCTCATATACCTTTAACACAGCGATAACCCACGGCAGTGGCGTATCCAGTTATTACAACACTCTAAGCCCAAACCCTAAGGGCGTGAACAACCCCTGTTAATGGGGTTCTCACAGACTATAAATCTATATTTCCCTTTATGTTCTAAAGTACTAAATTCAGCTCGAGAGGAAAGTGTCAAGATCAGTCAGTCGTTCTAACTTTGGGCTTGTGTCATTTATTGACTGATTACGGCTGGTTAACTGTGGGTTTCTATAACCGATCCGCGGTTTTGCGATTGGAGATGGTTTTTTTACATGAGCTCCATATAAATGTGGAGTTAATTCTGAGTAGAATGGATCTTATGAATGAGCAGGAAGGAATGTATGAGCGATGAAGAGTGAAGGAGAGTGAATGAAGTTTGAGATTTATTCGCATTATTTTTGCCACTAAATCCCACATAAATTAAGAGCTCCCGAATACTCCCGATTCAAATTCATTACTTTAAACAGTTGTTGAAAGAAAATTAACGTTTATACTATCGGTATATCTTTGTCATGTACATACTACCAGTCTTCTGACAGTCAAGTAAAGTCTGACTCGCATACTTACCAATGGATATTGGGGTGCCCGGGTAACTGGGTTGAGGACGTCAGATAGGCAGGCGCTCCATGTGACACAATCGTACTCAGCTGCATGCCGTTAAACTGGAAACCGACCCCATAGTTGGGAAAAGGCTATCTCGAAAATCATGGATTCGTCTAACACTTCAAAAAAATCTCAAGAATTTGTGTCGAGTAAAGACAGACAAAATAAAACACTGTTGTGGTCTAAATACGCTTTAAATTCAATCACACAAGATATATGGGTTTCTATTCTTGGTCACCTGACATACTGACCATTAGAACGACGCACACTGCAAACTTTTAGTCGGCTGATAGTTTATTAGGGCTCAAAAATCAGTCAATATGGAGATGAATGGTTAGTGTGCACATTACAACGATCAGATATATGCATATACAGACATAAATAGGTAAATATATAAAAAATGATTAAATTCATTACTACTTTTAAAGTGCCTCGTTGGTCTGGCCGTCACAAACTCGGCTGCTGAGCACGAGGTCTCGGGTTCGATTCCCGGGTCGGGCCTGATCTCTCTCCGGTCATGTCGGAGTGCACTTGTGTCTGCGTAAATGCTTGTGCACTATAATATGTCCTGCGCAGTTGGCTAATATCCTTGCATGAGAACAGCCGCCATAGCCGATAATCGCCTAGGAGGACATCGTCGTATTTTTAAAGTGAATTGTCAGCCAACTGTTTGCTATGTTTTTAGTTCACAGCTAGCATGTGTTCGCGCGGCGGTTGCAGTGTCGTGGACATGTTAGTAATGTTCGCGCGCAATGTGTTACTGTTTGCTAGAGCGAGTACACCACGAGATACATGCGGTGTGACACACAGTGCCGCACCAAGGGGATTCTCAATATTAGCTTGTCTTTGAGTCTGTCTGTATGTCACATTAATGATCTAGACATCAGACACAGGACAATTTATTTTCTACAATAAGACTGAACCCATTTGTCCGTTGGTTTGAACATCACAGTTTACTAAAACAATTATAATGTGACTTTTTTTCTTATTCATTACAGATCGATTAGCAAGTTTATTTATACATAAGATGAGCTTTATGTCTTCAGTTTAGAAACTAAATAATATTTATGTCCATTTAAAACTAATTTCTGACAGAAGTTTCATCCGCATACCGTGGACTACTACTTTCCGCACACGGATAAAAAGTCACCCATAGTTTTCTTCAATAAATGAGCAACTTTTTTAAGCCAAATCGGACTAGTAGTTCCTGAGATTAGCATGCTCGAGCAAACAAACAAACCTTTTATCTATATAAAAATACTAGCTGTTCCCCGCGGGTTCATCCGTTTCTTTCCGCAGCCGAATGGTGACAAAAACTATCCTATGTCCTTTTCCCGGGTCTGAGCTATCTCCCCTTAAATTTTTAACTAAAACGGTTCAGCCACTCTTGAATTTTAAAATGTGTAACTAACACGACTTTCTTTTATATACTTACTTACTGGCTACCCGCCCGCGGTTTCACCCGCGTCCCGAGATAACTGCTTCCCGTAACCGAATGGTGACAAAAACTATGTCCTTGTCCTGGCTCTAAACTACCTGCCCTGCCAATTTTCAGCTAAATCGGTTCAGCCGTTCTTGAGTTATAAGTGGAGTAACTAACACGACTTTCTTTCTAGAAAATGCCTCAGAATAACAAGCAAACCCCATGTATAAAGCTATGTATGTCAATCTTAACTGTCATTGGTAATTAATCTGAAGTTGGCATCGTGTCAATAGTCTGCTATTTATTAACGGTAAGTTATTTACTGTCGTTAAATAAGACAGTCGGTAACCAGTGGCATACACACACGCACATACAATATAGACGGCTCATCATCGTCTCCCGAGCCTTTTCCCAACTATGTTGGGGTCGGCTTCCTGTCTAACCGGATGCAGCTGAGTACCAGTGTGCCACAAGGAGCGATTGCCTATCTGAACTCCTCAACCCAGTTACCCGGGCAACCCAATACCCCTTGGTTAGACTGGTTGTCAGACTTACTGGCTTCTGACTACTCGTAACGACTGGCAAAGATGTTCAATGACAGCTGGGACCTACAGTTTATCGTGCTTTCCGAAACACGGAAGAACTCGGTATGATGAGATGGTCACCCATCCACGGAGTAACCGCGACAAGCGTTGCTTAACTTTTATGATCGCGATTTATTCGACGCTTTGACTTTGCGTTGAGTTATTTTATTTAGAGGAGTTTGTTCCACCGCTTCTTCCCAGCAAAAACACATAGGAAGTAGTGAAGGCCGGGCGTTTTGGGGACTGTCTTTTGTAGATTTGACGTTCAAAAAGTGCTGATTTTCCGCCTACTTTGAATAAATGACTATTGATTTTGATTTGATTTTTTTGATTTTAAGTATCTAAATTGAATATATTATATCCAAATAACTCTAGACAACTTACATTAATTAATAATAATGTCGGGACACTTTATAACGTCGGGACATCTTTTCACACACGGTTGGTTAGTTCCGTGGTAAGTTATTAATTAACTTGTGTTATGGGTGCTAACACAACTGATAAACTACATATACAATATGTAACGTAATTAACGCACACCCTCAAACACGCCAATTAGAATATTATGTTATAATCATAATACATACACTGAATTTTTAATTTAACATGTATATGCATTGTTATTTACTAAATTAGTTATACCAATTCTTGGAGAACTTTTTGGTCATACTACTACGCACGCAAGTATCGCGCCGCGCGCCGCTCGACTCGACACAACATAACGAAACTACGGAAAAAGCCGACAATACACGAAGTCTTATTACTTTGAGTAACGGTGTGTTTGAATTTGTTTTGACTGTACAGGGTTAATATGACAATAATTTCCGTAGTTTTAATTATTTTTGGGAAAAAAAATTACCTATATTAAAAATGATATAAATCGATTCAGTAAACGATTCTGAACAAACTAATTTCAGGATGTGCATTAATTAAGTTACGTGTTGTATACCTACATGTTTGTCAATACATATTATATTATATTGTTAACTTTGTTTTATTTGCTCTCGTCATCCTTGATTACATTTAGTTAATTTAGAAGTGACAGACAGACAGAGGTGTTGACATTTATATGTTCTACGAATGACAATGAATGATGGCGGGCAGTTCATTTAGTACACTGTCGAACAAAAATATGTAGTTAGTTTCATAATCAAGATTCTTGACCGACATTGAATGGAAAAAGTAATGTGACCCGTTGTATCGAGCGCAGATACACGCGAGACACAATAAATTCATTTTCTATAATAGATGTTCTATTGTATTTTAAGTAGCGATATATAAGCAGTCAAATAGAGGTAGCCCGATTCTCATTGTAAAGGTAATAGCTGATCAAGTTTCTTCAGGAGATGTTCTGTAATTTTTGTGTGAAAGAGAACAAACATAGACGTCTAAACTTTTTAATAATTACTAGCTTCCGCCAGTGGTTTCAGCAGATGAGAGCTATTTCATGCACCTGGATATAAATAGAATAGAATAAGATAGAAATAGAAGCCTGAGACCTTCCTCAGTCTAAATAGACTAAGGCTCTAGACAGACGGACTGCATTTCAACTGCAAAGCAGTTCAACGGCAGTTCGAATGCAGTTGATACGACTGCAATTCAACTGCAATCGGACTGCACGTTTGCATTGCATTTGCAGTTCTATTGCAGTCGTGTGAAAGAATGTTTCAAATCGGAACAGAAGTTCCTTAGATTAGCGCCTTCAAACGTAAAAACAAACTCGTCAGCTGTGTAATATTTTATAGTGCAATTAGGATAGTTTTCAAAGCGTTCACACACTTTATCATAACGAAAATCCCATCAAAAACAGCCGAGCCTTTTACTACAACAATAGTTCCGACATAAAAACATTACTTTATGACCTTAAAACGTTTTCTCAAAATTACTTCAGACGGGACTCGAACCCCTTTACCACAGTCTCGTACATTACAACATTAGCTGGACCTTCGCATAACTGTGAGATGTTACACCCGGGCATCGAACCTGCTCCCTCATGGTTTTAACTTCTAATTAACTTTCAAGTTAAGGGGGAGATGAAACTTAGTATAATTTTAATTAATACTAGCTGTTTTCCGAGGTTTTCCTGTTTCCTGTTAAAATACTGTATCGGTATAAATTATAGACTATTTATATGTTACTTGCCGAAAATGTAACGTAGTATGAGTTGATCTTTATATATTGACTAGCCGTTTTCCCGTGGTTTCGGAGGCGTCCCGTGGGAACTTCTTCCCGTAGGTACCGGTATAAAACCTACAGTACTCGGAAAGAGTGAAGCTATACAACAGTTAAATTTTTTTAAAATTGGTTCGTTAGTTTCGAAGCCTTTTGGGTACAAACAAATAAAGGTTTCCTCTTTGTTGTATTAATATATAGATTACATCACATCATATAGAGAACACTATCTTTCCCCTCTGTCATAGATGCATATATAGTATTTATTGTATGTATATTTATATATACAAGGTGTTGATTTGCATTTGTGCCATAGTTCAGCAGGAGGACATACAATACGTATATAATCGATTGGAATTACAGTAGATGGGAAATAACTAATATGCACTGCTTTTTTTGTCATTGTAATGTCGTGGTATTTCAGAAGTAATCCAATTTTATGAATGAAATTTATGAGTGATCGTTGCGTATGCTTTGTGTTTGCGTTTGTGTGAGGGCGCAGCACGGTTTTAAGGCCATTAACACACGCGCCAAGTTTAAATAAGGCTAGATGACATTTACGGAATTCAGAAAAAAAATTAAAGAAAAAAAATTACGTACCAATTTTTTTATTGATTTGGGTCGAGAATCATTAGCATAATTATCTCCTTGAATATGGCACGGATGCAAATCAACAGCTTGTATGTATTTAAGTAGTTTATGTTATATAGTGATTACCTATATATTGGTTATATCTTCTTTCTTTTTACACTGTCTATCTGTACCTATCTCTTTTATTCTAACTCTCCCATAACGGGCCTGCTGGAAGAAATTTCTTTAGAGATAAGCTGTGGCCTTGTACAATTGTTTCTATTATTTATTCTTCTTTGTGTTTTTATGTGTACAAAACTATTAAATAAATAAATAAATTAATTAATTAATATAGTAAATGCGAAAGTTTGTATGGATGAATACCTACGGATGGATGCTTGTTCATCTTTCTCGCAAAAACTCTTAGATGGATTTTAATTAAACTTGGCTGCAATATATAACTTACACATCATAATCACAAGAATGGATAAAGTGAGGAATGATTACATTAGAGGAAGTCTGAAAGTAGCGCCAGTTACAGAAAAGATGAGAAGTAGAAGATTGTCGTGGTATGGGCATGTAATGAGGAGGGATGATACGCATGCAACAAAGTGGGTGCTAAGTATGAATGTAGATGGATGGAGAGGAAGAGGAAGACCTAAGAAAAGATGGATGGATTGCCTGAAAGATGATATGAATAGGAAGGGAGTGAGTGTCAGTATGACGAGTGACAGGGGAAAATGGAAGAAAATGACATATTGCGCCGACCCCAAGTAAAATTTGGGGACAGGGTAGGAGAAAGAAGAAAGACACATCATAATAACACATAAAGTACTTTTTCAAAAGTTACAATTAAACAAAGACACTTCCCCTTAATTAGAACATTAAAATGTAATCTGCGAGTAATTTGCGCTGCCCCTTAATCCCTTGATCCCGCGAATTTCCCTACCGCTCTATATTTATGATACCAACTAAGATTACAAAGACAGAATTTTATATAATACAAGCTTTTCCCTGCGGTTTCACCCGCGTCTGGGAACTTCTGCCTGTACCTTGATAAAATATAGCGTATGTTACTCGGGAAGAGTGTTACCCACAAAGGCTATATTTTGTCCCTGTACGGAACGTAACTCCCGCGGGATGCAGGTGAAACCGCGGTACATCGGCTAGTTAAAAATAAGCTACCTTAATATCTCTGTGTAGGAACCTGTTTTATTTTAGTGCAAAATGAGCCCTATTTTTGTGACTGACTTCTTTGTGAAGACTTCTTTTATAACAACTTTTAAAAAATCACTTTTGTTGTATGGGAGCCCCCCAAAATATTTATTTAATTCTAGTTTTCAATAATACATCATCTGTGAAAATTTCAGCTCTCTAACTATCATGGTTCGTGAGATACAGCCTGGTGACAGGCGGACGGACGGACAGAGGAGCGAAAACTATAGGGTCCCGTTTTACCCTTTAGGTACGGAACCCTAAAAAGACTTTCAACAACGTGAAAACCATAAAATAAATCTTTAAATGCATTCAAAGTCCGTAAATATATCCAGCAAACACCTTCAGAAACCAACTTCTTGAGCGATATGCAGAATTATTTTATGTTTTTTTTTTCTGAACCTTAGAAGTCGGTTATTTTAATGCCATTTTACTTTTCTTTGAGAACAAAACCATCTGTTAAGATTATCTAAACTCAGTTTTAATTCAATGAATATTTATGAGCTATTTAAATTCTTTTCTTACGCAAGGCAATGCAACAATTGTTCGAATCATGAATCTTTCATTGAATGTATGAATATTCAAGTTCATTAAGACTTTTGGGGTCCGTTTACTGAAATACATTTATGGTGGTTCTGTATAGGTATCGGCACGAATCTTGAGCTCTGACCTTCACCTGTGCAGAAGTAATTTATTGGGTCCCTTTTGTGGTATGAAGTGAGGCGCGGGGGCGGGCTAAAGCGGTGATTGGCCCACAGCGCATCGCGTCATAGCCGTCACTCGGGATTGGTTCTTTGGTAATAAATCACTTCTGCGCAGTTGTAGGTCAGAGCTCAAGATTTGTGCCGATAACTACACTAGAGCAGTTTTCTAACAATTGGGTAGTTGCAAACCGACTTGCTGACACTTCAAGTGACCCAAAGGCTGGTATTTAATTTGGTCTAAAAGTAAGCATTACCATCCAACGTGGCAATGCTGCCAGCCTCTTGGGTACACTCCCGGTGGGCAGCGATGAGGGGTTTTTTGATACCAAATAACGATTATTTTCATTTAATTTGAGATATCTAGTAAGTTTGTACTTATGTTAATCTTATGTTAATCTTATGTTAATCTATACTAATATTATAAAGCTGAAGAGTTTGTTTGTTTGTTTGAACGCGCTAATCTCAGGAACTATTGCTTCGATTTGAACAATTCTTTCGGTGTTAGATAGCCCATTTATCGAGGAAGGCTATAGGCTACTTTTTATCCTGTTTTGTGCAGAGGTTCCCACGGGATGCGGGTGAAACCGCTGGCAGAAGCTAGTGCTAAATAATGAAGTTAACTAGGTTAAAAATAATATTGTCACTTTCATTAAAACAATTTTTCCATCAATACGGTTTGATACGGAGTTACCTTATGATCGATCGACCTTAGAAAAAAAACAAATACATACTTGTGTCTACTATAGAAAAAAAACCTTCTGAAAATCCTATCCTATCTTAAAATATCGTATAAGTTATGGTGAGACCACCACTTAAGTCTGGCTAGACAAAGTCTGTGTCAATTTTTGGCAAAATACCACTCTCTAATGGCTTCTAAAAGCCTTCCACGGGTTTTTAGTATAAAATATAGAATATAATATAAAATATATTTTTACCAATGTTATAAATGGGAAAGTTACTCTGTTAGTCTGGTTTTCACACTGAACCCACAGAATTGGTTTAAATGATTTTTGGTAATCAAATAGTCTGATTAACATGAGAAAGGACATAAGCTTCTTCTAATTTGGGAAAAAGCAAACTTGGTAGAAAAGTAGTCATATTTTACCGTTTTATCTCGAAAATTGGCCTAACTGTGTGCTTTGCACACACAACCGGTAAAACGATTTGTGATGGGTTCCTGAAATTAATGAGTTCAAGCAAATTAACAAACAAGCTCTTCGGTTTTAGGTGAAAAAAACACAGAAGTTATTGAAATATTTTATTTTAAGGAAGTACAAAAGTTATAAATTCTTAATTAAGCTTAAAACTAAATTAATATTATGAGGAATATCTACAGTTTGAACGAATATACGTTTCTACACTCTACACATTGTGATAATAATAATATGTGTTTAGTACATTTAAAGTTACAATTAAAACAAATAATTAATCGTCATACTAGATCTTAGGCGATTATCACACTGCCCCGCATGATGCAGCGTAGTGCGTGGATGCGTTTTTTTCCGTTGTATGGAAATATCTCCGTTTGTATGGAAAACACGCATAGTTCAACACACTGAAAATGCATCCACGCGCGTTCATGCGGATCACGCACATACATGCGGAGAAACACGCACCCCCGCGCGTAGGTGCGGGGCGAGACGCAAGGTATGGCGATTATCACACTGCCCCGCATGATGCAGCGTAGTGCGTGGATGCGTTTTTTTCCGTTGTATGGAAATATCTCCGTTTGTATGGAAAACACGCATAGTTCAACACACTGAAAATGCATCCACGCGCGTTCATGCGGATCACGCACATACATGCGGAGAAACACGCACCCCCGCGCGTAGGTGCGGGGCGAGACGCAAGGTATGGCACACTGAATCCCGCAATGCCGCGCGTGATTTTGAATGGGCGTGACGTGTATATTTGAAAATGGAACTCGCTGTGCGTGAATTTACAAAACGCACCTACGCGCGTGAGTGCGTGAAAAACCCGCACGATGATGCAGATCTGCACTCCCGCAGGAACGCGCGTAGGTGCGTCGACACGCAAGATGCAGCGTGATGCGGGGCAGTGTGAAGATCACCTACAATGACGAAATTAGGTCTTTCCGCAAAAAAACATTTGTTTCATAAACAAAGCACAAGATAAATTAGTCGTGAAATTATACATCAAGCAATTCCTCAGTACCTAGTTATACTTGTGGCGTATAGATGGCGCTATGTAAAATATTCATCCCCTAAAGTGAATTCTCCCTAACTAGATGGCGCTGTTACAAGTTGTCTTACAAATAATGAGTGAACTTTTTTATTTTGTTTTACTTTGTATTTTAGGAAATTGCTTACACTACACTACTAAATTGGGCAAAATACGTTTATATCTCAAAAAAAAAATACGTTTTTGTTGAAAGTTTGGTCTGTATCTGTAAGCTTTATATATTTTTTTAATGAAGAGAAAATTCTTTTTGGGGCCCCAGTTCACGGACATCAGAAAAATCAGTTTGACTATTACAAATGTTTAGTACTATGATTTTTTATGTTCAATCTTCAAAGCCAAATGTTGATTTACGTTTATATTGTCGGTGAACTCTTACCTTCGTATTTCGTAAAACGCACGTAAATGTCGGTCCTGCGCCTGATCTCTTTCCGGTCGTGTCGGATTGCCGACCCATCGGGCTATGAGAGTGAAGGAAAAGGGAGTGCACCTGTGTCTGTGCAAATGCTTGTGCACTATAATATGTCCTGCGCAGTTGGCTAATCTCCTTACATGAGAACAGCCGCCGTAGCCGATAATCGGCTAAGAGGACTTTTAAAAGCCTTTTTGCAATAGAGATGTTTATATTGATTAGTAGTTTTTTAATTTTATTTTCTTCTTTGTTTCAGAATATCACAGTGGCTCCACAAATTGCGGTAAGGTCCTTTTTACCCTGTCAAAAATATAAAACATACTTTGTACTTTGAGCCTTTATTCACTTTTAATTGATGGGTCCGGCTGTCATTTGAACATCTTTGGCAGTCGTTACGGGTAGTCAGAAGCCAGTGTGCCTGACAATACCCCTTGGTAATTGCCCGGATAACTGGGTTGAGGAGATCAGATAGGCAGTCGCTCCATGTGGCACACTGGTACTCAGCTGCTAAAGTAAGACTGGAAACCGACTCCAACACAGTTGGGAAAAGGTTCGACAGTTGATGATGATGACGAAATACAGGAGTAAAAAACCTTTTATCAAAATCCAAAGATGAAAAATTTTCAAAATAATAATTTATTCTATCAGTAGACGCCCTTTTTTATCCACTACGCCGACTCTTTGCATCCAACCGATGAAACCTCGGTTGGACCTCATATCAGCTTTCTTATGTCCAATGCATTCGGCCAGAGGTCTTTTGTGCCAAACTGCAACAAGAGAATAGGTTATTAATATACCCTATCCAAACTCAAACTCAAAAACGCACTTTACGAACGTCAAAAACATAAGACAGCCCCCAAAACGCCCGCCCTTCACCACTTCCTATGTGTTTTTGCTGGGAAGAAGAAGTGGTGGAACAAACTCCCCAGCAACACATGTCTGTCTGTTAGGTAGGAAGAACCGGAATTTCGAATTTGTATCCATAGAGATAAGTTACTTTGGCCCACGGCCCAAGTACCTCCATAGACTACAAAAACGTCTTTATAAACCGCTTAAGAGGAGATTTTAAATGCGTTTGTTTTTTTTTTATGTTTGTTCGCGAATATCTCCGTCGTTTACAAACCTATTTTAACATTTTTTTTTGTTTGAAAGGATATACCTATGTACTTGCCTTTATTACTATCATTGGACGTGAACAGTTATAGTTAACAGTTGTATTAAAAAAACTGTCATTGTATTGTCGATGAATTTGAATGGAAAACATAGACTCGCTTCTAGTTGGTCTGCAAAAACTGTTTTTCGAAGTCTGAAGACTGCCAAAAGCAGTTGTTGGTGGCCAATTACCGGCCTAGTACAGTCAACTTCAGGTCAGTGGTAACAGTTTTATAGGAAAATCATACTTATTACTATTGAGTTAAGGTAAATGACAGTTACCACTAATGTGCAGTCTACTGTACGTATTATAAAAACGTTTGTATGTATGAATGGATGTATAGATATCCTCTTTCACGGATTTTTGATGAAACTTGACAGTTTATCATCTATTTTTTATACAAATCCAAGAAGTAGATAGAAACCACAGGCAAAAGCTAGTAGACACAAAAACTCACCAACGCCATAGAAGCAGGAGTTATGATCCAATTTACAATGGTTCAGAAACACTCTCTTCTGTCCCGTGTTAGATGCAGCACATTGTGGGTCATAGTCCTCTGGGCAGGACAGTGGACATGGGTGTGAACAGAATTGACCGTTATAGTTCATTGTCATGGACCTGCAATCAGAAGATAAAGTGTACAATAATATTATATTTGAAATAGACTGAAAATTAGACTGACAATTTACTAAAATAGGAGCACGTGAATAGCAGGACGCTTACAACAACGGTCAAGACTGGGGCCGGAAACAGACCGAATAAAACGAAACAAGGATTTTCTTTAAAAATCCTCTTATCGGGACAACTATCCTGTTTAGTCTGCAGTGTGGGTTAAAACAATTACTAAGTACAAAAAAAGGACATCTACAGATCGTTTTTAGTGTGACACAAAACGAATCGTATACTTGTGACCTCCTATATATAGACCATACATAGAAAATTCTTTGATGTACATAAATTATTTAAGCCAGCAATTAGTTTTTTGGATTTCCATCGAGTTTTTGGAAAGTCAATTTTACAAAAGACAGTCCCCAAGGTTTTGCTCGTGGCAAAGTAACAGCCGCACGAATTGATTGATAAAAAACATTACCCTCCTTCTTTGGCAGTCGGGTAAAAACTATTAACGCTTTTCAACCATCTTGTCATGACGAGTTCCTCCGCGTTTCGGTAGGCACGTTAAATTAAATTAATGTCTTACCTTCTCGACGCTGAAACCTTTCTGGTGTCAAACTCTACTTTATCTACAGGTTTCTCCGGGTAAGGTTTTGGTTGGTACGGAAAACCTCTGTCCATGTAGTGAGCACCTATAGTCTTGCAACGGTCTACTGTCACTTGTTTATATCCTGGAATAAAATCATCATCATCATTAGCCTTTTTGCATTGAGATCAGCCAGCTGCGCAGGACATATTATAGTGCACGCACATTTGCGCAGACACAGGTGCACTCTCTATTCCTTCACTCTCATAGCCCGATGGGACGGCAACCCAACACCACTGGAGTGAGATCAGGCAAAGAATCAATATTTATTGTGTTTTCTGATGCACGGGTGTATCCGTCATCAACTTTTACGCTTTGGGCTACTTTGAGAAGGTTTCTTAAAATACTCGTCAGAAATTCTGATAACCAGTACCAAGATTTTGCAAAAATAAGAGAGATCGGGGTTCTAGGGTAACTGGGTTGAGGAGATTAGATAGGCAATCGCTCCATGTGGCACACTAGTATTCAGATGCATCTGATTATACTGGAAGCCGACCCCAACATAGTTTACCAAAAAAGACATGATGATGATGAGATTTAACTAAATAAATACTCACGGTTAACTTCATACTTAAACGCACAGTTAACTTTCCTAAAATAACAATCATTTAGAAACAGTCGATATCTCCACTCATTATTAACGTATTTTGCTCCACAAGTCGACCTAATAGTATTATTGCAGTCCAAATCACTACAATTCAGTTTCGTCTTGATAATAAAATCTTCTTCGTTATATTGGTTATATTGGTCTTCTACATTATTGTACTGGAATTCACTTCTTCTCCCATTTTCTTCTCTTTCTCTCACTTTCTCTGTGTCGTGGTTTTTGCCGGATATAAATACTATATCTTCGTTTGGAGTATCTGTAAGAGTTTGAGAATTTCTTGGTTTAGCTCGTTTTATTGTATGCCTAGCTGTTTCACAAACGTGGCTTGAGACCTATTTTTTGCAATCGGGTAAAAAATATGCCTATATTCTGCCTCACGCTAAGAGTCCGACATTAAGACAGAGTTACATTTATAAAATTGTTAAGATTAAACTGGTAACGGGGGTTTGTTACTTTAATTTATTCCTTGGAGTTTTGCTTAAATTACGTGGATAACAAACATAAATGTTATTAAAGACTGAAAGCAATCTTTCACAGAGGAACACATTTTTTTTTAAAAAAAAGAACAAAGTAGTTAAAAATCGGATTTTCCAAAAAAAATTACTGCACTGTAAATGAAGTACATGAGAAATTACTACGAAGACTAAGCATTTGGACAAAAATATCTCACCAACTTTGACTTCAAGTATAATTTACAAAACATTAATCACTTACAAAAAAATCCTGATTCGTACGGTAAAGTCGGAATACAAAACGAAAACAGCAACAAACTTACCCGCATTCTTTTCAACATGAAAATTCTTATTCATAGCATCATGCACAGTTCTCATATTCATGATATCCTTAATTCTCATCCCTCTGCCTTCATCGTCACTATCCACCCTTCTATCCCTGTCATTCGGAACAAACACCACGCTTTCCGTCTCATCATTATACCGGATAGTTGTCGACACCGGATTTGAAATCCGTATTGTCGTTCCCGGATCTGTTGATGGTGACGGATTTACTGTCGAAACCGGAGTTGCTCGTTCTAAATATGCTGCCTCAGCGTGTCCGGAATATTGTACAAAAATGTCGGTTTTATTGTCTTCACAATATGATCGGTTTATTATCAAAGTTGGTATTAAAACGGGTATCCAGAATTGGTGCCACATTTTTCTGTTTTTGAGAGGTTATTGCATGATTTGTTTTTGGTGGCTGGTTGTTGGAGGTTTCTCCTGTAAAAAAATGGGAAATTATATTTGTTAGTAATTAGGTCTTGAACGTGATTTTCCCGTGGCTTAGTAATAGTCGCTCGGATCGATGGATGGACCATCTTGTCATGACGAGTTCCTCCGTGTTTCGGAAGCACTTTAATTTGGTCCCGGCTGTCATATGAATCTATTTAGCAGTCGTTACGGGTAGTCAGAAGCTAGACAGTCGGACAATCAGTCTCAATAGGACATATTAGGCTGCCCAGGTAACTGTAAATGTAACCAGGTAACAAACGAAATCCTAACTAATATTATAAATGTGAAAGTAACTCTGTCTGTCTGTCTGTCTGTCTTTTCTTCACGCCTAAACTACTGAACCGATTTGTGTGAAATTTGGTACAGACATAGTTTGGAACTTGAGAAAGGACATAGGATAGTTTTTATTTCAAAAAAAAAAAAATAATAAAAAATAAAATTTATTCCGGACATATAGCGCCATCTATTGGTCAAACCAAAAATCTGCCGGAAGTCACTATTCCACGCGAACGAAGTCGCGGGCAAAAGCTAGTTAAAACATATACTCACCAAATGAAAAAACTTTAATAGTACCTTTATAGCTACCTAAAACCTTTTCCTAAGTCTGACAAATACTGCACTGGAAACCGCATTAAAATCGGTTCAGCCTACGTAAGATATCGTGCGCAAACATGTCTGCTTACATAGAAGCAGTCATACATTCAGGTCAAACTAAGCCTTTATTTCTGAAGTCTGTTAAAAGCACTCGTCACTAAAATAGGAAAAATGGGTACTTAACGCTAAAACTTACCTCTTGTTTTTCTCCGCAAAAAAAAATCAAAACTTACCTCTCGTTTTTCAAAATTCCTCTTATTAAAGTTTGTTTCTCTGTTTTCAAAATTCTCAATAGACGTTTTTTTCTGAAAAACAGCACTATGGTTTAGCAAACTGCCATGTACTATGGTAGATCGGTAACTTGTAGCTCTCTTATCGAAAACTCAACGGGGTTTTTAAATCCTTATCGACTGTTAGGCGGTATTGTTACGTTAATGACTTAGAGAATATAGCTTGCTGGATACGCCACACAGTCAAACTCATTATCATCTGCCTAACCAACTATGTTGGTGACGGCTTCCAGTTTAAATGGATGCAGCCGAGTTCCAGTGTGCAACATGGAGCGTCTGCCTATCTGACCTCCTCAACCCGGGCAATCTGGTTGGCAAGACTGTTTATCAGACTTTCTGGCTTAGGACTATCCTTAACGACTGCCAAAGATGTTGAAATTATAAATATACATAAATTAAAATCATTTATTCAAACTTGACTGCTAAACAGCGCTTTTTTGAACATCAAAACAAAAGACAGCCCAAGAAACACACATCATTACCACTTCCTATGTGTTGTTGCTGGGGAGAAGTGGCGCAACAAACTTCCCCGACAACACATGTCTGTCTGTAGGTCTGTAGGTTGTAGAACCTTTCAAC
This sequence comes from Helicoverpa zea, assembly GCF_022581195.2. Taxonomy (NCBI): domain Eukaryota; kingdom Metazoa; phylum Arthropoda; class Insecta; order Lepidoptera; family Noctuidae; genus Helicoverpa; species Helicoverpa zea. Next base: position 4,980,333 of record NC_061481.1, on the reverse strand, counting down.
AATGTTTTCATATAGCTACATCCTTTACAACACTATTAAAAAAAAATACGTGTGGCACTCGGGGACTGCCGCGGTAAAGCTATTGCATAGCATTCTGTATCAACTTATGCAATTATAATTATTAATAACTAGCTTCTGCCCGCGACTTCGTACGCGGATCCTGTCCCTTATGCCAGCGACTACGGGGTCAGCAAAATCAAAGATCTGAACCGTCTGATATTGAATTTTAAGGGCCCGTTGACTTGAAAACAACGGAATACGGATAAACATTAGAAACGTTCCATATATTTAATTAAATTGGACTAAACAAAACGCTGAGAACTGAACCGCAATAGGCGTGATCATAGGGATAAAAGTAGTGATTCTAATAAGTCTGCATTTAAGTTATGTGGCAAAAATGTTACACGTATTATTACGTAAAAAAACATTAAATAGATGACAAAGTCGTGGTGACTTAGTGGAAGTCGTGGTGGTTTAGTGGGTAGAGAACCAATCTCTCAAGTATGAGCGTGCGTCTTTGATTCCAGGTCTGGCAAGTGCCTGCCAATGCAACTTTTCTAAGTTCGTATGTACTTTCTACGTATATTTTGGATACCAATAACCGTTATTTGGAGGGGATGTTAAACTGTAGGTTCCGGCTGTCATTGAACATTCTTGGCAGTCGTTATGGGTAGTCAGAAGCCAGTAAGTCTTACCAAGGTATGTTGGGTTGAGCGGGTAACCAGGTTGTGGAGGTCAGATAGGCAGTCGCTCCTTGTAAAACACTGGTACTCAGTTGCATCGTGACTGGAAGTCGACCATAACATAATTGGGACAAAGGCTCTTGAGATAATAACGACAATAATAATGAGATATAGGCACCGCAGGACATCTGAGGCTGATGACGGGGAGTAGCAACCCCGCGGGGCTATACTATATGCTGAGTTCTCCAGGGAGAGTATCCCCCATCTCCGGCCGGTCGGAGTGAACCATGACGGGGGTAGGTCTCACGCCTCTGGCTTGGCTTGGCCGTCCAGAGTGGAGTCGCTAGAGCAGGATTAGTAGCCCTGCTCGGAGGGTAGGTGCCTCATGGTAAGCACAGGGAGCGCGTAATCTGTGTTTAAAGTCCGCCGAGGTATCCTCACGCTTCAGGTTCCCGGGGGCCCAGTAAGTGAGGTGGCGAGTCTCCACCTGCCATTTTTACATGTACCATTGACATCCACTAACATCCCATCACAAATAGCCCAAGTAGTTTCCCTCAATAGTTAGCAATAGTTTAGCACAGAACCGGGGATTGTCTTTTTTTTAACGACGTCCACCGGTGAATGTCCTTGGGTTCATTTCTATAGTGTATAAAGGGATAATCGACGGTATTGTGTCACCATTTCATTAAAGTTGTCTCAAAAGGGCTTCAGCGTGTTGGCTTCGGCCCCACGTTTGCCTCCCAAAAATTCGGAACTCTGTAGTCCCGAGGTCTGGAAGAGACATACAAAATAATAATGAGATATAACGCAACAAAGTCGGAGAGTGAGGGCTCGTGACGCCACGTCTAAGTATGTAAAATTTGTACTAAGCAGTGACTTAACGAAGCGTTGTTGTATCTTCGTTATTATTTGTTTGTGAGAGAGAGAGAAAAGAAAAATACGTGTCCATTATTTTAGGATAGGATTCACCATACCTATTTCATAACATTCATTTCTATACATTTCAAGTGTAGTATTGCTCTTGAAGTTTCATATCAGGTGTTCCAGATCTTCGATGTTTATACATCAATAGAGAGTGCTTATCAGATTGAACCACTTTTGCTAAAACGTCATATCTTCATATGCTATAGTCTAGCTGGACTCCTGGAGTTCCACATCAGGTGTTTTACACCTTCAATTTGTATAAGTCAACAGAGAGTGCTTATCAGATTGAACAACTTTTGCTAAAACGTCATACCTCTATATGCTATAGTCTAGCTGGGCACCTGGAGTTCCACATCAGGTGTTTTAGATCTTCAATTTGTGTAAGTCAATAGAAAGTGCTTATCAAATTGAACAACTTTTGCTAAAACGCCATACCTGTATATGGTACAGAGAAGCTGGGCTCTTGGGGTTCCACATCAGGTGTTCCAGATCTTCAAATTTATTATCTCAACTAAAAATGCTCATCACATGAAACAATTTTTGCCATGGCACCATTTTTATATCTCTTATAGTTTTGTTGGTCTGTTGGAGTTCTGCATCAGGTCTTCAAGTTTCGAAGATATATTATAGCCTATATGTTGACCAGGCTTAATACTGACACAACAAAGAAAAAATCATTGAAATCCGTTCAGTAGTTCCGAAGATTAGCGTGTACAAACAAACAGACATACAGACATACAGACATACAGACATACAGACAAACAGACAGAATTTTTTTTTTGGATTTGTGCTCCATTACTGTTTCTAAACCCCACCCAATTATTATTTTTTAAATATATTCAATGTACAGACACAGTTTTTTTACAGATTTATTATATGTATAGATTAGAAGATTACATTCAAGATAAAAATGCTTGGAAACATGCCGGTCCTGCTCCATAGGACATACTGACAATATTTAATTAATTAACAAATTAAAATTACACCAGCAAGTAAAATTGTATTCATCTTTTGATTATTTGTTTGTAACTTTGTACCAAAATATAAACCAATTTGTAAATGTGAACACCATTGTAACCAATTTGTAAATGTGAACACGCTTCAGCGTGTTGGCTTCGGCCCCACGTTTGCCTCCCAAAAATTCGGAACTCTGTAGTCCCGAGGTCTGGAAGAGACATACAAAATAATAATGAGATATAACGCAACAAAGTCGGAGAGTGAGGGCTCGTGACGCCACGTCTAAGTATGTAAAATTTGTACTAAGCAGTGACTTAACGAAGCGTTGTTGTATCTTCGTTATTATTTGTTTGTGAGAGAGAGAGAAAAGAAAAATACGTGTCCATTATTTTAGGATAGGATTCACCATACCTATTTCATAACATTCATTTCTATACATTTCAAGTGTAGTATTGCTCTTGAAGTTTCATATCAGGTGTTCCAGATCTTCGATGTTTATACATCAATAGAGAGTGCTTATCAGATTGAACCACTTTTGCTAAAACGTCATATCTTCATATGCTATAGTCTAGCTGGACTCCTGGAGTTCCACATCAGGTGTTTTACACCTTCAATTTGTATAAGTCAACAGAGAGTGCTTATCAGATTGAACAACTTTTGCTAAAACGTCATACCTCTATATGCTATAGTCTAGCTGGGCACCTGGAGTTCCACATCAGGTGTTTTAGATCTTCAATTTGTGTAAGTCAATAGAAAGTGCTTATCAAATTGAACAACTTTTGCTAAAACGCCATACCTGTATATGGTACAGAGAAGCTGGGCTCTTGGGGTTCCACATCAGGTGTTCCAGATCTTCAAATTTATTATCTCAACTAAAAATGCTCATCACATGAAACAATTTTTGCCATGGCACCATTTTTATATCTCTTATAGTTTTGTTGGTCTGTTGGAGTTCTGCATCAGGTCTTCAAGTTTCGAAGATATATTATAGCCTATATGTTGACCAGGCTTAATACTGACACAACAAAGAAAAAATCATTGAAATCCGTTCAGTAGTTCCGAAGATTAGCGTGTACAAACAAACAGACATACAGACATACAGACATACAGACATACAGACAAACAGACAGAATTTTTTTTTTGGATTTGTGCTCCATTACTGTTTCTAAACCCCACCCAATTATTATTTTTTAAATATATTCAATGTACAGACACAGTTTTTTTACAGATTTATTATATGTATAGACTAGCCGTTCCCCGCGATATTACCCGCGCCCGGTGTATTTTTTGCCGCTCTGGTACATGGTGAGCAGTAGCATCTACCTACACTTGGTATTGGTATACTCATATAAGTTATGCTACCCTGGTACATGGTGAGCAGTTGCAAAGTCAAAGTCAAAGTCAAATCATTTATTTCATTTAGGCCTTTACAAGCACTTATGAACGTCAAAATTATAACTAAGTTTGATTCTAGTTGCCCATTCCAAAAGTAGCTTCCTATGGAGAAGAACGGGCAAGAAACTCCATGGTTACTCTTTGGTTATGGTATTACAGTTTGTATGTATTGATAAATACAGTAACAGCATGCGAAGATCATGTAGAATCGCAAAGACAAATGAGGATAATGACAATTAAAATGCTACAATGGTGTTCACATTTACAAATTGGTTTATATTTTGGTACAAAGTTACAAACAAATAATCAAAAGATGAATACAATTTTACTTGCTGGTGTAATTTTAATTTGTTAATTAATTAAATATTGTCAGTATGTCCTATGGAGCAGGACCGGCATGTTTCCAAGCATTTTTATCTTGAATGTAATCTTCTAATTTATAATATGCTTGCTTACAAAGTGTGGCTTTTATATGATTGCATCGAAATTTCGTTATTGGTATACTTTACTAAGGTGAATTATGCTGTCCTAGTACTTTACTTTTGTGGTTCTGCCTCCGTGCCCGTCGAGTTGGGAGCGTGAGGTTTTTTCGTTACGGAATTTCTGGATTTGGTCCCCGCGCTCAAGGCCTGCGATAGAAGCTATGCAATAGCTTAAAAAAACATACAATAAAGTTAGCCTATCTCAGCCTTTGTGAGTGATTATCTCACGTTTGGCTCAACCAATTTTGATGCCATTTTCAGCATAGTATTTTTCAGACTTAGGAGAAGGTTTTAAGCATTTCATTGCTGTCGGTCTTTGTTAAGCTTTTTGCATAGACATTTAATTTTGTGCTGATTGCGATTCCAGTTTGTTCAGTGCTCTAAGTGCAATAGTTACGTTTTCGTTTCTTAGCGAATGCAGGTGTATTTAATACGTAATTTTGGCTGACTCTCGTAATAATTCACGCAACGGATATTGTTATGCGTTTTTAGAGTTAACCAACGGGAATTATGTAAATAGGAGATAACTGCAGATTTACTTCTGGATAAAACTTAGCTTATTGCAAATGTGTATCATAATACTGCAGCGACGAGCTGTCTTTCGCATACCTTTGGCCTTCAGAACCAAATAACTCTGATACGCCATAGCTAAAATCATTTCGTCTGTCACCGGGCGGTATCGTCTCCCTCTCTAATATTCTTAATTTCATGAACCATAATACTAACACAGTTGAAACTTTCAAAGAAGATAATAATACGTATTTTTGTTGCCGCTGTGACAGCAAATACTGAAGAATGCTAAAAGAAAATAAATATTTGAGGGGGCTCCCATACAACAAACGCAACTATTTTAGCTCCGTAGACGCTTGGAACATTCACATGTAATCATTTTACTTTAAAAGTATATTACAATATGACTTCTATATAGCAGACCTATTAATACATAATGTTACGAAACTTTTGTGGTAAAGTACGTTTTCCAACCCTCAATTTAATTTGAAGTGGCGCCATCTCTTAGTCAACCGTCGTACTACTTAGACAACTAGTCTCCTTACCTACAAAACGAAGGAAAGCGCTTTTCAGTGAAATACTCACCTTAGTGTAACGTGAAAATGTCAATAGATGGCGCTGTTTTCAAAAACGAAGATACTGCAACGCGCCAAATTAAATCATCGTACTATACAAGCTGTTGATTTGCATCCGTGCCATATTCAAGGAGGTAATTATGCTAATGATTCTCGACCCAAATCAATAAAAAAATTGGTACGTATTTTTTTTTTCTTTATTTTTTTTTTCGGAATTCCGTAAATGTCATCTAGCCTTATTTAAACTTGGCGCGTATGTTACTGGCGTTAAAACCGTGCTGCACCCTCACACAAACTCAAACACAAAGCATACGCAACGATCACTCATAAATTTCATTCATAAAATTGGATTACTTCGGAAATACCACGACATTACAATGACAAAAAAAGCAGTACATATTAGTTATTTCCCATCTACTGTAATTCCAATCGATTATTTACGTATTGTATGTCCTCCTCCTGAGCTATGGCACAAATGCAAATCAACACCTTGTATAATTGATTGAAATAAATGCGTCGTCCAAGCTTAGCTTTCGTCATGCTTTTAGAGCGCGCAGACTGACAACATTTTGTCGGCCGATAGTTGATTTGGGTTTTTAAATCAGTATGAAGATGAATGGAACGGCTGTCATTGAACATCCTTGGCAGTCGTTACGTATAGTCAGAAGCCAGTAAGCCTGACACCAGTCTAACCAAGGGGTATTGGGTTGCCCGGGTAACTGGGTTGAGGGGGTCAGATAGGGCAGTCGCTCCTTGTAAAGCACTGATACTAAGCTACAACCGGCTAGACTGGAAGCCGACCACAACATAGTTGGGAAAAAGGCTCGGAGAATGAAGATGAAGATGAATGGAAGTACACACGTAACAACGATCAGGTATTTGTTCGGTATCAGACCGACTAAAAACTTTAGTCGACTTAACGATTTCAAAAAAAAAAGCTATAGGCAAACCACACCTGCTAAATTGTCCGAACAAAGCCTGAACATTTGATTTGGATAGGTATTCTTGAGTTCTAAAGTTACAACGAAAAGTGGCATTAATTTTTGTGTTTATACAAGGTGTTGATTTGCATTTGTGCCATACTTCAGGAGGAGGACATAAAATACGTAAATAATCGATTGGAATTACAGTAGACGGGAAATAGCTAATATGCACTGCTTTTTTTGTCATTTTAATGTCGTAGTATTTCAGAAGTAACCCAATTTTATGAATGAAAAGTATGAATGATCGTTGCGTATGCTTTGTGTTTGCGTTTGTTTGAGGGCGCAGCACGGCTTTAAGGCCAGTAACAGACGCGCCAAGTTTAAAATACGGCTAGATGACATTGAAGGAATTCCGAAAAAAAAAAAATACTTACCAATTTTTTTATTGATTTGGGTCGAGAATCAGTAGCATAATTACGTCCTTGAATATGGCACGACTGCAAATCAGCTTGTAGATTTGAGCACAAACGAAATATCGGCCGACTAAAAGTTTGCAGTGTGCAGTGTGCAGTCCTCACTGTCCTATTTACGTGGTGGATTTTAATAGATGTTAAGTTGGTTTTAGAAAAGTAGTTTTTGAGGTTCCTGTGACTGAATAAATTTGGGCATAAGTAGGTAACGTTGGCATACAAAAGTAGGTAAATACTTTAATATTTTGGTTATAAGTCTATTAAACTTAGAGATACTTCCACAGGTAGATAAAGGTGAACCTAATTTTGTCGCAAATTCCACTTGATTCCAATATAATAATTATTTATTTGCACATTATGTAGTCATCATCATCCTCCTGCCCTTATCCCAATTTCATTTGGGGTCGGCGCAGCATGTTTTCTTCTTCCATACTCTTCTATCTGCCGTCATCTCACAAGTAACATTCTTTCTTACCATATCTACTTTCACACAATCCATCCATCGTTTTTTTGGTCTTCCTCTTCCACTATATCCGTCCACGTTCATACTCATCACCTTCCTCACAACATGACTCTCATTCCTCCGCATCACATGCCCATACCACGACAGCCGGTTTCCACGCAGTTTTTCTGATACCGGCGCCACTTTCAAACTTCCTCTTATATACTCATTCCTCACTCTATCTATTCGCGTAACCCCACACATACCTCTTAACATTCTCCTCCATTCATTGCACATTATGTAGTAACCTATTCAAATAATAATCTATGACATTCTCTCTCTCTTTCCTGCTATGCATCCCACATGGTGGTGGGGTCAGCTTTCCTTATTTTTCTTCTCCACTTCGCTCTATCCGTGACGTCGCTCTCGGACACCTGGCACTCTTTCAAGTCTTTCGACACTACGTCCCGCCATCTGGTCTTGGGGCGCCCTCTCGATCTTCGACCGGGGATGGAAAGTTGCAGAGCCAAATTTCCCACGTAATCAGGTGGTCTTCTCTTTACGTGTATCATAATAATAATCTATGACATTCAATTGTCTTAAAACATTCTAACTGTGTAAAAACACCTTTTTCGACAAGTGTTCAACAGACGTTTAAAAGTTTTCGTGGTACGATGGAATGTCAAATTTCAATCTTCTTATTATCTATCGACCAGTGTGGCTGTTACTTTGCCACGAGCCATGTGAAAGCATAATATATGAAGTGAACTATGTAAAGTACAGCTTAAGGCATAGTTTGGTAACCGACATCGCCCGTTTGGGAGTAACTTTGACTATTCTCTTCCTGACCACATGGATATTATGATATAAGTTGGTACCCGTGGTTTTACCCGGATCTAGTAGTTATAGTCTACATCTATTTATATGTATGCTAATCCAAACTAATATTATATATGCGAAAGTAACTCTGTCTGTCTGTCTGTCTGTCTGTCTGTCTGTCTTTTCTTCACGCCTAAACTACTGAACCGATTTGTGTGAAATTTGGTACAGACATAGTTTGAAACTTGAGAAAGGACATACGATAGTTTTTATTACAAAAAAAAAAAAAAATTATTCCGGACATATAGCGCCATCTATTGGTCAAATCAAAAATCTGCTGGTAGTCACTATTCCACGCGAACGAAGTTGCGGGTAAAAGTTAGTCTATAATATAAAAATGAATCGCAAAATGTGTTGGTAAGCGCATAACTCAACAACGCCTGGACCAATTTGGCTAATTCTTTTCTTGTTGTGTTTGTTATTGTCAGGAGAAGGTTCTTATAAAAAAAAATAGGGTAAAGTGGAGAAGTCAGTAGACGGGAGCGAAGCCGCCGGCAAAAGCTAGAATAATATAAAAGTAATATTTTTAACCTACTTCAAAAAATAATGTTCTCTGTTAGACTTGTTAGTATGTTTGTGCGCGATTATCGCACGCCTGGCTGAATCGATTTTGATGCGGTATTAGTATAGAATTTGTTACACTTAGGAGACGGTTTTAGGCGTATTATTCAATTTTTTTGTTTGTACCAAAAAGGCTCCGAATTTACTGAAATAATTTGAAAACTATTTCGTTTTTGGAAAGGTCTAGACACACGGCAGTGTGTCCGCCAAGTTCGAGCAAAAAAAGCGACACACCGGCCGTGGGTTATATTACACGAACCATTTCGGGCCAAATTCGACCCCCCTGTAACTCAAAATCTATTTTATTTACGCATATCAAATTTCTAGTATCTATTGAGACCCCCTCACTTATCTAAAATACAAAATTTCATTAATATACCTATTGTAGGTCTTGAGATATTGACGTCAGAAAATCGCAATTTTTACTATACACTCACTGACTGACTGATTCACTGACTCACTCATCAAAAACCTAGACCACTTCCAATGGTCGTATTGACTTGAAATTTGGCATGGATTATGTTATGTTAGTTTTAATAGAAAATTAAATACTTGATTCATTGCGTTTAGTAGGTTTATAACAAGGTGTATGAAAACTTTCCAAGTAACATCATTAAAAAGTAACTATTTTTAACTGAGGTATGTGTATGGAACTTGGTACTTATTCAGATCTCACTTCTTTTATAGGCGAAGCATTCCCATATTATCGAACTTGGCAGTCTTTCACATTTTTGTTTTGGGTGGGATTGAGTATTCCTAAATAATATAGGCTATATTTAAATGTCAATTCTAAACCGTTTTAACTCCCGACGCAAAAAGGGGCCTATTACTTTGGTCGCTTTGTGGCACTATAACTTTTAAACGAATAAATAGATTTAGATGATTTTACACTGTTTTAGTTATTTTGTCTTTGCTCCAAATAGCATGAATTGGTACCTATAATTTTAGAAAAATATAATTATATTATATTCCACTCTATAGATGATAGATATAGTGAAAGGGGACGACCAAAGAAACGATGGATGGATTGAGTGAAAGTAGATATGGTAAGAAAGAATGTTACCTACTTGTGAGATGACGACAGATAGAAGAGTATGGAAGGAGAAAACATGCTGCGCTGACTGGGGATAAGGGCAGAACAATATACGGTTCTTCAAACCATACAGACAGAATTGTGTTGCTGGGGAGTTTGTTCCACCACTTCTTCTTCCCAGCAAGAACACATTTAGGAAGTGGTGAAGGGCGGGCGTTTTGGGGACTGTCTTATGCAAGTTTGACGTTAAAAAAGTGCTGATTTTTCAGCCTACTTTTGATTTTGGATGATGATGATAACAATAATAGTCCATTCTTCTAGGAATGCTAAGACTTAAAGTAGTTCCCACGCTACCCTCACAAAACCGCGGTATACACCTTGTATATAACATAGCTTATATACTATATATACTACATAGAGTAAGGTCGTAGATACTGGTAGCCCGTCGGCGTTACAGGAGCTAATTAGTGTCCTAGTCCGTACCGTGAGGAAGGGGGTTCGAGTCCATTGTTACACGGTTTTTAGGAATATATTTGGGTGAAATTATCGTTAAAGTAATCAGGTAATTTGGAGATTTCACAGTTTTTCTATCTTCTATAGTTTCCAGAATATACAGAGCTTTCACAATAGCGGTTTTTTTTAAATATTTACAACAAGTTTCCGCCCGCGGCTTTGCCCGCGTAGAGTTCGGTTATATCGCGTTTCCAAGAGAATTCTTCAAAAGTCTGGGATAAAAACTATCCTATGTTCTTTCTCAAGGTCAACTCTATCTCTGTACCAAATTTTATTAAAATCAGTTTAATGGTTTAGACGTGAAAGCGTAACAAACAGACAGACAGAGTTACTTTCGCATTTATAATATTAGTAGGGATTACAATTACCAGTTTCTGTTTAGAGCCTTGCCTCATTAGGACGCCAATGGCGACGTCGCCGGCTACGTATCCAAGCAGTTACTATTGAAATGTATGGAACCTAACACACTTGGCGACGGTTTGGCAACGTCGCCAAATTGGAAGCGTGGCCACGAGCTACAGTTCCCTACGTGGCTACTGGCTACTCTGGCAGCTTGGCGACGTTGCCACTAATATGTACACGGTAAAGTGCACCTCCCTCACTCAGTCGCCAGTGTGGTCGCCAGTCAGCGTGCGATTTCTTCAGCGACGACGTAAACAATTGACGGTCAAGACGCCATGGCCACTCGAATTGGCGACCTTTGGATGCCAAAAGCAGCCAGGCCTACGCCGCTGGCGACGTCGCCATGGCGTCTTAGTGAGGCAGGACTCTTAATCTTGTTGTAGATAACTTTTATAAGAACTCTTAGAAAGTATACATATTCGTCTTTAAAGGTACAGACCAGCAGGACCACCTACTCGAGATGAATCATAAATTATATCAAACGACCATTAAGCTTTCACTGTTGTGATAAGGTTGCTACTATTGAAGGAAATTGACAGTTTGTGGCAAGTCGATATGCTAGTCAAGTTACACTGCTTCAAAATTTTGGAGGCCTTTACGTAATTATTTACATACTACTTATACAAAAGGCAATATAACATATACTACTACTTAGCTTAAAAATCAAGAGTTTCCAAAAGAACATAAAGTAATTACAATTTCATATTCATATTTATGTAAATCGTCCCAATTCGCTATTAGGCTAGTGGAAATATTCCAAAACGAAATTTCTCGTATCGTCCACCAAGACACAATGGGAACACACACCGCCTTAAGGCTACATACGCTTACAAGAGATCTTCGGAGCAACAATCTGATCTGATTTCTCAACAAAACATTATACTTTGTTAATAAAAATTAACTAGGTAAAAACATTCCATTTAATAGGTCATAGGTTAAACTCCATCCATCTTCATCTGCCGAGCATTTTCTCAACTATGTTGGGGTCGGCTTCCAGTCTAACCGGACTCAGCTGAGTACCAGTGTGCCACAAGGAGCGACTTATAAGAGTCATAATGAGTTAGAAGTCATAGGTTAAACTCCCAAAAACACTTATCCAGTCTAGAAGTTGGTGATTGATACACCCGGGCATCGGAGAGCACGTTAATGTCGGTCCTGCGCCTGATCTCTCTCCGGTCGTGTGGGATTGCCGTCCCATCGCGATATGAGAGTGAAGGAATAGTGAGTGCACCTGTGTCCAAGCAAATGCTTGTGCACTATAATATGTCCTGCGCAGCTGGCTGAGCCCTTATATGAGAACAGTCGCCGTGGCTGAAATCTGTCTTGGACATCATTATTATTACTTAGAGAGAACTCTCGTATAATATATATACTCAATAGAATATTTATCCAAACTCAATATACCTGAAAACAATATTTATTTAAGCTTATATTATCATACGTTTTGATATTTTCTCTCGGGAGAAAAATGAATCGAAATGTTGAGGTTTTACAAAAATAACAATGTTTATACAAGAAGTCCCGTTTGTGATTCTTGAATTAATATATGTGTATTCTGTGGTTTATATGTATTTTTCTGGATGTTTATTTAATATAGAATATCTGTCGTACGGGTTTACCCACGTCCTTAGGGAACTTTTTTCCGTACCCGGACAAAATATAGCCCAAGTTCAGCGCAGATAATGTAGCTTCCTAAGAGTGAAAGAATTCTTCAAAACGGCTCTGTAGTTTTGGGCAGACTGGGTAGACCCAGGAAATGCTGGCTTGACGTCGTAAGGGATGACATGCGTGCCAATGGACTAACCACCAGGGATGCCGAAGACCGAGCGAAGTGGAGGAGAAGAAGCAGGAAAGCGGACCCCGGGCCCGGAAGGGCAACCGGGACAACGCTAGGATGATGACGATGATGGCTCTGTAGTTTTGGAATCAATACAAACAAACAAATAAATGTTTTCTTTTTATTATACTCGTATTGAACAGAAGAAGCATAAATATAACAGACCATTTAATTAGAAACTGGTTATAGTATGAGCATGTGGAATCATTCAACGATTTTCTATACTTGAAATACCTATTGAACGCTAATAAAGAATTGAGTATTGAGTATATAAGTAAAATATATATATTGTTTATTTATTTGTTACAGAAAACATCCATGGTCATCCCGACGGGACCAGCGTCATCTCCTCCGAAAGGTAAGTTAACTAGCTTTTGTCTGTGACTTCGCCTACAAACCAATCTACATAAATATATTGACGACCTCGATGGCGCAATGGTCATCATGCCGGACCGCCGAACCTGAGGGCCCGGGTTCGATTCCCGGTTCGGTCGACATTTGTGTGATGAGCATGCTTGTTGGCCGTGGTCTGGGTGTTACAATATGTATTTATAAATGTAGCTCTCTTCGTGCCGGGGATCGATGACTTTGAAATAAAATCCCGTTTTAAACACTTATTACAACTTTTATTTCAACAACTTTGGCTCGTTCGTTACACTCAGTACCGCGTGGTTGCCTCTAACCCCGTTCATTCAGTCCCTCTCTCTCACTCCTTCGCTCACTCGCTCACGCCTCCCTCATATTCTGTCACGTTCCATTCCACTCGACATTCATTCCCACATTCGGCCGTCCTGCACTCATGTCTGTCCTCAGACATACACCAAATCTTATGTACTAACTAGACTAAAACATCATAATAACCACTACATAATTGAGTTAAATAAAATAAACTGGAACCATACTCTACAACAACCTAATACACATAACTACTTCCTACAAGACAATCTTGTTTCTGAATTTAAAACATACAACTCTACATTGGCAAAAACATTTAAATGTCACTTCGAACTTAATACAATTTATAGGTTTAGAAAACAAAATGTTTAGTTTTACATAGAAAAATAACATAGTAAATACTCTGGTACAGATAGCCCTACGCCATGGCACTGTGATAATGAACGAAAGTTAACCCCTCCTGAAATAAGAACTGCAATAATAACCTGCGGAGTAAGGTGACTGCTACTCCTCCAGCATCTCGGCGTCACCGTGTTGAGGCCATCTCTTCATTTGGTCAGCTGAACTGGATGAACGCTGGGGACCCTCTACAGAACTATCAAGTTTCTCTACGTCATAGCGATCCTTACGCTTGCATTTCACCACTCTATAAGGGCCTAGGTATTTAGGTTTCAGCTTCAACCCTGGACCGAACTGTGTTCTTTTAATCGCCACTAAATCACCTTCCTTATACTTTGAACTTTCCTTTCTCTTTCTATCATATTGGTTTTTATTTTCCTCTTGTATCTTTAGAATCTGTTCTTTGGCTTGCTGCCTTATCTTCTCTCTATTTTCATCATATTGTAGTGTATTTTCTTCCTGTAATAGTTGTAGAATTTCCAAATCTTCCTTACCCTTCATTTTTACTCCCATCAGTAGTTCAAATGGTGTTGTGTTTATGCTTCTCTGGAAAGTAGAGTTGAGTGCCCTCTGCACTTTGCTTACATGCTTGTACCATACTGCAGGATTCTCCAAACATAGTTTTGTTAAAACTGGAATAAGTATTCGATGTACTCTCTCCACTTGGCCATTACCACGTGGCACACCAGTAGTAATCTTTACATGAGATATCTTTTCTTCTTCACAATAACTCTTAAACTCATTACTTGTAAATGCCGTTCCCCGGTCTGTTATGAACCGCCGGGGGTTCCCAAATATTTGCTGATGAATCTGAATTTTCCTTAATGTCTCTGATGATGAAGTAGTTTTCGTGGGAAACAGCCATACGAACTTCGTAAACCCATCTATCACCGTGAGTATGTAGTTGTATTGCTTTCTTGTCTCTGTAAGTGGACCAATATGGTCTAAATGCAGGGTATCAAATGGAACACCTTCTTTCTCTATCGGATTCAAGAATCCTTCCTGTTTTCCTTCCTTCCTTGTTGCTAGTAGGCAAGGAATGCAACTCAATAAAAAATCCTGCATCTTCTTGTCCACATCTCTAATGTAATATTCCTTATTCAGTAACTCTTTCATCTTAGACTTTCCAAAGTGACCTTTGCTGTGTACTCTGTTAATAATTTCTTTCTCCAAACTTCTTGGCACTACAAACAGCTTCTGCTCAGTCTTATACAACACACCATTTTCTAACCAATAATCGTCGTATGGACTTCCTCCTCTCAAAATTTCCTTTATGGCTTTTATGCCATCATCTTGATCTTGTGCTTGGCGTAAACTCTCCTGCAGAGTAGTAACCACTGCCACTGTTGGTATGCGGCTCAAAGCATCTGCATGCTGCATCCTGGAGCCCGCTCTGTGCTCCACTTCGAAATCATATTCACTGAGCATGAGGACCCACCTGGCTACCTTGGCTGACAAGTCTTTCTTCTTAAGTGTTAATTCAAAAGCCTTACAGTCTGTGACTATTTTAAATGGAATACCATAAAGGTAGTGCCTGAACTTCCTGATACCTTCTATGATGGCCAGTGCTTCCAATTCGTAGCTTGAGTACCGGCTCTGAATGTCAGTTGTCTTCTTACTCATGTAATGTACTGGGTGTAAGCCTGACCCTGGATGGTGTTGCATGAGTATTGCAGCCAATGCTACACCTGAGGCATCGGTGTGCAATTCAGTCTTCAACTTCGGATTGAAAATCTTCAGAACAGGTCCGCTAGCTAATTTATTCTTCAGTGTCTCAAAAGCTTTTCTTTCCTTATCCTCAAATATGAACTCTGTATTCTTCTTTAATAAATCAGTCAATGGCTTCGCCACAGAAGCATAATTTTCAATGTACTTCCTGAAATAGCTTGTCAATCCAACAAAACTGTGCAAGTGCTTGAGGGTTCTTGGCTCAGGGTACCTTATGACTGCATCCACCTTATCTGTACTCGGCCGTACTTCTCCATCCTTCACCCTGTGGCCCAAGTACTCAACTTCACGCTGCAGTAGGTTCGCCTTTTTCCAATTAATCTCCAAGCCATAATGTGCTGCGACTTCTAGCACTTGCTTCAACCTCGATACAGCCTGAACTTCATCCAAGGCTGGAATTATAATGTCATCGATAAATATGATTAACACTCCTTGGGAAATCAAATTTCTAAAGATTATACTCACAAATCTCATAAAAGTTTTGGGACAGGTGGACAAACCAAACGGGGCACGGAGAAATTCAAACTGCCCGTGGTGAGTGACAAATGATGTGTACTTAATAGACTCCTCGCTGACCTTCAAATGAAAGAACCCACTTTTCAAATCAAGTACACTGAATACCTTAGCTTCCTGCAATTTGTCAATCAGATCATGGATTACGGGAAGTGGAAATTCATCCTTAACTATTTTCTTGTTGACCTGCCTATAGTCCACACAGACCCTAGTCGAACCATCTTTCTTCTTTACCAGCACTAAAGGACTGGAGTAATCTGAGAAACTCACCCTCACGATGCCTTTATCAAGCCATTCCTCGATTTGATCTTCCACTACCTGTTGCTCCATAAGTGACAGTCGTCTGGGTCGCTGTCGCACTGGGATGTCATCCTTCAATACAATTTGAAGTTGGATCGGGGCCTCTTCCTTATACAATGGCTTATACTCCTCAACACATTGCATAACCTCACTCCTTACTGCTGGATCTTGAATGTGATCAACATTGACTGCTACACATCCTGGAAAACAATCAATTTGACCAACCCATTCACAACAACCAATGGGAAAAAACCTAATACCCCCTTCATTCATTACCACAGTAACACGACCCAGGAACTCTTGACCTATTATTACGTCGTAGGGCATCACCTCTGGTGGAACTAAATGAAAAACTACACCATTAAAACACTGATTATCAATCTCAAGTCCAACAGAGACGCTGCCCCTTGATTGTATTTCACTACGGCCTAATCCAGACATCGTTAACGTTTCACTCGCCACTTCGGCGTTCAACATAGGTAAATACAACAAAGATAATAGGTTCACATCACTACCTGAATCTACGAGAGCATTTAAAACTGTATTATTAATTTTAATGTCTTTTACCGGCTTCCGAACACATTTG
This sequence comes from Helicoverpa zea, assembly GCF_022581195.2. Classification (NCBI taxonomy): domain Eukaryota; kingdom Metazoa; phylum Arthropoda; class Insecta; order Lepidoptera; family Noctuidae; genus Helicoverpa; species Helicoverpa zea. Next base: position 4,963,546 of record NC_061481.1, on the reverse strand, counting down.
TTTACATGCGTGATGTTAACGTTTCGATCTTCGTAACTCGTAGCTGTCACATTTACAGTGCTGACATCTGTCAATGTCAGTGACGTTTCATTGTCTATGACCGCGCGGACAGCCTCGTTTCCGCTTACTTCGTTCACCGTTCCGAACATAGCCGCGGGTCGCTTGGGTCCCAACTTTCCGGCCTCCCCGGAACCGGAAGCCCCGCCTCCTCGGCCGCCGTGAGCGCCGCTGCCGCCTGCGCCCGCCATCTTGGCGCCTGAATGACCCGATGCCGATGCTGTAGCCGTAGATCTCATCGGATTTACGGGACACTGGTTACGAATGTGACCGAACTGATTACACCCAAAACACTTAAATCCGTTTTTACACACACCCGCTTCATGTCCCATGTCACCACAGCTATAGCACCGCCTCGCCGATCCCGATGCTGCCGAGGACGCCTCCGCCGACCTCGCATGACCTTTTAACCTCTCGGTTCTCTTTTCTCGCTCCCTGGTTTTGGACTTCATTTTCTCATAGAAAGCCAGCTTTTCCTTCAATGCTGGAAACGTGGTCACGCCGTACAGAATCACCTTATTGCTCTCGTAATCGTCGATGCCATCCACGATGTACTGTATCGCGATGTAGTCGGGAAATTTCGCACGCCGCGCTAGCTCTTTCATATGCAACATGTACTGATAATACGTCTCGCCTTTTAATTTCTTGCGTGCCGCCATTAGCTCGTGCATTTCCTTGACGTTCGCGGTGTCTGGAAATTCCTTCACAAGCGCAGCCTTGAGATCGCCGTAGGTTTTGAATGCCTTCTCGGATTTTAACCATAGCTCAGCCGTCCCGGTGAGTGACCGGCGAGCTACGATCAAAGTTTGTTGCGGCGTCCACTGAAATATCTCAGCGTTATCCTCGATGTCTTGAGCCCACTTACTCGACGAGTAAGATTTGTCGTCTCCGCTGAACTTCTCGATGAGCCCCTCTGTGAGCCCGAACGCCACCGGCGCCGCTGCAGTCGTAATCGTCGTTGATTTCGATTCCATCGTGCTCCGTAACTTCGTAATTCAAATTTAATGGCCGCCGCGTCGCGCCGGCCGGTGCGTCGTAGAAAACTTCGTGGAAATTCGTCGTTGATCGATCCCGGACGAGCCCCCAAAATCTGTAGCTCTCTTCGTGCCGGGGATCGATGACTTTGAAATAAAATCCCGTTTTAAACACTTATTACAACTTTTATTTCAACAACTTTGGCTCGTTCGTTACACTCAGTACCGCGTGGTTGCCTCTAACCCCGTTCATTCAGTCCCTCTCTCTCACTCCTTCGCTCACTCGCTCACGCCTCCCTCATATTCTGTCACGTTCCATTCCACTCGACATTCATTCCCACATAAATATGTATATATGTAGCTATATGTAGTTTATCAGTTGTGTTAGCACCCATAACACAAGTTAATAAATCACTTACCATGGGGCTAACCGACCGTGTGTGAAAAAGGTGTCCCGACATTATTAAATATACTTATATTTAACCATCAGTCTATGATTTAAACTAATATGATAAAGAGAAACATATATGTATCTATAACGAGTTTGTTTGTACCCTGAACGATCCTACCCTATTAAACCGAATTTATTTTTACTGTTACAGCTATCAGCATATATTCGTAAACTTGAGGAATCCGTTTATTGAAAAACTAGCCGTTTTCTCGCGGGATAAAATATAGTATGGCTCTCAGGAACATTGTATAGTTATCGGTACGAATCTTGAGTGCTGACCTTCATCTGCGCAGAAGTGATTTATTAGCAAAGAACCAATCCCGAGTGACGGCTGTCACCGCTTTAGCCCGCCCCCGCGCCTCACTTCATACCACAAAAGGGACCCAATAAATTACTTCTGCGCAGGTGAAGGTCAGAGCTCAAGATTCGTGCCGATAACTATAGCTAGGTATCTATCACTGAATTATGGAAATTCGACTAGTGGCTCCAAAGATTACCCCCCTACATACTTACAAACTTACAATTGCCTCATTATAATACAGGAATGAATTTTATCCAGTGCGCAAACTTTGTCAACTTATAGTTAAATAAGTTTTATCGAAACGTATATTTTTATTTTGTCGTGGTTTAGTACAAAAAAGAAAAGTTATTGATATCGAAAGATGTTTGTTTTGTAACCGATTGTACGGTCACAGTCGTCATAGTAGGCACGGCGGCAACGCGAAACCGGTTTACTGACGCGAGCGCTGCTCCAAGCGCGTAAGAATAGTTGGTATCCATATTTTGCTGATTTTAGGGCGGACAAAAGAATGAAAAAAAAAAATTTTACTGATGATGCAGGTATGTTCTGTTAATGATTCTGGACCACCAGTTTTTTTTTGTGCACTGCTTAAAATTCATTCCTGTATTAGTACGGAAGAAAACAGAAAGGTTTTTTTTTGTCAGTGTACAATAGGTATTTTATGGTAAGTAGTCTCATACATTCTACCGAGAGAGATACGAAGGTTCATCGAATCAGCGCGCATGATTTTGTTTAATAGTACCACGGGAAAAACCGCTACAAACCGCTAGTTTTAAGAAAAACAGCCTACGGCATTAATACAGAAAGAATTATAAGAAAAACATCTTCTATTAGTTTAGGTATTTCTTGAATTTATTCAATATGGCAGACAGAATAATAGAATTGTCAATTTCGTTTATCACTAGTCGTTTTCCCGCGGTTTCACCCGCGTCCCGTGGAAACTACTGCCCGTACCGGGATAGCCTATGTTACTCGGGAAGAGTGTAGCTTTCCAACAGTGAACGAATCTTGAAATCGCTTCAATAGTTTCGGAGCCTTTAGGGTACAAACAAACAAACTAAAAAATGTTTTCTTTATTATATTACTAGCTGGTGCCCGCGACTTCGTCTGCGCAGGTTTAGTATTTCGAACAATATGTTTACAAATTGTAGCCTATGTGTTATTCTGATGTATAAGCTATATTATTGTAAAGTTTCATTAAAATCCATTCAGTAGTTTTTGCGTGAAAGAGTAACAAACATCCATACATCCATACATACAAACTTTCGCGTTTATAATATTAGTAGGATTGTTTCTTTATCATTATGCTACTTAGAATAGGGCTTTTGCACGAGTAGATTTTTGTAATTCGAAAAAATTATTGCACTGTTGGGGCGCTACACTCTTCCCGAGTAACATAGGCTAGATTTTATCCCGGTACGGGCAGTAGTTCCCACGGGACGCGGGTGAAACCGCGGGAAAACGGCTAGTGTTACATATAGTAAGACCTGAGGCTAGAAATGTCTTGAGCCAGAAACGGAGCTCACCCATCCGTTTCTTAATAGCTTAACTTGGTATTATAACACAATTGACCGTTACTCTCTCCAAGCTCTAACAGTATTATATATTCTAGTAATACTAGAACTAAATCCTGTGGTTTCGCTCTCTACTTCAAAAAAGAAACTAAAATAAATTAATTGTTCTTCTTCTTCGTCTTATAGTGAGACTACACTTTGTCAGCCCAATATGCCACAGCGAGAGCACGGCCGGATGCGTTCATTGTTTAAATTGTTTAAAAACAGTAAAAAATCTTTTTAATCGGAATATATATATTATGTTTTTAAAATCGGTTCAGTAGTTTCGGGGCCTTTGATCGTGTTGGCTTAGTGGGCAAAGAACCAACCTCTCAAGTATGAGGGCGCGGGTTCGATTCCAGGTCAGGCAAGTACCAATCCATTTTTTCTAAGTTTGTATGTACTTTCTAAGTATATCTTAGACTCCAATGACTGTGTTTCGGATGGCACGTTAAACTGTAGGTCTCGGCTGTCATTGAACATCCTTGGCAGTCTAACCAAGGGGTATTGGGTTGCCCGGGTAACTGGGTTGAGGAAGTCAGATAGGGCAGTCGCTCCTTGTAAAGCACTGCTACTCAGCTGAACCCGGTTAGACTGGAAGTCGACCAAAACATAGTTTAGAAAAGGCTCGAAGGATGATGTATGATGATGTGTGAGAAATAACGATTTTAAACCGCTAGTTATAATATTATATGATGTACAAACTAACCGAACGTAAGCCCAGTTAACTATCAATCCGAGTTAAACCATTTTGAATATTTAACTAGTCAATTAACCTAATTTCTGGATGTTCTAGTGATGCGAGGTATAAAATAACTACTGTTATGTTAACCGCTTAAATATATTTTTTTATCAAAAATCTATGGTGATATAATAAAGCTGAAGAGTTTGTTGGTTTAAAGGTGCTTATCTCGTTAAATAATATTAGTTGTCATTGAACGTCCTTGGCAGTTGTTACGGGTAGTCAGAAGCCAGTACGTCTGATAACCAGTCTTACGGTTACTGGGGGGTAACTAGGTTGAGGCGGTCAGATAGGGCAGCCGCTCCTTGTGGCACACTGGTACACATCTGCATCCGGTTAGACTGGAAGCCGACCCCAACATAGTTGGGAAAAGGCTCGCAAGATGATGATAGTACGGAATAATGTTACTTGTGAGATGACGGCAGATAGAAGAGTATGTAAGGAGAAAACATGCTGCGCTGACCACTAATCATCATCATCATCATCATCTCAGCCATAGGACGTCCACTGCTGAACATAGGCCTCCCCCTTAGATATCCACAGATACCTGTTGGAGGCGACCTGCATCCAGCGTCTTCCGGCGACCTTTATAAGGTCGTCTGTCCACCTTGTTGGTGGACGTCCTACGCTGCGCTTGCTAGTCCGTGGTCTCCACTCCAGCACTTAAATCGACCATCTGCTCTGCGAGCAATATGGCCTGCCCATTGACCACTAATAAAATTGGGATAAGGGCAGGAGGATGATGATGATGAGATTGTCTGTCTATCTATAGTAATCTTGAGATGAAAAAACATATTTTTTATGTATGTATGCATGTATTGTGTAACATCACTACGCACTAGCTTAGAGACTCAGAGTACATTAGTGAATCTTCAAGCTTATTCACGTTACTTAGAGAGCCAAACAAGCTATTTATTTACTATAAACTTACAACAAAAAAAAATACCCAAACGGCAGAAGTAATTTCATCAAACTTTTGTTTTTTTTTAGATCAAGAAGTTTTTCTGATATTTTCGATAGGTTGCAGTGTCGCGGACATGTTAGTAATGTTCGCGCGCAATGTGTTACTGTTTGCTACAGCGAGTACACCGCGAGATACATGCGGTGTGACACACGGTGCCGCACCAAGGGGGAATTTCGACTTTACGAGCAATGAGAAGCCTAGGTATCTTGGGTTGAGGAGGTCAGATAGGCAGTCGCTCCTTGTGGCACACTGGTACTCAGCTGCGTATAGTTAGACTGGAAGCCGACCCCAACATAGTTGCGAAAATGTAGCTTCGGGCTTACACATTAAAATAACAATTAAAGTACCTACAAACTGCAGACTAAATAGTCGGCCGAGAGTGGGCCTGAGCATAGGTTTCTTTTGAAGAAAATCGTGAATTCAATCAAAGTTTTCAGTCAGTCTGATACCCGCTAAATACCTGATCTTTGTAATATGCGTACTACCATTCATCTTCATACTGATTTATGAGCCCAAACAAACTATCGGCTGACAAAAAGTTTGCAGTGTGTTTCATAAAATTTCTTCACAAAAGTAATTTAAAAATGTTCATTCAAAAAGATTGTTCAGTTTTAACTGTTTATTCAGTAAAAGTTAACGTTTCAATTAACCAGTTTTTGTTAGTTTAACTCGTATTTACGTAACGAATGAATTTTTGTGGGAGAAATTACTTTTCATGATTCTTTTCAATTTTTATTGTATGATACGATCCCAGTAGTACTTATCTTACTCATTATCTGCCTAGCCTTTTCCAAACTATATTGGGGTCGGCTTCCAGTCTACCCGGATGCAGCTGAGTACCAGTGTTTTTTTAAAAGGAGCGACTGCCTATCTGAACTCCTCAACCCATTTACCCAGGCAACCCTTGGTAGAACTGGTTGTCAGACTTACTGGCTTCTGACTACCCGTAACGACCGCTAAGGATGTTCAATGAAATCCGGGACGATAGTTTAACGTGCCCTCCGAAACACAGTCATCGGTGTCCAAGATATACTTACGAGCTTAGAAAAGTTGCATTGGTACTTGCCTGACCTGGAATCGAACACACTCATACTTGAGAGGTTGGTTCTTTACCCACTAGGCCACCACAAGATTTGTACGAATATAATAAGGTTTAGAAAAACGATATTTTACATAATATCTGTATGTAATATATAGCTCTCGGCAATTACTTAGCAATTCATGAATTTTATACAACTGGTTGGGCTGTGTGAGTTTGTCGTATAACGCAAGTTATAAGAGGTAGCGACTTTGGTGTGTGGTACAAAATTATAGGTTTAATAATGTAAAAAAATAGTTTTGAATTAAGAGATAAAATAATAATAAAAAGTACACAAACACAAAAAAAACACACAACACTCTAAGAAAAGAAAAGACACATAAACGATAAATACATTCAATACTTATAGTTACATTATTTTGTCAAGACTATTTTTACGGTTCTGCACAAATAAGGTAATATTTAATTACTAACGGCCAGTTTCTTCATCAAAAGTAAAAGTTAAAGTAATGTCTAAAGCAAAAGTAATGGTCAAAATCGTTTTTACAAGGCTAAAGTGACAGCAAAACTAATAGAAAAAACGAATTTGACCGTTACTTTTACTTTAGATATTACTTTGACTTTTACTTTGGCTTTTACTTTTAATGAAGAAACTGGCTGTTAGACTTCGTTGTCTGTCCGTTGCCAGGCTGTATCTTATGAACCGTGATAGTCAGACAGTTGAAACATAGGTGATGTATTTGTGTAAACAACAAATACAGAAAACCAGAATAACCTCAAGAAATGGGCTACCTAACACTGAAATAATTTTTCAAATCAAACATCTACTTCCCGAGAGCACTTTTTGAACAATAAAGTTGCAAAAGAAAAGACCCCCAAAACGCCCACTGTTGACCACTTCATAACTGTTATTGCTGGGAAAAATAAAGACTTTTTATTTGGTTTCACCGGGGCCAACAAAAATGCCAGTTTTTTTTTTTTAAATCAATGAATTTTCACGTTTATGTTTCAAAGTAAAGATTTTTTTTTTGTATATAAAAAATAATATTTTAGAATGGTCATTCTAAAATAAAAAATAATATTTTAGAATGGTCATTCTAAAATATTATTTTTCCCAGCAATAGCATAGGTTAATGCTAATCCTTTTGATCTTCAGCGAAACATTATTTTTGTACCACACACCAACAACACACCTTCACTCCACACCCGCTATTCTCTCCAAACTTGTACCACCCAAACCCACGTACAGTGTATGTACACAGTGATTTCCCAAATGATTCCTCCGTTAGAACAATGTGCTACTGAACCAAGAACTTAGAAAAAACTTAGGTTCCATTTAACTAAAGTTCTTAACTAATGTTTTTTTAAGTGGGGTAATTTTTTTACTGTGGAAAAGTCGTGGTGGCCTGGTGGGTAAAGAACGAACCTCTAAGGTATGAGTGTGCGTTCGATTCCAGATCAGGCAAGTACAAGTTACAAATATTTTACAAATTATATACTAAAACCTTCATCAAGAATCACGCTATCAAATGGTGAGAACTGTTTGAAAATCGGTGTAGTAGTTTTTGAGTTTATCGTAAAAAGACAGACAGACGTAGAGGGGGACTTTGTTTTATAATATGTACTAACGACCCGCTCCGGCTTCGCACGGGATAACAGTATTTCTTCACTATTTCATCATCCTCCGAGCCTTTTCCCAACTATGTTGGGGTCGGCTTCCAGTCTAACCGGGTTCAGTTGAGTACCAGTGCTTTACAAGGAGCGCCTGCCTATCTGACCTTCTGAACCCAGTTACCCGGGCAACCCCTTGGTTAGACTGGTGTCAGACTTATTGGCTTCTGACTACCCGTAACGACTGCCAAGGATGTTCAATGACAGCCGGGACCTACAGTCTAACGTGCCATCCGAAACACAGTCATTGGTGTCTAAGATATAATTTCTCCACTATTTAATGTATGTCTTGAAGATTTAAACATACAAAGGGATATAGGGACAGAAAAAGCGACTTTGTTTTATAATAATGTAGTAATAGAGATATGTATATAGATTGGCTGGTTCTCTTCCACATATAACTTTCCTCGTTGACCACGAAGGAGTTAGTTGTGCATCGCGTTGCGTGCCTTACCAAGTTCTGCTAAGTTAGAACATTAGTTCAGACTTTGTCATAATGTCTGACTTATGTGTTAGTAGGTAATCAGCGTTGGGAGTCGATGTGTCAATCCTTAACTTCCCTACTAAAATTTGATGCAGGAATAGAGTTGACCTTGAGAAAGAACATAAGATAGTTTTTATCCCGGACTTTTGAAGAATTCTCTTGGAAACGCGATATTACCGAACTCTACGCGGGTGAAGCCGCGGGCGGAAGCTAGTTATATTATAAATGGGAATGTAAAGCCAATGTTATTCTACTGATCCATATAAGTCACACCAATGTATCTCAATCTGTCAAATTTTGTTCAATAGATATTCAACCGTATCGCAATAGTGGAAGGTTAATGTTCGATCGCAGATAGTTTTTAACACGCTTTTAATAGGCCGACCTGTATGTAACTATGTAATGGAATCTCATCCTCCGAGCCTTTTACCCAAACTATGTTGGGGTCGGCTTCCAGTCTAACCGGATTCAGCTGAGTACCATTGCTTTACAAGAAGCGACTGCCTATCTGACCTCCTCAACCCAGTTACCCGGTCAACCCGATACCCCTTGGTTAGACTGGTGTCAGACTTACTGGCTTCTGACTACCCGTAACGACTGCCAAGGATGTTCAATGACAGCCGGGACCTACAGTTTAACGTGCCATCCGAAACACAGTCATTGGTGTCTAAGATATACTTAGAAAGTACATACAAACTTAGAAAAGTTGCATTGGTACTTGCCTGACCTGGAATCGAATCCGCGCATTCATACTCGAGAGGTTGGTTCTTTGCCCACTAGGCCACCACGACTTATGTAATGGAATCTAAAGTAACTAATATAATTAACCATCTTCCAAGGATCGTAGCGTCATGAACATTGTCAGCTGTATGTAGTTCTGATGACAATACAATAATATGGTACTGTCGAACTGATCTGATGATGGAGCCGGAAGATATGAACTGGAACTTCATGATGGATTGCATTATAAAAGTGTGTTTTTCTAACATTTTTTAACCATACATTAGTGTCTGCGTATGTTCCGCTGCGACAAAAAGTTTGGCGAGACCTATACCTATGACCTTACATTTTCAAAAACAACTTGTCTGTCCCTCCCCATGTCAGAAACAGTTTATTATAGGGAAGGTATTAACCCCGCAGGCTTTCCAGTTAATTTTTAACTCTCTTTGATGTCCCTTTATATTAACGTTGTGGTTTAAAATCGTTTATTTATCACAATAGCGATTGTTTTTAATTTATTTGTTGGTTTGTGTCGTATTGTGGAGGACTTAGTAATTTTATTTTTGTTTTTGCAGTAAATAATTATTTAAAGGTCCCATCTTCATAAAAAGTAACTCATTACCTGGCTTTCTTTTCCCAACTATATTGAGGTCGGCTTCCAGTCTAACCGGATGCAGCTGAGTACCAGTGTGCCACAAGGAGCGACTGCCTATCTGACCTCCTCAACCCAGTTACCCGGGCAACCCGAAACCCCTTGGTATGACTTGTGTCTGGTTGTCAAACTTTCTGGCTTCTGACCCGTAACGACTGCCAAAGATGTTCAAATGACAGCCGGGACCCACCAATTTAACGTGCCATTCGAAACACGGAGGAACTCGTCATGACAAGATGGTGACCGCGCCAAGCGTTGCTTAACCTTGTGATCGATTGACCCGTGCGGCTGTTACTTAGAGTACTCAGTCTAGTTACAATACAATTAATAAATATTGTTATACTAGCTGGTGCCCGCGACTTCGTCTGCGCAGGTTTAGTATTTCGAACAATATGTTTACAAATTATAGCCTATGTGTTATTCTGATGTTAAGCTATATTATTGTAAAGTTTCATTAAAATCCATTCAGTAGTTTTTGCGTGAAAGAGTAACAAACATCCATACATCCATACATACAAACTTTCGCGTTTATAATATTAGTAGGATTATCAATAGTTTTTATAATAACATTCTCAATAATTTCTGGTATATAGGCATTCATATTTCCTGACAATGAAAATGAGTGTAGAAGTTATACTACCAAAAATGTCTTTCTCCCAAAATTCTAATTTATTTAACTAAGGTTTAGTTAGTATACCTTCTGTCAAATACATCTGTCGACTTAAATTCTAGTTTACTTTCTCATGGCTAAGTACCAGCCGCACGGGACGATCGATCATAAGGTAAAGCAACGCTTGGCGCGGTCACCATCTTGTCATGACGAGTTCCTCCGTGTTTCGAATGGCACGTTAAATTGGTGGGTCCCGGCTGTCATTTGAACATCTTTGGCAGTTGATCCGTATAAACCAGAAAAAGTCTATAAGTTACTGGGTTAAGGAGATCAGATAGCCAGTCGCGCCTTGTGACACACTGGTACTCAGCTGCATCCCGTTGGACTGGGAGCCGACCCTAACATAGTTGGGAATAGGCTCGGTAGATTTGTTTACCTGACTGCAATTTGACAATAAATAATACATTTCAAACAAAAGACACCGGATTTGTTCCCCGTAAAGAAAATTTAAAAAAACTCTTATATTTTTAGGGTTTCGTATCAAAAAAGTAAAGCCTCATTATAAAGACGTCTGTCACCTGGCTGTATCTCATGAACCGTGATAGTAAGAGAGTTGAAATTTTCACAGATGATGTATTTCCGTTGCCACTATAAAACAAATACTGAAAACTAGAATTAAATAAATACTTTAGTTACTTTACATAATAACAAACATGTTTTTTTTTTACAGTATCCGCACACTACAGACTAAATAGTGGGTCGACAGTTGACCTGATGGTTGTAATTTTTTTTTATACATATAAATTCTTCATTGAAATCATAATTTTCAGTCGGTCTGGTACTACCATTCATCTTCATACTGATTTATGAGCCCAAACAAACTATCGGCCTACTTTAAGTTTGCAGTGTGCTGTCTCAAAAATAATGGTATGGAACCCTTCGTACTCGAGTCCGAATCGCACTTGACCGTTTTTTTTTCTTTTATTCAAAAGATTTCTTTAAGTATACTCTAGAAGAGAAACCTTCGTGTCTTCATACTGAAGTATTTTCAAGTATCCAGACTTGAAAAGCGTCATTTCTTACAGTGAATTTTGTATGATTTTTAATGTCTTAGAAAAATATGGTTTTTGTGTTTTTTTCTATTGTATTGCAAACTAGCTTCTGTCATCAGTTTCATCTGCTTCCTGAGGGAATTTATTTACGTACCTAGATAAGATATTATAGCCTGTGTTACTCGGGTAGAGTGTAGCTTTCTAACAATGTTTTTTGTACATTGGTTCCGTAGTTTCGGAACCTTTGCAAACAAACAAACAAATTATATGTTTCCTCTTTATTAGGTACCCAAAAAGCTCCAAAACTAACGAAAGGATTTGAAAAAATATTTCATTGGTGCCAATTTATGGCATTGATTCATTACTAGCTTCTGCCCGCGGCTTCGCCCGCGTAGAGTTCGGTTATATCGCGTTTCCAAGAGAATTCTTCAAAAGTCCAGGATAAAAACTATCCTATGTTCTTTCTCAAGGTCAACTCTATCTCTGTACCAAATTTTATTAAAATCAGTACAGCGGTTTAGACGTGAAAGCGTTTTTTCATGTTTTCTATCTTGGTAACATGAAATTCGATTTCTAAGGAAATATAAGTAAAAGTATAGTGTACAAGTGTGCATTAAATAATTTCATCTTCATTCACATTAAAATTATAGAAAATGAAAAAAATATATATATATATTTATACTGATGTCACGCCTGTCATTAACATCTTTGGCAGTCGTTACGGGTAGTCAGAAGCCAATAACGCCTGATTCAGCCATTTGTAATAGTGACTGATTATTCTTATTGACTATAACATAAATATTTTTGTATGTATTGGTATTTACTAATAATACGTAGGAGTCTGTTCAACTGTGCTCGCAGATGGACGAAATAATATTATACGTACCTTAGATTGGTAGGGTCAGACAAATTTATATTTTTCGCGTTGTGTTACACTAACGTTATAGACATGAACTAGCTTCTGCCAGCGGTTTCACCCGCATCAAAAAGTAGCCTATAGCCTTCCTCAATAAATGGGCTATCTAACACTGAAATAATTTTTCAAATCGGACCAGCAGTTCCTGAGATTAGCGCGTTCAAGCAAACAAACAAACAAACTCTTCAGCTTTATAATATTAGTATATATGTGTGTTAGACTGTACGCTTAAACTATGTGATAGATTTTTATGAAATGCAGCAATCTACAAAGTGTGTCAAACTTAATTACTTTAATTAAAACTCTTATACTAGCTTAACATAAACAAAAAAATAAAAATATACCTAAAAATTTATTGTATAAGTTTTTTTATTATCATATACATGATTTTTACTTTTTGTCCAGGGTGGTTGGGGGAGGTAGATTTTTTCCTCGGTACAGGTAATATGTATAAAATCTCGTATATAATATGAGTACCTAATATATGATAGCCAGAAAATTTGGGTGGGTGAAAATTTCCACCCAAAATTTTGATACAATCTCGAAAAATGCGAAAAACTTCAAAATAAAATTACAAAAAATTATAGTAAAAATAATACTAATAAAATAAAATTGTTGCTGACCGTACCATCTTGACAACCTCCACGGTACCTTTATCAAATAACCAACGACCCTATTGTCAGACTGAGTCGAAAGTCAGACCTAATCAGAAGTCAGAACTAGATTCATCCTCCGAGCCTTTTTCCCAATCATGTTGGGGTCGGCTTCCAGTCTAACCGGATTCAGCTGAGTACCAGTGCTTTACAAGAAGCGACTGCCTATCTGACCTCCTCAACCCAGTTACCCGGGCAACCCGATACCCCTTGGTTAGACTGGTGTCAGACTTACTGGCTTCTGACTACCCGTAACGACTGCCAAGGATGTTCAATGACAGCCGGGACCTACAGTTTAACGTGCCATCCGAAACACAGCCAATGGTGTCTAAGATATACTTAGAATGTACATACAGACTTAGAAAAGTTGCATTGGTACTTGCCTGACCTGGGATCGAACCCGCGCCCTCGTACTTGAGAGATTGGTCCTTTACCCACTAGGCCACCACGACTAACAAGTCAAGTCAGAACTAGATTAATATTATGAAATACAGGAAAACTTGGACACTGTAATTATTGTTGAACATACACAGGTAAAATAGATATTTTGACCTAAAATCTTGTAGTAATATGTAAACTCTAGGTACCATACAGGTATCGTACCGTCCAAGGCTTTACTCGCGTTCCGGGTTCACTATTTCCCGCATCCAGACAAAAAGGTAGTCTATAATATATAGCATAACTAGCTTCCGCCTAATTTCTAGCGCTCGGTTATATCGCGTTTCCAAGATAATTCTTCAAAAGTCCGGGATAAAAACTATCCTATGTTCTTTCTCAAGGTCAACTCTATCTCTGTACCAAATTTTATTAAAATCAGTCCAGTGGTTTAGACGTGAAAGTGTAACAGACAGTAAGGATACACAGGCGCAACTGCAGAAAACAGCTAGACAAGTCATAAATATTGATACACACAATATCACCCGTTTCCCGAGAGAACTACTTCATACACCCGGGTAGACAGCAGTCAAAATGCATCCGTGAAAAACCGGCCAAGAGCGAGTCGGACTCGCGCACGAAGGGTTCAGTACCATTATTTATACAATAGACAAAAATCACGTCTGTTGTATGGGAGTCCCCCAAAAATATTTATTTAATTCTAGTTTTCAGTATTTGTTGTTATAGCGGCAACAATAATACATCGTCTTTGAAAATTTCAGCTCTCTAACTATCACGGTTCATGAGATACAGCCTGGTGACAGACGGACGGACGGACGGACAGAGGAGCGAAAACAATAGGGTCCCGTTTTACCCTTTGGGTACGGAACCCTAAAAACTAACACATTCATAATACTAGAATAACATAATTAGCAAGGATATATTTTTCCAGTGCTGGGCAATTCTCTGGGCTAACTTGCCCAGCGCTGGGCAAGCGCTGGGCAATGAATTGAGCATACCTAAGAATTTGATATCATTACTTTAAAATACTGCTTACCCTCGTTTTAGTAATAAAACTGAAGGCTATGGTTCTCAAAATTTTCGGAAAATGGTTTTCCTAACTAGCTTTTTGTTGCGGGTTTGTATGTAAATATGATTTCTTTCGATGAAAATGGATTTTTTTCCGAAATCGATCTATGCTCTAGAAATAAAATTGAAACTTTCACATGCTTTTTTTATATGATATATATATATTTTTTTATATGTATGATTTATTAAATATTCCTGTGAAAAATAATGTCTATAATATTAGTTGTTTTCATTGATTATGTGACGAATACATTAGGTAGTCCTTTGTTTTTGACAACTATTACAAATATTATTTTGTTAACAAAACTCAAGAAAAACAACAAAGACGGGTAATGTTTTCTCAGATGGGTAAAAAAGGTAAACCTATAAAGGGGATTACATCAATTTTAAAACAATTCAAAATCAAAAATACCTTCCTTTTCTACTAGACACCTCAAACTGAAACTTTTTACAAAAACAAACTCTTTTAATCAACAAATATTACAATTTAAACACAATACAAAAGCAGAAAGTAATTACAGTTAAAACAAACCAATATTGAGATCCTTCTCGAAGTTTCCGAAACTCTTCAACTTGATACACGAAAAGTTTATAGATTGACAAACTTGAGATATAAAGGGTTATCTAAAGAAGGGTTGATTTCATCTAAGTAAAGTTAAAAAAAAAACGAACTCGAAGGGTTCCGTACCAGAGCAAAAATGAGCAAAAATATCACGTTTGTTGTATGGGAAAAAATATTTATTTAATTCTAGTTTTCAGTATTTGTTGTTATAGCGGCAACAGAAATACATCATGTGTGACAATTTCAACTTTCACGGTTCATGAGATACAGCCTGGGGATAGACGGCCGGACGGACGGATGGACGGACGGACGGACGGAGGAGCGAAAACAATAGGGTCCAGTTTTACCCTTAGGGTACGAAACCCTACAAAAGTCTATCTGTATGTATGTTTGTTATGCTTTCGTTCCAAAATCTTGAAAATGGTGACGAAATAAACATAGCTGCATCCACTAGACAGCAACCATTATTATATTTTTCTTTAAAAATAAAAATAAAAGCCATTTATTCAAAACAGGCTAAAAATCAGCACTTTTTGATCAAGGCCAAGTTTACAAAAGACAGTCCCCAAAACGCCCACCCTTTACCACTTCCTATGTGTTTTTCTGGGAAGAAGAAGTGGTGGAACAAACTCCCCAGTAACACAATTATATCTTAGTGTTTAATGTTTTAGAGATTCTTTTAAATGTATGTTAAATCTTATTTTAAATAAAAAATAATTCATATCAACCAATAAACCATAAGAATAAACTAAAATTCGTCCGTGTACCAATATTTAGTAAACATAAAAAATCATAAACAAAATATAGGATTTAATTTTCTCTACACTTTGAGAACCTTACGTTTGCGAAGCCAAAATTCGCTTTAGTACAACCAACCCACGAGAGCGAGGGGGACGGAAAACTAGTAGGAGTGAGCGAGACAGCCATACAACTGTCAGCTACGACCAATCAATGCATACAGGCTTTCAACCCTGCAAGCCAGTCTTTCGGGGTCTTTCCTAGAAAACGGTGTGTTTCAACGCAAAAAATAAAAATAAATAAATTTAATCAAAAATTAAACAATTTAACCTGCCAATAATTTTCCCGTTAATTATTCTTGCGCAAAAAAATTGGTGACGTCACATTAAATAGTAAATTTATCGGCCGAATTCGAATTTCGAAATCGGAACGCTAACAAAAGAAACGGACTGTGGCTTTTTTCGAATGCGTGTTTTAAAAAAAGAACGTGTTTTTTTTGTTTTAGATATCTTTTTTTCTGAAGATTTCTGTGGTTGGATTTTGAACTTTGTATATAGTGCAGTATGGTTTTTTTTTCAACGGTTCCAAGGCTGGGTGGGTTATCCTTTGTTCCCGCTGCACCGAGCGCAGTGCTAAAAGGTATTAAGTAGTTTCAATTTCAGTACACCAAGCGCCATCTTGAATTTCAGAAAAGCATGTTTTTTTCTATTTTACACTTCGAACCAACAATCTTTTATGTATATTTTCAGGAAAATATAGCTGCCGGAAATATTTTTTTTTAATTTGATGCGAAAAAAATACTGTTATTATTATTTTACGCAAATTAAATTAGAATTAAGAATTGCATATTCAATTTATAGGTCGTCAATTTTAATAATTTTGCGGAAACAATTTATAGGTCAATATATATTTTATTAATATTTTGACAGCTTTATTTAAAAAGCGAAAATATATTTAATCGTGTTTTGAAATAGTGTGTATTTTTTATAATGTTTATGTTAAATTTTTCAGTATTTATCTACTAAATGAAAATTCATTTAGAAGGCATGCAGTTGCTCTATGCTAAATATTATAATCTATTTTCATAGACACATTTTATTTTAAGCTAATACATTTTATATTATTTAAACAATAAGCAACAATGTCATAAGTATATCAGTATATTTTATTAACTGACTCTAAAGACAGAGGTGATTGACAACTGAGCAATTTTTTTGTCGTTTTTGCTAATTGCTAATCAATATGTAAAGTATATCTTGGACACCAATGACTGTGTTTCGGATGGCACGTTAAACTGTAGGTCCCGGCTGTCATTGAACATCTTCGGCAGTCGTTACGGGTAGTCAGAAGCCACTAAGTCTGACACCAGTCTTACCATGGGGTATTGGGTTGCCCGGGTAACTGGGTTGAGGAGGTCAGATAGGCAGTCGCTCCTTGTAAAGCACTGGTACACAGCTGCATGCGGTTAGACTGGAAGCCGACCCCAACATAGTTAGGAAAAGGCTCGGGATATGATGTTGTACATATTATCAACCAACATCAAAGATGGATATGATTGTCAATTGAACAATATTTTATGGCTTTTGCTTATTCTTGGTCAACTTTAATTTTATGCAAAACTAGCTTTCGCCCGCGGTTTCACCCGCGTCCCGTAGCCGGATGGTGACTAAAACCTAAAACCTTTTCTCGGGTTTAAGTTACCTCCCCTCCAATTTTCAGCCAAATCGGTCGTTTTCATGTTATGTCGTGGCAACGGAAAGCGGGTTTCATTTTTATATATGTATGGACCAAGAATCAACTAAATTTCGGAGCGATATACCTACTAACACGATACGCGAAAGTTTGTATGTACCTAAGTATGAATGTTTGTTACTCATTCACACAAAAGTATATATATCAGTATGAAATTTTAATATAGGCTTCTATTAATCCTTGGGCTAAATTAGAATATCATCATCTGCCTAGCGTACAACTGAGTACCAGTGTGCCACAAGGAGCAACTGCCTTTGGCCTCCTCAACTCAGTTAACAGGCAACCCAATACGACGGCCTCGATGGCGCAATGGTCATCATGCCGGACCGCCGAACCTGAGGTCCCGGGTTCGATTCCCGGTTCAGTCGACATTTGTGTGATGAGCACGCTTGTTGGCCGTGGTCTGGGTATTATGATATGTATTTATAAATATGTATATGTGTAGCTATATGTAGTTTATCAGTTGTGTTAGCACCCATAACACAAGTTAATAAATAACTTACCATGGGGCTAACCGACCGTGTGTGAAAAAGGTGTCCCGACATATTTAATACCTGTAGGCAAGACTGGTTGTCAGACTTACTGGCTTCTGACTACCCCTTGGTACGACTCTTTATCAGACTTCCTGACTACCTGGTAAGACTTAGGCTCAATTTCAACGACAAAATGAACGTTCTTTTTTCCTTAAAAAAAAAACTGTTTACTCTGTGCACTCGGGCTTTATATTGAAAATATAGATTTTAAAATAAACTCCGATTTACGAGCACAAATTGCCATTGAAACGGCTGAAGCATTTATAATGAAATTTGCATTTAAATGCAGCTAGCTTTTAGCTAGATTAGTTCCCGACATGAAATCATAGACTACTTTTATAACCGACTTTTTTAGTATGGTAACCCTGAGTAATATAAATTTCAGTGGGCTTGTTTGTCTGTTCCGCATTATGGCTGAACTGATTGAGATGAAATTTGGTATGGCTATAGATAGGAAGGTGTGCATGAAAATCTTTTCGAAAGCCCCCAAAATAAATGGAAAAGCAATTTTTTTTCGGTTAACCAAGCACTAGCAAGCGCAGCGTAGGACGTTCACCAACAAGGTGGACAGACGACCTTATAAAGGTCGCCGGAAGACGCTGGATGCAGGTCGCCTCCAACAGGTATCTGTGGAGATCTAAGGGGGAGGCCTATGTTCAGCAGTGGACGTCCTATGGCTGAGATGATAACCAAAGATCCTAACGAATTGAGATCCTCCTCCTTTTTGGGAAGTCGATTGAAAAAAAAAACATTGTCTGTCCTAATATTACAAAGCTGAAGAGTTTGTTTGTACATGCTAATTCAGGAACTGGTCGGATTTCATAAATTCTTTCAGTGTTAGATAGCCCATTTATCAAGGTAGGCTAGGTATATGCTACTTCGAAGTTTCTACAGGATACGGGTGAAGACGCTTTCAGAAACTAGTATATAATATGAGTATTATTGTATCTAGCTTTTCATCATATTAATTGTATCTTTTTCTACTGCATGAAAATATACATGTATACGTGTGTATGCCGCGTTTCGGAAAGCACGTTAAATTGGTAGGTCCCGGCTGTCATTTGAACAACTTTGGCAGTCGTTACGGGTAGTCAAAAGCCAGAAAGTATGACAACTGGTCTTGTCTGCGTAACTGGGTCGAAGTCAGATAGGCAGTCGCTCCTTGTGGCACACTGGTACTCAGCTGCATCCGGTTAGACTGGAAGCCGACCCCAACATAGTTGGGAAAAGGCTCGGGAGATGATGGAGTAGCTCTTTCAGGACGCGGGTGAAACCGCGGGTAATACATTGTTAAAATATACGTAGAAATACGCGCCGTTTTTTGTTTTTCTTTTTCTGTTTCAAATGAAAAGGCAAAAACAACGTTCCTTTGTATAAAGCAAAAAAAAATATGTTAATTAATTTTCAAACAATTTATTTTTAATCTTTCTCTCTATCTTTTATAATGAAAACATTTCATAAAAGATAATAAAACGTAATGGAGGAATAATTATCTTTTGGCATTTTTAATTATTGTAATCTTTTTTCAGAAGTTCTTGTTTTTTGTGACCCTCAAGGCATTGGGTAAATAGACTGTTTTAGAAAAACAAATTTATTCGTACTAAGGTTATAACAAAAAATCTACATGTATCTTATTATGACAAAAAATCATCATCTTTCGAGCTGGTTCCCAACTATGTTGGGGTCGGCTTCCAGTCTAACCGGATGCAGCTGAGTACCATTGTGCCACATGGACTGGCTGTCTATCTGATCTCCTCAACCCAGTTACCCGGGCAACCCAGTACCTCTTGGTAAGACTGGTTTTCAGACCTACTGCCTTTCTGACTACCCGTAACGACTGCCTAAGATATTCAAATCCTAGAGCTATGTCAAAAATTGTATTTTGTCCGTTTCAGTGTAAAAAAAAATACTATTCTATGTTGTTCAGTTTTTCGGTACAAAACCGTAATATTTTAAAAACCCACATCAGTCCAGGAGACTTCGAGCAATCGAGTAAAACGGCCAAAAAAAACATCCAAATTGAGAATCTCCTTTTTGGGAAGTCGGTTGAAAATAAATAAAATACGAACATACGAATAACGTTTTAAAACGTATAAAAACACGCATAACCCAAATATTATTATTTCCCTACATACTATTCAAAAGTATCAAAATCATACGTATATAGGTGCTACGCATTCGTAGCTACTACGCGCGTAGGCGATACTACGGCGTAGCAGCTGTGTGTAACATTTAATATTGTAACTAGCTTTTCCACGCGGTTTCACTCGGGTTCTAAATGTTTTTAAAATCCTTTTTAGTACATATTAATGGAATTTATGTAAAATTTCATGTTTCTAGAATCAATAATTTCAACTAAGCGTTGATTGGTCAATCAGACAAAGAGTTTATAGAACTAATTTAACCATCTTCCCAGGATCAGGCGTCATGAACATTGTCAGCTGTATGTAGTTCTGATGACAATACAATAATATGGTACTGTCGAACTGATCTGATGATGGAGCCGGAAGATATGAACTGGAACTTCATGATAGGACATCGTATCATAGCTGTGTTTGGACTTTTTAGAAAAGTCTTGTAGTGAATTTTACGCGCAATTATGAAAGCGTGTTTTTTTCTAGTATATTTTAAACTATTATATTTAAACCGACTTCAATGACAGTAGTAATATTACTCATCCTCCGAGCCTTTTTCCCAATCATGTTGGGGTCGGCTTCCAGTCTAACCGGATTCAGCTGAGTACCAGTGCTTTACAAGAAGCGACTGCCTATCTGACCTCCTCAACCCAGTTACCCGGGCAACCCGATACCCCTTGGTTAGACTGGTGTCAGACTTACTGGCTTCTGACTACCCGTAACGACTGCCAAGGATGTTCAATGACAGCCGGGACCTACAGCTTAACGTGCCATCCGAAACACAGCCAATGGTGTCTAAGATATACTTAGAAAGTACATACAGACTTAGAAAAGTTGCATTGGTACTTGCCTGACCTGGGATCGAACCCGCGCCCTCATACTTGAGAGATTGCTCCTTTACCCACTAGGCCACCACGACTTTTTTACAGTAGTAATATTACTAAACACTTGAATTAAGAACTAATGTAATTATTTTTGTTCTGACAAAAATCTGGTCAATGTTATTTCTAAAAGTAAAGTATAAGAAGCAATAAAAATATAATTTTTATATTTCTTTTTGGCTAGATTCCATCAAAACTTGAAGCAATATAGTTTAAGAGCACTAGTAAAATATGCTTATAGATGCACGTAAAAACCAAAAAAACCTAATCGTGGTTTAATTCATTACCTGTAACTTAAGTATATTAAACGACTAAAAGCTAGAAAACGAACGACTAAAACACACAAATTACTATTTTCCTATCTTATTTATCTACACTAATATTATAGAGAGGAAAACTTTGTTTTTTTGTTTGGTTGTAATGGATAAACTCAAAAATTACTGGACCGATTTTAAATATTCTTTCACCATTAGAAAGCTATATTATCTGCGAGTAACATAGGCTATATTTTATCCCGGTGCGCGCAGTAGCTCCCACGGGACGCGGGTGAAACCGCGGGAAAACGGCTAGATAATCATATTTACAATAAAAAATTAAAATAAAAACTATCCTAGCATAGAAGAACCTAAAATTAAAAAGCGTCAAAAAATTAGTCCCCATAGCTGTCGACTGGGAGCGTACCCAAGAGGCTGGCAGCATTACCTCGTTGGATGGCCATGCTGATTCTTTGTCCGAGGTAGTAGCCAGCCTTTTGGTCACGAGAAGCGTCAAGAACTAATAATAAAAATAATAAAGCCCCGCAGGGCATCTGAGGCGGATGACGGGGAGTAGCGACCCCGCGGGGCTATATATCCGAGTGCTCCAGGGAGAGTATACTGTCCCCCATCTCCGGCCTGCCGGAGTGAAGCATGACGGGGGATAGGTCTCCCGCCTCTTGGCTTGCCTTCACCGGCCGGTCAGAGTGGAGTCGCTAGAGTAGGGTTAGCAGCCCGCTCGGAGGGTAGGTGCCTCGTGGTAAGTGGCGAGTGGGCCGGTGATGCTGGACCCACAGGGAGCGCGTGATCTGCGTTTAAAGTCCGCCGAGGTATCCTCACCCTTCAGCCGCTCATGTACCTGTTGCCCCCTTGTTGCGATTTAGCGACTGATTCCCGGGGGCCCAGTAAGTGAGTTGGCGAGTCTCCACCTGCCATTTTTACGTGTATTTATTACATTGTTATCGGCAGGTGCCATAGTTCCCGTAGTTTCCCCATTTCTAGTCCACTAGCATCCCATCACAATAGCCCAAGTAGTTTTCATCCATAGTTAGCAATAGTTTAGCACAGAACCGGGGATTGTCCTTGGGTACATTTCTATAGTGTATACAGGGATAATCGTCGGTTTTGTGTCACCATTTCATTAAAGTTGTCTCAAAAGGGCTTCAGCGTGTTGGCTTCGGCCCCACGTTCGCCTCCCAAAAATCCGGGACTCTATAGTCCCGCGGTCTGGTAGAGACATACATTTAAAATAATAAAATTTTACACAAAGAAGGTTACATACATACATACATTAAATGCATCGGAGTCTAGAAGTCGGTGTCCAAATAAACATATCTGTATCCACTAGACACCGACTTCTAGGTCAGTGCTCTTAAAAGTATTTTCTTGCTTTTGTATAATTTATAGAAGTTACTAGCTTCCGCCCGCAGCTTTGCCCGCGTCGAGTTCGGTTATATCGCGTTTCCAAGAGAATTCTTCAAAGGTCCGGGATAAAAACTATCCTATGTTCTTTCTCAAGGTCAACTCTATCTCTGTACCAAATTTTGGTTCAGTGGTCTAGACGTGAAAGCGTAACAGACAGAGAGACAGACAGCTACTTTCGCATTTATAATATGAGTAGAGATTAACATATTTACAATGCATATAAAAAATTATCCTAGTAAAACACAAAGTCGATTAAAGCAGCAAAAAACTTGTTATATCGTATTGTATTCGTTGTTTAAACGTGAAATTTTTCGGTCTCTCTTCTCCTTTCTAATAAAATACATAGCCATGTCAATACAGAACCTTCCTTTTTCAAAGTCAGTTAAAAATCACAAACTTGTTCCATCGTATTGTATCCATGTCGTTGTGTAAACGTTGAATCTAACCGCATTTTAGCGTGCTTCCATTAAAAAATTAGGCCACCATCCATTATCTGGCGTTCTGCCTTTGTAGTGTCAAATGGGAGGTTGCCAAAACAAAGCGAAAACAGCGGATAGATCGGTAATAGAAATCGCGTTTAGAGAATAGCCTTGTGGGTTTTAGAAGACTTTCACAAAGCAGCCGGGGTGTATCAATCACCAACTTCCAAATATTCTTTAATCATATACAATACATACATTTATTTTATGTACAACTAGCGACCCGCTCCGGCTTCGCACGGGATAACAGTATTTCCCTACTATTTAATGTATCATCATCATCATCATCATCATCTCAGCCATAGGACGTCCACTGCTGAACTTAGGCCTCCCCCTTAGATCTCCACAGATACCTGTTGGAGGCGACAATTTAATATATGTTATTATACATAATTATAAACCTACCTCTTTAATCACTTCATCTATTTAAAAAAACCGCATGGAAATCGGTTGCGCAGTTTTAAAAAATTAAGCGTACAAAGGGACATAGGGACAGAAAAAGCGACTTTAAATGTAGTGATTTTAAAAAGTAGCCAAATTGACAACCAATTCCGTATTTTTTAAATTGGTTAAAAATATCCATCCACGTGCAAGAGGTAGCTGTTTGAGACATAAGGAGTAAAGCCACCGAAACCAGCTAATATAATCATATGTATTTATTCAAAACACGAACAAATATTGCTTTAACCAAAATATAAGATTACGTTATACGGTACCTAGCAATATTGTCTCTTATTGTGAAACATAAATTATGCTATATAACATTACTAGTATATACTGCGGTTTCACCTGTGTCCCGAGGGAACCACTTCCTGTATCAGGATAAAATATAGCCTAATAGCTTCCACCCGCGGCTTCATCCGCATCAAGTTCGGTTATATCGCGTTACCAAGAGAACTCTTCAAAAGTCTGGAATAAAAACTATCCTATGTTCTTCCTCAAAGTAAGGTCTGTCTCTGTACCAAATTTTATTAAAATCAGTTCAGTGGTTTAGACGTGAAAGCGTCAGACAGACAGACAGACATACAGTCGCATTTATAATATTAGTAGGGATAACATTCATATAGACGTAGTTTTGCCTGAGTGAAATATTTTTTAATTCAGTTCAGTGGAACCAAAAGTTCTTTTGCCTAGCCTTTTCCCAATTATTTTGGGGTCGGCTTCCAGTCTGTCAGAATGCAGCTGAGTACTACTGTGCCACAAGGAGCGACTACCTATCTGATCTCCCCAACCCAGTTACCGAGGCTACCAAATAAATACCCTTTGGTAAGAGTGCTTGTTAGACTTTCTGGTCTCTGACTACCCGTAACGACTGCCAAAGATGTTCAAATAACAGCCGGGACTCACCAATTTAACGTGCCTTCTCAATTACAGAGGAAATTTTTATGACATACTTGGTGACCCATCCACGAATGAACCGCGCCAAGCGTTGCTTAACCTTATGATCGATCGACCCGTGCGGCTGTTACTTAGCCACAAGATAATACCCAATAAAACCTCTTTATAATAAAGCAAGGATTAACACCTTAATTCATCTATTGTCACTAAAAAGAATAGGCTTTTAAATAATTCCGAAGCCATAGTAAAACACCCTTAAAAGTCTACTAAGACCATCGAACCAACTGGAACCAACATGAGCACTAGAAAAAACACGCTTTTATAAATGCACGTAAAAATCATTACATAAAAGACTTCTAACAATTCAAATAAACTATAATTCTTATTCTATTCTACAGCTATGATACGATGTTCCATCATGAAGTTCATATCTTCCGGCTCCATCATCAGATCAGTTCGACAGTACCATATTATTATATTGCCCTTCAGTAGTTTTTGCGTGGAAGACTAACAAAATTTCGCATTTGACTAGGCATACCAATAGCTATGCCAATAGTGTCCTGAGTGCTGATTCCAAGTTTTGTAAGCGTTCGCAACTCGATACGTAATTATAAGTCTATTGAAATAAAGAGTCGTATGCTACGTCACATGATTTAGATTTTACATGTTCATTCATTTTGCCGGTTAATAATGCTTACACTCGCAAAAGTGAGCTCAAGTGTAATACGACCAAGTACCGATGACAGACTTTATTAAATAAACAATTCTATGATAAGTGCTACGTGATTCAATGGTATGATAATCTTCGCATCGAAAAATTAACTTGCAAAACTCGCACTAGGCACTCTGTTGTTTTAATGCTCTAAGTCACCCCACTTCACAATTTAACCAATAATACCGAGATTTGTAAACTTCTGGAGAAGTAAAAAAAAAACTTTCTTTCTCAGTGTATTTTTGTTTCTCCCATAATGAATACCAAACTCCTTATTCCAAAACTTTTCTGTTTAATTTACATTCGAAATAAGGCAGCCAAGTGTTTTTGAGTTCAACTGTATTTATAACCGACTTCAAAAAAAAGAGGTTCTTAGTTTGACCTATGTCTTTGTATGTAAGTGTCATCATCATCATCTCCCCAGCGTTTTCCGAGCTATGTTGGGGTCGGCTTCCAGTCTAACCGGATGCAGCAGTACCAGTGTGCCACATGGAGCGACTGCCTGTCTGACTTCCTCAAACCAGTTACCCGGCAACCCAGTACCCCTTAGTTATACTGGTGTCAGACTCACTATACTTCGGCCGTTCAGAGAATGCGTTCCTGACACCTATCAGTTAGTCACGACTAGTGATGGGCACAACATAACACTGAGTTCGTTACCGTTCCTTCAAAATGAACCGCCGCATTATTTTAAGATTATTTTCGTTTTAAATTGGCGGAATCATTTGTTTTATATTTTAGTTATTTAAGTGGAAACCAAAAAAAGGTAATATTCATATAATAAAATTGTTTTATTTATTCTTTGTTACAAGTACATTGAATTGAATGTGCGAACAGAATATTAATCAGACTCCGATTTGCTTGAGGAGGTGGTGTCTTCATCATCATCTTCGCCTACATGTATAATTATATTATTATCAATAACAGAATCAATCCTGATATCTCGGTCTAACAAAAGCCGGGTAATCAAATAAAAACAGATCGAAAACACTTGAAAAACGTGGTCTATGCGCACGAAACGACAACGGACGACTGTTTTAGCGTCACAAAATGGCGGCCCATAACGCCATTTGGGGTTACCATTTTTAATCTAAGTATAAAAATGCGGTTTGGTCATAGTTTTATTTTTATATTTCATAAACGTTATAATTAAGTCTTATAGTCCATTATTTTCCAATTCTTAAAAAGAAAATCAAAACGTATTATTTTATATTATAACTGTATAAGAACAGATTACGATACTTGCCTGTTATTTTTAGCACAGCACTACAAAATATAAACCGCTGACATAACCTTGTAATAGCGCAGTATAGATTTAGAAAAATATTGTTTACCAAGTTATTTGACACTCAGTTTGGCACAAAATTATAACATTCATTGATTATTGATATAATAATGTTGTTTTAATGCTCCTCAATTGTTAAAACGGTAAACAACCAGCAAAAATATTTTTATCGTAACTGCAACGCCATTGCAAAGTTACGTCGTCAGTTCAATCGCGACGTGTCAGGAACGCATTCTCTGAATGGCCGAACTATAGCGTCTAACTACCCGTAACGACTGCCAAGGATGTTCAATGACAGCCGGGACCTACAGTTTAACGTGCCATCCGAAACACAGTCATTGGTGTCAAAGATATACTTAGAAAGTACATACAAACTTAGAAAAGTTGCATTAGACGGACAAAAAACCCGTGTTGGATGTTTTTTTGTATAAAAGTTTGTAAAAAAGTGGTCTAACCAAGTTACAAATTTCAAAGTAACAAAATCTACGAGCTGGGTTATTGAATTCTCTACTGCTAAATGACAGATGGACCAACATGGCCGCTTGCCAATACAAAATGGTGGGCGTTTTGGCGCGAAATGCTAGAACTTTAGTTACAACTGTCTATCGGTCAATGAAATCTATTTGCGGGTTTGTTAAGTTGGTTTCTGAGTCAAGCTAGGGATTTTCAAGTTCGATTTTTGAGTTGGGTTATTTTTGATAATTAGTTTGTGTCTATATATTTATATTTATATTTATCATTACTACACTTGCATATTAATACGAAAAATATTAAATAAGACTATACACACACAAATACACTTCAATAGAAAATTTCAATCACAAAAAATTAAACTAAGAAATGCTAATGACATAAAACTAGTAAAACCTCGTACCAACTATGGTAAAAAAAATATCATGTACGACGGTGCAAAAATATACAATAAATTGCCTAAAAATATAAAAGATGCAAAAACCATGCAAACATTTAAAAAATTACTAAAGAGTTATGTCACAAATACAAATAAACTAACTTAGATAAACTACGCTCACTAACATAACACGTACCACATCTAGTCTACGCTGATCCGTGTATTTGTTTCTGTACAAATCGTGCATGTTTTAAAGTATTCACATCTACCGTCTTTCCACTAATAAAAAATGTCTTTGCCATTCATGTGTACTTACCCACTTGGTAAGTTTTTTTTGCATAATATGTACGCCGCTCGGCAAATTGCTATGTTATTATTTAATATTTAATTCTCATGTAAGTGAATGTGATTCTTTATGAGAATAAAGTGTCTTAAACCCGATTTAGAGGTGTCTTTTTCATTATGAAAAGAATAATAATTTAAAAAAACGAGAAAACACGCTTTTAGCACGCAGTAAAAATTACACAATAATTCGGACAATTAGATGAAAGAAAGCGGGGAGCGTTTATGTGATCTTACAAACTCCAAAGAATTTAAAAGATGTTTAAATAATAGCCGGGACCCACTAATTTAACGTGTTTTCCGAAACACGGAGGAACTCGTCATGACAAGATGGTGACCGCGCCAAGCGTTGCTTAACTTTATGATCGACCGACCCGTGTGGCTGTTATTACACTATCAAAAAAAGCTTTTTAATTGTTATTTTTAAAAAGTAAAATAGCTTTTTAGGTTTCCAATCTACCTTTCATCATCCTCCGAGCCTTTTTCCCAATCATGTTGGGGTCGGCTTCCAGTCCAACCGGATTCAGCTGAGTACCAGTGCTTTACAAGAAGCGACTGCCTATCTGACCTCCTCAACCCAGTTACCCGGGCAATCCGATACCCCTTGGTTAGACTGGTGTCAGACTTACTGGCTTCTGACTACCCGTAACGACTGCCAAGGATGTTCAATGACAGCCGGGACCTACAGTTTAACGTGCCATCCGAAACACAGCCAATGGTGTCTAAGATATACTTAGAAAGTACATACAGACTTAGAAAAGTTGCATTGGTACTTGCCTGACCTGGGATCGAACCCGCGCCCTCATACTTGAGAGATTGGTCCTTTACCCACTAGGCCACCACGACTTTCCAATCTACCTTTAAGAGCTTAAATAATTCCCATAGCTTCAGCGAGATCAAAGGCGAAAGAACAAAAGCGATGATTCAAAGTAAATTTTCAACGTTAAACGTACGTTAAAGTTAAATTGTTTTTGTAGGAAAAGGTTATTTCTACGTGAAGGCGCTCGTGGTTCAGTTACAGTCCGGGTCGATTAGTCATGAGGTTAAGCAACGCTTGGCGCGGTTGCTCCGTGGATGGGTGACCAAATCACCATCTTGTCATGACGATTTCCTCCGTGTTTTACAAGGCACGTTAAATTGGTGTGCTGTCCTTAGACAGAAAGTCTGAAAACCAGTATTACTAAGCTAAGAACTGTATTGGTGAAGGCAGATAGAAAGTCGCTCCATGTGGCACACTGGTACTCAGCTGCATTCGGTTAGACTGGAAGCCGACCCCAACATAGTTGAGAAAAGGCTCGGCAGATGATGAAAAGGAATAGAAACTTAAAAACAATAAAAACGAGCAAAACCATGAAATACAACTAGTTTCAAATATAAATTTCCAACCGCTTTCAAAGTTTAATATATTTGAAATCGCTGAGCAATAGAAAGAATGGTTTGCAATTTCAATTCTATTCTGATTTATAGGTAATACCGGTGCCTTGCTGATATTAAACCATTTGAATTAAAATCTGAATTATAGAACCACTCGCTCTTTCTAGAGACGTGGTTTAGTGGGTAAAGAACCAATCTCTCAAGTATGAATGTCTTCGATTCCAGGTCAGGCAAGTACCAATGCAACTTTTCTAAGTTTGTATGTACTTTCTAAGTATATCTTGGACACCAATGACTGTTTCAGAGGGCACGTTAAACTGTAGGTCCCGGCTATCATTGAACTTCTTTGGCAGTCGTTACGGGTAGTCAGAAGCCAGTAAGCCCGACGCCAGTCTTACCAAGGGGTATTGGGTTGCCCAGGTAACTGAGTTGAGGAGACAGACAAGCAGTCGCTTAGACTAATTCTATAATTTATCGTGCCTTCCGAAACACGGAGGAACTCGTCATGACAAGATGGTGACCGCGCCAAGCGTTTCTTAACCTTATGATCGACCGACCCGTGTTGCTGTTAGTTAGCCACGAGCTCCCCAGTATTATAGCATTACATAAATTAATATTTATTAGTCTAGGGAATTCACAGAAGCAATTACAGTAATTAGTACTTACAAGTATTTCTATAGAAGTGTTGAGTCATATTTTTTTATGTCATATAATTATCATTACTATATCACTTTTTTTTGCTGTAGTCTAGTAGTCTAGAAGTTGGTGATTGATACACCCGTGCATCGGAGAGCACGTAAATGTCGGTCCTGCGGCTGATCTCTCTCCGGTGGTGTCGGATTGCCGTCCCATCGCGCTATGAGAGTGAAGGAATAGTGAGTGCACCTGTGTCCAAGCAAATGTGTGTGCACTATAATATGTGCTGCGCAGCTGGCTGATCTCCTTATATCACAGACACTGTGACGGCCATTATTATCATGTCACTTTTTATATGTATATAGGTCATACCTGATCTTTTCTCTAGTCCTGGATATTTCCCCACGGTTTCACCCTCGTCCCGTGGGACTGCCCGTACCGGGATAAAATATAGTTTATGATACTCGGTAGCTTGGCAACTGTGAAAGAATTTTTAATCGGCCTACAGTTTGTCTCGGCTTAATAAATCAGTATGGAAATGAATGGTAGTACGCACTTAACAACGATCAGGCATTTGGCCGTTATCAGACTGATTAGTACGATTTTCTTTAAAATAATTTTTTTTGAAACGTTTTGGCACATGTGGAAGTCAAAAAGACTGACAACCAGTTTTACCAAGGGGTAATTGAGTTGCCCGGTTAAGGGTCCGTTCAGACAGACCGGCTCGGAGAGGAGAGCAAGTTCTTAACTCGTTGAAAATTGAGTACTTAGTATTTGAAGTAAGGTTTATTTTTGCATGCGCGCTGCTTTTGTCATTAAGAATGCTCGGTGTGAAATAATAAGAGGAGCCGATCGGCTCTGATCGTGTACTTTTTCTCGGTCTTGCAGACGTTTGGCTCCAATTGCATCTCACGCAGCCGATCGGAGCCGACTCCGGTTTGTGTGCCTCCGAGCCGGTCTATCTGAACGGACCCTAACTGGGTTGAAGAGGTCAGATATACAGTCGCTCCTTGTTGCATCCAGTGAGACTGGAAGCCGACCCTAACATAGTTGGGAAAAGGTTAGGCAGATGATGAAAATATTAAGCCATGAATAACATATTTTCATACCACCAACATTGGATACGAATTACGCCTTCCAATAACCACGGAAATAATATTTTTTCATAAATGTGAACAAACTCCTTGGAGTATGTATAGGTACCCACTTGGAGGGTAGCCAAGCACCTGTGTTGGTATTACTTTATCTGTACTTTGTTTACATAATATTTGTACTCTACTACAATGTATACTAATATTATTTAGTAGCTGTTTTCCCGCGGTTTCACCCGCGTCTTAGATTAAATTTTTCTCGTACCGGGATAAAATATAGCCTACTAGCTTCCGCCCGCGGCTTCGCCCGCGTAGAGTTCAGTTATATCGCGATTCCAAAGGAACTCTTCAGAAGTTCGGGATAAAGACTATCCTTTGTTCTTTCTCAAGGTTAACTCTATCTCTGTACCAAATTTCATTAAAATCAGTTCAATGGTTTAGACGTGAAAGCGTAACAAACAGACAGACAGATACTTTCGCATTTATATTAAGTATAGTAGGGATTACTTTACTTATAGATATAATAAAGATTGCAAAGAAATTGAATTGAATAGAATTGAAGAGGAATCATTTTTTTAGTTCGTAACATAAAGTCTCCAAAAACATAGAAGCGATTTGAAAAATTCTTTCACTGTTGGAAAACTACACTGTTCCCGAGTGACATGGGCTATATTTTATCCCGGTACAGGCAGTAGTTCCCATAGTTGATATTATCAAAATTATTCTAATTTCCCCTGTTTCAAATTAAAAGACCTTGACTTTTGTTGTTTTGTGGATCCCGGCTGTCATTTGAACATACTTGGCAGTCGTTACGGGTAGACAGAAGCCAGAACATCTTTGACAGTTGTTATGCGCAGTCGGTAAGTCTGACAACGAGTCTTGACAAGGGGTATTGGGTTGCCAGGGTAACTGGGTTGAGGAGATCAGATAGGCAATCGTTCCTTGAAGCAGACTGGTACTCAGCTGCATGCGGTTAGACTGGAAGCCGACACCAACATAGTTGCGAAAAACTGAGCACATAAATGCCGGTTCTGCTCGTGATCTCTCTCCGGTGGTGTCGGATTGTCGTCCCATCGCGCTATGAGAGTGAGAGAATAGTGAGTGCAAATTTTGTTTTGCACAGTTGGCTAATGTTCTTAAATGAGAACAGCCGTCGTAGCTGATAATCGGCTAGGAGGACATCATCAGTTACGAAAAGGCTAGACATTTCACTAAATCCCTAAGAAGCTATTATTTAAACCAAACTTAACAGTGAATATATAAGTAATAGAACAGAAGCTCTTATCCCGGCGGCGTCTCTTTGATCTTTAACCTTTGTCGGCGCCTTTGAAGTCCGACTTTGTTCAAACTTCGAGTTATCTCAAGTTGTCAAGTAGTGTTAAATCGTCAGTTAAAAATATTCAGTTTGTGTATTTTGATCTTAATAGTTAAATACCTCTTGTTTGGTTAATGTTTAGGTACTTAATCCCCTGTACAGTGGAAACTTTTAGTCGGCCGATAGTTTGTACGGGGTAACTGGGTTAAGGAGGTCAGAAAGGCAGTCGCTCCTTGTGGCACACAGGTACTCAGCTGCAAGGTGTTAGACTGGAAGCCGGAAAAAATTAGGTAGATGTTGAGTTTGTTTGGGCTCATAAATCAGTATAAAGATGAATGGTAGTACGCACATTACAAAGATCAGGTATTTAGCCGGTATCAGACCGACTCAGCATTTGGATTAGATTCACAATAACATTCAAAATCATCGGGTCAACTATCTGTTGACTATTATTTTAAATATATGCTACACGCGTCCTGAGGGAACTACTTCCCACACCCAGATAAAAGTAGCCTACTTTTATGTTATATCCTACATTCAGCAGTTTCCCCACGGTTCCCGAAGCCCCCGAAGCAACTACTTCCCGCACCCGGTTTAAACGTAGCCCCTTTAATTTCTCGGGGTCTAGTTGTTAACATTTTTAACTGAATTGGTTTTATAGTATTGCGAAAAGCGTAACAGACAGACAAAGTTACTTTTTTAATATTTAAGAATTGTAAGTAACCCTGTACATTATTTTTTTTGTAAATAAAAGTATCACTTTCTATATTCAATAATCATTGTTCATGAAAATTCATACACAGGTATGCGTGTAACTGGGTATATAAACTACTAGCCGTTTTCCCGCGGTTTCACCCGCGTCCCGTGGTAACTACTGCCCGTACCGGGATAAAATATAGCCTATGTTACTCGTGGATAATGTAGCTTTCGAACGGTGAAAGAATTTTTAAAATCAGTCCAGTAGTTTTTGAGCCTATTCATTACAACCAAACAAACAAACAAACAAAGTTTTCCTCTTTATAATATTAGTATAAATTAAAATAAATAATAAAAAATTTTATCATTTCAAATCAACTTCTTCTTAGATTTATCATTTGGCTATCATTTTCTCAAAGTCACTACATATATTGGGGGCATTATTTCCTAAATACTTTTCCTCTACCCACTTACCCATTTCACACCTTGCATCATCTGGCTAAAAATACAAGTAGAAATCATTCACCCATCGCACTCCCTGTATCGATCGGCAAATGATGAGTGAGAGGCAGCTATATACGTATCTCTGTCACACGTCACTCATGTTGAGCTGTAATTGATTTTGTAACTTATTTTGAACGTGATATGGTCTAGTTTAGAATGGTGATTAAAAGTGGGGAAGGTTGCGGATTTGTATTTTTTATGTGCGTTTTGCAATTGTGTTGATTAAGAATTATTTTGTTTTCATTTTTCATTGAATTCATCATAGAAATTTTCGTATTTTTTTAAACTTATATCATTATAAGCTTATATTTTTTTGAACATAATATAGGTATCTTAACTACTACTATAATATTGTTTGTTTGTATCCTAAAAGCTCTGAAACAATAAACCCATTAAAGTATCACTGTTCGGAAGTTACCCTTACATTATCCCCATGTAATATATGTATATAGGCTATATTTTACCCCGTGACGAGTAAAAAGTCGTGGTGGCCTAGTGGGTAAAGGACCAACCTCTCAAGTATGAGGGCGCGGGTTCGATCCCAGGTCAGGCAAGTACCAATGCAACTTTTCTAAGTTTGTATGTACTTTCTAAGTATATCTTAGACACCATTGGCTGTGTTTCGGATGGCACGTTAAACTGTAGGTCCCGGCTGTCATTGAACATCCTTGGCAGTCGTTACGGGTAGTCAGAAGCCAGTAAGTCTGACACCAGTCTAACCAAGGGGTATCGGGTTGCCCGGGTAACTGGGTTGAGGAGGTCAGATAGGCAGTCGCTTCTTGTAAAGCATTGGTACTCAGCTGAATCCGGTTAGACTGGAAGCCGACCCCAACATGATTGGGAAAAGGCTCGGAGGATGATTATCCCGTGGCGAGTATTATTTTCACGCGGTTAAAATACGAGAAACCGGTAGTATTGAATTATGGTTTCTGTATCAATAAGTATCACATAGAATGCTACTCAGTAGCATGTTCCTCGCGGTTCCACCCGCATCCTGAGGAAGCTACTTCCTGACCCAAATAAACAGTCGACCTTTCTCAAGTTCTAAGCTATCTTTGTACTAAACATTTAAATCTGTCTAATAGTTTTAGCGTGAAAGCATGATAGGCAGGCAGAGTCACTTATTTTAAGAGGCTGAATGCACCCAAAACACTCTCTCTCGCGTACGTAAATACGTACGAGAGGAAAAGAGATAGAAGCCGGTTGACGCGTTCGTAACGTTCGTAACTTACATTTAAATTAATAGCATTAAAATGAGTTGAGTAATCAAAAACAAAAATTAACCAAGTTCTTTATTTACATATGGAATCGTAAACGTTACAAATTTTATCAATGCACGTTGATAAGTAATACAGATTTTCTTGTAGGAAGATCATTCCAGAGGTACCTACCTAAGTTATTTTGTTTTTTGTTTCGAGAAAACTTTTCGAAAACGTGTTTAGAAATTAACAGGGTTCTCAGAAATATGTTCAAGATTAATATAAATTTTTTTCGCCGTCAAAAACTGTATAGATTTTGCCAAAAAATTGTTTGAGTCAAGCCAATTTCGGCATTCAGCCCCTTAAGTTGACAGTAGGTTCATTTTAAATAGCATTTTGGCGATACCTTCTCAAACACTACATTCATACGTATCCATCTTTGTCCGTATTTAAAAATTGCTTCCGCCTCCGCTTCTAGCTTGCCCCACTACAATGACTTGGCGATTTAACAACGAAACAATTTGAAACATTTTGTGTTCGCAAAACCCTGTTTCTATTATAATAATAAAACGCTAAACAGGTCGATAACAACGGGGACAGTTTTCAAAAGGGGTGTGGCTTTTAGAGTTCCGTAGGCAAAGAGTGAAACGGGACTAACTTTGGCTACGTTCAACTGACTGTCAGCCGCCGAAAGTCAGCGTGTATGCATATTACGCATAATGTATCGTCGATTAGATGTGAACGAAAAGTGAATAACTCATGAACCGTGATAGTTAGGTTAGCAGTTGAAATTTTTACAGATGATGTATTGTTGTTGCCCCTATTAAAACAAATATTAAAGTCTAGACTGGAAGAAGCCTCTCATACAACAAAACCTTATTTTGTTTTAAAAATCATTATCTTTACGGAACCTTTCCCTTGTCACGGGGTTGAAGAGGTCAGATAGGCAGTCGCTCCTTGTGGCACACTGGTACTCAGCTGCATCCGGTTAGACTGGTAGCCAACCCCAACATAGTTGGGAAAAGGCTCGGGAGATGATGATGACATAGTGTATACAGAAACCATAGTGTGCGAGACCAACTCGCACTTAGCCGTTTTTTTGCTAGTTATTACTGTTATTTTCTCATGAAACCGTTTTTGTTCCACAAAGAAGTTTAATCAATCTTCTATTTTCTATACGATCGATCAAAGAAATTGTTTGCCTTTGACTATCCAGTAGAAAACGCGAAATTAATAACTATTACTAAAGATAAAGTTAGGTATGATATAACTAGTTTGTGATGTGGCGTTGACTGCGGTGAACGAGGGTTTTAATTTTGTGTAACATTTTTTTTTATTGGAGACTAGCTTTCGCCCGCGGTTTCACCCGTGTTCCGTAGCTGGATGGTGACAAAAACTATCCTAAAACCTTCTCTCGGGTCTAAGTTACCTCCCCTCTAATTTTCAGCCAAATCGGTCAAGCCGTTTTCATGTTATGTCGTGACAACGGAAAGCGGGTTTCATTTTTATATGTTTGTATAGAATAGCCGTTTTCCGTATCTTCTTCATTTAACTAGCTTGACGTTTCGTAATTACCTGTAATAGGTTTATATGAAACAAAAAAAACCTTTGAAAATATCGTAGGGCAAAATCGCGTTTAAGCCCTATCTGCGGGTTGTTCGAAAGAGATACCGCGGCCCTGGTACATAAAAGGCCTATGACGGAACACGACGGTTTTTAGTCAGTAAGAGTCTGACACTCCCTCACCGCTGCTAACCCACAGCGGGAGGGGTCATTTGATGATTTTTGACGTCGGGAAAAAAAAAAAAAAAAGCCCTATGTATTTATATAAGGCCAAATGTAAACAAAATAGGTAATGTACCACCATTTTTGAATGCAGTTAAAAAGTGACAAAAAAAAATTAAGGTATATTAACCCGCATAAAAAAATCGACCTAGTTCGAGTCGCACTCGGGGTGTAGTAGTTCCGTACCGTTGTCTATAAAATGGCCAAAAAAATTACGTTTACTATATTTGACTCCCCTAAAATGTTTCTTTCATTCTAGTCTTCAGTATAAAGCAGCAACAGAAATACATCATCTGTGAAATTTCGACTGTTTACCTATCACGTTTTCGTCGTCTTAGAATGAAAACCTCGGAAATGCATTTTTTCTCAATATTTTTTTATTGCATTTCTTGGAAGATAATCGTAAAAAATATCGAATACTAATCCTTATCCTGAAAATTTATCTCTTGCACTAACGAGGTTTTCACTCTTTATTGCATTTATTGGAAGATAATCGTAAAAAATATCTAATACTAATCCTTATCCTGAAAATTTATCTCTTGCACTTACGAGGTTTTCACTCTAAGGCATCGTTTTGTAAAATACAGCCTGGTGACAGACAGACGGTCAGGCAGCGAAGTCATACTAATAGGGTCCCGTTTATCCCCTTGGGTACGGAACCCTAAAACCGACGTTTTAAGTTACCAGCTAAAATATAAGCTTACCTACACACTGCAGACTAAACAGTTGGCCGATAGTTGGCCGACGATTGAATTATTTTTTTACGAGAAAAGTGAATTAAGGGTGCATCTACACGGTGCGAGTAGCTTGCGCATGTTGAGGCACATGCGCAAGTTACATGCATTTTACAAACGTGCGGGTCCAGCGACTCGCGCATGTACCAAAGCAAAATACCCACCCGCGTGCTCTTGTCACTTGCGCGTGTTAACTTGCTCCAGCTACATGCACCGTGTATATGCACCCTCAATCAAAGTTGGTCAAATACCTGATCGCGCTAGATCAAACTCATTATCATCTCCCGAGCCTTTCCAACTATGTTGGGGCCGGCTTCCAGTCTAACCGGATGCAACTGAGTACCAGTGTGCTACAAGGAGCGACTGCCTATCTGACCTCCTCAACCCATTTAGTTACAAACCAATATCCGTTAGTAACACTGGTTATGAATCTGGCTTCTGACTAACCGCAACGACTGCCAAAGATGTTCAATGACAGCCAGGAAATGTCGGCCGACTTAAAGTTGTCAGTGTGCGACTGTAAAGGAAGGGAATTAGTATTCATTTCGCGGACCAACAAAACATTATCGTTGTCTTAACTTGACAGTTTTAATTTAGAACAAAATACATTTGTTTTTTGTTTTTTCCGTAAGGATCTTTACAGAACAAGCCTATTGACTCGTAACTGAGCTAACTATCTTCCAAGGATCGTAGCGTCATGAACATTGTCAGCTGTATGTAGTTCTGATGACACAATAATATGGTGCTGTGGAACTGATCTGATGATGGAGCCGGAAAATATGAACTGGAACTTCATGATGGAACATCGTATCATAGCTGTGTTTGGACTTGTTAGAAAAGTCTTGTAATGATTTTTATGTGCATTAATAAAAGGGTATTTGTCTAGTGTGTTTTTCAAGTATTAAATTGTTCACTCTTTACTTAGTACTACCGTTTTTACTTATTTATATCTTCAAGTTTACAAACGTTTGCCGACCGAAAGGTCACGGGTTTGAAGTGACTGTTTGAACTCTGTAGTTCAAATACGGTCAAATTTTGAGGGTAGGTAGTGTTGGGTAGGTAAGTTGCATTGCTACTTGATGTAGGTTTGATTTCCAACTCACAAACTCTACATGATGACTGATGATCTGCGGGTTGTTCGAAAGAGATACCGCGGCCCTGGTACACAAAAGGCCTATGACGGAACACGACGGTTTTTAGTCAGTAAGAGTCTGACACTCCCTCTCCGCGGCTAACCCACAGAGGAAGGGGACATTTGATGATTTTTGAAGTCGTTTAAAAAAAAAAAAAAAAAAAAAAATGACGATGATGATGTATTTACGAGGGCGGGTCAATAAGTCCGTGACTTTTGGAATAAAACACAGATTTTTTGATAAATAAATCATTTTATTTTTCAACGTAGTCCCCCTTGAGCTCTATACACTTTGTCCAACGCTTCTCCAATTTTTTTATCCCTTCCAAAAATTAGAATTTGTCGAGGTCCTCAAAATAGGCCCTTGTTTGCGAGATGACTTCATCATTGGAGTCAAATCTTTTTCCACCAAGCCATTTCTTCAGGTTTGGGAACAAGAAGTAGTCACTCGGAGCCAAATCTGGAGAATAGGGCGGATGAGGGAGCAATTCATAGCCGAATTCATGGATTTTTGCCATGGCAACTGCACATGTGTACTTGCATTGTCTTGGTGGAAAAAAACTTTTTTCTTGACCAAATGATTTCGGTTTTTTTTCAAATCGTATTTGAAGCAGTAGGTAATAAGGTGGCATAATATTCCCCATTGATTGTTCTTCCCTTTTGAAGGTAGTCAATGTGGATTATCCCGCGTGCATCCCAAAAAACAGTCGCCATAACTTTATTGGCTGACAAACTCACCTTGGCCTTCTTTGGTGCCGATTCACCCTTAGAAACCCACTGTTTTGACTGTTTTTTGGTCTCTGGTGTGTTGTGATGGATCCATGTTTCGTCCACTGTTACAAAACGGCGCAAAAACTCCTCCATATTGCGATCAAACAACGCCAAACCTTCCTGTGAAGTTGTTACACGAATGCGTTTGTGGTCGACTGTGAGCAAACGCGGCACCCATCTTGCGGAAAGCTTTCTCATGCCCAAGTGATCATTCAAAATTGAAACCATTGAGCCATGCGAGATCCCTACGGCTTCCACAATCTCTTGCACTTTCAATATTCGGTCGGCCAACACCATACCGTGGATTTTTTCGATTGTTTCGGGTGAAGAGACTTCAACTGGGCGTCCAGGGCGTTCGGCATCTTCAGTGCTTATACGGCCACAACGAAATTCAGTAAACCACTTTTTTACGATTGAAATCAATGGTGCAGAGTCCCCATAGTATTTATCAAGCTTAGCCTTGGTTTCGGTAATGGTTTTTTTTCGCAAAAAATAATGCTTAATGAGCACACGAAATTCACTTTGTTCCATTGTTTCCTCAGATTACTGGGTAGTCTGATAAAGATAGCTGTCAAACACAATCTAACTGACGCAGCAAGTTCAAATTTTGTCAGGAGTCACCTCATAGATGCCTGTTAACAGGAGTAGTGTTGCTTTTTCAGTAAAGAGGTCAGAAATTCAAAAAGTCACGGACTTATTGACCCGCCCTCGTATGTTGGCGTTATAATAAAACTACTGAAATTAGAATAAAATAAATATTTTAATCGGCTCCTATAGAAGGAACGTGTTGCCTTAGCTTGTTTTACCATAGTTTTGTAGTTTTAGGCTTGCAATAGGCAACACCGTTAGCTTATTCCAATAAATAATAACGACTTTATCTGTCTTTTAATGAAAATTTTGACATGTAAAAGTATTGTATACAATATTTTTCAAAAAAATAAATCATTCATCATTTAACAGTTTTTCATAAAGTAATCTAAAACTTAGAAAGGAAATACAACCAAAACTGGCTGCTTACATAAGAAAATAATGTACGATCAAAAAAATTCGTACCTACCAACATTTTTCTCCTATAATGACTACGGAACCAAACTTAATGGCTCCAACTCACGCATGTAACCAATTTACTCTTTATCAAGCAAATGGTCAAAAAATTAAATTATATTCCGTTCTTTATATTGTGTTAAACTCTTTAATTAAGGGTTCAATGACCTTATTAAAAAAAATATTGCCGTTTTCCCGTGGTTTCACCCGCGTCCCGTGGGAACTACTGCCCGTACCGGGATAAAATATAGCCTATGTTATTCGGGAAGAGTGTAGCTTTTCAACTGTGAAAGAATTTTTCAAGAATTTGGCAGTCGTCACGGGTAGTCAGAAGCCAGTAAGTCTGACAACCAGCCTCACCAATGGGTATCGGGTTGCCCGGGTAACTGGGTTGAGGAGATCAGATAGGCAGTCACTCTATATGGCACACTGGTACTCAGCTACATCCGGTTAGCCTGGAAGCCGACCCCTAGTTCAGGAAAGTCTAGGCAAATGGTAACTTCCCATCTTTGAAAAATTTTAACCGACATCAAAAAAGGAGGTTTTCATTTTGACTTGTTGCCTCAACATTATAGGTAAAGGCTGAATTAATTCTGGTTACTTTCTATATCTCAAGTTTTTTTTCTAGTAATAATGCAGCCAGCCTTTTGGGCACGCTCCCAGTCGACAGCGATGGGGATGAATTTTTCTATGCTTTTTTTACTCTTTTTATAGGGTTCCGTACCCAAAGGGTAAAACGGGACCCTATTGTTTTCGCTCCTCTGTCCGTCCCTCCGTCCGTCCGTCTGTTACCAGGCTGTATCCCAGGAACCGTGATAGCTAGAGAGTTGAAATTTTCACAGATGATTTCACAAATACCGAAAACTAGAATAAAATAAATATTTTGGGGAGCTCTCGTACAACAAACGTGATTTTTTTGCTCATTTTTGCTCTGATACGGAACCTTCGTGTGCGAGTCAGACTCGCACTTGGCCGGGTTTTTGCTTTTTTTTTGTTTTTGCAAATAAATTATAGTTTATTTCAAGTTAAGCACAAGACCCAAGGTCTGGGTGGTTCTTAACCTTTTATTCATGAGGGACCACTTTAACTAAAGTTTGTCTTGCCGGGGACCACCTCATCGGTTTACCTAAATTAGCACTCTGCTAACCGCATGTCGGCAGTTGTGTAGGTAAGCAAATGCAAATAAAGAAAAACTTGCCTATGTAGTTTCTAAATGCGCGAGCGAAGCAAGCGCGAAATTTTTATCGGACTTAAACCAAATATTACGTAAAATTTAGCCCAAACGTACTTAACTTTTTGTTTGTTGACAGATGCAAAAATAAGGGCATATCGTTTTTGAATACGCGAGCGAAGCGAGCGCGAATGTTTATCGGACTTAAAACAAAAAATACGTAAAATTTAGCCCAAACGTATTTAAAGTTTTGTTTGTTGACAAATGCCAAAATAAGGGCCACAATATAGTTTCTGAATACGCGAGCGAACCGAGCGCGAAATTTTTATCGGACTTGAACCAAATATTACGTAAAATTTAGCCCAAACGTACTTAACTTTTTGTTTGTTGACAAATGCAAAATTAAGCGCATACAGTTTCTGAATACGCGAGCGAAGCGAGCGCGAAATTTTAATTATTTTTTATTTAAGACTCAAAACCAAAATTACGTAAAATGTAGCCCAAACATACATTTTCATGAATGGGGGGACTAGGTACGACACACCATGCGAAAACCCCCGCTCGCAATTATAAGTCAGTAAAAATAAAGTTAGATAACGTACAGCAACGTCGCGAAGCTAAGCTTTGCGGACCACTTGGAATGCCTCCAGGGACCACCAGTGGTCCGCGGACCACCGGTTAAGAACCACTGCTATAGCTAGTTTAAATAAGACGTATCCGAGTATAAACGAACGCCATTTGTAACATAAAACTGTTTGTTATTATATTACTATAAATTTCCACGCAAGCTTTTATAAAGCTTGTTAAGCACACCAAGCGATAATATATTTTATAGCTTTTACTAGCTTCGTTGGTCTAACTGTCGCAAGCGCGGCTACTGTGCACAAGGTCTCGGGTTCTGAAATCACATTGTGGGTTTTTAAATCTTTCACAAAGCAGCCCGTAGTCTCGATGTTGGTGATTGATACTCCCGTGCATCGGAGAGCACGTAAATGTCGGTCCTGCGCCTGCATGATCTCTCTCCGGTGGTGTCGGATTGCCGTCCCATCGGGTTATGAGAGTGAAGGAATAGTGAGTGCACCTGTGTCCAAGCAAATGTACGAGCACGATAAACGGACAACTAATACTACTGTTATTTAGCCATGAGCTCCTATTTATGAATAAAAGCTATCATCATCCTCCGAGCCTTTTCCCAACTACGATGGGGTCGGCTTCCAG
Source organism: Helicoverpa zea (assembly GCF_022581195.2). Taxonomy (NCBI): domain Eukaryota; kingdom Metazoa; phylum Arthropoda; class Insecta; order Lepidoptera; family Noctuidae; genus Helicoverpa; species Helicoverpa zea. The sequence continues at coordinate 4,921,287 of NC_061481.1, read as the reverse complement.
TCTAACAGCATGCAGCTGAGTACCAGTGTTTTACAAGGAGCGACTGCCTATCCGACCTCCTCAACCCAGTGACCCGGGAAACCCTTTGGTTAGATTGGTGTCAGACTTACTGGCTTCTGACTACCTGTAATGACTGTCAAGGATGTTCAATAACAGCCGGGTCCTACAGTTTAACGTGCCATCCGAAACACAGCTATATACTAATATATAGCTATAGTAAAGCATTGGCACTGGTATACAGTCATAAATGAGTCCAATCACGCGATATGGGTCGACTGAGGAAAAAAATATTGTTCTGTTAGAAACTGGCATTCACGTTACGTTTGTTAACCTTTTATTCAGCAGTCGGGTAAGTTGGGAAATCTTTGGAAATACTATATTAGCATACTATTGCAGCATTTTTTGGATCTGGGACGTTTTTGATAGAATTGTGAGTCGGACTTGTATTTGGGAGTTGAAATCTATAAAATTGCAAGAAAAGTCGGCCAAGTGCGAGTCGGACTCGCGCACGAAGGGTTCCGTACCATTATTTATAAAACGGACAAAAAAATCACGTTTGTTGTATGGGAGCCCCCCAAAATATTCATTCAATTCTAGTTTTCAGTATTTATTCTTATAGCGGCTACAGAAATACATCATCTGTGAAAATTTCAACTCTCTATCATAGTTCATGAGATACAACCTGGTGACAGACGGATGGACGAACGGACGGACGGACAGACGAGCGAAAACAATAGGGTCCCGTTCCCTTTGGGTACGGAACCCTAAAAATCATGGTTGTTGTTTCGGATCCCATACTATAATGTTCTAGTTTTTATACTTTTTTATGTATATTTTCTTTATTTATATAGTTTTTAGTAATTATTGTTATAGCGGCAACAGACGTACCTACATCGTTTCAACTGTCTAACTATCACGGTTCATGAGATACAGCCTGTTGACAGACGGACAGAGCAATCTTAGTAACAGGGTCCCGTTTTAACATTAGGATACGGAACCCTAATCATCCTCCGAGCCTTTTCCCAACCATGTTGGGGTCGGCTTCTAGTCTAACCGGATTCTGCTGAGTACCAGAGCTTTTATACGGAACCCTAAAAAGTTGAATTATATGTAATTAAGTTTGACACGTGTTTTCTTCTTCTAAATTACTTATCATCAAGTGTTTGTTGAATATTTTATTTAGTCTCTTTTAGGCGTACATTTATCATATTTTAAAGTTCACTTATGTACTTACCGAATCATCCGCGTCGCTTATTTGGATTCTTTGTAACGAACATTAATCGTAAAGTATAATATATTTAGTTCTAGCTTCCGCCCGCGGCTTCGCCCGTTTAGAGTTCGGTTATATCGCGTTTCCAAGAGAATTCTTCAAAAGTCCGGGATAAAAACTATCCTATGTTCTTTCTCAAGGTCAACCCTATCTCTGTACCAAATTTTATTAAAACTGATTTTAGATGTGAAATCGTAACAGACAGACAAACAAACAGAGTTACTTTCGCATTTATAATATTGGTAGGGATTGTAAAAATGTTAGGTATACAGTTCATAAAGAAATTATCGTGTTTAATTGGATAAACACATTGTCATCATCTGCCTAGCTTTTTCCCAACTATGTTAGTGTCATCTTCCAGTCTAACCGCATGCAGCTGAGTACCAGTGCATTACAAGAAGCGACTGCCTCTCTGACCCCCTCAACCCAGTTACCCGGGCAACCCAATACCCAGACTGGTTGACACTTTAAATTACAAATTTCATAAACTAAAAGGATCGTTTTTAAGAGGGGAAGAGAGGGTCATATATCGTTGTCCCTTACAGGTACTTGGTAAAATTTTGCAAGGGTAGTTTTCACCCTTTAGAGAGTTATCACACACTACAAACTTTTAGTCGGCCGATAGATTGTTTGGGCTCATAAATCAGTATGAAGATGAATGGTAGTACGCACATTACAAAGATCAGGTATTTAGCCGGTATCAGACCGACTGATAACTTTGATTGGAATCAAGATTTTTTTTAAAGAAAATTGCTTACTATAGGGTCAACTACCACCCGACTGTTTCGTTTGCAATGTGTGGGTAGTCTAAGGGAAACTTTTAGCTTAGGGTCTGAAATTTTGTGGTAGGCATAGTTTAGCTTTGTTTTAGTAAGGAAGGTAAATAGCGGTTTGTACATCAAGGTCAAGTTAGGATGGATGGGTCGTGGTGGTCTAGTGGTTTAAGCACCTGCCTCTTAGTGTGTGGGTTCGATTTTAGGTCAGGAAAATAACTTACTATATTACTGTTTTAGTGTGAAATGACGATAAAAGTTAATCCCTACTAACGTTATTAATGCGAAAGTAATTGTCTGTCTGTTACGCTTTCACGTCTAAACCACTGAACTAACTTTCAATAAAATTTGGTACTGAGATAGAGTTGACCTTGAGAAAGAATAAAGGTTCGTTTTTGTCCCGGACTTTTGAAGAATTCTCGTGGAAACTTGATATAATGGAACTCGATGCGGGCGAACCCGCGGGCGGAAGCTAGTCAATTATAATTTCCTTTTCATTGCATTATATCATACGAAACGTAACAGTAAATATAAACTTACACACTGAACTCCACAATTGTCGCTTTCAGTATAAAATCGACGCGTTTCGATAACTGGCTTACCTTAGTGTACGAAGGAGCTAACATTCTATTGCAAATATTCCTCTCTCGTGAAAATTATTTGACACTCAACTTTACATACAAGCTGTTGATTTGCATCCGTGCCATATTCAAGGAGGTAATTAAGGTAATGATTCTCGATCCAAATCAACAAAAAAATTGGTACGTAATTTTTTTTCTTTAATTTTTTTTCAGAATTTCGTCCATGTCATCTAGCCTTATTTAAACTTGGCGCGTATGTTACTGGACTTAAAACCGTGCTGCACCCTCACACAAACACAAACACAAAGCATACGCAACGATTATTCATAAATTTCATTCATAAAATTGGATTATTTCTGAAATCCCACGACATTACAATGACAAAAAAAGTAGTGCATATTAGCTATTTCCCGTCTACTGTAATTGCAATCGATTATTTACGTATTTTATGTCCTCCTCCTGAACTATGGCACAAATGCAAATCAACACCTTGTATAGGCTTAACGTTCATGAAAAAGTTTTGATCGGTCTAAAAGTCGGTGACAAAACAACATATTGCATTCTCTAGACATCGCCTCTAGACCGATGCACATAAAAGAATTTTTTAATGGCTCCATCATCAGATCAGTTCGACAGTACCATATTATTGTATTGTCATCAGAACTACATACAGCTGACAATGTTCATGACGCTACGATCCTTGGAAGATGGTTAAATTAGTTACCTTAGATTCCATTACATAGTTACATACAGGTCGACCTAATAAAAACGCGTTGTAAACACAGAACCTCGTTTTTGGCAAGTCGGTTAAAATTCATTTAAAAAAATAATAATTCGTTATTATTATAACGAAATTGCTAACACACCCAGTACTGAAGTATTTATGAGGCTCTCTATCCTTGTCTGACATGTGTACTCTTATGGAATTCGACCGGTATGCTGTCTCTTTCTAGCCGAGCATGCGCAGTAAGCATTTCTTTGTTCCTCTACCAGCTAGTATATATATTTATAACAAGCTATGTTTCTGAATGTATCATATTTTAAACTAGCTATTTCCCCCTGTTTTACTCGCGTCTTTATTTACGTACCTGGGAAATATAATTCACGTACTCGGGAAGAATGTAGCTTTCCAACAGTGAAAGAATTTTTCTAATAGGTGTCTGTAGTTTCGGAGCAAAAAATTTTTTTTTTTCTATATTATATTAGTGTTTTAAATTCATAAATTAAAGCTGGCTTTACTTTACTCGAAAGTTTTTTTTAACATAACTTTTGGAGAATCATACTGACTAGATGTTTTTTATATTATGTCGGGGTCAATGACCAGTGTTTTTCGTAGAGTGACGAACTATCTGACCTCTAGAATGGTTACAGTGGTTAAACGATATTAATTGGTTTGACAGATAATAAATATTTTTTCTCCCACCATCTCGGAAAGAGTAGTTTTACCCTTTGATATCTGAGCGCAAAAGCCGTTTTTATCCTCTAGAGCGGCAAAGTGATTTGAATTTAGAACATCGTGTGCAATACTCCATTTGTGACAATCTTGATAAGACTTTTCAAACAAATACATATTAAACGAATAAAATACGGCTTAAAATAATTATTCAATTAATTAAGTAATTTTTATTATTGTTTTTACATAGTTTTTTTAACCTCGTTTCATTTTTAAACTGAGTTTTCAAATAAATGAACTTTAATAGGTACTTCTTTTTAATTTGATACTGATATGTGCGCGCCATTTTATTGTTTGCATTTAGTAATTTCCTCGATGAGGTGGGATGAAAAGTTACGTGTTGCACTCGAGTGCAAAGATTTTTCACCTTGTGCTCTTTTGATTCCCTTGCTATCGCTCAGGATTCTAATTATTGAAACACTCGCGAATCCTTCGCTTGCTCGGTCATCAAAATTGAGCCCGCGGTTAAAAAGCAACTTTGCACTCTTGTATAACAAATAACTATTACGTCTAAGTTCTATATGAAAATAAACTGCGGGGAATAACTTATAATTAACATGCAATATTTTGTTTACATAGTTATTTACAACACAAAAAAAACTATACTAGTGACACAATTAAAAAAAAAACACTATATCTACTAAAGCGCGTCAAAAATTCTTAAGTATTTTATTTATCGAGCACAAATTACACATTTTTTGTCATTGATTAATCTTTACTAATATTATAAAGCTGAAGAGTGTGTTTGTTTGTTTGTTTGAACGCTCTAATCTCCGAAACTACTGGTTCGAATTGAATAATTCTTTTTGTGTTAGATAGTCCAGTTATTGAGGAAGGCTATAGGCTATATAACATCACGCTACGACCAATAGGAGCAGAGCAGTGAAGGTAAATGTTGGGAAAACGGGAGAAGTTACTCCATTTTTTATGCTTCCGTCGCGTGTGCAGCCTGAATGGTTAAAGCTACACAGAAAAAATGTATGACGGAAATGTTCTCCTTAAAATTATGTAAAAAATATACCATGACAGTATGGGCCTTACTACAAAAACTTTAAACCCTGTTTTACGCTTGTCTAATAAAATTTTGGCTGCAAAATGAACCATATGTCAACGTCAGAATTTGACATTTTTTTAGACAAGGCATAAACTGACGTTTAAAAGTTTTTGTGGTAAGACGGTATATGTCTATCTTTTATGGGTGGCTCACAATAACACGTTTTACTCTCGATAGTCTCTCTTTGCACAAAGTCCAAATCTAACGCGAACGAAGTCGCTGGCAGAAGCTAGTTAGATATACATAAGCCCCCTTACTTCTCAAATCTCTAATCACCTTCTAAGCAACATTTTAACTAATCACTACTTAAAGCCTTAAGTAGCGATTAAATGTTAATAAAGTCATGCTTAAGCAACGTTTATAAGTAAGAATTTTCTTAAACAGCCCTCAAGTATTACTTATTATTTAATTCACGTTTCTAAGTAAGGCTGATAGTTCTCCGAAATCATCATCCCCCAAGCCTTTACCCAACTATGTTAGGGTCGTAGGTACTTCTCAAAAATGTAACTACTTAAACCGACTGATCCCACTTTACATGTGTTTGCATGACCTACCTCATGAAATTTCTTACGTCAAATATGGAAAAAACCGGCCAAGTGCGAGTCGGACTCGCACACGAAGGGTTCCGTACCATTATTTATAAAACGGACAAAAAATCACGTTTGTTGTACGGGAGCCCCCCAAAATATTTATTTAATTCTAGTTTTCAGTATTTGTTGTTATAGCAGCAACAGGAATACATCATGTGTGAAAATTTCAGCTCTCTAACTATCATGTTTCATGAGATACAGCCTGGTGACAGACGGACAGACGGACAGACGGACAGAGGAGCGAAATCAATAGGGTCCCGTTTTAATTATTTCAATGTTAGTTTTTTGTCGCTCCTTGTGGCACACTGGTACTCAGCTGCATCCGGTTAGACTGGAAGCCGACCCCAACACAGTTGGGAAAAGGCTCGGGAGATGATGAGTTAGTCTTTTAATCGAGAAAGACCATCGACCCTTTACCGCAACTATCATTCAATACTTAGTGAAAACCTATATAAAAATCCTGAACTGAGGATTTTTTAAAATAAATTATGAAGTGATTAATTTGTTTTTCTTTTTGTTTCAGATTGCTGCTCAAATAATAAAGGGAACAAGGAACAAGGTTAATAAATATTTTTATAACAAAACTATAAGTTACTTTCAACGAATACATTACCCACATATTGATTGTCGGCCACAGCGGCTGTTCTCAAGCAAGGAGATCAGCCAATTGCGCAGAACATATTAGAGGTATAGTGCTCGCACATTTGCTTGGACACAGGTGCACTCACTATTCCTTCACTCTCATAACGCGATAGGACGACAATCACCGGAGAGAGATCACAGGCAAAACTGATATTACCAACTTTCAGACTCCGAACTGTTTTTGTATACGGCTCGAGTCCACAGCTAGCACGGTGGTTGCAGTGTCGCGGACATGTTAGTAATGTTCGCTCGCAATGTGTTACTGTTTGCTAGAGCGAGTACATCACGAGATACATGCGGTGTCACAAACAGTGCCTTACACCTGTAGAATCTCACTCTGAACTGGCTAAAGTCATAACCTTTCTTCAGCGAAGTCGGATAAGATTATCGTATTAAATTAACAATAACAAAACTTTCCCAAACACAACATCCTATACATAGATGTATTCCATTTAGTAGCACCCTATATACATCGATAAACATGAAAGTTCTCGCTACGCCCGTCCCTAGGGTTTGCTCGCGTTCAAAATTTCATTACTGAAAGCCGTCAAGTCACTAATTAGAGCAGCTAGGGATGGGACACCGTAACATCGATATCGATAAATTTTTAATGACTTTCTTTTGGGATGACGAATACTTTTTTAGGTTAATTAATTTGGTTGGTCAAAGTTGGTAATGGTTTTAATTAAATGGTCTTGATATGTGCTAAGTTTTTGGGTCATTGTGACAGTCGCATGGTCGATAAATCAAGATTAATGGGATTAGTTCGTAGATAATCATTGCCTAGCCTTTGCCCAACTATGTTGGGGTCGTCTTGCAGTCTAACTGGATGCACTTGAGTACCATTGTGCCACATGGAGAGACTGCCTATCTGAACTCCTCAACCCAGTTACTCGGCATATCGTTTGCTAAAACTGATTGTCAGACTTTCTGGCTTCTGATCACCCGTAACGACTGCCAAAGATGTTCAAATGACAGCCGGGGCCCACCAATTTAACATGCATTCCGAAACTCGGAGGAACTCGTCATGACAAGATGGTCACCGCGCCAAGCGTTGCTTAACCTTATGATCGTAACCGTGCGCCTGTTACTAAGCCACGAGAACCATAAAACAGTTTTATTATAAAAAGTCTTTCCTAAATTCGTGTAAATATGTTCATTACATACTTTCCTATAATTAAAGTCTGCCAGCTGTCCTAAAAATGACACATATTTTTAATTAGAAACCCTATAAGCTCTCAAAATGTGTACCCTTAGAGTACCCGCGGACTGCAAACTTTTAGTCGGCCGATAGTTTGTTTGGACTCATAAGTCAGTATGAAGATGAATGGTAGTACGCACATTACAAAGATCAGGTATTTAGCCGGTATCAGACCGACTGAAAACTTTGATTGGGATCACAAAGAAAAAGTGATGGATGGGCGTTTTTGGGGAATGTCCCTTAAATTCTAAAAGTGCTGTTTTACAGCCTACTTTAGAATAAAAGATTTTTCATTTAGTTTTTGATCAGATCATTCATGAGTGATATAGAAAATGATTTTCATTACAGGAAAAAGTCCAAGCATTTACCCAAGTGTCGACCGACTGTTTAATCTGCAGTGTGCTTACTCTTAGAAATATTTCAATTTTGTCGCAGAACGCGGCGAAACGGAACACGTATCGTGCCTATGTCCTATGTACGTGACGTTTTAGATATTAGAGTTGTGATAATCGTAACTTCTTGCTGAAGTTATAAGAATATGGGCAATTGTTTTTATTAGTCGCGAACAAATGCTTGGAAAACATTTATTATAAAGGACTAACCGGGATTTTCGTATAAATGTAAAATATTAAACCAGCTTCCACGGTTTTGCCCGCAAACAGAGGAAGTGTTGCGACGATAGCTCAGCAGGTGGAGTAAATAATAAGAGTGGACTGTATAACATGTGAATACGTATAATGACTTTAAAGTACAACAATTAAGTACATAAGAAATTAAAGTTTATAAGAATTAAAGAACGCGTGCGCGGCCGGGACGCATAAGCAAGCTTTGACCTCTGGACTCGGCGCATACGCGGCGAGCGGTTGTACCACGACGTCACAGTCGCCCCCACTTGTCGTGGACGCGGTTGAAGCGAGTGGGACGACTCAACAGGAAGTACTTCGCATACTCAGATAAAAATTAGGATAACGTCCCTAGATAAATAAACTGTTTTACATATTTATTTCTGTCCGAAATATATTTTATAAACGGGTACAATCAACCTAAGAAATAAAGTCATCAACTACCTATCTGACCTCCTCGACCCTATTATTTGGGAAACCAGAAACCCCATTGTAAAAAATCACTATAACAATTCTATATCAAAAAGTGGTGCAAATGGGAGTTTTATTTGATGTTTACAAGGTTATACACATATTTACATGCAACTTAAAATAAACTTACTCATAAATGCAACTAAAAACAATAATAATAATTTCAAAAAGTATAATCATCGGCACGAATCTTGAGCGCTGACCTTCACCTGTGCAGAAGTAATTTATTGGGTCCCTTTTGTGGTATGAAGTGAGGCGCGGGAGCGGGCTAAAGCGGTGATTGGCCCGCAGCGCAACGCGTCATAGCCGTCTCTTGGGATTGGTTCTTTGCTAATAAATCACTTCTGTGCACATGTAGGTCAGTCGTGCCGATAACTATAGGTAACTTTCACATCAAAAGTTCAATCGTATAATACATTTCAAACAATTTTAAACTCCCTGCAAACGCTTTCAAGCTCAAGAATCAAACCGTAGGGTTTAGGGGACTATATAATACAGCCCTATAGTCTCATTACCAATATATACTAAACGAACAACTCCTATTAAACCAACTTGTACAAAATTAAACTATCGATAAAATTCATCGACAGTTTTAATACGTGTCCCAACACTACGAATTTCGTAATGAATATTTTGTAGGGTATGAAGGCAAAACTTAATGTATACAAACTATGTTGGCGCCCCAGACTCGCTCATAGTTTTGAAACATTTTCTTTAATAAAAGTATGACAAATGTTGGGCTTGAGATGAAAGTTGGGTTGTCAGGAGTTAAAAAGTCTGACAACCAGTGTTAACAAGGAATGATGATGATGAAGATGTCATCTTAGCCGATTACCGGCTACGGCGGCTGTTTTCATATAAGGAGATCAGCCAACTGCGCAGGACATATAATAGTGCACGCACATTTGCTAGGACACAGGTGCACTCACTATTCCTTCACTCTCATGGCGCGATGGGACGGCAATCCGACACGATTGGAGAGAGATCAGGCACAGGACCGACATTTACGTGCTCTCCGATGCACGGGTGTATCAATCACTAACTTCCAGGTTCCGGGCTGCTTTATGAAAGTTTCCAAAGCCCACAAAGCGATTTTGGCCCGACCCGGGAATCGAACCCGAGACCCTAACATCGCGCTTGCGATAGCTAGACCAACGAGGCAGTTAAAGGAATATCATGTTATCAAGTTCCTGACCTGAAGTTGAACCTGCACCCTCTTACTTGAGACACTAACTTCCACCAGCGGTTTCACCCGCGTTCCGTGAATATTTCTTCACTCAGCCATATAATAGCTAGACCGAGAGAGAACGCTCAAAAAAATTTTCATATCCTATAGTTCCTGAAATTTGCGCTTTTAAGTAAACTCTTTAAAACCAACTTTAAAATCTCTAGCTTTGTTTTTGTTGTAATTTAATCGGTGTACATAATATATTATAAAGAGTATATCTATCTATATTTTCAACTTAACAATATTAGTCAAAGTCAAAATAATTAATTGAAATTAGTCCAAATAAATAAGCACTTTTATCACTAAATTACATTTAACAGCATCTCTAAAAACTCCCTTTGATACAAATCTAAGGTAGCCACGAGCCACCTCTATTTCGAGCCCCACTATTTCTCTCTGAGTTCACAAATGTACTGTTTAACTATTCCGTTTTACTTCAGTGAGTTCTTGCAAACTGAAAACTAAACTGTCGGCCGATAGTTGACTCGATGGATGGCAATTTTTTTTTTAAATGAAAATCTAGATTCCTATCAAAGTTTTTAGTCAGTCTCATCAGCTGTCGAGCCCTTTCACAACTATGTTGGGGTCGGCTTCTAGTCTAACCAGATGCAGCAAAGTACCAGTGTTTTACAAGGAGCGACTGCCTATCTGACCTCCTCAACCTAAGTTACCCAGGCAACCCAATACGCCTTGGTAAGACTGGTTGTCAGACTTACTGGCTTCTTACTACCCGTAACGACTGCCAAAGATGTTCAAATGACAGCCGGGACCTACAGTTTATCGTGCCATGCGAAACAACGAAGAATTCATTATAACAAGATGGTCACCCATCCATCGACGGACCCACCAAACGTTGCTTAACCTTATGATTTTGCCACGAGACTTTGCTTTGACTTAGCCTAGACGAGCTCTCAGTTTTCAGTAGTTCCAATACCGGCTAAATACCCGATCTTTGTAATGTGCGTACTATCATCTTCATACTACTATCTTCATACTGATTTGTGAGCCCAAACAAACTATCGGCCGACTAAAAGTGTGCAGTGTGAGCTTACCCTAACAGAAATAGTCTTGTATTTATTTTACGAAACTCATAAAGGTCGAGATATTTCAAAGGGAATGTTAACAGAAATGCTTAATTTTTTCTAAGAAGAATAATTTCCATCGTCATCTGAATATTATTATCTCGAAGTTTGTTGAAAACTGGCTGTTTTCCCGCGGTATTACCCGGAGGAAATTCTTTCCGTACCCGAACAAGATGCTTATGTTACTCGGGAAGAGTGTAGCTTCCCAACAGTGAAAGAATTGTTTAAATAGGTTTTGGAGTCTTTGGGGTACAAATAAACAGAAAAAAAATCTCTTTATTTAAATCCTATAGTATACATACCTCAGTGCCTCAAGACGAAAGTCTTCAACCAATGTGTGTTACCAGTGATGACTTACGGCACTGAAACGTGGTCTCTCACTATCGGCCTCATCTCAAAGCTCAAAGTCGCTCAACGAGCTATGGAGAGGGCTATGCTCGGAGTTTCTCTACGTGATCGAATCCGAAACGAGGAGATCCGTAGACGAACTAAAGTCACCGATATAGCCCACCGGATTAGCAAGTTGAAGTGGCAATGGGCAGGCCATATTGCTCGCAGAGCAGATGGCAGATGGGGCCGAAAAGTGCTGGAGTGGAGACCACGGACTAGCAAGCGCAGCGTAGGACGTCCACCAACGAGGTGGACAGACGACCTTATAAAGGTCGCCGGAAGACGCTGGATGCAGGTCGCTTCCAACAGGTATCTGTGGAGATCAAAGGGGGAGGCCTATGTTCAGCAGTGGACGTCCTATGGCTGAGATGATGATGATGATGAAATCCTATAGAAGTACCTAAAGATAATTAACATCTGAATAATACATGAACCTTATTTTCTTTATAATTTGGTACTAAACTTATTTCGTTATAATATGATTCTCCCTGAAAGCTCAAAATTTTCTTACCACGCTTCCAGCTGGGTTGGGCATATAAGATAGGCAGTCGCTCCATGTGGCACACTGGTACTCAGCTGCATGCGGTTAGACTGGAAGCCGACTCCAACATAGTTGGGAAAAGGCTCGGGAGATGACAATGAGTCCAGGTTCACTCGAGTTTCCTTCACCTTCAATCAGTCATTGGTGTCTAAAATACATTGCCTGATCTGGAATCTGACTGTCGTCCCATCGCGCTATGAGAGTGAAGGAATAGTGAGTGCATCTGTGTCCGCGCAAATGCTTGTGCACTATAATATGCCCTGCGCAGCTGGCTGATCTCCTTATATGAGAACAGCCACGATGACATCAACCTGAAATCGAAGTCACACTCATATTTGAGATTCTGGTGCTTTAACCACTGAGCCACTAAGACCACAAACAGACATATAATATGCAAATTATATATACATATGTTATCCCTCCCGGCGAATCTCTGAAAAGGGTCTACCCTCATATATTCAATGTTTGCTTTTAATTAAGTCATATATAGATATAGTTATAATATGCTAAAGCTACGGAATTGATTTGGTATAATATTAATGTTATTTGAAAATAGCTCGGGAAGGTTAAGCAGCGTTTGAGGTCGGGTTTTGGATGGGTGACCAATTTTTTACACTGACAATTTTTTTTAAGTGAGATAAGCTCTTATTAACAGTATTTATGCGTCTCTCACACACAGTCACAGTCGTGGTGGCCTAGTGGGTAAAGAACCAACATCTCGAGTATGAGGGCGCGGGTTCGATTCCAGGTCAGGCAAGTACCAATGCCACTTTTCTAAGTTTGTATGTACTTTCTAAGTATATCTTAGACGCCAATGGCTGATAAAAAAGGTGAAGGAAGGGTTGAGTTTGAGTTTGAGTTTGAAATCATTTCTGGTTTTTATATAGAAATCTGACAAGAACAAAATTAAAATATCATGCTTTGGGCTACGCCGTAGCGCGTATTACGCTGTAGCGGATACTACGCCGTAGTATATATATGAGTATATACAGGAGTCTTCAATATACAGAGTGTTATGAAAGGGAAGGTATTATATTTAACAAAAAAATAAGTCTTGAATGTCTTTTGTTATATTTATTTATACAAGTATTTTGTATTCATTATTTTGCAACTTTTTCTCTTGAGCGGTTTTTTTTTAATAGATTAAATCATTTGCCTAGACTTTTCCTAATAATGTTGGGATCGGTTTCTAGTCTAACTGGAGGCAGCTGAGTACCAGTGTACCACATGGAGCGACTGTCGATGCAATCCAATATCTATTGTTATATTATGACGTGTAAAAGTGATGTAATGTCCAACTTGCAAAATAAACGATTTCATTTCATTTCATTATCACGCTTAATGGCTTCTGACTACCCGTAACGACTGTCAAAGATGTTCAGTGACAGCCGGGACCTACAGTTTAACGTGCCATCCGAAACACAGTCATTGGTGTCTAAAATATACTTAGAAAGTACATACAAACTAAGAAAAGTTGCATTGGTACTTGCCTGATCTGGAATCGAACCCGCGCCCTCAAACTTGAGATGTTGGTTCTCTCCTAGACCACCACGGAACTATGTTTTTTCTCCTTCTGACCACCCATAACGTCTGTCAAAAATGTTCAAATGACAGCCGGAACCTACAGTTTAACGTGCCTTCCGAAACACGGAGGAACTCGTCATGACAAGATGGTGACCGCGCCAAGCGTTGCTTAACCTTATGACTGCCTCGTTGGTCTAGCTGTCGCAAGCGCGGCTGCTGTGCTCGAGGTCTCGGGTCCGATTCCCGGGTCGGGCCGAAATCGCTTTGTGGGTTTTCTTAAACTTTCACAAAGCGCCCGTAGTCTGGAAGTTGGTGATTGATTCACCCGTGCATCGGAGAGCACGTAAATGTTGGTCCTGCGCCTGATCTCTTTCCGGTCGTGTCGGATTGCCGTCCCATCGGGTTATGAGAGTGAAGGAATAGTGAGTGCACCTGTGTCTGCGCAAATGTGCGTGCACTATAATATGTCCTGCGCAGCTGGCTGATCTCCTTAAATGAGAACAGCCGCCGTGGCCGAAATCCGCCGTGGACGCCATTATTAACCTTATGATCGAACGAGCCGTGCGGCTGTAACGTAGCCACGAGCCTCTTTCTCTGACAACCTATTTATTTGGATGAGAACTGTCAAGTAAATTAATATACCAACATTTGTAAGGGTTTTAAATGTACAAAAAATGTGAATATGTAATCTCTCTTGTCATTGTAGGGTTAGGGTACAAAATATCCCGACAAAGATCATACGTTTATTTTTTAACCCTTGAAAAGGGGTTGTATTTTTTTTAATGTGTGTGTCTGTATGGCAAACGGACGAACCGTATTTTTTATGAAATATTTCACTCTTTATGAATCCTTTTGTCCATACTAAGTTGATAAGAGGTAACTGTATATATATTTGTAACAAAAATGTATATAGACCTATAAATAAGAATAAAAAAAATAGACATTTGGCGTCCATTCGATTTGGTTCAGCAGTTTTGCCATGAAATAATTTTAATGTTATTTGAGTTAATTTCATAACTGTCACATCACACTACGTAAATGTGTGTTCATTTTCACGTACTACTACTACACACACACAGATTACACCTACTACACAGATTTCGATGAAACTTAGCACCAATACAGCTTATGCATCAGAGTAACATATATAGGCTATATACTTTCTATCTTGCGGGAAGTAGTTCCTTTAATACACCAGAGAAAACTGCAACCGAAAGCAAGTTCATAACATGAGTGAGTACGCGTATATTTCACGACGAATAACATCAAATTAATACGATGCTATGACACGGTAAACTATTAAAGAATTGGGTCGAACCAAATATAGACGAGACTTAAAAATAGGTCAGAGTATTGAAATTATATCTCTCGCGTTATATAATAAGCGATTGTAAAAATGAGAGTTTATATGTTTGACATGTGTTTTTGTATTTTGTTTTTGGCACTTTTCAAACGTCAAAAAAAATCTCCCTATTTTTGATTTGTTGAAACTCTAAATCTGCATTAACATATTTATTTTATTTTTGTTTTCGGAAAAAAGCCACAGTCTAAACTTTTTTACAATATTAAACATGACTTGTGTAAAAATAAATACTGATTATACGTTTGAGTATAATTAAACTGAGTCAGAAAAAAACTTTGTCAATATTTTGTTTTTTTTTTTTAATTATACTTTTTGATAATCTCTCGAAAGATCACGCGCTCTATATAAAACTATTACTTTTATTTTCAAGCAAGAATAATTAACGTGAAGCAAGAAAAAAAATCTAATGTGAAATCTAACCTTATTTCGCAATTTCAGATCTACTAATATAACCTAGAATAAATGTAAAACATAAAATAAAATAAAAATTATGTCAGTGACTAACTATGTGATCTAGCTATCTATTAAAAAAAAGTAGTCTTATATACTAACCTAAACATACTAATAATATATTTCAAAAATATATTATTACTATTAAATTACAAAAAAAAAACATTTTAATAAAAAAAAATAGAAAAAACAGTGCAAGTGACAAAAATCGAACGGCAGAATTCGGTGGTTGCAGAAAATGGATTTTTAAACCGACGGGTCAAGAGTTCTGTTGCACGACAGGATCAAAAATGTTAACGATGTCTACTCTTATGATGCCAGCGGCTACTATGACGACTATGACTAACGCCGGTCCCATACCTGTGGCTGCTGCTACGAAGTTAGAACCGAAGTTGTTGCAACTCCCACACCCAGCGCTGGTGCCGCAAATGGCCCAACAGCCACAGCCACAGCCTCATCACCACCAGCATCCCCATAGTAATAACAAAGTTGGTAAGTACCGTAGAGTAGTGCCGTTTGCAATAGTGCAAGTTCGGGTCAGTCGCAACAAAAAATACGTCATCGAATTTCGATGACAACATAAGAAATAAAATGCAATGTATATAAAATACTGAGTGTAAAATGAAATTAATATAATAATTTTACCAAAAAAAAAAAATTTGGCTGTTGTCCTGTCGACTTGCAAAACTGACCCGTTTCTAGCAGCATTTGTATGTACGAAGTTGGTTTTTACTAGATTGTGCCTTGAAAATGTACTAAGAATCGTTTAGGTAAACGATGTACATAAGTGCATAAATATTTGTGTTCCTATACATAATATATACGTAATTATCATCTTTCAGTTGTCTAGTAGCTCTCCTTACTTTGAAACCTTAGATGACGTTGTGTGAGTGAATATTATAATAATAATATATTTAATGCTTCGACTATGATTATGCAAATTAAATGTAGGATCTTAGGAGATGTATTGTCGATCAACTGCAGGTTGCAAACAGTTATATGCTAGCTGAAGACCGAGGGATACAGTGCATGTAAGGTTAGGCCTGTGTACCCGAGTAACTGGGTTGAGGAGGTCAGACAGGCAGTCGCTCCTTGTGGCACACTGGTACTCAGCTGCATCCGGTTAGACTGGAAGCCGACCACAACATAGTTGGGAAAAGGCTCGGCATATGATGTGCTAATTTTAGCACCTTTGAATATCAACAAGCGAGTCCGCGATATATGCAAAATAATAAATATGGCATTGATTATAGTATATTCTTTTTCAAAACACAAGCTAGTAAAATATTTGTGTAAGTAGATAATTGTGTGAAAAAATACTGTCTGAATAAAATGTGTCTGTGTGTGTGGGTTTAGATACCCATAGCCAGAAAAATTTTTTGTCTCATTTTACTTGGCTTGAAGCGTGAACCATTTTTATTAAAGCTCTGAAGAACCAAACAACCCACTTCTGTCTATCTGACAAATATTATGCTGAAAACCACATCAACATCGATTCAGCTAAACGTGCGAAAATCACGTACAAACATACACACAGAACTAACTGAGAACTTCGTTATTTTTGAAGTCGGCTAAAAATAGGAAATCGTTTGAAAACAATTACGGTTACACTTCAGGTCAAAAAAATCGAGGCACTTTGTTTGACAAAAAAAAAATAGTTTGTTTTTGTTTGTATTTAGTGGACTGTCAATGTTGTCGTATTTAACTACCTTTTTCCTAGTGTTTTTTTTACAGGAACATAACTAAACAATAACTTTTGTAAAATTATATAGAAAAAAATATTTTTTTTCGTCCTGAATGGATCTCCAAAACAAAAAAAAACACATGTCATTACATAAAATGTTTTCATCATCATTTCAATATAAATAGTGTATAATACGCATTTTTTTTTTTAATCAGTATTTCAATAGAATTTAAACAACATAATCAAGGAAACGTAACAATTTTTTATAAAAAAACCTCAAAAAAATCGACAAAAGAGGTCTGTATGTTCTTCACGAATTACTAAAGAGATTTATGACCAGCAATATACATTTACTTAAATATACCTTTTTCAATACATTTAATATATTCTTCACCCTATTTAATTTTGAGAATTTGAATGACACAATCAGGTGTCTCGCTCTCTTGTCAAGGAAATGACAAAGACAAAAGATTTCTCAAAGCATTATTATCGAATATCGGCAAAATATGAATGAAATCATGTTTTAAGGTGAAGGGTGTTCAATATACATCGTTGGCATTCATTGCTGTCATTGAACATCCTTGGCAGTCGTTACGGGTAGTCAGAAGCCAGTAAGTCTGACACCAGTTTAACCAAGGGGTATTCGGTTGCCCGGGCAACTGGGTTGAGGAAGAGGTTAGATAGGGCAGTCGCTCCTTGTAAAGCACTGGTACTCAGCTACATCCGGTGAGACTGGAAGCCGACCCCAACATAGTTGGGAAAAAGGCTCGGAGGATGATGGTCTTCAACATGTTTTTGCTGTTCCCCGTAGTTCCCCTGTTTTAAGGGAATAACTTCCTGCACCGGGTTAAAAAGGCCAGTTCTTTCTCGGTCTCTAAGTTGTCAATATACTAAAAAATTTAATCTGTTTAGACGGACAGAGTACCTTTCGCATTTTGTTTTATTGCTAGGGGTTATCGTACATTGAATATAACCTCCTCCGTTTTTGGGAAGTCGATTCAAAAGGTCTTAAGTTTATGAGGTAGTATCTATGAAACCACTGGACCGATTTTGAAAAGTATTTCCTAATAAAAAAGCATGTAATTTGAGAGAATCTTTATCCGGGTTTGGGTGGTAGGTAGGTGCAATATGCAAACAGATAATTTATTAAGAAAACACTATCTTGATTCTAATATATGTATGCATAGTTGGCCAATACATGACATGACTTTAGTTTACATAGTATAGTAGAACGAAAGAGTAATATTATACAAGATAGACCCTGGGGTCAATATATTCAAGAGGTCTCAAAGTGCAAAGGTCACCATCCCTTACAAACCGTGGCAAAGGCGAGTCGGTGTCGCCTGTTAAGAGTTCTGTACTACTATTTTCAAATACTTTCGTCAAATACTTAGGTGTAAAAGTTATTGGTAGATAATAGGTTTTGACCTTAAACTTTAAAATTAACGCTCAATCCTTCTCCGTGTGAGAGGAGGCCGCAGCCCAGCAGTGGGACAATAAAAAGGCTGTAACAGTAACTAGTAAGTTTAAAAGTTAAGGCGTAAATGTGATATTATTAATATCTATAATTTACAGTTATATCCCTATTGAAACTATGGTGAACAGCTAGCTAGTAATTAGTTTCATCGTAAGATATAAGAGTAAAATGACAAACGGAGATGTCATAACGCAAAATTTCTTAAGAAAATAGCGTGCCAATATACGGGTCTTCAGCGGACGAGGAACGTTACTGACTCCGCCCTTACACACCTTCTTTAACCCTCGCCGAATTTTATTTAAAACCAAAAACCTTCGACGTAAATATCTAGGCAGAGCCTGACCTATCTGTCTTATGGCATATTCGCTCATCTTTCCTTACTACGTGAATGTAACGCTGACAAATAAACAAACCTTCGACCCCAGTAGAAACGCCGTTTGCACATTTTTATAAAGAACCCCAATGCGTGGAGAACTAAGTAGGTAATATATCGTACTGTCCCCTCATTAAACGTAATATGTGCCTATTATCACGCACATCACTTCACTAGGGTGGAGAGGAAAAAGCCTTTTTTTTGTAGCATGAGAAATCATTGGAATCTTCGCAATGTTGGTAAACTTTGACTTTTTATAGCGCAGACTAGATCTATACTTAATACAATCTATAATGGCGTCAATGGCCGATTTCGGCCACGGCGGCTGTTACATTTTTAAGGAGATCAGCCAGCTGCGCAGGACATATTATAGTGCACGAGAATTTGCGCAGACACAGGTGCACTCACTATTCCCTCACTCTCATAACCCGATGGGACGGCAATCCGACACCACCGGAAAGAGATCAGGAGCAGGACCGACATTTACGTCACCGATGCAAGGGTGAATCAATCACCAACTTCCAGACTACGGGCTGCTTTGTGAAAGTTTAAGAAAACCCACAAAGCGATTTCAGGCCGACCCGGGAATCGAACCCGAGACCTCGAGCACAGCAGCCGCGCTTGCGACCACTAGACCAACGAGGCAATCTATAGTAACGTAACAAAGAGACAAACAAGTAAGTCTGACACCAGTCTTACTAAGTAGTATTGGGTTGCCCGGGTAACTGAGTTGCGGAGGTCAGATAGGCAGTCGCTCCTTGTGGCACACTGGTACTCAGCTGCATGCGGTTAGACTGGAAGCCGACCCCAACATAGTTGGGTAAAAGCTCGGGAGATGTTGGAAACCGTCTTTCACTATTTTCATAATATTTTTTAAGTTGCATTTATGTATTCTATCTGGAAGATTTTTTTATCTGATCACCAACATTTTGGGGAGAAAGGCTATTTAGTAAGTAAATGAAGTTTAATGTGAAGAAAGAACATTGTAATCTAATTATGTTTCTATAGTGAGAACTGACTCATCTGCCCAGCCTTTTCCCAACTATATTGGTGTCGGAATCCAGTCTAACCGGATGCAGCTGAGTACCAGTGCTTTACAAGAAACGACTGCCTATCTGACCTCCTTAATCCAGTTACCCGGGCAACCCAATACCCCTTGGTAAGACTGGTTGTCGGACTTACTGGCTCCTGACTACCCGTAACGACTGCCAAAGATGTTCAAATGACAACCGGGACCTACAGTTTATGGTGCCTTCCGAAACACAGACCTCGAAATACTTATATCTATATTTTGATAGCAGTTAAAATAACAAGGCTTGTCCGAACACTTTATTTCGCCATAAAAAGCTGATACAGGCAATTTTTATGATATTTTTATAGCTCAGGTAAAAACGATCAGGCATTTTAGTTTGTCATAAATCAAAGTTAAAGCTTTATATATCTGTATGTATTTATTTGACAACATCATTTTATTTACCTACCTGTTGAGAAAACTATGAAGAATTATTTTTGTTTGGGAGAAATAGGAAGATTTTTAATTATTTTTTAACTATAAGATATCTATTTCCCATGGTAACATCTTCTTACCGGGAGACCTGCTTTCGGCAACTGGGTATAAAGGCAATTAACTAGAAAATACTGTAAATGCGAAATAACCTTACTCCGTCTGTCCGTATGTCGTGTTCGCAGCCAAAACTACTGAACCAATTTAAATTATTACACAAGTAGTATACAGCCTAAAACTGGACAAACGTACATAATAATTGTCAGAACTACACAGATATATTATCAGACTACTATTAGTAGACGCTACTTGTGCACTATGACATGTCCTGTCTGGCTGATTTCCTCAGAAACAACAGCCGTCAAAGCCGACAGTCGGCCTGAACACCATTACTATTAGTCGCTGATGAAATTATAAGCTGGTAAAACCACGAAACAAAGCCAGTCTGTGCCATGTTTTTGTTTTTTAGTCTATAAAAGCTCCAAAATTATAGAACCGAATTTAAAAAATATTTCACTGTTGGGGCGCTACACTCTTCCCGAGTAACATAGGCTATATTTTATCCCGGTACGGGCAGTAGTTCCCACGGGACGCGGGAGAAACCGCGAGAAACAGCTAGTTTGTCATAAAATGCTCGTTATTATGATATCACATACACACTTAATTAGCTTCATACGAGTTTTTATGTCGCTATTAAAATATCGTATGCTAGTAATTATAAGTTTAGTGTAATATTAATCCCTAAAATTATAAACCTTTTCTGTAATAATATTATAAATCTGGAGAGTTTGTTTATTTGAACTGCGCTAATCTCAGGAATTTGCATTTTTTTATTTTCATAGATTGCTAGCTTCTATCTGCATAGCATCCTGAGGGAACTACTTTCCAAACCAGGATAAAAAGAAGCCTATAACCTGTCTTGATATGGGTTATCTAAAACTGAAATCATTTTTCAAATCTGACCAGTAATTCTCGAGATTTTCAAGCAAACAGACTCTCCAACTGTACAACATAAAACAAATAATTATAGACACTTTAAATCGTTAAAACTATAAATGCGAATGTAACTGTCTGGCCTGTTTTCACGCCAAAACTACTCAAGCAATTACAATAAAACTTCTTTCACTTAAAGTCTTAAACTTAATAAAGAATATAACAGACTGCTCACCCGATTACCGCAAGATATGCCATAAAAAACTCTTTCAAAAACCGGCCAAGTGTGAGTCAGAATCGTGCACTAAGGATTCCGTCCCATTATTTAGAAAATGAGCAAAAACATCTCATTTGTTGTATGGGAGCCCCCCGAAATATTTATTTAATTCTAGTTTTCTGTATTTTTGTTGTCATAGCAGCAACAGAAATACATTATGTGTGAAAATTTCAACTCTCTAACTATCACGGTTCATGAGATACAGCCTGGTGACAAACGGACGGACGGACAGAGGAGCGAAAACAATAGGGTCCCGTTTTACCCTGTGGGTACGGTAATTCAGTACTTCTCACCTTCCCGCAGAAAATTGTATCATCAATACATCACCTTTTTCCCCTACAATTCAACTAGCACTACTCATAACTGTGCCCATGTTACAAGGCAGGTTGACTCCATCACCCCTTTACACCCCACCCTGACCCCACCTCACCCCCCCTCGCCCCTCCTAGGGGTGCGGTAGCATCGTAAATTTAACTAATTATAACGGCGACCTATATTGTGTGGCGAGGGCAGTGTGGCGGTTTTTAATTCTTATTATCATATTTTTAATGTTTTTTTTTTTGTGTGTAGTGTGGTGGTCGTTTTTCATGGCCGTGAGTGTAATCTTGGAGTTTGAGATTTTTTTTGGGGTTCTTAACCAATTTTAGAGATTGTCAACAGAGACAGATAATCGCACTCAAACTTATATACATATAGATCAATCTGACAACCTCGTTTTTAGAAGTCGGTTTAAAGAGGTGGTTCTCAGTTCTTAGTTTTATCTTATCGCCCGCTTAGTTTTATCCGCCGTGTGTTGATGAAAAATAGCCTATGTGTTAATCCAGAGTATCACCTATCTACATACCAAATTTCAACCAAATCGGTCAAGCTGTTTTTGCGTGAAAGAATAACAAACATACATCCATACATTCTCACAAACCTTCACATTTATAATATTAGTAGGAAGTAAGATTTGTGTGCGAGTATCTCACGTTTGCCCGAACCGATTCCACAAACAAAAAAATATTTCCTCTTTATTATCCTGACAGATGGGCCAACATTGACACCCAGTGGCTACCACAGGATGGCCATCGCAGGCGGGGTAGGCCCAAGTAGTAGTAGGTAGAAAGAGATGGCGGGACGACCTGGATGCCTACAATCCTGATTGGTGGGAGTTCTCAAAAGATCGAGAGGTGTGGAGGCAAAATGGGGAGGCCTTTGTCCAGCAGTAGGACAGTACGGGCTAAGAAAACAAAAATATATTAATATTATAGCCTCCTAACACAGGCATCATTATGCTTAAAAGGAGGCTCCGATCATAAACTAATGTAAACATTTTGGTACTGAAATAAACATTTTTTATTTTGTATTATATTATATTTAGTAAGATAACTGACACTAAAAAAAAACTTTACTTAAGCATTTTTTGTCAAAACCCAGACATGAACCATTTGGTTAAAATTATGAAAGTGACTTAACTGGGCGTGCCTGCGTGTTAGGACCGAGTTAACTGTAACTGACAGATATAATATAATATATGTTGTTTTGGTTAGTAGGTGATCCTTACTTATATTATAAGTATGAATGTCCATTTTAATTTTTAGGCTTTTATGGGATGATGGCTGAACAGATTTGGGTGAAATTTTGAGTAGATGTACACTAAAATATGTGAAAACATTTTCACACTAGGTAATAAAAATAACGTTGGAAAAAATAAAGATATTTGTTATTCTTTCACATAAATCTCGCTGAACAGTATTGATGAAACTTTACAATAATAATAGAAAGAAAGAAACATTTATTTGCTTAAAACATAGGTGGTACTCGGTTTTACAATGGTTAAAAGTTCTAGCTACATTCTGCCTAACTTGGCATGCAAATATTTATACTTACATAATAATTACATTTTTTTAATATTCTTGTATTTTAATTATACAAATTATAGTTGCTTAAAATCTACTTAATATTAATTAATATAAATATACAATAGCTATTACATAGCCTTTGGTTTTACAAATAATCATATTCATCAATTTTACATTGCATAAATTCATCTAGCGTATAAAAACACTTGTGTATCAGCCAATTCTTTAGCTTCCGTTTGAAATATTTAAGGGGGAGTTCTCTTAGGCTTTTAGGTAATTTATTAAATATTGTAATGCACATGTGGTAAACATTCTTTTTATGTAGGGTTGTTCTGCAAAAAGGAATCAATATTTTGGTAGGATCTCTTGGTCTGTATTTAGTAACATGATCCCCTTTGAATTTGAAAAATTCGTTATATTTTTTTACAAATACTGATACCTCAAGAATATACATGCCAGTCAAAGTCAGTAAGCTTAGTTTCTTAAATAAAGGTTTACAAGATTCAAGTGGGCTCACTCCACAGATAGCTCTCAAGCATTTTTTTTGCGCAATAAAGGCTTGGCTAACATCAGTCGAATTTCCCCATATTATTAGCCCATATCTTAGGATTGATTCCACATAGCCTCTATATGCTATTTCTGCAGTTTTTTGATCAGGTATGGTATGGAGCTTTCTAAGGGCGTAGACAAATTTTCTTAATTTGACGCTAACCTCATTTATATGTTGTTTCCAGTTACAAAGACTATCCAAAATCATACCTAAAAATTTTATACTTTCAGCTTCTTCTATCTTGTCATTTTCTATATTTATCTTAATAGCTTTGTTATCAAGCTGTTTACTTTTACTTGTGCCAAATTTTATGAATTTTCTTTTTGAAAGATTTACTTTTAATTTGTTTGCGTTTAACCACCTAAACACTGATTAATACTAAATACTATTGTGATTAATACTAAATATAAATTAAATACAATATAATCAACAGTACCTAATATCCATCCACAGAACCATATAAAAAAATAAAATAACCTCAGTATGTAGTAAAATACCTCTAATCAACAGTACTTACTAAATAATCATAATATAAGAAATACCTTTGCATATTTAAATAAATAAATAAGCTTAACACAAAACAGATTTGTCAGTCATTCGTTGAAACAAAATACGGCCGACACGCGCCGGTCAAAAATCAATACTGATAGCGAACCGCGACGGGATATGTGTATGTTTGTGGATTTTAATGAGAGAAGCCTATGTTTGGGATGTGTAGTTAGTTAAATAATTGTAAGGTTTAAACATTCACATAGATGTTTCGTTGGTACTTGCCTGACCTGAAGTTATAAAGTATGTGCTTTAAAAGTATATCTTAGACACCAATGACTGTGTTTCGGATGACACGTTAAACTGTCCCGGCTGTCATTGAACATCCTTGACAGTCGTTACGGGTAGTAAATCTGACGCCAGTCTAAACAAGGGGTCGCCCGGGCAGCTGGGTTGAGAAGCCAGTAAGTCTGACACCAGCCTAACCAAGGGGTATTGGGTTGCCCGTGTAAATGGGTTGAGGGGATCAGATAGACAGTTGCTCCTTGTAAGGCACTGATACTCAGCCGAATCTGGTTAGACTGGAAGCCGACCCCAACATAGTTGGGAAAAGGCTCGGAGGATGATGATGATGGTTTATGTCATCAGTGAACTTGAACCGTAGCGATTATCACAGATATAAGATGTCTTTATAACTTTCTGAACTAAAAAGCTGTTTTCCCACGTTTTTTGTTTGTTTGTTTGTACCGTTTATTGTTGTGTTATTCTTTCACTTTTGAAAAGCCAGACTCTTCCCAAATAACATAGGCTATATTATAACCCAGACAATGAATAGTTGAGCACCCACTGGACGCGGGCGAAACCGTATGAAAACGGCTAGTCTATAAAAAAATCGCGATCGCCCATAAATTGAAACGTTATACAAAAACAAAAGAAATTTTTAATGAAAGCTGCGATAAGCTGCTTTAAAATCCATATGTATTCACATATGTACGCCACAATAGCCGGTTCGTATTAATATCGGTCCATACCACGGAGTAAGCGAACATGAGCAGAGATACCAAAATGCACCGGGGCTGCGGGTTCGCGCGGTTCGCGCGAGTTGATGTCCTCCTAGCCCATTATCGGGTACGGTGGCTGTCCTCATGTAAGGAAATCAGCCAACTGTGCAGGACATATTATAGTGCACAAGCATTTGCTTGGACACAGGTGCACTCCCTATTCCTTCACTCTCATAACCCGATGTGACAGCAATCCGACACGACCGGAGAGAGATTAGGCGCAGGACCGACATTTACGTGCTCTCCGATGCACGGGTGAATCAATCACCAACTTCCAGGCTTCGGGCTGCTTTATGAAAGTCTTCTAAAACCCACAAAGCAATTTCAGCCCGACTCGATAATCGAACTCGAGACCTCGTGCTCAGTAGCCGCACTTGCGACAGCTAGACCAATGAGGCAGTTACCGCGGCGCTGGTACATAAAAGGCTTAAGAAGGAACATGGTGGGTTTTAGTCAGTAAGAGTCTGACACTCTCTCACGCTGCTAACCCACAGCGGGATGGGTCATTTGAATTTTTTCTCAAAAAAAAGAGATGCCTTAATGCAGGTAGGTCAGGCGCCTTCTTCTAGGTCAAATTCGTACGTAGGCATAATCAAAACGATCAGTTACGAGTGAACTAACGAGGTGTTTAACTTCTTTGAGACATCGGTCAACGATTTTTGGTATTACAAAAAATGGTCGGGTCCAAAGAAGGCGTATAAGAGCGGAGCTAGTAACGTTCCTCGTCCCCCTCGCCCCGCACGTTTTCGGTACTTTCTCAGGAGATTTTGCGTTATGACATCTCCGCTAGTCATTTTGTTCTCCATTATTCACAATAGCCGGTATTAATATTGCTCTTTAAATATTTAAACTTTATGCATAAGTAATAGTCGTTTAATTTACTAGCCAGTGCGTTTTGACTGTTTAAAAAAGTCACCGTTTTTTAAAACGCAAGTATTAGGTTGACCAGTAAGTCTGACACCAGTCTAACCAAGGGGTATTGGGTTGCCCGGGTAACTGGGTTGAGGTGGTCAGATAGGCAGTCGCTTCTTGTAAAGCATTGGTACTCAGCTGAATCCGGTTAGACTGGAAGCCGACCCCAACATAGTTGGGAAAGGGCTCGGAGGATGATGAGTTTTAGGTTGACCTGTATGTAACTATGTAATGGAATCTAAGGTAACTAATTTAACCATCTTCCAAGGATCGTAGCGTCATGAACATTGTCAGCTGTATGTAGTTCTGATGACAATACAATAATATGGTACTGTCGAACTGATCTGGAAATTGCGGTGGTCTATTGGGTAAAGAACCAACCTCTCAAGTATGAGTGTGTTCGATTCCAGGTCAGGCAAGTACCAATGCAAGTTTTCTAAGTTTGTATATACTTTTAAAAATAGAAGGTCACGGCTGGCATTGAACATCCTTGACAGTCGTTACGGGTAATCAGAAGCCAGTAAGTCTGACGCCAGTCTATCCAAGGGGTATTGGGTTGCCTAAATCTGACAAATACTATGCTGAAAACCGCATGAAAATCGGTTCAGGCAAACGACATAATCGCGCACAAACATAGAGGTACATACAAACAGGTAAATAAGAGCTACTTTTTTTTGAAGTTGGTTAGAAAACCCCCCAAAAATGATTGCAAAATCATCAGGAAAAGTCGCTCCAATAATTTTTAAGTGAGGGTAGTCTAAAATTATAATATTATCCTTACTTTACCACGTCCAAAGGGTATTATGTACCTGTGCCGAAAATTAAATCCACCGTGCTTTTGCTGGTTGCTATCCGGTAAACTTGCATTCAAATTTACACCTTCACTGCATAGGTTTAAAGCTCAAATTCCTTCAGCGAAACCCACCCCTTGAAAATTTTGTACTGCACTGTTCATAGGAATTTAGTCTTTAAAGCTTAGGAGATAAGGTTGGTATTTCTATGTAGGTGTGGTTTTGTTCAGAGATATACAGTGTGAATTTTTTATGTCGTAACTTCGGGGGATCTTAACCAACTCAGAAATTGGAAGTCATGTAATTTTCCTCGGCTATAGTTTATTTAAAGCGTTTTAATGCTTTAGTTTGGGCGTTTATTACAGAACGTAGTTTCCTTGTGTTAATTTTGTAAGTTTAAGTTATGCTTTATTTTGATAGTTATGTTCAAAAGTTTTGTCAATAAATATAAATAAATAAATAATAAATAATGCCGGGACACCTTTTCACACACGGTCGGTTAGCCCCATGGTAAGTTATTAATTAACTTGTGTTATGGGTGCTAACACAACTGATAAACTACATGTAGCTACATATACATATACATATTTATAAATACATATTGTAACACCCAGACCACGGCCAACAAGCATGCTCATCACACAAATGTCGACCGAACCGGGAATCGAACCCGGGACCTCAGGTTCGGCTGTCCGGCATGGTGACCATTGCGCCATCGAGGTCGTCAAAATCCCACCCAAAACAAAAATGTGAAAGACTGCCAAGTTCGATAATATGGGAATGCTTCGCCTATAAAAGAAGTGAGATCTGAATAAGTACCAAGTTCCATACACATACCTCAGTTAAAAATAGTTACTTTTTAATGATGTTACTTGGCAAGTTTTCATACACCTTGTTATAAACCTACTAAACGCAATGAATCAAGTATTTAATTTTCTATTAAAACTTGCCAAGTAATCATCATTAAAAAGTAACTATTTTTAACTGAGGTATGTGTATGGAACTTGGTACTTATTCAGATCTCACTTCTTTTATAGGCGAAGCATTCCCATATTATCGAACTTGGCAGTCTTTCACATTTTTGTTTTGGGTGGGATTTCATTTATTTTTGTAAGGTTGTTTATTTTATTTTTTTCTTATGATGAAGTTAGTTAAAGAAATGTCTCATTTATACTATCTTTTAGATTTTTTAATATGCATTATGTTTCTTACAAAGAAATGAACTAGATTAACTATGACTAGATTTACCAACTGACTGACATGACATGTTATCATATATTATGTTCGTGGATCAAAGTTTACACATTCGTTATTTTCGAAAGTGATTCACACTTGGCCGTTTTCAGATTTTTACTTTACTTTGACTAAATACAAACCTTTGTACCATTCGAAGATATATTATATAAATATAGATAAATTTAGTTCGTTTTAGTTCCTTAGGGGTATAAATTTACACCGGGTATAAAACACCTTCATTATTTTGAAACCGACTCACACTTGGCCATTTTCAGATTTTTCCCTTTACCTTGATATAAAGACCTACCTCCATGCCAAATTTCAAGTCAATACGACCATTGGAAGTGGTCTAGGTTTTTGATGAGTGAGTCAGTCAGTGAGTGTATAGTAAAAATAGCGATTTTCTGACGTCAATATCTCAAGACCTACAATAGGTATATTAATGAAATTTTGTATTTTAGATAAGTGAGGGGGTCTCAACAGATACTAGAAATTTGACATGCGTAAATAAAATAGATTTTGAGTTACAGGGGGGTCGAATTTGGCCCGAAATGGTTCGTGTAATATAACCCACGGCCGGTGTGTCGCCTTTTTCGCTCGAACTTGGCGGACACACTGCCGTGTGTCTAGATAAGGTTTAAGTTAAACAGAATGAAGTATGTAGTAGATAAGAACAATACAATTTCTTTCTTTCTTATCAACTAATATATCATCATCCTCCGAGCCTTTTTCCCAACTATGTTGGGGTCGGCTTCCAGTCTAACCGGATGTAGCTGAGTACCAGTGCTTTACAAGGAGCGACTGCCCTATCTGACCTCCTCAACCCAGTTACCCGGGCAACACAATACCCCTTGGTTAGACTGGTGTCAGACTTACTGGCTTCTGACTACCCGTAACGACTAATATATCCTATCAACTAATATAATAAAGAGAAAACATTTTTTTTTGTTTGCTTGTTTGTGCCCTGAATACTCCGAGACTACTGAACCGAATTGAAAATTTCTTCCACTGTTGGAAAGCTACACTCTTTCCGAGTAACATAGGCTATATTTTATCCCACGGAAACCGCGAGATAATGGCTTGTAAGAAAAAAACAAAACCAAGTAAAGACATATCAATAAGTAGGTATGTATTACGTAATAAAACCCAGCATCCAAAAACGAGCTGAATTTTAAATAATTTCGCATCAATAGAGAACCATTTCAGAGCACCCTGTATAATATGTAAATTATAACATCAACCGGCGCTCGGTTCGTTAAGCCATCCTTTTACCACCACCCTGTATAAGTGACGGGAGCGAGCGGAATCACCCTGTGTATGATAAAAACCTTTTTCGCGTAACTTTTAATAGTTTTTCGGAAAGCACAATTAACTATTAATTGTGGGTCCCGGCTATTTGTAAGTTTGTATGTACTTTCTAAGTATATCTTAGACACCAATAACTGTTTTTCGGATGGCACGTTAAACTGTAGGTCCCGGCTGTCATTGAACATCCTTGGTAGTCGTTACGGGAAGTCAGAAGCCAGAAAGTCTGACACCAAGTAAGATTATCGGGTTGCCTGGCTAACTGGGTCAGATAGGAAGTCGCTTCATGTGGCACACTGGAACTCAGCTGCGTCCGGTTAGTCTAGAAGCCGACCCCAACATAGTTGGGAAAAGGCTAGACACATGAAGCCGAAAAAAATGCCTTTCCATAATACAAACGTAGCCACGAGCCCCTTTGAAATCTAAACTCGTTACTAGCTACTCCATATAATAGAGATGCCCGGGATTTAAGCTGCAATCCCGGAGTGAGCGCCCCTCTAGCGATTTAAGGGGATTCCATATATCGATTGTGCGGGATTCAATTTGCAGAGTACGGGAGTGGGACGTAAATAAATAATATCTATATGTATGTAAAAGTATGTTTATATATAGATTGCTATTGTTTAGTGAACCAGTGTGCTATATGGAGCGACTGCCTATGTGACCTCCTCAACCCAGTTACCCGGGCAACCCGATAATCTTACTAGTTGTCAGACTTTCTGTCTTCTGATTACCCGTAACGACTGCCAAAGATATTCAAATTGACAGCCGAGACCCATAATACAACGTGCTTTCTGAAAATCGGTGTGACAAGTAATCACACTTATACGGGAAATTCACTCAAATAACAATAGTAGTTTTGGCATGAAAGGGTGACATACAGACTGAGTAACTTTCGTATTTATAATATTAATAAGAACTAGCTGTTTTCCCGCGATTTCATCCGCGTCACGTGGTAACTACTGCCCGTACCGGGATAAAATATAACCTATGTTACTCGGGAAGAGTGTAGCTTTTAACAGTGAAAGAATATTTCAAATTGGTTCAGTAATTTCTGAGCCTTTAATAAATAAATAAAGAAAAAACTTTTCCTTTTTGTTATATTGATGATGATGATTTCCTCCTAGCTGAATATCGGCCACGGCGGCTGTTCTCATGTAAAGAGATCAGCCAGCTGCGCAGGTCATATTATAGTGCACGCACATTTGCTTGGACACAGGTGCACTCACTATTCCTTTACTCTCATAGCGCGATGGGACGACAATCCGACACCACTGGAGAGAGATCGACATTTAAGTGCTCTCCGATTGTATTAGTATAGATATGGGTAGATAATTACAGCGCCCCAAAGATATTGGGAACTATATTTTTTGTCACCAAAATTTATATTTGTCATCAAGTTGTATCACCTAATAAATAGATCTATCGCCACGAAATATTTTCGTTCTCAGATAAACAAAGAGTGTTCCCAGGTATGAATTAGCAAATTATTGTTAATATAATGTGTAAAATATGAGATGGATTACCAATAAAATTGTAGTGCATTACATGAATATAAACTTCGTTCTTATAATAATAGTTTTATTACTTAAATAATAGCTTGGTGCTCAAAATGGTAGATCTGTCACCAAATAAATCGATTAATCGATCCCTGACTGCGACTCCTTTTTATTTGTTATTTTGTCACCAATACAGTAGTTACATTTTATTTCGTTCAGTTATTAAAATAATGTATTCGTTACCAATTTAATACATCAGTTTATAATTTTAATAAAAATATGTTCAAAGGGAAGAGGAAGGGAAGGGAGACAAATTGGCGCGCTTTCGGGCCTCAACGAATGGGTTGTAGGTTGGTTGTAGGTACGATCATACGATGCGGGGCGCGGGCAGTGAGATTTTTAACAATAAATATTGATTATTTTGACTTTGATTAATTGTTTTATTTACTATTCAGCTAGAAATTTAATTTAAATATATTTATACTACCTGTGGAAACTAAAGCCCTTGGGGGGAGGCACATGGCCAGTTAAGTAGTAGACTCTTTTGGTTGAAATGATGATGACGACCACCCTACATTTTTAGACCTTCATGAAATTTTCTAGTGATATAATATATGATTTATTGGTGATCTCTTTAAATTAGTTTGCTTAAATACTATTAGGACAAACCTATTATAATACATACAAAATCATTTATTTGGTACTTGACCCCATATCTCCATGATTTTCGGTAATTTATTGTGGAAATGATTTTATATTGTTTGGTGACTACATTTGGTGACAAATCTACTATTTTGAGGGCAAACCCTATTATTTAAGAAACACAAAATGAATTAAATTGGTGACAGCTTAAATCATACCCAAAGATATTTAACCCGAGCTATTATTTGATCAAAAATAATATAATTTCTGTATATAATTGAATATTAAATTAGATACGTTAATTTGCTTAAAGCTAATTATACTAGTAATTATTAATAGTAATATAATGAGATCCTGAGTAATTGGAAATGTGTGGAAATCTTGGATAATTATAGTTAAATATTTGGTTAATATCCTTGTAATATGTTTAAATTTAGTATATGAGCCGAGTTAACCTTTGCCTGAGGTTTTTAATTAATAAATTAATAGTTAAGACTTTCTTTTTCCCAACTACATAATTATGTTGGGGTCGGCTTCCAGTCTAACCGGATGAAGCTGAGTACCAGAGCTTTACAAGGAGGGACTGCCCTATCTGACCACCTCAACCCAGTTACCCGGGCAACCCAATACCCCTTAGTTAGACTGGTGTCAGACTTACTGACTCCTGACTACCCGTAACGACTGCCAAGGTCGTTCAATGACAGCGGAGACCTACAGTTTAACGTGCCATCCGAAACACAGTCATTGGTGTCTAAAATATACATAGAAAGTACATACAAACTTAGAAAAGTTGCATTGGTACTTGCCCGACCTGGAATCGAACCCGTGCCCTCATACTCGAGAGGTTAGTAGTTCACAATAGTATCACAATAGTCTTTCAAAAACTTTTATTGCCTTGATTTTTCTGAGCCCACATCCATTCCTTCGCGAGCCCTTAGTATCGAACAACGACACAGAAACTAACACCCTAATTAGCCAACAAACACACAAAAACACACACAAACTAACACAAGCATTTTCAAAAAAACAAAACACAATCACCTTCTATTTTCAAAGAAAAAAAGCCGCGTCGTTTTCGCGCCTGCGCCTTAAATAGCTTCATATAAGAGAGTGACATGGAGAACAAAATGACTAGCGGAGATGTCATAACGGCCCGCCAGGGCTGCGGGATTGTTCGAAAAAGTTACCGCGGCGCTGGTACATAAAGGGCTTAAGAAGGAACATGTTGGGTTTTAGTCAGTAAGAGTCTGACACTCCCTCACGCTGCACCCTCAGCGGGAGAGGTCATTTGATGATTTCCCATAAAAAAAAGATGTCACAGTGGAAAATCTCCTAAGAAAGAAACGCGTTTCAGAAGGCACGATGAAATCTGGTCAACTCCCGGTTGTCATTTGAACATCTTTCGCCGTCGTTACGGGTAGTTAGAAGCCAGAAAGACTGGCAACCTTTTCGAATAAATATTGGGTTTCCCGGGTAACTGGGTTGTGGAGATAGGCACTCGCTCTTTGTAAAACACTAGTTCTCAGCTGCATTCGGTTAACACTGGAAGCCGACCCCAACACAGTTAGGAAAAGGCTATACAGATGAAAGTAGCGTCGCCAAATTGCGGGTGTTCGGCGGATGAGGAACGTTACTGTCTCCACCCTTAAAGAAGGCGTTTCTTTCGAGCCCACATCTTTTTAAAACAAAAAGTCGTGGTGGCCTAGTGGGTAAAGGACCAACCTCTCAAGTATGAGGGCGCGGGTTCGATCCCAGGTCAGGCAAGTACCAATGCAACTTTTCTAAGTTTGTATGTACTTTCTAAATATATCTTAGACACCATTGGCTGTGTTTCGGATGGCACGTTAAACTGTAGGTCCCGGCTGTCATTGAACATCCTTGGCAGTCGTTACGGGTAGTTAGAAGCCAGTAAGTATGACACCAGTCTAACCAAGGAGTATCGGGTTGCCCGGGTAACTGGGTTGAGGAGGTCAGATAGGCAGTCGCTTCTTGTAAAGCACTGGTACTCAGCTGAATCCGGTTAGACTGGAAGCCGACCCCAACATGATTGGGAAAAGGCTCGGAGGATGATGATCTTTTTAAAACTAATTTAAAATCAATCAACACAAATCTTTGACAGATAAAACAACCTAAACCTCGTTACTTATCATTTTGTTTACGCCGTCCAAAGTTATTTGACCTACAAGAACGCGCCTGACCTACCTGCCTCATAACCACTCCACTATATTTCCTTCCTCCGTGTTTTGTGCCTTTTTAAAAGAGAAAAGGCACAAATCCAGTGTGCCTTTGTCAAAGAAAAGATTCCCAGCAAAACATTAAAAAAACAAAAGCTTTAAGAAAAAAATACGACTGAAATGTACGTCCTGGCGTGGTCCAACGGTTTGTGGGGTTTAAGACATGAGCGGGGAGCGATTTCAGATAATATTTTTTTCATCCCACCATCTCGGAAAGAGTAGTTTTACCCTTTGATATCTGAGCGCAAAAGCCGTTTTTATCCTCTAGAGCGGCAAAGTGATTTGAATTTAGAACATCGTGTGCAATACTCCATTTGTGACAATCTTGATAAGACTTTTCAAACAAATACATATTAAACAAATAAAATACTGCTTAAAATAATTATTCAATTAATTAAGAAATTTTTATTGTTTTTACATAGAATTTTTATTTAAATATTGTTTTTACATAGATTTTTATCCTCGTTTCATTTTTAAACTGAGTTTTCAAATAAATGAACTTTAATAGGTACTACTTTTTAATTTGATACTCATATGTGCGCGCCATTTTGTTTTTTGCATTTAGAAATTTCCTCGATGAGGTGGGATGAAAAGTTAAGTGTTGCACTCGAGTGCAAAGATTTTTCACCTTGTGCTCTTTTGATTCCCTCGCTATCGCTCAGGATTCTAATTATTGAAACACTCGCTACGCTCGTGTTTCAATTTTAGAATCCTTCGCTTGCTCGGTCATCAAAATTGAGCCCGCGGTTAAAAAGCAACTTTGCACTCTTGTATAACAAATAACTATTGTTTTGGATTACAACTGTACTCTGTTTTGAATAGGACCCATGTAATTCAATGGTTGTCGTAAGAAACCATGGTTCCCAAATGTTTAAATTTAAGCCCATCGAAATGTCTGTTCTTGGAAGAATATGAATGTTAGAAAAGAATATAATGCAGGAGCATATTGAAGCGCCTTCATTGAACAGCAAAAAAAAATAATATCTTATATTCATAACTTTTTAAAACAAGATTATAAATATTACAACATTGTCTGACTT
The DNA here is from genome assembly GCF_022581195.2 of Helicoverpa zea. NCBI lineage: Eukaryota > Metazoa > Arthropoda > Insecta > Lepidoptera > Noctuidae > Helicoverpa > Helicoverpa zea. Next base: position 4,886,200 of record NC_061481.1, on the reverse strand, counting down.
TTGCAATCGTACATGAATTAAAAACATTAAAATTGTAAAGTTATGTGGCAAATATTACAATAGTTGCAAAGGCTGTCATTTGTATAGCATAGTATTCTGGCAGTAGTTATGAGTATTTAGAATCTAGAAAAGTCTGATAACTAGCTATAAAAAAGTATCGAGTTGCCCAGGTAACTGAGTACATATCATTTTATATTCTGTCAAATAAAAATCGGCATATCTTTTTTTATAAAATCGCTTTAAGCTTATAACTTGCACCGCCCGACCCTTACGAATACTTGCTTCAGAAAGACAATTTAATTGAAATTATCTTCAAGGAAAGGACACACAATTTGTATATTTTGTTTGTATACTCTTTATATATATGTATACTTTTATACAATACGTATAGAAGTTATTAATTTAATTTTGGGTGAATGTAATTGAAGATTGGAGTATGATATCGAAGTTTTTTTGGTAGCTGTTACTGTTAAGCCTTTTTATCGTCCCACTGCTGGGCTGTGGCCTCCTCTCACACGGAGAAGGATTGAGCATTAATCACCACGCTTGCTCAGTGCGGGTTGCTGATTTCAGACTTTATAGTCCAGGTTTCCTCAAGATGATTCCTTCACCTTTACATCAGCCATTGGTGTCTAAGATATATTAAGAAAGTATATACAAACTTAGAAAAGTTGCATTGGTACTTGCCTGACCCTACTTTTCGCAGCTGTAGGTACTAATATTATATAGCTGAAGATTTTGAGAGGGGTATTGGGTTGCCCGGGTGGTAGCCTAGTGGGTAAAGGACCAACCTCTCAAGTATGAGGGCGAGGGTTCGATCCCAGGTCAGGCAAGTACCAATGCAACTTTTCTAAGTTTGTATGTACTTTCTAAGTATATCTTAGACACCATTGGCTGTGTTTCGGATGGCACGTTAAACTGTAGGTCCCGGCTGTCATTGAACATCCTTGGCAGTCGTTACGGGTAGTCAGAAGCCAGTAAGTCTGACACCAGTCTAACCAAGGGGTATCGGGTTGCCCGGGTAACTGGGTTGAGGAGGTCAGATAGTCGCTCCATGTAAAGCATTGGAACTCAGCTGCATCCGATGAAACTGGAAGCCGACTCCAATATACCTAGTTGGGAAAAGGCTAGGCAGATGATACTTCAACGCGCTTATCTCTGAAACTAGTGGTCATACTTATTTGAGAAATTCTTTCAGTATTAGACAGCCTAATTTTCGAAGACTAGTTTTTGCTACGCGGATGCGTATTTACTTACAACCCGTGCCGATAAAGAATGGGATTGGAAATCGCGACAGCTGTATTCAACTCTCGCTCATGTGCTATAGTGTATGAGCGAGAGGTAAATACAGCTGTCGCGATTTCTAATCCCATTCTTTATCGGCACGGGTAGTACTACTGCCCGTACCGGGATAAAATATAGCCGATGTTGCTCGAGAAGAGTGTAGCTTTCCAACTGTGAAGGAAATTTTCATCTTGCAGCATAAGTATGTGAATCGGTTCAGAAGTTTCGACGCCTTTAGGGTACAAACAAACATAAAATATTTCCTCTTTATAATATTGGTATAGATAAATGATTATCTGTCAATTGCACAAAGCTCCATTAAAGTCAAGGCTTCATTAAATCTATTGCTGTCACTTTTTATCTTGTTGGCAAAGAAAGAGTCAGCAATAGTTAGGGGTACTTTTTGTCCGGGGTGTGGCATAGTTACCATGGTACCTACACGGATAAAACCACTTACAAAAACTAGTATTTAAAACAATGAGAACTGAACTTTAAATCTTACAGCTCCTAATTACGAAACCTATATAATAACAATGAAAATTGAACTCTATTAACACTACAATAAGGTTCCCAATCCCGAAGCATGGTATTTGTGTCCTAGCTAGTGAATGTTTAGACTTAGCACAGATATTTTATCTCACGAATGCGCATGAGCCTTACCTGTGTGTGTAAATGTACTTACACATTGTGTTTGTATGACTCGACCACAGAATAAACATGTACAGTTATGAAGCTACCTACTTATAATCACGGGCACGAATCTTGAGCGCTGACCTTCACCTGCGCAGAAGTAATTTATTGGGTCCCTTTTGTGGTATGAAGTGAGGCGCGGGGGCGGGCTAAAGCGGTGATTGGCCCGCAGCGCATCGCGTCATAGCCGTCACTCGGGATTGGTTCTTTGCTAATAAATCACTTCTGCGCCGGTGAAGGTCAGCGCTCAAGATTCGTGCCGATGATTCTACAAGAGAATATAATATGTAGTAAGCACTCGCACAAACACAGTGTAGATGTACATTTACACACACAAGTAAAGGTCACCCGCATTCGTGGGGTAAATTGTCTATAAGTGTGTATTTACAAGTTGGTATAATATGTCAGTTGTTTTTTACCCAGGATGGGAGGATATGCGTCGATCCGGCCATGCATGGAATCAGCATGGATTATCAGTCCAAGGTACTCACACATTCATACTAATTTACTCTATTTTCCCCTTTAAAAAACCTATCTGTCAAACCTTTACTCAACTGTCTACGGACTTCTGTAGTATTGGTGACTATCAACCCTCGAGCCTTTTTCCAAACTATGTTGGGGTCGGCTTCCAGTCTAAACGGATGCAGCTGAGTACCAGTGTGCCACAAGGAGCGACTGCCTATCTGGCCGCCTCAACCCAGTTGTTCGGGCAACACGATACTTCTTTGTAAGACTGGTTGTCAGAATTACTGCCAAAGATGTTCAAATGACAGCCGGGACCTACAGTTTAACGTGCCATCCGAAACACGGAGGAACTCGTCATGACAAGATGGTGACCGCGCCAAGCGTTGCTTTACCTTATGATCGATCGACCCGCGCGGCTGATACTTGGCCACGAGCTCTTCTGAAAAATATACCTATGTATATCCCACAATTAGTTTCAAAATTAAATGTTTTCATTTCATAATAATATAGAATTATTACGGATTCTTACGAAACGTCAATAGTCAAGTGCACGGGTATAAGAAGTGGGACTTATGGAGAAGAACGGCCAAGAAACTCCATAGACACTCTTCTTAGAGACGTTCAGTCAAAGACAATTTCTAATTATGTAATTTTATTAAAAAAAAAGCGTTAAGGAAAACCGGCTCATTCGAGCCGATTAGTGTTAAAAAGATTAAAAGTTTCCCCTAAATCTTTTCTTTAAATATAAGCTATCTTTTATCTTTACGCTTGTCTTCTTATAAAAAGAAAGTATTTAGAGCCGAGAGCAAAAAATTAAAATGGCTACTAGTGTTTATAAAACTGTCAAAATGAGTAAAGGGAAAACTGGCATCAAATGGTTGAGTTACCGCGGCGCTGGTACATAAAGGGCAGAAAGAACATGGTGGGGTTTAGTCAGTAAGAGTCTGACACTCCCTCACGCTGCACCCACAGCGGGAGGGGTCATTTGATGATTTCCTATAAAAAGTTATTTGACAGAAGGTGTAAATCATGAAATCAGTGTCTCATCATCCCACAATGCCTCTCTCAGAATCTCTTTGATATAAATTGTATTTACAAAGACAATAAAATGTTTCAAAACACGCGCAGATAAGTAAAGCAGTCTGTCAAAAGTTCATTGAACCCATCAAACAAAAACTTCGAAGCTCCGTCTCGCGAAACCTACTGTAATACAAAAACACATTTGTAACAGTCAACTATTAAACTCCAATGTAATAAAGCCAAAACTTTTAAACAGCTATAAAAAAATACGAAAGAAAACTGCCCAACTCCAGTACTTTGTTAAAGACTTAATATTTTATTCAAAAACGACGGAAATTCCCTTCTCCCTAGATGCCATTTTGAAATTTTGTGACATCGTAAACACACTTGATTAACGTTTTTAGCGCTCGACGATAGATGGCGCTTTCACAAGTTATGTCAATTTCAAGGAAAATGTTTTTGCTGAAATATGCGACACAAGTAAAATATTAAGGTCTAGGTGGCTTCTAAAATATGAATATATGAAGCTAATAACCCAGAAAGTAGGTATTTACCAAGATTATCTATGTTAAAAAGTGACATATTAACCAAAAATGCGCGTGTGTTGTGTTCTCGCATCCGTCTCGTTCCCAATATTCCACCTGGAATTTCTGAATAAAACGGACCGTTTTTAACATGCTGATAGGTCGACCTGTATGTAACTATGTAGTAGAATCTAAGGTAACTAATTTAACCATCTTCCAAGGATCGCAGCGTCATGAACATTGTATCATATGGTACTGTCGAACTGATCTGATGATGGAGCCGGAAGATATGAACTGGAACTTCATGATGGAACATCGTATCATAGCTGTGTTTGGACTTGTTAGAAAAGTCTTGTAATGATTTTTACGAGGGTGTCTTTTGCTTCATTTCTATGTTTGTATGTAAAAGCTATTTCTATATACGTTTGAATGTTTTGTATTGTTAACGGTAACTATTATTTTGTTTACAATGAAGAATGACTGTTACTTTGATAATGTATTAAAAACTCTTTATTGAATGGATTGGTCTATTTTTACGATTGCCTAAGACTATCTTTTTTACATGGCGTTGCACACTTTTGTTAAACAGTTTCTTTATATTATGTTTTTTTGTTTTCTCATTGAGTGAAGTATAAGTAATTTTGACTAATCAAGAATTTAGCATTGGGTATTAACGTTGGTTGTTTAACTTTTCTGGAGATTAGACAGAAATAAATATGTACGTTAACAGATGTAGGTACCAAAAACTGCTATATAACTTCTAAAAGAAATATAATCTGACAAATAATATTTCTTAGCAGGCTTTCGTCATTGAAACAGTTGAACAAATTTTCATAAAATATAGTATGAAGCCGGTTCGAAAGATATAAAAAATATAGAATAGTTGATAGGATAGTTTGATTCAGCCTAGCAAATAAACTATTAACCCGCTTCCTGTAGGAACTGCTTCCTGTATCTGAATAAAATATAGCCCTATGTCATCTAAGGATAGTGTAACTTTAAAACAGTGAAATAATGTTTCAAATCGATCAGTCAGTTCATTCAGGGATATCAGAGCATTTATAGTACAAATAACGAAACAAAATTTATCTTCTTAAATATTAGTGTTGGAATATACGCACGATGTACGTATAATACCTCCTTTACAAATATCCAAGATTATATAAAGCATACCTACTTCAATCATTCGTCAAACATTCAATCATTCAATGTTCACTTTAATCGTACGTTCTTACATTCGAAATATAACAGTCGTTCAGGATACATGTGTTTTCTTTGTCTCACCTGCACCCATATCCAACAGGTTATGGGCCCAGGCCGTTTTCTGTAGTTAAAAGTAATACAACAAAATTTTAAATTCAGTGAAAGAGTGTAAATTAAAATTGCATTAACAATGAACAAAATATCACATCTTATGACGGTGTTATTTCTGCGTTGCTAGGTGATGAGCAACTCAATATGGTTTCTGTGAAGACTACGCCTACTCGAACATGAATTGTATAATAATAATGAGACCCACACTCAAAATAAAAATAATTAGAGCTCTCGCTGTGGCGGCATATTGGGCTGACAAAGTGTAGTCTCACTATAAGACATGTCATCGACACGAAAGAAGAAGAATAAAAATAATTATCAACCAGGAAATTCAATGCATATAATATCAAAAATGTATTGTGATCATTGCGGACGTCAGAATAATTTCAAAAAGGACTGCCGTTACTTAAAGGGACTGCAGCAAAATAAATCAATGGGTGAACTTCAAAAGTCTGCCAATAACATTGAATACTGCAACAATGACCAGGGCGGTTTCGTTTTTATGATTTCATAATGTTAATTGTCTGCTAATTATGTAGAAAATAGCTAATACTGTTTATTTTCTTTTAGATTCTGGTGTGACAGATCATGATGACATATCATATTGACAAATCAAAAAATAAAATAAAATTAAATTAAAAGATTGACAATGTAAAAAGGTTTTAACCTCGTACGTCGAATTATCCACACCATTGAAGATCGGTGTTGCTAGGAAAGGAGTTTCAATCCTGGATTTTGGTAAAGGGTAAATCGAGGTAACAACATAAATTCAAGGATCAATTGATGACGTTTTATATTCACCGGAGGTACGTTATAATATGCCAAAAGACTGGTATGTCGGTAAATTTTTCAACATTTATGTTAAAAATAATAAATGTTTTATGACAGGTGAGAACATCAATCGATAATGTTTTTAGTATTACTTTTAAACAGTAATAATTCTCTGAGTAATTTAAATTTAGTTGAAGAGAATAACCAAGACTGTGTAAAAGAGTATAAATAATACGGCATAGTACTCACTTAAATAAACAGAAAAATTTTATGTTCAAATATGTAGTTGATGAAAATAATGTTTTTATTTGATAATTTGGTAATGCTGATGAATTATTTGAACCTTGCATACTTGGTAAAAACCATGTACTGTAGATAATAAGAACTATTTTGTTACTTTTATAGACAATTTTATACATTACAGTGTAATATTACACTGTTATATATATTTGATGTATGCTAAGTCAGAAGTGCTGAAATGTTTTCAAGATTTTGTTGCTAAAAGTGAAAACTTATTTAACCATAAAGTAAACTAATTTATATTGCGATAGTGGGCGAGAATATCTTTCTAATGAATTTAAAGATTATTATTGTGTTTGTAAGGAATAACTTACTGTTTAACAGTATCGAATAGCCACAACAAAATGGTGTCGAGGAGCGTATGAATCGTACGTTAACCGAAATGGCTCGACCATTGGTTACAAGTGCGAAATTATATAAAATATTCTGGGATGAGGCTATAATAATATACATATTTAACAAATAGACTACCCACAAAAGCGCTCGCCAATAATAAAACACCATACGAAACATGACACAATCAATACCGAAAATACGAAACCGAAAATAAGTCATTCAAGACATTTAAAATAATGATGATGATTCGGTTCAACATGTTCATGATAAAACTAAAGCCTCGAAATTTGACGAAAAGTCATTTAAAGCCATATTAGTTGGTTACGACCAAAATGGTTACAAACTATTTACCTAATACAGAAAATAACCAATTCCCTATTGCGAGGGATGTTGATTTGATGAAAGAAAGTGCTTGCGGCACTAATAACCGCGTAGACAAGCACTGCCACAATCATCTGTCCAAGATGCTCTGTGGCCAATGATGATGATGATTTGATGAGTTGTATTTCTATAATACCTGTTCAAATTCCCGCCTAAATTAACAAGCACGATAACGACGATAAATCGGCAAAGTTAATAGGCAACAAACACAAACATAATCATTCCCCTGATAATAGCTCAGAAGCTGGACCTTCATCTAGCAAACTGAGACGTAATACAAATAATTCTCAAAGTACCCCAATAGATTATAAAAGGATTGATGACCCATTTTTGCTTATCGCTCACAACTGTTCAATCACTACCATGCACCTATTGTGACATTTTTAGTGGGGATGATTCTAGTATACATATGTTGAAAACCACAAAAAGTGAAATAGAGTCTAATCATAGAAATAATACTTGGGACTCTCATAGCAAGACCTAAAAATTTTAACATAAAATGCTCAAATTGGGTATGTACAATTAAAAATAACGAGTTGGGTAAACCTACATGGTATAAAGCCCGATTAGTAGCTCGTGGTGTCACTCAACAATGCTTACAAGATTATAACGAAACGTTGACTCCAGTAGCTCAAATATAATCTTTCCAATTTATTTTAACTCTTGCAAATCAGTTTGATTTACATGCCCATCTTATGGATGTAAAAACCGCCGTTTAGAAAGGCATTCTCAAGGAAGATATCTATATGGAAGTGCCTTATGTACGCAATGCGCATGCAATGCTTAGTACATGACCAAATATTTGTGCTGCTATAGGTATTATAAGTCAGTATCAAAGTAAAATTAATGAAGTTATGGAAGTGGTTAAAACATCTTTTGAGATACATAAAAGGAACTCTTAAATTAAAGCTGACCTATGTGAAATGTGATTACAAACAACTGATGGCAGGGTATGCAGATTCTGATCGGTTGAGGCGACGTTATTGACCGCAAAAGTACAACAGATCACATAATTAAAGTGTTTGATAATTGTACAAATTCGTGGAATACACGGAAACAAAATAGTCGCCGGTTCCTCAACAGAAGCTGAATATATGCTTATTTGAAGCTATAAGAGAAGCTATTTGGATAAAATCATTATAACATAGTTCTATTCTGATAAAACAGACAATGATGATATATGAAGTTAATAACAGTTGTATTAGCATCGCTAATAATCCTACAAATCACAAACGATATTGTGACGAATTTAGTTAAGTTTTTATGTGTTGATTTGTGTGATGTGATGTGATGTGTTATTTATGTGTTTTTAGTTTAGTTTAGAATTAATAAGAACCCATCTGCCGCATTAGGCACGTCCTGTAAGGGTAGATGTAAGGTTGTATATGTAAATAAATAAGTAAATGTAATAACAAAATACCAGACAACCAGGCAACAGTCTGGAACTGAATGACATGAGGTTTAAAACTCATATATAAAAAAGCCACACTTTTTAAAAAAGCATATTATAAGTTAGAACATTAAGTTCAAGATAAAAATGCTTAGAAATGTGGTGGTCCTGCTCCATAGGACATAACAATATCTAATTAATAACCAAATTAAAATTTTACCAGCTAGTAAAATTGTATTTTTCCTTTGACTATTTGTCTGGTGACAAAATATGTACATATAAAAGTATTAATTAATGTAAAATATGTGAATGTTTATACTTATTACAAGATAAGTTACAAAGTACATTAAAAGATTCATATCATGTTTAATAATTATTCTTATAAATGGTATTTGACTCATGCATTTTCGTGAAACATGAAAATTTGAAGCATGAAGCATTTTAATGGTAATTTAATTCTCATATGTTTTTGTTTGTGATTCTACATGACCTTCGCATGCTGTTATTGTATGTATCAATACATATAAACTGTAATACCATATTATGTATTCTATGTATTTAAAAAAAAAAAAAAAAAAAAAAAAAAAAAAAAAAAAAAAAAAAAAAAAGGTAACCATGGAGTAACTTGCCTGTTCTTCTCCATAGGAAGCTACTGTTGGAATGAGCAACTAGAATCAAACTTATTTATGTTTTTGACTTTCATAAGTGCTTGTTATGGTCTAAATGAAGTAAATGTTTTGACTTTGACTTATGATGCAAAGTTTTTAGAATTAAGTTGAACTTAATGTAAATTTTTGAATAATTTCAGTCCAATGATTTTATTTAGAATGCTATTATGTTTATAATCTAAGCTGTTGATCAGAGTTATTGTAATTTGATATGCAGCAGGTACTATTTATGACTGTATAAAGTGTATGTAAATATTGCATATTGTCCTATACTGCAATGTACAAATTGTATTGTATACTTTATATATCAAACAATGTTTAAGGTTCTTCTAACCTACAGACAGACATGTGTTGCTGAGGAGTTTGTTGCGCCACTTCTTCTTCCCAGTAAAAACACATAGGAAGTGGTGAAAGGTGGGCGGTTTGGGGACTGTCTTTTATAAATTCCTGACGTTCAAAAGGTGCTGTTTTGCAGCCAAGTTTGGGTAAACGATTTTTGACTTATGATTGTATAAAATGCTTGTACATTTGAGGGGGGCTGTTGGAATATACGCACGATGTACGTATAATACCTCCTTTACAAATATCCAAGATTATATAAAGCATACCTACTTCAATCATTCGTCAAACATTCAATCATTCAATGTTCACTTTAATCGTACGTTCTTACATTCGAAATATAACAGTCGTTCAGGATACATGTGTTTTCTTTGTCTCACCTGCACCCATATCCAACAATTAGTTTATGTAAAATATCGAAAAAAAAAACTGGCCAAGTCGTTCCGTACCATTTCATGTAATCGAAATATTTATTTTAGTGTAGTTTAGTGTGTAGAAATGATGATGTGGAAATTTCCACTGTCTAATAGTTATTTAGGTTCTAGCTATAGGTTCAGAAGTTCGTTATTGCAGAGTGTTGTACTTACACAGTACCTACTTTAGATAGGCTAATCATTCTTCATCTACTTATTTTTGTTTGTTTGTAATGGATTAACTCAAAAACTACTGGACCGATTTGAAAAATTCTTGAACTGTTTGAAAGCTACACTCTTCCCGAGTAACATAGGCTATATTTTATCCCGGTGCGGGCAGTACTTTCCACGGGACGCGAGTCAAACTCCTAGTCCTTATATATAGAGCTTACAGAAGGGATTCTTCATACTTATTTACGTGTTTTACTTGAAAACAGCAAGTGTAAACCATCTCAAAGTCGGTGTTATGTCAGTCTCCTTGTTATGTAAATATGGGCTTAATTATGTAGCAGCACGGGGGAGAGTGACCCGGATACATAGCAATATGTGTCTCACTGCCGCGTGTGCTGACGGATTTAGTGATAAACTAGCGACCCACCCCGGCTTCGCACGGGATATCAATATGTCCCCACAATTTAATGGATGTTATTATACATATAAACCTTCCTCTTTAATCACTCTATCTATTAAAAAAAACCGCATGAAAATCAGTTGCGTCATTTTGAAGATTTAAGCGTACAGAGGGACATAGGGATAGAAAAAGCGACTTTGTTTTATATTATGTAGTAGCTGACTAGCTGTGCCCCGTAGTTTAGTCTGCGTCCTGTGGGAACTACTGCCCGTACTTTGAGAAAATATAGCCTATGTTACTCGGGAAGAGTGTAGCTTTCCAACAGTGAAAGAATTTTTCTAATCGGTTCTATAGTTTGGAGCCTATAAGGTACAGTCAACTGCAGGCCAGTGGTAACAGTTTTATAGGTAAATCGTACGTATTACTATTGAGTTACGGTGCATGACAGTTACCACTGATGTGCAGTTTACTGTACAAACAAACTAGAACATTGTATCCTATTTATTACATTAGTATCACGATAGATATAGACTGAAATTAGCTGACCCCGCGGTTTTATTCGCGTCCTGGGAGAACTACGTCCTTGAACTACGTGTTTGACTCCTAAAGGCTTTGAAAGTACTAAATCGATTAAAAAAAATATAAGCCAATTTTTTTCGCGTAATGGAAGTAGTTTCGACGGGACGCAGGTGAAAGCGCAGAGAATAGCTAGGGATGACACAAAACTGCATCTCAGCACCTTGCAGGGACCAAAGGACCAAAGTAGCAGCTGCACGGGTCGATCGATCATATGGTCAAGCAACGCTTGGCGCGGTCAGTTCATAGATCAGTAACTATTTTGTCAAAATGAGAGGTCCTGCATGTTTCTAAGGGTAGGTCCCGACTGTCATTTGAACATCTTTGGTGGTCGTAGGCGCAGTCAGAAGCCAGAAAGTCTGAAAACCAGTCTAACAAGTATTGGTTGCCCAGGTTGCAGCGGGTTGCTGGGTTGAAGATCAGATGGCTCTATAACGCGATGATACTCAGCTGCATCAAATACCAACCCAAATATTGGGAAAATGCTAGGCAGATAACAACATTTTTTCTTAAAAAAACAAGAGAAACCGCGGAATATAACATGTTCTCGCCTATAATAACAAATGTAAATATCTATAGAATAAATTTTGTAAACTTTGGACTGAAAATAATGATATACAAACAAAAGAAACGCCCTCTGAGTTGAACCGTTCAAGTGCGAGTCGGTCTCGCGCACGGAAGGTTCCGTAGGAGTAAAATCAGGTTTGTTATGTGGGAGTCCTCTAAAATATTAATTCTATGCTAGGTATACTCCATTTGAGTAGGAACGTAAACCACTTTAATGGGATTTTTTACACAAATACACAAACTTTTTCTGCTAAAAATAATGAGTCACTTGATTGTTTTTTAGTCACTATCACTGATTTTTAGTCTCATTTTATTCATAAACTGAATTTTTCATATCAAGACTGTTTATCTTTAGTTACGATCCTACTCAAATTAGAGTACCTACATTAGTGGTTTTCAATACTTTTTGTTATAGCGGCAACAATAATACATCATCTGTGAAAATGTCAACTGTCTAACTATCACGGTTCATGAGATACAGCCTGTTGACAGACGGACAGCGAAGTCTTAGTAATAGGGTCTCGTTTCTCCCTTTACTTACGGAACCCTAAAAACAATGTGGACAAAAACGAAAAGAACTTTCAAATATTTTTTCTGACCAATCATGTAATTTTGCACACTGGGGAAATTTCACAGTCCGGTTGTCAATTTCGTTGAGTTTTTGAACATTTTTGGTGCGTGATTTTATCTATTTGGACGTGTTGGCCCAGTGGTTAAAGCACCAGTCTCTCAAGTATACGTGTGGGTTCGATTCCAGGTCAAACAGGTACAGTCAACTTCAGGTCAGTGGTAACAGTTTTATAGGAAAATCGTACTTATTACTATTGAGTTAAGGTGCATGACAGTTACCACTGATGTGCGGTCTACTGTACCTCTACATCCTAATCCTAACTAATATTATAAATGTGAAAGTAACTCTGTCTGTCTGTCTGTCTGTCTGTCTTTTCTTCACGCCTAAACTACTGAACCGATTTGTGTGAAATTTGGTACAGACATAGTTTGGAACTTGAGAAAGGACATAGGATAGTTTTTATTTCAAAAAAAAAATATAAAAATAAAAAATAAAATTTATTCCGGACATATAGCGCCATCTATTGGTCAAACCAAAAATATGCCGGAAGTCACTATTCCATGCGAACGAAGTCGCGGGCAAAAGCTAGTGTAGATATAAAACATCTCACAAAAGCGAGTGAGTATTTACTTGTATGTGTAAATGTACATGAACATAGTCTTTAACATCATCATTTGACTGGAAATCGACCCCAACATGGTTGGAAAATGGCTAGACAGATGATGAAATGAAATTCCAGTGACTATTTATAATTTTAAAATTACCGCTTTTTACAAAATACATACACAAGTACATACACGGTACGTAATATACCAAAACCACTTTTTTCTTAATAGTTCTCTTTCCGACAGTAAATTCCTACTAATCTCTGAAATGGCTGAACCGATTTTGACGGGTCTTTCACTGACAGATAGCCTATATACCAAGGCGCAACTTATGGCTACTACTTAGCCATCTACAGCAAGTCGTTCCCTCATATACTGTCACTATAAAATCTTACCACAAAAAAGATAGCTCCCTTCATACTAACCTAATTAACACAAAAATTTTCACAATTAACCACATATTTTTAATTAATAAGCCATCATTAAACAGCAGGGTTGCCGTCAACCCTCCGGCGTATAGGTGGGGTCATTGTGACCTCGATAATTAAATAGTTATGTATAATAATCACGCGACGAACAAAGTGTTAATAGGCACGACAAAAAATAGTTGTTAGAGATCCTTTGGTAGTTATTTGAAAAGGTTTTGGTTTTTATTGAAAGAATTGGTTTTTACTGAAGATTTTGTTTGAAGGTGCTAATCTCGGGATCGAGTGGTAAAAAGTATTTAAGTGTTAGGTAGCCTATCTATCGAGAAACAAAAAGTAAAAAAAACACACTGGTCATGTATTGTCATCAGAACTCGGAGCGTGTGCAAAATTTCACCCTAATCGAAGAACGGGAAGTGGGTCAAATTAAGATTCCAGGATTTTCTTACATAGTTATAAGTGAAGCTAATATAAGCGTTAAAAATTATAGAGTACTTACGAACCGGGTCCGCGGAGAAATTACCACGAGACAGCTGAAACCACTCGTGGAAGTTAGTTGACGTGTAATAATGATGGCGTCCAGCCCATTGTCAGCCACTTCGGCTGTTCTCATGTAAGGAGATCAGCCAGCTGCGCAGGTCATAGGTATTATAGTGCACGCAGATTCGCTTAGACACAGGTGCACTCACTATTCCTTCACTCTCATAGCGTGATGGGACGACAATCCGACACCACCGGAGTGAGATCATACATACAAACAGCGCTTATTATAATATTAGTTTCGCAATGCCAATTAAAATATTAATATGATAGCTAATCTTAATTTTATTTTAATTTGAAAACAAACAAAATATACAATTTTACAGCCAAAACGTCTTTTTTCTTTCCAAACCAAATGTTTCTCGGTTGCCATGGCAACGTCACGGTGTTTTTCCCATGAGTCGAATAAGACCTCGAAGAAAAGTATTACAGCTAAAAATAGGGTTTGGTTTTGCAACCCCCTTGGTAGGTATATACCTTTATGGTGTCCCATGGACATATTTCAAAATGAAGGGACCATAAATATAATTCTTATGATTAAATATCTTTATGTGAGCTTCGGGGTAAAGAACCAACCTCTCAAGTATGAGTGTGTTCGATTCCAAGTCAGGCAAGTACCAATGCAACTTTTCTAAGTTTGGATGTTTTTTCTAAGGATATCTTGGACACTATTGATTGTGTATCAGAGGGCACGTTAAACTGTAGGTCACGGCTGTCATTGAACTGAAGCCATGTATTCACTGGGAAACAATATTTCAGATACACAGTTTCTGAAACATCACGTAGATGTTTACAGCAACAATGTTTCGGAAACTCTGCCGACCACATCGTCCACACGAACAAAATAATATGTTTTTGAAACAAAATTATATGTTTTTGAAACAAAATTATTTGTTTCAGAAACACGTAGATATTGTTTCTGAAACAGTGTTTATAAACAATTGTTTCTCAGTGAATACATGGCTTGAATCTTTGGCAGTCGTTACGGGTAGTCAGAAGCCAGTAAGTCTGACAACCAGTCTTGCCAAGGGGTGTTGGTTGTCTGCGTAACTGGGTTTAGGAGGTCAGATAGGCAGTCGCTCGTAAAATATTCAGATTCATGTATTCAGCTGCATGTAGTTAGACTGGAAGCCGACCCCAACATAGTTGGGAAAAGGCTCGGCAAATTATAGCTTTCGCATTTACAATACACTACGATATTGCAAATATATCCATCCCATTTGGGACGAACATATTAACAAAACATATCATAATAATAGTTTTCTTTACATATAGTATGTATATAATGTACATATTATTATATATTCATTGAAATTGAATCGTGTCCCGAGAGGATGTTATTGATTGCTTGCCCTCCGGCTCGATTCAATATATCAAACTTGTGTATATATTATTAATGTTATGTATATGTTTAGTTAAGTATGTTTATATGTCTTTTATATAAAAGGCAGGTTTAGAAAAAGTGTTGGTCAATGAACTCTTTTTAGGGTTCCGTACCCAAAAGGGTAAGACGGGACCCTATTGTTTTCGCTCCTCTGTCCGTCCGTCCGTCTGTCACCAGGCTGTATCTCATGAACCGTGATAGTTAGAGAGTTAAAATTTTCACAGATGATGTATTTCTGTTGCCGCAAAAAAATCACGTTTGTTGTATGGGAGCCCCCCAAAATATTTTGTTGAATTCAACTTTTCAGTATTTGTTGTTACAGCGGCAACAGAAATACATCATCTGTGAAAATTTCAAGTCTCTAACTATCACGGTTCATGAGATACATCCTGGTGACAGACGGACGGACAGAGGAGCGAAAACAATAGGGTCCCGTTTTACCCCTTGGGTACGGAACCCTAATAATGGTTCCTTTGAAACACTAGTGAGACCGCGGTAAACCATTAGTAAAGTTGTGAACATTTTAATACAAGAAAAACATAATTTTCTAAGCATACCATATTGTATGAATTAACTGTATCAAAGACAATGTTATTTTACCTACAGAACCGGTGCAGAATAAACAACTCACGCTTGACCGATTCTGTATACATAACATAATGTTTTTACGAAACGAAAGCGGGTGAGCTATGCTTGTGTGTATTGTACATACATATTGTGTTTGTGTGAGTGTTGCCGAGTCTAAGTTCCAGTTCATATCTTCCGGCTCCATCATCAGATCAGTTCGACAGTACCATATTATTGTATTGTGATCAGAACTACATACAGCTGACAATGTACATGACGCTACGATCCTTGGAAGATGGTTAAATTAGTGACCTTAGATTCCGTTACATAGTTACATACAGGTCAATCTAATGAAAGCGTGTTAATAAATGCCATTGCGTGAAGGAATAGTGAGTGCAAATGTGCGCAGCTGGCTGATCTTCTTACATGAGAACAGCCGCCGTGGCCTTGGAAGTCACTGAACGTGGTCGTGTAGCCTAAAAACGATCAAAATATCAATTAGGAATAGCCTAAACTAGAGAATTACTATGTAAATGATTCTATGAATGACAATAGAATATATTATCGGCTTGTTATACGGTAAATGTGCTGTTTGTATTGTGCTAATATTGATGTAATCTTCGGTTTAGGAAACTAGTTGTTTCATGCGGTTTTGCCCGCGTCCTGGATGCTTTCTTATAGAAAGCCAAGTATTTGCCATATGTATCAATGTACAATTAACAGTAAATATTTACAAATATATAAAAATAATTACTAAATTCCTAATTCTTAATACTATTTAATGAGCCGATTTCAATGAGATTTGGTACAGCGATACCTGCAGCCTGAGTAGCTTTCTCACTAGTCAAAACACATAGCATGTTACTTTGTGTGCAAGCTATATTAGGGCCAAATTTTATCGAAATCCGTTCAGCCATTTACGCGTGATGAAGCGACAAAACATACACAGGCCTCTTTTTATATTAATAGTTATGCATGATGATGAGGGCGCGGGTTCGATCCCAGGTCAGGCAAGTACCAATGCAACTTTTCTAAGTTTGTATGTACGTTCTAAGTATATCTTAGACACCATTGGCTGTGTTTTGGATGGCACGTTAAACTGTAGGTCCCGGCTGCCATTGAACATCCTTGGCAGTCGTTACGGGTAGTCAGAAGCCAGTAAGTCTGACACCAGTCTAACCAAGGGGTATCGGATTGCCCGGGTAACTGGGTTGAGGAGGTCAGATAGGCAGTCGCTTCTTGTAAAGCACTGGTACTCAGCTGAATCCGGTTAGACTGGAAGCCGACCCCAACATGATTGGAAAAAAGGCTCGGAGGATGAAGTTATGCATGATTTCCTAAACTGAACTTAGCTCTCTGCTTACCAAACAAACAAACACACACACACACATACACATATACTAACAATACAGTTATCTCTCTAAAGTAACATTTTATGACACAATCCCGATTCCCGGGGCGATTCAATTTAATTCCGGGACTGAAAGCCCGGGGGTAGGGTTGATACCTTTTACTTAATATATATTTTGTGATTACAGTTTTTTCAAAATGGCTTATATTTTTTGACGTTTCTTTTTGGTTTTCGTATGTAAATATTTCTTTGTGACTGTCAACGGAAAAAGAGTAGTCTGACTCTGTTGTGGCACCGAAGCTCTTAAACGGATGAAACGGTTTGAATGCGTTTTTTTTTAGTAGAAATCGGTTCTGCAGCGCTGGGTTTTAGACAAGTTTATAATATATTGTCTTTTATAACACGTTGAAAATGTGTGTTAATGACCCTTATTTAAATAATAATAAAAATTAGATCACTTTTTAGAAGATATACAAACTCTATGCTCTCCTGCCTGCTTAATCTCTGGACTGTCGTCCCATCGCGCTATGAGAGTGAAGGAACTCCTGTGTCCAAGCAAATGTGCGTGCACTATAATATGTCCTGCGCAGCTGGCTGATCTCCTTATATGAGAACAGCCGCCGTGGCCGTGGCTAGAAGGGCATTTGACAACCCTATCGCAATAGGTAATTATAATACAAGCATAGCCTTATCATAGCGTGGATTGAAACATTCATACATACACTATGTTATACATTTACTTACTAGTTATGCATGTACATATACCTACTAGCTTCGGTTCCCTAGCCTTTTTTTAAAGATGTCAAAAATCATCAAATGACCCCTCCCGCTGTGGGTTAGCAGCGGTGAGGGAGTGTCAGACTCTTACTGACTAAAAACCGTCGTGTTCCGTCGTAGGCCTTTTATGTACCAGCGCCGCGGTAACTTGCGCGAACAATCCCGCAGCCCCGGCAGACCTTGGCCTGCCGATCGGTTTTGCTTGCATTTTGGTTTAAATACTCACATTAGATAATAAATTACAATAAAAATAAAATACCTGTTTGAATCTGAGAGCCTTACAAAATAGCTGATAACTTTAAAATGGCTGTACAGATTTTGATGAAACATATTAAAAAAACGACCGCTAGAAAACCAGCTATTACCTAAAACAACTGCATTTAAGTCTGTAGATCTGTTTTAGAGCTACAGTGCCATAGACACACACATATTGAATTATGGGTTTGGCAAGTATATGTTTAGTACTAATTACAGGTGGTTTCAATCTATCTGCAGAGCAAAATTACATCCATATCTGTTCAGCAATTTTATCATAGAGGATTAACTAACAAACATTCACATTTATAAAATTACTTAATTAACTTAGTATTTGTAAGAATATCCATTATATAAGCTTGTTGAAAGCAAATAAATCATTTAGAATTTCAACTCAACAAAGTTTGCTACGCCGTAGCCGTAGCTCGTAGCAGCTACGGCGTAGCAAGTTTTGATTATTTAATAAATGACTAGCTTTGCCCGGCGGTAACACCCGCGTTCCGAGGGAATTATTTACTGTACCCGGATTGCTAGTAGACTATGTTTTTGCTCTAGCTAGACCATGTGTATATGTATTTTATTCGGTTTTGACGTAAAAGTGACGCAGACAAACAGACTTTCGTAAATCATAATCAATTTATTTATTATTATTTCTGAAAGATAAAAGGATGGCTTCATGGCTAAGAAACCGTCGCACTGGTTAACCGATTGTTATGGTCGGTTCGTGAATGGGTGACCCGTAACGAGTTCGTCCGTGTTTCGGAAGGCACTCTAAATTGGTACCTATATCTCGGCTGTCATTTGAACATCTTTGGCAGTCGTTACAGGTAGTCAAAAGCCAGTAAGTCTGACAACCAATCTTAGCCAATGACTTTAATTATATTCAATTACTTATCATAATTTATTTCACCCAGTTCACATCTTCCGGCTCCATCATCAGATCAGTTCGACAGTACCATATTATTGTATTGTCATCAGAACTACATACAGCTGACAAAGTTCATGACGATCCTCGGAAGATGATTAAATTACTTAACTTTCTTTTGTGATGGGAAGTCATTGAATGACCCCTTCCGCGAGTGTTAGACTCTTACAGACCAAAACCCACCGTGTAACCAAGGCCTTCGTAGGCCTTTTATGTACCAGCACCGCGGTAACTCTTCCAAACAATCCCGCAGTATATTACCTTAAGTTCCGTTACATAGTTATACAGGTCGACCTAGAAGGTAAAATCTTATGTATTTTTGTTACAGAACATTATCACATTTTCGTGGGAGACCTGAGTCCCGAGATCGAGACGCAGAGCCTCCGAGATGCCTTCGCGCCTTTCGGAGAAATATCGTAAGTATACCTACTTCATTTACAAGACCCATTAAACTAGACTCTTTCTTTGTCAACAAGATAAAAAGTGTTAGCAATAGATTTAATAAAGCTTTAATTTGAATGCTTTAAATTTGACTGTCTCGTTGGTCTAGTGGTCGCAAGCGCGGCTGCTGGGCTCCAGGTCTCGGGTTCGATTCCCGGGTCGGGCCGAAATCGCTTTGTGGGTTTTCTTAAACTTTCACAAAGCAGCCCGTAGTCTGGGAGCTGGTGATTGATTCACCCGTGCATCGGAGAGCACGTAAATGTCGGTCCTGCGCCTGATCTCTTTCCAGTCGCGTCAGATTGCCGTCTCATCGGGTTATGAGAGTGAAGGAATAGTGAGTGCACCTGTGTCCAAGCAAATGATCGTGCACTATAATGTGTCCTGCGCAGCTGGCTGATCTCCTTAAATGAGAATAGCCGCCGTGACCGAAATCGGCCGTGGACGCCTTTATAATATTTATTCCTATCTAATATAAAATCTCCCGCATCTAATCTTACCCCTCAAGCGTCACTCGAGAGTCCAATACCGACATTAGTAAATAAGAAATACATAAGTGTTCGTCTCGTCTTGAATGCTAGAGTATGACAAGACATGGAGAATCGAACAGCTTTTGGATTAACGCCAAGAAGGCGAAGTCGCACTAACAGCGGGGAATACGTTTATGCTTGTAGTTAAGCGTTTTACATGTTTATAGTTAAAATTAAAGTAATATACAGGAACACTTAAACCCTTAGGTAACTGAACTGTCATCTGATACACAGGTGCACTCACTATTCCTTCACTCTCATAGCGCGATGGGACGTCAATCCGACACGATCAGGCGCAGGACCGACATTTACGTGCTCTCCAGGCTCCGGGCTGCTTTGTGAAAGTCTTCTAAAACCCACAAAGCGATTTCGGCTGGACTCGGGAATCGAACAAGAGACCTCGTTCTCAGCAGCCGCACTTGCGACAGTTAGACCAACGAGGCAGTTAAAAACTTCCAAATAAATTGTCAACCAGCCGTGCATGGGGGCTGCGTAATTTGCAATCTGCGGGTTCCCTATACAAGAAACCTGCTAGTATCAAAGCGCTCTTATGTCTAAGTTACCCGCTCCGCTCATGAGCCCGCTATCAGTAGCACCTCGCCCCCACTCCAGTGACATACTTCATATTTGTCAAAAAGCCAAAAACTAGAGTTTATGTGCATCTCGCAAAGCTGCCAGAAGGTTTATCTTTTACTTAGCTTTTATCTTAGCGGTCCAATATGTTAGTTTCTATCTTAGCTAAAATCTGTAGAAGAAAAGTTTTTACAAAAAAATCACTAAGTATATCTTGGACACCAATAAGAAGTGTCAGAAGCCAGTAAGTCTGACACCAGTCTAACCAAAGGGTATCGGGTTGCCCGGGTAACTGGGTTGAGGAGGTCAGATAGGCAGTCGCTTCTTGTAAAGCACTGGTACTCAGCTGAATCCGGTTAGACTGGAAGCCGACCCCAACATGATTGGGAAAAGGCTCGGAGGATGATGATGATCTTGGACACCAATGACACAGTCATTGATTGCCAAGATCATCAGACCTACAGTTTAAGATTCGGATGGAACCTTAAACTGTAGGTCCCGGCTGTTACTGAACATCCTTGGCAGTCGTTACGGGTAGTTAGAAGCCAGTAAGTCTGACACCAGTCTAACCAAGGGGTGTTAAGTTGCCCGGGTAACTGGGTTGAGGAGGTCAGATAGGCAGTCGCTCCTTGTACAACATTGGTACTCAGCTGCGTCCGGTAAGACTGGAAGTCGAACCCAACACAGTCGTCCCATCGCGCTATGAGAGTGAAGGAATAGTGAGTGCACCTGTGTCCGAGCAAATCTGCGTGCACTATAATATGTCCTGCGCAGCTGGCTGATCTCCTTATATGAGAACAGTCGCTGTGGCCATTATTATTACTTATTAATATGTTTATTTTCTTTTACAGTGACTGTCGCGTGGTTCGCGATCCTCAGACGCTGAAATCCAAAGGCTATGGATTCGTCTCGTTTTTGAAAAAATCGGTGAGTTCTTTTGATTATTTTGGGTACTACTAATGGTGGTATTAAATAACCTACTTATTAAATGTTGGGAAAAATATATAGAAGTTTATTATATAGGATCAATATTACAGTACCCGCAAACTACAGTCTAAACAGTTAGCCGACAGTTGACACGACGGGTGGCATTTTTTTTTAAGAATATCTTGATTCGTATCAAAGTTTTCAGTCGGTCTGATACTGAAATACCTGATCATTGTAATGTGCGTACTACCATTCATCTTCATACTGACTTATGAGCCCAAACAAACTGTCGGCCGTCTAAAAGTTTTTAGTGTGCGGGTATTATTAATGTCATGGATTTCCAAGTAACGCCTTATTCCATATTTTATCTTAACCTATTATGTTGATTTACAAATTTTTACATTATCATATAGATTAAGTCTTTCTATCTCTGATCGCGAAGCAACGGATAGATTATAGAAATACGCAAGTAAGCCGTCAGAGAATTAGCCCTTGGCTAAGTAACAGCCGCACGGGTCGATCGATCATAAGGTAATGCAACGCTTGGCGCGGTCACCATCTTGTCATGACGAGTTCCTCCGTGTTTCGGAAGGCACGTTAAATAGGCGTGTCCCAGCTGTCAGCTGATCATCATTGGCAGTCGTTACGGGTAGTTAGAAGCCAAAAAGACTGACAACCAGTCTGTCAAGGGTTGTCAGGTTGCCTGGCTAACTGTGTTGAGGAGGTCAGATAGGCAGTCGCTCCATGCGGCACACTGGTACTAAGCTGCATGCTGTTAGACTGGAAGCCGACCTCAGCAACATATAGTTGGGAAAAGGCTTATTAAGTGCCTTATATTCCAACTAAATATATTATTTACCAATTGTTAGTATTTTAGAAGATGTAGCGAAACTAAAGCGTATTGTCGATACGTTGTATTGAGTTAAGGAATAATATTCCCCCTCTAGTTATGAGCCACATAGCAATCAAAAGGCCTTTTTAAGCGCTATATTCTGTCTTAACATATTTAATACCATCATCATCCGTCGAACCTTTTTCCCAACCATGTTGGAGTCGGCTTTCAGTCTAACCGGATGTAGCTGAGTACCAGCGCTTTACAAGGAGCGGCTGCCTATCTGACCTCCTCAAGCCAGTTACCCGGGCAACCCGATACCCCTTGGTTAGACTGATGTCAGGCTTCTGACTATCCGTAACGACTGCCAAGGATGTTCAATGACAGGCGGGACCTACAGTTTAACGTGCCATCCGAAACACAGTCATTAATTTAATTTTAAATGCTGAACATTAATTCATTCTAAGTAACATTAACTATGGCGCCGCTATGGGAAAAACTGCAGTTTCCATACATAATTAATAACTCTATCGATTGAAATGTCATAGCTAGAAATTCATGGAATTCGCATTTTAACCTTAGATTATACAAACAACTGGATACGGCATTGCCTTAGCATTTCTTCTGCCAAATAAAAATAATAAGAGCCCTGGCGAATTGTTAGTCACGGCGGCTGCTCTCTTATAAGGAGATCAGCCAGCTGCGCAGGACAAATTATAGCGCACGAGCATTTGCGCAGACACAGGTGCACTCACTATTCCTTCACTCTCATAGCGCGATGGGATGGAGCGAAAATTCAAAGACAACACTCATACTGATTTGTATATGTGTGCATCAAGTTTATGACGACCTCGATGGCGCAATGGTCACCATGCCGGATAGCCCAACCTGAGGTCCCGGGTTCGATTCCTGGGTCGGTCGACATTTGCGTGATGAGCATGCTTGTTGGCCGTAGTCTGGGTGTTATAATATGTATATTATGTGTAGCTATATGTAGTTTATCAGTTGTGTTAGCACCCATAACACAAGTTAATTAATAACTTAGCATGGGGCTAACAGACCGTGTGTGAAAAGGTGTCCCGACATTATTTATTTTATTTATTTATTTATGCTTTTTTTTAACATCGTGTATGTATCACTATTCGTTGCATTACCGCGTGTTAATTGGCAGACTTTTTCACATAGAGATATGTGCTTGTAGCGGTTCCAGTTGTTTGAAAGCTCTAAGTTTTTAACTATTGGGGACTTTCCACACGATTTATATGGAAAACCTTTGATTTCTTTGGAATTGTAAAAGTTTAGTTATATTGTTGGTTAGTAACCAATGTTTTAGGTACTCGGTCAAGGTTAAACTGTGATTGTGAGGTTGGGAAATAGATGGGTGACCGGTGACCGTTGAATGTAGCTGTTTTCTTATGAGTACGTTTACAAGCTTTTCAAGTTGCAAATATATAGTACTTGTTCTTCTTTGATATCAAGACGGACGGACGGACGGACAGAGGAGCGAAAACAATAGGGTCCCGTTTTACCCTTTGGATACGGAACCCTAAAAAACTGCATTAAAATCCGTTGTGTAGTTTTAGGCTGCCTGTCCACCGGAGCGGAGCTAGGCTGCGGAGTGGAGAAACTGAGAAATATTAACCAATAGGATTGAGGAGCGGAGATTTTGTCCAATCCTATTGGTTAATATTTCTCAGTTTCTCCACTCCGCAGCCTAGCTCCACTCCGGTGGACAGGCAGCGTTAAAGATTTAAGCATACATAGGGATATAGGGACAGAAAAAGCGACTTTGTTTTATTCTATGTAGTGATTAATTCAATTGTTTATCATTGTTTCAGGAGGCGGAATCGGCTATAACTTCAATGAATGGACAGTGGCTGGGCTCCCGGTCAATCCGCACCAACTGGGCGACTAGGAAACCACCAGCGCCCAAGAATGAGTGTGAGTACATTGGTACATTTACTTTGCTACACAGAATAAAGATTTATTGTCAGTTTATTTTGAAGGTAATCATCATGAAATGAAATGAAATGAAATCGTTTATTTTGCAAGTTGGACATTACATCACTTTTACACGTCATTTTAAGAACGCTGAGGTCGGCATTTCCTAACTGACTGATCCCTGAGAAGAAACGCCGAATCAAACTCAAGGGTCATAGTCTCTTTTAAAGTCCAAACATGTTATAAATCAAGTAATATCATGTGTGAGTGTCACCATGTACGCGGTCTGGAATGGCCTTTTGAGGAAAGAGCCACATCAGGCTGGAGCTGACCAGTCCCAACAGACGGCACGCATGCATCAGTCGTCGTGTAGCTCAAACCATATCTTAGGGAGCTCAACGACCTGTCACACGACGATACCAGATCTGCAGAACATTTGCGTAGGCCATTCAAAAATACTCAAACCCGCCAGACAGTATTTATGTTATAAGAATATATAATGTTTCTCGCATACACGATACTCACATTCACAATAATAATAAAATAATAATAAAAAAAAATACAATTATAGTATATAAATGTCAATAAACATGGATGGTTCTACATGGAAACTAACTTTTTCCTGCACAGTGATATAGTTAGCCTGTGTCCTTGGTCAGACTATTTGCGTACTGAATTTTTTATTTAAATCTGAGATACTTTCGCATTTACAATACTGGTAAGAATGAAAAGTAACATCCATCTTAAAACGTAAAAATTAAAAGAAATACGCAATTCAAACAAAGCATTTTTCTTACTCTTTTCTTACTCTTTTCTAAAACCGTCCGCCATTTTACCTAATCTTCTTACGGGGATTAAAAATTGTTATTTAAAAAAAATACTTACACAATAAGTACTCAAGTTGTTTAGCTTAAAACAGATTAATTTTAAAACCGAAATTCGTTTGTTTTTCTACTGAGTATTTCGAAATATTAATTCACTTGTTTTTGCAAGCGGCTTCACTCGGAATTCAGAGATAAAAAGTAGCCTATAGCCTTTCTTGATGACATCCTTGACAGTCGTTACGGGTAGTCAGAAGCCAGTAAGTCTGACACTAGTCTAACCAAGGGGTATTGGGTTGCCCGGGTAACTGGGTTGAGGAGGTCAGATAGGCAGTCGCTCCTTGTGGCACACTGGTACTCAGCTACATCCGGTTAGACTGGAAGCCGACCCCAACATAGTTGGGAAAAAGGCTCGGAGGATGGTGTTCTACAACGGTTTTCTTGTCTCCGTTGATGTCCTGGTACGGGAAGTAGTTTCCTCAGGAACACAGGTGGAGCCGTGGTGACAGCTAGTTTCAAATATTAATCAAAGAAACCTGGCTGAACAGATTTACAAGAAATTTGGTAAAGCAATAAAGAAGACTGTTACAGGCTACATCTTATTCAGATACATGAAAAATGTTCCTAAAGATAATTTAAAGCGAAGATAATTAACAAGCCTGTCAGAATTTTTAGAAAACCACCTTTTTTTAACGACGTCAAAAATCATCAAATGACCCCTCCCGCTGTGGGTTAGCAGCGGCGAGGGAGTGTCAGACTCTTACTGACTAAAAACCGTCGTGTTCCATCGTAGGCCTTTTATGTACCAGGGCTGCGGTAACTCTTGACTTTTTAATTTAACAAAACAATTATAAAGCATTAATCAATCAAAAAAACATTAAAAACAGAATATTAAATTAACACAAAAATCATTTAGAAGGGTATTAAGTCACACTCCAACATCCTTTGTTCATAATTAACGTCTGTAAGATCAAAGGACGCCGAAACGGTTAAAAGTAAACATTTGTACTGTAATCCCTTTGAGCTTACCGACTCACAATTAACGGTTGAAGGAAAAACGGGTTTAACCGTTTACGTAAAAGAGGGTTGTTTCTAGAGTTTGTTAATGTTTTTAGGGTTCTGTAACTAAAGTCAAATTCATTTATTGAAATTAGGCTTTTTAAATACTAGCGATCCGCTCCGGCTTCGCACGGGTCGGGATAACAGTATTTCCCCACTATTTAATGGATGTTATTATACTTATAAACCTGCCCCTTCAATCACTATATCTATTAAAAAAAACCGGCCAAGTGCGAGTCGGACTCGCTCACGAAGGGTTCCGTACCAGAGCAAAAATGAGCAAAAAAAAACACATTTGTTGTACGGGAGCCCCTCAAAATATTTATTGTATTCTAATTTTCTGTATTTGTTCTTATAGCGGCAACAGAAATACATCATGTGTGAAAATTTCAACTCTCTAACTATCACGGTTCATGAGATACAGCCTGGTGACAGAGGCGCGAAAACAATAGGGTCCTGTTTTACCCTTTGGGTGCGGAACCCTAAAAACGCTGATGGTAGTTTACTAATGTTCATTTACATCCTCTTCCAGTAAACTCAAAACCGCTGACCTTCGACGAGGTCTACAACCAGAGCTCTCCGACGAACTGCACGGTCTACTGCGGCGGTCTCACTACCGGCCTGACGGAGGAGCTCATGCAGAAGACCTTCCAACCGTTCGGGACTATCCAGGAGATACGCGTGTTCAAGGATAAGGGCTATGCTTTTATTAGGTTAGTCACCAATTGAACTGTTGACCAGCTTATTCTAGTTTTTGATTTCTGACACTTACGCGAATATTAGACACTTGAATAAAACAGCTTTTATTGGATAGATGTTGTAAAGGATCCGAAACGTCGGGCTTAAATAATATTAGTGTAACCGCGATAAAATCCGTAAAAGTAGTTTTATTTAAGCATCTATCATTTGAAAAGCAACTTAATATAAGGACACTTTTATAAAAATAACAGTTTTCATTGTAGAAACAAACTATGGGCACAACTTGATGTGAAAAATCTATGACGTTATAGTTCGCACTATCATACAAATTGCATAGAGAGTTACCGCTTTTGACAGTCAAATAAAAAAAATCTATTTAACTTATTCTAACTTATCGTTCATGCACTCTCTTCTTATCTCTCTTCTTCAATGCTGCACTCTAATCCCACACAAAACAGCCAAAAGCCAGGTCTAACTTCACTTTCCCCATTCCTATTACTAATATTCTCCACTTCTTCCTCAGATTCTCCACCAAGGAGTCGGCAACCCACGCGATCGTTGCTGTCCACAATACGGACGTGAACGGCCAGCCCGTCAAGTGTTCCTGGGGCAAGGAATCAGGGGATCCCAATAACGCACAGGCTCAAGGACAGGTTAGTAATATTTACTTTTTTTAGGGTCTAAATTTATTAAGTCGTGATGGCCTAGTGGGTAAAGGACCATCTCACAAGTATGAGGGCGCGGGTTCGATCCCAGGTCAGGCAAGTTGCAATGCAACTTTCTAAGTTTGTATGTACTTTCTAAGTATATCTTAGACATCATTGGCTGTGTTTCGGATGGCACGTTAAGCTGTAGGTCCCGGCTGTCATTGAACATCCTTGGTAGTCGTTACGGGTAGTCAGAAGCCAGTAAGTCTGACACCAGTCTAACCAGGGGTATCGGGTTGCCCGGGTAACTGGATTGAGGAGGTCAGATAGGCAGTCGCTTCTTGTAAAGCACTGGTACTCAGCTGAATCCGGTTAGACTAGAAGCCGACCCCAACATGATTGGGAAAAAAGGCTCGGAGGATGAGGGTCTAAATTTTTAGGGGTTTGGGCCCAAATGGCAAAACGGGACCCTATTACTTAGACTGCATTATACGTCTGACATTACTTGTATTTGAATAATGTCAAAATTCTATATCGACTTAGGAAACAGAAAGAACGGCCGTAAGCTGTACACATAGACATAATATTAGTAAACAGGACTGCGCACCTTTAGCCAAAAAACGAGCCGAGTGAAACAGTTAGTACCGAGGCCGTCTGTCCCTTTCTAATAGGGTGACTATGAGATTAAGCTAGGTGAGACAAATCCGAATTTGCTAAGATTATTAAACACAGATTGGTATTGAAATTTTAACTTACGCAGTTTGTGACCTTAAAATACTAATATAGGCTTTTAATAATTAGCGGGAATTAGCAGTATAAAAGCAGGGAGATTCGAAGTGAAGACTATTTTTTTTTGTATTTTTGCTTAACATATAGACTGCTGAGCCGTTTATGTCGCCTTTCTTCATTTTTTGGGAAGCTATAACAATAGTACAACAGTTTTAATATCCATCACCCATATTTTGACTCATTACAAGAATTCATGGGTACCCTAGTTGTTTGATTTACGAAAATGTTATTATTAGCTAACCTGTGGAACGATATATTGCAACCACCATAGGATTCAGGTTTACAAGTATAAACGCAACACTTTTTCACCATTTTAATAGTTTAAATTGATTTAATACAAAAAATATAAATAAAATTTTAAATGCTGATTACGCGCCAAAAATGTTCAGGGTTACCGCTAGAAAATAAAAAAAATAAAAATAAAAATTTATGTTGTTTATGTTTTAAGAATAAATACGAATAAATTAATGCGATTGTTATTAATTTGTTGACTTACAATTGTTAAAATAAGATAAAAATATAAGTGATTCAATTGTTTTTTTGGGAAGACAAAACTGTTGATCACAACATTTTTTTATGCTGGCAAGGTGTTAGAAAGCGACAAACGGCCTCCGTTCTAACTATCCCTCTCGGCTCGGATTTGCCTCTGTTTATTATGCAACCAATTTAGTACCTTATTGCGTTAGAACAGAGTTAATTTTCGTAAATATATATTTTGAGCGTGCGCAATCTTGTTTAGTATATTACATCTATGGCTGTACATGAGCCGTGATAGATTTAAAATCTGACAGAGGATGTTTTAGTGTTAGATAACAACGAAATACAAAAAAAAAAATATATTTTGAGCGTTCCCATGCGACAAACGTAATTTATTTCGCCGTTTTAACACAAAGGGTGTTAATACCTAAATGATACTCTAAAACGGACTCATACCTGGCCGGTTCTTTTATTACTATTTGGGTTTTCACGGTCTTCTGAAGTTCTGAAGCATGCATTAAAAATGCAAACTTCATAAGCAATATTATTTGACGAAAATTTCACGGAACAGTATTTCCATAAATTAATTCATGAAATAAATGATTACAACATAATTCAAATATGTATGGAGTATTCATTAATTATTCTCTTTCGTCTTCTTATAATTAGCATTTAAAACATACTCAATTAGACACTTTTGTCGACATTTATAATTATTTTAAGATAGCTGACGTTCTTATTGATTGGTTGTCATGGCAACCATATGTAGTTGTGATAAAGATTAGAAGAAACTTTATGTAGATTTCGCCAATTTTTCGTCACGGAATATTGCGTGTTTCTGCCAGAAACAATGTTTAGTTAGATACCGTAAGGGTTATTAGAGTTATTACTAACAAATGACTGGTCCGTCTGTCCATTTGTCCGTCTTTATATCACGAAACATGATGGCTAGACAGTTGAAATAAGCCCAACAGACAGAGTTATTTTCGCATTTATAATATTAGTAAGGGCATAGTTCACTCCATGTAACTTTGCAATCCTGAAATTAGCGATTGTAATCTTTGCGCATTATTGTCGAAAGGCTTTACTTGTCAGAAATTAGCTTCTAGTGTTTTCTCAGGAATAAAATCTAACATTTCATAACATTCTCCTCAGATCCCAACAGCCTACAGTCCTTTCGGCGCGACCTACACCGGGGGTGTTCCCCCAACCTCCTATTGGTACAACACCTACCCTCAACAGCTGGGGGGCTTCCTCCAAGGAGTCCAGGGGGTGCAAGGATACACGTACGCCGGTCAGGCCTTCGCTGGCTATCAGCAGCAGTATATGGGGTATGTACATAACAAACAACTTTATTAATATACTAGAGAAACCAAATATTACGAATGTAGACTTTTGTAACAAGTCGAAACACAGCTATGATACGATCTGGGGCCGCGGGATTATTCGCTCAAGCTACCGCGGCCCTGGTACATAAAGGGCTTAAGAAGGAACATGGTGGGTTTAGTCAGTAAGAGTCTGACACTCCCTCACGCTCACAGTGGGAGAGGCTCACATTTGATGATTTTACATAAAAAAGAAAAGCTATGATACGATGTTCCAGTCATATCATGAAGTTCCAGTTCATTTCTTCCGGCTCCATCATCAGATCAGTTCGACAGAACCATATTATTGTATTGTGTGCCTCGCTGGTCTAGCTACGGTAGGCACGGTTGCTGAGCATGAGGTCTTGGGTTCGATTCCCAGGTCGGGCCGATATGGCGTCTGGAAGTTGGTGTTTGATACACCCGTGCATCGGAGAGCACGTAAATGTCGGTTCTGCGCCTAATCTCTCTCCGGTCGCGTCGGATTGCCGTCCCTGACAACTATGACACTGATGGAATAGTGAGTGCACTTGTGACTGCGCAAATACTCGTGCACTATAATATGTCCTACGCCGCTAAGAACAGCCGCCGTGGCCTAAATCGGCCGTGGAGGCCATTATTATTATTAGTTACTAAAACCCTTGGTAACCAAAACTATACTAAAAATAACCCCCCTAGAGGGACTAAGTCCCATTACCATTATATAATTTCAGTAAGGAGTTCCAGTGGGCTAACACAACTGCATGTTCCAGTATGGGGGGTGTCCAGCTACCCTGGGCTCTAGGCGCGGGGGTCGGAGGCGTGGGTTCTGTGGGGGGGGTCGCTGCTATGTCTCAACCCCCTCAGGTGCTTCACTATCCGGTGCAGCATTTCCAAGTGCAGCCTGTGAGTGATAACTTGTATTTTTACCGACTTTTCAGAAAGTTTTGTTTATTTTTAACCGACTTTCTAAAAATGAGGTTCCCAATTGGGATGTTTGTGTTCTTTTAATTTATGATCGCGCATAATTCCGTTATTTTTAAAAACAACACTTCTCCATTTGTGCGTGAAAAAGTAACAAACATACACATTAACAAACTTTGACTTTCATTATATTACTTTGATAGGATATATAATAATTATTATTTATATTGTAATGCTAGCCGTTTTCCCGCGGTTGCACCCGCGTCCCGTGGTAACTACTGCCCGTACCGGGATAAAATATAGCCTATGTTACTCAGGTACAGTAGACTGCACATCAGTGGTAACTGTCATGCACCTTAACTCAATAGTAATAAGTACGATTTACCTATAAAACTGTTACCACTGACCTGAAGTTGACTGTACATTGTAGCTATCTGAAAAGATTGTTTACCTCTTTATAATATTTATTGTTATGTTTTCAGATTGGTGAAGACGAGTGGCTGGCTCCGAGCCTCCTGGTGTGAGGCAACCGCGCCCCCCCACTCGGCTCCTGTTGTTGTGTGCAAAAAGACTGGCTTACATTACTTTGAGTCTCTTTTGTTGAGTCTTTTACGTCGAAAGTCTACTTTTAAAAGTCTTTTTTGTAAAAGTCTGTTGTTTAAAGGCGAGTCTCTTTACAAAAGTCTCTTTTATTAAAGTCAGTTGTCTGAAAGCGTTGTGAGACTTTTTTAAATAGAGTTTTATTGAAAGGACTTTTTAGAAGGCTTTTTCTGTGTTATAATTTATATTGTAAAGTATTTTTGTGTATTTTTCTTTTTTGTAAAAGGCTTATAATAGTGAAGATTTTTGTTAATAATGTTTTGTTACCTCATTAATTTAAATTGTATTGACAGTGTTATGCTATGGAAACGATGTATTAAGTTGATTTTTCATTTTAAAAATAATATTTTAAATGTGTTGTGCCTATCTATTATTTGGAGTCTCTTTTCGTGAGTCTACTTTGTAAAATTACAAAATGTACGCTAGTATTTAAAATTATAAGTTTGCATTCGTTAAATCACAAATGTTTTTGTTAAAACTTTTTAAAGTTAACTTTAAAAAAAAAGTTGTGATTTTTTGTGAATTTGAAGTTTTAAAGCACGTTTTCGGAGCCATTAGAGTCTCTTGAAGAAATATGTATTATTTATTATTGTTACCAAATATCTAGTCAAAAAACAAAGATTTTTTGTTGTTTTCAGTTGAAGTTGAAAAAATAACTTGAAAAACAATGTTGTTTGTTGTACTTTATAGAAAAAAAAAATCATTTTTACGTTAATCTTTTCATGTATATTCTTGAAAAGACATTTGGCTGTCTTAAATAATTGTAAGTTATATTTTAAGAAATCTTGGACTTATAAAGCGCTGTAGCACATTTTTTTTGTATGTTTCAAACAAAAACATTCAAATTCTAGTCAATTACGGATTTTTTTACATTGTTTTTGTTTGTTTTGGGAAATAAAGAAAAAATATACAACAGGAGAGCGTTTGCGCAAAAAAAAAACGGATCACCACCAGTCATTGTGGGACGAAACTCAAGAAAAAAAAATGTTAAAAAATGTGAGTCAAAAATATCGAAAGATTATCTACTTATTGCTTCTTATGAGTGCAAGGTAAATGCGTATAAAACATACTTTTAGAAAATATATAGAAATTAAAAATAAGTCTCGAGTATAAGTCTAGAGTAAGATATTATCACCACGCGGGCCAAATCGGGGTTGCGAAGACAAATTAAGAAAAAAATGATCAAAAAAAAACTTTTTTTTACGGTGATCCATCTGTCAGTACATGTTTAAATAAGAAAAAAAATATTGAGTAAAAAAATTAGATTTTTGGAGATATGTTTAGTAGTAAAAATAGATTGAAACACCGGAGTGAGAAAAATTTTATAAAAAAAAACTTTTATATGAATATGCCGAGGACGCTAGGAATGATAGATTATGAATAGATAATGAACAAACTTTTTTGAGATGGGCTTGAAGAGATGTCGGCTTTATGACTTTTCCGAATCGAAGTCGGAAAACATTTTAAACGACGTTTTACGAAGTCGAAATTGTCGACTCATGTCTACGAGTAGAGCTTGATGCGAGTTGTATGTCGATTTCTCGACTCAAACTCTTGTTGTTGTGAAAGTCGAAGTATGAAGTCGTTCGACTCAAAAACGTCTTTAGACGAGGATAAACGGCAGTTTACTTATAATTAAAAACATCGAGAAATCTATTCTTTCTCTTATGCGCACACTTTCAGAGTTTCAATTAGTTTAGTGAAGGGAGTATACAAGTCGGAAAATGCGACTTATTCATGAATCGAAGTCGACTTTCAAAGTCGCCCATCTCTTAGTCATGAGTTTTTTTTCTTTCTGGAAAGCCATTGCCAAATTCAGAAATCCGTAAAATAAAAATACTGTTATAAAAAAAAGGTTGTGTCTAGTTAAAAGATACAAAACTGATCAGAAAAAAGGTAGAGAAAAAAAAATTAGATTTATTTATTAATATTAACTTATAAGTGAAAAGAAAAAAATATTTATTGCCTAGATCGTAAGTATAATACCCGTTTACTGTAGTTAGAGGAAATTATAACAGAAAAAAAAGTTCTTTTCACTCGAGTAAATAAAAATAAATGTTTGGGCGGCGCCGTGGCGCGCGATTTCGGCTACTTCTATTTTTTTTTTCTCGTTTTTCTTTTTCTGAGAGAGATTTTTCTCTATTTCCTTTGTGGTTTCCCTCGACGGAGGATAGTGTTTTTAAAAAAATACCAAAGCGCTGATAAGGGAACGTCTTTTTTGAAGCATTTTAGTCAACGGTACGCTTGTGCCGTGTGACGCGTCTTTGTAAAAAATCGTATTTTATACATTAATTATTAAATTAAAAAAACTATATTATATCTGTTTTGATGATTTTCTGTTACTTTTGTTCTGGTTGGTTAGTATTGAGAGGCTGGTTACGCGGTTTGAAGAACAAAAAGTTGACCTTGAATAATTCAAGGTCATCTAAGATGATATATCTTGTGACCTGGAGACTGGGACGTCTTTAAATGCCTTCGGAACTGTATATAAATCTGTGTTTAAACCGTGAAAAGGAGAGAAAATATATAATAAGTGATAAATATACTAAAATGAAAGTAACAGAAATCCATTGAAACATTTAGGTTGGACTGTTAGATTTTTTATTTTGAAAATTTAGCTGTTTTTTATTTATATCTTCAGCGTAGTAAAAATTTGGCAGACATATCGCTAGAATCTTATAAATAAGATATTATAATATATTACTATATTACTAAACTATTCTACATATATAGTTTATTTCATGACTTGAAGAGTTTTCACACTTATTCTCTAACTGTCAGCCTTTTTATATATCTATTTATATGTTTATTTAATCTGTTATATGTATTTATTTATCTGTGCTGTCTCGTGTTAGCCAGGAACTTTTCTCCAACGAAAATGAGAGCTTTGCTCTACAATTTTAGCCTTAGCCTCAATCAGGCTAAATGTCCTTAGATATACATACGCTATATGTATAATTCAACACCAATATATAAAATGTCCCCTAAATTAGGAACTTGTGTGTTTAATGTAAGAAAAGAAAAAAAACTGTCTCCTTCGCACTTGATTTTCTGGATATATATATCCGAATGTGTTAGTAAGTAAATTCGCATAAAAACGTAGTTGTAATCAATATTTAAGTGATTAATAATGGATTATTAATTTCTCGTAATTAAAGCTTACTGAAACAGTAAAAAAGGCAAGAAAATGTGTACGTTTTTTGATTATCCATATCGGTTTTTGGAGATCAAAAAACGTGTGTGTTTAGACAACATTGACAGAGCGAATTATTTTTCGTCTAGTCGGTAAAAGGTTGTAATGTAGGATTTTAGCTTGTTTATCTTGGGACATCTTCAAAAAGTAATGATGTCAATAAAGTAGACAACTGAATAAATCATCAACAGTTTTGAACATATCTTGAAATAAAAACTGAACGCAAGATATATATTCGACGTATATATTATTACAATATATATTACTGCAGGCGAATGTTTTGTCAGAATGCAAAAATAAATATATAAGAAGTAAATTAGTTTTTAGAAGTATTCATGCGTATTGAATATTATATACCCAGTTAGGCTTAGGGTGGTTTTGACAGAAGTCGGACACCAAAAAATGTATTTAGATTAAGTGTGAAAAATCTTTGGGAAGGAGAAAAATGTTGTTGCGTCAATTTGGGCATTCAGTCAATCGTGGAAGGTAGCGGCGTATTTTGGGTATATTAAAATGGATAAATATATAAAACGATAAAATATTTTCATCCAGATTCGTTGAATGTGTTTAAAGATGTATTATTTCTTATTTTTATTTTATTTTTTTGATAAATAATTGATTATTTCAGATGTTCTTGAAACAGAATTGTGTGTACAATAATATTGGGCACATATTTAAGTATTGTATCCTTTTTTATATACCCAATTTACACCCCCTGAGGTTCAACCTCTAAATATCACAAAATATAATGTTAGCTAGTCAAATTTAGAATATAGATACCATATAATATGCTAGAACAATCGTATATGCCTAAGTGCTTGTAGTTTTATGTAACCCACATTTAAAGTTTGCCGATCGAGAACCGGTCGTTGCCTTTTCTGAACTACTTCCTTCTCATATATGATAATCATATTATAAAAATTAACATTAAGGCTTGCTCTATATATAAGTTATTTAGATAGGTAAAAAATGCAAAATATATAACTATTGATAACAAAAAAAAAACAAAAATGTAAGTTAGATAGGATGTTGCAATTAATTTTTGGGTTTCGTGTATTTTTTTTCGGTTTGACCTTTGAGTTTGACCTTGAATAAGTATGGTAAGTTCCCAAAACACCAAGTAATATAATCCTTGTTATATATAAAGTAGAATTGGATATATATGTATGTCTACTATAATGTATAGTATTTCGGACTTTGATAACTGACTAGGATGCCTTATTTTTCTTTGATTTTCGTTTTTAGTCACAATTCATTGAAGATGGTGTGTTTATTTTTCTTTAAACCTTTATTTTTTTGTTTTTTATTCAAATTTTAAATTGACCTGATTTTAATTTGAATATATTTGTTTTAAAATGTAACTATAATACGAAATATTTATATAATGGTTTGCTGTTTTTAGTATTTTTAAAGAAAAATCAGACACATCATCGTCAAACGAGGCGAGTGCCAAAAAAAGGTTTTTTACACATTTATTTAGACTTTTTTTATTTTTTTGTTTTTCTCTTTTCGCATTATAACATCCGTCTATTTCAAATAAATTATAACACCAAGAATTCAGACTAAATGTTATCCTCTAAGCGCGTTTCTAAAAACGTTTTTCTTAAAATTTTAAAATGTATTTAAAATTTTATATGACAAATATTGTTTTCTCCGGGGTTCAATTAAAAATAATAATAATCGAAAATACATATCTTGGTACGACTAACTTAGCTACGCTAATAAATAAAACTAGATTTTATTTCGATTGTTTTTGTAATGATGTAGATTTTTTTCTGTTTTTTTATTTTTTTATTAAATAAAGATACAAAGTATCTGAATCGCAATACGATATTTGTGTATAAAATTAAAATACATGTAAAACTATAAGAAAAAATATAGAATAGACATGAATTAATGTAACTCAATGTTTTTCCGTTCTTACGTCCTTTAGTGTGCGTGCAAGTCATTGCAAAAATATTTAAGAGAAAAAAATGTTTGTAATGGACAAACTAAGAAACTACTGCACCGATTTCAAAAATTCTTTCACTGTTGGAAAGCTGCACTCTTCTCGAGTAAAATATTTTATCCAAGTACAGGCAGTAGTTCTCAAGGGACGCGGGTGAAGCCTCGGGAAAACGGTTAGTATAAAATAAAAATGGCGATGCGTAGTTTTTCGAAAGCTAAAACTAAAGAAGTGAGAAACACGTTGTATTAGAATTAAGACATTATTTAGGAACGCTTTCGAAATCCTACTATCGTACCATTCGTTTCAACGTGTTTATAAGGAGCGACTAACTTTGACACACTGCAAACTTTTAGTCGGCCGATAGTTTAATTGGGCTCGTAAATCAGTATGAAGATGAATGGTAGCACGCACATTACAAAGACCAGGTATTTAGCCGGCATCAGACCGATTGAAAACTTTGATTGGAATCAAGAGAATCTCAAAAAAAAATGCCAAACGTCGGGTCAACTGTCGACCGACTTTAGTCTTTAGTCTGCAGTGTACGTTGAAAACGTAATTTTAAATAGTTTTTGCAATTTCTACATGCACACACGTAGTGGTTTTTATTTTAATTTCATAGAATGAGCTAGAATTTTGATGTTTTATAGTAAATGTCCCAGAAAAGGCTAGAATTTGTGTTCAACACACAAATCGGCTGATGACATGAAAATATAATGATATACATATTTTTTGAAATGTATAAATAAATAAAAATCTATGATCTGTCCCTTTATTTGTCTTTCGGATTGAGCCAGCAAAAAAAACATGAAAATTTTAACAGCTAACCGGGTACAAAAGTTCTAATATGACAGCTGTCAAACCGGATTCAGTCAGTTGTGATTTTAAATATGGTAAAATCGCTAGTCGTATTTTTATTAGGAGAAAAGTAAGACTTAAATGGCCTTACTACAAAAACTTTAACCCCTGTTTTACACTTGTCTAATAAAATTTTGGCTGCAAAATGAACCGTATGTCAACGTCATAATTTGACATTTTTTTAGACAAGGCATAAACTGACGTTTAAAAGTTTTTGTGGTAAGACGGAAAGACTCTAGTGCCCATTTTCACCAACAATCTCTTAATCTAAGTGCCACTTAGAATAAGGGCTCTCCCAATTTTGACATAAATAACTATGGATAAGGGATACCTAAACTTTGGTGAAAACGAAATTCTTATTAAGTGTTCCGTAAATGCTCTTAGGGGATCCCTTAATTTAGGTATTTGTTGGTGAAAATGGGCATAGGTCTTTAAAAGCACAAAGGTTATGGCCATCAAGCGATTGAAAAGTTGGTATCTTGTGGATTTTAATATTTTTTGTTCAAGCAATGTAACTAATCCTGACTTGGATCGTTTTGGCTACCGAGTATGTCTCTAAACTAAATAACAGCATACACAGAATTACAATACCTACCGTGGAATAAGTAATAAATTTTTAATACCAATAAAATTTTGCAACCAATTTTCACAAAAAATGACCTTGGATAAAAAATATCTAATCTACTAAAAAAATTACATTAGGGAAAGTGTTTTTATCATTGACCGAACCTAACCTTATAACAGCCGCTGTGGCCGAAAATAGGTAAGATGGTAGAAGTCGGTCCTGCTTATGATCTCTCTCCGGTGGTGTCCGATTGTCGTCCCATCGCGCTATGAGAGTGAAGGAATAGTGAGCGCACCTGTGTCCAAGCAAATGCTCGTGCACTATAATATGTCCTGCGCAGCTGACTGATATATGAGAACAGCCGCCGTGACCGACGATCGGCTGGGAGCGAACTTTTTGCTGGCTCGAGCCATTTTGTGTAGATTTGTGTCCGTACTCGTGATCGGTGTCGTAGCGATTTATTTTTAAAAATCCTGATTAGCAATATATGTTATAATAATAGTTTTTGTGGCAAAAATCGAAGTTGTAAGTCGATAAAAAAGTTGATTTTTTTTTTCAATTTTTTTGTAAAAAAATATTTTTCTGTATTTTTTTTTTTATTATTTTTTTGTTATTGGTTAAAACGTATATTTTATAAATGTACGGTAGGTTTTGCTAATATCCTTTTTTAATGTATTTTTTTGTTAGTGACAGTAATTTTAGACGTTTGTTACGTACTTATAAGCAATGAAAACTCTTCGATTTTTGCCAACAAAATATTAAAAATAATTAAAAAACACAGCAATAATGACGCAATAGGTGTTTAAAGTAGATTTTTTATTTTTCGTACCGCTAGTTACAACTTCTTAATACTATGATTTCAGTCTCTTCAAAATTCAGTTATGGGTAATTAAAAAAATAACTATTTTAAAAAATCTTTAAAAAAAGGTTATATAGCACTCTTTTTTTGTTTACCCCCTTATTTCTACCGTCCATGGGTGTTGTAGTAGAAATAGATATTATTTTCAGAGCTCAAAAAAAGATTCTTTTTGCAAAAGAAAAAAAAATGTTTTCAAAACGCACACTTTTGAAATTTTTGGTAGTGACATGAGATTGAGCTTTTTTTTCGGATTTTTTTCGAATTTTTTCTAAAAAAAATTGTGATGTTTCGAACTTAAAAACGACCAGAACAAGTTAGTGATTTTAATCTTCCCTACATCTTTCATCTTTTATCTAATATTTATAATCATTAATGTGATGTTAAGATCTTACTATATATAATCATACTGTAATGACACAGAAAACATGTAATTTTTGATCGAAAAACCATCAACCAACGTTTGAAGACGCGGCTTACTTACTACTTAGAGTCGCAAGTGATTTACCTCTACAAAAAAAATCGTGTTAAAAACGAGCAAGTTTGTTTAATTAAACCTAACACTCTAAGCAACTAGCTAAGCGCCAATCGCGCAATACGGTCTCGACAGTAGGTACATTTAGGGAAGATCCATATCTGACGAAACATGCGTCGCGTATTACCGATCTCGTAACGCCAAAACAGGCAAACAGACGATAAAACATTCAATCATTCACAGCCAACCGATGATGCGTTAGTGCGTCGATCATACATTTATGTACGCTCGACGATTTTCCTGTCAGATATGAACCAACCCTTAAGAACGCTATTGGCTATGTGACTCGGTAAACTCTAACTAAGCAAGCCTGACTCTGCGGACGTGGACTAAAAAAATACCTAAAAAAGGGTAAAAAAGGAAAAAATCAAACTGTCTGCAACTCAAAAATATAGTGATTCGATCAAAAAATGCCTCCGTGTCTATAAGTTAGTTATTTTTTATACCCCCCTGATATAATTTTAATGATTTCGCTTAGAATAAGAACTAGGTGAGATATTGTAGTTTCTAAGTAGATGTAAGTTAAGTTAAGGCGAAAGCTTGTTATGTTAAACGACATTAAGTTTAAAACTATCTTTATGTTATACTATTGACGTTATTGCAGTATTCTGTGGAAATATTTTTTTCTATTTTTCGACTTTTGTCGGTCAATTTTGACTGGCTGGTTGTCATTAAAAACAGCATATGTTTTCAACTGGTCAATGTTCATTACCCGACGGAAAAGAAAGGCTATGTTTTATGACCTTATTTTACACAATTATTAACTTAAACCGCTCTACAGCTTGACACATGACAGTATACAGTATTTTAAATGATCTGCGATTGTAACAATTACACAAAATTCTACTAAGCAATAGGGATTAAAATCTAATATAATGTGCAAGGTTGAAAAGAGTAACAAAAGGCACATTTAAATCGCAAAAAGTGTGTTTGAAATAACCATTTAGTAGTTTTTTTTTTTGGAAATACGCCTACCTCTGTAATTCTTAGGTACTTGTTTAGAGTCCAATTTGACATCAACAATTGAAAAAGGTATCCGTCACTAAACAACTGACATTGAAAGCTACACACTACAAACCTTTGTATGGGGAGTCAAAAAAAATATTTTACACAAGTTTGAACCCGAGCGGCACATCGTTTACCGAAACTGCATATCTACCACGCTCAGGCTCTATTCTAATAGCGCAATATAAAAGAGTGCCACACCGTTAAAAAGTCAGTTGGTATGTCACAAAAAACAGTTCTCTTTTTTTACTAGGTATTCACAAAAACAACACGTCATAATGTGTCAGTTGGTATGTCACAAAAAAACACTTCTCTTTTTTGACGTCTCAAAAAAATATATTTCCACACTATATTGTCGAAATGAAATGTGAAAAAAAACTGTTATTTTTCATGGTGTACTCGTGAGGATCGATGATATATATATTATGGTAAGTTAACTCGATATACTATGTACCTACTTAGCAACAACATATGACGTAGAATTAAAGTTAATATATTATGATGCGGGATATATTAAATAACAATAACGACATTTGCGTTTCATTTTTTTATCCTTTTTCAATGCCCAAAAGGTGTATCCTTTTTTTCTGTGTTTGTTTTAGGGTTCCTTACCCAAAGGGTAAAACGAGACCCTATTGTTTTCGCTCCTCTGTCCGTCCATTCGTCTGTCACCAGGCTGTATCTCATGAACCGTGATAGTTAGAGAGCTGAAATTTTCACAGATGATGTATTTTTGTTGCCGCTATAACAACAAATACTGAAAACTAGAATTAAATAAATATTTTGGGGGGCTCCCCTACAATAAACGTGATTTTTTTGTTCGTTTTATAAATAATGGTACGGAATCCTTTGTGCGCGATTCCGACTTTCACTTGACTGGTTTTTTGAGTCTGTCCTGAAACTAAGTAAAACCACTCGAACCTTCTTATTATTTTGAACCCTTTGTCCTCAGCGATTACTTTTAAAATATCCAAAGTGCCTCTCTCTAAACGAAGGAGTAAACATTTACCAGCACCACCCCATACTGAAAAACAATAGGTTAAAATGGAATGAGCAATTGCAAAGTAGACAGAGTGCTGATTCCGAGTTTTGACAGCTTTCGCAACTCGATACGTAATTATAAGTCTATTGAAATAAAGAGTCGTATGCTACGTCACATTATTTAGGTATTACTTCTTCTTTCATTTTGCCGGTTAATAATGATTACACTCGCAAAAGTGAGCTCAAGTGTAATACGACCAAGTACTGATGACAGTCTTTATTAAATACACAATTCTAAGATAAGTGCTACGTGATTCAATGGTATGATAATCTTCGCATCGAAAAAATTAACTTGTAAAACTCGCACTAGGCACTCGGATAATGACGTTTACTATTTCGCAAGTGAGCGCGTTTATAACACAACCAAGTGCCGATGACGGCCTTTATTAAATAGACAGTTCTAAAAGTAATGGTACGTAATTAAGTTGTATGATAATTAACGCATCGAGAAAGTTAACTTGCAAAACTCGCACTAGGCACTCAGTTCTCAGAGTGAAAGTGTTGGCAGAGGATTGTAGGTTTTCGAAAACAAAAATTTTACTTTCTCACTCTGGTAACGAGCGAATTATGTGCTCACTCCATTTCAAGGCACTGTCCACCCAGAGTGAGTCCCAGATACTACTGGCCTCGGACTAAAGATCATAATTAATATAACTTACGGCACCGAAACGTGGTCTCTCACTATCGGCCTCATAGCAAAGTTCAAAGTCGCTCAATGAACTATGGAGAGGGCTATGCTCGGTGTTTCTCTACGTGATCGAATCCGAAATGAGGAGATCCGTAGACAATCCAAAGTCACCGATATAGCCCACCGGATTAGCAAGTTGAAGTGGCAATGGGCAGGCCATATTGCTCGCAGAGCGGATGGCCGATGGGGTCGAAAAGTGCTGTTTTTAACCCCCGACGCAAAAACGACGGGGTGTTATAAGTTTGACGTGTCTGTGTGTGTGTGTGTGTATGTGGCATCGTAGCTCCCAAACGGATGATCCGATTGTAATGCGGTTTTTTTTGTTTGAAAGGAATGTCATTCGGGAGTATTCTTAGCTAGTTCTTAGTTTGGTGGAAATCGGTTCAGGTCTTCAAGGTCATCAGCTCGTTTGATAGGTGTGATAGGAATGTTACACGCTCAGTTTACTTGCAAGCATATGTGGGATCTGAAATTTGAAACACCAATGTCTTCTGGAACCGCTGAGCTGGTCTGCTGTTAGGGCACGGAGATAGGAGACGTAACCCTGAACTGCCTTTTAGTAAACGCATCGAGTTTGGGCTCGTTGAATTTGTCTTGACTAGTTCTCTTCATGATTGTAATTGATGAAACCCTGGAATGCCGGAATGAAACGGATAAACCGATTTATATTTTGCTGAAAATCTAGAATGACCAAAAGTTAATCTTTATTGATTCTTAATCTGTGCAATTCTCCCAGAGCCAGTTTGTCATGAGGATTGTTAAACGGCTTCCTTTGGCCGTGATCGCATATAGCGACCCCATCTTAAAATAAAAGAAATTAAATGAAGGAAGGAAAAATTAAGGAGCTCCTTCAAAAAGCATGAAATAAAATTAAATTATAAATTTAAAAAAAACCCCGACCCAAAAAAAGGACGCAATTAAACCCTATAAAAAGCAAAAAATAACTTTAAACACTACGTAAGTACCAACTAA
This sequence comes from Helicoverpa zea, assembly GCF_022581195.2. NCBI lineage: Eukaryota > Metazoa > Arthropoda > Insecta > Lepidoptera > Noctuidae > Helicoverpa > Helicoverpa zea. The sequence continues at coordinate 4,842,933 of NC_061481.1, read as the reverse complement.
AGCATGTCAGACTAAACAAAATTTTGACGTGTCGGGGGACCGCTTTTTACCTTTAAAAATACTTACATAAATCAAATGATACCTACCTAATTACAACACTCGTATAAAAAACACGTATCTAAACACAATTATATACAAAGTTATAAGTAGTATATATAATGTAGTAGTATATAATTACTTCTAACGTGAGGCTAATAAATTAGAGCGGTCCCCCGACACGTTAAAATTTTGTTTAGTCTGACATGCTTAAGTTGGTACTTACGTAGTGTTTAAAGTTATTTTTTGCTTTTTATAGGGTTTAATTGCGTACTTTTTTTACCCTTTGGGTACGGAACCATAAAAACTAAAGAAAAATATAAAATAAAACCACTTTTTAAATAGCAAATATAAAGCTGTTTATTTAGCTTACAAAATATAATATTACAATATTTATTTACATTTTGACTTCATTCAAAATAGAGATTAAATAATATTTTTTACACATTTATACAAAACATTGCCCACTTTTAGCTAATATGATGATGTCCTAGCCGATTATCGGCCAAGGCGGCTATTCTCATATAAGGAGATCAGTCAGCTGCGCAGGACATATTATAGTGCACGCACATTTGCTTGGACACAGGTGCACTCACTATTCCTTCACTCTCATAGCGCGATGGGACGGCAATCCGACACCACCGGAGAGATCACAAGCAGGACTGACTTTTACGTTCTAATATGCGATAGAAACATGAAAAAGATTGTAGACCTTACAATACAGATTCAGCTGTTTCAATATTAACTAGTAATCATACAAACACACACTTTGCAAATAATTTTGTGACAATATCCGAAACAGCTGAACTGATTTTTCTGATCCATTTTCCAGAACCTACCTTATTTATTTGATAAAGTTATACATTTAAATAAGTTAAAGCCTTCTAAATAATTGGCGGATTAATTAAGAAACATTTTTTAATAAAATAATAATAATTACAAGCATTTTTTATTTCGTTCCGTTTCACTTACATAGACATAGGATTTTTTTATAATTATAAGAGCTACATAATTTAGTACATCAACTTAAATATTTTTGAAAATAAATAATAATAAAAAGTTGCCTTATTTATTAGGAAACACAAATACATAATTCTTTGAACTTATAAATAAGAATTTTGGCTAAAATTTCGATATGATAAAACAATAAAAATACCATTTTTTCTCATCAATCACAAAAAAATGAGGAACTAAAGCTTTCAAATCAATCACAATAATATTTTTTTTTTTTCAAATCAGTGACAATAATTACTTAATTCACATTTACAACAAAAGATACTGACTTCACTGACCCTTGGTGCTGTTTGTCACACCGCATGTATCTCCTGGTGTACTCGCTCTATAATTTTGGTGAAATATCGCTATAAAATAATATAAATATACAAATAATATCTGCCTTTTACCCGAAAGCAACAAATATTAATTTTAAATGTACATAAAAATACCTGCAACTGGCTCATTTATACGTAAATAATTTAAAAAGTTAACTTAAATAGATTAGCAACACCAACGCCTAATTTAAAGCCGACCTGACTTCTGGTCTTTTTGTTCTACTACACTCATGATGATGTTTATACAACTTTGAAACCCTTATTTTCTCTTAAAAATCATCGTTTATAATCATCTTACATGTTAATCCTGCACAGTAGACCATGGTCTTTTAGGTATACTCATTTAAAAACCAGTATTTTGAGTATTACTGGATAAGGAAAGTTTGTTTTTGTTATTTATCTGCGTTTATGAACCCGGTCTTTTCAGTCTACTCGACATACAAACCGTTCTTTTAATTTGCATTAAAAAAGTCTGGTTTTGTTTTTTTATAGATTTATCGTATCCGGTCTTCTCGGTCTACTCGGTCTTTTCAGCAGAAGCAATAGTCTTTACTCTTCGCTTTGTAAGCTGCCTCGTCTTTTTGTAGCTGCACTCTCATATCTTCGACGTTTTTCATCAGTTGAGCATCCGCTGCGCAATCATCCACTATTTTTTGAAATAGTTCATCTGAAAATTAAATTTAAAAAAAATTGTAATAATGACAAGTCGTGGTGGCCTAGTGGGTAAAGAATCAACCTCTCAAGTATGGGTGTGTTCGATTCCAGGTCAGGATCAATGCAACTATACTAAGTTTTTATGTACTTTCTAAGTATATATTTTACACCAATGACCGTGTTTCGAAAGGCACGTTAAACTGTAATCCCCGGCTGTCATTTTACACCCTTGGCAGTCGTTGCGGGTAGTCAGAAGCCAGACAGTCTGCCACCTGTCTTACCATCGGGCTACCCAGGTAATTGGGTTGAGGAGATCAGATAGGCAGTCGCTTCAAGTGGCACACTGGTACTCAGCTGCATCCAACTAGACTGGAAGCCGACCTCAACATAGTTGGGAAAAAGACTAGGCAGATGATGATGGTCTACTCACCAACATTTTCAGCAGTTTTACTCGATGTGAAGAAATGGCCACATAGACCTTGTGAGTATGTGGCTACTATGTCTTCTGGTACCTCTCTGGTCACGAAGCCACCGTCTAAAAGATCCTTTTTGGTACCACATAGATATACTTTGCAGTTCTGAAAGATTGTAGAGGAAATAATATTTATTTATTTATTTTATTTTATTTTATTTATTTATAGTTAATTAAAACGGTGCAACACCAATTACAATAATTAACATGGAAACATTAAATCAAAACAAAACAAAAGTAAAAACATATTATAGTCGACAGCATTTCAATGATTATCTAACTAACAAGGAACAGTGGACGCTCTTGCATACTTTCTCTCACAGAACCCCAAACACACACGCATCACTTTACTCCACTCATCCACAAACACATCAAATTCAGGGTTGGCAGTCAGAAGGGCGTTGAGCGTCTTAAGAGTACGACATATAGGAGATTCAGCTCTGGCGACTGTTTTGCATGTCGGTGGGGCGAAGAGATTGTGCCTGCAGCTCTGACGGCGACCGATGTATTTGTCGGGGGTGAATAGGCGGCAGAAAAGGCTGTGGAGCTCTGGGCAGTCGATTTGGCCCCGTAAGGTTTTACAAGCTACCATGAGCTGATCAAAGCCTCGTCTTACCTCCAAGGAGTTAAAGCCTAACATCCCTAGCAGATAGTTGGGTACATGAAGGGAAAAAAGATGTATAACCTTTTGAAAAAGTACCTCAGAAAGGTTTTTTGCACCTTTTCGATCATGAGTATACAATATACTTAATATGTATGAATGTAAAAGTATATCTTAGACACCAATGACTGTGTTTCGGATGGCACGTTAAACTGTAGGTCCAGGCTGTCATTGAACATCCTTGGCAGTCGGATAGTCAAAAGCCAGTAAGTTTGACGCCAGTCTAACCAAGGGGTATCGGGTTGCCCGGGTAACTGGGTTGAGGAGGTTAGATAGGCAGTCGCTCCTTGTGGCACACTGGTACTCAGCTGCATCCGGTTAGACTGGAAGCCGACCTCAACATGGTTGGGAAAAGCACGGGAGATGATGATGATAATTTTTAAGGGAAAATAGACGACCTAATTGAGATGAAAATAATGAAATGATATGATTTATTTATTCAGGCCCCCGCATTATAATGACGTCATAGTTATATGACAGGATATATCACAGCATTATATATCAGCGTTTGAAACTTCGCACACTTGTTAAATCCTTCGAATCTGGAAGAATCATAAGTGTGGTAGAAGACGAAATCTTAGGACGTCATCATCCGGCTACTGAGAGTTGTGTATGATAGATGTTAATGAAATAAGAGACTCGTAAACTATGTCTTACGTAGTGTTAGCGTATATCATTACGGCTGTCAATCACCATAATTTGGCCGTCGAAGCTACAAAAGGCAACCGAAAAAGGGACCCATCGTTCGTCTATTTGCCTTTGGAAAAAAATATAACACTTTTGCAATTTTTTTCTGAACTTAGAAATGAAAATATAAATTAATTTGTAATTATACTGACCTCCTCAACTCCTCTTAACTCTTGTAGCCAGTGCCTCAATCTATTCCAGGACGCTATAGAGGAAGGCTCATAGCATATGATAGCCGCGTGTGCCCCTCTGTAGTATATCTTTGTCATTGCTTCATATCTGTAACATAAAAATATACTGTAGGTGATAATAATACGTCCAAGGCCGACGTGGGTCATGGCGGCTATTCTCATACAAGGAGATCAGTCAGCTGCGAAGGACTTATCATAGTGCACAAGCATTTGTTTGGACCCAGGTGCACTCACTATTCCTTCAATCTCATAGCGCGTTGAGACCGCAATCCGACACGACCGGAGCGAAATCACTAGCAGGACCGACATTTACGAGCTCTTCCAGACTTCCAGGCTTTGGCAAAATTCAGAGTCAACAAGTCAGAGTTGTTTACCAAGATGAGGCCAGTTTTTCAAAGTAGATATTCAAGGTAAACTATTTTCTTACCTTTCGCTGCCCGCTGTGTCCCAAATACCAACATTGAAGCTCTTCCCATTAGATTCCATTGTTTTCGCGCAGAACGCCGCGCCGACCGTCTGAAAATGGCCAAAAGAAAAGCTGTTTATGATGAACGCACATCGCAGAACCGAACCCGCCGAACAAATGGAATTCAAGGCAGATTCAGATTTATTACATAGGGAGAGTACATGACTGAGTAAATAGGAGTAATACATAGGGGGAGTATATGGAGAGACTACATAAGGAAGATCATAAGGTACAGACGCCAGCATTTCAAGCTACCCGACTCTGTCAAATATTACCAATGGAACATTAATCTTCCACTATTGTGATAAGGTTGATAATGTATTGGAGGAAGACAGATTAAGGCAGGTTGATGTGCATCTGTATATAAAAAAACCGGCCAAGTGCGAGTCGGACTCGCACTCTATTTCCATCCATACTAATATATTTATACAACATGTAACGTAATTAACGCACACCCTCAAACACGCCAATTAGAATATTTTGTTAGAATCATAATACATACACTGAATTTTTAATTTAAAATGTATATGCATTGTTATTTACTAAATTAGTTATACCAATTCTTGGAGAACTTTTTGGTCATACTACTACGCACGCAAATATCGCGCCGCGCGCCGCTCGACTCGACACGACATAACGAAACTACGGAAAAAGCCGACAATTCACGAAGTCTTATTACTTTGAGTTACGGTCTATTTGAATTTGTTTTGACTGTACAGGGTTAATATGACAATAATTTCCGTAGTTTTAATTATTTTTGGGATAAAAAATTACCTATATTAAAAATGATCTAAATCGATTCAGTAAACGATTCTGAATAAACTAATTTCAGGATGTGCGTTAATTAAGTTACATGTTGTATATATTTATCGAAATCGAGCAAAAAAATCACGTTTGTTGTCCCCCAAAATATTAATTTGATTCTAGTTTTCAGTATTAGTAGTTATAGCGGCAACAGAAATACATCATCTGTGAAAACTTTTACCTATCACGGTTCATGAGATACAGCCTGGTGACAGACGGACGGACGGACAGAGGATCGAAAACAATAGGGTCCCGTTTTACCCTTTGGGTACGGAACCCTAAAAATTCTCTTTAAAGTCCCCTCTATACTCTCCCTAACAGTCAAAGCCAGTTTTTCATTTCATACAGGCCTATAGCAGCTCTTTTGAAACATCAAGCTAGTTGCACGGTTCTAAAGAGCGAGTCTCGTTGAGAAGAACCGTCAAGAAACTCCATAGACACTCTTTTCAGTAATAACAATACTACTAGACCGACAAGGCAGTTGAACTCAACCTATTTATGTATGTCTAATTGTCAGGACAGTTAATAATGTCTGGACAATAAATAAATGATATAAACAAGCTTGCTGATTTCCCGCGGTTTCACCCACATCCCATAGGAACTACTGCCCTTACCAGGATAAAATATAGCCTATGTTACTCAAAAAGAGTGTAGCTTCCCAACAGTGAAAGTATTTTTCAAATCAGTTCAGCAGTTTCGGAGCCTTCTTGATACAAACAAAAAATATTTCCTCTTTATTCTGTTAGTATAGATAAATAATGTATTTTCAACAAGTCAATATGTGCCGCTTATCAGAAACTGTGAAGGACATTATACCTATTTATCTCGGAGCTAAAATTTGCTCATAATATTGCTCTGGATGCTCTTAAATAGTTTGTATAAATTTGTTACTACAATAGGCATATAGCACTAGATATTTTCTGCAAGTCCATCTGCATCTTTTCTATGTTTAGACAATAGTAATAAATTATGCTAATTTTGCACTAACACTATGTGTATACCTTCAGAAAGATATATATGTTACGGGTAATGCTAGAAGGTGGAGTAAACCTAGGTTTACCCGGGTTGACTTAGTATTACCCAAGCTTCTTGGGTAAAGTCCGAATAATAAGTAAAATAAATTTTAATTCGGGGTTTACCCATGCTCACCTAGGTCTACCCAACTCTGACTGGGTAATGTTAGGTGTTGCGTAATTTTCGAGCCCGTGGCGTAATTCTAGGATGAATGTGGTACTGTTGAGGAAATGTTCTCTAGTGTGTCATGATAAACTGATTGATATTGAAAATATATCACCAGAAAAAAAAGCTTACGAGAGGTTGCAAATAAACAGTCGCTTTCAGGAGGCCAGGGTTATAAAAGGTGTAATTGCAAAACATAATGTGCCACAAAGAAGTGTTCATGCAAAGCTGCAGGAAAATTGTGAAATTCTAAATGTCACAGCAGTTTACCTTGCTCAAATAAATAATTTCAATTTGAACAACAACAACCGTTATTAGTTTTTTTCTATTAAATCTATTAAGTTTATGCTCTTCAAGCAATTACGATCGCCTTTGTATGTTTTTTAAATAATATATGTGTGAAATGACCTTGGATTTTCATTTAACTAATTAATTAGACAAATTTTTAACATTACCCAGTCAGAGTTGGGTAGACCTAGGTGAGCATGGGTAAATCCCGAATTAATATTTATTTTACTTATTATTCGGACTTTACCCAAGAAGCTTGGGTAATACTAAGTCAATCCGGGTAAACCTAGGTTTACTCCACCTTCTAGCATTACCCGTAACATATATATTTATGGAGACTTTTGACTATATACTAATCTATATTAAATTCATGTTATATAGAGGAAACTTTGTTTTCTTGCTTGTTTCCATAAAGTATCAAAAACTTGAAACTACTGAACAAATTTGAAAAATTCTTTCACTATTAAGAAGCTACACTATCACCCAGTGACATAGGCTATATTTTGTATGAGTATGGGAAGAAGTTCCCATGGATGGGACCTAGCTATCATCCTCCGAACCTTTTGTCCCAACTATATTGGGGTCGGCTTCCAGTCTAACCGGATGTAGCTGAGTACCAGTGCTTTACAAGGAGCGACTGCCGTATCTGACCCCCTCAACACAGTTATCTAGGCAACACAATACCCCTTGGTTAGACTGGTGCCTGGTGGGATGGGACCTTGCTAATCTTATGCTAATTGTAAACAAAACTATTAACAAATTGTGTTAATTTAGCACCTAGCTTTCCAAGGTTTTACCTTCAGAATAATTATTTACAAACCTTGGTCAGTGGGTTGTCTTAGTGAACCTTTCTAATTTAACATTTTTTGAAATACTAACCCCCTTACTTATAAAAATCTCTAATCACCTTCTAAGCAACATTTTAATTAATCACTACTTAGTCTTAAGTAGTGATTAAATGTTAGTTAAGACATGCTTAAGCAACGTTTATAAGTAAGGCTGTAAGTGTTTATTTTTATTCTAGTTTTCTGAACACACTTATTCTGTTTGAAAAATTAAGGACTTTTGAAAAAAGAATATACTCTACACAAAAGAGAATAGACTATATAAATAGCATTGTTATGAAATAATTTTAATAGATGTCACTTTTATGAATTAAATAATGTTTAGTGCATACAATATAGGTAACATTAATCCCATTATCAAATTATTTTACAAAATTAAACATACCTGAACAAAAATAAACAAAAAAAGATTACAGCATGACTATGCACTTTTCCATTCAACCTAACTCCTACAAAAAAAAACATGCGTATTTCTGGCGCATAGATAAAACAACAAATTGATTAACTTTTACTTACATTTTGATAAGGAACATCGGCATTAAATCTGCAATTTACAAATCTTAGAACTAAACTAGTTTTTCCAACATGTTCACTACCTAATAACACTATTTTAAAATCACATCTACTCATTTTTATTTAATTATAAAAAACACAAATCACGCGCCTATTTTTTTTTTCTGACGAAGAAATTCTGGAAAGTCCTAATCGTTACCGTGACTCAGTAACGTTCGGTATTAATAAGAATGTCCACTAATTGAATTGAATGCTAAGTTACACATTAGTTTTTCAATTAATTAAATCATTAAAAGCTGTTTAATTGTAAACAATGCGTTCGTTTTCACAATGATTCAAAGAGACAACAAATTCTGGCTTTGTTTTTAATCGTACTTTTGACGTTTTGTTATTGTTGTTAAAAGACGTTACATGTTACGTTGAGAAATTAAAAAGATAAGAACCCAATAGTAAATTAATGTTATTACATAAATACATGAAGAAAGTATAGGTATAAAATAATAATTAATATATAATGCATACAACATTACAAAATTTTGTGCGAAATATTTATTTAGTTTCCAAGACGTCAATAGATGTCGCTACGTGTACCATTTTTAAGGAATTTCAAACGGTACCATTTAAGTTCAATAGATGTCGCTACGTGTATCAAAACAACTGCAATACAGTTAAATATTTGTATTCTTCCAACTTCGCAAAATATAGTCCTGTTTATTAGGCTTTTTTGGCCAGTTTCAGTAGTATTTTTTTACACATGGAAACTTGAAAGAGCTTAAATTATAATAGCGAAAATAACCGTTTTAATGTCGAAATTTATCGGTTCCGTACCATGTCCAATACCTACCTATTCCTGATCATCAACTGTCTATCACGAGTCATGAGATATAGCCGTGGCCAGAGGACGGACGGACGGACGGATAGCGAAGTCTTAGTAACAGGATTTTTGCATTGTTATTCCCTTTAGGTACGCAGCACTACAGATTAAATCTAAACATAAGACGTAAAGTTTCAGGTTTGATTGCAGGGTCAGGAAGAAAAAAGCTCTTTGTACTTTTTTTGCGTTTATTGCTTATTAAAGGTGAAGAAAATTGCTTCTTCATGATCCCAGTAAAGTCGCAGGATTTCTGCTTTGCTTGCTACAGTAAAATAAAGTCTTCATATTATTTTTTATGGGAATAAAGTTCCACGAACTTAGAAAGTTAAACAAATCAGCTCCTAGTTCACTCAAAAGTCTTACAAAAACAGTGTATTATAAAGAAGAAAAGATTACAAAAAGATAAAAACATTTATTTAACTTACAAAAACGATTTTAGAAATAAAAAGTATAGTTCACGATTTTAATCTAAAAGTTCAATGTACTTTTGACATTATGTATGAACTCTCTGCCCTCGGGTTACGTCACGGGTAATGCTCAGTGTTGCCATGATAGGAATTTAATTTTACTAAGTTTAGATATATTATGACCTACTTTATGGATGATTGGTTAGAAGTATTTTGTATTTTTTTATTATTATTTTGTAACTTTGATCGCTATCTAGTTACCGTGGGACGTGAAACCGCGGGAAAACAGCTAGTTACGAATAATTTTTTAAATATGTTGATCTTAATTATTATGGACCTTTCTTTCTTTTTTATTCCTATTGCTCACTTGTATTCTAACATTTTAAAAAGTAACTTGATTTGTTTATCAGTGGATTGCTTAGAACCGATTAGTTAGAAAAAAATAATTTGGTAGTTAGGATGGTTTTGTAGCAAGGATAGAGATATATAATAAAAAGAAATCCAAATATGAACTTCGATATAAGGACTGATTGGGTCATGAATTAGGCAATAAATTAGTTTTCTCGGAATTAAATTGAAACCCAGAACTTCCAGTCAACTTAGCTATTGCTAGTCAATTACGTGAATCAGGTTTTTAAGGTATTTAAATCATTAGTACCTACCGTAAAGTTTTTTTTATCCTGCTGTTTTCAACGTATCCTTATCTGTAGCTTTCAATTTCCTGTTATTTTTGAGGAAAGAGGGTTAGTATCATTTTATTATTTGTATTGTCCTTCGCTAATGAGCGGAATAGACCCTCATTATTTAATGAGCGGTTTAACTATAATCCTTTATACGTATAATTGGTAGGTAGCTATTCTTTTTTCGACATCTCTAGTTAGCACGCTGTTAACACATTACTAATTATCACGCTATTGTTATAAAATAAAAAATATTTTTAAGATGATTTCTTTTCTCCATCGTGCTGAACTGAATTGCCGAGCTTTTCATGTTAAGTTAATTATAACGTACTTCTGACTAATTTTCGTATCAATATGAACATTTTTATTTTGATTGTCTGAGAAGTGATCTGATGGAGTAAGGAGTTTATTGGAACTCTTCAGGGCAAAATAGTAAGCGGTGAACGTTAATACAATATACTAGCCAATAGTTTCATCTGCTTCCCGACGAAACTACTTCCCGCACCCGGATAAAAATTTGCCCACATTTTATTTCGATACACAGGCTACATTACTGCCAAGTTTCATCAAAATCCGTCCAGTTGTTTCTGCGTAACAGAGAAGCAAAGATACAAACGTACGAACTTTCTCGTTTAAATAATATTAGCAAGAAGATTCATTATGATGATACTAATAGATTAGTAGGTAATCATTGTTTTAACTACGAATAGTTATAACAACTGACTCATATAGATTATCGAAAGTAGCACACTAGTACTGCTCTCTTTGCACCTAAGTAAATACTGTATTCTTGTCTCTGTCTGACTATAGCTAGCCCCACCCCAGTTGGCAAAACTATTGATTTTCGTTCAACCATTGTGTCTGACGAACCAATCGATATTTTTCTACGTATCTTTTATTTCAGGCTTGTTCTAACAAGGCTGCATCGCCATGCAGAAAGATCAAAGTCAAATCATTTTATTTCATTTACGCCTTTACAAGCACATAAGTATGTAAAAAATATTAATAAGTTTGATTCTAGTTGCCCATTCCAAAAGTCGCTTTCTATAGAGGAGAACGGGCAAGAAACTTCATAGTTATGATTTATATTACCTTTCATTATTATTGAAAATTCAACATTTGAATACAGAAAGATTCAGATTATCATTTAAAGACCGTTTCTCAATATTCAATCTACCAATCTTTTGTTTTCCTCAGAGATAAGAATTAGACATAACTTTATATGAGGCTAATGTCAATTCTATCTCTAGATAGCTAATCAACAGATAGATATAATATTGGAAACGGTTTAAATCATGTGTTGATGCAAAAATATTTGACGCATTTTGGCAAACAATAACATTAGATCGATGACGAGGTGGATTTGTTGTTTTTATTTCAAAATAACAACAAAGAGACGTAACACAACAGAAAACATCACGAGTTACAATCAATTTAGCTTCCATTAAAAATCAAAAATAAACCAGCGACTTTTAATTCCAAACTTTGAAATCCCAACTCAAAAAAATCACAGTAAACCTAAAAAATTAAGAAAAAAATTACCGCGTTGAAAAAATTTAGGATTTCATGTTGTAGAGAAATAAATAAGAAAATTAAACGGTGGTACGTCAATGGATTGGTTGAAAGGCAAACGTAGCAAGGTGAAACTGCACAAAGAGCCTGATAACGCGGCCGAGCGACGATAAAATACGTCAAGTTTACACAATGCCAACTCGACGCTCGACCTACCTATAACTATTGCTATTTCGTACTGTCCCTCGTCTCGCCCCACACCCATCAATGTTGCATGTTTTTCTACTAAAATCGACATTTCTTTCTGTATCAAACATTTTTTTATTTATATCTAATTTATTACAGACTTTTTGGGGGTAATTTTGATAGAAAGGCTGTAATTTTTAGTGGTCTGGATCAAAATTTTGTGTTTTTTAATATTATACGGCTAAATTTGGGAGACTATGATATCATGGCATTCTAGAGATAACTTGTCATTTTTGTTCCGAGGTTTACTATGTAAGATTACTCAAAAGTGTTTTTTCAATTTAAAAAATTCTGAATGCAACAAAAGTCCAATAAAATGTTTTAAAATATATTATTTCTATAAAATATATGAAAATAATGTACTAAATCATTTATACAAAAGATTTTTTTCAAACAAAGATGTTCCACACAAAAACGCTTCTTCATTTAACAGGATTAAGATGAGCTTATTTTGAATACATTTTTATAATTTTGCGTTAACATAGCATTTAATATTACCAAAAGTTTAAATGACTCAATAATTAAGCGTTACTTTGTATAAATTGCATAAAATGACATATAAAAAACACAGTAGGATTCGGAACAAGCGATCAACGTCAACAAGCCAACACAACTCGGCCATCTACCGCAGAATGTTGCCACAAAAAAAATACTCTCGCTATCTCAATTCTTTAGTCGGGCAGTAGCGTTGTTGAGGACACTGAAATGGACGTCTAGTGGATTAATGAAATACGCCGTGAATTTTGTTTATATCTTCGATAATCTACGTTAAAAACTTTTATAATCACTTTTAAAAGCATTCTTACACCACAAAGATGTAGTAACGTTATAAATCAGCTTCGGAAAGCGTTGTTTAATCGTTTATTTCCGTTCGCCTCGGTATGAGTAGTTCACTAAAAGAAAATTGATTGTGCTCACAGTTTCAGAACTTTATTTTACAATTTACGCGTTTTTTGTTGTTTTATTAAGTTTATATTGTGTGGAAATATAATTATTATTGTTTTATTGCAAGTTTTAAGTGTAATATAGTGGTTTATCTAAGTGTTTTATGTGTAAATAGAGTATTCATGTAAATGGTAAGATTAATGGTCTTAAGTTATTTTAGAACTGTTGATAAGCATGTAATTAGTATTCCCATGGAGTCTGTGGGGATAAATTCACGTTAACTAACATTCTTACGCGTTTTTCTCGATTAATATTGTAAAATTACTCATATGCTATAATTAATTTTCGTGTTGCTTAGACATAATTCAGTCATGTCTCATACACACTTATTAGCAAGAAAACCCACTTCGAATATAATTTATATCACCAAAACACCTCAAATAACCACCCAAGTCCACAATTATGTCCAATTATGTGTATTATCTGAACTGAATAGCATAAACCTGTCTGCACTATGCACTTAACAGGTGTCTGACCTGTCATTATTTACATTTTTAAAACTTGGAGTTGTCAAAAAAGGTTTGACAACACAACTCTTATTGTTAATGGTACCCTAGTACCTTGAAAAAAACTCTGTTCGATATTATTATTGAAAAAGTAATTTTATGTTTTGGTCAATATCTTTACTAATATTATAAACTAGCTTCTGCCAGCGGTTTCACCCGCATCCCGTGGGAACCTCTGCACGAACCCGGATAAAAAGTAGCCTATAGCCTTCCTCGATAAATGGGCTATCTAACACCGAAAGAATTGTTCAAATCGGACCAGTAGTTCCTGAGATTAGCGTGTTCAAACAAACAAACTCTTCAGCTTTATAATATTAGTATAGATGTGAAAGTTTGTTTGTATGTTGGTATGTTTGTTACTCTTTCACGCTAAAACTGCTGGATGATTTTTGGTAGGTGGCAGTTGCCGCCTAATGATGTGAAAGCTATATTACCAAAATTATCTGTGTAGCATTTTGATGGAAATAAATAAATAGGCAGATGGAACTTTATAAATATATATTAAACTTATTAGAAATTACACACAATATCTTACATTAAACAACAGCTATGAGAAAGAGCGAGTGACCACAGACAACATACAGGTGGTAGGTACCATACATTATTCATTGTTCAGGAGCGTCCATACATCGAACACATCCCAACTATGTCGGGCATGACTAACAACACGCAGCTGAGTAGGTACCAGTGTTTTACTAGGACCAATCTTATCTGATCTCCTCAACCCAGTTACCTGGGCAATCGAATACCCTGTGGTAAGACTGATTGTCAGACTTACTGGCTTCTGACTACCCGTAATAACTGCCAAAGACGTTGGGACCTACAGTTAAATGTGCCATCTGAAACACAGTCATTGGTGTCTAAGATATACTTAGAAAGTACATTCAAACTTAGAAAAGTTGCATTGGTACTTGCCTGACCTGGAATCGAACACACACATATTTGAGAGGTTGGTGCTTTACCCACTAGGCTACCACAAAATGATACTATAGATAGTTATATTGTTTATTGATATGAGTTATAGTAATGTTTATATCTGATTGTTTATAATAAACATTAAATGAGGTCAGTGACCTTTTGACAGAACAAAATTTTTTGAAAAAAATTAATAATAACTCTATAAGGAAATACTGAAGAGAGCTGTTATTTTAGATCCCACCGATCCATGCGTTTAGTAGGTTTATAACAAGGTGTATGAAAACTTGCCAAGTAACATCATTAAAAAGTAACTATTTTTAACTGAGGTATGTGTATGGAACTTGGTACTTATTCAGATCTCACTTCTTTTATAGGCGAAGCATTCCCATATTATCGAACTTGGCAGTCTTTCACATTTTTGTTTTGGGTGGGATTTTATTTATTTTTGTAAGGTTGTTTATTTTATTTTTTTCTTATGATGAAGTTAGTTAAAGAAATGTCTCATTTATACTATCTTTTAGATTTTTTAATATGCACTGTTTCTTACAAAGAAATGAACTAGATTAACTAAATGGACTAGATTTACTAACTGACTGATATGACATCAGAGAAGATGAATCGATCCTGAATAGTTTAGAAGTTCATCTATGATTAATTTATACCAACCACCTGTTTCATAATTTTTATAAAGTACTTGCCGCTTTCCCGCGGTTTCACCCGCGTCCAGTGGGAGTTACTGCCCGCACCGGGATAAAATATAGCCTATGTTACTCGCAGATAATATAACTTTCTAATGGTGAAAGAATATTTAAAATTGGTCCAGTAGTTTTTGAGTTTATCCATTACAACCAAACAAACAAAGTTTTCCTCTTTATAATATTAGTATAAATAGAACAGATGAAAAAAGTTTTTTGAAATGAAAAAAGCCCTGAAACTGCTTAACAGATTTGTGACTGGGAAGCTACGCTATCCCCAGGTGAAACAGGCTATATTTTATTTGGGGACAAGGTATAACAGTACATATTTTAATGACTGCCAAAGATGTGCAAATGACAGCCGGGACCCACCAATTTAAGTTGCCTTCCGAAACACGGAGGAACTCGTCATGACAAGATGGTGACCGCGCCAAGCGTTGCTTAACCTTATGATCGATCGACCCGTGCGGCTGGTACTTAGCCACAACCACCTCAAGATGAGAGCAAAACCACCTTATACCGCTAGTTTTTTTTCACAAAACATAGCTCAATTTTTTGTCAGGTTTCACCCCATTTTTTTTCTATAAAGAAACCTGATAGTCTTGTTCTTAACAGGTGGGGTTCTTTCAACACATGTTTGACAAGGGTGCAATACCTATTGTGTTTCATTCAATAGATTTTGTAAGTAGCCGAAAAGTGCAAGTACTCTATTATGTTGTCAATAAGAAAAGGATCTTATCCTATTAGGAAGATTTGGTACAATTTTTTTTTTCCTATACATACATAGAGAAAAGTCAGTTTGTTTGTTTATTTACTTACTATCAGAACAGGATATATCCAATGCAATACCAGTTAACAGTAAACTTTACTTACTTAATAAACTTTCCTCAATCAGTGGGTGGATGGGTGACCATCTTGTCATGACGAGTCATTCCGTGTTTCGGATGGCACGTTAAATTGGTAGGTCCCGGCTGTCATTTGAACATGTTTGGCAGTCGTTACGGGTAGTCAGAAGCCAGAAAGTTTGACAACCAGTCTTACCAAGAACTATTATGTTGTTCAGGTAACTGAGTTGAGGAGATCAGATAGGCAGTCGCTCCTTGTGGCACACTGGTACTCAGCTGCATCCGGTTAGACTGGAAGCCGACCCCAACATAGTTGGGAAAAGACTAGGTAGATGATGAAAAATTACTAGAAGTACTTGTTTTTTGTAGTAATTTTTAAAGTACCATAGATTTACCGTGAATATGAATGGTTATTAAAACCTTGACCTACATAGCTTTTTTGTAGCTTAATGATAATTATGAAACATTGCAGAGAATATTGTGAATGATTTATTAATTAATATTTTTTTTTGACAGCCATATACATTATTTCTGTTTTTGTTGAAAAATAATAGTCATTCGAATTACCTCCTCCTTTTTGGGAAGTCGGTTAAAAAGACTATTGCAGATTCCCGCTTATACCCTTCCTCTATCTGTGTACCAAGTTTCATTGAATTTTTGAGAGATTTGTTTTGATTTTGCTGTTTCTCGCGGTTTCACCCGCGTCCCGCGGTACCTAACTTCTTCCCGTTCTTGATAAAATATAACTTCCCAATAGTAAAACGATTTTTCAAATAAGTTTGTTCAGATAAGTAGTTACGGGACCTTTTTAGGGTATGAAAAATGATTTTTTTTATAATGTTTATTTTGTGTAGTAAATCTCGACCTTTATACCTCTGACACTAAGGCTTGTTAGGTAATTAAACTTGCAGCTCTGCAGCTCACAAGATAGGACAAGGAAGAAGTACTAATATATTTTAACTAATTTACAATTAGTAGTTATTATTAGTTAAATTCCCAAACATCATCATCTCCCGAAACTTTTCTCAAGTATGTTGGGGTCGGCTACCAGTCTCGCAACATGCAACTGAGTACCAGTGCTTTAACTTTCTGGCATAACCAATTTTGCCTAAAAAAATCCTTCCGCCTAACTGAAACAAAAAATATCATATTCCACCATTTTTGACATTTTTTTTTTCGTTCCAGTGTAATATAAAAATCAACTATGGCACTTTGTGAAAGTCAACTGGACTCGGCTTTGCCGCAGCTGAAACGCGAAGACTCCCCGGGCAGCGAGACCAGTCAGAATCAGACGCCCGAGAAAAAACCCAAGATTGAGCACAATGGCGAGATATATGGGTTGAATCAAGGTTTGTAGCTTTCAAAATTAGTAGAACACACTTATAAATGCACGGTTAAAGTTCACTACAAGACTTTCTTGATAAGTCCAAACACAGCTATGATGATGTCCTCCTAGCCGATTGTCGGCCACGGTGACTGTTCTAAGGAGATCAACCAGCTGCGCAGGATACAAGCATTTGTTCAGACACAGGTGTACAGTCTATTTCTTCACTCTCATAGCGCGATACGACCGAATGAGTTCACAAGCATATGTTACATCTTAATTAATAGTTAAAATATTGCGTGGACCCCGAATGCTACTCAGTAGCAGTCGTTATAATACCACGTCAGAGGCCGTCGACGGATTTGAGAAGACTCAGACACTAGAGCTTGCTAGGTGATTAAACCTGCATCTCATTCGATAAGAAGAAGAATTGAGTGGTTTTAGAGCACGTAAATGTCGGTCCTGCGCCTGATCTCTCACCAGACGTCTCTGATATCCGTCCCATCGCTGTGCCGTGCGTGCTTAATGACGAATAATCGGCAAGAACCCTTCCTAGACTCACTTTTTTCCGCAATTCTTGTAATAAGACATGTACCTGTTTGTCTCCAGTGCCTGGTAGTCTACCTTTAGCCGTAGACTACCGCTCCCCCGTATCACACTTCGTTCCTCCCGAGTTGTACGCGGCGAGGCAACGACAGGAGACCATCGCTACGGGTGAGTTACATCATCATCTCCCGAGCCTTTTCCCAACTATGTTGGGATCGGCTGCCTATGGTGAGTTATATTCCAGACGCCGTCTTCGAACGTCATTCGTCATCTGCCTAGCCTTTTCACACTATATTGGCTTCCAGTCTAACCGGATGCAGCTGAGTACCAGTGTTTTACAACGTGCGACTGCCTGTCTGACCTCCTCAACTCAGTAACCTGGGCAACCCAGTGCCTCTTGGCTTCTTACTACCCGTAACGACTGTTAAAGATGTTCAATGACAGCCGAGACCTACAGTTTATCGTCCCATCCGAAACACAGTCATTGGTGTCCAAGACATACTTAGAAATTACATACAAACTTAGAAAAGTTGCATTGGCACTTGCCTACCCTGGAATCGAACTCACACTCATACTTGAGAGGTTGGTTCTTTACCCACAAGGTCACCACGACTTAATACAATTCTTCTGTCTTTTCCCCAGTGGAAACAAGCGAGCCACCAACGCCCGTCAAAAGAAAGCGTGGAAGACCGAGAGTAGACAAGACCAGTCCCGAGTACCTAGCTAACCTAGCGGCTAGGAAACAGGCTAAGGAGATGGGTGAGTAGTAATATCTAGACTGAAATCTAGACATTTTTGTGTATGCAGCCGAAGGGGTAAGATGGAAAAAAATTAAGAAGACATATTTCAAACAAAAAAAAAACTTACCTTTATATTTAGGGTTGCACTGGCCAAAGCCTAGACTAAAATCCAGGCATTTTTGATAGTATACTGCTGAGGGATTTGGGTAAGATGAAAAATTAAATTGGGAAAAAAATGTAATTGAAAAATAAAAATTAAATTAAATTTTTTAATGAAAATATTAATGTTTTTGTGGTTAGCAATCGTTTAGTGAATTATTTTTTTTAAGATGGCGTGGTGTGAAACATCCATTTTTGCAAAAAAAAAAAAAATAGGTTTTAAAATAGGTTAGAGGAAAATTACGTCTTTGAACTTGGGCCTTAATAGTATGTAGAAAAGGGATTAAGTGAGACGCAAAAATCTAAATTAAATCTTTAAGAGAATACAGTTAACGGGTAACTGTTATATTATTCGAATACATATTATAGTCAGCAATCCCTAAAGAGGAGTAAAATAGTGTTATTAGTTTTTTTGTTAATTATTATTTTTATTTCATTTTTGAGAAAATAATTTGTATATTTATACAGATATACACACATTTTAGCAAAATATATTTAAAAACACACCAAAATCCGGGAACGACGCCCCTTTTTTTACTTTTTTATGATTTTCATTATGTTTTTTTTCTTTTTTATTTATTTTCAGCGGCAATGATGAATAACCGGACTTCGGAAAGTGGGGAAAAACGTAAGCGTGGGCGACCACGCGTGGACAAAACCAGCCCAGAGTATCTAGCTAGAAAACGGGCTAGGGAGTTAGGTAAAAAAATATATCAAATATATGTTTTTTTTTTTTCAAGAACTTTGTGCGAACCACGGAGCAAGGAAATATAGCGGAGATGCCATAAGGAACGTAGGTCAGGCGCCTTCTTGTAGGTCAAGCAACGTACGGTAGGTCTGATCAGTTACTAGAACTAACGAGACGTTCGGGTTCCTTTTCAAATTAAAACCAATCTGTCAAAGATTGGTGTCGATTGATTGGTTATTTTATTTTGAAAATAATGGGCGGGTTCCGTAGAAGGCGTATAGGGGCGGAGCTAGTAACGTTCCTCGTCCCCCTCGCCCCGCATGTTGTCGCTACTTTCTTAGGAGATTTTCCGTTATGACATCTCCGCTAGTCATTTTGTTCTCCGTGGTGCGAAACAAATGTATTGGCTTTCGGTCTATGTGAGAAATAAGTTTTCGCTTGGGGCTTTGTATATTGCGCTAATTCGCTAATTTGTAAATATTAACATTATTTAAGTGTGAAACACATGGTAATTGTTTATTTACAATTTCACTTTCATGGAAAAATTGTTTAAAGTTTTTTATATTGACAAAATTCAGCTTTTTTTGAAAAATCCGTGCGTCATAGTTTGCACATTTAATAAAATTCTAACACTAGGGCTTGTTAGGTGGTTAAAGGCCAAACGGACAGTTGCAGCTCACTCGATAAGGAGAAAAAAAAATTAAGTGATTTTTATGTTAAGTTTTCAATGCTTTCTTTTTTCACATTTTTTTTTTAATATTTTTTTCGGTGTTTTGTGGTTCCCTGTAAACATGTATAAAAGCTTATTATGAGCTAGCTTGCCCTGCCTCCCGAGGTAACTTTTTACTGCACCCAGATAAAAAATTAACTGGCTAGCGGTTTCACCCGCGTTGTGGGAGCTACTCTGCGCACCTTGATAAAAAGTATATCCTTTCTCAAGCTATGAGTGTGCCTACCTGTATTTAAATCATTCCAGTAGTTTAGAAGTTTGAATTAAACGTTTAATTTAATTCTTCTGATTTACAGAAGCGTTGGAGAGAAAAGCTAAGAGAGAATATAAGCGTCGTGGCGCCGGCGGTAAGTTTTTTTTTTTTTTAAAGGAAACTATTTTGTGAGGTATTAACTAATAAGGCCACCGTTTTAAGTTTTGATAAGTTTTTGTAACATTTGAATAACATTGAATTCAAATAAGAGGATCTTTGCTTAAAAAATAATATTTATATAATTTTTAAGTTTGACTTTTGCGTATGTATTGTGAAAATATAACATTTTCGTAACTTTAATTATTTTTTAGATAATAATGATTAAATTCATAGTCTTTTTTATTTAAAAGAGAAATATTTTATTTTTTATATATTTTTTTTTATATTGTCTTAATCGCGAAAATTAAGCACAGATTCCTATATTTCGATTTGGCCACAGTATATTGAATCACAATCTGAAAAAAGTCGTGGTGGCCTAGTGGGCAAAGAACCAACCTCTCGAGTATGAGGGCGCGGGTTCGATTCCAGGTCAGGCAAGTACCAATGCAACTTTTCTAAGTTTGTATGTACTTTCTAAGTATATCTTAGACACCAATGACTGTGTTTCGGATGGCACGTTAAACTGTAGGTCCCGGCTGTCATAAAAACATCCTTGGCAGTCGTTACGGGTAGTCAGAAGCCAGTAAGTCTGACACCAGTCTAACCAAGGGGTATCGGGTTGCCCGGGTAACTGGGTTGAGGAGGTCAGATAGGCAGTCGCTTCTTGTAAAGCACTGGTACTCAGCTGAATCCGGTTAGACTGGAAGCCGACCCCAACATAGTTTGGGAAAAAGGCTCGGACGATATATTGAATCACAATCACACTGTATATTTGGGTATTGTTAACAATACACTATTTCATGTTGTAAAAAAAGGGAATTTGAACACACATAAATAATTGTGTATTTCATGTGTTTCACTAATCATGTACTAATACACTGGTTCATTAATCATGTTCTTGCATTTAATACAAGACTGACGCAAGAAAATAAACTTTTCAAAAAAATAACTTCCACTTCAATCATGTAAAGCCTTCTTCTAAGTCTGGCAAATATCCCAGCGGGGCCAAGGTCTACCGGGGCTGCGGGATTGTTCGCGCGCGTTACCGCGGCCCTGGTACATAAAAGGCCTACGACGGAACACGACGGTTTTTAGTCAGTAAGAGTCTGACACTCCCTCACCGCTGCTAACCCACAGCGGGAGGGGTCATTTAATGATTTTTGGCGTCGTTAAAAAAAAATTAAAATATTATACTAACCTATTTATTTATTTTTTTGTACTAATATAAAATTCCTAAATTTTTTCTTTGTATTTTTTAGAAAGAGAAGGTAAACATTGATTTGAAAAGTATAACAAAGGAGAATGCCAAGATTCCCTACAAGACTCGGCCAAAACCGACAAAGATGAATTATATGTCATAAAAAAGGAAAGAAATCATAGAATTTAATAGTATAATTCGTTTTTAGGGTTCCGGACCTCAAAAGGAAAAACGGAACCCTTATAGGATCACTTTGTTGTCCGTCTGTCTGTCTGTCTGTCTGTCTGTCTGTCTGTCTGTCTGTCTGTCAAGACCCTTTATCTCAAGAACGCGTGGACGTATCAAGCTGAAATTCACATGAAGTACTCAGGTCTATTGTCCCTTTAAGCTGTGAAAATATCAAACTTCTAAGCCAAGCCAATCAAAAGATACAGCCGATTATGTCGATATTTTCAACAAATTTTCGACACTCGCAAAGGAATCAAAACCTACAGGATACTTCCCGTAAACTCAGAGTCTTGAAATTTGGCATGAAGCATTGTCATATAATGCAAATATAGGAAAAATTACGAAAATCTCATTTTTTTAGTTATATAATGTAAAAAAAAATATTTTAATAAAATTAAACTTACTACCTTATTTCTCACGAACGAATAAAGGTATCAAATTGAAATTTATACCAAATACCTAGGTCTATTGTCCCTTTAGGCAGTAAAAAAATCAAACATCTAAGTTAACGCGATCAAAAGATACAGCAGTTATACCGACACCTTAGACGAATTTCCGTCACACGCTAGGGAATCAAAACCTACAAGGTACTTCCCGTGAACTCAGAATCTTGAAATTCGGCAAGAAGCAACGTTATATAGTACAGATAAAGGAAAAATTGCGAAAATGATAAATTTGAAGTTACATAATATATTAAAATATTATCAAATCAAATCAAATATTTTCCTCATTTCAATGGGGAATTTAAACGACCAAGTTTGACGGATTTAAGAAATCATTTCTTTGTAGTAAAAGAGTATACTCGCCGTTTATTTCCATTGTCATCAGGTCAGGATCTGATGATGGAAATCCCGAGAAATCGAGGGCAACTATCAGAAATTGTAGGCATGCATAGGATTAAAACTTGATTCTCAGATGTATGTCTGGTGATACTGTCAAACAGTGAAGGTTTAGAGCTTACCTGATGATGGAGACGTGAGAAAGTCGAGAGAACTCCTCAACAGTATGTTTTAGTTACGTCGTGTTTGGGCTTATATTATTCGTATTGACGAGAACTTTTCACAAAAGTTATAAAAATAAAAACTTTTTACAAAAAAAACAACTTCTAAAACAACAAGAAAACTGTTTATATGCATCGGTCTAGATCTCGGTGGTAAAATAAATATAGATGCATCCTCTAGACACCGACTTCTAGACCGATGCACCTAACATCTTTTTAATTTCTTTCTTGCTTTTGTTTTCTTGTTGCTTTTTTATATGTTTGAAGTTGGATTTGTTTGTAAAATGCAGGTGATTAATCCCTCAAAAATAAAAGATCCCATTAGTACTGAATTCTCATCACCTAAAATAAAATAAGCTCCAACACAAGGTTACGTTATAAATTGTAAAGGAGTTCCCATAACTATATCTGATCTTTGCTATCGATCCCACAATGGCAGTCAAAACCTATCTATGTGGAAAGTTGCGGTTAGCGCGAGACTCGCTTTTTATCTATACAGGATTTGTACGGAACCCTCGGTGCGCGAGTCCGACTCGCACTTGGCCGGTTTATTTATTAGAAGTACACCAAAAAAAGTTATAGTTCTTTAAAGTCGACCACTTACTTAATACTTCTGATTTTAAATAGTAAATGATTAATTAAATTAATGACTTGTCAAATCATCTTTGCATACCTACAGGTCTTTTATAGTAAAAACACACACAAAACACAACAATACCTAACTACATTATTTTAAAATGTATCGAAAAAAAACCACATGTCATACTTTTTAACAATTTATTATTCATCAAATAGTATATCGTCATACTTAATTAATAAATCGTCTAAAAACTGGGCTGGAGGGGTTATATTTGTTTCATGCCTTGCCCAGCCAAGGTACCATAATATTGTCATTGTATGGGCACAGCAACCTACGGTTCTTCGTCCAACTATGCAATTACAACAGTAGTGTTCAACTGCCTCTCTCCCACTTACATTATTGTTAATTATGATATAAACATAATATATTTTTCGACTTATATGTCTGCTTTGAATTTTGCCTCTGAGAAGCCAGTGATTTTGGGAGAGTGACAATTCATCCCGCAGGTTGCTAAGATGAGCCTCTCTACACACTTCAATAGTATAGGAACCATTGTATCGAATATGTTCGCCATAATAAGACCGTGCTTGTTTTATCTGATAAGTACCACAAGCAATTAATATCAAGTCTTCCTGTGTGAGTTGAGGGAAGTTACTTTGTGAATCAACATTTATGTTTGTGAAATGTGCTCTCCTTCTATTGTAATTATTATTATTTATAAAATCAGCTAAAACATTATTTTGGTACATTTTTTGATTAATTATTTCTAGAATCTGTGCTGCATCAGTTCTGTCTGTATAACGACAATGAAACCGGTTTATCAATGCAGCAGCAATAGAAAAATCTACCATCAAATGAGATGATGCTCTATTAAAAAATTCATGGCGGAATATTTTAAATTGTTCTTTAAATATACCATTTACTGTTTCCACTACCCAACGGCACATGGTTACTGTCCTTGATCTATTTGCTGCTAACGTTGACAACTGTGTTTCATTCTCTTCTAATGAAAGTGGCATATGAACACTATAGTTACTATTTTCTAGAACTGATACTGCATCTCTAAAACCCCTATCCAGAATAAAAACATCACCATGTCGAAAATACTGCCTTAGCGGTTGAGACTCATTTATAAATTCATTTTGCATAATGTCACCATCTGATGTAGTTGCTGGATAGGGGCCAAGAACCTCTAAAATATACCCATCACAACACACAAACATAAATGGTTTCACAAGGTTCCTATACTTATGTAGAGAGTATGTATCCTTTTGATACTTATAATTTGAGCTTTTCTGGCAATATATATAAGTACCATCAACAATGACAATTGGTAATCTCTCCCCATTCTCATTAATACCTCCAAAAAGACCATTAGGGATTAAAAGATTTCTATTAGCAATCTCTGCCCTCGTCATATGGCTTAACCCTAAATGCATTGGCACAAAATCTTGTTGAAGCAACTCTCTTGCTTTGGACATTAAATTCTCCAAAGTACTGCGAGGCATTTGGAATAAACTGGCAATTCGCTCATTAGAGTCTCCATTTCTTAATTTCAATAATAATGCAGCTAGAGCAGTAGACCCTCTATGCATTTGAGATAACCTAGTGACTTCTGCCAACAATGTACGGAACTGCTCTTTGCTTATACCAAACCAATAATGTACTAAATGATTATCCATCATGTCAATATTTTCAAAATCAATTGATGTCTCTTTA
Source organism: Helicoverpa zea (assembly GCF_022581195.2). Taxonomy (NCBI): domain Eukaryota; kingdom Metazoa; phylum Arthropoda; class Insecta; order Lepidoptera; family Noctuidae; genus Helicoverpa; species Helicoverpa zea. The sequence goes on along the minus strand of NC_061481.1, from coordinate 4,817,914 downwards.
CTTAATAATGACACAAAATCATATATATATGCCTCTGTAAAGGTATGGTTCACTTCAATTTCATTTAATTGGTGCCATAAATTACCTCTTAAATGATAATTGCAGATGCGACAGTCAGCTGGAACATAGAATTTAAAATCTACAAAAAGTCTTATTCTTATAGATAATGGCACTACAAGTCTTTCAGCATGGTGACAACCAGGAAAAAAACAGCGGGCCTGCGAGTCTGATGCTCTCCCATACTGAGATAAAACAATTGTTGATACTTCTTGAGGGAGGGATGGAGAAGATTCAATTTGAACATGTTGTGTTACTTGCTCAGATGATGTACCCGGAATATCAGCAATAGATTCTTCAGATGTGGATGGTAGAGGTGGAACTGCAGATGATGTGGATGGTAGAGGTGGAACTGCAGATGATGTGGATGGTTCAGTGTAATGTTCAGCCAAACTATCACACCTCTGCCAACAAGGGTGACAAATCCGATCAGATGTACGTAGCTGCAATAAAATACAAAATAAATTATTAAATGAAATAAATAGCTATATGCCTTACCTGCTTATATGCTATATGTTTTACATAAGTAAGAGATAATGAAAGATTTGCTTAACATTTTATAGCATTTTGATAAAATATTAACATGAATACATACTGAGCGTGGCAAAATCCTCTCTGCAACAACAGCCCTTATGCGTACTTCTCTTTCAGTATTGCTTGATAATGTATGGGCTCTTGACCGATACAAAGACCTCCCACAGTGTACACATACGTTCCTATGCCCTACAGTATGTGTAAGTGGTCCTGGTGCTTCAATTGATTGATGTAGTAGCAACCAACAAGCATGACACACAACGCTATCCCTCGGTATCTATAAAAAAAAGAAACTTAGATTTTTCAAACCACTGATAATGAGCTATAAATAAATTATTGGATGGGTTAAGTTGATACGTTTTTTTATAATGAGCTCAGTGGCATGTTTACATTTTACACATAACATCGTGTTTCGCTAGTTAGGTTTTAAGTCCCATGTGATAGGGGGCGACGCTATTGCCATTAACCGGATAGAGTATATTATTTTGTTTGTAACATGAAGCAATCGCAATGACTATACTATTACAATATTCACAATAAATAATAAAACACAACTTACATCGGTAATAGCATTTTGTTGCTGGATCAATCGCCGAATGTCTTCAGTCTCAGTTTCTAACGAGTATCGACGCATCCGAAAGATATTTAAACCACAATTGATGCAGCGGATCATGGTTAATAGATTACAGCTTCAGATATCCACGTGAGAAAAGCCAGGTCAACAAATCGGCTGGTTCAAATGTTCAGTTGGGCGGGCCGAGTCAGCGAGTAATACAGGTTCAGGTTCAGTTTTAACAGCCAAGGTAGTCGCAAATGGTAGAAGAAAAATCGGAATCCAGAAACACAGCAATAAACAATACAAAACTCAAAAGGAAATCGGAATACTTCGTCACTCGGAAACGCGGGAGGAGAAGTGTTATAAAGCTTTTTGACAATGACGTGACTGTCAAAAAGTTTTATTCAGTGCTGCCAGCGCTATAATGACATGATTAGATTAACGGTATCAACGGTATCAATAATCGATTTTTATATATTAACAATAAAAATATGATTATATTCAGAAACATAACTTATTATTATATTATTCATTATAATAGGGATTACTGCGTAATAAATTCACTTGCGCATCTTCTCGTAATGATATTGTTATTGTAATCGATTGGCAAGTGCAATTTCGTTTCGATATTGTTATTTTGGTCTTGGTAACATTTCTTTCAAATAGTGAAATCGTTGTGACATGTGTTGATAAATTAAATTACTATTTAAAATTACTTTTCAACGGTGTACTTCTACAGATTTTGATTATGTTGTATAATTCTTAATGTTTTTTAATACGAATGATCATAATTATAGAAAATCTGTCGGTCTTTATATGATTCGGGCCTATTCTTGGCATTGTCCTTTCAAAGTCTTGCGTCAATCTTGTAACCTTTGATTTCTTTGCAGTCACTAAACAAAAATGGCGGAATTGCAGGATATTTTTGTATTATTTAAAAAATAGTTGAATTATGAGAATTTCAAAGAGGAAAAAAACACGAGAACTCAGACTTAAATAAAAAAGCAGAGAAATTTTTAAACAGCCAATGGAATTTCGTTATTTAAACATCTCTTCTTTCCCGCCCACTCAGTATAATCATCGGCACGAATCTTGAGCGCTGACCTTCACCTGCGCAGAAGTAATTTATTGGGTCCCTTTTGTGGTATGAAGTGAGGCGCGGGGGCGGGGTAAAGCGGTGATTGGCCCGCAGCGCATCGCGTCATAGCCGTCACTCGGGATTGGTTCTTTGCTAATGCGCAGATGAAGGTCAGCGCTCAAGATTCGTGCCGATAACTATAGTATCTCTTTTTTTGTAATAATAATTTAAAAAAAATATTATTTTGCAACACCGCCTTACCATTTTCGCTTCAACTAACACAAACATTCATCTCTAGTGAAGGCAACAAAACCGACTCTCCAACTTTCATCACGGGTCAAAAAACGACAACTACCAGCTAACAGTAAAAAGATCGGTGTTGCCATGCGCAAGTTACCCGCCAAAATTGGTAATTCTGTGCGCAAGGTTGGCGATAGAAAAGTCATTTTGAGACGAGCTGGCAAGTTTATTAAGAGAAAAGGTAAAATGTTGAGGAATTTAGATTCTTTGTTAGTCGTGTGCAAAGTACCAAATTATACATGGTTATTTTGATATTTATTTTTTTGATCTCTCTCTTCGGTGGTGTCGGATTACCGTCCCATCGCGCTATGAGAGTGAAGAATTAGTGAGTGCACCTGTGTCCGAGCAAATGTGCACAAACTATATGTGTCCTGCGCAGCTGACTGATCTTGTATGATAACAGCCGCCATAGCTGAAATCGGTTTTGCGGTATTATATACTTATTATACTTTTTGGTAGAAAATTGATTAAAAAGTAAAACGTCTGGTAAGGACTTCTCGTTTAATTATGTTCTCGAGGAGCTAAAACTCAATTTATTAATATCTTTTTATCCCTCAAAACCATGAGGTTCAAAATAAAATACTTAAAACCACACACCACAAGAGCACAAGAGGTTTTAAACTAAAAAAAAATGTAAAACTTAATTTCAAAGATAAATGTCAAAACATCCAAAATGGCCGCTTTGTACACGACCTAATAAATGAATATTGCATGACGAGTAGTTCGGTATGTGTGGGTAGATCGTCTTATGCCGTTCAAGTACCGTCAATTAGCCGTTTTCCCGCGGTTTCACCTGCGTCCCGAGATAACTGTTTCCCATGGCCAGATGGTGACAAAAATTATTCTATGTCCTTCTCTCGGGTCTAAGCTACCTCTAATTTCAGCTTAATCCGGCCAGAAGTTCACGCGTGATAGCGTTACAAAGGATTACAAGGATTCAGTTGTTTTATATATTGACTGCAATTAATTTAATGAAATCAGTGATTTTTAGATTTTTAATAAACCACTGAAAAAAGGAGGGGTGTTATAAGTTTTTCTTACTGTGTAGGAGAGGTAAGGTAGACAAAACGAACTTAAAACCAACTTATACGGTTATACCATTTTCTAAGGAGTTTTCAACCCACAGAAATAGCAATAGTCCAGAAATTATTTTAGAATTTGTCAACCGTATCGTGGCAATCGCCGACAAATTATGAAATAAAAATCACAAGAGAGATTTTTAAATTACTTATTTACCGACAATACTTGAAAATTGGCATAAGAGAATTTGTATATTTAATAATAATATTTTTTTACATCAAATTAAATTGTAAGCATGTTTTTGAAATATAGGCAGGTTAATAGTTTTTGTCGTTATCATTGAAAATATGTCTGTGTTTTAGAGTATTATAAAAAATTGCATGGTAAATATTTTTGTAGAACGTCAGAATACGTATCTTAAACTGTGTTCCTCTGAAAATGCGAAAGTTTTTTTTTTCATATTTTTTTCAGTAAATATGTATAAAACCCTTAAGAAACATGGCGTTATTAAATTAAAAATAGTGAAAAAACTGTTTCCCATACCCGGACAAGAAGAAGTTTATGTTCTTTCTCAGTCTCTAGTCTATTCTGTATACATACTGAAAATGTTAATTAGATAAGTGGTAGCGAGGCTGTACTAATTTTGTATCTATAACAATATGAAGGATTAACAATTTAACAATATTTTATTTTGCATGCTTTTTTCATACTATGTATATATTTTTTACATACTATATATTTCATATTTGCATGTATCATTTAGTTTTTAAGTCTAAAAGCTTTGCATGTTGCATGAAAATTCATTACTTCTACTTTTTACTTTTTATTTCGTTATGGATCCTCTATGTGTAAATGGTTTATCTCACGAAAGCGTGTGAGCCATACTTGTGTGTGTAAATGTGATGATGATGATGTCCTCCTAGCCGATTATCGGCTACGGCGGCTGTTCTCATGTAAGGAGATTAGCCAACTACGCAGGACATATTATAGTGCACGAGCATTTGCGCAGACACAGGTGCACTCCCTATTCCTTCACTCTCATAGCCCGATGGGACGGCAATCCGACACGACCGGAGAGAGATCAGGCGCAGGACCGACATTTACGTGCTTGGAGAGCACGGGTGTATCAATCACCAACGTCCAGGCACCAATGTACATGCACATTGTGTTTGTATGCGTAAGCTCGGGAACGCTCAGTAGTGGCCGAGTCGCCGAGTCATACAAATACAATCATCTCCCGAGCCTTTTTCCCAACTATGTTGGGGTCGGCTTCCAGTCTAACCGGATGCACCTGAGTACCAACGCTTTACAAGGAGCGACTGCCCTATCTGACCTCCTCAACCCAGTTACCCGGGCAACCCGCTATCCCTTGGTTAGTCATACAAAGACAATTTGCATGGTAAACATCGTTGGTCTGGTGAAAAACTTTCACAAAAGCTGCCCGTAGTCTGGAAGTTGGTGATTGGTACACCCGTGCATTTTAAAGCCCGTAAATATCGGTTCTGCTTGTGATTTATCTCCGGTGGTGTCGGATTGTCGTCCCATCGCGCTATGAGAGTGAAGGAATAGTGAGTGCACCTGTGTCCAAGCAAATGTGCGTGCATTGTAATATGTCCTGCGCAGCTGACTGATCTCTTTAATATGAAAACAACCGCCAAAATCAGCCTTGAAATTGAATTATTATCTGCATCTGCACAAGTATGGCTTACCCGCTTTCGTACAATAAAACTTGTTGATTATATTTTTTAGTGTACAATTTTATTATAGATTCGGCCGCGTCGTCATCAGCCGGTGAAACTACGCCGAGGACTAAAAGAAAGTATACTAAACGAACGCCCAGCGCTAAGAAGGATGCTGTAAGTAGATTTTATTCTTAGAAAAAATATATTACTAATTCACCCGAAAAACCAAATCATCCGAGAAAGTCGCCCCAACTCGTCCTTAAAAAGTCGGACTAACTCGTCCAAAAATTTCGGATCAACTCGGCCATCTATGAAGAAAGAGGTCGTATATTAAAAGTTAAAATTAAAAGTCTACTAACATTTTTTTAGTGTTCGTATCATCTACCTTGTCCTAACCATGTTGGGGTCGGCTTCCAGTCTAACCAGATGCAGCTGAGTACCAGTGTGCCACATGGAGCGACTGCCTATCTGACCTCTTCAAAGTACTCTTTGGTATAAGACTGGATGTCAGGCTTTCTGTCTCTTGACTACCCGTAACGACTCCCAAAAGATGTTCAAATGACAGCCGGGACCTACATTTCACTAACTGCGGTTTTCAAAAACCGATCCGTCCGTTGTTTTTCGATCAGATATTGAATTCAATCTCCGATAGCAAAACAGCGGATCTGCAGTTTTCACTTGATTGCCGATCCATCTACTATTCTATATCTATTCTGATGGTTATGTATGTTTGTATATCCGTAGACGCCTTCTACGGAGCGCGTGAAGGGTAAGCGCGGCAGACCGCGCAAGGTGGACCAACTCGCCGCAGCTAAACAACAGCAACAACCTAGTGAGTACTATACTAGCTATTTACTGTGGTTTCACCTGATAAATTATGACATGTTTAAAATATTCTTAGCTCAACCCTCTTAATTTCTGTCCACGTTTATCGAGTTTCTTACTTTATGACGACTAGCTTCTGCCAAGGGTTTTATCTGCATCCTATGAGAAAAAATTGCTGCAGCGGGATAAAAAAAAATTTGATTGCATTCTTCGTTAAATGGGCTATCTAATACTGTAAAAATTTGACAAATCGGCCCAATAGGTCCAGATTAACGCTTTTAAGCAAAGATATGTTTTTTACTGTAATTATGTTGTAAGTGTAGATTAAATTCAGAATTATACAATAATTTTAATCAATCGAATTTTCGCTAAGCATTTCCGATTTACTATTAAAGCTTGGTACAACAATACCCTATATTGGGTGTGTCGTTCACAATCACATTAAATGAAATGCGTTAATATACTGGTTAATATATGTCGATTAATACAAACAAAAAAGGAAAATACGTAAAAATTAAAAAATGAATTTTTCAAACAAAGTAAATAGAATAAAAATGTGTGAAAATTAGAACACCATATAAAAGTCAGTCACTACAAACAACTGAAATTCTCCCTTGAAAACTGACAGCTGTCAACTGGTCAAAACATTCGATACTCCTGACTTTATCTCTGCCTTACACATGATGTTGTAAATTATAAAAACAAAAAATGACTCCTGTGGTTATACCACTGAATGGATTAGGTTATTTTTTTACAATTCGTCATAGAATATCATAAAGTATATGCGATAGGATTTAATGTGATTGTGAACGACACACCCGATATAACGAGTTACGGCCAGTTTCTTCATCAAAAGTTAAAGTTAAAGTAATGTCTAAAGTAAAAGTAACGGTCAAATTCGTTTTTTCAAGGCTAAAGTGACAACAAAACTAATAGAAAAATTGAATTTGACCGTTACTTTTACTTTAGACATTACTTTGACTTTTACTTTGGCTTTAACTTTTGATGAAGAAACTGGCTGTTAGAGAACATTCTTTTAGTTCCACTCGACGACGCGCTATTTTAAGGTTTTTCTAAATATTATTATTTTCGCAGAGATTCGCGTAAGAAGTAACCTGATGCCGGTGAATTCAGAGCCCATCACTCTCGACAGTGATGATGAACCGGATCTCGGTGAGTTCATCATCTCATCTGCTTAGCCTTCTCCCAACTATGTTGGGGTCGGCTTCCAGTCTAACCGGATGCTGAGTACCAGTGTGCCATATCATATAGCGCGACTGTCTAACTGATCTCCTAAAGCCGGCTGCGGGATTGTTCGAAAGTTACTGCGGCCCTGGTACATAAAAGGCCTACGACGGAACACGACAGTTTTTAGTCAGTAAGAGTCTGACACTCCCTCACCGCTGTTAACCCACAGCGAGACCCTCATTTGATGATTTATGACGTCGTTAAAGAAAAAAAATCTCTTTAACCCAGTTATCTTTGAAACCCGAAATCCCTTGGTAAGACTGGTTGTCAGACATTCTGGCTTTTGACTACCCGTAACGACTCCCAAAGATGTTCAAATGACATCCGAGACACACCAATTTAACGTGCCTTCCGAAACACGGAAGAACTCGTCATGACAAGATGGTCCCAAGGATTGGCGATTTCACACTTTATAGTCCAGGTTTCCTCGAGATGTTTTCCTTCACCTTTACTCAGTCAGTGTCCAAGATATACTTAGAAAAACATAGTATACAAACTTAGAAAAGTTGCATTGGTACTTGCCTGACCTGGAATCGAACACATTCATACTTGAGAGACTGGTGCTTTTACTACTGGGCTACCGAGACCTTTAATTTAATTTTTATGTGTATTCTTCAGGATCACCAAGCCAGGCATCAGATTCTTTAAGTTTGGACGAAAATCTTCGCGCTCTCAGACATATTCACGAGAAATATGCTAATATTGATAAGGTTTGTATTTTTTGTATCATATACCTACTAGCTGTTTCCCGCGGTTTATCCGGGTATCGGGATAAAGTATAGCGTGATAAAAGGGATAGCCATCAAATAGTGAAATAATTTTTCAAAAAATATTTCTCGCAACGGTTTCAGCCGCATTAAAAGATTTAAAAAGTAAATAATTCGAGTTTTAATAAAATTTTAACTAGGATTTGGAAGTATGGTTCATGTTCAGTTTAAGTTAAATCCCACCCAAAACAAAAATGTGAAAGACTGCCAAGTTCGATAATATGGGAATGCTTCGCCTATAAAAGAAGTGAGATCTGAATAAGTACCAAGTTCCATACACATACCTCAGTTAAAAATAGTTACTTTTTAATGATTTTACTTGGAAAGTTTTCATACACCTTGTTATAAACCTACTAAACGCAATGAATCAAGTATTTAATTTTCTATTAAAACTTGCCAAGTAACATCATTAAAAAGTAACTATTTTTAACTGAGGTATGTGTATGGAACTTGGTACTTATTCAGATCTCACTTCTTTTATAGGCGAAGCATTCCCATATTATCGAACTTGGCAGTCTTTCACATTTTTGTTTTGGGTGGGATTTCATTTATTTTTGTAAGGTTGTTTATTTTATTTTTTTCTTATGATGAAGTTAGTTAAAGGAATGTCTCATTTATACTATCTTTTAGATTTTTTAATATGCACTATGTTTCTTACAAAGAAATGAACTAGATTAACTAAATGGACTAGATTTACCAACTGACTGACATGACATGTTATCATATATTATGTTCGTGGATCAAAGTTACATATTCGTTATTTTCGAAAGTGATTCACACTTGGCAGTTTTCAGATTTTTATTTTAGTTCTAACTACACTATTTTACTTCTAACTAAACTAAATACAAACCATTCGAAGATATATTATATAAATATAGATAAATTTAGTTCGTTTTAGTTCCTTAAGGGTATAAATTTACACCGGGTATAAAACACCTTCATTATTTTGAAACCGACTCACACTTGGCCATTTTCAGATTTTTCCCTTTACCTTGACATAAAGACCTACCTCCATGCCAAATTTCAAGTCAATACGACCATTGGAAGTGGTCTAGGTTTTTGATGAGTGAGTCAGTGAATCAGTCAGTCAGTGAGTGTATAGTAAAAATAGCGATTTTCTGACGTCAATATCTCAAGACCTACAATAGGTATATTAATGAAATTTTGTATTTTAGATAAGTGAGGGGGTCTCAATAGATACTAGAAATTTGATATGCGTAAATAAAATAGATTTTGAGTTATAGGGGGGTAGAATTTGGCCCGAAATGGTTCGTGTAATATAACCCACGGCCGGTGTGTCGCTTTTTTTGCTCGAACTTGGCGGACACACTGCCGTGTGTCTAGATAGTTAAAGGTGTTCTAAATAGACTTGTCAATTTCCCAGGATGACCTATATGACAGCCACCTGATGGCTGTGAACTTCAAGAAACCCCTCGACTCCCAGCGAAGAGACGATGACGAGGTGCTCTCCGTCAGGAGTTCAGAAGGTACAGTACCAAAGTCAGGAGTTCCATCATCAGATCAGCTCGACAGTACCATATTATTGTACTGTCATCAGAACTACATACAGCTGACAATGTTCATGACGCTACGATCCTTGGAAGATGGTTAAATTAGTTACTTTAGACTACATTACTTACATAGTTATAGACGCGTGTTAAAATAGTAGTCTTTGTATTTTTGACCGTCTTCCAAGAAAAAATAAATCGTGAGTCAACCATGTGTTGCTGGGGAGTTTGTTGCGCCACTTCTTTTTCCCAGCAAAAACACATAGGAAGTGGTGATGGGTGGGCGTTTTGGAGGCTGTCTTTTGTAAATTTCTGACGTTCAAAAAGAGCTGTTTTGCAGCCAAGTTTGAATAAATTGATTGAGTTTCTATCGTTTACCGACTTCCAAAAAAAATGTAAACTCCTAGTAAGTGGTGAAAAGGGGGCATTTTTGGATATGCTATCTTTGGTTAACCTGACCTTCAAAAAGTGCTGAATTTTCAGCCCACGGATAAATAATTGACTTTCTATCTTTTAACTAACTTCCAAACAAATGAGGAATCTCAGTATTCAGTGTGTTTGTAAGGTTCCGTACCCAAAAGGTAAAACGGTACCCCATTGTTTTCGCTACTCTGTCCGTCCGTCCGTCCGTCTGTCACCAGGCAGTATCTCATGAACTGTGATAGTTAGAGTTGAAATTTTCACAGATGATGTATTTCTATTGCCGCTATAATAACAAATACTGAAAACTAGAATAAAATAAATATTTTGGGGGGCTCCGATACAACAAACGTGATTTTTTTTCAAATTTTTGCTCGATATCGATAACGGCAACATGTAGATGCGGTTTTATAAATAATGGTACTGAACCCTTCGTGCGCGAGTCCGACTCGCACTTGGCTGGTTTTTTCCTCTTTATAATATATGTACATATATTATTTACTATAGTTATTTAATACATGTGTTTGTCTCCAGGCTGCGCTTCGGGTAAAGAGATGGAGACGCGCGTCGAGAAACTGGAAGACAGCTCCAACTCTGACTCAGATAGCAGTAGTTCTGGATCCGGTGAGATTTATATACATATACTAGCTTTTATGTTGGGTTTACTTGTGTTTTTGAAACAAGTAGAACTTGGTGGTATAATTATTGAAATAAAGTATAAGAAATAAATATAAAATATTTTGGCGGATAGTGTTATATACTCCATTTAAGGTAGGCTTTGAATCAAAACTCGCTTTAAAAAATAAAATGCGGCTACAAATCAGTGTTCAAACAATAATAAAATTTACTTAGTTGAACCATTTAATCATAATATTTTATTGGTTAATATTGTTTATCATCACCTACCGAGCCTTTTCCCAACTATGTTGGCGTTGGCTTCCAGTCTAAACGGATTCAGCCGAGTACCAGTGCTTTACATGGAGGGACTGCCTATCTGACCTCCTCAACCCAGTTAGCCGGGCAACCGCATACCCCTTGGTTAGACTGGTCTATTCGGTTGGTGGTATAATTATAAAAATAATATATCTACCTACATATACATACAGGGTGGCCCATCCATAGGCGTCCAAAAGAAAAATTTAGAAGCTCTATGCTATGGGGTATCCGAACCACCCCCATGTATGTTCAGCGATTTTTTGTACTTTAGAAGCTAGAATTATTTGAATTTTTTTCCGTAATTTTCATTTCAACATTGTTTTTTCTATTTTATCTTTTTTTCCAGATTTTTTTTAATGTAATTATTCATCATGATAGTAGCTAACACCTGAAAAAGCAGTTTGGCTAAACATACTAGAACTTACATAAAATTTTAACAAAAAACAATGTTGAAATGAAAGATACGGAAAAAAAATAAAAATAATTCTAGCTCCTAAAGTACAAAAAATCGCTGAACATACATGGGGGTGATTCGGATACCCCATAGCATAGAGCTTCTAAATTTTTCTTTTGGACGCCTATGGATGGGCCACCCTGTATATGCATTAATACACTTTTTTTTCTTAATTTTTTTTTAATGTAACTTCCCCAGTGTATTTTACAATTATTAAAAAAGGTATATAAGTATGTATTTTTAATTGAGGCTGTTCTGCAACATTTCCAGTTTTTATTAGGACGGCTAATTATTTCCAATTTAGAGTTTTATCATTCATTTTTTTACATAAAAAAATACAAGTATACCCTATTTATTTTTCGTCTGTAAAACTAAGAATAGATTCCGATATCTGCTCATTTTAAAGACTCCCATAGTTTTTAGTGTGTTTATTTATTCTTTTTTTTTCTGCAGAACGTCAAGCGCTACCTTCTCAAGGCGCGTCGGGATCACGAAATAACAGAAGCAGTAAGTTATTATTTTACTAATCTATAATATTATAAAGCTGAAGAGTTTGTTTGTTTGTACGCGGTAACTTCATGAACTAGTGGTCCGATTTGTGTAACCTATTTCTTGAAGAAGGAATTTTTTTATCCATTTGCAGAGTAGTTCTCATTAAACAGGGGTTTTAACGCTTTCGGAAGCTAGTTGTGACATAAAACCTTTCAATATTTATACAAAAACCCCGAATTGTGAATCTCTTCCTTGTTGGGGAAATCGGTAAAAAAGAAGAAACATTTATTGTTTGTATGCGAACCGAATTAATAAACTTTCACTGTTACAAAGCTACACTATTCCCCGAGTATCATAGATTATATTTTATCCCGGTACGGGCAGTAGTTCACGGGTGAAATCGTGGGAGAGTTAAAAAATTAAAAAAGTAATTAGATACAAAATATAGTTTAAAGTCTGATAAAGTACATAGGCTTATTTTTATCCGATTGCGGGAAGTGGTTCTCCCAGCTTGATAAAACCTATATTTTTTGTCCTTCTAGGCAGTTCAAGCTCAGGCTCATCAAGTTCTTCGAGTTCTGACTCTTCAAGTTCGTCTGACACGTCAGACAGCGAGTCAGACTCTGGCGATGACAGACCCAAGACAGAAGTGCCGCCGCCGCCCGTCGCACACACGCCTAACGATGATGAAAGGTGAGGTACATTTGAAGCAACCCCAGCGGGGCCCAGTAGGGCCAAGGCCTGCTGGGGCCGCGGGTTATTCGAAAGAGATACCGCGGCCCTGGCACATGAAAGGCCTACGACGGAACACGACGGTTTTTAGTCAGTAAGAGTCTGACACTGCGGGAGGGGTTATTTGATGATTTTTGACGTCGTTAAAAAAAAAGGTTCATTTGAAGGAATAAAAATGGGTCAGGAAAATCAACTGCCGTGTTTTCTAATTGTAGAAAACGCTATAAAAAAAAATAAATGATTACACGTGTAGATTAAAATTTGAAGTTTTTTTTCCAAAATTATTGTATATACTTTATGAAGTACGATAGACCGCACATCAATGGTAACTGTCATGTACTTTAACTCAATAATAATAAGAACGATCTTCCTATAAAACTGTTACCACTGACCTGAAGTTAACTGTACATAATAAATTAATTCTGCTTGTGCTCTTTCTCCGGTGGTGTCGGATTGTCGTCCCATCGCGCTATGAGAGCGAAGGAATAGTGAGTGCACCTGTGTCCAAGCAAATGTGCGTGCACTATAATATGTCCTGCGCAGTAGGCTGATCTCCTTATATAAGAACAGCCGCCGTGGCAGATAATATCGGTCTGTCTGTCATGATAATATATGATGATTATGATAATATACGTATTCTAACTAAAAAAAGTAGAAACATCGTTTTTTTTTGTACCCTAAAAGGCTCTGAAACAATTGTCACTACTGGCAATTTGGGAAGCTACACTATCCTCAATTGACGTGCTATATTTTTACCCAGGTACGGGAAGTAGTTCCCATTGAACGTACGTAAACGCTGATAGCAGTGATATTATAATTATAAATACACACATTACATATTTGTATATTCTCCTAAACCATACTACTTCCTTCTAGATCATTCGGCGCGTGGTCTTACAGTGGCCCGGCGTCGGACTCCGACTCGGACCCGGAACGTGCCGACGTCACAACCGACGCACCCCCCCTCTCGCACGACGAGATCAGCGAGAGCGAGAACGAGTCCGCCGACAAGAGCTTCCAGTGCCACATATGCAGGAAGTGGTATTCCACTCGAGTTACTCTCAAGTAAGTCAGAGTGAAACGAGCAAAAAATATATTTTAGTTTTTTCAGGCGAATTCTGAAGAAAATACTTCGTGAATCTGGGTAATATCTGTCCTATATTGTGCCAAAGTTATCTGTCTATATCCCTACCAAATTACATTGAAAACGGTCCAGCCGTGTTTCCACCAAAGCGTAACAAACTCAAGTAAGTATCATCTATGACAATGCTCAGTGGTTTCTGTGTACCCAGAAAGTAAGTCTTTCAGTGACGTCCATTTATGCTACAGACTAGAATAGGACATATTTTTTATCCAGGTGCATGAAGTATTTCCCACGTAACGCTATTAAAACCGGTACATTTACCCAGTTCTTCACAATATCCTCTTCTTCCCCAGGATCCATCGCCGCGTGCATCAGAACCGCGGCGGCGGCAACTCGCGATCCCGAGCTCGTTCCTCCGACAGATATGAGTGCGATTGCTGCAGTGAAACCTTCAACCGGCGGGAGAAGCTCTGGGAACACAAGTGAGTATGTGCGGTGATGGTCTACTGAGTAGACCGTGGGTAAATACTGAAGTATAGCATGAATGTATGTTCAAAAAGTTTAAGTTGTCGAGTTGGGGCTATTTTAAGCTCGGTCTAGTAAGTAGACCATGGTCTACTATGTCAAAAACTCGTAAATTATAGCCTTTAGTGTTTATCTCACGAAGATTTGTAGTCTCAAGACATAATTAACTCAGTATAATATGTTGTAGACCAGCAACTTAATTGGTTAACTCGCGTAGATACAGGAACACACGTACGTGCGAAGTAGTCTACTGAGTAGACTATGGTCTCCTGTTGAATAAAGCCAAAACCTTACTTAATTTACTAATGCAAAAATCGCAAGACATTATGGTTCAGTCATTTTGAGCTAATTCTACGGAGTAGACCATAGTCTTCTAAACAAAAATCAGTACTATTACAATTAAGAGGAATCTCTGTACCTTATAGGCTCCGAAACATTTTGTACTGTTGGAAAGCTACACTCTTTCTGAGTAGCATGAGCTATATTTTATCCCTATACGGGCAATAGTTTTTGCTAAAACGTTGGGAGAACAGCTAGACTTTAATATATTTTCTTCCTCAGAGCGGAGGCACACCGCGGCGCCATGACAGTCCGGTGTGAAGTGTGTCGCAAGTGCTTCGAGGACGACGCCGAGCTCGCCGCCCACTCACGCACACACACCGCCGACGAGCGAGCCGGTAACTAGCTCATAGCTTATAGCCCGGTCAAAATAGACATAAAAGTAGTCGTCAAATAACAAAAAATCCCGGAAAACTGAATTTTGGTGGAGAGCTTGGGTTTATCATTTTAAATAAAATACTAAAAGTCCCCATCGATCCCATGTGTGCGTCAAAAGTTATTCAAGGTTAAATGTCTAAATTTTTGGTTTTTTATTTTTTTTCGAAAACGGTAAGTTTTATCAAAAAAGAACATCAGACCAAAGTTGTAGATCTTAAAATTTTCTACGAAATGGCATGAACGAAATGAAATGAAGTTTGAATACGAAATAAAGAACGCGGTGTGTCTCGGACATGCCCCGCAAAAGGTCTAAACTAGCCATGCGGCAAATTTGTGTCCCGCAAATGCCCCGCGTAGCTGCTACGCACCTTGCACGCCGTGTTTGGACACACCTTTTGACACTAACACCGTTCGCGGCGATCGCCGTTTCAGCTGTCATCGTTTACTAGCAGTTATCCGCCTGTGTTGCATGAAACTGCGTCAACCGAACACGGGCGTGGTTTCAGGCATTAATCTTATGTCTTTCCTCCACAGGTCGTTGCCGCCAATGCGGTCTAACGTTCCCGCACTACGACCAGCTGCGGCGGCACCTGGCGTGTGCGCACGGGGCGCCGCCCCCGGGTGCCGCGCGCCTGCCGCACGCCTGCGCGCAGTGCGGCAAGCGCTTCTCGCACGCGCACTCCCTCACGCGCCACATGCACAACCACGCCAAGCAGCTGTACCGCTGCGTCGTGTGCAAGGTGACTACACTACACTACATCGCGGGTGTACTATGCCAAATCGAATGACAAATAATCGAATGCCAATTGATCGACCACTATAAATCGAAATTCTAAATATTCGAACATTCATAATATCGAATGGTTATTAAATCGAACATTCAATACATCGCGCAGTCAATACATCGAGTGTTCAAAATATCGAATTTTCGTTTGATCGAGCGTTAAATGCATCGCATATTCATCCTATCGAAAAATCTATATTTTTTATGAATACAAGAAAAACTCAAAATTTACTACTACTCAAGATTTAATAACCATTCGATATTATGAATGTTCGAGTATTTAGAATTTCGATTTATAGTGGTCGATCAATTGGCATTCGATTATTTGTCATTCCATTTGGCATAGTACACCCCTACATCGCACAATGCGCAGTGCGACCAAAATCCTACATCACTTATATGCACTTATACAGGGTGTGTCGTTCACAATCACATTAAATCCTATCGCATATACTTTATGATATTCTATGGCGAATTGTAAAAAAAAAATAACCTAATCCATTCAGTGGTATAACCACAGGAGTCATTTTTCGTTTTTATAATTTACAACATCATGTGTAAGGCAGAAATAAAGTTAGGAGTATCGAATGTTTTGATCAGAGTGCTTAGTGCGAGTTTTCGTGAATTTTTTTACGGACTCACATGAGAGCGCGTATACTAAGATTTGTATGGAACAAAAACAGCTCCACCTAGTGTCAAAAATTGGAACCTGTTTTTGTTCCATACAAACAGTGTTGCCAACAGTTGTAGAAGCTTACCACCAGAGTCAACTTTTAAAACCACCAGAAAACCACTAACAAAAATTTATCCCACACTTAAAATCACCAAATTCACCACTAAAAAAATATTGTTTATATTTTATTGTAACCTAAAACAATTTAATCATCCAAAGATGTAACTCGGCAACGATAGAAAATTAAAACAGACAAAGCATTACATCTGTTTAGCAATTCATCCGACCCGATCCGAATCCTTCACAAATTATAATCGGCGTAGTAGTTTCACAAATTGTTTAGTTACGCATTTGACCAATGAATGAGTACTATAAATTATTGTTTTTTTATTTACAGGATCTCAAAAAGTATTTAGATTTACATTAATTGAAAATAAAATAAAATAAACTTATATATATATATACAACTTAAAACTAATACAGCCAGCCGTACTCGAACCAAATGGCTTGGCACATGACGATGGCAAGAGACCAGACGGCATGTCGCTATTTCCGTGGAAGGTGGGTAGGACTTTAGTGTGGGACGCGACATGCGTCGACACTCTTGCGCCATCTCACCTTCCCGGAACTGCATGTTGTGCTGGCTCCGCCGCTGCACAAGCAGAGAACCTCAAGCGGCGCAAATATAGTAACCTTATAGGCAATTACATGTTTGAGCCGTTTGGGGTTGAAACTCTGGGGCCGTGGGGTCCGAGGGCGCACCTTCTTGCCAGGGATATTTCCCAGCGCCTGGTTGACACTTCCCGGGACCCAAAGGCTGGCTTTTATTTCGCACAGAGGTTGAGCATTGCCATCCAACGTGGCAATGCTGCCAGTCTTTTGGGTACATTACCCAGTGACAGCGATGAGGAGCAATTTTTTGATGCACTGTATTAGTTTTAAGTTGTATATATATATATGAGTACTTAATATAATTATATAGTAGTCGTTCACCTTTTTGTTTTGTAGATGCTTTTTTGACATTCCGTGAGACTTCAAATCTCCATAGTAACTCCTTAAAGTTGTACCACAAAACTTACATTTCGCTACTTGACCCGCAGTACTTTCAACATTTCGCCACTAAATAGGGGACTTAAACCACCAGTATTAGTGGAAAATCCACTAAGTTGGCAACACTGCATACAAATCTTAGTATACGCGCTCTCATGTGAGTCCGTAAAAAAATTCACGAAAACTCGCACTAAGCACTCAGTTGACAACTGTCAGTTTTCAAGGGAGAATTTCAGTTGTTTGTAATGCACATTTTTATTCTATTTACTTTGTTTTAAAAATGCATTTTTTGTTTTTACGTATTTTTCTGTGTTATAGTTCGGCCATTCAGAGAATGCGTTCCTGACACGTCGCGATTGAACTGACGACGTAACTTTGCAATGGCGTTGCAGTTACGATAAAAATATTTTTGCTGGTTGTTTACCGTTTTAACAATTGAGGAGCATTAAAACAACATTATTATATCAATAATCAATGAATGTAGTTACGTCGTCAGTTCAATCGCGACGTGTCAGGAACGCATTCTCTGAATGGCCGAACTATAATCGACATATATTAACCAGTACATTAACGCATTTCATTTAATATGTGATTGTGAACGACACCCGATATATGAGCATATAAAAATTAAAGTGTGCATGATCAATTGATCAAATGCGCATGTAGATCGTCATTTCTTCAAACAGTTCTTTCGTTAAAAACTTCCTTACTTTCACACACACTACTTTGTCAATACACAAACAATCCACACTCATTAATTTACGGATAGCAATAAACCGAGTGACTGTAAATTACAATTTTAAGTGTCAAAATTAATTAATTTGGGTTATATAATTACTAAGTGAGCGACTGACTGCAAGTGACGAAAAATCAACAGAATAGTATCTTACAAACATTAATTTGAGTTACTTAAAATACAAAATGAGCAGCTTCATAATATTTGAGCAATTTAATATTTGTTTGAGTGGCAACGTTACGTCCTGCATTTTTTTTCAATATTTGGCAAATTTATTTTTTATACTGAGCGGCATTTTATCTTAAATGAAGTGCCTTGACTACAAAATGTGTGAAAAAAAAAATTACATTAGACACAATTCCTAGGAAATCTACCTATACATTTCGAGCGAGGGAAGGGGATTGAGGCGAAGCATGCTGCTTGCATGCATGCAGCATGGAAGCACAATGCAACATGCAGCAAGCATGGCTTCTGTCACGGCTCCGGCGCTGCGAGGCTCCGGCGGTCCCATGCGAGCTTATCGTCGCAGATGGTTTTCACGCTCACCACCGCAGCTTCGGCTTGCTGGCCGCAGGCCGCCTCGCCCCTCCGCGCCTACGCGGTTTTGAATTGCACTCTAGGGGTAGGGCAAACAAGACTACGTGGAGTCGGTTTTGCAGCGATTCGTTTTCAAAATTCTGCCATCTTAAAATAGAATATCAGGAACCAATAATCATTAATAAAGCAGCTTACAAAACTTTGCTCAAAGTGAACTTTTTAGTAATAAGTTATGTATAACCTCACTTAGAAAAATCGATTCTATATTAATATTGAAGTTGCCCTCTCTGTATTTCCAGTCGCTCACTTAGTAATGTAGTCGCTCGGATAAAATTGTAATATATGAAATGGATTTATCACGATCCACTTTTTGTAAGCTCGTTCTGGATTTTATTATTAATCAATATTCGTTGTTAGTTTAGTTAATTTTTCGCTTACTCAAATTCATACCGCTCAAGTTATTAATACAGTATGTCATCATCAGTCGCAAAGCGTTTTTTTATGGGTATAATTTAGGCGGTCACCAAAAATATTTTTAAGACTCTAAGCAGAGGCACCAAATAAAATAAACAACTCCAAAAAAAATAAATTGACTTTATTAAAAGGGCACTAAAGTATATAATATTATGATCCAAAAAAAATAAAATAACATCAGAAAAATCGCAAATCTCGCACTCATATTATTTTTGGTTCCCAAAATGGATTAATGGTCACCAAATTCTATCCAACTAAAAGATTAATATTACCACCAAAAATCAAAGTTAGTGACGAAAACGAATCGCTGCAAAACCGACTCCACGTAGTCTTGTCTGCCCTACCCCTAGGGTGCAATTCAAAACTGCGTAGGCGCGGAGGGGCGAGGCGGCCTGCGAGCTGAGGCGCAGGTAGTTTTAAGGCTCGCCACTGCGGCTGAGGCTGGCCGGCGGAGCCGGCCAGCAAGCCGAAGCTGCGGTGGTGAGCGTGAAAACCATCTGCGACGATAAGCTCGCATGGGACCGCCGGAGCCCTGCAGCGCCGGAGCCGTGACAGAAGCCATGCTTGCTGCATGTTGCGTGCTTACATTTTAAACGCACTGAGTTACACACAAATTCATATAACAATAAATAAGCGACGTACGTTTGGGAACCCTAGTATATTAATTGGTATTTGGGAAATATTCTAGCGATCGTTAGCTTTTTTAGTCTAACAAAAATGACCAAATTAGGAGTCATGGTATTACATAATTGGTAACATCTAAGTAGTGACAATATATAATATTTGGTCTAAAGTGTATTTTAAAGGCGTCCATATATTTTTTTAGTAGTCAATAATATGAAAAAATGGTTTTATCTAATAATATTTTTGGAAACGTTATTTGGTGACCATTTATCCATTTTGGTAACCGTTTAGAATTTTTTTGGTTGTAAAATAGGTACTTTTTTGGGTGGTGTTTAAACACAAGCCTTTTTTTATTCGCTCGTTTTATAATTCCCCTTAATTTACTAATTGAGATCACATGCGCATTTCAACTGCTCAAGTGCGCATGTGATTTTTTTGGGATATTTTCCCAAAAAGTGATTTTTTGGGATATTTTCCCAAAAAGTGATTGTTTTGGGATATTTTCCCAAAAAAAGTTTCTTCGTACTAAAATCAAAGGACTTTTTAGCAATGTATTATAATGTAGTTTTTACTAGTTTTTTTATGTATTTCAGGCATCATTCGCTCGCGCGGACCAGCTGGCGCAGCACCTGAACAGTCACCTCGCTAACTACAAGCGCCTGAAGCCGTGAGCGCTCACTCGCGCAACATATTATTATATTATATTAATATAGAGTTTTATTTACTAAAGCGTTTCATTTTAATGAAAAAATACCCCGGAATATAGCCAAAAAACTTTAAAAAACGACCTTATACCGATACCCGAATCTAACGAATTGATATTCGAATTTCAAAGTCAACGCCACCTATTACAAGTTACAGGAAACTAATAATATAGTAATATGTAACTTTGTTACGAAATCTATTTCTCGATAGATAATGACCGTCTTCCTTTCTTGCGGAGTTAAATAATTCAGTAATTCAGTCACACTTAGCAGATCAGGTTAATACAAAAGATATCTGAGTAACAGTGAAACTTCTAGAAAACATCGAAAAACAAAAAAACCGGCCAAATGCGTGTCGGAATAGCGCACGAAGGGTTCCGTACCAGAGCAAAAATGAGCAATAAAACCCCGTCTGTTGTATGGGAGCCCCCCAAAATATTTATTTTATTCTTGTTTTCAATTGTTGCTTGTACTTGTTGTTATAGCGGCAACAGAAATACATCATCTGTGACAACTCTCTAACTATCAAGGATCGGACGGACGAATAGAGGAGCGAAAACAATAGAGCCCCTTTTACCCTTTGGGTACCGAACCCTAAAAATTCCAAAGTTAGCGCCATCTATCATAATTTCAAGTAAACTACTACAAAACATTTCGTGCCATATCACGTTCATAGATGGCGCGGCAACCAATATCAGTAAAACTTCGCAAAGCCTCGAGGGTATAATTATTGGTTCATAAATTCTTCAATAAATTGTCGGTTGTTATAAGGGTGCGTCCACATCTGGCGTATGCGCCGCGAATGCGCAGCACGCGAGCCGATCGCGAGCTGCGCGCGTGCAGTCACTGCAATAGTTCGGTGCGCCTCTTTAGCGCAACTCACGCAAGGCTCGTATAGAGCGCGCGAGCGGCGCGCGATCTGCGCGCAATCAGTTCTCGCCCTTACAGTTCCGTATATTGGCTCAGTACTATCGAAGATGGCAGATGTCGCACGCCGCCTGCGCGCCGCTCGCGTGCGGCGCTTAGGTCGCGCGCGAGCTGCGCGCGGGCGGCGCAGAAGCGGCGCACGAACAAAAATGCACGCGCGCAGCTCGCGGACAGCTCGCGATCGGCTCGCGTGCTGCGCATTCGCGGCGCATTCGCCAGATGTGGACGCACCCTAAGATATCTGACCTTATGTAAAATAGATAATGGCTTTATGAATTCCCTTTCAATGATATATATTTCATTGTTCAATTCAATCTTGGTAAAGCATGGAATGGAAGGTATAGGTATGTAGGTATACATATTCAGGCATTGGCGTTTTAGGGCTCCGTCCCCTAAGAGTAAAACTAGAGTGTATTACAAAGACTCCGCATTCCGTTCGTTGGTCACAACCTAACTCATGAACCGTCATAGTTACACTTTTGTCTGAAAACTATAATAAAATAAATATTTTAAGGGGAATATACAAGTAAAATATACATGTTTTTTTGTACACAGATTATAATACCTACGGAACCCTTCGTGGGAAGGTCCTATTCGCTAAGCCGGTTTCTTTTACAGCTTCGGAACTCGAAAACAAGAAAAACACACATCCTAATTGAGAACCTCCTTTTAAGGAAGTCGGTTAAAATTAGTAACGAGGGCGTTGCAGTGAGAAATACCTAGTTATATTATATTGTCATTAATAAAACAATACAAATGTTTGTTGTTATATTTTTTGCGAATACTTGCTTACGTTGTCACATAGAAACCTATCTCTTTTATAAAGAAGTTTAAGTAAAGTAGGTACTTACGAGAAAATTGTGTATGGTACAAGTGGTAAACTATTTAAAATATTTAACCGACTTACAAAAGAAGGTTTAACTGCTTACGGATGTTTTATCTTACGATTGTGGATGAACCATCTTGTCATGACGAGTTCCTCCGTGTTTCAGAAGGCACGATAAATTGGTAGGTCCCTGCTGACATTTGAACATCTTTGGCAGTCGTTACAGGTAGTCGGAAGCCAGAAAGTCGGACAACCAGTCTTACCTAGGGGCGTCGGGTTGCTCAGATAACTGGGTTAAGGAGGTCAGATAGGCTAGTAAAAACAGGTACTCAGCTACATGCTGTTAGACTTGAAGCCGACCCCAACGTAGTTAGGAAAAGGCTCGGCTGATGACGATATCTCAATTTTAGTACAAAAGATACATGCACTGTATTGGGTTTTCCCAAAAGCATCATCATCATCATCTGCCTACCTTTCCCAACTAAGTTGGGATCGCCTTCCAGTCTAACCGGATGCAGCTGAGTACCAGTGTCTCACAAGGAGCGACTGCCTACCTGACCTCCTCAACCCAGTTACCCGTGCAACCCGATTGGGTTTTCCCAATGATTTCGATTATTCATAACCAAAGGGTCAAAGTTTATTTATTTGTGTGTACTTAGAATCGGGTACTCAACGGATTCCCTGTTTTTATGATAATGACTCATACATTTGTTACGGGAAACATTTTATATTTGCATAGTCATGTTATACGAGATGTAGTAGGTAATTTTATATTTAAGACTAATTTCCGTATGCGGTTTCATCCATAATGATACATAGCCTTCTTCGATAAACGGATTTAAGAGACGGAATGAGTTCCTGAAAAATGTATTTATTTTTTAAATTAATGAGGCAATAAAAGCCTTTTTACAGAGCGTCGGCCTCGGGTACTGTGGGTTCCGTACCCTCTTAAACGTGCAAAACTATACATTAAAACGGTTTTGTGGGGCTTAGCTTAATCTAGGCCTACTTACCTACTCTCTTTGCAAATAATAGTAAATAAATAATCTATACTAATATTATAAAGCTGAAGAGTTTGTTTGTTTGTTTGAACGCGCTAATCTCAGGAACTACTGGTCCGATTTGAAAATTTCTTTCAGTGTTACATAGCCCATTTATCGAGGAAGGCTATAGGCTACTTTTTATCCCGGTATGGGAAGTAGTTCCCACGGGATGCGGGTGAAACCGCTGGCAGAAGCTAGTAAAAATACATATATTTATTGTATGGAAGCCCTCAAAAGAACATATTGTATTCTAGTTTTCAGTATTATTTGTTATAGCGTCAAAACATATACATCATCTGTGAAATGCATCATCATTAAGACTGGTGACAGACGGACAGCTAAGTCTTAGAATATAAACAAATAGATATTATGACTTTTTATAACTTAGTTTTAAAGCTAAAATTCAACGTGAATATAATGAATGATATCAATCAATATAACAAGCAGTATTGTATTTCTTTAATGTATTTGTGTAAAAAGTTCTATCAAGATGGTTTACCTTCAGTCAAGTATACTCGAATGGAGAACCTACTTACATCAATCTATTTAGTGGTCTGCGGGATGTCTGAAATCCTAGACTATACCTATGTGTCATCGGGTTTTCCGTGTAAGATTTTCTAGGTATCTATAGTCCGTTCCCAATATTATATCTATCTGTTGATTTGCTTAATAGAGATAGAATTTTGGCAGTAGCCCCATACAAGTATTGTCAAATTCTTTTCTCTAGTAAGCAATAATCCGTTCTCAATATTGTATCTATCTATAGATAATTAGATACTGCGTCTGTCTTTTTGATTTGCGATAGTAACATCCGCACGGGTCGACGAATCGTCATCTTCCGAGCCTTTTTCCCAATTATGTTGGGTCGGCTTCCAGTCCAACCGGATGTTGCCGAGTACCAGTGCTTTACAAGAAACGACTGCCTATCTGACGGGTCGACGGATCTTAAGGTTAGCAACAATAATGGTTCGTGGTGGGATCGTCTTTTCATGACGTTTTTTGGAAGACGCGTTAAATTACCCACCAATTTAACGAGCCTTCCGAAACACGGTTGTCAATTGAATATCTTTGACTGTCGTTACAGAAACCAGAAAGTCTGAAAACCAGTCTTGCCAAGGGGTCAGGGGTATTGGGTTGCCCGGGGAACTGGGTTGAGCAATACAGATAGGCAGTCTCTCCTTGTAAAACACTGGTATTCACCTGCATCTATTTAGACTGGAAGCCGACCCTAACATAGTTGGGAAAAGGCTAAGCAGATGAATTTGGTATGCTATGTCTTTAGTCCACAGCTAGCATGAGTTCTCGCACAAAGGAACATTTTAGAAATACTTACAACATTTCTGTGTGTGAACAATATGTTACTGTTTGCTTCAGCGAGTGCACCACGATATACATTCGTGTGTTAAACTAGCAAAGCAGCCCGTAGTCTAGAAGTTGGTGATTGATACGCCCGTGCATCGGAGAGCACGTAAATGTCGGTCCTGCGCCTAATCTCTTTCCGGTCGTGTCGGATTGCCGTCCCATCGGGTTATGAGAGTGAAGGAATAGTGAGTGCACTTGTGTCCAAGCAAATGTGCATGCACTATAATATGTCCTGCGCAGCTGGCTGATCTGCTTAAATGAGACCAGCCGCCGTAGCCGAAATCGGCCGTGGACGCCATTATTATTACATTCGTGTGTGTCACAACACACATAGTTGGGGAAAAGGCGAGGCTAAATTCTATTCTATTCTAGGCAGATGATGACAAGAGGTTACTTCTATCGCTAATATCTTAAAACTTGCACCATCGTCACTCTGACGTGCGCAGACGCAAGTCGCTACAAACTTGTCATTAATGCCACCTGTTTCACAGGGCTGACTAAGTTACGTTTATAACCGACTTCAGAAAAAGGTGGTTCTCAGTTTGACATGTATGTATGTATTTTTACGCGCGATTATCTCACGGTTGACTGAACCGATTTTGATGCAGTTTTCAGCGTAATATTTTAAGAGTACGTTTTAGGTAAGTACCTATATAAATTGTTGAAGTCGTTCTTGTGATAACTTACTTCTTTAAAGAATTTATAAATACAAATACCTACCTACATATTATCAGGCCGAAGAGTTTGTTCAGTTGAACACAGTTAGAAAAACTACTTATGTCGTTCAGACGAAATTATACACGACGGGAGTCACAGTTTATTAGTCAATTGAAAGTGAATAGAAAAATGTTTTGAAATCCAAGAATCATTAAAGCGTAGTTACTTTGTAAATTAAGTACTTTAGTTAAGAGAACTGTTAAAACTTTTTGGTTCAGTTATCAAAAGGCTGCTAACATTAGAAATTGGACTTACCCTTCGTAACATTCTGACGAAAATAATAGTTTAGAAGCCTAGTCCAAACAGCTGTGATACGATGTTCCATCATGAAGTTCCAGTTCATATCTTCCGGCTCCATCATCAGATCAGTTCGACAGCACCATATTATAAAAATAACAACGTAATAAATAAATATAGTTTTTAGTGCCAATCGTCAGCCCTGCTCCGAGGCAAGTGCGTTTTCAATACCAGTTTAAGGTTTACCTCAGTCGCGATCTCGCTCAGACGCAGTTCGACATCTGTATTGACATAACGTGTCTGTTCAAATAATAACAAAACACATAAACTAAAAATAATAATAACGTTAGATAATAAATATATACTTAAATATAGTTAAAGTTAATAAATAAGTGAAGATTCGTGAATTTAATTAAAAATATTGAGCAAAGAAAACAGACTTTTAAAATTGACAATTACGCGTTCGATTTTCGAAATTTTGTTTTGGTGTCGTGTTTTGTTTTTTTTTTTTAAGTTTATTTTTTAATTGGAATAAGTGTGTTGTGATTTTAGTATGGACGTTTTAAAATACTAACTTTTCTTGTGTTTAATTGTTTAATAGTGGACTTATAATGGACTAATGATTATTTAATTGTGTGCCATTAAGATCTCCGTGTAAGGTAGGTAATCGTGGGAATATTTTCTTGGTTTTTGTAATAATTATTTGTTTGTAACAAAAGATAAAATACTTGGTTCGTCCAATTGTTTTTTTTTAATGGTAACATTGTTTTTATTTTTTTGCGAGTTCGTTGTCGTTGTTCTTTTTTTAGTATTAAAGAGGTTTTATTTATTCTGAAAAAAGAAACTCAATTTTGAGTTGATTTTGAAACAAGATATATTAATGTTTGTCTAACCTTTAATTTATCTAAACTTTAATAAATACGTAACTATTAACGCAAAGGTGCCTTTGTTTATAATTATAATACCTACGTACGGTACCTACCCTTTTTGTTTGTTTATTACGCATACCTACACAGTTAAACGGCTCAGTTTATTTACATGCAATGGGGCATGGGGTAACTGAGAATGATATTCGCTTTTTTTTTCGGGAAATCAACATCTTTGGTACCAAATCCTAGCTTTTAAGTATTTGGCTTGGTTTCTTTGAATTATAACACAGCGTGTTAGCTCTATACTAATATTATAAACCTGAAAATGCTAATGTCAGGAAATACCTAGCCGATGCTATAAATTCTTTCCTACATCACGTTACTACTCGATAAATGGTGCATGGACCATTTATCAAGGAACGCAATAGTACTCGAATTGTTATCCGAGTTTGTGCAGAAGTTCTTAAAGGTTGCTTGTCAAACTGCTGGCAGAAGCTAGTCTATGGTCTATATTAATATTATGAAGCTGAAGAGTTTGTTTGTTTGAACGCGCTTCACTATCACTACATAAGTAGTATAAAACAAAGTCGTTTTTCTGTCCCTATGTCCCTTTTTACGCTTAAATCTTCAAAACTACGCAACTGATTTTCATGCGGCTTTTTTTAATAGATAGAGTGATGAAAGAGGAAGGTTTATATGTATAATAACATGCATTAAATAGTGGAGAAATACTGTTATCCCGTGAGAAGCCGGGGCGGTTCGCTAGTTTAGTTTAATCTAATGAGATACTAATCTCATAAACTAAAAATAATAATGCCAACACTTCTTTCAATGTTATACCTACGGCTCATTTTATCGAGGAAGGCTATAGGCTACTTTTTATCCGGGAGCGCAAAGTAGTTCCCAACAAGAATGAACTCTTCCCACTTTCAGTCCAAGCGCCGGGGTCACTCAACCCTGTAACCCTGGGTTCAATAACCTTAACTAAAAACTCGTTTCTTCAATGTATTAATAATAATAATTTATTCATTGATTATTTCGGAAAATTCCATCATTCATGCAAATTGCATCGTGAGGCGAGATTCCACGAAAATGTTCGCACACATTTGAACAAAAATTATGTTGGTATCACAAAGTCGATGTGGCCCAGTGGGTAACCTCTCAAGTTTGTATGTACTTACTTTCTAAGTAGGTATATCTTGGACACCAATGACTATGTTTTGGAGGGCACGTTAAACTGTAGTCGCTACGGATAGTCAGAAGCCAGTAATTCTGACAATTAGTCTTACCAAGGGGTATTGATTGGGTTGCCCGGATACCTATCTGGGTTGAGGAGGTCAGGTAGGCAGCCGCTCCTGCAGTTAGATTGGAAGCCGACCACAACATAGGTAGTTGGGAAAGGGCCCGGGAGATGATGATCACGGAAGTGACGGAGGAAGGAAAGATAGCGGAGATGTCATAAGGAAGCTAGGCGCCTTCTTGTTGAATTTATCTACGAACATTTCTTTTCTTCTTAATTTATCATTATAGATAAACAGCAATATCTATCAAAAACTGTAATTCCGATGAAGTATTTCTACCAATTAACCGCAATATCTTGCGGTTAAGTTAACCGATGACCAATCGAGGCTACCAGTTTGAGGTCAGACCCTAGTGTATGAGTTGTATCCTTAAAGCAAGCAACCAACTGGATACCTCTCTCACCTTTCCCTTCTGTCTAAGGAAGACCATCTTGTCATGACGAGTTCCTCCGTGTTTCGGAAGGCACGTTAAATCTGTAGGTCCCGGCTGTCGTTTGAACATCTTTGGCAGTCGTTAGTAGTTAGAAGCTAGTAAGTCTGACAAACAGACTTGCTGAAGTATTGAGTTGCCCGGGTAACTGGGTTGAGGAGTTCAGATAGGCAGTCGCTCCTTGAGGCACAATGGTACTCAGCTGCTAACCAGTTAGACTGGAAGCCGACCCCTACATAGTTGAGAAAAGGCTCGGCAGATGATGATTTGTTTTCATGTCAGTTCCAGTTGATTTCAATTCTCTAAGTTAGTACGGTAGACTGCACATCAGTGGTAACTGTCATGCACCTTAACTCAATAGTAATAAGTACGATTTTCGCATAAGCTGTTACCACTGACCTGAAGTTGACTGTACAAGTATCATACATTTGTATGAATAAATTGATGATGTCATAGGGAATACCATTTCCTACTTCCTTTTATGTAAAATAATTGATTGGTTTATTAATTATGAACAAAAAAAAATCTTTGAGAGTTTATGGCCTAATAAAAAACACCAGCCAAGTGCGAGTCGGACTCGCGCACGAAGGGTTTCGTACCATTAAGTATTTATAAAACGGACAAAAAAAACACGTTTGTTGTATGGGAGCCCTCCAAAATATTTATTTAATTCAAGTTTTCAGTATTTATTTTTATAGCGGCAACAGAAATACATTATCTGTGAACATTTCAGCTCTCTAACTATCACGTTTCATGAGATAGGTACAGCCTGGTGACAGACGGACGGACGGACAGACAGAGGAGCGAAAACAATAGGGTCCCGTTTTACCCTTTGGGTACGGAACCCTAAAAATTTAGTTATCATCGTTTTAATCGATAATAGAGAATAACGAGGCAATCCACTAGGAACATCTACTTATATAAAATTTTTTTTTGTTTGTTTGTAACCCTCCGAAACTCCTGAACCGAGTTGTAAAAATATTTCACTGTTCTATCACACACGGGTCCCAAGTACTTAAGTAATGCAATTTTCAAAACTCAAAACAATGTAAGTAATATCACAGATTACTATAATAGTTGTAATAGTAGTTTATTTTAGTGTTTGAGAAAGAACATAGGCTACTTTACTTACCCGGTTGCGTTAAGTTGTATGAGACCGCTGCCTCGGACTGCCTCGTTGGTTTAGTGGTCGCAAGCGCGGCTGCTGAGCCCGAGGTCTCGGGTTCGATTCCCGGGTCGGGCCGAAATCGCTTTGTGGGTTTTCTTAAACTTTCACAAAGCAGCTTGTAGTCTGGAAGTTGGTGATTGATTCGCCTGCGCCTGATCTCTTTCCGGTCGTGTCGGATTACCATCCCACCGGGTTATGAGAGTGAAGGAATAGAGAGTGCACCTGTGTCTGCGCAAATGCTCGTGCACTATAATATGCCCTGCTTAGTTGGCAGATCTCCTTAAATGAGAACAGCCGCCGTCGCCGAAATCAGCCGTGGACGCCATTATAAGACCGCTGGGATCAATTACAGATATTAGTAAAGATTTTTAAGTTTAGTTTATCCTTGTATTTACAAGGAAAGGAAAATATTATGCAATCATATTACAAACAAGTCGAAATAGACCAAAATAAACCTTAAAAGTCACTTGAAAGAAATATATATTTAAAACGAACTTAAAAATAAACTAAGAAATACAAAAAATAACATACCGGGTCGCGCCATTAATTTAATATAAACCAGTTGTTAAAGAATCAAGTTTTCTATATGTAAGTATGTATTTGCTGCGTAACTCAGAAACGACTGGACCAAATCTGGTTTTGCAATAACGATAATATAGGAAATGATTACGAATTCCTTTGTCGCTTTTGCGAAGGTTGCAAGTTTTGAACTTATTTTGATGGCAAGAGAACAAAATGACTAGCGGAGATGTCATAACGCAAAATCTCCTAAGAAAGTAGCGACAACATGCGGGGCGAGGGGGACGAGGAACGTTACTAGCTCCGCTCTTCTTAGAAACCCACCACTTTTATCATCATCCTCCGAGCCTTTTTCCCAACTATGTTGGGGTCGGCTTCCAGTCTAACCGGATGCAGCTGAGTACCAGTGCTTTACAAGAAGCGACTGAACTATCTGACCCCGTTAACCCAGTTACCCGGGCAAGCCAATACGCCTTGGTTAGACTGGTGTCAGACTTACTGGCTTCTGACTACCCGTAACGACTGCCAAGGATGTTCAATGTTAGTTTACAAGTACCTAATTGATCATTTGGTCACGACGAAGAAGGCATGACCTACCTGCCTTATGGCATATCCATCTTTCTGTTGCTGGGGAGTTTGTTCCACCAGTTCTTCTTCCCAGCAATAACACATAGGAAGTGGTGAAGGGTGGGCGTTTTGGGAGCTGTCTCATGTAATTCTGACGTTCGTAGAGTGATATTCATCCTACTTTGCCTATCTCCGTGGTTAAAATAGTTACTTACGGGGTATTTAAGTGTTAAGCCAATTTGTTGAAGAAATTGAAAACACAACCTATGTATATTGTTTCCTATATATGTATACTTTTTCGTTCTTACTAAGTCCGGTCTCATTTTCAAAGAATCTTATTACCTACCTATATACTTGCATACTTGTAAATAAACAACTACATTAGGGTGCGTCCACATCTGGCGAATGCGCCGCAAATGCGCAGCACGCGAGCCGATCGCGAGCTGTCCGCGAGCTGCGCGCGTGCAGTCACTGCAATAGTTCGGTGCGCCTCTTTAGCGCAACTCACGCAAGGCCCGTATAGAGCGCGCGAGCGGCGCGCGATCTGCGCGCAATCAGTTCTCGCCCTTACAGTTCCGTATATTGGCTCAGTACTATCGAAGATGGCAGACGTCGCAGGGCGGCGCAGAAGCGGCGCACGAACAAAAATGCACGCGCGCAGCTCGCGGACAGCTCGCGATCGGCTCGCGTGCTGCGCATTCGCCAGATGTGGACGCACCCTTATAATAATTGTTCGGACAAAGTCGAAAGAAATGCGTCGAAGGTCATTTTCAAATGTCAAGGTTGTCATGAGTGCAAAGTCGAAAGTTTTTTTATTATCCTTAGTATAATTACATAGTTAATTAGCATATAATACATGTATATATCTGTGGAATAACTTTGTCTGTCTATCTTACTTTCACACGAGTACTTTTGAAATGAATACAGAGTACCTACACACAGAAAGTCGGTCCTGCTTGTGATCTCTCTCCGGTGGTGTCGGATTGCCATCCCATCGCGCTATGAGAGTGAAGGAATAGTGAGCGCACCTGTGTCCAAGCAAATGCTCGTGCACTATAATATGTCCTGCATAGCTGACTGATCTCCTTATATGAGAACAGCCGCGCCGTGGCTATTACTGTTAATATTCAATCGTTTTAAAGGACTTACAGTAATTATATTTTTTATGACATGTCATTGACATTTACACAATCTGTATGGGATATCCTTCGAGATAAGCTTGACCCCTTATTACACTGGTTGTGCAAAAAAACAGACTCACTGCAAATTGACCTTGGATTTTTTTTGGCAATTTTTATTTGTCTTTACAATGCACGTATTGTTATTATTTTTTCAATAAAAGAAGCTTGTACGTGTACAATCAGTAAGTAATATTCAAAGAAAAGTTGTCAATTGTTTTGAGACTTGACTTTAACGTTTTGTGAATCGAGAAAATATTGATCCTGCAATTATGTATGTGTCTGACATGGTCCGTCAAAATAAATATGACAATCTAGAGGCCGTCGTACGACGTTGCGCCTTTTCATACTTATATAGATAGTTCAACTCAGCTTTGCGCGCGGCCCTATGTGTGCGTCGACTTGTAAATATACAACTTTCATTCGTGTGACAGTGACGTCGTCCGAGCATGACGTGTTCTTATCGCTTTTTGTTATGGGTACAGTCGTTTACGAAAATGTCTAGTTCTTCACGGAGAAAATGTTTAAGGAGTCAGGTAGCGTTTCAAAAAATGAAACAACATTCAAAGCTTTTTATTATTATAGTTCGGCCATTCAGAGAATGCGTTCCTGACACGTCGCGATTGAACTGACGACGTAACTTTGCAATGGCGTTGCAGTTACGATAAAAATATTTTTGCTGGTTGTTTACCGTTTTAACAATTGAGGAGCATTAAAACAACATTATTATATCAATAATCAATGAATGTTATTACGTCGTCAGTTCAATCGCGACGTGTCAGGAACGCATTCTCTGAATGGCCGAACTATACGTTTTACAATTTTTCATTATTTTCTCATAAGTTTTTTCAAATTGACGTTGACGGTATCTAAGAAATAAATGAGGTGAAATATCTAAGATGAATTATATACTCCTTACATATTTTCTAGATCTCGGGGTACGCGGACAATAAATAAAAGTGTGGACTAAGAATGTAAAAAGACGTATAATCTAGTATAATAATGTAAACAAAATGTGTGAGGAATTTTAAAAAATAATATTGCTTCGCATAATGTCGACCAAAATAAGACGGAAATAATGAAACTCATAAATGAACGTTTAAGTCATATTGATGAAGGGATGTTGGGTAATACTTGTCGACATGTACAAAAGAAAAATACTATAGACATTTTGACATGGAGTCAAAATTTATAATTTACCTCGGTGAGAGTAGCGAATCCGAAAATTCATCATTTGATTTTTCAAGTAGCGATTCAGAATCATTATAAATAAATAAACATTAAATTACGTAATAACTGTTTTTCTTTAAACAGCCGTAACCCCTAAATAACTGTATTTGTACCCGACTGTACCTCTTGTCACGCACACAAAGTCACTGTATATGTACAAGGGTTACCCACACATAAGGCCGCGCGCAAGACTGAGTTGAACTTACTATATCAATACGACGTTGTAAGACGTTGCTCACGCGAACGTGTTAAGTTAGGCGATTATTTATATTTATGTTATTTATTACTTAATGAAAGGTACATTTTAGGTTATAAAAAGTACAAAATGTCCAACAAAACTATATGCAACATAGTTTGTCTGTTGGATCATAATTCTTAACTATTAAGTTAATTATACCAATTGTAAAACAAATACCAAATTCAAGTCATCGACTACCAAAATACCTTCGTCGTTCGGAATCTTTTGGAACAAGGCCTCCCTTTGAGATCTCCATCGTCCATGTAACATCAAAATGTTATAATTTAGGTATAATTTCTACCACTGTTCACAAGCATAATAAAAATAAACAAATCATTCTCGTTTGAACATTGACGTCAACACACCTTTTGTAAAGAATTCAAAAACAGGTTCATTTACTTTCTTCTTTTATTATTTTTGTTGTATGTATGATTAATCTTTTTGGCCGACTGTAACAAAGAGGAGGTCTTTTCAGTTTTTTTTCCT
Organism: Helicoverpa zea; assembly: GCF_022581195.2. Lineage (NCBI taxonomy): Eukaryota > Metazoa > Arthropoda > Insecta > Lepidoptera > Noctuidae > Helicoverpa > Helicoverpa zea. The sequence continues at coordinate 4,784,299 of NC_061481.1, read as the reverse complement.
GTTTCGGGTGACTATCGGCTGCTCGTAAAGTTATATCTGTGGTTTTAGTACCTAAAACCTAATCCGAATCCGGAAAAAGTCGTGGTATCCTAGTTGGTAAAGAACCAACCTCTCAAGTATGAGGGCGTGGGTTCGATTCCAGGCCAGTACCAATGCAACTTTTCTAAGTTTGTATGTAGGTACTTTCTAAGTATAACTTAGACATCAATGACTGTGTTTCAGGTGGCACGTTAAACTGTAGGTCCCGGCTGTCATTGAACATCCTTGACAGTCGTTCCGGGTAGTCAGAAGCCAGTAAGTCTGACACCAGTCTTACGAAGGGGTATTGGGTTTCCCGAGTAACTGGGTTGAGGAGGCCAGATAGGCAGTCGCTCCTTGTTTAGCACTGGTATTCAGCTGCATCCGGTTAGACTGGAAGCCGACCCCAATAGTTGGGAAAAGGCTCGGAGGATGACATAGAATGTTGACATTAGCCCCATACAATTTAACGTCATATTCCTATCTCTAGTAAGCAAAACAACAGATAGGTAGGATATTTTGAGAACGGTTTTAAGCCTCATACACTAACTTGTCCGTCCCGCGCCTGATCTGTCGTCGCATCGCGCTATGAGAGTGAAGGAATAGTGAGTGCACCTGTGTCCAAGCAAATGCTTGTGCACTATAATATGTCCTGCTCAGCTGGCTGATCTCCTTATATGAGAACAGCCGCCGCGCCGTAGCCGATAATCGGCTAGGAGGACATCACACTTAGTTAGAAAAAATTAGGTACCTACCCACCTATTCTAAAATACGTTTCCATTTTTAGTAAACAATATTTTTTTATGTTTTCAAATGTGTATGCTATTTTTATCTATTGTGCTTTGATTATATAAATGCTATTATGTTTTAAAAAATAACAATATAAACATATATAAATCGTTGCCATTTTAATACTTACGCTGTTATTAAACAACGCGTGTGAGTAAACGCTATTTATATCAAAATTCCTTAAAAAAATTAAACAAAAAAAGGTATTTACATATTTGTGTAATTGGAGTTCAAACATTCGTATAAATATCCAATTATGAACAAAAAATATCTAAACGCCAGCTCTTTTGACCAAAACATTGGAAAATTCCAAATAAAGTGAGCAAACCAAAATAGTCGTAGTGGCCTAGTGAGTAAAGAACCAACCTCTCGAGTATGATGGTGTGGTTTCGATTCCAGACCAGGCAAGTACCACTGCAACTTTTCTTAGTTTGTATGTACCTTCTAAGTAATCTTAGACACCAATGGCTGATAAAAAGGTGAAGGATAACATCTTGAGGAAACTTGGACTATAAAGTCTGAAATCACCAACCCGCATTGAGCAAGCGTGGTGATTAATGCTCAATCCTTCTCCGTGTGAGAGGAGGCCGCAGCCCAGCAGTGGGACGATAAAAAAAAGGCTGTAACAACAAATCAAGATAGATAGAATATTGGAATCGACCACTTATGTGCTTAAAGGCGAGCTTCCCCCTTGGTGTGGCACTGTTCGTCACACCGCATGTATCTCGTGGTGTACTCGCTCTAGCAAACAGTAACACATTGCGCGCGAACATTACTAACATGTCGCGAAACTGCAACCTTTGGATGTCTGACATTTATGCCGTATTTTCCATTCGTAGTAGTTTAGATGATACATCAACCTATCTCAATCTGTCAAATGTCTTCAATAGATTTTCAACCTTATCACAATCGTGGAAGATTAATATTCGATTGGTATTCAACAGATTTGTAGGTTAACCTGCTGGCATCTACAAACCACTTAAAGGTAATCTAGGCCTTTCAAAACACGATTTGATTAATTCTCTGACGAACACTCAATTAGTAAAATTCCATAGAAAAACAAATTATTCGGTTATTGACCTTTAAACATTCTAATTAAACGGTCCTTCTTGTGATCTCTCTCCGGTGCTGTCGGATTGTCGTACCATCGCGTTATGAGAGTGAAGGAATAGTGAGTGCACCTGTGTACAAGCAAAGCTCGTGCACTGTAATATGTCCTGCGCAGCTGGATGATCTCCTTAGAGAGAACAGCCGCCGTGGTTAGATATCTGCTTGACCAATTTCTCAATTGACTGCCTGGTATGGAAAATACCTTGTAAGTACATACGATACGCGAGCTGCATATTAAAAGTACAATGGCCTACATATATGACTGTTTGTTCACTTCGATAAAATCTTTTAAAGATGGTTCCTTAGATTCCATTACATACTTAGTCATTCACTTATATATGTATAGTCGACTTAGGGTGCATCTACACGTTAAAAGTAGCTTGCTCATATTGAGGCACATGCGCAGGTTACATGCATTAAAAAACGTGCGTGTCCAGCGACTCGCGCGTGTACCAAAGCTAACCCTACTGCGTGCTCTTGTCACTTGCGCATGTTAACTTGCTCCAGCTACATGCACCGTGTAAACCCCGTAAAACCGAGGAGAATAATCAGATACACAGACGCTTTACTTTCACTCATAATATTTTATTTAATACCCACGGAAAAACCCAACCAATATACATAGGTAGCTAACAACAAAGTATTTAGGTAGATAACATAAAACCTTTTGGCAAACCGCAAACTACTTGCAGTTTTATCGAAATATCCTTCAATTTATACCAAAATTGACATTTTATGTGTTTGTTTACATTTCTAAATGTAAATCCCCTAAACCCAGCTGGGATAGGCACTTATCACCGGCAATATAAGTATGCAAGTCACAGTAATGGATAGGTCATCATCATTCTCCTGCCCTTTTCTTTTTTTTAACGACTTCAAAAATCATCAAATGACCCCTCCCGCTGTGGGTTAGCAGCGGTGAGGGAGTGTCAGACTCTTACTGACTAAACACCGTCGTGTTCCGTCGTAGGCCGTTTATGTACCAGAGCCGCGGTAACTCGCGCGAACAATCCCGCAGCCCCGGCAGATCCTCCTGCCCTTATCCCTTCTTTAATTGTGGTCGGCGCAGCATGTTTTCTCCTTCCATACTCTTCTATCTGTCTTCACACAAGTAACATCCTTTGTGGGGCTCAATTCTGCTGCTGCTGCTGCAAATTTAATAACGTATCGATTGGATATCAATTGAATCCGGGTAGTAGTGTTTAGTATTGTTGTCAGTTGGGTATTTTAATTTTTTTAAGAAAAGAAACCTATAGCCTTCCTCTAAAAATAAGCTATATAATACAGACGGTTTCATTTAAAAAGGGTCAGTCGTTTTGTCTAAAAACCGCGACATACAAAGTTATTCTTGCACTTATAATATTATATTATTATAGTCAGATTAAATACCACTTTTGAATACAAATTGCTCATTTAGAATTTATTCTTAAAACCGCAGGAATTATAAACTGTATCTATTTATAGGATAAATCTTGATCATACGAAGAAAAACATAAGTATTTATTGCTATACTATTATGTACCGTAAGGTTATAATTTTAGAGTCCAAATTCCAACTTTGTTTTGATGTTCACTTGTGACTTTTGTACCTTCTCACAGATCTTTAAACGGTATAAAAAACCGGCCAAGTGCGAGTCTGTCTCACTTACAAAGGGTTCCGTTCTGTGCGTATTTATAAAATGGGCAAATATTCACGTTTTTTGGTTGGCTGGCTCTTAAAGTATTTATTTTTGTTATTTTATTTATGGTTGGAAAAAATTGCAATAAATAGCTCATCTTTGTAATGTGCGTACTACCATTCATCTTCATACTGATTTATGAGCCCAAACAAACTATCGGCCGCCTTAAAGTTGGCTGTGTGAAAATCTTAGAGTCACATTTTTCCATGACGTCTTTTTTATGGGAAATCATCAAATGACCCCTTCCGCTGTGGGGGCAGCGTGAGGGAGTGTTCCTTCTTAAGCCCTTTATGTACCAGCGCCGCGGTAACTCGCGCGAACAATCCCGCAGCCTCTGTAGAATATATTTATACCTATGGCGTCTCAAGAGAACGGTTTTTAGGGTTCCGTACTCAAAGTGTAAAACGGGACCATATTGTTTTCGTTCCTCTGTATGTCCGCCCCTCCGTCCGTCCGTCTGTCAACAGGCTGTATCTCATGAACCGTGATAGATAGAGAGTTGAAATTTTCACAGATGATTTATGTCTGTTGCCGCTATAACAACAAATACTGAAAACTAGAATGAAACTAAAAAAACTGAAAACTAAATATTTTGGGGTCCATACAACAAACGTGATTTTTTTGCTCATTTTCTAAATATTGATACGGAACCCTCCGTGCGCGATTCCGACTCGCACTTGGCCGGTTTTTCTAAAGCCACAGGCGTTGTACCTTACACCTATTAAGTAAATTGCATAGATAAACTATTTAAAGATTAATCATACTTATCCAATTACTTAGTAAGTAAACAGTTTACCACAGACAAAGTAATCTGATACGAACATAGGCACTTCATTTACATACAAAAGGGTTTTTCCCTTATTGTTGAGTAATCTATAGGTACTAACAGCCTTACTCATAAACGTTGCTTAAGCATGTCTGTCTTAACTAACATTTAATCACTACTTAAGACTTTAAGTAGTGATAAGTTAAAATGTTACTTAGGAGGTGATTAGAGATTTTTAAAAGTAAGGCTGAAGTATATAAAGATTCATTATTTTGTTTATTTTGAGCCCTAAAGGCTCCGAAGCTATAGAAATGACTTGAAAAAATCTTTCACTGTTAGAAAGCTACACTCTTGCCGAGCAACATAAGCTATCTATATTTTATCCTGGTACCGGCAGTAGTTCCCAATTGGTTGGTTCCGTACTTTCGGAGCCTTTAAAACAAAATAACGTTTCTTTATTATATACGTGAAAATGAGTAATTAATTTGTATTCTGATCTTGCCAGATAAATAGGCAACAAACAAAGAATGTAACTACAACATGTAACGTAATTAACGCACACCCTCAAACACCCCAATTAGAATATTATGTTATAATCATAATACATACACTGAATTTTTAATTTAACATGTATATGCATTGTTATTTACTAAATTAGTTATACCAATTCTTGGAAAACTTTTTGGTCATACTACTACGCACGCAAATATCGCGTCGCGCGCCGCTCGACTCGACACAACATAACGAAACTACGGAAAAAGCCGACAATACACGAAGTCTTATTACTTTGAGTTACGGTCTATTTGAATTTGTTTTAACTGTACAGGGTTAATATGACAATAATTTCCGTAGCTTTAATTATTTTTGGGATAAAAATTACCTATATTAAAAATGATATAAATCGATTCAGTAAACGATTCTGAACAAACTAATTTCAGGATGTGCGTTAATTAAGTTACATGTTGTATATACCTACGCAGGTGTGGTTTTTTAGAGTTGGTCAGCTAGAATCGGTAAAGGTTAAACGGTAGGTCGGATAATGGATGGGTCACTGTAATCATCATCTGCTTAGCCTTTTCCCAACTATGTTGGGGTCGGCTTCCAGTCTAACTGGACGCAGCTGAGTACCAGCGCTTTACAAGGAGCGACTACTTATATGATCTCCTCAACCCAGTTACCCGGGCAACCCAATACCCCTTGGTTTGACTGGTGTCAGACTTAGTGGCTTCTGACTACCCGTAACGACTGCCAGATACATAGGTACGTACCAACAAATGACAGCCGTAGTATTTTTCTTAGTAATTTCTAGGAAATAAACTACACTTGTTGACCTTTAACTAAAATGTCAGATATACACCGATACATTTACTTTGAGAGAAAACTTTATACCTTCGGTTTTGTTGAAATTAAGCAGACTATTTGTTTATATTATCAATGAATTGCATAGGTATATTATTAGTATTGCATTAGCCGACTTCCCAAAAGGAGGTCCAGAATTGCTGAAAATATTTTTTAGGGACCCTATTGTTTCGCTCCTCTGTCCGTCCGTCCGTCCGTCTGTCACCAGGCTGTATCTCATGAACCTTGATAGTTAGAGAGCTGAAATTTTCACAGATGATGTATTTTTGTTACCGCTATAACAACAAATACTGTAAACTATAATTAAATAAATATTTTGGGGGACTCCCATACAACAAACGTGATTTTTTTGTCCGTTTTATAAATAATATAATGGCACGGAACCCTTCGTGCGCGAGTCCGACTTGCACTTGGCCGATTTTTCTATGTAAGTTTACCGGTAACTCAAATACGCTCAGACCGATTTGCAAAATCATTTTTTTGCTTTGTAACTTTCCATATACCTAGTGAACTACTTATTTTGTGAACTACTAAACTAGATTTTTACTTTTTATTTTAGACTATTGATTGACACGACCCAAATTATTGGTCATTATTTTTGTACTATTGAGAACATACTTAATAATAGTATTGAGATCATTACAGTTGGATTCTAACCACAATTGGAACAAAATACCGTAAGTATATTTATTATACTAGTTTCCGCCCGCGGCTTCGGCTGCGTAGAGTTCGGTTATATCGCGTTTCCAAGAGAATTTTTCAAAAGTCCGGGATAAAAACTATCCTATGTTCTTTCTCAAGGTCAACTCTATCTCAGTACCAAATTTTATTAAAATCTGTTCAGTGGTTTAGACGTGAAAGCGTAACAGGCAGACAGACAGAGTTACTTTCGCATTCATAATATTAGTAGGGATTATATTCTAAGTATTGATCAGATATCTATGTAGATACCGTATATTAACTGTGAATCTTATTGAAAACAATAATAGAAATACCCAGTGAAAGGAATGGGGTTTTTTGTGAGATTTAATTTAGGTTCATCTGTCTAGTTTTTTGTTGTGAATTCAGATTGATCTACTTACTAATTCATCGGAGAGCACGTTAATGTCGGTCTTGCGCCTGATCTCTCTCTGGTAGTGTCGGATTGCCGTCCCATCGCGCTATGAGAGTGAAGGAATAGTGAGTGCACCTGTGTCCAAGCAAATGCTTGTGCACTATAATATGTCCTGCTCAGTTGGCTGATCTCCTAATATGAGAACAGCCGCCGTGGCCGAAATCGACCGTGGACGCCATTACTAATTCTGGTAGTGGTGAAGGGCGGGTGATTTGGGGACTGTCTTTTGTTTTTAACTTCATAAAGTGCTGATTTTTAGCCTACTTTAAATACATGACTTTTATCTTTAACGTCATTTTCGTTAAATTATCGAATCAGGCATGACTTTGGTGTAGCAATTTCACTCGAAAGGATCAAAATGGTTTGTATGACTATACGTGAAGTATGATAGGCACGCACAAAACCATGACTTCTTGAGTTGAATTACTTACCTAGACTTAGGAAAAACTCTTAAATATTGGGAAAGATATTAAGTGTTTCCAGAGACAACAAAAAATCGAGGCATGGATAAAATATTTACGGTGTGGTAACTTAGAAAAACCGTTACATAATTAATCCGGTTGTCCCACCTAAATACGTCATTATAAGAACAGGTCAATTATTTAAATGACATTTTAAATAGGTACTTTTGTGTAGATATTAAAGAAAAACACGTTTGCTGCTGTCAAACACATAAATATTATGAAGAGATAAAGTTTTTGGTATTCATAAAAGGTTCAGTAGTTTCGGAGCCTTTAGTAAAAAAACCGGCCAACTGCGAGTCGGACTCGCGCACGAAGGGTTCCGTACCGATTTATAAAACGGACAAAAAATTACATTTGTTGTATAAGAGCCCCCCAAAATATTTATTTAATTCTAGTTTTCAGTATTTGTTGTTATAGTGGCAACAATAACACATCATCTGTGAAAATTTCAGTTCTCTAACTATCACGGTTCATGAGATATAGCCTGGTGACAGACGGACGGACAGAGGAGCGAAAACAATAGGGTCCCGTTTTAACCTTTGGCTACGGAACCCTAAAAAACAAACAATAATTTTGTTGTCAAAGACCTGGAATTTGGTGTTTGATACACCCGTATATCGGAGAGCACGCAAATGTCGGTCCTGCGCCTGATCTCTTTCCGGTGGTGTCGGATTGTCGTCCCATCGCGCTATGAGAGTGAAGGAATAGTGAGGGCACCTGTGTCCAAGTAAATATGCGTGCACTATAGTTGGCTGATCTTCGTATATGAGAACAGCCGCCGTGGCCGATAATCGGCTAGGACGCGATCATTATATTATATCTGTATAGATTTAAACAAAGTATGATGAACCTATGATATATGACATCTCTAGGAACATTTATAACCTTTTACAATTGATTTAAATAATTCCCATTATTAACAACATACTCAGTTAAAATTAATATGTTTTATAATTCATATATACGCCATAAAAAACCGGCGCCAGATAAACCGCAAAAATATTAATCCAAACTAATATTATAAATGCGAAAGTAACTCTGTCTGTCTGTCTGTCTTTCTGTCTGTCTGTCTGTCTTTTCTTCACGCCTAAACTACTGAACCGATTTGTGTGAAATTTGGTACAGACATAGTTTGAAACTTGAGAAAGGACATGGGATAGTTTTTATTACAAAAAATAAAAATAAAAAATAAAATTTATTACGGACATACAGTGCCATCTATTGGTCAAATGTCGAGCTGTTCCTATGCTCCGTAGATAGATGGCGTTAATCGCGCAATGGTGTCATTACACGTGTTCGGTTCATGTTATTGTTTTACTTCATCGGAAAATCCATCAGAAAAATGTAAATAAACAGTAAAAAGGTGTAAAAAAAGTAATATTAATATAATAAAAGTTTTACTACAAAGTTCTATTAGTACTACGCGCAATGGTGTCGATCGTTACACGAGTTCGGTTCATGTTGTTTTAATTTGGTACAGACATAGTTTGGAACTCGAGAAAGGACATAGGATAGTTTTTATCCCAAAAATCCTGCGGGAGCGGGAACTTCTCAAAAATCCCGCGAGATCGGGAACTATGTGGGTAAAACCAAAAATCTGCCGGAAGTCACTATTCCACGCGAACGAAGTCGCGGGCAAAAGCTAGTTTATTTATTGATTTAATAATCACCTACCTATAAGTATGTTATGTACTCAGAAAAAAAATTGTTTACGTTACAAAGGTTTAAGCTTGAAACTTGTACAACATATTAAATTATGGTGACTCAGATATTGTTTAAAAAAATCCACGACTTGTGCTTTTCTGGCGGTTTCATCTACCATTTAAGAATCTATTATCCATTTTCACCAACAATCTCTTAACGTTTCTCTAACTAAGTGTCACTTAGAATACGGGCTCCCCCAATAATATAGGTTATAAGGGATACTTAAACTTTGGTGAGAACGAAATCCGTATTAAGTGTTCCCTAAAGGCTCTTAGGGGATCCCTAAATTTAGGTATTTGTTGGTGAAAATGGGCATAAGTCTGTGGGTGGACTACAACATGAACTGGAAAACACAGGTGGATACAGTGTGTGCAAAGCTTAGAGCAGTCTCAAGGGGCTGAATGCCGAAATTGGCTTCTCAAACAATTTTTTGGCCAAATCTATACAGTTTTTGACGGACAAAAAAATATACATATATATTAATCTAGAACATATTTCTGAGAACCCTGTTAATTTTAAAACACGTTTTTGAAAAGTTTTCTCGATACAAAAAATTGTAAACTTACCTCTAAAATGATCTTACAATAAAAATATCTGTATTATTTATCAACGTAGGTACATTGATAAAAGGAGATGGCCAAAAAAAAACCCAGAGTCGACAGAAACTTCGTATGTATGGTTGGGTTCAGTATAATGTGTAGATTCCAAAAAGTATTTCATATCATCTAAAAACCATGGGGTTCTCTTTTTACAAGGTTTTTTCGATGACGATTTTAGTACATAAAAAGCTTAACTTTTCTGATTGCTGTTCATTAGAAGTTGTGCATAGGGTAAAACCTTTACACTCAGGTGTATGTCTGTTAGCACTATACAAGAGTGAAGGTTTAGTGCTGACCTGATGATGGAGAAGAGAGAAGGTCAAGGGAACTCGGCAATGGCAAATATCAACTACCTCGTGTTTGGGCTTATGTTATTCGTATTGTGGAGAACTTTTCACTAAAGCGAATAGTGACTAAAAAGCTAGAAATAAAAAAAATGTTTTCTTTTTTTTTTAATTAACCTTTGCCAGTTCAGAATGTTACATATAACAGGGAAAGCTCTTCAAGTAGGTAAGGTAGGTACTTAATCCTATCTGGAGTTGTTCATGTCAATAGTGCAATGGGTGGGGATCAAACTCAAGACCTTTTAATAATCAGGCTAACTCTGTTACTATGGTGATATTACTATTGGCATGTATAATGTTAATATACTTTATTTTTTATGGTCCTTTATGTAAATAATCTCTAAAATCAACATAAATTCAACATAACTTATTTTTGTGAAAATATGATATAGCTCCCATGGATGGACCCCATGGATTTCAGGCTGGAATTTTTGGCACCATCAAAGGACTATAATAATGAACCCATTGGTACCCATTTCGTTGCTGTCGATTCTGGGTTTTTTTACTATGAAAATTTGGCCATCTCCTTTGTAACATTAACGAGTCCATATGTACTGTAACTTAAATACAGAACTTGGTTAATTTTTATTTTTGATCACTCAACTCATTTTACATTTTACGAACGTTACGAACGTCGCGTCAACAGGCTTCTCTCTCTTTCTCTCTCGTACGATAGTGTTTTGGGTGCATTCAGCCTCTTAATCTGTATGTTTATTTGTTTCAGATAATAATGCCATCATGGGCCGTGGTCGCGTCATCACCGCCCTCCTACTGCTCTCGGTGATCACCATCACCAGGGGACAGTATTACGGTGAGCATCATCAATAATCATCATCTATAGAAATATGAAGTCGTGCTGGCCTAGTGGGCAAAGAACCAACCTCTCGAGTATGCAACTGCAACTTTTCTAAGTTTGTATGTACTTTCTAAGTATATCTTAGACGCCAATGACAGTGTTTCGGATGGCACGTTAAACTGTAGGTCCCGGCTGTCATATAATGTAGTAGTATATAATTACTTCTAACGTTAGGCTAATAAATGAGAGCGGTCCCCCGACACGTCAAAATTTTGTTTAGTCTGACATGCTTTAGTTGGTACTTACGTAGTGTTTAAAGTTATTTCTTGCTTTTTATAGGGTTTAATTGCGTACTTTTTTTGGGTCGGGAGTTTTTTTAAATTTACAATTTAATTTTATTTCATGTTTTTTGAAGAAGCTCCTTAATTTTTCTTTCCTTCATTTAATTTCTTTTATTTTAAGATGGGGTCGCTATATGCGATCACGGCCAAAGGAAGCTGTTTAACAATCCTCATGACAAACTGGCTCTGGGAGAATTGCACAGATTAAGAATCAATAAAGATTAACTTTTGGTCATTCTAGATTTTCAGCAAAAATATAAATCGGTTTATCCGTTTCATTCCGGCATTCCAGGGTTTCATCCGTCACATCCCATTTCCAGCATCAGGTTCTCGTCAATTACAATCATGAAGAGAACTAGTCAAGACAAATTCAACGAGCCCAAACTCGATGCGTTTAATAAAAGGCAGTTCAGGGTTACGTCTCCTATCTTCGTGCCCTAACAGCAGACCAGCTCAGCGGTTCCAGAAGACATTAGTGTTTCAAATTTCAGATCCCACATATACTTGCAAGTAAACTGAGCGTGTAACATTCCTATCACACCTATCAAACGAGCTGATGACCTTGAAGACCTGAACCGATTTCCACCAAACATAGCTAAGAACACTCCCGAATGACATTCCTTTCAAACAAAAAAAACCGCATTACAATCGGATCATCCGTTTGGGAGCTACGATGCCACATACACACACACACACACACACACAGACACGTCAAACTTATAACACCCCGTCGTTTTTGCGTCGGGGGTTAAAAACAGCACTTTTAATAAATACACACAATTATCATTACAAAACCTTTCTAACAAGTCCAAACACAGCTATGATACGATGTTCCATCATGAAGTTCCAGTTCATATCTTCCGGCTCCATCATCAGATCAGTTCGACAGTACCATATTATTGTATTGTCATCAGAACTACACACAGCTGACAAAACTTTTTGTCATTATAAATTTAAAAAAACCCCCGACCCAAAAAAAGTACGCAATTAGTATGACAAAAGGTTAAAAACGCTAAACCCTATAAAAAGCAAGAAATAACTTTTAGCACTACGTAAGTACCAACTAAAGCATGTCAGACTAAACTAAATTTTGTCGTGTCGGGGGACCGCTCTAATTTATTAGCCTAACGTTAGAAGTAATTAAGTATATACTACTTATAACTTTGTATATAATTGTGTTTAGATACGTGTTTTTATACGAGTGTTGTAATTAGGTAGGTATCATTTGATTTATGTAAGTGTTTTTGAAGGTAAAAAGCGGTCCCCCGACACGTCAAAATTTAGTTTAGTCTGACATGCTTTAGTTGGTACTTACGTAGTGTTAAAAGTTATTTCTTGCTTTTTATAGGGTTTAGCGTTTTTAACCTTTTGTCATACTAATTGCGTACTTTTTTTGGGTCGGGGGTTTTTTTAAATTTATAATGACAAAAAGTTTTGTCAGCTGTGTGTAGTTCTGATGACAATACAATAATATGGTACTGTCGAACTGATCTGATGATGGAGCCGGAAGATATGAACTGGAACTTCATGATGGAACATCGTATCATAGCTGTGTTTGGACTTGTTAGAAAGGTTTTGTAATGATAATTGTGTGTATTTATTAAAAGTGCTGTTTTTAACCCCCGACGCAAAAACGACGGGGTGTTATAAGTTTGACGTGTCTGTGTGTGTGTGTGTGTGTGTGTATGTGGCATCGTAGCTCCCAAACGGATGATCCGATTGTAATGCGGTTTTTTTTGTTTGAAAGGAATGTCATTCGGAAGTGTTCTTAGCTATGTTTGGGTTCTTAGCTATGGTCGGGGGACCGCTCTAATTTATTAGCCTAACGTTAGAAGTAATTAAGTATATACTACTTATAACTTTGTATATAATTGTGTTTAGATACGTGTTTTTATACGAGTGTTGTAATTAGGTATATAGGTATCATTTGATTTATGTAAGTGTTTTTGAAGGTAAAAAGCGGTCCCCCGACACGTCAAAATTTAGTTTAGTCTGACATGCTTTAGTTGGTACTTACGTAGTGTTAAAAGTTATTTCTTGCTTTTTATAGGGTTTAGCGTTTTTAACCTTTTGTCATACTAATTGCGTACTTTTTTTGGGTCGGGGGTTTTTTTAAATTTATAATTTAATTTTATTTCATGCTTTTTGAAGGAGCTCCTTAATTTTTTCTTCTTTCAGTTAATTTCTTTTATTTTAAGATGGGGTCGCTCTATGCGATCTCGGACAAAGGATGCTGTTTAACAATCCTCATAACATACTGGCTCTGGGAGAATTGCACAGATTGAGGAAACATAAACCTTTGGTCATTCTAGATTTTCAGCGAAGATATAAATCGGTTTATCCGTTTCATTCCGGCATTCCAGGGTTTCATCCGCCACATCCCATTTCCAGTATCAGGTTCTCGTCAATTGAAGAGAACTAGTCAAGACAAATTCAACGAGCCCAAACTCGATGGGTTTACTAAAAGGCAGTTCAGGGTTACGTCTCCTACCTTCGTGCCCTAACAGCAGACCAGCTCGGTGGTTCCAGAAGACATTAGTGTTTCAAATTTCAGATCCCACACATGCTTGCAAGTAAACTGAGCGTGTAACATTCTTCTCACACCTAACAAACGAGCTGATGACCTTGAAGACCTGAACCGATTTCCACCAAACATAGCTAAGAACACTTCCGAATGACATTCCTTTCAAACAAAAAAAACCGCATTACAATCGGATCATCCGTTTGGGAGCTACGATGCCACATACACACACACACACACACACACACACACACACACACACACACACAGACACGTCAAACTTATAACACCCCGTCATTTTTGCGTCGGGGGTTAAAAACAGCACTTTTAATAAATACACACAATTATCATTACAAAACCTTTCTAACAAGTCCAAACACAGCTATGATACGATGTTCCATCATGAAGTTCCAGTTCATATGTTCCGGCTCCATCATCAGATCAGTTCGAAAGTACCATATTATTGTATTGTCATCAGAACTACATACAGCTGACAAAACTTTTTGTCAAAATATGCCTTTAATATGACTTCAATATGCAGAAAACGTCATCAAAATCGGTGACGTTAGTTAGATAACCACGCTCAAACACATCAATATACGTAGGTCGAACTGAGTCCCTCTTTTTGTAAGTCGGTTAGAAAGATCGTTAAACTGTAATAAATTTCGTCTAACAAGAATACTTCCATAACCATATTATGGAAGTTGCTAAATATACATAATTATCAGAACCCATGAGCGGCCCCTAATCACAGATTGACGAAGATACAAAAAAACGAATTCTTAACTGTTATTAATGTCTAAGTCATTTGAATAGATTATTATGTAACATTTCAATAAAGTAGCTAATAACTTATTATCGAACTGTAATAGGCGAACTATAATTTCTGTCCGCGGTTTCACCTGCATTTAATACAAAAAATCCAACTAATATTATAAACACACAAGTAACTCTATCTGTCTGATTAAAACTCGATTAAAAGTTCTAAAGTATTTTTGCTATCTTCGCTGCTTCGTTATGAAGCTCCCTGGCACCCAAAATTGACACGTTTCATTTGTTTTTGGGACTTCACATTCATATTTATTTACTTTTACAAATCCTAACTTTACATAAATTGGCATGTTACGTATAAAATGTTCTTAATTTCTACGTAGAGGCTTGGAAAAACAAGAATCTCTCGCACAAAAATGCTTTAACTTAAGCATTCGTAATATCAACCAAACTATAGTAAAAAATCTCGCAATGTTCCTACTGAATTACCTACCTAATTAAAACCACATATTTTTCTCTCATTCCAGATATATTACAAGGATTACAACAACTGTTTCAACATCCGAACACAGACTTAACAAACCAATACAATGGGCTACCCCACTCTCAAACTACTCACAAACAAGAAACAAGAAAGAAACAGAACGAACACAGACAAACAGAAGAAAGACGGACCAAAAAACCGCCTATAAACCAATATGACTATATATTCTCAACAACACAGAAGTCTGTTAAAAAGAACAAAACTATTTCTAGTCACAATAACTCTAGAAGTCTTACTAATAAGAATCAGTATAGTAACATACTTTTAGCTGAGTATTTTAATCCATTTGACGTAACTACTAAATCTAATAGGTATAAAACAACAACAACTAAGGTAAATCCTAACAACTATTATAACAACGACGATTTTAATCGAGGAACTACTGAAAATGTTTTTGCAAACAATTTTGATGGCAACAGGCCCGTTACAGAAAATGTTTTTGAAAATATCAACCGTGGAGAGAGTTACGTTCAACCCGGGCGTGTGTATGAGAATGAAAATACTCGAAGACCAGCTAATTTGTTAAATAATAATGGACAAAATAATGTCTATGAAAGCAATGTAGCTGGAGGTAACAGAGTTTACCCCCAAAACAATCAAAATAGAGGTAATAACAATAATAATAGAGGTAATCTAAACACTGATTTTAGTTACGAAATACCTAGCGTTACAGCGAATAATAGGAATCCAACAGTTGATAGACCAAACAGGGTAAATGGTAACAACGGATATCTAAACACAGATTTTAATCCTGAAGATTATGTGAAACCACAAGTGAACGAATACATACCAAAACCGAACAACAGAGTTCAGAATCAATTTGAAAGCAATGTTGGTAACAATTTTAACAACGGAGAGGTAAATTATAACAACAACAACAACAACAGGGTAAATTATAACAACCAGGGTAATTTTGACCCTGATAGGATCACTTTTGAGTACCCATCTGACACCCCTTTGACAAACCAGCCGGGAGTTCAACCGGCGCCCGTTGATACTGGTTTGCCGCCTATTACAAATAGGCCAGTGACAGATAGGAATGTGTATGACAATAGGCCATCAGACAGTTCAGTGAATTATGATGATCAGCCTGAGATCCTGATAGGACCTGATGAAGATGATATGAGTGAGCGAGAGAAGAGGGGATATATTCAACTGGCTGAGAAAAGTGAGTATGAGATTTTTGCTTTTAAAATAATGTAGTATTAGAGGAGGTTTTTTAGGAGTCCTGACCACCGGTATCTTTGACCCTGTTCCCGATGTCAGTAAGCCATCTACCCATGTATATGTACTTAAAGAGGAAATATTTTTTTTGTTACCCTAAAGACTCCGAAACTACTGAAACGATTTAAAAAATTGTTTCACTGGTGGGAAGTTACAGTATTTTATTTTATTTTTTCTTTTAAGGAATAGCAAACAGTTACATTATATAAACTTACAAATAATATAACAATGACTTGTTGAGGTCATAATGTAACTCACAACGCTATCCACAGGTAAACATAAAAATTTAGAACAGAAATTCTAATCGCTAGGAACATTAATAGCAGTACGCGTAACAAATAACAATTAGGGAGAGTATAGTAGTGTAAACATGACTTTTAGCAAAATATATCCATAAAAAGGAAAGAGGAGTTTAAAGATACGATGACAAAATTAAAATGTTTGTTATTATTATAAGAGGTTTGGGTTTTAAGTAGGGAACTATGAAGGAGGCTTTTGAACTTATTTATGCTACAATTGAAAATATCAATGTTTATAAAGGTGACGTTATAAGTGACAGTATCTTCAAATGACATATCTTCTAAAGTTCTATTGCATTTAGGTACGAGGAGTATTTTCCACGGGACGCGATTGAATCCGCAGAAAACAGCAACTTTTTCAATATTTGTTACAAGAAAATTTTAAAATTTGTTGTTTCACCAGTTTCGCACGCGACCCGTGAGAATTTCTTACCGTACTCGGAAAATATGTTATGTAGCCTATGTTTATTTTATTTGTTTAAGATTTCCTACATGACTCAGGCATGACAAAATTAATGAGAATATTTATTGTGTACTCCTTCACTAATAGGAGACCTCAGAAATAATGCTAACTTACTCGGGAATGGTCTTGCTTCCCAGCGGTGAAAGATTTTTTCAAATCAGTTTCCATCGGTCAGTAGTACTAACTCAAAAACTTCTTCCCTTCCAGTGTGTGACCGTTACAAAGCACTAACAGTGAAGAAGGTGGTAGCCCTGCCTCTCTTACCATCACCGGATCCGGTCACCGTGAATGTGTCAGATTGCACTCCTGTCAACGTGCCTCTGATCATAGGCGGTAGTGTCGTCAGCATACGGGACTTTCCTCATATGGCGCTGGTCGGCTGGCTAAAGACCAGGGTGAGTTTTCTATATCTATACTAATACTAGCGTTCGCCTGCGGTTTCACCCGCGTCCCGTAGCCGGATGGTGACAAAAATCTATCTATCCTAAAACCTTCTCCCGGGTCTAAGTTACCTCCCCTCTAATTTTCAGCCAAATCGGTCAAGCTGTATTTATGTTATGTCGTAACAACGGAAAGCGGGTTTCATTTATATATATATATATAGATAGATAGATGGATAGATCAAAAAGAGGAATCTGAATATTTTCACATGGGTAGCAATTGGTAGCAACTAATGGCAGCTGGTAGCAATTAAGTAGCAACTCCCTAAATGTATTTTGAGTCTAAAGGGAGTGACCAGCAAGACTGTCATCTGCTGCACTTAAGAGGTCAGATAGGCAGTCGCTCCATGTGGCACATAGTTTTTACTATCTCTGATTAAAAACTTTTTGTCAGCAGGGTTTTGCTAGATCTATAGGGGCTTTCAACCCTTGTTTTCCAAAAACTATCGAAAGATATTATATATCACAGAAAAATCCCCAAATAATCTAAGCCTACAAAGTCTAATTATTTATTACATTTAGGCCTTTACAAGCACTTATGAATGATAATCAAAAAAACATATAGTTCAATTTGATTCTAGTTGCCCATTCCAAAAGTAGCTTCCTATGGAGAACAACGGGCAAGAAACTCCATGGCTTTTACAATTAATGTGAACTCCTGTTCTTCCAGCAAGCCGGCTATTCGTGGAAATGTGGGGGTTCCCTCATCAGCAACCAGTATATCCTGACTGCTGGACACTGCACCTACCAGGATAAAGACTATGATGCTGTCAGGTATGTGGATCATCATCAGCTTCTTCATATCGAGTCCATCTTCCATCTTCCGAGCCTTTTTCCCAACTATGTTCGGGTCGACTTCCAGATTAACCGGATGCAGCTGAGTACCAGTGCTTTACAAGGAGCGACTGCCTATCTGACCTCCCCAATCTAGTTACCCGGGCAACCCAGTACCCCTTTCTTATTTATTTTATTTTTTATTTATTCCTTTATTTCAGGCAACTAAGGCCCATAAAAATACAATACAAAAATATAAAAAAATACTTATAATACCTTTGTTAGATTGGTGTCAGACTTACTGGCTTCTTACCCGTAACGACTGCCAAGGATGTTCAATGACGGCCGGGACCCACAGTTTAACGTGGCATCCGAAACACAGTCATTGGTGTCTAAGATATACTTAGAAAACATATTTATATATGCATACTTATACGTATATATCGTTTTTTTCACTAAACCCCCACTTTTCCCCCAGTGGTCCACCCCAAGCGGTGCAGCTAGGCTCGTCCTACCTGGACGACCCAGGAGCGTTAGTGGTGAAGGTGGCAGCCGTCATCAGGCATCCCAAGTACAAGCAGAGACGGTCCTACCATGATGTGGCGCTCATCAGGATGGCTAATACTGTCACGTAAGTATATTTGTCGACTACTAAGACTCTTCCGGATTAGCAAGTTGAAGTGGCAATGGGCAGACCATATTGCTCGCAGAGCAGATGGCCGATGGGGTCGAAAAGTGGAGACCACGGACTAGCAAGCGCAACGTAGGACGTCCACCAACAAGGGGACAAACGACATTATAAAGGTCGCCGTCGACGCTGGATGCAGGTCGCCTCCAACAGGTATCTGTGGAGATCTAAGGGGGAGGCCTATGTTCAGCAGTGGACGTCCTATGGCTGAGATGATGATGATGATGAACCATATTTTATTAAATAATCATTATTTTTACTGGCAGGTTTTCCGAAGTGATACGTCCGGCGTGTTTGGGAGATCCTCCGCCGGAGGGCAGTCGCATCATTGCAACTGGTTGGGGGAGGACTGAATTTGGTAAGATAATGATTTCTTTTATAAATGATGACACCATTTAGATGTACATATAATATTCAAGCTACTTCTGAGGGAACTTCTTCCCGCAGATGGTTGAAAAGTAGCCTATCTGTATATAGGTACTTTTTACTTGAAAAGGAACGAACATTCGTACATCCATCCATACATACAAACTCTCGCGCCTATAATATCAGCAGGGTAGGATATGTCAGATTGCAACATACAGAACCTTTTGTCCGAGTCTCACTTAGCTTTTAGTTAACTTTGCCATTATACCTAAAATTCAAACAACTCACTCCTTTTCCCATTTCTGAATTTATCATCCAAAAAGAGCTAAACATATTTCTCTTCCTACTTTTATTTTTATTAAAAGTTTTACTAAATTTAATTTTCCTATTTACTTTAAGATTGAATAGCTGTTTTCAACTTGATGGTCTTCTTGTTTCACCCATCTTCTATATAAATAACAACACTAATTTCTTTCTCCCATTCAAGGAGGGGATCACTCGGAGGAACTCCGCAGCGTCTCCCTCTCAGTGTGGAACATGGCAGATTGTCGCGAGATTTGGGGGACTTCGCTCAAACTCCCCAACGGAGTGACGCCTGATAGCCACATGTGTGCCGGGGAAAAGAACGGGGGAAAGGATACATGTCAGGTAAACAACTATTTATGTATACTGTAATTAGGGTAAAGAGGACTGTCGTAAAATTTGGGGGACCTCGCTCAAACTTCTCAAAAGGCAACCATACATGACATGACGATTATCTGCCACGGTGTCTTCTCCTAAAAGTCGTGGTGGCCTAGTGGGCAAACAACCAACCTCTCGAGTATGAGGGCGCGGGTTCGATTCCAGGTCAGGCAAGTACCAATACAACTTTTCTAAGTTTGTATGTACTTTCTAAGTATGTCTTAGACACCAATGACTGTGTTTCGGATGGCACGTTAAACTGTAGGTCCCGGCTGTCATTGAACATCCTTGGCAGTCGTTACGGGTAGTCAGCAGCCAGTAAGTCTGACACCAGTCTAACCAAGGGGTATCGGGTTGCCCGGGTAACTGGGTTGAGGAGGTCAGATAGGCAGTCGCTTCTTGTAAAGCACTGGTACTCAGCTGAATCCGGTTAGACTGGAAGCCGACCCCAACATAGTTTGGGAAAAAGGCTCGGAGGATGATGTCTTCTCCTAAAATATGCGTTACTTTATATATATTTTTTTGTTTCTAATTTCTATATAATTGAGGCAAAATTGGGGGATGTATAATTGAGGAAATAGGAAAAGCGGGGGGATGACATGAGGAGAAACACTTGTATGCCGCGGATTTTCTGTACCTTTTTGAATAGAATAGATTTATTTATTTGCATAAAATGTAGGTAATTTTACAATAAATTAGGTGTTACAATTTTACTTGACCCGTGTACATTCTGCCCGAATGGCATGGCAAAAAATAAGACTTATGCTATAAAAAACTATAATCTAGGTATCACTTATTACTTTATTAATTTAATCTAAGAACAATAATACTGTAAACTAAATTGACTTATCTTTAATGAAATCTGATACACAGTATAGGTTTTGGTCACGGGTAGGGTCAACCAGTCGCTTAAAAAGGTCATTTTTGACGTCATCCCTTTTCCTTTCTCTCCAGGGTGACTCCGGCGGCCCAGTCCAAGTACAAGACTCGTGCTTGTGGCGCGTGGTTGGCGTGACGTCAGTGGGGCGCGCATGCGCCGCGCCGCTCACGCCGGCGCTGTACGCGCGCATCTCCACCGCCGCCGTCGCCGCCGCCGCCTTCACGCAATAAACGAGAACCACGAGAATAGTGTTTCATTTTCATATTCGAACTATAAAACCCTCCCTAGTGAAAAAAAGGAAAATATCTTGAAAACCACGAGGAAGCAATTAAGTAGCAACTAGGTAGCAACTAATGGTAGCTTGTAGCAATTAGGTAGCAACTAATACTAGCTGGTAGCAATAAGGTAGCAACTAATGGTAGCTGGTAGCAATAAGCTAGCAACTAATACTAGCTGGTAGCAACTAGGTAGCAAGTAATGATAGCTGGTAGCAACTATGTAGCAACTGTCTACATGTACTTGGAGGGGATCGGTTTCGGGCTGTGTGACAGTGACACTCGTGCTTGTGGCGCGTGGTGGGCGTGACGTCAGTGGGGCGCGCATGCGCCGCGCCGCTCACGCCGGCGCTGTACGCGCGCATCTCCACCGCCGCCGTCGCCGCCGCCGCCTTCACGCAATAAACGAGAACCACGACAATAGTGTTTTATTTTCATATTCGAACTATAAAACCCTCCCTAGTGAAAAAAAGCAAATGCTGAATATCTTGAAAACCACGAAGGTAGCAATTAGGTAGCAATTAATGGTAGTTGGTAGCAATTAGGTAGCAACTAATGGTAGCTGGTAGCAACTAGCTAGCAACTAATGGTAGCTTGTAGCAATTAGGTAGCAACTAATGGTAGTTTGTAGCAATTAGGTAGCAACTAATGGTAGCTGGTAGCAATTAGGTAGCCACTAATCGTAGGTGGCAGCAACTAATACTAGCTGGTAGCAACTAGGTAGCAACAAATGGTAACTGGCAGCAATTAGGTAGCAACTAATTGTAGATGGCAGCAACTTATGATGGCTGGTAGCAATAAGAAAGCAACTAATGATAGCTGGTAGCAACTGTCTACATGTACTTGGAGGGGCTCGGTGTCGGGCTGTGTGACAGTGACACTCGTGCTTGTGGCGCGTGGTAGGCGTGACGTCAGTGGGCCGCGCATGCGCCGCGCCGCTCACGCCGGCGCTGTACGCGCGCATCTCCACCGCTGCCGTCGCCGCCGCCGCCTTCACGCAATAAACGAGAACCACGACAATAGTGTTTTATTTTCATATTCGAATTATAAAACCCTCCCTAGTGAAAAAAAGCAATTGCTGAATATCTTGAAAACCACGAGGGTAGCAATTAGGTAGCAACTAGGTAGCAACTAATACTAGCTGGTAGCTTCTAGAACGCAACCAATGGTAGCTTGTAGCAATTAGGTAGCAACTAATACTAGCTGGTAGTAACTAATTGTAGCTGGTAGCAACTAGGTAGCAACAAATGGTAGCTGGCAATAATTAGGTAGCAACAGTCTACATGTACTTGGAGGGGATCTGTGTCGGGCTGTGTGACAGTGACACTCGTGCTTGTGGCGCGTGGTGGGCGTGACGTCAGTGGGGCGCGCATGCGCCGCGCCGCTCACGCCGGCGCTGTACGCGCGCATCTCCACCGCCGCCGTCGCCGCCGCCGCCTTCACGCAATAAACGAGAACCACGACAATAGTGTTTTATTTTCATATTGAGCAATATACCCTAAAGCAATTTCGAATTTTGAAATGTTTGAGGGATTCCCCCGTAACGTAGCTTAAATTGACTATTATAGTTCGGCCATTCAGAGATTGCGTTCCTGACACGTCGCGATTGAACTGACGACGTAACTACATTCATTGATTTATTGATATAATAATGTTGTTTTAATGCTCCTCAATTGTTAAAACGGTAAACAACCAGCAAAAATATTTTTATCGTAACTGCAACGCCATTGCAAAGTTACGTCGTCAGTTCAATCGCGACGTGTCAGGAACGCATTCTCTGAATGGCCGAACTATAAGACACCACTATCACGCAGATGCAGAATAGCTTGAAAACCACAAGGGTGGCAATTAGCAACTAATGGTAGCTGGTAGCAACTAATACTGGCCGGTAGCAACTAGGTAGCAACTAATGGTAGCTGGTAGCAACTAGGTAGCAACTAATCGTAGGTGGCAGCAACTTATGATGGCTGTCAGCAATAAGACAGCAACTAATGGCAGCTAGTAGCAATTAGGTAGCAACTAATACTAGCTGGCAGCAATTAGGTAGCCACTGTCTACATGTACTTGGAGGGGATCGGTGTCGGGCTGTGTGACAGTGGCACTGGTGCTTGTGGCGCGTGGTGGGCGTGACGTCAGTGGGGCGCGCATGCGCCGCGCCGCTCACGCCGGCGCTGTACGCGCGCATCTCCACCGCCGCCGTCGCCGCCGCCACCTTCACGCAATAAACGAGAACCACGACAATAGTGTTTCATTTTCATAATTAATATCATCATCCTCCTGCCCTTATCCCAGTTTTATTTGTGTTCGGCGCAGCATATTTTTTCGTAGCAATTAGGTAGCAACTAATGCTAGCTGGTAGCAACTAGGTAGCAATAGACTAATGGTCAACAACTCTAATAGTGTTTTATATTGACCTGTTTCTTCTTCCCGCACTTGATTAAAAATAGCCTAGTCTTCATCGATAAATGGGCTTTCTGACCTAACTGGGTTGAGGAGGTCAGTTTGTAAAACACTGGTACTCATCTGCAGCCGGTTAGACTGGAAGCCGACTCCAACATAGTTGGGAAAAGGCTCGGGGGCTGATGAAACCAAAATAATTTTGAGATTTCTATGTAAATCAAATGATTTGAGAAATGTTTGAGGTGGTTCCCCCGTACGTAGCTCAGATTGACCATTAAGGCCTAAATTCTTTAGTTCATTTCTACTACGAGAAGTTTACTTCTATAATGCCTATAGAAATTATTTTCTAAAAAGAGAAGGGTTAAAACCTTCTAGAATTACCAGCTAAACTTAGCTGTATTTAGGTACAGCATTATAGGATCTAATTAAAATTCCCTTTCCAAGTTCCCGACGTGCTTGAAACAGTTGCACTCATCTTTGGTTCTCCTAAATACTTCAATGCTACTTATATTTCATAATTAGGATAAATAATGCCGGGACACCTTTTCACACACGGTTGGTTAGCCCCATGGTCACAAAATACATAGGTACAGAAGTCAATCTCATGTATGTACTTCACTTTTCATGCCTAAACTCAGCGGTCGCGCTAGGGTTGTCAACTTTTTTATGCGCATTAAACTAACGTGGTAGTGGTACTCTTATCTAATTATTTGATTTATTGTTGAGAATAAAACAGGAAAAATGAAATATAAACCAATAATAATAAAATATTTAATGTGGCATACAAGAGGTTAATAAACGCTTATTAGTTTGAACGAGATACCGAACTTTTTAGAAACAAATTTATAATTTTGTTATTCAGACGTATATACCATAAAACACTATGTAAAACAAAGTACCTCTTTACTTGCGAAAAAAAAATGTTTTGTATATAATTGGTTGGTACAGTCCCTGATCTAAGCTTGCTTCTACCTACAGAAACCTTGAATGCGAGTCCGACTCGCACTTGACCGGTTTTATTTCGTCTACCTTACAACATACTTTCGCCATGATCACCAAAAATTATTAACTCCTACTACCTAGTAATAATCTTTGAGGGTAGGTAGGCAGGTTCGCCTGGGTCGACACTCATCATCATCATCATCAGCCTATCTGGGCGCTTACCTACCCACCTAATTGTACCTATTGCGTTTATTAAACGAACCATCGAAATATGAGAAAATAAGTAGGTACATTACATACTATAGGTACTTACCTCTCTGAATCAACCGGCAGGCTAAAAAACGACAGTTCACTGTTCATTGTTGTATTAAAACAATCGTCCTCTGAACAATTATAATGCGACTTTTTTTGTTGCTCCATTATTACTTTTTCTTTTGTTATTAAAATTAAAAATATTACAGTCAGGTATCACAACGCGTGCACATTCATCTACCTTGTGAGTGACGCGCGTATCTCAAGAAAGCGGCAGCCACGCTCGCACTGTTTTGAGTTGTTTTGAGACAGCGCGTCTGTGAACACGCACACATAGACACCTATGTCTGCGTGACTCGAACGCGCTTTGTATGTAGATTGACTTCTGTACCTATTTATTTTGTGCCATGGTAAGCTATTAATTAACTTGTGTTATGGGTGCTAACACAACTGATAAACTACATATAGTATATCATATTTATAAATACATATTGTAACACCCAGACCACGGCCAACAAGCATGCTCATCACACAAATGTCGACCGAACCGGGAATCGAACCCGGGACCGCAGGTTCGGCTGTCCGGCATGGTGACCATTGCGCCATCGAGGTCGTCAAGATGATATTCAAAATAAGTAATATCATATCTGGGTACAGAATAGCCTTTTCCTTACTATGTTAGGGTCGTTCTCCAATCTAACTGGATCGACTGAGTACCTACCAGTGTTTTATAAGGACCACTGCCTGTCTGACGTCAACAACCCAGTTACCCGGCCAACCCGATTCTCTTAGCAAAACTGGTGGTCAAACTTTCTGGCTTCTGATTACCCGTAACGACTGTCAAATGACAGCCGGGAACCAGTTTAACATGCCTTCCGAAACACGGACCAACCGTCATGAGATGGTTACTGATGGATTCTATTTTTACCCACGACGGAACGGAGCAGGTATATGCGTTTAGGGTGAGAGATGTGCGTTTGTGTGTTTGTGTGTGCGTTTGTGCAAAGTAATGTTCCCTCCTATCTTCTAAACTAATGATCTGATTTTGATGCGGTTTTCAATAACGTATTTGTGTTGGATGAGTTCATGTTCTTAGACAGGTGTCATGACTGTAACTCACTAGAGGGCGCCACAATATTAGAGCAAAACAGCAAAGTAATGTTCCCACCTACCTTCTAAACTAATGATCTGATTTTGAGACAGTTTTCAATAACGGATTTGTGTTCCATGAGTTCATGTTCTTAAACAGGTGTCATGGCTGTAGCTCACTAGGGGGCGCCACAATTTTAGTGCAAAACAGTAATGTTCCCACCTACCTTCTAAACTAATGATCCGATTTTGATGCGGTTTTCAATAACGGTTTTGTGTTCGATGAGTTCATGTTCTTAGATAGGTGTCATGGCTATAACTCACTAGGGGGCGCCACAATATTAGTGCCAAACAATGTTGCAATATAATGAAAACGTCTGATTACAATTCTGTTTTCATCAGCAATGTGTACGTGCTTAATGCATGTTCCCAAATAATAAAAATTACGCCAGTAACTCACTAGCGGGCGCTACAATATCTGTGCAAAATAATATTGCAGTAACATATTATATAGACTATAATTCGTATATGGTCTCTAAAAAGTCTGAAATAAAATTAAGCAAAATTAAAAATTTTGAAAAACCCTCGACGGTAAAAATCTTATTGAAAAATAATAAAATAACTCAAAACCCCCGACTTAACCCAATTATATAGGAATAACCGTCGGGGGCTGCCTTTTCTATATGAAAATTCAATAATTAATTGAGTGTATTTTATGTCATCGTTAAACATCTACAATTCTTCAATAATTGTATTCACGACACTAGGAATCCTTTAGCTGGTTTAATAGCAGCCCCCGACGGATATTCCTATATAATTGGGTTAAGTCGGGGGTTTTGAGTTATTTTATTATTTTTCAATAAGATTTTTACCGTCGGGGGTTTTTCAAAATTTTTAATTTTGCTTAATTTTCCTTACTTATTTTTTAAATATGAAAGTTACTCTGTGACTTTTGTGGCCAAAACTGCCTACTAAAACGATTTAAATATACCTACGAAATGAAATATCACGGTGCACAGATAGTCTAGTCTAGAGTTGAAAAAGATCTTACGCTACTTTCTATCCAGGTGCTGAAAGAAATCACCTCTAGACGCGGGCGAAACCGCGTGGAACAGCTAGTATTATTTATACTTCCTGGTACAATAAAGACATTATTGTGAAACAATGACAGTGAATCATAACTCACACAAAATGTTATTTATTTACGAAGCCCTATACATTCTTTCACTAAATTAACGTCATTATAGTCTTATTAATAATATTATTGTTTAATTAAAATATTAAGTATTACGTCATTATTTTGTGAATATCATTAAAATTGAAATATTCATAATTGGTAA
Source organism: Helicoverpa zea (assembly GCF_022581195.2). NCBI lineage: Eukaryota > Metazoa > Arthropoda > Insecta > Lepidoptera > Noctuidae > Helicoverpa > Helicoverpa zea. The sequence continues at coordinate 4,757,268 of NC_061481.1, read as the reverse complement.
CGAAGTTTCAAATTTGTTTTGGGGCTTCTAAAACAGCGATTGGCGTTTGTTAATAATGCGTAGTTACTTGTTCTAGAAAGTACTATTAAAGTGAAGAAATAAAACTTATTCATATCATCATTTGCCTATCCTATTCCCAACTATGTTGGGGTCGGCTTCCAGTGTAACCGAATGCAGCTGAGTACCAGTGTGCCACAAGGAGCGATTGCCTATCTGATCTCCTTAACCCAGTTACCCGGGAAACCCAATGCCTACCTTAAGACTTAATAGTAGGTTTTCTTATTGATGACTGACTGTTTTCCCGCGGTTTCACCCGTGTCCCGTAGGAACTACTAAAATATAATTTATATTACTCGGGAAGAATGTAGTAGCTGTCCAACAGTGAACGAAATCGATTCAGTAGCTTCAGAGCCTTTAGGGTACAAACCACGGAGATACCTTCCCTCTAATTTTCAGCATAAACGGTTCAGCTTTTTTTAGTTACAAGTTTTCTTTTTTTTAACTGTCGGGACACCTTTTCACACTCGGTTGGTTAGCCCCATGCTAAGTTATTAATTAACTTGTGTTATGGGTGCTAACACAACTGATAAACTACAAATAGCTACGTATATACATATTTATAAATACATATTATAACACCCAGACCACGGCCAACAAGCATGCTCATCACACAAATGTCGACCGAGCCGGGACCTCATGTTCTGCAGTCCGGCATGGTGACCATTGCGCCATCGAGGTCGTCAAATAAGGAATAATAAGTAGTGCAACTAATGGCTGATTTACATTGAGTCAGTAACTGACGTCAGTCCACTGACAAGTCAGTGCTGACCCGGCACTGCCATCGTGTAAATTGATTTGAAGTCAGTACAGTACTACTGACGAAACACTGACACTACACTGACTTCGTGTAAATAGCACGCGTCAGTTTTCGGCGCCTACACTGACGTCAGTTACTGACTCAATGTAAATCAGCCTTTATAACACGACATTCCTTTATATATGTATAGATATAGATTCCGCTTACCTTATGGCCCCTACCGGCATAACTGAAAAATATAACTAGCCAGGTACTTACTTCAAGCAGCTGTGTGCACAAACCAATGTTACTCAAATAATGTCGGCTTATTTACTCATATGTCGTATATAAGCGGTATGTAGCCTTAATTAGGCAAAATATTCACACAATATTCAGTCGAAAAGTGGTCAAAATGGGTAGGCTAGTGGTTTTATTGTGTTTGGTAAGTTAATCAAATTCAAATCTTTATTGCAAACTGAGTTATAAGTTGACCCCTGCGGGGCCCAGAAGGGTCAAAGCCTGCTGGGGCTGCGGGATGGTTCGAAAGAGTTACCGCGGCCCTGGTACATTAAAGGCCTACGACGGAACACGACGGTTTTTAGTCAGTAAGAGTCTGACACTCCCTCACCGCTGCTAACCCACAGCGGGAGGGGTCATTTGATGCTTTTTGGCGTCGTTAACAAAAAAAAAGGCTATAAAGTTGAGGATCTTTTAACTAGATACGTTCGTAGAACGCGTTAAGCATTGCAATTTATACACTCAAACTCAAAAACGTTTATTATTCAAATTAGGCTGATAAGACAGCACTTTTCGAAAGTCAAAAACAAAAGACAGCCCCCAAAACGCCCGCCCTTCACCACTTTCTATGTGTTATTGCTGGGAAGAAGAAGTGGAGCAACGAACTCCCCAGTAACACATGTCTGTCTGTTAGGTTAGAGAAAAACCTTTCAATCACTATCATCAAAATCAAAATCTTTTTACTTCTCATAGGCCTTTGCAGGCTCCTATGAAGCGTCACAAACAGTCTATTACATAACAATAGTAAACTGACAAAATTGTACGATGCAACTAAAAGTTAAACTGTAAATCTATACAATCCAAAGAAAGAAGAAAACTTATTATCATAATCCGCCTAGCCTTTTCCCAACTATGTTGGCGTTGGCTTCCAGTTTAATCGGATGCAGCAGAGTACTAGTGTGTTATAGAGCGACTGCCTACCTGACCTCCTCAACCCAGTTACCCGGCAATCCGATAATACTTTCAAGGCTGTAATGAGTAACTGCCTCGTTGGTCTAGTTGTCGCATAGTGCGACTGCTGTGCACGAGTTCGGGTTCGATTCCCAAGTCGAGACGAAATCCATCCGAATCTTTTAAGACTGGTTGTCAGATTTTCGGGCTTCTGACTACCTGTAAAGACTGTCAAGATGTTCAAATGACAGCCGGGCCCACTAATTTATCGTGCCTTCTGAAACACGGAGGAACTCGTCATGACAAGATGGTCACCCATTCACGCAGAAACCGCGCCTACAGTTACCGATCTTCGATTGGTCAACCCAAGCTGCTTTCACTGTTACAGCTTTTTTACCGTCCCACTGCTGGGCTGCGGCCTCCTCTCACACGGAGAAGGATTGAGCATTAATCACCAGGCTTGCTCAATGCGGGTTGGTGATTTCAGACTATATAGTCCAGGTTTCCTCGAGATGTTTTCCTTCACCTTTTATCAGCCATTGGTGTCTAAGTTATGCTTAGAAAGCGGCTTTTACTACATTTAATTTAAGAAATACCTAATGTAGTTTTCACAAAGAATTCATATGTATTTACGCATTTTTGTTTCAGATAAGCGTCTGTCATGGAAAGTTCAGTAAGTACCACTTTTAATGTCCTTTTTTAACTGTCTTTTTGGCCATGTAACACGGTTCGATTCCCATTCATTCGTTTTAGAAACTTTCACAAAGCAGCCCGGAGCCTCGAAGTTGGTAGCTGATACACCCGTGCATCGGAGAGCACTTTAATGTCGGACCTGCGCCTGATCTCTCGTGTCGAGTGACAGTCCGATCGCGCTAGGAGAGTGAAGGAATAGTGACTGCGCAGCTGGCTGATCTCCTTATACGAGAACAGCCACCGTGGCTGACAATCGGATAGGACAAGCCTGCTCTTCTCATAGCATAGAAGATGCACGTAGGAATGTAACAAGTCTGATAATAATTTCCTTTCACAGGTCTATTCTTCAACGACTTAGAAATGCCGTCTTCAAAGAATGCGGCTTCAAAACAAGCAGTAACCACGCCCAAAGCCAAGCCATCCATATTCGACCTTCCATCCATTTTCGATCCTCACAAGAAGGGAGCATCCACTCCTGATCCCATTTCCAATTTCGTGTCAAACGTGTTTAAACCACCGAAACCCGATGACAAGATATTTGGTTTGCCGAATATATTTTCGGCTTTCTTACCTTCAACACCGCAACCAGATAAATCGGTCAATGCCGTTCCTGGTTCGAATCCTGTAGGTAATCCTCCATCCGCCACTGGGGTAACTCCCCCATCTGCTGCCGGTGCTACTCCTCCCTCCGCCGCTGGGGTAACTCCCCCGTCTGCTGCTGGGGTAACTCCCCCGTCTGCCGCTGCTGCGACTACGCCAGCAGCAGGAGCTGTCACTACTCCCTGTCCTGCCGGTGCTACTACTCCCTCCGCCGCTGGCGTGACTCCTCCCTCCACCGCTGGCGTGACTACTCCCTCCGCCGCTGGCGTGACTACTCCCTCCGCCGCTGGCGTGACTCCTCCCTCCGCCGCTGGCGTGACTACTCCCTCCGCCGCTGGCGTGACTCCTCCCTCCGCCGCTGGCGTGACTACTCCCTCCGCCGCTGGCGTGACTACTCCCTCCGCCGCTGGCGTGACTCCTCCCTCCGCCGCTGGCGTGACTACTCCCTCCGCCGCTGGCGTGACTCCTCCCTCCGCCGCTGGCGTGACTACTCCCTCCGCCGCTGGCGTGACTACTCCCTCCGCCGCTGGCGTGACTCCTCCCTCCGCCGCTGGCGTGACTACTCCCTCCGTCGCCGGGGTAACTCCTCCATCTGCCGCCGGGGTAACTCCTCCCTCTGCCGCTGGGGTAACTCCTCCCTCCGCCGCTGGGGTAACTCCTCCCTCCGCCGCTGGCGTGACTACTCCCTCCGCCGCTGGCGTGACTACTCCCTCCGCCGCTGGCGTGACTACTCCCTCCGCCGCTGATGCGACCACGCCCGCGGCAGGTGCTGTCACTACTCCGTCTGCCGCTGGGGTAACAACCCCCCCTCCTGCCGGGGTAACAACTCCGTCTGCCCCAGGGGTAACACCCCCGTCTGCCGCAGGGGTAACTCCCCCTTCTGCAGCTGGCGTAACTCCTCCCTCCGCCTCTGATGCGACTACACCTGCGGTAGGAGCTGTCACCACTCCCTCTGCTGCCGGTGTTACTACGCCTGCACCGGGAGCAGTTACCACACCCTCTGCCGCCGGGGTTACTCCTCCGTCCGCCGCTGATGCGACCACGCCTGCAGTAGGTGCTGTCACTACTCCCTCCGCCGCTGGCGTGACTCCCCCGTCTGCCGCTGGCGTGACTCCCCCGTCCGCCGCTGGCGTGACTCCCCCGTCTGCCGCTGGCGTGACTCCCCCGTCCGCCGCTGGCGTGACTCCCCCGTCTGCCGCTGGCGTGACTCCCCCGTCTGCCGCTGGCGTGACTCCCCCGTCCGCCGCTGGCGTGACTCCCCCGTCTGCCGCTGGCGTGACTCCCCCGTCTGCCGCTGGCGTGACTCCCCCGTCCGCCGCTGGCGTGACTCCCCCGTCCGCCGCTGGCGTGACTCCCCCGTCTGCCGCTGGCGTGACTCCCCCGTCTGCCGCTGGCGTGACTCCCCCGTCTGCCGCTGGCGTGACTCCCCCGTCCGCCGCTGAGGTGACTCCCCCGTCTGCCGCCGGAGTAACTCCTCCTTCTCTTGCTGGCATCACTCCACCCTCCGCCGCTGGCATCACTCCTCCTTCCGCCGCTGGGGTAACTCCTCCTTCTCTCGCTGGCATCACTCCTCCCTCCGCCGCTGGGGTAACTACTCCTTCTCTCGCTGGCATCACTCCTCCCTCCGCCGCTGGGGTAACTCCTCCTTCTCTCGCTGGCATCACTCCTCCCTCCGCCGCTGGGGTAACTCCTCCTTCTCTCGCTGGCATCACTCCTCCCTCCGCCGCTGGGGTAACTCCTCCTTCTCTAGCTGGCATCACTCCTCCCTCCGCCGCTGGGGTAACTCCTCCTTCTCTCGCTGGCATCACTCCTCCCTCCGCCGCTGGGGTAACTCCTCCTTCCCTCGCTGGCATCACTCCTCCTTCCGCTGCCGGGGTAACTCCGCCCTCCGCCCTAACTCCCCCCGCAGCACCTGGGTTAGGAAGTCCTCCATCCGTCCCCGGATTGCCGTCTGGCTTTCCTCAAATACCTGGAGCTGGGGGTATTGGAGACTTGGCGCAAGGATTTGCAAGTATACCTGCAGGTAAAGTATAAAATTTTGATTTATGTAAGCCTTTTTTGAGTGGGAAATATTTAAAAGACCCCCCCGCTGTGGGTGCAGCGTAAGGGAGTGTCAGACTCTTACTGACTAAACCCCACCATGTTCCTTCTTAAGCCTTTTATGTACCAGCGCCGCGGTAACTCGCGCGAACAATCCCGCAGCAATTTGTATGAACCTTAGATCCATTTGCACTGATAACATTAACGTCCGCTTTTCTTAAAATAACTGTTTACTTATTTAACGTGAAAATTGTGAATTTGTTTTTTTAGAAAACTGACTGCTTTCGTCGAACTTTAGAGTCCATTTTACTAGTTTAGTTCTCTCTGTTTTTATACACTTACCTATTACATAATTTACCTTCCAGGTGCTGCGACAGCGATGGCAGGAAAAGCAGCTGAAATAGCAGGTAATTATTGACATTCCACTTGGTGCGGCACTGTCGCATACTGCATGTATCAGAGAAGATGGTAGCGTGATCACCAAAATTACGCTTAGACTGTTTTGCATTAAAATAATTTATATGCTGGGATGTTGAGTCTTCGTTAACTGCTGAGACAGGGCTGTAGTCTGAAAGGCTGGCTATTACCTCGGACAAAGGACAGCATGGCCATCCAACGAGGTAATGCTGCCAGCCTCTTGGGTACGCTCCCAGTTGACAGCGATGGGGATGAATTTTTTGACGCAAAGTCAAAGTCAAAGTCAAAATCATTTATTAAAATAGGCTAATACGATTAGCACTTTTTAACGTCAAAATTTTACAAGAATGACAGCACCCCCAAAACGCCCCCCTTTCACCACTTCCTAGTGTTATGGCTGGAAAGAAGAAGCGGTGAAGAACAAACTTCCCAGCAACACAGCTGTCTATTACAATTTAATTATTATTAATTTATTTTACAGTTATACAATTCAATTCTATTTATTATTAATTTAAAACACCGAATAATACAAAATAAAATAAAGCACTTTTGTTCCACTTCAGAGCTGCCATCTGCGTTTATCTGTGAAATAATCATTAACATTATAATATGCCTTTTTAACAAGAATTTCTTTAATTTTATTTTTAAAAGAACTGTCCGTTAATTCCAACAGATGAACCGGAATTCTGTTATAAATGCGTACACAAAGCCCCACAAATGAACCGTGTACCTTATGTAAACGATAATTAGGTGCGGTTAACTTGTGTTTATTTCTAGTATTAAAATGATGTACGTCGCTGTTTTTACTATATGAATCTAGGTTTTGCCTTACGTATATTATATTGGCATAAATGTATTGAGACGCCACAGTCAGAATACCAATATCCTTAAACCTTTCCCTAAGGGAGACTCTAGCACCAAGTTTGTATATAGCACGGACAGCGCGCTTCTGTAGTACGAAAACATTCTCGATATCGGCAGCATTGCCCCACATAAGAATTCCGTAGGACATGATGCAGTGAAAATAGCTAAAGTACACTAAACGCGCCGTGGCTACATCGGTGAGAGCTCTTACTTTCCTGACAGCGTACGCAGCAGAGCTTAATTTACCCGTGATGCCAGTTATATGCTCACCCCATTGAATTTTGGAGTCTACTGTTATCCCTAGAAAAGTCGTAGCATGTACCGTTTCAAGTTCCTCATTGTTCAAAATTACACCGGGACCGAGATTTTTTACATTGGGCAAAGCAAATTTAATACATTTTGTTTTCTTCGTATTCAAAACTAAATTATTGGCTGTAAACCATTGCGTTACTAGTGAAAGACACGAATTCACGTCATCAAAATCTACTCTATTCCTATCAACTTTAAAAATTAGAGACGTGTCATCAGCAAACAATACTACATCACACAATGATTTTAAATAATATGGCAAGTCATTAATGTATACAAGAAACAAAAATGGACCTAAAATCGACCCTTGCGGTACGCCCAAACGAACGGGTAGATTGGAAGATTTGACACCATTAACGTCAACACATTGCATTCTACCGCTTAAATATGAGCTAATAACACTAAGTGCGCTGTCTCTAATACCATAGTACTTTAGCTTCTGGGTAAGCGTTTCATGTTGGACGCAGTCGAACGCCTTGGAAAGATCACAGAACACCCCGATAGCATTCTGTGACTTCTCCCACGCACTGAATATATGTTTCAGTAGAGCAACTCCGGCATCCGTTGTGGAGCGACCCTTTGTAAAACCGTATTGTTCCGCATGTAAAATATTGTATGAATTAAAATGCCGGAGGAGTTGATTTAAAATTAGCTTTTCAAAAATTTTGCTCAACGCGGGCAGAATTGAGATCGGTCTAAAGTTACCTAGATCGTTCTTGCTCCCGGATTTAAAGAGAGGTATAACTTTACTGTATTTCATAAGTTCAGGAAAGGTACCTGAGTCAATGCACTCATTAAATATACGAGCTAAATAGGGCGCAATATCGTCAATAATACAGTTTAAGACTTTAACAGAGATACCCCATAAATCACCTGTCTTTTTTGAATTTAATGACTTGAAGGTTCTTACTATGTCATAAGGTGAAATATAACTAAAGGTAAATGTGGCTTCACATTGACTAACACTACTACGTAAAAGTTTTTCGGCGTTGGTGGCAGAGGAGTCTAAGCCGCTAGTGGTCTTGATTGGAATATTAGAGAAGAATGTGTTAAATTCGCGAGCTACATCAGAATCTTTCTCATAAACTTGATTCTCATTAATGATTTTATACTGATTATCACGCTGTTTGATTTTCCCGGTCTCGCTATTTATAATATTCCACGTCGCTTTTATTATACTCTTACTATTCTTAATTTTATTACTGAAATACATTGATTTTGCCGCATGACAAACTTTTTTAAACAATTTAGAATAATTCCTAACAAATCTAATAAAATTTTCATCAAAATTATAATTTTTCATTTCATACAACTCATACAGCTTAGCTCTACTCTTGTAAATGCCGGGGGTAGCCCACTCATTGAAGTTAGCCGTTTCTTTTAGTACGAGCGTTTTGGTTTTAAAACTAGAATTAAATTCGTATTTTATTATATCAAATAGTGCTCCGTACATTAAATGGGGATTGTTTTTATTTAATATTTCACTGTCTAGTTTCGCGTTAATATTATTTTTAAAACTATTAAAACGACTGGTTGTTAAGGGCCGACATGTTATTTCCCGCTTGATTTTATTCTTTTTATCAGGAAACCGCGCCAGTTGACCACAATGATCGGAAGTTAGGCCATTGGTAATCAGAGTCTCTGTGGCGCTACAATTAGTAAATATATTATCTAAACAGGTTGACGAGGTTGCCGTAATTCGAGTTGGTTCTAGAAATAAATTTACTAAGTTAAATGATTTAAATAAGTTTAGCAACCTTGTAGTTAAAGAAGATGATTCTAAAATATTAACATTGAAGTCACCGCAAACTAAAAGTGATTTACTAGTGGAATTAAGTTTAGAGAGAGAATTTTCCATTACTGATTCAAAAGTGTTAAAATCACCTGAAGGAGGCCTGTATACACAAATTATAACAAACTGTTCCAGTTCAACACATGATAATTCTACATTGCGCTCGACTGATAATTTTACTATATCTGAACGTTCCTTACATTTTAAATTATTAGTTACAATTATAAGAGAGCCACCATGGATGGCTTCCTTTCTAACGAATGAACTTTGTACTGTATAATTACTGTTATTAAGGAATATTATTTCACTATTTCTGTGCCAGTGCTCAGTTATGCACATAACTTGTACCATATAATGTTCAATGAATAGACTTAATTCTAAATATTTGCCGGAAAGGCCCTGAATGTTTTGATGTACAACATTCAGTTGATGTGGCCCACCCTTTGTCGCACCATGTAGTTTAAACTATCAGGTGTATCAATAGTTGTATTAGTAGAACTACTAATATTATTAAAAGAAGAGGTTACCGTAGTAGAACCCGGGTCAATTTGTATATTATTTGCTATCAATATAGCAATTTGTCGTTTATAATAAAAACTAAGATACATTGTATCATTTGTCACTACAAAATTATTTATAAATTTATTTGTATCAAAGTACATTATTCTATTATTGTATTGCCTGGTTATATTGTACATTAATAGATTTAAATTAAATATGTACTGATTTTGTTCTATAGTAAAATTTTTAGAATATGGTAAGGCACAGATGATAAACTTGCAATTTGTTGTATTATTTAATTTTATCATTAATTCAACACAATCTATTATATTTTGTTTATTGACTGCTAGACTATCTCCAAATAGCATAATGGCAGTTGAAGTGGTATTAAGGTTTGTCAATTTAATTGTTTCTATTATTTCATTGTAGCTGGCACCGGGTGAACAATTGTTTATTATTTTACTTTTACAATATTGAGAGATTAATTTACCAAAACCAAGACCAAATCTATCAGAAAATATTTGTGATATATTGTTTTGATTTTCCGAATTATTATTATATGAAATGCTTGATGGTGGAATATTGCACTGAACATTGACAACAGGTGGTATTATGTCACTGCTCACTGCTGACTGCATAGTACTAGGCGATGTTAACTCTGGGACAGCTTGTACTGCTGGTTGTGAACAAGTACAGTTGGTATATTTATTTTTAAGAGAATCAAGACGGTCCATATTTTCACTACCTAACTGGAGCAGCTCATCGGTAGCCAAAATATGTGCCTTTACTTGATATTGGGCTGTCTCATATTTGTGTGTAATTTTTGTTAATTCGCGTTGCAGTTCAAGCATTTCCTGTTGCAGAACTAGTGTGTCTTGGTCATACATTAGCCTACTTTGTAAAAGTTGGTTAGTGCACAAATTTAACTGATTTTTTAATTCAACTTTAGTTTTAAGTAAATTATTTAATTTATGTGTGGATTTTTGTTTATGACACACTTTCTTAATTTTTTGTATCAATTTGTTTATTCTTATGTATTTTTTAATCTTTTTGTGACTCAAATTATTAATATGAGGTGGATTTGAAGTAACAAGCTCACTGAAAAGGCGGTGAGTGTCATCACTTTCCTGTTGTTGTTGGGTTTGCTTGAAGCATATTATTGACTTGTGAGCATCATTTAAGCTTGTCTCCAGTACCTTAATGCGACTCAAAGCCCTCTCATGAGCATCACTACATTCACTAAAAGAACCTACAAAATCCTGTAACCTATCCCGCTGATCCAGCACATCCATATATTGGATGTGTAATTCTGCAAGTTGAGACTTCAATTCAGAGTTTTTACTAATTATTTTCTGAATTTCTTCCTCGCTGTCATCACGTTCCCTTAACAGTTGTTGACAGAGCTCTTCGGATGTTTTGAGCTTTTCCAGGGCTAACTTCAGTTTCACCTCCATGTCCTTGGCAGTGGCCTTCCTTGTCATAACGAACATGGTGTCAGGTATTTACTGAAAGCGTGGAGTAAACAAGATGAGAAAGACAGAAAAGAATAGTTTTAGGTAATAGGTTTAGGTGTTGGATTATTTAAAATATGAATTTAATAGTTTCAAGATTATATAGCATAGAACGCGTTTTAGTTGTAGTGTTTTTTTTTTGTTTTACTAGAATAGTTTTTTTCATATGTGTATTGTAAACTAGCTTTCTTTCTTCTTTTTTTACTATTTAAGAAATGAAATTGTGAAAGTATTTCGACTCTGAACTGGCCAGTCCGAGGGGGAGGGTATTATAAATAAGTTTTATCTAAATTTTATTTTTATGTACTTCAGATACTGCAGCAGATTTAACTGGAAAAGCAGCCAACGCCGCAGGTAATTTTTATTATCATCATTAATTTAAGAGCCCAGCTCTTGTCGGTGCAGCTCCTTCCATTTACACCTATCTAGCGCCAACTCCTGAACTTCCTTATAAGTCACAACCTTCACCTTTTCTTTAATTTGCTTGATGTAGCTATACCTTGGACGAACCCTTCTCCTTTTTCCTTCGACCTTCCCTAATTCCCTTCCACGATGTTTTTGATTAAATCGTCATGACGTATCAGGTGTCCCTTCATTTTTAGGGTTCCGTATCCAAAGGGTAAAAAGGGACCCTATTGTTTTCGCTCCTCTGTCCGTCCGTCCGTCTGTCACCAGGCTGTATCTCATGAACCGTGATAGTTAGAGAGCTGAAATTTTCAGAGATGATGTATTTTTGTTGCCGCTATAACAACAAATACTGAAAACTCGAATTAGATAAATATTTTGGGGGGCTCCCATACAACAAACTTTTTTTTTTGTCCGTTTTACAAATCGGTACGGAACCCTACGTGCGCGAGTCCCGCACCCAGGACTGTTTCGTACAATTTCATGACAGAATTCTAAAGTTCATTTCGTTCAGCGCTGATAAATCTCCGTCCACCTTTACATTCCTATTGCCACATACTAATAATAAAATTATTATTTTTAGTTGGAGTAGCTGCAGACTGGGCTGGCAAAGCATCTAATTTAGCAGGTAAGCTTCAAAATTCACTATCGGCCTTCCATCATCTGCCGAGCCTTTTCCCAACTATGTTGGAGTCGGCTTCCAGTCTAAACGAATGCAGCTGAGAGTCAGTGTGCTATAAGGGGCAACTATCTACCTGGGGCCCGATTCTCCTAAGTTAATAATGTCAAAATTGAATAGAAACCGAATCGCAATATGATCGCAATAGCAGTTTTAACCATATTGGACATTCTGCTACTAAAATAAGACCAATCGTATTCCAACGGCATTCGATTAGTTTGCGATTGGTCTGCTATTTTGGTGATTTTGGTCTATACGGTAGTTTGCTATACGATCATATTGCAATCGTAAATCATTTGCAGACAAAATGATTCATTATTGAACGACAGAAAAAGGATAAAAACGTTTATTTCAAAGAAAAAATAGCGGAATGCCACATACGCTTCAATCGTAATTTAGTCGTGATTGGATCGCAGTCGAATGTGAACGTATGTCGCTTAAGTAAAATTAGGAGAATCGGGCCCCTGACCTCCTCAACCCAGTTACTGGTAAGACTGGTCTAACAAAATATCCACCGAAAGTTTAGCAGTGTATAATTCATCATCATCCTCCTGCCTTTATCCCAATCTTATTTGGGGTCGGCGCAGCATGTTTTCTCCTTCTATCTGCCGTCATCTCACAAGAAACATTATTTCTTACCTCGATTTTGGTGGCTTAGGTAAAGCACGAACCTCTCAAGTATGAGTGTGTGTTCGATTCCAGGTCAGGCAAGCAAGTACCAATGCAACTTTTCTAGGTTTGTATGTGTAACTTTCTAAGTACATATATCTTGGACAATGACTGATTTAGGGTCAATTCCCACTGAAAGAGCAGCGGCCGGCAGCGGCCGTAAGAGCACGGACAATATAAGAGCGCGGCCCGCCGCGCTCGCGCTCAATCACTTGCATTTACGGCCGCTGCTCTTTCAGTGGGGATTGACCCTAAAGGTGAAGGAAAACATCTCGAGGAAACCTGGACTATGAAGTCTGAAACTAGTAACCCGCATTGAGCAAGCGTGGTGATTAACGCTCAATCCTTCTCCGCGTGAGAGGAGGCCGCAGCCCAGCAGTGGGACGATAAAAAGGCTGATGGTAGATATAGACTTTTACATAATCCATCCATCGTTTCTTTGGTCGTCTTCTTCCACTATCCACCCACATTCATATTTTTTGTTATTTATATTTATTTTCATTGTTTCAGGCACATTTTTAGGCTGAACGAAGAATAGCCATGACTGTAAATTATATTACATCTAAGGAGAAATAAAAATCAAAATTTCATATTTGGAGTTTTATTTTTCTAGCAATCTACCTTTTTGAGATACCTATATATTTTAAGGAAATTGATATTAATAAAAAACAGAAAATTCCATAGAAAATTTTAATCATATCGCCCTAACAGTATAGATAGCTATAATTAGCCTAATTACTTTTACACAAGTATTTATAAAAAAAAAGCGCTTAATGGAATCCAGTCGTGTCCAAAGGGCTGGTCTATACTTCGGTCAAAGAATATGCATTGCCATCCAGCGTGGCAATGCAGCCAGCCTTTTGGGCACGATCCCCGCTGACAGCAATGCGGATGAATATTTTATACATTCATACAAATGGTAAAAATATGTTATGTAAAATATATAGTTTAAATATGTATTTTCTTACACATACCAAGATATTTTTACCATTGAAGTAACATTTATATTTCATTACATAACCTATTGATTGCATATTTTCTAATTTACGCTAAAAAAAACCATATAAATCTACAGGCACTTACAACATTGGCTAATATTATACATATTTAGTGAAGACATTTTATTTTTAATTGAAAGTCATGATACATGTCACAGTAATCTGGTTGAAATTGCTATTTGAGTGAATGACTAGGCCGAACGTTGAACAAGCGTCATTCAACATCTTACTTCATCTTTCGTGTCGATGGCATGTCTTATAGTGAGACTATCCTATGTCAGCCCAATATGCCGCCACAGCGAGAGCACGGCCGGATGCGCTCATTAAGTCCTCCCGCGAGCAAGTTTCGAGCACAGTGGATTCATTCAATCAAATAGCAGTTGAAACCAGATATACATACATTACATATTTACCTAAGCTGCTTGTTTGACAGTACGTTATTTTAGACATAAAATTATTCTCATATATCTCAGATATTCATAGCTTCATAGCATGCCATTTACATTAAAAATGTCTCTTAATATATTATGTACAATGTATAAAATAGATCATTATTATCATAATATTGGTGTTCTACAGTATCTATTTATTGCTTGACAAGGCTACATTAATTTAAGGCGAGGAACAATAATTTCAGGCATGTTAAATTTGTCTAGTTAGTTTCAATAACCGATCCATGATTTGCGATTAGAGAGATTGAATTTTGTCATAATAATAATATGAAGTAATTGTGTCATTCTCATATAAGATCAGCCAGCTGCGCAGGACATATTATAGTGCACGAGCATTTGCTTGGACACAGGTGCACTCACTATTCCTTCACTCTAATAGCCTGATGGGACGGTAATCCGACACCACAGGAGATATTAGAATTTTGATAAAGCTCGATATGATTGACATCAAACGATCTCTAACCACAAAAAATCGATAGATTAGATATAGAAATCAACAGTACCTTATATAAAATGAAGTATCCCACTACCGTATTTACACATAAGGTTTGTAGTATGAACAGAAATACATATAAAAATGCTCTTAATATCTGAGTTAAGGACTGTCTGCCGCCGAATGTGAGCAGGCTCACTGTGAGCCCCAGTCTAAACGTGAAAATAAACAATATTTTTCGTTCACATTATGCTGAAAATACGCAACAATACGCTAAGCATAGCGTAATAACATATCGTCGGTTAGATGTGAACGAAAAAGTGAATATGAATGGTAATACAATAAATTGCGTAACGTTCGCTCACATTCGGCGGCTAACAGTCAGTTTGGTTTGAACACAGCCTAATATCTATAAACTATAAACAATTGATTAGTGCCCAAGACGCAAAAATGACTATTTTAGGACCAATTTTGAATCTTAAACTTAACTTTTGAAAAAATAATCAGTTTTGTTTTATTTATTTTTTTATGTATATGGAACCTGTTGTACGTCTATGATAGCTACCTGTACTTTAAAATAGAGTATATTGTATGCAATAGATATTTTGAAAACAGTAGCTGCCTCGGAGGAAGCAAAGATAGCGCAGTTGCCATAAGAAGCTGACTACATATTTGTTAACCCGTACTATAATGGTATGACTTTTAGTTTGAACTGTAGTCCTAGTGCGCCGTTTTCATTGTATAAGTTAAAAGTTGATAAAAATAATATAATTGGCACAAACTTTAGCAAATGCCATAGGCAATCCATAGACATGAATACTATGATATACTCTATGCTAGCTTATTTGCCGCCAATTTAATATCATTGTGTTATTTTGATTCGAGTTAAGTGCCCAATGTTGGTTGAGTTGAGGATCTTGAGAAACCATACTCCTCGGGTCCTACAATACAATGGTCCTAGTTACTTTAGTGATTGGTCATCCATCATAGCATTTCGAAAGTGTTGTGTTGGTGATTGCGAATCTACAAGTAACTCTCATAAACTGTTTTACATAATAAACGATAATTTAAGGAACTTGTGGTTGTCATTCCTAATTCCTACAAACCCTAACTTACTTGGACTCACTAAAAATCAGTTAAGAAACAAATTTGTTTGTGACAAGCATTTTGATAGAACACAGTTTGATGATCGTGGAGTCAGGAATCGTTATTCATATCCCTGTCTGTTTACGCGGACAGATATACTGCACGGCGTTTTACAACTTAGTAAATTTTTTTTGGTCGCATTAGGTCCATTAATTATGGGAACGTAAATCCTGATGTACATACCTTCACATATACCTTTAAATCCTTAGTTTTAGGCAATATTTTAAGCCCTAACTCCAAATTTTGTAATTGTGAAGAAGACGATGGCGACTTGCGTATAGATTTAAATTATTTATTTAGTTCATTGCAGTCACAAGACGAAAATGTTTCACCGAACTCAATATCGCTATTTTGAAATATTCTACGTCTGCTAATACATATTTCAAGATACATTAGCAAAGAAAATATTTTGAGAAATATTAGCAGACGAAATAGCGTCGAAAGAGTTGTAGAAGAAAGAGTGAGAGTACAGGTTCAGCCTATACTGCGGGGTATATATATAGGAAAATTACAAAAAAATAATTGCAAAGAGTGTATTAGAAGTTACAAAACGACTGAAATCCAAGGGACACACAAATATGTACAATATAGAGAGTACAAAAGATTCAAAAATAATAATTTGGCATATCCCAAAGAAAATTTGCTTATTTTGTATCGAGAATGCGTTCAAGAAATTCATGATTACTTAAATATTAAAGGCCATAAGAGGAATATAAAAAGAAACTTAAAAGAAATACTTAAGGCGAGGCTGTCTTTTGTAAATTTGACGTTCAAAAACTGCTGATTTTCAGCCTACTTTGAATAAATTACTTTTGATTTTGGAGGTTAGGTCAAGCGACGTAAGTCTTTTAAAATTAGGGATATTCTTATTGAAAAGGCTTATTACAATGATTATTTTACAGATAAACGCAGATAACAGCTCTGAAGTGGACAAAAAGTGTGTTTTTTTTTGTGGTTTAAACAATTTTGTATTGTATTTTTGTTAAATAATTACAACTAAATTGTAATAGACAGCCGTGTTGCTGGGAAGTTTGTGGTTCACCGCTTCTTCTTCCCAGCAATAACACACAGGAAGTGGTGAAAGGGGGGCGTTTAGGGGGTGCTGTCATTTTGTAATTTTGACGTGAAGAAGTGCTATACTAATTAGCCTACTTTAATAAACGATTTAGACTTTTTTCTGTATAACGGTGGGAATAAATTTATCTAGCAGTCGGGTTACACGGCTTAAAATGTTAAGCACGGAAAAGTGACGGCCTAACGTTTTAACAACGGAAACAAATTGCGGACTAGCGTGTTCAAACTTCAAACTTCAAATATTTATTGCAATCGTGAGTGTTACAAGGTGTTCGCTACGGCCTAACGTGTTAACTACGGAAAAAAGTGACGACTTAACATTTTAAGCACGGAAACAATGATGGCTTAACGTGTTAAGCACGGAAAAATTACGACTCAACGTGTTGAGCGCGGAAAAATTACGACTCAACGTGTTGAGCGCGGAAAAAATTACGGCTTATCATTTTAAGCACGGAAAAAGTCACGGCTTTTTTAAGCACGGAAAAAAGTAGCTAACAATAGTAGCAGATTGTGTATAACCTGAGCTACGGCATCTCTTCCGGGAAACTGGAAGAAAAACCTACAAAAAAAAATTGTTTTAAGTAATTCGCCGAGGCATTTGTGGCCTCGGGAGCTACATTTTGAAGAAGTGATATGTGCAAAACCCATTACTGTAAAGAAAACGTCGGAAATGTTTTCTCAAGCGACCCGGCTAAAAATAATCGCATACGAGGCGTTTAACGTGCCCTCTTAAGCACGGAAAAAGTAGCTAACAATAGTAGCAGATTGGCTGAGATTGTGTGTAACCTGAGCAACGGCGTAACGCTACAGAAACTGCCAGCGTACTGTTATAATATTTAACTAATCTATGACCAATATGGAGTAAACTGCTGACACAGTTTCAGTTTACTTAATTTCCAAGTAATGACGCAATACCGTCAGCATGTCCGTTGGTATGAGACTTTAGATCGGATTATAACTTCGATGTGGACACACATTCCAAAAACGTGTATTTTCTAAATCGGAATAAAATGCTATTTTCTTCTAGTTCAAACAAAAGTGTTCTTTTAAAAAAGTCTCCATCATCCCACCCCGTAACATTACGTGGAGCACGTGATTAACTGACCAGCCCCCGCCGGGCCAGCTACGAGAGTGGCAGAAAGAGGCAGAATAAGTGGTTACAAGGAACCGAGACGTCGTCGTCGAGCGTGAAATTCCAGATGCCCATGTCCCATGATCCCCACCTAGCAATTGACGTTTCGTAAGAACCTGCAATAGGTCTATACAGGAGTCATGCGGACACCCCCGCCACGAGAACACGTGCTCAAGCTAAGCTCCGAGCAAAAATTTCCTTTTAAAATTCCTAGAAGTGGTATTTTTCTCGTGTACATCATCGCAGGTGAAACTTCTATGAATATCGGTGTAGTGGAGAAAGAAAAAAATGGCAAAAAGTGGAATTTGTGCATTTCAAGTTTCAAAAAATTACTACCCGATTTACCGCGGCGACATACTCATTTTTGGTGCCATCGGAAAGCCAGCAACGAGACCTACGTTCTGGTGTTTCGCTGATTTTTTAGACCACGAGTACGACGAACTCGTGTCCTTACAGAGGATAACATTCAACGTATGGTGGACATCTACCAAGAAGAAAACGCCTTCACGCCGACGAGTGCCGTGCATTACACAGGTCGGGAAAATCGTGCATACCGAAGAACAAAAACGCGCGAGTGCGATTCGCTCGAGGGCAGAGGGATGCGAATTTCGCAAATGCTATATTTGCTGACGAAACTTTTCAGTCAAGTCAGTATATCCGTAAACGCTTGTGGCGCATTATGAATACGCGCTATGAACCTCGAAATGTCGTGGCAAATAATAAATCGGGCAGAATTTGCCTAAACACGTGGATGTGTGCAGATGGTCCCGGAAAGCTGGTGCACTTTCCAGGGCTAGCAAATGGCATAAATTATAGAGACTTGCTCGAGGATACGTTGGTGCCAACGGTGCGCACTGTGTATCCGAGAGCAGAGCTAACGGAATTCCTGTTCATTCAAGATAATTGCCCAATCCACCAGACACGCATTGCGCAGGACTGGTTGGTGAACCAACCAGAAATTAAAACCCGGTGGTGACCTCAACCCCATTGAAAATTTGTGGGGTATAATAGTCCAAAGGTGGGATAATAGAAGAGAGAGAACCCAACAAGAACTTTTAAACCACTGCCAAGAAGCTTGGGAGTCAATTCGAGGAACGGACTTGTGTGATAATTTAATAAGATCAATAAGGTCGAGATGCGAGTGATGCGACGCAGTCTTACAAAATACTTTAAATTTCACATAAAAAATCACCAACCGCCTATAAGAAATGAATGTGAGAAACTAAAAGAACAACATGTTTACTTAAGAATTAAGACTGGCTAAAAATAAAGGTATTCATCCAAAATATTTACTGCAGAAGGGCGCAGGCTGCAACATAATTAGGTCTCCTCTAAAGGGGACCTTTTTCGAACGCAGCAACGTGTCAATTTTAAATACACTGAGACTTTTCTCCACTTCTTTCGGAGAGACAAGGTGTCTCAAGCAGCTAGAGACGTAAGGGTAACACGAAAAACGGCCATACAAATTTACCATTACCTACGCGAGGTTGGCGAGGTGGCCGAAGCTCATGACCGCGATATGATCGGCGGGGACAACGACATAGTGGAGGTCGACGAAACCCACCTGTACACGAATAAATACCACAGGGGTCGATTATTGCAGACTGGTGGATGCAAGTAATCAAACAGATGAACGTAACGTATCAAAACGACTATGAGATCAAATTATAGAAAAAAAATAAGGTTTAAGTAGCTTTTAGTTACACCGAACAGCGGGCGGTATATCCTGCACTAGGGGCACCCGTTGGCCTCGGGAGGACCAAATACCCTCCCGTAAAGAACGGCCGCATCACCAACCAATGTATAATCAATGTAATAATTTATAATAAAGTTTTTTTTTTTAAATGTATTGTGTTACGGCCGGCGCCGCCTGGCAATACAGTCGGGCGGCGGGGCAAAATGCTGGGGAAGCGCGGGACGCGCTCCCTCAACACCGAGGTGCCCGCCGCGCATCACGCCACCTGCGCGCGAGCCAATCGCAGGCGGCGATTCGAACTGCGCCCTGCGTCATCCAACGGGAGGCCACCACGAGGACGGAGGCGTCGATAGCGGCGCTCGTCCACTTGCCTTCACGGGCCGTCGAGATCAACACCTTTGCCAATACGTAACGGATCCAACGCATCTCTGCAGTCTAAATTCAATAATCTAATCTCGTGTGAATAATTAATTGTAAAGTTTTGATAATATAAACCAGTAATAAGTTGTGCATTCGCATTTTTATTTGTCCAAGGAAGCGCGTACATATTGTCTTGGGCGAGTGATGAGCGTAATCACTCAAATCGTAATAATGAAAACGTCCGATATTGAATGTGATTTGTCATGCGACCCGCCGACGCCCGGCGCTCGCACGTATCCGGGCCTGCGAGTGCTAAATTGGTTACCGATGAACGCGCAGGGGTAGGCGACCAGGCCCCTGTTGCCGATAATGTTACTGGCAGCGGTAAAAAGAAAAATGGAGGCGGGAGGACGCGTGAGAAACGCCCAGGCGACCCTGCTCTGGAGGCTGGGTCAGCAGGCTTGTCCTCCGATGAGGAAGGCCTGCCAGCCCCCAAGAGGACCTCAAGAAAGGCAACTGCTTCGCAGCCGCAGAGGGATGCGCATGGAAGGTTCCTGCGCTAAAAAAACTTGGTGGCCAGCGGGACAGACAAATGGGGGTCTCTAGTGAGGACCCCGGGGTCAAGAGTTGCACCTCGCTAGGGAGCACCAAAGCGGAACTTAACGCCGCCAAAAGGGAGCAGCGGAAGGTCATCGCAGCCGACGAAGCTCATGACCGCGATATGATCGGCGGGGACAACGACACAATGGAGGTTGACGAAACCCACCTGTACACCAACAAATATCACAGGGGTCGATTATTGCAGAGGCAAACATGGTCATTTGGTTGCATAAGCCGACTCACAAAAAAAATACACGTAGAGCTAATACCGAACAAAAATAGGGCCACATTAGAACCAATAATCCAGCAAAATGTTAGACAAAACTCGTACACTATGTCCGACCAGCACCGAGCATACTAGGGCAAGCACCTGAGACTTAGTATGCGTGGACATCCCAGTGTCAATCACAGTCGACAATTTACGGCGGGGACTGCTTATATCCCTGTGGATCCCAGTACCAGGCCCAAATAACGTTCGGTGCAAAGTATATACCAACACCATAGAGCGGCAATGGTTAGAATTAAAGCGCCAATGTCAGGAGTCAGCGGCGTTTGAACATAGGCGAATATATGTACCGACAAAATATTTTAGTTATGATCCATCACCAGCAGCGAAGGCAATGAATCACAACTTCGTCGATCACCTACATGACGTCATCACGAAGTTAACACCTACATACAAACCGCATTCAAACAATCGTTGTATGTTCGTGCACAACGATCTAAAAACATGCTGGGGCATGGGGCCAACCCATGTCCCGAGATGCTTCGGCATCTGAGACCAGAAGCGCTCCATCCGCGGCCAGTCTCATGCGAGGAAACGACCTCGTGTCGACAGACTTCTCCGACACGAAGTCATTAATAACTGGAGCCTTCCTCAAGCGGGGCTCCGGAGGCTCTTCGGACGCAGCAGAAAAGTTAGAAGAAATGGAGCGCATGGCTCTGGAGGATCAGTTGGAGATCCTTGAGTTGGTCTCCAACTCCACCAACCCGAAGGGGACCTTTCAGAAGGCCCTGAAATGCCGGGCAGCGAGCTTGCTCGGCATTGTTCAGGAACTGACGCAGCGCACCACCTCCGAGAGGACGCGGCAACTGCAGGCGAAGGTGGATCGCCTGCAGACAGAGGTACCGTACATAGCAGAGGCAATGGATGCATGGGAAATTACTAGGCCGAATGTACATTTACCTAGCAACAGGTCTTCCCAGGGGAAGTGGCATGAGCTGCTTTGCAGAGTAAAATGGAAAAGTTGTAATTGAAACGGCAAATACTCCCGCTAAGCGAGCGAGGAGAAGTATTAGAGTGAGTTGCACCACAGGCGTAGTTAATGCTATAGTTAAGATTAATTTTAGCAGTAACTATAACGATGACCACAGAACTTTACAAATGTTTGTTGCACCATGATTTTTTTGTTAACAGTTAACGCTAATGGGGTTGACAGTATAAAAAGATAAATTATCCCTAAAAACTGACGGGGAAAATTATTTGTTATGACAACACTGTGAGCCTTATGTCAAATTTATTTTCACGAATCTCGTTTCGTGAGGTTAGGTTTGTGTTATTATAATTGTTGTGTTTTTGTTGTGTCCGTCTGTTTGCCGAATCAAGCACGGATATTGTAATAGTAATAATGGATGACTTCAAGACAAAGTGAGTTTAATTTTATGTTAAATTTATTATACCTGATAAAAAGTGCGCCACTACATTAGTACATTATAACTTTTAGCCTATGCAAGTTAAATCAAGCGTGTTTTACTTAGGTCCTATATAAAATAATATCTCAGTCCACACTTTTTATTCATACAACATTGTTTAGAAAATGTTTTATTTAATTGTTCATACAATAAATAAAAAAAAACTATGTGAAATAACATAATTAAACATCCATATGAAAAATTCATGGTATATTCCTTACTGCCTATTGTTATTTACCACATTGAATAAAGTATTTGTTATTTTTACAGGGAAAGAAGTGTCAATTTTACTAAGGAAGAGATTAGTCGATTGCAGATACTTGTAGACAAATATAAAAATGTACTTATGTGTAAAAAAACTGATGGGAGTAGTACAAAACAAAAAGACCATGCATGGCACTGCATCGCAAAGGAATTTAATGCTGTTGGTCAAGTACCTAGAAACATGAAGCAGCTAAAATATAAATTTGAAAATATGAAAAGATCTGCAAAGAAGGTAATTCTACCTACTTTCCGCTGCTTGGAAGTGAACTAATCTCACCTTCTAAAAACATGAATCAATTTATGTCTAATGTTATAACAAAGAAATTATATTTTGCAGGTAGCAAGTAGAGAACGTCAGGAAATGAGACGCACAGGTGGAGGAAATCCTCCCTCACTTCCTCCAGATTCAGAAGATGCTACTGATTGGTTAAGATCCATTATGTCTGGATCTATTGATGGAAATGAGGCTATATATGATGATGACATTATTTCCCCAAATTCCATTGTTACAGTGAGTAAATTATTGCAGATTATAAATAAGGTGTAAAGGAGATACTATAAAATATATTCTTTTTTTTTTTTCAGATTCCCATAATTCACAAAGATAAGGATTTTGATGAAATTCCTCCTATACAAAAAGTAATGAGGGTTTGAATTGTTAAAGATAATTTGATTATTTTTAGACCCTGTTATCTACATATCATCACAAATATTTAGTGATTGTGATAAAACTTATAAGTACTAAGCTTGTAGGTTTAAAAATTTAAAAAATAAATAAATTGCACTATTTATTCAAAACTATTTGCCACCAATCTGCTGTTTAGATTTAGTAATAAATTGAAAAGATTAATAATAAAAGCAATGTTTTTACAGAAAGTGAAACTAGACACAAATACTGATAGTGAAATTCAACATGACATGCCCAATATACTCAAGGTATTTATGTATTCCAAATTATTTAATATGTATTTGGATTAGATGCATTAATTAATTATATTAACTTGTTTGCAGGATGTTGTAGTCAACACAATTATTACAGATCAAGACAAAAGTTTTGATAATGTTGAAAATATTGTCCCAGATGAAGTTTTTGATGCTAGTGCCCCACATTCATCACTAAAGAGACCAGTAGCACCACAACTAAGTCGTAAGTATTTTTAAATGACAATCTATAGCCAAACTTTGTACTTACATACATAGATAAATATATAACAAAAACACCAGAGTTCACCACAAGTGTTTTTCCTTGGTGGTGATCGAACCCACACCATCTAGTACATCAGCAGGGTTACCACCGACTGCGCTAATAGGCCATTTAATTATTGAGTGTGTAGCCTAATATTTTATTTCAATTTTAGGTATCATAAAGAAAAAACAAGGGAAGAGTGAAAATATCATAAAACAAGCACTAAGGGAAAAGAAACTGACAGTTTTAGATGGCCTTCATGAGTTGGAGATGGAAAAGATAAAGTTATCTATTAGTCACCAAAATGAATTACACAGCCAGTTACTGAGGCACAATGAAGAAAAACATAAGCTTGAAGTGGATAAACTTAAACTTGAAATAGATATTTTAAGGGAGAAAAAAATAAATTTTTAAGATACATTTTTACTTTTTGTATAGGAGAAATTTCATCAAAATCCTTATCTTTCTGAATTATGGGAATCTGAAAATGCCATGCACTTTTTGTTTTCTACTGAGAAAAAAAATAAAAATGCATTTTTATTTTTGAAGTTTTTTTATTTATTCATTTAAAACATAGTCTATCTTAATGTAATCTATCAAAATAAGTATTTATTAGCATATTCCTATTATGCTCGTCATGCTGGCTAACATATGCAGAGGTCAGGTCATTGTCATCAGAATCTGATGATTCATTATCAGAGTCGTAACATGTTGGCATCGGGTCTCTCAATTTCTTGCAAATATTATATAGGACAGCCATTGCCACTATAGCACATTGGGCTCTTGCTGTATTTGTTCTGAGTTTCCATGAC
Organism: Helicoverpa zea; assembly: GCF_022581195.2. NCBI lineage: Eukaryota > Metazoa > Arthropoda > Insecta > Lepidoptera > Noctuidae > Helicoverpa > Helicoverpa zea. Next base: position 4,732,959 of record NC_061481.1, on the reverse strand, counting down.
ACTGCAGGAAACCTTTTTTTCCAACAACCAAAACTGCGTTCTACAATATTTCTAGTACGAATATGACTTTCATTGTACAGTTTTTCAGCTTCTGTAACAGGATTACGTAGAGGTGTTAGCAAATATGGTTTATTGGCATAACCTTTGTCTCCTAGTAACCAAAAACCATCAAATTCTCCATCTTCTAGGCGTCCCTTAATGACACTGCTGTTGAAAATATGGCTGTCGTGACAGCTTCCAGGCCATCTAGCAACTATATTTGTAATGTACATCTCAGCATTTGTGATTACTTGCACATTAAGAGAAAATACCTGTTTTCTATTTCTATATGTTTCTGCATCTGCACCACCTGGCGATTTGATTGGTATATGTGTGCAGTCTATAGTTCCTATTACTTTAGGAAATGCACATATTTCATAAAATTTTTTGGCCTCAGTTTCCATTTCCTCAATATTTTTAGGCATTGCAATCCAGTCTGTTCTTAGTCCGGCTATAGCTCTGCTCACTCGATGAATTATTCGACAAACAGTAGATTTGTGAACACCTGCAGCATCCCCAATGCAGCGTTGAAAAGAACCACATGCGTAAAATTCCAATGCCATTATTATTTGCTGCTCTGGAGTAACTGCAAAGTTTCTGAAAAGAAAAACAATATTGTTTATGTAGTTATACCTTAGTCATACATAGGACGACTCAAATATTCCCACTATAGTTTTTAAAGCCTTTATTAAACAGGCACTTACTTCATGGTTCTGGTTTGGAGCAATGGTGCTAAATGAGAAGCCAGGGCTCGTGCTAAACCTTTGGAAATCCGAAATCTATCCAAGAACTCCTGCTCATTCCATTTTAGGAATCGATTAACACGTGGTTGATACACTTTTTTCTTTCGAGAATTAGGTAAATCATTATAATTTTCGTCGTCAGAAGAACTAGATTCCCATAAAATATCACGTACTAAAGACATTTTTAATTTTTTTATACTTAAATATGATAAAACAACAGAAAACAACGGACTAGGTTATTATTTTGACAAGATTTTGACATTTGTTAACTTAGCAATAACGATAACCGGCCAAAATTGACTGGTTACGGTTATCGTTAAATATGACGTCATTTTAACCATTGTTAAAATGGTGCAATCCATTATTGACTTAACCAGAGATTTGACCGTTGGTTCGAGTTTTGTTATCGTTAAAGTAAGTTGGTGCAACTCACTCTTAATGAGGCAAAGGTTTAACGTGCATACACGGAAAATTCTACAAAATGTAACACAATCACTGGAAATAATGTAACTAGGTGCTACTAAAAAATAAAATAGAGAAAAGATTACCCAAATTTTTAGGGGGGGGGGGGGGAAGCTTAACGTGCTCTCCCGAGCACGGAAAAGTGAAAAGTGAAACACCCGGTTTCATCTAAGACTCGTGCATAATTTGCCCCTTTTACTCTCGTCTTGCTAAGTCAGCATATTTTTGAAGTTGACTTAAAAAAAAAAACAGTACAATAAACGGCTTCCGCTGCGTTTTGCTCGAGGACGCGCTTTAATACGCTACGTCTCATGATACTGCACTCCTTAAGGGTGCGTCCACATCTGGCGAATGTGCCGCGAATGTGCAGATCGCGAGCTGTTTGCGAGCTGCCTGCGAGCTGAGCGCGTGCAGTCAGTGCAATAGTTTGGTGCGCCTCTTTAGCGCAACTCATACAAGGCTCGTATAGAGCGCGCGAGCGCACTCAGTTCTCGCGCTTACAGTTCCGTTTACTGGCTCAGTACCATCGAAGATGTCAGACGACACTAGTGTTTTTAATATAATTGCTGCATCATTAGCTATTATATTACTGATGAAAAGGAAAAAAAGAGACAACGGCGTTAGCTTAGCCTCCAGTAATCAGAAACGAACTGAGCTGGTAAGTTATGAATTATTTAATAACTAGCGCGTCGCGCGCCGCCTGCGCGCTGATCGCGTACGGCGCTTAGGTCGCGCGCGAACTGCGCGCGGGCGGCGCAGAAGCGGCGCACGAACAAAAATGCACGCGCGCAGCTCGCGGGCAGGTCGCAAACGGCTCACGAGCTGCACATTCGCGGCACATTCGCCAGATGTGGACGCACCCTAAGAAAGGATAAGGTGTCGCACGCGACAATAGATATTGGGGTAACAAAAAAAAAAACCGCCATTCAAACCTATCACTACCTTAGAGAGGCGTGTGAGGTGGTAGAAGCCCACTATAGGGAATTGGTCGGTGGGAACACGGACATCGTCGAAATAGATGAGACCCACTTATACACCAGGAAACACCACCGGAGCCGGCAGTTAAGGCGGCAAACTTGGACATTTGGGTGCTTAAGCCGCCTTACCAAAAAAAATTCACGTAAAGCTTATCCCTAAGAAGTCGCGTACGATCCTGGACCATATTGAGGCAAATGTCCACACAGGCACCTATATAATGTCGGATATGCACCGAGCGTATGACAATATACATTTACGCTTGGGCATGAGGGGTCACTCGTCGGTCAATCAGGTCATCAGAAACCAGCTCATTTTATATTAGTTGAAAAGTGCTTTGGATGTTAACAAGAGATAAATAATTCCTCAAGAGAACATCATTTCACTTTAAAAATGACTAAGTTGGACATTTGGAATTTGTTCCAATGTTCATATTTCTGGTGTTTTTTTTGTAATTATTTTGTTTATGACCATTTTACTCCCGATTAATGTGATATTTGCTTTCTATAGTTTGTAAGTTTTGAGAACACAGACCCGTGTCGACGGCGCGCGTTGTTCCACGCGCTCCTCAAAGAGATGTCAGCAACCCTAGCGGGGCCCAGCAGGGCCAAGGCCTGCCGGGGCTGCGGGTTGTTCGAAAGAGATACCGCGGTTGGAGTGTAGCCGAATCGGTTCGACCTTGCCTGCAGCAATCATTTACGATCTGAGAAGCATGGTCCTACGACGCACCGTTTGCGAGTTATGGTCCATTTTCATTTTTCTTGTTTTTAGAAAATGGTTAATATTTCCAAAATGGTAGCTCGGATGAGACTGTTTTCGGGAAAGAAATTGTTGGTCTACTCAAAACCCATGACATCGAGTTAAAAAAACCAGCAAAAATAAGAAAAAAAACTCATTGTAAAGCGTAAAGTTTGATCTTAACGTACTGGTACAGAAAATATGCGGAACTTGTTGGGAATTCTCAATACGTTCTAAATATTAAAATTTCAGTTTTTTCTCTCTTGCTTTTTAGTACTCAGTTGTTATTTTTGTTTGTTTTGCTCTTCTTTGCTTTGATTTTGTTATTTTTAGTTCATATTATTTAATTTGATTATTTTTTTAGGTAGTTTGTTTTTTTATTTTATTAGTCTTAAGTTTTCGTTTTTTATTTTAGTTTGTTTTAGATTTCAGTTTTTATTTTAGTTTTAGATTGCAGTTTTAGTTTGTAGTTGTATCGGTGAAATGGAACCATTTCAATTAGTATTAGCTAGAAATTTTAATATTTGGAATTATGCTGCGCTGCCCATCCTGTGGGCGTCCCATGAATGCGGAGACCGATACCAATTATAAGTTGGGGTTCAGATGGCGTTGCAGTCGTGCAGGCTGCAACATAATTAGGTCTTCTCTAAAGGGGACCTTTCTCGAACGCAGCAACGTGTCAATTTTAAATACACTGAGACTTTTCTCCACTTCTTTCGGAGACACAAGGTTAAGGCTGCGTTTCCACCAGAGATGTGCGATGGAAATGTGTCGTGCGAGGATGTCTAGCTGTGCTGTGAAAATGTGTGGGTGTTTCCACTAAAGCTGTGCGATGATAATGTGCCTACGAGGATGTGTAGCGGAGCTGTGAAAATGCGCATTAATGTGTGGCGCGAGGATGCGTTGCGAAGCTGTGAAATGTGTCGACGGGGGTGCGGTGTAGTGGGAGCGGAGTAACGCGAACGCCTGCCTGCCGCTCACCGCGCTGCGCTCACGTCTCACTTTGCTGTCGTAAGCGCTTGTAGTCGTACGCATGTCGTACGGTTGCGTGGCATAATGGACGAAAAATTAATTGATGCCGTTCAAAAGTTTCCGTGTTTGTGGAACACTTCTTTGTCATTTTACAAATGTAATGAAACTAAGGACGCTGCGTGGGAGGAAATAGTCAAAGAAATACAATATAAAGATGGTAAGTAATAATCATGTATTAAAATCAGGTATATTAAAATACAAGTTACAATATTTGGGTATTTATTGTGTGCGATGAATTCGTGACGAAATACGAGTATCTTGCCATGACACTTTTCCTTGATTATTGAAATAAGAGCAGTATTTCTCTCTTACATCATAACTATCACTTGACACGACGACGGAAATGCTAGGAACCGATACAAGAGTACTTGTATTTGTGTTATCAATGCAATCCAAATGATTACTTTGTCTTTCAATTAAAAAATTATGCATTACACATGTGGCTTTTACGATTTTGTCAACCGTTTCCACTCTGCATTCAAAGTCTTTACGATACACATACCACTTTCGTGCCAATACACCGAATGTAGCTTCTACAATGCGACGTGCCCTCGAAAGTCTATAGTTAAATATACGTTTCTGTTGGTCTAACTGGTCCCGCGGATATGGGCGCATGAAATTTTCCATCAAAGGAAAAGCCTCATCTCCAATGAATACAAATGGTACTGGTTCACCTCCTTCATATAATGGTTCAGGTTCTGGAAGATTCAATCTTTTTTCTTTCAAATATTTTCCAAAAACACTATCATCAAATATTCCAGCATCACTAAATCTTCCCATGGATCCCACATCAACCATTATAATCTTTCTCCTAGCGTCAGCTAAGCACATAAGCACTATAGAAAATCTTTGTTTGTAATTAAAAAAAGAGGACCCAGTGTTTGCAGGACACATTATATAAACATGTTTACCGTCTAGAGCCCCCAAACAATTTTTAAACTGCCATAGCTCTTGAAAATCCTTTGCTATTCGCTTCCAGTCGTCTTTGGTAGGTTTTGGAATAACAAGAGGTTGTAAAACAAGCCAAAGAGCATTACAAACTTCTGCCACAATTCTCGACACACTTGCTACTCCAATCCTAAAATTTTCTGCCAATCGTGTGAACGACGAGCCCGTGGATAAATACCTGCAAAAAAAGGAATGTTTATAATAATAGTAAGAAAAATAATTAACAAATAAAAAAGTACTCTTTACCTGTTACTGATTTTTTGCGATCTGTAAGACAACATGCTTGGTATAAAAATGTTATATTCCTAATCATAATTTTCTATTATTTCAGTGAAAAGCGCTAAGTATCGTTGGAAACAACTACGGGATAGCCATCGGGACGCGCTAAAGAGGCAGAAATCTAAAAAAAGCGGACAGGCTACAACCAAAACACGTGAATGGAAATACCAAAAATTGATGGAATTTCTTTTACCGTACATGGCCAACAGAGATAGAGAGTCAAGTTATAAAGAGGATATTTCGTCACCAAATAATGAAAATGACTCTTCGCAAAGCACTCAATATTCATTAAACCAAGATGACTCTTCGCAGAGCACTGAACATACACCAAATCAAGCTGACAATCCCAACAATCTTTACGAAATAGCCTCAACTTCAGGCATTTCAACAGATTCGGTCACCCCGTCATCATCAAAGAAGAAAAAAGGCGATGAATTATCAATTTTAATACAAAAACATATGAAAAATCAAGAAGATTTTCGAAAAGAAAGGCAAGAATTAAGAGAACTTTTAAAACCAACGGACTGCGATGATACTGATCATTTTTTTCTTTCAATGGCGAAAACATTTAAAAAATTACCAGATTACATGCAAGTTCCTTTAAAAAGGAAACTTTTTAATATGATTAGCGAAGCCGAAGAATCTTACGTGCTGTCGTGGTATAATCAAAATATTGGTTATTCTTCAAGCTCTGATAGCAGTATAGCAGTAGGTAGTAATATAGCAGGCCAGATGGATTTGCCGCCTCAGCTGGATCCTGAACAACTTGGTTATTCTTCAAGCTCTGGTAGAAATACAAATAAAACAGTGGGCCAGATGGATTCATCTTTCCAACTGGAAGCTGTACAACCAGCATCTCCGGGAACACAACATTCAGACCTACAAACGCCAAATACTTCAAACAAAGTAGGAACAGAGCCTAATTTGCCATGAAAAAGAGGAACTTGTTGTCTACTTATTTTGCAGATTATGATTACTTTTCAATTAATATGTTTAATAAAGACAAAATTGATTCAAACTATTTTACTTACTTTAAACATACCGCCAATTTTTCCTTGGTGCTGATGCATTCTCTGTAGTGAGTGTCTTCTTTCTTGATAATGTTCTCAATCAAATTGTGTAACTCATAAAAGTTACTTCTAGATACTCGATAAGAATTTTCGAATATTTCATCATCAGCCGTATGAAAAAAGGTAAAGAATTCTCCATGTAATCGATGATATTTAATATGGTTACGTATCCAAAACCTGTGTGTTCTTGTATTGCTCAAAATTATAGAACTAATAAACTCCGTATCTTCTGCTTCCATTTCTTCATCACAAATTGTTAAATGTAAAAGTATTTTCTTTTTCCAATTATCCATATTATTATCTATTTTGCGCACTTCTACTTCCAACAAACTCCGTCTATGGACTGGCTGGTACAGTATGCGCAAACCTCGCAACACATCTTTCTCAACACACATTCCTCGCACACTTCCCTCGTACACATCCCTCGCACACATCCCGCGCTTGTTTTGTATGCGCAAAAATCTAGCTCCGCTGAGCCGTTTCCACCAGAGCTGTGCTGACCGAGGCAAGGTAAATGAAGCGATCCTATTGGTTCTTTACAAACACATCCCTCGCTATGCATCCTCGCACATCTCTGGTGGAAACGCAGCCTAAAGGTTAAGGAAAAAAAAGCTTTTTGGAAATGAGCAGCCAATTGTGAAGCTAATGCACAAACACTACCAAAGTCGTTCCAAAAACTACGCAAAACACAAAACCTTGAAAGGGAAAATCGAAATGAATCCAAGTGCATAAGTAAATTGAGATGTTGGTAGACTATATGTCTACCCACACTCTATTTGCAAATGGCGAATACCGAGGTCCTCTGGGCAAGGAAGACCACGACGAAGAATGGCTCGGTATCCAGCAGTTGCTGAAAGAATACGGACCCAACAAAACTGTGGAAAAGTGGCGGACGGCATTTTATTCAATTACTTATAACGTGGCGCGATCTCAAAAAAATTCACGGCATGATACTGCACGTGCCAATGCAGCACGCTCCCTGACAGGAAACAGTACCACCATTCCGAGCCTCTCAGAAACAACGGAGAAAATCCTAAATATAATGGGCCCAGAGAGGGCTTATGGGATGGCTGGCTTATCTGAAACCCTAGTAGGCTAGGTGATGAGATGTTACATCAATTTCGTCTTCCGTTCCTTCATATCAGACCCGTCCCTAGAGTTTGTTTATGTTTTGCTACACGTCCACAACAAAAGTATTTCTGTATTTTTTTTTCTACAAATAATTAAGTGCTTTTAAGATAATAAAACATTATGAGAACCAGTCATACGCAATATGAGATGATGGTTGAATTCATGGAAGCGTGAGTAAACAGTTTTAATAAGTTTGAGTGGCATAAACTTTAGTGTGAAGTATTTTAAGTGCAATGCTATTTCTATTCCAGAAATGGAGATTTGTCTAAACCTTCAGGCGGCCCACGAGGGCGGAATTTCATACAAATGAAATGGAAGGAATTGTCAAATCAATTAAATAGTGAAGGCACAGGCGAATCTAGGTCCGAGGAGAAATGGCGCAAGGTATGTTAACTCAAGTGACCGAGTCCACCAGATGAAACCCCTGCTCTCCCATCGACTGAGGCACATCCTGCATCTCCTCAAATATCTGAAGAAGAGACGTGGAAACCACCACCACAAAAAAAAGCCAAGGAACAACAAATAGGAAAAATGTTTTCAGAAGCGGATAGAAAGGCAAAGGAGTATGCTAGAGAGCGTGATAGGCGTGAGCGTGAGCCTAGAGTGACAGAGGACTTAGGAGTTAGAGATGCAAGAAAGGGTGAGACAAAGAGATGATGAATTGCGATTACAGGCTAAATGGTTGGACTTTATGAGAGAGGCTATGGCCATAAGTTTTTTCTATAGCCACCCTCGTCTTTCCGTGGACTGTTAAGACTTAAGTTCAATACTCGTGGGAACTGCATGGAAAAAATCCCGAAACTAACAAAAGAAATAGCTGTTTTAAGATTTTTCTTTGTCGGTTAAAACGAGCCTAAGTAACAGGACAAATGCTTAACGTGCCCGCCCAAGCACGGAAATATTGAAAAAGAAAAACAACCGAATAAAAATCCTCCTTTTCAGTAAGTCGGTTGGAAATAGTAGTATGGGGTGCTGGGGCAGAAAACTTCCACGTGCACCCTGGGGTGCGGACGCCGGCACCCCTCGGGGCTCTTCCCGAGAGTAGTCGGTGCCTGCGTGCTAACATTCTGCCCTGTGTTTAATAACGTTAAATACTCGTGGGAACATTTATGGAATCCGAAATCAAAAACAAAAAAATTAAAAAGACAAAGATAGGGCGGGAGTGGGATGCGGTCTCGGAGTGCGAGTCCGTATCCAGTGAGGGAACTGGTCCCCCGCAGCAAGAAGGACCACAGGGTTGAGACCTTCCTCAAGAGGAAGGCGGACGACCTAGGGTCTTTCTCCGGTGGCCGCGGGGCCTCGGTCAAAAAGGCCGATAGGAGGCCCGTTAGCGAGAGGGCCGCTGGGGGTAACGAAACAGCAACTCACCAGAGCTCCTCCGAGGAAGACGCGTCGGCCGGGAGAGGAGGGCGGACTTTGCGAAGCCAGTGGAGTCCGCCTTCAGACAGGTGGCCCTCAAAAAGATGAACGCCAGTCGCGACAATGCGATTGGGGCCACACACAATTTTATAACACCCTTTCAGTTATCTCCGATTCCAGAAATAACACCTAGAAAGACTAGTAAACGAGGCAGAAGAGCTTGTAAATCGACATTGCTGACTTCATCTCCATACAAAAACGACTTGAGAGACTCGTTTAAGAAGAAAATAGAAAAGACTAATATGTATAATAGTGTTTTAGTAGTGATATTTCGTATGTTATGAATGTGTAAACATATGTGTCACCGTATTATAGTAGTAACCAACCAACATGGCCCTAACCGGCCAATATGGCCCTAGGCTATATTACCCCACCAGGAACAGACTTTGGAAATGTTCAAGTTTAAGAAAAACAATATTTTTAGTTATTCTGCGAAATTATGTTGCCATTAAGTTTCTAGTTCTAGATTACTGATTAGTTTGACGACTTAATTAACCAATGAAGACTGATTGATCTCATATACTTCTAGTTTTATTTTCTAAAAGGATTATGGTGTGCCATAATACCCGAAACTACTCTAGAAAGAAACATTTTTGCCTAATAAAATTCTTAATAAGGTTCAAGTTCTTGAAATAACAGCTCGTTTAAATAAAATATTAGAGTCATACAGCGAATTTGATTCTATTCAAACGGATATTGAAAGTCTTGTGGAAATTAGCGCACACATGTCTATCGACCGATTTATAATGATAAACAAATGTCTTCATTTCAATAACAATGATGACATGTCTGCGCTAGACCTGGACTCCGAGGCGATTCTTTTACACCTGAACAAAAAATTTCAGAAGATGTATACTCCTGGGCAAAACCTTGCCGACCTAAACCTGGACGAAAGTCTTCTCGTGTGGAAATGCTGGTTGGAGATTTGTCAGCTTATCCTAAATAAAGCAGCCAATAAGGGTAAAAAAACCTACGAGTTTGTGAAAGAAAACGTACAAAAGTGTGGTACAAAACATTATTTAAGCGCCTTCTTAACGTATCTGTATTAAATGCATATATAATCTTTCAACATAGTTCTTTCGACTCTCATAGAAATTTCCGAATAAATCTTATAAAATCTCTTCTTTGTGTATCACCGAGGGCCTTCGGCTCAGGGTGAACGCAACGGGCGCCCGAATGCTGGAGGTCCCGGTAGCAGCCAGCGGGCACGCCGCAAACGCTCTAGCCGAGAGGCTCAGGGCGTCCGTAAATGCGGATGCGACGGTTTTTAGTCAGTAAGAGTCTGACACTCCTTCACCGCTGCTAACCCACAGCGGGAGAGGGAAAACATTTGATGATTTTTTAACGTCGTTAAAAAAAATAGTAGCTTATTAACTGACTGTCTAATAATGAAAAATAAAGTAAAAAGAAATAAAGACCTATCAGTGTTGCTACTAGAAAAAAATAAGTAAAAAAAATCCAATTAAGGAGAAAAACTTAATCAAAAATTTTTAGGGGAAAAGCTAGCACAAGGTTTGTTTAATTGATTAAATTAGTTAAAGTTTAAGCGTTTTACAAAATAAAAGCGAAAATGTGGACGTTATATATCGACAGCTTTTTGAAGAGGCTAAAGAAATAGCTGCGTGTGCGAGACACAGCATTATGCTGAGCGCTGCCCCTTTTCACGCATAAGTGACGCAGCTGCAGCGCTTTTCTTTTTTGTTTCACTGTTTGTTTTGTCCATTGTTTTATTTGTTTGTATTTGAGTGTGTTTGTTTTCTGCGTCATTTGTGTGTTAAATAAATGGTTTTTCTTTCTTTCTTTCTTCTAATATATTTGTGGATTCGACGTATTGTGATAAAGTGTGAAGGTTATGTGAATAAATGTGAAGGGGACGTCGATGTCATGGTATGGAAGGATACCAATATGGTGGCTATGATCTCTACATACCATGGCAACGGCCAACAAACAGCCAGAGTCCTTATTGATATTGGATTACAATATCATGATGGGTGGGGTGGATAAAAAAGATCAGCTTCTGGCCATGTACCCTGTTGAAACGAAACGTACAAAAGTGTGGTACAAAAAATTATTTAAACGCCTTCTTAACGTATCTGTATTAAATGCATAATTATATAATCTTTCAACACAGTTCTTCCGACTCTCATAGAAATTTCCGAATAAATCTTATAAAATCTCTTCTATGTAAATCTTCTTATGTAAATGCTGGAGGTCCCAGGAGCAGCTAGCGGACCCGCCGCTGACGCTCTAGCCGAGAGGCTCAGGGCGTCCGTAAATGCGGATGTGACGGTTTTTTAGTCAGAGTCTGACACTCCCTCACCGCTGCTAACCCACAGCGGGAGAGATCATTTGATGATTTTTAACGTCGTTAAAAAAATAGTAGCATATTTACTGAGTGTCTAATAATGAAAAATAAAGTAAAAAGAAATAAAGACCTATCAGTGTTGCTACTAGAAAAAAATCCATCAAAGGGGAAAAACTTGATCAAAAAGGACAATGCTATTCTTTGTATGGAAGTTGGGCTCAAGTGTTGCCCACAGTAACTGCATAGTGTATTATGTTCCATAGGCTTATATTAGGTCCCAGACCAAAGCATTTCGAAATCTATCCCGGGAGTCCTGAGAAAAACTGGTTTGACTCTTATTCAATATTACATAAAAATAAGCTTGTCTTAACTATTCCACTTTTATTAGGTACCTTAATTGAAATGAATTATATTCATTGACAAATACGAGGTATTGTACACGACAACTTTTCTTTAACCAACTTCCAAAAATGGAGGAGGTTCTTAATTCATTTGTAATCTTTTTACGTTTGTACGTGCATAGCTCCGTCGTTTACCAACCGATTTCAACAATTATTTTATTGTTTGAAAGGGCTTACTTCCTCAATGGTTCCTTTGTCATCCGGCCCAGGGTCTGGTGATCGAATCTCTAAAAAAATCGGGAGTGACTCTCGAAAATTGTAGGACACATATCGAGTAAAACCTTGTCATTCGAGTATATGTCTCAGACACCACAAAACTGTAAAGGTTAAGATCTGACCTGACAATGGAGACGAAAGAGAGACGAGGGAACTCCTCAATGGTATCTACTAACTACCTCATGTTCGAGCTTATTTTATTCGTCCTGATAAGATTTTTCTAGAAGATAGCTCATTGCGCAGGCGCCTTGTAGATTTAAACCGTAAATTCAAAAATATTGCGGTAATTGCCTTTTTTTCAGAAAATCATTGTCAGTTCTTATTAGAATCCAACGCTTTTAGAATTTATTTGAAAATCACAGTAAAAAAAAATAACCCATTCCAACATTTTCCAGTACTGGATCCTGACAGCGAGATCCTGAGCATTGAGATTACAGACATATGAGACAATATACAGACATATGAGTAAGACTTATTTGGCAGAAAAGTCTTATCAGATTAATTTCTCGGGACCCCTGGGACCGATTTCAAAAATATTTTGATTTCTTGTTAAGAGTGAATTAGAGAACCTATTCCAACCACTCCCACTACTGGGCAAATGGCATAGGCTTTGTAAACAGACTGTTCATGTGGAACATTTAAACCGGTTTTCCTCGGGACCCCTGGGACTGATTTCAAAAATATTTTAATTTCATGTTAAGAGTGAAGTAAAGAACCTATTTCAACCACTCCTACTACTGGGCAAATGGCACAGGCTTTATAAAGCGACTGTTTATGTGGAATATTAGAACCGGTTTTTCACCCGGACCCCAGGGACCGATTTAAAAAATATTTTAATTTCATGTTAAAAGTGAAGTAAAGAACCTACTTTGACCACTCCCACTACTGGGCAAATGCCAAAGACTTTGTTAAGTGACTATCTAAGGAGAACATTTGAACCGGTTTTTCTCGGGACCCCTGGGACCGATTTTAAAAATATTTTAATTTCATGTTAAGAGTGAAGTAAGGAACCTATTTCAATCACTCCCACTACTGGGCAAATGACACAGGCTTTTTAAAGCGACAGTTCATGTGGAATATTAGAACCGGTTTTTCTACGGACCCCAGGGACCGATTTCAAAAATATTTGGTTTTCATGTTAAGAGTGAAGTAAAAAACCTATTTTGACCACTCCCACTACTGGGCAAATGCCAGAGACTTTGTTAAGTGACTATCTAAGGAGAACATTTGAACCGGTTTTTCTCGGGACCCCTGGGACCGATTTCAAAAATATTTTAATTTTGTGTTAAGAGTGAAGTAAAGAACCTATTCCAACCACTCCTACTACTGGGCAAATGGCTCAGGCCTTGTAAAGTGACTCTTCATGGAGAATATTTGAACCGGTTTTCCTCGGGACCCCAGGGAGCGATTTCAAAAAGATTTGCATTACGTATTCAGAGTGCACTAAGGAACCCCCTGGAACTACTCCCATTGCTGGGCAAACTATGAGCCCAGACCCTGGCATTGTCCTTTTCAGGGGAAAAGCTAGCACAAGTGTTGTTTAATTAACTCAGTTAAAGTTTAAGTGTTTTAAAAAACAAAAGAGACAATGTGGACGTTATATATCGACAGCTTTTTGAAGAGGCTAAAGAAATAGCTGAGCAGCTAGATGTAGACATCAAATATCCCAGAATAGTATCAAAACAAATACGCAATACCATTATCCGGTCCAAGACAGGCGTAGTCGATGTGGGCAATAAGTCTGCAAAGTTCAAGTGGAACTGGGCGGGTCACATCTACAGAATGCCACCGGATAAGTGGGCAAACATCACCACAAAATGGATCCCTGATTATGGAAATCTACCAAGAGGAAGGCCAAGGAAACGCTGCCCCCGGGCCAACATCACCACAAAATGGATCCCTGATGATGGAAACCTACCAAGAGGAAGACCATGGAAACGCTGGAGAGAAGACTTAAACAGCTTCCACAAGGGGCGACAAATCCCTCTACTGGATTCTATAATAAGTGATCCCCAGGACCGCCTTTCTCTGCCGGGGCTGCGGATTGTTCGAAAGAGATACCGCGGCCCTGGTACATAAAAGGCCTATGACGGAACACGACGGTTTTTAGTCAGTAAGTCTGACACTCCCTCACCGCTGCTAACCCACAGCGGGAGGGGTCATTTGATGATTTTTGACGTAGGGTGAAAAAAAAGTAAAAAAGAAGGACCGCCTGTCTCCCGATGTACTTAATTTGTTTCAGCTAAGCGTTTTATGCAAAACGCGAATATACTAATGAAGACATTGAAACTGTAAAACAACTAGCTAATATCATTACCGTAAAATGAGGCTACTTTGCTCCATGAAGGTAAATATGCTCCAAATTTAAAAAAAGATTATTTCGATTAAATCTCTTAATATACGGAGATGTTTAAAAATTTTTGAACGCGTCCGATATATGTTTTATAAGATTGGCAACACTGAATAAGCACTTCCGGTTTTTGACATTTCTTTTCTTCGTTAGCAGCCATTAACAACAGACGAGCGATTCTTAAAAAAAAAAATAGTCTGCAAAATCCACCTTCATCGACGAATATACTCAGATATTTGAGGTAAGGAGAGTTTAATGTAAGTAGGTATGTAATTAGCTAACAATTTCAACTAATATTTAGAAAATATGTGCATTAATTTGGATTTCTAACCTCTTTTACTTTCTTGTGCCTACTTTGCGCCATGTTTGGGGATATTTTGCTCCTGGAGCAAAGTTACAATTGAAATTGCGTTTGAATACTTGCTAATAGTAACTGTCACATAGCTCATACTAAATTCAAATAGTTTTTTTTTTTTTTATAGGAAAATGCCTCGGAATTATGTAAGGAAAATGCCTAAAAGAAATTATAAAAATTATTCACAAGAGGCTCTTCGAGATTGTCTAGCAGCAATAGAAAATAAAGAATTAACGCAAAGGAAGGCTAGTGAAATATATAGGATTCCACGAAGGACTATTATAAACCAAATTAGGCTCTTACGACGCAACGAAACACCAAGGCCGCCTGGAGCACCTACAACATTCACGGAGGAAGAAGAAAAAATTTTCGTATCGTGCATACAAAAATTGAGCGAGCATGGTTTTCCTCTTACAAGTTTCGATTTGCGTATTGTAATACAATCTTATCTGGACAAGATTGGGAGAAGAGTTCCCAAGTTTAAAAACAACTGCCCAGGCTTGGAATGGGTGTCGAGTTTTTTGAAAAGAAATGCTGAATTGTCACAGCGCCTCGCTGCTAATATAAAGCGCAGTAGAGCTGGCACTGATCGGGAAACTCTTTCAGATTATATTCAAAATTTAGCAGAGGTGTTAAAAGATGTTCCACCAGAAAATATTTGGAATTACGATGAGACGAATTTATGTGATGACCCTGGGCAAAAAAAGATTTTGACGAGAAGAGGCACCAAATACCCCGAAATTATAAGAGATACATCCAAAAGTTCTACATCGATCATGTTTGCTGGAAGTGCTGAAGGAGAATTACTTCCGCCATACGTCGTCTATAAATCTAAGCAGCTATGGAATACTTGGACAGAAAATGGGCCGAAAAATACTCGCTACAATTGTAGTCCTTCCGGATGGTTCGACATGAACATATTCAATGACTGGTTTTTCGCACTTGTACTGCCAAAGCTCAAAAAACAGGAAGGCCCTAAAGTCCTCATAGGCGACAATCTATCGTCACATATTTCGGTAGATGTTCTTAAAGCTTGCAAAGAAAATAACATACGGTTCGTGTGTCTTCCTCCGAACAGCACCCACTTGACGCAACCACTCGATGTCGCCTTCTTTCATCCAATGAAAGTTGCATGGCGGAAAATTCTAACGACATGGAAGCAGTGCGAACAAGGCATACGGGAAAAAACTGTTCAAAAGAGCAGTTTTCCAGTCTTACTTAAAAAACTTCTTGCGGATTTAGAAGAAAATAGAAAAGAAAACTTAAAATCCGGTTTCAGGAAATGTGGGATTTATCCGACCAATGCAAATGCCTTATTAGAGAGATTGCCTAAACCTGTTGATAAGACTGCGGCAGAAAATTCTTTTTTGGAAACACTTCAAGCCAAGAGAGTGGAATGGACTGGAGGCGTTAACCCGAAAAGACGACGAACGAAACTCAACATAGTTCCGGGAAGAAGTGTCACGGAGCTGATAGACAGTTCACTGGCGGACAAAGAAAACGAGGAGCCATGTCTTGAAATGGAAGCCCAGGCCTCGACTTCAGAACCTCGTCGTACAAGAATTCATAGCGACAGTACATATGCCGAGAGTGAAATATCTCTTCATGACTCTTCAAACGATGAAACAATGAATGATATGCTGGAGACAATGTCAGAAGAAGAGACAACCGTAGACAATGCCAGGGAAAGTTCTAAAACA
Source organism: Helicoverpa zea (assembly GCF_022581195.2). Lineage (NCBI taxonomy): Eukaryota > Metazoa > Arthropoda > Insecta > Lepidoptera > Noctuidae > Helicoverpa > Helicoverpa zea. The sequence continues at coordinate 4,716,796 of NC_061481.1, read as the reverse complement.
AAAAAATTTAAACCACTCATAAAGGCCGAAGGAGAATATGTAGCTTTCACATACGAAGGGGAAGTCTTCCCAGGCATCATCACGAAAATCAATGATAAAGGACCGTACATATCCTCAATGAAAAGGTCTCTCAAATATTGGAAATGGCCAAAACCAAAGGATGAGATCCAATACACTTGGAATGAAGTTCTTGGATGTATATCTGCACCGAAGAAAATTGGTCGACGTGAATTTTATACTGTTCCTGATCTCGATCAAATTTGGGGGACCTAAGATCTCAATAATTATTAAAAATATGATTGTTCATCCTCATAAGTTTTTTTAGAAGGTATTTTTAGTTCTTTTTTTTCACGTTTCTAATGTCTAGCGTTAGAAATTCTTATTTTTATGTTATTTCTAAAAGTTTACATGTTTCTAGAGATTTATGTAGCCTTTGGTGGTTTTGATAGTTTATTAGACTTAAGAGAAAATGATTCTAAGACTGATTTATCTGAAAGTACAAATAAAAAATGTTCCTTATGTTGTTTATTTTGAGTTTTATTTCATTCAAACTACATCAGTATGACGAGAAAGACTCAAAAGTTGATGCATCGCTATTTATTTTTGGAGCAATTTAACAGCTGAGGCTGTTAACTTTGTCCCTGTTTCTTAAATGTGCCTGTTTTAGTACAAGTTAAATGTAGGAGCAATGTTTCCGAAAGGGTGGGTAACATTGCTCCACTTTTAAATAAAAAAAAATAAAATAAATAAATTAAATAATTATGTTTGTCATTTTAAATATTGGATCCAGAAGGATCAATGAGTCATGTAAAATTTTCTGAAAAGCCGTATCAAAGAGGTATTTTGCGTGAGTAACACATATTAAATTTTGGAGCAAAAACCGGAGCAAAGTAACCTCATTTTACGGTACTAGATAACATTTCAGTTTCTGTCATTGTAAATGAATATGGGCCGTGGAAAATTCCCTCAGAGAAAGAAATAAGTAAAAAATCCATCAAAGCCATTGAGCCGTTTGGGGTTGAAACCCTCGGGCCGTGGGGTCCAAGTGCTCATCTGCTTTTTAAAAATCTGTCAAAGCGACTTGCTGACACTTCAAGTGACCCAAAGGTGGTCAAAAATTAAGCATTGCCATCGAACGTGGCAATGCTGCCAGCCTCTTGGGTACACTCCCGGTGGGCAGCGATGAGTTTTTTGATGCCATTTTATAATTGTTTTTAGTTGTATATATGTATAAATAAGTTCATTTTTACGTCATGTAGGTATGTTCCATCAAAAAAGGAGAAAAGATTATTCAAACATCTTTGGGGGAAAAGCTAGCACAAGGTTTGCATTATATAATTTTGTTTAATTTATTTACTTAGTAAAATCAGTTTATATCATAATTTTCTCATATAACGTCCTAGTACAACTTGCATTGTATAATTTTCTCACGAGTCAACCCATCAAATATTGTTAACACTTGTTTTTAATAGTTTTTATTATTAAACATTGTTGTGTGATAATGCATAAAGAAGTTGATTCGACTTGGATGTTTTTATTTTTCATTCATGGACGCTTTGTTAACCAAATTGTCAGTTTTATTAATAAGAAACGAATGTAAAAAGATAGATAATAATATGACAATGAATGAAAAGGAGCAATCAAATGCGAACACGAATAAAATTGTTCGGTGATCTAGAACAGATACGTTCCGCAACGGGAGTCGCTGTTGTAGTATATAAAACAATGTTGAAAAGTTCTTCTAACCTACAGACAGACATGTGTTGCTGGGGAGTTTGTTGCGCCACTTCTTCTTCCCAGCAATAACACATAGGAAGTGGTGAAGGGTGGGCGTTTTGGGGGCTGTCTTTTGTAAATTTCTGACGTTCAAAAAGTGCTGTTTTGCAGCCAAGTTTGAATAAATGATTTTTGATTTTGATTTCGCATTATATATCATAAGTTTATTTTTGTCTATGGAAGTCCCTACTTATGTAGTATTTGTATTTTTGTATTCTCTTTGCTAGAAACGTACACCAGGTTCCATATTAACTTAAAAATCATTTTACTGAACGAAAATAAAATTTGCATTTGATACATAGGAGCAACTATAGGCCCCTAAAATGTCAGTTTTTTGGACTCAAAACACATATTACGCATTAAAAATCTATAAAACGGTAGTGGGATATATAACCTATGAAAAGAACCATATCTTATATAGAATTACGAGCGGAGATGCCATAAGGTCAGGTCTTCTTGTAGGTCAAATAACACACAGTAGGCGTGACCAAAACGATCAGTTACTATAGTTCGGCCAATCAGAGAATGCGTTCCTGACACGTCGCGATTGAACTGACGACGTAACTTTGCAATGGCGTTGCAGTTACGATAAAAATATTTTTGCTGGTTGTTTACTGTTTTAACAATTGAGGAGCATTAAAACAACATTATTATATCAATAATCAATGAATGTAGTTACGTCGTCAGTTCAATCGCGACGTGTCAGGAACGCATTCTCTGAATGGCCGAACTATAGTGAACTAACGAGGCGTTTGGGTCCCTAAAGACATATAACAGATTTTTTTTAAATGGGAGGGTTCTAGTAACATTCCTCGTCCCCCTCGCCCCGCATGTTGTCGCTACTTTCTTAGGAGATTTTGCGTTATGACATCTCCGCTAGTCATTTTGTTCTTTATATATAAAACTTAACATAGGTACTTGCCGGATGTTCTTAACTAACTTATGTTGAATTTTAGAATCTTCAAAACTGGAAGCAACTTGATTCGGGATGTCTTGGATAATAATTTTGCTTGTATGTTGATGAAGGATGATCTGAAAATATAATAAATGAATTTATATTATATAGAAAAACTGGCTATTATAAATATGCGTAAAAATCAACACAAGACTTTTCTAACAAGACCAAACACAGCCATGATACGATGTTCCATCATGAAGTTCCAGTTCATATCTTCCGGCTCCATCATCAGATCAATTCGACAGTACCATATTATTGTATTGTCATCAGAACTACATACAGCTGACAATGTTCATGACGCTTCGATTCTTGGAAGATGGTTAAATTAGTTACCTTAGATTACATTACATACAGGTCAACCTAGGTTCTGGCTGTCATTTGAACATCTTTTGCAGTCGTTACAGGTAGTCAGAAGCCAGGAAGTCCGACAACAAGACTTACCCGGACTTAGATTGGGTTGCCCGGGTAACTGGGTTGAGGAGGTCAGATAGGCAGTCACTCCATGTGGCACACTGGTACTCAGCTGCATCTAGTCAAACTGGAAGCTGACCCCAACATAGTTGGGAAAAGGCTACAGAGATGAGGTACATGCCTGATATTTTCAAAAATTTTTCTGAATGCTATGTTTCCATTTGATTAATATCTGGTAAATCTTTGCTAGCAAATGTTTCTTCTGGTTGACTGTTAGAATCTTCGATGCTAAACGCCTCTTCGTTTGGTATGCCTTGGATAATTATTTTACCAACCGTTGATGAAGGATCGTCTGAAATGATAGGAAAGAAAATAATGTTTATTATTTGTTTAGAATCATTTCAATGTATTTCATGTGCCGTGATAGTTAGACAGTTGACATTCTCAACGATTATGTATTTCTATTGGCGCTATAACAACAAGTATAATCATCGGTAAGGATATTGAGCGCTGACCTTCACCTGAAGTGATTTATTGGGTCCCTTTTGTGGTATGAAGTGAGGCGCGGGGGCGGGCTAAAACGGTGATTGGCCCGCAACGCATCGCGTCATAGCCCGGTTTCTCTTGTTTCAAAATTCTAATGTCAGAAACTGGACAATGAAATGGAAAATGGGACAAACATACATCTCTATCAAGGATGGCTAAAGTAAACGTTTTATCCGGATGCGCGAAAATAGTAGTAGGCAGTGTTAAAGAAATTATTTACTTACCTAACTCATAAACTTGTAAAACAATTTGGTTCTCTACATCCTCTTCCGGTAATGGCGTGACACCATCTGAAAATTAAAAATATGAATATTTACCACTTCACTGTCCACGAAGCACACACAACAATAGTAAGAAAATCTGTGTGTATCAAACATGACTCATGGGACAGGGAAGTTATTAAAAAACTATACTAATATAATTAACTATTTGTACCCTAAGAGCTCCGAAACTAATGAATTCGATTCGAAAAATTATTCAGCTACAGCTGGTAGTTTTCTCCACAGGGTGCAAGTAAAACCGTGGAAAAAAGCTAGTATATTCTAATCCCTACTAATATTATAAATGCGAAAGTAACTCTGTCTGTTACGCTTTCACGTTTAAACCACTGAACTGATTTTAATAAAATTTGGTACAGCGATAGAGTTGACCTTGAAAAAGAAAATAGGATAGTTGTTATCCCGGACTTTTGAAGAATTCTCTTGGAAACGCGATATAACCTGGAAGCTAGTTGTTAAATATTGTTCAACTCACCCCAAGCCCGATGATCTCCCTTCATCTTAAAAATGTGGTGCTTCAACAGGACATTATTAAAGAATACCTCCTTACAAGTACACTGGTATATTTTACTCTTTTCTTTCTCTTCCGGGCTGTGCTCCCCCAGTATATGGTCTCTCATTTCATCTTCATCAAAGCACAGAGCTCTACATAATACGCACAATCTCACTTCATTAGCCAACGGTATTCCTTTAAAAACATTGTGCATTCTATTATTTAGAGACGGCTGAAGACTTTGAGGTACAAAAAACCTAGAAACGTCTTCACCGTCATTGTAAACTACAGACTTCTTATGCTTAGCCACATGATTGTTCAAATAACACTCTTTCGTTGTCTCGAACGCACAGATATTGCAGTTAAAATACCCAGGATGGGTTTTCAAATGCTGCGTCAACTCCGTTCGGTTATCATAGATTTCTAAGCAGATCGGGCAAGTTGAGACGCTGAACACTCCATGGTATAATAAATGAAACCATGCCGATTTCGTCCGAATCCATTTCTCACATTTCGGGCAGGCTATTTTCAACTGTTTTATTTTTGTTGTCTTGGGTAAATGCCAGTGGTAGATATGTAAGGTTAGTAATTGTTTGTTGAAGAATATGCAATTACAGTGGTCGCATATAAAAGTTTCCCGGTTAATTCGGGTAGCGTTTGGTGCTGAACATAAGTGGTTTACTAGTATGTGTTGTATGAGCGTTGATTTGTCTTTCTGGACTCGGAGACATATCTGTAAAGGTAATTACATAAAAACTAATTAAGAGGAAATATTTTGTTTTTTTTGTACCCTAAAAGCTTTGTCACTACTGAACCAATTTAAGCGCGACTGCTGTGCACAAGGTCTTGTTTTTTTAACGACGTCAAAAATCATCAAATGACCCTTCCCACTGTGAGTTAGCAGCGGTGAGGGAGTGTCAGACTCTTACTGACTAAAAACCGTCGTGTGCCGTCGTAGGCCTTTTATGTACCAGGGCCGCGGTAACTCTTTCGAACAATCTCGCAGCCCTGTGCACAAGATCTCGGTTTCAATTCCCGGGATGCACCAAAATCGCTTTGTGGGTTTTAGAAACTTTCATAAAGCACCCTGGAGTTGGCAGTGGTATACCCGCGTGTCTGGGAGGGCACGTGGCGCCGGTGTCCTCGAATGCTACTCAGTAGCAGTCGTTCTTACTAAGGGCTAACTTCGGGCTTACCTACCAAGTGATTATACCTGCAGCTCACTCGATAAGAACAAAGAAAGGGCAGCACAGTAGACAAAGTACATTAAAGTAGAATTATTACAGTTTCAGAGTTATCAACACTATATATTTTCATTCAAATAATATCTAATATCAATATATATGCAATTTGAATGGCATTAATGCGAAAAACTACTTGATTTTTTAACATCGACTCAATCGAGCACGTGCATCAGCTTTTCGAAAGGACGACCCGACATACATTATGTGCAAAATGCAAAGAAGATTCGTACTTACTCTTATTACATTGATACACTGATTATTCACAAGCCAAAATGTTCAGGAAAACTTTTCAACTATCAGCTTCGAACGACTTTTCGTAAAACTTTGTACCGAACTTTTGCTAATTGCAGCCATTTTGAAAAAGATGCGCGCGCACTAATATGCAGCTGCCTACAACTATCGAGGTAAAAATTGGTTCTAAATATTATTTTAATGTGGGTATGAGAAAAATTACTTCGAAAAAATTATTGTAGATCTAGCAACGTTTTTCTCGTGAAATCCGTTTGAATTAAAAACCAATGGTCCATGTTTTCCCGCTCGCTGGCACACTAGTGCCAACTATAGTGCGCAAGCGAGAAAACATGATAATAATATCGCTTTCTTTAATGAGCCGGGTTATTGTTGTACTTATGTTTTTTGATGATAGTAGCTACTTTAATATACAATTGAATTTATAGATCATCATCTGCCTAGCCTTTTCCCAACTATGTTGGGGTCGCTTCCAGTCTAATCTGAGTACCAGTGTTACAAGGAGCGATTGCTCAGACCTCAATCCAATACACTTTCTTTTACAGTTTATAGTAGATAAATAATAAATAACTTACCGAACACATGTGAACGTTTCGGTCTTTCAAAGCTCGGATTAAGTCCCCTTTGTGTGAATGCTTTCTGTGTATCTCTAAATCAATTTCATTACACCAAGGCCCTTTGCCGCATAAATCACAAGAAAATCCGTAAACCTCTTTATTTTTACTCACTGCTTCACGCGGTTGAAACGCCAAGTCTTTGGGATAACGAAACATTGTTGTTTGTTCGCTGCAATTGAGTTTTTAAAGAGTTTTTCAGCGGTTAAAATAGCCGAAAACAACGACGAAAATAATTGTGGAATGTAAAGTGACAGACATTTTGTTTTTTATTTTTTTTACGTTGGAACATTCCAGATACTCGTTGACCTTTTTTGCAATCTTTAGCATAATTACCTGTACTACACTTGTACGTGGTGGTAACGGACACATTACATAAAAATGTTGTGTTATCTTCATCATTGGGTACATGCTTTCTTCTCTGTGGCAGGAATTTTAAATAATCAAATTAATTTTGTAGAAATGAGGAAATCTGCAGTTACGTAAAAAAAACGTTAAATTACGTAAAAAAAATCCCTAAAGCAACCTCTATGCTGTGGCTTGAACCTCAACTTGGCTTGGAACCTTCGTGAATGCTTTGAGAAGGTATGGTAATGGCATTACTCAAACCATGCTTAATTTATCACAAATTGTCAGAAGAAGTAACTGGAACGCACTTCTACGTTCTGATTTACGCTCAGTCTCAAACAGAAAATGTGGAAAAGAATTAAACACGAAATTGCAAAATTGATCATGAAATTAAAAATCTGCACCTTTAAAATACTGATTCTGGCCATTCTGACTATAATATAATCAAGATATAAAACTTTTGTTGAGTTTTGTCTGTTATTAGCCAAAAAGAGTTTGTTTTTTTTTCGAGATTTGGACGAATGGAATGTAAACCATAGCTGCCCGCAGTTAAAATGGCCGAAAGAAAGCGATGAAGTTTCTTTTGTTGCTAAATAATTTTTCATCTTCTAAACACTAGAAGTGCAATAAAAATGAAGGAAATAAACATAAATATTGAAGGCTACAATGTTAACGGGATATGCGTCGGCTGCTTAAGCTATAATCGTCGTATGTTTTATCATAGAGACATCAAAGAATGTTTCCGTTTGCTAGGAAATATTGACGTAAGTTACGTTATAACTACAAAATTCCTTTTAAAACCCGCTTAGAATTAAATAGGAAGTATTTAAAAGTAATATATGTATATACTTTAATACATATTTCGGAGTAAAACACTCAAAAACTTGGAACAGAAATCCTTGGATCGGCCATTTGTTGATGCGTATATATTTTTTTTTGTTTACATTTTTATATTTTTTTATTAAAACCACTTTCAGATTCAGATTCATTCTTAATTTGATAAAAGCATCAAAAGAGATATTTAATTATTTATAGATATGGTTTTAGAATCTGCTTGGAATAAGCTATCGATTAATGCTGAATTATTTACTTTTTTATGTAAATGCGAAAGGAATTAAGGACATTAATTTTATAAAAACGGAAAATATATTTTATATAGATATCGATAGAAGACTACCTACCTACTTACCGAAATCGGGACACATTTGGGAGTTATCTATACATACTTACCAATATATGTATTAAAGAGGTTTTTTTTAAGGCCCCAGTACACGTTGGCCCAAGTGCGGCCAATACACGCCATCACCAATGTGTACACGGGGTATTGGTGCAGGTTGGCGGACATTTGTCAAGGTTGGCGCGCATTCGGCGAGTTGTCGGTTTTTTGGGCACACATCAAAGGAATCGTGGCCCAGCTTGGCGTGTGGTGTTTACACATTCGGCCAATGTTTAGCTCGTCACCGGCCGCTGAGGATAGTACACTTTTGTGTTGCGTATAACAATAAATAAAGTAGTAAATATAGTAGTGTAGTATAATATAAATATAGTAGTACAGTATAGTATAAATATAGTAGTGTAGTATACAAATAAACAGCCGCAGCCGTAACTACCTCGACGTCCATCGCAAGTGATTTGCCAGGCAGCAATGAGCCATGCGCCAATGTGTAAACACCATTTGATCGTGGCCTACATTTGTGCATTGCAAAGCTTGGCCCAACACAGGCCAACGTGTACTGGGGGCTTTATACTAATGGCTCCGAAACTACAGAACCGATTTGAAAAAAAAAACTTTGCCCCTAAGATGACCCACTGACCAAAAATTATTCAAAAGCTACACTTTTCCTCCCACCCTGGTAAAACGGCTAGTTTTATCAAAATAATGGGTCCGTGGGTCGTCTCAGGGGAAGTCAGAGACTTACATTAGGTACTTATAATATGTATAAGTTGAGATAGCAAATAGTTAGGGCTGCGAGATTGTTCGAAAGAGCCCTGGAACATAAAAGGCCTACGACGGAACACGACGGTTTTTAGTCAGTAAGAGTCTGACACTCCCTCACCGCTGCTAACCCACAGCGGGAGGGGTCAGTTAATTATTTTTGAAGTTGTTAAAAAAAAAGATAGCAATTAGGCTACTTTTAGGTGCTTAAATGCCACTAATTAGAGAACAATAGAAAACCCATTGTGTCTGCGTGGATCCCCGCCACTGGCATATAAGGGGTTAAACCACATATGGGCAGTATTTCCCTCAAAAAACCGGGTGACATCAGCCAAAACTAGTATTTATTAATTAATTAAAGATTTTGTATTTTTCGGTGTTCTCTATTGATTTATGATATTGAATTGTGTAATTGTAAATTAAATTGTAATAGACGGCTGTGTTGCTGGGAAGTTTGTTCTTCACCGCTTCTTGTTTCCAGCCATAACACTAGGAAGTGGTGAAAGGGGGGCACACTAAGAAGTATTGGGGGTGCTGTCATTTTTGTAATTTTGATGTTAAAAAGTGCGAATATAATTAGCCTATTTTAATAAACGATTTTTGACTTTGACTTTGATTATAAGAAAAGTATAAAATATGTAAACTTCCAGGTGCCGGATGGTCTTGAAGTACAAGTATGCTGGGAATGCCTGGTTTACATCAGATCTGCTCTCAGGTTCAAGGATCAGATACTGCAGTCATTTGATTTTCTCATCAAATACTCTCAAGAGGTTGGTTTTTGTTAAATTAACTATTTATCATCTAATGCCCGTTTTCACCAACAATATCTTAACATTTCCCAAACTAACAGAAAGTTTCTTCATCAAAAGTAAAAGCCAAAGTAATGTCATAAAGTAAAAGTAACGGTCAAATCTGTTTTATCTATTAGTTTTGCCGTTACTTTAGCCTTGAAAAAACGAATTTGACTGTTACTTTTACTTTGACTGAATGAATTACTTTGGCTTTTACTTTTGATGAAGAAACTGGCTGTAAGTGTCACTTAGAATAAGGGCTCCAATATTTGAAGTCATAAGGAACACTTAAACTTTGGTGGTGAAAACGAAATTCGTATTAAGTGTTCCCTAAATGCCTAAGAGGATCCCCAATATTAAGGTATTTGTAGGTGAAAATGGGTATAAGTCAAAGTAAATTCTTATTTCAAATAGACCTATGAGAACTACTCTCATAGCGCGATGAGGCGGTAATCCGACACCACCAGAGAGAGCTCTCCGATGCACAGGTGTATGAATCACCGACTTTCAGGCTCTGAAATGCTTGACCCAGCATCGAAACCACACTCAAACTTGAGAGATATATGTACTATCATCTGCCTCGTTGGTCTAGTGGTCGCGAGCGCGGCTGCTGTGCTCGAGGTCTCTGGTTCGATTTCCGGGTCGGGCCGAAATGGCTTTGTGGGTTTTCTCAAACTTTCACAAAGCAGCCCGTAGTCCGGAAGTTGGTGACTGATTCACCCGTGCATCGGAGAGCACGTTAATGTCGGTCCTGCGCCTGATCTCTTTCCGGTGGTGTCGGATTGCCGTCCCATCGTCATATGTCCTGTCCTTAAATGAGAACAGCCGCCGTAGCCGAAATCGGCCGTGGACGCCATTATTATTACTTTACCTTCTAGGCCACCACAACTTATATCATTTTCTCAGTCTATGTATGTAAATGAATGTTATATTTTCAGCGCACATTCCTAGACTCCCCGAATGACTTCCTACCCCACTGCAATAGCAGAGTTAGCAGATTTATAACAACTGACGTGGAGTCCTGTGATGTTGTGACCAAAGTGTCCGCTACTAATGACAAAACTGTGGAAATTAAGATAGAAGATGACGATGTTAAGTTCGAATTAGGTGAGTTTTTGTCCAGTATCTGAGCTTATATCATCATCCTCTGAGCCTTTTTCCCAACAATGTTGAGGTCGGCTTCCAGTCTAACCGGATGTAGCTGAGTACCAGTGCTTTAAAAGGAGCGACTGCCCTATCTGACCTCCTCAACCCAGTTACCCGGGCACCCAATACCCCTTGGTTAGACTTATTGGCTTCTGACTACCCATAATGACTGCCAAGGATGTTCAATGACAGTATCTAAACTTATACAATAAAGAGATAACATTTTTTTTGTTGGTTTGTACTCTAAAGGCTGTAAAACTACACAACCAATATGGAAGACTCTATTCTAGGCTATATTTTTTCGGGTATGGGAAGAAATAAGTGGATGTACTGTTGTGTAGGTCAGATAGGCAGTTGCTCCATGTGGCATTGTGGTACTCGATTGATCCGTTCAGACTGGAAGCTGACACACGGGTGTTTTTCCCATGGAAACTACTTCACGTACATACCCAGATGACCCGGACAGGTATTCTGTCAGCCAATGACATAGGCCCTATGTTGTTCTGGGATAGTTTAGCTTCCCAACAGTATATATATTTTTATCGCTCCACTAGTTTTGAAACCTACATACAACAAAAAAATGTTTCCCTATTTTTAGGGTTCCGTACCCAAAGGGTAAAACGCGACCCTATTGTTTCCGCTTCTCTGTCCATCCATCCGTCCGTCCGTCTGTCACCAGGCTGTATCTCATGAAACGTGATAGTTAGAGAGCTGAAATTTTCACAGATCATGTATTTCTGTTGCCGCTATAACAACAAATACTGAAAACTCGAATAAAATAAATATTTTGTGGAGCTCCCATACAACAAACTTGTTGTTTTTGCTCATTTTATACATAATGGTACGGAACCCTTCGTGCGCGAGTCCGACTCGCACTTGGCCAGTTTTTTTTTAAATAATAAAACATCCATCCTCCCCTTTCAGACACGTCAGAAGTGAAAGAAGAAAGTTCAGACCATACATACGCAGACATATTCCACGAGGTACCTCTACTGGACCATGATCTGACTTCCGATGAGGATGTCCAGCTGTCTAAGATTAAAGAGAAGGAGGAAAAGGGACGGAAGAAGAGGAAGGATGAGAGGAGACGGGATAGGGTGAGTATTTTGTGTTATTTATGTACTTTACTAGCTTTCACCCGCGTTCCGTGGAAAAGTAGTAAATAAAGTATAGGTAGGTTTCCAACCTGTCGAGTATGAGGGCGTGTGTTCGATTCCAGTTCAGGCAAGTACCAATGCAACTTTTCTAAGTTTGTATGTACTTTCTAAGTATATCTTAGACACCAATGGCTGATAAAAAGGTGAAGGAAAACATCTTGAGGAAACCTGGACTATAAAGTCTGAAATCACCAACCCGCATTGAGCAAGCGTGGTGATTAATGCTCATTCGTTCTCCGTGTGAGAGGAGGCCTGTGCCCAGCAATGGGACGATAAAAATGCGCTGTAACATAGGTAGGTTTCTAAAAAGATATAGGTATCTTTAGGTTCAGGTCCATTGGTTTTGTTAGTAGTATACTCAAAGTAGGCATGTATTCGCTCATGGAAGGTTCTATATCATAAAGTATTACTAGTTTTCAGTATTTGTTGATATAAAGGCAACAGTCTATGAATCATGGCAGACGAATAGTGAAGTCTTAGTAATGAGTGCTGTACCTGATTTACCCCTCGGACACGAACCTTAAAAACTATTAAATTATTTAACACAAATGGAAAAAAAAACTTAAATAAAATCGTGAGATAATCGCGCAAAAATACATCCCTACTAATATTATAAATGCGGAAGTAACTCTGTCTGTCTGTTACGCTTTCACGTCTAAACCACTGAACTGATTTTAATAAAATTTGGTACACAGATAGAGTTTGGCACAGGATAGTTTTTACCCCGGACTTTTGAAGAATTCTCTTGGAAACGCGATATAATCGAACTCAACGCGGGCGAAGCCGCGGGCGGAAATCTAGTAGTTACTATAAAGGTCAAACAGAAAAGCTCGTAGTTTTGAAGTCGGTAAAAATGCATTATAAAAATATTGAAATTAAAAATGTCAAAATTCTTAAATTATTAAAAAAAATATTTGCTAAAAATTCAAAAATACTCAAACCACACTATTGTTTTAGATGCCAGCGAACAAAAAACCAAGAAAATCCACCCGTGGCCTATGCGATACCGCTGATTTCGAGGCAGCTTACCACGAAACATTGAAAGGGACTTCACTAAGAAAAGCCGCCAATATGTTTAACGTAAATTTTAACACTCTGAGACGATATAAATCTCTTAGGAAATTTTCTAACCAACCCGTCAAAATGGGGTATGCGTCTAACACTATATTTTCGTCAGAACAGGAATTAGTCTTAACGTCTTACTTGGAAAAATATGGTCTAATATACTTCGGTCTTTCGTCAAAAATTGTCAGAATATACGCTTCAGAGTTCAGTTCGAAATTAGGGATCAAAAGACCAAAATCTTGGGTGGAAAGTGGTACGGCCGGTACAGATTGGTACAAAAATTTTGTTTTCAAAAATAAAGGCATAGAAGATAAAGTTAAAAGGTTGAGTTCTAAAGAGAAAGTCAAAATTTTCTACGATAGACTTTGGTCTACTCTGAGTGAATTTAATTTTGGTTCTCAAAATATTTTTTGCGTTGATGAAATCGGTTTTAATATAGAGGAAGATAAAAATAAGATTAGTATAATAAATACTAAGAGTGGTCCCTTAGCTTTAAAAAGTTCAGAAGTTAAATTGACTTACGCGGCTAATGCTGCTGGGTTTATCATACCCTCTTTATTTTTTATACCACCCGAAAAAGACGTGAATTCTTCAATTTTAGATGTGGAAATAAAAATTGAAGACGGTTTAAAAATTACTGAAAACACTACATTTAATAATTTCTTAAAACATGGTATCGACCTCAAGAATTTACCCGATTGGACTGAAAATTCAGACCTCCTCGTATTTTTAAACCATTTTCAAAATCATTTGAAAGAGTCTATAGGTCCAAAATTGCTTTTGCTGCTCGAAAATCAGACCTATCATTTGAGTATTGACTGCATCGAGTTTTGTGAAGCCAATGATATAATTTTACTGGTAATACCAACATATTTTGGGCAAAATATACAACCCTTAAACCAAATTTTCAGTTCTTTGAAAAAATCTGTAAGTAAGTCTTTTAATGAGAATTTGACCAACAATTTCAATAAGAAATTTAGTATATATGAAATACCTCATTTAGTAGGAAAAGTATTTAGTGAAAATTTACATTTAAAAGATATCGTAAATGGCTTCAAAAGTACAGGAATTCATCCTTATAATAGAGAATTGATTGTCAACGATTTGGAAGGAAGTAGTACTGAAATTACTTAAATCTGTTTATTTTGTCCTAATATAATAAATATTTTTTTTTTGTTTGTTTCTTCGTTTGTTTGTACCCGAAAGGCTTCAAAACTACTAAACAGATTAAAAAAACCTTTCATAACTGGAAAGCTACACTTCCTGAATAACATGGGCTATATTTTATCCCGGTACGGGCAGTAGTTTACACGGGACGCGGGTGCAACCGCAGGCGGAAACTAGAATTCGAATATTTACTTAGTCATTTAAATGTTTAAATTTTTAACCGACTTCAGAAATAGTAGGTTTTCAGTTTGACCTGTATATTTGTGCGCCATTATCTCACTTTAGACTGAACCTGTTTTGATGTGATTTTGATGTACCTACATTATACATACAGCTCAGTTTTTTTTTGTAACATTTCCAAAAAATATGTTTAATATGTACTAAAGTACTGAAAAATATAAGTAATTTGGATTTCTAAATTGTTGTATTTTTTTTAGGAATAAATGAGGATTTTTTTGTACTTAAAGTATATTTTTTATTCACCTTTTACTCCAAATTATTTATCTATCTATACTAAAACAAATTATAAAGGGGTATCGGGTTGCCCGGGTAACTGGGTTGAGGAGGTCAGATAGGCAGTCGCTCCTTGTAAAGCACTGGTACTCAGCTACATCCGGTTAGACTGGAAGCCGACCCCAACATAGTTGGGAAAAAGGCTCGGAGGATGAAGACTAATACAAATTATAAAGCTGAACAGTTAATTTTGCTTGAAAGATCTAATCTAAGGAACTACTGGAGTGTATTGAAAAATTCTTTCAGTATTAGATAGCCCATTTATCGAGGAAGGCTATAGGCTCCTTTTTAACCAGATGCGCGGAGTAGATCCCACGGGACGCCTTAGAAAACGCTGGGAAACAACTGGTATTCACTAAGTGTAATACCAAATTTACGATACCGATAATCTTAGGGTTCCGCACCCAAAGGGTAAAACGGGACCCTATTGTTTTCGCTCCTCTGTCCGTCCGTCTGTCCGTCTGTCACCAGGCTGCATCTCATGAACCGTGATAGTTAGAGAGCTGAAATTTTCACACATGATGTATTTCTGTTGCCGCTATAACAACAAATACTGAAAACTAGAATAAAATGAATATTTTGGGGGGCTCCCATAGAGCAAACGTAATTTTTTGTAAAATAAAATGGTACGAAAGACATTTTTATGTAAGACCTGTACTACTGCTAAGTCGGCGAAGAAGTTACAAACATACACACACACACACACACACACACACAAACTTTCTCGTCTATAATATTAGTTTTAAAAATAATTTTAATGTTTTTTTTCCCAGGTGGCATCCCCAAAAATTCACAAAGAGAAAGAAAAAAAGCAAAAATCTCCAGACACTAACGAGCAAAAGGAGCAAATCGAGCAAAAAGTGAAAAAGGGTAGAAAGTTACTGAATCTACCGGAGAATTTGGTAGAATTGTATACTATGACAGAAGATGAGATGTGGAAAGTTAGAATCGAAGATCTGAACAGCAAGGAGTTTCAGAAAATTAAATATAGGTAAGCATTAAATATAAGGTGGGCAGACGACCTTATAAAGGTCGCCGGAAGACGCTGGATGCAGGTCGCCTCCAACAGGTATCTGTGGAGATCTAAGGGGGAGGCCTATGTTCAGCAGTGGACGTCCTATGGCTTAGATGATGTTTTTGTGATTAAATATAATAAAGAGGAAATATTTTTTTAACGTTCCGTACCCAAAGGGTAAAACGGGACCCTATTGTTTTCGCACCTCTGTCCGTCCGTCCGTCCGGTCTGTCACCAGGCTGTATCTCATGAACCGTGATAGTTAGAGAATTGAAATTTTCACAGATGATGTATTTTGGTTGCCGCTATAACAACAAATACTGAAAACAATAATAAAACAAATATTTTGGGGGTTTCCCATACAACAAACGTGTTTTTTTTTTGTCATTTTTGCTCGTTACAATTTTCAGGTGCGATGACTGTATCAAAGCATTCAATACGGAAAAGTTGATGCAAGATCACATGAACGGAAAACATCAACTGGTGAGTTTTAATCCTGACTAATATTATAAACTAGCTTCTGCCAGCGGTTTCACCCGCATCCCGTGGGAACCTCTGCACGAACCCGGATAAAAAGTCTTAGCCGCAGAATTGTTCAAATCGGACCAGCAGTTCCTGAGATTAGCGCGTTCAAACAAACAAACAAACTCTTCAGCTTTATAATATTAGTATACAACGTTATTTTTTGTTTATGCGAAACCTGATACACCTATCTAGTATTTTTATGTAAAGAATCTATGTACGAAATTTCAAAACCGTATCATGAAAAATCACAAAGTTATAAGCTTGTTAAGTTACGGGACTGTCCGTAAAAATACATATTCACCACAAAACGCACACATGCCGCGCAACGCGACAGCACTGTGCGCTCGCGCCCGCTATGAACTCGCCGTGACCTTTGCTGTGCGAGAATAAATACCTATTTGTGGTGTCCAACATTCAAAGTTTTTTAGATAATTTTGGGAAAAAATATAACATGGTGTAAAAACTATTGGAATCGATTCAGTTACTGATTCTGAACAAACTATATTCAGGTTTCGCACAAACAAAAAATAACGTTGTAGATGTGAAAGTAACTCTGTCTGTCTGTCTTTTCTTCACGCCTTAACTACTGAATTGTATAAAATTTGGTACAGACATCGTTTGGAACTCGAGAAAGGACATAGAATAGTTTTTATTACAAAAAATATAGAAATAAAAATTAATTTTTATTCCGGACATATAGCGCCATCTATTAGGCAAACCAAAAATCTGCCGGTAGTCACTATTCCACGCGAACGAAGTCGCGAGCAAAAGCTAGTAATGATTATTTCCTTTTACGAATAACTTTAGTTTTATAAGTTTTCTGTTCTTACTAACATTACATATCGGGTGTGTCGTACCTAATCACATTAAATCCTATCACATATACTTCATGATATTCTATGGCGAATTGTAAAAAAATAACCTAATCCATTCAGTGGTTTAGCCACAGGAGTCATTTTTCGTTTTTATAATTTACAACATCATGTGTAAAGTAGAGATAAAGTTAGGAGTATCGAATGTTTTGACCGGTTGACAGCTGTCAGTTTTCAAGGGAGATTTTCCGTTGTTTGTAATGACTGACTCTTATATGGTGTTCTTATTCTCGCAGATTTTTATTCTATTTACTTTGTTTGAAAAATTCGTTTTTTAATTCTACGAATTTTATGTTTTTCTTTGTGCTAATCGACATGTATTAATCAGTATATTAACGTATATTTAATTTTATGTGATTACGTACGACACACTTTGTATGAAAACAGCCGCCGCGCCGTGACAGAAATCGACTTTGGATGCCATTATTATTTAAAAATATTTTTCCTTACAGAAAGGCCCCGTCTGCCACCAATGCAACATATGCAAAGCCTACTTCTTAACCAAGGATAACGTCTCAGCACACAAGAAATTACACCTACAGGCCTATAAGTGTGTGCAGTGTGGCTATACTAGCGCAGTCAAGCGCTGCATGCTGCGCCATGTAGCTACTCATGCGGAAATAAATGCTCATGTCTGTTACACCTGCGGCACTAGCTTTACGTGAGTAGAACATCATCATCATCATCATCATCATCATAGTCATCTTGCAGAGCTACAAGTGGGTGCAGTGTGGCTACACTAGCGCAGTCAAGCGCTGCATGCTGCGCCATGTAGCTACTCATGCGGAAATAAATGCTCATGTCTGTTACACCTGCGGCACTAGCTTTACGTGAGTAGAACATCAACACTGTCATCATCATCTTTGTCATCATAGTCATCATTAGCATCATCATCATCATCATAGTCATCATCATTTCATCATCATCATCACTGCCATCATCATCATCATCATCGTCTCTCATTTCGGCTGTACTTCTCATCCATCCGGAACTCAACCTATCAGGCCTTTAAAAAACATTCAACCAACTAAAAAGATTTTTGCGACTTTTCAAGCATTTATTCTAGAAATTGGACCGTTCTAAGTCAAACTTGATCAACTTTTGGACATTACTCCAAATGTATTTTAACTGGGGCTGAATTTTTGAACTCATTGTATGTCAAAATGACAAATAAAATAAAAACAAATCTAAAAATTACCAAAAGTAACAGATTTATATTCTAACAGTAAGTTGTTGTTTCAGTACAAAATCGAAGTTAGCCTACCATCGAGGCGTCTGCAGTCAAGAAAAACCTCAGTGTGATTGTTGCGGGAAAGTGTTTGCCAACAAAATGACGCTGAAATACCATCTCAAGTGAGTTATCATCATCATCATATTATAATCATTGTTAGGTTATTGTCATCACACACATCATAAATATCAAAATCACAACATTGCTATCCCGCAATAATAGTTGATAATGTTGATGGTGACACTGTCAAAACATAATTGTACGCGCTTGCGTCTTCAAATAAAAATGCGAATGCACAACTTATTACTGGTTTATATTAATTATCAAAACTTTACAATGAATTATTCACTCGAGATTAGGTTATACAATTTAGACTGCAGAGATGCGTTGGACCCGTTACGTATCGGCAGTGGTGTTGATCTCGACGGCCCGTGAAGGCAAGTGGACGAGCGCCGCTCTCGACGCCTCCGTCCTCGCCCCTTCTCCAGCGCGCCGGCGTCACCGTGGCGGCCTCCCGTTGGATGACGCAGGGCGCAGTTCGAATCGCCGCCTGCGATTGGCTCGCGCGCAGGTGGCGTGATGCGCGGCGGGCACCTCGGTGTTGCCAGGGAGCACGTCCCGCGCTTCCCCAGCATTTTGCCCCGCCGCCCGACTGTGTTGCCAAGCGGCGCAGGCCGTAACATAATTGATCAACATACAATCCTCATTGTTACACTATCATCATCAGACTATCGACACCATCACTCATTATCATCACTTTCATCACATTCATCATCCTCAAGCCCTAACAGGGCGTACAACGTCTACTGTAACATCGTGGAATGCATAAATTCATGAATATAAAAATCATCATCATCGTCGTCATCCACATAATGATTACAAATTACTACAATATTGCAGTCGGATGCAGCCGCAGAGTATATAGACGTTAAACCGAAGCCGTTCATACCGTGCAATGTGTTTTATTATCACCATCACACTCTTATCACACTGTCATCACAAACTACTACACTATTACAGTCGCATGCAGCCGCAGAGTGGGGACGTTAAGCTCCGTGCAATGTTTTATTATTGTTACACTAACACACTCTCATCACACTTTTATCACACTGTCATCACTCTCATCACAAACTACTACACTATTGCAGCCGCATGCAGCCGCAGAGTGGGGACGTTAAGCCGAAACCGAAGCTGTATATACCGTGCAAGGGATGTGATAAAGTCTTCCACACGAAGAAGAGCTATAGAGCGCATGCGTGAGTAATATTTTTTTTGTTATTAATTTGTCTTTATTTCTAAACATATCTAAAAAATTCGTGGTGGCCTAGTGGGCAAAAAACCAACCTCTCAAGTACCAATGCAACTTTTCTAAGTTTGTATGTACTTTCTAAGTATATCTTAGACACCAATGACTGTGTTTCGGATGGCACGTTAAACTGTAGGTCCCGGCTGTCATTGAACATCCTTGGCAGTCGTTACGGGTAGTCAGAAGCCAATAAGGGTCAATCCCCACTGAAAGAGCACCGGCTGGCAGCGGCCGGCAGCGGCCGCAAATGCAAGTGATTGAGCGCGAGCGCGGCGGGCCGCGCCGCGCCGCGCTCTTACATTGTCCGTGCTCTTACGGCCGCTGCCGGCCGCTGCTCTTTCAGTGGGAATTGACCCTAAGTCTAACACCAGTCTAGCCAATGGGTATTGGGTTGCCCGGGTAACTGGTTTGACGAGGTCAGATAGGTCAGTCGCTCTTTGTAAAGCACTGGTACTCAGCTACATCCGGTTAGACTGGAAGCCGACCCCGACATAGGTGTGAAAAGGCATTTTTTTATAACGACGTGAAAAATTATCAAATGATCCCCTCCCGCTGTGGGTTAGCAGCGGTGAGGGAGTGTCAGACTCTTACTGACTAAAAACCGTCGTGTTCCGTCGTAGGCCTTTTATGTACCAGGGCCGCGGTATCTCTTTCAAACAATCCCGCAGCAAGGTGGGAAAAGGCTCGGAAGATGATGATGAACTTGAAATTTCTTGTTTCCAGTGTTATCCACGAGGGCCACTCCTATCCTTGCCCTATTTGTGGCAAACTCTTCCAATGGAAGCGCAACCTAGCTCGTCACACTCGCAACCACCGCGAACGTGATGCTGGCAACACTCATGCCTGCCGCGCCTGCAACAAGACATTCGCCAGCCGCGACTGTTACAACAATCATATGCGGCTCAGCAAGAAGCACGTCTGCGCTGATACCTTCCAGTAAGTAACCTGGCAACACTATCACGCTGGTAACACTATCACGCTGGCAACACTATCACGCTGGCAACACTATCACGCTGGCAACACTATCACGCTGGCAACACTATCACGCTGGCAACAATATCACGCTATCAACACTATCACGCTGGCAACACTATCATGCTGGCAACACTATCACGCTGGCAACACTATCACGCTATCAACACTATCACGCTGGCATCACTATCACGCTGGCAACACTATCACGCTGGCAACACTATCACGCTATCAACACTATCACGCTGGCAACACTATCACGCTGGCAACACTATCACGCTGGCATCACTATCACGCTGGCATCACTATCACGCTGGCAACACTATCACGCTGGCAACACTATCACGCTGGTAACACTCACGCCTGTCGCGCAACAACACTGGTAACATTCCGTCACGCAAGCGAAATGGCAACACAATACCGACGGCGACATTTTGTCTTACCGGCAAGGCGGCAACACTTCTACAGTAAGTTTTTGACTTTAGCGAAACTAGCGCGTTGCTGGCAACACTGATGATATTGTGATACGCTAGCGATATTCTCTGTCACGCCGGCAGTGTTCAACATCTCACTGTTAACATTGACGCATGATGGTCGTAACACACTGTAATATTTTTGGCCCCATATTTATCGCATAACATAATGAAACATAATAAAATTATGTCATACTAACGACATTTTGTATAGTTATCGGCACGAATCTTGAGCTCTGACCTACATCTGCGCAGAAGTGATTTATTAGCAAAGAACCAATCCCGAGTGACGGCTATGACGCGATGCGCTGCGGGCCAATCACCGCTTTACCCCGCCCCCGCGCCTCACTTCATACCACAAAAAGGACCCAATTAATTATAGATAGTTCAACTCAGATTTGCGCGCGGCCCTATGTGTGCGTCGGCTTGTAAATATACAACTTTCATTCGTGTGACAGTGACGTCGTCCGAGCATGACGTGTTCTCATCGCTTTTTGTTATGGGTACAGTCGTTTACGAAAATGTCTAGTTCTTCACGGAGAAAATGTTTTAAGGAGTCAGGTAGCGTTTCAAAAAAATGAAACAACATTCAAAGCTTTTTATTATTACATTTTACAGTTTATCACTATTTTCTCATACGGCTTTTCAAATTGACATTGACAGTATCTAAGAAATAAATGAAGTGAAATATCTAAGATGAATTAAATACTCCTTACATATTTTCTAGCTCGGGGTACGCGGACAATAAATAAATGTGTGGACTAAGAATGTAAAAGACCTATAATTTAGTATAATAATGGAAACAAAATGTGTGGGGAATTTTAAAAAATTATATTGCTTCGCATAATGTCGACCAAAATAAGACGGAAATAATGAAACTCATAAATGAACGTTTAAGTCAAATTGATGAAGGGATGTTGGGTAATACTTGTCGACATGTACAAAAGAAAAAAGAAGAATACTATAGACATTTTGACATGGAGTCAGAATTTATAATTAACATTGGTGAAAGTAGCGAATCCGAAAATTCATCATTTGATTTTTCAAGTAGCGATACAGAATCATTATAAATAAATAAACTAAATTACGTAATAACTGTACTTTAAACAGCCGTATACAACCCCTAAATAACTGTATTTGTACCCGACTGTACCTCTTGTCACGCACACAAAGTCACTGTGTATGTACAAGGGTTACCCACACATAGGGCCGCGCGCACGACTGAGTTGAACTTACTATACTTCTGCGCAGGTGAATGTCAGCGCTCAAGATTCGTGCCGATAACTATAATGTTGGCAACCTTTGTACAGTAAGATTTTACCACTGGCAATGCATCACTGTTGGGCTAGCAACTTTTTATCTCTTCTAGAAACTTGTTCCACTGGCCACTGGCAACTTTTTGGCCTTTATTCAATTATACATATTAATGAATTTATCCTATATTTGTATTTACAGACACGAGTGTAACTACTGTGGTAAGAAATTTGCCACAAAATGGTGTCTCACCGACCACATAGATTGGGATCATTTGAAGATTATCAAGTACCAGTGCAGCGTGTGTTTCAAGGTAAAAAGTATATCTATACTTCTTTATATAATACTAGCCGTTTTCCCGCGGTTCACCCGCGTCCCGTGGGAACATCTGCCCGTACCGGTATAAAATATAGCCTATGTTACTCGGGAAGAGCGTAGCTTTCCAATAGGTATCTTATAATAAATATAAATATCTTATATAGGGGTCTTTATAATATTACTATAGAAAAAGGATTTTTTTGTATCCTAAAGGCTTCAAACTACTGAATCACCGTTGGGGAGTTACTCGAGTAACATAGGATATACATTTTTCGACCATCTTGTGATGACGAGTTCCTCCGTATTTCGCATGGCACGGTAAACTGTAGGTCTCGGCTGTCATTTGAACATGTTTGGCAGTCGTTACGGGTAGTCAGAAGCTAGAAAGTGTGACAACCAGTCTTACCGAGTTTATGAAAAAGCTTGTTTATCTTGAATTTTTTTAACCATGTATTTCTGTTTCAGGCATTTAAAACGGCTAAGATATTAGTAGTTCACGTCAATAACATACACGAAGGCAAGAAGAAAGAAGAGGAAGGTGAACATTTGTGTGAAATATGTGGGAAATCATACAAGGTGAGTTGGACTCATAGATTTATCTTACTTTCTTTCCGTCATAGCGCTATCTATGCTAATACTATAATGATGAAGAGTTTGTTTGTTTAATTCAACGCGTTAATCTCAGTGTGTTAAAATTATTTTTTGTTAGATAGCTAGTTTATTAGGGAAAGCTATAGGCTACTTCTTTTTAGTTCCATAGGACGAAACTGGTGGCAGAGTGTAGTTATATAATAGTCAGTTGTCCATTCCGTGTGATATCAAGAATACCTATTTCTAGCTACTAGCTATTTCTTATTTCCTAGAATACCTATCTAAAACCGATGAAATAAATGTTACATCATCCTTCTGCCCTTATCTATATATATATAAATGAAACCCGCTTTCCGTTGTCACGACATAACATGAAAACGGCTTGACCGATTTGGCTGAAAATTAGAGGGGAGGTAACTTAGACGTGGGAAAAGGTTTTAGGATAGTTTTTGTCACCATCCGGCTACGGGACGCGGGTGAAACCGCGGGCGAAAGCTAGTCCCCAATATAATTTGTGGTCGGCGCAACATGTTTTCTCCTTCCACTTGTGAGATGACGGCAGATAGAAGTACTCTCCTCACATCATCTCACAATTAACATTCTTTCTAGCCATATCAACTTTTACACAATCTATCCATCGCTAATTTTGATCGAAAATCACAAAAAAATATTACATTTTATTTATTTGCAGACGGTGAAACGCCTTAAAGGTCACGTATGGTCAATGCACACGAACCGGCCAAACAGCAAAGTGTACAAATGTAAGCTATGTCCGGCCACCTTCATGTGGCAGACCAGCATCTACAAGCATACTAAGATGATGCACGACAATAAGAAGATCAAGGTATATATGATTTTAAAACATCACTCATGTACTATACTCACTCACCTACACACACCGTACTCACTCACTATACTCACTCACTCACTCTGCTCACCCACTTACTCACTCACTCACTATACACGTTCACGTACGCTTTACATACTCATACTATACTCACCCGCTCACTCACTCGTTATACTCACTCATACAATCACTCGCTACCAAAATATAGTCTGAGTGACTTTCAATAGACAAACAATTTTTCCCCATATAAAAATATATTATCAAAAATATACTTAATATTGTTTCTACCCCACAGCCGCCGCGACCTCCCCCAGTGAAGAAAGAAGAGCCCTACCCGGGAATCGAACTCGCGAACCGAATGCAATACTTCCAACAAGCCATTCCAGGAAACCTTAATATAGTGCATTTACAACCTATTGGAATAGCTCAGAATATCGTGTGAAAATCAGTGTGTAATCCTAACTAATATTATAAATGCGAAAGTAACTCTGTCTGTCTGTCTGTGTGTTACGCTTTCACGTCTAAACCACTGAACTGATTTTAATAAAATTTGGTACAGAGATAGAGTTTACCTTGAGAAAGAACATAGGATGGTTTTTATCCCGGACTTTTGAAGAATTCTCTTGGAAACGCGATATAACCGAACTCTCCGCGGGCGAAACCGCAGGCGGAAGCTAGTAGTTTATAGCTATCAATATTCAAAATCTTGATGACAATACGACGACAAATAAAACCGAGTTCGATAATATACTTAAAACCTTCTGCTAATAAATAGTGTGCTGAACCTCATCAAAATCAGTACAGCCAAATATGAGATAATTGCGCATAAATATTTTATCTACTTGATGATTCGATAAACTTAAAAAGAACTAGTGCAGTTCTTTTTAAGTTTATCGAATCACCAAATTAATCACTGATTAAAAAAATTCTTTCACTGTTGGGGCGCTACACTCTTCCCGAGTAACATAGGCTATATTTTATCCCGGTACGGGCAGTAGTTCCCACGGGACGCAGGTGAAACCGCGGGAAAACGGCTAGTTGTTTATATTTAGACTGAGAAAATAAATTAGAGGTATACGATATTTAATTTATTGTCGTATTGTTATCAACAATTTGTATTTATGTAATTTGATTAATAATACAAGCTGTTGATTTGCATCCGTGCCATATAAGGACGTAACTATGCTAATGATTCTTGACCCAAATCAACAAAAAAATTTTTTTTTTTTTTTGTTTTTTTAAGAATTCCGTCAATGTCATCTAGCCGTATTTAAATTTGGCGCGTGTGTTACTGGCCTTAAAACCGTGCTGCGCCCTCACACAAACGCAAACACAAAGCATACGCAACGATCATATATAAATTTCATTCATTACTTCTGAAATGCTACGACATTAAAATGACAAAAAAGCAGTGGATATTAGCTATTTCCCGTCTACTGTAATTCCAATCGATTATTTACGTATTTTGTGTCCTCCTCCTGAAATATGGCATAAACGCAAATCAACACCTTGTATTACCGACCTTACCCGGGATGGTAAAGTGAGCTCCTAGGATAATAAAATAGTATAATAAACTAAATGTATTGAAAAATTGCCATATTATATACTTATGTTTTAGATATAATTTAATGTTTAAGTCATATTTTATACAAAAGTAATGAAGTAAATAATTTTACAACGATTTTTGTTGTTTTATTATGGCAACCCAACATGAGAGTTACAAAGTATTCGCGTTTCAAATGTAGGCCTACTGATGTTATAAGCTGAGGTTTGTTTGCTTGAACTAGCTAATCTCAGGGACAACTGGACCGATCTTAAAATCTCCGTGTATCTGTGATCTGTGTGTAAATAGCCCGTTTATCATTTATCCGATTGAGCGGAGTAGGTCTATTTGTCTGCACGGATTTACTTCAAATTTTGCATGAATATATAGGTCGGGTCAGGACATAGGCTACATATTATCACGTTATCACCTACAGGGGATGAGCAATGAACCAATTTCTGTTAATCGTTCTGTAGACGCGTGAGACAATGCATTTTTGAAAGTTGCCTATTAAGTATATAGTTGGCTTGTCATCAATGTTTGCATTGAAAAATTGCGCTTTTCCTTTAAGTTACTTGAGCATAAAAAAAAATAAGCAAACTAGGTTCAGTCAAGGTTAAAGTGGCGCCATCTATTGCAAATAGAAAAAAACACAGAGTTAGTGAATATTATTTAGAAGCATATTGCCCACACAGACGAAGTCGCGGGCATCAGCTATTAAATTATAACGAAACAGAAATAAAACATCAAATTAATTTTAAAATTCTATTTTAATACTGAGAGAATGGTGGTCCAGCGTTCGTCCCTAAGAAATATATTCCAGTTGATCTGAAAACAGAAATATAGGAATATCAAAGTGATCGAATCTGTATCTGTGTTGTATGACTAAATAAATAACGGCAAAATTGCAAAACTGATGATGAAAAATATTGTAGTCGCTATAACAACAAATTAATACTGGAAACGAAAATAACCCTGACTTTACACTTGTAAATTGCTTCCATAAAACATATGTCAGTAACTTCCGTATTTCTAAAAAATACTAGGTACGGTAGACTGCACATCAGTGGTAACTGTCATGCACCTTAACTCAATAGTAATAAGTACCAGGCCCGCCGCTAGTTGTTAGTTCGCCCGCGTGCAAAACTGATTATGCCGCCCTACGACTACATATTATACTGGGTTTTGTCAAAAAAAAAAAAAAAAGAAAATTTCGTTAAGATTATAAAATACGTATTTTAATCAGGTACAATAATTATATTTGTTTACTGAAGTGTAAAACTAAGCAGCAAAATCATTACAAAAACTTAACTCTTCTGTGTAGTGCGCCTGGTGCGATGTAAGAAGGGAGAAGTAATCGTAAATAAGCGCGAGCGAAGCGAGCGCGCAAATTTTATAGTTTATGGTCTGCAAATGCAATGTCCTTAAATGATCTTATGCAGCGCCCTCGTGCAAGTGACCCCTATTTATTAAAAAAAAATGATTAATAGTTACCAACATATGTATATCAAAGTGCTTAAAACAGATTATGGGTAACTCAAAGTAACGAAATAAATATCTTTGATAATGTTTAAATTTAGTAAAAAATGTTATTTATGGTTTTTGGTGGGTTTCCCGTTGAAAAAGTCAATGCAGAAAACCCACTCCATATGTAAGGAAGTGCGAGCGAAGCGAGCGCGAAAATTTTTCAGTCTAAGGACACAAAACAAATAAAAACCACTGTAAATTAACAAAGCAAAGTCAAATAGTAAGCTATGCACAGAAATGAAGTGCAAACTGCAAATGTATACGAAGCCGCGAGGGAAGCGAGCGCGATTTTTTCTTTTGAGTTTTCATGAAGTAAACATGTCATAAAAAGCCATAACGATCGTGCGCGAAAAATGTTTTTTCGGAATTGAATGCCTCAACAATTAAACTAAGATAAATCGTGATATCTGACATGGAGTCGCGATCGCAGCGAGCGCGAATTTTTTTGGGGATGCAAAGGATGAACCCGTCAAAATTGACAGGACACGACCAAAGCGAGGGCGGCTTTTTCTGAAATTTTATTGCTAATCTACTCATCTAATTTCATTAAAATATTTTTATTACGTAATTATAGTTTAATTTTGCCGTATGGTTTAATTTTGCCGCCCCCTAAATCGTGCCCTTTATTTTGAAAACGATCTTTCAACAGATGCAACTGAAACGGGCAGTGTAAGTAGGTAATATTCTTAGCGCTATTGCTGTGTTCGGAAATATTGAAATCAAATCATTGGTAAAAAGATATTGTATTTTTTAAATATTACGTGATAAGTCGCTCGATTTGCCGCCCCCTAGGACGTGCCGCCCGCGTGCGGTGCACGCCCTGCACGCCCGCTTACGGCGGGCCTGATAAGTACGATTTTCCTATAGAACTGTTACCACTGTCCTGACGTTGACTGTACGTATAAGCAAATTACGAAGCGGTTTTATATTTGTAAATTCATCTTCATAAATCAATTAAGTGAACAAAATTTACAAGTGTAAGGCATATTTTAGATAGGTAGCTATTTTTGGCCGTTTTTAGATACGGATCCCTTTTTTCGCAGTATGTATTATGTCTTGACAATAAAACTCAAGTAGGCACAAGACTTAAGTATATCTTAGACGCCAAGGGCTGATAACAAGGTGAAGGAAAACATCTTGAGGAAACCTGGACTATACCTATAGTCTGAAATCACCAACCCGCATTGAGCAAGCGTGGTGTTTATCGCTCAATCCTTCTCCGTGTGAGAGGTGGCCGCAGCCCAGCAGTGGGACGATAAAAAGGCTGTAACAAAGGTACAAGACAATTATATACTAACCCAGTCTTAGCACTACCTCCGCCCATGTTGAGTGTGTCACCACTGCAGTTGCCAGCGAGAGCTGCAGCGAGCTCCACACAGCGGTGACCGGTGAAACCGCCGCTAGTGAGAGATTCCGCCATGTAATAGATTGCTCTGAAATGTAAGTATGTATTTATATTTAGGCTAGGTTCTGCTAGTGATTTTGTAAGTGTAGGTACCTACTGAGGGAACTACTTCGTGCATCTGAGTGAAAGTAAATAAATGGGCTATCTAACGCCGAAGAAAATTAACGAATCAATTTGTGATAAGCGCCTCCAATCCAAAAAAAAACTCTAGCTTTAGTAAGGCTCTGGGTTAAGTAATGAATCGACCGAAAGTAAGATAACCAACGCGGTTTGTGATCGTCATGAGGAGTTCCTTCGTGTTTCGGAAAGCACGTCATATTGGTGGGTCCCGACTGTCTATCAGCTTTGGTTAACGTGACGGATAGTCAGATGCCGGAAAGCCTAACAATCTGCCTCATCAAGGCAAGGCTATATAAGGGTATCCGATCAACTGAGTTGAGGAAGTCAGACAGGCAGTCACCTCATGTGGCACACCACTTTCACGTTTATCGAAAAATAGGATTTAAGAAGATTATTTCCTCTTTCACGCAAACAAGATACTCACCGATGATGACTGCAATCATTATTCCCGCAGCCAGGCATATTGACCCCCCCATTAGGATAGAAGTCCACATCACCTACAGGCACCAGCTTGCCTGACACGCCGGCATTTGTGTGCATAACCTCGGTGTATAAGCCGTCAGAGGCCTGGAAGCCTTGCGGGTTGGAGATCCAGCCGGGTAATGCGGGGTCTAGGGCTGGGGGAGAGAAGTGCTGTTAGTTATATTCTATACTAATATTATAAAGAGGAAGCATTTTCTTGTTTGTTTGTTTAGGCTCCGAAACTATCAAACTGAGGCTCGATTCTCCTAATTTTACTTAAGAGACATACCTATGATTCACATTCACGACTGAGATCCAATCCCGACTCAATTACGATTGAAACGTATGTGGCATTCCGCTATTTTTTCTTTTAAATAAACGATTTTATCCTTTTCTGTCCTTTAATAATGAGTCATTTTGTCTGCAAATGATTTACGATTGCAATATGATTGTAGAACAAACTACCGTATAGACCAAAATCACCAAAATGGCAGACCAATCGCAAACCGATCGAATGTCGTTGGAATACGATTGGTCTTATATTAGGTATTATAGTAGCAGAATGCCCGATATGGTTAAAACTGCTATTGCGATTCAATTTTGACATTATTAACTTAGCAGAATCGGGCCAATATAAGTGTAAGGTAGGTACTAGTGTCCAAATTATCTAGACACACGGCAGTGTGTCCGCCAAGTTCGAGCAAAAAAAGCGACACACCGGCCGTGGGTTATATTACACGAACCATTTCGGGCCAAATTCGACCCCCCTGTAACTCAAAATCTATTTTATTTACGCATATCAAATTTCTAGTATCTGTTGAGACCCCCTCACTTATCTAAAATACAAAATTTCATTAATATACCTATTGTAGGTCTTGAGATATTGACGTCAGAAAATCGCTATTTTTACTATACACTGATTCACTTATTCACTGACTCACTCATCAAAAACCTAGACCACTTCCAATGGTCGTATTGACTTGAAATTTGGCATGGAGGTAGGTCTTTATGTCAAGGTAAAGGGAAAAATCTGAAAATGGCCAAGTGTGAGTCGGTTTCAAAATAATGAAGGTATTTATTCCCCCAAGGAACTAAAACGAACGAAATTTATCTATATTTATATAATATATATCTTCGAATGGTACAAAGGTTTGTATTTAGTCAAAGTAAAGTAAAAATCTGAAAACGGCCAAGTGTGAATCACTTTCGAAAATAACGAATGTGTAACTTTGATCCACGAACATAATATATGATAACATTTCATGTCAGTCAGTTGGTAAATCTAGTCCATTTAGTTAATCTAGTTAATTTCTTTGTAAGAAACATAGTGCATATTAAAAAATCTAAAAAATAGTATAAATGAGACATTTCTTTAACTAACTTCATCATAAGAAAAAAATAAAATAAACAACCTTACAAAAATAAATGAAATCCCACCCAAAATAAAAATGTGAAAGACTGCCAAGTTCGATAATATGGGAATGCTTCGCCTATAAAAGAAGTGAAATCTGAATAAGTACCAAGTTCCATACACATACCTCAGTTAAAAATAGTTACTTTTTAATGATGATTACTTGGCAAGTTTTAATAGAAAATTAAATACTTGATTCATTGCGTTTAGTAGGTTTATAACAAGGTGTATGAAAACTTGCCAAGTAACATCATTAAAAAGTAACTATTTTTAACTGAGGTATGTGTATGGAACTTGGTACTTATTCAGATTTCACTTCTTTTATAGGCGAAGCATTCCCATATTATCGAACTTGGCAGTCTTTCACATTTTTGTTTTGGGTGGGTTGTACTTACAAGTGATATAAGCGACGTGTCCGCCCACGTTTCTGCCGATGATGCCAGCCTGATGGCCGCCGAGGCTGTGCCCCACTATGTGGTAATTGTTCAGCGAAGCGCCGCTTACGCTGTTCAGCCATTCTATGTAAGTTGCTACGTGTTCCCCTGTAATTGAGGTCGGAGGATTTCTGTTTAAAAATCTGGGTTTTATGCGATATGTGATAATCTTAATATTTCAATGAAAAAAAATATTTCAAATATTTCAATACCAAAATTTTGCATGAATTTTTTTTTGCGTTTATTTTAACTTTTATTTTCTAAAAACTTAAACTACTTTACGAAATAAAAATCTATAATAAAATATATATAAAAATAAACCGGCCAAGTGCGAGTCGGACTCGCGCACCGAGGGTTCCGTACAAATCCTGTATAGATAAAAAGTGAGTCTCGCGCCAACCGTTCAGTTTAGAACAATCATAGTTATGGTAATTTCGTGAGAGTCAAAATAGCTAATATTTTTTATTTTATAATATAACTAAAATAGTAGGCCAGTACTTTGTAAAAGTTATTTTATTAAAGTTATTTATATACAACATTTTATACTCATCATTCAGAAATCTGATTGAAAATAACTAATTATGTCTTAAAGGTCATTGGGCATATCTGACCCGCTTTGTAAAAAGTGGCGGACATGAATCAAAGTAGTTTTAAATCGTGGAGAATGGTATGACGTTTCTTTGAATATAAATATTTTATTAAAATTCCATGGAGACGAATGTCCAGGATCGTTTGAAAAATATAAAAGACAAGCAGTTTCAGAGGATTGTACAGGTTGCAATGCTAGTTTTTATTGTTAAAGACTTTTCATAAAGAAAGAACATGCCAATTCGGATGACCAGGTTCTGATGAGGATCTGGAAACCCTGAGAAATCGATGGCAACTCTTGAATATTGTAGTCACGCATCGAGTCAAAACCAGACATGTGAGTGTATTTTTGAGGGTACTTGTAAACAGTGAAGGTTTGGAGCTGATTTGATTATGGAGACTACAGAGAGTCGAGGGAACTTCTGAACGGTATGTTGCAACTACCACGTGTTTGGGCTTATTTTATTCGTATTGGCGAAGACTTTCCACATAGATAGGTTTAACTGCCATTGTGGCATCGATAGCAAAGATCAGATATAGTTATGGGAACTCCTTTACAATTTATAACGTAGGTAACCTAGTGTTGGAACTTATTTTATTTTAGGTGATGAGAATTCACTACTAATGGGATCTTTTATTTTTTTAAACATACATAGAGTTCTCTCGACTTTCTCACGTCTCCATCATCAGGTAAGCTCTAAACTTTCACTGTTTGATAGTATCACCAGACATACATCTGAGAATCAAGTTTTAATCCTATGCATGCCTACAATTTCTGATAGTTGCCCTCGATTTCTCAGGATTTCCATCATCAGATCCTGACCTGATGACAATGGAAATAAACGGCGAGTATACTCTTTCACTACAAAGAAATGATATCTCAAATCCGTCAAACTTGGTCGTTTAAATTCCCCATTGAAATGAGGAAAATATTTGTGGCCTTACTACAAAAACTTTAACGCCTGGTTTACAGTTGTCTAAAAATTTTGTGGCTGCAAAATGAACCATATGTCAACGTCATAATTTGTCATTTTTTTAGACAAGGCTTAAACTGACGTTTAAAAGTTTTTGTGGTAAGACGGTTGATGTTTACACCTGATTTTCTCTAGAATCCCATGGTTCACATAGATGCGACTAATGCCATAGTAAATCAGAGCCTTTATCATTATACTGTGCTATATTTCGTTCGTATCCGCCGTGGGTATGGTTTCCATACTAAGGTGCCCAATGACCTTTGAATGATTTAAAATTTTTCACAGTTTGGAGGCAATTATATTTAAGAAGTATTTGATATGAATTTCAACTTTAATATCTCTACGCGTTCATGTAAAAAAGGGTAGGTAGTAAGTTTATAATTATTAAAAAAATATTTTATGTCGTGTAAGCAAAAATAATATTTTAAAATTTTATGTAACTTCAAATTTATCATTTTCGCAATTTTTCCTTTATCTGTACTATATAACGCTGCTTCGTGGCGAATTTCAAGATTCTGAGTTCACGGGAAGTACCTTGTAGGTTTTGATTCCCTAGCGTGTGACGGAAATTCGTCTAAGGTGTCGGCATAACTGCTGTATCTTTTGATCGCGTTAACTTAGAAGTTTGATTTTTTTACTGCCTAAAGGGACAATAGACTTAGGTATTTGGTATAAATTTCAATTTGATATCTTTATTCGTTCGTGAGAAATAAGGTAGTAAGTTTTATTTTATTAAAATATTTTTTTTATATTATATAACTAAAAAAATGAGATTTTCGCAATTTTTCCTATATTTGCATTATATGACAATGCTTCATGCCAAATTTCAAGACTCTGAGTTTACGGGAAGTATCCTGTAGGTTTTGATTCCTTTGCGAGTGTCCAAAATTTGTTGAAAATATCGACATAATTGGCTGTATCTTTTGATTGGCTTGGCTTAGAAGTTTGATATTTTCACAGCTTAAAGGGACAATAGACCTGAGTATTTCATGTGAATTTCAGCTTGATACGTCCACGCGTTCTTGAAATAAAGGGTCTTGACAGACAGACAGACAGACAGACAGACAGACAGACAGACAGACAGACGGACAACAAAGTGATCCTATAAGGGTTCCGTTTTTTCCTTTTGAGGTACGGAACCCTAATGAAACCCGCTTTCCGTTGTCACGACATAACATGAAAACGGCTTGACCGATTTGGCTGAAAATTAGAGGGGAGGTAACTTAGAACCCGCGAGAAGGTTTTAGGATAGTTTTTGTCAAACTGCGGGCGAAAGCTAGTACTAGATGCAATTTTACTTAATTAACAGTAACTTAGACTTAGTAACTTAGGTACTTATTTGATTGTACCCAGGTAACTGCTAAACCGTTTTGATAAATTAAGTCACCGGGTGACAATGGTTTATTCTTTTCGGGTAGGGTAAGAAACTCCGTCGGGAAATCGCGGGAAACAGTAATATACGAATAAAGAGATGGTCCATTCTAAAGATTTAAAAATCTAGGATATCAGTCAAGGTTAACATGATAAAACTCACCAGATCTTGGCACATTGAGCAGAGAAGACATGTAGGTGCCAGCTGCACCTATACTCCAGTCTACCATGATAAGGTTCACATCTTCCGCTGCCACGTATGCTGTGAAAGATGAAGAATTATAGTCAGGTGGACTTGATCCGTAAAAACATTCTACTATCTGTACTGGCTGTAAAGAACATTCAGTGGTCTGGCCTTTTCCCATTTGCCCATTCCCTTTTTATGTCGGTGTCGGCTTCCATTCTTTTTACTCAATTTTGAACTAAATTTTATGGTTGCATGCTTTGAACTCAATTTTGAAGTAGATATATCTTCAACCGATTGATCTGAAAATCCAATATGGCGGACCATCCAAGATGGCGGCTGGTTCTTTATGTACTCCCTTATAGATATCATAGATAGTACCTAGGTACTATCTCTATGAACTTCCTTACGTTTTCCTTTCTTCTTCTTCTTCTTTTGTGTGGATGACATGTCTTATAGTGAGACTACACTGTGTTGATGCCGCGAGCAAGTTTCAGGGCACAGTGGACATGCGATGAGGTGGGACATGGTCTGCACAGCAGCCCCGCACTCGAACCCAAGTTCCGCCCCGTCCGTGAAACCTTTTTATACCTCCCCTTTATACTCAATTGAGTAAAGGTGAAGGAAAAGTCTCGAGGAAACATGGATTTAAAAGCCAATGTGCATTTACAACACACACAAGTATCTCTCACGCCCTTTCGTGAGATAAAAACATCTACAAATTAACAATACTATATAATAATACCTCTATGTGTTGCTGGGGAGTTTGTTGCGCCACTTCTTCTTCCCAGCAAAAACACATAGGAAGTGGTGAAGGGTGGGCGTTTGGGAACTGTCTTTTGTAAATTTCTGACGTTCGAAAAGTACTGTTTTGCAGCCAAGTTTGAATAAACGATTTTAGCTTTGATTTTGAATCATAAGGAAATATTTTAATCTAACTATTCAATCTTAGGTATCTATAATTTAATCTTAGATATATGTCGGAGACTGTCAATAGTACGGACACTAAACGTCACGCAAGCGCGCCCTCTGGTGGCGTTTCCGGTGAAACAACATTTTGGCGCGCTTGGCGGAGTCGTGGTGGTCAGCGTGGCGTCCGCGGAGCTCAGTCTTGGTTCAGTCTTGATCGAGTCTTGGTCGAGGCTTCGTCGAGTCTTCGTGGAGTTGTCGCGTTACTGCCTTTCGTTACGTGTAGTGTACCTAGTGTTATTGCCTAGCGTTGTAGTACCTAAACTAATTGTAGTGTCTTATAATTTTTGTATTGTAATGGTTCTTCTAACCTAACAGACAGACATGTGTTGCTGGGGAGTTTGTTCCGCCACTTCTTCTCCCCAAGCCAAAACACATAGGAAGTGGCGAAGGGCGGGCGTTTTGGGGGCTGTCTTTTGTTCTGACTAATTTGAATAAACGTTTGAGTTTTTAGTTTGTTTGAGTTTTGAGTTTCTTTGAGTTATCTCTTTGCTTGATTACCCTAACTGATGTCGGACGATAGTGCCATCCTGATGTCGCCTCCGACATCAGAAGTGGGATGCAATCTGAATGCCCACATGCGTTTCGAATTCGCCATGCGAAGATAAATTTCTACCCACTAACAAAAAAAAAAAATGTAACGTCGATAATTTGAAAAGGAGTTTGTAGTAGAAGAATTATTAAGAATTTCAGCAAAGGTACAAGTATGGTAACCACGGTTATGGTAATGGTATCGTTTTCCATTGTTACATGTCAAGCTAGTTATTGAGGGTATGCTAGAAAATTAACCGAATCTGTCTTTTTTTTTTCATGTTTCAACAATGACGGTGGTTATTGTGCAATCTGGCGACAAAATTACTGCGGAGCATTCCAGCTGCCTGCCAGGAGCCCAACGTGTCATCGTGAGTTCGGAGTGTTGGTGCTCGTGCATCTCCGTGGCTTCACGTCCGCGAAAGCCTTGCTGTACTGCGCGCCATAGCGATGTGCGATCGTCATGCGCGTTGAGGCGTTGAGTGGAAACCCGGTGAGACCGATCCATTTTTGCTTTATGTTGACGTTATTTGTTTTACGACATTTTTAAATTTGAAAGGCAGTCTGTCTCGCTGATTATTGTTGGTTATGCCGTTGGTTATTATGTTGGAACCGCCTGGGTTCAGGGAGCATTCATTGCCACAAGCTTCGTTATAAAGCTACTGTTAGGTTTGTTTTAATCCGAATGTGATAATGTTCTGACATACTGTTCACGTGACCTTCATGAATTGCATTGCTGGGAAAATCGTCAATCAGTGAAATTAGATTTATGCCATGATAGCAATATTATCATAGTTGTTATGAAAATGTTGTGATAAAATTAACCGATTTCCAAATTCTTTTGCATGTGATAATCCCGTGAGCCTCCCCTGCTTCGAGTGAAAGGAGTCTAGTCTGCTAGTTCGTCGCTGTGGTGTTCGCGAGCGCGACGCCTGGATTCTACTGCGCGCCGGATTTCAGCATAACCATACACGAGGCACTATGCACAGAGATGTTAAGAGACGCCTGAATGATAAACATGGTGAGATCAATCCAATTTTATTGTGGCTTGTCATTGTACATTGTACAGGGGCCCGATTCTCCTAAGTTAATAATGTCAAAATCGAATAGAAAACGAATCGCAATATGATCGCAATAGCAGTTTTAACCATATCGGTCATTCTGCTACTAATAAAAGACCAATCGTATTCGATTGACATTTGATTGGTGTGCGATTGGTCTGCTATTTTGGTAATTTTGGTCTATACGGTAGTTTGCTGTACAATCATTTTGCAATCGTAAATCATTTGCAGACAAAACGATTCATTATTGAATGATAGAAAAGGATAAAAATGTTTATTTCAAAGAAAAAATAGCGGAATGCCACATACGCTTCAATCGTAATCGAGTCGGGATTGGATCTCAGTCGAATCGAGTCGAACGTAAATCGTATGGCGCTTAAGTATAATTAGGAGAATCGGGCCCCTGTTTGACTGACTCGTTGGCCTAGTGGTCGCAAGCGTGACTGCTATATACGAGGTCTTGGGTTCGATTCCCGGGTCGGGACGAAATCGCTTTGTGGGTTTTAGAAACTTTCACAAAGCAGCCTTTAGTCTGGGGATTGAGGATTAGTTCACTCGTGCATCGGAGAGCACGTAAATGTCGCTTCTGACGTTAACGTAATGTCAGTGGCGGCAAGAAGATCTTTTAATTTGCAGGTGTTGGGGCACATTAGGCAGCATTGTTTGTGGTTGTGGTGCGGCAATCTGCTGTCGTCAGCATAGCCTTACCTAGATAGATTATCCTTGCATCTGCCGACTGGTGTACGTAGTCTGTTAGGGACTTCCATATAGGACACGCTAATTCATGACTGATGGGAGTCGTTCTACGGGTGGTATGAAATCAGGTCGAGCAACTTTCCACTGTGTAACGCGACTACTCGTTGTTACTCGAATTCACCTTTTTTTTTGACATATTCGCAGTTGGTGTTACACGTCAGTGCCCTATCCAGGTTTACGCCCAGGGACCTTGGGCAGTTCATGTGCGCGATACGTACGGCTCTCCAAGCGACATCTATCTCGTGGTTAGCCATGCGGTTGCGTAGATGGTAGGCACAAGACGTGAGTTTTGGCAGGATTGGGTGTTAGGATGTTTTCCTTGTAGCAGCAGTCTCGTTCCTTCAGAGCCGCAGAGAGCCCGGTCTCAACCTCTTCAAACGGCCAGCATAGATATAGCTGGTGGTATTAGGTGGTTTCGGCTGATCGTTTGGTTCTATTTGGTCTCAAACCAGATAGCGCTTGATGGAGGCGTTATGTATGTTGATTTGCGTGCTTGATGGAGGCACTGTGTAGAATCACGATATGTGTTGAGATGTTGATGTGTGATTAATGATGGTAGTTTTTTTTTTTTAATTAATGAAATCGTAGATGATGAAAGCTAGGTTCACAGGGTTGACATGTGTGTATGCTTGTGTGTTGCGCTTCAATCACAGGGTTGATTGACTGTTACGTTGGAAGTCACAGAGATGACTGCCGTTGAACACTTGTCACAAGGATGGCTGAAGTGTGTACCTTATGTTTGGTCACAGGGATGACTTGGTTTCTGTTTATCAATTAAAACCTCAAATTAGAATATTTCAGTTTTGCGTCATTTGATTGAATTGTGCATCAGACTATAGATTTTGGTAAGGTGTTACATTCACCTACTCTGTAATTTCGTTGTGTTAAGCTGTACCTATGATGGGTATCGGGGTGACTTGGAAGAGACCCGTTGGCCTGTGTGACGGCATCGGGGTGACCAGGAAGAGACCTGTGTGAATCTGTGGTACAGTTGGTGTCATGTCACTGTGGTTGTGGTTGTGGTCCCTAGGAGGCCAGGATGGGCTGAGAGCTCGGCTAAGGGACACGACGGTTATGTGAAGCCTATCAAGTAGAAGGCGTAGATGTGAATGACGACCGTAGCTGTAATGATTTTGTAATTTACAAGTTGAGTCTGACTAGCAATTCGATCTTTCTTTGATTTCGTGCTTAGCATTTAATGTATCTAGTTTCTTCATTTGAATAGTGATTGCTATTCTTTAAATCTGTAACATGTGTGTAGGTCTTACTATCTTACATAACGAGAAGGTTTGTTGCTGACCCATATGTTGTCAATATTTATCGGTTGCCTAAGCACTTTTTATTTCTAGCTTTACAGATATAATCTAAGGTGAACCGAGCCTGGAGAACAGGACGAGGTCTACTAGTCAAGCGGCGGACGAGGTGCGCTGCAGTTGCTGTTTGGAGCGTCATCCTCCCCCGGATTTGTCGTGGAGGCCGTATGAGTTGCGACAGGCCAGGACATCGCATGTCATCACACAAGGTGAAAGCATTCTATTTCATTGAAAATGTTTAAATTGACCAGACAAACTTCACGATAACCAATTAAATGTTGTAACTTTGAATTATTGAGCTGGTCCATAGTCGTGACTGATTTTGAGGAATAA
Source organism: Helicoverpa zea (assembly GCF_022581195.2). NCBI lineage: Eukaryota > Metazoa > Arthropoda > Insecta > Lepidoptera > Noctuidae > Helicoverpa > Helicoverpa zea. The sequence goes on along the minus strand of NC_061481.1, from coordinate 4,677,718 downwards.
TTTGTGACTTGTATTCTGTCACTTGTGTTTTAGATTATTAATTATCAATGCTTTCTTATTATTCTTTATTGTACACAAAATAAAATTTGATTCTAATTAAAAATCAATTCGCACTTGATAGGCCGGAAAATCAAAGTATCACTGATGAAATTGAGATGGAACGAAGTAGTTATGATATTGAGGAGTGTTTGAGTTTGCATGATGATCGGACCGTACCAGAGGCTGTCGTGTAGCCGTAGCTCAGTAGAAATCGGCGTCTGCTCAGTGAGTAGTCCGTGAGTACGCGGTAAGCAGTCAGCTCTGGCGGAGGTCGGGTTTCAGTGGAAACCAATGAGTCCAGGGTAGACTCGGCGTTCCTATGTGAGGTTCGCAGTAAAGAGTAAAGAGTAACTGGAGGTTACTGGGCTAAGTGTAGCCATGGTCACATGTAGAGCTTAAATGTTTTGTTTTAATTTATCATTTTAGAGTTTATTGTCTCTTGTAAGAGGCAGTGATCGGTTTTACTTTGAGTTTCCTAATTTTGATTCTGAATTATTGTAATGAAACGATTATTTTCTTTCTTTTCATTGATAATTTCCCAATTAAATGTAGAGTTTGATTTGTTGCTTGTGAGAGTTTAGTACTCGGTTGCTCTGGGTATAGCTTTTGAGAACTAGTTGTCACCTAGATTGTTTGTTAAAGACCTAATTGAGGCCATTTGAAGTTTGTTTCATTTCCTTGAGAGAAGTAAGAGCGTAAAACAAAGATCGAGAGTTACTGTTGTGGTCAGGAGTGGCCGAGACTGTACTGTGCATACTGTGTTGTGTTTGTGTTGTTGCAGATTAACCCACGAGGACGTGGGTCTACGCAGGATGGCCGTGTCGGAGACTGTCAATAGTACGGACACTAAACGTCACGCAAGCGCGCCCTCTGGTGGCGTTTCCGGTGAAACAACATTTTGGCGCGCTTGGCGGAGTCGTGGTGGTCAGCGTGGCGTCCGCGGAGCTCAGTCTTGGTTCAGTCTTGATCGAGTCTTGGTCGAGGCTTCGTCGAGTCTTCGTGGAGTTGTCGCGTTACTGCCTTTCGTTACGTGTAGTGTACCTAGTGTTATTGCCTAGCGTTGTAGTACCTAAACTAATTGTAGTGTCTTATAATTTTTGTATTGTAATGGTTCTTCTAACCTAACAGACAGACATGTGTTGCTGGGGAGTTTGTTCCGCCACTTCTTCTCCCCAAGCCAAAACACATAGGAAGTGGCAAAGGGCGGGCGTTTTGGGGGCTGTCTTTTGTTCTGACTAATTTGAATAAACGTTTGAGTTTTTAGTTTGTTTGAGTTTTGAGTTTCTTTGAGTTATCTCTTTGCTTGATTACCCTAACTGATGTCGGACGATAGTGCCATCCTGATGTCGCCTCCGACATACTGTTCAAAAGTGGTTTTAGCAACTAGTGTAGCCACATACTGGATGCCGACCAACATACTTCGGAAAAGGCTAGGCAGCTGACGAACCACTTACCATGAACCATCTGCACATTGAACAGAGATAGTGGAGTATTCTTCCATCCATGGACTAGGAAGACCGTCTTCTTCTGAGGATCGAAGTTGGAAGCCTTGAGAAGACTATCAGCTCCATACGGTATCGGTTGACTGATTGAAGGGTTTCGTCTAGAGACAATAATTAATTGTTATTGTAACCTGGGTTTGTTTGGGTATTAAGTATGTGTGAAGGTTTTCTCGTAAGTTGTGCTATGTATTGGTAAAAATGGTATGAAAATAAGGTGAGAGTTTTGAAGCAAATCGCGAACGAGTTTCTTACACTCCTAGTCGCTTGATGCCATCGAACCAACTTAACACAAATGGATAATAAAAAGCCTATACATTGCTTCCTCGATAAATGGGTGAAATATGTACAAGAATTCTTGAAGCGGAACCAATACACCAGCTTCCCCATCGGAACTACTTCGCGCAGCTAGATAGAAAATAGCATATGCATAGCATGGTACCTTAGTATAGCACTTTCAAACGAAATCTTCAGCTTTATAATATTAGTAGGTATACGTATACAATTACTTACCTAGTAAACAAATGATAGTTATTGTCCTGCGCAGGGTTGTATCTGGCAGCCAGCAGCAGGTCTGCGGCGGTGAGCCACGAGTCCACCAGCTCCGAACCCTCAGGGGAACTCGTGTACTGGTAGCGAGGACCTGCAGACCACCTGGTCACCACATCGTGTGGTGATGATAGTAGACCTGGAAACAAGAAATGATGGAGATTTTACCAAAAAAAAAAACCGGCCAAGAGCATGACGGGCCACGCTCAGTGTGGATAAATTCAACTTTCGGAGCTCGATTATTTTCGAAATCAAATCAAAAAATGATATTAAGTAGTATCTAAACCCCTATTCATTTAAAAAAAACCCTACCCTAGGTTTTTAAATACCTATTCAAAAATATATCACACAATAAAGTTCCTAGCTATGGTAGCTTTTGGGGTTTCAGAAACGTTCAAAATGGAATCCGGAGCCCGAAGGTAAATGATTGATACACGCATGCGTCGGAGAGCACGTAATGTCGATCCTGCTTGTGATCTCTCTCCGGTGGTGTCGGATTGCCGTCCCATCGCGCTATGAGAGTGAAGGAATAGTGAGTGCACCTGTGTCCAAGCAAATACTTGTGGCCGGCAATTGGCTAGGACGCCATTCTTACTGTCAAGTTAAACTTGGTCTATCTAGTATACAATGCAGTTGAACACTTATGTTTTGGTCTAGTTTTAAAATCATACCTGTAACTACCGACGCGATAAACACAACCACAAAAACAATTGACGTGGACATTTTCATAACAAAATAATTACTATACTAGGTCATTTATCATGAATTATATTTTATATATTGTTTAAAACTAAGATCGCGGGTGTAGATTATAGAAACCGCGAGTTTAGATATTTATCTTTATCTAAGTATACTAATAAAAGCTGAGGAGTTTGTTTGTTTGCGCAAGAATGTATCTCAAGAACTACTGCGCTTGCTCAAATTGTCAAGCTATAAAAAATTTACCCAACACGTTTTGATTTCAACCATTGAATAAGCATGTTCAAATAAAAACTACCAGGGGCCCGATTCTCTTAAGTTAATAATGTCAAAATCAAATAGAAATTGAATCGCAATATATGATCGCAATAGCAGTTTTAACCATATCGGGCATTCTGCTACTAATATAAGACCAATCGTATTCCAACGACATTCGATTGGTTTGCGATTGGTCTGCTATTTTGGTGATTTTGGTCTTTACGGTAGGTAGTTTGCTCTACAATCATATTGCAATCGTAAATCATTTGCAGACAAAATGATTCATTAGGTACCTATTGAATGACAGAAAAGGATAAAAACGTTTATTTCAAAGAAAAAATAGCGGACTGCCACATAGGCTTCAATCGTAATTGAGTCATGATTGGATCTCAGTCGAATGTGAATTGTATGTCGCTTAAGTAAAATTGAGGAGAATTGGGCCCCAGTTAAAAAGAAACAAGTTTAAAAACGTGTCCATGGAGTGTCTTGCCTATTCTGCTCTATAGGACTTTTAATCACGCTCTTTATTAGTTTATGGTGCGTTCAAACTAAGCTGACTGACAGCCGCCGAATGTCAGCGTCTATGATTCGTCGGTTATGTTACAAAAATATTTACATACAGACAAAGTGTTGTCACAAAACCTAGTCTACGCTAATACCGAGATTACACACTTTCTAATCGCTATCAAAAACGTGTTATATGACTCGTCCAATAATAATAATAATTAATTAATATTAGTTTACTCACTGTTTAGCCTTTGTAACAATGCCGATTTTTTTAAATCGTGACAGTATCAAATAAATATATCTTGACGGAGTCAATGACGAAATTTACAAAAACAATGACTTTATATTTCCACTATATTTTCTAAGTTATTGTTAATAGTTATTAAGTCGTTCTTAGTTACCTATTGGCGTCCGTTCAGACAGACCGGCTCGGAGAGCATCGGCGCGCATTATTCTTTTCACACAGACCGGAATAGGCTCCGATCGGCTCCAATCGGCTGCGTGAGACGCGATCGGGGCCGGTCGGCTCCTCTTATTATTTCACACCGAGCGCCTTCGAGAATTCTTGATGACAAAAGCAGTGCACATGCAAAAATAAACCTTACTTCAAATACTAAGTACCCAATTTTCAACGTGTTTAGAATTTGCTCTCCTCTCCGAGCCGGTCTGTCGTGTCTTGTTAGGAATAAAGCATCGCTTGGCGCGGATGGGTGACCATCTTGTCATGACGAGTTCCATTGTGTGCCGGAAAACACGATAGCCGGTAGTTAGAAGCCATACCTTAGCTGTAGCCACCAGCTCAGAACTGGACAGCTGTTACCTGTGACCCCCACATAGATGGGAAAAGAAAGGTAAGGCAGTTAAAAGCAGATGATGCAGATCCGGTTAGACTGGAAGCCGACCCCAACATAGTCGGGAAAAAGGCTCGCAGGATTAGGAGTTAAAGGCAGATGATGATCAACCTTTTCCTGCTATTCTGAGAAGGTAGAAAATCTATTGAAGACCTTTGAAAGATTGAGGTAGGTTAATGTGCTGTCTGTACATTTACACGCACAAGTACCTTTAAACCATCCATCTATACTTCTATACTAGTATTATAAAGCTGAAGAGTTTGTTTGTTTGCTTGAACGCGCTAATTTCAGGAACTACTGGTCCAGTTTGAAAAATTCTTTCAGTGTTAGATAGCCCATTTATCGAGGAAGGCTATAGGCTATAAACTATCACGCTACGACCAAAAGAAACGGAGCACCAATGAAGAATGTTTCAAAATCGGGGGATATTTTCCTATTGAGAGAGCTTAGCTTACGCTGCGTACGCTGCGTAAACGGTTAAAGTTTCGCAAGTAACTATTCCACGCGGACGTAGTCGCGGGCAAAAGCTAGTTAACTATAATCATAAGGAAATATATTATCTATCTAACTACCCAATCTTAGGCATAAATTAATCTTAGATATACTGTCCAAAGGTAGAATACGTTCAAAGGTACGAAAGCACGCAAGCAAACCCTGGTTGTATTCACTAGTGTAGCTACGTCACTTGCATGGTTTCCCCGTGATTATTATCGAACTGTTGATAAAAATGTGCGTGAAAATGAACGCACTACATTAGGTTTATACATGGTGTTTAAATTAAAAGACGAACACTTGTTTGAAAGATAGAAAGAAAGAAAAAAGGATTTGGTTTGTAATGGATAAATTCAAAAACAACTGGACCGATTTTAAAAATTCTTTCACCATTAGAAAGTTACAATATCTGCGAGTAAGTAGGCTATATTTTATCCCGGTACGAGTAGTAGTTCCCACGGGACGCGGGTGGAACCGTGCGAAAACGGTTAATATTTCATAATTAGGCTATTTCTGTAATAATATTAGCAAATACAATAAATGCAATATTAGCCCACAGCTGTGTATTCTGTACCTCTTTTTCGCGTAGTCAGTATAGTTATCGGCACGAATCTTGAGCTCTGACCTTCACCTGCGCAGAAGTAACTTATTGGGTCCCTTTTGTGGTATGAAGTGAGGCGCGGGGGCGGGCTAAAGCGGTGATTGGCCCGCAGTGCATCGCGTCATAGCCGTCACTCGGGATTGGTTCTTTGCTAATAAATCACTTCTGCGCAGATGTAGGTCAGAGCTCAATATTCGTGCAAACTTTCAGTCAGTCGATAGTTTAAAAAAAGCAATCGTTTTGACAGTACCTACATACAGACGCCAGGATCAACCTTTCCGCATCTGTATTCTACCAATCGAACATTATCCTTCCACTATTGTGATAAGATTGAAAATCCATTGAAAACAATTGATAGATTGCTGTCGTCTACACATTGAAGGAATTGAATTTGAATACTTTTAAGTTAACGAATTGGGCTAAGGGCAGGAGGATGATCATATTATTATGAACAGCCTCTAAATAATTTGTACCTAAATTTGTTTATTTTATATATTGTGATAAAGATCTTTTTAATATCAATCATTGTAAATTGATTTACACACACTCATTAACAGTATTGATCATAAGATACTGTCAATATTCTAATGAATTGTGTCGTGGATTTGTTGTGCAAATAAGTTCCTTGGTTCTTGTCTTCTGAGTGTCATTTATTTAATACTAGCTTCTGCCCGCGACTTCGTACGCGGATCCTGCCCCTTATGCCAGCGACTACGGGGTCAGCAAAATCAAAGATCTGAATCGTCTGATATTGAATTTTAAGGGCCCGTTGACTTGAAAACAACGGAATACGCATAGCCATTAGAAACGTTCCATATATTTAATTTTTGTACTTCAACGGCAAAAGCACAGCAGACTAAACAAAACGCTGAGAACTGGAACCGCAATAGACGCGACCATAGGGATAAAAGTAGTGGTTCTAATTAGTCCGCATTTAAGTTGTGTGTGGCAAAAATATTACACGTATTATTACGTTAAAAAACATTAAATGTTACTGAGATGACAAAGTCGTGATGACTTAGTGGAAGTCGTGTTGGTTTAGTGGGTAGAGAACCAATCTCTCAAGTTTGAGCGTGCGTCTTTGATTCCAGGTTTGGCAAGTACCTGCCAATGCAACTTTTCTAAGTTCGTGTGGACTTTCTACGTATATTTTGGATACCAATGACCGTTATTTGGAGGGCACGTTAAACTGTAGGTTCCGGCTGTCATTGAACATTCTTGGCAGTCGTTATGGGTAGTCAGAAGCCAGTAAGTCTGACCAGTTTTACCAAGGGGTGTTGGGTTGAGCGGGTAACCGGGTTGTGGAGGTCAGATAGGCAGTCGCTCATTGTAAAACACTGGTACTCAGTTGCATCGTGACTGGAAGTCGACTCTAACATAATTGGGACAAAGGCTCTTGAGATAATAACGACAATAATAATGAGATATAAGCACCGCAGGACATCTGAGGCTGTTGACGGGGAGTAGCTACCCCGCGGGGCTATATATACTGAGTTCTCCAGGGAGAGTATACTGTCCCCCATCTCCGGCCGGTCGGAGTGAACCATGACGGGGGTAGGTCTCACGCCTCTGGCTTGGCTTGGCCGTCCAGAGTGGAGTCGCTAGAGCAGGGTTAGTAGCCCTGCTCGGAGGATAGGTGCCTCGTGGTAAGTGACCCACAGGGAGCGCATAATCTGCGTTTAAAATCCGCCAAGGTATCCTCACACTTCAGCCGCTCATGTCCCTGTTGCCCTCTTGTTGCTATTCAGTGACTGATTCCCGGGGGCCTAGTAAGTGAGCTGGCGAGTCTCCACCTGCAATTTTTACATGTATCTAATACATTTTCATCGGCAGATGCCATAGTTCCCGTAGTTTCCGCATTCCTAGTCCATTAGCATCCCGTCACAATAGCCCAAGTAGTTTTCATCCACAGTTAGCAATGGTATAGCACAGAACCGGGGATTGTCTTTTTTTTAACGACGTCCATCGGGGATTGTCCTTGGGTTCATTTCTATAGTGTATAAAGGGATAATCGTCGGTTTTGTGTCATCATTTCATTAAAGTTGTCTCAAAAGGGCTTCAGCGTGTTGGTTTCGGCCCCACGTTTGCCTCCCAAAAATTCGGAACTCTGTAGTCCCGAGGTCTGGAAGAGACATACAAAATAATAATGAGATATAACACAACAAATTCGGAGTGGGGGCTCGTGATGAAACGTCTAGGTATGTAAAATTTGTACTTAGCAGTGACTTAACACAAAATTCAAGCGTGTTATATCTTCGTTATTATTTGTTTGTGAGAAGGAGAAAAGAAAAAATGCGTGTCCATTATTTTAGGGTTATCTAAAAGACGGACTAATTACTTTTTTTGATTCACCACACCTATTTCATAACATTCGTTTCTATACATTTCAAGTGTAGTATTGCTCTTGAAGTTCCACATCAGGTGTTCCAGATCTTCGATGTATATACGTCAATAGAGAGTGCTTATTAGATTGAACCACTTTTGCAAAAACGTCATATCTTTATATGCTATAGTCTAGCTGGGCTCCTGGGGTTCCATATCAGGTGTTTTACATCTTCAATTTTTATAAGTCAACAGAGAGTGCTTATCAGATTGAACAACTTTTGCTAAAACGTCACACCTCTATATGCTATAGTCTAGCTGGGCCCCTGGAGTTCCACATCAGGTGTTTTAGATCTTCAATTTGTATAAGTCAATAGAAAGTGCTGATCAAATTGAACAACTTTTGCTAAAACGTCACACCTGTATATGGTACAGAGAAGCTGGGCTCTTGGGGTTCCACATCAGGTGTTCCAGATCTTAAAATTTATTGTCTCAGCTGAAAATGCTCATCACATGAAACAATTTTTGCCATGGCATAATTTTTGTATCTCTTATAGTTTTGTTGGTCTGTTGGTGTTCTGCATCAGGTCTTCAAGTTTCGAAAATACATTATAGCTTATATGTTGACCAGGCTTAATACTGATACAACAAAGAAAAAATCATTGAAATCCGTCCAGTAGTTCCGAAGATTAGCGTGTACAAACAAACAGACATACAGACAGAATTTTTTTTTGGATTTGTGCTCCATTGCTGTTTCTAAACCCCACCCAATTATTTTTTTTTTAATATATTCAATGTACAGACACAGTTTTTTTACAGATTTATTATATGTATAGATCAAGTAGGTACTTTCATCATCATCATCATCATCCTGCTGCCCTTATCCCAATTTTAGTTGTGGTCGGCGCAGCATGTTTTCTCCTTCCACTCTTCTATCTGCCGTCATCTCACAAGTAACATTATTTCTTACCATATCTACTTTCTCACAATCCATCCATCGTTTCATTAGTCTTCCTCTTCCACTATATCCACTTTCATCATGGGCTGTAAAGGAGCAAACCAATATCCGCCTAGCTTTTTCCCAACTATGTTGGGGTCGGCTTCCAGTCTAACCGGGTGCAGCTGAGTACCAGGGTGCCACAAGGAGCGACTGCCTATCTGACCTCCTCAACCGAGTTATCCGGGCAACCCAACACCCCTTGGTAAGACTGGTTGTCAGATTTTACTGACTACCTGTAATGACTGCAAAAAATCGGCAATGACAGCCGGGACCTATGTACAGTTTTACATGCCCTCCGAAACAGTCATTGGTGTCCAAGATATACTAATGAGTGGGTGAAAACAACATACCTGAATAATTCTATTGGTTAATTTAAAACTTCTTCGCTCTTCTCCGCTTTGGTGAAGTCTGGGCATTATTGCCCATCTTCTCTGTGAGAGATGAGTCTTGTAGCCAACAGTCAAGCAATTCTAAACAATTCCTAGAGGTACCTACCTATCTCTACTAATATTATGAATGCGAAAGTAACTCTGTCTGTCTGTCTGTTACGCTTTCAGGTACAGAGATAGAGTTGATCTTGAGAAAGAACATAGGATAGCTTTTATCCCGAACTTTTGAAGAATGCTCTTGGAAACGCGATATAACCGAACTTTAAGCGGGCGAAGCCGCGGGCGGAAGCAAGTAATGTATATTTTCAGATCTTTTGGAATCTTCTACGTAACAACAAATGCCTGCCCACCATTCTCACAAGACCATTAAATTATAATATCGTATTCTCTCTCTAATTTAATCTATTTTAATCTCGTATTTATTCAGTTGTTTTATTTGTATCTATTGTACAGGGGCCCGATTCTCCTAAGTTAATCATGTCAAAATCGAGTAGAAATCGAATCGCAATATGATCGCAATAGCAGTTTTAACCATATCGGGCATTCTGCTACTAATAAAAGACCAATCGTATTCGATTGACATTTGATTGGTGTGCGATTGGTCTGCTATTTGGTGATTTTGGTCCATACGGTAGTTTGCTGTACAATCATTTTGCAATCGTAAATCATTTGCAGACAAAATGATTCATTATTGAATGACAGAAAAGGATTAAAATGTTTATTTCAAAGAAAAAATAGCGGCGGAATGCCACATACGCTTCAATCGTAATCGAGTCGGGATCGGATCTCAGTCGAATCGAGTCGAACGTGAATCGTATGACGCTTAAGTAAAATTAGGAGAATCGGGGCCCAGAATAGCTACATTGTCCAAATATGCTCAAAGCAAAGCGTATTGGCAATTTCAGTATTTAAAGTCCAGGGGCCCGATTCTCCTAACTTAATAATGTCAAAATTGGATCGCAATAGCAGTTTTAACCATATCGGGCATTCGGCTACTAATATAAGACCAATCGTATTCCAACAACATCGATTGGTTTGCGATTGGTCTGCCGTTTTAGTGATTTTGGTCTATACGGTAGTTTGCTCTTCCATCATATTGCAATCGTAAATCATTTGCAGACAAAATGATACATTATTAAATGACAGAAAAGGATAAAACGTTTATTTCAAAGAAAAAGTTTCGGAATGCCACATACGCTTCAATCGTAATTGAGTCGTGATTGGATCTCAGTCGTATGTGAATCGTATGCGCTTGAGTAAAATTAGGAGAATCGGGCCCCAGGTTACAACTCGACTCCATCCAAAGGCGCGCATTTTTCTTTTCACACAGACCGGAGCCGATCAGCTGCGCGAGCGTTAAAGAGCATGCAATCGGATCCAAACGTCAATAAAAATTACGCGATCGGAGCCGGTCGGCTCCTCTTATTATTTCACACCGAGCGCCTTCGAGCATTCTTCGGACCCTAAAGTTACATCTGTACTTGTCTCACTTTGACTCAAACCAACACACTCACACTTGAGATTGAGAGGCTGGTGCTTTACCCACTAATCTACTACGAAATTGTTTTATCACTTGACAACAATATAATTTTGCACCTGCTAATAGATAACGGATAAGAGTTATCAAATAATTAGTCTTAACATGGAGTTTTGTTCATTAACACATTCACTGCGTTACGGCAAGTATTTGGCCGTATTTGACTCTCAGCCAGTGCGGTAGCTCGTTGTCCTTGTTTTGCGTACTGTGCGGGGGCGATTTATCTAAGTTCCCTTGCGCGTAGGAATGAGATAGTGATATTTTCAATATTGTTGCTTTTAATATAATAATATTGTACACTAACAATATACGGCAAAATAGTTGCCGTAACGCACAGTAAAATAATTATTTTCATTCAGTGCGGTACGGCGAATATCTTGCCGTACCCCCCCAACCCCGCACCACACTGCATGCGTCCGCGCGGCGGTTCAGTGTGCGCTAGTGCTGGCCGTAAGCAAGACGTAACAATATTTTTTGTGAAAAATATTACGCGGTTCTGCTACAATGAGACGTTCACATAAAAAACTGGATTAGAGTAGAGAGAGAGAGGGGAAATCATCATCTTGATGCCAAAGATGTCAAGTGTGAAAATAATTCAGTGGAATAACTACCTACTTACTAAGTTTCATACACGTCCTTTAATAGTTTTTAGTTTTTTTTAAATTTGTCTGTTGGCGTAGTGGTTGTGGGTTAGATTCCCACACAAATCAAACATTCTTTGTCTAGTTGTCTTGGTCTGGGTGTATTTTCTAACTATACTATGCATTATATGTATTTGGGACTAGGTGGCGCTATAGTGTGATTGTGGTAGAACATAAATACATATTTATACATATTATATAATTAGGTTACATAATTATGTTGATTTATATAATAATATAACACTGATAAATATGAATATTTTATCTACAATAAAAAATATTTTTAAACCATCGACTATCATTCCAGAAGTAAACCCCATCCCTAGCATTTTTTCACTTCTACGCTGTACGGCATATATATTGCCGCGAATGAAAGATTTTGAAAAATCTCTGTATCTTTCAAAGTATAACAGAGAACCCGGGGCGACTGCAGCTAGGTGTATACAAGGATATAGTCTATCGATTTGTTGATAAAAACCATTGATATAGGTGGTTTCCACGTCTGTATAGGCTTTGAAAGTCAGGTTCTGGTACGGCAAAATAGAAGCCGTAACGCATATCAGGAAATATAGATACGGGCAGCATTTGTCTCGTATCGCACTAGTAGAAAGTTTAGATTTAACGCTGCCGCAGTGAATGTGTTAATGTTCATTAATTAAGTACGTCTATGATACAGGAAATCTGTTTTATTGTTTGTTGGCACCTAAGAACTTTGAAAATTTTGATAACTTTTTCCATTAAATAGGCAATGTTATAAAAGCAGAATGGTACGTTGGTTCGGACGCGCTATTTTCGCAGGAAATTAAAACTCTTTCAGTGTTAGTTAGCTCATCAATATCATCATGAGCTGTTTAACCACCCAAAACACTGGCAGAAATTATTGTTATATAATAACGCCCAATTTGAACCTTTTCTTCACAATATTTCAAAAGTAAGTTGCAAAAATGTTGTGTTACGAAAGACATGGCATTGAACGACACAGGATCTTTCAGAGCTAAAACGTTGAGAGATCTATGTTGGTGTCAGCTTCCAGTCTAACCGGATGTAGCTGAGTACCAGTGTGCCTGACTGATACCCCTAGGTAAGACTATTGCAAGTTCTGGCTTCAGATTACCCGTAACGACTACCAAAGATGTTCAATGACAGCCGGGACTCAATTTAACGTGCCTTCCGAAACACGGAGGAACTCGTCACGTCCGTACCGAGCCAAGCATAGTTAAGAAATGTCGAAGGAAATAGTTAGTTCAACATATCACTGATTTATAAGCTATCTGAGATAAAATTCGCAGTAAGAATAGATTATTATGATAATAGTTAATTGTTTAAATCAGTTCGATCAACTCAGCCAGCATGGAGAGACTGATATTCTTGTTATTTGGCTTGGCTGTTGTATCAGGTAATTAATTTATTTATTTTACTAGCTTCTGCCCGGTTTCACCCGCGTCCCGTGGGTATTACTGCCCGTAACGGGATAAAATATTGCCTACTATACTTATCGGCACGGATATCGAGCCATGACCTTCACCTGCGCAGAAGCGATTTATTGGTTTATTGCCTTATGTGTACAGTGCGCAAAGCGATCCCCACTCTTCTGCCGAGAGCTCAATATCCGTGCCGGTAAATATAACTTCCGTCCGCGTCAAGTTCGGTAATATCGCGTTTCCAAAAGAACTCTTCAAAAGTCCGGGATAAAAACTAGGTATCCTAAGCTATGTTCGTTTTCAAGGTCAACTCTATTTCTGTACTAAATTTTATTAGAATCAGTTCAGTGGTTTAGACGTGAAAGCGTAACAGACAGACAGAGTTACTTTCGCATTTATAATATTAGTAGGGATGTTACTCGGGAACAGTGTAGCTTTACAAAAGTGAATACTTAAGTGAGAATTTTTCAATTCGGTTCAGGGGCTTCGGTGCCCTATAACCTGTAACAGCAGTTAAAAAACTCCTTTAAGTTCCGGTTTCACTGGTTACTGATAAAGTGTCAGTTAGTTATCTGATAGTTACATTACAGACGATAAGCTAAAAAAGTCGTGGTGGCCTAGTGGGTAAAGGACCAACCTCTCAAGTATGAGGGCGCGGGTTCGATCCCAGGTCAGGCAAGTACCAATGCAACTTTTCTAAGTTTGTATGTACTTTCTAAGTATATCTTAGACACCATTGACTGTGTTTCGGATGGCACGTTAAACTGTAGGTCCCGGCTGTCAGTGAACATCCTTGGCAGTCGTTACGGGTAGTCAGAAGCCAGTAAGTCTGACACCAGTCTAACCAAGGGGTATCGGGTTGCCCGGGTTACTGGGTTGAGGAGGTCAGATAGGCAGTCGCTTCTTGTAAAGCACTGGTACTCAGCTGAATCCGGTGAGACTGGAAGCCGACCCCAACATGATTGGGAAAAGGCTCGGAGGATGATGATGACATTACAGACGATAAGCTCGCATGGGACCGCCGGAGCCCCGCAGCGCCGGAGCCGTGATTGAAGCCATGCATGCTGCATGTTGCATGTTTGCTTCCATGCTGCAGGCTACTTACATTTTTTGCCAGATATTGCTATCCGAGACCCGTTGAAGCTAAAGTTATAGTTTATCTGTCAAATAAGTTTCTGATAGGCTATCAGAGACTTTATCAGTAACCGGTGAAAGCCATTAATCCCTAAAACTTTGATGTAGGTACTTTCCTATTATTATCTATAAGGGTTAACCCCATGTAGGTACTTAAATTGGCAATGTACCTAATTATCTAAATATCTAATCATTTCAATGACTTTTGACCAGCTATAAGATTACTAAGTAGGCTTAACAGTTAATAATCTGTGATAGTGATGATTAATTACATTAATTTATGAATTAAAATGTCAATTTTACCTGTTCACGATTTCACGCAATTTCCTGTACATATCCGAATAAAAAAAAGGTTTTCAGTCTTTGTTGTTATAGCGACAACAGAAATACATCATCTGTGAAAATTTCAACTCTCTAACTATCACGGTTCATGAGATACAGCCAGGTGACAGACGGACGGACGGACGGACAGAGGAGCGAAAACAATAGGGTCCCGTTTTACCCTTTGGGTACGGAACCCTTCCAAACTTAGCCCGCGTTTTCTCTCAATTCCAGCCCTTCCTCACGACCCTATCATCAGGAAGCTGGACTCTGGTCTCCGCTTCCAGTACATGCGAGGACCTGACGGAACTCCTCACTTGGTAGACCTGTGGGGGACGGTGGAAGACCTGGCCAAAGCTGCCAGATACAATCCTGATAGGCAGAATGTTTACCATCTGTTTACAAGGTAAGTTTAACTGTCTTGGTGGTCTAATAGACGCGTAGTTTTACTGCTTCATTGGTCTAGTGGTCGCAAGCGCGGCTGCTGTGCTCGAGGTCTCGGATTCGATTCCCGGGTCGGGCCGAAATCGCTTTGTGGGTTTTCTTAAACTTTCACAAAGCAGCTCGTAGTCTGGAAGTTGGTGTTCGATTCACTCGTGCGTCGGAAAGCACGTAAATGTCCTGATCTCTTTCCGGTCGTGTCGGATTGCCGTCTCATTGTGTTATGAGAGTGAAGGAATAGTGAGTGCACCTGTGTCCAAGCAAATGTTCGTGCACTATAATATGTCCTGTGCAGTTGGCTGATCTCCTTACATGAGAACAGCCGCCGTAGCCGATAATCGGCTAGGAGGACATCATTTTGCTACATTATGCTTACAAATAAATTATACTTTCTTTCAAACTTCATAATGAAACTCATGACTGTAAGCCGACCATAACATAGTTGGGAAAAGGCTTGGAAGATGATGATGTTTTCAAATTCCATAACATTAGTGAAAATCAGCGAATTAAAAAGAATCTGACCTAGCATTTTTTTCCGTTTCAGACAAAATCCCACCGTAAGCCAGCCACTCCTGATCGGCAGCGAAGGTCTGCTCGGCATCACCAACTACAGCCCCAACAGGAGAACAGTCGTCCTCGTCCACGGCTGGCTCGACTCTGTCACCTCTGACTTCAACACTGTGCTGGTTCCTGGTAAGATGAAGATCAGTACATAATAGCAAGAGTCGCTAAAAACCGGCCAAGTCATTCCGTACCATTATTAAGAAAATGAGCAAAAAAATCACGTTTGTTGTATGGGAGTCGCCCAAAATATTTATTTGATTTTAGTTTTCAGTATTTTTTGTTATAACGGCAACAGAAGTACATCATCTGTGAACATTTTAACTCAGTAACTATCACGGTTCATGAGGTACACCCTGGTGACAGACGGACGGACGGACAGAGGAGCGAAAACAATAGGGTCCCGTTTACCCTTTGGGTACGGATCCCTAAAAATGTGTACGCAACCACCTAATTTGTAAAAGATCAGTCAAAAACATTACTTTATAACAATAGGTCTACAATACAAATCTTCAAAAGACTGTATCCCGTTCTTCTCCACAGTACTCTCCATTTAACCCATTCTTTTCCGTCGTACGTAACGAAACTCCCAATTATCACCGTACACCACTAAACACCCCAACCTTCTTCACCTTACACCACATCTAACCCAATCTTCACCGTACACTAAACTGCCCAATCTTGTCCAGCGTGCACTACTAACTAGCCCAACCTTCTCCACCGTACACTACATCTAACTAACCCAATCCTCTCCACCTTACACCACATCTAACCCAATCTTCTCCACCGTACACTAAACAGCCCAACCTTCTCCAGCGTGCACTACTAACTAGCCCAATCTTCTCCAGCGTTCCTGTCAGCTGAGGATGTGAACGTGATCGTGGTGGACTGGAGCGCGGGCGCAGGCACCATCAACTACTTCACTGCTCTCGCTAATACTGTGCCTTCAGGTGGGTCAAAGTTAAATATGTTTATTGAAAGAAATAATAATATAAATATTTATTCATCATCCTTATCACTAACATTCATCATCATCCTCCTGCCCTTATCCCAATTTCATTAGTGGTCGGCGCAGCATGTTTTCTTCTTCCATACTCTTCTATCTGCCGTCATCTCACAAGTAACATTCTTTCTTACCATATCTACTTTCACACAATCCATCCATCGTTTTTTTGGTCTTCCTCTTCCACTATATCCGTCCACGTTCATACTCATCACCTTCCTCACAACATGATTCTCATTCCTCCGCATCACATGCCCATACCACGACAGCCGGTTTCCACGCAGTTTTTCTGATACCGGCGCCACTTTCAAACTTCCTCTTATATACTCATTCCTCACTCACATCACATCCTTATCACTAACATTATCAATGTTAATAACCTAATGCATTAGTTAGGCACTTAATTAATTAAAACTTACTTCTTATATTCTTCAATTTAAAAAAAATATATATCATGGTTAAAATAACATAGGTTAAAATAATAGGACCGTTAATCATCACAACAATAAGTAAGTACAAGTATATTTTAAAGTTATAAATGAACACTCTACATCACTCAGGTTTTCCTGGCTTCACATTGGTTGATTGGCCAAAGAATCTGGTGGTTTATGGTTTAATCATATCATACCAAACCCTCCACCCTCTCCCCCCCGAAAGCTATGTACATTGTCATGCTAAACACTATTTAAAAACATTACATACTACGTTTTCACTTGATCAATGATATTATTATTAAAAAAAAAATTTACGCAGCAAGCCAGTTTTAGAAAACGATGATTTCTTATAACGTAGTAGCTTCTGCCAGCGGTTTCACTCGCATCCCGTAGGAACTACTTCCCGTACCGGGATAAAAAGTAGCCTATAGCCTTTCTCGATAAATGGGCTATCTAACACTGAAAGAAATTTTCAAAGCGGACCAGTAGTTCCTGAGATTAGCGCGTTCAAACAAACAAACAAACTCTTCAGCTCTATAATATTAGTATAGATATAATATACCATATCTTCTTCTAATCGCATACCTCTATTTTCAGGTGAAAGTGTAGCCCGTTTCATCACATGGCTCAACAGTGCGACTGGCGCAGTTCCCGCGATGTACCACTTGGTAGGACACAGCCTTGGAGGACACCAGGTCGGAATCATCGGCAGAAACGTTGGTGGACAGATTGCTTATATCACTGGTAAGATTTTGAAAGATCTTCGGCTTGTGCACAAAACTTCTAACAAGCTCGTGTCCAAGTACCAGCAGCACGGGTTGATCATTAGGTTAAGCAACGCTTGGCCTTGTAGGTACATGGATGGGTCATCATGTTTACAATGAGTTCCTTCCTGCTTCCCCTTGCTGGGGTGGATGGAGAATATGGGGATTGCAGCTGAGTATGTGTTTTATGTGAAGCGACTGCCTATCTTACCTTCATCCTTTTATCCGTTCAATCCGTTACCCACTGACATGACTTTTTGTCAGAATGGCTTGTAAAGATTGTCTAAGATGGTAAAATGACAGCCAGGATCGTGCAATCATATCTACGGTCACTCATAGACAGACTCCAAGATCCAAGGGCCCAACGTGGTAAACGTTCCTTAACCTAATGAACGATTGAAGAAGCACCATAAAACATTAGGTACTTGTGTTGTCGGTGAACTTATTCCCATAAATGAAATGTCAGTTTTTCTTAAAACAACTGTTTACTTTGACAATTGATTTATGTAAACAGACGGTTATGTTGTCGATTTTATTTAGGCTACGAGCCAAAACCGCTCTCACTAAATTGCTTCTCGAACTTTCCAGGTTTAGACCCGGCCTTTCCCGGCTGGAACACGAACAACGACAAATTCCGTCCCTCCGATGGAGTCTACACTGAGGTCATACATACCAACGTTGGTCTGTTAGGCTATATGGCCACGCTGGCTGATGCGGACTTCTATCCTAATGGGGGGCTGAACATGCCTGGGTGTTCCACGCAAGAGTGTGATCATTTGAGGTAGGTAGGATAAAGAAGTGTGTTTGTGGTTGGAGAACGAGGGAACTATTGCCCTTACATAGATAAGGAGCCATGAACAAAAAAACTAGCAACTAACTAACGGACTAGCAAGCGCAGCGTAGGACGTCCACCAACAAGGTGGACAGACGACCTTATAAAGGTCGCCGGAAGACGCTGGATGCAGGTCGCCTCCAACAGGTATCTGTGGAGATCTAAGGGGGAGGCCTATGTCCAGCAGTGGACGTCCTATGGCTGAGATGATGATGATGAAACGAAAAAATAACATAAATGCTATGTTACTGACAAGTTTCATCAAAATGCATCTAGTAGTTTTTGCGTGAAGAGGGACAGAAATCGATATATCCATTCCGACGTACAAACTTTTGAGCGTATGGTTTGATATGAACTCCCGTGTTACGTACTAATAGAAATAAATAACTAGTTAAGAACCTAGAAAACACGCTTTTATTCACGCTAGTTCAAGTACAAACACAGCTGTGATACGATGTTCCATCATGAAGTTCCAGTTCATATCTTCCAGCTCCATCATCAGATTAGTTCGACAGTACCATATTTATTGTATTGTCATCAGAACTACATAAGCTGCAAATCATTGAAAGATGGTAACATTATTTACCATAGATTCCATTACATAGTTCTATATACTTTGATCTATTAAAAGCCTGTTTATAAACAAATCAACCATTTGAGAACTGAACTAGACTTCTGTCGAAACTCAGTCTGATTGGGTACTTTACTGAGACCCCTTTCATCTTCCAGATCATTCTACTATATGGGGGAGTCCCTGAGAACTGGCGGTTTCACCGGACAGCGTTGCTTGTCCTACCTGACAGCTATGACAGGCAACTGTCATTTGTGGGGTACGCTGCGCATGGGAGGACTGGTGCCGAAGACTGGGTGAGTTATATCATCAGTTCATCATCGTTTACTTCATTATCAGCCTTTTATTGTCCCACTTACACTGCCTCGTAGGTCTAGTGGTCGCAACCGCGGCGGCTGTGCTCGAGGTCTCGAGTTTCGATTCCCGGGTCAGACCGAAATGGCTTTGTGGGTTTTCTAAGACTTTCACAAAGCAGCCCGTAGTCTGGAAGTTGGTGATTGATTCAGCCGTGCATCGGAGAGCACGTAAATGTCTGTCCTGTGCCTGATCTCTTTCTGGTCTTGTCGGATTGTCGTCACATCGGGCTGGGCGGCTGGGAGTGAAGGAATAGAGAGTGCATATGTCCTGCGCAGCTGGCTGATCTCCTGATATGAAAACAGCCGCCGTGGCCGAAATCAGCCGTGGACGCCATTATCGTCCCACTGTTTGATACAGGCCTCAGGCATAATAGTATCCCCTGGTGTACTCGTTAACAGTAACACATTACTAACATGTCCGCGAAACTGCAACCGCCGCGCGAACACATGCTAGCTGTGGCTGTGGACTCGCGTCATAGCGTAGTTACACATTAACTGTGGACTAAATATATCAAATACACATTTATATAGTTTTGTTACAATCTCGTCATTAGATTATATTTATATTATGATTATATTTATATTATGATAATTGTGGTTCAATACCGCAGGACATGTTAGTAATGTTCGCGCGCAACTGTTTGCTAGAGCGAGTACACCACGAGATACATGCGGTGTGACACACAGTGCCGCACCAAGGGGGAATCTCGCCTTATACATTTATAGAACTATTTATACAAGAAATATATTTTAATTATTGTTTTTTACAGACAATCCGGTATTTATTACTTGGAAACCAACGCTTCCCCACCATTCTCCAGGGGTTAAGAAAACGAAGAAATACCTACTCATTGAAGAACTCACAGAAGAACATTGTCATAACTTATATGACAAATAAAAAATTGTTTTGTTATCATTTGTATTATTTATAAAAAAGGAAGGGCATAATTGTAACAGTCTTTTGGTTATAGTCATCGGCACGAATTTTGAGCTCTGACCTTCACCTGCGCAGAAGTAATTTATTGGGTCCCTTTTGTGGTATGAAGTGAGGCGCGGGGGCGGGCTAAAGCGGTGATTGGCCCGTAGCGCATCGCGTCATAGCCGTCACTCGGGATTGGTTCCTTGCTAATAAATCACTTCTGTGCAGATGTAGGTCAGAGCTCAAGATTCGTGCCGGTAACTATACACTTAAGACGCACTGCAAACTTTTAGTTAGCCTATAGTTTGATAGGGCTCATAGCACAGCTCATAGGCTCATAGGTACCTACATCAGAATGGAGATGAATGGTAGTGCGCATAGGAGACCGACCGGTAGCAGACCGACAATCTACTCATACGTTGATTCGATTTACTTTCATAATAAACTGTCAACACCAACCATTGGTCTGACACCAGTCTAACCAAGGGGTATCGGGTTGCCCGGGTAACTGGGTTGAGGAGGTCAGATAGGCAGTCGCTTCTTGTAAAGCACTGGTACTCAGCTGAATCCGGTTAGACTGGAAGCCGACCCCAACATAGTTGGGAAAAAGGCTCGGAGGATGATGACCAACCATAAGTATTTTGCCGACAATTTAATTTGTAGTGTACGCTATCCACCATAATTATTAGCGAATAATTTTAGTGGAATCTCACTTTGAGGCTCTTGAGTCAAGTCTGACTGTCGTATCGGGTAGTCAGATGTAAGAAAGCTTGACAAGCCGTCTTGTCTACTTTGAGTTGAGGAGATCAGTAGAACACTCCATGTGCCGTACTGGTACTCAACGACACTGCTGTGGTTAGACTGAAAGCTGACCCTAACATAGTTGGAATAAGGGCAGATTATAAAGAAAATAAAAAATAAGGTTTCAGTATGTATTTCTTTTATTGGTAAATTCACTTAATTGTGTACAAAAATGATATAAATATATTACATTAAAGTAATACAAGTATACATTACAATCTAAAACAGTAGCTAGGTACAATTTATTTTGAAATATGGCCGGTGATCAAAAACTTGTGTCATTATAACACAAATGATCTTAAAAAACTATGTTTGCTTGACGAGTTTCATCGATGGTTAACTCCAATTTAAACTGAAAAAGAAAAGAAAAATAATAATGTTATTACTTGAAACAGCAAGGCTAAAGTAACAGCAAAACTAATAGATAAAATCGTGAAAATACGAATTTGACCGTTACTTTTACTATGACATTACTTTGACTTTTACTTTTGATGAAGAAACTGGCTGTAAGTCCGTCAAGCGAATTTGATGTGTAATACTCTACATATTATGATGAATTTTGTTATTAATGATAGTTACCTGCGCCTGCACCAGCTCCTGCGCCGGCTTGTCCGGCTACTTGAGCTCCGATAGCTGAAGAAAAACAAACTTATTTAGTATCTGCCTAGCCTTTGACGGTAATGGGCCGATATGATGATGTCAGTGGGATGGATCATGTGTCTCAGGTAGAGGCCTGAACCCTGATTACGTACTGTGTTTAAGTTACAAGTTTTAAGTGTCTATGGAAGAAGGTTAGGAAGTAAAATATGTTCATTATATACTTATACAGGAAAAAAGTATATTTTGATTGCTTGATTGTACCCTAAAGGCTCCGAAACTGCGGAACCGATTTAAAAAAATTCTCTCACTGTTAGGAAGCTACACTATCCCCTGGTAGCATAGACATTTTGTCCGGGTGTGCTCAGAAGTTCTCAAGGGAAGCGGTTGAAACTGTGGGGGTACAGAAGGCTTCATACTAGAAGAAAAACTTACATGCAGCTCCACCAATGCTAGCTCCTCCGGCGAGACCGGCACCTGTGAAAACAGATAGACATTATTCAAAATTCTTCCTCGTGCTAAACTAGTGGGTAAAGATCCAACCTCTCAAGTATGAGTGTGTTCGATTCCAGGTCAGGCCAGTACCAATGCAACTTTTCCAAGTTTCTATGTACTTTCTAAGCATATCTCGGACACCAGACTGTGTTTCGGTTAGCACGTTGGACACGTTGGTCCCGGCTGTCATTGAACATTCTTGGTAGTCAGAAGCCAGGAAGTCTGACAACCAGTCTTAAGGGTCTATTGGGTTGTCCGGGTAACTGGGTTAAGGGCGTCAGATAGGGCAGTCGCTCCTTGTAAAGCACTGGTACTCAGCTGCATGCTGTTAGACTGGATGCCGACCCCAACATAGTTGTGAAAAGGCTCGGGAGAAGAAGAAGGTTTAACTTATTTACCTGCTGCACCACCGAGAGCTCCTGCTGCACCAAGTCCTGCACCTGCAGAAAGACCTGCAGCGAGTCCAGCACCGACAGCTGCAAACATACAACATCGTTAGAAGGATCTTACGTGTGGTCAGAAGCCAGTAAGTCTGACACCAATACTTTTGGGATGCCAGGATAACTGTTTCACAAGGGTCTCGCTCCTTGTAAAACACTGGTACTCAGCCGCACCCAGTTAGACTGGAAGCCAACCCCAACGTGGTTGGGAAAAGGCTCGGGAGATGACGATGTTAGTAAGAACTCGTGACTAAGTAGCAGCCACACGGGTCGATCGATCATACGGTTAAGCAACGCTTGGCGCGGTCACCATCTTGTCATGACGAGTTCCTCCGTATTTCGGAAGGTACGTTAAATTGGTGGGTCCCGGCTATCATTTGAACGTCTTTGGCAGTCGGTACGGGTAGTCAGAGTTATAGCTAGGAAGTCTGACAACCAGTCTTAGTAAGGAGTATCGGGTTGTCCATGTAACCCGTCATAATTGGGATTGATGATGTTTGAATTCATTAAAATATTTAGTAAAACCGTGGGAGGTAATTTACTTTGTTATTTGCGGAGTAGTAGTTCCCATAGTACAGTTGGAGAAGTAGTTCCCTCAGGACAGAATGAGAAGTAATTCCCTTAGAACAATATGGAGAGAAGTTCTTTAAGGACAGTCATCATCATCATCTCAGCCATAGGATGTCCACTGCTGAACATAGGCCTCCCCCTTAGATCTCCACAGATACCTGTTGGAGGCGACCTGCATCCAGCGTCTTCCGGCGACAGTACGGCTAAGGACAGTATGAGAAGTAATTCCCTTAGGACGGTACAAAGAATACTTCCCTATGATGAAACCGTAAGAAAACAACTGTCTGAGCTCACCTCCTGAAGCGGCACCTCCGGCCCCAGCGCCAATACCACCAGCTACATCAGCAGCTCCGGACGCAGCACCAGCGGCGCCGGCACCTGCGCTGGCTGCGCCACCAGCAGCACCAGTAACTCCACCAGCAGCACCACCAGCAGCACCAGCAGCACCAGTAACTCCACCAGCGGCACTACCAGCAGCACCGGCTGCACCAGTAACTCCACCAGCAGCACC
This sequence comes from Helicoverpa zea, assembly GCF_022581195.2. Classification (NCBI taxonomy): domain Eukaryota; kingdom Metazoa; phylum Arthropoda; class Insecta; order Lepidoptera; family Noctuidae; genus Helicoverpa; species Helicoverpa zea. The sequence goes on along the minus strand of NC_061481.1, from coordinate 4,654,163 downwards.
ACCAGCAGCGTCGGCTGCACCAGCTACACTTCCGGCTGCGTCACCAGCACCTCCGGCTGATCCTGCTCCTGCGGTTGATCCGGCTCCTGAGGCTGATCCGTCAGCGGATCCTGATCCTGAGGCTGATCCCGAACCTGATGCTGAGGCTGATCCGTCAGCGGAACCTGATGCTCCAGCTGATGCGTCAGCTGATCCTGAGGCTCCGGCTGATCCTGAGGCTGATCCCGATCCTGATGCTGATCCTGATGCTGATCCGTCAGCAGATCCTGATGCTCCGGCTGAGCCGTCGGCTGATCCTGCTGATCCTGCTCCGGCTGATCCTGCTCCTGCACCTGCACCAGCTACTCCACCAGCTGCATCACCGGTTGCACCGGCTGCGCCAGCTACAGAAGAAAAATTTACTAAATTAAGAAGGGATGTTTATACAAATCCACCGTTAGCTGATGAACGTTAAGAAATTAGGAACGGTTAAAAAGCCATCCAAATAGTCATGCCTCATTTACATTCAGCCCCTATCGCTGCTCCTGGCGCTGCCGGCAATAATTCCTTAAATACTGCTGTGGCAGGATCGAGGGACATGTGTGTTTACATACTGCCCTTCCTCTCACTTCGCTTTCAAGTTCCGGCAATGGAAGACGTTGAAATTTTTGCAGTGACCGCGCAGTGTCTTTTAGCTATACATACTATGTGCGTCAGTGAAAAATAAATCAAATGAAAAAAAAAATAAAAGACGTCGTAGAAAATGGTGGATGATATCTATTCATCGTAAAAGAACTTTGTAAGTACCTTCCAACCTGCTTAAGATAATATTTTATTGAGCTTGAGCAGAATGTAAACAGCGCGAGCGGTAGCCCTGCCGGTCCTTTGAAGTCCGCACTAAAAACAGCTCTTTTGGGGAGCGCTGGGCAGCGCGAGTGGCAGTAAGCGGTGGCATGAGAAATATACGTTTACATACTCGTCCTGCCCATTTCCCCGCCCACTTCCCTGCTCACTACAGCTGAATGTAAATGAGGCATCAGAAAGTAGGGTCCTGGGAAGGACGGATAGGAAGCTTATAGAGGTAGAAAACCACCAACTACCGTTAGCAGATAAAGGTTTGGTTAACTTACCAACATCACCAGCAGCACCGGCACCAGCTGCGCCATTGGCTGCACCAGCTACTCCACCGGCTGCATCACCAGCAGCACCAGCAGCCCCAGCTACACCACCAGCAGCACCAGCAGCCCCAGCTATTCCGGCCCCAGCACCAGCGGCTCCACCAGCAGCCCCAGTTACACCACCAGCTGCACCGGCACCTGCGCCGGCGGCTCCACCAGCAGCCCCAGCTACTCCGGCACCAGCTCCGGCTGCACCACCAGCTGCCCCAGCTACACCACCAGCAGCACCAGCGGCTCCACCAGCAGCCCCAGTTACACCACCAGCAGCCCCAGCGGCTCCACCAGCAGCCCCAGCGATACCGGCACCAGCACCAGCTGCTCCACCAGCTGCACCAGCTACTCCGGCACCAGCTCCGGCTGCCCCACCAGCAGCCCCAGCTACTCCGGCCCCAGCACCAGCGGCTCCGCCAATGGCTCCTGAGAACAATGTTTCTTTTGTAAAACCTTCAAAAATTCTCACAAACTTCCCTAGAGTCTAGAGACAACGACGTAGTCAATATGATCCTCCTATGGTCCTCCTATGGTGGAAAAAGTAAAAGTAAAGACATAAAGTAAAAATTATTTTATGACATTACTTTAGCTTTAACTTTTGATGAAGAAACTGGTTGCTAGCCGATGATCGGCTAAGGCAGCAGTTCTCGTATAAGGAGATCAGTCTACTGCGCAGGACATATAACAGTGCACGCACATTTGCTTGGACACAGGTGCACTCACTATTCCTTCACTCTGCGTGCGATGGGACGACAATCCGACACCACCGGAGACAGATCACAAGCAGGACCGACATTTACGTGCGTTGTTTGATTACGTACCTCCGACTCCTGCGCCGCCACCGATGCCTGCAGCTAAACCAGCGGCTCCTCCCGCCTTACCACCTAAAGAGAAAATAAATTGATAGTTATAACCAATAGAAAAACACGCTTTTATAAGTGCACACAAATCTTGGTTAAAGATCTTTACAAGACCAAACACAGCTATGATACGATGTTCCATCATGAAGTTCCAGTTCATATCTTCCGGCTCCATCATCAGATCAGTTCGACAGTACCATTACCATTGTCATCAGAACTACATAGGTACAGTTTATATACAGGGTCCTTACATTTGGAGCACTTTCTTTTCCGGTTTTTTTTTTTTAAGTTTTCTATATTCTTGGCAGGTTCGGCTGACATTAAAAATAATAATTACCTAATCCACCGGCGCCACCGACTGCTCCACTGATGGAACCTGAAAAATAAAAGATTTAAGTATGACTGATAAAGTCTCAGATAGTCTGTCAAGAACTTCTCTGACAGATTAACTATAACTAGTTATCACACCGTGGTGATTAACGCTCATTCTTTCTCTGTATAAGAGGCCTAAGCCCTGCAGTGGGTCAGAATTCTGGAATCTAATCCGTAGTCTGTTTTTTGTCGGTGTTACACCCCCGTGCCTGGGAGGGCAAGTGTCGCCGGCGTCCCCGAATGCTACTCAGTAGCATTCGTTGTTACAATTCCACGTCAGAGGCCGTCAGGCGCATTTGAGAAAACTCTGACACCAGGGCTTGTTAGGTGATTAAACCTGCAGCTCACTCGCTAAGAAGAAGAAGTAGTGGGACAGTAAAAAGGCTGATGATGATAGAAGCTTACCACCGAGTCCAGCAGCTGCACCAAGACCCAACCCCCCCAAAGTGGGGAGTGAGAGGGCACTGCCGACCTGCAAAATAAAAAAATAATCATCATAGATATAAAATAGTCAAAGTCAAAGTCAAATCATTTATTTCACTTAGTCCTTCACAAGCACTTATGAACGTCAAAATTATAACTAAGTTTGATTCTAGTTGCCCACTACAAATACATACCGTTACTTGATAAATGGGCACACAATGAAATAAATTTTCAAATAGGACTTAGGAAGGACTTAAAATAGCCTACAATACGTTGTTCGGGAAGAGTGTAGCTTTCGACCAGTGGAGGAATTTTTCCAATCGATTCCGTTGTTTCTGAGCCTTTTCTCCTTTTTATTATATCAGTATAGAAAATAAGATATAGATATACCAGTGTTGCCAAGGGGTACTGGGTTGCTCAGTAGGATTCCGAAGGTCAGACAGCCGTACCATATGGCACACTGATACTCAGCTGCATGCGATTAGACTGGAAACCGACCCCAACATAGTCGGGAAAAGGCTCGGCAGATGATGTTGAAGTATCATCTATCATCTCCCGAGCTAGATAGCCTTTTCCCAACTATGTTGGGGTCGGCTTCCAGTCTAACCAGATGCAGCTGAGTACCAGTGTGCCACAAGGAGAATAGATACAAAGTTAACTTACCAAGACTCCGAGTAAAATGAAAGTCTTCATGTTTCTAGTGGTATTGTCGGTGTGGTGTTGCAGAAATCACTGAATTTTCCACAAAATCCTACTCAATATATATCGTTGTACACATATGCGTAATTATCAAAATTTGTTCAGTAACAATGTATTGTTATAACATGCCGAAACCGTCTTTTGTTTGTTGAATCCGTATTAACAAAATTTTTATTATTATAGTCAGAAATAATGTTGTCTGTTTGTCATTATTTTCGAAGCATTTTCCAACTATGAACATTTGAACATCTTTGGCAGTCGTTACGGGTAGTCAGAAGCCAGTGATTCTAACAACCAGCCTTAGAAAGGGGTGTTGGTTTGTCCGGGTAACTGGGTTGAGGAGGTCAGATAGGCAATCGCTCCTTGTGGCACACTGGTACTCAGCTGCATCCGGATAGACTGGAAGCCGACCTCAACATAGTTAGTTGGGAAAAGGCTCAGCAAATGACTAAGCAATATATAGCCTATGTTACTCGGGAATAGTGTAACTTTTCAACAGTCAAAGAAGTTTGAAATAGGTCCTGTAGTTTCGCCACCTCTACGGCACAAACAGACAACCAAAAAATGTTTCCTCTTTAATATATTAGTACAGAAAAAGTATAGATATGAAATCTAGCACGTTCCATCATCATCATCATCAGCCTATCGCAGTCCACTGCTGGACATAGGCCTCTCCAAGTGCACGCCACTGAGATCGATTTTCGGCTTCTCGCATCCAGCTCCTGCCAGCCGTCTTGCGCAAGTCATCACTCCACCGTGCCTGAGGACGTCCTACACTACGTTTGCCGAGGCGTGGTCTTCACTCTAGAACTCGTTTACCCCAACGGTTATCGGTTCTTCGGCTAATATGGCCAGCCCACTGCCACTTCAGCTTGCTGATTCGGTGGGCTATGTCGATGACCGTTTGCTCGCGATTAATCTATCAAATCTTTCTAATTTATAAAAGTTATAGAAATCACGGACGTAAATAAAATTATAAACGAATCCAAGTGTTTTCCATATGTCATTATCTTTGTTTGTCATAAAAGAATGTAAGTTTAGGCAGTATTGAAACAGCTGTTTTCTTGTACTTACAGAAATACGGCTAATATACATAGTTGCCTTGTTGAAATTATTTAACTTAAACTACTACGTATGATTTATTTCGGGGCTGCGGGATTGTTGGCGCGAGTTACCGCGGCGCTGGTACATAAAGGGCTTAAGAAGGAACATGGTGAGGTTCAGTCAGTAAGCTTGACACTCCCTCACTCTGCACCCACAGCGGGTGTCATTTGATGATTTCCCACAAAAAATAAGATTTTCTTAATATCTATAACTAGGTATACTAATATTACAAAGAGGAGACATTTATTTGGCTTTTTGTAGGTAGGACCCTAAAGAGTCCGAAAATACACTGAATCGATTTGAAAAATTCTATAACTGTTGGATAGCTACTAATACGTAGTAAAAACTTGTGTTAAATATAGGTGCTACAGGGAACTTCTTCCCACACCTGGACAAAAAATTGCTTATAAATGTCCTTTCTCAGGCCCTGGCTAAACTATCTGTATGCCTTCCAAATATCATTGAAATCAGTTATTTTAAGTAGTTTATTTATATATCAAACAATGCTTAAGGTTCTTATATCCTACATACAGACATTGTGTTGCTGGGGAGTTTGTTGCGCCACTTCTCCTATGTGTTTCCCACAAAAACACATAGGAAGTGGTGAAGGGTGGGCGTTTTGGGGGCTGTCTATTGTAAATTCCTGACATTCAAAAAGTGCTGTCTGGCAGCCAAGTTTGAATAAATGACTTTTGATTATGATTTTTGGATGTTAAGTAATTTTGCCGGGAAGACGACAGACAGACAGACTTACGCATTTATTATATTATATTAGTAAGTAGTAATATATATTTAGGTATAGACAATAACTTACGGTATTGCAAATTGTATTAAAATCTGTTTTAATTATTTTATTCATATGTTAATTTTCAACGAATATTATGGTATTTACATTAATTTAATTTGCTTTATCAGTTCATATATTTGTTTAATTAATTGCGTCATAATATCACGAGCTACTTAAGTGATATTACATCATCTGCCTAGCCTTTTCCCAACTATGTTGGGGTCGGCTTCCAGTCTAACCGCATGCAGCTGAGTACCAGTGTGGCACATGGAGCGACTGCCTGTCTGTCTGGCTTGTGAGACTTCCCGTAACGACTGCCGAAGATGTTCAAAGGACAGCCGGGACCCACAGGTTAACGTGCCTTTTGAAACACGAAACTTGGTTTAACCATTTGCGGAAAATAATCTTGATATTACGTAATCTTTTGTGTCTTATATTGATACAGTTGTTCTATTTTAAAAACTGTAAACCTTTTGGGTACCTAACTATATTAGTCACAGTTATTAATAGATAGAAACTTGTAGAGCACGTACCTAACTATTATTTTTTCGATGCGATATAAAGTCATAATCAGACTTTTTGTCTTGGTCATCATCCTCCGAGCCTTTTTCCCAATCATGTTGGGGTCGGCTTCCAGTCTAACCGGATTCAGCTGAGTACCAGTGCTTTACAAGAAGCGACTGCCTATCTGACCTCCTCAACCCAGTTACCCGGGCAACCCGATACCCCTTGGTTAGACTGGTGTCAGACTTACTGGCTTCTGACTACCCGTAACGACTACCAAGGATGTTCAATGACAGCCGGGACCTACAGTTTAACGTGCCATCCGAAACACAGCCAATGGTGTCTAAGATATACTTAGAAAGTACATACAGACTTAGAAAAGTTGCATTGGTAGGTACTTGCCTGACCTGGGATCGAACCCGCGCCCTCATACTTGAGAGATTGGTCCTTTACCCACTAGGCCACCACGACTTTTTGTCTTGGTATGGGCATGTAATGAGTGTCTGCTAAGTATGAATGTATATGGATGGAGAGGAAGAGGAAGACCTAAGAAAAGATGGATGGATTGCCTGAAAGATGACATGAATAGGAAGGGAGTGATAGTCAGTATGACGAGTGACAGGGGAAAATGGAAGAGAATGACATATTGTGAAGACCCCAAATAAAATTGGGAACAGGGGAGGAGGAAGAAGAATCAGCCTCCTAAGAAGGAGGCGGTTCTCAATTTTTATGTAGGTACGTACGTATGTTACCGATTAGACTCCCGAAGACGTCTAAGATCGATTTTCAAAAATATTTTTTGGTTTGGTATACTTCCCAGGGGTCCGATTCTCCTAAGTTAATAATGTCAAAATCGAGTAGAAATCGAATCGCAATATAATCATAGCAGTTTTAACCATATCGGGCATTCTGCTACTAATAAAAGACCAATCGTATTCGATTGACATTTGATTGGTGTGCGATTGGTCTGCTATTTTGGTGATTTTGGTCCATACGGTAGTTTGCTGTATAATCATTTTGCAATCGTAAATCATTTGCAGACAAAATGATTCATTATTGAATGACAGAAAAGGATAAAAACGTGTATTTCAAAGAAAAAATAGCGGAATACCACATACCCTTCAATCGTAATCGAGTCGGGATCGGATCTCAGTCGAATCGAGTCGAACGTGAATCGTATGACGCTTAAGTAAAATTAGGAGAATCGCGGCCCAGGTGGTCCCTTAGTCGTCAGGTCAGGATATGATGATGGAAACCCCTGAGAAATCGAGGGCAACTTTAAAAAATTGCAGGCATATACATTGTGTAAAAAAGGTACCTAGGTATATGTGTGCAAACATTACAAAACAAAATAAAAATAGATGTATCCACTAGGTAACGACTTTTAGGCCGATGTTTCAACGATTTTTTTATTGTTTTTAGTTTAGTATTTTTGTCAAAAGTTTTTATTGTTCCACGTGAAAGAATAAGCAGTAATCATCATGCTTGCTTAAGGCTACTTGGCAATTTCAGACTTAACAGTCCAGGTTTATTCGAAATGTTTTCCTTGACCTTATTAACTCAGTCATTGGTGTCCAGAATATAATTAGCAAGTATGTAGGTACGTCGGTACAACTTAGAAAAGTTACATGGGTAGATACTTGCCTGTCCTGGAATCGAATCCGCATACCATGGCTAGACAAACCTTTAAATATGACACGATAGAATAAGTACCTAAACAAGCAATTTTAAGGTTTCATAAATAGTAAGTAGGTATGTCCACGCGTGTATCGTGTCGCACGTTAATGTCGGTCGTGCTTGTGATCTCTCTCCGGTGGTGTCGGATTGTCGTCCCATCGGGCTATGAGAGTGAAGAAATAGTGAGTGCACCTATGTCGAAGCAATGCTTGCGAACTATAATTTAATATGACCTTCGTAATCGTCATAGTTTTGCCTTAAAACGCAAAATATTCAGAATAATTGAGTAAACATAGTTACAAGATTTTGTAATGGATTTAAATAAAAACCGTTGCTTATGTATTACAAATTAATGTTCATGTTAATCATTAATTTAATAAATGTTGGAACAAATCGCATTATAATTCCATAGTTTAATTACTAAGGTATTACATTACATATATAAAATTTATTATTTTACAGTAAGGTGCCCATTACTAGACGGAGTTGTACTTAATTAGGTAGAAATTTAAACACCTAACCCAATATGGTTCGTTGTCAGATCATGATATTTATTTGTGAGTATTTTTAAGAAACATGGCTAATACCTACTTCTTTTAACGACGTCAAAAATCATCAAATGACCCCTGTGGGTTAGCAGCGGTGAGGGAGTGTCAGACTCTTATGGCCTTACTACAAAAACTTAAACCCCTGTATTACACTTGTCTAAAAAAAATTTGGCTGCAAAATGAACCATATGTCAACGTCATAATTTGACATTTTTTTAGACAAGTCTTAAACTGACTTTAAAAAGTTTTTGTGGTAAGACGGTTACTGATTAAAAACCGTCGTGTTCCGTCGTAGGCCTTTTATGTACCAGGGCCGCGGTCTTTCGAACAATCCCGCAGCCCCGGCAGTGGCTAATAGGTACCTACTTAGGTTTAATTGTCGCAATCACGGCTGCTGTGCACGAGGTTTCGGATTCTATTCCCGGGTCGGGCCGAAATAGCTTTGTGAGTTTTAGCAACTTTTAAAAAGCAGCCCGTAGTTTGGAAGTTGGTGATTGATACACCCGTGCATCGGAGAGCACGTTAATGTCGGTCCTGCGTCTAATCTCTCTCTGCTTGTCTCGGATTATTACGGTGATATCACACTTTAAAGTCCAGATTTCCCCCAAGATTTCTCCTTCACCTTTGATCAGCTAATTTTGTCCAAAAAATACTTAGAAAGTACATAGAAACTTAGAAAAGTTGCAGTAATACCTACGTACTAGAATCGAGCCCACACAGATACTTGAGAGGTTGGTGCTTTACCCGCTAGGCCACCACGACTTACCAAGCCATCATCATCCGAGCCTTTTCCCAACTATGTTGGGGTCGACTTCCAGTCTAACCGGATGGCATAGTTACCCAATACCCTTAGTAAGACTGGTGTCAGACTTCTGACTACCCGTAACGACTGCCAAAGATGTTCTAAATTCTAACCCAATATTATTTATTCCTGAAAGCTATTGCAAAATATAGAGAACAAGAGAGGAAAAATGATGGGACACCTTATACGTCGCGACGATTTTATCAAAAACATCGTGGAAGGGAAGGTCGAAGGAAAGAGAGGAAGGGGTCGTCCAAGATATAGCTACATCAAGCAAATTAAAAAAAAGGTGAAGGTTGTGACGTATAAGGAAGTTCAGGAGTTGGCGCTAGATAGGCGTAAATGGAAGGAGCTGCACCGACAAGAGCTGGGCTCTTAAATTAATGATGATGATGATTATTTATTTCAGTAATTTCCACAACTTTGATCTCTTCTGAAGCTGGTCGAAGAAAGTTTACGAACTACGGTTTCGAGAGGAAGCCTGTTGGCTTAACGTTAAGCAATGTCATCACACTGCTGTATGTAGATGAAGTCCCGAAAAAGAGACCACAGAAACTTCCTAAAGTACACTTAAGGGAGCAACCCACGTATTACGTGCCGATGTTACTAATTATATAAATTATAATAACATTCTTTTTTTTTTGCTACCTTTATTACTAAAAATTACCAATTTGAAAAAATATTTTTGAACCAAACCATTTGAATTTTTTTTTTTACGTATTTTGTTTTTCCTTTGTGCTAATCGATATATATTAACCAGTATAATAACGTATTTAATTTTATGTGACACCAAACCTAACTAAACAAAGGTTGTAAATAAAATAACGAAAAATTACAAATTTCACATCCTTTATTTACAATAACACTTATTATAACAAAAATCAGCGGAAAAAGACTTATAAAGAAAAAATAAAAACAAAAATACTTAATCTAATTATTTTTATTCACAAATCATCTTTTCAATCAACATTATAAGCACACTGCAAACTTTTAGTCGGCCGATAGTTTGTTTGGGCTCATAAATCAGTATGAAGATGAATGGTAGTACGCACATTACGAAGATCAGGTATTTAGCCGGTATCAGACCGACCGACTGATTGGAATCAAGATTTTCTTTAAAAAAAATTGCCAACTATCGGGGCAACTGTCGGCCGACTGTTTAGTTTGCAGTGAGGGTTTTCTTAGGATCCGTTCAGACAGACCGGCTCGGAGAGGAGAGCAAATTCTTAACACGTTGAAAATCGAGTACTTAGTATTTGTAGTAAGGTTTATTTTTGGATGTGCACTGCTTTTGTCATTAAGAATGCTCGGAGGCGCTCGGTGTGAAATAATAAGAGGAGCCCACCGGCTCCGATCGTGTACTTTTTCTCGGTCTTGCAGCCGTTTGGCTCTAATTGCATCTCGCGCAGCCGATCGGAGCCGACTCCGATCTGTGTGAAAAGAAAAATGCGCGCCGATGCTCTCCGAGCTGGTCTATCTGAACGGACCCTTAGAGTAAGTTTAAGCCATTTAATTATAACCAAACCATAACCAGTCTTGCGCCCATTGGTTGAAACGATGATTCGACAACTGAAAATGGTTCGGTTATCGTTATAGTTAAATGGTGCAACTCAGAGTAAGTTTTAACAAAAGTTAGGAAAAACTTTCACACTGGTGGATTTTATCGCTCGATTTTACAGACTCTTTTTCATCATCATCATCATCAGCCTATCGCAGTCCACTGCTGGACATAGGCCTCTCCAAGTGCACGCCACTGAGATCGATTTTACATCGACTCCTTTTACATTCTAATTATCAATTTTTCCGTAAAAAAACGAGCGGAAAATCCGCTAGTGTGAAAACGATGTTAAAAATAACATAGAATGATTAATGTTAGCATTTTTTGTGTGTAGCAACATTTAAGTGAGAGAGTATTTATTAATATGGCAATTATCAGTTTTAAAGATACGAAAAAAGTCGGTGGGCTGAAAAAAACTGCAATTTCGAAGTTGAAAATCAAAATATTAACAAAAAAAAACACTTAAATTAAAACAATACATAATTCAGAAATAATTATTTTTATTTAAATAGCTTTATCAGTCTAACCAAGGGGTATTGGGTTGCCCGGGTAACTGGGTTGAGGTCAGATAGGGCAGTCGCTCCTTGTAAAGCACTGGTACTCAGCTGCATCCGGTTAGACTGGAAGCCGACCCCAACGGAAAAGGCTCGGAAGATCATGGTAGCCAATTTTGGATAGTTAAAGTAATGTTATGAGACGAGTAAAGTTATATAAGAGAGATTCCCCCTTGGTGCGGCACTGTGTGTCACACCGCATGTATCTCGCGGTGTACTCGCTCTAGCAAACAGTAACACATTGCGCGCGAACATGTTAGTAAACATGTCCGCGACACTGCATGAATTTCAGTAAACATAATCATGACTATATAAATGCATTGAATACTTAATTAATATTCCTTCCTTCGGCAGTCGGGTAAAAATTTTATTAGCATTTTTATCACGGCTAATCACGAAAATTGCTCGTCCATTTTGAATGTAGTTTTTCTTACTAACATAATTATTATATGAAAGTCATTTCTTAAAGATAAATCTGACTTCGAAAATCAAAGTTAGTGGTCTGAAAAAAAGAAAATATATACAGAAAGAATCATTTTACAAATCCAAAACGCCCAAATTATGCTTCTTATAAATAAAAAACTCTTCATTTTGCTTATCGACAGTAACTTTTCAGGTATACTAATATTATAAATGCGAAAGTAACTCTGTCTGTCTGTCTGTTACGCACACATCTAAACCACTGAAGTGATTTTAATAAAATTTGGTACAGAGATAGAGTTGACCTTGAGAAAGAACATAGGATAGTTTTTATCCCGGACTTTTGAAGAATTCTCTTGGAAACGCGATATAACCGACCTCTACGCGGGCGAAAGCTAGTTATAAAGAGGATACATTATTTTTTTGTACCCTAAAGGCTCCGAAACTACTGAAACCATTTGAAAAAATCTTTCACTGTTGGGAAGCTACACTCTTCCCGAGTAACATAGGCTATATTTTATCCCGGTACGGGCAGTAGTTCCCACGAGACGCGGGTGAAACCGTAGGAAAAGTGCTAGTCCTGTCTTTGAAATTGTTTATTTTATTCTAGTTTTCAGTATTTGTTGTTATAGCGGCAACAGAAATACATCATCTGTGAAAATTTCAACTGTCTTACTATCACGGTTCATGAGATACAGCCTAGTGACAGACGGACAGCGAAATATTAGAAATAGCCTCCTATTTTTTGAGCCTTAAAAAATACAAATAGACTGAGAACCTCGTGTTCTTTCGAAGTCGGTTAAAACTGTCGGCAAGTAAGACGAATAGTATTTTTTTATAAGAAACAGGATTTTAGACATTTTTAGTTTCAAATTATACCAACATCTGTGGTTGTACTAACCAGTCTAGACTGTACTTTATCGACTGCCTGATAAATATCTATTTTCGGGTCTAGACCCAAACCCGCAGCCTTGAATTCATGTACAGTCAAATTTTCAATCTTAAAATCATTTGCATGGTGCAAAACCATATGTTCTTTTAACGAATCTATTAAAAATTGGAAATTACAAATTTTGCATTCTATATACATTAATGAGTCTATAGATTCGTGGTTTCTAGTATGTTCTAAGCACATATCATGGTTCAGAAAACATACATTGCAGTCAAAACATTTATAGTAAACAATTTTGTCAATATCAGTTTGACAAATATCATTGGTATCACCAGTTTGACAAATATCATCACTGATATTTAACGTATCATCATGATTGTCATTTTTAATCGCTTTGACATTTTCCGATTTTAGCCTTTCCGCCTTTTTAAGACTTTCAATTCTATCTAGAATTTCTTGTTGTTTACTGTTAGCAGTATCTGTTAATATGATAAAATCTTCGCGTTTCAATTTCATACAGTCATGATGAACATATTTGTGACGGGGCAAAGTATATCTTGAAAATTCAAGGTGACATATATCACATTCGTAGTTTTCACTCAATTCTTGTAATCTATGGTTTTTGGCGTGATAATCGAAAGATGCTTCTTTCATATAATGTTGGTTACAGATAACACATTTGTACAAATGGTTGCTATAACCTTGGACGAGAATTCGGGACTTCAACTTTTTTGATATACTTGTCGACTCTTCCTCATTGTCGCTGACATTATCAAAACTGACAGATATTGCGTCTTTGGAAGTCGATGGCGCACCTTTGGAAGTCGATGGCGTATCATTAAGTCGGCGTCTTAGACTTTTTCGTTCAGGCGTTTTATTCTCTGTAAGACTTAATTTCTCTTTTTTTATTAAGGCACTGTTATCCAGTTCTAATTTACGTTTTCTAGGAGACGATCTTTTATCCTCATCTTCATTAAGACCGTTAATACCGGTGACTATATTAGAATCACCAGTTAGTGGGTTCAGGACTTTAATTTGGAATTTTCTGTTCGGTATCTTATGAAGTTTTAAGTGTTTTTGTAGTGAACAATGGGTGAATTTTAGACCACAATGTTTGCAAACCGATGGCGGTTTATATAACCTATGTTGAACATCAAAATAGTGGTAGTTAAACGAATTTCGTCTCAAATAACAAATATCGCAGTCTACACATTTAAAAACGGTAATAGAAGACGCTTCTTTGTCAAAAATAGTAACTTTATTCACGTAAGTAATATCTTTATTACTGCACAAATGTTTCACTACACCTTTTCCCGTAAAATTTAGCTTGCACGACCTACATTGTACAGCATACTGTGGGTCACAGTCTTCGTAATGCTCAGCAATACTATTTCGGGTCAAAAAATGAATTTCACAATTACTACACTTCCAAAAAATGGCTTTATCATATTTTTCGATTTTGAATTTCATTTGCTTACTATGGTGATTTACAAGATGGGTGACCAAGACATCGGTGGGGAACAATAATTCACATTTACTGCACGTTTCTTTGGAAACCGAGAGATTAGGAGAACACCCAATGACGTGTCTTTCAATAGTTTTTTGAGAAGTGAAGTGTAAACCACATTTGCATTGAAAAATTTTGGCTACTAATCTTTTTTCTGGGAGTATTTTGGCTACTAATCTTTTTTCTGGGAGAATTTTTTCTTTACCATTAAAGGTTATGACAGCTAATTTATCTTTTGTTATCTGAGGTTTTTTCTTATGAGCGGCCATATGCATTTGTCTGCCTCTAGCAAAGAAATATTGTCCGCATGTCTGACAGAACCAACGGTCTGACTTTGATATAACACAACTATGTCTTTCCACTGACTTCAGTAAGTTAACACAACAAGAACATTTTAAACATTTGTAAATCTTGTAAATTTTCTTATTATTTGCAGAATTATCGGACGAAACCTTGCTCAATTTGGAAAGAGGTAAATTTTTAACTTTATTTATTACTTTTTTAGGCTTAGTTTTCGATTCAATCATGTTTAAGTGAGCGTTAAAATCTTTATCACACTCGTTATTAAAGGCCACTATAGAAGAATTTTTGATACCCTCGTCGTGAACATCGTGGGACAAGAATTGCTTGAAATTTTTGAAAATTTCTCCGCATGTGGTACAAACGTAATTGAGTGATTTGGAACATTCTGTTCGTATGTGTTCGCTGATCTCGGGACCGTTGACAAAGCTGTTGCAATTCATACAGAAATATTTGTAGTCGTCCGTTGAGGCGTTCACTTCAATGTGCATTTTTATACTGCGCGTGTATCTGGAAAAGATTAAAAAAATAAAGTTTAATATTATACAAGTCGTTGATTTGCGTTTGTGCAATATTCAAGGACGTAATTATGCTAATAATTGTCAACCCAAAGCAACAAAACAATCGGTACGATTTTTTTTTTCGGAAATCCGTCGTGTGTTACTGGCCTTAAAATCGTGCTTCGCTCTCACAAAAACGCAAACATAAAGCATACGCAACGATCATTCATAAAATTGGATTACTTCTGAAATACTATGACATTAGAATGACAAAAAAGCAGTGCAAATTAACTATTTCCCGTCTACTGTAATTCCAATCGACTATTTACGTATTTCATGTCAACCTCCTGAAATATTACAGAGATGCAAATCAACACCTTGTATAAAATCGTGTTTCGAAAGGCACGTTAAATTACTGGGTCTCAGATGTCATGTGAACATCTTTGGCAGTCGTTACTGGTAGTCAGTAAGTCTGACAACCAGTCTAACCTATCGGTATCAGGTCAGACAGACAGTCACTCCTTTTGGCACACTGGTATCTCGGAACTTTCACTGGAAAAATTAGTTTATAATATTGTTCAAATTTTTTCCTCAATATTTTCCTTCACCTTTAATCAGCCACTATTCTCTAAAAAAAACTGGAAATCATCATCCTCCGAGCCTTTTCCTAACTATGTTGGGGTCGGCTTCCAGTCTAACCGGATTCAGCTGAGCACCAGTGCTTTACAAGAAGCGACTGCCTATCTGACATCCTCAACCCAGTACCCGGACAACCCAATAACCCTTGGTTAGACTGGTGTCAGACTTACTGGCTTCTGACTACCCGTAACGACTGCCAAGGATGTTCAATGACTGCCGGGACCTACACTTTAACGTGCCATCCGAAACACAGTCATTGGTGTCTAAGATATACTTAGCAAGAACATACAAACTTAGAAAAGTTGCATTGGTACTTGCCTGACCTGGGATCGAACCCACGCCCTGATACTTGAGAGGTTGGTCTTTTACCCACTAGGCGACCACGACTTTTATCAGCCACTATTGTCTAAAAAA
Organism: Helicoverpa zea; assembly: GCF_022581195.2. NCBI lineage: Eukaryota > Metazoa > Arthropoda > Insecta > Lepidoptera > Noctuidae > Helicoverpa > Helicoverpa zea. Next base: position 4,638,455 of record NC_061481.1, on the reverse strand, counting down.
ACTGGAAAATGAGTAAAAAATACATACCTATAAATACTCTGCGACAGAATTTGCTGCCTATCTTGCTCCGGCAACTCATCGAACATAGTCAACCAATCCGTTTTAAACAGATTTTCATAACTGTAGTTTAATATCTTAAAGGACTCCCTATTGATACTCTCATTATTGCTGTGCAATTTCTCGTGCAATCCAAACTCTTTCTCAGCTATTTTCAGCTCGCAGACTTTACATGTGATCGGAAAATCACTTATTAGGTAATTCAAGTGTCCTTGTGCATGGGTGATTGCAGAATCATAGGTCATCGTAACCAAACTACACGTTGCACACATGAACATAATATTCCAAGTACTTTGTATCGAGTTATATTTTTTTAGTAACTCCGGAATCAATTTATCAGCCTTATGAAATAGCTTGTGTATCTTATATGCCTGTAGGTTGAATTTTTTAGCACAAATCTTGCACGTTGTGAATTTTTCTGTCTTACATTTGTGTGATCGTTTCTGTTGACGGTACAAAAAATGTTTGGTACAATCCTTACATTTGTACAATTCTGGCATAATTGGGTCGATTTCTTTGCCTGTGGTCAAACTGATTATTTTTATGTCTTGTAGCTTGAAGGAATATTTTTCATGTAAATTTAAATGTGAGACGTAACTCTTGGTGCTGAAACTCAAACCACATTTGTCGCAGTATTTTTTTTGTGAGGCAATCTTTTCTTTGCACAGACCGTGCTCATGTCCTTTGTAAGTTAGCTTACACTGGCAACAGCCGCAAAACTCGCAATAATATAGGGTTATCCCACTCTCGGATTTTTCACTATCATTTTTGGCTTCCCGAGTCTTTTTTATCAAACTTTTGATCTCTTCTTGAGTTTTTGACGACACAACATTGCTAGACTTTTTAGCTTTTCCATCATGAAATTCTATGAGAATAAAATCTTTTTTCGTAAACTTTTTCACTGTATGTTTTAAGCAGTGGTTTTGGTATCTTATTGTGGCAATATTTAAGTCGCAATCTGAGCAGTAAGTAATTTTCTTCTCTCTCTTACATTTTGGATAATGAGCCCAGAAGCCCAACTCATCAAAACAGGCCAAGCACTTTGGGCACTTACACAAAATTTGATAATACGTATTTTTGGTGACGGTGTAAATTTTTAACTTATCATTGTGGTTATGTTGTAACTTATGTAACTTAGCATCTTTAGGGCGTATTTTACGCTTGCAAATGCCGCACTTTTCGAATGGCGCTAACTTTTCGCAAGATCTGGAGTGTTGTAGCGCAGAAAAACAGGAAACAAACGCAATTTGACATATTTTACACTGAAAAAGCGTACTTTGCGGCACTAAGGAGGACGCAGCGAAAAATTTGCCATCCCTATTGCCATATTTAGACTTTGTTTCGACTTCTGTTTTGACTTCCGGCTCAATTTTGATTTCCTTTTCAATCTTAATTTTCTTCGGCACAATTTTTGGGAAAGCCTGAGGTATGCCTTTAACCTTTTTTGGCCAGGGTACAGAACTAGTCGAGGGTACTTTTCGTATCACATCCGGCTCAGCCTTATCTTCTTTAACTTTTGGGAAGTTATTCAAGGGTAATAATTCATATAAATGTTTTATCAGAGATGTATCGTCCGGGAAAGTATTGGAACAGTGGTTACAATATTTAGAAGGCACCGTACTTTTCCTGGCTGTGTTTTTCATCGGGCTGTCAAGAGCTATCAGATAGGAATGGCTTATCATCTTGTGTGCGTCCAAGGCGTTGACCGTAGGGAATAGGATAGCACAAGTTTCGCAGTAACACGGGCTGGTTTTCAGTCTTTCCTCCCAATTTTCTAGATAAACTATTGGGTTCGATTCTAAGGCTTCTTGGTATAGGACCTCTGGGTCTATCGGCGGTTTGGACCCTGAAAAGATATAAAAGGTAATAATATGATAATGTTAGCTTACAGACACAGTTGGTTAGCCCAACTGATAAACTACATATAAATACTGTTCACATCCTACTATACAAGGTGTTGATTTGCATTTGTGCCATACGTCAGGAGGAGGACATAAAATACGTAAATAATCGATTGAAATTACAGTAGACGGAAAATAGCTAATATGCATTGCTTTTTTTGTCACTGTAATGTCGTAGTATTTCAGAAGTAATCCAATTTTATGAATGAAATTTTGAATGATCATTGCGTATTCTTTGTGTTTGAGTGTGTGTGAGTGCACAGCACGGTTTTAAGGCCAGTAACACACGCGCAAAGTTTAAATACGGCTAGATGACATTTCAGAATTCGTAAAAAAATAAATTAAAAAAAAATTACGTACCATTTTTTATGTTGATTTGGGTCGAGAATCATTAGCATAATTAAGTCCTTGAATATGGCACGGATGCAAATCAACAGCTTGTATATAATATAATCCTACTAATATTATCATCATCATCATGCATGGATGTATGTTTGTTATTCTTTCAAGCAAAAAACGGCTAGACCAATTCGGTTGAAATTTGGTATATAGATAGGTGATTAACACATAGGCAAATTTTTATAAACCCAGCACGTGAGCGAAGCCGAACCCAGGACCATCATTTCTTCAGTCTGGTATCTGTTCCCCAGTTCACATAATACTCATTCCCGCATCAGGGTAAAAAATAGCCATAATTTTTTTATTAATCGCAATAGCAGCTACTAATATAAGAACAATCGTATTCCAATGACATTTCATTTATTTGCGATTGGTCTGCCATTTGGTCTATCTATACGGTAGTTTGTTTGCTCTACATTGTAGAGTATTTTAAAGAAAAAATAGCGGAATACCACATACGCTTCAATCGTAATTGAGTCGGGATTGGATCTCAGTCGAATGTGAATCGTAAATCGAGCCCCAGAAGTTTTGGCTTGAATGTGTGATAGACAGATACTGTTACTTTCGCATTGAATAATATTATACCAAAGCATGGCTATTGAATTTTGTTCACATATTTTTATTAATAAAATGAAAAAAAAAATTGGTTGAGTTTTAACTTTAAAAAGTTACATTGTTACTGACCTGGAATCGAACCCACTTGTATTTCACAGACTTTATCCAGTAGGACACAACTTAAAAAAACAAAAAAAAATAATGAAAAAAAAAAAAACCTCACCTAATATAATCTGGTTATTATAAAAATATTCATTATCTTCCTCATATTCTTCGTTTTCTCCAGTTTCTCCAACATCTTCTGGCATCGTCTCAAAACTGTATTCGTTTTGGTATAGCATTTCTTGAGGTTGTTCCGTTTTCAGTTGTAATTCCTCATGGTTGTATGTTTCTGAAAAATTATAAATATATTAATTAGATTATTATATAAACCAGACTTTAGTTCATAGATCTCCCAATATCGATATACGTTAATGTCGGCCCTGCTTGTGATCTCTCTCCGGTGGTGTCGGATTGCCGTCCCATCGCGCTATGAGAGTGAAGGAATAGCGAGTGCATCTGTGTCCAAACAAATGTGCGTGCATAGCATATTATTATGTCCTGCGCAGCTGACTGATCTCCTCAGAGGGCCTTTAGCGATTTCAGCAACGTCGCATAGAAATAAATGGGCTTGTTTGATAATTGGGCTATCTAGCTCTTTTTATTTTGAATTCAGACGAATATTTCCAGAGATCGAGCCAGCCAGGATCGCCGGCAGTAGATGCGGTTGGAGGGCAAACCAAGTTGCGAACCTTGGGGGAGGCCTTTATCTAACAGTAGACATTTTTCGGCTATAACAACGACTTCCCGATATTAATTAGGGAAAATTACTGGGTTGAGGAGGCAACAAGCAGTAAGTCGCTTTTTGTACAACACTGGTACTCAGCTGCATCCTGTTAGACTGGAAGCCGACCCCAACATAGTTGGGCAAAGGCTCGGGAGTTGATGATGGTCACTTACCGACAATATCTTCTTCCTCAGGTATCTCGATCTTCACCCGGGAGAGGTCAGGGAACATGCTTTTGATGCGAGGGTTATCCAGCACATCGTGCTCCTCAATGTCTATATCGTCGTCCATGGTAGCTGCTGGAAGACCAGAAGAAATAATAATATTAGGCCTCTTGGAAACAAATAAATTATCTTGACTTAGCGCACGAGGTTGTCGCCATGTGGAATGTCGACACGGCTGTTATTGTGCCGATTGTCGTTACGGCCAATGGTCTAATAGCCAAGAGCCTCGACCAACACCTCATGAAGCTCTCGTTGGGATTAAGGGACTGATTCAGAAGGCAGTACGCCTTGATACGGCGCGTATTATGAGGAGGTTTCCGTCTCTGGTGGTCTAACCACCGGTACCTTGGACTCTATGCCCGAAGATGATTTTTGGGCAAACCAAAAATCTGCCGGAAGTTACAATTCCACGCGAACGAAGTCGCGGGCAAAAGCTAGTCTGGTTATAAACAGGCAGATCGCTTAAAACTTGCATATAAAAAAGTAAGGCAATATATTGTAACCAATTTAAGCACTTGCATGTTGCCTTAACGCTTGAGTCAATATTAATGATACTATGTGAGTCAGCTATACAGAGGTCATTCAACTATTACAATAGACAAATTGAAACCTGATATTGCAGAGACATACTAATTTATACTAATATTATAAAGCTAAAGAGTTTGTTTGCTTGCTTGAACACGCTAACCTCAGAAAGTACTAGTCAGATAGGCAGTCGCTCCTTGTAAAGCACTGGTACTCAGGTGCATCCGGTTAGACTGGAAGCCGACCCCAACATAGTTGGGAAAAAGGCTTGGAGGATGATGATGTCTATTCATGCAAACTGTGACGAGAATCAGACATTTTACTTTAATAAGAATAAATAAAACTCAATACTGATCATAATTTTCTTATGAGGTTGTTTATCAATATCATATACTTTAGGACAGCCCCAAAATCATTTGAAATGACACATAGGAAATACCTATGTTTGTTATTTAGGGCACAAATCGCACAGCATCACATTTATACATATTAATCTATAATAATATTACAAAGAAGAAAAAATTGTAATTTTGTTTGTATAATGGACAAATTAAAAAAACTACTTGACCGATTCTCCGCCCCTAAGACGACCCACTGACCATTTTAATAATTCTTTCACCACTACAAACCTACTTATCTGCAAGTAACATAGGCTATATTTTTTCCCGGTGCGGGCAGTAGTTCACATGGGTAGCGGGTGAAACCGCAGGGTAAAGGTTATTCTACAATACAGATAATTTTTTTACAATTTGAATGTTTCAGTTTTACATTTATTTATTTATTTAGGATTGCCAAAAGGATGAACACAATTACAAGAGTTAAGAGTTAAATTATTTCATATAAATAAGGTTGAGTGTGCGCTCCCAGTTATAGGCGACCACATCCTTTACAGACGTTACATACTACTAAATAAAACTAAACATTAATTACAAGATAGAAAAAAAGGAAAAAAACAGAGACAATGACAAGACAAGGAAAGAGGAACTAAAAACTAATATATTAAATCTCATTGTAGAGTAATGAGGGTATCTAAAAGTTTTCGATTCTTACCAGTACTTTACAATGACATTTTAGTGTACTGAGTTTGGCATAATTACAAAAAGAATAACACAAATAAGGCTAGATATGAGTATTTTGTCAACTTGTTAACTGTAGATGATTCAGTAAATAGAAGCTGTTGATAGAAGAATAATATTTTCTACCTGTTTACAGTCAATGACCACTAATGTCGGAACTATTTTGATTTTTTGAAACTCAAATCTGCTAATTTTTTTAAATGATTGAATGTTATCATCAGTACGAATACAAAAGTTGTTAATTAAAATGTTCTCTACCTAAATGTATGCCAAAAAACCGTTAGATTATCTTGTATTGAGAGAAAAATTACGTGTCCGCTAGGTTACCTTCCGAAATAATTTTGGTTGAAGTTTTTTCACATAGCTTAGGTGTATCACACAATCACTATAGTTTTCTTTATTCACGGTAGTTTTAAAAATTAATATTTAACCTAGAAACTGCATCAATTAAACAGAAATTAGTTAAAAGCACGGAATTAGGGCAAAAATGTTTGATTTCCCGTCTTCCATTCGATTTTGATTTTGATTACCACAGATGATAAATGACAACTAACTTTGCCATTCCAAACTTTGAAGTAGTGCTGCCAATGTTTTATTAATTTTACCTAATCTAACTTTCACTTAAAGATGTCCATAACCGTGTGTTTAATATTTAAGTGTTTACATTATAACTTTGTTGTGATGACTATTATGCCTGGATGTTTATTTTTTCCGTAATAGCTGGTAGGTAGGTAGAGCTGAGAAATATTAAACATAGGTGCGATTCGTAGCCCCATGATGTGTATTAAAATAATATGTTGGAGTTTTACTATTTAAACGGGAAACCGTATAAATTAGAAACACTGTAGTAAAAGATCACACACAACACAAAGAAAGACCGAATGAAAAAGCAATCATTTAATAAAACGACGTGTCGTTTGATTACTTGGACTGCTACCAAAGTTAAAAGCCTTTAAGTCAAACTCATAAAATAAATTAAAAAAAAACGATCTGACAGCAACTGTCTAAATAAAATAATATTTTCGCGCGTTTTCTGCAAAGTTTCTTACGATTTTTTTTTGAATTCCGGTAAATAAACTTTTTAGTGACTTTTATTTGGATGTTACTTTAATTTACAAGGAGATTAAAAGAATATGGCTCGAACAAAGGCTTCTGTGGGCTCTAAAGGTGGGTTTTGGCATTCTGTGTTGTTAAGTTTACCCTCACTGGTCTGATGATAGCATTTTGTTTGCTAAAAAAGTGTTATTGTTCTGGTGTTCCGTGTTTCAGTGTCTGCGGGAAAGAGCAGTAAGGCTAGATGTAGTGTTGCACCACCAGCCAGCAGCTCTGGAGCCTCTGGTAAATATATGTTACTTATATACTAATACTAATATTATTGATGCCAAAGTAACTCTGTTTGTCTGTTTTTTTTTGCAAAAGTACTAAACCTATTTAAATGAAAGGTACACACACAGTTAATCTAGAGCCCGTACATAAGTTACTGTACACAACTAGGGCTGCCATCTCGAATTTCTCCAAACCCGGACAAACATTTGAAAAACCCGGACATTTGGCGTAATTCGCATTTTTTCCCCGAACGAGTACGATTTTTTTAAACAAAATAATACTTAATTTGTAATCCATTTACTATTAACATATACTTAAATTCAATGAGGTGCTTCCTTACATGAAAAGTGTCCGGGTTTTCCCCGGACACTTCTTGAAACCCCGCCCGGACGGCCCCGGACGGCCTCCAAACGAGGACAAATCCGGGGAAACCCGGACGGATGGCAGCCCTATACACAACCAACAGTGGTTGGTTTTAAAGAATTTTTCAGTGTTAAATTGCTCAATGTATTATTCTTTATTGCACACATAAATACATTTGACACACTGCAAACAGAGAGATAATGTACAATGGCGAGCTTAACCCAGTGTTGGGTTCTCTTCCAGACGACCTTAGAGTGAAAATCAAATACTAAGACTCATTTTACCCAGGTGCCGAAAGTAATTCCCATAGGGTGCTTTTTTCACTGTTCAAATTAATTTCAGTTAAATAACTCAACAATAACTATTTATGCAATGAGTACTTACCATACCTACATATTCCCTTAGGCAGTTCAGACCGCACTTCCAAGACCAGTTCTGGAGGCAATCCCGTCTGTCCTCGAGAGACACCCAAGTGGCAGAGACCCATCACCAACTTCTTCATCAACAAGGATGAACCCAAGAGGCGGGAGGATGAACCGATGGATGATGAGGAAGGTAAGTCAACAGTTATTATATACTAGCTTCCGCCCGCAGTTTCACCCGCGTCCCGTTGCCGGATGGTGACAAAAAGTATCCTTAAACCTTCTCCCGGGTCTAAGTTACCTCCCCTCTAATTTTCAGCCAAATCAGTCAAGCTGTTTTCATGTTATGTTGTGACAACGGAAACCAGGTTTCATTTTTATATATATAGATTGTCCCTAAACATTGGAATAAGGGTACGAATACTCTAAAACGTTAGCAATTAAGTCTCTCAGGGGAATTCAAAAGAGCCAGTGGGGTAGGACTATTTACAATTGGTATTTAACTACCCTTTTGGGGAATTTGAAACAGTTAATTAAAAGTAAGACCAAGGTCATCAACATAGCCTACCGAATCAGCAAGCTGAAGTGGCAGTGGGCTGGCCATATTAGCCGAAGAACCGATAACCGTTGGGGTAAACGAGTTCTAGAGTGGAGACCACGCCTCGGCAAACGTAGTGTAGGACGTCCTCAGGCACAGTGGAGTGATGACTTGCGCAAGACGGCTGGCAGGAGCTGGATGCGAGAAGCCGAAAATAGATCTCAGTGGCGTGCACTTGGAGAGGCCTATGTCCAGCAGTGGACTGCGATAGGCTGATGATGAATTAAAAGTAAAATATGTAGATGAGATGATCACCTCACTAACATTATTAAGAAGAAAGAGGCTGCATATTTACATTTTTACCCAAAAATCTGCTATTTATCCTTCATCATATTTCCACAAACAATTTTATCATTAACTAGCTTCTGCCAGCGGTTTCACCCGCATCCCGTGGGAACCTCTGCACGAACCCGGATAAAAAGTAGCCTACAGCCTTCCTCGATAAATGGGCTATCTAACACTGAAAGAAATTTTCAAATCGGACCAGTAGTTCCTGAGATTAGCGCGTTCAATAAACAAACTCTTCAGTTTTATAATATTAGTATAGATTCAATCTTTATTTTCTCCACAGCGGGCACATCGAAACCAAAACAGAAAAAATCTAACATAATACATTCAGATACTGAAGACGAAGTATTAGTTGAAAAACCAAAAAACACAGTTTTAGACGAAACTATTGATTTAGAACCACTTAATGGAGAAGAATGCCATAAAATTGAAGAATATTATCCAAAAGGAGAAAAGGGGAAAGGCGTGGGTAAGAAAACTAAGGGAAAAGAGAATAGAGAAAGCAAGAGATTGAGAGAAGAAGAAGAAATAGAGAATGCCAGTAAAAGAGTTAAAGTTATGAGTTGTTGAGCAGTAGTTTTTATTATAGTGAGATAATATTTGAATAGTGTTGGACAAAAGTATTACTTTCCTGTTAAAAATGTATTGTTTTCTAAGCCAAGATTGATTGAAAATGATTAAAAAAAAAATTAACTGTCTTTTAAATGTACTGCTAAAAATCATACCCACAATAGTTGGATATGTAGTCACAAGTTATAATTAGAATCTGCCGGGGCTGCGGGATTGTTCGCGCGAGTTACCGCGGCGCTGGTACATAAAGGGCTTAAGAAGGAACATGGTGGGGTTTAGTCAGTAAGAGTCTGACACTGATAATTTCCCATTTAAAAAGGCATAACAAATAGACTAATAGTAACCAAGAAAATATACATATGTAGGTAATTATGATGAATTAATTCAAGTGTAAATTACTTACATTATAAATGTGAAAGTAACTGTCTGCCAAAACTACTGAAACAATTAAAATGTTTGGTACAGATAGGACATCAAGCAGCCTTAATCTTTTTCTCTTATCTTTCCTGCAAGATTTTTGTCATTACAAAGCAGATGGAACTGTGGGGAACAGTGTAATTTAAAAATCTGCTGTTTAAATAGTTATTTAAGAAAACCATTGTTTAGTTAAGTTTTTGCTAAGTTTAATCATTTTTGTGGACCAAAATAAACATTAATTTAAGGCAAAATTCTGTTTTGTTTGAGTCTACCTATTTTTTGTAGAAACCTCGACAACTCTTACACCCATCCAAATTGCAACCTCGATGACCGTTGCTTAACCCCACCCATCCGAACTGTAGCCTCGAGGACTGCTGCTTAACCTCATCCACGTTTTTAGTTTTTACTACGTAGGAGTGAAAAACGGTTAACTACGGTTACTTGTTGCTTTACAGTTTTTATAATTTTGTTTACTTTTTGTGTTCCAAATCTAAACTTTGTATATAGCAGTTTTTGTTTTCTACTTACCTACATAAATATTATTTTTGACTCCCAGGATGCCTTTTTTTCCTGAACTTCTGAAAAAACTTGGATTGAGTATCTTTGTAAAGTAGATTGAGTATCTGTGCAGTGTTTTTGGCTACCTTTTCAAGCAACTACTTACCGAGGAAATTCTTCTCAACATTACGTAGCAACTGTTTGGCCTCGATGAGATTTTTGTGTCGAAGTAAAGGCCTCTTATACACAGACGATTTCTCGTCGTGAAAAGCAAGCTCTGGGCACAGGCACGTCTATAATAAGTGCTTTTGTGTAAAAGTAACATAGTTATCCAAACTAATATTATAAATGCGAAAGTAACTCCGTCTGTCTGTCTTTTCCTCACGCCTAAACAACTTCTTCTTTCGTGTCGATGACATGTCTTATAGTGAGATTACTCTTTGTCAGCCCAATATGCCGCCACAGCGAGAGCACGGCCGGATGCGCTCATGAGGTCCTGCCGCGAGCAAGTTTCAGGGCACAGTGGACATGCGATGCCTAAACCACAGAACCGACTTGTGTGGAAATTTGGTACAGACAGTAGTTTGGAACTGGAGAAAGGACATAGGATCATTTTTCCCGCGAAATCGGGAACTGTGGGTAAAACCAAAAATCTGAAGGAAGGCTAGTACTATTCCACGCGAAGTCGCGGGCAAATGCTAGTTTTAAAATAAAACCACAAAGTAATATTTATATAATTTATTGTACTAGGTATAATCTCTACAAAATCTACTAACATGGTAGAAAATTCAAATGAGTCGCGTACAAAAATTACAAATACAACTTAAACTATAAAAAATCACAATTTTTTTGTAAGAAGAAAAATAAATTTTAGCAATTTTGTTAAAAAGAATATAATAATTTCAGACAATATGCATTAAACACAAGTTTTTTAACATTTTTATTGTCATTTAGAATACTTTTTTAAAAATTATAATAAAAGTGAAAAAAATAAATAGTTTTCAATATATAAAATACTTTTAAACCGTCGGTAGGTATATTGTATTTAAATCATATTTTGTTAATACCAACGCTCCAGATACCTTAGATGTATCGAATAAATATAAATTGTAAAATACTGATAATGATGAATTCGGATACTTCATTCACAATTAAAAAAAATGAGGCTTCCAGTCTAACCAGATGCAGCTGAGTACCAGTGCTTACCTTTAAGACTGGTTGTCAGACTTACTGGCTTCTGACTACCCGTCGTAACGACTGCCAAAGATGTTTAAATGACAGCCGAGACCCACCAATTTAACGTGCCTTCCGAAACACGGAGGAACTCGTCATGACAAGATAGTCACCGCGCCAAGCGTTGCTTAACTTTATGATCGATTGACCCGTGCGGCTGTTACTTAGTACTATGTATTTCATATTTTAAATAGTTTTTTTGTACCATCCATTCTCCGAGCCTTTTTCCTAACTATGTTGGGGTCGGCTTCCAGTCTAACCGGATTCAGCTAAGTACCAGTGCTTTACAAGGAGCGACTTTCTATCTGACCTCCTCAACCCAGTCACCCAGGCAACTCAATACCCCTTGGTAAGACTGGTTTTATGTTATTCTCATTAAATTCAAAATTATCAGCATTAAACCATAATAGGATAAACTAACTTATCAAAAATTGGTAGAAAATTGACAAATACACTTCTAAAAGTACAAATTATACCTAACTAAGAACATATATTTTATGTTTTAGGATTTTTTTCAATCAAAAGTCTTACATAGTTGTAATATTTTCTTATATCTATTTTCGTTTCATACTATGATTAAAATAAACTAAAAAAAAATATTGACGCTGAATCTTACAAATCGGTTGCTTTTTGTGGTGATTTCAGGGGCTCAAACCAGAAACAAGTCTATCCTCTACCAAAAGGCGACTCAAGAGATTTTGAAGTAATTTGTACGAATAGGTATATTCGTACAAATTACTTCAAAATCTATATATACAGCGATTCAATAATAAAATTCAGGTAATGTGGAACTATGTTCGAAAGAGATACCGCGGCCCTGGTATTTAGCCAGTAAGAGTCTGACACTCCCTCACCGCTGCTAACCCACAGCCGGAGGCGTCATTTGATGATTTTTGACGTCGTTAAAAAAAAGGTAATGTGGAACTTAGAGATCCTAGTTTTCATACGATTTATAAATGCGTTTTTATTTAAATTTTAACTGTTGTTAGAAAAAGCGTCAATATTTATTTAAAGCGGTTAAATAATACTATTTTTGTTTCTTTTTAATATATTCTGATTATTAACACAAGCGAACATCGACGATGTTTTCAACCGACTTCCAAAAAAGGAGGCTCTTAATTCGACTGTCTGGTTTTTTAAGAGTCATAACCTCGGAAAAGTACAAGTTCATATATTTAAGTAATTTTATGCCAAATTATTTTGAGCTTTTGAAAATTGGTTAATAATCAGAGTATAATAGAATTCCCTTTATATTTAAAGAATATAAATCGTCCTTATAAAGTACAGCTGCCAGCAGATCAACCTATCCAATCTGTGAAATGTTACCAATCGAACATTAACCTTCTACTATTGTGATAAGGTTGAAAATCTATTGAAGACATCATCTCCCGAGCCTTTTCCCAACTATGTTGGGGTCGGCTTCCAGTCTAACCGGATGCAGCTGAGTACCAGAGCTTTACAAGGAGCGACTGCCTATCTGACCTACTCAACCCAGTTACCCGGGCAACCCAATACCCCTTGGTAAGACTGGTGTCAGACTTACTGGCTTCTGACTACCCGTAACGACTGGACAAGGATGTTCAATGACAGCCGGGACCTACAGTTTAACGTGCCAACCGAACACACAGATAAGGTTGAGAATCTATTGAAGTCATTTGACAGATTGAGATAGGTTGATGTACCGTAGAATATACATATAGTTTAGATACCTATTTCTATGTTATAAGTTATAAACTAAACAAAATTTGGCTGTCATCAATCATTCGACTTTCTCATCAGTCCTTTAGACATTTACAATTTTGAAATAAATTGCTTATAAATACAAAAATCTAGTCGGTAAAGAACCAACCTCTCAAGTATGAGTGTGTTCGATTCCAGGTTAGGCAAGTACCAATGCAACTTTTCTAAGTTTGTATGTACTTTCTAAGTACATCTTGGACACCAATGGCTGATTGGTGCTGGGTGGGCTGGTCATATATTTTGATTTTTTTAAAGCAATTTATTTCAAAATTCAATACAAATCCAATCATTCGCATATTTTTTTGTAAATTTTACTCTAGAGGGCAATTTCTAGGCAGATTTTTATCTAAAGACATATTATAAAGGTAAGAATTTAGCTATTTATTTATATTTTTATTAGAAATTTTACAATTTATTATACTATCTGCCTGAAGCTTTGATTAAATGGCTGACATTGGGCATAATAAAAAAAATGTATAAATTATTAAAAAAATATAAAAATAGTAAAAAAAAATTACGAACGAAAATAGTAAAAAAAAAAAATAAGTACGAAAATAAATATCAAATAAGAATACTTAAAAGCTGGGGTAATATTTTTAACTAAAAAATATGTCCAGCTTTGAGAATTTTGCCCAAGTTTAATCTACAATTGTGTCCAGACATTATAATTTTTAACTCCAAAAACGACTATAATTTTACTTAAAAATGTTAAGCCCAACACTAGGCAGCTTTGCCCAAAATTAGCCATTTCACCATAAATATTAAAATGCAGGTAAAAATGCGATTATTGTTAAGAAATACTACGTAATAATAATATTGTCACTTAATACTAGTTTTAATATGTGTGGAATAAATTGATGATGCTTAAATAATACATTTTTTATAGCGAAGGGCAGCTGCAATAAAAATTTTGGTATATATGTTTTATTTCAGGCAAGCGTATGAGGCATACTAGTGTGTGTATATGCGACAAGACGTTTTCCCGCGGTTTCACTCGCGTCCCGTGGTAACTACTGCCCGTACCGGGATAAAATATAGCCTATGTTACTCGTGGATAATGTAGCTTTCGAATGGTGAAAGAATTTTTAAAAACGGTCCAGTAGTTTTTGAGCCTATTCATTACAACCAAAGAAACAAACAAAGATTTCCTCTTTATAATATTAGTATAGACAAGGAAGGTATGTAGGTTGACTGCCTCGTTGGTCTAGTGGTCGCAAGAGCGGCTGCTGTGCTCGAGGTCTCGGGTTGGATTCCCGAGTCGGGCCGAAATAGCTATGTGGGTTTTCTTAAACTTTCACAAAGCAGCCCGTAGTCTGGAAGTTGGTGATTGATTCACCCGTGCATCGGAGAGCACGTTAATGTCGGTCCTGCGCCTGATCTCTCTCCGGTCGTGTCGGATTGCCGTCCTATCGGGTTATGAGAGTGAAGGAATAGGGAGTGCACCTGTGTCTGCGCAAATGCTCGTGCACTATAATATGTCCTGCGCCGCTGGCTGATCTCCTTAAATGAGAACAGCCGCCGTAGCCGAAATCGGCCACGGACGCCATTGTTATATGTAGGCCAAACAACGGACGGCAGGACCAAAACTATCAGTTACAACAACTAACGAGCCGTTCGGGTTTCCTGACAAATCAAAACCAATCTGTTAAAGACTGGTCTTGGTTGTTTGGTGATTTTATTTTGAAAATAATGGCCGAGCGAGTAACGTTCCTCGTCCCCCTCGCCCCGCATGTTGTCGGTACTTTCTTAGTAGATTTTGCGTTATGACATCTCCGCTAGTCATTTTGTTCGCTGTGGTACATGTTGTGTAAGTGTGCATGTTCATACACACACTAGCATGACTCATCCGCTTTCCTAAGATAAAAATTCTATCAAATTGGTTATTTTTGTGTATTTTTCAATACAATATTTCATAAAAGTAGTGAATGGTTCTTCTAAATAAATACAGAGGTAACCTCTTCGCTATAAACTTAATAATTATGATTTCATACAATGCGTGTACGTTTTTATACGTTATGTTATCAATAAATTAATGTGGATTTTGAACAGCCTCTGTAAAGAAGAAAAAAATATATATTAGACAAGTTTAAACTTTGGAAAACAAGTAGTAATTTAAAACTACCTAGATAGGTCTGAACGTTTTTGGTGCAGTTGACAGTTCTTCAAGTCACTTAAAAAAATGATACTTTACCTTGAAAAACAGCTAAAATTGTAAAACGCTGCCTTACAAATACAAGACTGTGCTGTGCTTGTCCATTAAGAGTCCTAAAACTCACTCAGCCGTGACGATCAGAATCCTGTCACTTCTTACAGGTTCCTTCGAAAACCTTATAGAGTTGTTACATAGTTGCTACTCAGTTGCTACCGAGTTTTTACCTAGTTACTACCAAGTTGCTACCCACGTGGTTTTGAAGATAATCAGCCGCTAAAGGTGACATCCATTCTTATATTAAGATAACCACTAAGTCACTCACCACTACACACTGTCGGCAGGGCTCTGGAACTCGGCGAGCGCATGCACGGGCGAAGGTTGCTTCTTCTGGGAGCCGCGGCGGACTTTGGCCCGAACTTCTTCCGGCTTCTCCGGTCGGATGAGAGGTTTCTTCTCTGGGGCTTTCATGCGCCATACCACGATCGGCGACTGGAAATTTTTGGAAATAGAAATGAGAATTTTTAATGGATGGTTTAGATGTGAAGGTGAAATGTGCTAAATAGAAACAGTAAAAAAAATATATGTGTTGGATGAAATCTATACTAATATTGTAGAGGTGAAGAATTTGTAAGAACGAGCTAATTTCTACATAATTTATTGAGGAAAGCTACCTTTATATGCTTCTTTCCGGAATGTGAAGAAGTAGTAAAAAACGTAGATAATAAGTGAAATAAAGTAGCAAAAATAACTTTTTAAAATTATGAGCTACAAATAGAACATAAAACGTATATAATATGTAATATTTTAAAGTGGAGAATGATCATAATAAAATTTTTAACCATGAATATTAACTAAAAATTTAAAAATTCGCTAAAACCGTAAAAATACTAGAAATAAAATTAAGAAGAAGGCTAAAACAGTAAGGCCGCAAACGCACAGGCGGGTAGCTTGCTTCGCACCTACTGTGTAGCGCGTCACCTAGCGAGTAGCCCAGTAAAACGAACGTTCTAAAATGAACGCGACCGGCTGCACTGCGCGCTTATGGATACACGCCAAGCGACTAGCTAGGCGCTAAACGTTCGTTTTACTGGGCTACTCGCTAGGTGACGCGCTAGACACTAGGCGCGAAGCAAGCCACCTGCCTGGGCGTTCGCGGCCTAATGTAGTTCTCGCCAAACTTTTTGTCGTGTCCGAAACGGAACGATTTTGAGTTTTGCGAGAAGTATATAAATATAAAAAATAAATACATGCACATACACAATATATTTTCATTGTATATGAATGTTCTGATAGGATAAATTGCATATAAGCTACATGATAAAGCTAAAAATGATAAGTACAGTTGAGAGCAACAAAATTGGGTCAGATATTTAAAAAGAGCTGAAATTATGAATACTAAGTTACCGGTTGTCAATTGTAGATATTTGACCGTTATTGCCATATTTCTAAGGGATAACCCAATAACTAAGTCGTGTAGGTTAGATATGCCATCTTTTTACATTATCTTGATTACAGTAGTGATTCACACTAGTGTATTTTATCGGACACGTAAAACCGCGTGACAGGTTTTTTATCCGAGTCGCGCGTAAAAAAAACCGAGCGAAAATTCCGCTGGTGTAAAACAGCTGTTACGAAGCATATATTAATACAGCGGTCATTTTTGACTAAAACATTTTTACACTGACTCAAGATTATTGCTCTCAACTATAATTTCAAAAAAATGAGACATTGAAACAAATACACAGAATTCTACAACTCACGTAATTCTGTCCTCAGCCAAGCGTTGGCACAAATTAGCCATTTTAATTAATAATATTATCTTATACTACTTATACACGATTTGAATAGGCACTCAACTCGAGGTCTAAACGATCTTGATACTTTTTACACAAATACATATTAAAACTATATCACCAATGACTGTGTTTCGGATGGCACATTAAACTGTAGGTCCCGGCTGTCATTGAACCTCCTTGGCAGTCGTTACGGATAGTCAGAAGCCAGTAAGTCTGACACCAGTCTAACCAAGGGGTATTGGGTTGCCCGGGTAACTGGGTTGAGGACGCCGGATAGGCGTCGCTCCTTGTGGCACACTGGTACTCGGCTGCATGCAGTTAGACTGGAAGCCGACCCCAACATAGTTGGGAAAATGCATCCCAACATAGAAGGCAAATGATGATTTATTTTTAGCGACATTTATTTTTTAATCTGAGCTTTTAAATAAAATTTCGTATCAAGATTGTGTATCTTCAGTTAAGTGCCTACTGAAATTGAGGGAAGGTATATTATATTAGCTTAGAGTTATGCGGGTTGGGATTTTAACCTTATAACGGGTGTGTCGTTCACAATCACATTAAATCCTATCGCATATACTTTATGATATTCTATGGCGAATTGTAAAAAAAATAACCTAATCCATTCAGTGGTTTAACCACAGGATTCATTTTTCGTTTTTATAATTTACAACATCATGTGTAAAGCAGAGATAAAGTTAGGAGTATCGAATGTTTTGATCAGTTGACAGCTGTCAGTTTTCAAGGGAGAATTTCAGTTGTTTGTAGTGACTGACTTTTATATGGTGTTCTAATTTTCGCACATTTTTAATGTATTTACTTTGTTTGAAAAATTCATTTTTTTATTTTTACGTATTTTTCTATTTTCTTTGCGTTAATCGTCATATTTTAACCAGTACATTAACGCATTTAATTTAATGTGATTGTGAACGACACACCCGATATATATTCTCATAAAAGTTATTTTTCATTAACAGAATCACGCCAATTGGGCCGATCATCGGCCACGGCGGCTGTTTTCATACAAGGAGATCAGCCAGCTGCGCAGGACATATTGCAGTGCACGCACATTTGCTTGGACACAGGTGCACTCACTATTCCTTCGCTCTCATAGCGCGATGGGACAACAATCCGACACCACCGGAGAGAGATCAGGGCAATATGCTTTGTAAAAAATGAAAAATAACTCTTAATGTATTTATGATAGAAGCTATATTTGCGTTTCGGGTAGGATTATATAAGCCTAAATTACTTAAATATATACTTAACGTACTTTTAAAGCCAGTCGGATATATGTTCCTATATTTTTAGGTGTATATACTTATTTTCTTAGGATTATATTTTGATGTCAGAATCATCAGATATCTATAAGTACTAATATTATAGAGAGGAATAAATTGTATTTTTTTTTATTTGTTTGTAGTAGATAAACTCAATAACTACTGGATGGAAAGAAAGCATTATCTGCGAGTAACATAGGTTATATTCTATCCCGGTCCGGGCGCTAGTTCCCACGGGACTCGAGTGAAACCACGGGAAAACGACTTGTTAATTCTGACATCAAAAAAACTTAATTTCAAGCCATATTTTTTACTATAATAGCGAAGCCATATATTTCAAAATATAATACATTTTCGGATACATATGTTTTGGTAACATGCTGTATACATTTTCGATATACGGGGGGATGCATTTTTGATTTATGTACTTGCATCGGATATCCGAATATTTTGGATATCGCAGAACTGTAATGGCTATTCAGTTGAAACTTCCGACTTAATCTGTGAAATAGGAAAAAATACGCTCGAACAGAACCGCGGTATTTTGTTAAACTAGTTAGTTATTTATTTATAAAATGTGTAACTTTAAATACGCAAAATCCTGAATATATTCATCAGAAAAATTAGCAGAATCAAAATCTTTCTAAAACAGGTATATATTTTTCTAAAAATCTTCATGATAGTTATCGGCACGAATCTTGAGCTCTGACCTACATCTGCGCAGAAGTGATTTATTAGCAAAGAACCAATCCCGAGTGACGGCTATGACGCGATGCGCTGCGGGCCAATCACCGCTTTAGCCCGCCCCCGCGCCTCACTTCATACCACAATAGGGACCCAATAAATTACTTCTGCGCAGGTGAAGGTCAGGGCTCAAGATTCGTGCCGATAACTATAACAATATTATGAATAGGTCAAGCCATAACGCGCGAACGAACTCACCATAATTTCCTTTTAAAATAGTTGTTTTTTTTTTCATTTTTTCAATTTGGTTTTTTACTATAATTTAAATGACTTTTGTATTTTTTTACGACTTTTTATATTTGTTTTAAAACGCTTTTTTATTGTCTCTTTTTTTGGGGTAGTCTGGAGTTTTGCGCATTTTAAGTTACACGTTGTAGTTAATTTTTAACTGTAGGTTAAAAATATTAATTAGATTAACCAGGCTAAAGAAACTTAGATATTTTTAGGATACATTTTTAAATGTTAATAAGAATTACATGTACTAGCGGTTCCCTGTGATACCACCCGCTTTCCGAGTTCACTACTTTCCGTACTCGGATAAAAAGTAGCTTGTCCTTTCACAGGCTCTAACTAGAATATCAGCTGTTCTAAATGATATAAAAAGTAGCTTGTCCTTTCACAGGCTCTAACTAGAATATCAGCTGTTCTAAATGATATAAAAAGTAGCTTGTCCTTTCACAGGCTCTAACTAGAATATCAGCTGTTCTAAATGATATAAAAAGTAGCTTGTCCTTTCACAGGCTCTAACTAGAATATCAGCTGTTCTAAATTATATAAAAAGTAGCTTGTCCTTTCACAGGCTCTAACTAGAATATCAGCTGTTTTAAATGATATAAAAAGTAGCTTGTCCTTTCACAGGCTCTAACTAGAATATCAGCTGTTTTAAATGATATAAAAAGTAGCTTGTCCTTTCACAGGCTCTAACTAGAATATCAGCTGTTCTAAATGATATAAAATTGAATACACACAGGCTACTTTTCAACTGGGTGCGAGAAGTAATTCCCTTGAAATAATGATGGAACCGCTGAGATTAGCTATAGTTATCGACACGAATCTTGAGCTTTGACCTTCACCTGCGCAGAAGTAATTTATTGGGTCCCTTTTGTGGTATGAAGTGAGGCGCGGGGGCGGGGTAAAGCGGTGATTGGCCCGCAGCGCATCGCGTCATAGCCGTCACTCGGGATTGGTTCTTTGCTAATAAATCACTTCTGCGCAGATGTAGGTCAGAGCTCAAGATTCGTGCCGATAACTATAACTGCCGAGAACACTTAGTAGCCTATATTTTATGCTGTAACTCGAAGAAATTCCTTCAACTCACGAGCAAAACCACACAATAACTAGCTATATTTCCACATATATTTATGTTCATACTTACAGCAATGGTTCCCTGTCTGGTGTACTTAGTAGAAGCCACGTATGACGCCTTCACAGTTAGAACAACAGCATTCATCAGGTTCTTAGCCGCCTGGATGAGAGAGGTGGCACTGTCCAGCTGTGAATGAGTTTGTTAGTTAGTTTATCGGTCTTATTTTTGGCACACTCTTTTAAAATATATAAAAAAACGTCACAGTAGACACATACTTTGATTTAAGCCATGTAAAAAGAGACAGAATGGATTATTGTGATGAATACCATAACCAAAACTAAGACCTTCTTTTAGACATTACATAAATGAGATGGGAGTTTCTAAAAACACACATCGCTTTACAGAAATCACTACACATACGCATTTTTCCACGTGGCACACTGCTGCATCCAGTTAGACAGGAAGCCGACCGCAACATAGTTCGGAAAAGCTCATGATAAATTGATCGCTCCTAAAACGGATATCTCTAAGAGAAGCAAACCAGTGACATAAACGGACAACACAATTAAATCGGACAGAATCCGCAACCGACCCGTGCTACAACTCACCCCTGTTACAATGACCCTGGTGTTCAAACAGCAACATACATGTAGTAACGGACAACACAATAAAACCGGACAGCAACCGGACAACACCCGGTCATCAACCGGACACCAACAACTCACCCCTGTTAAAATCACCCTTGTGTCCAAACCAGACCGACATATAGAAACGGACGAGACAGTAAAACCGGACAGCAACCGTAAGCGACCCATTTTGCAATTCACCTCAATGTTTTAAACAGCGACATATACATACAATGGTAATGGACAACACAATAAAACCGGACAGTGACCGTAACCGACCCGTGTTACAACTCACCCCTGTTACAATGACCCCGGTGTTAGTTTGGGCCTGCATTTCAGTGTTGTTCTGTAGAAAGTCGTAGAAATAAAGTTGGTAAGATATTTCTTTACAGCAATATAAACTCAACAACTAAAGGTAAAACCGCGTCTGACATTGCGATAAAATCCAGACGGAATCCGGACACTGTTAAGTAATCTCCAGATCGACTTAGGCATTTAGTCGAAAAATGGAGAGCGTCCGTATATTAAGACACTATACTGACAGCATCTATCATCAAATGGACAATTCCAAACACCAACTAGAGGTGTCAAAGCCATCCGAAAGGCCAAAAAACATCCGGACATCACTCAGCATGATCCAGACACTTCCCGGACAGTATCTGTCACAATAAAGACACTTTCCGGGCATCTATCCCGTAACCAGGCACTTGCACTCACCCCGCCGACGATGAGCTCGACGAATACAAGGCTATGCGCTGCTGATACGCTAGCAGACCTTGCTTAGTTGACAACTCTGGACACCAGACACTTTCCGAAAAGCATCTCGCAAAATCCAGACACTTTCCGGGCAGTTACCAGACACTTGTATGCACTCACCCCGCTGACGATGAGCTCGCCGGATATGTTTTGCACGTCGGCCTTCACCTTGCTGGTGATCTGTATCTGGTGGCAGTATAACGCTATGCGCTGCAAATACGCTAGAAGGTCTTGCTTCGTTGATGATTCGGGGCACTGGAACAAAGAAAATATTATGATGAGAGGGGCTCACAGTTAGATAGACCATACGATTTACGAATCATCTTTACTTCTATGAGAAATATAAATAAATAAAGGCTCCGAAAACACAGAATCGATTTGAAAAATTCTCTCCTTTTGGGAAGCTACACTATTTCCACGTGACAAGCTATATTTTGTACATATAGGGAAAATGTCTAGAATTTCACCAAATAGGCCATGTGTAGGTATTAAAAGGCACGTTAAATTGGTCCCGGCTGTCATTTGAATATATTTGGCATTCATTACGATATTGCTCTTGATTTCTAAGGGTTCTCATTATCATATCCTGACCTGATGGCTATGGGACCACCTGGGAAGTATACCCTATCAAACCAAAAATAATTTTACAAATCGGTTCAGGTGTCTTAGAGTAACTGATGAAAATACATTTTTTTGAAAGATTCCGAAGGACTGAGCACGTCCTCCTTTTTGAGAAGTCGGTTAAAGAAGCTTAGGTAGAGATACCTTTCTTTTTAAATTCGACGAATTTATATGAATTCCTCCTTTTGGGAAGTCGGTTAAAGCTGATGATGATGAACTATATATGTTACCTGTTCAGCAATCTCCCTGGTGAGTTTGTCAAGCTTGGTGCCGGCTTCGGAGATTTTCTTGGCTGCGTTGATCACATCCATCGTCGTTTTGAGCGGGCCACGACCCCTTTGGAAAGTAAAATTCAAGGTAAGTATTGATTCAGAAAGCCCAAGAGTATAGTTATCGGCACGAATCTTGAGCGCTGACCTTTATCTGCGCAGAAGTGATGCGCTGCGGGCCCGCCCCCGCGCCTCACTTCATACCACAAAAGGGACCCAATAAATTACTTCTGCGCAGGTGAAGGTCAGCGCTCAAGATTCGTGCCCATGATTATACCTTGGCCGTTCTTCTCTACAGAAAGTTTTTGAAAAGGGCAAAAGAATCAACCTCATTTATATCCCTGACATTCATAAGTGCTTGTGAAGGACTAAATCTAAAGACGGAATTTGATTAGACTGGAAGCCGACCCTTACATAGTTGAGAAAGGCTAGGCACATGACTTCACTAGTAAAATCAGTCACCTAGGAGGCTAAGCAGATAGATGAATTACCTAGTAATGATGACTTGCCTATGAAAGATGACTTACCTTCTAAAGATGACTTACCTATCAAAGATGACTTACCTATGAAAGATGACTTACCTTCTAAAGATGACTTACCTTCTAAAGATGACTTGCCTATCAAAGATGACTTGGCCAGTAAAGATGACTCACCTAGTAAAGTCAGTCATCTCCAGCATGATCATGCACATGTGCTTGGCCAGCATGATGATGTCGTTGCCGGCGTCGTCCCACTTGGCCACCTCGTTGTCGAAGGTCATCTTCTCGCGACGGAAGAGCTCCACTTGTTGAAGGATCTTGCGTTTGTCTTCTTCCGTCATTTTGCGCATGGCTTCCTAGGATGGGGACAGGTAAATGAGTGCTTAGAACTTTGCTGGATAGATAAAAGTTACTTTAAGAGTCGCCTGTTTTTTCGTAGAACTGTTTATTTTTTAAATTAAAAATTTATAGTAAACATTTGTTTTAAGACAAGTGACGTTCAAGTTATCGGTGAACTTGGGCTTTAATTTCATTGTGTTTTTTGATTTATACTAATTAAGATGAAGAGTAAACTTGTGGTACCCTAAGGGCCAAACTACTGAGACGATTTGAAAACTTACACTAAACACTTTTGAGAGGCTTTAATATTCCCGGGTAACAGGCTAAATTTTACCTGTGTACGGGAAGTCGTTGTCGTTGCATAGCCTAAAACTTTCACTGCTGGACAAAGGCCTCTCCAAACTGAGCTCATTTGCCCATACTCACCGCGCTAGGTATGGGTGTAGGCGAGCGCAATATGGGATAGTTTTAGCTTCTGAGTTGCTGCCCATCTCCGAGCAATCTCTTGGTGCTGTGTAATGGTTATTTATACCACTATAATAAATACAAAATACTTACTCTAGCATTAGTAATACCGCTGATGTCAGGGTACTCGTCGACACCATGTTCACCAGTGTGCGCGCTCGCTGTAACATACAATATATGTTATAACAACTTATTTATTTATCAAGTGAGGTAACCAGGACTTTGAGAGGTTTTTTTTTTAAGAAAATTAAGGGTAGAAATGAATGTACTGACTCTATACAGGTTGTTACAAAAAGTTGTGTAGCCAAAAGGGGGTTCAATAATTTAAAGAATCCATTTAAAAAATTGTATGTCCCTAGGATCAGATTTATGAAAAACAATGATGAATTTACAAAAAACACGCCCAGAATGATTTGACATTATGTTCGTATAACAACAACGTGGTAACAATAACGTGGTTGTCATAATAAGGACTAATAATATCAAAATTTACAGAAACCACTTCGTTAATATCTACGAGTACTTTTATAATAACCTGTATACTCCAAAATTGGCAACAATCTGTACTAACAGGAACTTAGTAATACATTATATTCAAATGTCTCTAACACAAAGTCCTGCGTACCTGCTCTATATTACCATATACAACGTTATTTTTTGTTTATGCGAAACCTGATACACCTATCCAGTATTTTTATGTAAAGAATCTATGTACGAAATTTCAAAACCGTATCATGAAAAATCACAAAGTTATAAGCTTGTTAAGTTACGGGACTGTCCGTAAAAATACATATTCACCACAAAACGCACACATGCCGCGCAACGCGATAGCACTGTGCGCTCGCGCCCGCTATGAACTCGCCGTGACCTTTGCTGTGCGAGAATAAATACCTATTTGTGGTGTCCAACATTCAAACTTTTTTAGATAATTTTGGGAAAAAATATAACATGGTGTAAAAACTATTGGAATCGATTCAGTTACTGATTCTGAACAAACTATATTCAGGTTTCGCACAAACAAAAAATAACGTTGTATACAAGCTGTTCATTTGCATTTGTGCAATATTCAAGGACGTTATTATGCTAATGATTCTCAATCCAAATCAACAAAAAAAATTGGTACGATTTTTTTTTCGGAAGTCGTTCAATGTCACCTAGCCGTATTTAAACCCAGCGCGTGTGTTGCTGGCCTTAAAACCCTGCTGCGCCCTCATACAAAGGCAAACACAAAGCACACGCGACGATCATTCATAAAATTTGGTTACTTCTGAAATACTACGACATTACAATGACAAAAAAAGCAGCGCATATAAGTTATTTCCCGTCTATTGTAATTCCAATCGATTATTTACGTATTTTATTTCAACCTCCTGAAATATTGCACAGATGCAAATCAACACCTTGTATTAATTTCCAACAAATATTAATATTAAAACATAAAAAGCGATACATGCATATTCTAGCTTTAAACACAAAAGATGATTAATGAGAACCCATGCCTTACCAATGTGTTAATTTATACTTATCAAGAAAGTTCTTTAGTCTCGTGAGCCTATTTTTAATTGATTTTCCCTAAAACGCCTCTATAGTAATTATTTAGTCTTGCTTATACCCTACGCCTGTTTTCATTATTTCTATCGATCTGTTGTTTTTCTTGCTAGCGATAGAATTTTGATATTACCCCCGTACAAGTGATGCCAAATTCTTATCTCTAGTGGTCAAAACAACAGATAGACAGATAGTTTATTGAGAACCGCCGTTAGCCATGACTTTTTTGTATGTACATTATTCCCGAGTATATTTCATCCAGGTATCGCGGCAAAACAACTGGTTTTCAGGTATATATATTCGCCCGCAATGTTTGTTAGTGCGAGTACGCCACGAGATTTTTTGTCACATTGCCTCGCACTCGGGGTATCTCCCTTCTTACATCCCTCGTGTTCCAGGGCCGCGATAACTCTAAAGCCTCGTATCTACTAGGCAACATTTGGCGCGCGACACGTGAATCTCGACATGTACGGCAACGCTGCACAACAGCGCGCTACATTGCCATGCAACTGCCGCGCAACATGACGTGCGGCTTGATGTTTGTTTAAAGTGCATCGTTAGTTGAGCATCAATTGTTGTCGAGTGGAGACGTGACGCACAACAATGTCCGTAGATTGGTGTAACGAACCACTGCCGCTGAAATCAACACAAGTTCCTCTGGCGACATGTTGTCGACGACTGAGAATGTGTGGACAGACACAAATGTTCCGCGTCAACATTCAACAAGTTGCGAAACATGTTGAGCAACATGCGCGTCAAATGTTGCCTAGTGGATACGAGGCTTTAAGAACAATCTCGTAGCACCATCACCGTGTTACGTCCACTTACATCGACTCCTAGTCTCCATGGTCATGTCCTCAACTGGTTCGAACTCGGTGTCCGTGTCTAGATCCTCGCTGGTCTGATGATGAACATGCGAACAAACACGACATCAAGCATGCATGCGTAGATAGGATTCTGTTTCTTTATCTGCCCTTTTAGCATATACAAACTAATATTATAAATGTGAAAGTAACTCTGTCTGTCTGTCTTTTCTTCACGCCTAAACTACTGAACCGATTTGTGTGAAATTTGGTAGACATAGTTTGGAATTTTATTCAGAAATTTAGTATCAGTTTAGAAACTAAATCCTTTCTATATTTAACACATAAATGAATGACGAGACAAAAATGGTATTAAAAACATGAAATCACGAGCATCTCATATAATTTAGAGTGCAATATGATGAAAAACCTAACAGCCTTACTACAAAAACTTAAACATCTGTTGAACACTTGTCTAAAAAAAAGTGTGGCTTCAAAACGGACCTTATTTCAACGTCATAATCTGACATTGTTTTAGATAAGTGTTCAACAGACGTTTAAAAGTTTTTGTGGTACGACGGTAAGAGTTTAGCAAAAATAAATATTGGAAAGATGCACTCTAAATTATACAATAACCAGAAACACAAAAAAAACCTGTAAACACATGTGAAACGAAAGCAACCATAGTAGGTATGATGTAGGATGCCCAACATCCGACTTTTTATAGGACAGACATTGATAGAATCATCGGCACGACTCTGAAGCGCTGACCTTCACCTGCGCAGAAGTGATTTATTAGCAAAGAACCAATCCCGAGTGACGGCTATGACGCGATGCGCTGCGGGCCAATCACCTCTTTACCCCGCCCTCGCGCCTTACTTCATACCACAAAAGGGACCCAATAAATTACTTCTGCGCAGGTGAAGGTCAGCGCTCGAGGTTCGTGCCGATGATTATACACCCGTGCATCGGAGAGCATGTAAATGTCGGTCCTGCGCCTGATCTCTCTCCGGTCGTGTCAGATTGCCGTATTATGCTTGCTTTCATTTCTAAAAACCATATTAAAAATGACACTGAAAATGGACATGACATTAGCAACGGAACAACACAAAAATTCATGGGATTTGCATAAATATGAGTGAGAACAAAAATTCTTAATCGTGGTCAAAGTTCATCACAAGACTTTTCTAACAAGTCCAAACACAGCTATGATACGATGTTCCATCATGAAGTTCCAGTTCATATCTTCCGGCTCCATCATCAGATCAGTTCGACAGTACCATATTATTATATTGTCATCAGAACTACATACAGCTGACAATTTTCATGACGCTAAAATATACGAGATCGCACTAATAACTATTGTCTCACTCACACTTACGCATAACCCATGTAATTAAAAACAACCTAAATGGACAATGGGATTAGCAACCACAGATACAAGACGAGCACATTCGAGCAACCAAAAGCAACCAATGATGTTTTTGTTTTTGGCGAAACAAGAACACGAAATGCTTCGATTTATTTTGAAAAAGTTGGATAGGAATTTCGAATATTTGAACAAAAAGGCTAATAAGTTTTATTGTACACGAAAATCTCAGGAAGACACACAAGTCCGAATACTTTTAGTGTCTGATAGCCAATTTATCGAAGAAAGGCTTAGGCTACATTTTATTCGAGTTCGCGAAAATATACCCTTAAGAAACGGGCTATATCATAAACGCAAAAGTTTGCATGTATGACCCTGATTCGCTCAAAAACTACCGAATTCAATGAAACATGGCTAAAATGTATCAGAATAACACATAGGCTATTTTTTATCCACGTGCAGGAATTAGTTCCCTCCAAACACAACCAAACAGCTAAACCGAATATCATAAAAAAGCATTTCGAGTTCCCATTTCGCCATATACACGGTTGCTCTCACATTTGCTCCTGGTCTCCAACGTGTAGTGTTCATCCAGCTCCACATCCTCAGGGTCGAGTTCCTCCTCATCCTAGATCATGGAGAGGTATGTTAAACGCAGTACAAAACTTGGCGCTCTAAGTATATGAGCTGGCGCCCTAAATACATGAGCCGGCGACCCTAAATACATGAGCCGGCGACCGTAATACGTGTTCTGGCACCCTGAATACCTGTTCTGGCAACCCTGATACATGTTCTGGTGCCCGACTGCTTGGCGACCGCTTTTGTTAAGTGCTATGAAATAAGATCGGCAGCAGAATGTTCTTCGGTGTCAAAAAACTAATTACTTTTGTTATTTATCGGGCGCCAGAGACGCCATTCATCAGTTGTGTCCGTTATGTAGCCAGTCTTCATCAAATATCTATACGCTTTACTTGGGATTCGAACCCGGAGCTATAATCGAATTTATAAATATTCGCTCACTCGTATAAGGTCCAGCTAGAAGACCAAAGCGAAGAACTTTTCAAAGTTTAATTAACGCCATACTGATATTCTATTGATAGTTTAAAAACTTCTCTACTCCCTTTTACTATAACTACCTAGACTTAAGTCACTTGTCACATGCAAGTAAAAAGGACCTGAGGAACGAACTCAAGAACCTTTTGTTATACAGGAATGAATTTTATCCAGTGCGCAAACTTTGTCAACTTATAGTAGTTAAATAAGTTTTATCGAAACGTATATTTTTATTTTGACGTGTTTTAGTACAAAAAAGAATAGTTATTGATATCTAAAGATGTTTATTTTGTAACCGATTGTACGGCCACAGTCGTCATAGTAGGCACGGCGGCAACGCGAAACCGGTTTACTGACGCGAGCGCTGCTCCAAGCGCGTAAGAATAGTTGGTATCCATATTTTGCTGATTTTAGGGCGGACAATTTTTTTTTACTAATGATGCAGATAATATGTTCTATTAATGATTGTGTGTGTGCACTGCTTAAAATTCATTCCTGTATACCTGAAAAAAATAAACTCATCCTTTTTTCTCCAAAACTCACCCTATTCATGAGAACAGCGCGTCTGATCTCCCTGAAGGCATCATAGACGAGTCGGCTCGCGTCTTTATCGACAATTTATACCAGACAAAACATAAAAAATGCGCTTTACTCGGGATTCGAACCCAGAGCAGAAATCGAACTTCATCATCATCTTCCGCGCCGTTTTCCAACTATGTTGGGGTTGGATTCCAGTCTAACCAGATGCGACTAAGTACCAGTGTGCCACAAGAAGCGACTGCCTGTCTGAGCTCCTCAACCTAGTTACCTGGGCAACCCAATACCATTTGGTCAGACTGAACTTCTGTCTTACCACTGAAAAAAAAGCCCAATCATTTTTCTTTCCTTCAAAAACATCTTCCAAAACTCACCCTATTCATGAGAACAGCGCGTCTGATCTCCCTAACAGCATCATAGACAAGTCTGCTCGCGTCAATGAAGTCGTTCTCGTCTAGCGCTGCGCCTGCGCCGCCACCGAGCGCCGACACCGCCGCGTCGACGCGCACGCCGAATTTAGACATTACTGTGGAAGAAAAAAAAATTAGGGTTTTAGTACTAAGTGGAAAAGCAAAACTAAGAAAGTATTTTTTTTTACGGAATAAATTAGGAAACACATTCTCGTCAAACGAATTTTCTAATAAAAAATAATATAATATAATAAAGCGGAAACAAGTATTTGTTTATATCTTAAAGGCTCCGAACGAAATGAACAGATTTAAAAAATTCTTTCACTTTCTCAACATAAGCCATATTTTATCAAATACGTGCGGTAGTTGCCACGGGAGGTGGGTTTAACCGCGAGAAAATGGCTAGTAAATAGTAAACCCATTTTCTATTTAAATGAAGCCTTCGCGAAAATAAAGCGCTTTATCCGAAACAACTAAGCGTGGAACCACGGGGAGCATCTCTTAAGCTTTGGTTTCCTAGGAAAGCGGTGCAGTCATATAGCGGCCGTAATACAGCGGTGAATGACGTCACTAGAACGTTGTCTATGTAAACGAAATGTTTCCTAGAGAGCGGTAACTGACACCGTAAAGCTTTGGTTTCCTAGGAAAGCGGTGCAGTCATATAGCGGCCGTAATACAGCGGTGAATGACGTCACTAGAACGTTGTCTATGTAAACGAAATGGGGCGGTTTCCTAGAGAGCGGTAACTGACACCGTAAAGCTTTGGTTTCCTAGGAAAGCGGTGCAGTCATATAGCGGCCGTAATACAGCGGTGAATGACGTCACTAGAACGTTGTCTATGTAAACGAAATGGGGCGGTTTCCTAGAGAGCGGTAACTGACACCGTAAAGCTTTGGTTTCCTAGGAAAGCGGTGCAGTCATATAGCGGCCGTAATACAGCGGTGAATGACGTCACCAGAACGTTGTCTATGTAAACGAAATGGGGCGGTTTCCTAGAGAGCGGTAACTGACACCGTAACTTCAAAAAGCGGTGCCGCCATTTGCATGACGGCCGTCTTGTCGGTGTCGGTGAACGTTTTATTTGGTGTCGTGAAATTTGAGAAATATTAAATAAAACAGGTTAGTAAGTATAATACAACTAAAAAAAAGTTTATGACGTTGTTAAAACGGCCGTGGAACTTTCCACATGCCATCACCGTAAAGACGACCGTCTATTTGCGTCCGTAATATTACGGCCGCTATATGACGGCACCGCTTTCCTAGGAAACCCAAGCTTTATCTTCATGGTTATTTCATGTATTTACCCATTCAGCGACCTAAAAAGGACATCCCATATCTTTAATATTCCCGACATCCCAAATCCCAAGTTCCCAATTAACAAAACCACAAAAGCCTACTTTAATTTTAAGGCGTGGCGTACTCATACAGATGGTACATGCGATTGCGTAATGAACCGTGACCCTTACTCGGGTGATATTTTAACAGAGCTGGTAAACATTATAGTTATCGGCACGAATCTTGAGCTCTGACCTTCACCTGCGCAGAAGTAATTTATTGGGTCCCTTTCGTGGTACGAAGTGAGGTGAGGCGCGGGGGCGGGGTAAAGCGGTGATTGGCCCGCAGTGCATCGCGTCATAGCCGTCACTCGGGATTGGTTCTTTGCTAATAAATCACTTCTGCGCAGATGTAGGTCAGAGCTCAAGATTCGTGCCGATAACTATACTTGATGTTTGGAGATTCTTGCCGGCTATTCACCGTGAGACCAACTTTTTGGAACCGTGCAACTAGTGAGACGTTTCATTTGACTAGCAGTTAACATTGTAAGGAGGTACATTTTTGACGTTGTAGGTACTCTTTAGATCTACAGGACCGATTTTGAGCCACGTTATTTAAGCATATAGAGCACAGGTACTCAGCTGAATCCGGTTAAACTGGAAGCCGACCCCACCATAGTTGGGAAAAAGCTCGGAGGATGATGATATTAATTTGTAAGCATATACAGCCTTACTTATAAAAATCTCTAATCATCTTCTAAGCATAATTTTAACTAACATTTAATCACTACTTAAGGCTTTAAGTAGTGATTAAATGTTAATTAAGACATGCTCAAGCAACGTTTAAAAGTAAGGCTGATATTTTCCGGGTGCGAGAATTAGTTCTCTCGAGACGCAGGTGAACACACAGCCACAGGAAACAGCTTGTAATTTTATAAAGTGGAAGAGCATCTAAATACCTATGTTTTAATCTCAGAAACGACTGGATTTGAAAAATCTTGGCGTGTTGCCCATTATCAAAGAAGGCTAATTTTCGTCTGGGTCCGGGAACTACTTCTATCAAAGCTAGCTATATTATATTAGCAGATTCCCGACAATTTTAGCAGTGACCCGGGTTATCGTCCCCGGACAAAATATAGCCATGTTAGGGATGATTTATGTTAGGCAGGGCCGCGTCCGGGGCGTGCCATGTACGTGGCTCGTACGGGGCACAAACGACGCTGGTCTTTAGAATTTCGTAAAAGCCCGGACACGGCCCGGCCTAATATAAATCATCCCTTACTCGGGAATAATGTAGGTTTCCAACAGTGAAAGAATTTTTCAAATGGGTTCAGCAGTTTTTAAGCCCTTAGCCCCCTCTTCCTTATATTAGTATAGCTAAGCCTACTATGCGCGTACGCATATAGCTGTGACACGCGATTGCATAATAAACCGTGACCCTTAGGGTGCGTCCACATCTGGCGAATGCGCCGCGAATGCGCAGCACGCGAGCCGATCGCGAGCTGTCCGCGAGCTGCGCGCGTGCAGTCACTGCAATAGTTCGGTGCGCCTCTTTAGCGCAACTCACGCAAGGCTCGTATAGAGCGCGCGATCTGCGCGCAATCAGTTCTCGCCCTTACAGTTTCGTATATTGGCTCAGTACTATCCAAGATGGCAGACGTCGCGCGCCGCCTGCGCGCCGCTCGCGTGCGGCGCTTAGGTCGCGCGCGAGCTGCGCGCGGGCGGCGCAGAAGCGGCACACGAACAAAAATGCACGCGCGCAGCTCGCGGACAGCTCGCGATCGGCTCGCGTGCTGCGCATTCGCGGCGCATTCGCCAGATGTGGACGCACCCTTACAGGTGACATTGTAGCAGTGCTTTCATTCATTAACTATCTATTCTAATATTTCGATCTGTACTAAACAATATAAGATATATATTTTTCGTTACTTGTAACGTAAAGGCCTCGAAACTACTAAATTGATTTGACAAATTCATTGTTGGAAACCTGGACTATGCCAGAGTAACATAGGCAAAATTTTGTCCAGATACGGAGAGAAGTTCAAAAGGGCCACGGGTGAAACCGTGGGCGGAAGCTAATTATACTGTACTAGCTGCTTTAAAACGGTTTTATAGTTATCGGCACGGATAATGAGCTCTCGGCGGAAGAGTGGGGATCGCTTTGCGCACTGTACACTTATGACAATAAACCAATAAATCACTTCTGCGCAGGTGAAGGTCAGGGCTCAATATCCTTGCCGATGATTATACCAGTGTCTCGAAGGAACTTCATCCCCTTATTTAGCCTATCTTAGCCTATTTGATCAAATGGGTTCAGTAGTTTCTGAATCTCTAAGGTCCAAAAAAGTGTCCTCTTCATTAAACCGGTATAGTTAAGCCTACTATGCGCGTACGCATATAGCTGTGACACGCGATTGCGTAATGAACCGTGACCCTTACATGTGACATTATAGCAGGGCTGTCTAAAATCATTAGTTATGTAAATTTTTGTAGTATTAGTAGGCTCTATTTAGTTGATTTTGACCTTTAAATGTTATTTGACAATGAAAGAATCCGGGTTGACTAGGATTACGTATAACGTAGTAAATAAACTTTGGATAAAAAACCGAGCCATGTGCGAGTCGGACTTGCTCACAAAGTGTTCCGTGCCATCTATACTAATATTATAAAGAGGAAAACTTTGCTTGTTTGTTTGTAATGGATTAACTCAAAAACTACTGGATTTTAAATATTCTTTCACCATTAGAAAGCTATATTATCTGCGAGTAACATAGGCTATATTTTATCCCAGTGCGGGCAGTAGCTCTCACGGGACTCGGGTGAAACCGACGGGAAAACGGCTAGTTATTTTAAAAATGAGCAAAAAATCACGTTTGTTGTATGGGAGCCCCCCAAAATATTATTTTATATTAGTTTTCAGTATTTGTTGTTATAGCGGCAACAGAAATACATCATCGGTGAAAATTTCAACTCTCTAACTATCACGGTTCATGAGACACAGACTGGCGACAGACGGATGGACGGACGGACGGACAGACGAGCGAAAACAATAGGGTCCCATTTTACTCTTTGGGTTCGGAACCCTAAAAATCGTGTAGGCAGTTCGCTATGTATAGGGTAGAGGCAGTATAGGTATTGTGTTGAGGTCAGATAGACAGTCGCTCCTCGTAAAACACTGGTACTCAGCTGCACCCGGTTAGACTGGAAGCCGACCCCAACATAGTTGAGAAAAGGCTAGGCAGATGATGATGTCAAGAAAGGTTATGTTTTTAACAACACGTGTATACATGACAAGTGACAAACGCACAGCCCTACAGACAGACACACAAACAGTGCCGAATTAACATATCAAACAAGATCTTAGAAGGCCGAACACTAAGTTATTAATATCATCAATGACTGATGAGTTAGAGGCCTAATTGAAGATATTGGATTTTAATAACAAATATCTTTAGACTAGATCATCCAAATTGTTTTAGCAGATTTTAAACCGCTAATATAATATAATTTCTCTACTCAGGGAAAATAATAATGGCGTCCACGGTCGATTTCAGCCACGGCGGCTGTTCTCATTTAAGGAGACCAGCCAGCTGCGCAGGACATATTATAGTGCACGAGCATTTGCTTGGACACAGGTGCACTCACTATCCCTTCACTCTCATAGCTCGATAAGACGACAACCCGACATTAGAAAGAACAGGTGCAGGACCGACATTTACAAGGGTGTATCAATCATCATCTTCAAGACTCAATCGATATCAACCCGCCCCGGGAATCAAACGGGGCATCATTGCGTATCTGCCGTGCTATGCGACTACTAATGACTATAGCCGTTATTGGCTTGCTACAGACTTTTTTAATCGTCCCACTGCTGGGCTGCGGCCTCCTCTCACAAGAAGGATTGAGCATTAATCACCATGCTTGCTCAATGTGGGTTGGTGATTTCAGACTATATAGTCCAGGTTTCCTCAAGACGTTTTCCTTCACCTTTTTATCAGCCATTGGTGTCCAAGATATACTTAGAAAGTACATACAAACTTAGAAAGTATATACAAACTTAGAAAAGTTGCATTGGTACTTGCCTGACCTGGAATCGAACCTACACCCACATACTGGAGAGGTTGTTTCTTTACCCACTAGGCCACCACGACGTTATTGGCTTGTATAAATGAGAATTTGCAGACATTTTAAAACATAAAAAGATCCTGTACGATAAACACAAGAATTCTCGGCAGACGCGTATTGCGTAGTCAAGGCATATATTTGTAAAAGAACAACAAATTCTATAAAGGTGAAGGGTATTCGTGTATAGAATTATAAACATATAGACGGTTGTCATCTATATATAAAAATGAAACCCGCTTTCCGTTGTCACGACATAACATGAAAACGGCTTGACCGATTTGGCAAAAAATTAGAGGGGAAGTAACTTAGACCCGGGAGAAGGTTTTAGGATAGTTTTTGTCACCATCCGGCTACGGTACGCGGGTGAAACCGCGGGCGAAACCTAGTATTGTATATTTATGGAAATCATCATCTGTCTAGTTTCCCAACTATGTTTGGGACGGCTTCCAGTCTAACAGGATGTAGCTGAGTACCATTGTGCCTCACAGAGTATTGTGATTATGGAAATAATTGATTGAATTAGTCGGTGTTACGTGAGGTAAATAAAAATAATATATATATTGCGAAAGGTAGGTAAATAAGACGGATTTGTTACAAACTAGCCGCTTTCCTACACTACTGCTCGTACTGACATAAAAGTTTAAAAAACTAAAAAACTCTAGTCATGTATTGTCATCAGAACTCAGAGCGTGTGCAAAATTTCATCGTAATCGAAGACCGGGAAGAGGGTCAAATTATAGATATCAAGATTTTCTTACATACAAAGATACAGATGAAGCTAAAATAAGCGTGTTAAAAAGTTTTCATATTTATATTTCCAGCTGCATTTTTGAAACGCCATTACTATTCTAACCGCGTCTAAAACATTTCTAACTCTACATGTCGTAGGTCAAGGTACACAAACTCGGTCCATCTATTTCAGGAAATACCACATTTTTGTATGTAGGTAAGATTTACTAGTTTTTTCTACTACGTAAGGCTGCCTTTTAAGTTCTGTCGTTTGCTAACTTCGCGCGATTATTAAAAAAATATATATATGCCACTTTTATCTTCCTGAATTTAGAATTTTAAAACAAAAGAATGTTTTTAAATTGGTCGAATAGTTTTATTGTATCGTCCATTCAAACGTGGCAGGTCGGTTGTAAAAATGGAAATGTCTAAGGAAAATTTGCGTGCGATAATTTTCTAGAATTTTAAAAAGGGGTTGTCGCGACTTTAGTGCTTTGAAGAGATTAGTTCTGTATTTAATAATGTAGCACCATGCCTTAGGACCGTAGAAAGCAAATATTTAGGATTTCAATGTGGCCACTCTAGCCTCAGTGACAAGCCACGTGAAGGTCGCCCAAAAAACGCCATGACAGAAGATAATATCGACGTCGTGCGGCAGCTAATTCTCGCAGACCGATATGTAACATACTGTGAAATAGAGGCATCCATGGGCATTTCAGGGACCACTATCCAAAAAATTCTGCACGAAGAACTTGGCGTAAAAAAGTTGATCTCTCGTTGAATACCCCATTTGCTTAGCGACGACCAACAAACAGCCCGAGTAAGTTGGTGTCGCAAAACTCCGCAGCGATTTAACGGAGGAGAGTCAAAGCATGTCTATGATATAGTCAGGGGTGACGAGTCTTGGATATATGCTTGCGATCCATATTCCAAGCAGCAGTCAACTGTCTGGGTCTTCCAAGACGAGCCAAAACCGACCGGAGTCATTCCTTCAAGAATCACTTAAAAAAAAAATGGTTGCCTCGTTTGTGGCAAAGGGTGGCCACCTCGCCACTATTGTACTAGAATATTGCAAAACGGTTACCGCTGACTAGTATACCACTATTTGTTGGCCACAAATCATCACCGAATTTAGAAAAAAAAATTCAAGACGTCGAATGATCCTGCACCATGACAGTGTAAGTTCGCACACCGCCCGCCAAACAAATACGTTTTCGAATTCCAAAAATGTTGAAATTTTGGATTATCCACCTGACAGGCCTTACTTAAGCACTAACTATTTTATTACATTCCCCAAAATTAAGCAAATTCTTCGTGGTCTACCTTTCAGCACACCTGAAGAAGCTGTTGACGCTTGCAAATAGGCCGTTTTGACTACCCCTACTTTGGAATGGAATAAATATTTCAAAAACTTGTTTGAACGTATGCAAAAGTACATGAAATATCCCTAAGTATTCTTAAAAAAACAATAAACAGTAATAAACTATTGGATTGTCTATACTTATTTCAAACGACACAACTTAAAAGGCAGCTCTCGTATTACAGTTAAATGCTTGTTAAGAGTAAACAATAGATCAATGTGTGAACTGTTTTATGTTCGGTCCTTGTTTAAACTTTTTTTAAGAATTCTAATTCCTTGAAAGCATCAAAGGAAAATTTTAGGACGCCGAAAATTATTTTTGTATCCGTGCTCAATGTGGTAAATCTAAAAAAATCGGTTCATCCATTCAAAAGCTGTGGAGCTCCCTAACGGTTAAAGTTATAATACCTCTATTTTTTATTCTATATTTTTTATCGGGGGTTATGCATACATTTTCATAGATTTCTCCTTTCTCATTTTTTCAACATTTTTTTGATAATTAAATTAAACCAATGACATTGACATTTGAAAAGCACGCGTTATTATTTGTTTACAACGTAAGCAGTTGGAATTGATAAATAATTCATAATTATACAAAAGCTGATGATCATCATTAATCATGTTCCGAACAACGGAGTTACGAAATATTTTGTGACGACTTATGACCTAGTGACGTCATAGGTGTGTCAACAAACGTTAATAGAAAGGTGTATCTATAATTCTTTACTAAATCTCCATCATCATCATCTCCCGAGCCTTTTCCCAACTATGTTAGGGTCGGCTTCCAGTCTAACCGAATGTAGCTGAGTATCAGTGTGCCACAAGGAGCGACTGCCTATCTGATCTCTTCGACCCAGTTACCCGGACAACCCAATACTTCTAGGTAAGACTGGTTGTCAGGCTTACTGGCTTCTGCCAACTGCCACATGTGACTGCCAATGACGTTCAATGACAGCCGGGACCTACAGTTTAACGTTCCCCTTAGAAACACCTTAGTCATTGAATATCATAAAAATAAAATAAATAAAATTTGTGACAAGATATACTTAGAAAGTACATAAAACTTAGAAAAGTTGCATTGGTATTTGCCTGACCTGGAATCGAAGCCACATTCATACTAGAGAGGTTGGTTCTTTACCCAGTAGGTAACCACGAATTACTCGTTTCATAAATATCCAGGTAAGTATATACGTTAAAAAATCACACGCCTTCAAAAAAAGCGCATTACCCAACTGTGAAAAGAATGACAGACGTAACGAAACATTAATTATTATCACTTGTAAAGAATCTTGACACCATGACAGTTACATGTGGACTTTAGATAAAATAGATGAAGCAATAAGCTTTAAGTGTATTTACTGTAATTTTCTAAATAACTAGCCAGCTGGTTTTGGACGTTAATAAATGGCACCCACGCCGAATTTTGCGGCTGTTCTCGTGTAAGGAGATCAGCCAGCTGCCCAGGACATATTATAGTGCACGCACATTTGCTTGGACACAGGTGCACTCACTATTCCTTCACTCTCATAGCGCGATGGGACGACAATCCGACACCACTGGAGAGAGATCACAAGCAGGACCGACTTTTCTTAGGAATTGCACCTTTACATATATTTTTCCTGATTCACGAGAGCAAAATTTTGACCAAACGTTATAAGACCTTTGGTTGTAATACCAAATTCATTCACCAGTATGCCAGTAGTCCTATTAGATATTAATGAGTAGAACCAAAATGACTATATTTTGGCTGATAATTCGGTAATTCGCTACAAATGTCACCTGTCTGATAGAGGCTAGTATCAAGTATGTTTAAATCATATCATTTGATAACTAGATAAAAAGTCTACTTCTACATTAGACAGTAATAAGCCAGCTATGCAAATAAGTAGTTTATTAGTTTAGTTTTTATGGGAAATCATAAAATAACCCCTCCCGCTGTGGGTTAGCAGCGTCAGTGTCCGACTCTTACTGACTAAACCCACCATGTTCCTTTTTAAGCCGTTTATGAACCAGAGCCGCGGTAACTCGCGCGAACAATCCCGCAGCCCCGACAACTTAACCCTGATTTTATTCATTCGTATATCAGTTACTTAACTAGGAGTGTAAGGTCGCAAGAAGTCTGCGGGTTGTTCGGAAGAGTTACCGCGGCCCTGGTACATAAAAGGCCTACGACGGAACACGACGGTTTTTAGTCAGTTAGAGTCTGACACTCCCTTACCGCTGCTAACCCACAGCGGGAGGGGTCATTTGATGATTTTTGACGTCGCTAAAAAAAAGAAAAGTCCCGACGAAGCTTGCTTAACCTTGATTTTATTCATTCGTATATGAGTTACTTAACTAGGAGTGTAAGGTCTCAAGTAGTGGGTGGTCGCACCGGGCAGTATATTGGGGTCGCTAGCGTGTTCATCATATATCATCGTGAAATATACAAGTAGGTCGGCAGACGAGCTTAAAAGTTCAATGTATTGTAAGTACACGTTATTTATATTGTGTAGGGTTGTCAATGTAGTAGTACTGTTTTAAAAGCGAAAGTTGTGGAAAAACTCATGAAGGGACGGGGATGAGAATTTGGAAAAACTGAAGTCCGAATGGAGATGAAAATTAGGTTCATTATGTTATCTATACAAAAAAGTCGTGGTGGCCTAGTGGGCAAAGAACCAACCTCGAGTATGAGGGCGCGGGTTCGATTCCAGGGCAGGCAAGTACCAATGCAAATTTTCTAAGTTTGTATGTACTTTCTAAGTATGTCTTAGACACCAATGACTGTGTTTCGGATGGCACGTTAAACTGTAGTCCCGGCTGTCATAGAACATCATTGGTAGTAGTTACGGGTAGTAACGGAAGCCAGTAAGTCTTGACACCAGTCTAACCAAGGGGTATTGGGTTGTCCGGGTAACTGGGTTGAGGGAGTCAGATAGGGCAGTCGCTCCTTGTAAAGCACTGGTACTCAGGTACATTCGGTAAGACTGGAAGCCGCCCTCAACATAGTTGGGAAAAAGGCTCGGAGGATGATGTTATCTGTACAAACTGAACCGATTTCAAAATTCCCACAAGTATAGCTCACCAGTTTTTGTGAGATAAAACGTCTTATTATGTTGCTGGGGAGTTTGTTGCTCCACTACTTCTTCCCAGCAAAAACGCATAGGAAGTGGTGAAGGGAGGGCGTTTTGAGCGTTCAAAAAGTGCGGTTTTGCATCCAAGTTTAAATAGATAATTTTAGGGACATCCTTACAAAGAATGCTTTTAAGAGTTCAATAATAAATCGTGTTCTGACGTTAAATATGATGTCATGTGCACATTTCGACAGTACTTACTTGTATGTATGAAGAGCCGGTTAAGCAACGCTCAAGGCTCGGATAATGATTGGTGGGTCTGCTGAGCTCCTTTTGTTTTTATTTAGGTCAGGTTAAAGTGAAATTATGGTTTATTTTTGTTTTAGTAAAAAGTTTAGTTTGCTTTATCTATAGTTTAAAGAGATGTTGTGCTTAGAGATATAAAGTAACTTTTTTTGAACCCGAGACTCCATGTAACGGCAGTCGCGCTTTGCAACTTCTGAGAGCTAGACTAGTGACTATACCATTAAGGTCCAAGTTCACCAACAGCATATGAGTTTCCACGCTTAGGCAGTTGTTTTAAAAAAAAACGGACGTTTGTTGTTGGAGAACTTCAGGCAAGGGCTTATGCACACCATGTTTTTTAACGCGACTTGGCGATGCGCATTTTAGAAACGCTTTTATCCTACAAAAGCAGTTTGTGTCGATTAAGTCGATTAAAATTTCCAAAGAAATTAGCGCGCCAACATGCGGTTGTGAGGGGGACGAGGAGCGTCGTTACTAGCTCCGCCCTCACACGTTTTCTATGGATCCCGCCTATTATATTGAAAATAAAATCAATCTAGACCAATCTTAGAGCTTTTTTTAAATATGGCAAAAATCATCAAATGACCCCTCCCGCTGTGGGTTAGCAGCGGTGAGGGAGTGTCAGACTCTTACTGACTAAAAATCCATCGTGTTCCTTTTTAGGCCTTTTATGTACCAGCGCCGCGGTAACTCTTTCGAACAACCCACAGCCAATCTTAGAGAGCTTGATTTGACAAGGAATAGTCGATAGTCCTCGATAGTTCTAGACACTGACGACCACGCCTACAGTATGTTTCTCGACCTACAAGAAGGCGCCTGACCTACCTGCCTTACAGCATCTCTGTTCATCTCTCCATCCTCCGTGACAGTATAGTGGTTGTGTCCTTGCGCGCGCGCACTACACAGATGTATATACAGCTCGTGTTATATGTCCCGTCAGTGCGACTGCCGACACCGAGCCCTCAACTACTCGATATGGTGAGCTTTTTAATAATTATAGTTTTTTTTCGGAACGAAGAGAATTTTAGTATACCTATTTTTAATCAGCTGTATCTACTTTCTGCATTCGAATAAAAAGTAGCCCATAAGTTTTTCTCAGGATTTTGACTATCTGTGTAAAAAATGTAATGCTGTTTTGGCGTAACAGACCAAAAGACAGACTGAATTTTCGTATTTATATTATTACGTGAGGATGAAGAATTTTTTTATAGGATATTTTATATGCTATTTCTATAAATGTGCCTATGATGCGATTTATTTAATTGAAATATTTACATTAATTTTAAAAATAGTACAATGAACCTATTTTCTATTTTTAGAAGAAAAAAAACGAAATGATTTTTTCCATATTTTTTTAATAATGAAAGGATTAAGGAGAAACACCAGTTTCTCCCGGGATGCGGGTGAAACTGTAGGTCTATCAGAGTATCAGAATATATTTCTACCAAAACCATTATTTACTTAATATCAGTTTATTTCCACAAAATCATTTACCTAAATTATTTAAATCTAGTTCCGATCGTTATTTCGCGACCTATTTCATAACAGTCAATAAATTAATTCTCCATAACAATTAATATTTATAGTTTTCAAATATGTCTTCAATATGTATTGATAAATTAATTAATATTAAAATAATTTCTTCATAATTAGATGTATCCTATCTATTATTAAGAATGCGAAAGTAAATGTGTATTAAGTTTCAAGGTTTTAAG
This sequence comes from Helicoverpa zea, assembly GCF_022581195.2. Taxonomy (NCBI): domain Eukaryota; kingdom Metazoa; phylum Arthropoda; class Insecta; order Lepidoptera; family Noctuidae; genus Helicoverpa; species Helicoverpa zea. The sequence continues at coordinate 4,596,385 of NC_061481.1, read as the reverse complement.
ACTAAACAGAATAAAAATAGTTGAGTTGCATGGTTTCACTCGCGTCCCATGGGAAGATCTTCGAGATAAAATATAGTCTACTAGCTTTTGCCCGCGACTTCGTTCGTGTGAAATAGTGACTTCCGGCAGATTTTTGGTTTAACCAATAGATAGCGCTATATGTCCGGGATAAATTTTATTTTTATATTTTTTTTGTAATAAAAGCTATCCTATGGCCTCTCTCCAGTTCCAAACTATGTCTTTACCAAATTCCGCTCAAATCGGTTCAGTAGTTTAGGCATGAAGAAAAGGCAGACAGAAAGACAGACAGACAGAGTTACTTTCGCATTTATAATGCCACCAAAAACATTAAATGTAAAAAAGAAAGCCAATCCTCTACGCAATTCCTCCACCGTAAAAAGTTTTGAGATCGCATAAAAGCCAAGTCCTGTTCAACTTTATTTGTAATAATAAATCAATATTTTGTGACTATATCAATAGTTTTGTTCACATTACAATAATATTGTCTTGGCCATGAGCACAAGTTAAAAGTTGCTCCTTGAAATAATGTGTAAATACCATTGAATTGATAAATTCTATATGGACATGATTTTACGATTGGACTGATTATGGACTGATTGGAATTTGAGATCACCGTGGACTAAACATGCGCCATAGTACATGTGCAATCCATTGATGTTGGATGATACTGACTGCCGGTCATTTAGTAACAATTGAACTAAAAATATTTAATTCTGTGATATTAATCCCACCCAAAACAAAAATGTGAAAGGCTTCCAAGTTCGATAATATGGAAATCCTTCGCCTATAAAAGAAGTGAGATCTGAATAAGTACCAAGTTCCATACACATACCTCAGTTAAAAATAGTTACTTTTTAATAATGTTACTTGTTAATACCATTGAATTGATAAATTCTAATTTATCAATTCAATGGTATTTACACATTATTTCAAGGAGCAACTTTTACCTTGTGCTCATGGCCAAGACAATATTATTGTAATGTGAACAAAACTATTGATATAGTCACAAAATATTGATTTATTATTACAAATAAAGTTGAACAGGACTTGGCTTTTATGCGATCTCAAAACTTTTTACGGTGGAGGAATTGCGTAGAGGATTGGCTTTCTTTTTTACATTTAATGTTTTTGGTGGCATCTAATTTATTTTTTGTAGGTCTCTTTCTTCTCTAACTATAAAACAAATTAAATTAACTTACATGCAACCTCAGAACACATATACCCTGACGGCATGCAACTAACTAAATATATAACAAACTAAATATGTACACCTAAAGTAGCAGGTAAACAACATTTTTCCAAAACTAAAAAAAATGACGAATTTTCGAGTCGAATATCTTTTAGAATAAAAGAGATTTATTTCAGAGGTAGATGGCGCTATCACATGAAACTATTTAATTTTTTTTAAAGTACTACTTATACTAAGCTATGTAACGAAACCATAGCGCGATTTAGACCAGGACAACGCCATCTATCGAGCGAGCATGCAGTGTTTATCGCACTGCATTAATATGAAAGATTCTATCATTATTCATTTCATTTAAACCTACCTTTTTTATTCATATGTTGTATATTTAAAACATAATAACAATATACCACTACGTAACAATAAAACAAATAGTAACATTTTGTACATAAATAAATAACAAAGTTATCAATGCAGTCAAAATTCATACACAATGTTCTTGAAAAACCGCAAATATAAATTTGTTTCCTATTTTTTTTATTAAGTTTTAAGGTTTTTATAATTTTCCCTTTATATGTAGCTAATAACCTATCTTGGTGCCAAATTTGAAGGTTCTAAGTTTGCTAGAAGTACCTTAGACTTTGATGATCGGTCAGTGAGTCAGTGACAAAATGGTGTAACTTTGATCGCTCATAACTCGTAAACTATTTATTCAAATATCTTGTAATTTTGAGACTGAGCTTGTTCTAATACTTACTCTTGGTCATCGAAAACCTAAACTCCTAGCTTTATTCACATGGAAGATACAGGGGGCTGAAATCGCCGCGAAACGCTTCGAGAAAAGATGGTACGGCCGTGCCCGCTCTGCTCGAGTCTTGGCTGGGGCACTGCCGTGCCCTCAGATATTATATAGTTAGGATGTTACTCGGGTATAGTGTAGCTTCCCAACAGTGAAAGAATTTTTCAAATAGGGCAAGTAGTTACGGAGCCTTTAGATCAAAGAAACAAAAAAAATATTAGTATAGACTATAGGTACCTACACTAAATTAAAAAATAATTGAAAGTTTTCTAATAAATTAGCGATACCTTATAAATTAAATGAATGATTTATTATTAATATTAAAATAAATAATTAAATTAAATGCATCGTTAAATACATAGCTGTGTATGTGTATTGCAAGATTTTTTTTATGAATGAATTTATAACAATCGATAGCTGTGAATATTTATAAAGGTCTTCCGTTGTCCTATTCTAATATTATAAATGCGAAAGTTTGTAAGAAGCTGTGTGTGTTTGTCAATCTTTCACGCCAAAATGATCATGTATTTTTATGAAAGTTAAGGATAAGATAAGAAAAGGATACTATTGTAGGCTCCGAAACTACTGAACTGTTTTGAAATAATCTTTCACTGTTAAAAGCTACACTCTTCCCGAGTAACATAGGCTATATTTTATCCCGGTACGGGTAGTAGTTCACCCGGGATGTGGATAAAACAGCTAGTAAAACCTCATTGTGAAGGGTGGGCATTTTGAGGGATGACTTCGACATTCCAAAAGTGCAGTTTTTCACTGATTTTGTAGTCAATATTACTCATCATTATCTGCTCAGTTTTTTCTCAACTATGTTGGGGTCGGCTTGAAGTCTAACCGGATTCAGCTGAGTACCATTGCTTTACAAGGAGCGAATGCCTACCTGACCTCCTCAAGCCAGTTATCCGGGCAACCCAATACCCCTTTTTTAGGCTGGCGTCAGACTTACTGGGTTCTGGTAGTCAATATTACTCGTAACTCAAATAATCAGTGCTGCCTTCTCTCCCACAGAAACTCCTCCTCATCTCAACCCTCGTGGCGTTCGCCGCTGCCGACGTCTCCCATATCCTGGCACCTGCCTCCAAGGATGCTGCTGCCGTCATAGTGCGCCAGGAGTTGGACGTGGGGGTGGAAGGCCAGTACCAGTGGGCTATTGAGACTGACAACGGCATCACAGCCAGCGAGAGCGGGGCGCTGAAGAATGTTGGAGCCGTAAGTGTCTTATATCATTTGCCTAGCCAATACCCAACTATGTTGAGGTAGGTCAGGCCTTCTTCTAGGTCAGATACGTATGGAGGTCATGACCAAAATAATCAGTTACGAGTGGACTAACAAGGCGTTCGGTTTCCATAGGAGGCGTGTAGACTCACGAATGAGTTTTAGCTTGAAAACTTTCTCACAATAACATGTTATCATTTAAAATAATGATTAATGTACATTGTATATTATTGTATATGTATTAAAATCTTTGTGATGTGGTTCGCGATTGTTTTTGTAAGAGTTGTTTCCATAAAACTCAGGTTTATTTTTTCGGATCTTGGTACCAAAGTCCCCATGGCCTTGATCTCTACCCATGCCATCATCATCCTCCGAGCCTTTTTTCCCAACTATGTTGGGGTCGGCTTCCAGTCTAACCGGATGCAGCTGAGTACAAGTGCTTTACAAGGAGCGACTGCCCTATCTGAGCCCCTCAACCCAGTTGGGATCTCTACCCACGCCAATGATATAAAACTGCAATAAGCCGTATATTCTTCCTCGTTATTTCCAGGAGACACCAGCTGAGGTAGTTCAGGGTGCAGCGGGCTGGACATCCCCCGAGGGAGAGGTCATCAGCCTACAGTATGTAGCTGACGAAAACGGATACCAGCCACAGGTGAGATAATTTTCAATAGACTCATCGTCAGAGTAAAGGACGATGGGCGTTTTGGTACCCTGTCCAACAGTGTTGATTCTAGTACCATTGCGTAGGTCTTGGCAAGGCAAAAAATGTTTACTATGACGACTAGTCCCAAATCCTTGTCGATTTCGCGTGACATCGACTAATAGAATGTGTAATGTTCATAAATCATCAACGTAGATGTAGTTCTTAAATCGAACTGTATTTAATAAAAACTGGTAAAGTAACAAAAAACAGGAATTAGGCCTTCTTAAAATGTTTGCCTGCCGACTGCTTTAAAAAAAGACTGTGCAGACCTTTGCAGTTCACGCAGAACTAGGTTATGTATTTGATGAAAGTCTTTCAGTATTTACAATCAATTAAGGTTGAAAAGTTAGGAGACGATGTTAACATAGTACATATTACGACTTAATCTTGCTCCTCAAGAGGTGCTGAGATAATGATGAATTTCTTCTTAAAAAAAGATGAATAGAAATGTTTTGAACTTTTGTCAAATCAGATGACGATTGTGTTTCCGTAGTATGACTCCATAGAATATTGCAAACTTTAGATTATAATAGAGTGTATCTCAAACAATGTAAGATGTCTATTAACTGAGTTTAAAATTATAACACTGACGACATATGCCTCTTAATGAATTTGCATATATGGATGACATACTTGTTTCTATGTCGATTCAATTTTTATCGTTACTCGGATCGGACAGCTAATTGAGGCAGGCCCCATAGTTTTCATTATTCTTCACGCAAATACCTTTCTAATGATATATCATACGTTACTGTTGGAGCGGGTACCAAATCTCATACAAAGTGCCCATTGTCCTTTTCTCATGGGTCTAGTAGTCTGGGTTTAATCTCCCGAAATAGCCTTGCTTTTAAGTAATTTTCATAAATCAGCCCGGAGTTGAGCAAGCGTGGTGATTAATGCTTAATCCTTCTCCATGTGAGAGGAGGCCTGTGCCCAGCAGTGGGACATAAAAAAAAGGCTGTAAGGCCTCGGCCTCGAATTTTGCGGGCAGCGGGGCGGCAGCGGCGGCGGCGCGGGAGCGGCAGGATCTTACGCGTATAATCAAATGGACCGGCCCTCGAATACAGCGGCGCGGGAGCGGGCAACGAGCGGTGCACTCCAGTCAAGCAGTGACCGCCCGCGCCGCCGCCGCTGTATTCGAGGGCCGGTCCATTTGATTATCCCGCTGCCCGCAAAATTCGAGGACGAGGCCAACAGTAACAGTACCAGCCCGGAGTTTAGAAGTTAGTGATACACCAGAGAGCACGTTAATGTCTGTTCTGTGGTCTCTCTCCAGTGGTGTCGGATTGTCGTTCCATCGCGCTATGAGAGTAAAGGAATAGTGAGTGCACTTGTGTCCAAGCAAATGTGCGTGCACTATAATATGTCCTGCGCAGCTGGCTGATCTCCTTATATGAGAACAGTCGCCGTGGCCGGCTAGGAAGACATTATTATTTTGAAGGTATACTAATTCAAATTTATATTTCTCAGGGCTCCCACCTCCCCACCCCTCCTCCCATCCCGGAGGCCATCATCCGCGCTCTACAGTACATCAAGGACCATCCCCCCAAGGTCGAGAACTAAGTAATTAATATGTAAGATAATATATCTACTAGACATCCCTCTTTTTAAGTTAAAGATGGCAATTTGATGTTACAGGAGGTACTTTTTTGTTACAGATGACATGTTATTTGTAACAGAGGACATGCTATTTTTAACAGATGACTGATTTTTGGAATAGATGACATGTTATTTGTAACAGATGACATGTTCTTTGTAACAAATAACATGTTGTTTGTAACCGATGACATGTTCTTTGTAACAGATGACTTGTTATTTGTAACAGATGACACGTTCTTTGTAACAGATGACACGTTCTTTGTAACAAACGACATGTTTTCGTAACAGATGATATGTTATTTGTAACAGATGACATGTTTTTTGTAACAGATGACATGCCTTCTTTGGTAGATGACATGTTTTTGTTACAGATGACATGTTATTTGTAATAGATGGCAAGTTATTTGTCACAGATGATACGTTTATAGGCATAAATGACGCCTGTAAGTAAATTTTTATACTTAAGGGTGAGCCATCTAACTATTGCGTTACACAGACCATAACCAGTCGTGAAATTGCTCATTTGCCAAATCGGCGATTTTACAACTAAAAATGGTTTGGTTATCGTTATAGTAAAATGGTGCAACTGACGATTAAGTTGACATATTACACTTTTGTAGTCATAGGTGACAATTTTAAGTCGTGGGTGACACAACTATCAATATTGGTTAAAAATGTATGAGAAAGTTGTATTTTCGCTATCTCTTTCACACGCAATTTAATAGAAGAGGCGTCACAAGTCTATCTTTCTCTTTCTTTTTTGATATAAAAAAGAAAGAGGAAGATATATTATGTAACTTAAAAGGGGGATGTGTAAATTAGATATGAAAAGTTATGTTTAACTAGTTTAAGTTTATAAAAATACTCGTTTTTCTTATAATTATTGTACTGTGATAAGAATATTACGTTATTGTAATAAAAATGTTTAATAAATCTTAGTGTTTCATTTCTTTATCTATACTAATATAATAAAGAGGAAAACTTTGTTTGTTTGGTTGTAATGGATAAACTCAAAAACTACTGGACCGATTTTAAATATTCTTTCACCATTAGAAAGCTATATTATCTGCGAGTAACATAGGCTATATTTTATCCCGGTGCGGGCAGTAGCTCCCACGGGACGCGGGTGGAACCGCGGGAAAACGGCTAGTTTTCAATACTTTGGGACTTACTTGACCAAAAATTATGTTGTTGATATGGATCTTCCTTAAATTCCATTCCAATGTATATGGATTTGTTCCACTTTCTCACAAAATCGATTAGATGGGTTTTGATGAAACTTGCCCGTAAAAATAGCACAAGATACTGATCATCCATGTGCAGGAAGTAGTTCCTTCGGGACGCGTGTAGAACCAAAGACACGGAAGTTACTATTAAGTTTTGACGTAGAACCATTCCACTTTCGTACAAATAAAAATGCTCAAAATTTGAACAAAACCTACGAATTGAGTCACTTTTTTTTTTAACGACGTCAAAAATCATCAAATGACCCCTCCCACTGTGGGTTAGCAGCGGAGAGGGAGTGTCAGACTCTTACTGACTAAAAACCGTCGTGTTCCGTCATAGGCCTTTTGTGTACCAGGGCCGCGGTATCTCTTTCGAACAACCCGCAGCCCCGGCAGACGAATTGAGTCACTTCTCTTTAACAATCGGTGAAAAAAATCGACAAAAATTCTGTCACTGATATCAGACATGAGAATATTAAAATGGAGTATGTATAGTTAAGTGTCCGTTCAGACAGACCGGCTCGGAGACAAGAGTAAATTCTTAACACGTTGAAAATCGAGTACTTAGTATTTGCAGTAAGGTTTATTTTTGCGAGTGCACTGCTTTTGTCATTAAGAATGCTCGAAGGCGCTCGGTGTGAAATAATAAGAGCCGACCGGCTCCGATCGCGTTTTTTTTTTGACGTTTGACTCCGTTTGCGTGCTCTTTAATGCTCGCGCAGCCGATCGGCTCCGGTCTGTGTGTAAAGAAAAATGCGCGTCGATGCTCTCCGAGCCGGTCTGTTAGAACGGACCCTAAAACAGCCTATATTATGACTAACCTTGATCCCTCAGCACGGTGACAGCTTCTAATACCCTCTTGGTGTAAATGCACGGCTCATAGTTGTCCATCTCCTGAGTCACTACCGAGCACACCCTGGAAATAACACAAGTCTTAACATTTTGGAGACAGGATAAACGAGTAACTGGAATTTTCGTAAATGTTGGGGTCTGCTTCCAGTCTAATGATGTCCTCCTAGCCGATTATCGGCTACGGCGGCGGTTCTCATGTAAGGAGATAAGCCAACTGTGCAGGACATATTATAGTGCACAAGCATTTGCGCAGACACAGGTGCACTCACTATTCCTTCACTTTCACAGCCCGATGGGACGGCAATCCGACACGACACGACATTTACGTGTTCTCCGATGCACGGGTGTATCAATCACCAACTTCCAGGCTCCGGGCTGCTTTGTGAAAGTCTAACAGGATGCAGCTGAGTATCAGTGTGTAACCCTTGATAACACTGGAAAAACTGCGAAAGGATGTTCAAATGACAGCCTCGTGGGGCGATCTATCATAAACTTAAACAAATATGACGAGTATCTTCGTGTTTCGGAAGGTACCTTGAACTCGGTTGATTTTTGTTGATAAGGTAACTGTGTTGAGGAGGTCAGATAGGCAGTCGCTCCTTGTAAAACACTGGTACTTAGCTACATAAAGTTAGACTGGAAGCCGACCCTAACATAATTGGCAAAATACTAGTGATGACAAATGGGTAAAAATATTAGGTTATTTTGGCATCAAATCCAGTCACTTTCCCTGTTATTATAAAACGCGGTATCAAATAAGTATCGGCTTTTGTACTACCTTTAAACCAGCTTTAAGTACGACCTTGAAAAAACGTTATTACAAAACGCAGTTTATCGCAAGTTGTGTTCTATGGTTTAAAAGATAAACCACTGTGCCCCCTAGTTTAAATATTTAAATACATATTTGTTGCTTATAATCTGTGGATATTATTTGAACCACAGACGAATCGAAGTACCAAACAGTCTTCTCTTAGTCTACGTTTTGTAATAAGGATGTAAAGACTATCGTAAGTACCGTAACAAACCAAGACGTCTTCAGTCTGGTTTAAACCACTACTTGCGGCAGTTTTTATAATAAGGTGGTTTGGGTCTTGGAGGGATCTAAACTAATATTATGAATAGGAACCATTTCAATGTTTGTTACCTGTTAGCTCTCCCGCGTATGGCGCCGGCGGTCCGCTCCAGGGAGTCGGGGTCGCCTTCCTGTAGCGCCACCACGCACTTGTTCACGTCTTCAAGGATGTGGTTCTCTGTGCACAAATTGTATTGTTACTATTGGTACTGATAATGGCGTCCACGACCGATGTCGGCCACGGCGGCTGTTCTCATTTAAGGAGATCATCCAGCTGTGCAGGAAATATTATAGTGCATGAGTATTTGCTTGGACACAGGTGCACTCACTATTCCTTCACTCTCATAACCCGATGGGACGGCAATCCGACACCACCGGAGAGAGATCAGGCGCAGGACCGACATTAACGTGCTCTCCGATGCACGGGTGAATTAATCACCAACTTCCAGACTACGGGTGGCTTTGTGAAAGTTTAAGAAAACCCACAGAGCGATTTCGGCCCGACCCGGGAATCGAACCCGAGACCTCAAGCACAGCAGCTGCGCTTGCGACCAGTAGACCAACGAGGCAATCACAGTGGTAGTGTGTATGTCACTATAAGCGACAGAGTGCATGAATGACATACCGCTAACAGCAAGGAAGTCATCAATAGTGGTGATATCGTCGACGGCGTCGGTGAGCAGCTTGACGGCGTTCTCCCAGGCGCGGGCGAAGGCGGCGGCGTTCTCCTGCGCCACGCGGGACCGAGCGCGGGCCGCTAATACTAGGGCCGCGTTTATTACCTACGTAGAGGAAAACGGTACGCGATGAATAATATAAGAAAGTAGACTTTAGAGCTTTCAGCAACGGGATGGTAGCAAAAAACTATACTATGTCCGCTCCTGAACTGAAAAGTTGTGTCACACGAGAGCAAAGAAGATAAGTTGTATAATTAGAATAATAATTGGGTAGAATGATATAATCTGCCTTTATCTGTATTTTTTTAGTTTTTTGTATCTAATAGTTTAATTTTGCAAGCCTTGCAAGCCTAGTAATCAATAAATAAATTCGCGTTGCATCCGTTACAGATGTAATTAATTTATAGACAGTCGACAGCCTGAAAAAGGACATAGGCTACTATTTACTATATACCTATTTTTTATTCCTAATTACTTTTATTTTCAAGCTTCTATTGACTATACTTATTTATATCCTGTAAACAATATGTTATAAAGAAAATATGAGAACTCTGAGTGTTTACTTGTAAGAAAATGTTATACTAACCTTCCACTATTGTTAGAAACTTTATTAGTAAAAACAATTGCTGGTTTGCCAACAAGGATAAATACAGGAATGAATTTTATCCAGTGCGCAAACTTTGTCAACTTATAGTTAAATAAGTTTTATAGATACGTATATTTTTATTTTGTAGTGTTTTAGTACAAAAAAGAAAAGTTATTGATATCGAAAGATGTTTATTTTGTAACCGATAGTACGGTCACAGTCGTCATAGTAGGCACGGCGGCAACGCGAAACCGGTTTACTGACGGAGCTTCGCTCGGCGCGCGTAAGAATAGTTGGTATCCATATTTTACTGATTTTAGGGCGGATAAAAGAATGAAACAATTTTTTTTACTGATGATGCAGATATGTTCTGTTAACGATTCTGGACCACCAGTTTTTTTTTTGCGCACTGCTTAAAATTCATTCCTGTATACATAGTTTGAAATAAAAATCTCAGACATCGACAAAACATGACTAAACTAGTACTTACTTGTGGGCACAGCGCTTCAATATGTTCGGCGGCATGGCGGACCATCTTCACGCCGTCCTCGTTGTTTGACATCGAGCAAACCAGATTTGCAACCTGCACACAAATATTACAGTCCAGTCAAATTAGACCAAGAAATTAGTGTGAAGTTACATTAATTCACAACGCTTAAATTAAAGCGGAATGCCACATACGCCTCAATCGTAATTGAGTCGTGATTGGATCGCAGTCGAATGTGAATTGTATGTCTCTTAAGTAAAATTAGGAGAATCGGGCCCCTGGTTGTCAGACTTACTGGCTTCTGACTACAATGTCTTACCTCGACGAGTTTGTTGGCGTGTTCGGTGAAGACGACAGCATACTCCTCGACTTCCTTCTCGTTGCCGTTGCGGGCCGCCTCCATCAGAACCAGGAGGGGGACGTTGGTTTCCAGGAAACTGTGGGAGGAATAATATAACATTTAAGTATCAAAATCTATGCTATCCCTAAGTGTAACCAAACGACCTCGCGGCGCATGTTCTCAATGGCTTGCTCCAACCAAGCTGAATATCCCGAATTACCGGGTATTATGTCGAATGGGGCCTCCCCCCAAAATTACCTCCAAAGGTCCATTGTCATTTATTGGTCAATTGGGGTCATATGAGGCCATTTTTAGAAGTTAACCCCCAAATGACCACTTCGTAATTTTTAACCACAAACAACTTAAAACCCTCACTTATCAGAAACATTGTATTGGACACTTTTGGGTCACATGGTGTCATTTTTGAAAGTTGACCCCCAAATGACACCCTAATTTTTCTGCAATTTTAACTATTTTAAAGTCTTACCTGTCAGAAACGTGGTCCACAACGGCTTTTCTCAGCTGTCTCCTCAAGTCTCTGGTCTTGCGGCACATATTCTCAATGGCTCGCTCCAACCCAGCTGACTGTTCGGGTTTCCCGGTCTGTGAATTAGACTGAAGTTTGTAGCTGTGGTAACGCTGTTTTCGGTGAAATTTTTGCGGTTGGATAGTTGTGTGGGGGATTTCTTGTCTACATACGTTAATAATGAGAGATTGAAATAGGTTACAATAATGATGTAAAAATGGATAGATAGGTTATAGCAATCTGCAATATGTCATCATCATAGGTATGGGGAAAGAAGTAAAGAAGTACACTATACATAAAATAATTATCTACACTAATATTATAATGCTAAAGAACTTTTGGACTTGAAGCAATTCCTCCGACACACGGGCAAAACTGCGAGAAACGTCCAGTTTTACAGTAAGTCAGTCATTTCATATAGACATTTATAGTTATCGGCACGAATCTTGAGCTCTGGCCTACATCTGCGCAGAAGTGATTTATTAGCAAAGAACCAATCCCGAGTGACGGCTATGACGCGATGCGCTGCGGGCCAGTCACCGCTTTAGCCCGCCCCCGCGCCTCACTTCATACCACAAAAGAGACCCAGTAAATTACTTCTGCGCAGGTGAAGGTCAGAGCTCAAGATTCGTTTCGATAACTATACAAACAATTGATAATTTAACAGATTCTAATCGTTGATTTTGTAATATAATAAAACAGGGTTCTCACATTAGCCATATACTCGTGCAAGAGATCTTGTAACGCCTGTCGCACCGCGTTACACTCAGCCACTATACGTTCACGACGCTCGTCTCTGAAACAAATGTACATATACAAATTATTAAATGAATAACAGCACTTTATGTAAATCTTGGTTAAAACTGAGGCAATCGTTAGAACAACTTATTTGAAAAAGAAAAGGTCAAGGCCACGGAAATCGATCGATCGTAAGGGTAAGCAGCGCTTAGAGAGGTCGGTTCGTGGATGGGTGACTATTTTGTCGCGAAAATTCTTCTGTTTCGGAAAGCACGATAAATTGGTAACCTCGGGTTTAATTTGAACATCTTTGTCGTTACGAATAGTCAGAAGCCAGTTGTCACACAGTCGTCATGATGAGATGATCACCCAACCACGGACCGACCGAACAAAAATCGATCTTTTCGTCCTCGACTTAACTAAGAGTTCTTCCCTATACTATCCCCGAGTGACATATTATAATTTACTCCGATACTAACATAAAACTTTTTACACCTAAAACTTCTGAACCCATTTGACAAATTATTTCACCGTTCGAAAGCTCGAGAGAGATGTCACGAGTCGTAACATAGGCTATACTTTATCCTCGTGCGGGAAGTAGCTACTAATCTAGAGTGGTACAATAGATAGACGTCCGTTGAGAACGAATTTTACAAAAATCCACCTCTAAAGGGGTTAAACGGGGTTACTCTGTACGAAAGTCCTGTTTTTAGAAGTAAGAAACTCGAAATAAGGCATTTTTTTATCCTCGTGCGGGAAGTAGCTACTTATCTAAAGTGGTACAACATTAGTTACCTGGTACAAGAGCTATCAGCCATGAGGGCAGCGCCAGAGATGATGGACTCCAGACGTTCTTCGAGCGAGGGTCGAGTGCGGAGCTCTGAGTATGCTAGAGGCTCCATCACCATACGCTCCTAGAAAGAGAATGTATTAAGAATAAGTTAAGAAAGGCAAAATAAAGAGTCAGTAATTTTTGTTTATCAAATAGGCCATAAGCTTTTTCGAAACGTCAAACTAGTTGCATGGTTCCAAAGAGTAGGTCTCTTTGAGAAGAACCGGCAAGAAACTCCATGGGCACTCTTTTTTAAAGAAAATAAAATTAATTACAATAATGTAATACTCGATAGGCGAAAGCCCATCGTTGGGTGCATTCAAGAGCCGAGTAAAGGAATACTGTTTATCTACATAAATGACATTTATATTCGTATGTAATATATATATATTTATTAATATATAATATATATATTTTTTTATATGTATTATGTTTGTGTGTTGTGTAGTTTTACTATATATATATATATATATTTAGTGTATTGTTATTTGATATTTTTGTTTAGGTATTCATATTTTTGTTGTGCACTTTTTTTTTATCTACCTACTCTATCGAATCTCTCTAGGGCTTTAAGGTTGGCTGTAAGAGAATCCAATTCTGGGTTAAGCTCGCCGTTGTACATAAACTGTCTTGATTCTTTGTATATATTTATGTTTAAGTATGCAATAAAGAATAATAAATGTTCACTTTTTCCTGAGAATGTTATACAATGCAAATTATGCTAATAACATGTAGACAAAATAAGAACAAAATGACTAGCTGTTGTAAGTCATGGGTCGATGACCAAGTGGCAAATTGAACTTACATCGAAATCATCGAGCGCTTGAGCCAGTTCACCTGGTCCTTCTACTGGACGATTTCCACCTAAAACAAATTAAAACATATAAATAATCCTCGAGATATTTTGCCTTCACTTTTAAGATTATATGGGCTGATGACCATGTGTCATAGAATGATCTTGGTCCATTAACCTTAAACATAGATAGATATGGGTCGACGACCTAACGACATAGGAAGATATGGGTCAACAACCAATTTACATAATAATATATGGGTCAATGACTTAAAAACATAGATATGGGTCAATGGACTATCCAACGTGATGATATTGGGAAGATGGCCTAGAGTCATTGGGTATTATGACTCGATGGCCTAGTGACATAGGATGATATGACCTGATGACCAAGAACATAGATGATCTATATGGGTCGATGACCTATACACATAGAATGATATTGGTCAATGTCCTATACACTTAGTATGATATGGGCCAATGACCAAGCGATATGGGCTAATGACCTACACCTGTGTATGGGTGGCTGTACCTTGCGGGGCGGGCTGTCCCTGCGCTACAGCGGAGATGGAGTCGACGGCGCTGCACACAGCTCGGAGTACATAGTCGCGGTTCGCTTTGGCGGCTGCCAGCTCTGGATGACGGACGTATACCTGTGAGGAAATAATATCGAGATTAAGGGTCCGTTCAGACAGATTGGCTCGGAGAGAAGAGCAAATTGTATGTTGAAAATTGAGTACTTAGTATTTGTAGTAAGGTTTATTTTTGCATGTGCACTTTTGTGCACTCATGTGCTTTTGTCATTAAGAATGCTCGAAGGCGCATTCATAGTTGGGAAAAAAGTATGTATAAATAAAGTCTTACAACCAGTTTAACCAAGATATCGTTTTAACTAGCTTCTGCTAGCAGTTTCAATCGCATCTCGTGGTAACTACTGCATCCTCTGAGCCTTTTTCCCAACTATGTTGTGGTCGGCTTCCAGTCTAACTGGATGCAGCTGACCAGTGCTTTACAAGGAGCGATTGCCTATCTGACCTCCTCAACCCAGTTACCCGGGCAACCCGATACCCCTTGGTTAGACTAGCGTCAGACTTACTTTCTTACAAGGATCTTACTTCTAAATTCCTAATTGACAACCAGCGTTAGGAATTTGCTGTCAGGCATAATGCTGAACTGTACCTATTTGGCACAAACATAATTATTTTTGTGCTTTCTAAATCCCTGGGGCACGATTCTGCTAATTTTACTTAAGCGGCCTTCGATTCAAATCCGACTGAGATCCAATTACGACTCAATTACGATTGAAGCGTATGTGGCATTGCACTATTTTGTCTTTTAAATAAACGTTGTTATCCTTTTCTGTCATTCAATAATGAATCATTTTGTCTGCAAATAATTAACGATTGCAATATGATTGTAGAGCAAACTACCGTATGTTAGGTCTTATATTAGTAGCAGAATGTCCGATATGGTTAAAACTGCTATTACGATTCAGTTTTGACATTATTAACTTAGGAGAATCGGGCCACTGTTGTGTTCGCCTTGTACGGGGGACTTACCTTGGAGGCAGTAAGCAACATGGTGGAATGTTTCTTCAGAACTGCTCTGGCAGCTGCAAGCTCATCCTTCATTCTTGGCTCTGTGATAGAAAAAAAAGTATAGGTACAGTCAACTTCAGGTCAGTGGTAACAGGTTTATAGGAAAATCGTACTAATTACTATTGAGTTTGATAGACAATGAATGACGTTTAAAGTGTGTATCCGAACGACGAAATTAAGAGATGAATGAATGTGAGCCTTAAGACGTATTTTTAAATAATAAACGGTTTATTCCCGGCCGTTTCGCTGAACTTTACAACCGTCACATCCTACTTATATTATAAATGTGAAAGTTTGTGAGAATGTATGGATGTATGTTTGTTATTTAATCACGCAAAAACGGTTGGACCGATTTGATTGAAATTTGGTATGTAGATAGGTGATACCCTGGATTAACACATAGGCTACTTTTTATCAACACACCACGCGGGCGAAGCCGCTGGCGGAAGCTAGTACATAATAATTTGCGAATTTATAATAATAATTCTAGAACCCTAGACCTAAGAAAAGATGGATGGATTGCTTGAAAAATGACATGAATAGGAAGGGAGTGAGTGTCAGTATGACGAGAGACAGGGCAAAATGGAAGAGGATGACATATTGCGCCGACCCCAAATAAAATTGGGGACAGGGTAGGAGGAAGAAAATTCTAGAACCCTAACAAAGTCCTGTCAAGATTGTTTTCTTATAGTAAAGTGCCTACTCAAATGGAGTATGAATATTATTTTTATGTACCTTTAAGCTCCCTCTGTCGTTTAGCAGCCTGAGCGGTTAGCTCGGCGGCCGAGCGTCCGAACTGACGCGCAGACTCTAACAGCTCTGATTGAGATGAAGCTGACTTTAGCTTGTCTAAATCGTTTTCAACCTGTGGGGAACATAATATATGTATATTAGTTATTTGTTAGCTTAAACATTTTTCAATAAATCACATAATATAAATTTCTATGTACCAATGCAACTTTTCTAAGTTTGTATGTACTTTCTCAGCACATAATTATACCTTTTTTTTTTAACGACGTAAAAAATCATCGAATGACCCCTCCCGCTGTGGGTTAGCAGCGGTGAGGGAGTGTCAGACTCTTACTGACTAAAAACCGTCGTGTTCCGTCGTAGGCCTTTTATGTACCAGAGCCGCGGTATCTCTTTCGAACAACCCGCAGAGCACCAAAGACTGATAAAAAGGTGAAGGAAAACATTTCGCGGAAACCTGGAAGCCTGAAATCATCAACCCGCATTTCGCGCACGTAGGACAATAAAAAGGCTGTATTAACCAAATAACTAATTTCTATGTATCAGCCTGTATGTCTCATAATATTGACCATATTATTTAACTGCAATACTATTTCCATAAAGATTAACCATGGAATTTCTTGCCCGTTCTTCTCCATTCCAAAAGTGGCTTCATAGGAAGCTAGAATGGGCAACTAGAATCAAATCTATGTTTATGTAAAAGAAAGTCGTGTTAGTTACTCCACTTATAACTAAAGAACGGCTGAACCGATGTAACTGAAAATTGGCAGGGAGGTAGTTTAGAGCCAGGAGAAGGACATAGGATAGTTTTTGTCACCATCCGGCTACGGGATTCAGTTATCTCGGGACGCGGGTGAAACCGCAGGCGGAAAGCTAGTTATTTATATTTTTAACATTCATAAGTGCTTGAAAAGGTCTAAATGAAATAAATGATTGGACTTTTGATTTTAACACTTTTGAATCAGACACTGGTACTCAGCTACATCTGATTATACTGGATGCCGACCCCAACAAAGTTGGGAAAAGGCTCGGGAGATGACTCACAGTGTTAAGCTTGTTGAGCAGCAGATGGACATCGACGCAGTCTGCCAGTATGAGCAGACGAGTGACGGCGCAGAGCAGAGCTCGGGCTGCTCTCACCATGCCTCCTCGCACGGAGGAAGCACAAGGCTCTTCGGAGAACTCTCGGGCAGCTAGCGACATTGCCGCTCCTGGGAAAAGAGAAAGATTAAGTGTTTGTTAAGTTAATTAGGCTTTAACATGCGCCGCAAGTGAACACAAGACTGTTTTGGACTGTTGCTTGCGGTTCCAGCGTGCTGGGGTAACTATTTCCCGCAACCGGATAAAATCGGCGGTCATTTCCGGGTTGTCGTAAGTCATAGTCAATGTCATAGTGGTTAGTTTAGCATTTTTTTTTTTTTCAAGTCATAATGACTTTAAAAACTTTTTTGAAAAAAGATTTAGAAGAACAACACCCACAAAACATATTTTCACTACTTCCTAGTGTGATGAACTTTCCAAGCAAGGTTATGGAAGACCCTTGCTCTATGAACATCTTCTAGAAGGTTCTAGACAGTTGTGGAATATGCTCACCAGCCTTGCGGACCTCCTCGACGGCTATCAGCATCTGCTGCGTGATCTCAGGGTTCTCGTAGGCGATGGTCTGTCCTCGCTCTATGAACATCTTCTAGAAGGTTCTAGACAGTTGTGGAATATGCTCACCAGCCTTGCGGACCTCCTCGACGGCTGTCAGCATCTGCTGCGTGATCTCAGGGTTCTCGTAGGCGATGGTCTGTCCTCGCTCTATGAACATCTTCTAGAAGGTTCTAGACAGTTGTGGAATATGCTCACCAGCCTTGCGGACCTCCTCGACGGCTGTCAGCATCTGCTGCGTGATCTCAGGGTTCTCGTAGGCGATGGTCTGTCCTCGCTCT
Organism: Helicoverpa zea; assembly: GCF_022581195.2. Classification (NCBI taxonomy): domain Eukaryota; kingdom Metazoa; phylum Arthropoda; class Insecta; order Lepidoptera; family Noctuidae; genus Helicoverpa; species Helicoverpa zea. Next base: position 4,578,433 of record NC_061481.1, on the reverse strand, counting down.
ATGAACATCTTCTAGAAGGTTCTAGACAGTTGTGGAATATGCTCACCAGCCTTGCGGACCTCCTCGACGGCTGTCAGCATCTGCTGCGTGATCTCAGGGTTCTCGTAGGCGATGGTCTGTCCTCGTTCTATGAAGATTTCCGTCGCTCGCTCTACGGTGGCTACTAGGGCGCTTGCTCGCTTGGATTTGCCGGCTGTAAAGAAGATATAGTATTTAGGATTATATACAAAAATGGGTTAAGATTTTAGAAGATTCTAGTTTTACACATATATGTTAATTTTGACTGGTTGGTTGGGAATTCCCGCATCTGTCCATATAATGACTGAGTAAAAGACCAATTAAATTATCATCCATCTAGGTTTTCCCATTGGGGTTGGCTTCCAGTGTAACTGGATACAGCTGAGTACCAATGTGCACTTGGATGGATCTAACATTGTAACCCAGTGTTTGGACAGAACTCACGAATTGATCGAATGTGAAATTAACCCCCTACAAGTCATGTCAAAATCATATCTCTGGTAAACAAATCAAAAGATAGATAAAATATTGGAAAAGGCCACCAGCAACCATTAACATAAAATGACCCACAAATTAAATACTCACGTCGTTTCTTCTTAGCATCCCTATCCTTGCTGTTCACCAGCGTAGTGACTTGAAGCACTAGAGGCTCCAACGTCCGTTCCACAGACATGGTACGTATCTCGAGGTTGCGAGGGTCCCACTTCAGCGTGAGGGTACCGGTGGTACCATACTGGTCTGTCATGGTCGCCATTGTTGCTGAAAGAAGGTGGTTAAGTTAGTATAATTCATAGAATTAGGATACTAGTACTGTTTGATTGATTGCCTCGTTGGTCTAGTGGTCGCAAGTCTGTGCTCGAGGTCGATTCTCGGGTTCGATTCCCGGGTCGGGCCGAAATCGCTTTGTGGGTTTTCTTAAATTTGCACAAAAGCAGCCCGTAGTCTGGATGTTGGTGATTGATTGACCCGTGCATCGGAGAGCACGTAGATGTCGATCTCTTTCCGGTCGTGTGGGATTGCCGTCCCATCGCGCTATGTGAGTGAAGGAATAGTGAGTGCACCTGTGTCTGCGCAAATGCTCGTGCACTATAATATGTCCTGCGCAATCGGCCATGGATGCCATCATTTTTACTGCTTGATAGATTGACAATCCTGCCAGATGATTAACTATATATATCGCACCCCTGGTGCTTAACCTTGTCACTTTTACAAAAAGTGCAGAAATTGGTTAAATATGTAAAAAAAAAATCTTAAAGCACCCCTTTACTAGGTGTGATAACATTACTTTTGTAGTACGCTAAAGTGTTATAGTCCAACTCATCTATATATTCTTTACTAGCTGCGGCTTTGCCTACTTGGTATGCTGATAATGTATGTTTCTTATTCTTTCACACAGAAACAGCTGAACCGATTTGGTTGAAATTTGGTAGGCAGATAGGATATCGTGGATTAACACATAGGCATATACTTTTTATCAACACACAAGTCTAAGGGACCATAATCCCAGTATAAACTAAATAGAGTCACGTATATAAGCCCTTTGTTCATTAAATATGTATACAAAAGAATAATATCATAATAATTAGATAAACACTATTGTTCATTCATTGATTCTCAAAGCAATATATTATGAGTCATATTTATGTGAATGGGTCTTGTAGAACATACAAACTTAATCATACAGGAATGAATTTTAAGCAGTGCACAAAAAAAAACAGTGGTCCAGAATCATTAACAGAACATAATATATCTGCATCATCAGTAAAAAAAAAATCTTTTTTAATCTGCCCTAAAATCAGCAATATATGGATACTAACAATTCTTACGCGCTTGGAGTAACGCTCGCGTCAGTAAACTGGTTTCGCGTTGCCGCCGTGCCTACTATGACGACTGTGACCGTACAATCGGTTACAAAATAAACATCTTCCACTATCAATAACTATTATTTTTTGTACTAAAACATAACAAAATAAAAATTCATGTATCTATAAAACTTATTTAACTATAAGTTGACTAAGTTTGCGCACTGAATAAAATTAATTCCTGTATAATTAATAACAAGATGGGGTGAACTTACATGACTCATTATCTGCCTAGCATTTCCCAACTATATTGTAGTCATAAGAAAAAACCCGATCAAGTGCGAGTTGGACTCCCGCACGAAGGATTCCTTACCATTATTTATAAAATGGACAAAAAAAAAATCATGTTTATTGTATGGGAGCCACCCAAAATATTTATTAACTTCTAGTTTTCAGTATTTGTTGTTATAGCGGCAACAAAAACACATCATCTGTGAAAATTTTAGCTCTCTAACTATCACGGTTCATGAGATACAGCCTGGTGACAGACTGACGTACGGACAGAGGAGTGAAAACAATAGGTTTTACCCTTTGGGTACGGAACCCCTAATGACCCAGTGAACATCTTTGGCAGTCATAACAGAAGAAGCCAGTAAGTCTGACTACCAGTCTTGCCTAGGACTGTTGGGTTGCCCGGGTAACTGTGTCAAGGAGGTCAGATAGTCAGTCACTCTTTGTAAAACACTGGTACTCAGATACATGTGATTAGATTGGTAGCCGGCCACAACTAAATTTGGAAATGGCTAGGCAGATTATATTGTGGTCGGCTCTCAGTCTTACTGGATAGAGCTGAGTGATAGACCTCATCAACCTGATACCAATTGGTGAGACTTGTTGTCAGACTTTGTGACTTCTGATTACCCATAATGACTGCCAAAAATGTTGAAATGACCGCCAGTACTCACCGATTTAACGTGCCTTTCGAATCACGAAGGAGCTCATTAAAACAAAAGACGAGGACCTCTTAAAATAATAAAAACAATAGAAGATCACCTTTTTAAAGTCTTATTACGATCGCGATTTGACGGATAAATGAAACTTATAGCGGATTAGGTTTACTTTTTCAGGAAAAGGTGTCAAAAATACTACGAACAAGTATGAAACATGATTGCAAACATCGGGTACTTGAAGATAACGGTTTAAAAGTACATAATCTAGAACTCAATACTCGATTGAAAGACTAACAATGAATGAGTCATTGTTTGAATATTTCACACGGAATTTAACAACAAAACGTCGAAACCGTGGCAAAAATATGTAAAGGCAAGTATATTTAATACAATTCCTTCTTAGATATAATCAATAACTATGTTTTCTTGCTATAAATAAATAATAATGGGGACAACAACTATTTCGCTATAACACCCGCGAATTTGAAAGTATTAAAATTAATATGGAACTGATTATACAAAGTGGCGTATTCAATTTGGTAGGGCTATACATTGACAACATAGTATAGAAACTTTTACCTGATTGTTAGCAACGATTTCCTTGTTTTAATCACACAACACAGTAACAAAACGATAAAGCAAGTTATAATACACAATATTTCACTTAGTTTGAATCAAATAACACACAAAATCACACGATTTTCAATAAAATTACTGAAGAGTATCGCCTAGGCGTGTCAAAAAATTACCAACTGGGTTACCAGCGCAAGTAAACGAAATATACTATTGTCATTTTGCAAAATGTTAGTTTTCTACTACTATTATATTTGTATCTTTGTTAATTACTTCCTAAATCGATCTTTTTGTAAAAATAATACCACAACATTTTTTTTTAACCGGAATCACGTTTTTGATAATCATCCCATGTATTTTTTATATAATAACAGTAAAAAGGAAAGCAAATGGGACTAAAATAAATGTAATACAATTTTTGGGTAGCTAGAAAATCGAACACTATCAAAATTAAATAATATACTCATGAAAATACAATCAATTTATTCAGCTTAAAACAACATATCTTTCAGATCACCATCTTTTCTGTAGAAAAGGAATGGCGTAGTTTCTTCTGTATAAGGAGTACTTTTTGGTTTTAAAGTTTTATAAATCGTTCGACCAAACACTGGTGTGTTACTCAAAATCTTTACATTCTTTGTTGAAATTGTAGTAGTTTCAATGTCACTTGATACATTTTTGGTGTTCGGTAACAGTTTTGCTTCGTACATAGTAGTAGGAACAATTTTATTAACACCAACTGAAATACTTACATCTTTATTTACATCAATATTAAAGCGTGTAGCATTGAGAACTATAGATTTTACAGGTGTTGCCAGCGATGTAGTAGGTTTGACAGTAGTAGAATTTGTTACATTTTTTGGATTCGTGACTCCCGTTGTGGTAGATTTTGTGGCTTTTAATTTGTCGAATTTGAAACTGTCCGTCCATGGTAAAAATTCGTTGTTGGGGCCAAAATGTTCTGCTGCCATACCATATCTTAGAGCGTCAGTGTTAATTTGATCTGGTTTCATGTTTACTTTAGCATTTAAATCCATTGTCGTGCTAATATCTGTTATGTTTTCATGTGGAAAATCTTCGATCGATCGATCGTTTTGATAATCAATGGAGAAATCTTGAATCATAAGAGTGTCTTCATCTTTGACAGTTTTTGAGTCAGTTTCATGCAGTTTTTTATCGGCTGTGCCTGTTAATTTTACGTTATCTTTTTTAACTACTGGCTCGTACGGTTCGAACACAACTTGTTTAATCAAAAGATCATCTGTAGCTTTCTCGTCTATCTGAGTAACGGTCACTGCACTTGATGTAACGTTAACCGTAGGTACTATAGTAACAGTAGTTAGCTTATTTTTAACGTCTATCAACTCTTTCTCAAGCTCACTAATCCTTTTAAGAAGATTTGGATCTTTTTCAAAGTCGTTATTTTTTCTAAGCGATTTTTCCTTCTTTTTCATATACTTCTTCACTGTTAACCCACCACTTGATAGCGGTTTAGTAGGTATGTTGGTACTTTTATATTTTTGACCTGGGATGTGTCCCTCACGCTTAGCTTTCTGTCTCAATGCCTCTTTCCAAGATTCGTTAGGTTTTCTCTTAAATAAACTAGCTTTTTTTGTGAATATAGTAGCTTTTTGCAAAGGTTCGTATTCCCTTGGGTTTTTAAGTCTCGGTGGGAGCGAAGGTTTGGTAGATTCTTTTGTTTTTTTGAACCTATTCCTCACTGGTATAGGTGGTCGAGTTATTCTTGTGGTCTTGGTAGAGCGAGTCAAGTTTCTCTTTGTAGGTTTAGTCATGTCGGGGCTGAAAATGTCAATGTAATTATTAATTTATACTTAAATACACATCCCCCTCTCTTTCCTGCTATGTATCCCATATAGTGGTGGGATCAGCCTTCCTAATTTTTCTTCTCCACTTCGTTCTATCATTGATCTGGGACACCAGACACTCCTTCATATCTTTCGCCACTACACCCCATCTAGTTTTGGGGCGGCTCAAATATATTTTGTCAGAAGGATATAATTTTTTGTTGGGTTTTCCCTAAAAGCTTTCAAACTTCAGAACCGATTTGAAAAAATCTTTCACTGTTGGAAACCTACACTGGCTATATTTTGTCGGTGATGTTCGATATAATAATTATAGTAGCTGTCCGGAGGACAGTGATGCGGAGGAATACTTCGACGCCCGATCGATGCTCTTTTATATTATGTTTTATGTTTATATATATTTTGTATATAGTATTTTATTTTTAGTTTTGTATAAAGATCAGTAGTTTAAGCTTGTATATATGTATAGTGTGTACATTGTATAAAATAAAACAGAATAAAAGTAGCTGAAGAGTTTGTTTTTTGCTTGAAAACGTTCATCTCAGTAAAACTACTAGACCAATTTGAAAATTCCCCCTATTGCTCCCACGGGAAGCGGGAGACATCGCTGGCGTAATCATCTGCCTAGCCTTTTCCCTAGTAATATAAAATTTCTTACTTGTACTCCACTGTCAAGAGTCCCATACTATTTTTCAATAACCTGAGTTCTAAATCATTTATTTTGAATCCATCTTTTTTATTCTGAAACTCCTTGCTATACAATTGTTCGGGCTCAACATGTTTCTCTTGATATTTCGGCTTGGAATCATCATTAATTTTCTTTTTCCCAAAAAATCTTGGTTTTATATGTTTTATAACCTTCTTTGTTGTTTTAACTACATTCTTTTTACTATTCTTGTTTGTATCCATATGTTTGAAATGTTTTTCTGTAGTTTTCGGTGGACGAAAACCTTTTTTTTCAAATGCAGACTCGCTTTTGTTATGTCTTTTTTTGTTACCATTTTTACCAGAGTTAGATTCATTTTTGTCAATTGGTTTTTTCTTCACGTAATTGTCAAAACTTTTCTTGTTTTTAGATTCGTGACTTACTTTAGACGTTGTCTTATGTTCAAGCTTATTTTTCTCAGTTAGTTTATCGAGCACATGTTTGGGTATTTTTCCCGTAGATTCTTCTATCCATAGCGTCTGCATTTTCAAATTTTCTGTCTGTCCTTTACTTACATCAGCTCTGTGAACCATCTTACTGCTTTTTTCCTTTTTAACTGTACTTTGGAAAGTTATTGCTTCTGGGTAAAGAGTCATATAAGATCTTGTGTTGTACTCCTTTTGTAATTCCTGAGAAATTTCTATAGAATTGCTTTCGAAAGACCTTCCAGAGTGCGCTGAACTGAAATCATTCGATGTTTCATCAGATTTTTCATAATTCGCTCCTTCTTCGTGTACATCTTTTGATGGTTTATTTAATTCTTCGTTTAAAGGGATATGTATATTGCTTGCTTTTTTATCTTTGTTGCCTCTATTATCTTTCGATCCTCTCATTATAATTCTATTTTTAAAATCGGAGTCTTTGATATCAATTCTGTCTGGTATTTTAGTTGTTGCTTCTTTTTTTTCTGTGGTATTTAATGTTTTTTCTTTTTCAGCTATTACAGTCTCAGGTTTGATAGTGAATAATTTTGTATAGTGATCGTCATTTATTTGAGTTGTCATCTCAGTAGCCATTTTGACTGGTTTCCAGAACATTTCTATTTTGTTTGTCAGTTCTGTTCTCGCATTTTGATGTAAACGACTGTAATGGTCGAAGATGGTAGCCCGTAGTCCGTATCTTATAACTTTGACCATATCATTATGATCGTTTTTAGTTGCCTTACTATGAAGTTCTATATCTGATAGGACTTTTTCGAATGTCGCGGCTGTTTCCTTACCATAGAATGAATTAATATAATCAATTAGTTCTCTAACTTCGTTGCTATAAACCTCATTTTTCAACGTATCTGCTAACTGGTTAATATAAGCTTTGATTACTTGTACGGGCTTACGTTTAATCAAATCTAATTTTGATGCTAAGAACTTTCTAGTTTTAGGGTTTTCAGTCAACTCGTAAAATTTGCAGCCTCTATAATGATATTTTCTGACTTCTTCATTGAGAATAGTAAAAAATTCCTTGAAAGCTGTTTCTTCATATGTATTAAGTATTCGAACGGCTTCTTGAATAAAATCTGTGAAGGTTACCTCTTTGCTTTGGAAACTACGGCGATTTGGATTCTTGATATTCTTATCTATAACTGTTTTTACTTTCGATATGAAGTTTTGTACATTGTCCAGGAATTGTAAGTCTGCAACTTTGTCTCGCTCTCTGAACTCTAAGACAGTTTCGAGAGCTAGGTTGACACTTCTTGGGCTTACAGGCTTTTCAAAGGAATGTGTGTATGCTGGAAATAAAGGTGTTATATTAAACTTGGGGTATTTGTGGTTATTTATGAGTAGTTTGAATGGCACCGGTAACCGAAAAGGTATCGTTATAATAGTGTCAACAAGAAAAATTAAACGATTTTGAATTTGAGTTTGCAATTTACGATGCGTTATAAGAACTTGAAAAGCAACTATCCAAAACTACCTGTCAGTATTAATAAATCGTTTAAGGAGGCTTTTTATTCTCTATGTGGTATTAAAATAAAAATAAATGTAATGATTATAGTCAAAATAACTACCAAATATGGTGAACAGCAGAAAGCAAGCGCACACTTTCATTTTAATATAAAAATACTAACATTTTTATGAAATCGTAAAACTTGTATTACATTGCATATGCAAATATTTTTATATTTTCTAATCCGATAAAGATGTTACAACTATTTTATTGTTCATAAAACTCAAATAGTAACTACTTTTAAACTAAAGTTCAAGATTAACGTTTTTTTATGGTTTAAAATGTAACGGTTTTTTAAATAACGGTTACTTTTTATACTTATTTAAAAACAACGTCTTTTGCCACGAGTCTGATATACAAGTTTTTCTTAAATTGACATTAAAATTATTTTCTGAACTATTTTTTAAATTAAATAGTGGTTTTAAGGGGATGTACAGTATTTATCTAAGTATCAGATTATTAAGAAGTATTCGATTTTAAGAATTGTTTGAAAAAAAAACTGTTACAAGACAATGATACCATAGATATTTTTATGAAAAAAAATGAAGATTTTATCGAAACACAAAATGCTAATGTTAATTGTGATCAGTATATTTTCTTGTTATAATCATGTTGAGTGTGTTAGTCGTCAAGGTAAGTTATTTTTGCTTATTTGATAAAATAAACTTAAGGTTTAAGGTTTATTATAGCTGAATTAAAATTAATACGAAAAAGAATATATGAAAAAAACTGAAAATAATTTCGTATCTCCAAAAACTCTGAAAAGTTAAAAACATATCTAAAAACCACCGCTAGCAATCCAGCTTTAAAAAAGCATAACCACAGCAACAATATAAACATAGTTTTTTTAAAAGACCACTTTGTAAATGGAAGCCGCCGGAGCTGCGGGATTGTTCGCGCGAGTTACCGCGGCCCTGGTACATACATAAAAGGCCTACGACGGAACACGACGGTTTTTAGTCAGTAAGAGTCTGACACTCCTTCACCGCTGCTAACCCACAGCCGGAGGGGTCATTTGATGATTTTTGTAATACATATTTTTATTGCATCGAGTTAGGTACTTAAAAGCAGTCTTCAAACCGTAACCACATTCATTTTATTTAAAGACTAAACTCAAGTGCCTCGTTGGTCTAGTTGTCGCAAGTGCGGCTGCTGAGTACGAGGTCTCGGGTTCGATTCCCGAGTCGCTTCATGGGTTTTAGAAGACTTTCACAAAGCAGCCCGGAGTCTGGAAGTTGGTGGTTGATACACCCGTGCATCGGAGAGCGCGTAAATGTCGATCCTGCGCCTGATCTCTATCCGGTCGTGTCGTATTGCCGTCCCATCGGGTTATGAGAGTGAAGGAATAGTGAGTGCACTTGTGTCTGCACAAATGCCTGTGCACTATAATATGTCCTGCGCCGTTGGATAATCTCTTTACATGAGAACAGCCGCCGTAGCCGGTAATCGGCTAGGAGGACATCATCATCATCATTTAAAGACTAACCACTGCCGTATCTTTCCAGGCGAATTAAACGACACCCAACTGAAGGATCACCTTCACAAATCCATCAGTGAGATAGAATCACTACTCCAAAGCGTGCAGAAAGAGATCCAAATCGACAGGAAAGCGTTACGAAGTATACCCTTCGTACCCAACGCCACGAAAACCGACTTGGACCTTACAGAAAAAGGGTGGGACGATACTCCACAGAAGAAAACCACTTTAGCTGTTCCTGCCACTATTCCCATAATACACCAGCGTACTCCTTTGACACGACGTATAACCTCTAAGTGTCCCATACCTGAGGAGACAGCATCTTCAAAGTTCTCGCATTTCGAGCAGATGCCAATATACTACTATCAACATCCCGAACCTCGTTTGGAGTACGAATATCCTCCAAGATTAACTCCAAAATTTTATGAATCCGAGGAGTATTACGTGGCTCCGGGTTTAACTTTTACTTTTACATTCGTTCCTAAAAAACCAACTTATCCTACTATGGATTTTAAACAGTATCCAGATGTATCTAGGCCGTTTCTTTCGACACCTTCTCATTCTGGGTCACCTTCGAAACCTTATCCAATCACGCCCATGCATCCAGTGCCGTCTGTGACTACTCACCCAGCCTTGCCTGTATATCCTTACCCAGAGCAGACTGTACATCCTCCTCACCCAGAGACGCCAAAACCTCCTCATTCACCAGATCCTCCTCACCCAGAGACGTCAAAACCTCATCATTCGCCAGATCCTCCTCACCCAGAGACGTCAGAACCTCCTCATTCGCCAGATCCTCCTCACCCAGAGACGACAGAACCTCCTCATTCGCCAAATCCTCATCACCCAGAAACGACAGAACCTCCTCACCCAGAGACGACAGAACCTCCTTACCCAGAGACGTCAGAACCTACTTACCCAGAGACTTCAGAACCTACTTACCCAGACCCACCAGTACCCTCTTACCCAGAGCCATCAATTCCTCCACATCCAGAGCCACCCGTGCATCCTCACCCAGAGCCACCCGTGCATCCTCACCCATAGCCACCCGTGCATCCTCACCCAGAGCCACCCTTTTATCCTCACCCAGAGCCACCCGTGCATCCTCACCCAGAGCCATCCGTGCATCCTCACCCAGAGCCACCCGTGCATCCTCACCCAGAGCCACCCGTGCATCCTCACCCAGAGCCATCCGTGCATCCTCACCCAGAGCCACCCGTGCATCCTCACCCAGAGCCACCCGGGTATCCTCATCCCGAGCCACCCGGGCATCCTCATCCCGAGCCACCCGTGCATCCTCACCCAGAGCCACCCGTGCATCCTCACCCATTGCCACCCGTGCATCCTCACCCAGAGCCACCCTTGTATCCTCACCCAGAGCCACCCGTGCATCCTCACCCAGAGTCATCCGTGCATCCTCACCCAGAGCCACCCGTGCCTCCTTACCCAGAGCCACCCGTGCCTCCTCACCCAGAGCCACCCATGCATCCTCACCCAGAGCCACCCATGTATCCTCACCCAGAGCCACCCGTGCATCCTCACCCCGAGCCACCCGTGCCTCCTTACCCAGAGCCACCCGTGCCTCCTCACCCAGAGCCACCCATGCATCCTCACCCAGAGCCACCCGCGCATCCTCACCCAGAGCCACTCGCGCATCCTCACCCATTGCCACCTGTGCATCCTCACCCAGAGCCACCCGTGCATCCTCACCCATTGCCACCCGTGTATCCTCACCCAGAGCCACACGTGCATCCTCACCCATTGCCACCCGTGCATCCTCACCCAGAGCCACCCGGGCATCCTCACCCAGAGCCACCCATGCATCCTCACCCAGAGCCACCCGTGCATCCCCACCCAGAGCCACCTCCTCATTCACCAGATCCTGATGATCATGACCTACCTATAACTTCTTATCCCATCCCGCCCACTCTTCCTCAGTCACTCCCACCCTTTCCTTCTCGTCCACCGAAGGGATTTATCCCACCAGCAACCTTAGACCCAGGCATTACTCCTGAGCCAGGAGCTTACACCTTCGGACCAATACCAGAACCCCAGACGTATTCACCAAAAACAACTACTGCGGATGCTACTCCTCATACCTTAAACCCTGATCTAACTACTGAGCCAGGGGATTACACCCTGGACCACCTGTTTCCACCAGATATCTTAGTTATACCTCTTAAAGCTCGTGGAGCTAAAAAATCATTAAGAATGCCTTCAAAGACATTCCTCTCTTTAAGGTGAATGCTTTAACTGTAGCGTTTGATATTTTTATTAAAGGGTGCGTCTACACGGTGCAGGTAGCTTGCGCATGTTGAGACACATGCGCAGGTTACATGCATTTTAAAAACGTGCGGGTCCAGCGACTCGCGCATAGTTATAGGCACGAATCTTGAGCTCTGACCTACACCTGCGCAGAAGTAATTTATTGGGTCCCTTTTGTGGTATGAAATGAGGCGCAGGGGCGGGGTAAAGCGGTGATTGGCCCGCAGTGCATCGCGTCATAGCCGTCACTCGGGATTGGTTCTTTGCTAAAAAATCACTTCTGCGCCAGCCTAGGTCAGAGCTCAAGATTCGTACCGATAACTATACAGTCAACTTCAGGTCAGTAGTAACAGTTTTATAGGAAAATCGTAATTATTACTATTGAGTTAAGGTGCATGACAGTTACTGCTGATGTGCAGTCTACCGTACCAAAGCGAAATACCCACCCGCGTGCTCTTGTCACTTGCGCATGTAAACTTGCTCCAGCTACTTGCACCGTGTAGACGCACCCTTAAAGTACCCGCAGACTGCAGACTTTTTAGTCGGTATCAGATCGACTGAGAACTTTGATTGAATACACGATTTTTTTTATTGACAACCATCGGACCAAACTGTCGGTCGACTGCAATGTCGGGTAGGCTAAGTAAACATTTGATATGATTCGGGATCTTATCGTTTTCAGTAAATATACCTACTAGGTATAAACCTAAAAGTAATTTATACATTGAATTTTTATAACTTTTGGAGCTAATCAAAACTTAAAAACACTTTGATGTACTTAATATTATATTATTATCGCAACGAAAAATTATAAATATCTAATGAAACGATATATTTAAAACTTTGGTAAAGCATCAAGAAAACATTTGAATTTAAAAATTATAGTTGAATTTCTCGTCAACAGTCGAAGCATTCACTTTAACTGAGAACACTGCAGACTTCTGTCGGCCGATAGTTGGCCGATTGGCTGATAAAACTTTTTCATTACTCTGACGTATATCTGGGGCCTGATTCTGCTAATTTTACTTAAGAATTCATCTACACGGTGCAAGTAGCTTACGCATGTTGAGTCACATGCGCAGGATACATGCATTTTAAGAACGTGCGGGTCCAGCGACTCGCGCATGTACCAAAGCAAAATACCCACCCGCGTGCTCTTGTCACTTGCGCGTGTTAACTTGCTCCAGCTACGTGCACCGTGTAGACGCACCCTTAAGCGACATGTATACGATGGATATCCAACTAAGATTCAATCACGACTCAATTAGGATGTGACGTGTGTGGCATTCAGCTATTTCTTATTTTAAATAAACGTTTTTAATTATCCTTTTCTGTGATGTCAATTAAGAATCATATTGTCTGCAAATGATTTACGATTGCAATATGGTTGGACCAATGGTAAACCAATGAAATGTCACTGGTATACGATTGATCTTAAGCCCGCTAAGGTTAAAACTGCTATTGAGATTTAATTGTTATCCAATTGTCACATTATTAAATTAGCAGAATTTAACCCCTGATCGTTGTATAGTGCATACTACCATTCATCTCCATACTGATTTATGAGCCCAACAAACTATCGGCCGACTGAAAGTTTGCAGAGAGGGAGTCTCTTAAATTCCCAGTCACCAACTCTGTTCTTCTCCAGGAATATGGTTGGAGCCCAACGTGCGTCTCCAACCGGTGACATGGGGGTCCAAAGTACTCCTCGTGTTGGTCGACAGGGAGTCCAAAGTACTCCCCTTTCTGGTATGGGAGTCAAAAGTACTTCTATGGATCTCCTGGGTTTCCTAAGTACTGCCAAGCTTGGTGACCCACAAAAGTGGTTAACCCAGACTACAGTATACAAGCCTGTTGAGACGTGGGTCAGTGAATTGTTTACGAAAAGTATGGACCCTACGTTTAACGAAAATGCAAGTAAGTGTACTCTAGCGGTTTACCGAGGTTCCACTCGCGTTTCGAGGATCCCCGGATTCCTAGATCTGTATGAAAAGTAGCCTATATTATTTGTCAGGCTCTAGATTAATTTGTGTACTCTTCAATTAAACGGGTTCAGTAGTTTTGACGTGAAAGGGCAGACAGATCCATAGAGAGATACAGATATTACAAAATTAGATCTGACAAGCTCAGATCAAAGCTGACAAGGATAAATGTATTTTAATCTTTTGGCACGCAAATTCTTTCGATCGGAAACTCAAGAATACTTTATAAGTACAGTTCATAAAATTACATCAGAATAACATTTATTTATACTACTTTTAATCCTGTTCGAACCTGCGGGTTGTTCGAAAGAGATACCGCGGCCCTGGCACATAAAAAACCTATGACGGAACACGACGGTTTTTAGTCAGTAAGAGTCTGACACTCCCTCACCGCTGCTAACCCACAGCGGAAGGGGTCATTTGATGATTTTTGACATCGTTAAAAAAAAAAACGTTACGGAAAGTACTTCCCTCGAGACGCCAGTAAAACCACGGACAAACGGAAAACTTACAAAATTGTAACTATGTCATAAAAACTTTCTTTCCTGTCGTCTTCCTCTATTGTGTGTGTATAAAGAATCATAAATAAATAAATAAAATATGTACCTGCATTTCTACCACCAGATGCGAAACATCCTCAAGCCGAAGACATTCAAGCAAGGAGTTCGGTAGCCAACAATATGGCGACCACATTCTCGCCAGGTGTTCGTCAAGGCAGGCCTGCTAGTCCTACGCATCCAGACGATTATGGCTACTCCACGGCTACGGGACAACAGGATAAGTTTATTAGTGAGAACCAAGAATTTATATGGGATCTATCAGATAGAGAGCGTTCACGCGGTCGAGCGTTTTGCGTTCGAACTCTTCTTTAAAAAAATATATATATTTATTGTTCTTGGAGAAGGCTTACAGACTAACAAAACTTTCGTATTTTAACTTAAACTAGATAGTCAGATTGCTAATTACCAGCCTTCACAGATAAATTATACAAACTATCGATTGTCTAACTTTAGGTTTTATATTTTCATTTAAAAAATCTAATATTAAGTTTGAGAGCCGCTATTATACGCTCAAAGAATGATTTAGCTAAAAGCCGTCTAACTGTGGTCGCCTTGGTGCAGAATAAGTCAATGTTTAGGTCCCGTGGAAGACGGTTAAAGTGAGTGCGCTTCTGAGAGTAAATGCGTTACGTCTGTACTTTTTACAAAAAAATAAAACCGACTTCAAAAGACAGTAAAATGCCACAAAAAAACTAATTTTAATTGCATCGGCCTAGAAGTCGGTGCCTAATGGATGTCCCTAAGTTAATTTTGCCACCGACTTCTAGGCCGATGCACCTAAAATTATTTTGGGAGTCTTTAGTTATTTTGGGAGTTTTTAGTGTTTTTGGGAGTCGGTTTAATTTTTTCTAAAAAAGTTTTTAATATTTCTACTAGGCAACAATTTTTTCGTTCTACAAACAGTCCGATGTCCCTAACTACTAACTCGACTCTAAATCCATTCTAGGTGAGAACAACCTAGGTATGGTGGCGCTTGGAACTACCCCGGAGGCTGGAGACCACACCATGACAACCATGATCGAAGGAGCACCGGCTTACAGGCCCTATGAAGTCACCATGTCTACCGCGGCCGGAGACGTGTTGGCAGGACGTATGTAGACTTCATAATATACTAGCTTCTGCCAGGGGTTTCACCTGCAATTCCATGAGAACCTCTGCATGAACCAGGATAAAAAGTAGCCTATAGCCTTTCTTGATTAATAGGCTATCTAACACTGAAAGAATTTTTGACTCCCAAAAAATACTGAAAAGCAAAAAAACTATTCTTATACAAGGTGTTGATTTGCATTTGTGCCATACTTCAGGAGGAGGACATAAAATACGTAAATAATCGATTGGAAATACAGTAGACGGGAAATAGCTAATATGCACTGTTATTTTTGTCATTGTAATGTCGTAGTATTTCAGAAGTAATCCAATTTTATGAATGAAATTAATGAATAATCGTTGCGTATGCTTTGTGTTCGCGTTTGTGTGAGGGAGCAGCACGGTTTTGAGGCCAGTAACATACGCGCCGAGTTTGAAAACGGGTAAGTGACATTGACGAATTTCCGAAAAAAAATTAAAATCAAAAATTTTCGTACCAATTTTTTTGTTGATTTGGGTTGAGAATCATTAGTATAATTACGTCCTTGACTATGGCACGCATGCAAATCAACAGCTTGTATAGGTGCATCGGCCTAGAAGTCGGTGGCGAAATAAACATATTCCCAACTATGTTGGGGGCGTTGGGGTCGGCATCTAGTCTAACCGGATGCAGCTGAGTATCAGTTTTTTACAAGGAATCCTGCTTATATTATAAATGTGAAAGTTTGTGAGAATGTATGGATGTATGTTTGTTATTCAATCACGCAAAAACGGCTGGACTAATTTGATTGAAATTTGGTATGTTGATAAAAAGACCCTGGATTAACACATAGGCTACTTTTTATCAACACACCACGCGGGCGAAGCCGCTGGCGGTAGGTAGTATTAAATATTTATTTTTATTAAAATTAAAAATACGTGTCCAATTTTTCGGCAATCCAAAATGCAGACGAATTAATTAATTAATCAATTTTTTTTTCCTTGTCTTCCCGTCATATCAAATTGCAGTCCCAAAAGTGATACATCCGACTGATATATTAGCTGGGGATAAAAGCTCTTATATAGGACCTCCTCTTGGACACACTGGTCCTGAAGGAATGCCAGGACCTGATGAGATCGGTCCAGGAATGACGCCGCCTCCAGGAATGATCAACCCTTATAAACGTTTCGATGCAATGATGGAAGAATTGGACGAAGGTTATATGGTGACTTTTCTGATTGAACTGACCAGACTCGTCGCTACTAAGGATAGGAAGCATGTCTATGAAGTTATAGGACATATGGAGATGATTACCAATGAGTATGTAATTTTTTATTTTACTTTTACTAACGTGAGCCCGCTTTGAACTGCTTCCCGGGGAATTCTCCCATCATCTCCTGAGCCTTTTCCTAACCATGTTGGGTTCGACTTCCAGTCTCAATACTCAATTTATTTATTACATTCCACAATGTCTTCTTAGGTGGTAAATTATAAATTATAAGATCATCATGGACCCTGTCGGGCACAGCACATTCTGTCTAATCGGATGTAGCTGAATACCAGTGTTTTACAAGGAGCGACTGCCTATCTGACCTTCTCAACCCAGTTACCCGATCAACCCAATATGATTGGGAAAAAGGCTCGGAGGAGGATGATGTATTTTTGTTGCCGAACAACAAATGCTCCCATACAAGAAACGTGATTTTTTTGTAATTTTATAAATAATGGTATGAAACCCTTCGTGCGCAAGTCCGACTCGCACTTGGCCGGCTTTTTAAACAAGTGTTCAACAGACGTTACATTTTTGTGGTATGACGGTAAGTACATGTTTAAACTGACAATGTTTTCAGCATGTATCAGAAAGCTGAGATAGCCTGGTTCGGCCATCCTCTCGTGGAAGCTACCATGAGCATCGGCAGGTTTCTCACTGAGGCGGAGCCGGATGCAGTTCAGGGTGAGTATTGTGTGTGTGCACCTGCGTTATTCTTGGCTACGCAAATGTGAACATAACTCTAAGAACTCCCAGAATTCTATTTCTCCCAGCCGATTATCAGCGATGGCTATAAACCTGATGGGATGCCAAGTCTACACGATCGGAGATGAGTTTTCTTAATCTTTCACAATGCAGCCCGTAGTCTGGAAGTTGGTAGTTGATTCACCCGTGCATCGGAGAACACGTAGGTAAATGTCGGTCCCGCGCTTGATCTCTTTCCGGTCATGTCGGATTGCCGTCCCATCGGGTTATGAGAGTGAAGGAATAGGGAGTGCACCTGTGACTGCGCAAATGCTCGTGCACTATAATATGTCCTGCGCAGCTGGGTGATCTCCTTAAGTGAGAACAACCTTGGCACTACAGACAAATAATCAAAAGAAGGATTAAAATTTTACTAGCTGGTCTAATTTTAATTTGGTAATTAATTAGATATTGTTGGTATGTCCTATGGATACTTGCACTTCAAAACCCCCCTCTCCTCTCAGGTTACGCGAGCATGCTACATCATCTACTGCGCACGCGTCACTCAATACTGGCGACGGACGTAAACTCTCTCATAGACTACGCCGACATGTTATACGAACACGAAGAGGGGTATATGCTGTTCGAAAGCCTTATGGAGTTCGAGATTTATCCTAATAGTACGTACACTGATTCTAATAAGAAAAGAAAGTAAATAGGTTGCATTGACACGTGTAAAGACGCATCTACACATGGACAATTTAAACATAAAAGGAAAAAAGATACAGAATGTACTGAAAGTACGCAGTTCTACAGTCCGTTCAAGCAAACATACAATTCTTTAGTTTTATAATGTTAGTAAGTAAGTAACAGGCATGTAGAATGAAAATAAATAATAGTTTTAAAAAAACTAAAAAACACGCTTTTTATAGAAAACCGAACTAAAAAATAGAAAATAAATATAAATTAAGAAAATAGTGTTCAAAATTTCAATGAATATAAATTAAGAATAGTGTGAATACAAAAAAATATATTTAAAAAAAAGCGTGGGGTGCATGGTGTCAATAGTTATAAATATTTGACAGATATGAGTAGAGTGATTTTCATTTCGATAATACCTTAAAAAGCACCCCACGCTTTTTTTAAATATATTTTTTTGTATTCACACTATTCTTAATTTATATTCATTGAAATTTTGAACACTATTTTCTTAATTTATATTTATTTTCTATTTTTTAGTTCGGTTTTCTATAAAAAGCGTGTTTTTTAGTTTTTTTAAAACTATTATTTATTTTCTACTTTTTAGTTTTTTTGTTTAAAGCTTTTCAGTGATACGAATAGTTGTCACTATCCATACAAGTGGGAAGTTCTCATCAATACAAAGAATATAAGTCCAAACGAGGTATTTTACATATTCAGTTGTCAAGTTCCCTCGACTTTCTCTGGTCTCCATCATCAGGTCAGCTCCCAACCTTCACTGTTGCATAGATCCTGTCAATACAAATAATTTAAGCCCAAACACGAGGTAGTTTACATATTCAGTTGTCGAGTTCCCTCGACTTTCTCTGGTCTCCATCATCAGGTCAGCTCCAAACCTTCACTGTTACAAAGGTCTTGTCAATACAAATAATTTAAGCCCAAACACGAGGTAGTTTACATATTCAGTTGTCCAGTTCCCTGGACCCTCTCTGGTCTCCATCATCAGGTCAGCTCCAAATCTTCACAGTTGAATAGTGCTTTTAGGCGTACACCTGAGTGTCAAGTTTTTACCCTATGTATGCCTACAACTTTCGAAGGTTGCCCTCGATTTCTCAAGGTTTCCATCATCAGATCCTGACCTGATGACTATGGGACCAACTGGCAGCTATTCCGAGTCGAACAAAAAAAGAATCACGTAAATCGGTCTATAAACCTCGGAGTAATCGATGTGTATGTGTAACCTCCTCCTTTTTGGGAAGTCGGTTAAAAATGGAATAATTTTATCAAATTAGTGTATTGTCATCGGTCCTCAATAAATCTACAAAGTTTGAACAAAATCTGGCCGTTTAAAGTGGGTCAAAATCGCGCCCAAAGAAGTCGGTTACAAACCTACAAACATACAGGTGAAGCTAATAAAAAGCGTGTAAAAACGTAATTAGATCGTCTCTTAAGGGTTGGACCACATCTGGCAGCTCGGAATCGCCTTTTTCCGTCGCCCTTTCTCTTTCTGTCGCTTAGAACTGCCATTTGCTAGACCGAGACAGATTAAGTGATGGCGATCGCCTTGAGGATTCTGCCGCGTGCTATCGTATTATGCTATTTGTCTCGGTCTAGCAAATAGCAGTTCTAAGCGACAGAAAGAGAAAGTTCAAACCAAGAAAAATTCAACTGGTTTGAATTTTGTGTCACGTCTCTCTTAGGTACAGCCAGGTACAGCTTTTAGGTAAACGTGACGGCACAATGCCCTAGTCCCAAGTCCCAACCTTCAATGTGTCATAATACCTATCTAGGTGTTTTAGAGTCCAATTTTTCTCGCTCATCTAAAAGACGGACTTATTAAAATCACTTTTTCCACCATGTCAACACGCTTATTATTCTGCCACCAGCTACCGACCGCACCGGTCGCCAAGTCTGCGACTTCCTCATAGAAAGCTTCCTCCGTCCATTCCGGCGGCTGTACCACTCGGAGCGTCGGCAAGCGTTGCTGGACTCCATCAACTATGCGCTGAAGATACGCTTCCCCGAGTACAGCAATATGAGGAGATCTAATGAGAAGGGGCTCGCGGGGGGAAGAGGTAAATAGGGACAAAAAGAGACCTTCATATCTCTTCTTTTCTTGTCTATGCTGTATCTTATCTTCCTATCTTACTGGTCCAATAGCCTCGTTACTTGGCTGCTGTGAACGAGGTCTGAGGTTGGTTAGTCTTAGTGTCTTTTAGGGTTTGAAGAAACTTTCAAAAAGCAGCCCAGAGTCTGGAAGTTGGTGATTAATACACTAGGCAAGTGTCGGTCCTGCGTCTGATCTCTCTCCGGTGGTGTCGATTGTCGTCTCTGAGGACTATGAGAGTGAGTACCCTTCGGAGCCAGGTCTGCGAGTTCCTCCGTCCATACCGCCGCCTGTACCGCCGGAGTACAATAACATGAGGAGATCTAATGAGAAAGGGGTCCCGAGAGGCAGAGGTAACTAGGAGATGCTAAGAGACTTCTTGACCACCATGTTCCTTCTTAACTCTTCTAACTTCCTCGTTGGTGGGGACTGCTGTGCACGAGCTCTTTGGTTCGATTACCGGGTCCCTTTGAGGGTTTGAAAAACTTTCGACCTTCCTCTATGCTATGGAGAGTGAGGGAAGAGGTATGGAGTCTCTCTTTATTCCAGTCCCCAGCTAATGAGAGATCTTTATGTATGCTGTATCCTATCCTTGCACAAAGTCTCGAGTTTTATTCCCGGGTCTCTTTGAAGGAAATTTCACGTAGCAATCCGTAGTCGCAGATAAACTATTCCCGAGTAACATAGGCTACATTTTTTCTGGGTACTTGAGAAGTTTCCTCGCGATGAGAGGATCCAACTAGTTCTTAAGTAATAAACAATAATAATACATTCAAATTCTTTTCACAGAGAAAAAACACAAGCGACCTCGGCACCAAAAGAAACACAGAAGGCATCATAGAATAAGAAAAAAACATGAACGAAGAAACCGCCATAGAAAGCACAGACACGCACACAAACAAAGAATTTCACACGCAAAAAGAAGAATTAACGACAAACATGATCATTTGAATATAAAAAGCACCCATAAGAAACCAAAAGTAAATGTTAAGAGAAGACACAACACTACTACAAAAACTAATTTTGAACGCAAAACAAAACATAAAAAAAGTCATATCCGAACTACACCAACGTACAATATAAAAACTGAAAATTACAGACGATTTCAAAAAGCAACACAACAGCCCCAATTTGTTTTTAAAAAAGCTAAATTCCAAAACATAAGACCCAAAAAGCAGACTTCAGAGCTAGTTACTTCAATATATCTATCAAATAATATTGCTAAAAGTATAGAAAGATCGAAATCAGTAGAAGAATTATTGAAACATGATGATCATCTCAGCCTTAGGAAGTCAATGCATGAAAATAGACCAACTCTATTGGTTATCCAATGGACCGGTGGGACGGGAGCTCCATCCAGCGTCTATAAAAATTATTTGAAAAGGCAAAGGACAAAAATAAAAGCTAAAAAAACTGATGTCAATGAAGACAGTAACAAATTGCCTTCAGACAGGATACATGGCATTCAAGATGAGAAGGTAAGTTCGTTATAGTTTAACCACGTAATCTGGAATCGTAGCCCATAGTCTGGTAGTTGGTGATTGATTCACCCGTGCATCGGCGAGCACGTAAATGTCGGTCCTGCGCCTGATCTCTCTCCGGTCGTGTCGGATTGCCGTCCCATCGGGTTATGTGAGTGAAGGAATAGGGAGTGCACCTGTGTCTGCTCAAATGCTCGTGCACTACAATATGTCCTGCGCAGCTGGCTGATGTCCTTAAATGAGAACAGCCGCCGTGGCCAAAATCGGCCGTGGACACCATTAATCACGTAATAAGCCCTAGTGTAAGAGATTTCTCAAATCCGCCTGACGGCCTCTGACGTGGAATTGTAACAACGATTGCTACTGAGTAGCATTCGGGGACGCCGGCGACAGGTCCCAGGCACGGCGGTGTAAACGACAGCAAAACAGACTTCGGTATGCTTTGTGAGCGTTCCTTAATCAACAATCAAACGCGGGGCCCTAAGCATGGCAGACGCGTTGGTAACCACTGCTATCGAAGCGAGATAAAATCTATTAATGACAAAATCATTATCATCATCTACCTAGCCTTCTACAAACTATGTATGTTGACGGAAGCTTTCAAACGAGTCTTAGTAAAGGGATATCCTGTTGCCCGGGTAACTAGATCGACAATTATGAGATAGGCAGTCGCTCAGGTGCAGAGTTTAGACTGCAAGCTAGTTCAAAACAGGAAAAGACTAGGCGCATAATGATGATAAGAGAGAGGAAATAGATTGATTATTTTATTTTGTTTCAGGTTGAGCAAAATCGAAGATTACAGCGGCTTCGCAAATCATTACCCCTATACTGATACTCGAAGTTATTTTCGCAATATAATTAAAATTGTGTTAAGTCCACATACCATCATCATCATATCAGCATTTTTATCGTCTCACTGCTTGGCTGCGGCCTCCTCTCACACGGAGAAGGATTGAGCGTTAATCACCACGCTTGCTCAATGCGAGTTTTTGATTTCAGACTTTATAGTCCAGGTTTCCTCGAGATGTTTTCCTTCACATTTTTAATCATTATTTGTTCATATCCAAGATATACTTAGAAAGGACATACACACTAAGAAAAGTTGCGTTGGTACTTGCCTGACCTGGATTCGAATTATCACTCTTTCATGCAAATCTACCTAATGGGTTTTGATGATCACGATACAATGTAGGTAGGCTACATTTTATCCATGTGCAGCAAGTAATTTAGGTTATCTATAATTATATTATGGTAATGTTATTTTGTAAATAAAAATCATTCGTTTGTTAAAATTTGTTTTACTTTTGTTAATTACAGTAGGTATTGATTTGAACTATTGCACTAACCAGTTAATTTAAACTTAATAATACGTCTCTTTAGTTACATATCTATACATATATATATATATATATATATAAACCTTCCTGTTTTCCTTCATCATCATCATTTCCCTGCCCTTATCCCAATTTCTTATTTGTGGTCGGCGTATCATGTCTTCTTCCATACTCTTCTATCTGCCGTCATCTCACAAGTAACATTCCTTTCAGCCATATCGTCTTTCACGCAATCCATCCATCGTTTCTTCAGTCAACCTCTATCCCTGTCTTTTGTTTCTACCTACTCCAGTTGTCCTGTTCTCTATCACAAGCGCTTGAACGAGCTTCTTCTTCAGATCTTCTTCCTCATCACTGTAACTAGATCCTTCGATGACCTTCTTAAGCATTTCAGCTTTCATCTTCCCTCTCTTAGCTTCCCTCAGCGCTTTGAAGCGCTCTTTCATTTTATGATAGAACAGCGCTTTATCTTTCAGCTTCGCCGTACTTCCTACCACTTCTACAATTCTATCACTATCGTTATTCATTCTTCTTTTATAACTCACTTTGCTATGTATCTTAGCTTTCTTTGCGTATCGTTTCTTGTCATCGCTCATAGATTTAGTGGGTCGCGTCATCAAGTTTACATAGTGCCTAGTCGTTGGCAGTTGGTAGTTCATCTGTCTGAAGTGGTAGTTAGACGTCACAATGTGGTATCTTCTCTGTATAGTTGTTGGTACTGTTATGGGTTTCATGTTTCTAAGTAATGGGTATTCGTACTCAGTTCTAGGATGGTATTGTCTTCTGTTTTTGTAATTTGGACTCTGTGTGGTTCGCCTAAGGTTGTTTTTGCGACGATTCTGATAGAAGTTACGTCGTTTTCGTTGTGGAGTTGTAGGCTCAGCTTTAGTAGTGGGTTCTGTAGAAGGTTCATCTATAGTATCCTCTTCCGGTTTGTCATCATCTGTGGAATAAAAATGCTTTAATTGATTATTGTTTCCTAATTTCTAATCTCGTGAAGGATTAAAAGTATCTCTTTTTGTAGACCTGAACAAGGAATTACGCTGTAGCTAATCATCATCTGCCTAGACTTTTCCCTACTACGTTGGGGTCGGCTTCCAGTCTAACCGCATGCAGCTGAGTACCAGTGTTTGACAAGGAGCGACTACCTATCTGACCTTCACATCCCAATACCCTTACGAAATTCTAGTTGTCAGAGTAACTGGCTTCTGACTACCCATAACGACTGCCACAGATGTTCAAATGACAGCTTGTAGCTTCCCCTCCGCTGTGCTGTAAGGTAAACTTTCACAAAGCAACCCGTAGTCTAGAAATTGGTGATTGATTCACACGTGCATCGGGTGTATCAATCACAAACTTCCAGGTTCCGGGCTGCTTTTTGAAAGTCTTCTAAAACCCGCAAAGCGATTTCGACTCGACTCGGGAATCGAATTCGGGATCTCGTACTCAGCAGCCGCACTAGCGACAACTAGACCAACGAGGCAGTTATGTTAGCTTTGACCTTGGACGTATATGGACTATAAATACCATATCTTTGTTATGTACGTGTGGCCTACTCAAATGGAGTATGTAGATATTTTAAAAGCTCACCATCAAATTCATCTGGCGTTGCGAAATGTGGGCTGTATTTAACAAACCTGGCCTTCAGAGCCTCGTTAATGGCTTCTACTATTGGCATCCGGGAATCTTGCTCAGCACGTAGGAATGGCTGGAATATACGTTCTATAATCTCCATACAAATAGGGAAGGGTTCTTGTTGCACTGAAAATGATATATAGATTAAAAAAAACCGGCCAAATGCGAGTCGGACTCGCGCAGGAAGAGTTCAGGGGGAAAAAAAGGGAAGAAAAAAATCACGTTTGTTGTATAGGTGCCTCCCAAAATATTTATTTAATTCTAGTTTTCAGTATTTGTTGTTAAAGCCGCAACAGAAATCCGTTATCTGTGAAAATTTCAGCTCTCTAACTGTCATTAGTTACAGCCTGGTGACAGACGGACAGAGGAGGGAAAACAATAGGTTCCCGTTTTACCCTTTGGGTTCGGAACCCTAAGAGTAACTTAGATAAAACTACTATTACGGATTTTATCGCGGTTATATTAATATTATTAAATCCCGACGTTTGGGATCCTTTACAGCTTTTTAGCTTTATCGGATTGTCAATAATCAACAAATGTAGGGTAGCTGTTTGTAACTAAAATATTAAGACGACCAACGCCTTAGTCTGCCCGTGACCATGGATGCTGTAAAGGATCCGAAACGGATTAAATAATATTTTTTTTAACCGTGATAAAATCCGTAAAAGTAGTTTTATTTAAATAAAATTAATAGATTCACAAAAATGCTAACTTAAGGTTCGTCTACACGTGCATGTAGCTAGAGCAAGTTAACATGTGCAAGTGACAAGAGCACGCGGGTGGGTATTGTGCTTTGGTACATGCGCGAGTCGCTGGACTCGCACGTTTATAAAATGCGTGTAACCTGCGCATGTGACTCACCATGCGTACCGTGTAGACCCATCTTTGTAAACTATGAACACAGAATAATCTGTCACTATCTATCTGACCTCGTCAACCCAGTTACCCGGGCAACCAGATACCCCTTGGTTAAACTGGTGTTAGACTTACTGGCTTCTGTCTACCCGTCACGACTGCCAAGGATGTTCAATGACAGCCGGGACCTATAGTTAGTACAGTCATTGGTGTCCAAGATATACTTGGAAAGTAGATACGAACTTTGGTACTGGCCTGACCTGGAATCAAACACACTCATACTTGAGAGGTTAGTTCTTTACTTTGGACTTTGTTACTTACATTCACTAGGATAGTCTCCAAAAGCCTTGACTGCGTCCATGAGTTTCTTCCCATCGTGCGGGAAGAAGAAAGTATTGATCCTGTCTAAGATTCCATTCACTTCCTCTGACACCTCCTGTCTTCGACCCATCAGGAGGTGGTACATCAATCTCGCCTGATCTGGTGGAGAATACAATTCCTTATCTGCCTAGCCAGTTTATCTAAATATCTATAAACTATACTATTATTATAAAGCTGAAGAGTTTGTTTGCTAATTTCAGGAACTACTGGTTCGATTTGAAAAATTATTTCAGTGTTAGATAGCCCATTTATCGAGGAAGGCTATAGCTCTTTATACCGATACGGACAGCAGTTCCTATGGGATATGGGTGAAACCGCAGGCAGAAGCCAGTGTAGGTACATTATGCTTCTTGCCGTCCCATCGCGCTATGAGAGTGATGGAATAGTGAGTGCACCTGTGGCCAAGCAAATGTGCGTGCACTATAATATGTCCTGCGCAGCTGGCTGATCTCCTTAAATGAGAACAGCCGCCGTAGCCGATAATCGGCTAGGAGGACATCATCATCATCACATTATGCTGATCACTGAATACTCACGTTGAAGAATGTCCACAGGCGTGCTCGCCACATATCGAGCAAAATCTTCCACGGCTAGTATCAAAGGATCACCCATAAAACTCACTGGTTGCGTGTCGAGCATGCTGAAACATAAATATATCATTATTATCATCATCATCAACTTTAACATCATGATCATCAACATCATGCTCATCATCATCAACCTCATTATCAAAATTATCATCAACAGCAGCATCATCATCATCAGAGTGAAGAAATACTGAGGGCACTTGTGTCTGTGCAAATGCTTGTGCACTATAATATATCCTTAGAGAGAACGGGCGCTGTAGCCGATTACGGGTGAAGAAAACATCATCCACGTAGAAGTTCCCTCGGACGCGAATGAAACAGCTATATAAGAATAGGGTATAGGAAATAGATACTTACTGACGAACAACTTCATAAGTGTCCGACATAATATCGTTGGCGTCTGCAGGCTCCTTCAAGGATATTATCGCCATCAGCTCTATGATAGAAGCCGTCAGGTATCCCTCGTTCAGCTTCAATAATATGTCCAGGTACGGTACGGGGGGCGCCACTGTTGTAGTAGCTACTGAAAAGTCTGAAAAAACCGTAAAATGTGAGTTCCCTGAGTTAGTAGGCTTGCCAACTTACTGCGGAAGAATTTGGATTCCCGCGGCCCCGCGCCCATGTGCGTGGAGGACACAGGATGGTTTTAGCCGGTAGGAGTCCGGCACACCCCTCCGCCTCTCCCCAGGCGGAGGAAGTCCATGAGGATTTCCCACTCCCAAAAAAAAAAGTCTTGTTAACTTCAAAATACGAATTAGGGGGAAATAATGGTCTCAAATGCGGAGCCTGGGTTCAAAAAGTGAGTAATTTTTATATGTGTAGAATCCAAAAAAAACTTTACCTTTTCTTAGCAAATATCCTTTTGAAAAACAAAAAAAATACTTACTTCCAAAAACGACGTAACCAAGTTCAGTACGAGACTTAGTTCTAGCAGTAGTAGTTGTTTTTCTAGCTGTAGTAGTAGTAGCAACTGTAGTAGTCGTAGTAGTCGTAGGCGACGTAGTAGTGGTAGGCTCTGTGGCTTCCGTGGGCTCTGTGGCCTCAGTGGGATCTAGGGCTTCAGTGGGTTCTGTGGCCTCAGTGGGGTCTGTGGCTTCCGTGGGGTCTGTGCCTTCCGTGGGGTCTGTGGCTTCCGTGGGGTCTCTGGCTTCAGTGGGTTCTGTGGCTTCAGTGGGGTCTGTTTTCTCAGTGGGGTCTGTGGCTTCAGTGGGGTCTATGGCTTCAGTGGGGTCTGTGGCCTCAGTGACCTCAGTGGGTTCTGTGGCTTCAGTGGGGTCAGTTTCCTCAGTGGGGTCTGTGGCTTCAGTGGGGTCTATGGCTTCAGTGGGGTCTGTGGCCTCAGTGACCTCAGTGGGTTCTGTGGCTTCAGTGGGTTCTGTGGCTTCAGTGGGTTCTGTGGCCTCAGTGGGGTCTGTGGCTTCAGTGGGTTCTGTGGCCTCAGTGGGGTCTGTGGCCTCAGTGGGGTCTGTGACTTCAGTCTGGTCTGTGACCTCAGTGAACTCAGTGGGGTCAGTGGCTTCAGTGGGGTCTGTGGTTTCAGTGAGTTCTGTGACCTCAAAGACGTCTATGGCATTAGTGGGAGTTACAGCATCAGTAGGAGTCGTAGTGTCTTCGTCGGGATTTCGCAACAGAGGCTTTGACTTTCTCTTTTGGTACTGCCGAAGTGCTGATGATGACTGCCGAAATACTGGCCTGGTTCGCGCAACTGTTGGTCAAATTAGTCAAATATTTATAAGAATATAATTAATTAAAGAACTATTTACATTAATTATAAAAAGTTAAAATAAACTTATATATATATATATGTCGGATAGGCGAAACATCAGGATGGCATTAGTGTCCGTACTATTGACCGTCTCCGACATATACAACATGTAACTTAATTAACGCACATCCTGAAATTAGTTTATTCAGAATCGTTTACTGAATCGATTTATATTATTTTTAATATAGGTAATTTTTTATCCCAAAAATAATTAAAACTACGGAAATTATTGTCATATTAACCCTGAACAGTCAAAACAAATTCAAATAGACCGTAACTCAAAGTAATAAGACTTCGTGTATTGTCGGCTTTTTCCGTAGTTTCGTTCTGTCGTGTCGAGTCGAGCGGCGCGCGGCGTGATATTTGCGTGCGTAGTAGTATGACCAAAAAGTTCTCCAAGAATTGGTATAACTAATTTAGTAAATAACAATGCATATACATGTTAAATTAAAAATTCAGTGTATGTATTATGATTATAACATAATATTCTAATTGGCGTGTTTGAGGGTGTGCGTTAATTACGTTACATGTTGTATATATATACAACTTAAAACTAATGCAGTGCATCAAAAAATTGCTCCTCATCGCTGTCACTGCGTAATGTACCCAAAAGGCTGGCAGCATTGCCACGTTGGATGGCAATACTCAAGCTCTGTGCGAAATAAAAGCCAGCCCAGAATTTAATATGTAATTGTTATTTGTTATACCATAATATAATCCTTAAATATGTGCGTGAAGACAAACTTTTAGTCTACCAAAGGTTGGTTTGTGGACTCATAAATCAGGATGAAGATGAATGGAAGTACAAATGTAACACGATCAGGTATTTGTCCGGTATCAGACCGACTAAAAACTTTGATTAAATTCAAGACTATCTTAAAAACAAAAAACACATTGGACTAACTGTCGGTCGACTGTTTAGGGTCTGTTCAGATAGACCGGCTCGGAGAGCATCGGCGCGCATTTTTCTTTTCACACAGACCGGAGCCGATCGGCTGCGCGAGCATTAAAGAGCATGCAAACAGAGCCAAACCGTCAAGAAAAAATACACGATCGGAGCCGGTCGGCTCCTCTTATTATTTCACACCGAGCGCATTCGAGCATTCTCAATGACAAAAGCGGTGCGCATGCAAAAATAAACCTTACTTCAAATACTAAGTACTCAATTTTCAACGTGGTAAGAATTTGCTCTGCTCTCCGAGCCGGTCTGTCTGAACGGACCTTAAGTCTGAATCAGCAAATATTCTTCTACTCACTTAAAGGCTCAAGAGTCTCAATAGAGTGATTCTTTGCATACTCTGCAATCAGCTCACTGATCCTTGGCAGCAAAGTAGTATAGGTCATTTTAGCACTCGTAGACCACGTCACTTCGGGCACCCAATATTCTTCATAATCTGTCGGTGTTGGAGTCAATTCTGGCGTAGGACCGAAATTTGGTACAATAATACTTGGTTTAGGACGGTCACCAATATCAGGTAAAGTGAATAACGAATGTTTTCGAGAAAGCCGTGTTTGGCTCGGAACTTCCTCTTCATCTGCCGGTAAAGGATATGCAGTAGGAAATTTGTACCCTGGTGGAAACCCTTTAGGCGTAGTCAGGTTGGGATAATTTGGGTGTATTAAAGTCCCTGGTGAATCCTGCTTTGGGGATGTTGAAAATGTGGGCGAGGGAGGAATAGGAAATGGTGGTCGTGAGTCAAACACTGGTGGTAGATAACTGGGTTTTTCTGTTGTAGTTGGGGAGTAATCGTCTTGTAACTCAGGTGGTACAGTCTTTTGTGAAGGTAGAATATAATCTGGGTCAGTGGCAGATATATCGTATACTTCAGCTGGGAACATACCATGCCCATAAGGGGTTGTTAAAAATGTAACCTGCGGTGTTATTTCATGAGTCTCTCCTATAGTAAAAATTCCCTCGTTTCCAGGCTTTTGTCTATCGTCGAACATTCTCAAAATCGGAGGATGGTAAACTTTTTGATTTTCATATGTTTTTGGACGAAATCGATTGTAAGACTTGATGTTTTGTTGATTTTGATGATTTTGGCCCATTAGGTGATATTCATTGAATCGTTCTGAAAGATTTATTGAAGATTACATATTTATAAGACTGAAAATGGGGTTGTATGTTTGCTTTAGCTAGCTTTTTCTCAACTATGTTGAGGTCGCCTTCTGCGTTTCGGAGGGAACGTTCAATTGATGGGTCCCGGCTGTCATTTGAACATCTTTGGCAGTCGTTACGGGTAATCAGAAGCCAGGAAGTCTGACAATCAGTCTTATCGAGGGGTGCATGTGTAACTGTGTTGATAGGCAGTCGCTCCATTTGGCACACTGGTTCTCATCTGCACTCGGTTAGACAGTAAGTTTACCCAAACATAGTTGGGGAAAAGACTAGACAAATATAAATAGACATTGCAAAATTTTTCGCTTTTTAATATAAGAAACGAAAAAACAAATATATGTACTTACCATTTTTATCGCCATTAATGAGTTGAAAATGTAAAAACAATTGAATTAACAATACAAACATTGTTTCTGTTTCTTAACAAATTACTTTTTAATATATTTTATGTAAATTCTAAATTCATATGGCTGTGATTGTTTCATCTTAATTACAGTAATATTTTTACCCGACTTTCGAGAACTTTCGTTTTTTTTGGGATTTTATAATTTGTGTCGTGTCATTCTTTGTTTTACAAATTGCATTATTTTGTGGATGGGTTTCTCGTTTTCAAAAATCGTTAAATTACTGCTAACCATATAAGTAAGTACCTAGATTTTTTATTTATTATTTTGTAAATAACTTGATGACGATTGTATTTTTTTTTTTGAGAAATCGGTTTCAGAATTGATACTATCTAACTTGACGGTTAATTTAAAACGAAAATCTCATATGTTTTAAAAACGTTATTTTAAAAGCCCAAAAAAATACATAAATCTTTAATTTTAGTTTAAAAGTAGTTACTATTCGAGTTTTATGAACAATAAAATAGTTGTAACATCTTTATCGGATTAAAAAATATAAAAATATTTGCATATGCAATGTAATACAAGTTTTACGATTTCATAAAAATGTTAGTATTTTTATATTAAAATGAAAGTGTGCGCTTGCTTTCTGCTGTTCACCATATTTGGTATGTAAAATAATATATTATTATAGCCCTGCCTTAAATAAAGGAGATGGCCAAATTTTCATAGAAAAAAAAACCCAGAATCGACAGCAATGAAATGGTTACCAATAGGTTCTTTATGATAGACCTTTGATGGTGCCAAAAAATCCAGACTGAAATCCATGGGGTATAGGAGCTATTTCATATTATCGCAAAAATAGATTATGTTGAATATATGTTGATTTTAAAGATTATTAACATCAAGGGACATAAAAAAGCAAAGTAAACTAACATTATACAAGCCACTAGTAATAACCCCATAGTTTCAGAGTTGGCCTGGTGATTAAAAGGTCTTGTATTTAACCACTCCAGATACGATTAAGCACCGACCTTACCTACTTGGAGAGGTTTCGCAGTTCCATGCAACCTTCACAACTGGCTATGAAATGTTTTTGGAGAAATTGTCTTTGAAAATCGCGCCATGTGACATTGTCAAATATAACAAATGACTTAGCAATGTAAAACGGTCCAATCACGAGTCTGCATTCAACTTCTAACGAACATCAAACAGTAAAAGTAAACTTTTTTGTGAACTAAAATCTTGATCGAAAAAACGTTATAAAAAGAGAACCCCATGGTTTTTAGATGATTTGAAATACTTTTTAATATCCACAAATTATACTGAATCCAATCATACATATGAAGTTCCTGTCGACTCTGGGTGTTTTTTTGGCCATCTCCTTTATAGGCCACGAACTCTTTGGAACAGTCTAATTAATATTATAAGATATTCCTAGAAAATAATGCTAAATTATAACTCAAAAGCCCGTTTAAAAAAAATCAAATAGGCTTTCAAAAATGAGCACTTTTCGAACGTCAAAAACAAAAGACAGCCCCCAAAACGCCCACCCTTCACCACTTCCTATGTGTTTTTGCTGGGAAGAAGAAGTGGCGCAACAAACTCCCATTAAATTTGATGAATTCAAACGGCTAGTCTATCACGGTTAGGTGACGTGACAATAGGCATGATGACAGGGTACAAAAATAGTTATTCTAATTAATTAACATTTTAGATTGGACAAAGATAATATACACGTATTTTTTATTTAAACAAAATAATAAATATTTATTAAGATATAACGCAACAAAGATTATAGCCCAAGAGCCAGCGACGGCCAGACCTTCGTTATTTTATAAAG
Source organism: Helicoverpa zea (assembly GCF_022581195.2). Taxonomy (NCBI): domain Eukaryota; kingdom Metazoa; phylum Arthropoda; class Insecta; order Lepidoptera; family Noctuidae; genus Helicoverpa; species Helicoverpa zea. The sequence continues at coordinate 4,546,163 of NC_061481.1, read as the reverse complement.
GCTAAAACTTTGTGTGTGTAAAACCTACATTTATAGCAAATAAATAATTTCATTTCATTTCATTTCATTTCATTTCATTGTGCTACTACCGTAAAGTGGGTAGGAACGATAGACTAGACTACTACCAAGTTTGGCTGACAGTTGCTTTAGTATCTATAGTAAAATTATAAAGAGGAAAACATTGTATTTTGGTAGGTGGCACTGGAAGCCGACCCCAACATAGTTGGGAAAAAGCTCGGGAGATGATGAGGAAAACAATTTATTTTTGTTAGGTTGTAGTGGATTAACAAAAAAAGTCTTTTGAATAGTTTCACTCTTCCCGAGTAACATAGGTTATATTTTATGCGGATACGGACGGCTAGTTAAATTTAAACTGTTACTGCTGACTGCAATGTGTTCCCCGTTATAGGGGTTTTATGCCACACACTGTAGACCCGAAGGTTGGCAATTATTTTTCAAAGAAAATCTTGATTCCAATCAAATCACTGACCGACTAAAACCACGTCAAAACACTGACCGATCAGGTATTCGTTCGGTATCAACCGGACGTGCGTGTGTGAGTGACATTATTGAAAATGTCAGTACGTAGCTTCACAACTATTTACAAGACAATATGTATATTCAAACTGTGATAGTATGTTATGCTCCAAATAATAGTCGTTTTCGGCATGGCGTTACATCCAGCAATTTCTTAGTAATTGTACTAAAATGGCACCCCAATCTCTTTGAATCTTTTAAATGACAACCTTTTCCGCTTACAGCTTTAGCCTACTGCGCAGAGAGGCTGTCTGAAGAGAAAAAAAAGGGCATGAAGCTTTCTCTACACACAGTCTTAGAACTTGACGATGACAAGAAGAAAGATGCCGGCCTCATGGACATTATATACAACTTCGTAAAAAAACTTAGCTCAGTTTTAAGCAAAAAGGATTACAAAGAACAAGGCGGAATGCGAAAATTCCGTGAAGCTAAAGACATGCTATTTACCGATTTCCTCCAAGAAGGTATCGAAAAACTTAACAGTTATAAAGATGAAGATTTTAACGAGTTCTTTGCGGTTCTGAATGATGAGATTAAGAAATACCACTACAGGGGTTGCAAGTTTTATGAGTTGACTGACAATCTTGATACTAGAAGACTTTTGGATGCTGAACTGAGTTTCATTAAAGGCAAACCGATGCCTATGACGAAGGTGAATCTAAATGCTCTCTCTTATATATTAAAAGAGGAAATGTACGATGATAATGTCAAAGATTTCATAGATCACGTCAATTCTCTATACAAGGATGATTCTAAGGAAAAGTTTCAGAAAGTCTTGAATGAATTGGAGCAATATGGCGTGAAATCTAAAAGAACAGATGATAAACTGGAAAAAATAATCAGAGATGGTCTTAGGTCTGTTATTTTCGACCATTATACAAACCTCAATGTTAATATCAGAAGAAAATTGAAAACCAAAATCGATAAGTTTTGGAGTAAATTCAGAAATATTAAATCTGAGAAAAATTCTGAAGAATCAAAAGACGACAGTGACGCAACTGAATTAAAAAATAAACCTAAGACTTTGAACAGTAAAGCAATTGTTGGCAAAAGTAAACTTAGTAAAAGAGACAGAAAAATCAGAGACATATTGTCATCTGATGAATCACTCTCTGCAAACAAAGATTCGACATTAAAACCTGTAAAAAAGAAAAAGATAATCTCTAAAAACCTGAAAGATGAGTCATCTAGTCTTAACTCCGAGAAGCTCTCTTCAGCGGAAACCTTCGACAGTAACTCTATAGAATTCTCACTAGAACGACAACAGCAGTACAACACACAGAGATACGCAACTCTATACACGGAATCAATAACTGGATCTCCGAAGAAGACTGCAAAAAAGGCGAAGAAGATAAAATCAAGAAGCAAACCGCAGAAGAAGAATTATCGCGCAGAGTCAAAAGAAACACCAACCTCTGATACTCTATTTGGGGCACGTCAAAAAACAACGCCGTCTGTTCTGAGAACGAAGAAAGTAGACATAGATTTGAAACAGAAGAAAAATGACACAGTTATTAATGCTACGAGTAGTAATAATACGCAAGTACTTAAAGCAGATGATAATAAATTAAAAAGTGTTATGAAAGAAACTAAAAGACAGTTTAGAGATCCAATGGAGGATACGGAGTAAGTATTAATCTGAGTGAAGTCTTTTTTTTTAAAGGCTAACTAAATAACATTCAATGTAAATATAAATAATCGCACCTTCTATATAGAATTTCAAATCAAATCAGAAAATTGATCATGTGCACTATTTCATCAAAGCAGTTAGCAATATTTTTTCTCTAGCAACTACATCCCGCTCCCCAATAAAAAGGAGACTGTATCCTTTTTCAGGTACTAGACTATCTGTATAATTTTCTATAACAATCTATAATTATAAACCATACATTACCATTTACTAATACAAAACCTTTACTCCATCAGCGCCGGTTCAGACATTGCACCAGATTCAACCGAATTAACCAACGCAAGAAAACACATCAATAGCAAATCTAAAAATACACTTCCTGATCATCGTCGCACCATACAAGTAGAAGCTGCCTTCAGAGAAATTTCCAAAAAAAGAAAATCAACCAATGATACAAGAAGATCTCACAGAAATAAGAAGGACTTAAGAAGAGACAACTCCTTCCCTCTCTCTTCCATCGAAGGTCTCTCTATAGAAATGTTCAAAAAAGATAGAAATGAAAACCTTCCTTCTAGAAGAAGTGCTACTAATAATAAAAATCTTAACCCAGCTGAGGTCATATTTCTGAAAAGGATTAATGACCTTGAAAAGAAGATTAATGAGGTCAAACATAAAATTGATGTTAATATTACAAGAGTAGACAAAGGTAAAGGAAAAGATGATATTGTGAAACTTGTTGGTGGAAAGGTGGAAGAAAAGAAAACTAAAAAGATAGAAAAGAAATCGTCAAGTAAGACGGAAACGGAATTAACGGAAAATAATCAAAAAATGAAATCAGGGTCATCTACGCAAGATGCTAAAGAAGATATAAAAGATATAAATAGTAATAAAAACATTCATTACGACGACAAATCTAGCAATATAACAGATATCAATAAAGAATCTACTTCAAAAGTTAGAAATGACACTAAAGACAATGTTGCCAGTTCAAAAAATGAAGTTAAATCTGGTAGAAACCAGAGAGAGCTGGCATTTTCATCTCCGCCTTTTGATGAAGATTTTGATTTTAAAAAGGATGGTTTAGATAATAATAAAAAAATACCTTTTATTAATAATGAAGTAGGTGATGTTAAGTATAGAAAGTTCTACGATTTTAAAGGTAGAAAGAATGACTAAGATTGATGTATTAAACATTCATAATAAACTGTGTGGATTGTGCTCATGACTCATTAAATGTCAAAATAGCATCTTGGTTTGTTTAATTTTTTCAAATACATTGTAACATGACCTTTTACCGGCGTTCCCAGAACTATGTCCTGGGGCCCGATTCTCCTAAGTTAATAATGTCAAAATTGAAAAAAATGAATCGCAATATGATCGCAATAGCAGTTTTACCCATATCGGGGATTCTGCTACTAATATAAGACCAATCGTATTCCAACGACATTCGATTGGTTTGCGATTGGTCTGCTATTTTGGTGATTTTGGTCTATACGGCAGTTTGCTTTACAATCATATTGCAATCATAATCATTTGCAGACAAAATGATTCATTATTGAATGACAGAAAAGGGTAAAAACGTTTATTTCAAAGAAAAAATAGCGGAATGCCACATAGCTTCAATCGTGATAGGATTCCAGTCAAATGTGAATCGTATGTCGCTTAAGTAAAATTAGGAGAATCGGGCCCCTGTATGTAAGTTTACAAAATATGACTGCCAGCTCTAGCACGCAGTTTTAACTGCATCCCAAGAAAATTACATCCCGTACTCAAGTAAAAAATATTACTGCCAAGATTAACCAACATCCGTAACTTTTTGGTAAAAGAGTAAAAACATTAACATAGCCATACCTTTATATAAACTTCACGTTAATAAAGTTAATAGTATAATGAACTAATACTCGCAAAAAATATTGAAAAATAATTTTCAAACTCGGTAAATGGTAAATGAGTTGTAAATGGGTTAGGTAACACTGAATTTTTATACCGGACCTATAGTTCCTGAGATTAGCGTGTGCGCGAATCCAACTTTTAAGTTTTAATGGCGTCCACGGCCGATTTCGGCCACGGCGGCTGTTCTCACTTAAGGAGATCAGCTAGCTGCGCAGGACATATTATAGTGCACGAGCATTTGCGCAGACACAGGTGCACTCCCTATTCCTTCACTCTCATAACCCGATGGGACGGCAATCCGACACGACCGGAAAGAGATCAGGCGCAGGACCGACATTTACGTGCTCTCCGATGCACGGGTGAATCAATCACCAACTTCCAGACTACGGGCTGCTTTTAAGAAGTTTAAGAAAACCCACAAAGCGATTTCGGCCCGACCCGGGAATCGAACCCGATACCTCGAGCACAGCAGCCGCGCTTGCGACCACTAGACCAACGAGGCAGTCAAGTTTTAAGTTTTATTAGGGCCTTATCATACTTTGCGGATTGCGAGCGTCTTCAAAGCGGAGCGGGCGCGTAGCGAATGCGACGCGAACACGCTGCGGCTGCTCAGCGAAGACGTCGCGGACGTACGGCAAATTCGCAACGTTTTCGTCGCGTGTTTGTAGCAAATTAACGACGTATAATAAACTCAGTAACAAAATGGATTCAAACAATAATCGAATGGAAGAGAGCGACTACTTTGTGTTTTTTCGCAGACGAATAAAACACTGCTTTTCGCGACGAATTAATTGCGCGTCCGCAATGAATTCGCTTTCGCTGCGCATGCGCGGCGTGTTCGTTGCGCGCCCGTGACGTATTCGTTGCGCGTCCGTTTCGCTTTGAAGACGCTCGCAATCCGCTAGTATGATAAGGCCCTTATATTAGCAAAGCTAGGTATCCATAGATTAGTTATTAGTTACAAAAAGTTATATAGGTCGAAAATACTATATATATACATACTTACTGTGAAAATCCTGAAAACCTAACTCATGAAACTTGTAATGAAAAATTATAAGCGCCTGCATAGTTAGCGTTAGCAATAACAATATGTTGCTACTAAGTGAGAATTTACAGTTCAGAAGGTACGTTAAATTGTAGGACTACAACAGCGACGAAATAAATTACGAAATTTATTTATATATATCATCGAAACATGACTCGGAAAATAGTTTATTACGACTAAAACGTTATTTGGGTTACTTGATTCTTAGGTAAAATAAATGCACTAAAGTAAATCGTCATACAACTTTTTAATACCTACTTCTTCAATATAGCTAACTCTTATTCCAAAATGGAGAACGGTTTGGGCTTGTGCTCCTGTTGTGAAATTAGTTAACTTTTTTAAATGTTAATTCTATTAGCTTTAAATTCAGTTTTGATTTTATACAAAAACACAAAGTGAAGGGTGTGGGTTTTGGGAGCTGTTTTTCTTTCAACCAAGTTTGAATGAATAATTTTTAGTCGAGTCATATAAATTAAATTAAATGCTAAAGAGTTTGTTTGTTTGTTTGCTTGAACGCGCTAATCTCAGGAACTACTGATCCGATTTGAAAAAATCTTTCAGTGTTAGATATCCCATTTATCGAGGAAAGCTATAGGCTACTTTTTATTCAGGTTCGTGCAGAGGTTCCCACGGGATGCGGGTGAAACCGCTGGCAGAAGCTAGTATAATTATATTTCACAGTATAAAGCTATTCAGAGATTCGACAACCAGTGTTGTTGGTATATGGCTATTGTGTTGAACTGGTCAGATAGGAATCGCTTCATGTAAAAAATAGCACTCAGATGCAAGTAAATAGACTGGAAAGTAATATAATTAAATTGAGGAAAAGCAAAACATATTAAACCGGCCAAGTGCGAGTCGGAATCGCACACGAAGGGTCCCGTACCATTATTAGAAAATGAGCAAAAAAAAATACGTTTGTTGTATGCCCCCAAAATATTTATTGTATTCTAGTTTTCAGTATTTGTTGTCATAGTGGCAACAGAAATACATCATCTGTGCAAATTTCAAGTCTCAACTCTAACTATCACGGTTCATGAGATACAGCCTGGTGACAGACGGACGGACGGACGGACGGACAGAGGTGCGAAAGCAATAGGGTCCCGTTTTACCCTTTGGGTACGGAACCCTAATAAAGAAAAATAAAAACACAGAATAGACAATTCAACACATTTAATTTCACCTTCTACTTTCAACACTACCAAAAGTTAGACATTCCTTTTCATAGCATAAAGTCTACAATATTTACATCAGTCATATTAATATTTATTTCCGTTACAACCTCCTTGGTTGGGGTAGAAACATTAATGACATCATCTTTCAGAAATGACGTGGATTTTCCTTTAACTATAGAATCTGAAGCTCTCTGCACAACTGGTGATTTAGAAGATGTTAAAACTGGTTTAACAGTGGATATAGGAACTGCTGGTGATTTAGAAGATATCAAAACTGGTTTAACAGTAGTTGTAGTGCTAGGTTTAACAGTAGATTTAGCTGTCCTAACAGTAATAAATTTAGAAGGAGTTCTAGTATCAATCCTTGCGAATTTGAGCGCTTTCCATTCGTCTATTCCTTCGTAATCGTTTCTTAGTCTTGGGTCTTTCGGATTCACGTAATCAAGATCGTCTATCATCAATTTCATACCTTTGGTGGCTTTAGTTCCAGAATTCACTCTGAATATAAAATTCGTTTGAGTGGCAAATGTTGTTTCTTTTGATTTTGACACTTTATTGCTGTCAAAGTCTGTGTTATAAGTGTCAATGTTATCTGTCAAGTTGTTAGAATAGTTCCTTTTTAGGTATTTGAATTTAGCGTTTTCATTATCCATTTTATTAGAATTTTCTGTTTTAGTTAACAAACTCTTTCTACCCGATTTTTGAGCGTTACGCGTGTCAATTGTCCAACCAAAATCAATAGTCTGCTTTTGGGTTCGAAGTTCTTTTTTAATTTTTATATTGCCTAATTCATTTTTTACATCTGTCAGTTCTTTTTCTAATTCGTTAATTCTTTTGAGTACATTGTGAACTTTCTCAGGTTTCTTCTTAGCTTCAGATGTTTTAGTATCGCGTCTCATTGTTTTTTCTTCAGACTCTGTAGATGTAGTTTGACCAGCCCACAAACCTTCCTGACTATCTTTATCTTCATTTGTTTTTACTTTTGGTTTTGTTTGCTTATTAGATTCAGCATGTTTGGCTGTAATAAACCAGTGTGAACTAGATGGAGTGGGTGAAGGACTCTTCTCAGTTGGTGTGTCTGTTTCTGAATCTTCTTTACCCATCGGACGTAAAAGACGATCTGGCTTCAATTGTTTGTGACCTCCATCGCTTAATGATGGAGGCGGAGTGAACATGGATTTCGTAGATAATGTTGTAATCGCAGAAGAAGGTGCATTCGTACTGAAACAATTGTAATTATTATTGCTGATTTGTTTAAAATAGCTGTTGCATTGCAGTAGATAGCGGAGCCGACCCGCATTGAGCAAGCGTGGTGATTAATGCTCAATCCTTCTCCATGTGAGAGGAGGCCTGTGCCCAGCAGTGGGACGATAAAAAATAGGCTGTAACAGTAACAGATAGCGGAGGGGTCGACCTTCTTAAAGCTATGCAGAGTTAAACGCGGTCAATAACTGGGTTGGAGACCGAGATCTTCTTTGTTTCTGAAGGCACGTCATTGGCGAGTCGCGGTTGTCATTTGAGGATTTTTGGTAGTCGTTGCTGACAAGTTAGTAAGTCTGACAACCAGACTTACCAAGGAGTATCAGGCTGCCCGAGTAACTGGATTGACGAGGTCAGATGGGCAATCGCTCCATGAAGCGCACTGGTACTCAGCTACGGATGCCGACCCCAACATAGTTGAAAAAGGCTGGGAACACTTACGCTAAATCCGGTATGACTGATTCGAGCTGTTCCTTATACATACTCTCATATGAGCCTAGCGTAGTCAAATCTTTTTCTTTGCTGAACTTAACTTTTTCATCTTTAGGGCTTGGTTGTTCTTCATCGTATTTTTGGTATTTTTTTTCTGTATTATGTAGCAGTTCCTTATACTTTCCCTCAGTTGAAGCTGTGGGCAAATCTTCTTCACTGGACAATTTAGCTTTCTCATCTTTAGGCTTTGGTTGATCTTCATTATATTTTTCGTCATGTTTCAAAGAATCTTTTTCTATACTATGTTCGGAATCTTTCGCTTGCTTTTGTTTTTCATCGTCATCAGCACGAGGTTTCAGTCCATATGTGTCTTTATGTGATTTATTCATATTCTTATCTTTGGCACCGAATGCTTTTGACAGTTTCCTTGACTTTGTCGTTTGTTTATTATTGTCATCTTCTGGTTCATATGGCTGGTATTCTAGAGAGAATTTTATAGTGTCACCAAATACTTTACTTGCATTTACACCTTGGGATTGTCGGCTTTTCTTGTCTTCGTCATCATATTTAGTATGTTTAGCTCTGTCGTTTCCATCATTGCCTTCAGTTAGAACTATGTCGTCTTGGTTGTCTTTTCTTTTGACTCCTACTCTAGTCGGATTCTTGTTACTAATCACAGCAAATTTAACTTCAGATATGAAATCATTGACGTCATCTAGGAACTTGAAGTTATATTTTTTGTGTTTTGTATCGAATCCTAGGAACGATTCCCATGATAGATGAAGGTTTGCTGGATTTTCTGGGTCTTTCTGGGCAGTGGTATTGGTGAGGGCTGTAAGGGAATTTTAGTGTCAATTTTAATCAGAAAGAGAAATATTTCATCGAAATTATACTGATATATTTATATCAGTACTATTTGAACGTCTACAAACCGGCCCAAGAACGGACTATCTTCCATACTTCTTATGCATATATATCTTTGAACGTTTCTTTACTGTTTTTTTGTGTACTTATTTTTCAGTCAAGACATTATATAATACAACTATATGTACTTTAATATCTGTTTTGAACATGAAGAATGTTACTTTTCTCAGTCCTATTTGGCCCGTAGTGGGAATAAACCATAGCTAACTTTATTGTTTAGTGTCAAATCAATGCAGGTGTAATATTTCAATATAATCCTATTGAAACAGAAACAGGTTTACCTGTTTCTTTATAAGTGAGTGAATAGGATTGTATTGAAATATTATACCTGCACCACTGCACTGATCGGTACCTACCCGTACAGGTTTGTCTGTACCGGTTACCTGTTTCTTAAATGTATGCACCCTGAGAGGGTGAGCTAACCAAATGTTAGGGATTTGTTTTGGAAAATTATAATTAGGTAAGTGTCTTGTCCTCGCAGTTCCAACCATGTCTCGAGACAAGTAGGTACCTTTATACTTTCCGCACCCTGATAAAAAGATAGGTAATAAAAATTGACAGATTTACTACAAAAACTTAAACATCTGTAGAACACTTGTTTTAAAAAAATGTGGCTGCAAAACGAATCTTATTTCAGCGTCATAAATCTGTAATTTTTTAGTCAAGTGTTCAACAGACGTTTAAAAGTTTTTGTGGCACGGCGGTGAAGGTTTTGCCTAATTAACTCTCTCATTACTGTTATTATAAAGAGAATATTTAACTATTTATTTAGTTATGATACAATTAAATATAACTACCAAATATGGTGAACAGCAGAAAGCAAGCGCACACTTTCATTTTAATATAAAAATACTAACATTTTTATGAAATCGTAAAACTTGTATTACATTGCATATGCAAATATTTTTATATTTTCTAATCCGATAAAGATGTTACAACTATTTTATTGTTCATAAAACTCAAATAGTAACTACTTTTAAACTAAAGTTGAAGATTTTACGATTTTTATAATTTTTTGTAAACGGTTTTTTAAAACTGGCTGTTGAACGGATTTTTAAATAAATGAAAATCAGAAGAAAATAAGTCTTTTATAAACATGGAAACATTATATAAATATATTTTCAGTTTAAGCAGTATTTAATATAAAAGTGATAACTATGTTACTTGTGGTCAGTTTAATTTTGAACTTTGTTTTTCTTAACTGCGATAAGGAAGAAAAAGGTATGCCTCATTCATCATCATCACCCGAACCCAACTATGTTGGGGTCGGCTTCCAGTCTAACCAAATGCAGCTGAGTACCAGTGCTTCACAAGGAGCCACTGCCCTATCAGACCTCCTCAACCCAGTTACCGCGGTAAGACTGGTTGTCATACTTTAAAAGAAACCTAGGGAAGACGTGATCTCATGTATCAATCTTGCAAATGGGTATTAGGGTGTAGGGCAGAGAAGAACAGATAGGGAGTCGCTCCATGTAACATTCTCTGCCGATGATAGCAGTCTAACCCTATGTAGTTGAGAAAGCTAGAAAAATAATAATAACCCATAACCCGATGGGAAGCCGTCCCATCGGGTTATGAGAGTGAAGGAATAGGGAGTGCACCTGTGTTCAAGTAAATGCTCGTGCACTATAATATGTCCTGCGCAGCTGGCTGATCTCCTTAAATGAGAACAGCCGCCGTGGCCGAAATCGGCCGTGGACATCATTATTAATTATTAGTTGAGAAAAGGCTAGGCAGATGATAAATTCTCTATCCTTTATCCAGCAAAACTAACCACAAAATCTCAAACTTTCAGAGTCATTCAACGAGTCAATCCTGATATCAAAACATCACATACACTTAAAACAAATACAAACTTTTCTTAAGACTGTACACCAAAATATACCTGAAGAAAGATCAGCCCAAGACTTGGAACGCGAGACCACAGGACATGACAAGGAACACTATACCATCGCTGAACTATTGAAGACCACTAAAGATTCTAACACTTTCGTATCAACACTTAGACAGTCTAAGGATGTAGTATTCGCTCGTGCTTACGTACCTACTTTTAAGTGGAAATCAATAACCAACGGTGGTCTTGATCTGCAATCTCCAAAATTTTCCTATCCTGTAGAAACTACTGTAAATTGGTACAAATATTTCAGTCTTCCAAGCCCTACTATGAAAACCCGACATCCTCTAGGATATTATTCTAAACATAGAAGACGAAGGACTACAAAGAATTTGCATGAAAAGTTTGCCTTTTTATCTAATTCAACTGCCAAACATACTAGGAAACCTGACTCAAGGCATTCACAAGATCATATTGATTTATCTTCTCCAAGTTCTATAGTAGCAAAAACTGCAAGAATCCATAAGTCTCCTATTAATTCACATAATCCTGAGCCTAATAATAGGCATGAGGCAATAAATAATTTTCAAAAACAGTCAGGAGTACTAAATCCATCTCCTTTTCTTTCCAATACTCAAAGAGACTTTAAGCCATCTATAATATTTCAGCCACCTTCTCCGACAATCACAGATGAATCAACACTTAATGTAAATAATAAATTCGGACTCCCAACTCCTAATTCTAACAATCCTTTTCATAGATCCTCAAAAGTTGATACACCAGAGTCTATTTCTCGAAAACCGGTTTTAACCAGCGAAACTGTAGCTACAATGAATTCACATAAAAATACTGGTCTTCCGACTTTCATACCTTCCCATATTCCTGTTAATAAAAAGCCGTCAAAATCTCAAAAATCTGGAGAAGTTAATCCACATGAAAGTCCTTTCACAAACAAATCTACAACAGTTAACTTATATGAACTTTTTGGACTACCAAGTCCTTCTCCTACTAGTAGAACCATATGTCCTGGAACTCGACATATTCGTAGGTACTCTTCTAAGTATCCTAAAAAGAAGAAACCTGACTTTCCAGAGCCTACTGGTTACGAGCTTTCTTCAGAAGATTTAATACCTCGTAAAAAGGTTAAAGTCTTCCCCCCAATTCTCTTCTCTTCTGAGGTAATACCACAAAATTATTTTCCTCCATACAAACAGATTGAACTTTCAAGTCCTAGGACTGTTTATTCCTATAGTGAAGAAAGCCTGCAGAATTTTCCGACCTTTCAAAATATTCTAACGTCTCAAAGACCGAAAAAATCGTCTTCAACATATCGTATAGAGAGAACTATAGGTTCTGGTACAAGAAAGACAGCAACTTCAAAGAGAAAGTTGCCGACTTCAACACATCGTCCTATTTTCCTAAGAACTGTTGACAGAACTGTGAGTCTTGGTGTAATAGAGACAGCGACTTCGAAGAGAAAGTTGCCGACTTCAACATATCGTCCTATTTTCCTAAGAGGTGGAGATAGAACTGTAAGTCCTGAAGTAAGAGAGCCACCAACTTTGAGGTGGAAGTCGCTGGCTTCAACGTCGAATACGATCGACAAGAAGATTTTGGTGCACAGTGTGCGTGACAAGTGGTGGCATAGCTTGACTGTAAAAGATGTGACGCCGAGACAAGATGTTGGTAAGAATTTAGTATCCCTACTAATATTATAAATGCGAAAGTAACTCTGTCTGTCTGTCTGTCTGTCTGTTATGCTTTCACGTCTAAACCACTGAACTGATTATAATAAAATTTGGTACAGAGATAGAGTTGATCTTGAGAAAGGACATAGGATAGTTTTTATCCCGGACTTTTGAAGAGTTCTCTTGGAAACGCGATATAACCGAACTCGACGCGGGCGAAGCTGCGGGCGGAAGCTAGTAGGTACTCCATAAAACCTAAACTTTTGAACCTATACTTTAAATTCAATCTTAAGAGCCCTTACAAATTGTAAACTGAACTGTTGGCCGATGGGTGGCTGCCAGTTTATTATGCGTGTAATCATCCTCTTGAAACACTATCTGATAAAAAAACACATGAAAATCAGTTGCGTAGTTTTGAAGATTCAAAAGCGTACAAATGGACATGGGGAGATAGGGATACGGGGACCGCAAAGTTTGAACAATAATTTTGAATTTGAAATAGCGTGAGTGAAAATCAGTCTTCCAGTAGGTTAAGTATAATGTGCCATGTTCAAATGAATGAATGCCAGATGCACTAGAAATCCTCCGAGCCTTTTTCCCAACCATGTTGGGGTCGGCTTCCAGTCTAACCAGATTCAGCTGAGTACCAGTGCTTTACAAGGAGCGACTGCCCTATCTGACCCCCTCAACCCAGTTACCCGGGAAACCCGATACCCTTTGGTTAGACTGGCGTCAGACATACTAAAAATAACAAATTTTCATCAATATTTCAACAGACGGAAGACGCCAAATCATAGATAAGCCAAAGACTCGTAAGATACGAAGCAGACGCCTAAACAGAAAGCTGAGGACTTCCAGCTCCTCACCAAGAGTTACCCACCAGGGTATCTCATCATCCGTGCCCACGAGTCCTAGTCTTGAAAATCACGACTCAATGGTGTCGGAAGGAAGACCAGTGATCAAGGCGTATGAAAAGAAAATTGCAGATACAGGGGTGCTTCATAAAGGTTTGAAGGATATTTTTAAATAAGCTGATCAATCTGGCCTTCTTGCAAACTATGTTGGTTGTCGGCTTCCGGGTTTAACTGGATGCAGCTAGTACTAGTATCCCACGTTCAGTTCGTACGTTCACGACAACCAGATACCCGGTAAAATTGGGTTCCTTTGTTAAAGCACCGAAGAACTCGTCAAGCGTTGCTTAATCTTCTAATCGATCGACTATTTAGTCTCATGCTACTTACAAACCAAAAAACATAAATTCCTCACATAACTGTATGGAAGAACAAAACATATATGTAATTGGGATAATGGCAGGATGATGATGAATATCAGTAATAGATTTCCAGCTCTAGTCGGAGTTTCAACCTTAACCGCTCGTAGACAATTGATCCTGCTTACAACTGGTTAAAATGTTTCATCAGTTAACTCCATCTTCCAGCTGCCTCACCCTACCAACACTTCGAAGACATGATGGCTGAACTCCACGAGGGCTACCTGCCAGTGTTCCTGATGGAGCTTGTCAGACTGATCGCGGCTAAGCAGCCGAGTGACGCGTATAACGTCATTGGACATACCAACTCTGTGCTCACTGAGTATGTACTACTATTTCTTCAGTACGGCGAGTTGTGTCGGTGCAGCTACTGCAGCCGCAATTACATGTTTGAGCCATTTGGAATTGAAACCTTGGGACTATCAGGCCCAAGTGCCAACAGACTCTATCGAGAAATTAGCGAGCGATTAGTGGAGTCACTCGTGACCAAAAGGCTTATCTACTTTGGTCAAGGAATATGCATTGCCATCCAGCGTGGCAATGCAGCCAGCCTTTTGGGCACGATCCCCGCTGACAGCGATGCGGAAAAATTTTTGGATACATTTTTTCTGTTTTCATTTTTCCCTTTTTTATTTTTGTAATGATGTAGATTTAATTAAAGTAATTGGTAATTAAACATACTTACCATGAAAAGTGGAAGATATTAGATTCCTAAGTAATTTCTTTTATTATTTTTATTTAATTTAATTTTAAATACCTAGTTAATTTGTGTACCTATGTATAATATGTATTTTAATAATGTATGAAAATTATTATTTTATGTTTGGTATTTAGTTTATAGTTGTTTTGTTTAAAGAAGTATTTCTCAATTCGATTTTTGTGTTTTAGTTTTTGCTTTTCATCTGCTTAACAAGTGTTCCGTTCCAGATTGTTCAAGAGATCAGATCTGCGTTGGTTCGGCCAGCCGCTAAGGGATGTGACGATAAGCATCGGCCGGTACCTCGCGCAGACAGACATAGACGGGGTGCGGAGTGAGTATACCCATTTTCACCAACAAATACCTAAAAGGGATCCTCTAAGAGCATTTAGGGAACACTTAATACGAATTTAGTTTTCACCAAAGTTTAAGTGTCCCTTATAACCTTTATTATTGGGGGAGCCCTTATTCTAAGTGACACTTAGGTAGGCAAACTTAAAGAGATTGTAGGTGAAAACGGGCATGAGTGCTTGAGTGTGTGCGACTCATTTTTCTATATACCTAACATTACTAGCTTCTGCCCGCGGTTTCACCCGCGTCCCGGATGGTGGCAAAAACTATATGTCCTTCTCCCTGGTCTAAGTCCCTCCAATTTTCTCAAACAGTTCAGCCATTCTTGAGTTATAAAACTTGTAACTAACTTTATTTTATGTATGTCTTCCTGCAGACTACGCTCGCACGCTACACAATCTCCTGCACTTTCGTCGCTCATCGCTGTCAGCTCATGTGAACTCCATCATCGATGCTGCCAGCCTGCTGTACGAGCCCCTCGAAGGCTACGCACTCTTCGACAGCCTCATGGAGTTCGAGAAGTATCCTGACAGTATGTAGATTTAAGTTGAAGTGGCATGATGGGGCCGAAAAGTGCTGGAGTGGAGACCACGGACTAGCAAGCGCAGCGTAGGACGTCCACCAACAAGGTGGACAGACCACCTTATAAAGGTCGCCGGAAGACGCTGGATGCAGGTCGCCTCCAAAAGGTATCTGTGGAGATCTAAGGGGGAGGCCTATGTTCAGCAGTGGACGTCCTATGGCTGAGATGATGATGATGATGATGATGTACAGTTAGTTACACTTACAGCCTTTTTATCGTCCCACTGCTGGGCACAGGCCTCCTCTCACAGGGAAAAGGATTGAGCATTAATCACCACGCTTGCTCAATGCGGGTTGGTGATTTCAGACTATATAGTCCAGGTTTCCTCAAGATGTTTTCCTTCACCTTTTTTATCAGCCATTGGTGTCTAAGATATACTTAGAAAGTACATACAAACTTAGAAAAGTTGCATTGGTACTTGCCTGACCTGGATTCGAACCCGCGCCCTCACACTCGAGAGGTTGGTTCTTTGCCCACTAGGCCACCACGACTTTTGATGATGTTCATTTAAAGAAATATGAACATCCGAATTTTGAACGTCATTATTTTTGAGAAGTCGGTTCAAAATTTGAAGCGTTTTAGTAACTAGCTTTCTTTGGTCATGGTTGCACCAGTGTAACTACCGAGGGAACTAGTAAGTGACTAAAGTAGCTTGTGTCAATAAACGGGCTATGAAATAATTATATTCAAATCAATCTAGTTCCTGTTTGTTTAAGCAAACCAACTACATGTCTTTAACATTCTCGCAAAAGTTTATATATGTGTCTTCTGATCCATGTGAATGAATGTTATATTATCGATATTAGTTCCTCTTTCACGCATAAACTATTGGATGGGTACTGATACAACCTGACAGTAAAATAAAGCATATTATATCGAAATTACATACAGGTGCTTTTTATTTAAGTAGTTCCCTCGAAAAGCGGGTAAAACCGGGTGCAGCTTAGAAATAATAAGTACAAGACGAAACTACAGATTCTAACACATTCATCATCATTTTAATATCTAATTCCAGTACCTAGAACTGGTCGACAAGTTTGCCAAAGTCTGATCAAGAGCTTCTTCCGTCCATTCCGTCGTCTCCAACACTCCACACGATGCCAGGAGTTGCTGGTCTCCATCAATGATATACTGGCGACACGCTTCAGTAGTTACAGACTGAGGACACTCAGGAGTTCCGAGGATAGTGGTATGTTAGTCATCATCTGCCGAGCCTCTTCCCAACTATGTTGGGATCGGCTTCCAGTCTAAATCGATGCATGTGTTCCAGTGTGCCACATGGAGTGACAGCGTATCTAATCTCCTCAATACAGTTACTGGCAACATCGTATCATTAGACTTTCTGGCTTCTGACTACCCGTAACGACTACCAGAGGTTTTCAAATGACAAAATGTTTTCCTTAACCTTTGCACAGTCATTGGTGTCCAAGATATATTAAAATAGTACATATATATGACTTTATAAAGACAGACGACCTTATAAAGGTCGCCGGAAGACGCTGGATGCAGGTCGCCTCCAACAGGTATCTGTGGAGATCTAAGGGTGAAGCCTATGATCAGCAGTGGACGTCGTATGGCTGAGATGTTGATGATATGACTTTAAGTTACAATGGTACTTGCCTACTGGAATCGAACAAGCACACTCATAGTTGAGAGCCTATTGCTATAATCACGACCGTAATCATTATTTAAAACAAAAACCATTCAATTATTTCAGACGAAGAAAACCAATCACGTTCCATGAAATACGTGTTTAAAAGAACACGCAAAAACAAAAGACGGCAGAGAAGACGCTACAAACCATACCGTAACGAGAGCCCAAACAGACGTCACAACACTCAGGTCACTGTTAAATATATTCTCATGTAAACAGTTGTGAAGCTACGTACTAACGTTCGTAATAATGTCACTCACACACGCATGAGCTCGAAGCACGACATTCAGTACTGACAGCTCCGAGAGAAGAACTTAAAAGCTCGTCGATGCACATGCGTGTGTAAGTGACATTTTTACGAACGTTAGTAGGTATAGTTATCGGCACCAATCTTGAGCTGACCTTTACCTGCGCAGAAGTAATTTATTGGATCCCTTTTGTGGTATGAAGTGAGGCGCGGGGGCGGGGTAAAGCGGTGATTGGCCCGCAGCGCATCGCGTCATAGCCGTCACTCGGAATTGGTTCTTTGCTAATAAATTCGTTTTGCGCAGGTGAAGGTCAGCGCTCAAGATTCGTGCCGATGATTCTAGCTTCACAACTTTCTAAATATCTTTATTTATGCTCAGGTAGAAACGTTCAAATTAAAAAGGATGAAATCAACCACGAAACAACAAAAACAATTAAGCATCATACTCCCGAAACACAGACGTGCTAACACTCACACAAACGCACAATTTCAAGACAAGGAAACAGGAAAAACAATTGACTGTAGACACACACAAGGACAACAGTTTTTTTATGACGAGAAACTTGGGGCTGATGATGGAAAACTCTGGGACAGAGGTGATTTGAAAGCAGAAGCAAAGGGAATGATATCGGCTTATTTACAAAAGAACCGTTCTGAAGAATCAAGGAGTGTTAAAGCTGGGTTAAAGACAGGAATGCCGAGGATACCTGATAGCTCAAGCTATAGTGATGATGAAGAGGCGTTGAAGAATAATCTGGTGCAGGCTTTGATGCAAGGAAACGGGTCTGCAGTGGATGTGAGGGAGAACTCTGCAACGATGGGAGATGATGCTGTTGAGAAGTCCGTTAAAGGTACTCGTATTTGAACTACTTTTAACAGAATGGGTTAGAAATAAAAGCCATTTGATGTAAATAGGTATGTAAGGGGGTCAATCAACTCTGCGGGATTGTTGGCGCGAGTTACCGCGACCCTGCTACATGAAGAGCATAAAAACGAACATGGCGAGTTTTATCTCAGTATAGTTATCGGCACGAATCTAGAGCACTGACCTTCACCTGCGCAGAAGTAATTTATTGGGTCCCTTTTGTGGTATGAAGTGAGGCGCGGGGGCAGGCTAAAGCGGTGATTGGCCCGCAGTGCATCGCGTCATAGCCGTCACTCGGGATTGGTTCTTTGCTAATAAATCACGTCAGGTCTCAATCAAGTCAGAGTTCAAAATTCGTGCCGATAACTATAAGAGTCTGATACTCCCTCACGCTACTGACCCACAGCAAGAGGGGTAATTCTGCCGGGGCTGCGGGTTGTTCGAAAGAGTTACCGCGGCCCTGGTACATAAAAGGCCTATGACGGAACACGGCTGTTTTTATTCAGGGGTAATTTCACCTGCCCTTGCCGCCCTAACAACGAAACTTCGTAGACGTTACGGAGTTCTTTCAAGTTAATGCACGTTATTCTGTTTAACCCATCAGTCGTCTGAAGATCTTTGGCAGTCGTTACCGGTAGTCAGAGACCAGTAAGTCTGACAACCAGTCTTACCTAGGGGTATTGGGCTGCCAAAGTAACTAACTGGTTTGTGGAGATCAGATAGTCAATCGCTTCATGTGGCACACTGGTACTCAGCTGCATCCGGTTAGACTGGAAGCCGACCCCAACATAGTTGGTAAAGGCTCGGCAGATGATTATGGCATTACTTATAAACTCTCTTTTTATGTTACAGATACGGAAAACAAGCTAATAATTCAGCCGAGTGAAGAGAGTCATTTTTTACTCAAAGACAAAAAATGAAGTATAGTCTCTTTCTAATACACGAAGCTTATTTATATTGTTTTTTTGTAAATATGCCTACTTGAATTAAATGTTTTAAGTTATTTATTTGTGCTTATTTCTAGTCTATGCTTATAATAGTAGCTATTCCTAGCGGTTTCACCCGCATCTCATGCAGGTTTTTGCTGACAGAGAACAATATTGTGACCATGTGTATTACCCAAATTGTAAAGAATAAATTAATCCCAATCTGAATAATAAGATAAGTATTTTACTCCCCTCCCGCAAATGAATTAAAAGTACTTAGCCCATGTTCTTTTGGAGGCTTCTAGCTTTCACCCGCGTCCCGTGGGAGCTACTGCCCTCACCGGGATAAAATATAGAATATAGCCTATGTTACTCGCAGATAATATAGCTTTCTAATGGTGAAAGAATATTTAAAATCGGTCCAGTAGTTTTTGAGTTTATCCATTACAACCAAACAAACAAACAAAGTTTTTCTCTTTATAATATTAGTATATAAGTACATACAAAGTTAGAAAAGTTGCATCGGTACTTGCCTAACCTGGAATCGAACCCGCGCCGTCATACTCGAGAGGTCGGCTCTTTACCCACGGATTGGACACCAATGGCGGATAAAAAGGTGAAGGAAAACATCTTGAAAAAACCTGGACTATAAAGTTTGAAATCACCAACCCGCATTGAGCAAGCATGATTCTTCTCCGTGTGTGAGGAGGCCTGTGCCCAAAAGTGGGACTATAAAAAGGATGTCACAAACTAAATCGGATCAGCAGTTTAGGCAGTTTAGTTTAGTTTCGTAACTAAAAAAACCAATGCACAGAGATAGTTTCTATAGCTTTACATATTTTAATCGAATGGAGTATTAATAATATAATTTATCTCTTTTTTCTACAAAAAAATAAAAGAGATGAATGGATTTTCGGATGGCACGTTAAACTGTAGTTCCCGGCTGACATTGAACATCCTTGACAGTCGTTACGGGTAGTCAAAAGCCAGTAAGTCTGACACCAGTCTAGCCAAGGGTTGCCCGGGTAACTGGGTTGAAGAGGTCAGATAGGGCAGTCGCTCCTTGTAAAGCACTGGTACTCAGCTGCATCCGGTAAGACTGGAAACCGACCCCAACATAGTTGGGAAAAAGGCTCGGAGGATGGACTTACAAAAGAAACTTGAGTAGATAGATTTACTGGGGAGCTTGTTCTTCCATTTCTTCTCCTCAACAAAAATACATAGGAAGTGGTGAATGGCGGGTGTTTTGGGGGCTGTCTTTCATAAACTTGACCTTCAAAAAGTGCTGATTTTCAGCCTACTTTGAACAAATGATTTTTTTCAGACATAATTATTTTCTCTTTTATATTAATAAGGTTCTTTTGGTTTTCATTTGGGTATTGCTATCATTGTGATGTGAATCCATTTTTTTATATTTGGTTTTTCAATAATTCTCGTCTAATAAAGGCCAGACTTCACCAAAGTGGAGAAGTTTTTAAACAACCAATAGAATTTCGCCGTTCAGGCATACTACTGATTGGGCAGAGACGAGTTATTTGAATAACGAAATTCCATTGGTTGATTAAAAATTCTCCACTTCGGAGAAGTCTGGGCATTAACCTTGTAGCGACATGGAATGCATACAACCTTCTTTGACTTGCAACCTTTAACACTCATGAAGAAAATAGAAATTAGGATTAAACTTCAAATTCAGAATTTCAAAAGCAGATTTTCGCTGCCGCAGGCGTGCGTAGGGCTTCCAATCCCGCACCCCATGCTCGATCCCGGTATTGGCGGGAGTTGGAATTCAAATCCCGCGGGATCCCGGTATTGGCGGGATCCCGCATAAAATTATGGAAAATATTATGTGAGGCAAATAAAACAATAAATTTTGTTTAGTAGTTTGCGAAAAAACAGTTCAGTCATTCCCGCAAATCGAGCGGGATCCCGCACGCGTAATCCTGCAGCGCTCGGGACTAAAAAATGATGCGGGATCCCGGAATACCGAGATCTCGGTATTGCGGGATTGGAAGCCCTAGGCGTGCGGATATAAAAAGAGCGCTGGTCTAAATAAAGCTAGTCGACTAAAATATCTGGTTCTTTCATTATCTCCAAAATTGGTGACCCCGACGTGATGGTGTCGTTGGCTCTCAACTCAACGGAGCGTCTTCACGATCTAAAACCTAAAACCTAATCATATTATATCATATTTTATTGCATTCCATAATGTTCGTTAGCTGGAAAATATAAAATGACAGTAACAATTATGGACCCTGATGGGCACAACAAAATAATTAGAAGAGAGGAATGCGTTTAATGTTAGAGAAAAGTAATATATTATTTACTTAGTTAATAGCTTTCTCTCGTTAGTTAATAGACATGTGTTGCTGGGGAGTTTGTTGCGCCACTTCTTCCCGGCAATAACACATAGGAAGTGAATAAAAAGGTAGCGTTTTCGAGGCTGTCTTTTGTTTTTCACGATCGAAAGTGCTGATTTATTAGCCTAGGTAATAAAATAAACGTTTTTGAGGTCAAGTTTTAAGGTTTGTGTAACTCTCAAAGACGAGTTGTTTCTAAAGAGGTATATTTTGGTTTGCGAGTTTTCGTACAAGTGTAAATATTAATGTGAATACCATCCACAAAAAGATGTTCTTATCTTTTAGCTACCATAAGATGTCTTAACCTTTGTATTTATTTATTTTTAATAGTTAATATTCATGATCTTAGCTACAAAAAATTGTTAACGCTATATTGTAAAGCAGTTTCTTGCCCGTTCTTCTCCATATTCACTTAATTTTGGAATGGGCAACTGTCTGATGTCATTTAATTATTTTGATTTTCATAAGTGTTTTTAAAGGGTGGAGTGAAATAATTGTTTGTTAATTAGCTTGACTTTCAGATAGAGTTTTCAGTTGATTTCTTAAATATTTAATTCACATTTAAAATGGAAAAATTTTACGCAGATTATTGAAAAACGCTATTATGTACAAACTATATTTAATCACTGAAATAAACATAAAATAACCACCAAATATGGTGAACAGTAGAAAGCAAGCGCACACTTTCATTTTAATATAAAAATACCTACTAACATTTTTATGAAATCGTAAAACTTGTATTACATTGCATATGCAAATATTTTTATATTTTCTAATCCGATAAAGATGTTACAACTATTTTATTGTTCATAAAACTCAAATAGTAACTACTTTTAAACTAAAGTTAAAGTTTTTTAAAATTGCGTGTTTTAAATAACATTTTTTTACCTTTAATCTAAAAAATCTAAATAGTTTTTGAAAACTGTGCTACTTGTCATAAAAACTTATTAAAAAGTGATAACTAATCAAAAAATATGTAAAATCTTCTTTAATCAATAAAACTTAAAAAATAAAATCAATATTTTTGAATCGAATCAAAAATGGGCGTATACGAAATAAAAAATACGAAATCCAAACGGGATATAAGTTACTTGCCTATTTAAAAAATAAATATTTTTTAAATCATAGAAAATAATGATTATTTTACTACTTCATTTGTTTTTGATTTTTGAAATTATTACTGGGAATGAAACGGGTATGTCTTTTCGTATATTTAGTTTTTTTTCAACACTGTTTTTAGGGTTTCGTACCCAAAGGGTAAACGGGTGTAAACATATATAGCTATTGTTTTCGCTCCTCTGTCCGTCCGTCCGTCCATCCATCTGTGATAGTTAAAGAGACATTTTCACAGATGATGTATTTCTGTTGCCGCTATAACAACAAATACTGAAAACTTAAATGAAATAAATATTTTGGGGGGCTCCCATACAACAAACGTGATTTTTTTGCTCATTTTCTAAATAATGGTACGGAACCCTTCGTGCGCGATTCCGACTCGCACTTGGCCGGTTTTTCCAATTACTTTGGGATCGGCTTCCAGTTTAACCAGATGTAGCTAAGTACCAGTCTGTTACATAGAGCGACTGCCTATCTGATGTCCTCAACCCCTACTTGTAAAGGGGAACAAATATAATGACCACCATAAAATGCTTTGATACCCTAAGTTTTGCAACCAGAAATATCTACTGAACACCAGAAAAATAAAGTCTAAAAATGTAATAGTACCAGCTATTTTAGTCACGACTTCACTTTAAATTGTATTCGACCACCAAATTTAGTAAATGATCACCAACTATTGACGACCAAATTAATGTATTATTTTTGCCTAAATAAGTCACTGTGATTGCCATAAAATGTAGGCTTATTACCAAATAAAGTATTATGATGCCATATTAAGTTATGTGTCCGGCTTGCAATGCATGCGTGAGTGTCAGTATGACGAGTGACAGGGGAAAATGGAAGAAAATGACATATTGCGCCGACGACGCCAAGTAAAATTGGGAACAGGGCAGGAGAAAGAAGAAGAAGAATGTGTTTCTCAATACACTCTTATCGCACTGTTTAGAGGCATGCAATAGACAATTTTCCACGCTAGTGCAGGAAAAGGGTCCCCATAATGTTATTACATTTATTTTATCAGGCCGAACTTATTTTTTTGGAGTCAGTTTACTTAAACAGGATAGCAAGATGTAAAAACTTTTTTGATGATCATTTACTACTTTTGGTGATCATTTACTACTTTTGGGATAACAATGATTTTTTTGGACTCATTTTGCTTAAATAGGATAGCAGAATTTAAAAACTTCGGTTATAATCTTACTTTAAAATGGTGGTTTAATTTTGGTGATCATTTACTATTTTTGGCTTACGCATGATTTATTTTGGAGTAATTTCACTTAAATAGGATAGCAAAGTGTTAAAACTTTGGTGATAGTTTTACATTAAAATGCGAGTTTCATTTTGGTGATCATTTACTATTTTTGTCTGCTGTTTGTTACTATATCTGGTGATCAGTTAAACATAAGCCCTTGTAAAGACTGGTTACCAGACTTTCTGGCTTCTGACTACCCGTAACAACTGGCAAAGATGTTCAAATGACAGCCGAGACCCAACAATTTATCGTGCCTCCTTAAACACGCAAAATTAAATAGTAGATTTCTATGTAGGCATTTATGAAAACAACTGTTCTGGCTTGAGATTTTAAAATTCTTTAATAAGAACGTTAAAGTCGTAACGAACGTAGATCGTAGCATCTTGAAAATTGGCAGCTGTATGTAGTTCTGATGACAATACAGTAATATGGTACTGTCGAACTGATCTGATGATGGAGCCGGAAGATATGAACTGGAAGTTCATGATGGAACATCATATCATAGCAGTATTTGGACTGTAGGATTTGTAATGGCACCAGTCTAACTAAGGGGTATCGGGTTGCCCAGGTAACTGGGTTGAGGAGGTCAGATAGGCAGTCGCTTCTTGTAAAGCACTAGTACTCAGCTGAATCCGGTTAGACTGGAAGCCAATCCCAACATTGTTGGGAAAAAAAGCTCGGAGGATGATTTGGTCCTGTAATGGCTAGAATTCTTGTAATGATTTTTACGTGCGTGTTTTTCTAGTATTTTAAACGATTACGATCAGTTCCAGCAAAATTCGATGAGGCAGAACTGATCGCACAGCGTCACCAACAAGCATTGGTAGTCAACAAATACATGGACGACTTCGAACAGAGCATGAAGGATCGGGAGACAAGTGACCACGACAAAACCAGACCTTTGGGTCTCCTAGAACCAACACTGAAAGACGAGCAATTTCTAGACTACGACAATACGCATATCTGGTGGAGCTCAGAAGTGGGAGACAACCCTGAAACTACATTCCTACCTACTCCTATAGGCCATCATATCATACCTACAAGATACACAAGGCCTACGGATTATTCAGAACCAACTGAGCCTCACAGTACTGTTTCAGTATCGACTACTCCTCATTTCCCTTCGTTCATAACAAAACTTTCGTTGCCGCAAGAGTTTCCTATGTCTACAAAATATCCTGATTCCTATTTTGATTTACCATCGACAACATCGGTCATTCACCATCATTACCCACAGCATCCTGTATTCACCCCTTCAACGGGATTCCCTCACCCGACTTCAGAAGTTTCGACAACTATGACCTTTATGTCTCCTTCTCTTACGCATCCGTCTGCACACCATCCAATAGATTTCAAACATTCATCCCGGGCTACTAATTACCATTATTTTGACTTCAGTATGACACCCACTCCCATACACCCAGAGTATCCGGACAAATTAGACACAATGTCTGTTCTTACTATTACTAGGCATGTTGAAACAAAATATGTGCCTCTCCCTACTTACCACCTTCCTGTGGAAACATCTAAAGAGGAGTGGACGACCCCCCTTCCTGTACCAGTGCCGCATTATTACGACGCTGTACCCGAGATTGTAAAAAAATGGGAAAATAGAGGTACGAAGAAAAGACCGGGTTTTGACGTAGAAGGTAAGCCATCATCATCATCATCCTCCGAGCCTTTTCCCAAGTATGTTGGGGTCAGCTTCCAGTCTAACAGCATGCAGCTGAGTACCAGTGCTTTACAAGAAGCGACTGCCTATCTGACCTCCTCAACCCAGTACCCGGGCAACCCGATACTCCTTGGTTAGACTGGTGTCAGACTTCCTAGCTTCTAACCCGTAACGACTGTCAAGGATGTTCAATGACACCCGGGACCTAAAGTTTAACGTGCCATCCGAAACACAGTCATTGGTGTCTAAGATATACTTAGGAAGTACATACCAACTTAGAAAAGTTGCATTGGTACTTGCCTGACCTGGAATCGAACCCGCGCCCTCATACTTGAGACTACTGGCTGGAAAATATAACAATTCATACATAAAACATTGTTGAAAGATTCTACAAGCAGACGTTTTGCTGGGGAGTTTGTTGCGCCACTTCTTCTTCCCAGCAAAAACACATAGGAAGTGGTGAAGCGAGGGCGTTTTGGGGGCTGTCTTTTGTAAATTTTTGACGTTCAAAAAGTGCCATTTTGAATTTTGTTGTTTTTATGATGATTATGTTTTCGGTGTTCGTATAGCATAATGATACTTCAAACAACTTTACTAATGAGGATTTTTGATCGCCAGTTCGAAAGGCATCAGCCGGGGCTCCAAAACTGACAGTACGAACATTTGCCATCCCAACTTACCTTCTTCCTATGGGAACAACTGCACAGGAAAAGCCCCCACCAAAGGGAGCCCCACTCCCGCATGGTCACGATGCTTTACCGGACATTGTAAACAGATGGCTCCAAAAACGTACGCAGAGAAATGCAGAGATGTCGACGCCGAATTGGGCAGGAGGACACAGTAAGCTAATTTTGTGTTACTAATAGTAGTTAAGCCTTGGTCAAAATATGATCCATTTTACCAACTCTTTATCTTCCAAGCATTTTCCTAACTGTGTGGGGGACCTCGCCGCCGAGGTCCACCGCGACGTCCCGTTCCTTGTCCTCCCGTCCCTTGCTCATCGATCCAGCCCACGAGCTGAGCCTTTAAATTCCCCATTTAATAATAAGGATCCTATGGTCCAGCCTGTCTTTTTGCTGCCTCCCCAGCGACATCCTAAGCCGAGGTCTGACCCCACAGGGGGTGCCCTTAGCGCAGTCGCTTAGTTTATAACTTTTTACGCCCCTGACTGGAGGCCTTAAATTCTAGGCATCCACAGGGAAAAGACCGGCTAAGCAGTACACGGCCTCCTAGGCTGAACTGAGAGATAACATACCAAAAAAAAAACCTGGGCAACCCAATACCCCTTGGTTAGACTGGTGTCAGACTTACTGGCGTCTGTCCGCCCGTAACGACTGCCAAGGATGTTAAATGATAGTCGGAACCTACAGTAAGATCTACTTAAATATACTTAGAAAGTATGTACATACAAACTTAGACAGGTTGCATTGGTACTTGCCCGATCTGGAATCGAACCCACGCTCCCTCATACTTGAGAGGTTGGTCTTTACTCACTAGGCCACCACTACTTTTCGGAGGCAGTTCACTAATGATATGATATTTGATTGCCAGTTCGAAAAGTATCAGCCGGGATGGTAACTGAGAATCCAAAACTGTGGCTATGGACACGACGAACCTTTTCTGAGGAAGTTCCAATCGGTTACGCCTTGTTCGGAAGTGAGTTATATTTTCTAACGATTGTTATAATCATCGGCACGAATCTTGAGCGCTGACCTCCACCTGCGCAGATGTAATTTATTGGGTCCCTTTTGTGGTATGAAGTGAGGCGTGGGGGCGGGGTAAAGCGGTGATTGGCCCGCAGCGCATCGCGTCATAGCCGTCACTCGGGATTGGTACTTTGCTAATAAATCACTTCTGCGCAGGTGAAGTTCAGCGGTCAAGATTCGTGCCAATGATTCTACGAAATTATAATTATACTAGCGACCCGCTCCGGCTTCGCACGGGACAACAGTATTTCCCTACTATTTCATCATGCAATTTTCATGTATGTTATTTAACATACACCTTCCTCTTACTCTATCTATTAAAAAAAACCGCATCTATATCGGCTGCATTTTGAAGATTTAAGCGTACAAAGGGTCATGGAGACAGAAAAAGCGACTTTGTTTTATACTATGTATAATGGCGTCCACCGCCGATTTCGGCCACGGCGGCTGTTCTCATTTAAGGAGATCAGCCAGCTGCGTAGGACATATTATAGTGCACGAGCATTTGCGCAGACACAGATGCACTCCCTATTCCTTCACTCTCATAACCCGATGGGACGGCAATCCGACACGACCGGAAAGAGATCAGGCGCAGAACCAACATTTACGTGCTCTCCGACGCACGGGTGAATCAATCACCAACTTCCAGACTATGGACTGCTTTGTGAAAGTTTAAGAAAACTCACAAAGCGATTATACTATGTAGTCATGATATCATTATAATGTTTTTGTTCACATTGGCAGACGCGACAATTAGCCGAAGTACAAAGCCCACAACCATGGCTTATCAGAACATGATGGAGACTCTCCGCGAGGGTCCGTTTGTCACCTTCCTAGTGGAACTTATGGCTCTCATCTCTCTCAAAGATACAAAACACGTGCACGATGTCATAAAACATGCTAAAGATGTTGTTCATTTGTAAGTATCATATATTAGCTTTACTTGTAACTATGTATGTAAGAAAATCTTGGAATCCTAATTTGACTCACTTCCCGGCCTTCGATTGGGATGAAAGCACACGCTCTGAGTTCTGATGACAATACATGACTAGCTAAGAAACGTCATTACAAATCCAATATGGCGGCCTCCCCAAGATGGCGGACTGGAATCAAAAGCAAGATGGTCACAAATCCACGGACCAACCGCGTCAAGCGTTGCTTTACCTTTTGATCGATAGAACCTTGCCAATCTGAAATGCGGAATAATTATAATCACTATTTATTAACCATGTCGTCTCAAACTCATGATTCCTATTCTATCTGTTACAGTTACGTCTCAAATAATCTGTTCCAGTGGTTGAAGTGGCCATTAATACAGGTTGTTCAAGATGTCACAAACTTCATAGCGGTGAACGAGACAGATGTCGTACAAAGTAAGTGTTGTTGAGAAGTTTATTGCACCACTTCTTCTTCTCAACAAAAACTGATGTCCTCCAAGCCGATTATTAGCTACGGCGGCTGTTCTCATGTAAGGAGATTAGCCAACTGCGCAGGACATATTATAGTGTATATCAATCACCAACTTCCAGGCTCCGGGCTACTTTGTGAAAGTCTTCTAAAACCTACAAAGCGATTTCGGCCCGACTCGGGAATCGAACCCAAGACCTCGTGTTCAGCAGCCGCACTTGCGACAGCTAGACCAGCGAGGCAGAGGCAGTCCCAACAAACATCCTTATCATCATCGAACTATGTTGAGGTCGGCTTTCAGTCTAACTGCATGCAGCTGAGTACCAGTGTGCCAAAAAGGAGCGACTGCCTATCTGACCTCCTCAACCCAATTACCCGAGCAACAAAAGCCCTGGAGAACAAAATGACTAGCGGAGGTGCCACAACAGAAAATCTCCAAAGAAAATAACGCGTTAAAAAGCGGATGTTCGGGGAACGAGGAACGTTACTGTCTTCGCCCTTATACGCCTTCTTTGGACATCGGGTCCAATACCATTTTATGTACTACCAAAAATCGATTATTTATATCTCACAGAACCATGACTCCTCGTTAGTTTACTCGTTACTGATCGCCCACCGAACATATTTAACGAAGAAGGTGCCATCTCCGCTCATCTTTGCTCACTCTGTGTATTTATTACATGTTTTCTCCATCAGGTCACGCCAAGATGATGTACAGAATCCTATTAGAACGACGGGAAGCATTAGCTGAGGACCTGAACAATATTACAGACTACGCCCAGTCTTTGTATGACCCGTGGGAAGGCAAGAACCTGTTCGATGCTGTGAAAAGTTTTGGAGAGTATCCTAACAGTAAGCCCTGATGTCGTCCTAACCGATTATCGGCCACGGCAGCTGTAATCATATAAAGAGATCAGCCAGCTGCGCAGGACATATTATAGTGCACAAGCATTTGCGCAGACACAGGTGCATTTACTATTCCTTCACTCTCATAGCGCGATGGAACGGCAACGGATGAAACTTTTTGAGGATTGTCATCATTTCCCGAGCCTTTTCCCAACAATGTTGGGGTCGGCTTCCAGTCCAATCGGATGCAGCTGTGTACTAGTATTTTACAAGGAGCGACTGCCCTATCTGACATCCTCGACCCAGTTAGCCGGGCAACCCAATACCCCTTGGTTAGAGTGTTTGTCAGACTTACTGGCTTCTGACTACACGTAACGACTGCCGAAGATTTTGTCTTCACAAATGCTTGTGCACTATAATATGTCCTGCGGAGCTGGCTGATCTTCACAAAATTCTTTTTCAGGTAAAAATGATGGCTACTGGACTTGCAACAATTTGATAGAGGCATTCCTGTCGCCGATGCACCGACTGCGAGAAGGTGAGGCGAGAGGAACGCTCATTGAAATGGTCAACGATGCCCTCATGGCAAGGTTCCCTCAGTACAAGATAGAAGACCTTCGGCGGTTTAGTGGCGAATCCGATGAGTTGAACCGAGGTATGTCATCACTGTTATTGTTACAGCCTTTTTATCGTCCCACTGCTGGGCTGCGGAATCCTCTCACACGAAGAAGGATTGAGCATTAATCACCACGCTTGCTCAATGCGGGTTGGTGATTTCAGACCATATAGTCTAGGTTTCCTCAAGATGTTTTCCTTCACCTTTTTCACAGCCATTGGTGTCCAAGATATACTTAGAAAGTACATGTGAGTGATTAAAGAGGAAGGTTTACATGTATAATAACATCCATTAAATAATGGGGAAATCCTTTTATCCCGTGCTTAGCCGGGGCAAGTCACTAATGTATAACAAAAACTGTAGGTATAATGTACTTATATGTACTGGCGATTCAAGAGCTTGTGGCTTCTTAAACTACGTTAGGGATAGCCAGTAAGTCTGACAACCAGTCTTACCTAGGGGCATTGGGTTGCCCGGGTAACTGGGTTGAGGAGGTCAGATAGGCAGTCGACCCTTGTAAAGCACTGGTACACAGCTGCATCCGGTTACTGGAAGGCAACCCCAACATAGTCGGGAAAAGGTTATGCAGATGATAACAGGCTATTTATATTTATATGTATATTTTCACAGATCAAGCACACAGCACTAGAGAAGACTCTTCCGAAACAACAAAACACAGTCAAGGAAAACGCATCAAAAGTAGAAAAAAGTCAAAACGACACAACAGCCACAAACGTAGACACCGCAAAACCAACCTTAAGCGAACCACACAGAGTCGAAATAACAGGAGACAATACCGCCCAAGAACTGAGTACGAATACCCATTACTTAGAAATATGAAACCTATCACAGTACCGACAACCATACAGAGAAGATACCACATTGTGACGTCTAACTATCACTTCAGACAGATGAACTACCAACTGCCAACGACTAGGCACTATGTAAACTTGATGACGCGACCCACTAAACCTATGAGCGATCACAAGAAACATAATGAATACGTAAAGAAAGCTAATAAACATAGCAAAGTGAGTTATAAAAGAAGAATGAATAACGATGATGATAGAAGTTTAGCAGTGCCAGGAAGTACGGAGGACGTGAAAGATAAAGCGCTGTTCTATCATAAATTGAAAGAGCGCTTTAAAGCGATGAGAGAAGCTAAGATAGGGAAGATGAAAGCTGAAATGCTTAAGAAGGTCGTCGAAGGATCTAGTTACAGTGATGAGGAAGAGGATCTGAAGAAGAAGCTTGTTCAAGCGCTTGTGATAGGGAATAAAACTGTTGGAGGTAGCAGCGGTCAGCCTAAACTGTAAATGACTTTAGTTTGTTATGGAGAAATTGCAAATTTTTGTTTGCAAACAAAAAATGAGTTCCTTTACATCGGCACAAGTCCACTGCTAGCATACAGAGGTAGCAATTTCAGGACTTTCTTAGAATATTCAGGTGAATATGAAGGTTTTAGGGTCGGTTCAGACAGACCGGCTCGGAGAGAAGAGGAAATTTTTAACACGTTGAAAATCGAGTAGGTACTTAGTATTTGTAGTAAGGTTTATTTTTGCACGCGCACTGCTTTTGTTCGAAGGCGCTCGGTGTGAAATAATAAGAGGAGCTCATCAGCTCCGATCGCATACTTTTTCTCGACGTTTGGCTCCGATTGCATGCTCTTTAATGCTCGCGCAGCCGATCGGCTCCGGTCTGTGTGAAAAGAAAAATGCGCGCCGATGCTCTCCGAGCCGGCCTGTTTGAACGGACTACTATTTATTTTTATAGGCTCCTATTATATATCCCGTACCCGGATGAAATATACCCTTATGTCATCCGGGGATAGTGACTGATAGATTTTTTTATGTTGTAAAAAATAATTAAGAAATAAAAGTTATTATTGTAATTTAAAAAGTTTTATTTTGTCCAAAAAATCTGTAGAATACATAAATTAATATTCGTTTTAAAACATCTATCTTACTATATTACTTTTAGTAGTATTTTTTATTTCTTCTATGTCATACCTAATTTAAATTATTCAATTCCTCTGAAACTTGTGGAATATCATCTTTACTTAGAACATTAACTTCAGAATTACAACTTTCTACTTCGCCCACTACCGTATCTTTTGCATCTTTATTCTTACTATCTTTCTTTACCTTTTTCTTTTTTTTCCTTTTCTGTTTATTAGGATTCTCAGGTTTATTCATATCGTTGTATTTAAGTAACTTTTTGTACATTTTCAAAAGCAATTTTGCATCTTTTTTCAAATCTTTAGATACTTCTTTCACGGGATCTACATATTTATTTGACGTTTCCAAAGTATTATACTGTTCAATAGTCCCTTCTTCTAAAACTATATTGTCTATTTTCTCTTTTTCAATTTCAATTTCTTTTTCTGCCTCCTTTCCATCATTTTTAGATTCTGCTAGTTTCTTTTTCAATTCTATATTCTTTTTTCTAATAGCATTTAAAATATTGGCTGTGTTTAGAACTTTTTTGACTTTAGCGCTGTCTAAGTATCGATCTTTCCAGGATAGATTTGTTATTGAATCCAAATCATTTTGTTCTTTTTGTCTTTCATATTCAATTATTTCTTTTTCTGTTATTATTTCTTCGCGTTCTATTTCGTCAATTTTGGCGGATAGAGCCTCAATTTCCGAAGTAGTAGGTTCTTTAGATAATATTTTAAATTCCACTTCACAGCAAGATGAGTCGTCTGAGAGTTCCATTATTTCGTAAACTGCTTCTATGTCGTCGTCTGAAAGGGTTTTATTTTCTTTTTCTGTCTTTTCTGTAGTTAAATCTACTTTGTCTGGTTTTTCAGTTGTAGGTACATTCTTGTCTGTACCAGAATCTGTTGTGGTATTGTCTATAACTTCTATAGAACGCGGATTTTCAATTTCATTTTCAGAAGTGTTACCATCATTGTTTTTGAAAAAGTTCTGATCGGCGCTTTCACGAAAATCCTTCTTCTTAGTTTTCTTATCTTTTTTTGCTTTCTTATCTTTTTTCTTCTTTTTCTTTTTGGATTTCTTACTTCCTTCCTCGTCTGAAATGCAGACTACTTCAGGTTTTAGGTCTACTGCTTCAACTTCTGAACTTTCTCGGTCTGACAATTCTCCTTCCGACATATTGTTGTCTGTATCTTTTGTTTGTGAGTTATTTTCTTCATCTATTATAGTATTTATATCTTTTATTATGTCTGTGCCTTCGACAGTCACATCTTTTAAAGTGGCAGGTTGATCTTTTTCACTTATATCTTTATCTTTAGCAATATTTAATTCAGTTTCTGGGTTTGTTTCAATAATTTCAGTGCTAGAATGAATTTCTTCATTGCCAGTATCCATTTTGTCTCCTTTTTCAGTATTATTATCATTTTCAGAAGATTCTAATTTAGTGTTCTTACTACAATCTTCTTGATCAAGTTTCTGATTAGATTCTTCTTCCTTTTCAACCTCAATTGTATCTATATTTGGACATTCATCATCTTTGGCTTCTAAATCTTTTTGAGTATTATATTTTTCAATCTTTTCAGATACAATAGTAACTTTTTCCGTGTTTTCTTCATTATCCTTGCTAGTTGCTGGTGTTTCTTTGGGACTGTTACCTTTATCTTTTTTATCATCGTCAGAATCGCTAGAATCAGAACTAGAGTCAGAACAAGAGCTGACACTGTCATAGTTTTTTCTATCAAGATCTTCTAAAAGATCCATCTTTTCAGTATCGGACAACTGTAGAGTAATCTCATCATTATCAATGTCATCTTTCCTGTCTTTCTTTTTATCTTTTTTCTTTTTCTTACCTTTATCTTTTTTGTTAACATTTTTATTGCCTTCAGTGTTACTTTTGGTAGTTGGTTCAGAATTTTTTGCTGTAGCAACATTTTCATTTACCGATTTTTCGTTTGTAGCTACACTATTGCTGGCAACACTGGTAGTGTTGTCAGTGGAAGAAATGGATTTATTTCTATTTAATTTTATCTTCTGTTTGGTAGATTTTGGTACTGTTATAATTAAATCGTTTACTTGTTTTGTCACTGTTGCTTGCGGTTGGGGTAGGTCAGGCTCTTTCTCTTGGTTTATTTCTGAAAATGTTGATAAGGAAAATATTTAGAAATAAGATCTACAGAACAGACAATACGACTACTGGTAATTTTTGAAAGGCAAATTAGACTTATTTGGTCAGGTTACGAACAGCTATATTTTTTCAATATTCCCAAGCCCCAAATAAAAATGGGGTGTACTATGCCAAATCGAATGACAAATAATCGAATATCAATTGATCGACCACTATAAATCGAAATTCTAAATACTCGAACATTCTTAATGTCGAATGGTTATTAAATCGAACATTCAATACATTGCGGTCAATACATCGAGTGTTCAAAATATCGAATGTTCGTTTGTGAAGTTAAAAGTCGTGGTGGCCTAGTGGGCAAAGAACCAACCTCTCGAGTATGAGGGCGCGGGTTCGATTCCAGGTCAGGCAAGTACCAATGCAACTTTTCTAAGTTTGTATGTACTTTCTAAGTATATCTTAGACACCAATGACTGTGTTTCGGATGGCACGTTAAACTGTAGGTCCCGGCTGTCATAGAACATCCTTGGCAGTCGTTACGGGTAGTCAGAAGCCAGTAAGTCTGACACCAGTCTAACCAGGGGGTATTGGGTTGCCCGGGTAACTGGGTTGAGGAGGTCAGGCAGGGCAGTCGCTCCTTGTAAAGCACTAGTACTCAGCTACATCCGGTTAGACTGGAAGCCGACCCCAACATAGTTTGGGAAAAAGGCTCGGAGGATGATGTTTGATCGAGCGTTAAATGCGTCGCATATTCATCCTATCGAAAAATCTATATTTTTATGAATACAAGTAAAACAAAAATTTATGAATAATTTATACATTTTAATGTAGTTTTTATTATTTAACAGTTTTTCAATCGCATTATCATCCCTTTTGCCTCTTTTTTGTAAAGTAGGTCTTCCCAATCCCGCGTTTGCCTTTTTAACTCACTCAAAATTTCAAAATGTACCTTTAAAAGATAAAAATTAAAGATCAAAATGTGATTTATTAGTGAATTTTGGGTTTTACTTGTATTCATAAAAAAAATAAATTTTTCGATAGGATGAATATGCGACGCATTTAACGCTCGATCAAACGAACATTCGATATTTTGAACACTCGATGTATTGACCGCGATGTATTGAATGTTCGATTTAATAACCATTCGACATTAAGAATGTTCGAGTATTTAGAATTTCGATTTATAGTGGTCGATCAATTGATATTCGATTATTTGTCATTCGATTTGGCATAGTACACCCATAAAATTGGGATAAAGTCAGGAGAATGATGATGAATTGTTTCCCTCGGTTTCGCTCGCGTCCTGGGAGAAAACTTCCCGTATCCCAAAAACATAGCCTAAAAATGTATCCTATTTATTATTTTAGTATGTGAAAGTATAGATAGCACTCAGACTATAGCCAACAAGCATGCTCATCACACAAATGTCGACTGAGAATCGAACCCGGGACACCCGGCATTCTGGAATGGCAACCATTGCGCCAAAGACATCGTCAAAAAATGTATAATATTATATGGGCAGGAATCTTGAGCGCTGACCTTCACCTGCGCAGAAGTGATTTATTGGGTCCCTTTTGTGGTATGAAGTGAGGCGCGGGGGCGGGCTAAAGCGGTGATTGGCCCGCAGCGCATCGCGTCATAGCCGTCACTCGGGATTGGTTCTTTGCTAATAATCTGCGCAGATGTAGGTTCAAGATTCGTGCCAATAACTATAGTAGGATAAAATGTACTTACTCTTCTGCAAGTCTTCAATCTTAGGCTTCTCATCATCGCTGCTGATCTCCACCACCTCGGCCGGTTCCTCCTTAATCTCCACCTCGTTGTCTGACGAGTGAGGGGGCTCTTGAGTAGGTTCTGATGGCGGTTCTGAGAAGATAGACAATATTATATCTACCTCTATACTAATATTATAAAGAGGAAAACTTTGTTTGTTTGTAATGGATAAACTCAAAAACTACTGGACCGATTTTAAATATTCTTTCACCATTAGA
Organism: Helicoverpa zea; assembly: GCF_022581195.2. Classification (NCBI taxonomy): domain Eukaryota; kingdom Metazoa; phylum Arthropoda; class Insecta; order Lepidoptera; family Noctuidae; genus Helicoverpa; species Helicoverpa zea. The sequence continues at coordinate 4,510,121 of NC_061481.1, read as the reverse complement.
AAGCTATATTATCTGCGAGTAACATACTATATTTTATATGGCTATATCGGTGCGGGCAATAGCTCCCGCGGGACGCGGGTGAAACCGCTGGAAAACGGCTAGTGTAAGTATAAAGTACTAACCGTTTTATGCGAATCCACCCGCATACCGTGGGAGCTACTGCCCGTACTGGGATAAAATATAGCCTATGTTACTCGGGAAGAGTGTAGCTTACCAACAGTGAAAGTATTTTTTAAATCAGTTCAGTAGTATCTTTTATTGCAGCACTTAGTCACATTTTTAAACCTTGTGTTTGGATACAACTCCAAGTTAAGAAGTTTCATCATCATCATCATCTCAGCCATAGGACGTCCGCTGCTGAACATAGGCCTCCCCCTTAGATCTCCACAGATACCTGTTGGAGGCGACCTGCATCCAGTGTCTTCCGGCGACCTTTATAAGGTCGTCCTACGCTGCGCTTGCTAGTCCGTGGTCTCCACTCCAGCACTTTTCGACCCCATGGGCCGCATGCTCTGCATGTGGCACTCCATGTGACACTCCATGTGACACCCCATGTGATATTCCATGTGACACACCGTGTGACACTCCATGTGGCACACTTAGACTCAGCTGCATCTGTCTAGGCAGATGAGATACTTACTATTCTCTAAGAGGTCAGTTGGGCAGACGCTCCATGTGACACACTGGTACTCAGCTACTCAGAAATGGCTAGGCAAATAGTAAAACACTGACTGTTCCTCTGTTCTTGCTGCAGCTGCGCCCTGATAGCCCTGGCTCTGGCTTGCAGTTCCAACAACTCCAGCACTGTCAGGCCGGCGCGGGATGCCTTGCTCTTGTCTGCTGAACCCTGGTCTTCTTCTTTTGACTTCTTGCGTTTCGACTTCGACTTTGAGTGGCGGCGGTGTTTGTGCTGGAAAGAAAAAATATGTTATTGAACTAGCTGAAGCCAGTGGCCACAACTGTTTCCCATATGAACTGTTTCGCCTTTCTGCTGGTGGTTGGTACCGCTATGGGAACTACTATGTGCAAGCGGTGAAAATAAAGAGTACCTACCCTACACATAGTTTTTGTTCAGAAACTCTATTTAAATCAAAACATATGTAAACACATTAAAAACAACTTTCAAGCAGTAGTCTTACCAGTCAGTACAGCAAGCAAACAGAAATTAGCTTCTGCCAGCAGTTTCACCCACTTGCAGGGGAAATACTACTCTCATCATGATAAAGAATTGCCTATAGTCTGTTATTTTGGTTTATAAGCTACACTATAGTCTGTTTTTTAATCTCGTAGACTAAAGCTAAGCGTCCACTTGTCGGTATCGTACGCAACGGACGCAACGCACGCAACGGATCGTAGTATTATTTATATAGAAACTCAAACAAGTGCGTCCACCTGTCCGCATCGTACGCATCGCACATCTTGTTTGAGTTTCTTGCGTACGATACCGACAAGTGGACGCTTAGCTTTAACTGACATTACGAGTGCTGTCAGTATATTGCAAATTCTTAAATAGTGATGAGACACGACCGAAACTTACCGTTAATAAAATCAAGTATCGTTTTTTTACAATAAGTCATCCTGAAATAATGGGCTTATTCTTGATGATAACGCATTGCGTTGCGTGGTCAGATATCTCTGGCAGTTTGTAGCACGTCGTGCAGCCATGTGTACGTACGTGAATTGTAAATATAAAATTTTGAATGAATATTAAATTCGTCTATTATAGATAAAAAGTTACGATTCAACAAACCGGTATCGTAAGTACAACACTGCACAAAAGAGCTAGCAACATTATTTGTAAGTTTGACATTTTGCAAGTGTCAATTTAGTCTACGAGATTAAAAAACAGACTATAGCTTCTGCCAGCGGTTTCACCCACATCACGTGGGAACTACTTCCCGTACCGGGATAAAAGTAGCCTATAGCCTTCCTCGATAAATGGGCTATCTAACACTGAACTAAATTTTCAAATCAGACCAGTAGTTCCTGAGATTAGCGCGTTCAAACAAACAAACAAACTCTTCAGCTTTATAATATTAGTATAGAATACTGTCAAGTTTCATCAAAATATATTCATGCTGTTTTAACGTGATGAGGTAGCATACACACACTGGTTTTCAGTTTTCTAATATTAGTAGATATAACAGACTTGATTCTTCTTACCTTCTTCTTCTTACTACTAGACTGGCTCAAGATCTCATCGTCAGAAGATATGCTGTCCAAGGATATTGTCTCCATCTGTTCTGGTGGCGGGGAGGGGCTGGATGACTCCGTGTCTGACGGTGGCTCAGCACCATCGAGTATAGCGCAGAGACGCTTTGAACTTATTCCGAGTAACTGTAAAGATACCAATCACTTAAGTTAGATCAATTAATTTTGTATTTTTGCTACCAATTTCGGTATATAATATATGTGCAGTCCAACTATCGTGGAGACTTATTGGTTTAGTTTCGTGGTCGTTAAATACCTACGATATAGAGAGTCAAATATTTACCAAAACAGAAAAAATATAGTGAGTAAAAATAGGTAAAAATATATGAAAATTTAGAGGACATTATAAAAATTATGATACCTCTTCAGTGCACAGTTCCTGTAGGTCGTCTATAGATATGTTTCTGATGCTGGCAGGCACCATTGCCTTTAATTCTTTATACTTAATCACCGAAAACACTTGATGCATGAGCTCTACACGATCGTGGATGTAATACGCCAAATCATGGTTTTCTTGGTCTCTATTGTGAGAAGTGGAAGTTTCCGGCGCCTCCGTTTTCACTTTATGCCTTTTAACTCGCTTCATCTTTACAATTTTCTCTTAAAATCTCTGTTTTTACAATACACAAACTGTTACTGCAGTGATATAATTCATACTATTTTGAAAGGTTATAGATTGTAAAGAGTCCCTTTAAATTCGAAGACTTCGCACTTTTGCCGCATATTATTGCGAGTTATGTCAATTTTGACAGAATTTGGATGCGTTCAAGAAACTCCAAAGAGGTTCATGCTATAGAAAAGAGAAAAACACGGTCCATAGAAAAAAACACCAACCTGTTGTCAAATAAAAAAGAATATTTATCATTTGTTTTTGTACGGGTTTCTGTCACCAGCAAAATTGTGTTCGTTGCGAGATTATGTAACAAAAATAAATATATTCGGTATCCACTGGGCAAAATGCCACTTGAGGATATGTTTGATCAGTACCTAGATAGGGCCTTGCAAACAGTTTTTAAATCCCTCTTGATGATATTTTGCCCCAGGGTATCGAACTGTCTTCCATTGATTTCGTCTATGAAAATTTTGGATGACCAAAATACTTTAGAATACAGACCTTGGATTATGAACCATAGTATCTTATTAGATTACTGTTGTTTTTGAACGCGATTTTTTGAAAAATTGAGAGGTATTTTGTCAACAAACATGGCGGTGGAAAAGTTGTTTGAAAGCGAAAATTTTTTGATTGTAAACAAACCTTTTGATATGTACATTAATTCTGACGACGAAAATGAAAAGGTAAGCGTACTATCATAGAACAGTTTGCTTAAAATACGCTCGTTGGAGGTTATGTTTTCTTAGTAAATATTGTAGTGTTGCGCTGAGTAGTTTGCTGTTGTAGGATCGATATCGATAAATTATAAATCAAACTTAACGGCGGCTCGTATCTAGCTACGGACCGCGCACGTCCACTGACCTATTGAAGCCTTAAAAATTAAAACCGGATTCAGTAATATTCCTTAAACCTTCTCCTAACACTGACAAAAACATGCTATGCTGAGAACCACATCAAAATCAGTTCAGCAAAACTTCAGATAACATACATAACATACAGGTCAAGACGAGAACCTCCTTTTTTAAGTCGATTAAAAGTGATTTTTGACTCACGCTATTAATATAAGCAAGATATAAATTCCCGGCTTTTCCTTAACTTTCAGAACACAGTAACGTACCACGTAGCGTCACCGGACTCGCACTTGTCCTCATCATTGTTTCCTCTTCATTTCGTGCAACGCCTCGACTATGCCACCAGTGGCGTCCTCTGTATTGCGAAGAACAAATCCTCTGCGGCCCGAGCAGGTACTAATTAATAATTTCCACGGTTTCACCCCGTTCAGTAATAACTACTCATAGCACATATTTTTTAGGTTTTATAACCAATTTTCATACTGTGTACATTATTTTTGCGTTTTTTATTTATTGCAGGAAAACTCTTTGAAAAGAGACTAACAATGAAGTATTATTTGGCCGTCGTTAGAGGGCACGTGGCGTTTGAAGTCGCTGATATTGAGTTTAACGTGGGTAAGTGAAATAGCTGCCTGTGTCACTGATCTGAAGTTGGCTACGAGTATAAAACAGGTTATATTATTATCAGTATTAGGTATGTGCGAGGTATTAAACCTAGAAAACGACTAACATACTTGGTGAGAACTGTAGAGCGACAAAGTTGTTTGTAATTACTTTTTGTAGGTGTAGACCCAACAACAGCAGACTCAAGTCACCGGATGTCAGCGCTCACGACGAGCGAAGCGTCGGAGCGATGCTTGCAATCGCGTCACGCGCACACGCGAGCACTGCGGCTCGAGACCGGGTATTATGATAACAGACCCGTGTCGGTCCTGTTGTTGAAGCCTGTTACAGGTAAATAATTCTTATTTGTACACACGATTATGGTTATTTAATATTTATCTACATATATTTTGTAAATTTTTACATATTGATAAAAATAATGTTAAAACATTTTTTATAAGTAGCCGCTGACTTCGCCTACAAGGTTCTTAAAAAGCCTTCGAAATCATCAGTAATTTGACCTAGCTGCCTAACGAAAGCCTTTCGAGGTGTTGATCTATTTGCTATTAGATCATTGTTACATGGTGACAGAGATTTGCTTTTCATTCTCAGCTTTCACGAAATTCTCCTCATGTAATATGGCTAAAAGTACAAAAAAATACACCGCCTGCATTTGGGTGCAGATTTACTTGGAAAATGTTACATTACTTCAGTCTTGTTTTTCTTTGACAGCGGATTTCCAACACATATACATCAGTTGATCAAAGATAGGAAATAGACATTATTTTATGAGGATAATATCACAACTTCTCGTCACGTCTCTGGTATTCAATATCTATTATCAAATATTAAGATGCTAATCTACAAAAGTAAAAAAGCAAGACGCCCAATACCTTAGTCTGCCCGCGACCATGGATGCTGTAAAGGATCCGAAACGTCGGGATTAAGTTATATTAATATAACCGCATGGATGCAGGTCGCCTCCAACAGGTATCTGTGGAGCTCAAAGGGGGAGGCCTATGTTCAGCCGTGGACGTCCTATGGCTGAGATGATGATGAATATAACCGCGATAAAATCCGTAATTTAAATAAAGAAGTAAGTTTCTCAATATATTTTTGACTATAATATGTCCATGCATTTTGCAGGTCGTCGCCATCAGCTGCGCGTGCACTGCAGCGCGGTGGGGCACACGATCCTCGGCGACTACACGTACAGTGGCACGCGGGACAGCATGCCGCACAGGATGTTTTTACATGCCACTAGGTAACTCTAATACGAAGACAGTTCAGGGGCCCGATTCTCCTAAGTTAATAATATCAAAATTGAATAGAAATTGAATCGCAATAGCAGTTTTAACCATATCGGGCAATCTGCTACTGATATAAGACCAATCGTATTCCAACGACATTCGATTGATTTGCGAGTGGTCTGCCATTTTGGTGATTTTGGTCTACACGGTAGTTTACTCTACAATCATTCATTATTAAATAACAGAAAAGGATAAAAACGTTTATTTTAAAGAAAAAATAGTGGAATGCCACATACGCTTCAATCGTAATTGAGTCGTGATTGGATCTCAGTCGAATGTGAATCGTATGTCGCTTAAGTAAAATTAGAAGAATCGGTCCCCAGATACAGGCACCAACAGCGTACTTACCCTAATCTATCAAATGTTACCAATCGAACATTAATCTTCCACTATTGTGATAAGGTTGAAAATTTAATGAAGAAATTTTACAGATTCATTTAGTTTGGTCAACATTTGAAATTGAGCTTATTTATTCATATTGAATTAGGAACTCTAATGAGAGAAAGAATCGCTACAGTATCATTTATTGCTTCCATATAAAGTTCGGTGTGGTTTAACAACTTCAAAAAAAGGACAAGGTTCCCGAAATGGCTATTTTGAGTAAATATCGAGTAGCTCAAATTTCTCCTTTTAAAAACATCTATCAATTGGTTGCAACCTCATCAAAATTGATCTAGCCATTTCAGATATGGCTCTCAACAGATAGACTTACAGCCTTACTACAAAAACTTAAACATCTGTTGAACACTTGTCTAAAGAAAGTATGGCTGCAGAACGGACCATATTTTAACTTCATAACCAGTCAACAGGCGTTCAAAAGATTTTTGTGGTACGACGGTTATAGTTTTAATTATATTCTAAAATTGCACAGTAAAAATGCCAAATAAACACGATTCTCTTCCAGGCTCGTGCTTCCTCTACCCGAAGAACCACTGGACATTCAGACGGCAGAACCGTTCTTTTCAGACCCGAAATTCAGTAGCAAATGGCGGTCAGACACGGCGTATTACAAGTATCGGAACAAAGAGGATTTTAAAGGCGTGTGCGACATTCTAAACAAATCCTACGTTATAGGCGTTCAGTATAAAATGTATAAGATGTAAACAGTATGATTTTGTACTTTATTTTAATTATACAAAAGCGTATAATGATTTTTTTGGAGTTTTCTTTTTTATTTCGGTTTAAGATTAGGCCCTAAAGTTGAAAGGAAGCATCACCGTATAAGTCTTGAATGATAACTAATTCACGGAATAAACGATTAGATAACAAATATTAAAAAAATTAAACCGACTTCAATACAAACCAATCTATATGCTTCTGACTGACAAATACTGTGCTGAAAACCACGTCATAGTGGGTTCAGAAAGTCTTGAGATGATCGCACACAAACATACATACGGGTCAACCGTAATCAAACAGAGAACCACTTTTTTTATGTTGGTTAAAATATTAAAAATCAATCGTTTTCGTATCTGAATTTGCCACCTCAAGTCAGCATTCAACATCAACATTTTATCGATATACCTTTTCGATACAAACAAATCGCCCACATCACTATCTGTCAGTGTCAAATCAATTGATTATTTTGTTTGGGATCGGCGTTTTGCACTTATTTTTCATGTTTTTTCGCAAATATTAAATCGGAATCATGATGGAATTGGATGCGGACCCTCTGGAAGGCAGTAGCTATGAGATGGGAGTGACTGTAAAGGCCGAAATAAAGGAGGAAGAGGAAGAACATTATAATACTATGTAAGTTCGGAGTCGTGTGTGAAGACGTATTTGAGCTGTTTTTATTGAATTTTCAAGTGTTTATGTGATATAATAGTCTATAAATACAGATAGACTTATATATAGTTTTTATATATCTCGTTGCACGATAGGCGGGCGTTCCTTCATAAAATGCTATTTTTTAATCATTCTATTTTCTTCACTTACTTATATCGGTACTCGAATCCTTATATTATTTAATGGGCTTAATTGAAAGTAAATATGTTGCATTGTAAAGTTATTTGAACCATTTACTTGATAGGTTTTATTTAATAAAGTATATTAACTTCCAGGGCCCTTTTAGAACTCGCTCAATGCGTACAAACGAACCAAGAGCCCATCGAATTCAACTCCACAGATGCAATGATGGACCCAAAAACCGGTCTAATGATCTGCCTCCATTGCCTAGAAGATTTCGACTCCAACTTACTATCCGACCACATGATTAACGCTCACAACTACCGCAGAGTTTTATTCAAATGTCATACATGTCAAAACACATTCCAAGAGCGAAAACTTCTGACAATACACCAACAAGAGTGCCAGCCGGAACAGAAAGTCAGAAAACGTAAGACGTTCCAACAAATTATGAGAGACGTTGAAACGAAATATTTTATGGAAGAACAGGATCTGTTAGAACCGGCTTCCTGTCCAATTTGTTTGCTCGACTTACCAAAGTATTGTATAAAAGAGCATTTGTTGAACGAACATCGGAAACCGGATGTCATATTGACGTGTGGGCGTTGTAATAGGAATTTTAAGTCTAAATTGACGCTTAGAGAGCATGTGAAGTTGGTTCATGAGGCCGTGGAAGATTCAGAGGAATGTGAGCTTTGCGGTCAAAAGTTCAGGTCGTTAAAGTATCTGTCTAATCATAAGAGGAACGTGCATCCGTCTGGTGAGTTGGGTTTAGTTTTTACTTGCTTCTGCTACTGGGAACAACTTGGTACTAGTGGTTTAACTGAGAAAAACTTTGTGTAGGAAGACAAAAACTGGCCAAGTGCGAGTCGGACTCGCGAAAGTAGGGATCCGTACCATTATTTAAAATAAGCTAAAAATAACACGATTGTTGTATGGGAACCCCCAAAATATTTGTTTTATTTTAGTTTTCAGTATTTGTTGTTGTAGCGGCAACAGAAATACATCATCTGTGAAAATTTCAACTCTCTAACTATCACGGTTCATGAGATACAGCCTGGTGACAGACAGACGGATAGAGGAGCGAAAACAATGGGGTCCCGTTTTACCCTTTGGGTACGGAGTAGCTTATAGCCTGTTTTGTAAATAGGCTTTTTAACAATACCATATTTGTATGACCCATTGTAGACAAAACATAGAGCATATCTGTTTATAAAATCAAAATTTTTATACCTTTGTCTTACAAACAAAATAAATTACTTTAACACCTATATTTACAAGTATAAAAAAAACTCTTCTAAACTAATATTTTGAAGAGGACATTTCTTTTGTACCCTAACTGTATTCGCTCTGAAACTACTAAATGCCTGATTTGAAAAATTCTTTCACTGTTGGGAAGCTGCGATATCCCCGGACGGCTACATTTTATCTGGCAACAGGAAGTAGTTCACTGCCTACTAATATAATAAATCCTCTCTCTCCGCAGGTGACAAAATCCACAAATGCTCTGTCTGCGGCAAGGAGTTCAAGTCTCGTCTCTGTCTTCATCAGCACAGCAAATACGTGCATCCACCGGAGTCAGCATCAGTGGCATGTCCCCACTGCCCCAATAAGCTGTTCAAGTCTAGAATCAACCTCACGCAGCATTTGAAGGTGGCTCATGGCTGGAAGAGGAAGAGTCACTAAGGAATCACTGGGTTGTCGCTAGTGAGTCGCTGACGAGCCACTAGGTAGTCACTAATGAGTCACTTGGTAGACACTAGGGGCTCAAAAATGAGTCACTAGTGAGCTACACTAGTGCTTGTTGTTAGCTACCCGGTACACAGCAAGTACGTACGTACATCCGCTGGAGTCAGCATCAGTAGCATATCCCCACTGCCCCAACAAGCTGTTCGAGTCCAGGATCAACCTCACGCAGTATCTGAAGGTGGCTCATGGCTGGAAGAGGAAGAGTCACTAGGTAGTCATTAGTGAGTCACTGGGTTGTCACTAGTGAGTCACTGGGTTGTCACTAGTGAGTCACTGGGTTGTCACTAGTGAGTCACTGGGATAACACTAGGGAATCACTGACGGGCCACTAGGGAGTCACTAAAGAGTCACTAGTGAGTCAATGGGATTTCACTAGGGAGTCACTGACTACTAGGTAGTCACTAATTAGTCACTAATGAGTCATTTGGTAGTCACTAGTGAATCACTGGGTTGTCACTATGGAGTCACTAAAAAGTCGCTAGTGAGTCACTGGGTTGTCACTAGGGAGTCACTAGGCCGTCACTAGGTAGTCACTAATGAGTCAATGGGATTTCACTAATGAGTCACTTGGTAGTCACTGATGATTCACAAGGTAGTCACTTGATAGTCACTAGGGGCTCAAAAATGAGTCACTAGGGAGTCACTAGTGAGCTACACTAGTGCTTGTTGTTAGCTACTCGGTACACAGCAAGTACCTACGTGCATCCGCCGGAGTCAGCATCAGTGGCATGTCCCCACTGCCCCAACAAGCTGTTCAAGTCTAAGATCAACCTCACGCAGCATCTGAAGGTGGCTCATGGCTGGAAGAGGAAGAGTCACTAAGTAGTCACTAGCGAATCACTGGGCTGTCACTAGTCACTAGTGATTCAATGGGATTTCAATAGGGAGTCACTAGGTTGTCACTAGGTTGGTTATCCTGCGCTCTGAAGCTGGGGACCGCCATTGAGTTTTGCGACAATTGTACCTAGGCTAGTTGTTATCTTGTTAAGCTATATGTATAAATGTTTATTCAATTTGTTAATATGTATTATAGTTTTTATTATTCGGCATGTTGCCATAAAAATACATTAGTAAGTACAATCTTATTGTTTTATTTGTCCATTTTGTCCAACTGTTATTTAGATAGGTACCTACTAGAATTTCCTCAGCCGTGACCTGCGCGGGAATTGATAGACATGAAATTATATACTTACTATTTTAGTTAATATTATATACTATTTTAGTTTTAATTTTTAACAGACAAATCGCTCTAAATGCACCTTCTGAAGCGTTTCTATTTTAAGTATTTTGAATTGCGTGACATTTATACCATTTTTTTTTATTATTGAAATTAATTCCTAATTTTTGAGTTATTTGTATTATTATTCTTTGTTTTTGTTGTTTTAATAATCTTATGGTAGTTTCAAACTAATTTGTACACCAGCTATGGTCAAACATGTTGAGCCAAAGAAGACTATGTAACACCTTTAATAAGCATCACACTATGTATGTATACTATCTACACATGTTTTTGCAAATAAATGAATTTGAATTTATAATAGCTCATTCATCACTTGTTCAGATTTTACTCATCTACAGATTATCGCGCAGCTATAATAACTATTTCGTATGAAGTTAACACTGTGTTTTATGTGGGTATCATCATTATCTTCCTGCCCTTATCGTATATTTATAAGCGTATTTTTTTTCACGCGTACGTAAATATAACGCCCATGCGAAGTAGAGATGTCCTCCGAAAAAAAACATGTCGATATTTACCATCGAGCTTATATTTACCGGAAACGGAACGAAATTCTAAATTAAAAAAAAAAAAAACTAAATAAATGTCAACTCAACTCAACTGTCAAAATATGTTCATCTGTCTAGACATCAATGTTTTGTTTTGAAAATATTACTGAAAATACTATGAAAATGATATAAAACATACTCTAAGTTAAATATTCTCCATCAATATTAACTTTACTATCATTTTAGAATAATATTAAGCTCAAAATGAACGTTTATTACCAAGCTCCGCAACTCGATAAATTCTTTACATCATTTAAAAAGGGCACAGCATACTGTTTCATTTGCTTGCGGACAAAACATGAGACAAAATTAGTAAATAATAATGAAGCCGTGAAGACTTTCGCTAAAGAAATCAAAATGGATATTAAATTTAAAGTATGTATGCAAATTAACGTTGTTATTGAAAGAGTTTCTTCTTATATGCGTAGTCTTTTCCAAACTATGTTTGGGTCGGCCTCCAGTTGGATGCAGCTGAGTACTAGTATGCTATATGGAGCGACTGCCTATCTGACGGCTGACCTCCGCTACCCAGTTACCTGAATAACCCTATTGGTAAGAAAGGTGTCAGAATTTATAGCTTCTGACTACCTGTAAACACTGCTAGATGTTCATATAACATCTCAATTTATCAGGCTTTACAGTCATTTACAGTCTTTAAACACCTTTGCCTAACTAAAGTTGGATACTAGTGACTGATAGAATTTACAATTTCTTAAAAATAATAAGTAAATATTTTAAGTCCCAAATCTCAAGGTCCCAAAAGTTATAGCTGGATTACATTTAAGGGAAACTCCCATTACAACAAACTTGATTTCTTTACTCTACATTGTTACAGCCTTTTTACCATCCCACTGCTCTCACTGCTCATCTCACTCTCACACAGAGAAGGATTGAGCATTAATCACCACGCTTGCTCAATGCGGGTTGGTGATTTCAGACTTTATAGTCCAGGTTTCCTCAAGATGTTTTCCTTCACCTTTTTATCAGCCATTGGCGTCTAAGATAGACTTAGAAAGAACATAAAAACGTAGAAAAGTTGTATTGGTACTTGCCTGACCTGGAATCGAACCCACACCCTCATAGTGTAGAGGTTGGTTCTTTACCTGGTTTGGTTCTTTACATTAGACAATTATTAGTATTTTTTATGGGCTGACATAGTGCAGTCTCAATGTATGCCATGTCATCGACACCAAAGAAGAAGAAGAAGAAGTATTTTTGTCCCAAAGTATAGGCCAGCCTTTTGTTCGCAAGCGGGAATACTTAACTGATTTATAACTTTGCTCATTTTCCTTCCAGCACAACAACATCTGCTACATATGTGAATACAAAGCGCTAAAAGCGCTGCAATTCTTTAAATCTCTCACCTTTGCAGTGGCAGTAGACACTATATTTGCAGACGTAATACTTCATAAGAATAATCATTACAACGTGTTTAGAAAGAACAACTTCAAGAAACTCATGGATAAATTTGGTTTTGTGAGTAATTTATTGTTTGATTATTTGCCTAGGCTTTTAAATAATTTGGGGGGAATATTTGGCTTATTCCTCTTATGTGCAGAACAAAAAAGTCCGAAACGTGGACACTGACGGTACGGCTGGTCCACAAGTTTAAAGTCGCTCAGCGGGCTATGGAAAGGGCTATGCTCGGCGTTTCTCTGAGGGATCGCATCAGAAATGAGGTAATCCGTCAGAGAACCAAGGTCATCGACATAGCCTATCGAATCAGCAAGCTGAAGTGGCAGTGGGCTGGCCATATTAGCCGAAGAACCGATAACCGTTGGGGTAAACGAGTTCTAGAGTGGAGACCGCGCCTCGGCAAACGTAGTGTAGGACGTCCTCAGGCACGGTGGAGTGATGACTTGCGCAAGACGGCTGGCAGGAGCTGGATGCGAGAAGCCGAAAATCGATCTCAGTGGCGTGCACTTGGAGAGGCCTATGTCCAGCAGTGGACTGCGATAGGCTGATGATGATTTGGCTTACAACAAACATTTTTATTTTGGTTGTTTTATAGATAATGGTATGGTACCCTTTGTGCGAAAGTCAAGTCCGTCTAATATATTTTATAATAGGCCCAAGTTCATCAACAACATAAACAGCAGTTTACTTATGAAGTTTCATTTACAATTTTTAAAGTTAACAGTTGTTTTAAGAAAACAATTATGTTTATGTTGTTAATGAAATTCAAATCCAAGCTCATTCAAAATCATTTTATACTGGTTGCAAAATAGCACTTTTGAACGTCAGGAATTTACAAAAGACAGCCCCCAAAACGCCCACCCTTCACCACTTCCTATGTGTTATTGCTGGGAAGAAGTGGCGCAACAAACTCCCCAGAAACACATGTCTGTCTGTAGGTTAGAAGAACCTTTCACTTTTGGCAATACACCAATTGGTATACAATTTGTATGTTGTTACAGCCTTTTTATCGTCCCACTGCTGGGCTGCGGCCTCCTCTCACACGATTGAACATTAATCACCACGCTTGCTCAATGCGGGTTGGTGATTTCAGACTATATAGTCCAGGTTTCATCAAGATGTTTTCCTTCACCTTTTTATCAGCCATTGGTGTCTAAGATTACTTAGAAAGTACATACAAACTTAGAAAAGTTGCATTGGTACTTGCCTGTCCTGGATACTCAAGAGGTTGGTTCTTTACCCACTAGGCCACCACAACTTCAATTTGTATATTGTAGTGTAATATGCATTATATTTTTTATCTTGTCCAGCCTGCTACAATGATGTTACCGTCGACGTGGGAGGCTGAATTCGCAGCGGTGCGCAGTTCTACTACACTGACACAAACTAAAACACTGGCGTTAGGCGTCGACGGGGTAAGTTCATCATCATCATCCTCCCAAAATTTACACAATTTTATCGCGGTTTTATTTATTTATTTGTTTTTAGCCTCTTTTCGGACATTACAGTATTTCTTATTTTTGATATATTATTTTTTCTTCCACTTTTCCGTGTCCGTTTGCCAGGTGGCAAAGGCCTCCACCAAACTTCTCCATTCTGGCCTTTCCATGGCCATTCTACCCCATGTTTTTCCCGCGAATTGTCTAATGTCGTCGTCCCACCTTTATTGTGGTCTACCTCTCTTTCTCTTTCCATCCCTTGGGTACCATGGTGTTATTATTTTACTCCATTTATCCTTTCCCCTGATCATGGTGTCGTGCCCATTTACACTTTTGCCGCCTCATTTTCAAGGTTATGTCCTGTACCCTGGTCTTTCTTCTAATGTTGCTACTCCTTACTTTGTCTTTCCTTTTGATCCAAGTCGTGCTCCTTTACCGCGGCCCTGGTACATTAAAGGCCTACGACGGAACACGGCGGTTTTTAGTCAGTAAGAGTCTGACACTCCCTCACCGCTGCTAACCCACAGCGGGAGGGGTCATTTGATGATTTTTTACGTCGTTAAAAAAAAAATGCTCCTTTCCATGTCATTATCGCGGTTATATTAATATTATTTAATACCGACGTTTCGGATCCTTTACAGCATCCATGTTCACTGGCAGATAAATATCGCGATAAAATCCGTAAAAGTAGTTTTATTTAAATACTTACCGATATTTTATTTAAGTAATCCAAACTCTACAACTAACTAGAATTTTCTTCAGAAACCCCTCCACACAAGAAACACCGGACCCCCACGAGACATATACTTAATACCTGACGAGCCCCCAGGCGCAGACACCATAGGGGGGGTCACAGAGATACTCAAAAACAACCCGGATTGTGACGCTCTCAATATGAAGGATAACTTTGCGAAACAGTTCCGTGGGATATTGCGGGCGCCTGGAACTGAAAAAACGGTTGAAAATGTCGCGGAAAATCCGTTGTTTAGGTAATGTATATTATTATTTTTCAAGCACCGATGTAGCTTTTCTAAGTTTGTATGTACTTTCTAAGTATATCTTGGATTGTGTTCCGGCACGATAAACCGTGGGTCCCGGTTGTCATTTGAACATCAGGTAGGTCTTACCAAGGGGTATTGAGTTACTAGGGTAACTGGGTTGGGAAGATCAGACGCTCCTTGTGGCACACTGGTACTCAGCTGCATCCGGTTAGACTGGAAGCTGACCCTTACATTGTTGGGAAAAGGCTAGGCAGATGATGAGAGGCAGAGCTTTAAAAGGTTGTTTTAAAATAATATTGATCAACCGACTTTCAAAAAGGAAGAGGTTTTCCATTCAAATAAAAACCGCCTGCGCAAAACACTGAAAGGACCAAAATAAGTCTTAACATGGCTCTAGGAGTAAATTTCAAAATAAACACATTCACAGACACGCAGACACCGACTACTAGAGCCAGGTGATTTTTTTTATTTTTGCCTTTCAGTATTTTATAATGTCCGTTTCTATTGTTTCTTTTCATATAATAAAGCTATCTTTGTTCTAATAACGTTTTTTTTTCTTTCACAGCACAAACGTGGATAACATACAAACACTAGTAATTCTAGACGATGAGGATTCTAACGAACAGTGCATAAAAATATCTAAAGTCGAATCTCAAGCCCCCACAGTACCCGAAACGCTCCCTAATTCACACCCCACAAGATTAGTCCCCATACAGAATCTTCTAGAAAAACCTACCCCAAAATTAACAGTACCCCTAGAAAATTTACTACTACAGCCTAGAGACGTGTTTACTGGCAACAGTTTATTATTAACGACCCCCAACGGGCCTACAGAGTTGCACCCCATCGCTATCAGAGAGGGGGTCACGGTGGTCCCTTCTATAAATGCTAAAATTGTGAACGGGGTCTTGATATACAATGACCCCGCTATGAATCTTGCTCAAGAAGCGATTAATGTTAATTCTGTAGCAAATACTCAAAAAGATAATGAAAAAAATATGCTTTTGAAATCTTATCTGAGTAAAGGTAAAACAACAGACTTTTATGGGCCCAAAAGAGATTCTGTGAGTCAAATTGATGAAGTGGCAACACCGGTTAAGAAGAGTAAGGTGTTGCCAGAAAATGTTGAAGATAGAAGTCGAATTGACTGGGAAGATAAAATACCTATGGATGTTATTTCTTTTGTGGTAAGTATTTTAATTTCGGGGACAAAAATAGTCTACTATTTTCAGCAAAGCCGAATGGTGTAACTACTACGCAAATTCGGTTAAAAATAGTAGTATACGTATTTATGTTGCAGTAGATACGCAAGCCCAGTGGGACCCATTGAAATAATTTTTTAAATTAACACAGCGGTCCTGAGATTAGCTCGCTCAAAATCTTCAGCTTTATAATATTAGTATTAATACATTATATATACTTTGACAATTACAGGATGCCGTCGACCCCAACCCCATACACAACATACAGGCACCAATGAATATGGGGCCCATAGGACCTCCTGTGGGGCCCATAGCACCCCCTATGGGGCCCATATCGCCCCCTGTGGGGCCCATAGGATCTCCTGTGGGGCCCATCGGATCCCCTATGGGGTTTCCAGTTGTAACTGAAACGAGCCCCCCCATCGAGGTAATATTAAAAACTGAACATAAAAAATAAAAAGTATTGCATAGATTTTTGGAAAATTTTGAAAATCAGCCAATTGCGATTCTAACTTCGTACCCCCTCTAAATTATTTGTTTCATTCTAGTTTTCAGTATTTGTTGTCATAGTGGCAACAGAAATACATCATCTGCGAAAAACTAGAATTAAATAAATATTTTGGTGGGCTCCCATACAACAAACGTGATTTTTTTGTCCGTTTTATAAATAATGGTACAGAATCCTTCGTGCGCGAGTCCGACTCGCACTTAGCCGGTTTTTTATCCAAATTAGTAGCCAGCCTTTAAGTTATTTATTGGTTTCTTTAATTTACAGGATTATTTTCAGGATGCCTTAGATCCTCAACCCTCGGTATCAACGAACGATCCACTAGGCATGGTGTCTATCGGAACTTGTACGGAGCCCTCTAAAAGTTGTTACAAGAGTTTACAGCAGGTATTTACACGAATATTATAAAGGCGGGTCTACGCTAGACGAACCGAGCACGAGCGTAGCACAAGCGGAGCCGTTCTCGGCTTGTCGTTCGCGGCGTCAAGTGTCGATGTACAACGAACCTACAACGATCACTGTTAGCAAACCCCTTTGTGTTGGTCAAAAACCGACAACAGGCGGAACGCAGCCGAGTACAAAATGCTCGCAGCGCGTTCGCTAGAGGCTTGTAAGTTGGTCCACACTAGACGAATTGTGTTCGGCTCGTGCTCCGTTCGTGCTCGGCTCTCCTAGCGTAGGCGCAGCTTTAAGAGGAATGATTTGATTGTTCATTTGACATCAATAGGTACTCCATAACTATTCAAACAATTTCGGACCCACCCGAGAATCGAACCTGAAAGCTTTTGAAACTAGGTCATCTCATTATCATCTGTAACTGTTTCCGACTAAGTTGGGGTCGGCTTCCAGTCTAACCACATGCAGCTGAGTACCAGTGCTTTATAAAAACCGACTGCCTATCTGACCTCCTCAACCCAGTTACCCGGGCAACCCAATACTCCTTGGTAAGACTGGTTGTCACACTTACTGGCTCATGACTACCCATGACGACTGCCAAAAATGTTCAATGACAGCCGAGACCTACAGTTTAACGTGCCATCCGAAACACAGTCATTGGTGTCTAAGATATACTTAGAAAGTACATACAAATTTTAGAAAAGTTTCATTGGTACTTGTCTGACGAATCAACTGTCATAGTACTTGTTTCGAAATGAGAGGCTATTTTTAACCGAAAGTATTTTTATAGTTGCAGGATTCTCAAGAAACCGACCCCCTAGCGATAGAAGACCCCGTAAATACGGAACCTAATGGACCTCTAGCGTGGGGGGCTAAGAGACGCGGTAGACCCCCTACGAACTTACCGAAAATCGAAGAGGCAAATTATATTATAGATTTGAGCTAAATATAGTATTATTACTAAATAATATTCCTTGTAAAAATGTATGTGTAAACGATATAAAAATTGTGGTAAATGTATGTATGTATTGTGGTGGACGTCCACCAACGAGGTGGACAGACAACCTGAACCTGAACCCAAAAGGTCGCCGGAAGACGCTGGATGCAGGTCGCCTCCAACAGGTATCTGTGGAGATCTAAGGGGGAGGCCTATGTTCAGCAGTGGACGTCCTATGGCTGAGATGATGATGATGATGATGATGAAACGATATAAAAATTGTGGTAAATGTTTGGGACATAAATATTTTTAAAGTACATTTAATATTTATGCTACCGTTTGACACAAATAAATATTGAAAAAAATTACTGCTGCTTAAAATTTATTGCATTCAATTGATTAAATAATTGTTATTATTGTTTTAAACATTGATTTTAACTTGAGTTTTTAAATACAATTTATGTTTTGATATGGCATTCATATAAAAAGTTTCGCATTTATTATTTTTGAGTCTACTGCGATGGAAATGTCGAATCGATTTTACAATTCGTACTAAATTCATAACAGTTTTATAATTCTTTAATGTTTTTGTTATTTTTTTTTATTGTTTAAGACAAAATGTGATATTATGTTTCTCAAGTTTCGAATAAGTAAGACGTATATATGTTGATTTTTCACACAAAAACTATTGAATGAATCTTGATGAAGCTTGACAGTGTTATGAATATTATAAGATAAGCTAAAGATTATATCAGAGCGAGATATTATAGATATTATTTAGTTACTAGATTTAAGTGACGTAAGTATAGTAGTCGCCAAACTTATTGTCGTTTCGGAACATAATATTTTAGTTACTGTTACTGCCTTTTTATCGTCCCATTGCTGGGCACAGGCGTCCTCTCACGCGGACAAGGATTGAGCATTAATCACCACGCTTGCTCAATGCGGGTTGGTGATTTCAGACTTTATAGTCCAGGTTTCCTCAAGATGTTATCCTTCACCTTTTTATCAGCCATTGGTGTCCAAGATATACTTAGAAAGTACATACAAACTTAGAAAAGTTACATTGGTACTTACCTGACCTGGAATCCAACCCACAACCTCATACTCTAGACTAGAGGTTGGTTCTTTACCCACTAGGCCACCACGACTTTAGTGATGTTTTAGTATTATTCCCAATATTCTATCAATCTGTTGCGGCGCTGGTACATACAGGGCTTAGAAGGAACACGACGGGGTTTAGTCAGTAAGAGTCTGACACGTACTCCCTCACGCTGTACCCACAGCGGGAACCGTCATTTGATGATTTCTCATAATAAAAAAGCGGGTGGCGGGGAAGGGAAGGGTGTGAATTTAGTTGCGAAATGACATTAAGTTTGGCGAGGACTGTAGCATAGTGTAAGATGTGTCCTAAGGATTTTTTTTTTTTAGTTGTAAATAAAATACCTACTTATGTAAGAATACTGATTTTATTTTATATGTTGTTTTATTTATATACGTTCTTACTTAGACTTTTCCAACTATGTTGGGGTCGGCTTCCAGTCTAACCGCATGCAGCTGAGTACCAGTGTGCCACAAGGAGCGACTGCCTATCTGACCTGGGGCGATAGCGATTCTGCTAAGTTAATAATGTCAAAATTGAATAGAAATTGAATCGCAATAGCAGTTTTAACCTTAGCGGGCATTCAGCTGCTACTTAATTATTATAAGACCAATCGTATTCCACTGACATTCGATTGGTTTGCGATTGGTCTGCCATTTGGTCTATCTATACGCTAGTTTGCTCTACAATCATTTGCAGACAATATGATTCATTATTGAATCACAGAAATATATGATAAAAACATTTATTTAAAAGAAAAAATAGCAAATGCCACATACGCTTCAATCGTAATCGAGTCGTGATTGAATCGCAGTCGAATGTGAATCGTATGTCGCTTAAGTAAATTTAGGAGAATCGGGCCCCCGGGTAGGTACGAGAAATTGATTCCATGCTATGTTCATGTTGAAACAGCTTTTAGGCGCAGTTTAATAATTTCTACGCTGATGTTCGGAGACGACATAAACTTTGGCACGCCCTATAAATCCTCCTTTCGTATATTGACAAATCCTCTAAAAATTCTGACATTGATCAGACACATTGTGGACACATTGATAAATTGAAAGTAAATAGAAATACTTTAGAAATAATTTAATTTGGATTCGCTATAAATAGGTTAAGAACAAAAATATACGAAAGAAAATTATTTATTTACAAATCAAATAGGAAAATGAGAAGATAGTAAAAAATCCTTTATATAATTATGTAAGTAGCTTTTCTATACTAATATTATAATTATGAAGCGTTCGTTTGCTTGAACGCACTAATCTCAGGAATTACTGAACCGATTTAAAATATTCTTTCAGTATTGAATAGCCCATTTATCAAGGAAGACTATAGGATACATTTTATCCGGGTGCGTAGAGTAGTTTCCACGGGAAACGGGTGAAACTGCGGGAAGCAGCTAGTCTGTCATCACCATCATCATCCACCGAGCCTTTTTCCCAACTATGTTGGGGTCGGCTTCCAGTCTAACCGGATGCAGCTGAGTACCAGTGCTTTACAAGGAGCGACTGCCCTATCTGACCTCCTCAACCCAGTTACCCGGGCAATACCCCTTGGTTAGACTGGTGAAGCAGCTAGTCTGTAATATCCTCAAAATAAAATCCGTAGTCTACGGACTATGTGTACCTACATACTCCGCTCTGAAGTTAGTTATGAACCACCATAATGATTGGCGACAGTAGGTACACCTCTGAAATATGATATAGGTACCTACAGCTACTTATTCTATGAATCCGTCAGAACATTTTAGTACTAACTTATTCGCCTTTATACCAATAACTTATAAATTAACTATGAAATAATGTTCCTTGTCTATCACATGAGACCTTAAAATAGTAGACTACAATCATCTTCTGCCTAGCCCTTTCCCAACTAAGCAAGTTACGCTGGAGTCGACTTCCAGTCTAACTGGATGCGGCTGAGTACCATTGTGCCACAAAACGACTGCCTATCTGACCTTCTCAACTCAGTTACCCAGGCAATCCAATACCCCTAGATAAGACTGGTTGTCGGACTTTCTGTCTACTTGTAACTGCCAAAGATGTTCCAATGACCCTTAACGTGCCTTCCAAAACATGGAGGAACTGTTTACACATCAGAGTATTTTATTTAAACGCATTTTATTATATTAATGTACCTACTCGATAGGTAGGTAAAAAATAAGTTTTTATGCTTACCAGATACCTTTTACCAGATATTTTTCCCAAATGTAATTGAAAACACAAGCTTTAAAAACACCATAATCCTTATTTATTTAACGTTAAAAAGGATTATAAATATTGAAAATTAATTGAATTAGTGAAAGTGTAATTTTATTTTTTTAGATGAAAACGTTCAAAAATGCCGCGAACCTGTACTTATTGTGGTAAGTAGAAAAAATGTTTTTTGCTTAAAGGTAGTTGCACACTTACTTCACGCCAACCACCATGACGCGCTAACTCTTACTACAGTGCGCACCACTACTCAAGTCCAATGCGGTGCTAGTGTCTATATAACTGCAGAGTAACTAAATATATGCAAAAATAAATTGATCTACAATTTGCCGTCGGACGTGAGTCGTGACGGGGATTCTGCTTCTGAGACTTAATTGTTGTGACTTCGCCTCAGCGAAAGGTCACCGCCTAAGGCCCGGCGCTCATTATCGGCGTCGGCAAGGAAAGGGATCTTTCGGCATTTGTTACTACGATCATATATCATGGAATACCTACTTTATATATAATATCTACTTTATTGCCATGAAGTAAATGTATAATGCTTTTCATTACCTAAAAAATTTACTTCGTGGCAAAAAACTATAAATTTCCATTATATTATATGATCGTAGCAACAAATGCCGAAAGATCCCTTTCCACGCCGATGCCGATAATGAGCGCCGGGGCTAAACTCTCCTACTTAAATATGTGCGCCAAGTTTGACTGCTCGGTTTTTATAAAACCATAAAATACCAATGACTGAGCTATTTGCTTTGATCCCTCGCTCCTTAAATTGTCTTATTCGCATAGAGATTTGTAGTCATAGTGACTCTGCTGGTTAGATGCTTTAAAGAACATCGTATTTTGTAGATATTTAGAGTATAAATTGACTCACGGTCGATGAAAAGTAATTTTGAAAAGGATTATGTCAGTACATTTAGTTTGAAAATTCCAGCCTGAAATACTGTAGTTTGAAATTAAATGACCCTTATTTAATAATTTTAAACGTTTTTTTTAGCAGCGGGCCCAGGAAAGTTGCCTCATCCTCAATACAGTGTCAGTTTCTATCCGAACGCTGACAAGAAGCAAGCCATAGTTTGGCTCTGCGCCCTCATAGTATTCGCCTGTTTACTAATATTACTCGTGTTCATGGTACTCTTTGTAAAGAAATCTGAACCTACATGACAGGAAAAAATGTAAAATGTTATTGCAGAAAAAAATGTAACGTAATTTTGTAGGAAATTGTGATAAAATTCGTTAATTACATACGTATTGTTGAAAAAAGTAGTTTTTTTCTTATTGCTTTATCGCGGTTTTAGAATGCTCTCCCAGTCATAATTGTACCTCATATTATAAAGTATACGAGTGTGTATGTTTGTTACTTCTTCACGCAAAAACAACTTCTTTTTTCCTGAAGCGAAGGTGCCTCTTCTTTCGTGAAGGTTGGCCATCAGGCTTTTGGGTTTTTGTTTTATGTAGTAGGTATATTTCGCTAGCTTATAATAATTCAGACTAAAATATAGGCTACTTTGTATACAGGTGTGGGAACGAATGGCCTCAGAGCAGGTGAAACCGCTAGGAGAAGTTAGTACTTCTACCAGTTTTAGCACTTACAGATTGTTTTTAAACTTAACTTCAAAAATAAGGAGGTTCTCATCTTGACCTTTATGTATGTAGATATGTTTAAAAGCTTTTGTTACCTGCAGCTTTCTCTTACAGCCCAAAAAACTGGATTTCACTGTCAAAGCTGAGGTCTGAGGACTCTTAAAACTTTATTACAATGGAAAATCGTTTATATGGGGAAGATACTTGGTTAGGCAGACACATGGACATAGTTTACGTAGCTTCTTATGTTTTTACTGCCATTATGATTATTGTCATAACTGTCTTAGCTTATTATAAATGTACGAGATATTAGTTTATCTTTTTTCATTAAAAACTTTGACAAAGCAGCCCGAAGTTTCGAAGTTGGTGATTGATACACCCGTGCATTGGGAAGCACATTAATGACGGCCGTGCGCCTGATCTCTCTACGATGGTGTCGGATTGTCGTCCCATCGGGGTATCACAGTGAAGTGAACGAATAGGGAGTCAATTATTATTATTTACGTTGTTCCATCCACTCACCCTGATAAAGCTTCCAGCTTTTCTTAAACTGATTTTCCAGCTTTTACCCATGCATAAGTCCAGTACATAAGGTCTTCATGTGATAGGAGGAACTAATTTAGTAACTTATTGAGTCATACTTGAGCCTTGGTCATTAAATTTAATAGACCTCAATTGGTATAGGCGCAGGTGTCTAAAAAACACAAGCACAAACTTGACGCATAGCATAGCATCTGGGTATGAGTGAAGTTCCTCCGGGACTCTGGTGAAATAGTAGTGTTAGATGTTCAATTCAACTAAGGGTAAACAATCTTGATTTTTTACACAAATATAACGCAAATAAATTACTGCTTAAAATAATAATTCGCTTGATTAAGTTGTTGTTATTATTGTATTTACATAAAAAAATCATAGAAAATTGTTTATCTTTAATCAAATACCTAACCAAAATTGAATATAGTCGATATATATTTTCAACGGATTGTAGTAAAGTTTCTTTAGTTTAATGTTCACAGAATTAACAGCTCGGTAACAGCGGCTGGATGGAGAATCCAAAGCCTAAATATGGGGCTGGGCCATTTACCAGGTCTGGGCCAACCGGTCCAGCCTATAAAAACGCCTTCAGAGTTCGAGGGCCTTTGCACGGAGAACGCATGTGTGCAGGAAAACATATGGGCCTTATATGGGGCCTAGTCCTCGTTTTTATCCTGTGTTTGTTTGCCGTATTTATATTTGTACTAATTTGGAAAATGACTGAATAATAAACTTTAGTAACAGTGTGTTGCTGTTTTTATTTATAGTACAACCGCGTCCTAAAGGAACTTTTCGTACCCGGATAAAATATGGCCTGTGTTATTCTAGGATGTACCTAGTATTTTGATTTTCGTAATTTATGTTGTAGTTTTCGAGTGAATCAATAATACCTAAGCATAATCTTTCCTCTTCATAAAAATGGATTACAAAATCTTAACACAACGCATAGGGTCTCATGTGATAGTTGGAACATCATTAACTTCATCAATCAATTGTTAAATATACAAGTTTTAACACAATTTAGACTTTATCTAGTTTAAAATGTTAGCGTGTAAGTGTTCTGTAAAACTTGTTAACAATAGAGGCGTATCACTATTCCTCAATAAATGGGCGGACACTGAAAGAAAATTTCAAAAGTTCCTGAGATTTCGCGTTCAAGCACATGAAAAAAATCTTCAGCTTTCCTGATCTTTCGAAAAAACTCAAGAAATAATAGTACCTTCATATTAGAGATGTAGAGACACTATGCAACTGATGCATCAGAATAACAGATAGGCTCCTTTTTATCCTCTAGATAGAAGTTCCCTCGGGCCGCGGTTGAAACCACACGCGGAAGCTAGTTTTACATTCTGTAAAACAGTGGATACCTATATTGTATTATAGTTTCTGTAGTTTAATCTCCACAGAGTTGCATCACACTGGATGGAGGCAGGTCAAAGTCAGCCTCAAAAGCAAGCACCGGCATACAGTCCGCCCACAGGACCAGCCTATCTAAACGGCTTGAGGACCCGTGGGCGGTTACATGGCGAGAATACATGTTGTGGGCGCCACACACAGGTGTTATTGTGTCTTGGCTTCATATTAATGCTCAGTTTGGCCATCACGGCTCTAATTGTATTGCTTTGGAGGACAATTTAATACTTAGTTGAAGAATAAACGCTGTGTTGTTTGCTTTTTTTGGTTTCCTTTTTAGTTAAGTGTGGTCTTTTTCATTTGTATGCAAATATATATTGTATTTTTGCGCATCGGGGTGTCCGATTTAAGTATTTCATAGTCTGTCATGGCGTATACTGTGTAATCCTATCCGGTCCTATCCTTGCCTTGTTAGCAACAAATGTCGTATTTATTCACGGTTATACGAATGAGAAAAAATGGTAAAAATAGACCTGGTAACGATTATATTTGTACAAACTTTAGTTTTATCCAAATGCAAATCAAAACATCCAAAAGGCAATCGCAAATAGTGAAGCATCCGCATGGTGTGTTCCAACCTTTACAACTTTTATTTTTTTCTACGTTGGTAACCCCAACAATAAATAAAAAATCACCATCAATGGCTGCCGAAAGCGTGTTTTGAATCCATCTTTAATTTTAGTGAAATTTAATTAAAAAGCAATTAAATAAGTAGCAATTAGTGTTTAAATATCTAAGTTAGGGTATAATCTTAGTTGGGGACTATGTAATGTGTGTGTTTATAGTGTAGTAAAGTGTTAAAATTTAAGACAATATAGTGGCTTGGCAATCATGACGCAGTTTTTGCCACCCAATTTATTAGCGTTATTTGCGGCAAGGGACCCGATTCCTTACCTTCCTCCAGCCGCAAAACTTCCTCACGAGAAGAAACAAAAGGGCTACGATGGCGTCGGAGCATTCCTCAACATTTTTGAGGTTAGTTCAACAAAATACGATTTTGTATTCCGCATTCGGCAATTTGCAAAATTAATTAGCTTGATAAACTTGAATTTTATGAGGCGTGCTGTTTAGTTTTATCGTTTTGTTGCTATATTTGCGATGTAGAAATTATTGCAGTTATTTTTTTTTGTTTTGTCTGCATTAAAATGGTGCATGATGCTATTTAACCCTAGACCACTAACCTTCCAGAGTACCCTATTAAAACTAACCATTCGTCGTTTCGACGAACATGTTTTTAACGTGGTATTTTTAGGTGAATTATGCTGTTTTTATCTAAATTCTTCTGAACAATTAAATAACATAGGTTACATTTACAAATAAAACTACAAAAAATAAAGTAATGAGAAAAATTTATTCAAACTTAACATTTTTAGTAATGCACTTGGTTTTCATGAGATCAAAAAAACGTTATTCTTTGGAAAATTAACAAAAATATTTAAACAAAAAAAAAAATCATATTTTTCTCTTAAGTACTTATAGAACAAGATCTAAGTAATATAAAAAAATATATAAAAGCTATTTTTTGTCTGCGCAACTAGTGCAGAAATCAATCTTATGTTCACCGCAGATTGCGATGCTGCACTGTGAGTTCTCTGTGTGTTCTTATAGGAACATATACCGCAAACTTTCCTTTTTCTTATATTTTGACCTGTCGATACAGACTCATTTCTCGACGTTGACTGCACTTCGTCACGATCACCACCTTCATCATCAGTACCAATCCCTAATACATTTTGTATTTTCGTTTTTGTATGCGTGGGCATTGTGGGCATTTGCAGTCGTGTTTTGAGCCACGGTTTTACAAGTTGGGAATGCAATTCTTTCATATTATTACGACAGCTCATTATCTTTTGTCCCAGAGTTGACACAGTACAGTAATATTTTCTTCCGATAGTGGTTGTTTTGAAGCCATCACAAAGAAAACTGCGAAATAAAATATTCAATTTAAATATGAAAAGTGACACAAACACTAACCATTCATCGAAACGACGACTAAATATTGAATATCTCAAAAACTTTAAAACTTACCTGCCGCACACAACCGCTTTCTGAAAGAGCGCGAGAGGCACTGAGTTGACAAGTGGCGACACGATCACTGGCGCCCGCTTTAAAAAGATATAGCCTATTTTGTGTCGCGTATTCGTCGATTTGACGAAGGTTAGTTGTCCAGGGTTAAAGTTAAGACGTAAAGCGAACTACATTGTTCATCTTTTGTCTTTCACTCGTAATAATTAACTCATGCAACAATGCAACTAAGTTTCTTTATGAGAGACTGAAATATCTATATCTATACATATAATAAATCTGTAAAAAAACTGTGTCTGTACATTGAATATATTTAAAAAATAATAATTGGGTGGGGTTTAGAAACAGTAATGGAGCACAAATCCAAAAAAAAAATTCTGTCTGTTTGTCTGTATGTCTGTATGTCTGTATGTCTGTTTGTTTGTACACGCTAATCTTCGGAACTACTGAACGGATTTCAATGATTTTTTCTTTGTTGTATCAGTATTAAGCCTGGTCAACATATAGGCTATAATATATCTTCGAAACTTGAAGACCTGATGCAGAACTCCAACAGACCAACAAAACTATAAGAGATATAAAAATGGTGCCATGGCAAAAATTGTTTCATGTGATGAGCATTTTTAGTTGAGATAATAAATTTGAAGATCTGGAACACCTGATGTGGAACCCCAAGAGCCCAGCTTCTCTGTACCATATACAGGTATGGCGTTTTAGCAAAAGTTGTTCAATTTGATAAGCACTTTCTATTGACTTACACAAATTGAAGATCTAAAACACCTGATGTGGAACTCCAGGTGCCCAGCTAGACTATAGCATATAGAGGTATGACGTTTTAGCAAAAGTTGTTCAATCTGATAAGCACTCTCTGTTGACTTATACAAATTGAAGGTGTAAAACACCTGATGTGGAACTCCAGGAGTCCAGCTAGACTATAGCATATGAAGATATGACGTTTTAGCAAAAGTGGTTCAATCTGATAAGCACTCTCTATTGATGTATAAACATCGAAGATCTGGAACACCTGATATGAAACTTCAAGAGCAATACTACACTTGAAATGTATAGAAATGAATGTTATGAAATAGGTATGGTGAATCCTATCCTAAAATAATGGACACGTATTTTTCTTTTCTCTCTCTCTCACAAACAAATAATAACGAAGATACAACAACGCTTCGTTAAGTCACTGCTTAGTACAAATTTTACATACTTAGACGTGGCGTCACGAGCCCTCACTCTCCGACTTTGTTGCGTTATATCTCATTATTATTTTGTATGTCTCTTCCAGACCTCGGGACTACAGAGTTCCGAATTTTTGGGAGGCAAACGTGGGGCCGAAGCCAACACGCTGAAGCCCTTTTGAGACAACTTTAATGAAATGGTGACACAATACCGTCGATTATCCCTTTATACACTATAGAAATGAACCCAAGGACATTCACCGGTGGACGTCGTTAAAAAAAAGACAATCCCCGGTTCTGTGCTAAACTATTGCTAACTATTGAGGGAAACTACTTGGGCTATTTGTGATGGGATGTTAGTGGATGTCAATGGTACATGTAAAAATGGCAGGTGGAGACTCGCCACCTCACTTACTGGGCCCCCGGGAACCTGAAGCGTGAGGATACCTCGGCGGACTTTAAACACAGATTACGCGCTCCCTGTGCTTACCATGAGGCACCTACCCTCCGAGCAGGGCTACTAATCCTGCTCTAGCGACTCCACTCTGGACGGCCAAGCCAAGCCAGAGGCGTGAGACCTACCCCCGTCATGGTTCACTCCGACCGGCCGGAGATGGGGGATACTCTCCCTGGAGAACTCAGCATATAGTATAGCCCCGCGGGGTTGCTACTCCCCGTCATCAGCCTCAGATGTCCTGCGGTGCCTATATCTCATTATTATTGTCGTTATTATCTCAAGAGCCTTTGTCCCAATTATGTTATGGTCGACTTCCAGTCACGATGCAACTGAGTACCAGTGTTTTACAAGGAGCGACTGCCTATCTGACCTCCACAACCTGGTTACCCGCTCAACCCAACATACCTTGGTAAGACTTACTGGCTTCTGACTACCCATAACGACTGCCAAGAATGTTCAATGACAGCCGGAACCTACAGTTTAACATCCCCTCCAAATAACGGTTATTGGTATCCAAAATAAACGTAGAAAGTACATACGAACTTAGAAAAGTTGCATTGGCAGGCACTTGCCAGACCTGGAATCAAAGACGCACGCTCATTCTTGAGAGATTGGTTCTCTACCCACTAAACCACCACGACTTCCACTAAGTCACCACGACTTTGTCATCTATTTAATGTTTTTTTACGTAATAATACGTGTAACATTTTTGCCACATAACTTAAATGCAGACTTATTAGAATCACTACTTTTATCCCTATGATCACGCCTATTGCGGTTCAGTTCTCAGCGTTTTGTTTAGTCCAATTTAATTAAATATATGGAACGTTTCTAATGTTTATCCGTATTCCGTTGTTTTCAAGTCAACGGGCCCTTAAAATTCAATATCAGACGGTTCAGATCTTTGATTTTGCTGACCCCGTAGTCGCTGGCATAAGGGACAGGATCCGCGTACGAAGTCGCGGGCAGAAGCTAGTAAATAATAAATGTTGTATGTACTAAACTATAAATTTTACACATCTCATCTTTCAACCAACTGTTTTGCCTTCCTCATTCTCTGAGGCTATTTTTAACCAGGTGCTCAAAGTAGTATTTGTATGTACTGTATGTTGAGAGTATGTAAGTATTTGTATATGTCACCGTAAGATTACAAACATCGTTAGATTACAATCTATCTCGAGAGATTGTAAACTGTCGAATTATTGTAAACCGTAACACCTGATTGCAATTTAACGCATTATTTTTCGCTATATTATAATCTATCGATGAGAAATTGTCAAATTGTCAACTGTCCGAAAGCTCTCCCTGATTGGTCCATTGACATATAACTATAGGGACAGGAAATGTCACGAAAAAAACCTGCACACCTACAGTCTGCAGCATCGAGCTTAGAATTATAAGGAGACGCCGTGTTGTTATTGACGTATCTATAGTTATATAAATATGGGCGAAATATGAAACAAACTATGCAACATAGTTCTCTCTCACTCTTTCTAAGCAGATAATTATATTTGAAAACAGGGACAACAATATTTTTGTGGTTGCGTGAAATGGTGACATTTATTTTTGATATCCTCCTGTTTGTAGGTGCGTGCCATATCTGGTACATATGTCATGGTAGTTGTGCTGTCAAATAGGTGCTCTTCGTGACTTATTTTTGCTATTTTATAGAAAATCACTCGTGTTTACTTTTAAGACTTTACTATTTCAATAGTGAATTTATCAACGAGTATGCCTACGTGTTGTATCGTGAAGTGTGGTGCAAGTAAGCACAAAAATCAAGCTGGATTGTCTTTACACAGGTTAGTAACCAGTTTTTGCTAGATTCTACATAAACTAATTCACATTGGATAAAAAATATGTTACGGAAACATGAATTGATGGTGAAAGTACTAATATTTAAGTTTATTTCTGTATAAAAAGCTATATTTAGAAATAAATGTTGTTTACAATAACATATCATATTGGCATAGTGCTGTACAGTTGTCATAACTGTATCGATATAATATCCACTTTTATAATTCAGCTTTTACTAATTTTAACAACAGAAGTTACTGTTCCTAAGACACTGAGCCCTCAGAGTTGTGTATTATGTTGAATAGAACATCTCTATTTTGTTATTTACTTAAGTACTATCTTTTCATCGCGGTATTACTCGCGTTCCGATGGATCTAATTCCGTACCCGAACAGTAATAGCCTATGCCCACCGGGTAAAGTGTAGCTTTCAAATCGGTCAACTTGTTTCGGAGCCTATGCAATCCAAACAAATAATCAAAGTATAGATAAGTTCAAGTTTTGATGTTCTTTAATTAAAAAAACATTTTTTGCAGGTTTCCTATACGAAATGATTTAAGGACAAAATGGTTAGAAGCTATTGGTGAGGAAAATATTAATCCCAGACATAAATATTGGTTTGTCTGTTCGCTTCACTTTGAAGATAGTTGTTTTAATAGAACACTGGATATCTTAAGATTACGTGACAACTCTGTTCCCACATTATTTTTGGTAAGTCTTAAGATAGTTTTTTTTTTTTTTTGTTAGACAAATCCTATGTAATTACATTATTAGTACAGTATATCTCTCCGTTCAATCGTTATTAAAGGAATATTCTTTTTTTCAGACACCCAAAGAAGGCCCCCAGGAGTCGTTGAATAGCTTGAAAACGATTGTAAATTATTGTATTTTTTTTAAGACAGTATCTACTTATGGCGTTTCTTGCGGATTCTTCTTCATAAGACCGAATCTTTGGCAACCTGCAACTAGTCTGACGTGAAAGAACTTTCATAGGGCTATTTGAAATAATAAATAATTACTTTGCCTGTGTTTTTTTTTTTTTTCAAAGGTGAAGAAATGACTCCTCCCATTTGGTTGATGTTGTTGAGGTTATTAGTATCAGTGAAGTTAATGTGATAGTTAGTTCTATGACGAAGAAATTATTTATACTAGGTTATTTTTATGCACCCAGTAAGACTCGTACGTACTTCTAACTAGAATACAATATCGATATTTGTTGAATCCGGTAGTGGTACAACCCTAGTAATGGCAGCCATTTTAGTTACTACTGCAGACTGTAGGTGTGCAGGTTTTTTTCGTGACATTTCCTGTCCCTATAGTTATATGTCAATGGTCTGCAGTAGTAACTAAAATGGCTGCCATTACTAGGGTTGTACCACTACCGGATTCAACAAATATCGATATTGTATTCTAGTTAGAAGTACGTACGAGTCTTACTGGGTGCATAAAAATAACCTAGTATAAATAATTTCTTCGTCATAGAACTAACTATCACATTAACTTCACTGATACTAATAACCTCAACAACATCAACCAAATGGGAGGAGTCATTTCTTCACCTTTGAAAAAAAAAAAAAAACAGGCAAAGTAATTATTTATTATTTCAAATAGCCCTATGAAAGTTCTTTCACGTCAGACTAGTTGCAGGGTGCCAAAGATTCGGTCTTATGAAGAAGAATCCGCAAGAAACGCCATAAGTAGATACTGTCTTAAAAAAAATACAATAATTTACAATCGTTTTCAAGCTATTCAACGACTCCTGGGGGCCTTCTTTGGGTGTCTGAAAAAAAGAATATTCCTTTAATAACGATTGAACGGAGAGATATACTGTACTAATAATGTAATTACATAGGATTTGTCTAACAAAAAAAAAAAAAAAAAACTATCTTAAGACTTACCAAAAATAATGTGGGAACAGGGGGTCTACTCTAATTCAACGAAACGAAACTTCGATATCGAACGAAATTCAAACGAAGTTTCGTTAGTGACCCTACTCTATTTCATTTTCGGATGCGCATACGAAGTTCGGAACCATAGACAATTTTCGTGAACGAATGGAATCTATGATATTGTGTGGGGCTTTTATGATGTCGACTAAACTAAGTTACGGTTTTTACTTTAACTTGAAATTATTAAACTTTTCAGCTTTACTTATTCATGTAACATTATAAATGTGATTCATTTCATATTTCTTGTAATATTCATGCAAACAATCTAAACTTTCAGGCAAAAAATATATTTTCAACTACTTTCGACTCGACACTATAAAAAACCCTTTGACAGTCATTGCTAACCAACTAATTTGAAGAGTACTATTTCATGCCAAAAATGGGTAATCACGGATGACAACCAAAAATAGCTACATAATACAATCTAATCATAACAAGTCGACTTAAGATTTTTTGTTTGAATACTTTGATAAGTTTTCTGAAGTGTGTTTCTCAAGTGTCGTATTTAATAAATCATGTTTCCAAGTGCTTTTATGCCAAGGTACGAGTTCCCTAAGGAAGTATTATGTCGTACTTTACGTACTCCGACTTCTACGTACGTCTGCTGTATTTTGGTTCACAACAAGTTTTGTTTTGGATTTAAAAACTTCGTGAGTAGATATCATACTAAACAAATGCAATATTTGGTTTCGCTCTAACACCATTGCCTTTTCTAATACTAATCATTTATATTTTCAGTTTAAAATGGCTCCATATACGGGGTTCGGCAAATCCTCAACAAATCGAAACCGTCCTCAATTTCCTGGACGAACATAGAGATTTAGCTCGCGGGAGATTGAATAGTTGAACCCAGCCAGGAAGATAACCTGAGAGTCCAGCTGTAAAAGCTGCCTAAGTACCACCACCATTGACACAAAAATGCCGACTTTCACACCTTGTAAGTATTTTACTGTGGTATATTGAGTAATGCTATTGTAAATAAATTGTACACAATATAGATAACATTTTTTTTAGTGTATTTATAAGAAATACTCTTCATAAAGAATACAGATTAACATTATACTATTGAATAATGATTGCATCTTTTTTATTATGTTTGCATATGGTATTAAATGGGTCAAGTGTTAAGTTGAGAACTTTTTGTTGTTACTTAACCCGTTCAAGTGTCTTAGCCATATTTTGTTTACGCTGTTGTTCTGAGCTATTGACTAAAATTGGAATGTTGTTTTGCAGCCTCTCGACATACACACTCTACAAGGAGACTGCCTACTACTAGGAGATTACAGAGGATGTGCCAGCACAGGTGTAAGAAGCAGATTGTATCAATATGAAGAGGAGCGTGCACAGAGAGAGACGGTGCAAAACGCAGAGCTTGCAGGCATCAGGGGCGAATTGGCAGGCATCAGTCCTACCCTGTTGCAGCTGCATAACACAATAAGGGAATATGTGGATAGGAATTAAGATTTTGTTAGTGTTTTGTTAGTCATTAATTGTGTTTAATATTTCTTTGTTATTAATTTGTAATGTTTAAACAGGGTAATAGTAAATAAAACTTTAAGCATATAATTTATTCTTTTATTAAACTCTAAAGGAAATAAATAACATCATGTCAAATACTTAAAATCAATAAACATACATATTTTCTGGAGCATGTTATGATGTGCTTGAGTAGAACTTTGTCCTACCTATTCCTTTCCAAAATGTGCACTAACAAAGCTCTGCAAAGTTGTATCTGCCTTCAAGAGAATCTTCAACAGCTTTATCTATCGGTGTCATCATATGCTCCCTTAGAGAGAATACCCAGAGTCACCTAAAATACACATGTATATGAAAATATGTGAATAACACTACTACACAATATTAATAATATAAATGTGAAAGTTTGGGGTACCGCTTTTGTCCCAACTTGTACAAATATATTCAAAATGCAATAAAGTTAAACATACCTGTTGGAATATACGCATGATGTACGTATAATACCTCCTTTACAAATATCCAAGATTATATAAAGCATACCTACTTCAATCATTCGTCAAACATTCAATCATTCAATGTTCACTTTAATCGTACGTTCTTACATTCGAAATATAACAGTCGTTCAGGATACATGTGTTTTCTTTGTCTCACCTGCACCCATATCCAACAGGTTATGGGCCCAGGCCGTTTTCTGTAGTTAAAAGTAATACAACAAAAATTTTAAATTCAGTGAAAGAGTGTAAATTAAAATTGCATTAACAATGAACAAAATATCACATCTTATGACGGTGTTATTTCTGCGTTGCTAGGTGATGAGCAACTCAATATGGTTTCTGTGAAGACTACGCCTACTACTAGACTACGACTCGATCATGAATTGTATAATAATAATGAGACCCACATGAGACCCACACTCAAAATAAAAATAATTAGTGCTCTCGCTGTGGCGGCATATTGGGCTGACAAAGTGTAGTCTCACTATAAGACATGTCATCGACACGAAAGAAGAAGAATAAAAATAATTATCAACCCGGAAATTCAATGCATAAAAAAAAAATGTATTGTGATCATTGCGGACGTCGGAATAATTTCAAAAAGGACTGCCGTCACTTAAAGGGACTGCAGCAAAATAATCAATGGGTGAACTTCAAAAGTCTGCCAATAACATTGAATACTGCAACAATGACCAGGACGGTTTCATTTTTATGATTTCATAATGTAAATTGTCTGCTAATTATGTAGAAAATAATACTGTTTATTTTCTTTTAGATTCTGGTGTGACAGATCATGATGACATATATCATATTGAAAAAAAAAAAAATTAAAAGATTGACAATGTAAAAAGGTTTTAACCTCGTACGTCGAATTATCCACACCATTGAAGATCGGTGTTGCTAGGAAAGGAGTTTCAATCCTGGAGTTTGGTAAAGGGTAAATCGAGGTAACAACATAAATTCAAGGATCAATTGATGACGTTTTATATTCACCGGAGGTACGTTATAATATGCCAAAAGACTGGTATGTCGGTAATTTTTTTTTACATTTATGGTAAAAATAATAAATGTTTTATGACAGGTGAGAACATCAATCACTAATGTTTTTTTTTTAGTATTACTTTTAAACAGTAATAATTCTCTGAGTAATTTAAATTTTGTTGAAGAGAATCACCAAGACTGTGTAAAAGAGTATAAATAATACGGCATAGTACTCACTTAAATAAACAGAAAAATCAAATGTTCAAATATGGAGTTGATGAAAATAATGTTTTTATTTGATAATTCTGATGAATTATGTGAACCTTGCATATTTGGTAAAAACCATGTACTGTAGATGATAAGAACTATTTTGCTACGTTTATAGACAATTTTATACATTACAGTGCAATATCACACTGTTATATATTTGATGTACCTACGCTAAGTCAGAAGTGCTGACATGTTTTCAAGATTTTGTTGCTAAAAGTGAAAATTTATTTAACCATAAAGTAAACTAATTTATATTGCGATAGTGGGCGAGAATATCTTTCTAATGAATTTAAAGATTATTATTGTGTTTGTAAGGAATAACTTAGGTACTGTTTAACAGTATCGAATAGCCACAACAAAATGGTGTCGAGGAGCGTATGAATCGTACGTTAAGCGAAATGGCTCGACCATTGGTTACAAGTGCGAAATTATATAAAATATTCTGCGATGACGCTATATTAATATACATATTTAACAAATAGACTACCCACAAAAGCGCTCGCCAATAATAAAACACCATACGAAACATGACACAATCAATACCGAAAATACGAAACCGAAAATAAGTCATTGACATTTAAAATAATAATGATGATTCGGTTCAACATGTTCATGATAAAACTAAAGCCTCGAAAGGATGATGGGTAAAATTGGCCGGTATATCCAATGAAAACCATTCGCATATCAAATGATAGCTTATACCCTAAGCTACATTTTTTGTTATGGGCAAAACCTTGTGAACCACCGGAGAACGAAGATATAACACCTGATAGCATAGGACAACCCATGGACTTGAACCACTTCAGTGCGTATGGGAGGGATGTTTAAGTGCATTATTATTGTCAATAATTGTCAGAACGAGTCACAGAAGGTGTCTGTGCCCATATTTTCCAAGTTTATTGAAAAAAAAAGATTATTTAGCAGGTAGTATTTACCACTTATTTTGTACGTATTCCGTCGTTCTGGTGAGTCTAACCGGCATAACCAATGAAAACCATTCGCATATCAAATGATAGCTTATGCCCTAAGCTTCATTTTTTGTTATGGGCAAAACCTTGTAAACCACCGGAGAACGAAGATATGACACTTGATAGCATAGGACAGCCTATGGACTTGAACCACTTAATTTTGTATGAGAGCGATGTTTAAGTGCATTATATTATTGTCCATATTAGTATGGACATATCACACAAGGTGTCTGTGCCCATATTTTCCAAGCTTATAAAAAAAAAGATTATTTAACAGGTAGTATTTAGAACGTATGGTGTACGTATTCCGCCATTCCGGTGAGTCTAACCGGTACATCCAATAAAAATCATTCGCATATCAAATGATAGCTTATACCCTAAGCTTCATTTTTTGTTATGGGCAAAACCTTGTAAACCACCGGAGAACGAAGATATAACACCTGATAGCATAGGACAGCCCATGGACTTGAACCACTTCATTGCATATGGGAGGGATGTTTAAGTGCATTATTATTGTCAATAATTGTCAGAACAAGTCACAGAAGGTGTCTGTGCCTATGTTTTCCAAGTTTATTGAACAAAAAAAAGATTATTTAGCAGGTAGTATTTACAGCGTAGGTATGGTGTACGTATTCCGCAATTCCGGTGAGTCTAACCGGTACATCCAATAAAAACCATTTGCACATCAAATGATAGCTTATGTCATATGCTTCATTTTTTATTATCGGCAAAATATTGTAAACCACCGGAGAACGAAGATATGACACTTGATAGCATAGGACAGCCCATGGACTTGAACCACTTCATTTTGTATGGGAGGGCTGTTACGTGCGTTATATTATTGTCAATATCAGTCAGGACGTGTCACAGAAGGTGCATGTGTCCATATTAAAAAAAAAACAGTTAGTATTCACAACGTAAGGTGTAACTATTCCGCTGTTCCAGTGAGTTTAACCGGCATAGCCAATAATATCCATTTGCACATCAAATGATAGCTTATACCCTAAAATTCAATTTTTGTTATGGGTGGAACATTGTTAACCAGTGCACTGGAGAAAAAAGATATCAGTCCTGTAAGCTTACGACTGCCTATGGAATTAAACTACTTTGGCACGTATGGTATATAAGGAAAACCTATCTTCTTATTATAAATAACGTAGCTTTTCCACCACTGAAAGATTTTTCAAAACGGTTCAGTTAAGTCCTTAGCCCATTTAATGCAAATACTTGTCGTGAGTACTTGCACAGACATCGTCTAATGGCCAGGATAATACATCTTGGTTTGAAATATAATCCTGTGGAATTGGAGGTGTGCTGGCATCAATCTATCATCACCAATGCCTGTCGACTGTCCTGGCTAACAAGCCTGACGTGCCATATGATGAGAACTCTGTGAAAGCTGACAAACAACTTAAATAACTTTATTCTACTGATTAAACCCCTCATGTATCCTTGCGGACTTGGCCACCCGTTTGGTTACTATTTATGCATCACTACATAGTATAAGACAAAGTCGCTTTTCACTCCTTATATCCCTACGTCCCTTTGAAAGCTTAACTCTTCCAAACTACGCAACGGAGTTTGATGCGATTTAATAATTCGACAACCCAGGGCCGACTATCCTGGTGCCGCAGAACGAGGAAATATATCTCCAATATATCTCCAATAATGGAAATAGTATACGGTGGTAAAAGTAA
Source organism: Helicoverpa zea (assembly GCF_022581195.2). Lineage (NCBI taxonomy): Eukaryota > Metazoa > Arthropoda > Insecta > Lepidoptera > Noctuidae > Helicoverpa > Helicoverpa zea. The sequence continues at coordinate 4,472,044 of NC_061481.1, read as the reverse complement.
AAGTTTTTAAGTTTTGTTTTGCTATTAAAACAATTATGCCTAGTTAAGACCGATTTTTATTGATAGTCTACCCTAGGCTTATTTAAATAAGTGATAAGTTGACTAAAATACATCATGCAATGAATTTTTCTTCTATATATTTTATTTTAACAAAAAAAATGGTACGAGAAGTATAACTCTTTTGTGCCCGACTGTACTTATTTCCGGTCGATTCTTGACATGAACTGTTTTATTTCAGTAACTGTAGGGTATAAGCAATAATCTAATTCACATTAGAACGCTATTGGTTATCAGGCCAGGGTTCATACAAAATTGCCCATCATCCTTTGACGAAAAGTCATTTAAAGCCATATTAGTTGGTTACGACCAAAATGGTTACAAACTATTTACCTAATACAGAAAATAACCAATTCCCTATTGCGAGGGATGTTGATTTGATGAAAGAAAGTGCTTGCGGCACTAATAACCGCGTAGACAAGCACTGCCACAATCATCTGTCCAAGATGCTCTGTGGCCAATGATGATGATGATTTGATGAGTTGTATTTCTATAATACCTGTTCAAATTCCCGCCTAAATTAACAAGCACGATAACGACGATAAATCGGCAAAGTTAATAGGCAACAAACACAAACATAATCATTCCCCTGATAATAGCTCAGAAGCTGGACCTTCATCTAGCAAACTGAGACGTAATACAAATAATTCTCAAAGTACCCCAATAGATTATAAAAGGATTGATGACCCATTTTTGCTTATCGCTCACAACTGTTCAATCACTACCATGCACCTATTGTGACATTTTTAGTGGGGATGATTCTAGTATACATATGTTGAAAACCACAAAAAGTGAAATAGAGTCTAATCATAGAAATAATACTTGGACTCTCATAGCAAGACCTAAAAATTTTAACATAAAAAGCTCAAATTGGGTATGTACAATTAAAAATAACGAGTTGGGTAAACCTACATGGTATAAAGCCCGATTAGTAGCTCGTGGTGTCACTCAACAATGCTTACAAGATTATAACGAAACGTTGACTCCAGTAGCTCAAATATAATCTTTCCAATTTATTTTAACTCTTGCAAATCAGTTTGATTTACATGCCCATCTTATGGATGTAAAAACCGCCGTTTAGAAAGGCATTATCAAGGAAGATATCTATATGGAAGTGCCTTATGTACGCAATGCGCATTCAATGCTTAGTACATGACCAAATATTTGTGCTGCTATAGGTATTATAAGTCAGTATCAAAGTAAAATTAATGAAGTTATGGAAGTGGTTAAAACATCTTTTGAGATACATAAAAGGAACTCTTAAATTAAAGCTCACCTATGTGAAATGTGATTACAAACAACTGATGGCAGGGTATGCAGATTCTGATTGGTTGAGGCGACGTTATTGACCGCATAAGTACAACAGATCACATATTTAAAGTGTTTGATAATTGTACAATTTCGTGGAATACACGGAAACAAAATAGTCGCCGGTTCCTCAACAGAAGCTGAATATATGCTTATTTGAAGCTATAAGAGAAGCTATTTGGATAAAATCATTATAACATAGTTCTATTCTGATAAAACAGACAATGATGATATATGAAGTTAATAACAGTTGTATTAGCATCGCTAATAATCCTACAAATCACAAACGATATTGTGACGAATTTAGTTAAGTTTTTATGTGTTGATTTGTGTGATGTGATGTGATGTGTTATTTATGTGTTTTTAGTTTAGTTTAGAATTAATAAGAACCCATCTGCCGCATTAGGCACGTCCTGTAAGGGTAGATGTAAGGTTGTATATGTAAATAAATAAGTAAATGTAATAACAAAATACCAGACAACCAGGCAACAGTCTGGAACTGAATGACATGAGGTTTAAAACTCATATATAAAAAAGCCACACTTTTTAAGAAAGCATATTATAAGTTGGAACATTAAGTTCAAGATAAAAATGCTTAGAAATGTGGTGGTCCTGCTCCATAGGACATAACAATATCTAATTAATAACCAAATTAAAATTTTACCAGCTAGTAAAATTGTATTTTTCCTTTGACTATTTGTCTGGTGACAAAATATGTACATATAAAAGTATTAATTAATGTAAAATATGTGAATGTTTATACTTATTACAAGATAAGTTACAAAGTACATTAAAAGATTCATATCATGTTTAATAATTATTCTTATAAATGGTATTTGACTCATGCATTTTCGTGAAACATGAAAATTTGAAGCATGAAGCATTTTAATGGTAATTTAATTCTCATATGTTTTTTGTTTGTGATTCTACATGACCTTCGCATGCTGTTATTGTATGTATCAATACATATAAACTGTAATACCATACTATGTATTTAAAAAAAAAAAAAGTAACCATGGAGTTACTTGCCTCTTCTTCTCCATAGGAAGCTACTGTTGGAATGAGCAACTAGAATCAAACTTATTTATGTTTTTAATTTTCATAAGTGCTTGTTATGGTCTAAATGAAGTAAATGTTTTGACTTTGACTTATGATGCAAAGTTTTTAGAATTAAGTTGAACTTAATGTAAATTTTTGAATAATTTCAGTTCAATGATTTTATTTAGAATGCTATTATGTTTATAATCTAAGCTGTTGATCAAAGTTATTGTAATTTGATATGCAGCAGGTACTATTTATGACTGTATAAAGTGTATGTAAATATTGCATATTGTCCTATACTGCAATGTACAAATTGTATTGTATACTTTATATATCAAACAATGTTTAAGGTTCTTCTAACCTACAGACAGACATGTGTTGCTGGGGAGTTTGTTGCGCCACTTCTTCTTCCCAGTAAAAACACATAGGAAGTAGTGAAAGGTGGGCGTTTTGGGGACTGTCTTTTATAAATTCCTGACGTTCAAAAGGTGCTGTTTTGCAGCCAAGTTTGGGTAAACGATTTTTGACTTATGATTGTATAAAATGCTTGTACATTTGAGGGGGGCTGTTGGAATATACGCATGATGTACGTATAATACCTCCTTTACAAATATCCAAGATTATATAAAGCATACCTACTTCAATCATTCGTCAAACATTCAATCATTCAATGTTCACTTTAATCGTACGTTCTTACATTCGAAATATAACAGTCGTTCAGGATACATGTGTTTTCTTTGTCTCACCTGCACCCATATCCAACAATACCTAACAGATAAACTGTTTCATTCTGGAGACCCTCCAAGTGGCTTCTAATATCACACTCTCTCCAAATATAAGCATCATGTGTGTTGCTCCACCAAATGACACATCCACATTTGTTATATAGTATCGCTGTCACATAATATCTGGAAAATAATAAAGGATTGATCAGCATCATAATAAACAACAGTCAATGCCTCAATTAAATCATTAATGTTTAGTTCTTATACTTACAACTTGGGTGTTAAGAGAATGGAAATATTTTCGATTCCAGAAGGTCTAGCAATTGCAATGTGCATTGTTTGGAGGTAATAAAGGCACGAATTCCTGGCACAACCCTTCGAAAAATTGCCGACTGAGTCTGTGATTTCCTACAAACTCTACGTCGGGAATTTCGCTAATATTTAATTGATTGCGCAAGCACTGCCGGTTCCTTCTTCGCTCTACATGATCTTCACGTAAAGCTGCTTTGATTAAAAGCATTATTGTAGCCTTTGCCAATAATTTTCACACAAAATTCACAAAACGAAAAGTAACACGAAAATCAAACGATAACTCCTTTGGTTTCGTTGAATTTGAGGTTAAAATTCCGAAGTTTCGTCTGTCAAACTCAAATATTCGTTCGTAGCATTTCGAATTAGAGTAGGTTTATAGACAATAAACGTCAAACAATCTTCGTTCGTACGAAATTTCGGAACGAAATGGAACCGTGGTAAGAAGTTCGCGAAATTTCGTACGAAACTTCGTTTTTCGGTGAATTAGAGTAGACCCCCAGAGTTGTCACGTAATCTTAAGATATCCAGTGTTCTATTAAAACAACTATCTTCAAAGTGAAGCGAACAGACAAACCAATATTTATGTCTGGGATTAATATTTTCCTCACCAATAGCTTCTAACCATTTTGTCCTTAAATCATTTCGTATAGGAAACCTGCAAAAAATGTTTTTTTAATTAAAGAACATCAAAACTTGAACTTATCTATACTTTGATTATTTGTTTGGATTGCATAGGCTCCGAAACAAGTTGACCGATTTGAAAGCTACACTTTACCCGGTGGGCATAGGCTATTACTGTTCGGGTACGGAATTAGATCCATCGGAACGCGAGTAATACCGCGATGAAAAGATAGTACTTAAGTAAATAACAAAATAGAGATGTTCTATTCAACATAATACACAACTCTGAGGGCTCAGTGTCTTAGGAACAGTAACTTCTGTTGTTAAAATTAGTAAAAGCTGAATTATAAAAGTGGATATTATATCGATACAGTTATGACAACTGTACAGCACTATGCCAATATGATATGTTATTGTAAACAACATTTATTTCTAAATATAGCTTTTTATACAGAAATAAACTTAAATATTAGTACTTTCACCATCAATTCATGTTTCCGTAACATATTTTTTATCCAATGTGAATTAGTTTATGTAGAATCTAGCAAAAACTGGTTACTAACCTGTGTAAAGACAATCCAGCTTGATTTTTGTGCTTACTTGCACCACACTTCACGATACAACACGTAGGCATACTCGTTGATAAATTCACTATTGAAATAGTAAAGTCTTAAAAGTAAACACGAGTGATTTTCTATAAAATAGCAAAAATAAGTCACGAAGAGCACCTATTTGACAGCACAACTACCATGACATATGTACCAGATATGGCACGCACCTACAAACAGGAGGATATCAAAAATAAATGTCACCATTTCACGCAACCACAAAAATATTGTTGTCCCTGTTTTCAAATATAATTATCTGCTTAGAAAGAGTGAGAGAGAACTATGTTGCATAGTTTGTTTCATATTTCGCCCATATTTATATAACTATAGATACGTCAATAACAACACGGCGTCTCCTTATAATTCTAAGCTCGATGGATTGGTCAGTCTTTTTGTAAGATCGAGAGCGATGTAGAGCGGTCAAATTGTCAACTGGCGTAGAACGGAATGCATCTTGCGCGCTGATTGGTAGAACGTCAAAAAAGACAATGTTCTTTGCAACTCCCGGTGTCACAGCTCTTTGACGTGCAAAAATAAGTGACGGTTTAATTTTTTATAAAATCAAAAATTGTACTTAATTTTGAAGACTCAAATTACACACAATTAAAAATTTTATTAAAAATTGAAGTTAGTGACGAAAACGAATCGCTGCAAAACCGACTCCACGTAGTCTTGTCTGCCCTACCCCTAGAGTGCAATTCAAAACCGCGTAGGCGCGGAGGGGCGAGGCGGCCTGCGAGCTGAGGCGCAGGTAGTTTCAGCGCTCGCCGCCGCGGCTGAGGCTGGCCGGCTCTGCCGGCCAGCAAGCCGAAGCTGCGGTGGTGAGCGTGAAAACCATCTGCGACGATAAGCTCGCATGGGACCGCCGGAGCCCCGCAGCGCCGGAGCCGTGACAGAAGTTATGCTTGCTGCATGTTGCATGCTTACTTCCATGCTGGGTCAATTAATATGGGATGTGTTATATTTTAAACAAAAAACTCAGTAGGTACGAGTTAAAAAATTAGAAGGTAAATAAATATTTTTATGATGTCATTTAATAGTATTTAAGAAGTTTACTGTTAGAATGCATGCTACAAATTTAGATGCAAAAAAATAACCATCATGCTGAGTTGTATTTAGAGTGGAAGATAACTCGTGGCTAAGATAGTATTATTTAGATGCTCGACGCTTTATTAATTGTGGCTGACTTAGTAATTTAGAAGGCAACATACATTTTTGGGGGCGAATAATGATATTAAAAAGAAGCCTGTTTAATTAGCACCCCTTTTATTTTATTTTTAAATATTAGTTTGTATTTGAAGACAAAATACCTAACTGTATTTTTATAAGAGTTATTTTTATATAAATTTAATACTTGAAGAATTTTTGAAGAGCATTTATTTTATTTAACTGACACCTCTATTTCATTCCTAACTCTACGGGAACTCCATGGGAACAGAACGGCTGGTCGTGATTGGTCGATCTTACAAAAAGACTGACCAATCAGAGAGAGCTTTCGGACAGTTGACAATTTGACAATTTCTCATCGATAGATTATAATATAGCGAAAAATAATGCGTTAAATTGCAATCAGATGTTACGGTTCACAATAATTCGACAGTTTACAATCTCTCGAGATAGATTGTAATCTAACGATGTTTGTAATCTTACGGTAACATATATACTTTCTAAGTATGTCCGAGATATACAAACAAAAATTCATACATACTCTTGTTACTAACCTGACCTGGAATCAAACACTTAGTGCCCGTTTTCACCAACAATCTCTAAACGTTTCCCTAACTGTCACTTAGAATAAGGGCGCCCTCAATAATCCTACTTCCTACTCATATTATAAACGTGAAAGTTTGTGAGAATGTATGGATGTATGTTTGTTATTCAATCACGCAAAAACGGCTGGACCGATTTGATTGAAAGGGGAATGCCGATTTTAGGCCCTGCAATGCCCAAGAAATTTATTTTAGTAAAAAAAATATGTAAATTTTACGTATTTAACTCTTCTATTCACGACACGAAACATCTCAGTAACTTTACTTTGTTTGCATTTGCATCTTAGTGATTCGCTGCGTGTATTTTGCTATAAAAATCGACGTTTTTGACCATGAATACTGACTCTGGTGATTCTCCTATACCTGACGACCACGGCCTGAATATGGATTCCGCTCTTGCTGATAATGAGAACGTTTTCAATAACTTTTTAATACTTATATAGGCGTTATATAGGGCACATTAAAAAAACCTTGTAATTTGAAAACTTCAACTATTTTCAATAATTTTTCTTTTATCAATATATTCTTTGTGGGGCATACTAATAGAAACAATCGATTTACTTGTGGGCATTCAGGGCCTAAATAACTATGGCGGCTTGGCATCCTCCTTTGGTATGTAGATAGATGATACCTTGGATTAACACATAGGCTACTTTTTATCAACACACCACGTGGGCGAAGCTGCTGGCGGAAGAAAGTAAAGGTTATACACAGGACACTTAAACTTTGATGAAAACGAAATTCATATTAAGTATTCCCTAAGGCTGGAAACAGTGCTCGGCCGACGGTCAGTGCTAACCGTACGTCCAGACCGAATCACATACAACATCACGCTCGTACTGTCAGCGTAGCTGTATGCTCCTTCATAGACTTGCACAGATGTAGCTACGTCGACTTTTGGTCAGCGCTGAGCTTTGGTCAAGCACTGTTTCCAGCCTAAATGCTCTTAGGGGATCCCTAAATACATGTATTTGTTGTTGAAAATGGGCATTATACTTGAGGGGTTGGTTCTTTACCCACTAAGCCACCATGACTTGGTTACTTTCATAATCGGATTGCCATCCCATCGGGTTATGAGAGTGAGGGAATAGGGAGTGCACCTGTGTCTGCGCAAATGTTTGTGCACTATAATATGTCCTGCGCAGCTGGCTGATCTCCTTAAATGAGAACAGCCGCCGTGGCCTAAATCGGCCGTGAACGCCATTATTAATACTTTTCATAATGAAATATTTAATTTAACCTTCATATTTTCAAACAGCACCCATCAGAAACTCCCCCACCAACCCGAGTGGAGACAAGAGAAGAACGACTGGAGCGCAGACGGAGAGAGAGAGCGGAGCAGACAGCGTACAAGTTAGAGCAGGAGATTGCGCTATGGGACCCCACGACAAATGCGAGGGCCACTATGGACCCTTTCAAGACTCTGTTTGTGGCTAGGATTGTGAGTATCACATTATATTTTTTTAGCTATAGAGCTATATACATATTTAGGTCAATGGGTCATATGTTTGCACTCAAAAGACTATGAAATTACTGAACTAATTTGAAAAAATATTTTCCAGTTAGGAAGCAACATGTTAAACTTTAGCTCCTGGCTGGCATTGAACATCCTTGGCAGTTGTTAGGGGTAGTCAGAAGCCACTAAGTCTGACACCAATCTAACCAAGGAGTATTGGGTTGCCCGGGTAACTGGGTTGAGGGGGTCAGATAGGCAGTCGCCCCTTGTATAGCACTGGTACTCAGCTACATCCGGTTAGACTGGAAGCCGACTCTAACATAGTTGGGAAAAAGGTTGGGAGGATGATGATTTTAATTCTATGTTATTTTGTCCACAGAACTACGATACTTCAGAATCTAAGTTACGGAGAGAGTTTGAAGGTTATGGAGCGATTAAAAAAGTAAGTTGTTTTTGCTTAATTCATTCCCAAAGTTTTAAGGTTCGCTTTGAATACAACTGCCGACCGCACATGCCGCGACAGCCTGAGTACAATTGATATCTGACAGCGACTGATCATGCTGCTGCCGCTTCGATCCAAAATGGTTTCATGTAAATACATACAAGTGCAGCTGTGGCCGACATCATGCAGTCGGCAGTTGGCATTTAAAACGTATAGTTATCGGCACGGATAATGAGCTCTCGGCGGAAGAGTGGGGATCGCTTTGCGCACTGTACACTTATGGCAATAAACCAATAAATCACTTCTAAAGGTGAAGGTCAGGGCTCAATATCTTGCCGATGATTATACCTTTAGTACACTGCTATATAAAAGATGCAACAAGTACTTTTCATGAAGCATCCGCCTATCTGACCTCTACATTGTTACTAGGTAATATGATACACTGTGGTTGGACCTAACCATACACTGTCCTTGATATATGTGTGTCGCCATATCATATTTCATCCAAATTAATTTAGCTATATTATGTAGGTACTGTGGAAGCAATACAAACAAATTCGCTTTCGCAATTATATCAATTAACTAGCTTCTGCCAGCGGTTTCACCCGCATCCTGTGGGAACCTCTGCACGAACCCGAATAAAAAGCCTATAATAGCCTTCCTCGATAAATGGGCTATCTAACACTGAAAGAATTTTTCAAATCGGACCAGTAGTTCCTGAGATTAGCGGGTTCAAGCAAACAAACTCTTCAACTTTATAATATTAGTATAGATATGCATATATGATGAAATATATGTGTGTTAGGAGTTTGTGGCTAAGTTACAGACATTGAGGTTGATCTATCGATACGCGGGTGACCATCTTTGTCATGACAAGATCCATCCTTTATGCTCACTTTAAATTGGTGGGTATGTCTAAGTCTGACAATCAGGCCTACCAAGAGGGTACCTGGGTAACTAGGTTGAGGAGGTCAGATAGGCATTGACTCCATGTAAAACACTGGTACTCAGCTGCATCTGACTTAGACCGGAAGCCGACCCCAACATAACTGGTTATGCTAGGCAGATGACAGTAAGGTTGTGTTCAAACCAAACTGACTGTCTGCCGCCGAATGTGAGCGAACGTTACGCAGTTTATTGTATTATCATACATATTCACTTTTCGTTCACATCTAACCGACGATACGTTATGCTTAATATTGTTGTCCTCCTAGCCGATTATCGGCTACGGCGGCTGTTCTCGTATAAGGAGATCAGCCAACTGCGCAGGACATATTATAGTGCACAAGCTTTTGCGCAGACACAGGTGCACTCACTATTCCTTCCCTCTCATAGCGGGATTTAACGGCCATCTGACACGACCGGAGAGAGATCACAAGCAGGACCGACATTTACGTGCTCTCCAATGCACGGATGCATAATATGCATTGATTGACACTTACATTCTGGGTCTGACAATTATTTTGGTTAGAACGTAGCCAAATTGTTTTATAAGTACTAATGTTCTCCATCTTTCTCCCCTACCAGATATGCATGATATACAACAAAGACAACAACAAACCCCGCGGTTACGCCTTCATCGAGTACGAACACGAACGCGACATGCACTGTGAGTAGCTCTCCAACAGGGTGACGAGCAGACCACGTGCTGGTGATGTGGTGTAGGGTAACTAGTGAAGTGGGACAGGGTAACTAGCAAAGTAGGCGAAGGGTAATGGTAAAATAGTCGAAGGGTACAGTGAAGAGTGAGAAAAGGTTATGGGGTAAAAGGAGATTAGAATATGCAGTAATGTTGGCGTAGTTTAACTAGTAAAGTTAGCGTATTCCAACGTTAGCCTATATCATTTATAGGCTAACGTTGGAATACGCTAACTTAGGAATAGGCTAAAGCGTAAAGTGGGCCTTGTAGTGTAAGGGTCACTAGTAAGGTAGGGTCGGGTAACTAGCAAAGTGGTGGAGGTTATTAAGTGGGCGTAAGGTAACGATTAAAATTGGGAGAATAGTATAGGGGTAAAAGGTGCTTAAAATATGAAGTAACTTTGACATAGGGTGAGGAGTAAAGTTAGGGTAAAAATGTTGGGTAACGTAGAAAGTTGTTTCTTTTTACATAGGACTAGTAAAATAAACGCATAAGTTACCGTCCGCAAGCAAAGCGATTCGTTTCTTATTTATATGTAGGAGTCTGTGTGAAAGTTCGTGTGAGTATGATAACAAGGTAAATGGTAATAAGTTTTGAACGGTTACACCTAAAGATAGGGTAAATATATAAAGTCAAAATTGTTTCGGGTATATTTATCGAACTTAGCACTGGAGGATAAAAGCTTAAGTTATGAAGGGTAAATTGTATATTACTAACTTTGGGTTATTAACAAAATTCTTAAAACTAGACTAAATTATCTACACCACAGAACCAACACCAATCTGTATATTATAAAAAAATAAATATTTATTATGTTTTTTACTTTATTATTTTATCACCATTATGACGGTACAGTCGACATGTTATGGGTGGGTCTACACGGTGCATGTAGCTGGAGCAAGTTAACACGCGCAAGTGACAAGAGCACGCGGGTGGGTATCTTGCTTTGGTACATGCGCGAGTCGCTGGACACGCACGTTTTTAAAATGCATGTAACCTGCGCATGTGCCTCAACATGCGCAAGCTACTTGCACCGTGTAAATGCACCTTAAAAGAAATATTTCCAGTATGTTTTCTAGCAAAGAGTTTTATATAAAAAAAGGTTGTAATGGTGATATATCTCCTTGCGCCATTCTGTCGATCGATGCGCGGGAGTTGAGACATTCTCGGAGGAGATTGTCTCTGGATGTTTTCTGTTTTTTTTTTATTTTTTATTTAGGTTATTTTTTTGCAGTCTTATTTATCTGACTGATATTGTAATATTTTTTTACACTATCTATTTTTTATCGAATGTTTTAGTTACATACTTACGTGTCTTTTTGGATTAATTGTAACTGCCAGACCAAGCTAGATTCGAACTGCAGGATTTTTTCAAAATTACGCTTTTTTTATTAAACTTGCTACTTTGATTATTAAATTACCAGGTACAATTATAATTATACTTTGTACAAAATTAAAAAGAAAGTATTGAATAGCCGTTATCCGCGATTTGACGCGAGCCTTGTCGGATACGGGCTTTTTTACCGTTTAATGATATTGAATTTCTACTAGAAAAGTAACTTATTTGGTTTAAATGAATTTTTTTACTTTACATTCGGAAGTAAAACTAACATTTTTATTTTTCTATATTTTTTCGTACTTTAACCAGTTATTTCACGGATTCTCCAGACCAAAAAACGAATCTCCTCCGAGAATGTACGATGTATGTAAAGGTTCGTCCACACTTCCGCATATTTATATTAATAAGTAATTTTTCTTTTTCGAACCAGACTTGCCGTAGCGACAATCGAGTACTACCAAAAATAGGTTTGTATGTGGTAAGAAACCAACATACATGCAAAATAAAATTTTATATATACTTATTTAGGCGACGAGGCCTCTATAACCGGCCAAAAAGGAGTCGGGATGTCGAAAAATTGCAAAAAAAAAGTAAAAAAAATTTTTTTTTTTTCGTCGAAAAGTAGCTTTTAATTCGATGTTTTTTTTTTTTGGTCTTAAATTAGTAATTTAATTGATTTGATATATGAACGAAAGTTTTTCATTGATATCTAACAAAAAGTAGTATTTTTTTTGTTGATAATTAAAATTTTTGATTGGAAATAAGTGTCAGTAATTTCGTATTTTGCGCATCGGATAAAGTAAGTAAAAGCGCACCAGGTAAAGTGTACAATCGCCGTTATACGGATAAAAACGCGGGTTTTGTAAGTAAAAAAAAGTGGTAAATTTTCATACGGTAGGTATTTGTAACGGTGGGTATGAATTTTTTGATCCTCTAGAGTTTTTCATTAAATATGGTCGCTCGGCTTGGTCGGTAGGTATAAAAAAGTAGGTATACAAAACATTTTTATTACTACAATTAATGTTTTTAACACTTTGACCGGTGAATTTTGCGGAATGGCCGGTCAAAGTTGCAAGTTGGACGGAACCCGGCATTTGTTGGTCGGGAAGTGAATCTTTACAGGTTGTATGTATTTATAACAACAAAACAATGTTATATCGTGTTTAAAAATATCCATTTTTAATTTCAAAAAGCGTTTTTTCTTAATTTTGTAACTTTTTAGACACGATATTTATTATTATAATAATGGTCTTAACAAGGACTACTTCACGAAAAATAGGTAAAAAAAATCACAATAATAATTGTCCATTTTGAAACTAATATTAATCACATCTTTTGTGCACATCTTTTGCGGGCAAAGTTGTTAATTCTTGGTCACTTTGCATAATTTCTAGTCAAAGTATGACTACTTTTTGAATTTTGAAATATAAAAGTGATTTTTCACTTAATAATTAACGAATTGTTTTTTTTTTTTATTACATTTTTTGATGTGCAGAAAAGATTGACAGAAAATAAGACAGAACCGCGTGACTATGTTACGCTAAAAAATAAACTAGACACCTTTTTGAGTTTAATTACTTATTTCAGTTAAATAAAAGACTGAATAATTATCCAATGTAAGAATAATAGTAGTCCAAATATTTAGTTAGTTAGATAGTTGTAAAAAAAAATACGTAAATAAAATGTTTTTGTTCCAAATGCTTACATATTTTAAACAATTAAAGCATTTCTTGTTAGTAAAAATTTATTATTACTCCTTAAAGATATGCTAAAGTATTTTCGGTATATATGGATGCATATATGGCATGTATTCAAAGCAAAAACTACAGTTAATATAAGAGTGAATTCCGAAACTAATTATGTCGGTAAAAAGGCCTGACAACTTCAGTCAAAATCAAATGTTTTTATTTCAAACTAGATTCCGCCCGCGGCGTCGCCTGCTTAGAGTTCAGTTATATCGCGTTTCCAAGAGAACTCTTCAAAAGTCCGAGATAAAAACTATCCTACGTTCTTTCTCAAGGTCAACTCTATCTCTGTACCATATTTTACTAAAATCGTTACAGTGGTTTAGACGTGAAAGCGTAACAGACAGACAGTTACTTTCGCATTTATAATATTAGTGGGGATACGCCTTTGCAGGCACCTATGAAACGTCACACTATTTGCACGGTTCCAAAAAGTTGCTCTCATGGAGAAGAGCCGGCAAGAAACTCCATAGACACTGTTTTTTTTAAAAAGGTTCAAGTTATAACTCAATAAGGTGTCGCCACTAGTCCAGTCGCGCGGTTCTGTCCGTATTGCGAACGCTACAGCCGTTTCCTATATTACAGCCGCGTACAAACATGCAGACGGGAAGAAGATTGACGGAAAGCGGGTACTAGTCGATGTCGAGAGGGCTCGCACGGTTAAGGGATGGCTGCCGAGAAGATTGGGTAAGTGGTACAGTTTTCTACGGGTTGTTCGAAAGAGTTACCGCGGCCCTGGTACATAAAAGGCCTACGACGGAACACGACGGTATTTAGTCAGTAAGAGTCTGACACTGTCTCACCGCTGCTAACCCACAGCGAGAGGAGTCATTTGATGATTTTTGACGTCGTTAAAAAAAAGTGGTACTCTTGGAAGCAAGTTTGAAGAAAGACCATTTATTAACACAATACTAGGGGAAAAAACTGAAATATATACCAAACTAGCTGTTGTACCCATGTCCCGGGGTAACTTCTTAACTTGATCGAATAAAACAGCCCGTTTTCAGTTCAAATTCTGAATTATTTAAATCGATTCAGTAGTTCCGAAGCCTATTCGATTCAAACAAATCTTTCCTCTTTATATAGAAGCATAGATTAAAATTTGAGTTAAAGCTGAACATATATGTACCTATTATAGGTATTCGGGAACAGACAATTCCCGCAAAATGTTATAAAAAAACTGATAGATATAAACTTGTTGGTTAACCGATTTTTACATAAATGAATGTCCGTGAAATTTTCTCCAAATAACGTAATGACCATTTATAGGCGGAGGACTGGGCGGCACACGTCGCGGCGGCGCCGACGTCAACATCAAGCATTCCGGCCGCGAGGACAACGAGCGCGAGCGGGAGCGATACCGCCTCGAGCAGCGCGAGCGAGACGAGCGGCCCCGCCACGACGCCAGGCCTGACCGGACGCGTGAGTTGTAGATATAAGCCGAGCGGGAGAGCGAGCGATGCCGCCTCGAGCAGCGCGAGCGAGACGAGCGGCCCCGCCACGACGCCAGGCCTGACCGGACGCGTGAGTTGTAGATATAAGCCGAGCGGGAGAGCGAGCGATGCCGCCTCGAGCAGCGCGAGCGAAGCAGAGTAGATATGAGTTTCTTTATTGCAGGTTTTTATGAATACAAGAGTTTCAACCGCGCTCTGAAAGAACTAACTATGTCACATACCGTCCGGATAATTTAGGCTTTGAGAAGGTCCATTTTCAACAACAATATTGAGAATCGTGACATCGCTGTCACACCTAGGCCCAAGTTTACAACATAAACGGCAGTTTTCTTAAAATAATTGTTTAGAAAAGGTGAAACCGCACTAATGTCTCGTGGCTGAAGCATTATCGGTTTCATATATTTAATATGGTTGGGGACATAACTGTCGTGTTGTATTTATGTAAACCGATATGCTTCTAAATCTATCTGTATAAGTATATTTTCACCTTAACAGTAAACAGTTGAGTGAATGTTCATGTTGTCAGTGAAAATGGGCCGTAATTTCATATTTTACCCGACTTTGACCGCAGGTCTTTAAAAGTTAAAGTGGATTTTTCACAAACCCACAACCCTCTTCTATAACATACCGCTTCTCTTCCCCACAGAGACGGCAGGCGGTCGCAGGCGGTCTCGGTCGCGGTCGCGTCGCCGCTCCGCGTCGCGTTCCCGCAGACGCGATCGCGATCGCGAGCGTGAGCGCGACCGAGAGGCGCGGGAGCGCGACCCGGAGGATGCTGAGCGGTTAGTTTTATAACCTTTAGCTGTTTCTCAAGGTTCCATTCGTTATATGAGGGAGTGAAGTACCTTGTACGGTGCAACCACACATTACCCACTTTAGCAATTTACACCATTTTCATTTCACATTTCAACTGTACTGTTCATATGTAAGTTCAGTTCGCCTCGAGTTACCAAATCAGCTAAACGTTCTGACCATTTCGTAAAGTTAGTTATGCTCATCTTTACCTTTAGTACCTTTTCGTCAGTACAACAGTGTTCAGTACTTAACTTTCTAGTATTGTTTTCTACCATCGTATTAAGTAGTGTACGGTCTAGCAAGGGATCATATATACCTACTGTCCTTTTTCAGAGTGATCCATCTATGAGCGAAATTTCGGTTATGTAGTTTTGGCGTAAAAGTCGAGAATGATTAGGATTAAGAGTGTTTGTGTAATATAAGATGATAAATGTAAGATTTTGAATTATGTAAAAGTATTTTTGAGTACGAATTGACACAATTGTTCCATAGTGAATAGATTTTATTAAAATTTCTTATGATTTTGCAATATCCATACATGTTACCCTGGTTTACTAAAATTTGATGCTGAATTGGTCCCTATCAAACTGAAAATGTCGTCACTGTTATTTTGTTCAAACTTTAAAATTAAACTTATTTAAATACATCTCCTGTGACGTACAAAAGTCAAATTCAAATTATTTATTTCATTTAGGCCTTTATATTTATGAACGTCAAAAATATAAATAAGTTTGATTCTAGATGCTTATTTCAATTGGTTTAACGTTATAAAAAAAATATATATACCAAAACAAATTAATCATTTATTTTCCTTAATAACAAAATGTATTCCCTACCGCAGCACCGCGGCCCGTCGTCGTCGCTCGTCTCGCTCTCGCTCCCCGCGGCGGCGCGAGCGTCGGGAGCGCGACAAGGAGCGCGAGCGCGAGCGCGACAAGAAGCGCTCGCGACGCGACAAGGAGCGGAAGGAGCCGAAGGTCAAGCCGGAGGATATTAAGATCAAGGAGGAGCCTATGGACGGTCAGTAGCGTACATTTTGGGTATTTTAACCACTGTATATAGGTATTTTTCCCTATATAGGTTCTTTTTATCACTTGACCAATCTAGGCCTAAGTTCACCGACAACATTAACGTCTGTTTTTGACTGAATCTTAAGGAGATTTATCTGTATATATGAAATTATGCGATTATCACGTGTATTTGTGACCCAATTTTTATGCGGTTCCGCATAGTATTTGTCAGATATAAAAGGCAGATGGTTTTTAAGGTATAAAATGAATAGACTGGTAAAAATAAAATAATTTTGATAAACAAAACAACAGTCCAATTGGACATCAAAATTCATATGTCGACACGTATTTTTAAGAAAATTTACGTAATTGTTGTCCATGAACTTGGGCCTATCTCCAACATTTCGTACTCTAACCGGTTTTTACACTTTAACCGCTGCCGGATAGAAGGGAGAGTCAAACGTGGTGATGTTAAGGAGTTTATTGATGGTGAGTTCTTAGCTTTAGCCGGACACAGTCCGATTTATCCGCACCTGAGTAAAAAGTGGCCTATACGTTATTCTGAAGTGTATAAGCTATACTTTGACGTTAAAATATAAAATAAGTAAAAATATACTTTATTGCATATTACTGCCTAATTTTATCAAAATCTGTATAGCTGTTTGTGCGTGAAGAAGTTACAAAACTCACAAACTTTGTTATTAATGTGGTATACTTGTTAGAAGTCTATGTTTCTTTCTTTCTTTGTCTGCAGTTAATCCCGAAAAAATCCAAATAATTCTAAAAACAGAAGATTTTTTATATAACAAATTCTTACTTCTTATTTACTTCTGAAATGCTTATTGGAACAACAACGCTGTGTCTCGACGTTTTTGCAGCGACAAACATACTTTCGTAAATAGCATATAAGTACATACCAAATATTTCTACAAAACACAAAAAAAACTCAACATTTTCGTCAAAAATCTAACATTTCCATATATTTTCGCAGATTATCCAGAATTCAGTATGGCGCCCCTGGACGTGCAGATCAAGCAGGAACCGAACGAGGACGAGAATAAATACAACCCGGAAGACACGAACGGCGATGATTATAACTATTAGTTCTATAGCTATTCACATGAGAGCACTTGGTAAGGTTTGTGCGGTTTCTCACGGTAAAGCGCGGTTTTTGAAGGTGAAATTACGGTGTTTTAGAGCTCTGCCTCATTAGGACGCCAATGGCGACGTCGCCGGCTACGTATCCAAGCAGTTAATATTGAAATGTATGGTACCTAACTCACATGGCGACGGCTTGGCAACGTCACCAAATTGGTAGCGTGGCCACGAGCTACAGTTCTCTACGTGGCTTCTGGATACTCTGGCAGCTTGGCGACGTAGCCGTGGTTGCCACTATAATGTACACGGACGTCGCCATGGCGTCCTAGTGAGGCAGAGCTTTTATGGTAAAATTGCTGTTTTCGACGTTAATCGCGACATTTTCGGTAAAATACGGTTTTCCAAAGTAGTAACGGGTTTATGGAAGCGAAAAAGACGGAATTTGCCGTGAATGTTACGGTGTTTTTTATGCGAGCGATGATGGTTTTATCGATATTAAAAGTTATGTGAATTAAACTTAGAAAAGTATGTTGTGTGAATTTGTAAAGCAAGAAAAAACCTTAGCATTTTACGGCATAGACACCGTATTTTATACGGAAAACCTTACTTGCTATTAATCATAATTAGTACTTTTCGCCGTACCGAAAACCGTTATTTTCCCCAAAGAAAAAGCCGTTCTTTTCAAATAAAACTTTGTGCGTATAAAAGCCTTAAAGTGCGAGAAAAATCTACAATATTATAATTCCATTATTTCAAGTTTAGGTAAATAATACCTAGTGTTGAGATCTCTCATAAATAGTCAAGTTTGTAATTATGTAAGAACTCTGATTAATATAAAACAAACCAATAAAATAAATACTTTTATCAATATCTTGTTTTAACAGATT
This sequence comes from Helicoverpa zea, assembly GCF_022581195.2. NCBI lineage: Eukaryota > Metazoa > Arthropoda > Insecta > Lepidoptera > Noctuidae > Helicoverpa > Helicoverpa zea. Next base: position 4,453,738 of record NC_061481.1, on the reverse strand, counting down.
CAGCCATTGAAAAATCTATACTAATATTATGTGCAAAGCTGTAGAATTTGCTTGAAGTTCGTATGTACATTCTAAGTATATCTTGGACACCAATGACTGTGTTTCGGATGGCACGTTAAACTGTAGGTCCCGGCTGTCATTGAACATCCTTGACAGTCGTTACTGGTAGTCAGAAGCCAGTAAGTCTGACAATCAGTTTTATTTAGGGGTATTGGGTTGCCTGGTTAACTGGGTTGAGGAGGTCAGATAGGCAGTCGCTCCATGTGGCACACTGGTACTCGCTGCATCTGTTTAGACTGGAAGCCAACTCCAGCATAGTTGGGAAAAGGTGAAGGATGCTGAGTTCTTTCAACAAACTCTTCAGCTTTACTTTATAATATTATAATAGTATAAATTAATCCAGGAGCAATTTAAATGGATTTTAAAATAAAAGTTCTTTAGAAAAAATAATATCAATTAAATATGTCTCGTCCGTTTTAAACTATTGATTGAGGAGCGTCCGGTATAAGTTATGAAATAAAAATATGGATACAATTGAATCATTTTGTTTTATTTTGATCATAAAACGTATTTACATATTTGACGACCTCGATGGCTCAATGGTCACCATGCCAGACTGCCGAACCTGTGGTCCCTGGTTCGATTCCCGGTTCGGTCGACATTTGTGTGATGAGCATGCTTGTTGGCCATGGTCTGGGTGTTACAATATATATTTATAAATATGTAGCTATATGTAGTTTATCAGTTGTGTTAGCACCCATATCACAAGTAAATTAACTTACCATGGGGCTAACCGACCGTGTGTGAAAGATGTCCCGATATATGTAAAAACATGCGTACAGATGCTACAGATAGTAGGATTATTGGGAACGGCGTTTAGGATTCTGCCGTTTGATATATTGGTAATGGCGACTATCTGCGACTTTCTATAACCGATTTTCCGTTGTTACTCGACTGGAGATCGGAAATTTATATGGAGCTAAATGTTAAAATAAATGTCAAAATTCAATTCCTAATCGCAAAAGATTGATTATAGGAAGCCACTGTAAATGTTGTACGAGTCCAAAAACGGGTCACTCGTATGATTCATACGGGTGGGGTTAAGCAACAGTCGCCGAGGTTACAATTTGGATGGGTGGGGTTAAGCAACAATCATCAAGGTTACAATTTGGATGGGTGGGGTTAAGCAACGGTGGTCGAGGCTACAATGTGGATGGGTGCGAGGTTACAATTTGGATGGGTGGGGTTAAGCAACAAACGTGGAGGTCGCAATTTGGATGGGTGGGGTTAAGCAACAGTCGTCGACGTTACAATTTGGATTGGTGGGTTTTAACATTATTGTACTGCTTTTAACGACCTTTGGCAAAATGCAAGACAAAACAAATTAAATAACAACAAAATAGTGTCTTTATTATGAAAAATCACAGTTTTACATTAAATGTTTTATAAGTAGCAATTTCGTGATTCACAATCTCAAATCTATACAACTAGTAGCTTCTGCTAGCAGTTTCACCCGCCTCGAGGGCACTACATCCCGCATCCGGATAAAATGACTGCAAATGCAAAATGTGAAAATTGTGACAACTAAACGAGGGTAGCAACTGTGCTTCAAGGAGACGCCACTAGCCGTCATCAGTCCACCTGTGACCACGGTCGGTGCAATACGACCGAAACGTCAGTTATATCTATACTAATATTTTAAAGAGGAAAACTTTGTTTGGTTGTAATGGATAATGGGCTTATTTAGCCACAAAAGAAAGTGCTTGCGGCACTAATAACCGCGCAGACAAGCACTGCCACAATCATCTGACCAAGATGCTCTGTGGCCAATCAATGATGATGATGAATGGATAATCTCAAAAACTACTGGACCGATTTTAAATATTTTTTCACCATTACAAAGCTACATTATCTGCGTGTAACATAGGCTATATTTTATTCCGGTGCGGGCAGTAGCTCCCACGGGACGCGGGAAACGGCTAGTATTCTGTAAGGCTATGGAAAGTAGCTTCTACGAGACACGGGTGAAACTGCTAGCGGTAGCTAATTTTATAATATCGGTGAAGGATTTAAATATGTATGTACCAAACTTTAATGGCCTTACTACAAAAACTTAAACGCCTGTTTTACACTTGTCTAAAAAAATTGTGGCTGCAAAATGAACCATATGTCAACGTCATAATTTGACATTTTTTTAGACAAGGCTTAAACTGACGTTTAAAAGTTTTTGTGGTAAGACGGTAAAAGTCATTTGAAAACCTAAATTTTTAACTGGTTCTTTTACGTCGACATAAACAACTTACAAATATTTTTAAAAATAAATCAACATTGTTTTATACAATAATTATTTAAACAAAAACATTATACTTACAATTTAATTCTTTTCAAATTAATCATTTTGCATTGATAAGGCGTGAACACATGCTAGCCGTGGACTAAACACACCAAGCACATATTTTTACAGAATCAATTATACTAACATACCCATTTACTTTATTGCATCCATACCACCGTTCCGTACCATTATTTATAAAATGGATAAAAAAATCACGTTTGTTGTATGGCAGCCCCACAAAATATTTAGGTATTTAATTCTACTTTTCAAATAAATACATCATCTGTGAAAATTTCAGCTCTCTAACTATCACCGTTTATGAAATACAGCCTGGTGACAGACGAACAGACGGACGGACGGACAGAGGAGCGAAAACAATAGGGTCCCGTTTTACCCTTTGGGTACGGAACCCTAAAAAACTGGCAAGAAAGTGTGAATCGGACAAGCTTCTATAGAGTCTCATACAGTTATTAATATCGTCCTTAAAACAGCATTTTTATTCTAGTTTTCAGTATTTGTTGTTATAGCGGCAACAGAAATACATCATCTGTGAAAATTTCAACTAACTATCACGGTTCATGAGATACAGCCTGGTGACAGACGGACAGCGAAATCTTAGTAATAGTGTTTCTTTATTAACTCTAAAATCAATATTAACAGGCCGTAGATTTTTTCAAAATAATTTTAAAGCACATTTTTGAACACAACAGTGCAATACTGAACTGATAAGGCCACATACATTTAAGCAATATTTATATTTTATGTTATATAAGTTCATGTAATTCTACAACCGTCATTATTTTCAGCTTGAGGTATTTTCTGTTTTTCTTGTGTTGGGTCTGCTGTCTGAAATACGAAAATAAATGTTAAGAGGCTGAATGCACCCAAAACACTCTCTTTCTCTCTCAGAGAGAGAAGCCTGTTGACGCAACGTTCGTTACATACATATAAATTAAAGTTGAATAATCAAAAATAAAAATTAACCAAGTTCTGTATTTACATATGGACTCGTTAATGTTACAAATTTTATCAATGTACGTTGTTAAATTAAAAAAAAAATGATTATTTTTCTCAAAACAGTAAACAGGGTTCTCAGAAATATGTTCAAGATTAATATATATTTTTTTCGCCGTCAAAAACTGTATAGATTTGGCCAAAAAATTTGAGACAAGCCAATTTCGGCATTCAGCGGCCATGCGACGCATCTTAAATACTCACAATACTAGAATCCTTGGTATCTAAATAAGGTATGGACGCCTGTCTGCCAAATAATCGCTTGAACCCAAAGCGATTAGATTTCGGCGTTGTGTTTATATTGGTAGGTTGAGAAGACGCCGCCGTCTGAAACGAGACACAGATTATCATTTAGAAGATAAATAAATGAAAAATCGATTTATTTTTGAGCAACACTCTCATAGCGCGATGGGACGACAATCTCTTTTCAGAGTTTTGAATATCTGTGATCGCTTGAATAGTTTTGGTGTGACAGTACGGGGGCCCGATTCTCCTAAGTTAATAATGTCAAAATTGAATAGAAATTGAATCGGAATAGCAGTTTTAACCATATCGGGCATTGTGCTACTAATGTAAGACCAATCGTATTCCAACGACATTCGATTGGTTTGCGATTGGTCTGCTATTTTGGTGATTTTGGTCTTTACGGTAGTTTGCTCTACAATCATATTGCAATCGTAAATCATTTGCAGACAAAATGATTCATTATTGAATGACAGAAAAGGATAAAAACGTTTATTTCAAAGAAAAAATAGCGGAATGCCACATACGCTTCGATCGTAATTGAGTCGGGATTGGATCGCAGTCGAATGTGAATCGTATGTCGCTTAAGTAAAATTGGGAGAATCGGGCCCCAGTAGGTACCACACAAGTTATCAACGTCACAAGTAGTATTTACTTACCTGTTGTACAATATTGTCGGGTACTTCCACTGTGCCGTTGACTTGTGCACTACACTTGCAGGGCTCCGTAACACACGAAGAACAGGTAGGACGAGATTGTGCTGTCAATATTATTAACATATATATGAGTGTGTTAGAAAAATACGAATTACAATGTTAGGAACACTTTTCTATTTATATTAATTTTTTTTGACGAGGAGCACAGAAAAAAGTATTAATATCACTTAAGACGGTACCCTGAGCAAATGACCTTGAGCCTCTGCGCCATACAAACTTGGCGCAAGAAATACGTAGCGAGAACGTTCATATTTTGGATTAAAATGTTTATAAAATAAAATGTTCGTATTTCGAAAATACCATAATGTTCGCTATTAAATTACATAATAGTTTAGGTAGCAAATAAAAATAATAGTTAGTCTTATTAGTGATTATTTCTCATTTCTTTGGTTTTGTTGTGACCCTATAATTAGACATTATTCTGCTTAAAACTAAAAAAAACTACCATTCAAGAGTCAAGAATGTCTACAAATTATATGTATTTTTTATTATAGTTGGTATTTGTTTTAGACAAAGAGAAGTTGACTTCAAAAAACAGTAGGTACAATAAACGGCTTCCGCTGCGTTTTGCTCGGGGACGCGCCTTAACGAGGAATATCTAAGGGGTAAATACTGAAAAAGTGTTAAGATGAATAGTAGGCGCGAGCGCGAATATTTTTTGTCTGTTTATTTGAAGATTATAAAAGTTGGTAATCACCGAAAAAAAGAGTTCAAAACGACAAGAAGCCTCTAGGAGAGCGAGCGTTTTTTCTTCTTAGTTGGAGACAAACCTAAAAAGCGAACACAGTATAGTTATCGGCACGAATCTTGAGCTCTGACCTACATCTGGGCAAAAGTGATTTAGAAAGAAGAAGAAGAAAGAAAACCATTTATTTACACACACAAATGACGCAGAAAACAAACACACACAAATACAAACAAATAAATCTAGGGACAAAACAAACAGTAAAACAAAAAAAAAAAGCGCTGCAGCTGCGTCACTTACCTATGCGTGAAAGAACCAATCCCGAGTGACGGTTATGACGCGATGCGCTGCGGGCCAATCACCGCTTTACCCCGCCCCCGCGCCTCACTTCATACCACAAAAGGGACCCAATAAATTACTTCTGCGCAGGTGAAGGTCAGAGCTCAAGATTCGTGCCGATGACTATAAATAGTAGATAATTATATAATTTTGCGATAGTCAGCACTGTGCATTGTATAGATAGTTCAACTCAGATTTGCGCGCGGCCCTATGTGTGCGTCGGCTTGTAAATATACAACTTTCATTCGTGTGACAGTGACGTCGTCCGAGCATGACGTGTTCTTATCACTTTTTCTTATGGGTACAGTCGTTTACGAAAATACTAGTTATTCGCGGAGAAATTATTAAGGAGTCAGATAAAGCGTTTCAAAAAATAAAACGACATTCAAAGCTTTTTATTATTATTAAATATAATAATTTATTTTATTATTAAATATATTTTTTCATACGTCTTTTCAAATTGACATTGACAGTATCTAAGAATTGAATACTCCTTAAGTACATATTTTCTAGCTCGGGGTACGTGGACAATAAATAAAAGTGTGGACTAAGAATGTAAAAAGAGGTATAATCTAGTATAATAATGTAAACAAAATGTGTGGGGAATTTTAAAAAGTTATATTGCTTCGCATAATGTCGACCAAAATAACAAAATAATGAAACTCATAAATGAACGTTTAAGTCAAATTGATGAAGGGATGTGGCGTAATACTTGTCGACATGTAGAAAAGAAAAAAGAAGAATACTATAGACATTTTGACATTGGAGTCAGAATTTATAATTCTCCTTGGAGAGTAGCGAATCCGAAAATTCATCATTTGATTTTTCAAATAGCGATTCATAATCATTATAAATAAATAAACATTAAATTACGTAATAACTGTTTTTCTTTAAACCCCCGTATACAACCCCTAAATAACTGTATTGTACCCGACTGTACCTCTTGTCACGCACACAAAGTTACTGTATATGTACAAGGGTTACCCACACATAAGGCCGCGCGCACAACTGAGTTGAACTTACTATAACACCTTGGTGTATTACATATTCGTAATAACATTGTACATACCCGTATTAGAAGTACAATTATTCCCAGCAGTACTGATAAGAACAGCCGCGGTATTCTGCTGCGGGAAGCTGCCGGTCTTCAGGTAGACTTTCAGCTCTTCAGCTCGCTCCATATACCTGAACGATAAATACGAAAGTACAGTCAACTTCAGGTCAGTGGTAACAGTTTTATAGGAAAATCGTACTTATTACTATTGAGTTAAGGTGCATGACAGTTATCACTGATCTGCTACTAATATGAGACCAATCGTATTCTAACGACATTCGATTGGTTTGCAATTGGTCTGCCATTTTTGTGACTTTGGTCTATAAGGTAGTTTGCTCTACAATCATATTGCAATCGTAAATCATTTGCAGACAATATGATTCATTATTAAATGACAGAAAAGTATAAAAACGTTTATGTCAAAGAAAAAATAGCGGAATGCCACATACAATCTTCAATCGTAATCGAGTCGTGATTGAATCTCAGTCGAATGTGAATCGTATGTCGCTTAAGTAAAATTAGGAAAATCGGGCCCCTGGATAGATTTTGATGAAACAATTGGCTTCTATATCGAAATAACATTTAGGCTACTTTTTAACCAGTCTTACCAAGGGGTATCGGATTGCCAGGGTAACTGGGTTAAGGAGGCCAGATATGCAGTCGCTCAGGCACACTGGTACTCAGCTGAATCCGGTTAGACTGGAAGCCGACCCCAACATAGTTGGGGAAAAGGCTCGGAGGATGTCATTGACGGTCACTCATCCCTTGACTGCTTCGTTGGTGTAGTGGTCGCAAGCGCGGCTGCTGTGCTCGAGGTATCGTGTTCGATTCCCGGGTCGGGCCGAAATCGCTTTGTGGGTTTTCTTAAACTTTCACAAAGCAACCCGTAGTCTGGAAGTTGGTGATTGATACACCCGTGCATCGGAGAGCACGTAAATGTCGGTCCTGCGCCTGATCTCTCTCCGGTGGTGTCGGATTGCCGTCCCATCGGGTTATGAGAGTGAAGGAATAGTGAGTGCACCTGTGTTTGTGCAAATGCTCGTGCACTATAATATGTCCTGCGCAGCTGGCTGATCTCCTTAAATGAGAACAGCCGCCGTGGCTGAAATCGGCCGTGGACGCCATTATCTTACCTGCTTAACTTAGCAGCGAGGGCGGCTCTTCGCAACGAGTCGGTCTCGCAGCCGACACACGGCACGAGGTAGAGCAAGCTATCCCGGTAGAGAGTGAATGCCTCTTCTAGCTGCCCTGATGAATCTAACTCTATGGCTCTCTTTATAAGTGTTACGGCCTGGGAAAGAAATATTTTTAGTGCATTATTGAATACTTAGGGTCCGTTCAGACAGACCGGCTCGGAGAGGAGCGCAAATTCTTAACACGATGAAAATCGAGTACTTATAGTATTTGTAGTAAGGTTTATTTTTGGGTGTGCACTGCTTTTGTCATTAATGCTCTTTAATGCTCGCGCAGTCGATCGGCTCCGGTCTGTGTGAAAAGAAAAATGCACGCCGATGCTCTCCGAGCCGGTCTGTTTGAACGGACCCTTAACTAGCTTTTGCCTGCAAGTTGCAAGTTGCAGATAGTGACTTCCAGCAGATTTTTGGTCGCTATATGTCCCGAAAAAAAAATATTTTTATATTTTTTTTGTAATAAACACTATCCTATGTCCTTTCTCAAGTTCCAAACTATGTCTGTGTACCAAATTTCACACAAATCGGTTCAGTAGTTTAGGTGTGAGGTAAAGACAGAAAGACAGACAGACAGAGTTACTTTCACATTTATAATATTAGTTAGGATTAAAAAGTTGTACTACCCGTGCCGATAAAGAATGGGATTAGAAATCGCGACAGCTGTATTCAACTCTCGCTCATGTGCTATAGTGTATGAGCGAGAGGTAAATACAGCTGTCGCGATTACACTATAGCACATGAGCGAGAGTTGAATACAGCTGTCGCGATTTCTAATCCCATTCTTTATTGGCACGGGTTGTATGTAAATACATACCTTCTCATAATTCTCTTTAGAAGGCATATGCTGAAGGTCCAAATACTCGTTGCTGAAGAATTCTTCATATGTTATCCTGTTGTTGGGGTCGTGTTGTAATAGGCGGAGCAGCAACTCCCGGCACCCGGGTGATATCGACGCTTTAGAGGGGATCTGGGGAGTATCGATATATCGATGAATAGGCATCATCAAAGTCAAGGCGAAGTCAAAGTCAGAGTTAAACTTGAATTCGAAGTCAAGGTCAAAGTTGAAGTCGAAGTCAGAGTCCATGTCAAGTCAAAGTAAAGGTCAAGTCAAGGTCAAAGGCAAGGTCATATGACGGCGTAAATAAAAAAGTATTGAAATATGTATCGGGAATTATTTCACCTGTACTCAGTCACATATTTAACCTATGCATAGCTGAAGGTATATTTCCTGATAAATTAAAAATTACAACCATTAAGCCTCTTTTTAAGAAGGACAATAAGAAAAATATGTCATGCTATAGGCCAATAGCTTTAGTTCCTATCTTGTCAAAAATATTTGAAAAAGTTATTTCTAACAATTTAAATTCTTACTTTGAAAAGAATAAACTATTTGTAGATAATCAAAAAGGATTCAGGAAAAACAAGAGCATAAATATGGCGTTATATGAATTTTTAAATAAAGTAATTACTAGAGTAGATAAAAGACTACCGGTTCTTGGGTTATATATGGATATGTCAAAGGCATTTGACTACGTGGACCACAAAATCTTAATTAAAAAACTTAACTCATATGGCGTTAGAGGAAACATATCTAAATTAATTGAATCATATCTTTCCAATCGGCAACAATTAACAATAATTAATAAAATAGTTAAAAATACAGAAATTTCATTTGAATCTCCTCTTAGGACTATTAAATATGGAGTGCCACAGGGTAGTGTGCTTGGGCCACTACTCTTCATCCAAACTAATATTATAAATGCGAAAGTAACTCTGTCTGTCTGTCTTTTCTTCACGCCTAAACTACTGAACCGATTTGTGTGAAATTTGGTATAGACATAGTTTGAAACTTGAGAAAGGACATAGGATAGTTTTTATTACAAAAAAATAAATAAAAATAAAATTATTCCGGACATATAGCGACATCTATTGGTCAAATCAAAAATCTGCTGGTAGTCACTATTCCACGCGAACGAAGTTGCGGGCAAAAGCTAGTAATTTATATAAATGACTTTCCGTCTGCTACGACATATCCCATGATAATGTTCGCTGATGACAGTACGCTTATCTTTGACACTGATGAAACAAATTCCATCGAAACAGAAATAAATAAAAATATTAGCTCGGTAGTAAGCTGGTTAGAGAAGAACAACCTCAAGATTAATCTAGATAAAACAAATTTAATGCAGTTTGGACAAAGAGCAAAAATAAACCTAAATTTAAATATAAATTATAATGGAAAAAAAGTTAACATGACAAAAGCCACAAAATTTCTTGGTTTATATATAAATGATTCAATAAATTGGAGAGAACAAATAGAACATGTGTGTAGTAAACTACATCAACATTCTTATGCCCTCTATATGCTGAGTAAAACTGTAAATCGTGCAACTCTTCTAACGGCGTATCATGGTCTCGTTTCTTCGACACTACGATACATGTAAACATTAAGTATAGCTGTTATGATAATGTTAATTTGTTGTATTTTTCTAAATAATGAATATTAAAAAAACTTTTTTACAAAAAAATTAAACCGACTTCCCAAAACACTAAAAAGCAAAAAAAAATCTATTTTTAGGTGCATCGGCCTAGAAGTCGGTGTCTAATGGATGTTACTAAGTTAATTTTGCCACCGACTTCTAGGCCGATGCACCTAAAAATAGATTTTTTTTTGCTTTTTAGTGTTTTGGGAAGTCGGTTTAATTTTTTTGTAAAAAAGTTTTTTATTTAAAGCTTTTCAGTGATACGAATAGTTGTCACTATCCATACAAGTGAGAAGTTCTCATCAATACAAAGAATATAAGTCCAAATACGAGGTATTTTACATATTCAGTTGTCGAGTTCCCTCGACTTACTTTCTCTGGTCTCCATCATCAGGTCAGCTCCAAACCTTCACTGTTGCAAAGGTCTTGTCAATACAAATAATTTAAGCCCAAACACGAGGTAGTTCACATATTCAGTTGTCGAGTTCCCTCGACCCTCTCTGGTTTCCATCATCAGATCAGCTCCAAATCTTCACAGTTGAATAGTGCTTTTAGGCGTACACCTGAGTGTCAAGTTTTTACCCTATGTATGCCTACAACTTTCGAAGGTTGCCCTCGATTTCTCAGGGTTTCCATCATCAGATCCTGACCTGATGACTATGGGACCACCTCGGGAGTATATCCTATCAAACAAAAAAAGAATCATCAAAATCGATTAATAACTGGCGGAGTAATCGCGTAACAAACATACAAAAAAAAAAAAAAAAAAAAAAAAATACGGTCGAATTGAGAACCTCCTTTTTTGAAGTCGGTTAAAAATGATTAATTAATTACTTAAATATAATTGACATATTATGATATACCTAATCTATTGTATACTATAATAATAAAATGTATTGTGCCTTAATTGTGTATGTACCTATAATTTTTAAACAAATGTAATAATGTTATAGTTTTATTACTGAATATTTGTACGCCACCTTACTTGGCAAAGCATAGTGATACTTTTTATATTTTTAAGATCTGTTCTTACCTATGGTTCACAAATAAATGTTTTGATTGATTGATTGATTGAGTCCATGTCCAGTCAAATTCAAGTCAAGGTCAAAGTCAGAGTCCATGTCAAAGTCAAAGTATTTTCCGGGGCTGGCATTGAAACATACCTCCATGGGCGCCTGCCTCTGTACCTTGTCAAGTCAAGATAAGTCAGAGTCCATGTCCAGTCAAAGTAAAGGTCAAGGTCAAGTAAAGGTCAAAGTAAAGTCAAGGTCAGAGTCAGGCCAAAGTCAGAGTCCACGTCAGAATGAGTCAAAGTCAAGTCAAAGCCATAGTCAGTCGAAGTCGAGTCCTATTACCTCTATGGGCGCCCGCCTCTGTATCTTGTCGACGAGCTCCTTGAACGTGTTGGAGGAGTACGGCGCGCGACCGAACAGGCACTCGTACATTATCACACCTGTTGCGAGGAAATGTCGACTAATACTACTAACTGACTAAAGTCAAAGTAAAGGTCAAGTCAAGTCAAGATCAAAGTCAGAGTCCATGTCCAGTCACAGTAAAGGTCAAGTCAAGGTCAAGTCAAGTCAAGGTCAAGGTCAAAGTCAAGGTCAAAGTCAGTGGAAGTCGAGTGCTATTTTCCGGGGACTGGCATTAAAACATACCTCTATGGGCGCCTGCCTCTGTATCTTATCGACGAGCTCCTTGAACGTGTTGGAGGAGTACGGCGCACGACCGAACAGGCACTCGTACATTATCACACCTGTTGTGAGGAAATGTTCACTAATTACTATTGGTATAGAGGTCATTTACAGCCAGTTTCTTCATCAAAAGTAAGAGCCAAAGTAATGTCATAAATTAAAAGTAACGGTCAAATTCGTTTTTTCAAGGCTAAAGTAACAGCAAAACTAATAGATAAAATCGTGAAAAAACTAATTTGACTGTTACTTTTACTCTATGACATTACTTTGACTTTTACTTTTGATGAAGAAACTGGCTGTTATTCAGAATCACAGTTAAATAACAAAAAAATATTACAAATTAGCCGTTTTCTCGCTGTTGTTCTCAGGGAACTACTGTCCGTACCCGGATAAAATATAGCCTATGTTACTCAGGGAGAGTGTAGCTTTCCAGGGGAGAGTGTATTAGAAGTTATAGCTTCAGAGCCCTTAGCTTACAGATCCAGAGAAAAATAAAGAAAATGATTCATGTACAGTAGACTGCACATCAGTGGTGACTGTCATGCACCTTAACTCAATAGTAATAAGTAAGATTTTCCTATAAAACTGTTACCACTGACCTGAAGTTGACTGTACATATATTATTAATGTATGAATGTAGAGCCACCTTAATTAAATGTAACGTAATGACATACATACCGACCTCACACTGTCTCCCGTCATGTGTTGAGCAAAGCTAGTCATTTATAATGACATACATACCGACACTCCACAAGTTGACTCGTTCATCGTACTCTCCTGACAACATCTCAGGTGCCATGTACAGTGGAGACCCAAGAACCGACCGCACACTGTCTCCCGTCATGTGTTGAGCAAAGCTAGTCATTTATAATGACATACATACCGACACTCCACAAGTCGACTCGTTCATCGTACTCTCCTGACAACATCTCAGGTGCCATGTACAGTGGAGACCCACGAACCGACCGCACACTGTCTCCCGTCATGTGTTGAGCAAAGCTAGTCATTTATAATGACATACATACCGACACTCCACAAGTCGACTCGTTCATCGTACTCTCCTGTCAACATCTCAGGTTCCATGTACAGTGGAGACCCACGAACCGACCGCACAGTGTCTCCCGTCATGTGTTGAGCAAAGCTAGTCATTTATAATGACATACATACCGACACTCCACAAGTCGACTCGTTCATCGTACTCTCCTGTCAACATCTCAGGTGCCATGTACAGTGGAGACCCACGAACCGACCGCACACTGTCTCCCGTCATGTGTTGAGCGAAGCTAGTAAACAGAGAACAGTTTTAAGATAAAATATATGTAATAAGTAGATATCAGATTATATGCACTATCATAATATGCCAAAGAACAATGTCAGACGTCCATAGTAACTTAGGCTCAATAAAAATATTTCATGTACAGTGAAAATTCTTACAGTTTTTTGTGTAGTTTAATGTCAGAAGCTTTTCTATGTTTTCCACTTTTGCATTGAACTTCTCAAAACCAAATTATTCCAAATTATTCAAACGAAAAACCTGAACTCGATAAACAAAATAATTACTTATTAACATGATATTTTTTTTTGAAAAGTTCTAGATAACAATTAAATATTTTATAAGAAGTTAGTATTTTATATGTAAATTGTTGTAGTAAAGAACTTTGTGTCCGTGAGAATTCAGTTTTAAAAGTTGATTGGGTGGGCCGAAACCTGACATTGTTCTTTGCACTGAAAAGGCCGATATAGGTAGGTAAACACGATGAAAAAACATTTGTAACTTGTTATTACTGTTACAGCCTTTTCTATCGTCCCACTGATGGGCTGCGGCCTCCTCTCACACGGAGAAGGATTGAGCATTAATCACGACGCTTGCTCAATGCGGGTGGCTGATTTCAGACTTTATAGTCCAGGGTTCCTCGATCTTTTTATCAGCCATTGGTGTCCAAGATATACTAATAACAATTGATGCTTTGTGACTTTGGTGACACTTACCCAAAATCTGCAACTTTCAGCACATATTTTCCGTCTGAACCTTTGTGCAGTAATAAGTTGTGTGGTTTCAAGTCCATGTGTACCACCCCTGCAAAAATACATACATTCTGCAGAAGTCGGTTAGAAACACAATTATTCACAAAATGTCATGAATGTCTAATCAATGAAAATATATGAAGTTGCTTGCAAAAAAATCTACCACATACGGATTTAATAAAAAATAGAATCTTTGCCAATAATTGCGATATTTTATAAGTCAGTCGAATAGGTACAGTCAACTTCAGGTCAGTGGTAACAGTTTTATAGGAAAATCGTACTCATAACTATTGAGTTAAGGTGCAAGACAGTTACCACTGATGAGCAGTCTACCGTACATGGCCTTAGTGTATTTTTCTTTTATTTTTCCCTAAGAATCTTTTAATGTTATTTGTAATTATATTTTAATGAACTCACCCTTTTCTCTTAGAAACTTTAATGCTGATGCTAACTGTTGTAGGAAATATAAAACCTGCAATAAAAAACAAATATAAAATTATAGCCAAAATCATAGGTAAAAATCTCATTCTAATCATTTTTTTTTGTTTAGTTTGAACTACAGGAACCGATTAAAAAAAAATCTTTCACTGTTGGTAAGCTATACTCTTCCCGAGTAACATAGGCTATATTTTATCCCAGTACGGGCAGTAGTTCCCACGGGACGCGGGTGAAACTGCGGGGAAACAGACAGTTTACAATAATCGTTTCAGTAGTTTCGTAGCCTTTATTAATATAATAATAATATTTATTTATTTACTCAAAACAAAGGATAGTGGTATAATCATCGGCAACGATATTGAGCCCTGACCTTCACCTGCGCAGAAGTGATTTATTGGTTTATTGCCTTATGTGTACAGTGCGCAAAGCAATCCCCACTCTTCCGCCGAGAGCTCAATATCCGTGCCGATAACTATACCTTTATGGTACAAAATAACAAAAATAAAAACTAGTAGATTCTGACCTGCTTTTCCGGCACTCGTCCGTACTTATGTATGTATTTAGATAAATCACCTCCACAGCAATATTCCATTATTATGTAGATGTTTCTGTTATAAAATAATATCTTTTTAAAAAATGTAAATTATGGAATCAGGCGTTACTTCATGACATTAGGAAATGTCATCATCCTCATCCTCCGAGCCTTTTTCCCAACTATGTTGGGGTCGGCTTCCAGTCTAACTGTATGCAGCTGAGTACCAGTTGCTCCATGTGGCACAGTCAAGCAGCTGCATCCGCTTACAATTGCTATGATACTGGTGTCAAGAGGTCAGATAGGCTGTCATTCAAAAGCATCAGGTCACGATTACTATGATACTGGGCTGAGGAGGTCAGACAGGCAGTCGCTCCATGTAGCACACTGGACTGGAAGCTGACCCCAACAATTAGGAAAAGGCTAGGCAAATGATGAGTATACAAAGGGAAAAATTACTTTTACTAAGACTTCTCTGTACAGACAGTGAGTGCTTTACAAGGAGCGACTGCCTATCTGACCTCGTCAACCCATTTACACAGACAACTCGATAGGCCATACCCCCTAATAAGACTTGTTGTCAAACTTATTGGCTTCTGACTACCCGTAACGACTGCCAAAGATGTTCAATGACAGGCTTTTGATACTGAACCTTATAATAGCGTCCACGGCCGATTTCGGCCACGGCGGCTATTCTCATTTAAAGAGATCAGCCAACTGCGCAGGACATGTTATAGTGCACAAGCATTTGCGCAGACACAGGTGCACTCACTATTCCTTCACTGTCATAACCCGATGGGACGGCAATCCGACACCACCGGAAAGAGATCATGCGCAGGACCGACATTTACATGCTCTCCGATGCACGGGTGAATCAATCACTAAATTCCAGACTACGGGCTGCTTTGTGAAAGTTAAAGAAAACCCACAAAGCGATTTCAGCCCGACCCGGGAATCGAACCCGAGACCTCGAGCACAGCAGCCGCGCTTGCGACCACTAGACCAGGCACGAGGCAGTCAAACAGTGTGTGGCAGTCAGCAGTGAGCCTTATAAAGAAGTAATTAAAGCATATATTCCCACTCACTTGTCGTCCCATGTGAAGTTCTTCATATGCACAATATGTGTGTGTGTAAGCGTCTTGAGCAGACGTATCTCCGTAATCAGGTTATCTACCGCAGACCCTGAGTTCTTCACTCGTGATTTGTCCACACATTTTATTGCTACGATTGAGCGAGCGCCCACCTGTGGAAGAGTGCAGTACAAGATAAAAAGAAGTATAAAATTTCAAACACACAACTACAGCCTTTTTATCGTCCCACTGCTGGGCTGCGGCCTCCTCTCACGCGGAGAAGGATTGAGCGTTAATCACCACGCTTGCTCAATGCGGGTTGGTGATTTCAGACAATATAGTCCAGGTTTCCTCAAGATGTTTTCCTTCACCTATTTATCAGCCATTGCTGTCTAAGTTATACTTAGAAAGTTATGTAGAAACATGTTACTATACCTTGATAAAAAGTAGCTTATAGCATTCTCTGATAAATGGGTTAGCTTTCACTGAAATAATTTTTCAGATTGGACCAGTAGATCTTAAGATTAGTGTGTTCAAAAAAACAAACATAGTCTTTTGGTTTTCAGTATAAGTGTGGCTATGTTTTCTTAAGTTAACAATATTTGTAAATTTTTTCCTCAAATCAATGACTAATAATATTACACAGAAATGGTATATTTTTCCTTTTCATGCCACAAAATTCAACTACCTTTTTCTTAGTGACTCATACCTGCAGATACCTAGCAAATTTTTAAATCTGTTACATTAAGCTACAATCTGTTTACTTTATATTAAAAAAGATTATTTATGTATTTAATATATAGCATAATGTAGGATAGTGTAGCATCCCAAGAGTAAGAGAATTTTCTAATTGGGTTTAATTTTCTAAAAATATAGCTGCACTGGCTTGTTCTAATAGGTATCTAAAAAAACTGATTTATTGTAAAGGTAACGCGGCTTTTTACGACTATTTATATAAACGAAACAGCTGTTCAAAATAGGTATTTGTAGGTAAACACTTAAATTTTTTCAAGTGTTCTCTCGTCGTCTAATAAGAAGTTTAAAATTAAATTATCCAGTTTAAACCAGTTGAAACAACCGCAAAATACACACGCACAAACTATATGATAGATAAATTATAGTATTTGCTTTTAAAGATAAAACAAAATACATAAATTCTAGTGTTTACATTCACACAAAGGAAGTTGAAACAGATTTTTTTTTACCTTTGTATATGCCTTATAAACAGTGGAATAGCTACCGGAGCCTAGTTTTTCAGTCACCACATAACCGTCTATTTTCGGAAAAGCCATTTTGATAACTTGTATGAGTATTATTGATAAATACTATTCGTTATTTCGAAAATATCCACTTCACTCACAGAAATTGATAACAATTTTGTTACGTCATTAATGTCACTTTGACATTGACAGACCAGTGTGACCAGTTGTTTAATATTACATAAATTATTTAAAAAGTTGTTAAGTTAAAAAAACAATATTTACAAAATAAAAAAGTAAGACGACATTGTTATGACCTTAATATACCTTTATCGTGCGAATTTTAAAAATTGTAAAAGTAATTCAATTGACATCACCTCGCTCATTCACCCCGCTGACAAACCATTTCAACAGTTTTGTGGGACTGAGTTGGTGCCTATATGATTTATCTAGGTATTTACCTTTTTCCTCCGAGCCTTTTTCCCAACGGGTCGGGGTCGGCTTCCAGTCTAACCGGATTCAGCTGAGTACCAGTGCTTTACAAGAAGCGACTGCCTATTTGACCTCCTCAACCCAGTTACCCGGGCAACCCAATACCCCTTGGTTAGACTGGTGTCAGACTTACTGGCTTCTGACTATCCGTAACGACTGCCAAGGATGTTCGCTGACAACCGGGACCTACAGTTTAACGTGCCATCCGAAACACAGTCATTTGTGTCTAAGATATACTTAGAAAGTACATACAAACTTAGAAAAGTTGCATTGGAAGGTACTTGCCTGACCTGGAATCGTACCCGCGTCCGTCCTCATATTTGAGAGGTTGGTTCTTTACCCACTAGGCCACCACGACTTTTTATAATAAATAAATATATAAGGTATTTACCTTTTTATAATAAATAAATAAAATAACAAATAAGGACTCGCGAACCAGTGGGAGTTGGATTATTGTTTGCTATATAACAGAAACAGCCACTTTGTTTCCTAACTTCTATACGTACCTAGTGATTACAGTGATACTTAGCTACATAGAATAATTTCAGAATAAACTCGGGGGCCCGATTCCCCTAACTTAATAATGTGAAAATCGAATAGAAATTGAATCGCAATATGATCGCAATAGGTAGCAGTTTTAACCATATCGGGAATTCTGCTACTAATATAAGACCAATCGTATTCCAACGTCATTCGATTGGTTTGCGATTGGTCTGCTATTTTGGTGATTTTGGACTATACGGTAGTTTGCTCTACAATCATATTGCAATCGTCAATCATTTGCAGACAAAATGATTCATTATTGAATGACAGAAAAGGATTAAAACGTTTATTTCAAAGAAAAAATAGCGGATTGCCACATACGCTTCAATCGTAATTGAGTCGGGATTGGATCTCAGTCGAATGTGAATCGTGTGTCGCTTAAGTAAAATTAGGAGAATCGGGCCCCTGAAAGAAGCTTTAATAATTCGTTGAACACGATCCAACTGAGTTACCCACTTAGATATTCATCGCTGTCAACTAAAACAAAAGTTACGAATCTGAAATTAAATAATTTATTATTGTTCTCGAAACTTTAAAATATTTAGTTAATTTTTCATGAGTTTCATGAGTAGTCTGTTTTGAAATATTTAAATCGTGGTCAAAGTTTATCACAATACTTTTCCAACAAGTCCAAACACAGCTACGATACGATGTTCCATTATGAAGTTCCAGTTCATATCTTCCGGCTCCATCATCAGATCAGTTCGACAGTACCATATTATTGTATTGTCATCAGAACTACATACAGCTTCCGATATTCATTACAACGTTAGGACCCTTAAATAATTATTGTTTTAATGAAATGATAATATCATTTCAATGATTATATTATAATCATCATCGGCATGAATCTTGAGCGCTGACCTTCACCTGCGCAGAAGTAATTTATTGGGACCCTTTTGTGGTATGAAGTGATGCGCGGGGGCGGGCTAAAGCGGTGATTGGCCCGCAGCACATCGCGTCATAGCCGTCACTTGGGGTTGGTTCTTTGCTAATAAATCGCTTCTGTGTAGATGAAGGTCAGCGCTCAAGATTCGTGCCGATAACTATATGTAATGGAAAGTGAAAAATAACAAAAACCGACTTCTAAAAACACTAAAAAGCAAAAAAATACTGTTTTAGGGGCACTGGCCTGGAAGTCGGTGGCGAAATAAACATAGCTGCATCTACTGGACACCGACTTCTAGGCCGATGTACCTAAAATTAGTTTTTAGGGTTCCGTACCCGAAGGGTAAAACGGGACCCTATTGTTTTCGCTCCTCTGTCCGTCCGTCCGTCTGTCACCAGGCAACAAATACTGAAAACTATATTAATATGATATTATATTATGAAAACTATATTAATTATATAAAACTATATTAATTATACGAAAACTAAAATCCTACTTATATTATAAATGTGAAAGTTTGTGAGAATGTATGGATGTATGTTTGTTATTCAATCACGCAAAAACGGCTGGACCGATTTGATTGAAATTTGGTATGTAGATAGGTGATACCCTGGATTAACACATAGGCTACTTTTTATCAACACACCATGCGGGCGAAGCCGCTGGCGGAAGCTAGTAAAATAATAATTTTGGGGGCTTCCATACAACAAACGTGATTTTTTTGCTCATTTTTGCTCTGGTACGGAACCCTTTGTGCGCCTAACCGGACAAGTGCGAGTCCGACTCGCACTTGTCCGGTTTTTTTTTGGCTTTTTAATGTTTTAGAAGTCGGTTGTACATTTTTATTGCAAAAAGTTTTTCATTTAATATATTATTTCATTTGGTATTGAGGTGCAATATTGGTAGAATGTTCATAAATTGTGTACCTACATTTATGTTTTCTGATAGTTACCGCTGTACATCATTGCGAGTTCAATTTATGAGATAAACTGCTGTTGACTGTATTCACTTGGGGGTTGTAATTTTAAA
The DNA here is from genome assembly GCF_022581195.2 of Helicoverpa zea. Taxonomy (NCBI): domain Eukaryota; kingdom Metazoa; phylum Arthropoda; class Insecta; order Lepidoptera; family Noctuidae; genus Helicoverpa; species Helicoverpa zea. Next base: position 4,433,768 of record NC_061481.1, on the reverse strand, counting down.
GGTTTTCATTTTATTACTTTAAATATTTTTGAGTCAATATTTGCAGCGTCAGTTATTTTTCGTGCTTCCTTAATACTGAAAACCTTTCTAAAATTGGTTCAGTTTTTTCAGAAGAATATAAATATAATGTTGGGACAATTAAATACGTTAATATTCTGGTTAATATGTCTCGATTAGCACAAAGAAAAAAAATACCTAAGTACGTAAAAAATAATTTTTCAAACAAAGTAAATAGAATAATTTGCGAGAATTAGAACACCTTATATGTGTCAGTCATTAAAAACGGAAATTCTCCCTTGATAACTGACAGCTGTCAACTTCGATACTCCTCACTTTATCTCTGCTTTACACATGATGTTGTAAATTATGAAAACGAAAAATGCCTCCTGTGGCTAAACCACTGAATGGATTAGGTTATTTTTTTTACAATTCGGCATAGAATATCAAAAAGTTGTGATAGGATTTAATGTGATTAGGTACGACACACCCGATACATTAGTAGGTACATCTCCGCTAGTCATTTTGTTCTCCAGTGTTCCGACGTTGCCGGACAATATATCAAAAAGTATCCTACTATTGGTTCGGAAACAAAAGAATTCATACCTACATAAAACGTAGAACAAACCAGTTCATAAATAATACAATAGGATTCCGATTTTTTTCTAGGTTTTGATTTCGCAGTACTAGAATATCAATGGCTCTGAATTTTTTTTAAAGCAACCTTTGTCCTACAATAGGATTTTCTGAAGCATATAACACTCAATAATCACCTGTCTAGTCTTCGGCTTCTTGTCTAATCGAATGCAGCTGAGTACCAGTGTGCCACAAGGAGCAGGGAGCTCAATTAACCCAGTTACCCGTTACCAGTTATAGTTAGCAAAAAAGAAGAAAGTCAGAAAGTGTTTCTACCAAAGGGTGTCCCTTTGGTAGAAACACTTTCTGACTTTCTTTGACTGCTTGAAAGACTTTCTGACTTTCTTTTTTTATGGGAAATCATCACCCCTCCCGCTGTGTGTGCAGCGTGATTGAGTGTCAGACTTTTACTGACTAAACCCACCATGTTCCTTCTGAAGCCCTTTATGTACCAGCGCCGCGGTAATGAGCGCGAACAATACCGCAGCACCGGCAGGCATTGGCCCTAGTGGGCCTGGGTCTACTGGTCACCCATCTAAGAACCGAATAGGCTAGCCAGATGATACTAAGGAATTGTTCGTGTGGTATACACAGGAACATGGTCAAATAAGCATTAACTTTCCATGTTTGGCGGTTTCAGTCCACAGTTAACTGAAAAATCCGTCTCGTTAAAAAGTCCGGAGTTTAACTTTCGCTGATGGAATACTAACTAGTTAGTTACACTAACTGAATAACTGACGAATGAACTGGTGAAAGTTAAAATACCTATTATTTTACTGATTAATCAAGTTTTTTTACATTACATCGTTACGTTTAAAGTTACATCCTCTTTCACCCTAGGGACTCTGAAACTACTAAACTGTTTTGAAAAATTCTTTCACTTTTGAAAACCTAGGTACACTCTTCCCGAGTAACATAATAGGCTATATTTTACCCGCATTCGGGAAGTTGTATGCTAGTGAAACCACGGAAAAACGGCTAGTACCTACTTCATACTCACTTAGGTTGGGAAATACAGGAAACACGGCTTATAAATCAGTAATGATGATGTCCTCCTATTATCAGCTACAGCGGCTGTTCTCATATAAGAAGATCAGCCAGCTGCCCAGAACATATTATAGTGCACGCACATTTGCGCAGACACAGGTGCACTCACTATTCCTTCATTCTCATAGCCCGATGGGACGACAATCCGACACGACCGAAGGGAGATCAGGCGCAGGACCGACATTAACGTGCTCTCCGTTGCTCGAGTGTATCAATCTCCAACTTCCAGGCTCCGGGCTACTTTGTGAAAGTTTCTAAAACCCACAAAGTTATTTCGGGAATCGAACCCGATTAGCAGAGGTGCTTACGACAGCTAGACCAACGAGGCAGGAGGAAACAGCTAATAAATCAGTCATGATAACACAATAACTTAAGTATCTATTAAGTTATGTCAACTATTAAGTTAACATAACTTCTGAGGTCAGTATCTATTATTCAGTACTATCTGAAGTTTTGGACAAACTTACACAATTGCTATTGTTATAGTGATTCTTACCTACTTCCTATTTGAATAGGTACAGTCAACTGCAGGTCGGTGGTAACAGTTTTATAGGAAAATCGTACTTATTACTATTGAGTTAAGGTGCATGACAGTTACCACTGATGTGCAGTCTACAGTACTAGCCTGTCATTGTGACTTAACTTGCGATACTGATTTAACTGATTTCAAAATTGTCGTAAATGGAGTCGATGTCTTGAAGAAGTTGATTTTATTTTATTGGTAACTAGCTTCCGTCAGCGGCTTCGCTCGCGTAAAGTTCGGTTATATCGCGTTTCCAAGAGAATTCTTCAAAAGTCCGGGATAAAAACTATCCTATGTTCTTTCTCAAGGTCAATTCTATCTCTGTACCAAATTTCATTAAAATTAGTTCAGTGGTTTAGACGTGAAATCGTAACAGACAGACAGACAGAATTACTTTCGCATTGATAACAAAGTAGGGATAGGATTTTTTTGTTACTCTTTCAAGCAAAATACGATGAACATATTTCGATGTAATTCTGTAAACAGGTTAAACAGGTTGGTCATATTCTTGGTTGGTTCACACAAATGTTTTATACATATTTTCAAGCTAAATTCTTATCTATAAGTATTCAGAAATTCCGCAGTTGCAGTCGCGGTAAAAGCTAGTAAGATACCTACATATTTACGAAAATCCTGTTTCTTAGCCAAGAAAACTTAATCCATAAAATAAACCTTAAAAAACGTGAATCTACAAAGTTTTTTGTCAAATTAACAGAACGAAAATAAATTAAAATTAATTCATGTTATCTGCACTAGCCCGCCAAAATATATTGTCCTTTATCGTTTAGGTAACACTCCTAAAACCTACCTTAATACTATTGAAATAGAGCACAAAATTGCTTGATAGACAATCGACAGTGCGTACAAACTATCCTTTGGTCTTTTGCAGTTATGACATTCGAAAACCGACCTTATATTGTGCACATAAGGTAGGTAACATTATAAATTGTTGATAAAATAACGTGGTACATTTCCCAGGATGCTGCATTGTACTACATATGAATTCAGTACGTATAACGGAACGTCGACGGTTAGTCGTTTGCGCGGGAAACGCGCCATTTTATAATCTATGCGAAAATAAGTTGTTATTTATAATCTGTGCTCGTTAATAATCTGTGATTGATTCGCGCGCTTTTTTCGTGGTAGAAATTTTGATTTTATTTAGTGGCAATATTATTTAAAAACAAATACTTACGGAAGACAAAAATAAAAATATTATGTAGGCATTTGGTAGAAATTGACGACATTATACAAAAAATTCAACTTTGCTATACATATATATTTTTCAATATAATCGTATTTAATTAAATACCTACATAATTAGTTTAAGTTTAGTTTAAGTTTATATAATGAAGTAGTATCGCAGACACCCCCAACCTGTACCCTTTTCTTAACCTAGTAACATGTGGAAACGTAGTGAATTGTGCTTTAATTACTTTAAATTTAAAACTAGCTGTAAGATTTTATTGCACAATTGTTTGTTTTCCCAATAAATAAAATAAAATAAAAATAATCTTATAGATATTTACCACTACACTTTCTATAATACTATGTCAGTATTTCTTATATACTATGTCCCCGACCCGGAAAAAAACTAAATTTCAATAAAATTTTAGCAGTAACAAAGTTATTTTACACATAGGAGATAAGAATTTAACTTAGTTTGAGAACATTTTAAAGTTACCGCAGTACATTTAGTTTTTATTGTTAACTAGCTGGTGCCCGCGACTTCGTCTGCGCAGGTTTAGTATTTCGAACAATATGTTTACAAATTGTAGCCTATGTGTTATTCTGATGTATAAGCTATATTATTGTAAAGTTTCATTAAAATCCATTCAGTAGTTTTTGCGTGAAAGAGTAACAAACATCCATACATCCATACATACAAACTTTCGCGTTTATAATATTAGTAGGATTTATTCAGCAGTTTAATTTAGTCTAAAGATAACGGTTTATGAGAAGGTCAGCCGACAAAAGTTAGTTTCACTATGCGTACGAATATTTTGAACTAGCTTCCGCAAACTGTTTCACTCGAGTGTCGATGCAATTAAAAAGTAGCCCTATTTAAATGGGGTATTTAAGACTGCTTACTGTTACTGTTACAGCCTTTTTATATCGTCCCACTGCTGGGCTGCGGCCTCCTCACACACGGAGAAAGATTGAGCGTTAATCACCACGCTTGCTCAATGCGGGTTGGTGATTTCAGACTTTATAGTCCAGGTTTCCTCAAGATGTTTTCCTTCACCTTTTTTTTTTTTAATCAGCCATTGGTGTCTAAGATTACTTAGAAAGTACATACAAACATAGAAACGTTGCATTGGTACTTGCCTGACCTTTTTTTTTTTTTTTTCCGACGTTAAAAATCATCAAATGACCCCTCCCGCTGTGGGTTAGTAGCGGTGAGGGAGTGTCAGACTCTTACTGACTAAAAACCGTCGTGTTCCGTCATAGGCCTTTTATGTACCAGGGCCGCGGTATCTCTTTCGAACAACCCGCAGGGAATCGAACCCACACCCTCATACTTGAGAGGTTGGTTCTTTACCCACTAGGTCACCACGACTTATACTGAAAGACTGCTTAACGAAGAAATTAAATCAACTTCAATAGTGTAGTTAAAACCTTCTCCTCAGTGTGAAAAATATTACCTATGTTACACATAAAAATCGTGTCAGCCTACTAAAATATCATTAAAAGAAATAAGAAGAAATATTTATTCAAATTGGTTTGTTGGTCTTTCAGATTAGCGATTTTAAACTAACTCTTTAGCTTTATAATATAAGGAAATCAAAGCCTATTGATAAAAATAAGGCTACTAAAGAGATTAAGAGGACGCATTGGAAATTTTGGCGCCAATGATCTCAATTTTTCTCAGTAAATACAAAACGGATCAAAATACAAGTTGGTTACCTGAAAGTTCATGATAAAAACCTTATCCTGTTAGTTTTCAAAACATGGTTAGGTAACTTTTTTAACAGAGAATAAATCAAACATGTAACCTCTTTTTAAAAAGAGCTTCACATCTTATGGGCAAACGGGACCGATTTAAGCCTCTTGAGTATATATATACTCTTTAAAATAGTAGAAGGAATATTTATCAAATTATCATTTCTAAATAATGAAATAACAAAACCATTTTGTCGCTTACGTCCTTTAATTATAAGCTAGCGCACGTATTGTAGCCCCATTGTTTAACAATTCGTCGCCTTAACACGTTCAAACAAACATTTCAGCTGTATCTAACTTTATATTTATTTTTCATTACGAATTCCTTCCTCCTAACGACCTATCCTAAACATTGAAAAAATCCGGTCAAGTGCGAGTCACAATCACGCACGAAGGGTTCCGTAGGTTACACCTGTAAAACGGACAAAAAAAAACACATTTGTTGTATAAGAATTACCGAAAATATTTATTTTTTTGTATTTTTCAATCTTACCAAGGGGTTGCCCGGGTAACTGGGTTGAGGGAGTTAGCGCAGTCGCTCCTTGTAAAGCACTGGTACTCAGCTGCATCTGGGTAGACTGGAAGCCGACCCCAACATAGACGACCCATTCATTGGGAAAAGGCTAGGCAGATGATAATTGTAGTTTTCAGTATTTGTTGTTATAGCGGCAACAGAAATACATCATCTGTGAAAATTTAACTCTCTATCACGGTTCATGAGATACAGCCTGGTGGTAGATGGACAGCGAAGTCTTAGTAATATGGTCCCGTTTTACCCTTTATGTACGGAACCTTTTGGAAAAAGGAAAAAGAATGAAGGTATAAAAATGGCCGGTTGTACCAACATTCAAATAACAACAGCATTATTTGTTTATCCTTTTTAAATACGTATACAACCTTTTTAAATGTCATGACTTGGCTTTTTTGCTAATGTTTTCAAAATATTCGTTCCTTACTCGCGTTTATACCCGCTTAGGTGGAGTTGAGGAGGTGAGATAGGGCAGTCGCTCCTTGTGGCACACTGGTACTCAGCTGCATGCGGTTAGACTGGAAGCCGACCCCAACATAGTTGGGAAAAGGCTCAGGAGATGATGTACCCTAAAGACTCCGATAAACTTCAGAACCAATTTGAAGATTTTTTACACTGTTGGGAAGCTACACTATCCTCGAGTAATATAGGCTATATTTTATCCCGGTACGGACAGTAGTTCCCACGGGACACGGGAGAAACCGCACGAAATAGGTAGTAGGTACTTAGTAATATGAATGAGAATTCTTGTGGCAGTATAAAGTTTCTTTAAAAGAAGTTACAGTATCTTTATAGTGTAACTTTCAAATTTTTGTATTTTGCTATTTTGTAGTTTAAAGAATTTGTGTAAATAAACCGACTGTATAGTTTTGATACTTTTATTAAGAGCTTCCGCATTCTGCAGTCTGTATTGTTGGCCGATAGTCGCCCGATGGTTGGCTGACAGTTTATTTTGAAGGCTATCGCGAATACAGTAGAATCCCTACTATATATATATATATTATATATATTATATACTATATATTATAGTTCGGCCATTCAGAGAATGCGTTCCTGACACGTCGCGATTGAACTGACGACGTAACTTTGCAATGGCGTTGCAGTTACGATAAAAATATTTTTGCTGGTTGTTTACCGTTTTAACAATTGAGGAGCATTAAAACAACATTATTATATCAATAATCAATGAATGTTATAATTCAGTCAGTTCAATCGCGACGTGTCAGGAACGCATTCTCTGAATGGCCGAACTATAATAGTATAAATGCGAAAGTAACTCTGTTTGTCACGCTTTCACGTCTAAACCACTGAACTGATTTTAATAAAATTTGGTACAGAGATAGAATTGACCTTGAGAAAGAACATAGGATAGTTTTTATCCCGGACTTTTGAAGAATTCTCTTGGATACGCGCAGGCCCGCCGTAAGCGGGCGTGCGAGGCGTGCACCGCACGCGGGCGGCACGTCCTAGGGGGCGGCAAATCGAGCGACTTTTCACGTAATATTAAAAAAATACAACATCTTTTTACCAATGATTTGATTTGATTTCCGACAGCAATAGCGCTAAGAATATTACTTACACAGCCGGTTTCAGTTGTGCATCTGTTGAAAGATCATTTTCAAAATTAAAAAAAAAAATTAAGCCACGGCAAAATTAAGCCACAATTACGTAATAAAAATATTTTTACTAAAAATAGATGAGTAGATTAGCAATAAAATTTCAGAAAAAGCTTTGGTCGTCTCCTATCAATTTTGACGGGTTCACCCTTTGCATCCCCAAAAAAATTCGCGCTCGCTGCGCTCGCGGCTCCATGTTAGATCACAATTTAACTTTGTTTAATTGTTGAGGCATTCATTTTCAGTTCCGAAAAGTCATTTTTCGCGCACGTTCGTTATAGCTTTTTGAACACTTTGGCTTTTCATGATATGTTTACTTCATGAAAAATCTAAGGAAAAAATCGCGCTCGCTTCGCTCGCGGCTTCATACCTATACATTTGCACTCCGTTTCTGTACGTATCTTACTTTTTGACTTTGCTTTGTTAATTTACAGTGGTTTTTATTTGTTTTGTGCCCTTAGACTAAAAAATTTTCGCGCTCGCTTCGCTCGCGCTTCCTTACATATAAAATGTGTCTTCTGCGTTGACTTTTTCAACGGGGAACCGTAAATAAATAACATATTTTACTGAATTTCAACATTGTTATAGATATTTAAGTTACCCACAATCTGTTCTAAGCACTTTGATATACATATGTTGGTACCTGCCTATTAATCACAATCTTTCAATACATAGGGGCTACTTGGGTAATGATTGCACTGCATTGATGCCCTAATCAATTGCTTAGTTTGCTTATGGGCTGACCCAGGACTTCTTAGGTTACTCTAAGTCTTAGAGCATTTCAAGTAAATAAAAAGTTACGTGTAATGTATGTTATGTATTGCAATATATTTATATATCCAAAAGTAGGTGAGTTTTCTGCAATCAAAGCGGTGCATATACTTATATACATATTTTTTTCTGTTGGACAAGTAAAATAGATATGAATGGGCGGGGGGTCCGGATCCGCTGGACCCTCCCCCCCCTTATATATTTTTTGAAAAAACCCAGTATAATATATAGTCGTAGGGCGGCATAATCAGTTTTGCACGCGGGCGAGGAAACAGCTAGCGGCGGGCCTGGATACGCGATATAACCGAACTCTACGCGGGCGAAGCCGCGGGCGGAAGCTAGTTCTTTATATAACCTTTTCGTTGTAGGTCTAGGTAATACTACTTACTACCTATCACCATGAAAATCAGTATCCACTTAACAATTTTATCACACATTTTATATCGAACCAATTTCGAAATGAATAAATATTCCTAACGATAAAATTTTTCGCGTTGGCTTAACGTCGATAGCATATTTTGATTTCTTGTGATTCTTAAGTCTTTTTAAAAATATTTAAACAATAAATACAGAAAAGCTACAGTTAAAGACGAAAACGTATAATGACAATAGTGTAAAGTGTAACATTCACTGTTACACTATATTGAAGTGACTATGTACGGTGTAGTGGCTGGACAGAAGGAGAGTGGCAAGGAGAGGGCTCAGCGAAGAGATAGAGACCAGGTGAGCATACAACACTTCTTTTAATCATCCGCCTAGCTCTTCCCTACCATGTCGCTGATGGAGTAGTTAGTGTGGCGTTTCATAAGAGCCTGCAAAGGCCTATCTATAATATAAAAATGAATCGCAAAATGTGTTGGTAAGCGCATAACTCAACAACGCCTGGACCAATTTGGCTAATTCTTTTTTTGTTGTGTTTGTTATTGTCAGGAGAAGGTTTTTATGAAAAAAAAAATAGGGTAAAGTAGAGAAGTCAATTGACGGGAGCGAAGCCGCGGGCAAAAGCTAGTTTGGAATAAAAACGATTTTTTTAACGACGTCAAAAATCATCAAATGGCCCCGCTGTGGGTTAGCAGCGGTGAGGGAGTGTCAGACTCTTACTGACTAAAAACCATCGTGTTCCGTCGTAGGCCTTTTATGTACCAGGGCCGCGGTAACTCTTTCGAACAATCCCGCAGCCCCGGCAGTTCCACATTGACTTTGGAGTAACAGCCTATCAAACCTCCTCAACCCAGTTACTTGGAACCAAATCGTAAGGTAACCTGCATTTTTAGTATCTCGTATTATTGCTGAGCATGAGGCTTCGGGTTCCATTCCTAAATCCAGCCGAAGGGTCCGTTCAGACAGACCGGCTCGGAGAGCATCGGCGCGCATTTTTCTTTTCACACAGACCAGAATCGGCTCCGCTCGGTTCCGATCGGCTGCATGAGATGCAATCGGAGCCAAACGTCAACAAGACCGAGAAAAAGTAGGCGATCGGAGCCGATTGGCTCCTCTTATTATTTCACACCGAGCGCCTTCGAGCATTCTTAATGACAAAAGCAGTGCACGTGCAAAAATAAACCTTACTTCAAATACTAAGTACCCGATTTTCAAATTAACTGAACGGACCCTTACAAAGCAATTGAGAGTCTGTAAGTTGGTGATTGATACACCCGTGCATCGGAGAACACGTTAATGTCGGACCTGCTTGTGATCTCTCTCCGGTGGTGTCGCATTGCCGTCCCATCCCGCTATGAGAGTGAAGGAATAGTGAGTGCACCTGTATCCAAGCAAATGCTCGTGCACTATAATATGTCCTGCGCAGCTGATCTCCTTATATGAGAACAGCTGCCGTGGCCGAAAATGGGGTAGCTCGTTATTTGTCGTTTCGCGTCTGCCTTGTAGAGTGAATATTTTGCAGCTACATAGCCCAAATATTTTGAAGCCATTCAGTTTATTTATTGCTTGTTCGCACACTTTGCTTTAACAAGGGAATGTAAAATATATAGCTATAATATAACGTTCAGGCGTTGAAGGCACGTTAAATTGGCTAAATGTATAAATTCTGGTTCTTCCAACCTAACAGACAGACATGTGTTGCTGGGGAGTTTGTTGCGCCACTTCTTCTTCCCAGCAATAACATAGGAAGTGGTGAAGGGCGAGCGTTTTGCTAACAGTGCTGATTTATCAGCCTAATTTGAATAAACGCTTTTTGAGTTGAGTTGCTAGTCCCAGCTGTCATTGAACATCTTTGGCAGTCGTTACGGGTAGTCAGAAGCCAGAAAGTCTGATAACCAGTACTATCAAGGGATATTGGGTGACCCGGGTAACTGGGTTGAGGATGTCAGATAGGCAGTCGCTCCATGTGGCACACTGGTACTCAGCTGCATGAGGTTTGATTGTGGAAATGGTTAGGCAGAAGATATTGTTCTATCTTTCTCCGATACACGGGTGAATCAATCACCAACTTCCAGATTCCAGGCTGCTTTGTGAAAGTTTTTTAAACCCACAAAGACTAAAATTGACTTACGGGAATCGGACCCGAGACCTCATGTACAGCAGTCGCACTGTGCGACTACAGGACCAACGAGGCAGTACCAATATGTGCATACTAGCTTCTGCCAGCGGTTTCACCCGCATGCCGTGGGAACCTCTGCACGAACCTTCCTCGATAAATGGCATTGCACGAATTTTTCAAATCGGGTCAGTAGTTCCTGAGATTAGCGCGTTCAAATTAACTCTTTAGCTTTATTATATTAAGTTCAGATTTCCCTTAGGACGCGACCGAAACCGAGGGGTATAACTAAAGTTAGGAATTCCATTAACTCTAAGAAAATGACGTCATCATACACATACATATTTAACCTCACTATAAGTAGGTATATCTCTACTGAACTTATATCCCTAGAGTAAAGTTAAGCAATATTATTCACTAGCCGTTTCCCGCGGTTTCATCCGCGTCCCGTGGGAACTACTGCTTGTACCGGGATAAAATATAGCCTACTAGCTTTTGCCCGCAACTTCGTTCGCGTGGAATAGTGACTACCAGCAGATTTTTGATTTGACCAATAGATGGCGCTATATGTCCGGAATATTTTTTTTTTTTTTTGTAATAAAAACTATCCTATGTCCTTTCTCAAGTTTCAAACTATGTCTGTACCAAATTTCACACAAATCGGTTCAGTAGTTTAGGCGTGAAGAAAAGACAGACAGACAGACAGACAGAGTTACTTTCGCATTTATAATATTAATATAGCCTATGTTACTTGAGAAGAGTTTAGCTTTCCAACGGTGAAAGAAATTTTCAAATCGGTTTAGTCGTTTCAGAGATTTTTTGCGTACAAAACAAACAAAAAATATTCCTCTTTATGATATTAGTATAGAAGTATAAATCATATGTGCATTATAATATGTCCTGCGCAGCTGGTTGATCTCCTTACATGAGAACAGAAGCCGTGGCCGATAATCGGCTAGGAGGACATCATCATAGATCATCATCATCTGCATCATCATCATCATCATCTCAGCTTTAGGACGTCCACTGCTGAACATAGGTCTCCCCCTTAAGGCCCCAGTACACGTTGGCCCAAGTGCGGCCAATACACGCCATCACCAATGTGTACACGGGGTATTGGTGCAGGTTGGCGGACATTTGTCAAGGTTGGCGCGCATTCGGCGAGTTGTCGGTTTTTTGGGCACACATCAAAGGAATCGTGGCCCAGCTTGGCGAGTGGTGTTTACACATTCGGCCAATGTTTAGTTCGTCACCGACCGCTGAGGATAAAGTACACTTTTGTGTTGCGTGTAAAAATAAATATAGTAGTGTAGTATAATATAAATATATATAGTAGTGTACAAATAAATAGCCGAAGCCTTAATTACTTCGACGTCCATCGCATGTGGTTTGCCAGGCAGGAATGAGCCATGCGCCAATGTGTAAACACCATTTGATCGTGGCCTACATTGCACAGCTTGGCCCAACACAGGCCAATGTGTACTGGGGGCTTTAGATCTCCACAGATACCTGATGGAGGCAACCTGCATCCAGCGTCTTCCGGCGACCTTTATAAGGTCGTCTGTCCACCTTGTTGGTGGACGTCCTATAGATAGATCATATAGAATACATATTTAACCTCACTATAACTAGGTATATCTCTACTTTATATCCCTAGAGTAAAGTTAAGGAATATTGTTCATAAAATCTTCATTCATTCACTCTTCAAACATTTCATATTTGCAACAATAGAGGTAACCTGCACCACAGCATAAAGAACGATGCTTCTACCAGTCGTTACAGCCTTTTTACCGTCCCACTGGGGCGCGATTCTACTAATTTTACTTAAGCGACATACGATTCACATCCGACTGAGATCCAATCACGACTCAATTGCGATTGAAACGTATGTGGCATTCCGCTATTTTTTCTTTTTTTTAATAAACGTCTTTATCCGTTTCTGTCATTCAATAATGAATCATTTTGTCTGCAGATGATTTACGATTGCAATATGATTGTAGAGCAAACTACCGTATAGACCAAAATCACCAAAATAGCAGACCAATCGCAAACCAATCGAATGTCATTGGAATACGATTGGTCTTACATTAGTAGCAGAATGCCGATATGGTTAAAACTGCTATTGCGATTCAATTTCTATTCAATTTTGACATTAATAACTTAGGAGAATCGGGCAACAGGCCTCCTCTCACATGGACAAGCATTGAGCGTCAACTTTTACAAGTAAGTACCAATTGTAAAATAAAAGTATTTCATTTGTTGAATCTCCGGACCTACTGACGAGAAATTGGTAAATACTCTTACCTATAGAAAGCCTTAATAATTTGGAAGTAGGTATATCTTGGACACCAATGGCTGAAGGGTGAAGGAAAACATCTTGAGCAAACCTGGACTATATAGTCTGAAATCACCAAACCGCATTGAGCAAGCGTGGTGATTAATGCTCAATCCTTCTCCGTGTGAGAGGAGGCCGCAGCCCAGCAGTGAGACGATAAAAAGGCTGTAATAGTAGTATAGAAAGCCACGCTACCTATTTGTTTATTTCATAGATCTTGTAATGTGAAGTGGGCATAAAGCTGTATTTTAGTCTATACGTGCTAAATCCATAGACAAACAGCAATAAACACCAATATCTATCCATATTAACGTTAACCATAGACAACGTGGCGTAATCCCTCTATAATTTATGGTTGCATAGATATTATCTGCCGGCCGTAATATATGGACGGCATTTTGACTTCGATTTACAGTTTAAGTGATAAGAGGGATTTATTTAAATATTTTACATATTAAATAGTCAATTTTGGTTGGTACAACGGAAGCCCAAGTTTACCAACAACACAAATATCCGTTTTTATTAAAACAACTTTTTACTTTGAAAAAATCAACGTAAAAAAATCATAATTCATAATCTGCCTAGCCTTTTCCCAACTATGTTGGGGTCGGCTTCCAGTCTAACCGATTGCAACTGAGTACCAGTGTGCCACAAGGAGCGACTGCCTATCTGACCTCCTCAACCCATTACCCGGGCAACCCAATACCCCTTGGTTAGACTGGTTATCATACTTACTGGCTTCTGACTGCCCGTAACGATTGCCAAGGATGTTCAATGACAGCCGGGACCTACAGTTTGAGGTGCCATCCGAAAAACAGTCGTACGGGTAAAGAGTTAGTACAAACATTACAGTTTTGTCTTCAAAGAAAGAAGTACGGTAGACATCAGTGATAATTGTCATGCGCCTTAACTCAATAGTAATAAGTACAATTTTCCTATAAACTGTTACCACTGACCTGAAGTTGACTGTACCAGTTACATTATCGCCTACAGTTAAGTCACTCAACGTTAAGATTCATGGCAATCTCAAACGAACATAAGTGGTACTTAACTAGCAGATTGCAGCTTAAATAATAAGTTAAGTTTCAGAAGTTGAGAATAGCGACATCTAGCGGTAGTCGAAGGAACTAAACTTCATTATTTACGCAAAACAAAAGTGTCAAAAGTTTCTAATATAGAATAGAATATATCCGTAGTTGTTTACTGATTTATATTTTACGATATGCATAAATGAAGTTTTTATGCTCATAAAACAGTTATCGTCATAGACAAAAAAAAAGTTGATTGTCGTGACCTACCCCATACTCTGGGTCCAGTGTGGGACATTTTAAGCTTCAAAAAACCGTAGTTAAAGCTAATTAAGAGGATCTGATAAAAACTGATTAATAAAATCAGGTTTAACAGTACAAAAAGCGTTAAAAAACTGCAAACGAGCTGAATTGGCAGTGTTCCAAGAAAAATAGCCAATAAAATGTGTTATAAGCGATATCACCCGTAAATTATGGGCTCTGTTAATGTCGTGACGAATTTGATAGTCATGTTCTGTATTTTATCCTGTCATGGGAAGTTGTTCACGTAAAATTTCGTTTTTCTTTACTTTTTTAAACTTACCAATGCAACTTTTGTAAGTTTGTATGTACTTTCTAAGTATATCTTGGACACCAATGGCTGATAAAAAGGTGAAGGAAAACATCTTGCGGAAACCTGAACTACATACTTAGTCTGAAATCACCAACCCAGTGAGACGTTAAAAAGGCTGTACCAATTCACAGTGTAGGTTTTTTATCTATATATATCTAAAGTCATGTTAGTTACTCCACTTTTAACTCAAGAACGGCTGAACCGATTTAGCGGAAAATTGGCAGGGATGTAGTTTAGAGCCAGGAGAAGGACATAGGAGTTTTTGTCACCATTCGGGTACGGGAAGCAGTTATCTCAGGACGTGGGTGTAACCGCGGGCGGAAGCTAGTTATTTAATATAATTATGTATAATTTAGTAATAAGCTACTGTCAACCTCTCCAACTTCTTTTTAAGCTGTGCCGTATAGGGTCCATATTTATTCTAGACTGTAAAATGTACCAACTGTATAATATATGGAATGCCAATTAAAATATGTAGATATAGGTACGGTAGACTGCACATCAGTGGTAACTGTCATGCACCTTAACTTAATAGTAATAAGCACGATTTTTCTATAAAACTGTTACCACTGACCTGAAGTTGACTGTACTGTGAGAACTTATAGATTAAGTCTATAATATCGAACTATCTATAATTAACTGAGTCTGCATCTGCATTTAATGGCTACGATATGGACAAAATGGCCGATTTAAATGATCCAGTAATAATTGGGCTCGCTTTAACTTATGTAGCTCAAAGTATAATATTTTAGCCATAATATTTTCTTTCGATGGGGGGGGGGGGGGGGGGTAAAGATTAAATGATATTAGGAGTAATCTCACTAAGATAAAAAGCCGGCCAAGTGCGAGTCGGACTCGCGCACGAAGGGTTCCGTACCATTAGTCTACCAGTCTAGACTCTAGACTCAGACTCAAACCGCAGAAAACGCAAGTCTATAGTAATTAGTATAAATAACCTATTAAATATCAAGACCACCGTAAAACCTCCTTTGAATAAAAACTTCCCAAATTCTTTTACTATATAACAAAAACTGGTGCAACAGCTGTACTAATCTTTAAGTTGCGAAAAAATCTGGGGCTGCGGGATTGTTCGCGCGAGTTACCGCGGCCCTGGTACATTAAAGGCCTACGACGGAATACGACGGTTTTTAGTCAGTAAGAGTCTGACACTCCCTCATCGCTGCTAACCCACAGCGGGAGGGGTCATGTGATGATTTTTGACATCGTTAAAAATAAAAAAGGTTGCGAAAAAATCTCAAAAATCCGAAAGATATTCTCTAAAAATGTCGAGCACGTTTTTCGTATAACTTACAAATACGCACGTGCGGCTTAACGCGTCATTTGTGCCAACGTGTTGGATCCAACGTTTTGGCTTGTGGCCAATATTGGCCGCGTAGGTATTCGATGATTTTATTATGGTAATTCTTGGGTTTTGTAGGTTTTTGAAGTGTGAAATACCGTGGTACCGTGCATTAAACGAGTATTTCTTTAATATAAAGTAAAGGCTTCCTGGCACCTCTCGCACCCTTATGAAATGCTTTTTACATTGTGATGCTTGTACATTTTGTACCAAGTTTCATGAAAATCCGTTCAGCCATTTCTTTGCTAAGGAGAAACGTAATAAACACACATACACAAACAAACGGCTTGTAGACATAAGTAGGTACATTTATAAATAATCGGACGTCGAATTGCAGCACTGGGTGACGGGTGGACTCAATGGCTTACAGCCAGTTTCTTCATCAAAAGTAAAAGTCAAAGTAATGTCATAAAGTAAAAGTAACGGTCAAATTCTTTTATCTATTACTTTTGCTGTTACTTTAGCCTTGAAAAAACGAATTTGACCGTTACTTTTACTTTACGACATTACTTTGGCTTTTACTTTTGATGAAGAAACTGGCTGTAATACTCATAATGTGTAGTTGTCACAAGATATTTTGTCATTATGACCAAAATTTTATGTTTCAGAATGACAAAGAAGAGAAAGACTCAAAGAAGCGAGGCCTCACGGAGAAGTTCATGGAGTATGTCAAGCGAAGACTCAACCCACAGCCAGGTAAGACCATTACAACACATCACTGGGGCCCGACTCTCCTAAGTTAATAATGTCAAAATCGAATAGAAATTGAATCGCAATATGATCGCAATAGCAGTTTTAACCATATCGGACATTCTGCTAGTAATATAAGACCAATCGTATTCCAACGACATTCGATTGGTTTGCGTTTGGTCTGCTATTTTGGTTATTTTGGTCTATTTACGGTAGTTTGCTCGGCAATCATATTGCAATCGTAAATCATTTGGTTCATTATTAAAAATTGCGGAATGCCACTGCAATCGTAAATCATTTGGTTCATTATTAAAAAATTGCGTGTTTTGCGTGTGGCATTATGCCACATACGCTTCAATCGTAATTGAGTCGAAATTGGATCTCAGTCGAATGTGAATCGTAGGTCGCTTAAGTAAAATTAGTAGAATCGTGCCCCTGCTCATGCCTTTGTTTGTCACGTTACTACAAGTTACAATCAGAGTTAGGGGACGTCTTAGGTGCCATGAATTAAATTTATAGTTTCTGTATAATCACTAAGAATAATATTTTCAATACAGTGTTAGGTACAGTTAAAGTAGCACCAGTCTATGAAATATGAAAGGAAATTTATGAATTATTAGTAGGCAAGTAAAAATAAAAATTACAAAGCATAGTGTTCAGTAGAACGTAATTTATGTTGGTAGAAAAGTATTATAGTAATAAACAGTCATGTTTACTTTTCGAAGATTTCAGTATCTCTTTCGGTCGTTTCGTTATTTTTGTTCGGACAAAAGTAGTCGGAAAGTTAGTATTTAGGTAGTAGATTTAGTATTTTGAGTAAGGTCCATTCTTATTTTATTGTCGGAGCTTTTATTACTAGCCATTTTGCACAATACCTAATATTCTGCAATTTGAGAATGCTCGTCAATAAGGTATCCATTTAGATAAGTAGTGTTCCGTAATAACTTAACACGGGTCTTCTTATTATTTTCAACTTGAGCAGTCGATTTTTATTTAGAAAAAATATGCATACTTCTATTTTTTTTAAATATAATAAAAATATTCCAAACACGTTTTATCGTATTAATATTTTGAAAACACTTATGAGAATTCAAATCAGATATTCACAAAACTAAATTCGTTGAAGTTGAAAGCCAATTCTACGAATATTGGAAATGGTAGTTCAATACTATGTTCAATACTCGATAGAAATTGGTATAAGAAGCAGTTTGTGAAGTCTGCTTTCTGTTTTTATTTTTCTTTCAAGAAACAGTTGATATTTACACATTTATTGAAGCATATTTGCAAGGTTATGAAAACCAGGTGTTAAAAAGGAAATAAAAATGACACTGATAATGAAAGTGTTCGACTTTATTCATAAGTAGGTAGTCCAGGGGCCCGATTCTCCTAATTTTACTTAAGCGACATACAATTCACATTCGACTGAGATCCAATCACGACTCAATTACGATTGAAGCGTATGTGGCATTCCGCAATTTTTTCTTTTAAATAAACGTTTTTATCCTTTTCTGTCATATAATAATGAATCATTTTATCTGCAAATGATCTACGATTGCAATATGATTTTAGAGCAAACTACCGTATAGACCAAATGGCAGAGCAATCGAAAAACCAATCGAATGTCATTGGAAGACGCAGCAGAATGAAGATTAAAACTGCTATTGCGATTCAATTTCTATTCAATTTTGACATTATTAACTTAGCAGAATCGGGCCCCTGGTGGTAAAAAGGAAATAAAAGTAAATACTCGACTATGTTATCAAGATCGTAATATTTGTAATCGAACGTTGTACCTAGATAGGTATATTAAAGTCAAATTGAAAATCTTTTGTGAGACAAATGACGAAGGTACCTTTTGTCCTTTTACGCGTTGTTGATGTTGTAAGATATATTTATTTTCATTGACGGCGAAATGCTAATTATTATTTCACCTTCCCATAAATGTAATGATTTTATAAAATTCACATTATGTTTGATAAGTTAGTATAGATGAGGTATTTGGTTGATATAGCTCTCCAAATTCTTTAAGCAATAAATACTCTATGCGGTCCTTATTATTTTTGTAGGTATCTAGACACACGGCAGTGTGTCCGCCAAGTTCGAGCAAAAAAGCGACACACCGGCCGTGGGTTATATTACACGAACCATTTCGGGCCAAATTCGACCCCCCTGTAACTCAAAATCTATTTTATTTACGCATATCAAATTTCTAGTATCTGTTGAGACCCCCTCACTTATCTAAAATACAAAATTTCATTAATATACCTATTGTAGGTCTTGAGATATTGACGTCAGAAAATCGCTATTTTTACTATACACTTATTCACTTATTCACTGACTCACTCATCAAAAACCTAGACCACTTCCAATGGTCGTATTGACTTGAAATTTGGCATGGAGGTAGGTCTTTATGTCAAGTTAAAGGGAAAAATCTGAAAATGGCCAAGTGTGAGTCGGTTTCAAAATAATGAAGGTGTTTTATACCCGGTGTAAATTTATTCCCCTAAGGAACTAAAACGAACTAAAGGACGATGGGCGTTTTGGTACCCTGTCCAACAGTGTTGATTCTAGTACCATTGCGTAGGTCTTGGCAAGCCAAAAAATGTTTACTATGACGTCTAGTCCCAATACCTTGTCCATTTCGCGTGACATCGACTAATAGAATGTATAATGTTCATAAATCATCAACGTAGATGTAGTTCTTAAATCCAACTGTATTGAATAAAAACTGGTAAAGTAACAAAAAAACAAGAATTTGGCCTTCTTAGAATGTTTGCCTGCCCACTGCTTTAAAAAAAGTCTGTGTGCAAACCTTTGCAGTTCACGCAGAATATAGCTTATGTATTTGATGAAAGTCTTTCAGTATTTACAATCAATTAATGTTTAATGATTATCGTGTTTTAATAACAGGTTTTTTTTTATTTCATATAATGTGTAGGTACATGGAAGCCAGTATGTTTAAAGATAGTATGTAACTAAAATGATTAGTTGTGTTTTCAGAAATGTTTTGAACTTTTGTCAAATCAGATGACGATTGTGTTTCCGTAGTATGACTCCATAGACTATTACAACCTTTAGATTATAATAGAGTGTATCTCAAACAATTTAAGATGTCTATTAACTGAGTTTAAAATTATTATACTGACGACATATGCCTCCTAATGAATTTGCATATATGGATGACATACTCGTTTCTATGTCGATTTAATTTTTATCGTTACTCGGATCGGACAGCTAATTGAGGCATGCCCCATAGTTTTTATTATTCTTCACGTAAATACCTTTCTAATGATATATCATACGTTACTGTTGGAGCGGGTACCAAATCCCATACAAAGTGCCCATTGTCCTTTATCTATATTTATATAATATATCTTCGAATGGTACAAAGGTTTGTATTTAGTCAAAGTAAAGTAAAAATCTGAAAACGGCCAAGTGTGAATTACTTTCGAAAATAACGAATGTGTAACTTTGATCCACGAACATAATATATGATAACATGTCATGTCAGTCAGTTGGTAAATCTAGTCCATTTAGTTAATCTAGTTCATTTCTTTGTAAGAAACATAGTGCATATTAAAAAATCTAAAAAATAGTATAAATGAGACATTTCTTTAACTAACTTCATCATAAGAAAAAAATAAAATAAACAACCTTACAAAAATAAATGAAATCCCACCCAAAACAAAAATGTGAAAGACTGCCAAGTTCGATAATATGGGAATGCTTCGCCTATAAAAGAAGTGAGATCTGAATAAGTACCAAGTTCCATACACATACCTCAGTTAAAAATAGTTACTTTTTAATGATGATTACTTGGCAAGTTTTAATAGAAAATTAAAGGGAACAAATATAATGACCACCATAAAATGCTTTGATACCCTAAGTTTTGCAACCAGAAATATCTACTGAACACCAGAAAAATAAAGTCTAAAAATGTAATAGTACCAGCTATTTTAGTCACGACTTCACTTTAAATTGTATTCGACCACCAAATTTAGTAAATGATCACCAACTCTTGACGACCAAATTAATGTATTATTTTTGCCTAAATAAGTCACTGTGATTGCCATAAAATGTAGGCTTATTACCAAATAAAGTATTATGATGCCATATTAAGTTATGTGTCCGGCTTGCAATGCATGCGTGAGTGTCAGTATGACGAGTGACAGGGGAAAATGGAAGAAAATGACATATTGCGCCGACGCCAAGTAAAATTGGGAACAGGGCAGGAGAAAGAAGAAGAAGAAAGTGTTTCTCAATACACTCTTATCGCACTGTTTAGAGGCATGCAATAGACAATTTTCCACGCTAGTGCAGGAAAAGGGTCCCCATAATGTTATTACATTTTTATTTTATCAGGCCGAACTTATTTTTTTGGAGTCAGTTTACTTAAACAGGATAGCAAGATGTAAAAACTTTTTTGATGATCATTTACTACTTTTGGTGATCATTTACTACTTTTGGGATAACAATGATTTTTTTGGACTCATTTTGCTTAAATAGGATAGCAGAATTTAAAAACTTTGGTTATAATCTTACTTTAAAATGGTGGTTTAATTTTGGTGATCATTTACTATTTTTGGCTTACGCATGATTTATTTTGGAGTAATTTCACTTAAATAGGATAGCAAAGTGTTAAAACTTTGGTGATAGTTTTACATTAAAATGCGAGTTTCATTTTGGTGATCATTTACTATTTTTGTCTGCTGTTTGTTACTATATCTGGTGATCAGTTAAACATAAGCCAAAATTAAATACTTGATTCATTGCGTTTAGTAGGTTTATAACAAGGTGTATGAAAACTTGCCAAGTAACATCATTAAAAAAGTAACTATTTTTAACTGAGGTATGTGTATGGAACTTGGTACTTATTCAGATCTCACTTCTTTTATAGGCGAAGCATTCCCATATTATCGAACTTGGCAGTCTTTCACATTTTTGTTTTGGGTGGGATTGAGTATAGAGCTAGCCTTTGACCTTATTTAATTACTCTATACATATGAAGAAAAAATGTATGAATACTATTAATGTGTAGCGCCATCTATAATACCTACAATCCTTCACTATGTTTTCTAAGAACGTAGGTTTTGTGTATCAGCGCCATCTATCTAATGTTTTGAGTACCATGCCATCGTTGAAATTAACGCCATCTGTTGAGCGTTATGTGAATTTGTTGTGAAACGTTTTGGGAGCTTTCTCTCTGTGTATTTAGTTAAGATATTACCGCTAGGTGGCGCAGCGTTCTACTTTTACTTTCTGCTGTACGTAAATAGCTAGCTTTTAACTTCGCATAGCGAGATAAAAAGTAGCTTATAGCCTTCCCAGATTAACTATCTTCTATATTGGTTGTGTCGTTCACAATCACATTAAATGAAATGCGTTAATATACTGGTTAATATTTGTCGATTAACACAAACAAAGAAAAATACGTAAAGATAAAAAAAATGAGTTTTTCAAACAAAGTAAACATAATAAAAATGTGCGAAAATTAGAACACCATATAAAAGTCAGTCATAACAAACAACTGAGATTCTCCCTTGAAAACTGACAGCTGTCAATTAGGTATTATTAATTAATAGGTATTCCTAACTTTATCTCTGCTTTACACATGATGTTGTAAATTATGAAAACGAAAAATGACTCCTGTGGCTAAACCACTGAATGGATAAGGTTACTTTTTTTACAATTCGCCATAGAATATCATAAAGTATATGCGATAGGATTTAATATGATTGTGATCGACACACCCTGTATACTATCCACCACTGACATAATTTTTCAAATTGAATCTCGGGAGGTTCCTGAAATTACCGAGTTTAAACAAAGAAAGAAACTTCAGCGTCATACCTAATATTAAGTAGTATGTACTAATAGTATGTAATAGATGAAGTATTTTTATGCATTTAAAAGGTAAACCTACAGTACGAAGCTCAAAAAACTATCACCTTTCAATCATTTAACCGAAAACTCACCAAAACGCGCAATACAGTAAATTATTCTTACCCAAAACAAAGCGTCGGCCATGATGGTCCGCCATTTGCAATAAATTGTCACGTTGACACCGCGGGACGTTACAGTAATTCGCCGACAGTTGACCAGATGGTAAGCAAAATTGTTTCTATACTAATATTAAAAGGGGGGGGGGGGGGGATTTTGTTTGTCGGTTTGTAAGTCAAAAACTACTGGAAAGATTTTACAAATTCTTTCACTATTAGAAAGCTGTATTATCTGCGAGTAATATAGGCTATATTTTATCCCGGTACGGGCAGTAGTTCCTACGGGACGCGGATGAAACCACGGGAAAACGGCTAGTATATTATAAAGGCGAAAAAATATATTTTTGTTTGTCGGTTTGTAGTTTATTTTGTAGTAGGTTTGTAGATAGAGTTGACCTTGAGAAAGAACATAGGATAGTTTTTATCCCGGACTCTTGAAGAATTCTCTTGGAAACGCGATATAACCCAACTCTACGCGGGCGAAGCCGCAGGCGGAAGCTAGTAGGCTAGATTTTATCCCGGTACGGGCCGTAGCTTCCACGGGACGCGAGCGAAACCGCAAAAATACGGCTAGTTTTTTTAATAAAATATTGTTTTCCAATCAAATCAGTCGGTCTGATACCGGCTAAATACCTGATCTTAGTAATGTGCGTACTACCATTCATCTTCATACTGATTTATGAGCCCAACAAAGTATCGGCCGACTAAAAGTTTGCAGTGTGAGGCCACTGTTAATAATAATATTTTAGCAACGAGACGTGTCGTGGTATTAAATACGATTGTAAAATTTTATTTCGTTGTTTTTTCGCGAAATATATTGGACTATTTTTAGAATTAGGTTTGTTTTTAGCGTAAATAAGTAGCCATTTTTTTAAACGACTGGCTTATTCCTGCTTTTTAGGGTTCCGTACCCAAAGGGTAAAACGGGACCCTATTGTTTTCGCTCCTCTGTCTGTCCGTCCGTCCGTTCGTCTGTCACTAGGCTGTATCTCATGAACCGTGATAGTTAGAGAGCGGACATTTTCACTGATGATGTATTTCTGTTGCCGCTATAACAAAAAATACTGAAAACTAGAATAAAATAAATATTTTGGGCGGCTCCCATACAACAAACGTGATTGTTTGGTCCGTTTTATAAATAATGGTAGGTACGGAACCCTTCGTACGCGAGTCCGACTCTCACTTGGCCGGTTTTTATTTTTATATTTACTACCATGATAGAGGACGCTTTGCATTTTCAAAATACTCAATATTTCCAGTAAATAGCGAGTGAAATCACCTCTCGTTCTAGTATTAGTTTCCAACCCGGCCGCGTCCCGAATCCATTAATATTAGTTCAATTAGTTTAATTTCGTAATGGCTTTACTATGTCGGGGATCAACCCTTTGTATCGCAGAAGTAACTATTGCTAAACCTTCACTATAAATTTTAACTATTAATAGGTAGGGAGGACATTCTGGACTTGCCTACTTATATTATAATCCATTAGAATCATCGGCACGAATCTTGAGCGCTGACCTTCACCTGCGCAGAAGTGATTTATTAGCAAAGAACCAATCCCGAGTGACGGCTATGACGCGATGCGCTGCGGGCCAATCACCGCTTTACCCCGCCCCCGCGCCGCACTTCATACCACAAAAGGGATCCAATAAATTACTTCTGCGCAGGTGAAGGTCCGCGCTCAAGATTCGTGCCGATGGTTATAATGGCGTCCAAGACCGATTATCGGCCAAGGCGGCTATACTCTCTAAGGAGATCAGATCTAGTATTATACTGCACGAGCATTTGCTTGGACACAGGTGCACTCACTATTCCTTCACTCTCATAGCGCGATGGGACGACAATCTCTTTTCAGACTTTTGAATATCTGTGTAATTTTGATCGCATGAGTAGTTTTGGTGTGACAGTACGAGAACTAAATATGAGTAGTTACTACGTGATGGACAGAATTACTTACAGCCAGTTTCTTCATCCAAAGTAAAAGCCAAAGTATTGTCATACATAAAATACCTAAAAAGTATAAAGTAACGGTCAATTTCGTTTTTCCAAGGCTAACGTAACATCAAAACTAATAGTTAAAATCGTGAAAATAACTTTGGCTTTTACTTTTAATGAAGAAACTGGCTGTAAAGAATAAATTTTAGCTTGACCTTTACTTTAGCCGAAATAAAAGAATTAGGTACGCACTCATTCAGCAATATTTTTTCTAAACAAAAACAATTTGTCTATCTGTCCGAACCATTCCGACTTCACGGTACATTTGATGACTTATTTACGAGACATTTCATTTATACATTCTATGTATATACATACGGATGAGTCGTTCACAATCACATTAAATCCTATCGCATATAGGTAGGCGGTAGTGGCCTACTTACTATGGCGAATTGTAAAAAAAATAACCTAATCCATTTAGTGGTTTAACCACAGGAGTCATTTTTCGTTTTTATAGTTTACAACATCATGTGTGAAGCAGAGATAAAGTTAGGAGTATCGAATGTTTTGATCAGTTGATAGCTATCAGTTTTCAAGGGAGAATTTCAGTTGTTTGTAATGACTGACTCTTATATGGTGTTCTAATTTTTATTCTATTTACTTTGTTTGAAAAATTAGACATATATTAACCAGTATATAATGACACACCCAATATACATATATGTGTAACTAGCTTCTGCCAGCGGTTTCACCCGCATCCGGTGGAAACCTCTGCACGAACCCGAATAAAAAGTAGCCTATAGCCTTTCTCGATAAATGGGCTATCTAACACTGAAATAATTTTTCAAATCGGACCAGTAGTTCCTGAGGTTAGCGCGTTCAAACAAACAAACTCTTCAGCTTTATAATATTAGTATATATGAAAAGAAAACATAATTTTGATCGTTTGTACGCATAAGGTTCCGAAACTACTAAACTGATTTAAAAACTTTTTTCTGTTATAAATGTACACTCTTCCCGAGTAACATAGGCTATACTTTATCCCAGTACGGGCAGTAGTTCCCACGGGACGCGAGAGAAACCGTGGGCAAA
Organism: Helicoverpa zea; assembly: GCF_022581195.2. Taxonomy (NCBI): domain Eukaryota; kingdom Metazoa; phylum Arthropoda; class Insecta; order Lepidoptera; family Noctuidae; genus Helicoverpa; species Helicoverpa zea. The sequence goes on along the minus strand of NC_061481.1, from coordinate 4,408,157 downwards.
CATCTTTACATAAACGAAGCTATTTTACATACAAAATCCGATTTCTCGACGAAACTCTGTGTAAATCCGTGATTCACTACCTGTCAATGTGACGTTACCACAGATGTATGTAGCTGTACCCAGCAACAAATGTGCTGTGTTCGTTTCACTGACGTCCAGGGGCCCGATTCTACTAATTTTACTTAAGCGACATACGATTCACATTCGACTGAGATCCAATCACGACTCAATTACGATTAACCGTATGTGGCATTCCGCTATTTTTTTCTTTGAAATCAACGTTTTTATCCTTTTCTGTCATTCAATGTTGAATCATATTGTCTGCAAATGATTGACGATTGCAAAATGATTGTAGAGCAAACTACCGTATAGAATAGACAAAATGGCAGACTAATCGAATGTCATTGGAGTACGATTGGTCTTTTATTAGTATCAGAATGCCCGATATGGTTAAAACTGCAATTGCGATTCAATTTCTATTCAATTTTGACATTATTAACTTAGAAGAATCGGGCCCCAGTGTAAATGGGACATTTCACCAGTCAAGTATTGTGAGCCACACCGCGTGTATCTCGTGGTGTACTCGCTCTACAAAATCGAAGGTCATGGTGGCCTAGTGGGTAAAGAACCAACCTCTCAGGTATGAGTGTTCGATTCCATGTCAGGCCAGTACCAATGCAACTTTTCTAAGTTTGTATGTACTTTCTAAGGTATATCTTGGATACCAATGACTGTGTTTCGGATGGCACGTTAAATTGTAGGTCCCGGCTGTCATTGAACATCTTTGGCAGTTGTTACGGGTAGTCAGAAGCCAGTAAGTCTTACACCAGTATTACCAAGTTGTATTGGGTTGCCCGGGTAACTGGGTTGAGGAGGTCAGATCGGGCAGTCGCTCCTTGTGGCACACTGGTACTCAGCTGCATCCAGTTAGACCGGAAGCCGACACCAACATAGTTGGGAAAAGGCTAGACAAATGGTTCTAGTTTTCAGTCTACTTATTGTAGTTTATTTTCTTCTCTTCTTATACATATAAAGTATGATATCATCTTGTGGCATTTTCAGCTGAAACTTTCAGAGCATTTTGTTGTGAAATATTGCGTTAGAAATACAACTGGTTTTCTTTATAAATAAGTCTTGGAGTTCACTTGCATTCTGTTATGAGTCAGGAAGGTACCCACTTTGACATTATAATGGTGAAGAGTTTTCTTTCAGGTAATTACAGGAAATATAGTTTTTGGAGAAAAAAACGGTTCTTCATACCATACAGACAGAATTGTGTTGCTGGGGAGTTTGTTGCGCCACTTCTTCTTCCCAGCACAAACACATAGGAAGTGGTGAAGGGCGGGCGTTTTGGGGGCTGTCTTTTGTAAATTTGATGTTCAAAAAGTGCTGATTTTCAGCCTAACTTGAATAAATGACTTTTGATTTTGATTTTGAATCATTACAGTGAAAGATTGCCCGATTATTGAGGAAGTTAAAGCCATGTATTCACTGAGAAACAATTGTTTATAAACACTGTTTCAGAAACAATATATACGTGTTTCTGAAACAAATAATTTTGTTTCAGAAACATATAATTTTGTTTCTGTGGACGATGTGGACGGCAGAATTTACGAAACATTGTTGCTCTAAACATCTACGTGATGTTTCAGAAACTGTGTATCTGAAACATTGTTTCCCAGTGAATACGTGGCTTTAAGCTCCTTTTTATCCGGGTGCAAGGTTGAAAACGGGTGAAACCGCGCTTCAAAGCCAACCAGAAAAATTAAAGTACGACATTTTCTTTCTAGGAGCTAATCTCAACTGCTGAACCGATTTCACAAATTCTTTTACGAATAGAAAGCCACGTTATTTGTGAGTGTTGTAGGCTATATTTTACCCTAGTGTGTGATGTGTGGCCGCGGGATACAGCTAGTTAATAAATCGTCAGTCGATGGTACAGAGGTCGTATATTGTGATAGTACCGAACATTCATCTGAGGTTTAGTCACAGCTACTACAGGCCATTGTGGGCTAACGTCGAAATATAAACAAATCTATAAAATTGGGATATGGGCAGGAGGATGATCATCATCATCCTCCGAGTCTTTTACCAACTATGTTGGGGTCGGCTTCCAGTCTAACCGGATTCAGCCAGCTAAGTACCAGTGCTTTACAAGGAGCGATTGCTTATCTGACCTCCTCAACCCAGTTACCCGGGCAACCCAATACCCCTTGGTTAGATTGGTGTCAGACTTACTGGCTTCTGACTACCCGTAACGACTGCCAAGGATGTTCAATGACAGCCGGGACCTACAGTTTAACGTGCCATCCGAAACACAGTCATTGGTGTCTAAGATAAACTTAAAAAGTACATACAAACTTGAAAAAAGTTGCATTGGTACTTGCCTGACCTGGAATCGAACCCGCGCCCTCATACTCGAGAGGCTGGTTCTTTACCCACTAGGCCACTACGACTCCGATAAATGCTCAATCCTTTTCCGTGTGAGAGGAGGCCTGTGCCCAGCAGTGCGACGATAGAAAGGCTGTAACAGTAACTGTTTTACATGGTACGTAGGTATGGTAGGCTAGCTGATTACGCGGGTAAGTGGTAGGTATATGTATACAAGCTGTTGATTTGCATTTGTGCCATAGTTCAGGAGGAGGACATACAATACGTATATAATCGATTGGAATTACAATAGATGGGAAATAACTAATATGCACTGCTTTTTTTGTCATTGTAATGTCGTGGTATTTCAGAAGTAATCCAATTTTATGAATGAAAGGACAATGGGCACAAATATATGGGACCTGGTATACCCCACCAATAGGAATGTCATATATATCATTGGATAGGCCTTTTTATGTAGGACAAGATTTACTATGACAGCTTTGCTGAAATGTTTGTCTGTTCTGAGATATAGATCAAAAACTGTGCTAAAGTTAGAACTAAGTAATCTATTGATACCTCAAGTTTTTAAAGGAAAATCTAAGTACTAATAACTTTAAGTCTTGTAAGTACTACTGTGCCCGTTAGGATCCATAATTGTTACTATTATGTAGCATTTCAACCTTTTATTGTACCAACTGGATGTTGGGCGTAGTGAGAAACCGCACCAATAGGAAAGTCATACATATCATTGGATAGGTCTTTTTAACTGGTACAACATTTACTATGACAGCTTTGTTCTATTGTTTGTCCGTTCTGAGATATAGATAACAAACAATCTTAAAACTGATGCTAATCAATACTGTAATCTGATTTTCTTTCATATACAAGACTTACACTTAGTAGTTCTTAGATTTTCCTTTAAAAACTTGAGTTATCAATAGATTACTTAGTTCTAACTTTTGCACAGTTTTTGATCTATATCTCAGAACGGACAAACATTTCAGCAAAGCTGTCATAGTAAATATTGTTCTACATAAAAAGGCCTATCCAATGATATATATGACATTGCTATTGGTTGGGTATACCAATCTGCCCATTGTCCTTTATGAGTGATCGTTGCGTATGCTTTGTGTTTGCGTTTGTGTGAGGGCGCAGCGCGGTTTTAAGGCCATTAACACACGCGCCAAGTTTAAATAAGGCTAGATGACATTTACGGAATTCCGAAAAAAAATTAAAGAAAAAAAATTACGTACCAATTTTTTTATTGATTTGGGTCGAGAATCATTAGCATAATTACCTCCTTGAATATGGCACGGATGCAAATCAACAGCTTGTATTACTCTGATGTGTAGGTATGTGGCAAATTTATACATACTTATAAACTGTCAAGAGTCATCAAAATCCATCCAGTATTTTTTGCATGTGAGACGAACAAACAGCCATACATACACACACACTTTCGCGTTTATAATATTATATACTTACTAAGATTCGGAACCGACAACTAGTTTCCATGGAAACAGCTAGTTAATACATTGAATTACTAACTTAGTAGAACTGCAGTTAAAATCTGTGAGAACTGCCGACAGTAAATTGAAGTAAAAGGATTAAGTTAGCTAACTTAGTTTATTTATAACTGAGAGTTTGCTAACCATGTTCTCACCTCAGTTAGTAAGACTAACTTTAAGTTTAAGTTTAAATATATCTTTCTATAAAGTAACTTTGTTGGTCTGTCGTGTTTTCATAATAAAACTACAGAACTGATTTTTGTAATGAAAATTGGTTCTCAGAGAGACAGTTTACATGGAGCCTGAGAAAAGACATAACAAATACATATATATTTAATGATAAATAAATAAAAATAAGTTTATCAAAAATATTAGGTAGATAAGAGCTCCTATTATTTTTATACTCCTGAAAGTGATCAATTTTGATATTATTTTTTAATTAGATACAATTAATCTCAGTTTAATAATAAAATGTGTATGAATCATAAATAGATGCAAATACGGTACAGTAACAACAATAAGTATTTAATCATCTTTTAAAACATTATAAGTAGTAGTTTTTTTATATGTGGGAGCGTCAGAAGGAGCCTCGCGGCGATTCTGGCTGTCACCTTCCATCGGTTGCGTTCCAACGACCGGAATTCAAAAATAAAGGCACGCTTGTATAGTCCAATGTTCCATTTTTTGGTTTCCTCATCATTTTACTCACAATTGCACACAATCAGTCGTGGTGGCCTAGTGGGTAAAGGAAAACAGTTCAAACAAACAAACAAACAAACTCTTCAGCTTTATAATATTAGTATAGATAAAAAGTCGTGGTGGCGACTAGGCCACCACGACTTTTAAAGAACCAACCTCTCAAATATGAGGACGCGGGTACGATTCCAGGTCAGGCAAGTACCTACTATATAATGCAACTTTTCTAAGTTTGTATCTATGTAGTTTCTAAGTATATCTTAGACACCATTGGCTGTGTTTCGGATGGCACGTTAAACTGTAGGTCCCGGCTGTCATTGAACATCCTTGGCAGTCGTAACGGGTAGTCAGAAGCCAGTAAGTCTGACACCAGTCTAACCAAGGGGTATCGGGTTGCCCGGGTAACTGGGTTGAGGAGGTCAGATAGGCAGTCGCTTCTTGTAAAGCACTGGTACTCAGCTGAATCCGGTTAGACTGGAAGCCGACCCCAACATGATTGGGAAAAAGGCTCGGAGGATGATGATGCACACAATCAGTAAGATGGAATGAGATTTCGAGCCAATAGGTTAGTATGTGCGCACTTCAGTTGGCACCTGTCACCAGAATGACCGCTGCCATTACTCGTCGTGACACTTACTACTCTATTTGGGGTTACCCGCTCATAATTTTAATGTTATAAACGCGCCGACATATATATTTTACGAATTTGTTTAAAAAATCCTAAGTATGGAGACTGTTTATTTTTAGTTTTACCCAATTTTTTCTAACATAATAAATAAATAACCTTATATATTAACAATCTATACATATAATAAAATGATAGGAAAGTCAAAACTGTACATTGAATATTTTTTTTAAAGAATACTTGGGGGGTGATCCATAATCGATTCTGAACCTAAATATGTTGTTTTTAGAATTTTCGTCTGTATGTCTGTTTATCTGTTTGTCTGTATGTTTGTCCCGGATAAACTCAAAAAGTACTGCATGGATTTAAATCAAATTTTGCATGACTATTACCTGGGGGCCGGTTCAACACATAGGCTATATATTATCACGCTATCACCTACGGGGGTTGAGCAATGAATGATTAAATAAACGAAATTGGAAATTCTATATTGCTCACGCAGACGAAGTCGCGGGCAACAGCTAGTAATACAACAACATAAGCAACGAAACAATAGCACAACATAGCACAAAGTCAGAACAATAAGGTTCAATATATTTCACGTTGAAGTTAGTTAGGTACAAGATTAATTAGTGGTACGTGAGTAAGGGAAAAATTATTGAAGGTAACATACTAGTTGTGGGATGTGGGTCTGCCTGTATTGCGTATGTAATTTGAGAAATAAAACCGGCCAAGTGCGAGTCGAAATCGCGCACGAAGGGTTCCGTATTATTATTTAGAAAATGACAAAAAAAATCACGTTCATTGTATGGGGGTCCCCCAAAATATCTCCGGAATTAATTTTATTCTAGTTTTCAGTATTTGTTGTTATAGCGGCAACAGAAATATATCATCTGTGAAAATTCCAACTTTCTATCACGATTCATGAGATACAGCCTCGTGACAGACGGACAGACGGACGGATAGACGAGCGAAAACAATGGGGTCCCGTTTCACCCTTTGGGTATGGAACCGTAAGTAAAAAGTAGCCTATATAGCCTTCCGTCCTTCTTTGAGCTGTCTAATGCTGAAAAAATGTTCAATTCGGACCATTCATTCTTAACATTACTTAGATCATTCAAACAAACTCTCCATCTTTACAAATATTAGTCATCATCATCCTCCGAGCCTTTTCCCAACTATGTCGGGGTCGGCTTCCAGTCTAACCGGCTGCAGCTGAGTACCAGTGCTTTACAAGAAGCGACTGCCTATCTGACCCCCTCAACCCAGTTACCTGGGCAACCCAATACCTCTTTACAAATATTAGTAACTATAGATAAAGTTTAACTAAAAAAGTCGTGGTGGCCTAGTGGGCAAAGAACCAACCTCCCGAGTATGAGGGCGCGGGTTCGATTCCAGGTCAGGCAAGTACCAATGCAACTTTTCTAAGTTTGTATGTACTTTCTAAGTAGTGTTGTAAACTGACGGTCACATACGATAAGTGACCGTCAATTAATATTAAATGACCGGTCACATTGGACATTTATTGTCAGACTGGTCAGATATATTAAATAAGTATTTTTTACTTGGTACAATTATTATTTTCGTCTCAAGCAAATTAAAAACATTATGAATGTGAAATAATACCTATAATTGCCTTTCTAAACCAACATAGTGCATAGATAACCTTTTAAAAAGATAGACTCTATTACGTATTTATTTTTATTGATGTATACTGACAAATCATTAATCAGAGTGTCGGCGAAATCTTTTTTTTTTTATCGACGTTAAAAATCATCAAATGACCCCTCCCGCTGTGGGTTAGCAACGGTGAGGGAGTGTCAGACTCTTACTGACTAAAAACCGTCGTGTTCCGTCGTAGGCCTTTTATGTACCAGAGCCGCGGTAACTCTTTCGAACAACCCGCAGCCCCGGCAGGCCTTGGCCCTGCTGGGCCCCTCTGGGGTTGCTGACATCTCTTTGAGGAGCGCATGTCGACACGGGTCTGTCGTCTAAGTAGACAGAGGGACGATGAGCCACCGGAACTCACCGCCCACAGACCCACACCTACGGTGGCCGGGAGTCATCTCGCGACACCCGGCGCCCGTGGTGTCTACCTGGTCCAGCACGGCGGCTGGAATGAGAGGTGCGAACTCTCTGGCGTTCCGCCTCCTCCTTCTCGAGCATGATTGCTTCGCAGAAGGAGGCGACGGCATCCCATTCCCTCTCGCCCCGGACCATGGCCTGGATCAGGGCCGGACGCGAGAGGTCGCCGCCGCCTAAAGCCTCGACGAGGACCCAGCGGTGCCCTTCCCATGCGGGGCACACCTGGACTGTGTGGTCCACTGTGTCCTCGGGGCTGTCCGCACAGTGGTGACACCCGGGCGCCTCCTCACGACCGATTCGGTACAGGTACCTCCCGAAACAACCGTCTCCGGTGAGGACCTGCGTCATGCGGTACGTGAGGGCGCCATGAATCCTCCCGAGCCACTCCTCAAAGAGGGGACTTACCGCCACGATGGTGGCGTGCCCTGCACTGGGTTGCGACAGTCGCTCCCTCCAGGCCACCATGAGATCGCGCCGGAGCTCCGCCCGCTGCGCGACAACTTGCCGCGGCAGCGGAGTTTCCCCCCGGCGCAGTGTCTCCTCGCGCCAGTCGTACAGGCGCAAGAAGACTCTCGCCTCCAGATCCCACGGTGGCAGTCCAACAAGTAGGCCAGCTGCTTCGCGGGAGATCGTACGGTACCCCCGGATTAGCCTAATAGCTATCACCTTTTGGGGCACGTTCAGGTAGCGTACAGCACGCGGCCGTACCGAACGTGCCCATACCGGGGCCCCGTAAAGGGCCATGGACCGCATGACCCTCGCGTAGAGTTTACGGCAGGGGGCGTTTGGGCCTCCCAGATTGGGCAGGAGCCGTTTGAAGGTAGCACCTGCCTTCTCCAGTTTGGGGCCCAAACGTCGGAAATGCTCAACGAAGTTCCACCGGCTGTCGAGGACGAGTCCTAGGTACTTCATCGCCCTCTCGACGCCGATGGGAACCCCCCCCCCCTCACCGTGACTTGGGAGCCTGAAGGTGGCGCGTTCCGAAGCCCATGAAAGCACATGGCCTCGGATTTGTGCAAGGTCACTTCCAGGCCCAGCAGCTAGATCCTCTCGATGATCGTCGCAACCCCGCGCGTCATTATCTCGGCCGCCTCCTGGTGCGACCTCCCTTGTGCCAGAACCAACGTGTCGTCAGCGTAGCAGACCACGCTGACGCCGCTAGGGAGGTCGGCGCGCAACACCTAGTCGTAGCCGATGTTCCACAAGAGCGGCCCAGAACCGACCCCTGCGGAACACCGCACGATATCTCCCGCCGGGCGAAATCTTATCTTAAAGATCGATGAATGACATTTGGTTACCTTCGATGATTCTAAAACTTCCGTAGTTTTTAACCGACTTCCCAAAAAGGAGGAGGTTATCAATTCGGCCGGTATGTTTTTTTTTTTTTTTTTTTCTATGTATGTACATCGATTACTCCGAGGTTTATAGACCGATTTACGTGATTCTTTTTTTGTTCGACTCGGAATAGCTGCCAGTTGGTCCCATAGTCATCAGGTCAGGATCTGATGATGGAAACCCTGAGAAATCGAGGGCAACCTTCGAAAGTTGTAGGCATACATAGGGTAAAAACTTGACACTCAGGTGTACGCCTAAAAGCACTATTCAACTGTGAAGATTTGGAGCTGATCTGATGATGGAAACCAGAGAGGGTCGAGGGAACTCGACAACTGAATATGTAAACTACCTCGTGTTTGGGCTTAAATTATTTGTATTGACAAGACCTTTGCAACAGTGAAGGTTTGGAGCTGACCTGATGATGGAGACCAGAGAAAGTAAGTCGAGGGAACTCGACAACTGAATATGTAAAATACCTCGTATTTGGACTTATATTCTTTGTATTGATGAGAACTTCTCACTTGTATGGATAGTGACAACTATTCGTATCACTGAAAAGCTTTAAATAAAAAACTTTTTTACAAAAAAATTAAACCGACTTCCCAAAACACTAAAAAGCAAAAAAAAAACTATTTTTAGGTGCATCGGCCTAGAAGTCGGTGGCAAAATTAACTTAGTAACATCCATTAGACACCGACTTCTAGGCCGATGCACCTAAAAATAGTTTTTTTTTTTGCTTTTTAGTGTTTTGGGAAGTCGGTTTAATTTTTTTGTAAAAAAGTTTTATAAAATAAAGAAAGAAAAAACGTTTATTTCTAATAAATTCTATTTTAAAACAAAAAAAACGATTCTGACGTTGCTGACAATAAATGACAATAAGTGACCGGTCAAATTGGATAAATGTCCAATATGCTCGGTCAGATTAATCGGTCACATATAACGTGACGGTCACTTTACATCTCTATTTCTAAGTAAATCTTAGACACCACTGACTGTGTTTCGGATGGCACGTTAAGCTGTAGGTCCCGGCTGTCATTGAACATCCTTGGCAGTCGTTACGGGTAGTCAGAAGCCAGTAAGTCTGACACCAGTCTAACCAAGGGGTATCGGGTTGCCCGGGTAACTGGGTTGAGGAGGTCAGATCCGATCAGATTCTTGTAAAGCACTGGTACTCAGCTACATCCGGTTAGACTGGAAGCCGACCCCAACATAGTTGGGAAAAGGCTCGGAGGATGGATGAGATAAAGTTTAACTAATAATAATAACTAACAATACAATGATAACCTTCTATTTTCCCGCATAGTTTCACACAATAGGCTTTACTTCACAAATTGTAAGTTATCGCCCAACTATACACCGCTGTTAATTGGGTAGTTATATTGGGTCTATAGGTAATAATCATAAATATTATTTTAAATGAGAAAATAAGGTAGAATTTTCGTTAAATATCTAATAGGTGTTTGTATTATGTGACTTCTTCATGTATAAACGGCTGAACGAATTTTGACAGAATTATCAGTATAATATCTATCTCGTCTAATGTATAACCTAGTTCCTTCAGGAAGTGGGTGGAAGTGCTGGCAGAATTATAAAATCTGTTTAGCTATTTTCACGTGAAGTATGACAAATATACTTATAAACTTTCTCTTTTGTATGTAATAATCCTAACTGTTACTGTTGTGTGTAAAATATAGCCTATATCCAAACTAATATTATAAATGCGAAAGTAACTCTGTCTGTCTGTCTGTCTGTCTGTCTGTCTGTCTGTCTTTTCTTCACGCCTAAACTACTGAACCGATTTGTGTGAAATTTGGTACAGACATAGTTTGAAACTTGAGAAAGGACATAGGATAGTTTTTATTACAAAAAAAAATAAAATTATTCCGGACATATAGCGCCATCTATTGGTCAAATCAAAAATCTGCTGGTAGTCACTATTCCACGCGAACGAAGTTGCGGGCAAAAGCTAGTACATACATATATGTTATTCGAGAATAGTGTAGCTTTTCAACAGTAAAATCATTTTTAGTATTTCCAGAGCCTTTAGGGTACAAATAAACAAACAAAAAAAAATCATATTATATTTACACTAGTAAATAAGTGTAATATTCATGTCACCTGGTTTCCGCTCATATATTCACTCACTTACTTTTCAAAAACTGACCCAAATTCTTTGCCCTCAAGTGTAAGGATCAAGTCTGAATTTGTGTTCCCTTTCAGCGGCACTTGGCGGAACATTTTAATTATATCTCGTTAAGTCAACATGTTTTCAAAGTCGACGTTTAAAGGGTTCAAAAAGGGCGTGGTTTGAGTCATGAGTGGGGCGAATAGCGTGATCTTTTGTTTTAGATTAACATAAGCTTCTACTACTTACTACTTCACTTTCTCGGATGATAAGTAGTCCACAGTCTTCCTTGATAAATGGGCTATCTAACAGTGGAAGAATTTTTCAAATCGGACCAATAGTTCTTGAGATAAGCGCAATCAAGCAAACATTCTCTTCAGCTTTATAATATTAGTGTAGACTTCATCTTCATAATCAGAATTTTCTTTCTACGCGGTCTTTTCTCATATAGAGAAGCAATGAGCGTTAATCACCTCGCTTGCTCAAGATTTGGCGATTTCAGACTTAATAGTACAGGTTTCCTCAAGATGTTTTCCTTCACCTTTACTTAGTCATTGGTGTCCAAATATACTTAGAAAGTACTTATAACTTGGACAAGCCACAATACCTACTTGCCTGATTTTGTTTAGAAGGGGGTCTGATAGGCAGTCACTCCTTGGCACTGGTACTCAGCTGCATTCAGTTAGACTGGAAGCCGACCCCAACGTGGTGAGAAAAAGGCTCGAGAGATGATGGAGGATCGCGAATAGCTTTCTTTATGACATATCCCTGCATGTTTTAACGATAATGTATCCCTGCATGTTATGCTCATTTTGTTAAGGGCATTTATGCGTCTTATATTTTGCGCAATAAAACTTTTTTTCTTTCTTTCTTTCTTCCTATAATAATTTAACTGAAAGTAAGAATTAAGTGTAGGCTTTTAGGAAAGCGACGGGACAGACTTATAATTAAGTTAAATACACATATGTATACTAGTTTATGTTCGCGACTTTTATAAACATTTTTGGATAATATGGAACTATATAAGCTTTGTGAACGTTTAAATACAAGCTGTTGATTTGCATCCGTGCCACAGTCAAGGACGTTATTATGCTAATGATTTTCGACCCAAATCAACAAAAAAATTGGTACGTAATTTTTTTTTCGAAAATTCCGACAATGTCATCTAGCCGTATTCAAATTTGGCGCGTGTGTTAATGGCCTTAAAACCGTGCTGTGCCCTCACACAAACGCAAACACAAAGCATACGCAACGATTATTCATTTTCATTCATAAAATTGGATTACTTCTCAAACACTACGACATTACAATGATAATTGCTATTTCCCGTCTACTGTAATTCCAATCGATTATTTACGTATTGTATGTCCTCCTCCTGAAGTATGGCACAAATGCAAATCAACATCTTGTATATCTATTTTCAAAAATATTTAATATTTTCCCCTTTATTGTTTTTGTAAATTTTAATTAATAAAAAAAAAACTAAAATAGCCTTACTTAAACGAAAATAAATATACTAATATTATAAAACTGAAGAGTTTGTTTGCTTTATCGCGCTAATCTCAAGGAACTACTGGTTCGATTTGGAAAATTATTTCAGAGTTAGATAGCTCATTTATCGAGGAAGGCTATAGGCTGCTTTCGGGTTCGTGCAGAGGTTCCCACGGGATGCGGGTGAAACCGCTGGCAGAAGCTAAAATTGTTGGCAGATGTCTCAAAGAACTCGAACGCCTCGTCAGTTCACTAGTAACTGATCGTTTTGGTCATGCCCACCGTACGAATTTGACCCAGAAGAAGGCGCCTGAAACACCTGCAATATGGCATCTCCGCTCATCTTTTCTTACTCTGTGATATGCGTGTACATTTACCCACACAAGTATAGCTTACCCGCTTTCTTGAAATATAACATCTGTACTACATTAAGCCAGTTGTTTAGCCACTGAAAACCTATAAAAACGCCTTTTATACACTACTGGCCTCGTTTCTTAAGTCTTTACAAATTGCTATGCATTTTGCATTGCACTAGGTTTTTTGAATAGCCTCAATGGAAACCATTTGCTAGTTTTTTACTTTGAATGGAAATTATTACTTTTAGAAATGTAGTAAGTGTAAGAATGTTTTCACATCATTATCATCATCATCATCTCAGCCATAGGACGTCCACTGCTGAACTTAGGCCTCCCCCTTAGATCTCCACAAATACCTGTTGGAGACGACCTGTATCTAGCGTATTCCGGCGACCTTTATAAGGTCGTCTGTCCACCTTGTTGGTGGACGTCCTACGCTGCGCTTGCTAGTCCGTATGTTTTCTATGACTGATAATTAGACCGATTTTTTGTAGTACGTTCTGACTAGGATTTGCGACCGACTTTTTGCAGGGCGTATGTGTTGCAATAGGTGTGCTATATTTTTCACCTACCAAAAAATCGGTCACCAATTTTCGGACGTGGGCAGCCTGAGGGGATAGCAAACAATTGACATTTTAACAACTACCAGTACAAAATATGTCGACTGTCGATCGAACGACCGAGTTTTCCGCGCGGTAATCATCGGCACGAATCTTGAGCGCTGACCTTCACCTGCGCAGAAGTGGTTTATTAGCAAAGAACTAATCCCGAGTGACGGCTATGACACGATGCGCTGCGGGCCAATCACCGCTTTAGCCCGCCCCCGAGCCTCACTTCATACCACCAAAGGGACCCAATAAATTACTTCTGCGCAGGTGAAGGTCAGCGCTCAAGATTCGTGCAGATGATTATATGTGTTGTGCGTTTATGCTCGGTTTTGCTGCGCGCGGCAAAAACTTGCTAGTGTCAAGTGTGAAAGCGCTTTAAGGCTCGAGGACGTCGTCTGGGTTATATTTTCTTAGAAATTAATTTACTTAATCAACTTTTCTCAAGTGAAAAATAAAATTGTTGTAGTCAAGAAAAATAGCTTTAAGAAATAACTGGCATAATTTATTACTTTATTAAGTATTAATTACAATACTAATATTTACAATACATATTTACAATAAAAATCAAAAACTATCCTAGTAAAACAAACAACTAAAAAGCGTCAAAAAATTCGTCCCCATCGCTGTCAACTGGGAGCGTGCCCAAGAGGCTGGCAGCATTACCTCGTTGGATCGCCATGCTGATTCTTTGTCCGAGGTAATAGCCAGCCTTCTGGTCACGAGAAGCGACCAAGTCACTTTATTAAGTTATTCTTTATTTAGTGAATTTGCTCAGACAATGTCATTATTAATTAAGAAGTAGTATGATCCAGTGTTCTCTTGTTTATATTCTAGCTATTAATACTCGTCGTGGTGGCCTAGTAGTTGAAGAACCAACCTCTCATGTACCTACGAGTGTGGATTCCATTCAAGGTAAGGCAAGTACTAATGCAACTTTTCCTAGTTTGTATGTACTTTCTAAGTATATCTTATACACCAATGACTGTGTTTCGTGCCTTACACATTGAACTGAAGGTCCCGGCTGTCATTTTAACATCTTTGACAGTGGTTACGGGTAGTCAGAAGCCAGTAAGTCTGACAACCAGTTTTACCAAGGGTTTTCCGAGTAATTGGGTTGAGGAGGTCAGATAGGCAGTCGCTCCTTGTAAAACACTGGTACTCAGCTGCATCTGGTTAGACTGGAAGCCGACCCCAACATAATTGGGAAAAGTCTAGGCAGATGATAATGATTTAGCCACATAAGTTTTTCAAACTGAGCTTATTCGTAAAAAGTCATATCAAGATTATTTATTACATCTTTAGTTATGCCTCGTTGGTCTAGTTGTCGCAAGTGTGGCTGCTGAGCACGAGGTCTCGGGTTCGATTCCCGAGTCGGGCCGAAATCGCTTTGTGGGTTTTAGAAGACTTTCACAAAGCAGCCCGAAGCCTGGAAGTTGGTGATTGATTCACCCGTGCATCGGAGAGCACGTAAATGTCGGTCCTGCGCCTGATCTCTTTCCGGTCGTGTCGGATTGCCGTCCCATCGGGTTATGAGAGTGAAGGAATAGGGAGTGCACCTGTGTCTGCGCAAATGCTTGTGCACTATAATATGTCCTGCGCAGTTGGCTAATCTCCTTACATGAGAACAGCCGCCGTAGCCGATAATCGGCTAGGAGGACATCATCATCATCACATCTTTAGTTAAGTGCCTATAGTTATCGGCATGAATCTTGAGCTCTGACCTACATCTGCGCAAAAGTGATTTATTAGCAAAGAACCAATCCCGAGTGACGGCTATGACGCGATGCGCTGCGGGCCAACCACGGCTTTACCCCGCCCCCGCGCCTCACTTCATACCACAAAAGGGACCCAATAAATCACTTCTACACAGGTGAAGGTCAGCGCTCAAGATTCGTGCCGATAACTATACTCAAATGGAGTTTGTTATCGTAAAGGACGTACTACTCTAACTAAACGAGCGAAACCAAAACAAAAACATAACTTTATATTCTCAACTTATAACATAGACGTAAAAAGTAAAGCCTACATCAGTCGGTGTATGTATTTCAGCAGCGAATCAAATTACAGTCGCGAGCACACACATTTCAATTTCAAAATTGGATGTACAATAAATGTAGTGCAGAAGGTTTAGTTTATATTTTAATTTGGTATTTATAAAGTTGGTGTTTCACGTGAGTTTGGATAAAATATATCCTATGTTGCTCGGGGTTAGTGACAGTGTAGCTTCTTAACAGTGAGATAATTTTTCAAAGCGGTTTAGTTTTTGTGTTTATCCATTACAAACAAAGTTTTCCTCTTTATAATCTTAGTATAGAAGAGTAGATTAGGAGCAGTATGAAAGGCTTTTTATCGATTGAATAGGCATGATGACAAATTTTTAAATTCCTTTGTATGATGTAGGTATACGTCTATTTTATATGAAAAATTATTAATTTTAAGAAAATGCGAAGTTTTTTTATCAAATAATTGCATTTTTCTCTGTCCACTTTGAATCCGGCGCGAAAACGCTTGTCAGTGTCATGTCGTCACTTGTGACGTCACGACTGAAATTACAAGACGCAAGTAAACAACGCTCGTGCAATAATTAAGTTTTTTGTCTTATTAAATATGAATTCGAAAGGGCATAGGTGTTGTGGGGTCCCCCAGTGTAAGAACACATCCAAAACAACTCCTAATAAGTTATTTGTGTACGTTCCTCACAATAAAAAAATACGAAACAAGTGGCTTAAACTTGCAAGGCGAGATTCAAAAGCAATCTTGCCCAGGGTAGGTACAACTTTATTTTTGTGAAGATCACTTTGATGTAAGTTATTACATAGTTCTCTAGATTCTAGCATAGTTTATAATGTAAATAACTATTTCGAGGTTAGGTTTCATCTCTCATTGTTTTTTAATTAAACTAGTATACTTACATGGAAGTTTTAACATTTCTAAATTCAGCTGAACAAAAATCTTTATGTGATGCCAAAAACTTTCCCAGCATTATGATATCAATTCTAGGCAAATTAGCGCTGTTTGCCTTGATAAATCCGGGCTCCATAACTCGTGTTATAAACAATTAATTAATTAAAAACAAAGATCGCAGTGGAAGTTCACAATAACGAAATGTGACGTTCGCGCGCTTTCGCGCGAGTTGTTTTGAGAGATGACGTCACGAGCTCTGATTGGTGTTCAAGATATCATGGCGGATTGCCTTATTTCGTAATTTTATTTTATAAAAATACATATTAATCACATTATTAATAAAGAAAACAATGCGCGTTTTATATTCCAAGCTTCAAGTTTAATTTAATAAATATATTATTTAATGATTTTTGATTACTGTCATCATGCCTATTGCCGGTTTAATCACCTAACAAGATTCAAGGTTTGATTTCACTGGTTACCGATAAAGTGTCAATTAGTTATCCGATAGTTAACGCTGCTGAGAATTTCTGCCAGATATTGCTATCACTACGTTTGCCGAGGCGTGGTCTCCTCTTTAGAACTCGTTTACCCCAACGGTTATCGGTTCTTCGGCTAACGTAGTGTAGGACGTCCTCAGGCACGGTGGAGTGATGACTTGCGCAAGACGGCTGGCAGGAGCTGGATGCGAGAAGCCGAAAATCGATCTCAGTGGCGTGCACTTGGAGAGGCCTATGTCCAGCAGTGGACTGCGATAGGCTGATGATGATGATGATGATTGCTGTCAGGTACATGAAAAAAGAAAAGTTATAATCTTGCTGATAGGCTGTTAGATACTTTTATTTAATAGTTCATGTACACAGATACACACACAGAATACAGAAAAGAAGAAAGATAGAACATATAGTACATAGGCACAGCTTATTTCAAGAGAAATTTCTTCCAGCTGGCCCGTTATGGGAGAGTTAGAATAAGAAGAGATGCAGATAGTGTGTAAAAAAGAAAGAAGCTATAACTAAAAATAAATACTAACATTAACCTAATTACATATGTAATATATATATAAAATATATATATATATATAAAAATACACTAAATACTATATGCGTCTATGATGATAAGGACAAATAATGTTCCTTCAACTTCCGTTTAAATAAAGCAACAGTTTGGCAGCTCCTCAGCTCAGGCGGCAAATTGTTCCATAACCGTACAGCGTGCACGGTGAAGGAGTAAGAGTAGAAATCAGTGGAGTGGGAAGGGATTTTAAGTAAGGATTTGAGATGAGTCCTGCAGGACGCATCAGGTGAGCGGAGAAAGGAGAAACGTTCCCGCAGGTACGAAGGAGATTTAGGATTGAAAAGGATATTAAATAAAAGACACAGAATGCGAGTGTTCCTGCGAAGACGAATAGGGAGCCACTTGAGATCCTTGCGAAATTGTGAAACATGATCATACTTTTTAAGATTAAAGACAAAACGAATACAAAGATTTTGCAAGCGCTCAAGTTTATTTAAAAGCTCCTCGGTGGCATCCAAATAACAGGCATCAGCGTAATCTATAATGGGTTGGATGAGAGTCTGAGCAAGTGAAATCTTGGTTTTCAAGGGCAAAAACTGTTGAAGACATTTCAGCGTATGAAAAGTATAGTGAACTTTGCGACTAACTTCATTGACCTGAGCTGACCACGATAAGTAGGTATCAAGAGTAACACCCAAGTTTTTCGCTGAATTAGCGTAATCAATCTGAACCCCATTCAAACACAGTGGTGGTAGTGACGCAACATCTAGCCTGCTACGCATGTATCTGCTGCCAATAATCATGGCCTGAGACTTCCTGGGATTAATTTGCAGTCCAAAGGACTGCGCCCAATCACAAATCGCATCCAGGTCACGATTCATGGCAGCAACGGCAGCTTCTGCATCAGCACAGGGAAAATGTCTGTAAAGCTGCAAGTCGTCTGCATAGAGATGGAAGTGGGAAGAAATGACCTTTGTGACAGAGTCAATGAAAATAGAAAACAGGAGAGGAGAGAGAACGCCACCTTGAGGTACACCAGCAGAGAGATTGCACCAGCCAGAGGTAAGGTTACCAAGGCGGACACATTGTGAACGGCCTTTTAAATACGAATCAAACCAACTTAGGGTGGAAGGGGAAAAGTTTAAAGATTTTAGAATGCCGAGAAGAATATCAAAATCAACAGAGTTGAATGCACTGCTAAAGTCAAGAAGAACTAGTAAGGTGAGAGATTTGTTTTCCATCGCAAGGCGAATATCATCGGTGACCTTCAGCAGTGCTGTTGATGTACTGTGACCAGGCCGAAAGCCAGATTGAAAAGGACTCAGTAGGTCCATTCTGGATATATACGCAGACAACTGACGATGAACTAAATGCTCAAGAACTTTGGAAAGGAAAGGGAGGATTGAGATGGGTCTAAAATCGGTTAAAGCAGCAGGATGTACAATTTTGGGTAAAGGAATGACAATCGCTGCTTTCCACAGATCAGGGAAGGAACCGGAGAATAAGGAAAAATTTAAAATATGAGTCAAAACAGGAAGGACAGAGGAAAGAGTAAGGGATATCATTCTAGAGCATATATCGTCATTACCTACCGCATTAGATGAAATCGCCAGAATAGACTTCTTCACATCATCGGAGGTCACAGCACACCACTCGTATGGAGGACAATCAGGCAACGGCAGACCGGCCAGCTGACTCAATGTACTGGCTCTGACGTGTGCAGCCAAACGAACTGGAGGAGAGGAGAAGTAATTGTTAAGAGCACACACGTCAGTGTCACCACTATAAGTAGCCTCAGCCTTGCCGATACCGATCGATTTAAGGAATTTCCAAACCTCGGAGGAGCTACGATTATCGAGAGAATTGTGGAAGTAGCGTCTCTTAGCATCTCTACACATTCGACTGCAGCGGTTACGTAAAGTTTTGTAAGCAAAAAGGTTGCGCTCAGATGGACTACGCTTCAGCCTCCTCTTCGCCCTATCCCGACTAGCCATCAATTCTTTAATGGCAGGAGTGAGCCAGGGAGCCGGAATATTCCTAACTTTAACACGACGAATGGGGGCATGGCTGTCAAACAAACGTAGTAATTTAAGGTTGAAGCAGTCTACCATTTCGTTGATGCAGGTGCTCTCCAATACACAGGTCCAGTCAATGAGATCAGCATCACGCGTCAATGCCTCCAAGTCAATGCCCTTGTAATTCCGAAGGAAAAGGTACTGTGGCTTTCGCTTAGGAGGACGAATCCTGTAAGATAGAAAGATGAAATCGTGGTAGGAAAAACAAGCAGTAAGCTGTCCGTGAAAAGAAACATTACTGATCTTTGACACAATCATAAGATCTAACAAGGAAGGAGTACAATTGGGAAAGTGGTGAGTAGCAGAGAGAGGTAAAATACTAAGATTGAAAGAAGAAAGAAGAGAATTAAGTTTAAGCGCTCGACTGTCATCCTTCAGTAGACAAGTGTTAAAATCACCCATCATGACTATATGCTCGTACAACGGGCAATAATCATTCAACAGCGAATCTAACATGTCAAAGTAATTAATATGGAGGTTTGGACTATAGACTACTCCAAGAAGCATCTTAGTGTGATTTAAGATAACTTCAAGAAATAGATGCTCTGCTGATTCCGAGTATAATGAAGGGGAAGCACTGATGATCTTATACGGGACATCAGCCCGCAAGTACATGGCAACACCCCCACCTCCCTTTCCCGTTCTGTCGTTCCGAACCAGAACAAAACCAGGGAGGGCATAGTGAGCAGACAGAAGCGAAGGTTTCAAAAAGGACTCGGAAATCAACAAAGCGTCAAGGTGCGCACTGTCAATAGATGCCAGAAGGTCGGAGTGATGACCAGGAACACTTTGAGCATTTATGTGGGCTATGTTGAAATTATTAGGATAAGGCGACAGAAGTGAGGAGATCTGATCACCCAACGTCAAGGGAGCAGAAGAGTCGCCATCAGCGCTGACAAAACTGTTGGAAGTTGAAGAGCAAGAGAAAAAACTATCGTCTAAGTTGAAATCACACATAGACATGCAAATAAAAATATACCAATAAAATATTAAAATAAATAAATAAAAATACGCAACTTAAAAATATAAAATAAAAGTACATTAACAAAACAAAAATAAATTACCAATAACTCTTGGCTATTTTAACTCACCCATTCGCATAAGAGTAAAACAAACAGTAAGAAGAGAAAAGAATACACGCACACACAAGAATCAGTAAACACTAGAAATAATTAATAATATCAGTCAGAAAAAGAGAGTAACAGCATAAAAAAAAAAAAAAATGAAGGTGGCAACACAAGTATAAGGACAGACATCAGTCAGCTATATGAGAATAACATACTACAAATTATAAAAAAAAAAAAAGAAAGAGGGTGACAACAAAACGTCAAATTGTCCTGTCATTGTCAAACTAACCAAACATAAAACATTATATAGGTGAAGTGAAATCTAAAAATAAATAAAAAACTAACTACCGGCTTAAAATAAAAATAAAACCGAACTTGGTCGAAAAAGTACCGACTTAGCACTCACAAAAAGTGTAACACACGAGAAGGAACTATAAAATAAGGAGGTTAAAGCGGAAAGTAGCATAGAAAAAACAAGACAAAATATACATTTAGCGACGCGCCTTCCTCAGCGTCTTCGTCTTCTTGGCAGCAGCTTGTGGAGAAATGCTAGGCACTGAAGGCAACGAACTTCCTCCAGCAGTCCCTACATCAGCACTAGCGGGAAACAATGCTATGAGATCATCTAGCTCACCCATATTGGAGATCTTACGACGAGACTTATCTGCCGCTTGGACGATGATCTTCCCTTCCGCGGACCAACAGCTACTTATCCCAAAATGTTTCCGGGCAGCAACAAAAACTTGATGTCGCGTCTTAGTGAGAAACTCAGATATTGTGATACCTGAGCCTTTAAGTAAGGTTTTGCTGTCCCAGACAACACGACGGTGCTCCATGTCCCTGAAGCGTACCAGCACAGGCCTGGTTTTACCCTGTGAGGCACCAAGTCTGTGGCAAACCTCAAAAATGTCCAAGCAGGCATCATCCACCTTCATGCGCTTGACAACGACGTCCAGGACAGTCTCATTGAGCTTCTCGTTAGTCTTCTCTGGAACACCGTGGAACAGCAGGATCTTCCTACGCATAGTAGTTTCATGTTTGTCCAGGGCACGGGAAAGGAGCTCAGTCTGTGCTTTCAGAAGTTTCAGTGTCTGACAAACAAAACTTTTGAACTCCAGGAATTCCGTTGAGAGCGAAGCCAGGTCAGGATGTTTAGGAGCACTGCCAGCAGCAACCTTCAGAAGCTTATTTTCATACTCCTGCATTCGGGAACTGAAGAATTTCTCCAAATCAACCACGCTCTGTGCAAGTTTGTTGTCCATGCTTGTGATGTTTAGGAAATGTTGTGATTATTGTGGTAAAGTGAGCGAAGGTGAGTTATAGAGCCAAATCAATACATGTATTTACGAAAATAGTAGAATTTCTAATTTTAAATAAATATTAAATTATGGAGCAATAAAAATACGTCTATCTGTCACAACTACCCACAAGAAAAAAAGAGAGATACTTTATTACTTACCGGTGTAATTTGACTCTTCAGGTTTGTATTTAATCGTACAGTTTGTATTGACTTCACAATATAAAAAAATATGATGAAAACACTTCAGCGTATCGAACGGCTTACTTACTTCATGATTGCAAAGTTACTCGGTACAAATCATGAAAAATGAAGGAAAATATAATATTTGATTTCTGCACACACCTGTATATTGGCACAAAGTTGGTCCCGCTAACGAGTAGTAGGTATTGAGCGCCTGAACGGTTCCCGTACCAAAGAGTTTGTATAAAACCAGTTTCTTTAATATCCGTAGCAAAGGGGTTCTGCTTACATTTATTTTTAGGGTTCCGTAACTACTGGATAAAACGGTACCCTAATACTGATACTTATTTGTTTGCCTGTTGTCATGCTGTATCTCATGAACCGTGATAGACAGTTGCTCACAGATGATATATTTCTGTTGCCACTGTAACAGAAAAAAACGCTCAGAAAAGTTTTTATGCGAAAAAAATGATTTCAATACTGGTATCTAAAACCTAATCCCAAAACTGACAAATATTCTGCTGCATCAAAACCGATCCAGCCAAACGTGAGGCAATCGCGCACAAACGCACATACACCCATATTTCAACAGAGAACCTCCTTGTTTGAAGTCGGTTAAACAACTTTTATTAAACATTCGAGTAAAATTATTTAATCAGTCTAAACACAGCCTATATTAAAATATAACAAGTCGAAAAGTAAATTATATTATAATGAAAATAATTTTAATTAACTGCCAACATCTGGCAGCTTGTGAAAGCTGAGTGACTTTGAAATATCAATAAATATCATACAAGCTGCGCCACACGGTTTCACCCGTGTCCCGTGGGGACTACTGCCCGTACCGGAATAAAATATAGCCTATGTTACTCGGGAAGAGTGTAGGTTTCCAATAGTGAAAGAATTTTTCAAATCGGTTTTTGTAGTTTTGGAGTCTTTAGGGTGTAAATAAACAAACAAAAAAAAAAGATTTATCTTTATTATACAAGGTGTTGATTTGCATTTGTGCCATACGTCAGGAGGAGGATATAAAATTATAAATTTAAAAAAACCCCCGACCCAAAAAAGTACGCAATAATTATGACAAAAGGTTAAAAACGCTAAACCCTATAAAAAGCAAAAAATAACTTTTAACACTACGTAAACTAAATTTTTTCGTGTCGGGGGACCGCTCTAATTCATTACTTTAGATACGTGTTTTTTTTTTAACGAATGTTGTAATTAGGTAGGTATCATTTGATTTATGTAAGTATTTTTGAAGGTAAAAAGCGGTCCCCCGACACGTCAAAATTTAGTTTACGTAGTGTTAAAAGTTATTTTTTGCTTTTTATAGGGTTTAGCGTTTTTAACCTTTTGTCATAATTATTGCGTACTTTTTTGGGTCGGGGGTTTTTTTAAATTTATAATTTAATTTTATTTCATGCTTTTTAAAGGAGCTCCTTAATTTTTCCTTCTTTCATTTAATTTATTTTATCTTAAGATGGGGTCGCTATATGCGATCTCGGCCAAAGGAAGCTGTTTAACAATCCTCATGACAAACTGGCTCTGGGAGAATTGCACAGATTGAGAAACATTTGGACATTCTAGATTTTCAGCAAAAATATAAATCGGTTTATCCGTTTCATTCCGGCATTTCAGGGTTTCATCCGCCACATCCCATTTCCAGCATCAGGTTCTCGTCAATCAGAAACATGAAGAGAACTTGTCAAGACAAATTCAACGAGCCCAAACTCGATGGGTTTACTAAAAGGCAGTTCAGGGTTACGTCTCCTACCTTCGTGCCCTAACAGCAGACCAGCTCAGTGGTTCCAAAAGACATTAGTGTTTCAAATTTCAGATCCCACATATACTTGCAAGTAAACTGATCGTGTAACATTCCTATCACATCTAGCAAACGAGCTGATGACCTTGAAGACCTGAACCGATTTCCACCAAACATAGCTAAGAACACTCCCGACTGACATACCTTTTAAACAAAAAAAACCGCATTACAATCGGATCATCCGTTTGGGAGCTACGATGCCACATACACACACACACACACACACACACACACACACACACACACAGACATGTCAAACTTATAACACCCCGTCGTTTTTGCGTCGGGGATTAAAAATACGTAAATAATCGATTGGAATTACAGTAGACGGGAAAAAGCTAATATGCACTGTTTTTTTTGTCATTGTAATGTCGTAGTATTTCAGAAATAATCCAATTTTATGAATGAAATTTATGAATAATCGTTGCGTATGCTTTGTGTTTGCGTTTGTGTGAGGGCGCAGCACGGTTTTAAGGCCAGTAACACACGCGCCAAGTTTAAATACGGCTAGATGACATTGATGGAATTCCGAAAAAAAAAAAAAATTACGTACCAATTTTTTTGTTGATTTGGGTCGAGAATCATTAGCATAATTACGTCCTTGAATATGGCACGGATGCAAATCAACAGCTTGTATAAGAATAGACTGCGTCACTTGTTTTGACTTTGATCGTTTGTTTGTTATGAGCCTGTAAATAAATGACAATACATACATACACTACTTGCTGCTACCATTTAAACAACCTTGGCAGTCGTTACGAGTAGTCAGTCTAACCAAGGGGTATTGGGTCGCCCGGGTAACTGCGTTGAGGAGGTCAGATAAGCAGTCGCTCCTTGTGGCACACTGGTACTCAGCTGCATCTGTTTAGACTGGAAGCCGACCCCAACATAGTTGGGAAAAGGCTCGGGATGATACCGTTGGTAAGATTGGTTGTCAGACTTACTGGCTTCTGACTACCCGTAAAGACCGCCAAGGATGTTCAATTCAATGATAGTCTACTCAAATGACACTCCATTTGTATAGTATAGAATCCTTCAGAACAACAGTTCATTACAAAATACTGGTACATTCCGCGAGTTGTGGCCACGAGGTCGGCGTGCAGATGTTATTGAAATACTTCCACAGCGGGAATTACTCGCGACGGCGGCGCGTGGGGCTAGGGAATACGCGATTGAGAATATACTGTTATTTCATTTGTAGTAAATAACAGTCACTGAGAATATAACGTTTTCGATGATAAAAGGATAACAAGATTTTGATAAAAATAATGTAAATTAAAAAATACTGATTGCTAAAAACACAAAAAATAAAAATAAAAACTTTTACGTGCACCGGTGTAGAAGTCGGTGTCTAGAGTCTAGTTGATGAAGCTATGTTTATTTCGCCACCGACTTCTAGGCAGATAGTTTTTTTATATTTCCATATGTTTTTTTTTACATAAATATTTACAACTAGCTTCTGCCCGCGACTTCGTACGCGGATCCTGTCCCTTATGCCAGCAACTACGGGGTCAGCAAAATCAAAGATCTGAATCGTCTGATATTGAATTTTAAGGGCCGTTGACTTGAAAACAACGGAATACGCATAGCCATTAGAAATGTTCCATATATTTAATTTTTGTACTTTAACGGCAAAAGCACAGCAGACTAAACAAAACGCTGAGAACTGAACCGCAATAGACGCGACCATAGGCATAAAAGTAGTGATTCTAATTAGTCCACATTTAAGTTGTGTGTGGCAAAAATATTACACGTATTATTACGTAAGAAAACATTAAATGTTACTGAGATGACAAAGTCGTGATGACTTAGTGGAAGTCGTGGTGGTTTAGTGGGTAGAGAACCAATCTCTCAAGTATGAGCGTGCGTCTTTAATTCCAGGTCTGGCAAGTACCTGCCAATGCAACTTTTCTAAGTTCGTATGTACTTTCTACGTATATTTTGGATACCAATGACCGTTATTTGGAGGGGATGTTAAACTGTAGGTTCCGGCTGGCATTGAACATTCTTGGCAGTCGTTATGGGTAGTCAGAACCCAGTAAGTCCGACCAGTTTTACCGAGGGGTGTTGGGGGTTGAGCGGTTAACCGGGTTGTGGAGGTCAAATAGGCAGTCGCTCCTTTTAAAACACTGGTACTCAGTTGCATCGTGACTGGAAGTCGACCCTAACATAATTGGGACAAAGGCTCTTGAGATAATAACGACAATAATAATGAGATATAAGCATCGCAGGACATCTGAGGCTGATGACGGGGAGTATATACTGAGTTCTCCAGGGAGAGTATACTGTCCCCCATCTCCGGCCGGTCGGAGTGAACCATGACGGGGGTAGGTCTCACGCCTCTGGCTTGGCTTGACCATCCAGAGTGGAGTCGCTTGAGCAGGGTTAGTAGCCCTGCTCGGAGGATAGGTGCCTCGTGGTAAGTGACCCACAGGGAGCGCGTAATCTGCGTTTAAAATCCGCCGAGGTATCCTCACACTTCAGCCGCTCATGTCCCTGTTGCCCTTTTGTTGCTATTCAGCGACAGATTCCCGGGGGCCCAGTAAGTGAGCTGGCGAGTCTCCACCTGCCATTTTTACATGTATCTACTACATTGTCATCGGCAGGAGCCATAGTTCCCGTAGTTTCCCCATTCCTAGTCCATTAGCATCCCATCACAATAGCCCAAGTAGTATTCATCCACAGTTTGCAATGGTATAGCACAGATTGTCTTTTTTTTTAACGACGTTCACCGGGGATTGTCCTTGGGTTCATTTCTATAGTGTATAAAGGGATAATTGTCGGTTTTGTGTCACCATTTCATTAAAGTTGTCTCAAAAGGGCTTCAGCGTGTTGGCTTTGGCCTCACGTTTGCCTCCCAAAAATTCGGAACTCTGTAGTCCCGAGGTCTGGAAGAGACATACAAAATAATAATGAGATATATATAACGCAAAAAATTCGGAGAGTGGGGGCTCGTGACGCCACGTCTAGGTATGTAAAATTTGTACTAAGCAGTGACTTAACACAAAATTCAAGCGTGTTATATCTTCGTTATTATTTGTTTGTGAGAAGGAGAAAAGAAAAAATACGTGTCCATTATTTTAGGGTTATCTAAAAGACGGACTAATTACTTTTTTTGATTCACCATACCTATTTCATAACATTCATTTCTATACATTTCAAGTGTAGTATTGCTCTTGAAGTTCCACATCAGGTGTTCCAGATCTTCGATGTTTATACGTCAAAATAGAGAGTGCTTATCAGATTGAACCACTTTTGCTAGAACGTCATATCTTTATAAGCTATAGTCTAGCTGGGCTCCTGGGTTTCCACATCAGGCGTTTTACATCTTCAATTTTTGTAAGTCAACAGAGAGTGCTTATCAGATTGAACAACTTTTGCTAAAACGTCATACCTCTATATGCTATAGTCTAGCTGGGCCCCTGGAGTTCCACATCAGGTGTTTTAGATCTTCAATTTGTATAAGTCAATAGAAAGTGCTTATCAAATTGAACAACTTTTGCTAAAACGGCATGCCTGTATATGGTACAGAGAAGCTGGGCTCTTGGGGTTCCACATCAGGTGTTCCAGATCTTCAAATTTATTATCTCAGCTGAAAATGCTCATCACATGAAACAATTTTTGCCATGACACCATTTTTGTATCTCTTATAGTTTTGTTGGTCTGTTGGTGTTCTGCATCAGGTCTTCAAGTTTCGAAGATAAATTATAGCCTATATGTTGACCAGGCTTAATACTGACACAACAAAGAAAAAATCATTGAAATCCATTCAGTAGTTCGGAAGATTAGCGTGTACAAACAAACAGACATACAGACAGAATTTTTTTTTTGGATTTGTGCTCCATTACTGTTTCTAAACCCCACCCAATTATTATTTCTTTAATATATTCAATGTACAGACACAGTTTTTTTACAGATTTATTATATGTATAGATATAGACTAGCCGTTTTCCCGCGGTTCCACCCGCGTCCCGTGGAAGCTACTGCCCGCACCGGGATAAAATATAGCCTATGTTACTCGCAGATAATATAGCTTTCTAATGGTGAAAGAATATTTAAAATCGGTCCAGTAGTTTTGGAGTTTATCCATTACAACCAAACAAACAAACAAAGTTTTCCTCTTTATAATTTTAGTATAGATAGATAAAAAACTATCATAGTAAAGACAAAAAAACTAAAACTAAAAAGCACAAAAAAATCATCATAATGTATGTCTATTAAATAAATCGTTTTTTTTTTTTTATATTTTTCTAAGTTTTTTTTTGTCCGTCGAGAACCTAAATCCAAGTATTTTATCATAGCTTCTATCCCGCTAGTTTAATAGCCCCACACGCTACAGCAAGCCATCGATCACACGCGCCTACGGACAGAAAGTTCCACCTCCTCATTTGAACGCTATGACCGACTTCAAACCGACTTTCGAAGTCGGGACTTTGAAGTCGGTCCGTCTGTTTATTGTTATATGTTTTTATTTAGATTGAAGTGTTAACTTTATAAAGTATCTTAGTTTATTTTCTTTTAAAATTTTTAAACAAGCTTTAGCCAGCTGTTTTACTTGCGTTTCGTGGGAACTACTTTGCTTATCTGGATAAAAAGTAGATAGATAGGCCAGATAAATATTTAAGGTGTTGTGGTTTATTTTTATAATCTATTTCTACAATGTACACACTATACATATATACAAACTTAAACTACTTATCTTTAAACAAAACTAAAAATAAAATACTATATACAAAATATATATAAACATAAAATATAAAAGAGCATCGATCAGGCGTCGAAGTATTCCTCCGCATCACTGTCCTCCGGAAACGTGCCCAGAAGACTGGCTGCATTGCCACGTTGAATGGCAATGCTAATTCTTTGTCCGAAGAATAAGCCAGCCCTCTGGTCACGCGAAGCGTCGACAAGCCTTTTCGCGATGTCCTTATAAAGTAACCGCGTACTCGGGCCCCATGGTCCGAGCGTTTCGACCCCAAATGGCTCAAAAGTATAGTTCCCAATAAGGTTACTATACTTGCGCCGCTTGGTGGTCTCTGCAGAAGCAGCAGCCGCACCAGCATGACCTGCCGTGCAGGGAAGATGCGATGGCGCCAGGGTGTCGACGCACGTTGCATCCCACACCAAGGGCCTACCCAACTTCCATGGCAACAACGTCATACCATCTGGCCTCTTTCCATCGTCACGTACCAGTCCATTAGGCTCTAACACGGCTGGCACGCCGGCGGTGGAAAGAGCACGACGGATAATGTCGTTAATGCTGGCATGCCGTGCAATACGACCAGCACTTCTGCAGCACGACAGACCATGGTGCCCGAGGCTGTCGACGGCTTCACCGCAATGGCAGCGATGCGGAGTAACACAGGGAGCGCCTAACCGTAAGCATGTAGCGATGCGGAACGTTGTGTCATCCAGCATAGTGCCTATGCTAGATGACGGGATCGCCTGTAACCAGAGGCCCGACTCCCACTCTCCCACAGCCAACAAACGGGCACGCTCAGCAGCACTATTACACGTATTTAATAGATTATTCCGTATAGTGCTACAGAGCGGCCCGTCCCATTGTCTCTGAGAGCAGCGGTTGCCGGGCAAATCCGTATTGGGAGTAGCCATTTTCCAGGCATCCAGCGCGTCGGTCAAACACGGTACTTCAACATCAACCAGTGCAGAAGACGACAATATCTTTCTGGTTAATGTATCAGTACTGTGAACCGAGGAGAGGAATGCCGGTAAACTAACACTTGAAATTTTGCGGAAGGTTATTTTATAATATGCATGAAACACTTGTTAATATATATATAAGCTAGACAGTGTCCACATAATTAGATGATTATACATATAAATAATTTAAAGCGGAGTGCCGCCTGACTCTCAAAATACGAGCATGACTCAGTTTGAGGGTCAGTGTGTTAATTTGTATTGAGCAGTTGTACAATCATCTCATCTTTAATTCTAAGCTTGTATTACCATATTATGTTGTTTGTACTTTTTAAAGAAATAAAATTTATTATTTATTTCACACATTCATCGTCAAACGGCAGAGCTATAGATGAAATTTTGCATGAATTGAGGCATCAAAGACAGTAAATTTTATATATTAAAATTATACATACTCATAAAAACCTTATTAAACTCAAACTGAAAAAAGTTTATTCAAATTAGGCTGATAAATCCATAGACATAATATTAGTAAACAGGACTGCGCATATAAACCCAAAAAACGAGCCGAGTGAAACAGTTAGTACGGAGGCTGTCTGTCCCTTTCTAATAGGGTGACTATGAGATTAAGCTATGTGAGACAAATCCGAATTTGCTAAGATTATTAAACACAGATTAGTATTGAAGTTTTAACTTACGCAGTTTGTGACCTTAAGATACTAAAAAAGGCTTTTAATAATTAGCGGAAATTAGCAGTATAAAAGCAGGAAGATTCGAAGTGAAGACTGTTTTTTTTTGTATTTCTACTTCATATATAGACTGCTGAGCCATTTATGTCACCTTTCTTCATTTTTTGGGAAGCTATAACAATAGTACAACAGTTTTAAAATCCATCACCCATATTTTGACTCGTTACAAGAATTCATGGGCACCCTAGTTGTTTGGTTTACGAAAATGTTATTATTAGCTAACCTGTGGAACGATATATTGCAACCACCATAGGATTCACTTTTGCAAGTAGAAACGCAACACTTTTTCACCATTTTAATAGTTTAAATTGATTTAATACAAAAAAATATAAACAAAATTTTAAATGCTGATTACGCGCCAAGAATGTTCAGGGTTACCGCTAGAAAATAAAAAAAAGCAAAATAAAAATTTATGTTGTTTATGTTTTAATAATAAATACGAATAAATTAATGCGATTGTTATTTATTTGTTGACTTACAATTGTTAAAATAAGATAAAAATATAAGTGATTCAATTGTTTTTGGGAAGACAAAACTTTTGATCACAACATTTTTTTATGCTGGCAAGGTGTTAGAAAGAGACAAACAGCCTCCGTTCGAACTATCCCTCTCGGCTCGGATTTGCCTCTGTGTATTATGCAACCAATTTAGTACCTTATTGCGTTAGAATAGAGTTCATTTTCGTAAATATATATTTTGAGCGTGCGCAATCTTGTTTAGTAATATTATATCTATGGATAAATCAGCACTTTTTGAACGTCAAAAACAAAAGACAGCCCCCAAAACGCCCGCCCTTCGCCACTTCCTATGTGTTTTTGCTGGGAAGAAGAGGTGGTGGAACAAACTCCCCAGCATGAAGTCTTACCAAAGGGTATTGGGTTGCCCGGGTAACTGGGTTGAGAAGGTCAGATAGGCAGTCGCTCCTTGTAAAGCACTGGTACTTAGCTGCATCCAGTTAGCCTAGAAACCGACAACATAATTATGAAAAGGCTAGCCAGATGATGATGAAAACCAAATTTAATTACACAGACAAATAACCACTTTATTCTCATAATAACCAGCTTTAATCCCCACCATAATCACCGGTGATAACCACCACATTATACTTAGAACCTTAATTATTTCACACTTTAACACAATATAGGATTACATAGGGTTGCCAACTTCTCACCAAGCTTCTTAGGTAAAATGACAAAGAAAAAAATTAATTCAAATAGCTACCGTTGGTGATTCACCCGCTTACTGAGGGAACTACTTCCCGCACTCGGATAAAAAAGCCAATGTATTATTCTGGTTTATAAACTACTAGCTTCCGCCCGCGGCTTCGCCCGCGTAGAGTTCGGTTATATCGTGTTTCCAAGAGAATTCTTCAAAAGTCCGGGATAGAAACTATCCTATGTTCTTTGTTAAGGTCAACTCTATATCTGTACCAAATTTTATTAAAATCAGTTCAGTGGTTTAGACGTGAAAGCGTAACAGACAGACAGAGTTACTTTTGCATTTATAATATTAGCAGGGATTATTTCAATGTGCCTCTACTGACTACACAATTAAACCTTTTTTTTTCTTTCTTTCATATTCGTATTTTGTATAATATTAATGTGATTTCCCGGTTTGTAGTGGCACTTAACACTTAAAAATATGTTTTTTTTCTTACTACTTATCAGCCCTATCCTCCTCTGAGTCCGGCCGGTTGTCGGCGTCCAATTTCCTTACATTTTAATTATTTCGCTAACCGTACAAGTCCGGATATTACGAACAGTTGAGATTTTCACCCATTGCGGCGGACTTTTTCCAGTGAACAGAAAAAATCATCTCCCGAACTTTTTCCTAACTTTGTTGGGGTCGACCTCCAGTCTAACTGGATGCAGCTGAGTACCAGTGCTTTACAAGAAGCGACTGCCTATCTGACCTCCTCAACTCAGTCACCCGGGCAACCCAATACCCCTTGGTTGGACTGGTGTCAGACTTGCTAGTTTTTGACTTCCCGTAACGACTGCCAAGGATTTTAAATGACAGCCGGTGCCTACAGTATATCGTGCCTTCCGAAACACAGTCATTGGTGTCCAAGATACACTTAGAAAGTACATACAAACTTAGAAAAGTTGCATTGCGACTTGCCTGACCTTGTGATGTTGAGACTTAAGAGGTTGGTTCTTTACCCACTAGGCCACCACGACTTTTTCTGTTTTTAGTATTAAAACACTAATGAAGAATAAGTGCCGCAGTGGGAATGCGGATTTACGCTAACAGGGCTCGGAATGTTTAGCTCATTAACAAAATTGTTTTTAACTGAAATTAGTCGCCGAGTGTTTCAATTACTAACTGGTTAAGAGATTAAAAATACTTCTAAAAATCTCCGTGCTTACATTTTTGGTAAAAAGATGGGATGATAGGACAAACAACTATTATCACGTTCTTGCTAATAACAATTGTATTGCGATTTTTTTTTTGGAAGTATGCGCTTTTTTTTAACGACCTCAAAAATCATCAAATGATTGGTTGATATGGGTTAGCAGCGGTGAGGGTGTGTTAGACTCTTACTGACTAATAACCGTCGTGTTCTGTTGTAAGCCTTTCATGTATATTTGGCTACGGTCTGTAGTTACCCCGAGACGTGGGTGAAACCGCGGGAAACAGCTAGTAATATCATAAGTAATTAGCATAACCTCTCATATACATATTTATGTATAATGTATAAAACGATATCCTTGTATAATGTGAGTGTTGAGTATATAATGCGCTCGCGTTTCCGAACTTTGAAAAGAACCCCTTCTGACGGAGCTTTTGTGACCTTTATAGAGTTAGGAATGTATAGAAAGTACATCATTAATACTTTATTACTCGACTGCCAAGAAGGGTTGATTTCCTCCTAGCCGATTATCAGCTACGGCGGCTGTTCTCATTTAAGGAGATCAGCCAACTGCGCAGAACATATTATAGTGCACGCACATTTGCTTGGACACAGATGCGCTCACTATTCCTTCACTCTCATAGCTCGAAGCAAGAAGGGCTGTGTTTTTAACTGTGGCTAAGTATCAGCCGCACGGGTCGATCGATCATACGGTTAAGCAACGCTTGGCGCGGTCACCATCTTGTCATGACGAGTTCCTCCGTGTTTCGAAAGGCACGTTAAACTGGTGGGTCATTTGAACATCAAGTTACGGCTAATCTGAAGCCGGAAAGTCTGACAACCAGTCTTACTTAGGGGTACTAGGTTGCGCGGGCAACTGGGTTGTGGAGATCAGATAGCAGTCGCTCCAAGTGGCACACTGGTACTCAGCCGTATCCAGTCAAACACCATAATAGTATAGGAAAAGGTTAAAATCTTACTAATATCATAAATGCGAAAGTATTTCTGATATTAGTAAGATATTCTAACTTCAAAAACCGATTTAAATGTTTGATACACTGACCGTCCAGCTATTTAGAGCTAAGTAAAGAAATTACATAAACTACATTTTATTAGGTTGTAAATCATAGGTGAATCCGTAGAAAAGAGCTAGTTTTAACTACAATTACTTTTCACAAGACCTCTCTAAACCTTCCTAGCTCTACGAACACAAATAATGTGAGTAATGGTTCTGTAATGTTGTCGTAAAACAGATATATTCGCAGTAAATCAACCGCGAGATACCCGGGTTACCCGGCCGAGATACCCGGGTTACCAGGCCCAGATACCCGGGTGTAATACACTAGTAAAACATACGGTGAA
This sequence comes from Helicoverpa zea, assembly GCF_022581195.2. Taxonomy (NCBI): domain Eukaryota; kingdom Metazoa; phylum Arthropoda; class Insecta; order Lepidoptera; family Noctuidae; genus Helicoverpa; species Helicoverpa zea. The sequence continues at coordinate 4,374,468 of NC_061481.1, read as the reverse complement.
TTCTTATTTGTATTGAATAGTCAGATATGGGTGGGTAAATTGGCATAGTAGGTAAAGAACCAACTCAAGTATTAGTGTGTCGGTTCGATTCCAGATCAGGCAACTTTTCTAAGTATATCTGCGATACTAATAGCTGATAATAAGGTGTACGAAAACCTCTTATTTGTTTGTACCCTAATTCCCGAGTAACATAGGCTACATTTTATCTGGCAACGGGCAGTAGTTTCCACGGGTCACGAGTGAAGCCGCGGGAAAACAACTAGTATTATACATAAATAAAGTTAATGTGTTATTTTTTATAGAATCGGTTCTTCAAACCATACAACAGATATGTGTTGCTGGGGAGTTTGTTGCGCTACTTCTTTTCCCACATGCGGATAAAAAGTACCCTTTATCTCTCAGTAACTATTGACATAATTAGAAATGGCCAGTCTTTTGGGTACATTACCCAGTGACAGCGATGAGGAGCAATTTTTTGATGCACTGTATTAGTTTTAAGTTGTATATATATAAGTTTTTTTTTTTTTTCAATTAATGTAAATATTTTGTGAATAAACCCATGTCTGTAGTAAAAAAAAAATTACAAATGAAAAGATGTATTTTTTATTTGAATTTGCTTGCTAAAACATTTTTCTAATACCCGTGATTTCGCCTTAAAATGTCACAGAAAGACTAATACTTCTGCCTTATCTCTGCTTACTACACTAATATACCCGTACGGACAGACAGATATACATATATTTATATATATATATTGATGGAGGGTCCAAATATTGTGAATGCCACTGATTTGCCAATAGAACGGGCTTTTTGAAGTTTCATGCTTTCATCTTCATGGTTATTATAAACTAGCAGCCTTACTTATAAACGTGAATTAAATATAAGTAATACTTAAGGGCTGTTTAAGAAAATTCTTACTTATAAACGTTGCTTAAGCATGTCTTAACTAACATTTCAGAACTTAAAGTCTTAAGTAGTGATTAGTTAAAATGTTGCTTAGAAGGTGATTAGAGATTTTATAAGTAAGGGGGTAGATGTTTTTGGCGATTTTAAGGCGAGGAAAATACTTCCGACATACGGATAAAAGAATTGTGTACAAGTTATTTTGATTTATAAGCTGGCATATAACAATAGTTTTTGCGTGAGAGAGGAATTAAAAAAAAACAAAATCAAAGGTTTTATTTTATATCCCTACTAATATTATAAATGCGGAAGTAACTCTGTCTGTCTGTCACGCTTTCACATCTAAACTACTGAACTGATTTTAATAAAATTTGGTACACAGATAGAGTTTACCTTGAGAAAGAACATAGGATAGTTTTTATCCCGGACTTTTGAAGAATTCTCTTGGAAACGCGATATAACCGAACTCTACGCGGGCGAAGCCGCGGGCAGAAGCTAGTTTACTTTAATTTACTCTGTCCCCTAGTATATAATGCTACACTAGCTTTTCCACATCTCCATTTAAAGCTTAAAACCTAAACATTTAGCTCTAAAACAGAATTCCAGTCTAATTTCAGACCATTTTACAGCAAACAGTAACAATTTTCTCGAAATAAAACAGTCTGTGCCAAAATGTCCTAAGCAATTTCGTAGGCACTACGACGCTACGATGCTACGAGACTACGATGCTACGCTGCTACGAGGCTACGACGTGCCAGTGTCGTAGCACGTTCAGTGCATTCTATGTAATAGAAGTAGAATAAATGGAATATATGTGAAAGTTTGTTTAGAATTTTTAGTTTTGAATTTTCTGTGAAGGATATGTGTTACTGTTTCCTGTGGAAGCTTCTTCCTGCACAGGTACAAAATACAGCCTTTTTCAATCGGGGGATAGTAAAAAAAAATCAACAAACAAATAAAGTATAGATTGCTTCAGTTTTTTTAGATACTTTGAAAAACTAATTTTACTCAACTAAAATATTCCAAAACCACATTAAAAATTCCCCTTTCACCAACAGAAGCGACAAACGCCACATTAAAACGAAACTAAAAACAACATTTACTAAAACTATTTCACTAAAAGTTACGAAATTTTGTTGAAACACAACTCGTAGCTTGTTTCAAACAAGAATTACGTAGCCGCTACGGCGTAGCATTCTCGTAGCGGCGTGCTACGCCGTAGTGCAGTATTTAGTGGGCGCGTAACTTTGGGTCAAGTTAGAAGGGTTTTAGTTTAAATATATTTTTAATTTATTTTTAAAAACTTTACTTTTTGCTTAGATAACTAGTTCATGCTTCTAAATAAAGACTATATTATTTTATTTTTCATCAATAAAGTTTTTTTTAAAAGCAAAGTAGTTTAGGTTTGTATATTATAATGTGTTTATATGTGCATATAAATAAATTAATAAAAATGTGAAAATATAAAACTGTACTGTAACTTTATCGAGATGACCAATCTCACTCTCTACCAAATTTTATCAAAATATGTTCAGCCATTTACCCGTGTTATATATCGTAACACATAGATATATACCTGCTTTTACCTAGAAATATAATAGTATTTTCAAAATCAAAAGCAAATTAACCTTGGATTAAAATATTTTACCGTAAAAATCCTATTAACCTTGCTACCATATATAAAATGATTACGTTCACAAACTATAGTTCGGCCATTCAGAGAATGCGTTCCTGACACGTCGCGATTGAACTGACGACGTAACTACATTCATTGATTATTGATATAATAATGTTGTTTTAATGCTCCTCAATTGTTAAAACGGTAAACAACCAGCAAAAATATTTTTATCGTAACTGCAACGCCATTGCAAAGTTACGTCGTCAGTTCAATCGCGACGTGTCAGGAACGCATTCTCTGAATGGCCGAACTATAATCGGTAATTATATACTATTATCAACCACGAATTAAATCTCACAATAAATAATAATTATTAAAAGCCAATTTGCTCACATTTACATAATAACGATAATCCGTGTGAAGCCGCGTGAAATGCTTGTTAATATACAGGTATTATATTGTAATACCTCTGTTTAAAAGTGGTGCTATTTTTATCCGACTTTACCAAAAGAAGGGTTATGCTTTCTATCTAGTGCTAAACTAACTATCTAAACCTAAATAGTTTGTATTGATGCATTTGTAATAGGGGAAAAAAGCTTTTCATTTGGAGATCTAGAAATCTGAATAATTCATAATTACTTGTCTAACTTGAGAGATGTTTAAACATTTAACTATTCGTATCACTGAAAAGCTGTAAATAAAAAACTTTTTTCCAAAAAAAAAAAACAAAAAAAAACCGACTTCCAAAAACACTAAAAAGCCAAAAAAAAAAAATGAGGTGCATCGGCCCAGAAGTCGCTGTCTAATGGATGTCCCTAAGTTAATTTGCCATACATATTAAAATTTAAAAATCAATTACAATAAAGCGCGTCAAAAGTTTTTCAATAAATAAAAAAGGATCAACTAAGTTAAGAGAAAGACATTGTATAATCAAAAAATATCCTGAACAAGGCCAAAAATCACACTTTTAGATGATCTCATAAAATGACACATAAAATAAAAGAAAATATATTACTTCACTACATAGCATAAAACAAAGTTGCTTCTATGTCCCTTTGTACGCTTAAATCTTAAAAACTACGCAACCGATTCTCATGCGGTTTTTTTTATCAGATAGAGTGTTTCAAATGAAAGGTTTATATGTATGATGACATCCATTATATCGCTCACCTAGCAGTATAATGGCACATTTACAAAAAAGCGAAACTGGGTTTTTACGGCCTAAGTGTTTAAAAGTGTATAATTTATAAAGTGGTAAAACGGTACGGCATTAGTTGTTAAAACTATAAAATCTAAGATAAAATATAAAATGAAATCATAACCTCGTTTCAAACGTTTGCAAAATCTTTGACCCTCATTTCTGTAAAATAAGAAAAAAGTAGATGTGTCATTATACTGCTAGGTGAGCGATATAGTGGGGAAATAATATTATCCCATGCGAGGCCGGGTGGGTCGCTAGTGAACATATAAAAAAAAAAACATGTAATTGAGCTCACGCAGCGGACGTAGGCGCGAGTGATGGATGGACTATACGACAAGACTATATGACAAGTAAATATATGGATATATAGGAGATTATGTTATGTTCTAGCATGAAAATAATCCGTCTTACCACAAAAACTTTTTAACGTCAGTTTAAGACTTGTCTAAAAAAATGTCAAATTATGACGTTGACATATGGTTCATTTTGGAGCCACATTTTTTTTAGACAAGTGTAAAACAGTGTTTAAAGTTTTTGTAGTAAGGCCAAATGTGTCTAGGAGAAATGCTTTAGAAGTCGATGGCCAAATAAACTATAGGGACTATAATTTACTAAAGCTACTTAGTTGTTACTGCCTAATGTTATTGTGTGTTTTTTTTTTATAAACTACTGGTTTCCGCCCGCGATCTCGCCCGCGTAGAGTTCGGTTATATCGCGTTCCCAAGAGAATTCTTCAAGAGTTCGGGATAAAAACTATTATGTGTTCTTTCTCAAGGTCAACTCTATCTCTGTACCAAATTTTATTAAAATCAGTTCAGTGGTTTAGACGTGAAAGCGTGACAGACAGACAGAGTTACTTTCGCATTTATAATATCAGTCAGTAGGGATGGACACTGTAATCTATATCCAAATTGCGAAAACGAGTCTGTCTGTAAGGCATAGTCTACTACTTCTACTAGTTACTTCGGTGCGGGAAGTGGTTCCGCCGCGTCACGGATGCATTCGCGGGAAACAGCTAGTCTGTAGTAAAGATGACTGGTCTTGATTCTTTATCTTTGCAACCGATCACCAAAACTATAGAACGATTCCAAAAAATATTTTGTTATTACCATAATCTATATTATTCACTAGCTTCTGCCAGCGGTTTCACCCGCATCAAAAAGCAGAAAGAAGAAAGCTGAAAGAGTTTTTCAAATTGGACCAGTATTTACTGAGATTAGCGCGTTCAAGCAAACAAACAAACTCTTTAACTTTATACTATTAGTATAGATGAGTTACACAGGGCTTTTATGCAGGCGAATCCGCAGGAACTAGCCAGTATCTTAAATACACCGCTGTCCTATCATGACCCTTTATATAAAAGGTTTTAGCCAATCTGCAATCAGAACTCCACGGTCACAGATAGACGTCCATAAACAATGATTATCTATGGCATACGCTATCTAATGGACAGTCATTTATCTTCATACTAGACACACACGCGGTTCCACCTGCGTTTTGAAATAAATAGTATAGGGTTACTCACGAAAAAGTCTTTACGGGCAGTCAGAAGCTAATAAGTATGACATCAGTCTAACCAAGGGGTATTGGGTTGCCCGGGTTACTGGGTAGAGTTCTGATTAGTTTCTGTCTAGCTTTTCTTCACTATGGAGGGATCAGCTTCCAGTCTAACTGGATGCAGCAGAATTCCAGTGTGCCACATGGAGCGACTGCCCATCTGACCTGCACAACCCAGTCCGATACCTCTTAATAAGACTGTTTATCAGACTAACTAGCTTCTGACTACTCGTAACGACTGCCAAAGATATTAAATGACAGCCGGGACCTACAGTTTAACGTACCATCCGAAACACAGTCATTGGTGTCTAAGATATACTTAGAAAGTACATACAAACTTAGAAAAGTTGCATTAGTACTTGCCTGACCTGGAGTCGAACACACACATTCATACTTGAGTTTCTTTACCCATTAGGCCACGACTTAATTGTAGATTGAAAAGTATGATATATGAACTTCAAATAAAAGCAGTTTTTTAGGGTTCCGTAGCCAAAATGGCAAAAACGGAACCCTTATAGTTTCGTCATGTCCGTCTGTCCGTCTGTCACAGCCGATTTACTCGGAAACTATAAGTACTACAGTGATGAAATTTGATGGGAATATGTGTTGTATGAACCGCTACAAAAATATGACACTAAATAGTAAAAAAAAGAATTGGGGGTGGGGCCCCCCATACATGTAACTGAGGGATGAAATTTTTTTTTTCGATGTACATACCCGTGTGGGGTATCAATGGAAAGGTCTTTTAAAATGATATAAAGTTTTCTAAAAAACATTTTTCTTAAAGTGAACGGTTTTTGAGATATCAGCTCTCAAAGTCGTAAAAAGTATGTCCCCCCCCCCCCTCTATTTTTATAACTACGGGGTATAAAATTCTAAAAAAAATAGAGGTGATGCATGCTAATTAACTCTTTCAACGATTTTTGGTTTGATCAAAGTATCTCTTATAGTTTTTGAGATAGGTTGATTTAACTGTAATTTACGGAACCCTTCGTGCACGAGTCCGACTCGCACTTGGCCGGTTTTCATTACTTGGTAGTGTCAAAGGTTTGCACGTTGAAACACACAGACAAACAGACTCGATATTTCAAGTAAGTATACATATATTAACGAACTCGGGAGTCGATAGCGGAAAAGATATTGGTATTTCGATAAAAACCATCGAATTGAAATCGATACCTACTTCGTTGAAGATATCATTCTTATTTAGGTAAAACGGGACTCGAAACTACCTGTTAAGTGCGAATCAAGCTCATTTTTAGGGTTCCGTACCCATAGGGTCCCTATTGTTTTCGCTTCTCTGTCCATCCGTCCGTCCGTCTGTCACCAGGCTGTATCTCATGAGCCGTGATAGTTAGAGAGCTGAAATTTTCACAGACGATGTATTTCTGTTGCCGGTATTACAACAAACACTGAAAACTAGAGTAAAATAAATATTTTGGGGGGCTCCCATACAACAAACGAAATTTTTTTGCTCATTTCAGCAATGTGGAACAGCTCTGGCTGAACCTCAATGTCAATAAAAAAAAACTACTTATTGGCACTGCTTATCGTCCACCATGGCTAGAGTTACATACTTTTCTGGACGCCTTGACTGACAGCATTAGTGGGTTGGCACCTTATGATCATCTGATTCTGTTGGGAGACTTTAACGTTAATATGTTAGATGTTGATAGCACAAAAACGAAAGAACTTACGGAGTTTCTCAATCACTTGAATATTCAACAGCTAGTGCAAACACCCACACACTATGTGGGAGACAGTAGTTCGCTAATTGATGTTGTCTGCACAGATGCTCCTACTCGTAACGTCATTGTGAATCATATTAGTGAGCTTGGCCATCACTCGTTTATCACATGCGAGACAATTTTTAAAAAGCCTACGTTCAAACCCAGGTCGGTTGTATTTCGTCCGCTCAAAAACATACTGGAGGACTACTTCATAATGGATTTGGGGAATATACCATGGTCATCGGTTGGTGACATGAGTAATGTTAATGATATGGTGCAAACATTTAACTTCTTTTTGAATCAGCTTTTTGATCTCCATGCTCCTCTCAAAAGCTTGACCTTTAAAACCCGTCCCACTCCGTGGATAACTGATAATGTTAGGCTAATATCGAAGATGAGAGATGAGGCAAGGGCACGGTTTCGCAAAACTAAGTTACCAGGACATAAGCAATATTATCTTCAACTCAAGCATCAAGCTATTACGGCCCTGGCTAGCGAGAAGAAATCATATTTCACAAAGAGCATCAATGACCATATTAAGGACCCTAAACTGTTATGGCGCAACCTAAAGTCTGATGTGCTGCCAGATCACACGCAAAGATTACTACCAGGACATTTCAACAACCCTGATGAAATTAATGCTGCGTTCCTGGATGTGCCGGGCAACTGTCATCTAAATGTGTCACAGCAGTCCTACTTTGAGACACATAGCTTTGGTGATGCCACATTCAGTCTTACAACGACCAACGCCGAGGCTGTTCTTAAGATAATTAAGAGCCTGGGATCTAATGCACAAGGTATCGACTGTATCAGCCTTGATATGATATCCCTTGCTTTGCCTAATGCCTTGCAAGCCATTACTGATATAATTAACTGCTCTATTACCACGAGTACATTCCCTGAACTATGGCGATGCGCTATCGTCCGACCTATATCCAAAAATAATAATCCAGTCAGTACAAAGGACTTGAGACCTATCAGTATTCTGCCTTGCCTCTCCAAGATTCTAGAACGGGTAGTCTACTCCCAAGTAGTAAATTTTCTGGAGGTAAATAAAATTCTTCCAGATCTGCAATCAGGGTTTAGACAGGGTAGGGGTACTGCAACGGCTTTGGCTGATGTTGTAGGGAATATTCTTGAAGCGCGCGATAGGGGGGAGGGTACAATCCTGGCATTGCTAGATTTTTCCCGCGCTTTTGACGCAATCAACACCACTCTATTGTTGTCCAAATTGGCTTTCTACGGCTTTGACCCTGATGCAGTTGAGTGGTTTAGAAGCTACCTCTCCGATCGATCTCAGTTAGTGGAATTGCACACAGAAGATGGGTCAAGGGTGTCATCCGCCCCCCTCCGCGTGTCGAGGGGCGTTCCTCAAGGCTCGATTTTGGGGCCCCTGTTGTACATACTGTACAGTGCAGATATCACAAAGTCATTCATTCACTGTAATTACCATATGTACGCCGATGATATACAATTGTACATCTCTTTCAAGGCTGATGAAACATCTGTGGCTGTGCAGAAAATCAACGAAGATTTGCAGAGAGTGGTTGAATGGTCTGAAGTGAACTCTCTGGTACTTAACCCCCTTAAATCGAAGTTTATAGTTCTGGGTTCTAGGAACCAAGTGCGTACAATCTTGACCACTAATCCTGCGTTGACAGTCATGGGCGAGAGCATTGAGAGAGTTGAGCTAGTATGCAATCTGGGTTTAACTATGGATCCCGAATTAAGGTTTGAGGCCCATATCAATAATGTTCTGCGTAACTGTTTTTATAGACTGAAGGTTCTGTATGGAATACGAAAGTACCTGTCCATCCCATTGCGCAAACAACTCGTTGACAGTCTTATTCTATCTAGGCTAAACTATTGTGATATAGTGTATGGACCATGCCTTCTTTCTAGGACAGAACACGTTATACAGCGTATTCAAAATGCCTGTGTTCGGTTCTGCACAAACATTCCTCGAAGAAGCCACGTGACTCCGTACATAAATAATCTGGATATATTAAAGATGGCAGCCAGGAGGAGGCTGCACTTGGCCAATTTGCTTTTTGGAGTTATTGATTCAAAAAAACCAGAATACCTATATAGCAAGTTGACCTGGAAACCCATCCGTTCAGATCATGGTCTCCGGTCCGTGGTATGCCCTCTGGTGGTACCAATGCATCGTACCATAGCATTCCGAGGTTGTTTCAAGTTTGCAGCCACACGCTGTTGGAATGATATCCCTCCACCATTGCGACGCCTGAAATCAAAGTTACCATTCAAATACCTACTTAAAAAACATTTATTAAGGGAACAAACTGGCTGATACGCATGGTAACTGTTTGTATTGTCACTTACCTACGGGGTCATGGCGTACATGCGCTGGTGTAGGGATTTCCTGAGGCGTGGGATGCATTGGAGGCACACTTGTAGCAGAAGCGTGGCTCCTGATCGTTGAGCAATCTTGGAGGAGGGGCTGTGTCGGCTCATATTGCTCCAAATATCCTTCATCTGTGTTCTTTGTTATGTCCTCATATATTTTTATGTACCTGTGATATCAATTCATTACGATTTTAATGTTAATTCTAAATTTAATTAAATCATTATTATTCCTTACTTTTTATATTCCCTAATTTAACTAAAATGTTGTTTTTTAATTAAAGTTGAATGCTGCTTACTACGTACTATTCGCAATCCACGTGTAACTTCTACTCACCCACCGTCATGACAAAGCATATTTTATAACACCTCGCACGATCCCAAACTGGGATAAGATAAAACTTAGTCACTCGTTGCTCAAGATACTTATCTCGTATGATACATACACACTATACAATATTTTGTAAAGCATATTACCCTCTTATAATAAAGTACGAAAGCGTCGGTCGCCATTAAAAATACATTTTTATTTTCTCAATGTATTATACATTTTTATTTTCAGTAGCTGAAATAGTTTTTGACAGATGTTTAAGTTACAGCACTGACCTCTATGGTTTACAGGCATAGATAATTAATGGCGCGACCACATGTATTTTGATCATATGGAGTAAACTAATTATATTCTATTATATTCTTCAAAGAAACACTATTTATTTAATATATATTTAAACACAATTTATTTAACACATATTCGCATAATCACCCGTTGGACGCCATAACGTTAGTTTCGGCTGTCGCTGAAAATCAGCGCTGGGACTTTGTCTCGCACGGGGTCGCAGCATCATGCTGAGCGAGGGCCGTATTGCGTGGTTGTGACGCATACTACCCCCTCATGTTTGTTTTCTTTCTATTTTAGCCCTTTTTTGTTTTATTTATTATATTGATTGTTTATGTAGGTACTTATGTATGCGTCCTCAATTACGTAATTAAATGTATTTTCTTTCTTTCTTTCTTTCTTTTCATTTTCTAAATGATGGTACGGAACCCTTCGTGTGGGATTCCGACTCGCACTTGGCTGGTTTTTGAATTTCACGTGAATAATTCTGCCTATTGATGTTAAAGCGTGACATACAGACAGAAATAAATTTAATTTCACCTTTATAATATAGGTAAGTAAAGATTAATGATATAAAAGTCTTTTTAGATTTTACTTTAATGCTAGATTTCCACTTATGCGGGTAGACTTATTCCAAAAACCATCTTAAGTACCAGCAAAATTACAAAGCAATTTCAACCTTATATCAATATCAAATAAAGATCAATTCACGCTGTACTATTTTATGTAAGAAAAATTGATATTTTTAGCTCTTATCATCATGTTAAGAATTTTTATTTAAATGAATTCCAACCTTATACACAGGACCTTAATGATCAAATTCCCGTGAGCAAATATATGGATAAAAAACCTTTTAGAAATGAGTAACTAGCTTGTACAGCAATATGAAAGGAATAGACTCTATTGTTAAGAAAATAAGGTTTATATTGGTTTGACACGAATGTGGAGGGAGTTCGAAATATGAAATGTTAAGACGCAAGCGCGGGAATGGCGTGGTGTTGCTATTACAAAAGTTAATTTTGCCGAGAAAGTGTATTTTTAAATTTGAAATAAAATAGGTATTGGGACACTTACTAATGTTATTGTTATAAGTAAAGTTTGTATCGTAAGACATTACAAACCGGCCAAGTGCGAGTCAGACTCGCGCACGGAGGATTACGTACCATTATTTATAAAACCCCCAAAGTATTTATTTAACTCTAGTTTTCATTGTTATAGCAGCAACAAAAATACAACATCTGCGAAAATTTCAGCTCTATAACTATCGCGGTTCATGAGATACAGCCTGGTGACAGACGAGCGGACGGACGGACGGACGGACAGAGGAGCGAAAACAATAGGGTCCCGTTTTACCCTTTGGGTACGGAATCCTAAAAAGCAGCCTATAGCTTTCCTCGATAAATGGGCTTTATGTTAATGAAAGTTTTTTTTTTCAAAGCAGACTAGTAGTTCATGAGATTATCGCGTTCAAACAAACGAATTCATCAGCTTTATTATATTTGTGCCTATAGATACAAATATATACGTAATAAGAGTACATTATAAGTATTGATAGAAACATAGGGAAGGAAAGTAGATATGTATTTATTCAATCACACATTAACAGATCTATTTCTGTTTGAAAAAAAAATCTCAAAAACTTTAACGTACCAGCTATATGAGAGTCAGTCATACTTGCTTGAGATCACTCTCAAGAAAAATCCCCACAACTTTAAAGGTGCGTCTACGCTAGAAGAGCCGAGCACGAGCGGAGCACGAGCCGAACACAATTCGTCCAGTGTGGACCAACTTACAAGCCTCTAACGAGCGCGCTGCGAGCATTTCGTTTGTGCTCGGCTGCGTTCCGCCTGTTGTCGGTTTTGCCCTTGTGACGCCCTTTATAAAAAGGGCTTGGTTGGCTGCAACAGCAGCGGCTACTGTAATATTATTAATATCGTCCATATTCGCCAAGAGCCACGAACTCACTGCGGAAAACTACGTTCGAGAACAGTGATCGTTGTAGGTTCGTTGTACATCCACTCTTGACACCGCGAATGACGAAGCCGAGAACGGCTCCGCTTGTGCTTCGCTCGTGCTCGGTTCGTCTAGCGTAGACCTGCCTTACCATTTTCACCCCCAACTTTTCCACCACTAGCAACCCAACCTTGTACCCAGACCCGGACTACCTTTCAAGCGTCAGTCGTTCTCCGCGCGCGCGTCTTAACGGTCGCGTACTTCGACGCTCCGACAAACACGCGAGAAAACCACCTGTTCCTTCTACCCAATATTTATTTATCTTCCCTTACTTTTTCCTTAAAAAATTACTGTTAAAAACTTCGTAAATAAAGGTAAGGTTTGCAAATATATGAGTTTGTAACTGAGAGTTGGTATATATTGATTTGTGATACTAATTACGTAGAGTAGTTTACAAATAATGTGTGATTGTTAGAACTATTGATTTTTAAACGTTTATTTTTAGATACCTAGTTAATTGTTTTGTTTGGTTAAATGTTGAAGTGATTGGATTCTTTGACCGATTTAAAAAAAAAAGGTTGTTAGTTTGACATTTTATGTTTGTATGTGATTATCTCACGTTTGGCTGAAGCGATTTCGATGCGGTTTTTAGCATTGTATTTGCAGATTGAGGAGGTTTTATGGGTTATGATTTGAAGCCGGATTTATTTTTTGTTAGAAAGTTTTGTATTTATTTCGTTTGTTTAGCTATCGATTTTTGAAATTAAAGTATACATTATTAAGTATATGTATAACGGGTTTATCTACCCGTAATCATAAATCAATAATTCTTAACTTTTTCCCAACTATTTTGGGGTCGGCTTCCAGTACCAGTGCTTTACAAGGAGCGACTGCCCTATCTGACCCCCTCAACCCGGGCAACCCAATACTCGTCAGAAAGACTGGTTGTTTAGCTTTCTGACTTCTGACTGCGGATCTAAAAACCGGCCAAGTGTTCCGTACATTACTTATAAAACGAGACAAAAAAATCGCTTTTGTTGTATGGGAGCCCCCTAAAATATTTATTTTATTCTAGTGATCTGTATCTGTTGTTATGGCGGCAACAGAAATACATCATCTGTGAAAATTTCAACTCTCTAACACGGTTCATGAGATACAGCCTCGTGATAGACGGACGGACGGATAGAGGAGCGAAAACAATAGGGTCCCGTTTTACCCTCTGAGTACGGAACCCTAAAAACTTCTCTAAATATGACACAAAAGACAAGACAAACAAAGATTATTTTAAATGTTTTGCTGTATAATTTATGTATATTACCTATTTCCCGAGTTTTCGTCTGCATCTTAAAGAATTACTTCAAAGAGCCGGAATTAATATTCAATTTGTATCATCTCTGTTTTCAATTTATTATAATTGAAACAACCAACAGACTGTAAGAAAGACAGAATTAATTTCGAATTTACAATGGTTTTTCAAAATAATAATAGCAAAATATACCATGAAAACCGATTGTCGGCCACGGCGGCTGTTCTCATATAAGGAGATCAGCCAACTGCGCAGGACATATTATAGTGCACGAGCATTTGCGCAGACACAGGTGCACTCCCTATTCCTTCTCTCTCATAACCCGATGGGACGGCAATCCGATATCACCGGAGAGAGATCACAAGCACGACCTACAGTAACGTGCTCTCCGACGCACGGGTGAATCAATCACCAACTTCCAGACTACGGGCTGCTTTGTGAAAGTTACTTAAAACTAGGGCTGCCATCCGGACGGTTTCCCCGGATTTGTCCTCGTTTGGAGGCCGTCCGGGGGCCGTCCGAGCGGAGTTTCAAGAAGTGTCCGGGGAAAACCCGGACACTTTTCATGTAAGGAAGCTCCTCATTGAATTTAAGTGTATGTCAATAGTAAATGGATTACAAATAAGGTATTATTTTGTTTAAAAAAAATCGTACATGTTCGGGGGAAAAATGCGGTTTACGCCAAATGTCCGGGTTTTTTAAACGTTTGTCCGGGTTTGGCGAAATTCGAGATGGCAGCCCTACTTAAAGCCACAAAGCTATTTCTATTTTAGAAGTTGCGAGCAAAATTATTATTTATATAATATAATTATTTATAGATTTAGACGAAACTCGGCAGTAATATCTATATCTACATCTATATATATAAAAACTAGCTTCTGCCAGCGGTTTCACCCGCACCCCGTGGGAACCTCTGCACGAACCCGGATAAAAAGTAGCCTATAGCCTTCCTCGATAAATGGGCTATCTAACACCGAAAGAATTGTTCAAATCGGACCAGTAGTTCCTGAGATTAGCGCGTTCAAACAAACAAACTCTTCAGCTTTATAATCTATAATATAAAAATGAATCGCAAAATGTGTTGGTAAGCGCATAACTCAACAACGCCTGGACCAATTTGGCTAATTCTTTTTTTGTTGTGTTTGTTATTGTCAGGAGAAGGTTCTTATGAAAAAAAAATAGGGTAAAGTAGAGAAGTCAGTTGACGGGAGCGAAGCCGCGGGCAAAAGCTAGTATTAGTATAGATGAAACCCGCTTTCCGTTGTCACGACATAACATGAAAACGGCTTGACTGATTTGGCTGAAAATTAGAGGGGAGGTAACTTAGACTCGGGAGAAGGTTTTAGGATAGTTTTTGTCACCATCCGGCTACGGGACGCGGGTGAAACCGCGGGCGTAAGCTAGTTTCTAATATAAAGGCTCCGAAACTACTGAAACGATTTGAAAAAATATTTCACTGTTGTAAAGCGACACTATTCCCGAGTAACATAGGGTATATTTTATCCACGGCGGGCAATAGTTACTTACTTCGAGTCTCGGGTGAAACCGCGGGCGGTAAGCTAGTTCACTACAATAGGGTTGTATTCGTATTTCTACATAAAACACGAGATTTTATGGTGACCATGAAACTGGTTCACGCTGTGAGACGATCATAAATATTTTATACAGGCTTGTTATCGAGTAATCTTACAATATATGTATAGCCCTTACAAAAATGTAACTTTGTTTGTATGATACATTGTCACTACAAAATGACTGGATTGATTCTGAAGCAATTTAGTTTATTAACACGCTTTTATAAGGTCGACCTATATGTAACTATGTAATGGAATCTAAGGTAACTAGAACCATCTTCCAAGGATCGTAGCGTCATGAAAATCGTCAGCTGTATGTAGTTCTGATGACAATACAATAATATGGTACTGTCGAACTGATCTGATGATGGAGCTGGAAGTTATAAAGTGAATCTTTTAGGATTTTACATATAAAAGCGTGTTTTTCGAGCATTTTAACTAAATATTTGCTCTGGGCAGTATTTCAAGTAATTCTGTCTATAAATACATACATTATTAGTAAATAAAGCATATGATTTTTTCGTGCTGTGTTTTGGGAGGCATTATAAACTGTAGGTCACGGCTGTCATTAAATATCTTTGGCAGTCGTTACGAGTAGTCAGAATTCAGTAAATCTGACAACCAGTCTTACCTAGGAGTATTGGGTTGCCCGGGTAACTGGGTTAAGGAGGTAAGACAGGCAGTCGTTTCTTGTAAAGCACTGGTACTCAGCTGCATCCGGTTAGACTGGAAGCCGACCCCAACACAGTTGGGAAAAGGCTCGGAGGAGGATGAAGATGATGATAGTTGTAAGTTTCCCCTTTTAATTTTTGCTTTTTTATTTTTAACTATGTAATAGAAGTACACATAGATTCTCTCTACAACTGCATACAATATCGCAGTACATTGCATATAAATTCTTCTCTGAATTGTCAAAGAGAATTCGTTCGATTGAGTCGTGACGACTGCGCTGAGTTTCCAACTATTTTCTCTTTTGTACCGAGTCGTGTAGTACTTAACTAGGTATTTTTACTGGTTTTACTTGTGTTTTCTATAGTAATATTATAAAGCGAAAAAAAAATATTTTTGTTAGTATGATAGTAATGGTTAAACTCAAAAACTATTGGAGTGCTTTGAAAAACTCTTCCACGATAGGAAAGCTATACTTTTTCCGAGTAACATCCCTACTAATATTATAAATGCGAAAGTAACAGAGTTACTTTCTGTCTGTCTGTCTGTCTGTCTGTTGCGCTTTCACGTCTAAACATTTTAATAAAATTTGGTACAGAGATAGAGTTGACCTTGAGAAAGAACATAGGATAGTTTTAATCCCGGACTTTTGAAGAATTCTCTTGGAAACGCGATATAACTGAACTCTACGCGGGCGAAACCGCAGGTGGAAGCTAGTTATAAATAAAATCGAAGTGTCTGTTTGTAAATAAAATACTTGTACTTTAAAATAAGTGCGAAATGAGTACCTACATATGTATGAAAACTATGTCTGTTTTGTTTTTTCAAAATGATCCGTCTATTGTTTCCGACACTTGTGAAAAGGCTCGACTGATTTTGACATAACTTTTACGGCCGGATGATTGATGTAACAAAGTCTAACTTAGGCTTTTATGCTCATTAAAAATATTTTTGTATTACTTAGTAGCTTAATGGCGTCCACGGCCGATTTCTGCCACGGCGGCTGTTCTCATTTAAGGAGATCTCATAACCCGATGGGACGGCAATCCGACACGACCGGAGAGAGATCAGGCGCAGGACCGACATTTACGTGGTCTCCGATGCACGGGTGTATTAAACACCAACTTCCAGACTGCGGGCTGCTTTGTGATAGTAGCTTATTGAGGCATGCTCAACGTTATTTTTTATCTGGTTAAGCAAAGTAATTCTCTTTGACGACTGCTATCTGTTGTCATCACATCATTAATGAATTTTTCATCAAATAACTGAGATGCTTCGATGCTGGCATATATCTATCGGCAGGTCGCTAGTATAATGATAACTTTTTTTAAACCTTTTACAGTCTTCTAAATTTTATTGATTAGAAATTACAATGATATTTGGGTACATTCTACTACAAATTAAAACGACATACATATTTACAAAAATAAAAAGGGGCAAAAAATGTAAACTGTCAAAATATTCATCCGCATCGCTGTCAGCGGGGATCGTGCCCAAAGGCTGGCTGCATTGCCACGCTGAATGTCAATTCATATTCTTTGACCGAAGTATAGGCCAGCCTTTTGGTCACGAGCGGACTCCACTAATTGCTTGAAAATTTCGCGATAAAGTCAGTGGGCACTTGGGCTCCATGGTCCCAAAGATGATAAGTTTATGAATTGTCAAGTTCAATTCTCAAAGTAAACAGTTCCTTTACTATAACGGACATTAAAATTGACGATAAAAACGGCATAAGTTCTAAAAAATAACTGCAACACTTTGCATACAGTGGGGAAATATTGAAAATTCACGCGACTGCACAAAGCGGTCAGGAGCGATCGTTATTTTAATTTTATTGGCTCTTAATGTGCCGTACTGGTTTATAGCTAGCCGGAAAAATGCCAGCGGTCATAGTGTTGGGGTCGTGTCGATAGTTTCAAAAATATATCGATAGTATTTAAATGCAACCAAAGACCAGAGGAAGGGCAAAGAAACGATGGATGGATTGTGTAAAAGTAGATATGGTAAGAAAGAATGTTACTTGTGAGATGACGGCAGATAGAAGAGTATGGAAGGAGAAAACATGCTGCGCCGACCACTAATAAAATTGGGATAAGGGCAGGAGGATGATGGTGATGATGAGTATTTAAATGCAACGCAACTTGTCTAAGTTTGTATGTACTATCTAAGTATATCTTGGACACCAATGACTGATTAAAGGTGAACTCAAATCTATACTAATATTATAAAGCTGAAGATTTCGTTTGGTTATTTGAACGCGCTAATCTCATGAAGTACTAGTCCGATTTGAAAAATTCTTTCAGTGTTAGATGGCCCATTTATTGAGAAAGGCTGTAGGCTACTTTTTTTATCCAGGTTGGTGTAGAGGTTTTCGGGATGCGGGTGAAACCGCTGGCAGAAGCTAGTAAAAAATAAAGTGTAAACTCAGAAGCACGTGGTGATTAAGGCTCAATCCTTCTCTATGTGAGAGGAGGCCGCAGCACACACGTGCCGCGATAAACAGGCTGATTAATGATGATGAGCGTTTAAAATGTTCTTAAAGTAGCTTATTTCCATCTCCAGAGTGTTATAGTCATCTCCCTATCTAAAAACTTAGGTTAGCAGATAGCATGAAAGCGTAACATATAAACACACTTTTGCATTTTAAATACTTAGTTCCACCAGCGGTTTCATTCTCTTCCACGGAAACTTATTTTTCTTTCCCCTTTAAAAAACAGTCTATATTTTACTCCGATGTGTAACTTTTCAGTACAAAATTATTGGCAACATTCATCGAAATTATTTCCACCGTTAGCGAGTGAAGAAGTAAGAAATATAGGTCACACCCAGAAACTTACGGCTTAACAATATTAGAGGTAGTGCGATTAGAAACGATTATTTGCTGTAGTTTGACTCGCATTAAAACCCCTTTAATGTCTCAGGAGCATAATGTAGCCTTTATCTCTTTACCTATTCCCGTTATTATCGATGAATCCGTTACCAACTCATTTTCGCTTTTCTAATTTCAATAAGGTCTATAACGTAGCACTACCAAAAAATTGTTTTGTTGAAATTAAACAAAAGTATCGATATATCGACACGTGCACGCCTCATCACTAGTACATATATGTCACTATACTGTCGTGAACACTTTAGTTTGTACTATTTAAATATTCTTTTGAATTTATTTGTACTGAAACCAGAATACGCTTCAGAGATGAATTTTTAAATCTCTTCTCAACTGGGTTGTTTTACACATATCTTCTAGAATTTTACAAGAACCGACTGCCTATCTGACCTCCTCAACCCAGTTACCCGGGCAACCCAATACCCCTTGGTGAGACTGGTTGTCAGACCTTCTGGCTTCTGACTACCCGTAACGAATGACAAGGATGTTCAATGACAGCCGAGACCTAACAATTTAACGTGCCATCCGAAACACGTATGTTTGTTACTCTTTCACTGAAAAAACTACGTAATGGATTTTGATGAAACTTAGCAGTAACATGTAGCTTATCCATGAGTATTATATCGGGTGTGTCGTTCACAATCACATTAAATGAAATGCTTTAATATACTGGCTAATATATGTCGATTAACACAAAGATAAAAGAAAAATACGTACAAATAAAAAAATGATTTTTTCAAACAAAGTAAATTGAATAAAAATGTGCAAAAATTAGAACACCATATAAAAGTCAGTCATTACAAACAACTGAAATTCCCCCTTGAAAACTGACAGCTGTCAACTGATCAAAACATTCGATACTCCTAACTTTATCTCTGCTTTACACATGATGTTGTAAATTAGAAAAACTAAAAATGACTCCTGTGGTCAAACCAGTGAATGGATTAGGTTATTTTTTTTACAATTCGCCATAGAATATCATAAAGTATATGCGATATGATTTAATGTGATTGTGAACGACACACCCGATATATAGGCTACTTTATATCTGGCTACAGAAAATAGTTCCTATAGAAAGCAATGGAAAACCTAGTTCTTGACATTTTATAGGGTTAAACTAAGTGTGTTTGTAAAATTGTAGGGAGTAATCTTGGAATCTAATCAATCGATTTTGAAAATTATTTTACCAATAGAAAGGCACATTTTTATGATTATAATACTCCATATTTTATCCGAGATGTTCCTTGAAAAAGCGGGTGAAACTGCAGGCTTAAGCTAGTATTGTACAAACCTCTCAGTTTCCTAGATATTAAAATATTCCTTTGTCTAATTGTAAAGTCCTGCGTAACGGGTTAGTGCTAAAAGCTTTGTGTAAGGCAGAGAGAAAGCTCAAATATGAATGTTTAATGTCGCTAGCTTCTGCCAGTGATTTGCATAAACTTAAGAATTGACACTCAGAGTATGTCCTGCTTGGGTGATACAATGCGAACGCGATCCGAAGCGATTTCGAAGATATACTAACTACTTCCATTACTCGAATAAAATATAGCCTATGTTACTCGGGAAGACTGTAGCTTTACAACAGTGAAAGAATTTTTCAAACCGGTTCTATAGTTTTGGAGCTTTTTTGGTACAAACAAACAAACAAACAAACAAACAAACAAACAAACAAACAAACAAACAAACAAACAAACAAACAAACAAACAAACAAACAAACGAACAAAGAAGTTCAGTCTCATAATATTTGTATAGACGCGCTTCCTCCCACTATTTCACCCGCATCCCGAGGGACCACATTCCCGCATATGGATAAAAATTACCCTATATGATATTCTGATACATAAGCGATGTTACTAACAAGATTCATCAAAATCCATCTAGTGGTTTATGCGTGAAAGAGCAACAAACATATCTACATATCTGCATCATTATAAACTTACGCATACTAATATTATAAAGAGGAAAACTTTGTTTGTTTGTTTGGTTGTAATGGATAAACTCAAAAACTACTGGACCGATTTTAAATATTCTTTCACCATTAGAAAGCTATATTATCTGCGAGTAACATAGGCTATATTTTATCCCGGTGCGGGCAGTAGCTCCCACGGGACGCGGGTGAAACCGCGGGAAAACGGCTAGTGTGTTATGTTAGTACAGATAGATCGCTGTAGTACCATATTTTTATGTTTTGTCTGTCTTCACAGACGATTATAAATGATATATTATTATGTCTCCTAATGTAGTCTAGACGTCAAATATAATTGATTAATAGATTGCTTCGTTTATTTGTTTTTATGATTGATCGCGACACTAATGGAATATGAAAGCTAGATAATAAATGAATACTTAGTATTTGTCTGTCATGGGGAGATTCCACCAAAATTGTTCAGTTACCTTATAATGGCGTTTCTGCCGATTTCGGCTCCGGCGGCTGTTCTCATATAAGGAGATCAGTCAGCTGCGCAGGACATATTATAGTGCACGAGCATTTGCGCAGACACAGGTGCACTCACTGTTCCTTCACTCTCATAACCCGACGGGACGGCTATCTGATACAACCCACAAAGCGATCGGTGTCCACCGACTTCTAGGCCGATGCACCTAAGAATAGTTTTTTTTTTCTTTTCAGTGTTTTTGGGAGTCGGTTTTATTTTTTTGTAAAAAGTTTTATACAGTACATTATTTACAAAAATCTTTTTCTATGACATCCTGTTAATTTTCAAAATTCGTGTAGTCAAAATTCATCATCCTCCGAGCCTTTTTCCCAACTATGTAGGGGTCGGCTTCCAGTCTAACCGGATGCAGCTGAGTACCAGTCACTGCTTTACAAGAAGCGACTGCCTATCTGACCTCCTCAACCCAGTTACCCGGGCAACCCAATACCCCTTGGTTAGACTGGCGTCAGACTTACCGGCTTCTGACTACCCGTAACGACTGCCAAGGATGTTCAATGACAGCCGGGACCTACAGTTTAACGTGCCCTCCGAAACACAGTAATTGGTGTCCAAGATTTACTTAGAAAGTACATACATACTTAGAAAAGTTGCATTGGTACTTGCCTGACCTGGAATCGAACCCGCGCCCTCATGCTCGAGAGGTTGGTTCTTTGCCCACTAGGCCACCACGACACACAAATCTGAAAACTCCTGTTTTACAAATTATGAAAACGAAAAATGACTAAACTGCTGAGTGGATTAGATTATTTTTTTTACAATTCGCCATAGAATATCATAGAGCATATGTGATAGGATTTAATGTATGATGATAAGGTACGACATACCCGATATAGCTAGCTGTATGTAATAGTGATTTCATTTAAACAAAGAAACATTTTCTTAACAATATTTGTACTATACTATTTTCTATATAACAAAAAAAAAACTTCAAAAAACAAGAAAATACACTTAAAAACAAAACAAAAACAAGTACCCTCCATTTGAAACCATTATCTTTGGGGACGGTCAAACTTTTGTTCAGACATCTTTTTTATCTTTGCGAAGTGTATCTTTTATCTTTTTTATCTTTGCCTGGAGGTAAAATTGTCACATTAAAAAGTTTTTTGTGTTTCGGTCCGAAGAGAATATTTCTGAAATAGGGCTGTCAAAAGTATTCAGAAACTTTTAGTGAAATATCTACTTCTAGGCCGATGCATTATAGGAATAGTGTTTTTTTGCTATTTTTTAATTCGGTTAATGAAATAGTCACCCGTATTTTCCTACCTGAATTTAAAACTATCATGATAAACCTTTTTCACAACGAAATGTACACAAAAACTAAACTATATACATATGTCTACGCCCGTAGTTACTCGTTTTATTTACTCAACAAACTGTTGAACTGTTTGAGCTAAATAAATGAAGGTAGAACAAATACATGCATTTTGTTTTTATGTAAACTGCAATTTATAGTCAAAACTAGCTTCCGCCCGCGGCTTTGCCCGCGTAGAGTTCGGTTATATCGCGTTTCCAAGAGAATTCTTTAAAAGTCCGGGATAAAAACTGTCCTATGTTCTTTCTCAAGGTCAACTCTATCTCTGTGCCAAATTTTATTAAAATCAGTTCAGTGGTTTAGACGTGAAAGCGTAACAGACAGACAGAGTTACTTTCGCATTTATAATATTAGTAGGGATAGTGAATATTTTAGATAGGTTTTCTGGTATCTGCATATTAAACTAATCTATACTAATTAGATTGTTTTGTATGTTCACTTGGCTTCGAAACTACAAAACCGAAAAATCCTTTCACTGTTGGGAAGCTACATTCTTCCTGTCTGACTGAGCGACTGCCTATCTGACCTCCTCAACCCAGTTACTTTGACAACCCGATACGTCTTGGTAGGGACTGGTTGTCAGACTCTGACTAGCCGTAACGACAGCCAAATATGTTCAAATGACAGCTGGTACCCATTTTTTTTTTTCTGCGGGATTGTTCGCGCGAGTTACCGCGGTCCTGGAACATAAAAGGCTTACGACGGAACACGACGGTTTTTAGTCAGTAACAGTCTGACACTCCCTCACCGCTGCTAACCCACAGCGGGAGGAGCCATTTGATGATTTTTGACATCGTTAAAAAATAAAGCTGGTACCCAACTAACGTGCCTGAAACTAAAACTTAAAATATTCAATCCACGTCTATAAGTATCATAGAAACTATATGTATATTTGTCAGACCCCAACTTCGGAACTCTCAAAACGAGAACTGCAACAAGCGGCATTGTTTATGCAAATGCACTCGTTACGTGGAACGGAACGTCATGTTTCATTCATTTTGAAGTCCACCGACTTCAAGCAGGCTTTGGAAGTCTAAGTTAGAAGCCTGATCGATATTGCTTACATTATGGCATTGATATTTTACCAAGGGGTATTGGGTTGCCCGGGTAACTGGGTTGAGGAGGTCAGATAGGCAGTCGCTCCTTGTGGCACACTGGTACTCAGCTACATCCGGTTAGGTTGGAAGCCGACCCCACATAGTTTAGAGAAGGCTCGGCCAATGATGATGATGATTGTATCTCACAAAAGCGGGTAAGCCATACTTGTGTGTGTGTGTGTGTGTGTGTAAATATACATACATACACCTTGTGTTTTGTGCAGTGGCCGAATCACATAAACAAATAAGTCTGTTCTTATATACGATCAGTCAGCTGCGCAGGACATATTATAGTGCACGCACATTTGCTTAGACACAGGTGCACTCCCCATTCCTTCACTCTCATAGCGCGATGGGACGACAATCCGACACCACCGGAGAGAGATCAGGCGCAGGACCAACATTTACGTGCTCTCCGATGCACGGGTGAATCAATCACCAACTTGCAGACTCTGAGAGAGAGAATAGACTGTAATGTTATTCCACGTGAATTTGTACTAACACCATTTTCTTTATTTTCTTTCAGTCTCATAAATTGTATGCGACAGTTACAAGGTATAAACGTAAGACAGACAGATATATATTGCATTTTATATGAGGATCAATCCTACTATTATTGTAAATGCGAAAATTTGTATGTTTGTTACTCTTCCAAGCTAAAAGTGGAGAATTTATTTTTGTTTTTGTGTTCGATCCCAAGTCAGGCAAGTACCAATGCAACTTTTCTAAGTTTGTATGTACTTTCTAAGTATATCTTATTCACCATTGACTGTGTTTCGGATGGCACGTTAAACTGCAGGTCCCGGCTGTCATTGAACATCCTTGGCAGTCGTTACGGGTAGCCAGAAGCCAGTAAGTCTGACACCAGTCTAACCAAGGGGTATTGGGTTGCCCGGGTTTGGGTTGAGGAGGTCAGATAGGCAGTCGCATTTTGTAAAGCACTGGTACTCAGCTGAATCCGGTTAGACTGGAAGCCGACCCCAACATGGCTGGGAAAAAGGCTCGGAGTATGATTTCTGTTTATATGTTTGCAACTGAAAGGCTCCGAAACTATTATACTAATTTGAAAAAAAAAACAGATAGAACTTCATTCTTCCCGAATAACGTAGGCTATATTTTATCCCGGTTCTGGCAGTAGTTCCCACGGGACGCGGGTGAAACTGCGGTAAAGGCTAGTGAGTCATAAAGTGTATGCGACAGAGACGAGACATAAAGACAGACAGACAGACTGCATTGTATATGAAGTAATATAGTAATGACTGCCGATGTTACCGTGGCAAATATTCCACGGAGAACAAAATGACTAGCGGAGGTGCCATAACGGCTCAGCGGGGCCCAACAGGGCCAAGGTCTGCAGGGGTTGCGGGATTTTTTTGAAAGAGTTACCGCGGCCCAGGTACATAAAAGGCTTACGACGGAATACGATGGTTTTTAGTCAGTAAAAGTCTGACACTCCCTCACCGCTGCTAACCCACAGCGGGAGGGGTCATTTGATGACTTTTGACGTCGCAAAAAAAAATCGCCATAACGGAAATCTCCTAAGAAGGTAGTTCACTAGTATAATCATCGGCACGAATCTTGAGCGCTGACCATCACCTGCTCAGAAGTAATTTATTCGGTCCCTTTAGTGGTATGAAGTGAGGCGCGGGGGCGGGCTAAAGCGGTGATTAACCCGCATTGTATCGCGTCATAGCTGTCACTCGGGATTGGTTCTTTGCTAATAAATCACTTCAGCGCAGATGAAGGTCAGCGCTCAATATTCGTGCCGATAACCATAACTGTTCGTTTTGGTCATGCCCACCGTACGTATTTGCACTAGAAGAAGGCACCTGACCTACCTGCATTGTGGTATCTCCGTTCGTGTTTCCTTACTCCGTGGTATGTATTGAATAAATAAATTGCGTACTGTTCCGATCAATTTGACGGTTCCAGTGAAATCGGTTGTCAATTTTTAAATTGAGGAAGTAGGGAATAATAAAAGAGTGCCACTGGTAAATTGTTTCTGTTGAAAAATAAAATAAAAAGGTATATTTCGTCAACATACCAATATTAGAAGTTTTTTTACGTCAAATACGCCTTTTCCGGGCTGTTATGAAACGTCACACTAGTGCAGTAGAACCGTGCAGGTTCCAAAAAGTTGGTCTTATTGAGAAGAGCCGGCAAGAAACTCCATAGTCACCCCTTTAAAATTATCTTTTCTTTATATAAGTGTTAAATACGCCATAATAATATCACTGACTTCAAAAACGCTGAAAAGCCTACGAAATACAGACTTATATTTACCTAATCATCCTCCGAGGCTTTTCCGAAACTATGTTGGGGTCGGCTTCCAGTCTAACCGGATTCAGCTGAGTACCAGTACTTTACAAGAAGCGACTGCCTATCTGACCTCCTTACTTACTCCTGACTTATATTTACGTAAATACAAGTAATAATCATCAAAATTTAAAAAGCAGAAGTTTGAATATATGTAAGTTTGTTCTTCTTTCAAGCAAAAACTACTGGATGGATGTTGATGAAACTTTGCAGTTATTATTATTAGCTCGTATATCTGAAAAAGCTTGAGCTACTTTTTATCCCGGTGCGGGAAAATGTTCCTTCAGGAAGCCGTTGAAACTGCTGACAGAAGCCAGTTTTCAAATACATATGTTACCGTAAGATTACAAACATCGTTAGATTACAATCTATCTCGAGAGATTGTAAACTGTCGAATTATTGTGAACCGTAACATCTGATTGCAATTTAACGCATTATTTTTCGCTATATTATAATCTATCGATGAGAAATTGTCAAATTGTCAACTGTCCGAAAGCTCTCTCTGATTGGTCAGTCTTTTTGTAAGATCGACCAATCACGACCAGCCGTTCTGTTCCCATGGAGTTCCCGTAGAGTTAGGAATGAAATAGAGGTGTCAGTTAAATAAAATAAATGCTCTTCAAAAATTCTTCAAGTATTAAATTTATATAAAAATAACTCTTATAAAAATACAGTTAGGTATTTTGTCTTCAAATACAAACTAATATTTAAAAATAAAATAAAAGGGGTGCTAATTAAACAGGCTTCCTTTTAATATCATTATTCGCCCCCAAAAATGTATGTTGCCTTCTAAATTACTAAGTCAGCCACAATTAATAAAGCGTCGAGCATCTAAATAATACTATCTTAGCCACGAGTTATCTTCCACTCTAAATACAACTCAGCATGATGGTTATTTTTTTGCATCTAAATTTGTAGCATGCATTCTAACAGTAAACTTCTTAAATACTATTAAATGACATCATAAAAATATTTATTTACCTTCTAATTTTTTAACTCGTACCTACTGAGTTTTTTGTTTAAAATATAACACATCCCATATTAATTGACCCAGCATGGAAGTAAGCATGCAACATGCAGCAAGCATAACTTCTGTCACGGCTCCGGCGCTGCGGGGCTCCGGCGGTCCCATGCGAGCTTATCGTCGCAGATGGTTTTCACGCTCACCACCGCAGCTTCGGCTTGCTGGCCGGCTGAGCCGGCCAGCCTCAGCCGCGGCGGCGAGCGCTGAAACTACCTGCGCCTCAGCTCGCAGGCCGCCTCGCCCCTCCGCGCCTACGCGGTTTTGAATTGCACTCTAGGGGTAGGGCAGACAAGTTAGTGACGAAAACGAATCGCTGCAAAACCGACTCCACGTAGTCTTGTCTGCCCGTGGTGAGCGCTGAAACTACCTGCGCCTCAGCTCGCAGGCCGCCTCGCCCCTCCGCGCCTACGCGGTTTTGAATTGCACTCTAGGGGTAGGGCAGACAAGACTACGTGGAGTCGGTTTTGCAGCGATTCGTTTTCGTCACTAACTTCAATTTTTAATACAATTTTTAATTGTGTGTAATTTGAGTCTTAAAAATTAAGTACAATTTTTGATTTTATAAAAAATTAAACCGTCACTTATTTTTGCACGTCAAAGAGCTGTGACACCGGGAGTTGCAAAGAACATTGTCTTTTTTGACGTTCTACCAATCAGCGCGCAAGATGCATTCCGTTCTACGCCAGTTGACAATTTGACCGCTCTACATCGCTCTCGATCTTACAAAAAGACTGACCAATCAGGGAGAGCTTTCGGACAGTTGACAATTTGACAATTTCTCATCGATAGATTATAATATAGCGAAAAATAATGCGTTAAATTGCAATCAGGTGTTACGGTTTACAATAATTCGACAGTTTACAATCTCTCGAGATAGATTGTAATCTAACGATGTTTGTAATCTTACGGTGACACATATAAGAATTTTTTATAAAGTAATTGTTAAACTGTTTAAAAACACCAATGATTTAATCAAACAGAGTAGTGTCAGGTCACACGGAATAAAATATGACATAGGTAATATGATTATGTCAAAATACTGCTAAAAGTATTAAGTTGTATCCACAGGGAAATGAACGGGATGTGATGAAAATATCATGTGGATAATGTTCTACTGAGTATTGAACTAAAATTCATTAAATAAATGATTTTATAAAAAACTCTGTGTTTCGGATGGCACGTTAAACTGTAGGTCCCGGCTGTCAGTGAACATCCTTGGCAGTCGTTACGGGTAGGCAGAAGCTAGAAGTCTGATACCAGTCTAACCAAAGGGGTATTGGGTTGCATGGGTAAATGGGTTGAGGAGGTCAGATAGGCAGTCGCTCCTTGTAAAACACTGGTACTCAACTGAATCCGGTTAGACTGGAAGCCGACCCCAACACGATTGGGAAAAAGGCTCGGAGGTTGATGATGATGATTTTATAAAAATGATTCGGTTTGACTTATTGAAAGTTCCGTATGGGTAAAGATTTTTTTTTGTGCAATTGGTTTTTGAAAATAAAGTAAGTAATATACTTAATTCATTTATCGCGTTATATAGATAGCAAACGGATGAGTATTTTATTGGAATTATGATTATATTTTTAAGGAACTTCATTGAAATTCAGTTTATTTTACTGGTTTGCATGTATCTATCACTTTCTATCAGTCAAAATACCAAAATAAAGCTGAAAAGCATTGTTTGTTGGCTTGAACCCGCTGATCTCAGGAATTAATGAACCGATTTGAAAAATTGAGAGCCCATTTATTGAGGAAGGCTATAGGCTACTTTTTATCCAGGAGCGCGAAATAGTTTTCTAAAGATGTAGGCAAAACCGCAATTGAAAGCTAGTATACAAATAAACCATATTATGATATATCACGTCCCAATGTCTCATACTACATAAATATGATTTGATACACATTTGGACCTCTACGTAAGAAATTATTGATATCACCCCAGCTTACATATATTATTCAGAAAGCAGACGACACGCGGGTGCTGAGATCAAAATAGATTATACTAGTGACCCAACCCGGCTTTGCACGAATCCCTACTAATATTATAAATGCGAAAGTAACTCTATCTGTCTATCTGTCTGTGTGTTAGGCTTTCACGTCTAAACCACTGAACTGATTTTAATAAAATTTGGTACAGAGATAGAGTTGACCTTGAGAAAGAACATAGGATAGTTTTTATCCCGGACTTTTGAAGAATTCTCTTGTAAACGCGATATAACCGAACTTGACGCGGGCGAAGCAACGGGCAGAAGTTAGTACTTATTATATCCTTTCTAATGTTATAAACTAGCTTCTGCCTGTGGTTTCACCCGTCTATTATGGGAAGTATTCTGTGCAACTGGATAAAAGTAGCCTATAGTCTTTGGTAAATTCGCTATTTAACATTGACTTTTCAAACCGTTTGTTCCCGAGATACGCTCAAGCAAGTAAATACATTCTTCAGCTTTATATGATTGTATGAGTATGAAAGTGAAAGTGAGATTCTTGGTCTAGGCGAGAGTCCCCTTCGTGCGGCACTGTTTGTCACACCGCATGTATCTCGCGGTGTACTCGCTCTAGCAAACAGTAACACATTGCGCGCGAACATTACAAACATGTCCGCGACACTGCAACCGCCGCGCGAACACATGCTAGCTGTAGATATATTAATTGCTCGCGAACAATTTTGGTAGCATCTCGCCATTAGATTACCCACACACTGCAAGCTTTCAGAGTTGGCCGATAGTTTGTTTGGGCTCATAAATCAGTATGAAGATGAATGGTAGTACGCACATTACAAAGATCAGGTATTTAGCCGGTATCAGACCGACTGTAAAACTTTGATTGGCCGACTGTTTAGTCGGCAGTGTACTAGTACTCGAAATTTCTACTAGCATTTCGTAGGTTTTTAGGATTCCGTACCCAAAGGGTAAAACGGGACCCTATCGTTTTCGCTCCTCTGTCCGTCCGTCTGTCACCAGGCTGTATCTCATGAACCGTGATAGTTAGAGAGCTGACATTTTCACAGATGATGTATTATTGTTGCCGCTGTAACAACAAATACTGAAAACTAGAATAAAAATAAATATTTTGGGGGGCTCCCATACAACAAACGTGATTTAATTGTCCGTTTTATAAATCGGTACGGAACTCGGACTCGCACTAGGCCGGTTTTTATAATACCACTGAACCTTTAGTGTGCGAAACCGGCTCGCTAAAGGTAGATTTTTCAAATATTTCCTAACCTAAACTCTTTTCAAAAACTCGCCCGATTTTCATCGAAAGTTGGCACACCGGTTCGAGTGGATTTCGATAAACTTCATTTGGGAGAAGTAAATAAAATCTAATAAAACTTCAATTGTGGGTAGATCGAAATAGGTCAGCCTATTTTTGGGCTCAGATCGATAAACTGCAAGTTTACTCTGTCTAGTTTCTATCTAGGTAGATTATTGTGAGAAAGTAATATTATTTTGTCTTTAATAATACTATATTGACTGCCTCGTTGGTCTAGTGTCGTAACCGCGACTGCTGTGCTCGAGGTCTCGGGTTCGATTCCCGGGTCGGGCCTAAATCGCTTTGTGGGTTTTTTTAAACTTTCACAAAGCAGCCCGTAGTCTGGAAGTTGGTGACTGATTCACCCGTGCATCGGAGAGCACGTAAATGTCGGTCTGGCGCCTGATCTCTTTCCGGTCGTGTCGGATTGCCGTCCCATCGGGTTATGAGAGTGAAGGAATATGGAGTGCTTGTGCATTATAATATGTCCTGCGCAGCTGGCTGATCTCCTTAAATGAGAACAGCCGCCGTGGCCGAAATCGGTTGGACGCCATTATGTACTTTTACCTGTGGTTTCAACTGCGTCCGATGGGAACTGCTTCTGGCACCTGAATGAAATGTAGATTCTTTTTCTTTATCGTCATACAATCAGCGACTTCTTTTGATGGGAAATCATCAAATGACGGCTCCCGCTGTGTGTGCAGCGTGAGGGAGTGTCAGACTCTTACTGACTGAACCCCGCCATGTTCCTTCCTAAGCCCTTTACGTACTAGGGCCGCGGTAACTTGCGCGAACAATACCGCAGCTTCTATGTAACAGTCAGGATCTGATGATGGAAACCCTGAGAAATCGTCGGTAACTCTCCAAAATTGTAGGAAGGTAGTAGGATAATTTCAACAGACGTACGGTAGACCGCACATCAGTGGTAACTGTCATGCACCTTAAGTCAATAGTAATAAGTACGATTTTCCTATAAAACTGTTACCACTGACCTGAAGTTGACTGTACCTCATAAAAATTTGCTATATAAACTGAAGTGAATGGAAATTCCGCCCCAATCTGAGTCGATGTCCGGCCCGGACACCGGACACGGGCGTCCGGCGTCCGGCAGCCGTCCGGTTTCGATCCAGTTTGTAAAGCTAGATTGTAATTGCTTTGGACAACAGTCTAAATTGGTTTTAGGTAATTAATTTACGTGATTTCGGAATTAATTAGGTTCTTAGTAACTACAGTTCGCGCAACTTAACTGAAATTGGACATTTACAGCCTTATAAACGTGAATTAAATCATAAGTAATATTTAAGGGCTGTTTAAGAAAATTCTTACTTATAAATAAACGTTGCTTAAGCATGTCTTTTTTACCGACGAATGTCTCCTCGCTATTTCCTAACTTGTTTATGGTAAAAGTTGACCATTACGAGTACTTTTAACATCCCGTGCCCTTTTTAACCGACTTCAAAATAAGGAGGTTCTCAGTCTGACATGTACTTGTGTTTTCAAACTAGCAAAACCGACTTCATTAATCCTAACTAATATTATAAATGTGAAAGTAACTCTGTCTGTCTGTCTGTCTGTCTGTCTGTCTGTCTTTTCTTCACGCCTAAACTACTGAACCGATTTGTGTGAAATTTGGTACAGACATAGTTTGGAACTTGAGAAAGGACATAGGATAGTTTTTATTTAAAAAAAAAATATATAAAAATAAAAAATAAAATTTATTCCGGACATATAGCGCCATCTATTGGTCAAACCAAAAATATGCCGGAAGTCACAATTCCATGCGAACGAAGTCGCGGGCAAAAGCTAGTATCTAATAATACTACACTCAAAATCGGTCCAACAGAAGTGAGGTAATCGCGCACAAACGTACATTATGTAGTTACTTAAAGGTCAATTTGAATGTATTATTTTTTCTGCCGGGGCTGCGGGATTGTTCGCGCGAGTTACCGCGGCCCTGGTACATAAAAGGCCTACGACGGAACACGACGGTTTTTAGTCAGTAAGAGTCTGACACTCCCTCACCGCTGCT
Organism: Helicoverpa zea; assembly: GCF_022581195.2. Lineage (NCBI taxonomy): Eukaryota > Metazoa > Arthropoda > Insecta > Lepidoptera > Noctuidae > Helicoverpa > Helicoverpa zea. The sequence continues at coordinate 4,342,603 of NC_061481.1, read as the reverse complement.
AACCCACAGCGGGAGGGGTCATTTGATGATTTTTGACGTCGTAAAAAAAAAAGTTTATTAATTTTTTAAGTCGACTTAAAGGCTTATGATGATGATAATAATGTATGTATGTAGTCACACAGTTTATTTTACCTATATAAGTTAATAGTTTTAACCATAAATGCGAAACTCTAAAATATTGCAAAATCAAAAACTATAGGCAACAAGTAAACTGTGTTGCCAGCAATTTTAAATTAAAACAGTTTTGCAAGTAAAGGAAAAAAAATATGTAAAATTTTAGCTCCCCCAAGTACCTGTGTAGTTATGACTAAATTTTTATGTTAACTGCCACTATTTTCTAATCGACCGATATTCTAATTAGGTTTCACTGATTACCAATAAAGTGTCCGTTATTTATCGGATAGTTAATGCTATCTGCCAGATAAGTGCGGCTCATAATTTCTACCAGATATTGTTATCCCTAGATAAATAATTTCTATCACATATTGCTATCTGAGACCCGTGAAACCATAAGTCATAGTTTATCTGTCAGATAAGTTTTTGGTAGGCTATCAGACGCTTTATCAGTATCTGGTAAAATTGGTAATTATTCTATGTATATGTATAAAAAATATTATTTATTATTCCCAACTATTTTTTATTTTAATTTCTCTCCCAATCCTAGATCCCAGTGAGTGCTAAATTCAAATAAATAGTGTGACCAGTTTGTGTGGGTGTTTCGTTCCTGTAACTGGCAACACCGATGGGTAAGTCCATTATTTATTCGTTATTTAATTAACTTTAAGACTAGCCACACTGCAAACTAAACAGTCGGCCGACTGTTGACCCGGTTGGCAATTTTTTTGAAAGAAAATCTTGATTCCAATCAAAGTTCTCAGTCAGTCTGATTTCTGCTAAATACCTGATCTTTGTAATGTGCGTACTATCGTTCATCTTCATATATGATCATATTATGAGCCCAAACAAACTATCGGCCGACTAAAAGTTTGCAGTGTGTTTGTATTCTAGAGATTATATTTAATTGAATATACATATATTATGTGTAAGGTTGTTGAACTTTTACCTTTTTATAGTTAGTTTGAACTTGAGATAGTTAGAACTATGTTTTATTATGATTTCAGCTGTTTTGAGCGCTTTCGCTCGTAGCGCGAGATGGTTGATCTATACTAATATTATAAAGCTGAAGGGTTTGTTTGAATGCGCTTATATTAGGAACTAACTACTAGAACGTTTTGAAAAAATATTTCAGTACTAGCTTTTGCCCGCGACTTCGTTCGCGTGGAATAGTGACTTCCGGCAGATTTTTGGTTTTACCCACATAATTCCCGATCTCGCGGGATTTTTGAGAAGTTCCCGCTCCCGCAGGATGAATTAAAACAATAACATGAACCGAACACGTGTAATGACACCATTGCGCGATTAACGCCATCTATCTACGGAGCATAGGAACAGCTCGACATTTGACCAATAGATGGCACTGTATGTCCGTAATAAATTTTATTTTTAATTTTTATTTTTTGTAATAAAAACTATCCCATGTCCTTTCTCAAGTTTCAAACTATGTCTGTACCAAATTTCACACAAATCGGTTCAGTAGTTTAGGCGTGAAGAAAAGACAGACAGACAGACAGACAGACAGACAGAGTTACTTTCGCATTTATAATATTAGTTTGGATTAGAAAGCTCGCAGGTTGACCGACTTTCTAACCTCTGACTAGCCTTAACGATTGCCAAAAATGTTCAAGCCGAGACAGCCGGGAACCGACAATTACTTTTTTTTTTAACAAATCACCTTTGTCCCATAACATTATAAGCCCCAAAGTTTGTATTTGTGAATGATTGTTCCTCTTTCTGTAAAAAAAAAACTACCCAGTATATTTTCATGCAACTTGCTAGAAATATAGCTTAAACGTCAAAATGATGATGATGATGTCCTCCTAGCCGATTATCGGCTACGGCGGCTGTTCTCATGTAAGGAGATTAGCCAACTGCGCAGGACATATTATAGTGCACAAGCATTTGCGCAGACACAGGTGCACTCCCTATTCCTTCACTCTCATAGCCCGATGGGACGGCAATCCGACACGACCAGAAAGAGATTAGGCGCAGGACCGACATCTACGTGCTCTCCGATGCACGGGTGTATCAATCACCAATTTCCAGGTTCCGGGCTGCTTTCTGAAAGTCTTCGAAAACCCACAAAGCGATTTCGGCCCGACTCGGGAATCGAACCCGAGACCTCGTGCTCAGCAGCCACACTTGCGACAACTAGACCAACGAGGCAGTCAAAATAGCATGTAGGCTTAGAGCCCTGCCTCATTTGGACGCCAATGGCGACGTCGCCGGCTACGTATCCAAGCAGTTAATATTGAAATGTATGGAACCTAACTCACTTGGCGACGACGGTTTGGCAACGTCGCCAAATTGGAAGCGTGGCCACGAGCTACAGTTCCCTACGTGGCTACTGGCTACTCTGGCAGCTTGGCGACGTTGCCACTAATATGTACACGGTAAAGTGCACCTCCCTCACTCAGTCGCCAGTGTGGTCGCCAGTCAGCGTGCGATTTCTTCAGCGACGACGTAAACAATTGACTGCCAAGACGCCATGGCCACTCGAATTGGCGACCTTTGGATGCCAAAAGCAGCCAGGCCTGCGCCGCTGGCGACGTCGCCATGGCGTCTTAGTGAGGCAGGACTCTTAGAAGTCCCTCAAGAAGCAGGTGAATTCACTGGCAGCACCTAGTAAATCTATACTAATATTATAAAGAGGAAAACTTTGTTTGTTTGGTTATAATGGATAAACTCAAAAACCACTGGACCGATTTTAAATATTCTTTCACCATTAGAAAGCTATATTATCTGCGAGTAACATAGGCTATATTTTATCCCGGTGCGGGCAGTAGCTCCCACGGGACGCGGGTGAAACCGCGGGAAAACGGCTAGTATTTCATTAAATACAACAGTTCAATATCTCAAAATCAGTCATAAAATAACAACGAACTTACAACAACATGATACAATTAATTCACTCGGAATCATTTGTTTCCTGAGTCGATCTTTTTCCGATACAACCACTTAAGAATAAATGATGAATACTGAAATATTTATTTTAAACGTTCTTTCGGATCTTATTAAAATCTTGGATAAACAGATTTATACTTGAGAACGATAAATTGGGGACGAATTTTAAATATTGTTTTGATATTGAGTCGTGGTGGCATAGTGGGTAAAGAACCAACGCCCGAGTATGAGAGCGTGGGTTCGATTCCAGGTCAGGTAAGTACCTAAGCAACTTTTCTAAGTTTGTATGTACTTTAAACTAACGTTAAACTGTAGATTTCGGCTGTCATTGAACATCCTTGGCAGTCGTTACGGGTAGTCAGAAGCCAGTGAGTCTGACAGCCAGTCTTACCAAGGGGTATTGGGTTGCCCGGAGAACTGGGTTGCGGGGGTCAGTCGCTCCTTGTTAAACACTGGTACTCTACTGCATCTGATTAGAATAGAAACCAACCCCAACGTAGTTGGTAACAGGCTAATGAGATGACATTTTTAACCCCCAGCTTTACAAATACATCCTCTAAAAGTAATAGAAATTCATTTAACAAACAGCCTAGTCACATAATAAAAGGCCAACATTACGAGTAGCCGCGACATACAATTAAATATACAAAACATTTCGATTCACGCTAAAAGCCACTCGGAGTGACTTTTAATTGATATTCATTTGGTACACCGAGGAAGGAAATATAGCGGAGACGCCATAAGGCAGGTAGGTCAGGCTAGTTCTTGTAGGTCAAATACGGTGAGCAAAATGCTCAGTTACGAGTGAATTAAGGAAGCGTTTCGAATCCTTGTCACATCTCATCATCTCCCAAGCCTTTTCCCAACTATGTTGGGGTCGGCTTCCAGTCTAACAGCATGCAGCTGAGTACCAGTGTGCCAAAAGGAGCGACTGCCCATCTGACCTCCTCAACTCAGTTACTCGAGCATCCCGATACCCCTTGGTACATCTGTCGAAGATTTTTAACACGCTTTTATTAGGTTGACCTATGTAATGGGATCTAAGGTAACTAGAACCATTTTCCAAGGATCGTAGCGTCATCAGATTGGTCAGCTGTATGTAGTTCTGATGACAAACAATAATATGGTACTGTCGAACTGACCTGATGCTGGAGCTGAAAGATATGAACTGGAACTTCATGATGGAACATTGTATTATTCATAGCTGTATTTGGGCTTGTTATATCTTGTAGTGAACTATCAATTTTCTTAAAGTTCTTGCGTGCATGTGTGTTCTTATTCTTACCGTCGTACCACAAACACTTTTAAGCGTTTGTTGAACACTTGTCTAAAAAAAATCAGATTATGACGTTGAAGTTATGACGGGTCCGTTTTGCAGCCAAACTTTTTTGAGACAAGTGTTCAACAGAGGTTAAGTTTTTGTAGTAAGGCTGTTATAGATTTTCCGTAATGACATCTCCGCTAGTCAGTTTGTTCTCCGTGGTTCGTTCATACTTCTAAATAATAAATGTGTGTCCAATGATTCGCCGTAATGGAGTGCTGGAACTAAAAGATTATTAATTAATATTCATTTGTATGCGTTAGTGTGGTTTTTGGATTAATGGGAAAAGTTCTTATTTTGGTGATAGCCATTTTTCCCCCAGAAACAATTGTTTGTGGTTGTCTTAGGCAAAAAAATAGATTCTTTTTTTGAGGTTCCGTACCCAAAGAATTAAAGTGATCGTATTACTAAGAGACTATCGAGTCTATTTAGTTGGCCCTTGGTAAGTTTTTTTTTTTTTAATTGACTCCGATTCATGTTTTTAGTCAGTATGATACCGGCTAAATACCTGATCTTTGTAATGTGCGCACTACCATTCATCTTCATACTGTTTTATGAGCCCAAACAAACTATCGGCCGACTAAAAGTTTGCAGAGTCCATTTCAGACTTCAATTCGAAACAAACGCCAGCAACAAAAATGAAAACCAGCATAGTGCGAGTCGGACTCGCGCACGTTTATTGTACAAAATATTTATTTAAATCTAGTTTTTAGTATTTGTTGTTATACATCATCTGAGAAAATTTCATGAGATACAGCTTGGTGACAGACGGACGGAAGGACGGACGGATGGACGGTCGGACGGACGGACGGACGGACGGACAGAGGAGCGAAAACAATAGGGTCCCGTTTTACCCTTTGGGTACGGAACCCTAAAAAGAAATGTTTTTATTTTTACAAACTTTAGTTTGTTACCAACTGCTTCTGTTACCAGTTGGTACAAAGTTTTCATAGAATTACACTTTTTGCAAAATTTCTGGGGAAGTGCGCCCTTTTTTTGTACGGCAATTTTAAATACCGAGTTTGTTTTGTTAAAGTTATTTTAATTAAATTTTAGAGTAATTATTGAACAAGTAGAACCAGTCCAGTCTAACCAAGGGGTATTGGGTTGCCCGGGTAACTGGGTTGAGGAGGTCAGATAGGCAGTCGCTTCTTGTAAAGCGTTGGTACTCAGCTGAATCCGGTTAGACTGGAAGCCGACCCCAACATGATTGGGAAAAGGCTCGGAGGATGATAATATTGAATAAGTAGATATCAATTTAATTTTCCTTTGCGTCGCATTACTACCTACTTGCCTCACCAGGATAAAAAAGTCTGTAGGTACGTTATGCGTACGTAAAAGTTATATTACTGCAAAGTTTTTTTTTTTTTATCTAACTCAATTTATAAAAAAAATAAATCAAGAACAGACTTGTCTACAAGATTATAAAAAATACTTTAAATTTAAAAAATCATCATCCTCCGAGGCTTTATCCCAGCTATGTTGGGGTCGGCCTCCAGTCTAACCGGATTCAGCTGGGTACCAGTGCTTTACAAGAAGCGACTGCCTATCTGACCTCCTCAACCCAGTTACCCGGGCAACCCAATACCCCTAGGTTAGACTGGTGTCAGACTTACTGGCTTTTGACTACCCGTCACAACTGCCAAGGATGTTCAATGACAGCAAGGATGTTTAAAATTCTGAGTTTCATCATAATCCATCAGCTCTAAGAAATAACAAACATATAGGTACTCAAACTTTTGCGTCCACAAATTGAACAACCTCTTTAATATTGCAACTGGTACTAACAACACAAAATACTCAGCCTTTTTCACGACAAAATATATTTATAAAGTTTAAGGGACCCATTCAGAGTCCCTCCTGAGACTAAAAGTTTGAATATTGACACAAATGTATTATGGGGAGAGGGACCGCGAAATTATATTTATTGTACAACAAAAAAAGGCGAAAAAAGGCACATCCTTACTTAATATTATAAAAGACTAGCCGTTTTCCCGCGGTTTCACCCGCGACCAGTGGGCAATACTGCCCGTACCGGGATAAAATATAGCCTATGTTACTCGGGAAGAGTGTAGCAGTGAAATAATTCTACAAATCAGTTATGTTGTATAGAGTACAAACAAACAAAATAAAACCTCTTAATTAAACACTTACAGCCAGTTTCTTCATCAAAAGTTAAAGCCAAAGTAAAAGTCAAAGTAATGTCTAAAGTAAAAGTAACGGTCAAATTCAATTTTTCTATTAGTTTTGCTCTCACTTTAGCCTTGAAAAAACGTATTTGACCGTTACTTTTACTTTAGACATTACTTTAACTTTAACTTTTGATGAAGAAACTGGCCGTTAGAATAGTATAGATAATTATTATAATAACAATAAGTTAAGTTATTTTTTACCACCTCACCTCCCGAGCCCTTACCACACTGTGTTGGGGTCGGCTTCCAGTCTAACCGCATGCAGCTGAGTACCAGTGTGCCACAAGGACCAATTAATACTGTACAGTTAAAATCCAGTTAGCATTCACTTTTACAGTCTCTCTGTGCATAACAAATGTACTGAAATCAATTGAAGAGTGCAACGGGATGGTTAAATGTACATATTTGGAAATGAATTATTTTTACGCTATAAAACATTGTGAACACTTCTTTTTTGAAAAGAGTGTCTATGGAGTTTCTTGACGGTTCTTCTCCATAAGACCCACTCTTTGGAACCGCACAACTAGCTATTGACATCACTTAAGTACCTGTAATAGATCTATAGGAAATAAAAACCCTTGACTTTGACCCACTATGACTGAGGTCTCGGGTTCGATTCCCGGGTCGGGTTCTTATAAGGGATTTTATAAGCTTTCACAAAAGCAGCCCGTAGTCTGGAAGTTGGTGATTGATTCAACCGTGCACCAGAGAGCACGTTAATGTCGGTCCTGCGCCTGATCTCTTTCTGGTCGTGTCGGATTGCCGTCCCATCGCGCTATGAGAGTGAAGGAATAGAGAGTGCACCTGTGTCCAAGCAAATGCTCGTGCACTATAATATGTCCTGCGCCGCTGGCTGATCTCCTCAGAGTGAACAGCCGCCGTGGCCTTGGACGTATTATTATGTCGGTTAAAAATAAAACCTTATTGATGTGAACTCAATCATCTGTGTGTATTTACTGCCAACATTTCAACTTTGTTTGTTGTCTAAATAAAAAGCGATTGCGAAAAGCCTACAAAGGTGATGATTTTCTGAATTGGAAAATTCGTATCGCATATATTTTAAATCAACATTAATATCACAAAGAGTATTTCTATTTTTGGTTTCAATCATATTCAAGCGTGTATATTATACTAGCAGTTTTCCCGCGGTTACACCCGTGTCCCGTGGGAACCGCTGCCTGTGCTATCTCAAGTATGAATGCATGTTCAATTCCAGGTCAGGCAAGTACCAATGCAACTTTTCTAAGTTTGTATGTACTTTCTAAGTGTATCTTAGACACCAATGACTGTGTTTCGGATGGCACGTTAAACTGTAGGTCCCGGCTGTCATTGAACATCCTTGGAAGTCGTTACGGGTACTCAGATGCCAGTAAGTCTGACAACCAGTCTTACCAAGGGGCTGCCTGGGTTAGGGAGATCAGTTAAGCAGTCGCTCCTTGTGGCACACTGATACTCAGCTGCATGCGGTTAGACTGGAAGCCGACCCCAACATAGTTGGGAAAAGGCTCGGAGGATGATGAGGTCATAATTATTCAGAATGGAGATGTCCTTTGAGCGATTAAGTTAATAGTTAACTTTAACTAAGCCACGCCTTTACCGTGTTCTCAATAGAACTATTAGTTAGATAGAAGTGGTTTGCATATTTCTTATGCGATTGCTGTTCCAGTTGAGTGCAGGAAATTAGAGTTAGGGAGAAAACTGTTACAGCCTTTTTATCGTCCCACTGCTGGACTGCGGCCTCCTCTCACACGGAGAAGGATTGAGCGTTAATAACCACGCTTGCTCAATGCGGGTTGGTGATTTCATTTATATGTAGTCCAAGTTTCCTCAAGGTGTTTTCATTCACCTTTTCATCAGTAAATAAGTTTTATTTATTGTAAAATAACGTGTACATAGAATAAAGATGACTATGTAAGTGCAGTTTTGCATATAATTAGAAAATATTTTTGACTGACTTCAAAAAAAGTAGATCTTAGTTGCACTTGTATGTATGTTAGTGCTGTCTCACGTTAGGCTGAACCGATCTTGATGTGTTTTTCAGTTTATACGTAGTATTTTTCAGACTTTCTTTTGCTGTCGATAATTTTTTTTATAAAAAGATTTTACCAGTGATTTTAATTTTCACTGATAAAAAATACGTGATTAAGAAAAACACTTGTAGGTAATATGAGCGAGATACAGTACTTACAAAAGTATTTTTTTCATTTCTGAAAAGCGGCTTTTTTACTAAAAGTAAATAAATAACCAGAAGGCTCCAATAATTTATTTTTAGTTCATCAATATATCAAGTTTAAATTATTCACTTTTTATCCGCATTACCTTTATCCAAAATAATAACATATATTTTCACACAAAAAATACAAAGATTACAACAATATTTTATTACGAAATTCTGACTGAACGTAACAAAGCTCAATTACTCAGCAATTTGTTCTGAATATTTTGGGGTTCCGTACCAAAAGGGTAAAACGGGACCCTAATATTAAAACTTCACTGTCCGTTTATAACCAGGCTATCATTGAATATAATTGGCAGTCGTTACGGGTATTCAGAAGCCAGTAAGTCTGACGCCAGTCTAACCAAGGGGTATCGAGTTGCCCGGGTAACTGGGTTGAGGAGGTCAGATAGGCAGTCGCTTCTTGTCAAGCACTGGTACTCAGCTGCATGCGGTTAGACTGGAAGCCGACCCCAACATAGTTGGGAAAAGCATCGGGAGATGATGATGATAGATAGTATAGAAGGTGCAGAACATTTCTATTAGCACTTACCTAATATTTTCTATCAATATTCCTACTGCCCCGTACTATTAGCACGCCAATGTACAAAGTACTGTAAACTGCACATCAGTGGTAACTGTCATGCACCTTAACTCAATAGTAATAAGTACGATTTTCCTATAAAACTGTTACCACTGACCTGAAGTTGACTGTACTAAGCCGTCTGATTGTAGTGTTCACACCATTTTATATGTTTTATTAATAACTCAAGGGCGATCGATCCGGTTCGTTTGACAAACTATTTGACGCCGCTTAACATTGCTATGTAGGTTTATTTTTAACTAGCTCTCACTTGCGTCTGGTAGAGAACTACTCCCGCAAGGGGGTAAGGATTATAAACATACACAAGGATGTGTGTTGATTTTATTATTCTTTCGTGCTAAAGCTAACGGATGGATTTTGATTAAACTTGGCATAAAGAAAACCAGAATACTATTATTATATTAAAAACGAGGAAATTCAAAAAATACAGGATTGATTTACATTTTTTATAATATAGATTACAATTACAGCAGGATAAATCGTAGGATACTTTTTATCCATGTGTGAAAAGGAATTTGTATTAATTAGGTTAGGTGACCGCTAGTGAAACCGTACTTAGAAGCTAGTTTATACATGATTTTTTAAATAGCACTTCTGAGAAGTAATTCTTCTCAAAACAACCTTCAACCAAGACATTTTTGACAAAAACGAATGGTACTCTCAGGATATCTCGTAAACCGTTTTATTTATTTTTATCTAAGCTTATAAAGTCTAGCTCTAGAATAGAAGTGTAGAAATAAATAGTATCACGTCGCTAGATCTTGTGAGCATTGTGACAGCCGCCCCTGTGCGGTAGGGTGAATACGAGTTTGTGTGTCTGCATTAGGACCGCTGCCACAAATCACCGATCCTCTCGAAATACATATAGAGAGTTGCTACCTAATTGCTACCAGCTACCATTAGTTGCTACCAATTGCTACCCTCGTGGTTTTGAAGATATTCAGCATCCTAAGGTGACAGTCATTCTGATATCAGGATGGCTGTCACTTTTCCCAGTGTGAAGAAACGGCGCAAAAGTATTGTGTTTTTTTTTTCACCCAGAGTTGCTACCTAATTGCTAGCCTCCAGAATTAAATTTTGGACCACGTCGATTACGTGTATAAAAAGATATTAAAAAAAAACTGTATAGTTGTGGATGCTGAATATCTTCAAATCCGTGAGGGTAGCAATTGGTAGCAACTAATGGTAGCTGGTAGCAATTAGGTAGCAACTCTCTATATGTATTTCGAGAGGATCGGTGATTTGTGACGGCGGTCCTGACGCAGATGTTTGTGTGAAATATTGGACGGTACGTTTTGATAGTAAAATTAAGGGTTTTGAAATGATTATCCATAGGAAGAAGTCCTCAATTTGGATATTTGTACGCGCATAAGTTTTTTACTCACTGTTAGTTAGTTAGTTAGAAATGGTTTACCTTTATTATTTAGTTTACTACATTTGGGTTCTATAGTATTTTTTATTTTTATTTTTTACCATCATTTATTCAGAACTAGCTTCCACTGTTGGTTTCTACCGCGTTCCCTGAGAACTACTACTTATGCGCACCTAGGTAAATAGTAAATCCTTGATAAATGGTCTATCTGATAATGAAAGAATGTCGAATCGATAAAGTTATATAGTTCCAGATTTTGTGTGTTCAAACAACCAAACAAATGGCTGTGTTTCGGATGGCACGTTAGACTGTAGGTCCCGGCTGTCATTGAACATCCTTGGGCAGTCGTTACGGGTAGTCAGAAGCCAGTAAGTCTGACAACAGTCTAACCAAGGGGTATCGGGTTGCCCGGGTAACTGAGTTGAGGAGCTCAGATAGGCAGTCGCTTCTTGTAAAGCACTGGTACTCAGCTGAATCCGGTTAGACTGGAAGCTGACCCCAACATGATTGGGAAAAAGGCTCGGAGGATGAAACAACCAAACAAATAAACTCTTCAGCTTGATGATATAGGTATTGTAGTAGTGTGGTTTTTAGTTACCCTATTGACAACAATATTATTCTACATTTCTAACTCAGTTCATTACTTCCATTCCACAATAAAGTCTATAAAACCTACAAATTTACAGTCACCCTACTCCCGGCCCACGTCCGGTCTGAAACCGGTTAATTTGCCGTCCAATAAATTGCTTCACAATAGAACTGTTTTCTAGAAAACCTTACATCTTGGCCTCCATTCAATAGGAGAAAGAATTGAAATAGTTTGAAGAGATTAAGTTATTTGGAATCTTAACTTGTTTGTTTGGGTATATGCCAGATATAGGTAAGAAAACTAATCAGATTATTAGACACAAGAGTGCCAAATAAAAAAGTCGTGGTGGACTAATGGGTAAAGAACCAACCCCTCGAGTATGAGGGCGTGGTTTCGATTCCAGGTCAGGCAAGTACTTTCTAAGTACATCTTGGACACTAATGGCTGTGAAAACGTGAAGGAAAACGTCTTGGGGAGACCTGGACTATATAGTCTGAATTCACCAATCCACGTTGAGCAAGCGTGGTGATTAACGCTCAATCCTTCTCCGTGTGAGAGGAGGCCGCAGCTCAGCAGTGGGACGATAAAAAGGCTGTAACAGTAACAGGAGTGCCAAATGAATTAAGAATTCGTGACTTAGACAATAGCCGCATGGGGCGATCGATTATAAGGTTAAGCACGGTTGATCCGATGGGTGACCATCTTGTCATGACTTATTTCGAAGAGCACGATAAATTGGTGAGTCCCGGCTGTCATTTATACGTCTATAGCAATAGTTACGGGTAGTCAATAGTCGGAGAACAAACCAGTCTAACCAAGGGGTATCGGGTTGTCCGGGTAACTGGGTTGAGGAAGTCAGATAGGCAGTCGCTCCTTGTGGCACACTGGTACTCAGCTGCACCTGGTTAGACTGGAAGCCGGGCCTAACATAGTTGGGAAAAGACTCGGGAGGTAATGAGTTTGTTTGGGCTCATAAATCAGTATGACGATGAATGGTAGTACGCACATTACAAAGATCAGGTATTTAGCCGGTATTAGATCGCTTCTATTTTGTTTAATTCATCAAATGACGGCTCCCGCTGTATGTGCAGCGTGAGGGAGTGTCAGACTCTTACTGACTAAACCCACCATGTTCCTTCTTAAGCCCTTTATGTACCAGCGCCGCGGTAATGAGGGCCCTTTTTTTATGTATATTTTTTATATTCTTGGCAACCATCGGAGCAACTGTTGGCCGACTTAAACAGTCTCCGGTGTACTCTAAAGTTATTTGGAATCTTATCTTGTTTGTTTGGGTAAACGCCAAATATAGGTGAGTAGATTAACCAATCGGTTTATTTAGGTGCCAAATTTTATGGTTCCGTAGCCAATAACGGGTAAAATGGAACGTCCGTCTGTCACTAGGCTGTATTTTATCATCTCCCGAGCCTTCTCCCAACTATGTTGGGGCCGGCTTCCAGTCTAACCGGATGCAATAAGGAGCGGCTGCCTATCTGACCTCCTCAACACAGTTACCCGGGCAACCCGATACCCCTTGGTAAGACTGGTTGTCAAACTTACTGACTTCTAACTTCCCGTGACGACTGCTGATGAAAGGCTGATCTCATGAACCGTAATAGTTAGAGAGTTGAAGTTGTCACAGATGATGAATTTCTGTTGCTGCTATAACAAGAAAACTGATAAAATGAACTGAAAAATTAATATTTAACGTGAGTTTTTGTACGGACCCCTTCGTGCGCGAATTCGACTCGCACTTGACAGTTTTTTGGAAACTTAACTTGTTTGTTTGGATAAACGCCAGATATAGGTAAGAAAACCAATCAGTTTATTTAATAGGAACGCCAAATCTTTGATAAATATTATCAATGCGAAAGTAAGTATGTTCGTCGCGTTTTTACACTAACATTTTGACTGATATTTTAACAGTGAAGAAAGTCTCAAATCGATTCGGTAATTTTGAAGCTTTTAGGGTACAAACGAAATGTTTCCTGTTTATAATTAAAGTATAGATTCGTAGACATAGATACATAATTATATGTATGCATTTTTTGATAACTTGCGCAAGACAGCTGGCAGGAGCTGGATGCGAGAAGCCGAAAATAGATCTCAGTGGCGTGCATTTGGAGAGGCCTATGTCCAGCAGTGGACTGCTATAGGCTGATGATGATGATGATGATGATTTTTTGATGCATCGTATTAGTTTTAAGTTGTAAGTATATATATATCGGGTGTGTCGTTCATAATCACATTAAATGAAATGCTTTACAATACTGGTTAATATATGTCGATTAACACAAAGAAAAAAGAAAAATACGTAAAAATAAAAAAATGAATTTTTCAAACAAAGTAAATAGAATAAAAATGTGCGAAAAATAGAACACCATGTAACAGTCAGTCATTACAAACAAATGAAATTCTCCCTTGAAAACTGATAGCTGTCAACTGATCAAAACATTCGATACTCCTAACTTTATCTCTGCTTTACACATGATGTCGTAAATTATAAAAACGAAAAATGACTCCTGTGGTCAAGTGACCAGTGAATGGATAAGGTTATTTTTTTTACAATTCGCCATAGAATACCATAAAGTATATGCGATAGGATTTAATGTGATTGTGAACGACACACCCTGTATAAGTTTATTTATTTACATAGATATTTACAACACAAAAAAAAAACTATCCTAGTAAAAAAAACACTATATCTAAAAAGCGTCAAAAAATTCATAAATATAACATTTTAATAAATATAAAAATAAAATATGTTTATAAAACTTATTATATAATAAAATATAATAAGTTTATTTTAACTTTTTAAAATTAATGTAAATATTTTGTTTTAATTAATTCAATAAAATATCATCATCCTCCGAGCCTTTTTCCCAATAATGTTGGGGTCGGCTTCCAGTCTAACCGGATTCAGCTGAGTACCAGTGTTTTACAAGAAGCGACTGCCTATCTGACCTCCTCAACCCAGTTACCCAGGCAACCCGATACCCCTTGGTTAGACTGGTGTCAGACTTACTGGCTTCTGACTACCCGTAACGACTGCCAAGGATGTTCAATGACAGCCGGGACCTACAGTTTAACGTGTCATCCGAAACACAGTCATTGGTGTCTAAGAAATACTTAGAAAGTACATACAAACTTAGAAAAGTTGCATCGGTACTTGCCTGACCTGGGATCGAACCCGCGCCCTCATACTTGAGGCTGGTCCTTTACCCACTAGGCCACCATGACATGCATAATTCAATAAAATATGTATCAAATAAACCGATACCTATTTAATCCATTTTAAATATGAAGATTAGTAGGATAGCTGTCAGAAGCGTCTGTGCCTACAGCCTACCTTTGTAAAGTAAAGGCAACCCGCTGATATTATGAGCGATGTGCGCTAATTTTGACATATTGATTCAAGTTAACGTTGGGCCAGGAAGGTAGCAGAGAATGACGTGGAAACGATCATTATTTGTTATTTTTTTTCATTTGGCATTGAGCAAGCGTGGTGCTAATTAATTAATGCTCAATCCTTCTCCGTGTGAGAGGAGGCCTGTGCCCAGCAGTGGGGCGATAAAAAGGCTGTAACAGAGCTTAAAGGATCTATTATTTGCTGGTTAAATTAATGATAACTTTCAATAAACAATGCTGAATTTGACATTTAGCCAAAAGTCAAGTAGAAAACCGGCCAAGTGCGAGTCGGACTGGCGCACTAAGGTTTTTGTTCCATTATTATCCCTACTAATATTATAAATGCGAAAGTAACTCTGTCTGTCTGTTACGCTTTCATGTTTAAACCACTGCACTGATTTTAATAAAAATTTGGTACAGAGATAGAGTCGACCTTGGGAAAGAACATAGGACAGTTTTTATCCCGGACTTTTGAAGAGTTCTCTTGGGAACGCGTTATAACCGAAATTGACGCGGGCGAAGCCGCGGGCGGAAACTAGTAAGCTATAAAACGAAAATCACGTTCGTTGTATGGGATCATCCCAATTTATTTATTTCGGTCTACTTTTCAGTATTTTACGAAACAATAACACATCATCTGTAAAATTTATAATTGTCTAACTACCGTAAAAAAGTCGTGGTGGCCTAGTGGGTAAAGGACCAACCTCTCAAGTATGAGGGCGCGGGTTCGATCCCAGGTCAGGCAAGTACCAATGCAACTTTTCTAAGTCTGTATGTACTTTCTAAGTATATCTTAGACACCACTGATTGTGTTTCGGATGGCACGTTAAACTGTAGGTCCCGGCTGTCATTGAACATCCTTGGCAGTCGTTACGGGTAGTCAGAAGCCAGTAAGTCTGACACCAGTCTAACCAAGGGGTATCGGGTTGCCCGGGTTACTGGGTTGAGGAGGTCAGATAGGCAGTCGCTTCTTGTAAAGCACTGGTACTCAGCTGAATCCGGTTAGACTGGAAGCCGACCCCAACATGATTGGGAAAAAGGCTCGGAGGATGATGTCTAACTACCACGGTTCATGAGAAAAAACCTGCTACGAAACGGACAACGAAGTCTCAGTAGTCTCTCTAATAAATAAATAATACCTTTCCAATTCCTCGCTAACTTCGAAGCCCCACACCGGTATAGGAAGCAATCCGCCGATTGCTTCCGACGTGTTCCCTCCCTCACCGCACCCCTCTGTCGTCTACCATATTATATAGCGGATTAGAAAACATATGAACATCTGCCGTGCCTTTCCCAACTATGTTCGGGTCGGCTTCCAGTCTAACTGGATGCAGCTGAGTACCAGTGTGCCACAAGGAGCGACTGCCTATCAGTGGGCCCGATTCTATTAAGTTAATAATAGAAATTGAATCGCAATAGCTGATTTAACCATACCGGGCATTCTGCTACTAATATAAGAACAATCGTATTCCAACGACATTCGATTGGTTTGCGATTGGGCTGCCATTTTGGTGATTTTGGTCTACACGGTAGTTTGCTCTACAATCATATAACAGAAAAATAACAGAAAGGAATAAAACTTTATTTCAAAGAAAAAATAGCGGAATGCCACATACGCTTCAATCGTAATTGAGTCGTGATTGGATCTCAGTCAAATGTGAATCGTATGTCGCTTAAGTAAAATTAGAAGAATCGGGCCCCCGATTTCATTAACCTGTGAAACCCAATGCCGCTTGGTCAGACTGGTTGTTAAACTTTCTGGCTTCTGACTACCCGTAACGACTACCAAAGATGTTCAAATGACAGCCAGGACACACCAATTTAACGTGCCTTCCGAAACACGGAGGAACTCGTCTTTTGTACCAAACCACCCATTTTATCAAGGATTGACTTCTGCCAGCGGTTTCACCCGCATCCCGTGGGAACCTCTGCACGAACCCGGATAAAAAGTAGCCTATAGCCTTCCTCGATAAATGGGCTATCTAACACTGAAAGAATTTTTTAAATCGATAAAGTATTTCCTGAGGTTAGCGCGTTCAAGCAAACAAATAAACCCTTTAGTTTTATAGTATTAGAAGTCACTATTAAAACGATTTCACCCATCTAAAACTTCACCTCGGCAAGTGTAGCTTAACCTACAAAAATATCACAAATATAATACCATAAACAAAGTGCTATAAAGCATAGAGTTTTACGCTAGTTTTTGCGTGTCTATGGTAGATAAGATAGAAGTTTTGTAAACTGTCGTATCCTAGAGAAAAGGCACAGTAACACGACTTTTGTTTGAAATTTCCATACGTTCCAGTTTGTCGTTCCTTCTAATTTTATATGTGATGTCTTGTTATCTTCCATTTTCCTTCTCGCACTTCCTTGTATTACGAACAAGTCTTTACGATGCAGTCTTTACTGTTTCACTGTTTTAGGATACTATCGCCTTGCAGGATCATGTGCCTGGGCCCATAACCTGAAGGGAACAGTGAAACAGAATATAAATATATGTGGAATTTTATTATGTGACTTTTCAGAATACCATGTTTCTTAAAGTGTTTCTTACATGCTTGACAAAAGACACATTTCTTCTATAATAGATAATAGCGGTCATAGACCTTAAAGAAGGTATTACATTGTATCTAACTTCTTTTCAACAAAAAGCATGTTGCAAATATAATATTTTATTATTAAGCAAAGTCGTAATGTATATCTATATGGATATTGTCGTAAGAAACAGTACCATTATAAAGAAAACGCTATGTTATCTTCTATCATGTACACATTGAATGTCTACTATATCTTTATATATATCTATACTAATACATATCATAAACCTACAATCTAACCGGATGCAGCTGAGTACCAGTGTTTTACAAGGAGCGACTGCCTATCTGACCCCCTCAACCCAGTTACCCGAGCAACCCAACACCCCTTGGTAAGACTGGAGTCAGACTTACTGGCTTCTGTCTACCCGTAACGACTGGACAAGGATGTTCAATGACAGCCGGGACCTACAGTTTAACGTGCCATCCGAAACACAGTCTTTGGTATCCAAGATAAATATGAGTATGTATAGAGTATGTACTTTCTAAGTATATGTGTATAGTTCTAGTTGATTTGGTACTGGCCGAGATCACTTTGTCGGTTTTATAAGCTTTCACAAATGCAGCCCGTAGTCTGGAAGTTGGTGATTGATTCACCCGTGCATCGGAGAGCGTAAATGTCGGTCCTGCGCCTGATCTCTCTTCGGTCGTGTCGGATTGTCGTCGAAAGTACATACAAACTTAGAAAAGTTGCATTGGTACTTGCCTGACCTGGAATCGAACCCACGCCCTCATACTCGAGAGGTTGGTTCTTTTCTCGCGAAACGCGAGTGAAACCGCGGCAAACATCTATTATTAGTAAAGATTACGAATAAAGACGAATATAATATAATATTATTTATCTCAGAAAGCTATTCCAAATGATAATAACTTGCACAAATATTGGTTTAGGCTCTCCGCACATGAGCGAGCCTTCAGACACATTACAGTGTGTAAACAGCCTTACACGACGCAAGAAATATACAGAAGGTGTATTTTGAAAAATATCCATAACATTCTAACCAGATGCAGCTAGTACCAGTGTGCCACATGGAGCGAGTGATTCCAAAAACTTATTACTCGGGCAACCAAAACCCCTTAGTAAGATTGGTTGTCAGACTTTCTGGCTTCTGTACCTGTAATGACTTCCAATGATGACTACTGCGACCTACTAATTAAAACTGCTGAGCATTTTTTCTAAATATCCATTCAATGATAACGCAATGGGCATAGTTCCATAGTTTAATATATTTCTTTATTTTGCTTAAAACGCAAATAATATTTTCCATAAAATCTTGCCGTCTCACGATAAATCAAATATCAAGCTCTTTCGATACATCAAACTAGTTGTAAGGTTCCAGAGTTGATCTCATGCAGAAGAACTGGCAAGAAATACCATGGATATTACCACAGACCGTCTGCAATCCCTGCTATGTGACATAAAAGTAAATATAATTATATGGTGTAAGAAACATGGCGCCGATGTCTTGTCATAACAATATGTTTGCAATATATCTTGTACTAGCTTCCGCCCGCGGCTTCGCCCGCGTCAAGTCCGGTTATATCGCGTTTCTAGGAAAACTCTTCAAAAGTCCGGGATAAAAACTATCCTATGTTCTTTCTCAAGGTCAACTCTATCTCTGTACCAAATTTTATCAAAATCAATTCAGTGGTTTAGACGTGAAAGCGTAACAGACAGACAGAGTTACTTTCGCATTTATAATATTAGTAGGGATAAGGAGATCCCTGTTAACCCATTTAGGTTTTTAGTAAAACTATTATATTGTACTAGCTATTTTCAACGTTCTAAAGGAAATATTTCCCGCATACGAATAAAAATAAGGTATATTATTACTGTTTTGTAATTTAATAAAGCAGCCTGTAGTCTGGAAGTTGGTGATTGATACACCCGTGCATCGGAGAGCACGTTAATGTCAGTCCTGCGCCTGATCTCTCTCCGGTCGTGTCGGATTGCCGTCCCATCGGGCTATGAGAGTGAAGGAATGGGGAGTGCACTTGTGTTCAAGCGAATGCTTATACACTATAATATGTAGTGCGCAGCTGGCTGATCTCCTTATATGAGAAGCGACTGACCGGCTCTCTGATGCGCGGTTGTTTCATCACTAACTTCCAGACTCACAATTGTTTTGTGAAAGTTTCTTTGCCAACGAAGTACGCCTGGAATAGAATACAAGACCCCGAGCATTTCAGACGTGCTATGCGACAACTTGGCCATCCCTCTGTCTGTCTGTCTGTTACGCTTTCACGTCTAAACCACTGAACTGATTTTAATGAAATTTGGTACAGAGATAGAGTGGACCTTGAGAAAGAACATAGGATAGTTTTTATCCCGGACTTTTGAAGAATTCTCTTGGAAACGCGATATAACCGATCTCTGCGCGGGCGAAGCCACGGGCGGAAGCTAGTACATTATATACCTAGCCTTTTCATTATGGATTTTAAACCCAAAGTCTCGAAGCTGTGGCACACTAGTACTCAGCTGCATCCGGTTAGACTGGAAGCTGACCCCAACATAGTTGGAAAAAGGCTCGGGAGATGATGAATCGCAAGGATTCAAGTCGATTTCAATATAACTGCAGTACCAATATATTCAGTTCAGCAGTCAGCGGCTACAGCGCTAAGTTATATGCAGCGAACTCCGCTGTGGGGTATGGTACAAGTTATAGAAGACCGCGAGTATATAGTTTTGTGTTATTTTTATGATGCTCAATTTTACTGTAAATAAATATAAACTTCTTACGGAATTTGTTCGCGCTTATTAAAACACATATACAAATCCCGATGTGAAAACATCTATTACGCGCTTATATGCGGAAATGAGAAACCGAACGGTAAATCGGCTTGTATGAAAATGTTGTAAAATTATTACAAAGGCAAACATTTGTGAACAGACTCATAAATCGATCAAGTTAGGAGTATCGAATGTTTTGATCAGTTGACAGCTGTCAGTTTTCAAGGGAGAATTTCAGTTGTTTGTAATGTCTGACTTTTATATGGTGTTCTAATTTTTACACATTTTTATTCTATTTACTTTGTTTGAACAAATATTTTTTTTTTACGTATTTTTCTTTTTTCTTTGTGTTAATCGACATATATTAAGCAGTATATTAACGCATTTCATTTAATGTAATTGTGAACGACACACCCGATATAGTTTGTGGTTCGGTATGGCTAGGCAGGTGATTTCGTGTCACAAGCGCTAGCGTTTTGCCAAACCGCTAGCGCTTGTAACTCGCAGTGGCATCATAATACCCGCGACTACAACCCTCAATATTGGCGGCAGATGAACCGACGTCGCAATTCTTTGTCACCCGTCACCAAACTGTGATGATGAATAATTATATCTGAACGGCTTTTTACTGGAGTTTTAATCGACTTCAATAAGTATGAAGTTTTCTTAAGCTTCATCGATAACTGCTATATTTCTTTGTTAGAAAAAATCAGCCATCTGCGAATCGGACTCGCGCACTAAGGGTTCCGTACCATCTATACTAATATTATAAAGCTGAAGAGTTTGTTTGTTTGTTTGTTTGAACGCGCTACTCCCAGGAACTACTGGTCCGATTTGAACAATTCTTTCAGTGTTAGATAGCCCATTTATCGAGGAAGGCTATAGGCTACTTTTTATCCGGGTTCGTGAAGAGGTTCCCACGGGATGCGGGTGAAACCGCTGGCAGAAGCTAGTTATTTATAAAACGGACAAAAAAAACACATTTGTTGTATGGGAGTCCCCCAAAATATTTATTTTATTATAGTTTTCAGTAAGTATTTGTTATTATGGCGGCAACAGAAATACATCATCTGTGAAAATTTCAGCCCTCTAGCAATCACGGTTCATGAGATACGGCCTGGTGACAGACAGATGGACGGGCAGAGGATCGAAAACAATAGGGTCCCGTTTTAATCGTTGGTTGGGTACCGAAAACCCTAAAAACTATACATTTGTATTTCGACATACATAATGTCCAGTAGTTATTTACTAAGACTTCGACATGAAGAACTTCGGCTATAACAGCAAAATACTGAAAACTAGAATAGAATAAATATGTATAAATTTAAAGCCGTTTTATACAAATACATTGTACGGAAACCCTTGGTGCGCGAGGCTGGCTCGCACTTAGCCTATATATTTTTTATAAGTGTCATCAATTTCTCCTTAACTTTTTGGCGAAAAAAAGTATCTGCAACTAAAAAACTCTAGACAAATATTAATGTCAGTATCAGCCCAATAGTTTTTGCGTAATCTTCAACTAGCCTTACCCCGTGGTTTCAATTGAAAAGCGTTCACTGAACCGAATGAACCACGGTTTATAATTGAAAGCTAGAGTAATTGGTTCGGATCATCATCATCATCATCATCATCAGCTTATCGCAGTCCACTGCTGGACATAGGCCTCTCCAAGTGCACGCCACTGAGATCGATTTTCGGCTTCTCGCATCCAGCTCCTGCCAGCCGTCTTGCGCAAGTCATCACTCCACCGTGCCTGAGGACGCCCTAGGGTTGGGTTGGGCTGCATTTGGGAAGCTACGTCGAGTCCTAACATCGTCGATCCCACAGTGCCTAAAGACAAAAGTCTTCAATCAGTGCGTCCTACATGACTTGGTTCGGATAAATTGATGAATCTATCTAACTTGGTTCCTAATTAATGTGCCGCGAAACGTGAAGTTTTGTTTAACCGACTTCAAAAAAGGAGGTTAGCAGTTTGATCTGTATGTTTATGCGCGACTATCTCACGTTTGGCAGAACCGATTACGATGCGATTTTTTTGTTACATACTAGCTTATGACCGCTGTTTTATAAATAGGTTATCAGACACTGAAAATCAAATCATTATGGACATTAAAATCGGCCCAGCAGTTCCTGTAATTAGTGAGTTCAAACAAACAAACTCTTCAGCTTTGTAAAATCATTTTAGAAAAGATATCCCTTTAATTTCAACATTATCATATCGTCACGTAGTAGTAGTCAGAAGCCAGTAAGTCTGACACCAGTCTAACCAAGAGGTATTGGGTTGCCCGGGTAACTGGGTTGAGGGGGTCAGATAGGGCAGTCGCTCCTTGTAAAGCACTGGTACTCAGCTACGTCCGGTTAGACCAGAAGCCGACTCCAACATAGTTGGGAAAAAGGCTCGGAGGATGAGGATGATAATTATCATATCGTCACATTATTTTAATTTTTTTACATATAACACCCCTCTTTTTTCATCAGTTTAAAAAAATACCGATGACTTAACTCGCTCTCGCTACCGCTTATGCCTTGCCCCACACATCTTAAAGCATTCAACTGGAAGGTTCAAGATAGAAAACTTAGGGGGGATCGTGATAAACTTACAACTTTAGAAAACCCACAAACTGACGACTAAACAGTCGGCCGACAGTTGCCAACCACTAGCAAACATTTTTTAGGGTATTTTTTAGGGACCCTATTGTTTTCGCTCCCCTGTCCCTCCTTCCGTCTGTCACCAGGCTGTATCTCATGAACCGTGCTAGTTAGAGAGCTGAAATTTTCACAGATGATGAATTTCTGTTGCCGCTATAGCAACAAATACTGAAAATTATAAATTTACAATAACCCCCGACCCAAAAAAGTACGCAATTATTATGCCAAAATTTTATAAACGATAAACCCTATAAAAAGCAAAAAATAACTTTAAACACTACGTAAGTACCAACTAAAGCATGTCAGACTAAACAAAATTTTGACGTGTCGGGGGACCGCTCTAATTTACTAGCCTAACGTTAGAAGTAATTATATACTACTACATTCCTTCTTATAACTTTTTATATAATTTTGTTTAGATACGTGTTTTTTATACGAATGTTGTAATTAGGTAGTTTTCATTTGATTTGTGTAAGTATTTTTGAAGGTAAAAAGCGGTCCCCCGACACGTCAAAATTTTGTTTAGTCTGACATGCTTTAGTTGGTACTTACGTAGTGTTTAAAGTTATTTTTTGCTTTTTATAGGGTTTATCGTTTATAAAATTTTGGCATAATAATTGCGTACTTTTTTGGGTCGGGGGTTTTTGTAAATTTATAATTTAATTTTATTTCATGGTTTTTTAAAGGAGCTCCTTAATTTTTCCTTCTTTTTATGATGGGTTCGCTATATGCGATCTCAGCCAAAGGAAGCTGTTTAACAATCCTCATGATAAACTGGCTCTGGGAGAATTGCACAGATTGAGAAACAATAAAGATTAACCTTTGGTGATCCAGGGTTATATACCATTCTAGGGTTTCATCCGCCATATCCTATTTCCAGCATTAGGTTCTTGTCAATTAGAAACATGAAGAGAACTAGTCAAGACAAATTAAACGAGCCCAAACTCGATGGGTTTACTAAAAGGCAGTTCAGGGTTACGTCTCCTATCTTCGTGTCCTAACAGCAGACCAGCTCAGTGGTTCCAGAAGACATTAGTATTTCAAATTTTAGATCCCACATATGCTTGCAAGTAAACTGAGCGTGTAACATTCCTATCACACCTAACCAACGAGCTGATGACCTTGAAGACCTGAACCGATTTCCACCAAACATAGCTAAGAACACTCCCGAATGACATTCCTTTCTAACAAAAAAAACCGCATTACAATCGGATCATCCGTTTGGGAGCTACGATGCCACATACACACACACACACACACACACACACACACACACACAGACACGTCAAACTTATAACACCCCGTCGTTTTTGCGTCGGGGGTTAAAAACTAGAATTATATACATATTTATAAATAACGGTACGGAACCCTTCGTGCGTGAGTCCGTCTCGCACTTGGCCAGTTTTTAAAGAAAATCTCGATTTCTATTAAAGTTTTCAGTCGGTCTGATACCGGCTAAATACCTGATCTTCGTAATGTGCGTACTACCATTCATCTTCATACTGATTTATGTGTCCGAACCACGGAGTAAATATGAACAGAGATACCATAATGCAGGTAGGTCAGGTACTTTCTTCGAGGTGCAATAAGTAATCAGGCCTGAGCACAACGATTACTACGAGCGAACTAACGAGGCGTTCGGGTCAACGATTTCTGGTATGACAAAAAATAATCGGGTCCAAACAAGGCGTGTAAGGGCGGAGCTAGTAAGGTTCCTCGTCCGAACACCCGCATGTTGTCACGCTTCTTTCTTAAGAGATATTCCGTTATGGTACCTTTTTTAACGACATCAAAAATCATCAAATGACCCTTCCCGCTGTGGGTTAGCAGCGGTGAGTGTCAGACTCTTACTGACTAAAAACCGTCGTGTTCCGTCGTAGGCCTTTTATGTACCAGGGCCGCGGTAACTCGCGCGAACAATCCCACAGCTCCGTTATAGCACCTCCACTGGTCGTTTTGTTCTCCATGTCTCGAAGAAATTGTCGGCCGACTAAAAGTTTTCAGTGTGTAGTCTTAAAGTTACAACTTTATTCAATGTTATCGCAGTTGTAAGATTAGCTGACCAGAGAACGGTTTTGTAAGATTGACCACGACTTAGCTGAGGTTTTGTTGGGGAAAACTTATATTTTCAACGTGGTTTCGTTAGTAGAATAGAACGGGATAAGAAAGCGTGCTGTCTCATTTAATGAGTATTTGCTCTTTTTAGGGTTCCGTACCCAAAGGGTAAAACGGGACCCCATTGTCCCTATTACGACGACTTTGCTGTCCGTGCATCTGTTACCAGGCTACATCTGAAGAACCGTGATAGTTAGAGAGTTCAAATTTTCACAGATATTTTTTTTGTCGCTGCTTTAACAACAAATTCTGAAAACTAAAATAATAAAAACATCTTACTTCCCAAAGAACATGATTTTTGGCCGAACTCTTGAAGAGTTCGACCGAAAATCAACCGACAAGTCCGACTCGCACTTTATTTTTATTTTATAGCATTAGAACAGTAAATAGCTGGAATATGCAATACTAGCTTCCACCTACGGCTTCACCCGCATTGAGTTCGGTTATATCGCGTTTCCAAGCGAATTCTTCAAAAGTCTGGGATAAAAACTATCCTATGTTCTTTCTCCAGGTCAACTCTATCTCTGTACCAAATTTTATTAAAATCAGTTCAGTGGTTTAGACGTGAAAGCGTAACAGACAGACAGAGTTAATTTCGCATTTATAATATTAGTAGGGACAAAAACGGGAACAAACATATAAAAGTTAACAATATTCTAGTCCACAACTTGGCTGGTTTTCACTTCAAGTATACTCTTCTTCTTTTTCAATTTCAAAAAGAATTCTAAAACGCATTAGCTTAAGAACTTAAGTGATCGAGTTCTTAACCGTAGTTGTCGTCATAACGTGTAATATATACCCCTCTGTGAGGGAGATAGCGACCATATTTATATGACTTTTAAGAAAGTATTTTATAGAATAAAGTGTGAAAAATTATTGGAAGTAGGAAGGGTAGGGGTAAGAGAAGCACTGCAAAATTTTAGTCGGCCGATGGTTGGTTTGGGCTCTTAAGTTAGTATGAAGATGAATGGTAGTACGCACATTACAAAGATCAGGTATATAGACCCACTGAAAATATTTAGAATCAAGATTTTCTAAAAAAACAAAATTGCGACTGTCGGCCGCGGATGCTATCTAAGTATATGTACTTAGATAAAATGTAGATTTGGGTAGATATAGCAATTCATCTGCCTAGCCTTTTCCCAACTATGTTGGGGTCGGCTTCCAGTCTAACTAGATGCAGCTGAGTACCAGTGTGCTTCAAGGGGCGACTGCCTATCTGACCTCCTCAACCGGGCTACCCAGGTAACCCGATACTCTTTGATAAAATGGGTTGTCAGATTTTCTGGCTTCTCGTAACGACTGCCGAGGATGTTCAATGACAGCCGGGACCCACAGTTTAACGTGCCATCCGAAACACAGTCATTGGTGTCCAAGATATATTAAGAAAGTACATACAAACTTATTAATGTTGCATTGGTACTTGCCTGACCTGGAATCGAAGCCGCGCGCATACTTGAGAGATTGTTTCTTTACGCAATAGGCTACCACGACTATTTATATCTTGGACACTAATGGCTGATAAAAAAGTGAAGGAAAACATCTTGAGGAAACCTGGACTATATAGTCTGAAATCACCAACCCGCATTGAGCAAGCGTGGTGATTAACGCTCAATCCTTCTCCGTGTGAGAGGAGGCCGCAGCCCAGCAGTGGGACGATAAAAAGGCTGTAACATTATTTACGGGTAGCTATGGTTAGGGTACCTTTATAGTAAAACAGTGAAACTCACAGTACTGCAGTTATAGACCTGGTTATTGTGCAGTGCAGCGTTTAATATAGCGAGTGAGAGGAAGTGAAGTGGTTCAACTCAAACAGTTGAGATGAAACTGCGGAAGCTGTGGTGCAGGGCTTTATTCGCCAGGCTTTTGCGATGGTTTTACCTGTATACAGTTATATTTTTACATTCAATACCTTTCAGGATGTATTGTGTTCAAATCGCCATCTTATATGCATATCCTATTTATAATAGACTAGTCGTTTTCCGCAGTTTCTCGCGAATCACGTAGAAACTTCTTGCCTTTCCCAGACAAACTATACAAGGTGTTGATTTGCATCTGTGCTATATTTCAGGAGGTTGACATAAAATACGTAAATAATCGATTTGAATTACAATAGACGGGAAATAGCTAATATGCGCTGCTTTTTTGTCATTGTAATGTCGTAGTATTTCAGAAGTAACCCAATTTTATGAATGTTTATGAATGATCGTTGCGTATACTTCGTGTTTGCGTTTGTGTGAGGGCGCAGCACGGTTTTAGGCCTGTAACACACGCGCCAAGTTTAAATAAGGGTAGGTGACAAGGACGGATTCCCGAATAAGAATTAAAAACAATTTTCGTAACATTTTTTGTTGATTTGGGTTGAGAATCGTTAGTATAATTTAATTACGTTCTTTAATATTGCACGGATGCAAATCAACAGCTTGTATAATATGCGTACGATTCAACTGTTTCAAGAAAGTTCGTTCCTTAGTTAATTTAGAGACCGTGAATCTGTCCATGTATGTACTTTCTACATAGGTTCAGTTATTTTAAAAACACGTCCAGTATAGCCTCAGTATCAGTTAGGAGAGTAGTTAGTTTAACTGGCAGTTAGCTATAACCACGGCAAGTTCACTCATTACTACTATTATCTAGCACGAAGTATCGGTCTAATAGTTTAGTCAGGGTTGTCATGCGTCTGAAGTGAGTTTTGTAAAGTAAATAATTTCCGTAAGTGTCAGAAATAAATATTTTTTCTTATAAGAACACACGAATAAAATTATATAAGAATGGTTTTTCAATCGCTATATAACTTTTGACATTTGACAGAAGAATAAGTTTGACGTTTTGACAGTTTTTCAACAAAAAATATGTCAAATCGCTGTATGTATTCCTCAGATAAGTAAACTGATTGAAAAATCGACCGTTATTCGTAAAAAATATGGTACAAAAAAAAGTCAAAAAGTGATTTATTTATTTTTAAAGTAGGTCGAAAATCAGCACATGTTGAAGATCAAGTTTAAAAAAGACAGCTCCGAAAACGCTCGCCCTTCACCACTTCGTATGTGTTATTGCTGGTAAATGAAATAAATAATTAAATCCTTTACTTTGGGATCTAACTGGAGTCAGCAATGAAAAGTGCATATAGCCATATCAGTCAGGAGACCAGAGCTCTTAAAAAACACTTCCTAAAGTACCTTCAACACATATAATTCTAGGAACATTTTTTTTAGGGTTCCGTACCCAAAGGGTAAAACGGGACCCTATTGTTTTCGCTCCTCCGTCCGTCCGTCCGTCCGTCCGTCTGTCACCAGGCTGCATCTCATGAACCGTGATAGTTAGAGAGTTGAAATTTTCACAGATGGTGTATTTCTGTTGCCGCTATAACAAAAAATACTGAAAACTAGAATAAAATAAATATTTTGGGGGGCTCCCATACAACAAACGTGATGTTTTTGCTAATTTTCTAAATAATGGTACGGAACCCGTCGTGGGCGATTCCGACTCGCACTTGGCCGGTTTTTTATATTTTCAATAGAAAAATACTTATTATATTTAAATTATCTAAACGACAGCCCTACCAACTTAGCAACTATTCTCTTGTCCATCGCGGCTACTACGCGCTACGAGCTACGCCGCTACGCCGTAGTCTTTACTACTAATTGTTATTGTACTATGTAGTGCCCGCAGTTTCGCTCGCTGTTTGAGCGAACTAATTTAGGTATATGGTTAAAATATAGCCTTAAGTTTGTATGTACTTTCTAAGTATATCTTAGACACCAATGACTGTGTTTTGGATGGCACGTTAAACTGTAGGTCCCGGCTGTCATTGAACATCCTTGGCAGTCGTTACGGGTAGTCAGAAGCCAGTAAGTCTGACACCAGTCTAACCAAGAGGTATCGGGTTGCCCGGGTAACTAGGTTGAGGAGGTCAGATAGGCAGTCGCTTCTTGTAAAGCACTGGTACTCAGCTGCATGCGGTTAGACTGGAAGCCGACCCCAACATAGTTGGGAAAAGGCTCGGAGGATGATGATGGTTAAAATATAACCTACAACACTTAGAAATAACGTGGCTTTTAATTGATAAGTGAATTTTTTACAACAAAAGGACGTGTAAAAGTGTTTTTCTCGACCTATATTTAGAGATAAATAATATGATAAAATCTTATGTACCGAGTCCCGAGGGACATATTTCCACCCATCATCCTCCTGCCCTTATCCCAATTTTAATGGTGGTCGGAGCAGCATGTTTTCTTCTTCCATACTCTTCTATCTGCCGTCATCTCACAAGTAACATTCTTTCTTACCATGTCTACTTTCACACAATCCATCCATCGTTTTTTTGGTCTTCCTCTTCCACTATATCCGTCCACGTTCATACTCATTACCTTCCTCACAACATGACTCTCATTCCTCCGCATCCCATACCACGACAGCCGGTTTCCACGCAGTTTTTCTGATACCGGCGCTACTTTCAAACTTCCTCTTATATACTCGTTCCTCACTCTATCCATTCGCGTAACTCCACACATACCTCTTAACATTCTCATCTCCACCCACATATTTCCACCCAAAATTCCATTTTTTTTTCGATTTTTTCGATTCCAAATAGCTTAGATATTTACATAGAAAGAACATAAACTAGATTACTTTATTTTTACAATTCAAACTTTTAAAATATTCATAACATTCCCTACTCCAAAAGTTACTTTAATAAAAACTAAATAAACTGTTATTCCCGTACTTATTATTCTATACCCGTATGTACAGAAACCCGCCATTTGTTACATAATAATAATAATAATGTCGGGACACCTTTTCACACACGGTCGGTTAGCCCCATGGTAAGTTATTAATTAACTTGTGTTATGGGTGCTAACACAACTGATAAACTAC
Organism: Helicoverpa zea; assembly: GCF_022581195.2. Taxonomy (NCBI): domain Eukaryota; kingdom Metazoa; phylum Arthropoda; class Insecta; order Lepidoptera; family Noctuidae; genus Helicoverpa; species Helicoverpa zea. Next base: position 4,312,917 of record NC_061481.1, on the reverse strand, counting down.
ATATAGCTACATATATACATATTTATAAATACATATTGTAACACCCAGACCACGGCCAACAAGCATGCTCATCACACAAATGTCGACCGAGCCGGGAATCGAACCCGGGACCTCAGATTCGGCAGTCCGGCTTGGTGACCTTTGCGCCACAGAGGTCGTCGATACATAGGAGCACACTGCAAACTTTTAGTCGGTCGATAGTTTGTTTGGGCTCATAAATCAGTATGAAGATGAATGGTAGTACGCACATTACAAAGATCAGGTATTTAGCCGGTATCAGACCAACTGAAAACTTCGATTGAAATCAAGATTTTCTTAAAAAAACCGAGCAAGTGTGAGTCGGACTCGCGCACGAAGGGTTCCGTACCAGAGCAAAAATGAGCAATTAAAATCACGTTTGTTGTATCGGAGCCCCCCAAAATATTTATTTTATTCTAGTTTTCAGTATTTGTTGTTATAGCGGCAACAAAAATACATCATCTGTGAAAATTTCAGCTCTCTTACTATCACGGTGACGGACGGACGGACGAATAGAGGAGAGAAAACAATAGGGTCCCGTTTTACCCTTTGAGTACGGAACCCTAAAAAAATTGCCAACCATCGGGTAATTGTCGGCCGACTGTTTAGTCTTCAGTGTGCACTAAGAAACCCTTAATTTGTCACTCTCGAGGTCAATGACCCTTCGTGTACAATGCTTAAAGAACCCAAAAGTTAGACCATTTGTACGCAAGATGAAATTGGACTTAGAAAAGTTTTTAGGCTTTAAGAAAATATACGGTAAAGGGGCTCATGGCTAGGTAACAGCCACACGGGTCGTTCGATCATAAGATTAAGCAACGCTTGGCGCGGTCACCATCTTGTCATGACGTGTTCCTCCGTGTTTCGGAAGGCACGATAAATTAGTAGTCAGAAGCCAGTAACGGCCAGTTTCTTCATCAAAAGTAAAAGTCAAACTAATGTCTAAAATAAAAGTAACGGTCAAATTCGTTTTTTCAAGGCTAAAGTGACAGCAAAACTAATAGAAAAAATTAATTTGACCGTTACTTTTACTTTAGACATTACTTTGACTTTTACTTTGGCTTTTACTTTTGATGAAGAAACTGGCTGTTAGTCTGACACCAGTCTAACCAAGGGGTATTGGGTTGCCCGGGTAACTGTGTTGAGGAGGTCAGATAGGGCAGTCGCTCCTTGTGGCACACTGGTACTTAGCTGCATCCAGTTAGAATAGAAGCCGACCCCAACATAGAAAAAGGGTAGACAGATATTAACTTATTTCTACCTTCAATAAACATTGAATATAAAGTCAAGCAAGTCCCTATTTATCGCTGAAAACGAAAGTCCCTCTAAAATATTCCCGGACTTAAAAACGTCAACGTTATTTTGGGCCAAGTTTACCGACAAGAATTAAGTTACCGTCAGAATAACTGTCAATCCTCACCGATCCCCTCGAAATACATATGGAGAGCTGCTACCTAATTGCTACCTTCCAGCATTACATTTTGGACCACATTGATTCCTTGGATATCCTACTTATATTATAAATGTGAAAGTTTGTGAGAATGTATGGATGTATGTTTGTTATTCAATCACGCAAAAACGGCTGAACCGATTTGATTTAAATTTGGTATGTAGATAGGTGATACCCTGGATTAACACATAGGCTACTTTTTATCAACACACCACGCGGGCGAAGCCGCTGGCGGAAGCTAGTATAGAAATAAAATAATCGAGTTTTAGTGGCTTTCGAAATAAATTAGCGAGTTGGCAAAATATAACAATACATATATCGTTTTTTATACAAACAGGAACATCGAAGCATTAGTTAAGGTATATTATTACACGAAACATAGGTAAAACGTCAAAAAACCATTATAATATGTATTTGAATTTCCTGCTATTAGTCGGATCATTCACCTTAAGAAAAAGGGACGTACACACAGAAAGGCCTGGTACATTAACACTATATTACTAGAACAAATGAATAAGGTCAGTTGCACTCTGCACTTTCATACATTACGTGATTACCTTGTCACTAGTCGAGTGGGAATGTCGTTTGTAACCAGCCTGCGAGGTATTAGTAGTGGTCGTGTTTTAATTAGAAAATATAGTGAGGTTTGGTTTTTTTAATTAGGCTGGTTATTGTCGGTGGTTTTGCTCGTGGGAACTATTTAATGTATACGGATAAAAAGTAGCCTGTAGTTGTCGTTGATCTGCCGGGGCTGCGGGTTGTTCGCGCGAGTTACCGCGGCCCTGGTACATAAAAGGTCTACGACGGAACACGACGGTTTTTAGTCAGTAAGAGTCTGACACTCCCTCACCGCCGCTAACCCACAGCGGGAGGGGTCATTTGATGATTTTTGACATCGTTAAAAAAAAAGTTGTCGTTGATAAATGGGCTATCTCACTATTGTAAGGTAATAATAAGGCAATAAGTCACTAAGGCGATTATCACACTGCCCCGCATGATGCAGCGTAGTGCGTGGATGCGTTTTTTTCCGTTGTATGGAAATATCTCCGTTTGTATGGAAAACACGCATAGTCCAACACACTGAAAATGCATCCACGCGCGTTCATGCGGATCACGCACATACATGCGGAGAAACACGCACCCCCGCGCGTAGGTGCGGGGCGAGACGCAAGGTATGGCACACTGAATCCCGCAATGTCGCGCGTGATTTTGAATGGGCGTGACGTGTATATTTGAAAATGGAACTCGCTGTGCGTGAATTTACAAAACGCACCTACGCGCGTGAGTGCGTGAAAAACCCGCACGATGATGCAGATCTGCACTCCCGCAGGAACGCGCGTAGGTGCGTCGACACGCAAGATGCAGCGTGATGCGGGGCAGTGTGAAGATCACCTAAGTGGCGACATAAACTCAAAAATGTTCTCTAGGTCTAGAGCTGTGTAAGTACCTAAAGGATTTTTAAGTAATATAATATGATGGGACAGGTATGATTTGATACTATCCTTATTAAGGTGTCGCGCTTTGACGACAGAAATACTAAAATGATTTATAGAAAATAATTTGATACACATAATTAAAAGCCTGAGAAATTACTTAGGCTACCAATTATCCAGCTGCGGGAAGTATTTCTCAAGGGATGCGGATGAAACTGAACAGATAGTCTTTCTTTAAATTTTATCTGGATATGCGAAGAAGTTCCACGGAAAGAGACTTGAGTGAAACCGAACAAAACACTTAGTATATTTGTTCTTGATCGGACACTCTTGGCAGAGTGGTCGTGATCATGGATTGTCTCTGGTGGCTGCCTTTGCGATTTCTCTCCACTTCTCCCTGCTGGTGGCGTTCCGTGCGCACTCCACAATTGAGCGTGATGTTACAGATTTTATGAGGTCTGTCCATCTGGTTGGCGATCGTCCACGAGGACGCTGTCCTTCTATTCTCCCTTGCACAACTAATCGTTCCATTGAGTCTTCATTGCGGATGATATGGCCAAACATTTTAAGTGTACTTAGTATATTACAAATATATAAAAACTGGCCAAGTGCGAGTCGGACTCGCGCACGTAGGGTTCCGTACCATCCAAACTAATATTCTATGTAAAATGGATATCGAGCAAAAATGAGCAAAAAAACACACTTGTTGTATGGGAGCCTCCCAAAATATTTATTCAATTCTAGTTTTCAGTATTTGTTGTTATAGCGGCAACAGAAATACACCATCTGTGAAAATTTCAACTCTCTATATAACTATCACGGTTCATGAGATGTCAGCCTGGCGACAGACGGACGGACAGAGGAGCGAAAACAATAGGGTCCCGTTTTACCTTTTGGGTAAGGGACCCTAAAAATACCCAGTTACCCCCAACTCCTAGAATCACATTAACACACAGTTCGATGCCATACTTCCAAACCATTAGCTTCATCAATATGAAACAAAGAACATTCAGAGCCAATCGCCTTTCACGGCTCATTAGTGTGGTGCTTCCCGGGAATTGTCCGGGAAATGGTGCGGGATCCCGGGGTGATAGTGTTTGGATTTTTTTTTTGGTGCAATTGAATGGGATTTGGTGTTGGGAAGTGTCAATTAAAAGAGCTGAATGTTTATTTAAAGTGTTTGTTAAGACACCATCGTCAATTTTTTTACTGCCCCGTTGGCCAAAAAATCACTCGCTAGCGGTTTCTCCGGCGTTCCGTGGAAACTTCTCACCTTAATAAAGCGTAGCCTTTATCATCCTAACTAATATCATAAATGTTATAGTAACTCTGTCTGTCTTTTCTTCACGCTTAAACTACTGAAACGATTTGTGTGAAATTTAGTACTGACGTAGGTTGGAACTTTAGAAAGGACATAGGATAGTTTTTATTACAAAAAAATATAAAAATATAATTTATTCCGGACATATAGCGCCATCTATCCAAAAATCTACCGGAAGTCACTATTCCACACGAAGTCGCGGGCAAAAGCTAGTTTCTCAATAAATAAGCTACCTAGCATTGAAATAATTTTTGAAATCGGTGCTGTAGTTCATAGGATAAGCACGTTTAAAAACAAACTTTTCAGTATTAGTATAGATAGAACATAGCAAGTAAACTGGACAGAATATATCGGGTGTGTCGTTCACAATCACATTAAATGAAATGCGTTAATATACTGGTTAATGTATGTCGATTAACACAAAGAAAAAAAAATCATTTTTCAAACAAAGTAAATAGAATAAAACATTTCGAAAATTTGAACACCACATAAAAGTCAGTCATTGCAAACAACTGAAATTCTCCCTTGAAAACTGACAGCTGTCAACTGATCAAAACATTCGATACTCCTAACTTTATCTCTGCTTTACACATGATGTTGTAAATTATAAAACGAAAAATGACTCCTGTGGTTAAACCACTGAATGGATTTGGTTATTTTTTTTTTACAATTCGCCATAGAATGTCATAAAGTATATGCGATAGGATTTAATGTGGCTGTGAACGACACACCCTGTATAGTAACTTAACAATAACAGTTACCCCAATCTTATAATCTCTTATTCCATTCATATCACGGCGTAAAATCTGAGCAAAACATACGTCTTCATCTGGCCCCGTCTGCGTAATAAGTCGACGCATATCGCATGCGTAATGTATAGTGCACAGGGACACAGCTAGGCTTGTGTGTGGCCCCACGAGGGGTTGATGTTTGGGGCCCAGGCAGAAGTGCATTTGCAGTATTTACTATTAAAACGCAATTAATATTTGTAATAGCAAGATTCCACCAAAATTGATTGCGGAAAATATGTGTGTCGGTCCAAGTTCATAGATACATATGTATGATGTGTTGAAGTTTCGCGGACATGTTAGTAATGTTCGCGCGCAATGTGTTACTGTTTGCCAGAGAGTACACCACGAGATACATGCGGTGTGCGTAACAATGCCAAGACATACTCATTACTCATAAACTTTCACCTTAACGATATTAGTGTTAATCGATAGAGTAAAAACTAAAAAAAAAATTGAAACCGACTTCACAAAACACTGAAAGGGACAATACAAAATATTTGACATGGCTCTAGAAATGGTGTCCGCGGATCTGTTGACTGTGTTTATTTTGTCACCGACTTTTAGAGCCCTGTGAACTGAACAGGCTAGATTGATGAACAAAACATATTCGTAACCTGAGCCCCCTATTTCTCCTGCCGGGGCTGCGGGTTGTTCGAAAGAGATACCGCGGCCCTGGTACATAAAAGGCCTACGACGGAACATGACGGTTTTTAGTCAGTAAGAGTCTGACACTCCCTCACCGCTGCTAACCCACAGCGGGACCACGGTCATTTGATGATATTGACGTCGTAAAAAAAAGCCCCCTAATTTCCACTCTCTCCTTGGGCCCCGTTCGCATCGTCCTAGTTTCAGCCCTGGCACTACACATTCATATTCTCGTTGCGTAGAGAAACAAATATTTGTGTGACTTATTAGACGGTGAATTGATGTTGATTTGTAAGGAGAAATGAAGGAATTCTGGGGTCCTTGGTAAGGTTATATATGGGTAAGTTAACTCGCTTGCCTAAGCTATACTAATAAATAAAGAGGATTTTTTTGTTTTATTGTAAGGCTCCAAAACTACAAAACTGATTTTAAAAATACTTTCACTGTTGTAAAGCTACACTCTTCTTGAGTACTGTTACTGTTACAGCCTTTTTATCGTCTCACTGCTGGGCACAGGCCTCCTCTCACACGGAGAAGGATTGAGCATTAATCACCACGCTTGTTCAATGCGGGTTGATGATTTCAGACTTTATAGTCCAGGTTTCCTCAAGATGTTTTCCTTCACCTTTTTTATCAGCCATTATTGGTGTCTAAGATTACTTAGAAAGTACATTGGTCCTGACCTGGAATTTAACCCACACCCTCATACTCGAGAGGTTGGTACTTTACCCACTAGGCCACCACGACTTTTTTCTCTTTTTCTTTTTTCTTCTTGAGTAACATAGTTTATATTTTATCCCGGTAGACTGGAAGTCGACCCCAACATAGTTGGGAAAAGGCTCGGAGGATGAGCATGATGGGCGGTAGTTTTTTCGGAAAGCGGGTGAAACCGCGGGAAAACAGCTAGTCATTCATATATTCAAACTTGTAAAACAAAGGAAGTATTCCAAAGTCTGTGTAGTGGATTGTAAAGCCGCATACATACGCACGCGAACGTTGCAGTCGCGAACATGTAAATGTATGTGCATTTTAACGTTTGTGACAATGTTGTGTCAAAGCTGCGGTATTGTATGTCAAAGATAATATTGATGTCTAAATAAAGTGTTGTTTTGCGAAACACGCAAATATTTTGATGTGTTTCCTCTCTTGGACTGACTGCTTCGCCCTTATTCAAATAGGTATAAAAGGGTTTTAATTGCAGCTACTGCCTATCAGACCTCCCCAACCCAGTTACCCGAGCAACCCAATACCCTTTGGTAAGACTGGCTGTCGGACTTTCTGGCTCCTGACTACCCGTAACGACTGCAAAAGATGTTCAAATGCCAGCCGGGACCTACAGTTTAACGTGCCATCCGAAACACGGAGGTGCCCGTCATGACCGACTACACCAAGTGTTGCTTAACCTCAAGGTCTATCGATCCACATAATCATCATCTCAGCCATAGGACGTCCACTGCTGAAAATAGGCCTCCCCTTTAGATCTCCACAGACACCTGTTGGAGGCGACCTGCATACAGCGTCTTCCGGCGACATATTACGATATTTTTGATGATAAATCATCTCCCGCTGTGTGTGCAGCGTGAGGGAGTGTCAGACTCTTACTGACTAAACCCGAAATGTTCCTTCTGAAGCCCTTTATGTACCAGCTCGCCTTTGCCACCTTTGCTCGATAGCTGAACATCGAGCAAAGTGGCGAACCTTAGGAGAGACATTGTCCAGCAGTGTACATAGGTACTGTACATCTTTCAGCTAACACGACAAGTCAAATCAAAATATACACTACTTTTTTCCTCAGAAAGTTCGCATAAGTATGACCGCGCACTATGCCTTTGTAGCCGCAGGTGACAAGTGACGGCTCTTCAGCTATTCTCAACTCTTTGTCTGTCACAAACGAACAAACAAACAGACAGATAGACGGACACTTTCTATTTCTGTGTGTAGTGTTTTAGATGTTAAATTGGTGATGTTGAACTGTGATGGCCTTACTACAAAAACTTAAACATCTGTTTTACACTTGTCTAAAAAAAAATTGGCTGCAAAATGAACCATATGTCAACGTCATAATCTGACATTTTTTTAGACAAGTCTTAAACTGACATTTAATAGTTATTTGTTATACAAGAGTGCAAAGTTGCTTTTTAACCGCGGGCTCAATTTTGATGACCGAGCAAGCGAAGGATTCTAAAATTAACTTCTAAGAGGCACACAAGCGTAGCGAGTGTTTCAATAAGTAGAATCCTGAGCGATAGCGAGGGAATCAAAAGAGCACAAGGTGAAAAATCTCTGCACTCGAGTGCAACACGTAACTTTTCATCCCACCTCATCGAGGAAATTTCTAAACTCAAAAGAAAATGGCACGCACGTCACAAATTAAAAAGATGTACCTATTAAAATTTATTTATGCAAAAACTCAGTTTAAAAATGTAATGAGGTTTAAAATCGACCTCAAAACAATAAAAAATAATAATTTCATCCCACTTCATCGAGGAAATTACTAAATGCAAAAAAAACTAAATGGCGCGCACATATGAGTATCAAATTAAAAAGAAGTACATATTAAAGTTCATTTATTTGAAAACTCAGTTTTAAAATGAAACGAGATTAAAAATCTATGTAAAAACAATTATAAAAATTACTTAATTAATTGAATAATTATTTTAAGCAGTATTTTATTTGTTTAATATGTATTTGTTTGAAAAATCTTATCAAGATTGTCACAAATGGAGTATTGCACACGATGTTCTAAATTCAAATCACTTTGCCGCTCTAGAGGATAAAAACGGCTTTTGCGCTCAGATATCAAAGGGTAAAACTACTCTTTCCGAGATGGTGGGATGAAAAAGTTTTTGTGGTAAGACGGTGAATGTTTTCCCGCGGTACTGAACTACTGCCCGCAACGGGATGAAATATAGCCTATATTACTCGAGAAGAGTGTAGCTTTCTAACAGTGAAAAAATGTTTAAATAGGTTCTGTAATTTCGGAGTCTTCAGGGAACGAACTTAAAAAAAAAATTGCGTCTTTATTATTTTAAAAGGACTCATCATTCGTTTCCCGGGTCGAACCGAAATCGTTTCGTGGGTTTTTTAGAAGCTTTCATAAAGCAGCCCGTAGTCTGGAAGTTGGTGATTGATACACCCGTGCATCGGAGAGCACGTTACTGTCGGTCTTGCTTGTGATCTCTCTCCGGTCGTGTCGGATTGTCGTCCCATCGCGCTATGAGAGTGAAGGAATAGTCAGTGCACCTGTGTCCAAGCAAATGCTTGTGCACTATCATATGTCCTGCGCAGCTGACTGATCTCCTTACATGAGAACAGCCGACGTGGCCGAAATGGCCGCGTGGTCTTGAACCCCATTATCCGATACATTAGTTTTTCTTTAGTAAGAAACGAAAATCTTCACTTTATCAATGTCTGAAACAGAACCCAAACTAACATTGGGTCACCATAGTATGTCATTTGTTAAATGATGAGGGAAATTGGACCTTAACTCTATAAAGATTAGGTATAATATCAGTTGATTGTTTGAGAGTCAGGAAAAATAATGTCATTAGGCTTGTTTTTACCCGATTATAACGGAGAATAAAGGACGGTAATGATTTCGAAAGTTATTTTTAAAGATCTTAGAAAAAAGTGTTAAGAATTTGATTAACGGAGCATCGAATATTTTGACCAGTTGACAGCTGTCAGTTATCTCAAGGGAGAATTTCCGTTATTTGTAATGACTGACTCATAAATGGTGTTCTAATTCTCGCATATTTTTAACCGACTTCCCAAAAAGGAGGAGGTTCTCAATTCGTCGGGATCTTTTTTTTTTCGGCCTGGAAGTCGATGGCGAAATAAACTTAGGTACCTACATCCATTAGACACTGACTTCTAGGCCGATGCACCTAAGAATAGTATTTTTTTTGCTTTTCAGTGTTTTTGGGAGTCGGTTTTATTTTTTTGTAAAAAGTTTTTTATTATTCTATTTACTTTGTTTGAAAAAAAAAAAAACATGTTTTTATTTTTGCATATTACCTATGCCTTAAAGACTAACATACATACACGATGACATAGTTCCCTCGCAACGTAGGCAACAGCTATTTTATAATAATCTCAAAGATAACTATACATTTAATAAAATGAATTTTCAAGCCAAACTGACCACAACTTCGAAACTAAATCCTACACGAACTAGTTAGTTTCAAAAGTTATTAATGCACATAATGTTACCACGGCCAACCAAAATGCCTGCTTTTATGAACTTCTAGAAACTTGGGCATTGCATAAATACCAGATTATTGTATTAAATCTGCTCTCTGTGAATGTGGTTTGCAAAATGGACGTTAAGCTGCCAGCATACTGCAGAATAAACAGTCGGTCGACAGTTGCCCCGATGTTACTGTTACAGCCTTTATATCGTCCCACTGCTGGGCTGCGGCCTCCTCTCACACGGAGAAGGATTGAGCGTTAATCACCACGCTTGCTCAATGCGGGTTGGTGATTTCAGACTTTATAGTCCAGGTTTCCTCAAGATGTTTTCCTTCACCCTTTTATCAGCCATTGGTGTCCAAGATATCCTTACAAAGTAGATACAAACTTTGAAAAGGTGCATTGGTACTTGCCTGACCGGGAATCGAACCCACACCCTCATACGCGAGAAGTTGGTTCTTTACCCACTAGGCCACCACGACTTTACCCATACATTTTTTCACCATATTTTTTACTGTGGTCACTAACTTCTTTCAATAGTTAGCGCAATAAGTATTTCGCTACCATTCCTTATTCAGGAATCCATCCATCTTTTCTCTGGGCTTCCTTTCGCTCTCCATCCATCTACATTGATACTAAACACATTCCGGTCAGTAACTATTTATTAATATCTTCATCTCCCGAGCCTTTTCCAAACTATGTTGGGGTCGGCTTCCAGTCTAACCGGATGCAGCTGAGTACCAGCGCTTTACAAGAAGCGACTGCCAAAGATGTTCAAATGACAGCCGGGACCTACAGTTTAACGTGCCATCCGAAACACAGTCATTGGTGTCCAAGATATACTTAGAAAGTGTATACAAACTTAAAAAAAGTTGCATTGGTACTTGCTTGACTTGAAATCGAACACACTCGTACTTGAGAGATTGGTTCTTTACCCACCTGTACGTCGATTCTATAAAATTCAGACAACAGTTCGCATTTCACTTCGCTATTCACTCTTACTTCGCATTCGGTTCAAAACGTTCTAAAAGTCATCTCATACTTTATCTGTCAAAATCTCGAGTTTAATTTAGTTCAACTCGCAAACACGCTCGCAAGAGTAGAGCTAGTGTAGTTTGAGAATGCCAATCACGAAACTCACGGCGGATTCAGATGCGAAGTTTAGAGTGAAGTCTTATAGAATAACACTGCAGGCCACCACGACTTACGATGCTGTGGTCAGTAAACTATTATTAAATAAAAAATAAACATATTTAAATAACTCTCTAATCTAAACACCTTTTCAAGTACGCCACAAATCTCCACGTCACTCTCAAACCGCCGTAAGCGTGTAATCCGAACATTCGTTTAAATTGTCACGCCGAGGTAAGTTATTGCCATTTTATACTGAGCACCTGGATTTACCCGCTTTTGTGGGAGAAAATATAGTTTTAAACACATTTTTATTTTACGAAAGCGGGTAAGCTGTGCCTATGTGTATAAATGTTCATGCACATTGTGCATATAATCATCGGCACGAATCTTGAGCGCTGACCTTCACCTGCGCAGAAGTAATTTATTGGGTCCCTTTTGTGGTATGAAGTGAGGCGCGGGGGCGGGGTAAAGCGGTGATTGGCCCGCAGCGCATCGCGTCATAGCCGTCACTCGGGATTGGTTTTTTGCTAATAAATCACTTCTGCGCAGATGAAGGTCAGCGCTCAAGATTCGTGCCGATGATTTTACAAAGATATTTTACATGTATATTTACACACACTAATATGCCTCACCCGCTTTTGTGATATAAAATATCTTTACTAATGGTAATTTATTTACACTAATAATGTTACATATAGAGGAAACATTTTTTGTTTGTTTGCTTGTTTAAAGGCTCCGAAACGACTGAACCGATTTGAAAAATTCTTTCACTGTTGGAAAGCTACACTCTTCCCGAGTAACATAGGCTATATTTTATCGCGGTACGGGCAGTAGTTCCCACGGGACCCGAGTGAAACCGCGGGAAAACGGCTAGTGCTTTGATAAAACGTGACGTGTGCGGGTTTACTTGGATATTGAAAATATGATAGGATTAAAAAAACCGGCCAAGTGCGAGTGGTTCCGTACCATTACCTATTTATGAAATGTGCAAAAAAATGACTTTCGTTGTATGGGAACCCCCCCAATATATTTATTTTATTCTAGTTTCCAGTATTTGTTGTTAAAGCGGCAACAAAAATACATAATCTGTGAAAATTTCAACTCTAACTATAACAGTTCATGAGATACCTGGTGACAGACGGACGGACGGACGGACAGAGGAGCGTAAACAATAGGGTCCCGTTTTACCCTTTGGGTACGGAACCCTGAAAATCAATCTTTATCCAAGTCGTTAGAAGCGTAGCCTTTTGAAAACTATGCAGTAAACTACAGAACTCAAAAATTCGCGCAGCCCAACTCACACTTAACTGTTTTCCACAAACCAACTTATAATAGTACCACTCATACCTGTGCTTTCACTAAAGAACCTTCCCCCATTCACTCGTTCACAAAGTCGGTCTTTCATTCGCTCTCATTCACCGGTCTTTCATTCAACGATGTTTATCGTGAACTATTGTGGCGGTATACTAGCTTTGTGCCGTGGCTTTTCACTTTTCTGTGTATTTCTTTTTAAGAATTTTTTGAGTTTTTTTTTTGCAATTACGTTCTTTTAATGTTTGAGAGTGAAATAAATGGATCTCGTGGCTAAATAACAGCCACAGCACAAGGTGAAGCAACACTTGGCTCGGTCGGTCTACGGATGGGTAACCATCTTGTCATGACGTGTTCCTCCGTGCTTCGGAAGGCACGTTAAATAGGTGGGTCCCGGCTGTCATTTGAACATCTTTGACAGTCGTTACTAGTAGTCAAAAGCCAGAAAATCTGACAAGCAGTCTTACCAAAGGGTGCCAGGTTGCCCAGGGAAAATTAAAAAAAGTATCATCATCATTATCTCAGCCATAGGACGTCCACTGCTGAACATAGGCCTCCCCTTAGATCTTCACAGATACCTGTTGGAGGCGACCTGCATCCAGCGTCTTCCGGCGACCTTTATAAGATCGTCTGTCTACCTTGTTGGTGGACAGACGAAAAAAGTATACAATGCCACAAAAGAAACTTAACTCAAAATCATTTATTCAAAATTGTTTGCAAAACAGCATTTTCTATACGTCAAGATATAGAGACAGCGCCCAAAACAGTCATTGGTGTCTAAGATATACTTAGAAAGTACATAAAAACTTTACTTTACTACTTTTTTTACCAATGCAACTTTATAGAAAAGTTGCATTGGTACTTGCCTGATGATATTGAATTATATATGATATATGGCTATAAACAATATGCAATACTAACATAATGAAATAAATGTAAAATGATTAAGCTAGCTTTTGTGAAATCTCCACTGTAATACACAGTTTTGTGGTCACTACATGTCACTTGCAGTCGTTTCGGAATTCTGACACACTTTCAAGTCCTAAGCGTTTGAACTGACGGGGACATCGTGTCACTTTACTTAATACTACACATAGAATACACTGGAAGCTAGTGCAATTTATGTTTTATTAATATTAATTTATTTCTGTTATATAAAAACCCTACTAATATTATAAATGCGAAAGTAACTCTGTCTGTCTGTCTGTCTGTTACGCTTTCACGTCTAAACCACTGAACTGATTTTCATAAAATTTGGTACAGAGATAGAGTTGACCTTGAGAAAGAACATAGGATAGTTTTTATCTCGGACTTTGAAGAATTCTCTTGGAAACGCGATATAACCGAACTCTACGCGGGCGAAGCCGGCGGAAGCTAGTTCTCTATAAAACCATTTCATAGTTCGAGAATAGAACGAGCATTCACTTGTTTCAAACTTACCTTTACCCAGTAACAACAACACGGCTCATTTATTTCCCAAACCGACCACTCTCATTGACATGTCAGTCTGCAACGACACGCTACGCCACGTCACGCCACGCCACGACACGCCACGTCACGCCACGCAACGTCAGTGAAATGCACCGTGGCCAAACGTGTCACGTTTTGTTAACTACTGAATATGCGCGAGTTTCGTGGAAAATTGAGGTCATTTTCAGAGTAAAATGGTATTCAATTTTGCAAGCGTTTTTGGAATGTTCGATTCTTGCGATACGAATGTTAGCCGATGAACTTTTTAAAGCGAAATATAATAGTATATCGGATTCAAAATTTAATTATAAGAAAACCTAATTTTGTGAAACATAATCTAAATAGTTTAGTAAGTTTGTATGTACTTTCTAAGTCTATCTTAGACACCAATGGCTGATAAAAAGGTGAAGGAAAACATCTTGAGGAAACCTGGACTGTAAAGTCTGAAATCACCAACCCACATTGAGCAAGCGTGGTGATTAATGCTCAATCCTTCTCCGTGAGAAAGGAGGCCGCAGCCCAGCAGTGGGACGATAAAAATATTGAGTATTGAGTACATTGCTAAAAAGTTTAATTATTTATGACAATAACACAAATTGCAGGAGCAAGTGTACACTTTGCCTAACTGCCTACCGTATAATCTTTTCCTTCTCGTCTCAATCCATCTTAAGGTTGTCTGGAAGAGATCGCTCTTAGCGATAAGACCGCCCATTATGTCACCTACTTTAACTTCTTTAAGATCAAAAATGTAAGATTGGTGTACCTAATAAAGAATATCTATCTATCTATCTAAACTTTATGATCGTTTGATCCCCGCGGTTTTGACTCGTGGATAAGTCAGCTCTGAAAAAACATAAATCCCTTTTAAACTTGTTTCATCATAACCCTAACTTCTCCATGTTCTCCACAGAGGAAGAATGCGAGGAATCGATCTTCCCCACCGGCGTGGCGCGGCACCGGCCCGAGCCGCCGGGTGCGCTGGCTCAGTCAACACGCTTCACGCCGCACGAGATCAAGCTTATGTACCGAGGGTTTAAGCAGGTGAGCTGTTGGTAATCAAATCAAAATGAAAATTTAATAAAAACCGGCCAAGTGTGAGTCGGACTCGCGCAAGAAGGGTTCCGTACCAGAGCAAAAATGAGCAAAAAAATCTCGTTTGTTCTATGGTAGCCCCCCAAAATATTTATTTAATTCTAGTTTTCAGTATTTGTTGTTATAGCGGCAACCGAAATACATCATCTGTGAAAATTTCAACTCTCTAACTATCACGGTTCATGAGATACAGCCAGCCCGTTTTACCCTTTGGGTACAGAACCCTAAAAAAGTATTGGTTGTATAAAGAACATCAAAATAACTGGAGACAGCCTGAAAAACGCTCAGCCTTCACTATTTCCTAAGTGTTATTGCTGGGAAGAAGGAGTAGAATACTGCAAGGCACAAGGCTCTTCTCAAACAAAGAATTATTGAGCGTTAATAACTACGCTTACTCAATGCGATTTCGGGCGGTGTCCAGGTTTTCTTTCACCTTAACTCAGTCATTGGTGTCCAAGATACACTTAGAAGAGAAACTGGATTGCACTGGATTAATTCGAAATTAACAATTTATAATCCTCCTGCCCTGATCCTTTTATTACTTTGTTATGTTTTCGCCTTCCATACTCTTCTATCTGCCGTCATCTCACAAGTAACATTCTTTCCAGCCATATCGTGTGTCATACAATCCATCTTCCATTTCTTTAGTCGTCTTTTTCTTCTACATCCATCGATTATTTCTTAGGTCTCTCTAGATAATCCAAATCATTCATAAAATGATTCATTATATGTTACAGGAGTGTCCATCAGGCGTGGTGGATGAAGAGGCTTTCAAGAACATCTTCTGTCAATTCTTTCCTCTTGGAGGTACGTAAATCTAAACTAATATAAAAAATAAATAAATAAAGCTGAAGAGTTTGTTTGTTTGTTTGAACGCGCTAATCTCAGGAACTACTGGTCCGATTTGAAAAATTCTTTCAGTGTTAGATAGCCCATTTATCGAGGAAGGCTATAGAGTACTTTTTATCCGGGTTCGTGCAGAGGTTTCCACGGGATGCGGGTGAAACCGCTGGCAGAAGCAAGTAAACAAATATATATCTTATTCTTAACGCACGCCTTTTTACGTTTTGTTCTAGGTTCAATTTTAGAAGGCAAAAGGTTTCCTGCAACCGGATAAAAAATTGCCTAAGTTTCATCAAAATTGGTCCTATGTTCTTGAAGAAGTAACAAACACACAGACCCACTTCCCTTTTTACAATAATTAGTGTATATCAGTCATTGGTGTCTAAATATACCTCTACTTTGCTGTGTTTCGGATGGCACGTTAAACTGTAGGTCCCGGCTGTCATTGAACATCTTTGGCAGTCGGTACGGGTAGACAGAAGCCAGAAAGTCTGACACAGTCTAACCCGTGGGTTGCCCGGGTAACTGGGTTGAGGAGGCCAGATAGGGCAGTCGCTCCTTGTAAAGCACTGGTACTCAGCTACGTCCGGTTAGGCTGGAAGCCGACGCCAACATAGTTGGGAGAAGGCTCAGGAGATGATGATATACTAATGTAAAAACATACTTTTCAGATGCCACGCAGTACGCCCATTATGTGTTCAAGACTATTAAACACAAGCAAAGCGGAAAGGTGAATTTTGAGGTAGGATAACTGTGATAAAATAATCTCTAGTAGCTATTTTTATCATACGTATCATCATCTTCAGTATAATCATCGGCACGAATCTTGAGCGCTGACCTTCACCTGCGCAGAAGTGAGTTATTGGTCCCTTTTGTGGTATGAAGTGAGGCGCGAGGGCGGGGTAAAGCGGTGATTGGCCCGCAGCGCATCGCGTCATAGCCGTCACTCGGGATTGGTTATTTGCTAATAAATCACAGGTGAAGGTCAGCGCTCAAGATTCGTGCCGATGATTATAGGAAGTCTAAGAGATTTTCAAGGTCATCTGAACGTCCCATTATAATTTTTCTACAAATGTCTAAAGCTTGCTCAAGGATTGTCGATTTCAGGCTTCAAAGTCCAGGTTTCCTCTAGATGTTTTCCTTCACCTTTACTCAGTCATTGTTGGGATCAAAAGATATACTTAGAAAGTACATACAAACTTAGAAATGTTACATTGGTACTTGCCTGACCTGGTATTGAACCTACACACTCATACATGAGAGGCTGGTTCTTTACCCACTAGGCCACCACGACTTTTTTACACGATTTATATTAATTATACTCCCCGAATCGACAAAGGAACAATAGGCATGGCAAATGAAAAAAAGTAATTAGTCCGTCTTTTAGACAGCCCTACAATAATATATATATATATGTCACCGTAAGATTACAAACATCGTTAGATTACAATCTATCTCGAGAGATTGTAAACTGTCGAATTATTGTAAACCGTAACACCTGATTGCAATTTAACGCATTATTTTTCGCTATATTATAATCTATCGATGAGAAATTGTCAAATTGTCAACTGTCCGAAAGTTCTCCCTGATTGGTCAGTCTTTTTGTAAGATCGAGAGCGATGTAGAGCGGTCAAATTGTCAACTGGCGTAGAACGGAATGCATCTTGCGCGCTGATTGGTAGAACGTCAAAAAAGACAATGTTCTTTGCAACTCCCGGTGTCACAGCTCTTTGACGTGCAAAAATAAGTGACGGTTTAATTTTTTATAAAATCAAAAATTGTACTTAATTTTTAAGACTCAAATTACACACAATTAAAAATTGTATTAAAAATTGAAGTTAGTGACGAAAACGAATCGCTGCAAAACCGACTCCACGTAGTCTTGTCTGCCCTACCCCTAGAGTGCAATTCAAAACCGCGTAGGCGCGGAGGGGCGAGGCGGCCTGCGAGCTGAGGCGCAGGTAGTTTCAGCGCTCGCCGCCGCGGCTGAGGCTGGCCGGCTCCGCCGGCCAGCAAGCCGAAGCTGCGGTGGTGAGCGTGAAAACCATCTGCGACGATAAGCTCGCATGGGACCGCCGCAGCCCCGCAGCGCCGGAGCCGTGACAGAAGTTATGCTTGCTGCATGTTGCATGCTTACTTCCATGCTGGGTCAATTAATATGGGATGTGTTATATTTTAAACAAAAAACTCAGTAGGTACGAGTTAAAAAATTAGAAGGTAAATAAATATTTTTATGATGTCATTTAATACTATTTAAGAAGTTTACTGTTAGAATGCATGCTACAAATTTAGATGCAAAAAAATAACCATCATGCTGAGTTGTATTTAGAGTGGAAGATAACTCGTGGCTAAGATAGTATTATTTAGATGCTCGACGCTTTATTAATTGTGGCTGACTTAGTAATTTAGAAGGCAACATACATTTTTGGGGGCGAATAATGATATTAAAAAGAAGCCTGTTTAATTAGCACCCCTTTTATTTTATTTTTAAATATTAGTTTGTATTTGAAGACAAAATACCTAACTGTATTTTTATAAGAGTTATTTTTATATAAATTTAATACTTGAAGTATTTTTGAAGAGCATTTATTTTATTTAACTGACACCTCTATTTCATTCCTAACTCTACGGGAACTCCATGGGAACAGAACGGCTGGTCGTGATTGGTCGATCTTACAAAAAGACTGACCAATCAGAGAGAGCTTTCGGACAGTTGACAATTTGACAATTTCTCATCGATAGATTATAATATAGCGAAAAATAATGCGTTAAATTGCAATCAGATGTTACGGTTCACAATAATTCGACAGTTTACAATCTCTCGAGATAGATTGTAATCTAACGATGTTTGTAATCTTACGGTAACATATATATATATTGTTGGGACACCTTTTTCACACACGGTCGGTTAGCCCCATGGTAAGTTATTTATTAACTTGTGTTATGGGTGCTAACAGAACTGATAAACTACATATAGCTACATATATACATATTTATAAATACATATCTTAACACCCAGACCACGGCCAACAAGCATGCTCATCACACAAATGTTGACCGAACCGGGAATCGAACCCGGGACCTCAGGTTCGGCGGTCCGGCATGATGACCATTGCGCCATCGAGGTCGTCAAATAATGGACACGTATTTTTTCTTTTCTCTCACAAACAAATAACAACGAAGATACAACACGATTGAATTTTATATTACGTCACTTAAGTACAATACCTACATAGACGTGACGTCACGAGCCCCAGTCTCATTCTTTGTTGTGTTGTATCTTAGTAAATATTTATTTATTTAACAGTTTATGTACACACACAGAATACAGAGAAGAAGAAAAATAGAACAGATAGTACAAAGGCACAGCTTCTTTCATTAGAAATCTCTTCCAGCTGGCCCGTGATGAGAGAGTTAGAATAGAAAGAGATGCAGATAGAGTGCGTAAAAAGAAAAGAAGCTATAACTAAAATACAATAATCACTAACTTAACCTAAATATGTATATATAAAATATATATATATATATATATATAAGTACAAAAATATATAAATACACTAAATACTATAAGCATCTATCATGACAAGGAAAGATAGTGTTCCTTCAACTTACGTTTAAATAATGCAACAGTCTGGCAGCTCCTCAGCTTAGGCGGCAACTTATTCCACAGCCGTACAGCGTGCGCGGTGAAGGAATAGGAGTAGAAATCAGAGGAGTGGGAAGGGATTTTAAGTAGGGATTTGAGATGAGTCCTGCAGGACGCATCAGGTGAGCGGAAAAAGGAGAAACGTTCCCGCAGGTACACTAAATAGAAGATACAAAATGCGATTGCAAAATATTTCAATTTTTGTTAAAATAAAAAATACGTGTTCAATATTATTGCCAATATAAAATGCGTACTAATTAGAATCACTACTTTTAACACGCTTATATTAGCTTCACGTGTAACAATGTACCTATGTAAAAAAATCTTGGAATCTTAATTTGACCCACTTCCCGGTCTTCAATTAGGATGAAATTTTGCACACGCTCTGAGTTTTGATGAAAATACATGACTAGCGTGTATCACGCCTATTATAAGTATCAATAGCCAAAGGGTGGTTACTTATATGGTGCTTATATCACAATTTTAGTCTACCTCAATGGTCGCGCAATGGTCACCATGCCGGACTGCCGAACTGCTGGTTCCATTCCCCGTACGGTGAACATTTGTGTGATGAGTATATACTTGTTGGCTGTGGTCTGGGTGTGTTATAATATGTATTTCTGAGAATAACATATGTAAAATTATATGTAGTTTATCAGTTTTGTTAGCACCCATAACACAAGTTAATTAATAACTTACCGTGGGGCTAACCGACCATGTGTGAAGGTGTCCTTATTTTTTATAATTCTATCTCTAGTCAGTATCAAAAGATAGTATATTGGGAGCGGCTGTAAATTGTTCTCTAATCAACCGGCAACAGTTGGCAACAGTTAGCAACAGGTGGCATCACCTTCCAAGAGGCACAAACCTTACCATATTAAGAAAACATCTTATAGGCAGTTCATCTATACTTCACTACATAGCAGTGGTATGAAACAAAGTCGCTTTTTCTGTCCCGTTGTCCCTTTGTACGCTTAAATCTTCAAAACTGCGTAACTGATTTTCATGCGGTTTTTTTAATAGATAGAGTGATTAAAGAGGAAGGTTTTTATGAATAATAACACACATTAAATAGTGGGGAAAATACTGTTATCCCGTGCGAAGCCGGAGCTAGTAACATTATAAAGAGGAAAACTTTGTTTGTAATGGATAAACTCAAAAACTACTGGACCGATTTTAAAAATTATTTCACCATAAGAAAGCTACGTTATCTGCGAGTTACATAGCTATATTTTATCCCGGTAAGGGTAGCAGTTCCCACGGGACACGGCTGAACATTTAAATAAATATTATAAAACAAACTATAGCAGTTATTAAAATGACTTAGCTATAGTTTTTCGCAGAACCAACTCAAGTTCTGAAAACTCAACAAATAAATTGCGAAAAAGTTTCAAAGTACAAAACAACATACATTTTGTCACAGTTTCTCACACAAACAAATGACGTAACGTCAAGGCAACCACAGCTTAGATAATATTCTCATGTAAACAGTTGTGAAGCTACGTACCAACGTTCGTAACAATGTCACTCACACATGTGCTCGATGCACGACACTCAGGGACCCGATTCTGCTAAGTTAATAATGTCAAAATTAAATCGCAATAGCAGTTTTAACCTAAGCGGGCATTCTGCTGCTAATATAAGACCAATCGTCTTCCAATGACATTCGATTGGTTTGCGATTGGTCTGCCATTTGGTCTATGTGGTAGTTTGCTCTATAATCATATTTATTGCAATCGTAAATAATTTGTTGACATTATGATTCATTATTGAATCACAGAAACGAATAAAAACGTTTATTTAAAAGACAAAAATAGCGGAATGCCACATACGCTTCAATATTGAGTCGTGATTGGATCTCAGTCGGATGTGAATCGTATGTCGCTTAAGTAAAATAAGTAGAATCGTGCCCCAGAACTGTCAGCTCCGAGAGAAGAACATAACAGCTCGTCGAAGCACATGCGTGTGTGAGTGACATTGTTACGAACGTTAGTACGTAGCTTCACAACTGTTTACAAGAGAATATATTTAAACTGTGTAAGTACCCTGAAAACTGGCAAGGATCAGAGAGTTCACGTTACATTGGTATTTAAACACATACGTAAACAACTAATATATCTTGACCTCTCTATTTCAATTCCTATTGTAAATCATTTACAATGAGACAGGTCTTTGTAAACTAGCTCTATTAACATATATGTATGGGAAAACTAATATAATATGACCTCCCCTTTTGAAATTGCCAAGTACAGCTCAAAATATAGTGGATTTTATATTGATAATAGTGTAAAATCAAATGTAAGTTGATATTTGATCAATTAACTATATTGGTAGCCTTTGAGAAGTTAGAATTAGTACTGTTTTAAGTTATTACGGAGAATAATAGGATCACTAGGTAGGAAAAAAAATGTATTTTTGATTTATGGATAAACTCAGAGAACCGGCCAAGTGCCAGTCGGACTCGAGCACGAAGGGCTCCGTACCATTATTTATAAAACCGACAATAAAATCACGTTTGTTGTAGGTATGTTAACAATAGGGTCCCGTTTTATCCTTTAGGTACGGAACCCTTAAAACTACTTGACTGATTACAAAAATTCTTTCACTATTGGTAAGCTACACTCTTCCCGAATAACATAGGCTGTATGTTATCCCGGTACGGTCACTAGTCCCTTAGTCTTTTATATCTTTATTGTTTCAATGTAAATTATTAGTACTTTGAACAAATGCCAAATTCGCTCCATTAGAGGAACAATAAATATGGCTACCGTCTGGCGGTAGAAAAGGACAGCAATATCCAAGTGAGTGTGTGTTGGAGAGAGATAGAGATACAAAACTAGACGGCCGTGGAAATATCGATATGAAGGTATTAAGTAATTTTAGTAGAAGTAGAAAAGGTTACCTAGCTTTTCTTGTTAAATAATATTCTTAAATGTTTGTTAAATGTTTCCCAATTATGTTGGGGTCGCGGCTTCCAGTCTAACCGTATGTAGCTGAGTACCAGTGCTTTACAAGGAGCGACTGCCTATCTGACCCCCTCAACCCAGTTACCCGGGCAACCCAATACCCATGGTATGAAGGGTTGTCAGAATCACTGGCTTCTGCCTACCCTTAACGACTGCCAAGGATGTTCAATGACAAGACAAAATATGAAAAAAAGGAAATATATCAAATTCCCAATTCACGAAAGACAATAAAACATTTTCCCTCGCATTGATCAATTGACAATTCCTCGCGTCCCTAAATAAGTTTGACATATTGGCGGCAAAAATTCAACATGGCCGACCCGATCTTATTTACGACAAAACTTATAAAATATTCATGAAGATAAGATATTTGAGAAAAATTGCGAGACCGCTATTCAGATTTTTGCTTTGCATATTTTATTATTTTGTTTAGCATGAAAAATTTATAAAAAATATCGGATCAGATCTATCTAACCAAGTGGTATTGGGTTGCCCGGGTAACTGGGTTGAGGAGGTCAGATAGGACAGTCGCTCCTTGTAAAGCACTGGTACTCAGCTGAATCCGGTTAGACTGGAAGGCGACCCCAACACAGTTGGGAAAAAGGCTCGGAGGAGGAGGATCCGGATAAAATCCGGATCAATCCGGGAATCGTAGGATACCGTATACCGTAGTGGTCACTTCTACTTCTCTTATTTAATGTATACTCTACCTTTTTAACACTGAAAAAAAAAGTATTCTTGGGTGCATCGGGCCAGAAGTCGGTGACGAACTAAACTTAGGTACATCCATTAGACAGTGACTTCTAGGCCGATGCACCCAAGAATAGTTTTTTTTTTCTTTTCAGTCTTTTGGGAGTCGATTTTTGTACTTATCTGCTACTCCTTATTACCTCATGTACTCCCTCTATGTACTCCGCCTATGTACTCTCTCTATGTACTCCCTCTATGTACTCCCCTATGTACTTCCCTATGTACTCCCCTATGTACTCCCCTATGTACTCCCCTATATACTCCCTTATGTAATCCCTCTATGAACTCTCCTATGTACTTCCCTATGTACTCCCCTATATACTTCCCTATGTACTCCCCTATGTACTCCCCTATGTACTCCCCTATGTACTTCCCTATGTACTCCCTTATGTAATCCCCTATGTACTCCCTTATGTAATCCCTCTATGAACTCTCACTGTGCACTCCCTTATGTAATCCTTCTATGTACTCCTTCTATGTACTCTCCTATATACTCCCCTATACACTCCCTCTATGTACTCCCTCTATGTACTTCCCTATGTACTTCCCTATGTAATCCCTCTATGAACTCTCCTATGTACTCCCCTATGAACTTCCCTATGTACTTCCCTATGTACTCCCTCTATGTACTCCCTCTATGTATTCCCCTATGTACTCCCTTATGTACTCCCCTATGTACTTCCCTATTTAATCCCTCTTTGTACTCCCTCTATGAACCTTCCCTATGTACTCTCTCTATGTACTCCCCTATGTACTTCCTCTATGTACTCCCTCTATGTACTTCCCTATGTACTCCCTTATGTAATCCCTCTATGTACTCCCTCTATGTACTCTCCTATGTACGTCCCTATGTACTTCCCCATGTAATTCCCTATGTACCTCCCTATGTACTTCCCCATGTACTTCCCTATGTACCTCCCTATGTACTCACTTATGTAATCCCTCTATGTACTCCCCTATGTACTTCCCTATTTAATCCCTCTTTGTACTCCCTCTATGAACCTTCCCTATGTACTCTCCTATGTACTCCCCTATGTATTCCTTATGTAATCCCTCTATGTACTCCCTTATGTTATCCCTCTATGTACTTCCCTATGTACTTCCCTATGTACTCCCTTATGTAATCCCTCTATGTACTCCCTCTATGTACTCTCCTATGTACGTCCCTATGTACTTCCCCATGTAATTCCCTATGTACCTCCCTATGTACTTCCCCATGTACTTCCCTATGTACTTCCCTATGTACTCCCTTATGTAATCCCTCTATGTACTCCCTCTATGTGCTCCCCTATGAACTCCCTCTATGTACTTAAATATGTACTTCCCTATGTACTCCCCTATGTACTCCCTTATGTACTCCCCTATGTACTCCCCTATGTACTCCCCTATGTACCTTCTCTATGTACTCTCCTATGTACTTCCCTATGTACTTCCCTATGTACTCCCCTATGTAATCCCTCTATGAACTCTCCTATGTACTCCCCTATGTACTCCCTCTATGTACTTCCCTATGTACTCCCTTATGTAATCCCTCTATGTCCTCCCCTATGTACTCCCTTATGTACTCCCCTATGTACTCCCCTATGTACTCCCTTATGTAATCCCTCTATGTACTCCCTCTATGTACTTCCCTATGTACTTCCCTATGTACTTTCCTATGTACTCCCCTATGTACTCTCTCTATGTACTTCCCTATGTACTCCCCTATGTAATCCCTCTATGTACTCCCTCTATGTACTTCCCTATGTACTTCCCTATGTACTTTCCTATGTACTCCCCTATGTACTCCCTCTATGTACTTCCCTATGTACTCCCTTATGTAATCCCTCTATGTCCTCCCCTATGTACTCCCTTATGTACTCCCCTATGTACTCCCCTATGTACTCCCTTATGTAATCCCTCTATGTACTCCCTCTATGTACTTCCCTATGTACTTCCCTATGTACTTTCCTATGTACTCCCCTATGTACTCTCTCTATGTACTTCCCTATGTACTCCCCTATGTAATCCCTCTATGTACTCCCTCTATGTACTTCCCTATGTACTTCCCTATGTACTTTCCTATGTACTCCCCTATGTACTCCCTCTATGTACTTCCCTATGTACTCCCTTATGTAATCCCTCTATGTCCTCCCCTATGTACTCCCTTATGTACTCCCCTATGTACTCCCTTATGTAATCCCTCTATGTACTCCCTCTATGTACTTCCCTATGTACTTCCCTATGAACTTCCCTATGTACTCCCTCTATGTACTTCCCTATGTACTTCCCTATGAACTTCCCTATGTACTCCCTCTATGTTCTTCCCTATGTACTTCCCTATGAACTTCCCTGGACCAGGACCAGCATGTTTCCAAGCATTTTTATCTTTAATGTAATCTTCTAATTTATAATATGCTTGCTTACAAAGTGTGGCTTTTATATGAGTTTTAAACCGCATGTCATTTAGTTCCAGAATGTTGTCTGGTATTTTATTATAACATTTGACACAATATCCCATGAAAGATGTATGTACTTTAGATAATCTAAACTGCGGGATAGCTATCTTATTTTTATTTCTAGTGTTATAATTATGTCTATCACATATTTTTTCAAACAAATGTAAGTTTTTCCTAACATACATGATATTTTCATAAATAAATTTGCAAGGTACGGTCATGATATTAATTTTTTTAAACAGTTCCCTAAGAGATTCACGACTACGTAAGTTGTACATAGCTCTGACAGCTCGCTTTTGCAAGATAAATATGCATTCAATGTCAGCAGCTCGTCCCCACAGCAGAATGCCGTACGACATGATGCTGTGGAAGTAACTAAAATATACCAGTCTAGCTGTTTCTACGTCCGCTAGCTGCCTCATCTTTCTGATAGCATAGGCGGCCGAGCTAAGACGACCCGCAAGAGATGTAATGTGGGGTCCCCACTGTAGTTTTTTGTCAAGAGTGATTCCCAGGAAAACTGTTTGATTTATAAATTCTAGTTTTTCACTATTAAGTATAATGTCACATTCACTACTTTTTACATTTGGCAATGAAAATCGAATGCATTTTGTTTTTTTTTCATTAAGAGCCAAGTTATTTGCGTTGAACCAATTTTGAACCTGGAGAATGGAATTGTTTACGTCGTCTAAGGTACGTCTACGTCGATCAATATTAAAAATAAGAGAAGTGTCATCGGCAAACAACACCATTTTAGGTTGATTATCAAATAAGTAGGGCAAATCATTTATGTAAACTAAAAAGAGGAACGGACCTAATATAGAACCTTGTGGTACGCCCATTGCCATCACTGAACCTCGTGAATTTACGCCGTTTACTTGAACTTTAAGTTGCCGACCATTTAGATATGATTTTAACAGCTGGAGAGAAGTATCTCTTATTCCGTAATGCTCTAGCTTTCGCAAAAGCGTTTCGTGATTTACACAGTCAAACGCTTTTGAGAGATCGCAGAAGATTCCAATAGAGTCTTCAGCTTCCTCCCAAGCCTTAAAGATGTGCTTGATCAAAGTTACACCAGCATCGGTTGTACAGCGACCTTTAGTGAAACCGTATTGTTCTTTGTGAAAGATGGAGTTTTTATTGAAATGGCGCAACATCTGTTCAAGCATCAACTTTTCAAATACCTTGCTGAGAACCGGTAAGACAGAAACGGGTCTATAGTTATTCGATTCCTTACTATTTCCCGATTTGAATAAAGGAACTACTTTGCTGTGTTTCATTAAGTCAGGAAACACGCCTTGGTCTACGCTAACATTAAATATGTAAGTTAAATAAGGTGCAATTGTTTCAATAATTGACCTACATACCTTGACAGACATACCCCACAGATCTTCTGTTGATTTTATTTTAAGATCTTTAAAGGCTTTAATAATAGCCTCGGGGCTGGTATGTTGAAATTTAAATAGTAAAGAGCATGGTTTAACATGTTTTTTGAGTAGATCGATAGACACGGTGGTGGAAGAATTTAGTGCTTTTGTCGTCTCGAAAGGTATTTTAGTAAAGAATGCTTCAAACTCTTGAGCTACTTCAAGGTTACTGCTGATGGGACCATTATCAGTTTCTAGACTTAAATCAGTTTTTCGAACTTTTCGTCTCCCTGTTTCGTTGTTAATTACTGTCCAAGTAGTTTTTATTTTATAATCAGCATATTTTATTTTATTTCTAATATGAATAGATTTTGCCTGTTTACAAACGGTTTTAAATATGTACTTCCCTATGTACTCCCTTATGTAATCCCTCTATGTACTCCCTCTATGTACTCTCCTATGTACGTCCCTATGTACTTCCCCATGTACTTCCCTATGTACCTCCCTATGTACTTCCCCATGTACTTCCCTATGTACCTCCCTATGTACTCACTTATGTAATCCCTCTATGTACTCCCCTATGACCTTCCCTATTTAATCCCTCTTTGTACTCCCTCTATGAACCTTCCCTATGTACTCTCCTATGTACTCCCCTATGTACTCCCTTATGTAATCCCTCTATGTACTCCCTTATGTTATCCCTCTAAGTACTTCCCTATGTACTTCCCTATGTACTCCCCTATGTACTCTCACTATGTACTCCCTCTATGTACTTCCCTATGTACTCCCTTATGTAATCCCTCTATGTACTCCCTCTATGTGCTCCCCTATGAACTCCCTCTATGTACTTAAATATGTACTTCCCTATGTACTCCCCTATGTACTCCCTTATGTACTCCCCTATGTACTCCCCTATGTACTCCCCTATGTACCTTCTCTATGTACTCTCCTATGTACTTCCCTATGTACTTTCCTATGTACTCCCCTATGTAATCCCTCTATGAACTCTCCTATGTACTCCCCTATGTACTCCCTCTATGTCCTCCCATATGTACTCCCTAATGTACTCCCCTATGTACTCCCTTATGTAATCCCTCTATGTACTCCCCTATGAACTCTCCTATGTACTCCCCTATGTACTTCCTATATGTACTCCCTCTATGTATTCCCCTATGTACTCCCTTATGTACTCCCCTATGAACTTCCCTATTTAATCCCTCTTTGTACTCCCTCTATGAACCTTCCCTATGTACTCCCTCTATGTACTTCCCTTTGTACTTCCCTATGAACTTCCCTATGTACTCTCTCTATGTACTCCCCTATGTACTTCCTCTACGTACTCCCTCTATGTACTTCCCTTTGTACTTCCCTATGAACTTCCCTATGAACTTCCCTATGTACTCTCTCTATGTACTTCCCTATGTACTCCCTTATGTAATCCCTCTATGTACTCCCTCTATGTACTTCCCTATGTACTTCCCTATGAACTTCCCTATGTACTTCCCTATGTACTCCCTCTATGTACTTCCCTATGAACTCCTCTATGTACTCCCTCTATGTACTCCCTCTATGTATTCCCCTATGTACCCCCCTATGTACCCTCTCTATGTACTCCCCTATGTACTTCCTCTATGTACTTAAATATGTACTTCCCTATGTACTTTCCTATGTACTCCCTTATGTACTCCCCTATGCACTTCCCTATGTACTCTCTCTATGTACTCCCCTATGTACTTCCCTATGTACTCCCCTATGTAATCCCTCTATGTACTCCCTCTATGTACTCCCACTATGTACTTCCCTATCTATGTACTCCCTCTATGTACTTCCCTATGTACTCCCTTATCTAATCCCTCTATGTACTCCCCTATGTTCTCCCTTATGTACTCCCCTATGAACTTCCCTATGCACTCTCTCTATGTACTCCCCTATGTACTTCCTCTATGTACTTACCTATGTACTTCCCTATGTACTCTCCTGTGTACTCTCTCTATGTACTTCCCTATGTACTCCCCTATGTAATCCCTCTATGAACTCTCCTATGTACTCCCCTACGTAATTCCCTATGTATTCCCCTATGTACTCCCTCTATGTACTCCCTCTATGTACTCCTTCTATGTACTTCCCTATGTACTTCCCTATGTACTCCCCTTTGTACTTCCCTATGTACTCCCTTATGTACTCCCCTATGCACTCCCTATGTACCTTCTCTATGTACTCCCCTATGTACTCCCTCTATGTACTCCCTTATGTAATCCCTCTATGTACTCCCTTATGTAATCCCTCTATGTACTTCCCTATGTACTTCCCTATGTGCTCCCCTATGTACTCCCTTATGTACTCCCCTATGTACTCCCTTATGTAATCCCTCTATGTACTCCCTCTATGTACTTCCCTATGTACTCCCTTATGTAATCCCTCTATGTACTCCCCTATGTAATCCCTCTATGTACTCCCTCTATGTACTCCCACTATGTACTTCCCTATCTATGTACTCCCTCTATGTACTTCCCTATGTACTCCCTTATCTAATCCCTCTATGTACTCCCCTATGTTCTCCCTTATGTACTCCCCTATGAACTTCCCTATGCACTCTCTCTATGTACTCCCCTATGTACTTCCTCTATGTACTTACCTATGTACTTCCCTATGTACTCTCCTGTGTACTCTCTCTATGTACTTCCCTATGTACTCCCCTATGTAATCCCTCTATGAACTCTCCTATGTACTCCCCTACGTAATTCCCTATGTATTCCCCTATGTACTCCCTCTATGTACTCCCTCTATGTACTCCTTCTATGTACTTCCCTATGTACTTCCCTATGTACTCCCCTTTGTACTTCCCTATGTACTCCCTTATGTACTCCCCTATGCACTCCCTATGTACCTTCTCTATGTACTCCCCTATGTACTCCCTCTATGTACTCCCTTATGTAATCCCTCTATGTACTCCCTTATGTAATCCCTCTATGTACTTCCCTATGTACTTCCCTATGTGCTCCCCTATGTACTCCCTTATGTACTCCCCTATGTACTCCCTTATGTAATCCCTCTATGTACTCCCTCTATGTACTTCCCTATGAACTTCCCTATGTACTTCCCTATGTACTCCCTCTATGTACTTCCCTATGAACTCCTCTATGTACTCCCTCTATGTACTCCCTCTGTGTATTCCCCTATGTACCCCCCTATGTACCCTCTCTATGTACTCCCCTATGTACTTCCTCTATGTACTTAAATATGTACTTCCCTATGTACTTTCCTATGTACTCCCTTATGTACTCCCCTATGAACTTCCCTATGTACTCTCTCTATGTACTCCCCTATGTACTTCCCTATGTACTCCCCTATGTAATCCCTCTATGTACTCCCTCTATGTACTTCCCTATGTACTCCCTTATCTAATCCCTCTATGTACTATTGTACTCCCCTATGTTCTCCCTTATGTACTCCCCTATGAACTTCCCTATGCACTCTCTCTATGTACTCCCCTATGTACTTCCTCTATGTACTTACCTATGTACTTCCCTATGTACTCTCCTGTGTACTCTCTCTATGTACTTCCCTATGTACTCCCCTATGTAATCCCTCTATGAACTCTCCTATGTACTCCCCTACGTAATTCCCTATGTATTCCCCTATGTACTCCCTCTATGTACTCCCTCTATGTACTCCTTCTATGTACTTCCCTATGTACTTCCCTATGTACTCCCTTATGTACTCCCCTATGCACTCCCTATGTACCTTCTCTATGTACTCCCTCTATGTACTCCCTCTATGTACTCCTTCTATGTACTTCCCTATGTACTTCCCCATGTACTTCCCTATGTACCTCCCTATGTACTCCCTTATGTAATCCCTCTATGTACTCTCCTATGTACTCCCCTATGTACTCCCTCTATGTACTCCCTTATGTAATCCCTCTATGTACTCCCTTATGTAATCCCTCTATGTACTTCCCTATGTACTCCCTCTATATACTACCCTTTTCCTATGTACTCCATCTATATACTTTCCTTTGTACTCTCTATGCATTTTCCCTATGTACTCCCTCTATATACTCCTCTATGTACTACCCTATGTGCTCCCCTATGTGCTCCCCTATGTACTCCCTCTATATACTTTCCTATGTACTCCCTCTATGTACTTCCTCTATGTACTCCCCTATGTACTCCCTCTATGTACTCTCCTATGTACTCCCCTATATACTCCCTTATGTAATCCCTCTATGTACTCCCTTATGTAATCCCTCTATGTACTCCCCTATGTACTTCCCTATTTAATCCCTCTTTGTACTCCCTCTATGAACCTTCCCTATGTACTCTCCTATGTACTCCCCTATGTACTCCCTTATGTAATCCCTCTATGTACTCCCTTATGTAATCCCTCTATGTACTTCCCTATGTACTTCCCTATGTACTCCCCTATGTACTCTCACTATGTACTCCCTCTATGTACTTCCCTATGTACTCCCTTATGTAATCCCTCTATGTACTCCCTCTATGTACTTCCCTATGTACTCCCTCTATATACTACCCTTTTCCTATGTACTCCATCTATATACTTTCCTATGTACTCTCTATGTATTTTCCCTATGTACTCCCTCTATATACTCCTCTATGTACTACCCTATGTGCTCCCCTATGTACTCCCTCTATGTACTACCCTATGTACTCCCTCTATGTACTACCCTTTTACTATGTACTCCCTCTATATACTTTCCTTTGTACTCCCTCTATGTACTCCCTCTATGTGCTTCCCTATGTAGTGCCCTATGTACTCCTCTATGTACTCCTTCTATGGACTCCGCTATATACTCCCTCTATGTAATCCCTATGTACTCCCCTATGTACTCCTTCTATGTACTCCCTCTATGTACTCCTCTATGTACTCCCCTTTGTGCTCCTTCTATGTACTCCCCTATGTTCTCTCTCTATATACTACTCTATGTACTCCTTCTGTCTACTTCCCTTTGTACTTCCCCTATAATTATCCTGATCTCTGCTGTGTACTCCTTTATTTTCGAAAATATGTATATGAAAAATTCTTTCACTGTTTGAACCCTATCCCATCCCCGGGTAACTTTCGTCAATTTTTTATCTAGGAACGATATATCTCAAATAAAACCTTTTATTCCAGGAGTTCCTCGACATCCTATCCCGCGTGGCTCGTGGCTCAGTCCAAGAGAAGCTCTCCTGGGTGTTCACGCTCTATGACGTAGATGGAGACGGACGCATCTCCCGCTCAGAGATGCTGGCAGTCGTGCAAGCTATATACGAACTCTTGGGCAGGGCTGCAGCCCCGCCAGTTCACAGCACGGCCGCTAAGGACCATGTGGATAGAATATTTCATGTGAGTATTCAATACAGCGCCATCATCATCATCTCCCGAGCATTTTCCCAACTATGTTGGGGTCGGCTTCCAGTCTAACCGGATTCAGCTGAGTACTAGTGTTTTACAAGGAGCGACTGCCTTTCTGACCTCCTCAACCCAGTTACCCGGGAGACCCGATAACCCCTTTAGTTAGACTGGCGTGAAACTTACTAGCTTCTGACCACCCGTAACGACTGCCAAGGATGTTCAATGACAGCTGCTGAAAAATCAAGTTGATGAAATATTTCATGTGAGTATTGAATACAGCGCCATCTATCGGTGGAAGCTGTAGGTGCTGTTGGCAGTTTTGTAGGAAAGCGCCATCTGTTGATGAGAGTGTGAGTTAGTTTGATGAATGTTTGAGTAAAGTGGTTTCTATGTCCAAGGTATTTCATAGCTGTGTCAATAGATGGCTCTGTTTGTATATTTATTTTATTTACGGAAACTACTGTCATAAATAATATATGGTTTATAGATTCAGCTTTTAGACAGTTTCCAAAATCTTTACTTATACTGAATATTAATAATCTTCATATACTAAGATATATGTATTATGAATTACTAATTAGCAGTGGCGGATTTACCAATAGGCCAAGTAGGCCGGTGCCTAGGGCGGCAGATTTAGAGGGGCGGCAAATTACCACGTCTCGGGGGTGCCATCTCGATCGGCACATATCTGCACGACCAGGATGGCACGGGCAGAAGGGACAAGTCACTGAGGGTGCCAATGCAAAACCTAGGTTCACTACCAGTCACTGCACGCTATTCAAATTTTAAACAAAACTACAACAGTGCATGCGCAAGACGTCGAGGCGGCACTGAGAAGGACGCCAGTCCGGCTGTCACCCCTCTCTTTCTTGTTTACTTTTGATTATTTAATTTAACTCCTCAAAGTTATAAAAAAAGTTATTTCATAATTTCTGGTTTATTCTGCGCTCTTTGAGTTTTTTTTAAATCTAACAAAAAGTTAAAGCCGGTGTTTTAACTTTTTGTAAGTAGCAAAAACAACTGACGCTCTACGCTGACGATTTAGAAATGTTAGGAGGTGGAGGACTTTTGTGTCCCAAAACTCAAAAAATTTCGAGCTCGCTGCGCTCGCAGCTTTTTCACCTTACACTGGTTTTTTTCAAACTTGATTGAGTATTTTTGTGTTCCAAGAGTCAAAGATTTTCGCGCTCGCTGCGCTCGCGCCTTTCACTTAAAAGTGCCTTTTTTAAATTTCTTAAGCTATCATTGCGTCCCAAAAATCAAAATTCGCTCGCTACGCTCGCGGCTTCTTCTCTTTGCAGTGGTTTTTTTCACACTTGTTTGGGAACTTTTGTATCATAAAACTAAAAAATTTCGTGCTCGCTGCGCTCGCGGCTTTTTTACTTGACACTGGTTCTTATAAAACAGACTAGCGCTTTATAAGTTTGCGGTGATCTGATTCCGGTTCTTTTATGTTAAACCTAGCAAAAAGCACCATGAATGATTTCTACACGATTAGTACTTCAATTACAATTTTAGTCTCTGATTATATTTTGTTGTTTTTTTTTTTGGGGGGGGGTGCTCAATAGGTAGTCCAACCCGGGTGCACCCGTTACAGGTGTTTTACGGGCGAGTGCTCTTAAATCTATTGAGCCGTTTAAAAGTAATAGAAGTTTTACGTTTTAAAGTCGCTGTCAA
Organism: Helicoverpa zea; assembly: GCF_022581195.2. NCBI lineage: Eukaryota > Metazoa > Arthropoda > Insecta > Lepidoptera > Noctuidae > Helicoverpa > Helicoverpa zea. The sequence continues at coordinate 4,279,013 of NC_061481.1, read as the reverse complement.
ATAAACTTATTAGGTCAACATTAAACTCTTCGTTACATAGAGGCTTGCAAAAATAATCTAGTAACTGACAGAAACATCATTAAGTTCATAATCATTAGGGGCGGCATAAATTGAATGGCCTACTAGCGGCAAATTTGTAAATCCGCCACTGCTAATTAGTATCTCAAAAAAAAAGTTGTCTGGTTATCCCTCGTGATATTACGAATGAATGCAAGAATGTTAGAGCGATGGTTCCTAGTGAATGAATTATTATTAATTAATATTCACATTTGTGTGATACAAATATAAATTATGTATTATTTCTACTCCACAGCTAATGGACACGAACTGCGACGGAGTAGTAACACCAGACGAACTAGCGCGCTGGTGCAGCCGCGACCCCGCACTGCTCAGCTCGCTCGACACCATGGACACTGTGTTGTGATCCACAGCCCGCAGCGCCGAACACAGGTACTGTATACCGACACACTAGTGTAGCTGGAATACACCAAGTTCATATTGTGTGCAGCCGCGACCCCGCGCTGCTCAGCTCGCTCGACACCATGGACACTGTGTTGTGATCCACAGCCCGCAGCGCCGAGCTCAGGTACTGTATACCGACACACTAGTGTAGCTGGAATACACCAAGTTCATATTGTGTGCAGTCGCGACCCCGCGCTACTTAGCTCGCTCGACACCATGGACACGGTGTTGTGATCCACAGCCCGCAGCGCCGAGCACAGGTACTGTATACCGACATACTAATGTAGCTAGAATACACAAAGTTCATATTGTGTGCAGCCGCGACCCCGCGCTGCTCAGCTCGCTCGACACCAAGGATACAGTGTTGTGATCCACAGCCCGCGGCGCCGAGCACAGGTACTGTATACCGACACACTAGTGTAGCTGGAATACACCGAGTTCATATAGTGTGCAGCCGCGACCCCGCGCTGCTCAGCTCGCTCGACACCATGGACACAGTGTTGTGATCCACAGCTTGCAGCGCCGAGCACAGGTACTGTATACCGACACACTAGTGTGGCTGGAATACATCAAGTTCATATTACAGCTACAACTCCGATGAAACTTCCACAAAGTAGCCCGGAGTCTGGAAGTTGGTGATTGATACACCCGTGCATCGGAGAGCACGTAAATGTCGGTCCTGTGCCTGATCTCTCTCCTGTGGTGTCGGATTATCGTCCCATTGCGCTATGAGAGTGAAGGAATAGTGAGTGCACCTATGTCCAAGCAAATGCTTGTGCACTATAATAAGTCCTGCGCAGTTGGCTGTTCTCTTTAGAGAGATAGCTGGTGTTACCGATAATCAGTCTTATTTGCCATCATTATAAAGTACCTCCTCAATGATTACAGGTCAGACTCGGCGCGTGCTTCCTGCTCAACAGCAGCTGACAACTGTTCCCCCTCCCCTTCTGGCCTCCCCACCAACCACTCCATCACCTTCACCCCCCAAATAGACAAGGACAGAACCAGCATCGAAAGCTACGCTCCACAACTGCATCACCATACGAAAGAAAGAGAAAGAAGTATCGCTGAAAGCTTCGCTTCAGTGGAAACGCATGTAGACAGAGATAAAAGTATTGTTGAGAGTGAGTGTGAGAGCGGGATAGAGAGTGGTGCGGCTAGTTCGTCTACAAGTGGAGTGAAGAGTGTGGTTAGCTCTGGGATTGGTAGAAGTGAGGAGGAGAGAGATAGAGTGGAAAAGAAAGAAGAGAAGAAGAAGCAGCCGCCGCCTGTACCTGCTAGAGTTACTGCTTGTGTAAGTATTTATACGACATTTTATATACGCTTATGCTAACTAGCTTATCCCTGCGGGTCCACCCGTGTCTTGAAGGAACTTCTTTCCGCACTCAGATAAGAAGTAGCTGTACAGTAGTTTAAACCACAAGAAGGATGATTAAATCCTTACAAACATCTATATACTAATCAATACATACGTGAAAGTACTGGTACTCAGCTACATCCGGTTAGACTGGAAGCCGATGCCAACATAGTTGGAAAAAGGGCTCGGAGGATGGACATACGTGAAAGTAAATCTGTGTGAGGACTTTCACGGAAAAACTATTGAACTGATTGAAATTAGTACGCATACAGTGTCTGAGAAAGTACATACCTAAGCCACTTTTAACCTGATTACCGAAAGTGGTTATCTAGGAACGTGGGTAAAATTGCGGGGAAATACCTCATGTAGATATATATGTCGGAGGCGTCATCAGAATGGCACTATCATCCGTCATCAGCTAGGGTAATCGTACAAAGAGATAACTCAAACAGAACTCAAAAGTCAAACGTTTATTCAAATTGGTCAGAACAAAAGACAGCCCCCAAAACGCCCGCCCTTCGCCACTTCCTATGTGTTTTGGCTGGGGAGAAGAAGTGGCGGAACAAACTCCCCAGCAACACATGTCTGTCTGTTAGGTTAGAAGAATTTAACTTCACAAGACACTTTACATTTGGATCTACAACGGTACTATAACGCTAGGCAATAACACTAGGTACACTAGACGTGACGTAGGGCAGTAACGCGACGACTCCAACGAACACTGAACCAAGACTGAACTAAGACTGCGTTAAGACTGAGCTCCGCGGACGCCGCGCTGACCGCCACGACTCTGCCAAGCGCGCCAAAATGTTGTTTCACCGGATACGCCACCAGAGGGCGCGTTTGCGTCTCGTTCAGTGACCGTACTATTGACTATCTCCGACATATATATATACTTATTTACTTCCATTTTTTTTTTACTTTTCCAGATAACTGAAGAGACAGTCCAACGCAAGGTAAAGCGGCGCCCTCGAAGATCCAGCTCGCCACAACTACCACGGTGAAGCAGACCTTATGTCAACAGCCATAAGGTTCACTTTCCTTCAAACGTGCTTATGATTACTACGCATTCCAATACGTACCTTAATCTAATTCTAAGTCTTAAACCCTCTTATTATAAAAACTGCCGCAAGTAGTGGTTTAAACCCGACTGAAGACGTCTTGGTTTGTTACGGTACTTACGATAGTCTTCACATCCTTATTACAAAACGTAGACTAAGAGAAGACTTTTAGTACTTCGATTTGTCTATGGTTCAAATAATATCCACAGATTATAAGCAACAAATATTTAAATCATTCGTTCAATCGTTCCGAATTCTATGCGCAGTTCCTTTTTACATTATTTTGTTAAGTCTATTTTGATGAAAAATAAATAACTATGATAATAAAAAAAATATCTCTGCAGTTGAAAATATTACTTTTTATTATTTAAAGGTAATTTTATATTTCTAGTATCTTTTAACGATATACATATGATCCAATTATTCTCTTTTAAACAACTATCGAGTTTGCGCGTATAACGGAACGTCAGCGCGCGTTTCCGAGTTATGTTTTGTTTTTAGGTTAGAAATAATTTGGATTATTTTCATCCCGATTTAAATGATTAAATAAGACGTTGTGCATCTAATTAGAACCTCTTCAAAATTAAGTGCACAATAACTTACACACAGAATATCGTGTGCATTAAATTACCAAAAGAAAATGAAACATTTGAAACAACATAAAAGTAGAAAATTATATTTTATTCCGATGTCTATTTATACAGTCAAATGCACTGATACATGTTGGACACTGTTCTTCATCACACAATCTTGTTCCCTTTCTCACCTAGGCATTTTTCTACATTTTAGCAAGCTTCCAGTCTTTTACAAACATTGCATATTACTGGCAGAAATACGGCGTGCAAAACGCCAAAATAGTCTTGAATCTGTAAATAAACAATAGACTGTATGATAATCTGATATATTTTCGGAGTTTCATCAAAATCTATGTGGTAGTTTATGCGTGGAACATAAACAAACATCCATAATAAAAACTTTGACTCTTATACAATTAATTAGGATGTTTTGGCAACCTACTTGCACTGTAAAGGCTACTTACTTTATGGCGAGCCCAGTTGAGCATCATAGGATCATCCTGGATTATCATCATGCATTCAATTGACTATTATTTCGAAAAACGTAAATCGATATTTATATCGAAAATTGTCGTCAGGTAATTTGAAGAGATTTTGACGATGACGCATTCTGTTGGGTCCCCGGACACTCTCAATAGTATTCTAACACATCCAAGTATTCCAAATCACACATATTTATATCCACTTTCGTTTTTTTCATCACAAAACAAATAACCTCAAAAGTAAATAATGACGGAATTTGACGTTTGTCGACTAAGTACTGCAGTTAAACTAGGGGGCTCGATGGTTTATCTTTTGTACTACAGATAGTAATAGGACTTGCGATAAACTGCGTTTTGTAATAACGTTTTTTCAAGGTCGTACTTAAAGGTGGATTAAAGGTAGTACAAAAGCCGATACTTATTTGATACCGCGTTTTATAATAAGAGGGAAAGAGTTTAAGAAATTAAATAAAACGAACTTCAAAGAATTTTAATGATAATATTTCAGATTCATTGATTAATATTTCATCGTAATTTTAAGGAATCTCTTCGGAAAATATGTCTTGGACTTTGTAGAAAAAATAATTATTTCAGAAGTTCTAAATACTCTTCTAATTCAATAAGTGGACTTAGCGATATGGGCCTTAATACCATAATGTATTTAAATAACTTATCGTAATCGTATATAAGACACGAAAAATCTTTGAAAATATTATTCCAATACACAAATTACATTATAAATAGATGAGATGTATTATTTCTCGAAAGCGGATAAGCCATGCTTGTGTGTCACCGAGTCATACAAATACAAAATGCATGTGTATCTACTTTACACACAAGGATGGTAAGACTAGCTAGCCGCGTTTCGTGGGATAAGACATTTTTACCTTCCTGTTAATAACCAATATTCATAGTTAATAGGAAAAACCTTATTTCATTAGTCAATTAATCATTTCATAATCATAATTTGATAATAATAAATCTAACCATTTCATTTCGAAATCCTTAAGCAATGTTATAACATCATCAACGTACACAAACTAGATTAAACTACGAAAACATATATTTACATCTATACTAATAACTTTTAAGATTAATTAATATTTCTAAAACAAACTTGTGACTTTGTTATATCTAAGTATTACTTAATAATTATAGAAATAAAGGTTACAACTACGATGGATGAATGTAAGGGTATTTGGTGAAATCTTTTCGTCGTGTCGATGTAAGAAAATCTTATTGGTATACCAAGTTATATTTCTCTCTATAGATTAGAATGATATCCATATTTTTGGCTTCTAATATGACAAATCTGTCATGGAGAGGATATTTACTATGTTTAATGAAACGATAAGCAATATTCAGTATTGTCTATACTTCTATTAGTAGATAATATTTTAGAAATGTTATAACTTGTTCTTGTCAAAGGATAGTTCCAAGTTTCTGCCTTCCAATAGTGTTTTCCTCTACTTTCATGATCATCACCATCAGCCTTTTTACTGTAACACGTGCGTTGTGCTGCCTCTTCTCATGCAGAGAAGGAATGAGCCTTAACAGGCTTGGTCACGGCGGATTGGCGATTTCAGTCTTTAAAGTTCATTTTATCTCAAGATGTTTATCAACATCTTTTCTTTCTGTACCTAAATTGAATCTTCATAGCACTTTTTAATTATTTTTCGGTAACTATCATTTTCTATTTTCCCCTGAATCAGCTAAAATCAGACACTTAGCAGGCAGAATCTTGGAACTAATTCTTAGGACCTTGTCACCCTACTATATTCCTATTATTAATTAAAAAACATTGGACCTCAACTAGTTAGTAACATATTATGTCTACACAAAAATTAAATAATGTTGATATCTAAACTTAAGACTTCTACTAAGGCTTGGAAATGGATGGGTGGGTGAATTCGGCTTTTAAAATTAGGAATTTCAATGAAGCTAGAGGTCCAATCTCATGACCATGTTTATTGTGACAGGGTTCCATGTTAGTCTGCATGCGCTTTAAAGTCTATTCTTCAAGTATTTTTGAATAAATCATAGAACTCTATTAGGTTAGTGAGTTAGGTAGAATGTTATATTTCCTCAAAATGGCAGAAAATACGTAATAATCTAAACTAAATCTCGGGAACTACACAATTACTCCGATTTGAAAGAAATCTTTCAGTGTTGGACTGCCCATGTGCCGAGAAAGATGTTTAGTCCAGGTGTTTCACTATTCTCTCTAGCTAGGGAGATCAGCCAGCCACCATACTTATAATCGGACTGGATGCCATGATTCCTCTCACAAGTGAAAACACGGGAAAAACTAAGTTAATATTTTATTAAAATCCTCTTACAAAGAAATTAGAAATCTTCCAATTAGACAATCATAGTGACTTACATAAATCTAACTATTGTTATCTCTGTCGCACTCGCAAATTCCTCTATTTAAAGTTTATGTGCGAAAGAGACCACTATATGGTATGTATGACCAATTATATTGTAAGATGGAATGACCATGTCACTTCAGCATGTCTCTAATGGACAGCACAGTTTAAATATATTCTATTGTAAACAGTTGTGAAGCTAGGTACTAACGTTCGTAACTATGTCACTCACACACGCATGTGCTTGATGCACGACACTCAGAAAAGATGAGAAGTAGAAGATTGTCATGGAATGGGCATGTCATGAGGAGGGATGATACGCATGCAACAAAGTGTGTGCTGAGTATGAATGTAGATGGATGGAGAGGAAGGGGAAGACCTAAGAAAAGATGGATGGATTGCCTGAAAGAAGACATGAACAGGAAGGGAGTGAGTGTCAGTATGACGAGTGACAGGGGAAAATGGAAGAGGATGACATATTGCGCCGACCCCAAATAAAATTGGAAACAGTGCAGGAGGACGAAGAAGTAGGTACCTTCACAACTGTTTACAAGAGAATATATCTAAACTGTGTCTACAGCTAGCATGTGTTCGCACGGCGGTTGCAGTGTCGCGGACATGTTAGTAATGTTCGCGCGCAATGTGTTACTGTTTGCTAGAGCGAGTACACCACGAGATACATTTGTGTGCGTAGTGGTCATTCTATCAAAACTTTGCGGAACATATTTAGGCAATAATTACTATTAGATATAGCAAAAATATTCTTATTCTACCCTTGTTGATTCTAAAAGTTTAAAATTATTATATTTTCACTCTTATTACTATAGGCATAAACACGATATTTCTGAGCCGTAGGAACACCTTTATAATAAATTGGCATATTTAAAAACACCTTGTCAAATAAGGGTGCGTCTACACGGTATGCATGTAGCTGGAGCAAGTTAACATGCGCAAGTGACAAGAGCACGCGGGTGGGTATTTTGCTTTGGTACATGCGCGAGTCGCTGGACCCGCACGTTTTTAAAATGCATGTCTACTGTACCATTACTTGGTGGAAACTGTATGTTTGTTTTGCAGCTACAACGATTATTGTAAAAAATAAATCTGTCTGTTTCTATAGCTCAAGTTTACTGACAACATAAAAGTCAATTTTCTTAAAACAAATTTTCATCAATTTTCAAAGTAAACACTTGTTTCTTTTCACACAGACCGGAATCGGCTCCGATCGGCTGTGTTAGCGAGAGCATGCAATCGAAGCCAAACGTCTGCAAGACTGAGAAAAAGTACGCGATCGGAGCCGGTCGGCTCCTCTTAATATTTCACACCGAGCGACTCAAAAGCAGTGCACATGCAAAAATAAACCCTACTAGAATCATCGGCACGAATCTTCAGCGCTGACCTTCACCTGCGCAGAAGTGATTTATTAGCAAAGAACCAATCCCGAGTGACGGCTATGATGCGATGCACTGCGGGCCAATCACCGCTTTAGTCCGCCCCCGCGCCTTACTTCATACCACAAAAGGGACCCAATAAATTACTTCTGCGCAGGTGAAGGTCAGCGCTCAAGATTCGTGCCGATGATTATACAAATACTAAGAACTCGGTTTCCAACATGTTGAGAATTTGCTCTCCTCTCCGAGCCAGTCTGTCTGAACGGACCCGTATGTTGTCCGTGTACTTTTGCCTTGTAACTAAGTATTTCTTCCATAGTTTCTGATGCATATAAGTATCTTAAATAAAATATGTAATTGTAAGAGTTTAAATCTTTGACCAATCACATTTCTTGTGTGTATGTGTGAGTGAGAAGCTGTGTGTGTGTTTGCTGGTAGATATAATATTCTTTATGTTATTTCTTCATATGTCGTGTGTCAGTAAGCTGACTCGTCTCACGGACTCACGCGTGATGTTGTGACAACCACTGCTGTCTAGCAGACCACGGCAAAAGTGTCCTAGACTTTACTAAATGAAAAACTCATGGAATGCTGTCTTTGGAAAATTTTGTAATTAAGTCATACTTTTGTGATTTAGCTTACACGGGATAAGTAATTCACTAAGATTGCTTTCACACCAGCAGATTTTCCGAACGACAACAAACAATTGACAACAAAGAACCTACAACCGATAAAAAACTATGACACCAGAAAATTCAGGAGTGTAAAAGCGATTTCAATAATTATTAATTTTTACTCCAATAGTCGTCCAATAATTTTATTTGGAAAAAAACATGTATTATCTTACTGTATATTTATACCTATTTATAATGTAACTACCAGCAAAACATTATACAGTATTTAAACCATCACTTGTTTTATTTACTAATCCTTGTTAGCCAATTGATTTTTCCCAACCTTATCGGAGTCGGCTTCCAGTCCAAATGAATAAAGCTGAGTACTAGTGTGCCACATGGAGCGAAGACTTTCAGGCTTCCATCTACCCGTAACAACTGCCAAAGGCCAGGTTCCCACTACGCCGGACCGGCAGATCTGCCGCGGCGGTAAATCTGCCGGAAGGGCTGGTGGCTGTATAGTTATCGGCAAAAATCTTGAGCTCTGACCTACATCTGCGCAGAAGAGATTTATTGGGTCTAAGCTATTCACATTATCCCGGGTCCGGCATTTTTGCCGGGCCCGGCATTTTTACGAATTGCCGGCAGAACGACCGGGCCAAATATTTGTTCTGGGCAAATACATTCTCTGAAACTTGTATCTCGTACTCTTATGTCTAGTCGTCCCAGTAAATCATCAAAAGTGGATGCTGGCATTCGAAAATAATTGAAGAACTTTCATTCGTCTCTTTTAAGTTTACCCATTAGTGTTTCAAATGTTCCAAGTGAAAATATTTCCCGTAAAATAGGGTGTATCCAATGTTTTATTTTATTTTGCCTTCTATTAAAATACCACATACCACCACAACACAACAATTTCGTCGTCCATTTTACGCGCAGGTCCAAATTCAACTGAGGTACTGTCTGAATTTCTTCCGGTACCCGATGTAACGTGAACACTCTGTCCGGTGTCCGGTTTTCGGCAGATCTGCCGATTCGGCGCAGTGGGAACCTGGCCAAAGATGTTCAAATGACAGCCGGGACACACTAATTCAACATGCGTCTGGAATCCTTGTTGACAAGATAGTCACCCATGAATATTGTGATCTTTATGATTGAACAACCCGTGCAGCGGTTCGTCTATAGTTCAATAAAACAGGAGTAGTTACAGTACAACCCTTGTATTTCAATCAAGACCTGATTAAACATGATTAGTAGAACGATCTAGTTGTCCACACTTGTGAATTAATTAAGTCTAATGCGCTATGCTTCGTTATATACAGTAATATAGATTTGTATGAATGTATGTATGTATGTACAGATAACCTTTAGGTATACTACGTACTTCAACATCTGCCGAGCCTTTTCCCAACTATGTTAGGGTCGGCTTCCAGTCTAACCAGATGCAGCTGAGTACCAGTGTGCCACAAGGAGCGACTGCCTATCTGACCTCCTCAACTCAGTTACCCGGGCAACCCAATACCCCTTAGTAAGACTATCAGACTTACTGGCTTCTGACTACCCGTAACGACTGCCAAGGATGTGCGGTGATTGTTAGAACTAAGTATAGCAGTTTCCCTCGGCTTCCCTTTTACACACTAACTTATTGATCAAAATGATCAATTTTCAATATGTACTCCGTGGAACCAAAGTCCCGTGAAAATTACAAAGTGTTAAGTATTCGCAACGGATTAGCGGGCACACATGCATAGACTTACGCACACATACACAGTTTGTGTGTGTATAAATACAGGAGGTAATTTCAAAACTGTGCGCACTCGCCCAGCATAGATGAAGCTAATTATAGGTGAGTTGAATTCATTATACCTATTTCTTGATTGGTGGATTATTTTTACTCAGGAAACAATATTTGTCCAGTATTTACATAGCCTCAAACTCAATAATAAAATAGCATAGGGTCTCAAATATCTTGATTAATTTTGAAACCGCAACGAACTTCCTTATCACTTTCATACTTCTATACCAATAATATAAAGAGGATTCTTTTGTACCCTGCCCTAAAGGCTTCGAAACTGGAAAAAATCTTCCACTAGTAGGAAGCTTCAGTATTCTCGGGTGGCATAATCTATATTTTGTCCGGGTACGGATCGTAGTTCCTACATACATACAAAGCTAGGAAGAAGAAAACTATAAAACTCCTCAAACGATATAATTAGAAAAGTTACGCGCTTCTTTAAAAAGCGGTCATCTGTCACTGGTCACCGGTTAATTCAATCCTAAAATACAATTTTCTTCTAGCGTTGTGTCTCTTATGTGGGTGCGTAGCTCCGCACACATGTCGCTCAGTAGACAGCCGCGACCCACCAGCTCAAGACCTGGAGCCCTTCGTAGCCCGTCACCACCACGAGGGCAACATCGCCGAACTCCTCATACCACTCCTGGAGCGCAGCCTAGCCCAAAGCGAGGCCAGGTCCAATGAACGGCAGCGGAGACGACCAAAACCTGGTAAAAAGGTCATCCAGGTCCTACCCTATCCAGGGTCTGAAGAACACAAGCGAAAAGGCTGGAGGAAACTAAACTCTCATAAGAAGCAAGTCGTAGAAATTACGCCGTTACATGGTAAGAATGGTGCTAAGCCTCTAGCGTATATACTGTCAGCAGCTAAACCAAGTCATGTGGAAGAGACGATGACTAATGATGATTCGGCCAGCGGTGAACGTGAACAGCAATTATATGAAGAAAAAAATGTTAGTATAAACATTTTGAAGTCTGCCGAAGTCTCAAGCAGTATGTTAAACAACCCTGCTAACATATATGGTAGTAGCAAAGATTCTCAAACTAGCAATAAAGAATCCATCTCCTATTCGATGGCAGAAAGCAATGATGAATCTGGAAATCAGGATGAAAAGAGCTCGGACGAATTAAGTACAGAATTCAGGTTTGCTAGACAACATGGCGTAAAATCTCATAATCATAAAATTATAGTCAGCGATGAGGAAAAATCTCTGTCACTGGAAGATAGAGTCGCAATACAGAGAGAGGTGAAATCTCATAATCATAAAGTAATAGTAAGTGATGAAAATAAGTCTGAATCACTTGAGAATGTAGAATTGACAAAAGATGATGTAGGCTCTACGGCAGATTATTCTACAAGTGAAAGCTCGGAAGATAAACTTGAATCTAAAAACGGAGATCTGACCGGAGAAAGTCAAGTTACTTTAGATAACGATGTTACTTCGAAATCAGATGATACAGTCGAGCAAAGAGATTTATCGGTAGAAAACCTTAATCTTATAGCTGAGAACAGAGATTCATCAGGTGAAAACCTGGATTTATCAGCTGAAACCCTGGATTTATCAGCTGGAAACCTGGATTTGACACCTGAAACTACAGGTCCAACGGCTGAAGTAAGAGATTCTTCATCAGAATATAAAGACTCGATTGAAAACGGAGATTTGGCAGCAGAATTGGACTTAACGGCGGTAAACAGAGATGCAACTGCAGATAATACAGACCTGACAGCTAAACTTGATCTGATAGCTGAAAAACCTTTGACACCAGAAGCAACACTGTCTTTAGAAGATAAATCTGCATCCTTAGATGAGAGTGGGACATTAGAACAAGCTTCGGGCCAAACTTTAAACGATCTTTCTGCTGAAGAGAAAACTTTATCATTAGAAGACGACACGAGCGAAAATACTGGACTATCTCAAGAAATAATAGACCCAGGACATACACATACTCACGACCATCATCATCACACACACTTAGATGATGTAAATCTTAGTGCTGAAGATAAAACACAGATTTTAGGCCCTGATAATCAGATTCAATCAAGAAATTTGATAGCAGACGACATTGTAATAAGCCACAGTGATTCTACAGAGAAGAATTTCGGTAAAATCTTTGATTCTAATGCTAGAGATATTATAGAATTGATTCAATCGTCGGTAGAAGCAAGCACGGCTAAACATAGAGATTGTAAAGAGGTTAACGACAAACATTCACATGATCACAAATCTTATAGGCTGTCGTTCTTGTTTAACAAGTAAATTGAAGCTCGAAATTTGCGCTAAAAATGGTAGAATGGTATCAGAAAAGAAAGTAGTAAACAGGGTAAGGAAATGCGAAGTTAGAAGGCTATGGTATCGTACACGTTGCCCAAAAATAGCTAAAAATAATAAGTTTTTAACTTTTATTAATTTGGTTCTGTTCTAAGGGAAATTGGACGACTTAGTGCTTGTGATTTTATAGAAATTATAACTCAATATTTATTAAGAAATCTTGATATATCTTTGTGAATGTGCCTGAATTAGGAGGTGGATAAAGCTGCTTAAAAATGGAAATTTAAATAATTTATTTGTACACAATTCTTATAAATTGTCTTGTATATTATCAAAAACTATGTATTATTATAATTACCACGATTGGCAGATAGGCAGTCACTCCATGTGACATTTGTACTCAGCTTCCTCCGATTAGAGTGGAGGCTGAAGACATAATTGGACGTACTTATGCAGAAACGTTCCAACCCACAAGTCACCCGAAATCGAGTTATTGTGATTGAACAGCCTAAAATTTAGCATATGGTTATCTAAACTCAATATAATTCAACAATAAAACCTCTAGTACCTTTACTAGTTAGAATAAAAAAGAATACAACTGAAACGCGTAAATGCTTATATCTCAAATTCAAGTTTAATTTGAGATATAAGCATTTACGCGTACAGTGGGTTGGAACGTTTCTGCATAACTACGTCCAATTGGAAAAAGGCTTGGTAGATGATAATGTATGGCAGTGAATTTCTACCATTTTCTGTGCTTAAAATGACCTACGCTTGTACAAAATAGATACCGATTGTAGAAAGCTGGTAAAAGCTATATTTATGTTTAATCTAGATTATAAGAGCATTACAAAAATGTAAAAAAATGGCGTCTCTCTGGAATTTGAGTGACTTTGTATTAGAAATTATGTGATTGTATTGAATTATACGAAAAAATATAAATTACTTCCTTAATTTACTTGTTTCTTTCTTGTTTATTACGTTATAGTATACCGTGGGTCTGCCCAGGTACTTTTTTTGACAGTCGCACATAGTGGCACACTGATACTCAGCTGCATCCGGTTAGACTGGAAGCCGACCCCAACATAGTTGGGAAAAGGCTCGGGAGATGATGATGCGTAGCTCAGAAATGCTCAGTAGTGAAAGAAAACAAAAAAAATATATATTTTCACATAATTTATTTAAAAAATATAACTAAAAATTCACAATTTGTTTTGTTATATACTACAGAATTATACATTATATATTAGTTTATTAAATTTCGACGTTATGGCCTGAATTTCCCGTTCGCACCAGAAAGCACTTTTTGGCTGTATATGGCACTGCACAGGTTTCCCAGTCAATACATAATTATTTTATTTTATTATTTTATGCTTAAAATTAATATTTACAAATGTTATAAAAAATGCTAGTAAGCGTATTTGTATGTAATGTACTTTAGTATTAACAATTTTGAAAGGGTATAGACAATTTTGATGACGGTTAAAAACTATTTTGTAAAGTTGAAAAAAGATAGAGGTGTAGGTTCTGCTTTCAAACTAAAACTTTTTGAAAGAGTTGTGTAAAATTATTAATACTAAAGTAGTTCTTTTACTTCAATAATTAAGTTTAAATACTTATTTGAACTATAGTCTTTTTTAACTGGATTTTATAAAAACAACTCATTAAATATAATTTCTTGTGGAAGAATTTCAGTTCTTTTTGAGTTCATGCATTGCAAAATTAATTCGTCGAGACATTATCAAGGAGTTTTTTTTATAAAAGCCACGTTAAAAGTGTTAGTAGTCATTCAAAGTACAAAAACATAATTATTTATCCATCTTAAAATTAACAGAAAACATTATTTTAAATAAAATAAATCTAAAAACATAATCGAAGCGTAAATTATTGCAAATTAGAAGTTCTTTTTGGAAAAAAATATATTCAAAACAAAAATTAAAATTTCGAAATTTCGTCGCTTTTTAAGAAAAAATTGTTAAAAATTCTACCCAAAGTCACGTTTTTGAGAATATTTCTAACAATTTGTGTGAATTCAACTAAAATAATATACAAACTTATATTTAGATTTTCGGGTGCTATAATATAAAAGTTTAAAGCTTAAAAAACTTATATTAAAATTGAATACATAGTACTGAGTATAGAATAATCAATATTATACATGCATTAGCTTCCGAGCCTTTTCCCAACTATGTTGGGGTCTGCTTCCAGTCTAACCGGATGTAGCTGAGTACCAGTGTTTTTTACAAGAAGCGACTGCCTATCTGACCTCCTCAACCCAGTTACCCGGGCAACCCGATACCCCTTGGTTAGACTGGTGTCAGGCTTACTGGCTTCTGACTACCCGTAACGTATTAAACATGATTTTTGAAAATTGAACACAGAAAGTTACTTTATATTTTTAGCTCATCAAAATACAAAACAATTTTCCATTAATTATTAAAATGTACATTTAATACTGGCCATTCTATACTCAATACGTAAAAGTTAAACAAAAAATTCCCCGAATATATAAAAGTCTAGACCGAAATGTAGCGAAAGTCTAGAAAAACTTATAATTTTCGTCTTAATCGTAATAAAATATTTTAGTATGTATTGCAGTGTCAAACTTCTTAAACTAGGGCTACACTAAACAGGTGGGAAATAATTTTTCTTACTAAAAACTATATTTTTATATTGAATTTTGGTATAAAAGTGACTTTTAGTATGAAAAAGATGTTTTAGTATGAAAACCTATCTGAAAGTCAGTAAAATGTTTTTTGCACACAAAAGTCACTTTTAGCCCAAAAAATAAGTAATTTTGTACTAATAACTTAATTCGTTTAAAAATTAAAATAATATGGCATCTTTTATTTACAAGTACTTATAAACGAAATCAGATATAAGTTTCATATTTATATTTTCCAAAAAAATGTATATTCGTTAGAAATTTTGAAAAAAATCTTTGTAATAAGCAAAACGTAATATTTCGCGAGTTATTTACAACGTTTTTTGGCGGTTTTATAAATGCCTTGCATGTTTATATGTCAGAATCAGTGCAAATAGTTTCGCCAAATATCTTTGCCGCTGTGAAATCAGCTATCAATATTCAAAATGGCAAAGATATTTGACGAGAGTCTGAGTGAATTTTAGCTAAAAAAAGTTTATTTTAAGACAATTTGGCCATTTCGTACTAAGTTGTTCACACTAGAAGATTTTATCGCTCGAATTTTCTACGCGGGGCAAAAAATCATCGTTTGAATGACGTAACGAGCTTTTCTATGCGAAGAATCCGCTAATGTGAAATCACTTTTTATACATGCATTTAGCACTATTACTTCTAATATTTTTTTAGCAATGTATATCCTTCAAAATACCCACACAAGATCCCAATTTTAACCCCTATTTATCTAGTTTATTCTTTTCTTTTGACGTTGTTACAAGTTTCATTTACCCCCATCTATTTCCCAATTTTGGTAGGTCGGGGTAGTGGTCCCTGTGATGTTAGTCTATCGCGGTCTCTGTTATTTTAGAAGGAGGGGTGTTGGTCCCTGTAATGTTGGTAGGTCGGGGTCTTGGTCCCTGTAATGTTGGTAGGTCGGAGTCTTGGTTCCTGCTCTATCTCCCACTATTGCCGCGATGCTCCCTTAGTGCCTGTGCATGTCTCGGGTCCCGCATGGGCGTGTACCCGGCGGGGGCGCAGAGCTGAGGATGTGAGCGATGGAATGCGGAGTAGCCTCCACACAGCAGGTAGCTCTCGGGGTAGCGGAGCGAGGGATAGCGGTCCCTGTTTAATGCACGGTCTGAGGAACGGAGGTAACGGGCTCTGAAAGGAAAGAAAAAGAGAAATTAATATAATATACAGGACAGATATGACCGTTTGTTTGTAAAAGGTTAAGAAAGTATCGAGGCGATTTGAAAAATTCTTGCAGAGTTAAAAGCTACACTATTTGCGTTAAACATGGGCTGTGTTTTATTCTGGTAAAGACATATTTTCTCCCAAGATCCTGGTGAAATCGCATAAAACAACTACACTCATTTATCTTTAAGATAAACTACTTAAAATAATCATAATTTAGTAACTGTTAACATTAGTTTTTAAACTGATTTTTTTTAGTAAAAAAATCCTATAGAAGTCATCTAATCAATCTTTAGTTAAGTGCTTATTGCAACAAAATAAAAATATATTCAAAAGTCAAAAATACTTACAGCTTAGGTCCCCGTTCCAACGAGAATTCACAGTGAAACACCAGCACACTCCTTTTCGTTCCTCCCACTGGACTGTCCATCCCACTGTCTGTTCTTCCCGAAGAGCCTTCAATGTCTATCCCACTGTCTGTTCTTTCTAATGGACGGTCAGTGTTCACCCTGGTGGCAGGTGGTCGGTCGAGCAGAGAGTGCACTTGTGCGTGTGTGTAGTAGTTGACAGCGTCGACTATGTGTCCCCCGGCGAATTCGTAGGGGTAACGGCAGTCTATTACCTAGGGAAAGAAAAGATATAAAGGATTAGTTTAAATTTTTGATGGTTTAAAGAGGTTTTTTAATTTCTAAAAAAAGAATGTGTAAAGCGAATATAGAGAGAGATTCTTTTTGTATTGGTTAGTATTTTATGTACATTTTTTTAACCCTCAATATAAACAGAGGTGTTAGTCAAGATAATAATGAACATTTTAATGAAAAATTCAAAATGAAAACTGTGGTGTTCCAACAACAGAACTTTATTTCATCAAAATTGACATACATAGCTGTTTTTAATTGTAATTCTTTCGCTGTTGGGAAGCTAGACTTTTCACAACAAAGGCTACAATATACAAGAAGTTATTTCTACAAAACATATGACAACATTACTGGTTAACAGCAATGAGGCTAATTTTTGGTTTCAAAAGTCACTATTATTTATTTATTTTTATTTATTTATTTATTTTTAGCCGATAATGTCCCACTGCTGGGCAAAGGCCTCCCCATCTTGCTTCCACACTTCTCGATCTTTCGACCGATGACCAAAAGTCACAACCGATAATAAATATACTGGTTATATTTAAGAAATAAACATTACATTTACCTGATAATCACTAATAACATGTCGATATTCGCCTCTCAGCAGCTTGGCGAGCGTGTCACAGGAGATGCTCTTCAGATCCTCATGGTCTCCACTGGTGAGCGGTAACGCATACGGCATTGAGAAGTCGCCTATTAAATCCGGTTCTACTATCGCTGGAAGAGAAAAATATGTTTTTAGTACATAATTAAAAATGTGTGATAATGTTGTAAAGACGGAGTTGATCCTTGGCAGTCGTTACGGGTAGTCAGAAGCCAGTAAGTCTGACACCAGTCTAACCAAGGGGTATCGGGTTGCCCGGGTAACTAGGTTGAGGAGGTCAGATAGGCAGTCGCTTCTCGTAAAGCAATGGTACTCAGCTGCATCCGGTTAGACTGGAAGCCGACCCCAACATGGATGGGAAAAAGGCTTAGCTGTCACTCATGTTGAGGAATAAATATTTAGAACTTTCAAACAGTAATAGTCTATACAATTTCTGAGGTGTATTATCTTGTTTTACCATGTTAAATAAGACAACTACTTTAAACTACAACCACAGAAAAGGCTAAACAAATAAAGATACTCACATCTAGCCATTGCAGACATAATCAGCGCATTATTTTCAGAAAAAGCTCTCTGCAACACCGGTCTACTCTTAACTCTATTCAACTCTGGACTCTGACAGTTAGATCGTCTTCTCTTAACAGCAATCTCATTCTCACTCCGCTCTACTCTCTTCTTATTCCTCTGAGCAACATTCGGACTCTCTAAAATAGAGAAGAGAGAGACTCTTGCCTTGCTCTCAGGGTTGAAGCTTAAACTACGGTTCAACGGTCTTCTTAAAAAGCTCTTTTCACTTAGAACGTTGGATTTAATCTGACCGGAGAGTAACTCATTGAAATTTGCTACTTTTGGTGAGTTCGATTCTTCTATTTCCAAAAATGGTTCCTCCAATTCTGATATGAAACCGCTTTCCATAGATGTTGTAGATTCCGTAGTATATAAACCGGTTTTTGGTAATGGTGACTGACTCAGCGATCCGATACTGGAGTCACTTTTCTCATGTCTTAGTTTAGTTGGTGTTTCAGAGAATTTTAAGGATTTCTTAGCAGCTTGTTTCTTGACTGCCGGTGAAGGGAATTCGAAGTCCTCTTCATCAAAGGTCAGCATCCTTGTGGCAGTGACCGCAGGCTTGTTAAAGCTCGTAGAAGCTTCATTGTCAGCTAACGGTGCTCCGAAGACAAAATTCCTTGACGTAACCTTTCTCGAAGAAGATGTACGTCCCCGAGATATGATATTGGGACTATCCGTGGATATGATTTCGTATTTGGAACATTCATCGAAGTTGTCCGCTTCGAATTCTTGTTCTAGATCGTGGAGGGTCTCAAAATCGTCCAGATCTTGGGTGATTTCCTTCTGTGGTACATAGAGGTCTTGTTTTGGTGATTTTGGGAGAGCGTGCGTGAAGTCCAGCTGGAAGTACAGAAAAGAGGAATGTTAGTTTTAAGAATTTTTTTTTGTGTGAGGGAAGAATGAAAGTCTTTGATTTTAAAGAGTATTTTGTACTTTTCAGAGTCATCATCATCCTCCGAACCTTTTCCCAACTATGTTGGGGTCGGCTTCCAGTCTAACCAGATTCAGCTGAGTACAGTCAGTGCTTTACAAGAATAGGCATGATGACAGTAATCAAAAATCATTAAAATAATATACTTATTAAATTAAACTTGAAGCTTGGAATATAAAACGCGCATTGTTTTCTTTATTAATAATGTGATTAATATGTATTTTTATAAAATAAAATTACGAAATAAGGCAATCCGCCATGATATCTTGAACACCAATCAGAGCTCGTGACGTCATTTCTCAAAACAACTCGCGCGAAAGCGCGCGAACGTCACATTTCGTTATTGTGAACTTCCACTGCGATCTTTGTTTTTAATTAATTAATTGTGTATAACACGAGTTATGGAGCCCGGATTTATCAAGGCAAACAGCGCTAATTTGCCTAGAATTGATATCATAATGCTGTGAGAGTTTTTGGCATCAAATAAAGATTTTTGTTCAGCTGAATTTAGAAATGTTAAAACTTCCATGTAAGTATACTAGTTTAATTAAAAAAAACTTCCATGTAAGTGTATTAGTTTAATTAAAAAAACTTCTATGTTAGAATCTAGAGAACTATGTAATAACTTACATCAAAGTGATCTTCACAAAAATAAAGTTGTACCCTGGGCAATATTGCTTTTGAATCTCGCCTTGCAAGTTTAAGCCACTTGTTTCGTATTTTTTTATTGTGAGGAACGTACACAAATAACTTATCAGGAGTTGTTTTGGATGTGTTCTTACACTGGGGGACCCCACAACACCTATGCACTTTCGAATTCATATTTAATAACACAAAAAACTTAATTATTGCACGAGCGTTGTTTACTTGCGTCTTGTAATTTCAGTCGTGACGTCACAAGTGACGACATGACACTGACAAGCGTTTTCGCGCCGGATTCAAAGTGGACAGAGAAAAATGCAATTATTTGATAAAAAAACTTCGCATTTTCTTAAAATTAATAATTTTTCATATAAAATAGACGTATACCTACATCATACAAAAGTATTTAAAAATTTGTCATCATGCCTATTGACTATCCGACCTCCTCAACCCAGTTACCTGGGCAACCCGATACCCCTTGGTTAGACTGGTAGAGTACTTTGAGATTATTTATAATGGTCCCACTGATACATAATTATTATTAACATCAAGTTAAGTTACTGAGAATTTGATAGCTACAGAAAACTTTAAACATGTATTCACCCATAGTTACTGGATCTACTAGAAAGTAATTTTTCTTTTATCCCATTGTTCATTAGTATAACAATTAGATACAAACTGGTAATACATAGCTTTCTAATCAGCCAAAACAGAATTGAAAACTGCTCACCTTAGTAGTTGACCAGTTAGTAACCTTCTCTCTCGTGGCCTCAAACCGGTCACCGAACAGGAAATCTCTAGTCTCCTCCTCAACATCCAGTTTCATGAACGTCTCACTCATCATCGGAGCATCATTCTCTTTATTCGACATCCTGAACCGAGTCCGTTCCTCCATGACCTTGGTAATCCTTGACCGTTTAACCCTCGTTGACAACGGTGAGTTCTTTGAAACCGGTGAATTCTGGTTTAAGAACGGTGATTGATTTAGGAACGGTGATGACCGGTTTAGTAATGGTGAGTTTATAGCTTGTAATGGTGATTTGAAAGGTTTAGGTGAATTTGTCAGCGGTGATTTCAGTCTGTCTAACGGTGATTTCGGTACTTGTATTTCTCCTAATATTCTTCTTTTGGTGGGCGTGTAGATTGGTGATAGTGGTGATTTTGTGAAGTCGATAGTGTGTGGGTTCATTTTAATTTTATAGTTGTTTGTTAGTGAATCTTCTTGTTTTCGCTTCGTGCCATTGTTTCCGGAATTTATTTTGAAGTTTTCGGTGATCAATCTGGAATGAAAGAAAGGATGGATGTTAGTTTTATTTGTATTTACATTTTAATTGACTTCCTATAAAAGAGGAGGTTCTCAATTCAAAAGTTAAGAAGTAAGTAAGATTGTAACAGTATTATAGGTGAAGGGACTGCCTGTCTGACCTCCTCAACTGGGCAACTTGATACTCTTAGTAAAACTGGTTGTCAGATGACATGAATTTTAAGGCAGTGTGCAACAATCCTATCGAAAATTCCTAACAAAAATACCATGAATATATTCAAGATGAAATAGTCTTATTTATATACTTTTGTAAGTTAAAACAATTGAGGGAAAATACAAAACTCTAAAACATAATAATTATACTATACAGGTTTTTAACTCTAAAAAATAAATATAGGAAAACAGTAACAATGGCGGTAACCAGCTGATGCAATATAAAGGTAAATACACATTTAGGGTGAAAAATAAATCAATCAAAAATAACACAGAAATGATAGTTTAAAGGTTCTTACATCATTTTCTCAGGGTTTCGAACTATATTTTACCCTTAACTAACCCATAGGTCATGGGACCATAGCTTACAAGCTTTTTACTGACTAAAGACGATATGAGAACTTTTTGTAAAGGAACTCCGCCGAAATTGTTAACAAAGACACACGATCACCCCTTTGGTTTTTTTTTGTCATATAACCTATCTATACTCGTAAATACATCGATGTAACTGGTTCTACGTACCGGTAAACCCTTTTGCGAGCCCTTGCGGCATTATTGTACACTTATTTCGAGTAAAAAATTATAACAATACACTTTGACGAAAGTTTATATTAACCTCTGCAGTCACAGGTTTTACACTGAATTCTCGTGCGAAACTTATGGAACACGTTTCTAAAACACTTGTACACGACACTTTTGAAGTTTTCTATTAGTTTTTAATAGAAATAATAGTAAAAAAGGGTAGATTTTGTTACTCAGTGAATCATCGCTTTCGGCGATTCGCGCGCTAAGGTTAGGTTTTAAATGTCAAATCTTGCGAGGTTAAGGTATTTAGTCATTCTGCCAACATAATGCTCATTTTGTACAAAAAAAAAGTTGTTATTCCTAATATATATTTCTGATACTAGTTTAAAATGTTTTATGTTAATTTAAAGATGGGAAGATTAATACTTATAAATCAAAATAAAATTATTGTAAAGTATTATATTTACATAATATATCGGTTATATTCTTTGTGTAAATAGATAATATATGAAGGATAAGGACGACTTCGATGCTTTAAGATGCTTATTTTAGTCTCTTTCATATTGTAATAGATAAAATAAATTAGTCGATCAATATTTAATTCAGTAGGGGCGCGTAATTTGAATTGATTTATGGATAAATCGTAACGGATTATTGAATTATTTTGTTACTTATTTAACGACTTTTAAAGCATTTTAATATTGTGAAGAAAAGTGTTTTTATAGGTTTTGAAAGGAATTAAATATGTAGTGAAATCACGGCTCACGGAGAACGAAACATTTTTTACTTTACTGACCAACAATTAGTAGAGTATCAAGTAATTAATAGAAAATTCTTAAACAATATTCCATGTAACTGGGCCACTTTCTTTGCTTCTGTTGATTGAACTTTTTTTATAATAATAGTGATGTAACTAACTCTTATCGACATACTTTTAGTAACCTAATTTAGTCGAATTTTTGTGTACAAGTAATTATTATCGAAGCTTTGTTTTTAGTCGTCGATAACACAGGAAATGTATAATTAATGTAATAATATAAAGTTATGTTGTTAATAACATTATTTTAATTGGATTTCCTCTTCATAGGCGAGAGATATTGCAAAAATAGAACTAGGTTATTCTTATAGACGACTTTATTTACAATTTACACGTCGATTGTGCCATTTTTTTAATATTTCAAAAAAAAGGTGGTTCTTAGTTTAACCAGTATGTTTGTACCGCCATTCCTTGAACAAGCGAGCTTTTCTCATACAGAGAAAAGTCCTGCGCTTTGCAGTGAGACGATTAAAAGGCTGATGATGATGAAGATATCCTTTTTATCCTTACACGAGAAATAGTTCCCTCAGGATGCGAAGTGAGGAAGTAAAGCATAGTATAGATAAAACTACACGTCATAATAACGACTTTTGTAGTTCCCAGCTTCAAAATAAACTGATAAAGTAACGGACTTCCTTATCATTTGGTGCTATTATTTATAAATAATACTGTTTATCATTCATTTTTTTGTTATTATTCGCTTTGTGCAAGGTTAGTTTCTCATTGATAATTTTTATTTAATAATTGCATTAACGATTTTTTTTTAGTTTGAAAAAATTGTTCGTTATTTTTGAGTCACATCCACGTTAAACATTGCTGTGTCTATATCATTTAGATATTTTGTAGCTTTTACCTCGAAATGACAACCAGTCTTACCAATGGATATTGGGTTGTCCGGGTAACTGGGTTGAGGCGGTCAGATATTCAGTCACTGCTTGTGGCACACTGGTACTCAGCTGCATCCAGTTAGACTGGAAACCGACCCCAACATAGTTGGGAAAGTAAGTAAGTAAGACTAGGCGAATGAGTAGATAAAATGATATTCAAGCTTTGGTTAATACCGATGTTTCAGTATTCGTCCGTTAGAAATATGATAACCAGTTCAGTAGTTACAGAGGTATTTCCTCATACATACAAAAGCAACTTTTTGCAGCTTTGCTAGATAATAATTTTTACCTATGAATGAATGACATCATTAACGAACTGGTTTATTCGATTTAATTTTTTTAGGATTTAGTGGTTTTATCTTTTTATCTAGGGAAGTACTGTTTCGTTTGCAGACCTTATTTTGCTAAAAGGGTAGAAAAGAATTTTTTTTGTTAAAAGCAATCCGATTTAAACTAATAGTATTTTAATCATATATGTAGCATTGTAATTTGTCATTGTGTTATGCGGAAAACTTATAAAACGGAATACATAAATTATTATTACAAATATTTGTATAAACACTTCCGGGATTGATTATGTCATGTGTGCAAAAATAGAATCATTATTAGTTTTATATTCTAAAAACATTTTTATCGACTACATCATCTGCTTAGCTTTTTCCCAACTATGTTGTAATCGGCTTCCAGTCTAACCGGATGTAGCTGAGTACCAGTGTTTTACACAGTGCTGTAGTACATAATATTATGCAGTTGCTAAAAGACTTGACAAAAGTTCGACCAATTTTAACCAATAAAACACATCACGAGGCTTCAGGCCACTCCCTAGTACAGTCAACTTCAGGTCTGTGGTAACAGTTTTATAGGAAAATCGTACTTATTACTATTGAGTTAAGGTGCATGACAATTACCACTGATGTGCGGTCTACTGTACTATCATCCTAAACATTACATCTCATGATCTCAAGTCAAGAGGTCGTAAACTCTAATTAACTCTAACTCTGACATCATCCAGTCTATCTAACTAGGCCATTCTCACTTGTTATAGATTACAAAGAACGCTTTATATACGCAGTTAGCATGAAGGTTTATCTAAAAGCAGTTCGGTTATGGCCTATGGCCGTGAATAAAAAAAAATATGATTAGAATTTTTGCCTGTTGTTTTGCAAATGAATTAAGGATGGATACTGGCCATGCAGGAGATACCTACTCGTATTTTACACAAGTTTATAGATACGGTAGACTGCACATCAGTGGTAACTGTCATGCACCTTAACTCAATAGTAATAAGTACTGAAGTTGACTGTATCTGCCACGATTTACCAATTTTTTCACAGTCAAAAATCAAAATACTATTCTCGAATGCAAAAAACCAGTTATATTAGTAAACACAAATTCAAAATAAGGTCACCAAACATCGATAAGCAGTTATCGATTCACGCCCGCACGTGCGACAAATAATCGACTAACATATAATGTTACATTTGTATTCGATACCCGATTATCGATATCGAACAGAGAGACTGCTAAAATGAAGATAGACATTAAAACCATCATCTTTTGATTATCATTTGATTGCTTGGAAGCTTTGGTATCCTGGTCATGTTTTAATCGATATAAAACACTGATACTCAGCTGCATGCGGTCGTACTGAAAGCCGAGTGAGGCAAATGATGACATTGGTCCTACTAAGTATTTTTCTATAAAATATAGCTGTGTACTTATTTATCTTCATAGTAGCAAATAGTTTCAAGGATTGCGTAGGTTTTCCTGTAGATAACATTAGCCCTATTGTTTACAGTTACACCTACTGTAACGGTTTTCTATGAATAGTGAACTAAATAGACGTATATTATTGTAGAGGTATACACATGTATATTTAAATAAATATATTTACAAGTAGGTAGTTTTTGCTATTTATTTGCCAAAAATAGGGATATTTCAGTATGTTAAGAAAAATAATATTTTCGTATTTTGGTTTCGTAGACAATTCAAAAACATGTCTCTTAACAGACTTTTAACGACTGTCACCCAACGTTGCATTCTTCATACAAAGACACTACAAGTGTCGTTTGTAACAAAAAAAAAAACCGGGAACGATTAAAAAAACAGGCTCCTCAAGAAATGCATAATGCAAGCCAAACACTGATTTGAATAAATACTCTTTTAATAACGAAATTCAACCTTAACGTTACAGCGTAACAGTTATTTTTGTGTAACCGTTATTTGGGTGGAACTAGTTATTGATATGTTAGTGAATAGACTGATCAATGCTTTCTCTAAAGGGTTGTGAAAGTCAAATTAGTTGAATCGATTAATAATCGACTAGACGTTACACAGAATAATTTGGTTAGTAAGTTTGTTTTTGGTATTTTGAATGATTCCACCTGCTTCTGTGGTGAACTAATTCCCGCAGATAAAAAATCCTTTCTATCTAACTATCTGAGTGACAATTTAAGTTGGTTCAGTGATTTTGACGTGTATACGAGACAGACAGACAGTTACTTTCGCGTTTATAATATTAGCAAGTATTTAAGCAGACGAGATAGTACATACAGATATTTATTGTGACACTCAAAAAAATCAAGTTCTTCTTTGACTGACAGAAATTACATAAGGGGTACAAATGTCTTGATTCCTTGCGAATCTTATGTAGTCCATATTAAATGCACTTTGTGCCAAGAACCCTCGTACAATGGGTGCATGAGAAGGGAAGTTTTTTCGTCAACGGTTAATCTTAACGGTTCCTGACCTCTGGGGTTGTACCGATATGAGCTCGCTTGTAATATTTATAAAGTTTTTTCGTGTGTGTGAAATTTTTACATCGTGTTATATTGTATTTAAAAAAATAATGTTTTTAGTAATAATTTGTAACTTTACTGCTGTTTTTTTTTTCTGCCAAATGCGGATTGCAAATTTTTGGAACACGCTTAGCCTTTACTCAACTATGTTGGGGTCGGCTTCCAGTCTTAACTGGATGCAGCTAAGTACCAGTGTGCTTCATGAAGCGACTGCCTATCTGACCTCTTCAACACAGTTACCCGGGCAACCCAATACCCCTTAGTAAGACAGGTCTTTAGTAATATCAACGCCTCAAAATCTCACCAAAAGCTGCGAAATGTCACAAAAACGACCGTTATTTTCTTCTTACATTATTTCAAAGGAAACACAGGTTAATATTACTTAAAGCAGGATGTTACACCATCTTTAGTTTGACCTTGGATCAACTATTACCATGTGGCACTCGGTTTTGAAACAAAAAACCTGTAGGCACGTTACGAGGAGTGAGTTCTGACGGGATGTTAGAATATTTGAAGATAATTGATTTTAGAGGCAATGGGATGTGAATTTCAAATGTGTCGTTGGTTTAACGAAAAAATATAAGGATGGATTGCACCATATAATTGTAACGATAACTAACCAATTCATGGAAACTACTGCCCGACTAAGATAAAATAAAGCCTATGTTTAGTCGGAAAGACTGTAGCTTTCCAACAGTGAAATAATTTTTCAAATCGGTTCAGTAGTTTTCGAGTCTTTAGGGTACAAACACACAAAATGTTTTAAAATAATCAGCTGTTAAACTTCTGATTTGCCAATAGAACGACGGTTGATCATCGTTACAGTTACATGGTGCAACTCACCGTAAGAATTCAAGATGCTAAATTAACTGTATTCGTTAGAACTATTGATTGTAATTTTAACAGCTGATCATTTTCAAAATCTTTAATAAATGCAATCAACACAAACTATATTAATTCCCCCCTTTTCAATCAAAACCACAGCGTTATCCTCTAATTAACTAGAAATCAGTATAAAAACAGCCAGCTGTTTAATAGTTCGATATCGCACGCACGCGCTACCCCAACTGTGCCGACTAATCGATATAGCCGTTAGAAACGGACGCACAACACTAGAGGGTGACGTTACGTTTAACTTCAACGTCAATATTTCTTTAAAAAGTATTTAAAATTTGAAAAATTGGACGTGAAAATTCTTAGTAAACTGTTGTTTAGTCGATTTGTATGATAATTTGATGAAAGGTGAATAAAGAAAGAAAGATGATTTATAAGAATAAATAATTTAATAAATAAGTTAAAAAAACAATAATTTCAATTTTAGCTAAGTTAATTTCATTTTTTATTTTTGATATTTAACTTTATTCGTATTTAGCAACTAAAATAATTAAAAGAATATAATGGATCATTAGCTATAAAATTAATAGTTACATTATTAACTAAGCCTACATTTATAACCACCCCCTCAATCAAAAAAAAAAACTAACACCCGCCATTTTTTTTTCTCCCCAAAAATCCGTTCCTTGACCTTTTAAGAAGTTTGTATAACTATTTTGAACTATTACCTTACACCTACTACAATACAATACTTATTGTAATATACACCTTAATATGATACAAATGGATTATAGTTTCTTATAACAATATTTATTATAAGCCATGCGTTGTATTATCAACCTTAAAGTTAACAAAATAAGATCTAAATTTCTCTAAAAATACATAAAATCCGTTGGGCACGTGCCGTGGGGGAGTAACAAAAGTTCCAAATTCAATTGTTCGAAAAAAAAATTGATATAAAGTGCAATCTTGGCGCGTGCCAAACAGATGCGAACTCCTTGGTGCATCCAGGCGGGTCAAGAATATTGTTGTTGAATGGAATGAAATGATAGTCTGTCATTTTGACAGTTGTGTAGATGTCAATAGTTCACGATTATGAAAGGTTGTGTAATTTAACGGTAAAACTACTGAACTGATTTTAATGCTGTGATGCAGATACGATAAGAATTTACTGTTGTCTTACTCAGGTTAGGCTGGGCGCTTAAATATCTCACACAGTTACTCAATCATAAATCTTTCCTCTAAAAAATGGCTTACCATACAAATCAATTTCCACTAACATAATATTATATTTTTATACTCTAAATAAATATATTTATATAGCCCCAACACCCCCGTTGTAACAATACGCCTCTATCGATCGGTAACGGTCTCAACTTGGCTGTACGCTCGTGTCCCGTGCCTCGCGTGCGGGTGTAAAAAAGTTCCGTTTGCGCGGGTCGGTCTATGGCAGTTTAACATTAGAATTTGTTTACATATTTACGTAAATACATGTTCTAATGCCTATTAATGAGATTTCAAAGGAAAAATGTCTTCTTAAAACAAAATTTATTAAAATAAGGCTGTAAAAACAGTTTTGTAGCGGTATCTTACTACTAGAATGTACTAACGGCCGATCGCATAAGAATTTGACATGTTCTAGGACTAATGTCAGAATTTTATCTCTAGTAGGCAAAACAATAGATATAATATTGGGAACTCATATAATTATGGTTTAAAACTCAATTAAGGGATAGAAATAACGTTTTCTAACTCTCAAAATCTATTTTTTTTTCTCTAATAAAATATGCAAAACAAGTTGAAAAAGGGTTGAAATACTCATAACACATGTTCGTTCAATACACTGCTATCATTAATTCATTGAATGAAAGTGAATGGGATGCGTTCAATTGAACGTTTTTATTACGCGCACGTGCGCTTCCGTTTCCGGACGAAACGGGAATAGTCCTTGACCTTTTTAATCGATTAAAAAAAAAGAAGGTCCACTGTCTTGTCTTTGACAAACAAAAAAATAAAACCGACTTCAATAATATGACCCAAAATTTCTCCAGGTCTGAAAAATATACTACGACTCAGCCGTACGCGGGTCAATCGCGCACAAACAATCATACAAATACAGCTCAAACTGAGAACCTCCTTTTTCGAAATCGCTAAAATATTTTTTTTCAATGATAAGCATCATCAGACAAATAAATAAACAAATTAACATTTCTATCTTTAATTTCAAATTTATTTTAAAACAGTCAGCATACGATTAGACTGGGAGCCGACCCCAACATAGTTGGGTAAAGGCTAGGCAGATGATGAGTTTAGCATTCGATTAATTTCTAATCGATATGCTAAATCGAATCGAAATGGCAGCTACAAATCATTTCGATAGCTAATCTTATCGTGGATACCATCTGCTTCTTTAAGTATAAAAAAAAATATTTTGCCATGTAAGGATAAAATACATGTTTTAAGTTCTGCTGTTTTCTTGGAAGTTCGTGTGTATTTAAGTAGATAATATAGCCTTTTCCCAACTATGTTTGGGTCGGCTTCCAGTCTGACTGGCTGCAGCTGAGAACCAGAACGTATTTTTAACTTACGTAGATTTTGTGAAAACTGTTAGAAATAACAACAAATCCTAACCTCAAAAAAAAAATCGCAAACGTCAAAAAAACACTTTCCCGCGCTCACTGACAACTGACAGACATAGACCATAGACCATAGACACATAATGCCACTACCACACATCTCAAGACGGCGCGTGCTACACATCTGCTTGCAAGTGCAGCTGCAGAACACAATAGACAAATTGGCTAGCCAGTTCCTTCCTTAAAACTTCCCCTTCGATTTTATAGATTTTTTTCGCTAAATCTTATTAAGATTTTGATCCGATGCAACGGTATGGATTATTGTTATACTTTTTTCTTCTTGAAGGCAGATGACCGTAAGAAAGAACCGTTAGTAGGTTTATTAAGACTATCGTTTGAAAATTTATGGTTTGTATGTAGGAAAAGGCTGTGGGAATTTTATTACTAGACTTAGGGTCTTACGGGCCCTTGGGCATATCTTCAATAGTGGACCTCTTGTTTAACTAAAATATTTTATTGGTAATCCTCAAAACCTACCTGAAATCATGAAGCATACTGAAATACCACATTTTATAACTTTTACTGACTTAGCCAATGTCAACCTGTAGATACACATAGTAAACGTCCACCAGCGGTTTCACCCGCGTCCCAACGGAAACTATGTACCTACTTATTGCACCCAAAACCGTTCAAACCAAGACACCGGAAAATCAGATAGCTGCTCAGCAGTTTCCAAGATTGTCCTCGAAACATAATATTGAGGGCAATACGCACCGGAGCTTGAATCCTGACCGCTTACCAACTTCCTGCATGTGTGTAATGATATAGTAAGGAGTGACCACAGGATGTGTCTTCAGACTAGAGTGTGAAGTCGGTGTTACTTGTGGTATGTGGAAATGTAGGCTGTAATATAGAGGGATAATATGGCTTTATGTATGTGAAAGAATTTTTAAAATTGGTTGTGTAGTTTCTGAGATAAGCCTCTCTTCTCTTTATAAGACCCATCCCAATATTATAGAGACGGATTGAACCTTCATGAAGGATATATCACACTTTTAAAACATCAAAATAAGGTGGTTAACTTCAAAAACAGTTCGTATATCTAAACCCAAAAGTCCTTGAAACCATAAAGTTTACGAACCCATAAACACCAGTGTTTAAGCATTACAAAGTGCTACATTAGTAACATCTGCCAACTATGTAAAACAATATTTGATTGGGCGCAGTCACGCAATTTTTCATATTGGCCGCGTCCGCCATATGTTGCTCGCGACGCGGGAGCGAAGCCGGGAGGTCTCCGCCATCTTTGATTTTGTTTAAAAATCGAAGTGCTCTCGTTACGGTTTAGTTTTGTAGTAAATGGGTAACTTATTTGCAGTGGCAGAGGACTTTCAGCTATTATTAATTCTTTGCGAGTTCTTGTCAAATAACTTTGCCAATCTGCAGACAGCCGTTTGACACCTTGCGCTTTTCGCAGCTGAGTTGACAGCTGTCGAGAAAAAACTTCAACCATTAAGGAACAATTTCCATAAACACATACTCTTTACACACATTGTATTCCAAAAATAGAACCTTGCAAATCAATATTACACCCCCAACCACCAAAGCGGATGAAACCACTAAAAAGTTTTTACTAAATAAATAATAGTTTAAAAAAAACTAAAAAACACGCTTTTTATAGAAAACCGAACTAAAAAGTAGCAAATAAATTTTAATGAATTTAAATTAAGAAAATAGTGTTCAAAATTTCAATGAATATAAATTAATAATAGTGTGAATACAAAAAAAATATTTAAAAAAGCGTGGGGTGCTTTTTAAGGTCATATCGAAATGAAAATCACTCTACTCATATCTGTCAATAAAATATTTATAACTATTGACACCATGCACCCCACGCTTTTTAAACGGTTTTATTTAGCTTACCCCGTTTGTTTTATTTATTATTTATTCATTCTTGGGTCAAATTTAGTAATTCAAATTTCACCCTCTTCCTGTCAACCGATTAATTTGAAATTTTGTATACACCTTTAATTCCGATGACAATACAATATAGTAATATCAATAACATTGTAAATCCAATATGGCCGCCGGCACAAAATGGCGGATAACGTAGATTTTATCAATCCCATCAATATGGGTATCAAATGAAAGGGCTCAACAAGCAGAATACAATATACTATAAAAAATTGAAATCCAAGATGGCGGCCGCTACAAAATGGCGGATAACGTAGGTTTTATCAATCCCATCAATATGGGTATCAAATGAAAGTTCTCAACCAGTAGAATACAATGTACTATATAAAATTAAAATCCAAGATGGCGGCCTCTACAAAATGGCGGATAACTTAGGTTTTATAAATCCCATCAACATGGGTATCAAATGAAAGTTCTCAACCAGTAGAATACAATGTACTATATAAAATTAAAATCCAAGATGGCGGCCTCTACAAAATGGCGGATAACTTAAGTTTTATAAATCCCATCAACATGGGTATCAAATGAAAGGTCTCAACAAGTAGAATACAATTTACTATGCAAAATTGAAATCTAAGATGGCGGATAACGTAGGTTTTATCAATCCCATCAATATGGGTATCAAATGAAAGGGCTCAACAAACAGAATACAATATACTATAAAAAATTAAATCCAAGATGGCGGCCGCTATAAAATGGCGGATAACGTAGGTTTTATCAATCCCATCAACATGGGTATCAAATGAAAGGTCTCAACAAGTAGAATACAATTTACTATGCAAAATTGAAATCTAAGATGGCCGCCGCTACCAAATGGCTGATAACAATTTTTTATCAATCCCACCAATACGGGTATCAAATGAAAGGGCTTCACAAGTAGAAAACTGTCAGTAACTCCAGCGGGGCCCAACAGGGCCAAGGCCTGCCTGGGCTGCGAGATTGTTCGAAAGAGTTACCGCGGCCCTGGTACATAAAAGGCCTACGACGGAACAAAACGGTTTCTAGTCAAGAGTCTGACACTCCCTCACCGCTGCTGACCCACAGCAGGAGAGGTCATGTGATGATTTTTGGGGTTGTTAAAAAAAAAAGTATCTGGAAGGGCTATGTATTGAGGAATTAGATTGTAATAAATTGTCAGGTAAGAGACCGTGTAATAATGATACACTAAATGAATTAGATAGAATGAGGAATATTCGGTACGCATTTTCATTAAATACTAAAAACTAGAAAATAAAAAATCGGTAAAAAAACTTTTAAGTTAAACGGTTTTATCTTATGTGCACTGAAAACTAGAAAATAAAAAAATAGTTACTTACCTGTCAACCTACGTAGGTGGTCCCGGTCATATTAAACTAAAATAAAAACGTGGGGCCCCTGTGAAATCCTACCTATGGCAAAGCATATCTTTATACTTTGGTAGATCATGAGCTCGGCGTTCGCTGGTGAAGCCGCTACGGCTGATTATTGATTGTCAAAATCTCCAGTTACGATTATAGTAAGTCGATGCAATCCACACCTATTATACCTCTAGAAGAAAGTACTACAGCAATAGTTAATGGGCCCCACGTTTTTATTTTAGTTTAATATGACCGGGACCACCTACGTAGGTTGACAGGTAAGTAACTATTTTTTTATTTTCTAGTTTTCAGTGCACATAAGATAAAACCGTTTAACTTAAAAGTTTTTTTACCGATTTTTTTTTAAATATTTTTTTTGTATTCACACTATTATTAATTTATATTCATTGAAATTTTGAACACTATTTTCTTAATTTAAATTCATTAAAATTTATTTGCTACTTTTTAGTTCGGTTTTCTATAAAAAGCGTGTTTTTTAGTTTTTTTAAAACTATTATTTATTTTCTACTTTTTAGTTTGGATTATTTATAATAGCTTTTTAATTTTAAACTATTGCACGACTCGCGATGCGAAGCATCAGAGAGTGCTTTACGATCGAAAAAAATTTTTCGCCTTATTTTGGCAACTATTTTTAGTATTATAGCCTTGTTAGTTAAAGGAATCAAGATATTTTGCATTTTCTGTTTTTTAGTTTGTTTTTTTTTTTTTAAAGTAGATTTAGTTTTTTTTTAAACTATTATTTGTTTTGTAGAATTAAAATTCTCTTTAGTATACAAAAATTTGACAATATTAGAGAAAACGGCTAAAGATAATTATTGGAAATAAAAATTAACAACGAGTCCTGCCTTATCGACTGTTGTTTCCTAGCTAAGCTACTAGGTGATCTGCTGACCTACTAGTACACAAGATGGGGTGATGATAAATAAAACCGCCTCTGTGCACTGTTCTATGCTGGTATATTAAAGTCTTACAAAAAAAAACATTTTGTCTTAGAGTATCGCTTGTAACGAAACCATAGCGCGCATTTAAACGCGACAACGCCATCTATCGAGCGAGTAGGAAGCATTCAAATGTTAGTCGCAAACATACCGCCCACCAAGGACGTTCCTTCAGTAACGTCCTTGGTGGGCGAAAATGAACTAAGGATGAACTATACTTAAAAACATTTGAACTACATAATTTGCACTTGTACTGTATACATTAAATTCGAACAAAATTTACACATTATGACTCATATATACATAATAAATATAACAATTTGACCTTATACTAACAAAGTTTAAATATGAATAACAATATTATCTTAAAATAATTAACATAGATATGGAAAGACAATTTAACAATATTGTGATTTTGTACATTTGATCTAAAAGTAAAGTAGTAAATATTTGTTGTATACTTGATTTTAAACATATGTAAAGTGTAAATTTCTTCTAAAATAACATGCGTAAAACATAAAACTTATTCAACTACGGGTAAAATACATATTTTGGATGTTGGTCTCTTGATGGTTGAAGATTTGGTGCGTAACGTGACAACACGGGTGATATTACCAATAGTTGTCACTATCCATACAAGTGGGAGGTTCTCATCAATACAAAGAATATAAGTCCAAACGAGGTATTTTACATATTCAGTTGTCGAGTTCCCTCGACTTTCTCTGGTCTCCATCATCAGGTCAGCTCCCAACCTTCACTGTTGCATAGGTCTTGTCAATACAAATAATTTAAGCCCAAACACGAGGTAGTTTACATATTCAGTTGTCGAGTTCCCTCGACTTTCTCTGGTCTCCATCATCAGGTCAGCTTCAAACCTTCACTGTTGCAAAGGTCTTGTCAATACAAATAATTTAAGCCCAAACACGAGGTAGTTTACATATTCAGTTGTCGAGTTCCCTGGACCCTCTCTGGTCTCCATCATCAGGTCAGCTCCAAATCTTCACAGTTGAATAGTGCTTTTAGGCGTACACCTGAGTGTCAAGTTTTTACCCTATGTATGCCTACAACTTTCGAAGGTTGCCCTCGATTTCTCAGGGTTTCCATCATCAGATCCTGACCTGATGACTATGGGACCAACTGGCAGCTATTCCGAGTCGAACAAAAAAAGAATCACGTAGATCGGTCTATAAACCTCGGAGTAATCGATGTGTATGTGTAACCTCCTCCTTTTTGGGAAGTCGGTTAAAAATGGAATAATTTTATCAAATTAGTGTATTGTCATCGGTCCTCAATAAATCTACAAAGTTTGAACGAAATCTGGCCGTTTAAAGTGGGTCAAAATCGCGCCCAAAGAAGTCGGTTACAAACATACAAACATACAGGTGAAGCTAATAAAAAGCGTGTAAAAAAGAAAAGTGAATCTTTCCAGCCATTAGAAAACAGGCGGCTCATTTGACACTGACAGTTAAAAGCGCGGCAAAAACTATAAGATTAACGTGATATATGGGTAGAAAGACCAGATGCAAGGTGCAGACATTCTAACAGGGATTTTGAGTAAAAAATACTGCGAAATATGTATGAAAGTTAACTTTCACGGTACCTAATATTAGACACCATCCGTGTTTCGGAAGGCACGTTAAATTGGTGGGTCCCGGCTGTCATTTGAACATCTTTGGTAGTCGGTACGGGTAGTCAGAAGCCTAACAACCAGTCTTTCTAAGGTGTAGCGGGTTGCCCGGGTATCTGGGTTCAGGAGTTCAGATAGGCAGTCTTCTGGTCTGGCTTCTGGCCTGCCAAGGATGAGGATTTCAGTCTGACTGATAATTTTTCAAATATGATTTGAGACCGTTAACGAACTTAGATATTATATTGTTTAAACCTTGACCGTCTTACCACAAAAACTTTTAAATGTCAGTTTATGCCTTGTCTAAAAAAATGTCAAATTATGACGTTGACATATGGTTCATTTTGCAGCCAAAATTTTATTAGACAGGTGTAAAACAGGGTTTAAAGTTTTTGTAGTAAGGCCATAAATGTGTGTGACCTATTTGGACACAAATGTAGGTTAGTGGAGTTTGAAGTACGTTTGTTCTAGATAAACTTTGACTTTTTAATACAGTTATGCCTTTGTTTTGATGTGTACTTCAAGGATATTTTTTGGACTTATTATTTAGGCAAAGTTTTCAATCACTAATATAAAGTTTTTGTTGTTTCAGAAGCATTTTTGCGGTACTTAAATATAATTTGGGCGAATAGTACTCTCTCTATGATGTCTAATTTCATCAATTCCTATTCCACATTTAAACCAAATATGGAATCTCATTACAATAACGTTACACTAACAGTTTAGTATTCTATTTTTAAACGCTCCCACACGTTCCATATTCAAACGTCTGTTCCGAATTCAAATAAACCAGTAGTGTTCCTTTCAGGCGATGACGTCATTAACGGTTTTGCAAAGTGCCAGTATTTTGTTTGATGATGCATTCTATTTGTTTATGGTATGTTGCTATGGGTTGTTAACGTTATTTCTAGGTTGCTTAGCAACTCGTGGCTTACTGCGGATTGCAATAACCGATCCCTTGTATTGTAAGATCCATTTTTGTCCTAGATTTTTTGAGGTCGTAATTTTTATTGTAATGGGCTCGAAGACATTTATTTGTCTAGTATTCAAATCTGACTAAAAGCGGAAAAATTATATTACTAAAATTAAGCATTAAAATCAGCTATTTATATGGCAGTTCTTAGTTTTTACCAAATTAAGTTGACTTTTTCTTGAAATAAAAAGTACAGTGTTTTATATATTTTTTTTTATTACGCAACTTAATATTCATGATTACATTTCAAACTAACCTGGACACTGCGATAAAATTGAAGTAACTGGAAGCCGACTCCAACATAGTTAGGAAAAGGCTCGGGAAATGATGGTGAATTGAAACTAAATATGTAAATAAGCAATATTTATCCTACTTACCTTTTCCACTAACATTATTTTTCTATGACTTATGGACGCTTTGTTTAAAAAAAACAATAGAATCTTTAGATAATGGCATGAAGAGGTAACATTTAACACAATAGATATGACTGCCAACAAGCTTGCCAAAGACAACTAATTTAAATACTTTTTGCTAAAATTATGTAAATATATTCAAATGACGAAAAAAGGTGATGTAGTGTTCTATCATTTAATTTGTCTATTCCCACGATTGGTTGTCTACGCATCGTCATCAATCGAACATGTACCTGCGATTCCTGCGAGCCCCACTAGATGGCGTTACGATTTTAGTTCCAAATTCCTCCGCGCGCCGCGCCTCATGCACTTGCAAATTCGCTCGACACTTGCGCACACGATATATAACAAAATTTTGTTTTATTGTAAACCAATCGCTGATTACACGCCTTATTACTATCGAAGAAGATCTTTTATTCATCTCCAAACATAAGTTGGACCTTCAGCGCCGGGTGCAGCGGAAGAAATCGTTGCGACCAGCATAAATCGGACGCACGAACGACGTCACCAGCAAGAACATCTACGGACCCATGGTACCAGCATAAAAAGGTCAGGCCAATCATCCTTATCAATCCTTAGCCCTTTTCTTTATTGTGTGCTTCATTTGTGTTGATAGTGTTGTATTGTGTTGTGTTGTGTTGATACTTAAATAATTAAAAACGCGTAAGTTTCTTTCGTCTCGTCGCTACCCTCAACTTAAAAATATAAAAATATCCTTTGTTAATCTTAAGTACAAAATAACGGTTTCCACTGCCTTCCACAAACTACAAAATGACTAGAACTCCATCAAAGGAAAGTCGTAGCAGTAGTGAAGAGTTAATTAAAGATTTAAACAAAAGAAGAGGTGTTGTTCGCGGTAAATTTAGACTATTCATGAAATATGTGGACTCGGTAGAAGTAATGACTACGACTGAAACCATAAAATCAGAATTACAAACTCGTTTACAAAAAGTAGACTTACTACTAGAGCAATTTACAGAAATTCAGGATGAAATAGACTTAAAAATACCTGATAGTCAAGTAGAAAAAGAACTATCTGAGAGGGAATCTTTTGAAACCAATTACTACGCTTATGTGACCAAAGCTAAGTGTATTATTAACGCAGATGATGTTCAAAACAGTTCAAAAATTTTTAGTAAAGTTAAATTGCCTACAATTTCACTTCCATCCTTTGACGGATCTTATGATCATTGGTTGGAGTACCGCGATACTTACCTTTCTCTAGTACATAACTCTAAAGAAATAGATAATGTGCAAAAATTCCATTACCTACGATCTTCTCTTTCTGGCAGTGCATTATTGGTTATTAAATCCTTAGAATTCTCCTCAGAGAATTACAATGTAGCATGGGAGTTATTAGAAAACAGATTCAATAACAACCGTTTACTTGTGCAAACCCATGTTAAAGCTTTATTCTCTATGACGTCGCTTAATAAGGAATCACCTAATCAAATTCGTAAACTCATTGATACCGTTCTCAAAAATCTACGTTCCCTCAAAAACCTCGGCGAACCAACTGAGTCGTGGGACACGTTGATTATTTATTTAATTACATCTAAACTAGATTCTGTTACTGAACGAGAATGGGAGACTCACAAAAGTTCAATTATAAATAGTCAAAATCAGTCAATTTCACGTACAAGGGTTGATGATTTAATAACGTTTCTTAAAAATCGGGCTGACGTACTGGAAACTATTAATTTTGCACATAGTAAATCATACACA
This sequence comes from Helicoverpa zea, assembly GCF_022581195.2. Lineage (NCBI taxonomy): Eukaryota > Metazoa > Arthropoda > Insecta > Lepidoptera > Noctuidae > Helicoverpa > Helicoverpa zea. Next base: position 4,240,499 of record NC_061481.1, on the reverse strand, counting down.
GATAATAACATAAAAAAACCGTCACAGTCACAACAATCAAACAAATCACATAGTTACACATCAACACAAAATAAACAACCTAATAATAAAAATTCCAAACGTCCTCGTATTTGCGCTATGTGTCAAGCTAATCATCCGCTTTATTCTTGCGAGTCATTCTTAAAATTAAATATTAATGATAGAATAAAATTCGTTAATGAAAAGAAGTTATGTTGCAATTGTTTACGCGCTAATCACTCGGCAGATGAGTGTTGGTTTGGTCCGTGTAAGCAATGCAACAAAAAACACAACAATCTACTTCATGATAAATGTGACGATAGCGCGAGTGTATCCACCTCGCCAGTCGTTGCGCATAATTCTCAGGCATCGTCACAGAATACAACTAGTGGTAAGTCTTTACATACTGCCACATTACATTCTGCATCTCATACGACACATCAGAGCACTACTCATTCATTATTAGAGACTGTCCTGCTGTCTACAGCTTTAGTTGAGGTTGCAGATAAAAGCAATAACTATCACACTACTCGCGCTTTACTAGATAATGGTAGTCAGCATTCCTTTATAGCGGAATCATTATGTAAACGACTTAAACTCAATTTAATACAGTCCACTGTGCAAGTCTCCGGAGTAGGTAACTCGGTGACTAATTCTACACAATCTTGTGAAATTAATTTGAGATCTAAAACTACACAATATAACACACGCATGAAGTGTTTAGTTTTGAATCAAATAACAGCTCAATTACCATGTTTAGGTACAACTTCAAACATAAATATCCCTGATCATGTACAGTTAGCTGATTCGGAATTTTATTCGCCATCAGAAATCGAATTATTAATTGGGGCAGATAAATTCTGGGAACTTTTAACTGATGGACTGATTCGCCTAAGTAGTGGTCCATATCTTCAGAATACTCAGTTAGGATGGGTAATATCTGGCCCATTGCTGAATAAAAAAACTTCACGCAACAATCGAGTTCAATGCAATTACTCACAATCATTAGACGCTCAACTTAGGAAATTCTGGGAGCTAGAAGAACTACCTCCGCAAAATAAATTAACTAATGACGAGTCTTTGTGTGAAAACTTGTTTTTACAAACTACGTACCGCGATAACACGGGTCGGTTTTTTGTGCGCATTCCATTAGCCGAGCCCAGCGATACACTGGGAGATACGTATGCGCTCGCACTTAATCGCTTTCACGCACTTGAACGAAAATTAGATAAATCTACGCCTGAATATAAAAGGTTATATTGTGATTTCATGAATGAATATTTGAGTTTAGGTCACATGAGTCGAGTCAATTCTTATCCATCACCAAATTATTTTCTACCGCATCACGGTGTTTTAAGAATTCATAGTAGCACTACGAAACTTAGGGTTGTTTTTGATGGTAGTGCGAAGTCAACTTCGGGTAAATCGCTTAACGATATTCAGCATATTGGCCCTAGTTTACATAATGATGTTTTCTCAATCTTGTTACGATTTCGTCAATTTAGATTCGTTGCATGCGCCGACGTCGAGAAGATGTTCCGGCAAATTAATCTACAACCGGATCAAAGAAATCTTCAATTAATTATTTGGCGAGAAAATAAATCCGATGAACTCGGTGTATTTCAGCTTAATACGGTGACATACGGTACCGCGTCCGCTCCTTATCTAAGCATTCGTTGCATCAAACAGCTGGCGTCGGAATGTAAGGATGACGTCATAAAACAGGTTATCAACGAAGATCTGTTTGTCGATGACCTAATTACAGGTAATGATGATAAACAATGTTTATTAGATATTTGTACCAAAGTAAATGATACTTTAAAATCTGGTTGCTTCCATTTACGTAAATGGTTGTTTAATTCGGAATCATCTACAACAGATCAACAAAAAGATTTATCTTTAGGAGAAAATTGTTTAACTAAAACTCTGGGTATTGGTTGGTTAAATTATTTAGATTTATTATATTTTACGACAAAAATTGATCAAAACTTTACTCAGGTGACTAAGCGCGTTATCTTGTCCGTTGTTTCACAGGTGTATGACCCATTAGGCTTGTTATCACCCGCAATTATAATTGTGAAAATACTTTTACAGAAACTATGGCTTTGTAAATTAAGTTGGGACGATCCAGTACCAAATGATATTCTGTCTACGTGGAAAAACTTTATTGCCACTCTTCAACACTTACAAGACATAAAAATTCCTCGTCATGTCAGGGAAATAAATACAAATTATACAGATTTACACATTTTTTCGGATGCATCACAGGATGCATATGGTGCATGTGCCTTTATAAGTACATACAATGACAACTCACCAGCTACAGTTAGGATACTTTGTGCCAAGACCAAAGTCGCACCAATTAAGCCAGTCACAATACCGCGTCTTGAGCTGTGCGGAGCGTTAGTTGGTGCCAAGCTGTATCAAAAAATTGTTCAGTCATGGAGATTGAAATTTAACCACATATATTTTTGGTCTGACTCAATGATTGTCATAAATTGGATTAAAATGTCACCTAATTTGTTAAAAACGTTCGTGCAGAACAGAGTCGTGCAAATCAACGAACTGACTGGTGAGTTGCCGTGGTTACATGTTGCTGGTAAAGACAACCCGGCTGACCTCTTATCTCGCGGGCTCACGCTCGACGCGCTTCAAAGTACAGATATTTGGTGGCACGGGCCAGCATTTTTAAAGGATATGCACATGAATTTTAAATATGACAACCAGAATGAAATTATAAATTTAAACGATTTACCAGAAATGAAATCAAAGGTTTTATTTACACAGTCGACTTATACTAGTATTTTTATTTTCGAACGTTTTTCAAATTTTAATCGCATGAGACGTGCAGCCGCTTACGTGTTACGATTCATTAATAATGCACGAATTAAAAGTAAAACGGAACGTAGCATTGGTCCGTTAACGGCTGATGAATTAAATAAATCAACGTTAGTTTTAGTACGCTTAGCACAACATGCATCATTTGCAGACATTTTGAATCAATTGATAAATAACTTACCTGTAAAGTCGATGAGAAACATATCTAGTCTTGATGTGTTCTTGGATTCTGATCGCATTATAAGAGTGGGAGGTAGATTAGTAAATTCACGCACCTTCCCATACAGTAAAAAACACCCTATATTGTTATGTTCAAAACATACCTTCACGCGACTACTTTTTCAATTTGAACACAAACGTCTACTCCATGCTGGTCCACAGCTTCTCTTGGCTACTATCAGAGAGAGTTGGTGGCCACTCAGGGGTCGTGATTTAGCTAAGCAGACGGTACATAAGTGCATTATATGTACTCGCCAGAAAGGGAAGGCACTATCAGTAAAAATGGGTAACTTACCCTTTGAGAGATTGGAACCGGGGTATCCTTTCTTGCGCTGCGGTGTGGATTATGCGGGACCTATGTTTATATTGAATCGGAAGGGAAGGGGTTCAAAACTTGAAAAATGTTATGTGTGCCTATTCATATGCTTTACCACTCGAGCGATACATCTAGAATTGGTCACAAGTTTAACTTCTGAGGCGTATTTACTTGCTTTAAAAAGGTTCCTATGTCGTCGCGGAAAACCCGCTTATATATTTTCCGATAACGGAAAAACATTCGTAGGCGCACTCAAGGAATTTTCAGATTTTTTAAATCATAGTGAAAATGATATTTTAAATTTTGCAGCAAATGAAAATATTAAGTTTAGCTTTATACCTCCGTACTCCCCACATTTTGGAGGTTTGTGGGAGGCAGGGGTCAAATCTTTTAAATATCATCTCCGTCGCGTAGGAAACGTTAACCTCACGTATGAGGAATTTTCAACATTATTAGCACAAATTGAAGCCCTCCTCAACTCCAGACCTATGTATCCCATGTCTTCAGACCCAAACGACCTACTCCCTCTTACACCAGCCCATTTTCTGATTGGCCGGCCGCTCACTGCACCTGCCTGCGAAGACCTCACAGCTTCGAATACATCACGCCTGGTCCGCTACGAGCGCATCGAACAAATGAGGCAAAATTTTTGGAAACGCTGGTCGCAGGAGTACGTTTCGGAACTGCAGACAAGGACCAAATGGCAGTACAACACCGGCACAATAGCACCCAATACATTAGTGCTCATCAAAGATGACAATTTGCCACCCTTAAAATGGCGTCTTGGACGAGTCATAACCACTTTCCCTGGGAAGGATGGACTAGCACGTGTAGCTGACATCAAAACAGCTAACGGAGTAATACGACGGTCATACCCCAGATTGTGTCCGCTACTACAGGAGGAAGAACCTTAACTTCTCCCAACTTCTACTTCTGCGTTGGAGGCTGTCACTCCAAGGCGGGCGGCATGTCTACGCATCGTCATCAATCGAACATGTACCTGCGATTCCTGCGAGCCCCACTAGATGGCGTTACGATTTTAGTTCCAAATTCCTCCGCGCGCCGCGCCTCATGCACTTGCAAATTCGCTCGACACTTGCGCACACGATATATAACAAAATTTTGTTTTATTGTAAACCAATCGCTGATTACACGCCTTATTACTATCGAAGAAGATCTTTTATTCATCTCCAAATATTGGTTTTTGTATTAAAACATTTTATTTTTAGGCGGAATCCGGTTAGACTTGATGCCTATAACATTTATTTCATTCATAATATTATATTTCTTGTGTAATAAATTCATCAATACTTAAAGACGACACAAAAAATATTAACGTCACTTTGACAGCTCTGCTGAGATGTCAAATATTTTTTTTCAACAGAACATGGCCATTTATCCCGTGAGATAAACCGCTACCCATAGCTATTTTCAATCAATACTTTTATTCTCAATATCTTAGCAAATTCCGCCCCATATAAGAAACGGTAACAATTGCCCAAAGGTCAAAAAGATGACCAGACATACCATGGGAAAGATTTTAAATTCCGAACCCCTTATTTCAAATTCGGAAGTAGAACAACAATAGACAATCAGAGATTCGCACGGTGAGTTGCCATTGTCATTTTTCGCGCCAAGTTGGGGCGAGCTGTCAGATGAAAAAAATGGCGGACGCAATGAGAGTTCCCTATATAGAGCACCTATAATAGGGGTGTGTAACTGTATCTCCTGTGAATTCTTCCGGGTTTTAATCCTAACAATAAGATACATAAATATGTATGTAAAGGTACAGAATCTGCAGCCCCCGGTCGAAACAATGGCTTTTTTCTTACTTATTTTAAAGTTTAACTAATTCCTTCACGGTAGTGAGAATTTATTTGACAGATTTTAAATGAGCAAAATGAAAAACTTTTGTATTCATATGGATGGGAGATAAAATTCTTCTGAGATTAAGAATTTGTCACTTTAGAGCACACTGTAAAGTTTTAGTCGGCCGATAGTTTAAACTAGTACAGTCAACTTCAGGTCTGTGGTAACAGTTTTATAGGAAAATCGCACTTATTACTATTGAGTTAAGGTGCATGACAATTACCACTGATGTGTCCACCGTACGTAGATGAATGGTAGTACGCACATTACAAAGATCAGGTATTAAGCCGATATCAGTCTGACTAAACAATTTGATTCATCATCTGCATAGCCTTTTCCCAACTATGTTGGGGTCGGCTTCCAGTCTAACAGCATGCAGCTGAGTACCAGTGTGCCACAAGGAACGTAGACATAAAAACCAAGATATTTTTCCAAACATTTTCATGAAATCTAACCTCTAGAACTTAGTAAACCACATTTGAAGTACATCTCAGTAACAGCTTAGCCGTTACGCGTTTATCAAACAGGATGTCGGCAATAAGCGACGCAAACTTGTACAGTCGGGTAGATAAGTCCTAACAACTGCAGTGACAACTTAGAAATATGTTCTTGATATAAACGTCAAGGATAACTATGGTTTTAGTGTGATTTTTTTTTTTGTTGTTAGATCATCATCTGGTTTGGGTATTATAGATGTTTTATCTCAAGAAAGTGTGTGAGTTATACATGTGTGTGTGAATGTACATGAATGACTTTGTGTGTGAGCTCTAGATCGATTTGAAAAATCTTTTGGACAACTTATTTATGGAGGACGGCTATGGACTAGTTTTTAACTAGATTCCCACAGAAGATTTCAAGAAACGAGAGAATAATACTTGATAGAAGCTGCCATAATATTACATCTACTTATAAAACTTAAGGAAATCATCAAAAGACATCCCGCTGTGGGTGCAGCGTGAGGGAATGTCAGACTCTTATTGACTAAAACCACACAATCCCGCAGCCTTGGCAGAACCTATAAAACTAAGAACAGAATCAATAACATAACTTTTCTTGTTTTCCCACGATAGCAGTAAAAAAAATCTCCAAGTTCTCTCTAATAATCTCTAATTAACATTTCTTCATAACTGTACTTAACTTACTAACAAAACAAAAGGGGTTATCTTGAACCGAGCTTTTGTAGTTAAACCGACGCGTACAGTAAACATTAACTAATGTTTAGTTTACTTTGAAAGCTTAGAGCTTAACTATTATCTTGAGGTAAGAGGAATTTTGTAAATTCTTCTTCTTATCGTGCGTGATGCGAGTTTGTTGACCTTAGTTATAATAGAGTTTTATAATCTTCTAAAACTGGATCATCTGTAGTCAGCGGGGCCCAGCAGGGCCAAGGCCTGCCGGGGCTGCGGGTTGTTCGAAAGAGATACCGCGGCCCTGGTACATAAAAGGCCTATGACGGAACACGACGGTTTTTAGTCAGTAAGAGTCTGACACTCCCTCACCGCTGCTAACCCACAGCGGGAGGGGTCATTTGATGATTTTTGACGTCGTTAAAAAAAAAAAAAAAAGGATCATCTGTAGTATGTCTATACTAAAATTTTTGTTCGTTTGTACCCCAAAGGTACCGAAACTATTGAAACAATTTAAAATATACTTCACAGTTGGAAAGCAACACTCTTCCCGAGTGACATAGGCTATATTTTATCCCGGTACAGGCAGTAGTCCCCACGGGACGCGAGTGAAACCGCGAGAAACCTCTAGTAATGTCATATAGCAACATATATGAATTACGTAAGTTTTCTCCTAAAGACCGTTACTGTCACTGAATTCTTAATTCAGAACACGGGCTCGCCATTTTAATCAGATACATCCTTTGTCTATGATGTAATAGGAAATGACGTAATCGCGATAAAAGCTGCGTTTATTGTCTCTTGTCGTTCGGAATTTAAATTTTATGGTCAGTGAAGTGGACAGCTGATTTTGCGCGCGAAAGACGCTATCTTGATAGATGAAAAATGAAGATATTTATTAGGTACAAGGTCACCAACTCACAACCTTTCATTATTATTGTTTTATTTAGTTATGCCGTGAAAAAGGTACCCAAAACTGCAAAATACGTCTTCAATTTAGCAAAACACCAAAAAATTTTCAACCAAAACTTGCTACAATGAAAATTGACATTGACAGTCGAAGTGAAACGTCAAACAGACTTGCGCCATCCATTATACTTCGGCCGTTCAGAGAATGCGTTCCTGACACCTATCAGTTAGTCACGACTAGTGATGGGCACAACATAACACTGAGTTCGTTACCGTTCCTTCAAAATGAACCGCCGCATTATTTTAAGATTATTTTCGTTTTAAATTGGCGGAATCATTTGTTTTATATTTTAGTTATTTAAGTGGAAACCAAAAAAAGGTAATATTCATATAATAAAATTGTTTTATTTATTCTTTGTTACAAGTACATTGAATTGAATGTGCGAACAGAATATTAATCAGACTCCGATTTGCTTGAGGAGGTGGTGTCTTCATCATCATCTTCGCCTACATGTATAATTATATTATTATCAATAACAGAATCAATCCTGATATCTCGGTCTAACGAAAGCCGGGTAATCAAATAAAAACAGATCGAAAACACTTGAAAAACGTGGTCTATGCGCACGAAACGACAACGGACGACTGTTTTAGCGTCACAAAATGGCGGCCCATAACGCCATTTGGGGTTACCATTTTTAATCTAAGTATAAAAATGCGGTTTGGTCATAGTTTTATTTTTATATTTCATAAACGTTATAATTAAGTCTTATAGTCCATTATTTTCCAATTCTTAAAAAGAAAATCAAAACGTATTATTTTATATTATAACTGTATAAGAACAGATTACGATACTTGCCTGTTATTTTTAGCACAGCACTACAAAATATAAACCGCTGACATAACCTTGTAATAGCGCAGTATAGATTTAGAAAAATATTGTTTACCAAGTTATTTGACACTCAGTTTGGCACAAAATTATAACATTCATTGATAATTGATATAATAATGTTGTTTTAATGCTCCTCAATTGTTAAAACGGTAAACAACCAGCAAAAATATTTTTATCGTAACTGCAACGCCATTGCAAAGTTACGTCGTCAGTTCAATCGCGACGTGTCAGGAACGCATTCTCTGAATGGCCGAACTATAACTAGAATATGCAGTACAGCGGTACTTCTTGTTGACATAGAGTATGTATGGGAAGTCAACGGACTTTTGGGAAAATATTGCATCAGGCTGGAAGTTTCAAGCTAAACATTATTAACCATACGTGAGACGCCTAAAGGTTTTTAAAAAAAAGTTAGAGATATGTGAACAAACTATTTTTAATAAACAGACTTTTTACAAAAAAGCGACTTCAATGGTTTCCCTAAAATCTTCTTTTGACTCTGAAAAATACTATGCAAAAAACTGCTTCAAAATAAGTTTAGCCTAACGTGAGATAATCACGCGCAATCATACATACATACTTTAAGGTTTAACTCTGAACATCTTATTCTGAAATCGGTTATAAAAACACTGAAAAGATCGTCAATTTAAATCTGCGTCAATTTGAACAAAGCTCAAACTTCGAAACACCGACTTCTAGAACGCTATAAAATTTTTGAAAATCATAAATATTTCTTAACCGCCTTCCCAAAAGTAGGGTCTCAATTTCTTTTGCCAACTGACATAAGTACACTATGTAGATTGCAACATAGGATGTCATAAGTATGTCAATTTCATTAAGACAATAGCCCAGTCTATTGAGAACATTCACACTTGTCGGCCATCTTGAATTTGTGTCACCAATTTGACGTTTGGACTTCCTTGTTGCGGTATTTTTGTTTATGTCTATTGCGAATATTATGTAGTTGATAGATAGTAAAATGGGGATGGTTTGAAACCGTGATAAATGAATTAAATTAATACAAATGTATGTATGTCTAGCTGTTCAATTGTGACCTAATCTGTAGATGTTTCTCCCGGTTTTATTCGCTTCCGGGGGGAATCTATAAAAAAGCAGTCTAAAAGTTTTTTTTCTCTTAGGTATCTCTGTACCAAGTCTTGACACAAAGTTGCTCTAGCATATATAAATTTGTGAAAAAAAAAATATTTTCACATTTTTTTTGTACATAAAAAAAATCTCATTAAAAGTTTTTTCAACAAAAAATACTAATCAGTGAGTTAAAAACCAATGAATTGATTAAACGTAACGTTAACTAGGAGTTTTTTAACCGCATATGTTAGCAACGTCTTCGCGTTAACGGACCGTCACGGTATGCTTACCGTAGCAGTTAGAATATACGTTGGAGTTACGGGTTTTTTGGTTTAACCTTAGAAAAAAGGTGAAATAGGTAACTGTTTGATTTTATAAATACTTAATTTAAAGAAACAAAAATAAATTTAATTTACACATAAAGAAAAAAATATGAAATTTTATTATGTACCTTTGAGAGGAAATCTAGGGAAAAGGTCGTTTTTTAGGGATTATTTGCAATTTTTTAATGTATTTTAGGTAAATAATGCTAAGATAAATTGAACATTTTATGTGACATTTTCTGATATGATAGTTTTTTTTGTCTTTTTTTTTCAATTTCGGTAATTCTTTCAGTAACTGTGCAGTTCATAAGAAAATCAATTTAACTAGATTCTACATTATTCAAGTAAAAACTATAACTATTACATAAAAATCTAAAAAAACTTATTCAACATGACATAAGTGTAAGGAATGTAAAATCAGTGTGTAAAAGAGACAGACATACACGTCAGAACGAGACGACAGATAACCGTTGAATGAAGCTTTGTAGTCCAAGTTTTTTTCTTTAAGTTTTTTTTTAAAGTCGTGGTTTAGAACAAGTTGTTTTTTTTCTTGTTTTCGTAGAAAGGGTTAATAGATGAAGGTTTATAGCGACGGTCAGTTTGTCTATGGTCGTTTTGAGATTTTTAGTAAGATTTAATTTGTGAGAGGAATTGAAAGTTGTTTAATTAGTTAAGTTTACGTGGGAAGCACACCTGTTAGTTAAAATAATTATTATTTAAATTAAACTTTGTTTTTTATTTATTTTGGTTGTTTTTATTTTTGTTCTCAAAATCTTCGGATAGATGCTACTGGACTTTTTATTACTTTTTTTGTTGAAAATACTAGCCATGCTCCTTTATTTCACCTTACTTATACTTTTCTTAGGAAACTAGACTAAAAAATAAAACAAAAATAATTTGCCTTTTTCGTACATTTTGAATACCATGAAGTCGTTACCTAACTTCAGAGCAACAAACTTATATGACGACCACCGAAAAAAGTTCCAATATCAAAAAAAGACTATAGATAGATGATTCATTACTATGAATACGGGATTATTGTATAGTTTATATTGTTCTAGCTGAACTACCCTAAGCGAGGGGTCGCATCTGGCGAGGTTATTGAACCCAGAGGGAGTTCACTGGGTCCCAACTAGGAAGTAAAATATAACTAGCTTATACTAGTGTTTTCACCCGCTTTCTTGAGAAACTACTTATACGGATCCCGATAAAAAGTAGCCTGTAAATTGTTCTACCTATAAGCTTAATTACTGCCATTTTTTATCAAAATCTATTGGGTAGTTTTTGCTTAATCACTGTAGTAATCCGACATACACCCTTCGTCCTATAAGTCGATAATCGAAGCGTCTAGTAGTCAATTTCTCGTGCGCATACTTCTTTGTAAGATTCACAAAACAGTTAATTTTGATGCCTTTTCATAAAATTTTAACTAATTATCGTCATTGAGCCCTTTCAAGCATAATAATTTGCATATACGTGAACCAATTCATTACTTTTCGCGTGATTTTGGAAACCATTGTGCATAGTTTTCACAAAAGAAACGTTTTTCTGGAAGAATAGCGGCCATTTTTTAGCGGGACTTCATAAACGTCAAAATTACTTTTTTTTTTGCTTCGAGCGGTAAGTAAAGAGTTTTTTCAAAAGGAGGTAATATAGGTACTCTTTGGTATGTTTGCGCAAATTGTATAATGTTACCTTTGGTTAAATGAATGAATGAATTTATCAAGTAATACCTACATGATTTAAGTGAGACAAGTATGGAAGATGAGGATAACATCAAAACAACAGATACCTTATTGAAATCAACTTTTCATCAACAACACTTGAATATATTGCATAGGGAAGAGCTATCAACAATAAAAAGTATTTTTTGCACGATAAATTTTGGTTTTATCAGCGAAAACAATATATTTAATTCTGGGGGTCCCACTAAGGGGTGTGATCCCACCTGCCCTGATCAAAAAGGGGATTGTGAATTGTAGAAATAGTGCTATAGAAATGTTACTGTGTTTGTATGACAGTAAGGTTTATTTTTGATTGAATTGCGATTGATTTGGTGGTGTTGCGATATCGATTTTTCGCTAATTCTATGGCTTTGGGACTGGGTTTTGATGTTGAGAATGAAAGAGATATTTTGACAAATGAAATGACAATTATCTTCCAAATTCACGTTACTTTAATTTATCCACTTATACAGACTTCTAGCGTATCTTTCAGATTATTTTATATATAAAAAAAAAACATATTTTACAAGTAAAATAAACCGACTTCAAGATACCTAAAACTTTCAACCGAGTCTGAGAAATACTATGCTGAAAACCGCATCCAAATCGGATGTACCAGTCAGCCAAACGTGAGATAATCGCGCACAAGTCAAACTGAAAACCTCACTGTTTTGAAGTCGGTTAAAAACTAGCCAACTAACCAGTTAACTTTAACCTGTAAGTTAAACTATCAAGCTACAAAAGTACCAGGCGCTCATACATTCAAGCGACATATGTAAGCCACCCTCGCTGCATCAGAGCGTGAAATATCAACACCCGATGATAACATACAAGTAACAACCGCCTGCGCACTTCTGGGCGCCTAGTACCACATGGCTTGACTAATGTTAGTGATAAATATAGTTTTGTTCATTAACGGTTTATGCGGACTGTTTGAGGGGTTTCAGCCCCGAAATCTAAGCTGATAAAATAAAGAGGATTTTTTTATTATTATTTGTACCGTAACCACAGAACCGTTTTGTAAAATTCGTTGGAAAGCTACACTCTTCCCGAGTAACATGCTGTATTTTATCCCGGTACGGGCTGAAGCCGCATGAAAACGGCTACGAATATAAATCGAGTCTGTATGAAATTGATATAGAAATGCAATGGCATAGGTAATACTCATATTGGTGGTTACAAAACCGCAGAAAACGACTTACATTTCCTATAATTCCAGCAAATCAATAAACTTACCGTATCGAGAGCCATCACTGCTTTCTCATCTATTCCTTTTTCAAAACACGACCATAGATACCGAAGTAATTTCCCCAACGTCCAAGGAGGCCATTACTGGACTTTTTTTTCAAAGTCATGGAGAGTATCTTTATTTTTTTCTTTAAAGATATCCTTCGAAGCAATGGAGTATTATAAAAAGTGGTGCAGCCTACGCATAATGGCTCTTTCCTACAGATATATATGTGTGTGTGTGTGTGTGTGACTGTGTGTGAAGGACACTAGCAAATGACCCTGGCTATGCTTGTCCTTATTTTAGTGTGATCAGTCCGTGACTCCGGTCCAATACCGGGATAAATTAGAATTGTATTCAAATAAATTTCTTTTCAAGTGGACCAGTAAGTATTCAGTCCCTAAAACCTCTCAAAATAAACAGACAGAATTATAGTAGTAACAATACATAGTTTTAACAATCTTTAAGAGTATTTAGTTTGTTTACATTTCCAAGATAAACGGGAAGAATGACATGTATCATATTTTCTGTATCTGTCTTTCTTCCCAAATTGTTGACAGTCAAACCGTTTTCGTAAGAGTATTTTTGAATTTAAATTTTAGCTAGCGGATGTACATTTATTCATGCGTATATAATAATTGAAGGACACTATTTCCTGAATTTGACCTTGTATCAAAACCGTTGGATAGCCCATACATTGCATACAGGATTTGAAATCACCATTCTTGTTATTTACCAAGTTACAAGAGCTAGTCATCATCATCATCTCCAGAGTCTTTTCCCAACTATGTTGGGGTCGGCTTCAGGCTAACCGCATGCAGCTGGATACCAGTGTGCCACAAGGAGCGACTGCCCCATCTGATATCCTCAACCTAGTTACCCGGGCAATCCAATACCTTGTATTTTCTAGCTTCTGACTACCCGTAACGACTGTCAAAGATGTTCAAATGACAGCCGTGACTTCTTCTGGGGAGTTTGTTGCGCCACTTCTTCCCAACAAAAACACATAGGAAGTGGTGAAGGGTGAGCGTTTTGGGGACTGTCTTTTGTTTTCTTGCTGTTTTGCAGTCAGGTTTGAATAAACGATTTGTAACTTCGAGTGGAACCGCAGTATTAGCTAGTAATGACTCCAGTTGCTACGCACGTATTTCAAATCACGATCCATTCCTTCACGGTATTTCTTCAAGGCGGTCCGCAATTTAGAGCCTGCCATTAGAAGTAAAGAAAAACTAGTTATTTTCCTATGGTTAGAACAAATTCTTGTGTTTTTGCATCACACGTACACAGCACGTTGCGTGTGGTAGAAAACAGCTCGTTTTTTTTTTAACTGTGGTTTTCAATAAGGTATCTATCGATGGATTTGATTACTAGCGATTGAATTTTGAAATTAGTGATATACAAATGATGTCAAATTCCTATGTACACTAATATTATAACGCTGAAGAGTGGACGCTGGAGCTCTCAGGAACAATTGGTTCGATTTGAAAATCCTCTCAGTTTTAGATAGCCCATTTATCAAAGAAGTCTATACTTTTTATCCGGGTTCGTGAAACCACTATCAGAAGCTACTCTTTAACAAGAGAATTCATCTTCCAAACTAGTACAGTCAACTTCAATCAGTGGTAGCAGTTTTATAGGAAGATCGTACTTATTACTATTGAGTTAAGGTGCATGACAGTTGCCACTGATGTGCGGTCTACCGTACTCTAAACCCATCTAAACTCTAACCTCAGTAAGCACTCTCACTTCTCAAAAATTCCATCAGTACTCAAAAAACGGTAACCGTCTTCACTTTCGTTCGGAAACAAAGTTTCATTTTCGTCACCAACCAACCGTGACAGCCGTTAGGCTTCCTGTCATTGTAAGCCGCCATTTTCCGATATCCTATTTATAAAAAAGTTTACCAGGGGCCCGATTCTCCTAAGTTAAAAATGTCAAAATCGAATAGAAATCGAGTCGCAATATGATCGCAATAGCAGTTTTAACCATATCGGGCATTCTGCTACTAATAAAAGACCAATCGTATTCGATTGACATTTGATTGGTGTGCGATTGGTCTGCTATTTTGGTGATTTTGGTCTATACGGTAGTTTGCTGTACAATCATTTTGCAATCGTAAATCATTTGCAGACAAAATGATTCATTATTGCATGACAGAAAAGGATAAAAACGTTTATTTCAAAGAAAAAATAGCGGAATGCCACATACGCTTCAATCGTAATCGAGTCGGGATTGGATCTCAGTCGAATCGAGTCGAACATGAATCGTATGTCGCTTAAGTAAAATTAGGAGAATCGGGCCCCAGTTTCGGTTTGTATAAAATGGTTTAGCAACCTAGTGTTGAAAGATAGGCTGTTTTTGAGGCAATTGATGTTAGGTTAATAATAGCTAACTTGAGAGTGGGCTGCGGGATTGTTCGCGCGAGTTACCGCGGCCCTGGTACAGAAAAGACCTACGACGGAACACGACGGTTTTTAGTCAGTAAGAGTTTGACACTCCCTCACCGCTGCTAACCCACAGCGGGAGGGGTCATTTGATGATTTTTAACGTCGTTAAAAAAAAGCTAACTTCAGAATGGCATAGTTATGTATGTATAGCCCAATTATCTAAGCATTGTTTCTTTCTATTTAACATCATGCTAGAAAGATTTCTGAAAACAACAGTTTATTTAGAAAATTGAACGTAAAAATTCATAGTAGACATTCGCTTTTCGAAAAAAGTTTTGGCCCATAGTACCTGACAAAAACAAAAATAAATAGGTAGGTACGTAAAGGGCGTACAAAACCACGGGGCACGTCTATTCCAAAAAATCTTGATGTAACAAGTTGATTCTCAACATCCAAATCCGGTTTTGGATTAGAAATTCAACATAGGCCTATCTCTATTACCAAAAACCGGTTTTTTGAAAAAAAAAAAAAAAATACCGTCCATGTAAGTATGTAAGGCACTTCAAAATTATACGTTTTTTTTTTATTTAGATTTTAGAGGCATAGGGGCTCATTGTTGTCTGCCCATAGACAACCACAGCCGTAAAAGTCTTTGTCTATGATGTTGTTTATGGTTTTGAATTTTTGTTTTCGTTTTTTGAGTTTTAAGTGTAGGTGGATTAGGGATGAAGTGTTAAACAAATGAATATAATGTGTTTCTTATTATCACACGTATAATCGTGAGTTTGTATGTGTGTATGTTTGTTAATCTATCACGCAGAAACTACTGAACGTATTTCGATGTAACTTCTACAGAAATTTAGCTGGGTATAACAAAATAACATAGGCGCCTTTTTATCCGGGTGCGGGAAGTAGTTCCCTCGGGATACGGGTGAAACTGCTGGAAACAGCTAGTTCGATAATGCTTATCTAATTGAAACGCATTAAAATTAATTAAAACTGCGTTCTAGATAAAAAAAACCGCGGTTTGTTTTGATACATTTTTTTTTTATCAAAATTGACCTACTTATCTCCGCTGGACGAGTTATTAATAGGTATACAAACTATCAATTGTCTTTCATTCATAAATTCTTCGCAATAATGGCGTAGCCTGAAATCAGTCATTTTATGTCTCGCACGTCATTTGAAGCCAGAAATGCTAACAACCAGTCTTACCAAGGGCTATCGGGTTGCCCGGGTAACTGCGTTGAGGAGGTCAGATAGGACAGTCGCTCCTTGTGGCACACTGGTACTCAGCTGCATCCAGTTAGACTGGAAGCCGACCCCAACATTGTGAAAAGACAGAAAGTACCTAGTTTTCTAGTTCACTAGGACATTTTAAAATATTTATTTACACAGGAAATTGTACAAAAGATAGCTCTATAAGAGATTCAATTCATCACCGATCGTTGACACTAAGTACTTCCCGCCAATACAGATATCGCTATCTCTTTCTCACCCGAGCTAACACATATGAAAGAGGGAGATAAGTATACAAACATGAGTTTATCGGCCATGTTATACTAATTTGCAGATAGGTATGTATGTAATATATTGTCATTATTACTGTAGGTATGTCATGTTGATTTTTATTTAATTCCTTTCTTATAAATAAGGTAAAATACAAATTTTCCAAAAAAATTGTCATTTTCTAGGTTTTGAAAATCTAGTTGGTCATGCATAGTTAATCAAATAGTATTTTATATAATGACTAATATTACAAGTTCGTAGCTTTTTTTACTAGGGATTTCAATAACGAATCTATCCTTTGTTTTGCGATAGATAGGTTTTGGATTTTGCCGTAATAGATATGAGGCTTATGTCAAAATGTAATATCCAATCTCATAACCAAGGATAGGTTATAGAAACTCGCACTAGCGGGAAATCCCGCTAAATTCCAAGATGGCGGTTAAGAACGGGATTTTCAAATCTAAGTTCTACATCGGCGGATGTTACGTCATTCTTAACGAACTTTACATAACAAGAAGTTATGATAAGCTTATGTTATGTAAAAAATGGATTAGGTACCATTTCAGTACTTATGAATCTGTTATTTGGTAACTACCTAGATAGACTTTAGCTCCATACAGGTAAAGTCAAATCCTATCTCTAGTTATCAAAACAACAGACAGATAGAATATTGAAAACGACCGCAAATCAACCAGTTTAAATCCTTTCGGGATTTTCATGCAATTTGGCACAGAGACTGAACGGAACCTGGAAAATGACTTAGAATAGTTTTTACTAGGGCAGGATGGCGACTTTTCCTTAAAATACGGGAAAAATACTAATCTACATCCATATTTTTTGCAAACGAAAAAACTGTTCCAATTTCAATAGAAATTGTCATTTCCCTTTCGTCCACCACTTTCGCGCGCTTCTCACCAAAGAGTCGTGGCTTCAAAAGAGTTCGTTCACCTAGTCTATGCTCCAAGGCTATGGCCGCACGATGATGTCATTATTTCAAGTTTTTTTGCATAATATTATTATTATGTTAGCCATGTGTGTCTGTCTATAGCAGTGGTTCTTAACCGGTGGTCCGCGGACCACTGGTGGTCCCTGGAGGCATTCCAAGTGGTCCGCGAAGCTTAGCTTCGCGACGTTGCTATACGTTATCTAACTTAATTATTATCGACTTATAATTGCGAGAGCGGGGGTTTTCGCATGGACGTATATCGGGTGTGTCGTACCTAGTCCCCCCCATTCATGAAAATGTATGTTTGGGTTACATTTTACGTAATTTTGGTTTTGAGTCTTAAAAAATAATTAAAATTTCGCGCTTGCTTCGCTCAGGAACTGTAAGCCCTTACTTTTGCATTTGTCAGCAAACAAAAAGTTAAGTACGTTTGGGCTAAATTTTACGTAATTTTTGTTTTAAGTCCGATAAAAAAATCGCGCTCGCTTCGCTCGCGTATTCAGAAACTATATGCCCTTGTTTTTGCATTTGTTAACAAACAAAAAGTTAAGTACGTTTGGGCTACATTTCACGTAATATTTGGTTTAAGTCCGATAAAAATTTCGCGCTCGCTTCGCTCGCGCATTTGGAAATTGCATAAGCAAGTTTTTCTTTATTTGCATTTGCTTACCTACACAACTGCCGCCATGCGTTTAGCTTTGAGTAGAACTGACCCAAAAATTCAGATTTTTTTTTATAAATAATAAAGAAATGAGTGCTAATTTAGGTAAACCGATGAGGTGGTCCCCGGCAAGACAAACTTTAGTTAAAGTGGTCCCTTATGTCAAAAAGGTTAAGAACCACTGGTCTATAGGAAGGTTTTAGGCATTGATAAGCACGATAAAAATAGATTCTTGCATACCTGCGTCTGTAAAGAGGATAAAGTAACTTTATAGGCTGTTTGATATTGAAAACTTTTGCTTCCATATTGGGCTATCATAAAACCTAGCATGGCCGATCATTGGTCAATATGTAAACATACTGAAAATTCAGAAAAATGCTATTTTCGCTGTTATTTTGCACTTATTATTGTTATTTTTAACCGCTGGGCTAGTAGCGATGTAACTTAGACGGCTTTTTTGTTACCAAACGTGTTTCAAACTCTAAAAGTCGTCGTCAATGCGTTGTCAACATAATTAGACATTTATGTTATATCTACTACGTTATTTAGGTACTATTTAAGCTCGTAAAGTAAACATTAAACATAGTTCTTAATACAAAGATATCGTACTATATAGTCATAAAAACAATAGTTAGTAGGTCGGCAATCAAAAAGTTTGTAACGCCCACACATTCTTGTAAAATTCGCTGTTAAAGCTTAAAATATAGGTTAGGAATGTTAATTTTGAGTTAAATCTCTATAATAGTGCACGTATATGGTATTTTAACTGTGTAATAAAGGAACAAGTCTATGAAATTGAGAAAAAAAAAACATTGGTAGTGTCATCCAAACTTTTTAGACGATTCTATGGTCATTTTCTAAGTTATAAGATGTTGTAAGCTTGGTTTAACACAGCCAGTGTCCAGAAAAACAAACGAATTGTGTAAGTAAATAGTTTTATTTACTCTAGTAAAGTAAATAGTCGCTGTAAAGTTTCATTGCCGACGGCAAAGTTTTGGCTCATTTTTGACAATAAATACCGATGTTATGATGATAACAGGCTGTCAGTTTCGTTGTAAATAAGCTTAAATACCGGTCATTTACACGTTAGATAAAATAAACCAGAGTTTAGGTAGGAATTATGAAAAAAATGTACGTACCCAGAACACTGGCAGTTAACTTCACAATGTTTGCTGCTTTCACCCCACATTTTGGCACAAATATATCAAAACACACGTTTCACAAAAAGTACATAATTAATTCAGTCTTTGAAAAAGTTTTTTTTTATCACAGTACGGGAGTAACACACGTCCGCTCCCCTAAGGCGCCGAGCGTTGACTAAGTCCAATTGAGAGGAATGAGTGGGACTATTCCCGCGGGCGCGCGAACGGCCGTTGGTGATACCACCCTACGTATTTAATACCGTAGCTTTCCGGGAATAAATGTTTTGTAGTAATTTTTGGTGTTTAATTTCGGGTTAGTCAATGTGTTGAAAAATAGTTGATATTTTATAAGCTATGAAATTAAATGGGAATATTTTAGGCCTTTGTTTACAAAGAAAACTCCACTTAAGTATCGTCGTAACTGTTATTACTTATTACCATCATGGGCGTAGGCCGTGCACCGCAGAACGCAAACCGTGTAATCTAATTGATTTCCAAAAAATACGATGGTATGCATAGCACTGGGCGTTGTAAATAATAGAAATTGTCTCGTTTTAACTGTCAAAGCATTCGTCTGTATGAAAATGAGCTAAAGTTAGAATTTGTCGAAAACTCAAAAATAAAGAATACTTGCTATCACTCTAGCTAGAGCAAATGAAAGAATTGAACACAAGTGGCGTGAAGTATGTACCTAACTATTCTGTACCATAGTTATTTATTAGTTATATTCTTACAGTTTAATTTCATTTTACCTTTTTGATAATATTCTAATAAACAAGAGATTTTTGCTGCTTTTGCAATAAGGCTCTTACATGGTTGTAATGTAACTAAGACACTTAAACAGTAATAGCGGAGTAGTTTAATTCACACTGTAGTTATTCACTTATGTATGATTGTATTTAGAATGTAAATTATAATTCACACATTACAACTACAAACAATTTTTATCCAATAGTTTTACAAAATGATCTTATTATAGGGAAATATTAAAACTAAGTATCAAAATATTCATCCGCATCGCTGTCTGCTGGGATCGTGCCCAAAAGGCTGGCTGCATTTTTATCTAAATTAGATATTTAACAAGAAAAATGTAAACATATCTTCTTATAACCTTAAACCCAGCTGTTATTTTTTTTAACTTACATTTTTTGGTAATAAATTTATTTTTGACGTTGGCAACTAAAACGAACCCGTCTAAGTAGGTATACGTCCTAACTAGATCGAGGATATTATCATTTATTATTTTAATTTCAACCTTAATGCTTAGGCAATAGTGATCAATTCAGTTTGTTTGCAACCTTGAATGGAATGCCATACAAAAATCATATGGGAAACAAATCCTGTTCTTACACATACAAAAAACTACTGTTGAACGAAAAACAATCTTAGTAAAAAGACTTAAAGGTTCAAATTAGATAAATAAGCAAAGGGAATCCAGCACACACCAACACATTGATAAAATTTAAAGTAACAATCATATGATCGCTCTCTGAACTTGTCAAGCTATTTTCAACTTAATTGCAATTTTCATAAGGTATAAAACAAATCATTATCTCGTTTGTAACCTTACTTAAAAGCGCGCCAATTTACATTTGCAACGGAAAAATAAGGGATGCGTTAAAAATTGTATTAGTTTACGTATTTTCGACTGCAAATATAAGTTTGTGTCTCCCGATATCCTTAAATTCTTCGGCAATCATATGGTCGAAGTTATGCTTTGAAGTGGCGACGCAAAAAAACTTTCGAACCTCAAGATCAATTCAAATATTGATTTGCAATCAAACAAAATTGACCATCTTTTCATATCCATCTTCAATCAGCTGTTTTTTACATTTCCGCCATTTTACATAGCAATACTTTTTAAAATCATTGATTTTGAAATCAAAGACGTTAACCTGTGCTGCCAATTATTATCCTTTTCTGTTAATAATAGTAAGTTTTAGAGGTTTTTATCGTAATTTGGCCGTTGGTAAGAAATGGCGCCAATACGGAATACATAAAAGTTGCTTTACCAAAATAGTGACCTTTTCGATACATTAAGTACAAAATATAGGCTGAATGATTTTATACCTTTGCGATAGACAAAAAACGTGACTAGGCACAGGCATTGACATCACAAAAAGATGGAGTATTCTACTATTATTACTGTGTGTGTATTCAAATTAAGTTTTGTTACAACGGGCACTCCTAAAAAGCTAAAATGTCTGACATCTGGCTTGCTTTAAGTCTAAAGGACCACGCTTGACATTTCGAGACATAACCTTACTGAGTTACGTCATTTTATTTCCTGTGATTTTTAAAAAGAATTTTGTTTTTTTTTGTTGAAAATTAACAACATTTGGAGATGTTTCATTCGCTAGAGTTAATTATATGCAGGATAGATTGACAGAGTACTTGCCTAAGAGTCATTCCCTATCTATCTCTTGTCTTGAGTAGGTAGTAGAAATAGGAATTTGACATTATTGTATGAGGCTAATGTCAAAATTCTATTTAGTAAGCAAATCAACGGATATATAGAGTACTAGCTTCAGCCCGCAGCTTCGCTCGCGTAGAGTTCGGTTATATCGCGTTTCCAAGAGAATTCTTCGAAAGTCCGGGATACAAAAACTATCCTATGTTCTTTCTCAAGGTCAACTCTATCTCTGTACCAAATTTTATTAAAATCAGTTCAGTGGTTTAAACGTGAGAGCCTAACAGACAGACGGTCAGACAGAGTTACTTTCGCATTTATAATATTATATAGTAGGGATTGGTAACGTCTGTAAGGCCACGTTGACAAGGCATGATACGTTAAGAATGCAATTGAGTAGTCCAACGCTTTACAAGGAGCGACTGCCTATCTGACATCCTCAACACAGTTACCCGGGCAACCCAATACCCCTTGGTACGACTGGTTGTCAGATTTTTCTGTTTTTCGACCCGTTATGTCATTTTTGAGAGACGGAGGAACTCGTTTTGACAAGGACAGTCGTCATAGACCTTTGATCGATCGTCCCGTGTGGCCATGAGCCACTCCTATAGAGGTTTCTTAGCTCATTAATTCTTATTACCTAATTGTGAAGCTAGAATCAATATCAGTCGTCCATTGATCTTCTAAACGTGACTGAATTACGTAGTGATTAGCAATTTTAATCAAGTATAAGTGATTCAGGCTTTACTAGCATGTACTTATTATTACTAAGATACTCATTAACATAAAAAAATCATTAGACGTCAGAATATAATATGGCAACCAGACCGATTGTCGGCTATAGTGGCTGTTCTCACTAAGGAGATCAGATGCGCAGGACATATTATAGTGCACGCACATTTGCTTGGACACAGGTGCACTCACTATTCCTTCACTCTCATAGCGCGATGGGACGACAATCCGACACCACCGGAGAGAGACCTTGTCAAATAATTTTAACGTTTGTAACACAGAAGTTGGCACTTTGCTATTGGCGACTTCATTTCGGTCAAAATCAATATTTTAAGTGTTTGCATTAACTCGCTTAGGTATATCAGAAACTTTGAAAAATCTTTTGGTGTTCGATAGCTCTTTTATCGAGGAAGGCTTTGCGCTTCTTTTTATCCGATTCCACGCAGTAGTTCATACGGGTGAAAGCACTAGTTACCCATATATTGATTTCGGTATTATTAAACAGACAAATAATTTTTACACGCTTTTTATTAGCTTCACCTGTATGTTTGTATGTTTGTAACCGACTTCTTTGGGCGCGATTTTGACCCACTCTAAACGGCCAGATTTCGTTCAAACTTTGTAGATTTATTGAGGACCGATGACAATACACTAATTTGATAAAATTATTCCATTTTTAACCGACTTCCCAAAAAGGAGGAGGTTACACATACACATCGATTACTCCGAGGTTTATAGACCGATTTACGTGATTCTTTTTTTGTTCGACTCGAAATAGCTGCCAGTTGGTCCCATAGTCATCAGGTCAGGATCTGATGATGGAAACCTGAGAAATCGAGGGCAACCTTCGAAAGTTGTAGGCATACATAGGGTAAAAACTTGACACTCAGGTGTACGCCTAAAAGCACTATTCAACTGTGAAGATTTGGAGCTGACCTGATGATGGAGACCAGAGAGGGTCCAGGGAACTCGACAACTGAATATGTGAACTACCTCGTGTTTGGGCTTAAATTATTTGTATTGACAAGACCTATGCAACAGTGAAGGTTTGGAGCTGACCTGATGATGGAGACCAGAGAAAGTCGAGGGAACTCGACAACTGAATATGTAAACTACCTCGTGTTTGGGCTTAAATTATTTGTATTGACAAGACCTATGCAACAGTGAAGGTTTGGAGCTGACCTGATGATGGAGACCAGAGAAAGTCGAGGGATCTCGACAACTGAATATGTAAACTACCTCGTGTTTGGGCTTAAATTATTTGTATTGACAAGACCTTTGCAACAGTGAAGGTTGGGAGCTGACCTGATGATGGAGACCAGAGAAAGACGAGGGAACTCTACAACTGAATATGTAAAATACCTCGTTTGGACTTATATTCTTTGTATTGATGAGAACTTCCCACTTGTATGGATAGTGATAACTATTCGTATCACTGAAAAGCTTTAAACAAAAAAACTAAAAAGTAGAAAATAAATAATAGTTTTAAAAAAACTAAAAAACACGCTTTTTATAGAAAACCGAACTAAAAAATAGAAAATAAATTTAAATTAAGAAAATAGTGTTCAAAATTTCAATGAATATAAATTAATAATAGTGTGAATACAAAAAATATATTAAAAAAAAGCGTGGGGTGCATGGTGTCAATAGTTATAAATATTTTATTGACAGATATGAGTAGAGTGATTTTCATTTCGATAATACCTTAAAAAGCACCCCACGCTTTTTTTTAAATATAGTTTTTGTATTCACACTATTGTTAATTTATATTCATTGAAATTTTGAACACTATTTTCTTAATTTAAATTTATTTTCTATTTTTTAGTTCGGTTTTCTATAAAAAGCGTGTTTTTTAGTTTTTTTATTACATCGAGCCTAGGAGGGCACGTGTCGCCGCCGTCCCCGAATGCTACTCAGTAGCAGTCGTTGTTACAATTCCACGTCAGAGGCCGTCAGGCGGATTTGTGACAACTCTGACACTAGGGCTTGCTAGGTGATTAAACCTGCAGCTCACTCGATAAGTAATGTCTCTGTAAGATAATGTGTGTGACGGTTATTTCTTCGAAACGTCAAGAGCTCGTAACGGACGGTTCAAATCAAAGGAGATATTTTTTGTTAACTCTGTACCTGTTTCTAACCTCAACCGGAGAGAATAGTCATTATTATTAGCTTCTAGCCGTACATATACATAGTTTTTGGTTAGGAAGAATGTTACTTGTGAAATGACGGCAGATAGAAGAGCATGGAAGGAGAAAACATGATGTGCCAACTAGAAATAAAATTAGGATAAGGGTGGGAAGATAATGATGATGTGTATTTACGTTTTGTTTGACGCAACTACTTCCCGCACTGTGACACTCATACAAGTAACGTGGCTTTCCATTGGTAAAAGATTTTTTTTTTTTTTTATAATAATTACTAGCTTTTCCCTGCGGATACACGGGTGTCCTGACTCAGGACACCCGTGTATGACTCCTGAGGCAACTATTTCCCACACCCGAATAAAAAAAGTACTGTTTCAGAATCTTACACTATCTAGGCATGAGTCTTTCAAATTGGCTCAATACTTTTGGCGTGAAAGCGCGACAGACGGACCGAGTTACTGTTGTATTTATAATACGGCTTATCCTTATTTCAAACTTAAAACAAATTAAAATTCAACAAATACCTAGTAGACATTAAAAGTTTATTCGAATTCTATCCATCGGAATAATACCCATTGATTATTTTCTTCACGTTTTGTTTTGACAATTCATGGAAGCAACATGGCGGGTGTCTCACAGCTGATCGAGAGCGCGCAATAAAAATTGTTTTATTGACTTTGTAACTGGTAGATACTGTATTAAACAAATAAATTATAATCTAAAACGTTTGCCTGTTGCTGAAAATATGTAAGTACCTTTTTCTTCCTCCTGCCCTCCCAATTTTATTTGGGGTCGGCGCAATTTGTCATTCTCTTCCATTTTCCCCTGTCTCTCGTCATACTGACACTCACTCCCTTCCTATTCATGTCATCTTTCAGGTAATCCATCCATCTTTTCTTAGGTCTTCCTCTTACTCTCTATCAATCTACATTCATACTTTGCTGAAAATATGTACTGTACCCACTAGAATTATAAAGCTTGAGAATTCACGACTTCTTCCCAGCAATAACACATAGGAAGTGGTGAAGGATGGGCGTTTTGGGGGCTGTCTTTTGTTTTTGACGTTCACAAAGTGCTGATTTGAAAAAATATTTCAGTTTTACATAGATCATAATTTATCGAAGAAGGCTGTATAGGTACTCTTTATCCTGGTGTGCCAAGTAGTTCCTTTGGCGGAAGCAAATCTTGTAATAAAACATAGACCGTTATACAATGTGTGTGGTTATTTTTATTACAATACCGATATTTATCAGTTTAAAAAAGATAAAATCTTTATGGTATCGATTGGATACTACATTTATGTCACTTCCACATAATGTTAAGTCGAGATTCTCCCTTCGTGCGGCACTGTTTGTCACACCGCATGTATCTCGTTCGCTCTAGCAAACAGTAACACATTGCGCGCGAACATTACTAACATGTCCGCGACACTGCAACCTTTGTGATTAGAACTTTTTGGATTTCTATAGTCATAGCTTATTTGTCAATTGTCGTATTCCCATAGCTCATATAATGGTTCTGAGTTCCCATATAAAACATAATCTACTTACCTATAAAACAAAGGGATAGTGGGGCCAGTAGTTTCTGAGACAAACATAAACAAATGTAAGTAAGTACCTGGGCGGAGATAATTTTTAGGTCTTTTGTTTTTACTGTGTCATCTTTTGTCGGAATTGAAACAATAATGTCGTATGCTCATTGTTATAGAATAATGATTATTACGTCGCACGTGTAAACCATATCCGCCTATTATTCCCCCATTATGAAGCTTACCTTCTAATCGTAAAGGAATTTAAAGAATCGATTAATAGGTAGGCAGTAGACGAACCAAAAATCATATTATTTCCTTGTTTTCTTCATAATGTCGCGTAAATATAGTTCCAGATGAGTAAGTCTAACACTGCCTATTCTGGAAATGGGAAATCATCAAATGACCCATCACGCTGAGGATGCAGCGTGAGGGAGTGTCAGACTCTTACTGACTAAACCCCACCATGTTCCTTCTTAAGCCCTATATGTATGTACCAGCGCCGCGGTAACTCGCGCGAACAATCCCGCAGCCTCGGCAGGCTTTGGTCCTGCTGAATTTTGCTGTCTTGTTTAAGTTGTATGTAACTATAATATGGTCATGGGTATGTATCTATGTGTATGGAATTCGGAAATAATGTAGTACATATGTGTATATGTCATGAACAAGTCCGTTAATCGCGATATCCGAATATCTGACTTTTGAGTCATCTTCATATGACCGGACTACAATAGGTACTTTATGTGAATCAGCTTTAAAAATCTTGCTCTTGACGTATCCGGGATAAGGCAAGATGAATATCATTATAAGTAATCATCATCTACGTAGCCTTTTCCCAACTATATTAGGGTCGGCTTCCAGTCTAACTGGATGCAGTACCAGTGTGCCACATGAAGAGACTCTCTGACTTTATAAATCCCGGACAGTACCGCTGCCTCGGTGAGACTGGTTGTCAGATTTTCTGGCTTCTGACTATCCGTAACGACTCTCAAAGATGTTCAAATGACAGCCGTGACCCACCAATTTAGTGTTGCCTACCGAAACACGGAGGAATTCTTTAAGATACGGCCCGAAACGCGCCAAGCTTAACCTTATGATCGATCGACCCGTGCGGCTGTTACTTAGTCACGAGCTCCTCTTTATAATAGGCTTCTATGTTTATCCTGTGTATGTAGTCAGAAGTCTGACACCAGTCTAACCAAGGGGTATTGGGTTGCCCGGGTAACTGAGTTGAGGAGGTCAGATATAGGCAATCGCTTCTCCGGTAAGACTGGAAGCCGACCTCAACATAGTTGGGAAAAAGGCTCGGAGGATGATGTTTATCCTGTGTATTTGTATTAATTTCGTCTTATATTTTGGCAGTTATTTAACCGAACGACAGTGTATTAGAGGCAGAGGTTATCAACCGTACAGATAACAAATATGACGTATAGATAATGTAACGGTTAAATCATATGGGAGGGAACTTCCTGCGCTTAGCCGTGATCTAGCTGAAGATAAGATATTGAGATCATAACCGATAGGAATAGACTAGAAACTAGGAATGATATTACAGAAGCTCAGAGATTTCCTAGTAACAGCCGCATGGGTCGATCGATTATAAGGGTAAGCAACGCTTGGCGCGGTCACCATCTTGTCATGACGAGTTCCTCCGTGTTTCGGAAGTCACGTTAAATTGGTAGGTCCTAGTTGTCATTGAACCTCTTTGGCAGTCGTTACGGGAAGTCAGAGGCCAGAAAGTTGCTCTGGTAGCTTGGTCAGATTTTCAGTAGCTTCATGTAAAACACTGGTACTCAGCTGCATGCTGTTAGACTGGAAGCCAACCCCAACATAGTTGGGAAAAGGCTAGACTTTGTGGTGGTCAAAATGGCAAATGGCTGACTTTTCAGAGGCAAAATTGTTTGACAAAGGCTGTACAAATGAACTAATTCAGTAAGTTTTTCATGATAAAGCTCGTATTATTAGGCTTACCTACCAGAACTGCGAACGGCGCCATTTTTTTTTGTTTCCCGCCATTACACAGTGAAAGTATCACAACCGTTTTGTTCAAAAATAAAATCTTTTACAATCTTTGCAATCTTTTTACCTTTTTTCGTGCAACGTGCTTTAAAAGGTACCGTTTAAGGGACTCTATTGTTTCTTTGTCATATTTCTGAACTGAATGTTGTTACAATAAAGTTAATGATGGCTACTTTCCGTTTTTGAAAAGCCGACAAGCGACCAAATGTTACTCGGGGGCTTAAGAACACAAATATGAAAGGAATATGGTTAGTATTGCTACGTATGTATATTTTCTAGAAACGTTTGTATGTATGTCACATTTAGATAAGGCCTAGCTTTTGATTATGGTTTACCTGAACCCCCAGGCAAACCTAAGAATAGCTAGTTTACCCAGATAAAAAGTAGCTTATATCCATCTTCAGGGAATTTCCTATCTCTGTGTCTCTGTGTCTAACATCAAAATCTGACCTCCTAGTGCTTAGAAAGCCAGTCAAGATATTTCAAAGCTTTTATAAACTTAGCTAGATTATGTAAGCTCTACTATTATTACAACCTTGTAAAGTTTTGATATTCCAAACTTACACTAAAATAACGTAAGTAAGTAACACTGAAGATGGCCCATCGCCCACCCAGGGCTTACAAATAAAGAAATATGTAAACGGACGAGGTAGTAATATTATTCAATGTAACATAGGCTTGACAAATTGATAAGTAAGCAGAAGAATAAGAAGCTTTAACTACGCATCGGAAGAATTTTAATCAATTTTGACATTGGCATAAATCATATCAAATGTCAATCTCAAAAAAAAAAAAATCGCATGGAAGTTAATTCCTCTGTTTCTGAACTTGAGAAATAGCTAATATTTTAGCGTCATTCGCATTGTAAGACGAGGAAATAAATCTAGCAAAGCTACACAGCTGATTCGTACACTAAGCGAAAACAGCTGACAAATAAAATATAAAATAAACAAAACTACTTCTCAGGTTTAGAACAAATCCTCATTTTCTAAGAACTCAATAAGCTCATTCAGGCTTATCTGTCAAGCGTTTCACCAACTTAAGCATTTCCTACGTCAAACCAAATTCAATCTTATATCCACACAATAAAGGTTATTTGAACTGTACTAGTAAGTTTGCAGGATGTAAAAGCGCGCGAAATGAAGCGTCGGTTATTATACCGTTGTTTTTAAATCTGGAATTCTCCCGGTCGGTTTGCATTCGTACAATTCGTTGCTTTACGAATATAAACCTTAGAACAACAAAATAAAGGTTATACTTGTAAATTAATTGACAATTTAGCGGTAATGTCGTAATATGTAGCATTTTTTTCCGTGACTGTGTTAAATAATATGAAATTACGTGTTTTTAAATGGTGTTAAAGCAATTCTTCTCCAGAATCAGCTGTAGGCTTTTAATATTGCTCTTAATATAATGATTTATTTCATGTAAGTGTACCAAGTCATCTCCCGAGCCTTTTCTCAAATATGTTGGGGTCGGCTTCCAGTCTAACAGCATGCAGCTGAGTACCAGTGTGCCACAAGGAGCGATTTGCCTATCTGACCTCCTCAACCCAGTTAACCAGGCTGCCCAAGACTGGTTGTCAGTCTTTCTGGATTCTGACTACCCGTAACGACTGCCAAAGATGTTCAAATGACAACCGGGACCTACAGTTTATCGTACCAAGTAGGTGCTTTTAAGAACTCGTAAGGGACTCCATAGGCGGTCTCATAACGGAAGCACTTATGGTGGCCATCATTTACACTCGACTAACTATTAAGGTTGACAAATAAAAGGGATTTTCGTGTTGGCCAAGTAGGCGTTATATTTTTTCTATCATTTTCTTGGAAGAGGAAGGTCCGTATAGTATATTTTGCCGAGTTCTATTGACGGAAGACTTTGTTGCTAAATCTCTATAGAGATTACTCAAAGAGAGCAAACGCCTGATATGTAAGTGTTTGAAATGTTCAAAAATCATCAAATGACCCCTCCCATTGTTGGTTAGCAGTGGTGAGGGAGTGTCAGACTCTTACTGACTAAAAACCGTCGTGTTCCGTGGTAGGCCTTGTATTTACCAGGGCCGCTGTAACTCTTTCGAACAATCCCGCAGCCCCGGCAGAAAGGTTTCCCTACTTGAGCAAAAACAGTTGATTGGGAAGAAGGTAAGTCTGACTGTCATTTGGTTCAGTTGACACTTGACAGTTACTGTCAGTCAGTAACATTCTAGCTTGTAAAGGCCTAAATGAAAAAATGATTTGACTTTCAGTCAGTATAATTCTATGAATTCTATCATCCTTTAAAACTGTCAACACTTAGATTATTTATGAATTTCTAATATGCTATATACCTAAGTAATTTGATAAATTAGGATCTTATAATAAGCTGCATAGACCATTAGATACAAATAATGTACCTAAGCACTTAATTTCTATTGTGAAGTAAGTTAGTGACTAGAAAAAGCTTACTTACTTACTTTTTACAGACAGGTAAATCTGAAATTATCAATGAGACATGAACTTTATCAATAAAACCACATTATCAATGGAGTTTATCTTTTATTTACCGCCAAGGTTGTCAGCAAGGCTTATTATTATTACAGAGAAACAAACATGGCCGCTCATGTCCTTTTCCTGCCAAAAGCCGAACAAATCAGCATTCTATATGCTCTACATTAATAAATCAAAAAATATGTTATCAGTTACATCATTTGAGAATTTTTGCCATTCAAACATAAACCTTAAGCTCACATTCCCAAGGTTGAAATTCATTAAGTAAAAACTGTTCTCGATAGAGCATTTTTCCCTCGCTTTTTCAAGAGGTCATTGTCGGTCACAGAACAGGTATGCCACCGCTTTACAAACAAAATTCAACCTTATACTAAAGATACAAAGTTCAAAATCGATTGCCTAGCAATAATTCTCACGATCGACATTATTGTACCACAGCAAAAAGATTCCTGTCCGTAATTAAAGGAAATTAGTACTTAACACTTTGAGTTAAAGTTCTTAATAGCTTGTATGTTTTCGTTTTGACAGCCCGCGCTTTTCCGCCCGAAGGTTACGTGTTCAGAAATATTTATGACATTTTGATAAGAAGATAAGCTTTTGAGTCTAGATTCGTCATGTCTAGGACTGTTTTTAAGCTATTTGCCGTCATAGGATGCATAGAAATAGGTATTAACCATTTTTTCAAGGACGAAGGCTTTTTGCAAAAGAAATGACGTTTGTTGAAATGTCAGATTGATTTTGACGTTTACGAAATTTACCAAAAAGTTCGTTAACATTATGAGTACAAATGAGAACCTTATGGTTTTTTGAAGTTGGTTAATTAAATGATTGAGGAAAACACAAGGTTATAAAGGCGTAAGTTCCTGTTTAAGACTGAAATAACAGCTGATAAAGCTACCTATCTATACTAATATTATAAAGCTGAAGAGTTTGTTTGTTTGATTGTTTGTTTGTTTGAACGCGCTAATCTCAGGAACTACTGGTCCGATTTGAAAATTTCTTTCAGTGTTAGATAGCCCATTTATCGAGGAAGGCTATAGGCTACTTTTTATTTCAGTACGGGAAGTAGTTCCCACGGGATGCGGGTGAAACCGCTGGCAGAAGCTAGTTTCAAAATATAAATAAAACAGTTATTTTATACGAAAAAAGTTTTTTTGCATCATCAATATTAAAATTCGCTTCAAAAATAAAACTGTAAAGTTATATGACCCGGAACCCGGCTTAGATAAATATCAATAACCTTACTTTTATTAACTAGACTAGATTTAATAATCTTATGTTTAGAAAAAAATATAAAAATCAGCTAGCAGTGTTAGATCTTTTCGAACTGTATGTCATGGTATGGGCATGTGATGCGGAGGCATGAAAGCCATGTTGTGAGGAAGGTGATGAGCATAAATGTGGATGGATATACTGGAAGACGACCAAAGAAACGATGGATGGATTGTGTGAAAGTTGATTGCTAAAAATAAAGTGATTTGTGAGATGACGGCAGATAGAGGAGTATGGAAGGAGAAAATGAAATAAAATTGGGATAAAGGCAGGAGGATGATGAATTACTGACAAATGTATCAATTAAATCATGATTACTTCCAAAATCAAAAGTAAGAAAGGGGGAAACATTCCTGCATTGAGGAATAGCGTGAAAAAAAAACGTTTTTCAATGCTCAAATTGATTGCCAGGTATAAAGTTACGACTTAAAACTACAAACACGTAGTAACAACTAGAGATTACTTAATAGTAACTTCGTAATAACGTCCGAAACTTACACACTGTGACCTTGAACTCAGTCCGAGTGCGAAGTCAGTACAATGCCAAGACGTTATTTAGACACGCGATTTCAAGTTTTAACTTAAAGACTAAAACCTCATTTGTAGTCCAAACTCTTACGGAAAACTGCATTCCTTTATTAAAAAGTGTAGAAAAAAAACTAACTGTCACTTTGACATGAAAAATGGCGGCAAATCTGACAGGTTACAATAAAAAGCGTGACCTCGATGCGAGTTTCACAAGATAAGATCCCACCCTCACACCCGATAGCCATATAAACATATTAAAATACCCGAAAATGTAGCTTTTAACAATACGTAGGCCGGAACATTGTACCTGCTTCAAATATTTCGTGAAAAAAAGTTCCTAGCTTTCCGAGAATGTATGTATGTATGCGTAAAGCCGAACCTGTTAGCGAATTTAAAAAAAAGGTCGACAAAAAATATGGCCGGCCGTTCCATCAGCTGATTTCGAATCGTTGAGTCTGAGGCGCCCCTGTACCAAGTTTGCGGACACTGAGATATGTATCGCTAGACTTATTATTATTTTGTTAACTTTCTTGTGCTTTTAGAAGGCTTTTTCTTAAGAAATACTGTTTGAATACAATTTTGTTAAATTTTCTACTGTAAGCTGAGTTCTAGACATAAAGCTATGAGTGCAATTTTTGCAAAAATAATGACAGTTTTCAAATAATTCAGCCATAATTCCAGAAGTCTTAATTTTGTTCCAACAATGAAGACTTTTACTGTATTTTTAGCTTTAAATTAATGAAAAGCTTATTTACCTACAGATTCTAAACGATTAATAACTAACTACACCAATTGCCCTCTCCTAAATCTTCTAAAATAATAATTTTAACAAAAAAATCTTCCCAATGCTTTCGAACACACCGCTAACCAAGGAGTTTCATAATACAAGGAGGCTGTCTAACCTGTTTGCTCTCTCAGCTGATTCCCGCCAAAAACAGGCGTCACACTAAAAAAAACTAACAATAGCCCACAAATACTTACTTTATTATCATTTTTGTTGAATTTTGGAACTATTGTCATGTTTTAAAGCAATGGGTTTGTGTTTACAAATGATTTTAAGGGTTATTGTAGCTATTTTACCGGTTTGCGAAAGCAAGTACGTCAGCTGAGCGCTCCGTTGGCTGGATAGGTTAATGCCTTTGCATGCCTGAGATTCTGATTGACCTGACATTTATTTTGGCGGTTTGGTTTTGGCTGTCAATTTAAATTATTTATTGTTCTTTTGAAATAAATCAGGCTTTTATAAATGCCCGTTAAAATGGTTAAAGTTCTGTACAAGACTTTTGATACGGTGTTCCATCATAAAGTTCCAGTTCATATCTTGCGGCTCCATCATCAGATCAGGGGCCCTATTCTCCTAATTTTACTTAAGCGACATACGATTCACGTTCGACTCGATTCGACTGAGATCCGATCCCGACTCGATTACGACTGAAGCGTATGTGGCATTCCGCTATTTTTTCTTTGAAATAAACGTTTTTATCCTTTTCTGTCATTCAATAATGAATCATTTTGTCTGCAAATGATTTACGATTGCAAAATGACTGTACAGCAAACTACCGTATAGACCAAAATTACCAAAATAGCAGACCAATCGCACACCAATCAAATGTCAATCGAATACGATTGGTCTTTTATTAATAGCAGAATGCCCGATATGGTTAAAACTGCTATTGCGATCATATTGCGGTTCGATTTCTATTCGATTTTGACATTATGAACTTAGGAGAATCGGGCCCCAGTTCGACAGTAGCATATTATTCGATTGTCATCAGAACTACATATAGCTGCACATTTTCATGATGTTACGATCCTTGGGAGATGGTTAAATTAGTTACCTATATATGATATCGTTTGAAAACGATGACTAGCTTTGGTAAATAATGATATATCATAAGTTTAATGATCGATAACTCATAGTTCATTATGAGTTGAGATAATATGTCTACCGGAAATACGTCATAAGTTCGTTATGCCAACATTGCAAAAGCATGCCGCTACACGTGGTTTTAGAAAAAATCATTTGCCTATCCGTTTTGGCACACCATATTTCTTTGATGACGGTTTTGTACAAATTTTCAAAAACATCCTGTAAAATTGTCTATAGTTCGGCCATTCAGAGAATGCGTTCCTGACACGTCGCGATTGAACTGACGACGTAACTTTGCAATGGCGTTGCAGTTACGATAAAAATATTTTTGCTGGTTGTTTACCGTTTTAACAATTGAGGAGCATTAAAACAACATTATTATATCAATAATCAATGAATGTTATTACGTCGTCAGTTCAATCGCGACGTGTCAGGAACGCATTCTCTGAATGGCCGAACTATAGGTATGCATATAGGACAAGTCAATTAGGAATAAAGCCAACTTTTGAGTAGATTTTGGCATGTGTGGCTCTACTTAGTTTCAACTGGGGCCCGATTCTCGAAGTTAATAATGTCAAAATTGAATAGAAATTGAATCGCAATACCAGTTTTAGCCATATTGGGCATTCTGCTACTAATATAAGACCAATCGCATTCCAACGACATTCAATTGGTTTGCGATTGGTCAGCCATTTTGGTGATTTTGGTCTATACGTTTGTTTGCTCTACAATCATATTGCAATCGTAAATCATTTGCGGACAAAATGATTCATTATTGAATGACAGAAAAGGATACAAACGTTTACCTATTTCAAAGAAAAAATAGCGAAATGCCACATACGTTTCAATCGTAGTAATTGAGTCGGGATTTGCTCTCAGTCGAATGTGAATCGTATGTCGCTTGAGTAAAATTAGTAGAATCGGGACCCTGATAGATAGAATATTGGGAACCGCCCTTTGTCATACACGAGGCCTTCATGAAACAAACAAACTACAAAACACCCTAAGATCCCAAGAATCAAAAAATATCAAAAATAAAAAAATAAAATATTATATTTCAAAAAAACAAGTTTAAATACAGTTAACAATGACAAAATAGTATTAGTTAGCAAAAATACTGGATTGCGACGTTTCACACGCCAACAGCTGTTTTGGCGGGAGCGGCCATCTTGCCAAACCGGTTTCACTAAGATTTTGGGTACCTTATCACGGAAGCGCTCGATATTTCTTTGTTATATTATTTCTAGTGCTAAAAGGGGTAAATAATAGATAGGGAGTTTGGTTGACTGCGCAAATTATTGTGTTTTTTAAAGGCGTTACATTGTGTGGGGTGCATCTTGTCTCGAATGTTTATTTTGATGAAAAAGTCGCTTCTTTGTTGAAATTTAAATTTATTTAAATGTTTTAAACTAGTTTTGATGGGAATTAAGACAATATTTTTTACTCGAGGTTTGAAGAAGGAAAAAGGTTTTGTTTTGGTGACATATTTCGTACTTTTGGATCCTTTCTTGTTTTTACAAAATATCTAACAAAAGGTTATACATTGAATTCTTTAATTCTTTTTATAAAAAACCTTTTTCGACTTCAATAATATACCTAAATCCTGCACCTAAATCTGACAAATACTATGCTGAGAATCGCAAATCTACATATACAGGTACATATATATAAGTCAAACTGAGAACCTTTTCATTTCGGAGTCGGTTAAAAACAATACCGAACTCTCGCTTTCCACTATTTCATCCCCTTTCAACAATAGGATGCGCCCACTGAACATTCCAGGCCAAATTATAACATTATACGATCCCACACATGATATATAATGCTTCCCATGTATTTATAGAACCCGCCTCCATAGGTAGGCCATGGGGTGGCCATTTGAAACCGGAGACCACAACGGATAATAGGACAACTTCTTGAAGCAAAACATCTCTTTTTGATACCGCCTTTTGCTATTAAAAAGATAACTATAAGCCAAAATCACGGAGTAAGGAAAGATGAGCGGAGATGCTATAGTGCAGGGGCCCGATTCTCCTAAATTAATAATGTCAAAATCGAATAGAAATCTAATCGCAATATGATCGCAATAGCAGTTTTAACCATATCGGGCATTCTGCTACTAATAAAAGACCAATCGTATTCGATTGACATTTGATTGGTGTGCGATTGGTCTGCTATTTTGGTAATTTTGGTCTACACGGTAGTTTGCTGTCCAATTATTTTGCAATCGTAAATCATTTGCAGACAAAATGATTCATTATTGAATGACAGAAAAGGATAAAAACGTTTATTTCAAAGAAAAAATAGCGGAATGCCACATACGCTTGAATCGTAATCGAGTCGGAATCGGATCTCAGTCGAATCGAGTCGAACGTGAATCGTATGTCGCTTAAGTAAAATTAGGAGAATCGCACCCCTGGTAAGTCAGGCGCCTTCTTTTAGGTCAAATACTACGGTGGATATGACCAAAACGATGAGTGAACTAACGAGGAGTTCGGGTTCTATGAGACATCTGTCAACAATTTTAGATATTATAAAAGATGATTTTTTTTTTTTTTTTAAATAATTAACTTTATAAATTAAACATTTTAAAGATGATTGGGTCAAGAATTAAGACAGCAGGTTCCTGGTCCCTCGAACAACCGAAATTTGGAGCGCTACTTTCTTAAGAGATTTTGTGTTATGGCACCTCCGCTATTAATTTTGTTCTCCATGACCAAACTTTATTCCCATGGTGTATTGCAAAAAACTTTCGTAGAAATATCCATTTTTTTGCAAAATGGTTTGAAGGACGCAAAGGTTAGGATTGTCCGGTGAAAAAATCTCGTTCCACGGTGTTTTGTGAAGAATGGACATCGTTGAGGGTTTCGCTATTTGTCATGGAGTCTCGCTTGTCATGTTGCCAATTTGACAGGTTATTAGTGTTTAGGGAACGCTAGATACTGATGGCACTGATAACTTTCGCTATTGTTAGAAATACATTATGATATTAAGTTGCTTCCACAGAAATCTTCATTTTTTTAACATTTCTTTGCTTGCTTCCGACCAGGGGCACGATTCTACTAATTTTACTTAAGCGGCATACGATTCACGTTCGACTCGATTCGACTGAGATCCAATCCCGACTCGATTACGATTGAAGCGTATGTGGGATTCCGCTATTTTTTTCTTTGAAATAAACGTTTTTATCATTTTCTGTCATTCAATAATGAATCATTTTGTCTGCAAATGATTAACGATTGCAAAATGATTGTACAGCAAACTACCGTATGGACCATAATCACCAAAATAGCAGACCAATCAAATGTCAATGGAATACGATTGGTCTTTTATTAATAGCAGAATGCCCGATATGGTTAGAACTGCTATTGCCATCATATTGCGATTCGATTTCTATTCGATTTTGACATTATTAACTTAGGAGAATCGGGCCCCAGTGCCCCTGTAATTTGGACCCATGGGAAATACTCAGTGCACCTAGTTAAAAAGTAGCTTTTAGCTTTCCTCGATAAACATACTATATATCACTGAAAGATTATTTCAAATCAGTCCAGTAGTTCTAGAGATTAGCGCTGTCAAGCAAACATTCAAACAAACTAAGTAATGCGCCTCACTAAGGTATTTGTTTTATCAGAAACACTGACATTCAACTGAATCTACTTGTACTGAGAGCAAACTATCACAGTTGCTAAAAAGCTACCAATACTGAGAGACAATAACTTAACTCTTACAAAATCTTAAATAGAACTTAAATACATCTCATTAGAAATCCAATTACCTCAGTAATTACATCATTGTTTCTCAAACACCAAGTTAATCCTTACCTCGAAAATTTTCGGCGACACAACCTTCTTAAAAAGGTGAGCAAGTAAAAAGGCGATCGAGCACAAAGGGTTTGCTCAATAGAGTTAATCTGAACTAATAAGCATAAAACCTTCTTTGTGACAAGTTTATGAGTGAGCTTAAGTTTTTTGAACTACTTTACTTTACTACTTTAGTAAGTCTTTTGATTGACGTGGTGTTAAGAAATGGGTTAATGGAATATTTTTTTGGGACAATAGGCTGACTTTTCGCCACTGTTCTTTGGAAATGGTTGATGTAGGCAATTTATTTATAGGATAAAAGGTTACACAAAGAATGTGGCTTTGGGAGATTTTGTGACGTTTTTGGTACTGTGAAATAAAGGGAAGGATTCGATTAATAGCGGATAGGGTCAAAAATCTATGAAAATTGTATAGACTACAAGTTTATATGCAAGTAGTTGGTCAACACACGTGACAACGATCAATAGCAGTTCAGTAGTTAAGGCGTTACAACTTTACAGACAGACTTACTTTCGATGTTATCCCAATAATTTAGGAAAAATATGAAGAAATGCTTACATTAATCATTATAAATTAAAAAAAACCCCCGACCCAAAAAAAGTACGCAATTAAACCCTATAAAAAGCAAACAATAACTTTAAACACCGTAAGTACCAACTAAAGCATGTCAGACTAAACAAAATTTTGTCGTGTCGGGGGACCGCTCTCATTTATTAGCCTCACGTTAGAAGTAATTATATACTACTACATTATATATACTACTTATAACTTCTTATATACGTGTGTTTAGATACGTGTTTTTATACGAGTGTTGTAATTAGGTAGGTATCATTTGATTTATGTAAGTATTTTTAAAGGTAAAAAGCGGTCCCCCGACACGTCAAAATTTAGTTTAGTCTGACATGCTTTAGTTGGTACTTACGGTGTTTAAAGTTATTGCTTGCTTTTTATAGGGTTTAATTGCGTACTTTTTTTGGGTCGGGGGTTTTTTTAAATTTATAATTTAATTTTATTTCATGCTTTTTGAAGGAGCTCCTTAATTTTTCCTTCCTTCATTTAATTTCTTTTATTTTAAGATGGGGTCGCTATATGCGATCACGGCCAAAGGAAGCTGTTTAACAATCCTCATGACAAACTGGCTCTGGGAGAATTGCACAGATTAAGAATCAATAAAGATTAACTGTTGGTCATTCTAGATTTTCAGCAAAAATATAAATCGGTTTATCCGTTTCATTCCGGCATTCCAGGGTTTCATCCGTCACATCCCATTTCCAACATCAGATTCTCGTCAATTAGAATCATGAAGAGAACTACTCAAGACAAATTCAACAAGCCCAAACTCGATGCGTTTACTAAAAGGCAGTTCAGGGTTACGTCTCCTATCTTCGTGCCCTAACAGCAGACCAGCTCAGCGGTTCCAGAAGACATTAGTGTTTCAAATTTCAGATCCCACATATGCTTGCAAGTAAACTGAGCGTGTAACATTCCTATCACACCTATCAAACGAGCTGATGACCTTGAAGACCTGAACCGATTTCCACCAAACATAGCTAAGAACACTCCCGAATGACATTCCTTTCAAACAAAAAAAACCGCATTACAATCGGATCATCCGTTTGGGAGCTACGATGCCACATACACACACACACACACACACACACACAGACACGTCAAACTTATAACACCCCGTCGTTTTTACGTCGGGGGTTAAAAAGTAACTAGTTATATATAGACGTCTTTTCGACATCAAAAATTAGACTACCTATAGCGAAACTTCGAAAACTCTCATATCTTTCTCAAAATTAAAATGAAAATTCATCTAAACATGAGTTAGTTTTTAATAACTGAGTACTATAGCAAAACAGATCTTCCTATTATTTTCACAATAAAGATTGCCAACTTTTTTTTCTCTCACCAACAAAAATACTACCTTTCTACTCGCTTAAATATGTACAGTCAAGTGTGGGTGTCGCCACGAACTTAAGGATAATAATCAGCTACGTAGGTAGCGGCGTTTAGGAACATAATCCGGTCAGACAGCAGTCGCCAACGTCCGTCAGTGTCCGTCAGTATGCACGAATGGTTCCTTTATGCTTTCTTCTATTGATTTGTACCTGGTTTGTGTGGCTTTTTACGGGGTATTTTGTTGGTTTTTCATTTTGGTGGCATTCCGTAATGTGAATTGTATTATTAGAGCAGGGGCCCGATTCTCCTAAGTTAATAATGTCAAAATCGAATAGAAATTGAATCGCATTATGATCGCAATAGCAGTTTTAACCAATAACCGTATTCCAAAGACATTCGATTGGTTTGCGATTGGTCTGCTATTTTGGTGATTTCGGTCTATACAGTAGTTTGCTCTACAATCATATTGCAATCGTAAATCATTTGCAGACAAAATGATTCATTATTGAATGACAGAAATGGACAAAAACGTTTATTTCAAAGAAAAAATAGCGGAATGCCACATACGCTTCAATAGTAATTGTGTGGTGATTGGATCTCAGTCGAATGTGAATCGTATGTCGCTTAAGTAAAATTAGGAGAATCTGGCCCCAGCATTATTGGGATTTGTTAATGAGTACTCTTTGAAAATGGTTGAAACGTGCAATCGGCACAATGTATGAGAGCTGGCCTCCTCTTTACTCATTGATATCAAATAAATATTATTGTTTTTTTTTTATAAACTATCTTCCATCTTTGCTAAACACTGAAAGAAATTTCAAATTGTCCTGCGATTAACCTGTTTAACAAACAAATAAAAACCTCTATAGCTGTATAATATTAGTATAGACTTTATATATTGATGTAGGCTGATTGTATGTCAGTAACTATAAGTCATTTTCGGAGTGATGCTACTAATCGATAGCTGGGGCACGATTCCGCTATTTTACTTGAGCAACATACGATTCACATCCGACTGAGATCCAATCACGACTCAGTTACGATTGAAGCGTATGTGGCATTCCCGATATGGTTAAAACTGCTATTGCGATCATTCAAATTTTGACATTATTAACTTAGGAGAATCGGGCCCCTGTTCGTAACCAACATAATATTATAACATTCGATAAAATATCGACCGCCACCCTAATAACCACTTCAGTATAAAACATAAATCTTGCAAATTAAATAAGTGTGAGCAGAAAGCTTATAATATGTCTGTCTCTATCTATCTGTAACAGTTTTATATAATAATAGGCAGGTGCCATAGTTCCCATAGTCTTCCCATTCCTAGTCCACTAACATCCCATCGCAATAGCCCAAGTAGTTTTCCTCCATAGTTAGCAATAGTTTAGCACAGAACCGGGGATTGTCCCTGGGTACATTTCTATAGTGTATACAGGGATAATCGTCGGTTTTGTGTCGCCATTTCATTAAAGTTGTCTCAAAAGGGCTTCAGCGTGTTGGCTTCGGCCCCACGTTCGCCTCCCAAAAATCCGGGACTCTGTATTAATAATTTTATTTGACAGCAGGTCAAAGTGCGATATTGATTTTTTTAGGTTTCGTTCGGTTGGCAGTACAACTAATAATTCTCTCGAGGAAACTAATCCTCGCGCTGGATAAAAAATAGCTTATGTACTTCTTTGGTATATTATCATCTGCCTAGCTTTGTCATCTATGTTGGGGTCGGCTTCCAGTCTGATGCAGCTGAGAACCAGTGCTTAACAAGGAGCGACTGCCTATCTGACTTTTTCAACCCAGTTATAAGGGCATCATGATATACCCCTTGATAAGACTGTTTGTCAGACTTTCTGGCTCCTGACTACCCTTAACGACTGTCAAAGATGTGACAGCCAGAACTTCCGAATCACGGAAGAACTCGTTATGACGAGATGGTCACCCATCCACTGACCGACCACGACCACTGACCACGAGCTATACGGTAAATAGGCTATATATAACACTAAAATGTTTTCAAATCGATCTAGAACTTATAGATTACCACGATCAAACAACTCTTCACTTTTAAAATATTAGTAAGACCTTACATAAGACTTATATACTGATTTTTCTTTAACTAAAAAGCCCATAGACACCAGTTGATTCTGCGAAGGCTTCTAACGAGGTTGCCAGCTAGTTTTTGTAGTCTATGACTTGTAAGGCCAGCTATGTCTAATGTTAAGCAAAAAGTACTGATTACTATGGGATCTCCATCTAATGGGGTAGCGAGCATTGCCCCTTGAATCAATGGCTTTTAAAGTCACAATAATTATAGAAACTATACTGAAAAAAACCGGCCAAGTGCGATTAGGACTCGCGCACGAAGGATTCCGTACCATTATTTAGAAAATGAGCAAAAAAAAATACGTTTGTTGTATGGGAGCCCCTCATTTTTTTTTATGTTATTCTAGTTTTTAGTATTTGTTGTTATAGCGGCAATAGAAATAGATCATTTGTGAAAATTTCAACTCTCTAACTATCACGGTTCATGAGATACAGCTTGGTGACAGACGGACGGACAGAGGAGCGAAAACAATAGGGTCCCGTTTTACCCTTTGGGTACGGAACCCTAAAACCGTGTAGAAAATGCTTGCTATCTTACTAAGGGAAAGTTCGTATGTAGGTATAATTATGTATTTCACGTGAAGACTTCTGCATGAATTTTGATCAAACTTGGCAGTAAACCTACAAATATATCAGAATAACAAATAGTCAAATACTGTTTATCCATGTGCGAGAAAACGCGGGCAGAAGCTAGTCAAGTAATGTGTTAAAAATAAAGGCTGGTTAGGTATGTCTCAATAATATATTTTTTCTGTAGGTAACGTATTAATAATCTAAATGCGAAAATAATTTTGTTTTTCAGTCCAGCTTGCTATGCTGAAAACCGCATCAAAAGTGGTTTAGCATATCGTGAGATAATCACTTCACAAGTAGAACTGAGAACCTAATATTTAGAAGTCGGTTAACAAATAGCGAATTCTTTGCTTACTTTCCCGCCATTTCTGAATAGGAAAAGGAAACAAGGTAAATGTGTACTGGACAAGGAAATAACACTCATTCTGCTTAGCGCTATATCCTAACTAGTAAAAATGATACAAGAAGGTTTTATGCAGAAGTTTAACATTGTACAATCATGGAAAAATTTAAGACAAATTATTTTCTTTAAATAAGTACCTATACTTCGGCCGTTCAGAGAATGCGTTCCTGACACCTATCAGTTAGTCACGACTAGTGATGGGCACAACATAACACTGAGTTCGTTACCGTTCCTTCAAAATGAACCGCCGCATTATTTTAAGATTATTTTCGTTTTAAATTGGCGGAATCATTTGTTTTATATTTTAGTTATTTAAGTGGAAACCAAAAAAAGGTAATATTCATATAATAAAATTGTTTTATTTATTCTTTGTTACAAGTACATTGAATTGAATGTGCGAACAGAATATTAATCAGACTCCGATTTGCTTGAGGAGGTGGTGTCTTCATCATCATCTTCGCCTACATGTATAATTATATTATTATCAATAACAGAATCAATCCTGATATCTCGGTCTAACAAAAGCCGGGTAATCAAATAAAAACAGATCGAAAACACTTGAAAAACGTGGTCTATGCGCACGAAACGACAACGGACGACTGTTTTAGCGTCACAAAATGGCGGCCCATAACGCCATTTGGGGTTACCATTTTTAATCTAAGTATAAAAATGCGGTTTGGTCATAGTTTTATTTTTATATTTCATAAACGTTATAATTAAGTCTTATAGTCCATTATTTTCCAATTCTTAAAAAGAAAATCAAAACGTATTATTTTATATTATAACTGTATAAGAACAGATTACGATACTTGCCTGTTATTTTTAGCACAGCACTACAAAATATAAACCGCTGACATAACCTTGTAATAGCGCAGTATAGATTTAGAAAAATATTGTTTACCAAGTTATTTGACACTCAGTTTGGCACAAAATTATAACATTCATTGATTATTGATATAATAATGTTGTTTTAATGCTCCTCAATTGTTAAAACGGTAAACAACCAGCAAAAATATTTTTATCGTAACTGCAACGCCATTGCAAAGTTACGTCGTCAGTTCAATCGCGACGTGTCAGGAACGCATTCTCTGAATGGCCGAACTATAGGTAAACGTGAATTCTTTTAAGTCAGTGTTTTTCTTACTTATATCTAGTATAAAAAATCTTCTAAGAGCGAGGTGCATTTCACCGTGTAACATTGGCAGTGGCAACCGTGGCAACGTCGCCAAGCTGCCAGAGTAGGTATCCAGAAGCCACGTAGAGAACTGTAACTCGTGGCCACGCTTCCAATTTGGCGACGTTGCCAAACCGTCGCCACGTGAATAAGGTTCCACATTTCAATATTAACTGCCTGGATACGTAGCCGGCGACGTCGCCATGGCGTCTTAGTGAGGCAGAGCTCTTATTTCGTCTCTGCTTTAACAGGATATTAGAAGGAACTTTA
The DNA here is from genome assembly GCF_022581195.2 of Helicoverpa zea. Classification (NCBI taxonomy): domain Eukaryota; kingdom Metazoa; phylum Arthropoda; class Insecta; order Lepidoptera; family Noctuidae; genus Helicoverpa; species Helicoverpa zea. Next base: position 4,196,082 of record NC_061481.1, on the reverse strand, counting down.
TAAGTTCGTGGTGACTTATTTTGATAACTTTGTGGAAGTGTAATCCATATGATAATAGAAATATGCAATGTTGATCTGCGGGCTTCTTCGAGCGAGTTACCGCGGCGCTGGTATATAAAGGGCTTAAGAAGGAACATGGTGGGGTTTAGTCAGTAAGAGTCTGACACTCCCTCACGCTGCATACACAGCGGGAGGGATCATTTGATGATTTTCCACAAAAAAGATATACAATGTTTCTGTACCTTAATTGTACCTATGGTTCTTTTGCAATATGTCTTTACAGTGGTCAGGACTAACGAAAAGCCCACACAAGCTCATCCGCCGAGCCTCCACAAATATATTTAGCTAGCCACATACCCGAGTAAATACTTTTCGCGCGAAAACTCAGAATTTCGCGGCCTACCTTAATTGTCCGTGGCAACACTGTTATGTTTCCTTTTTTGCAGTTAGCAACATTGCTGTGGGAATTCTGGTCGGTGGGAACTTATACTATATATCTTAGACACCAATGACTGTGTTTCGGATGGCACGTTAAACTGTAGGTCCCGGCTGTCATTGAACATCCTTGGCAGTCGTTACGGGTCGTCAGAAGCCAGTAAGTCTGACACCAGTCTAACCAAGGGGTATTGGGTTGCCCGGGTAACTGGGTTGAGGAGGTCAGATAGGCAGTCGCTCTTTGTAAAGCACTGGTACTCAGCTACATCCGGTTAGACTGGAAGCCGACCCCAACATAGTTCGGAAAAATGCTCGGAGGATGATGGGAAATTAAAACCGATTTTCAAAGTTCATGATAATTTAGAGTACCCATACATTGCAGATTAAACAGTCGGCCAACAGTTGATGCAATAGTTGGCTTGAAGAAAATCTTGAATCCCATCAAAGTTTTCAGTCGGTCTGATACCGGCTAAATACCTGATATTTGTAATGTGCGTACTACCATTCATCTTCATACTGATTTATGAGCCCAAACAAACTATAGGCGGACTAAACTAGACTTTTGGTAAATTTGGGCTAATTGATTGAAGACATTTCATAAATTCAGTCCTTTATTAATTAGCCCTTTATCCTGAACTTAAATTGTTGTGTAAGATAAAATGCTTTCTCTGTTTAAAGAATATCTCTTAGTTCAGTGTGCCTTTTGGCAAAGGCCTAATCCAACAATTTCCATTGAGTTCTATGCTGGCGACCCTTCTCCAGAAAGGGCCTGCAGTTATTTTCAGCTCATCCTCACATCTCTTGGTCTGTCTTCCCCTTTTCCTTTTCCTATCTCTGGGGTACCAGCATGTAACAATTTTACTCCACTTTTCCTGAGTGCTCCTTAGCATATGGCCTGTCCATCCAGAATAACTGAAACATTTCGTGTATTTTGGTTGTGAATGAAGAAAGATAGAAACCTGTAGAATCACATTTTTTATTCGAATTCGAGCGTGCCTTGAGACGCGAGCAAAACCGCGGGAACCATATGACATAACTTTATATTTCACAAAAATAAAAACCAAAAATAAAGTTCGATATTTAAAACGATTAGGATTTCAATAAATCATTGCGGCATTGACAAAAGTTGCCATTTATAAATATCAGGTGATTCCTTTGTGATGTCGTAAAAAAAAACAATAGAACCTTAAACCTTGTAACTGTATTGAGGGTTTCCAAAATAGGTGAAAAAAATATATTGCGTGGGTATCTAAAGGCCTTTTCAACCAGCTCTTGATAGCTTAATGCACGAGATATCGGGTCTAATTCCCTTATCGAGCTGAAATCGCTGTTTTAGAAACTTTCACAAAGCAACGCAAAGCCTGGTAGTTTTCGGTTTTACAGTTAACAGTTCCTCCGTGTTTCGGAAGGCACGTTAAATTGGTGGGTCCCGGCAGTCAGAAGCCAAAAAATCAGACAGCCAGGCTTAACCAGGGGCACCAGGTTGCATGGGTAACTGGGTTAAGGAGGTAAGATAGCCAATTACTTCATATGGCACATTGGTACTCAGCTGCACCCCAATATAGTTGGTAAAAGGCTAGCCAGACATTTCGTTTCATTTGATTTTTACTTAAAAACACACTTTAACACTAACTTTATCTACCTGTTTAATTCAATAGTTGAAATCACAATGACCAACGTCAATTTGACACCAAAAGTCAATCGGCCATCTTGAAAAAAATGCGGCCTATCAGAAATTATTAATGTTTTTAGGCTTGTAGGCTCACTTCGTAGGTGGGAAACGTTATTGTTAGTCGGGGGTTCGATCCCGGGCGTTGTAAAGTGTTTTATTATGGTTTAAGAACTTCTATTTTGTTGTTGTAAAAAAATGTTATTGTGATTCTTGAGTTTTGGGCGCAAGTTCACACAAATGATAATGTCTATACTATAGTCTGTAATAACGTATTTTTTTTTGCAAATTAATAATTCTAAGTGTGGAATATCGTCTGGTCCTCTTGACTCATAGGCATATCTACATCATCATCATCATCATCTCAGCCATAGGACATCCACTGCTGAACAAAGGCCTCCCCCTTAGATCTCCACAGATACCTGATGGAGGCAACCTGCATCCAGCATCTTCCGGCGACCTTTATAAGGTCGTTTTTCCACCTTGTAGGTGGACCTCTACTACGTAAGTAATACTTAATTATGATTTTGTAGACAGAAAACAAAACAAAACGTTACCGTTTTGTTTGCTGTTAAAAGACTTCGAAAAAGAGAGTATTTGGAACAACACATGGCTCTAGAAGTAGGTGTAAATGTATTGGCAGGTGCCATAAGTAGTTCCCGTAGTTTACCCATTCCTAGTCCACTAGCATCCCATCACAATAGCCCAAGTAGTTTTCATCCATAGTTAGCAATAGTTTAGCACAGAACCGGGGATTGTCCTTGGGTAGGTACATTTCTATAGTGTATACAGGGATAATCGTCGGTTTTGTGTACCATTTCATTAAAGTTGTCTCAAAAGGGCTTCAGCGTGTTGGCTTCGGTCCCACGTTCGCCTCCCAAAAATCCGGGACTCTATAGTCCCGAGGTCTGGTAGAGACATACAAAATAATAATAATAATTTTCAAAATATTTTGTTACCACTATTCACCATTAGCCCAACTCAAATCCGCTATCTTGAAAAACAGGGGCCCGATTCTCCTAAGTTAATAATTTCAAAATCGAATAGAAATTGAATCCAGTTTTAACCATATCGGGCATTCTGCTACTAATAAAAGACCAATCGTATTCCAAGGACATTCGATTGGTTTGCGATTGGTTTGCTATTTTAGTGATTTTGGTCTATGCGGCAGTTTGCTTTACAATCATATTGCAATCGTTAATCATTTGCAGACAAAATGATTCATTATTGAATGACAGAAAAGGATAAAAACGTTTATTTCAAAGAAAAAATAGCGGAATACCACATGCACTTCAATAGTAATTAAGTCGGGATTGGATCTCAGTCGAACGTGAATCGTATGTCGCTTAAGAATCGGGCCCCAGTTGTCAAACAACAGACATATAAACACACAATAAGTACAACGGATGTATTTTATTACTGTCCGTCCGTCAGGCGTCACCGGGGGCTCGCTGTTTACTTAAACATTGTGTTTTTGAGCATACAGCTTATTTGCATGAGGATAATAGAGCTGTTTCTATAGGTAATATAAAAGAGAGAACAAGGAGTTACAACAGGGGGCCCTAATTTTACTTAAGCAACATACAATTCACATTCTACTGAGATCCAATCACGACTCGATTACGATTGAAGCGTATGTGGCATTCCGCTATTTTTTCTTTGAAAGAAACGTTTTTATCCTTTTCTGTCATTCAATAATGAATAATTTTGTCTGCAAATGATTTACAATTGCAATATGATTGTAGAGCAAACTACCGTGCAGACCAAAATCACCAAAATAGCAGACCAATCGCAAACCAATCGAATGTCGTTGGAATACGATTGGTCTTATATTAGTGGCAGAATGCCCGATATGGTTAAAACTGCTATTGCGATCATATTGCGATTCGATTTCTATTCAATTTTGACATTATTAACTTAGGAGAATCGGGCCCCTGATTTATTTTAACCGATTTCCAAAATAGTCGGAACCCAATGACATAGATGTGTTTCTAGTATATCAGGGTATCATAAAATCTACTATAAAATCTACTAAAAAAAAAATAACGAAATATAAAAAATAAACTATGAAATTATTTAAGAACCAAATGTCTACATCAGTCGACATCTACATTATAGTCTGATTTTTAATTCGAGTCAGTAAAATGACATTTCCAGTGTTGCGCGGTTTTAAAAAAATAGGGTCCCAAATAAATAGTGATGTGGAAAATCGAGATTTTTAAATCGAGAATTAATAGTTAGTCTAGATTACATTCATTTATTTATTTGTACATACATTACATTTTTTATTAATATCAAATTGGCTTTATATTAATATAAATATGTAATTTACGGAAATTAAACTGGAGACATGTAATTAAATATTACGTAAAATACTGTTGTTATATTTTTTTTTGTTATGTAATAATGTTGTAATGAGAAGTTTTAGTATGCTGGGAAGGTTCATATTTTTAAAATCGTATTATTTAATACGTTATGCTTTAAATATTTAAGAATAAATCATGACTAAACTTCTAAGTCGATCGATTGTGGAACATCACTATTGTAGTGGGTCACCCTTTTTTGTGAAAGTGACAGTTGCTCCTGTCATTTTACTGACTCGAATTAAAAATCAGACAATGATTGATTTTATGAAAACCTGTTAATTACTCCTTCCGTTTTGGACCATGACAAACGAACATTCATGCCACTTCCTCATCTTTTATAGTAGCAGTACTTAATACTATACAGCCTGCATCATGACATTGTACCCAGGAGACCACTTATTATTCAGGGTGTCTGAAATTCCCTCGGGTCATTTGGAACTACAAGAAATAGTCTATTGAAACCTTTATTCTACTTCTAAATATAATAACTTTGCTTTTCTGAGGTTTGCTGCTATCTTAGAGAATCAATTTTAAAAGCCGTGTAGTGACTTGAATGGATACCTAAATAGCCTATCTTGGAATGATACACCGAAAAAATTGAAGTCGGTGCGATATTTTCTGAAATCTGAAATATAATGAATGCTAAGTCACTCTGGTTTTCATGAAGTGGTAAACAGAAAGTCTGACTTTCTTGGGATAAGACAAAACCTACAATTATCCGAGAGCTGCTAATAGCTCCTTCAAGACGTGCCTGAAACCGCGGGAAAACATCTTAAATCCTAAATTCCCAAGATCTTCAAAAAACCCCTTTGTACAAAACAGTTAGCCACTTCACATACCTTTTCGCTACCTTGACCAAAATACCGGATATCTATTGAGACGCACAATACATAATACCTATCAAACATTGCCGAACTATTTCTCGTAACTGAACTTTACAATTGAGAATCCTTCAACTACAATAAGACTACAAAAACCGGCCAAGTGCGAGTCGGACTCGCGCACGAAGTGTTCCATACCAGAGCAAAAAAGTCACGTTTGTTGTGTGGGAGCCCCCAAAAATATTAATTCTATTCTAGTTTTCAGTATTTGTTGTTATAGCGGCAACAGAAATACATCATCTGTGAAAATTTCAACTCTAACTATGACGGTCCATGAGATACAGCCTGGTGACAGACGGACGGACGGACAGAGGAGCGAAAACAATAGGGTCCCGTTTTACCCCTTGGGTACGGAACCCTAATATACGCCTTCATTCAGTTGTGAGAATTTCGTGAACATGAATGAAATATATTGCAAAGTGTACGTTTTAATACTGTTTGGTATTTGGACATGTTATTGTTAGCCGTGTTGTGAACAAACCTCTTGATCATTGTAAAAGTGAAATCATTGATTTGGAAGCGATATAAGACTTAGTCGGCTTCTGAGCAGTTTTGAAAGAAGATTTAACTGTTACACATTTGATCACTTGACGATTTTATCAAAATTTACAGGAAACCATACGAATGAAATGAAACTGATTGAAAATTGAGAAATAAAAAGTTCTTGGCCACAAACAATTACGGGGGTTTCAATTTCTAGTGTCTTATGGAGATGTTGTATTCTAAAATGTAGTTAAAGTTAGATAAAAGTCGGAATAAACAATACCCATTTATTATTTCTATTTTCGAAAGAGCCATGCTTGGCATTTCTCTGAGGGATCGCATCAGAAATGAGGTAATCCGTCAGAGAACCAAAGTCATCGACATAGCCCACCGAATCAGCAAGCTGAAGTGGCAGTGGGCTGGCCATATTAGCCGAAGAACCGATAACCGTTGGGGTAAACGAGTTCTAGAGTGGAGACCATGCCTCGGCAAACGTAGTGTAGGACGTCCTCAGGCACGGTGGAGTGATGACTTGCGCAAGACGGCTGGCAGGAGCTGGATGCGAGCAGCCGAAAATCGATCTCAGTGGCGTGCACTTGGAGAGGGCTATGTCCAGCAGTGGACTGCTATAGGCTGATGATGATGATGATTTATTATTTACAAAAAATAACAGTACATAGTCAACTTACAAATTATATTCAGTCATTCAACTTGACATCCATCACTATTCTTAAATGAGTCAACTTTGTTTGCTTACAAAACTGAAACTTTTCACATAAAATATGTAAATGAATTGTAATTCAGTAAAATAAATAGTATACAATATGTTTATACCTAGTATTTTTGATTGTTTTATGTAAACATCACAGTATTTTCTGCTAACGCCTGCACATTTTATAAGCGCAACACGCGTTTATGGAACTTGCTTTATAATTTCATCAGGCGCTTAAGAATTTATGTTAACATTTCTGTCATTATTTTAATTACACGATTCTGAAGTTTTATTTTTTGGCAGATAATAAAATAGAAAATACGTAACTTCTTATCAAATAATAATCTATACTAGTATTTAGAGAATAAAAAGTAATTTTTCTTTTGTTTGTTTTTTTTTTGTATCCTAATAAGGGCTACAACTGATGAACCGATTTGAAAAATTCTTTCACTGTTCACAGACTATCCCCGAGTAAAATAGTTATATATTTTGTCCAAATACGGGAAGAAGTTTCCCCGGGTCGTGGGTGAAACTGTAGGCAACAGCTAGTTAATAACATTTCTTGGTTTTAAGACCATTTTTACGCAATTAAACAAAGTTACTTATGAAAAAATATCTTCGTTAGGTGTAGGTGTAGTGTGCCTATGTTTTCTATGCCTATGCCTGTGCCTGTGCCTGTGTGAGTGTGAGGAATAATGGTAATGTTTCCTCTTTCTCCGTCTTCTTTTCCTTCTCTTTCTCAGTCGATAATGATTTGGCAGAAAAGAAGCTGCAGTCAAGCGAAATGACACTTGCGACGTCTGTTGATTTCGTTCTGTGAAAATATGCATTTTATAGTTTTAAATAAAGAAGGCAGAAAGTCTTTCTATAAAATCAAAAATCATTTATTAAAACTTGGCTGCAAAATAGCACTTTGCGAACGACAAAAAAAAAATACAAAAGACAGCCCCCACAACGCCCACCCTTCACCACTTCCTATGTGTTTTTGCTGGGAAGAAGAAGTGGCGACAAACTCCCCAGTAGCTTTCAAAAGCAGACCCTAGTATGGAAGTTGGTGATTATTACACCCGTGCATCGGACAGCACGTTAATGTCGGTCCTGCGCCTGATCTCTCTCCGGTCGTGTCGGATTGCCGTCCCATCGGGTTATGAGAGTGAAGGAATAGTGAGTGTACCTGTGTCCAAGCAAATGCTTGTGTCTTGCGTAGCTGGTTGATCTCCTTATATGAAGACAGCCGCCGTAGCCGACAACGAGACGCCATTACATTACATTTACAAGTGATTTCTATAAATATTACTGCTAATATTATAAAGAGGTATTTGTAACTTTGTATGTAGGGGGTAATCTTTCCGGTGCTGGTCGGATTTCCAAAATTCTTTCACTGATTGATAGCTACAATGATCATGAGTGCCATAGGCTATATTTTATCCCGGTACGGGCAGTAGTTTCCAGTGAAACTGCAGGAAAGCGGCTAGTGTTACATAAAAAAACATACTTGGATAATTATGAAATATGCATACCCATAAGTCTGTCCACTTTCTCTGGTTTCTTGAAGAAGTCGTTTGGGAATCTGTCCTTCAGAGCCTTGTTGATGGAGTCCAACAGGACGCGTCTCCGGGGAGAGTATCTCATCCGACGGAACGGACGCAGGAATGCTTCTATCAGGCTATCGCAGAGGAAGTAGGGTCTCAGGGTCACTGGAAGACGAAGATAAGTGAGTGGTGTATTATTAATTTTTTGGTGTATTATTAATTGTGATATTTTTAATTTTTGTATATCAATGGTGAATCAAGAGGGGGCGCCCCAAGACCAGATGGCGGGACGGAGTGTCAAAAGACTTGAAAGAGTGCCAGGTGTCTGAGAGCGACGTCAGGGATAGAGCGAAGTGGAGAAGAAAAATAAGGAAAGCTGACTCCACCACCATGTGGGATGCATAGCAGGAAAGAGAGAGAGAGAGAGTATATCAATGGGAAAGTCGTGGTGGCCTTATGTGGGTAAAGAGCCAACCTCTCGAAAATGAGTGCGTGGGTTCAGTGCCAATGCAACGTTTCTAAGTTTTTATGTACTTTCTAAATATATCTTGGACACCCATGACTGTGTTTCGGATGGCACGTTAAACTGTTGGTCCCGGCTGTCATTGAGCATACTTGGCAGTCGTTACGGGTAGTCAGAAGCCAGTAAGTCTGACACCAGTCAAAGTGTATTGGGTTGATATGGTAACTGGGTTGAGGAGGTCAGATAGGCCGTCGCTCCTTGTGGCACACTGGTACTCAGCTGCATCCGGTTAGACTGGTAGCCGACCCCAACACAGTTGAGAAAAAGGCTCAGAGGATGATGATGACTTATGTTCTATAAATGCAAATAAATGTTTCTGTCTTTCTTACATACCATTAGGATACTCCTCAAACTCCTTGAGCACATGGAAGAGGTGGTTTCCTTCCTCATGCCTGTACATCATACCAGCATACTCTATGATCGAGTTCACCTCGGCAGACAGCTCGCGTCTGCGCCGAATCAGCATATGGTACAGCATGGCGGCGTAGCCTGGTGGAAAGAACATCGAACACGTGATCAAAGACGACCTCGATGGCGCAATGGTCACCATGCCGGTCTGCCGAACCTGAGGTCCCGGGTTCGATTCCCGGTTCGGTCGACATTTGTGTGATGAGCATGCTTGTTGGCCGTGGTTTGGGCGTTATAATATGTATATGTGTAGCTATATGTAGTTTATCAGTTGTGATAGCACCCATAACACAAGTTAATTAATAACTTACTTAGCATGGGGTTAAACGACCGTGTGTGAAAAGGTGTCTTAACATTATTTATTTATTTAAAAGTCAAAGTCAAAAGTCAAACCATTAAGGCCTTAACAAGCACTTATGAATGTCAAAAATTATAAATAGGTTTGATTGTATTTGCCCAATCCTAAAGGAGCTTCCTATGGAGAAGAACGGGCAAGAAACTCCATGGTGATAAAATTTTCCTCACAAAGCAGCCCGGAGTCTGGAAGTTCGTGATTGATACGATGTGCTCCTAGCCGATTACCGGCCACGGTTGCTGTTCTCGTGTAAGGAGATCAGCCAACTGTGCAGGACATATTATAGTGCACGCACATTTGCTTGGACACAGGTGCACTCACTATTCCTTCATTCTCATAGCGCGATGGGACGACAATGCGCAACACTGGACAGAGATAAGATCTGATGATGATAATGATGACAGTGATGATGATAATGACAATGATGACGATGATGATGATGATGAGAAAAAGACTCACTCTTTTTGATGTCGATCTCAGCTTCGGTCATGAATATCGACAGTTTCATTGTGACGTCCAGTAGCGGTTGACCGAACCAGGCCAGGCGGCGAGTTTCTCTCAGCCTGAAACAATGTTGGTATGATACATTGGGATCGGCTGCCAGTCTAACCGGATGCGGCTGAGTACCAGTGTGCCACAAGGAGCGACTACCTATCATCCTCCGAGCCTTTTTTCCCAACCATGTTGGGGTCGGCTTCCAGTCTTAGATTCAGCTTAGTACCAGTGCCTTACAAGAAGCAACTGCCTATCTGACCTCCTCAACCCAGTTACCCGGGCAAACCAATACCCCTTGGTTAGACTGGTGTCAGACTTATTGGCTTCTGACTACACGTAACGACTGCCAAGGATGTTGAATGACAGTCGGGTCCCACAGTTTAACGTGCCATCCGAAACTGATGAAAAACCGATGTACTATAAACTAGCATATAAAAAAATTGGGATTTTAAAAAGTCGACTTATTTCTGTGTATAAATGCATTTACTTGTTAAATTATATAATCGTTTTAAAAACTAAAAAACACTATAGTCATGTATTTTCATCAGAACTCGAGCGTGTGCAAAATTTCATCCTAATCGAAGACCGGGAAGTGGGTCAAATTAAGATTCCAAGATTTTCTCACATACATAGTTACAAGTGAAGCTAATATAAGCGTGTTAGGCGATTAACACACGGCACCGCGCACCGCCACGGAGAACGGTGGCGCTCGAACAAAAGAGCACCGCTCGAACGCGCGGTCAGGCGGTGTACGTGTGTTCGACATCAACGGATTTAATACAGGTCAATGCGACATGAGATCTGCTGCACCGCCTACCACGGCGGTGCTCGGTGTCTTGTGTTAATCGCCTTAAAAAAGGTGACATACTCGTTGACAATAGTCGCGGTGTTCATGATAACTGCCTGCACGTGGTCACTGGCTTTCACAGTGATCAGGCGGCATATCTCCAGTAAGAAGACCACCATGTAACCCTCGTTGAGCGATTGCATTAGCTTGTGGTACGCAAGCAGACGGGGAGGCGGCGGTGGTCGGGTCACGAAGAACTCTAAGGTAATATAATGGTTATTAGAAGGTATGTGGTCTTTCGTAGATTGTGTATCAATTTTGTAAAGAACTGGTTCTTAATGTACTTTATTCAAAAGTTTTACAAATGATCTTATGATAGGGAGATATTAAAACTAAGTATCAAAATATTCATCCGCATCGCTGTCAGCTGGGATCGTGACCAAAAGGCTGGCTGCATTGCCACGCTGGATGGCAATGCATATCCTTTGACCAAAGTATAGGCCAGCCCTTTGGTCACGAGTGGACTCCACTAATCGCTTACTGATTTCTCGAAAGAGTCTGTGGGCACTTGGGCCCCATGGTCCCAAGGTTTCAACCCCAATTGCCGGTGAGGTTTACATATTTGTGCCGTTTGAGGTTTTCCGCGGCTGCAGCAGCTGCACCGACACAGCTCGCCGTACTGGGAAGGTGGGAAGGTGCAAGGGTGTCGACGCAGGTTGCGTTCCACACCAAAGACCTTCCCATCTTCCAAGGCATTATAGACATCCCGTCTGGTGCATTGCCATCGTCGCGTGCCAAGCCTCTGGGTTCTAAAATGGCTGGCACTCCGGCGGTGACAAGAGCACGACGGATAATGTCATTTATGCTGGCGTGTCGTGCCATGCGACCAGCACTTTTGCTACAGGAAAGACCACGGTGCCCAAGGCGGTCCACAGATTCGCCGCACTGACAGCGATGCGGAGCCGCAGTGGGAGCGCCGAGGCGTAGGCATGTAGCGGTAACTGGTTCTTTAAAAATATAGACAGAATTGTGTTGCTGGGGAGTTTGTTGCGCCACTTCTTCTTCCCAGCAAAAACACATAGGAAGAGGTGAAAGATTTTTGGGGGCCATCTTATGGAAAGGCAAAATTTTGGATTTTCACATTCTGAAAACTCTTTCGCTCCTTTGGAAACTCAAAAACTGCTGATTTTCAGCCTACTTTGAATAAACGACTTCCTATTTTTTTATCGTATCTAATCAGAAAAAAAACGTATATCCATTTCTTCAAATTCAACAGATTTTGGCTTCCCAAATGAGCGAAAGAGAGTTTCCAAAAATTCGTGAACATCCAAAATTCAACCAAACTTTTCAGTCGGTCTGATACCGACTAAATACCTGATCTTTGCAATGTCCGTACCATTCATCATACTGATTTAAGAGCCCAAACAAAACTGTCGACCGACTGAAAGTTTACAGGAACACATTGGTGTCTAACTTACTTCCATGGCCAGCCGTAGTTAATACTGTCGTGTAAGGCACATTAATCGGCCTACCATCTTTAATAGTCGTCATAGTGTTCGGATCAAAAGCCGGAGCAGGAGTTGTTCCAACATGTGGAAAACCCGACTGATCTATAGAAAAAGACTGTTCTTGTTTCGCCGTGGTTGTTGCTATGTACGGATCTACACTTGGAGAAATTGGAGTATTAAATATTTTTGGTAATGTTGAACTTGCAGTAGTAGTTATGACGCTAGGGGCAGTTACGAATATATCTTGGGGTCCTGTTGGTGGGTTGCCAAATTATTAGGGACAGTTACAAATACACGGTATTGGTAAAGTATTTGGTTTAAAATAGTTTAAATTAATTATAAAAACACACTTTTTGACATAGTAAAAGCTTTAACACGATAACACAACTATTTAAGAATGATAAAAAAATATCTTCTATACATATAATAAATCTGTAAAAAAACTGTGTCTGTACATTGAATATATAAAAAAAATAATAATTGGGTGGGGTTTAGAAACAGTAATGGAGCACAAATCCAAAAAAAAAATTATGTCTGTTTGTCTGTATGTCTGTATGTCTGTATGTCTGTATGTCTGTATGTCTGTTTGTTTGTACACGCTAATCTTCCGAACTACTGAACGGATTTCAATGATTTTTTCTTTGTTGTATCAGTATTAGGCCTGGTCAACATATAGGCTATAATTTATCTTCGAAACTTGAAGACCTGATGCAGAACTCCAACAGACCAATAAAACTATAAAAGATACAAATATGGTGCCGTGGCAAAAATTGTTTCATTTGATGAGCATTTTCAGCTGAGATAATAAATTTTAAGATCTGGTACACCTGATGTGGAACCCCAAGAGCCCAGTTTTTCTGTACCATATACAGGTATGACGTTTTAGCAAAAGTTGTTCAATTTGATAAGCACTTTCTATTGACTTATACAAATTGAAGATCTAAAACACCTGATGTGGAACTCCAGGGGCCCAGTAAGACTATAGCATATAGAGGTATAACGTTTTAGCAAAAGTGGTTCAATCTGATAAGCACTCTCTATTGACGTATAAACATCGAAGATCTGGAACACCTGATGTGGAACTTCAAGAGCAATACTACACTTGAAATGTATAGAAATGAATGTTATGAAATAGGTATGGTGAATCAAAAAAGTCCGTCTTTTAGATAACCCTAAAATAATGGACACGTATTTTTTCTTTTCTCCTTCTCACTAACAAATAATAAGGAAGATATAACACGCTTGAATTTTGTGTTAAGTCACTGCTTAGTACAAATTACATACCTAGACGTGGCGTCACGAGCCCCTCTGTCACGAGTCACTCTCCGAATTTGTTGCGTTATATATATCTCATTATTATTTTGTATGTCTCTTCCAGACCTCGGGACTGCAGAGTTCCGAATTTTCGGGAGGAAAACGTGGGGCCGAAGCCAACACGCTGAAGCCCTTTTGAGACAACTTTTATGAAATGGTGACACAAAACCGACGATTATCCCTTTATACGCTATAGAAATGAACCCAAGGACAATCCCCGGTGGGCGTCGTTAAAAAGAAAAAACAATCCCCGGTTCTGTGTTATACCATTGCTAACTGTGAATGAATACTACTTGGGCCTATTGTGATGGGATGCTATTGGACTAGGAATGGGGAAACTACGGGAACTATGGCACCTGCCGATGACAATGTATTAGATACATGTAAAAATGGCAGGTGGAGACTCGCCAGCTCACTTACTGGGCCCCCGGGAATCAGTCACTGAATAGCAACAAGAGGGCAACAAGAAGTGTGAGGATACCTCGGCGGATTTTAAACGCAGATTACGCGCTCCCTGTGGGTCACTTACCACGAGGCACCTATCCTCCGAGCAGGGCTACTAACCCTGCTCTAGCGACTCCACTCTGTCAGTCTGACGGTCAAGCCAAGCCAGAGGGTTGAGACCTACCCCCGTCATGGTTCACTCCGACCGGCCGGAGATGGGGGACAGTATACTCTCTCTCTCTGGAGAACTCAGTATATATGCCCCGCGGGGTCGCTACTCCCCGTCATCAGCCTCAGATGTCCTGCGGAGCTTATATCTCATTATTATTGTCGTTATTATCTCAAGAGCCTTTGTCCCAATTATGTTAGGGTCGACTTCCAGTCACGATGCAACTGAGTACCAGTGTTTTACAAGGAGCGACTGCCTATCTGACCTCCACAACCCGGTTAACCGCTCAACCCAACACCCCTTGGTAAAACTGGTTAGACTTACTGGCTTCTGACTACTCATAACGACTGCCAAGAATGTTCAATGACAACCCACAGTTTAACATCCCCTCCAAATAACGGTCATTGGTATCCAAAATATACGTAGAAAGTACATACGAACTTAGAAAAGTTGCATTGGCAGGTACTTGCCAGATCTGGAATCAAAGACGCACGCTCATACTTGAGAGATTGGTTCTCTACCCACTAAACCACCACGACTTCCACTAAGTCATCACGACTTTGTCATCTCAGTAACATTTAATGTTTTTTTACGTAATAATACGTGTAATATTTTTGCCACACACAACTTAAATGCGGACTAATTAGAATCACTACTTTTATTTATCGCTATGGTCACGTCTATTGCGGTTCAGTTCTTGGCGTTTTGTTTAGTCTGCTGTGCTTTTGCCGTTGAAGTACAAAAATTAAATATATGGAACGTTTCTAATGGCTATGCGTATTCCGTTGTTTTCAAGCCAACGGGCCCTTAAATTCAATATCAGACGATTCAGATCTTTGATTTTGCTGACCCCGTAGTCGCTGGCATAAGGGACAGGATCCGCGTACGAAGTCGCGGGCAGAAGCTAGTTTAAGAATAAAATAACAAAAATAAAAATTTGTAAATAAATAAATGTGCATGCAGAAAAATAAATTCATATTTTGTGACGTTTCCTTTCGTCTCAATGAGTGCTGCTATACGCCTGGGCATACTTTCTATGCAGTTTTTTGCACCTTCTTTTATTCTTGGGTTATGGTGCCACACATTAATTAGCTTCTCGATCAGCCTAACCTTGATGTTATGTTCTCCTTGGCTATTTCAGCCTTGGTGATCTCCCATAGATTTTCTATGAGGTTCATATCAGGTGAATTTCCAGGCCAAGGCAGTACTGGGATGTCGTGGTCTGCCAGGAACTTGGTTATGCTCCTGACTTTATGGCATGGTGCTGAATCATGCATAAACATGAATTCTTCACCATCTGGAAACCATTCTTCAAGTGTGGGCAACAGACGAGTTTGTAAAACTTGCTTGTACTGGTCTTGTTTCATGGTTCCCTGGACGATGTAGAGGCACCCAACCCCTTTGGCACTTATGACAGACCACACCATTACCTTAACTGGGTGTTTCACCCTCTCTACAATACAGTCAGGGTGGTATTTTTCACCTGGGTGTCGTCGCACAAAATTGTTCTTGTCGGCTAAAATCTCAAAGGATGACTCATCTGAGAAACACACCTGAAAAAAAAATTACAGTTGTTTATATTTTTTATTTATGCGTTCTAAATTTTGTCAACTATAAATATGGACACTATCTGACCTTACTCCAGTCCTCGATTGTCTTATGCCGGTGCTCACGAGCCCAGGCTAGACGTTTCTTTTTCATGGCCTCTGTCAGCCTGGGTTTCTTAGCGGGACGATGTCCTGTCAGGCCTTCCTCTGCTAACCTACGCTGCACGGTTCTGTTGGATATCATTATTCCAGACTCCTGAACCATCTGGGTTAATAATCCAACATCCTTTTTTCCCTATTATCTAAACAGATATCGCGTATTTTCTCAGTACGTGGAGTTGTGATGCGTTTTGGTCCGCAATGACCTTTTCTTTGAGGTGCTATTGGCTGATCCAGGTCCAAAGAAACTTTTATCTTGTTGACTGCTGACTTAGAAACACCAGCAATATCTGCTATCTGTCTTTGAGAGTGCTTGGTGTGTTGCAGAAGCGTTTTAATTTCGCTTTTCTTTTTTGGAGTCAAATCACAACCTCTACCCATGCTGAAAGCCAAAAAAAATATGAAAAAATTAAAATATTGCAATATGTGCACGAAAAATAAACATGAATATTAAATAGTAATACTTACATTTAAAATAATTTTCAGGCACTAATATTGAAATATTTTTTGTCAGAAATTTTAAATTCGTCTTTCACTAGCACACGTCTCCAGCAAACTGTAGCACTCACTTGACTTAAAAAATTGTAGAAAATAATCCAACCATCGAAATCTCAAAAACCACTTAGAATATAAAGAGTAAAGAACAGGCAAACATAAATAAAACATTTCTGTAACACTACACCATTCAAAACTGCAGTCAAGTGCATCCAACGTGAGAAATCGACAAAAACGTAAGGGTCCCTATTAATATGGCAACCCCACAGTCATGAATTCAACCAAACTTTTCAGTCGGTCTGATACCGGCTAAATACCTGATCTTTGCAATGTGCGTATGGTTATCGGCACAAATCTTGAGCTCTGACCTACATCTGCGCAGAAGTGATTTATTAGCAAAGAACCAATCCCGAGTGACGGCTATGACGCGATGCACTGCGGGCCAATCACCGCTTTAGCCCGCCCCCGCGCCTCACTTCATACCACAAAAGGGACCCAATAAATTACTTTTGCGCAGGTGAAGGTCAGAGCTCAAGATTCGTGCCGATAACTATACTACCATTCATCATACTGATTTAAGAGCCCAAACAAAACTGTCGGCCGACTAAAAGTTTACAGATTATTGGTGTCTAACTTACTTCCATGACCAGCCGTAGTTAATACTGTCGTGTAAGGCACATTAATCGGCCTACCGTCTTTAAGAGTCGTCATAGTGTTCGGATCAAAAGCCGGAGCAGGAGTTGTGCCAACATGTGGAAAACCCGACTGATCTATAGAGAAAGACTGTTCTTGTTTCGCCGTGGCTGTTGATATGTACCGATCTACACTTGGAGAAATTGGAGCATCAAATGTTTTTGGTAATGTAGAACTTGCAGTAGTAGTTATGACACTAGGTGCAGTTACGAATATATCTTGAGGTCTTGTTTGAAGTTCTGTTTTAGTTGTTTCGTCAGTGTTCGATGTGAACAATAGTATATGTGGAAAGAAGTCTAAGGCTTTAGTTGTTGTTTTGTAGACGACTGGTCTCGTGGCGTTGGTTGCCCATGTAGGTACGTAGCGCATTCGACCGATCGGTTTTGTTGGTTCCGCTGCAAAAAGGAAGTGTCAGATTAGATAATATATAACAGTAATATTATTGTCTTGAAGTTAACTAATATCAGGAGGTTAGGATTATGAACATATGTAACTAATATGCTAGCTATTGTTTGCATTTTTTAAATCATAATGGCGTCCAAGGCCGATTTCGGGAAGGGCGTTCTCATATAAAGAGATCAGCCAGCTGCGCAGGACATATTATAGTGCACAAGCATTTGCGCAGACACAGGTGCACTCACTATTCTTTCACTTTCATAGCGGAATGGGACGACAATTTGTTACCACCGGAGAGAAATCAGGCGCAGGACCGATTATCTAAAATATCACAATGATAATGAGGAAAACTCACTTATATATTCGGTAGGCTTCGTCTGTAGTTCAGACAGGAATTTGTAGGCATTCATAGGTACCCTTTCAGTAGGCAGTCGTTCGTAACCCGAGCGAGTCAGCAAAGGTTTATCCATAGCCAAGTAATTTTTCATTTCATTACCAAATATCTCTTCGAATCTATTCCTTGGCGAAAATATTTTTCTCGAAGCTGGATTCTCGGTTGTTGAAAATGAAATCGAAGGCAAATTCAATGTTATATTGGATACAGATACTTCTGAATATAAAACATAAGTGACTATCGAATAAGAAGAAATCGTTGATTGTCTCAAGAATTGGACCCTGTTCAATCTATTTGGAGATCTAAACACTGGAAATAATCTCTCATAGACTTGATTATCGAGATAAGGATTGTTTTGCGAAATGAAATAAGATTGTTGATTTTCTATTGGTATTTCGTCATTCTTATGTGTTAGATGTTCAAATATGTCATGTTTTCCTTCGTCTTTCTCTAGATCAGTATTCTTATGGTCTTCTGTAATCTTCGGATTAACATTAGCTTCCAGTTTGTGATGTTTTGCTGTAATTATATTTGTAGAGTTAGGTTTTCTATCGACAATTTTATGCCTGTCATTGAAGGGATCTTGAAAATTGAATTGATGGTGTTTTGATTCATTGATGGTTTCTGTAAAAAATCGGTAAAAAACCTTTTAAGTTAAACGGTTTTATATCTTATGTGCACTGAAAAATAAAAAATAAAAAAACAGTTACTTACCTATAAACCTACGTAGGTGGTCCCGGTCATATTAGACTAAAATAAAAACGTGGGGCCCATTCCGTAACTATTGCTGTAATACTTTCTTCTAGCTAGAGGTATAATAGGTGTGGATTGCATCGACTTACTATAATCATAACTGGAGATTTTGACAATCAATAATCAGCCGTAGCGGCTTCATCAGCGAACGCCGAGCTCACGATCTACCAAAGTATAAAGATATGCTTTGCCATAAGTAGGATTTCAGAGGGCCCCACGTTTTTATTTTAGTCTAATATGACCGGGACCACCTACGTAGGTTTATAGGTAAGTAACTGTTTTTTTATTTTTTATTTTTCAGTGCACATAAGATATAAAACCGTTTAACTTAAAAGGTTTTTTACCGATTTTTTATTATCTAGTTTTTAGTATTTAATGAAAATGCCTACCGAATATTCTTCATTCTATACATGGGTCAGCAGCGGTGAGGGAGTGCCAGACTCTTACTGACTAAAAACCGTTCTTTTTCGTCGTAGGCCTTTTATGTACCACGACCACGGTAACTCTTTAGGACAATCCCGCAGCCCAGGCAGGCCTTGGCCCTGTTGGGCCCCGTTGGGGTTGCTGACAGTATTCTACTTGAGTAGCCCTTTCATTTGATACCCATATTGAGGGGGTTGTGGAAAAATATGTAATCCGCAAATTTTGTACCAGCGGCCATCTTGGATTTACAATGTTATTGATATTACTATATTGTATTGTCATCGGAATTAAAGGTGTGTACCAAATTTCAGATCAATCTGACAACAGGAAGGCACTGAAATTTCAATTTCTAAATTTGACCCAAGAATGAATAAATAATAAAACAAACGGGGTGAGCTAAATAAAACCGTTTAAAAATCATTGTGTTGATATTTTTGGTATAAGTTTCTATTAAGGAGAGATTTGAATATAAAAATTATGA
Source organism: Helicoverpa zea (assembly GCF_022581195.2). Lineage (NCBI taxonomy): Eukaryota > Metazoa > Arthropoda > Insecta > Lepidoptera > Noctuidae > Helicoverpa > Helicoverpa zea. The sequence goes on along the minus strand of NC_061481.1, from coordinate 4,176,660 downwards.
GTGTCTCTGGACTACTTTATGATTTTAGTCATCTACTTCTATTATAATTAACTTTTGGTTTTTTAATCAAAAAATGGTTTTCAAGTCCTATTTTAAACACAATTTATACATACCATCAACATCATTGTCACAATTAAACGAAACATTTTGACAGCAAAGCAGTATGATTAGTTGCAGTAACATAGTTTTTTTGACACTTTTTATTTAGTTATATTTGAAACTGTCACATTGTTCTTAATTACATCAATAGACGAATTAATTTCTTCACGTGATTTTAACATAGAAAAATATTATGGGATTGTTGAAATAATCGTCTGTTTTCCTAAAGAGCATTCTTATTATTTAATATTTATTACGTTTTAGTTATTCAAATTAAGATTAGTGAGTAGAAAAGGTATTCAAAATGCCTTTTTATTTTGTTAAATTTCAGAAATTGAATGGAGACTCCAAGTTTAAGTTTATTAAAACCAAAGGACCGGTTTTTTAAAAATCCGTTACGTTTTAAAATAATATATAAATCTTTAACTTTAGTTTAAAAGTAGTTACTATTCGAGTTTTATGAACAATAAAATAGTTGTAACATCTTTATCGGATTAGAAAATATAAAAATATTTGCATATGCAATGTAATACAAGTTTTACGATTTCATAAAAATGTTAGTATTTTTAAATTAAAATGAAAGTGTGCGCTTGCTTTCTGCTGTTCACCATATTTGGTAGTTATTTTTTATTATATTTGATAAGTTTTACAAACGAATAGAATAATTTACTTTTAATATATTAAATTCTTGTTTTTTGCTTTATTAGTCACTTAATCCAGAAATACTATTGTCTTACTGTTACTGTTATTATACTGCCTTTTTATCGTCCCACTGCTGGGCACAGGCCTCCTCTCACACGGAGAAGGATTGAGCATTAATCTATTGTCTTATAGATCTATTTTCACTTACATAAAAAATAACATGGAGTAAGGAAAGACAGTGGAGATGTCGTAAGGAAGATAGTTCCTTGTCAAACCATAACCAATCTGTCAAAGATTGGTCTTGATTGATTGGGTTTTTATTTTGAGTGTTCCATAGGAGACATGTAATTACGGAGCTAGTAACGTTCCTCAATCTCCGAACCCCCCATTTTGGCGCACTAATTTCTTGGTAGATTTAGCATTACGACATCTCCTCTATAGTTCGGCCATTCAGAGAATGCGTTCCTGACACGTCGCGATTGAACTGACGACGTAACTACATTCATTGATTATTGATATAATAATGTTGTTTTAATGCTCCTCAATTGTTAAAACGGTAAACAACCAGCAAAAATATTTTTATCGTAACTGCAACGCCATTGCAAAGTTACGTCGTCAGTTCAATCGCGACGTGTCAGGAACGCATTCTCTGAATGGCCGAACTATAGTAATTTTGTTCTCCGTGAATAAAATGAACAAATATACTCTTACAGGTCACATACACACTCTTACAAAGAACCGTAAACGCAATTACGACCCAAACATAATATTACAAAATGTCGACAACTTGATGCCTGAAGAAAAAGATAACTTCATTCCGAATAAAAACGAACGTCGTGACACTAACACGAAAAAAGTTAAAACTATAACCGCCTTTATACAGGAAGCTATAAACATTCTAAACAATTATGAAAACGATGATTTCGAAGACTTTTTCTTAATTTTAAGCGACGAAATAAGGAAATACCACTACAGAGGTTGCAAGTTTTACGAAATTATTGAAAATATTGAAACTAGGAGGCAGTTAGGAGCTATATTAGAACTGGTTAGAGCTAAGCCTGTAGCTGAAACTGAAGCCAATATGAGTTTACTTGCGAAGATGTTAAAAGAAGAAAACTATTCTAAAAAAGTTAAGGAATTTGTTGATTACATCAATTCTCTATACATGCAGGACGGTCAAGAGAAATTTAATAAAGTACTGACAGCTTTAAAAAATTATGGCGAGGCGAAATCTAAACGAAATCCTGATACTTTAGTCAATATTGTCAAATATGCAGTTCGATCTATTATATTCGATCATTATACAGACCTCAACCCAAATGCTAGGCGAGAATTAAAAGGTAAAATAGAAGCACTTTGGAAAAATCCTGCAAAATTAAAAACTACGGCTAATACGAAGTTTATTGATTACACGATTGCTACAAAAGGCAAGTTTGTTAATACTAAAACTAAAGTCAATGAAAAAGAAGATACATCAAGAGAACGCCAAGTGAGTACCGTGAGAGGGAGAGAAGAATCTAAATCAGTAGAACAACAGACAGACGCAGACAGTAGTGATAAAGAATCTCATGAAAACCAACATAAATCTGGAGCAATTTCAGAGATTTTAGACGATAACTTGACAACAGACGAAAAATCTAAAGAAGTTAAGGAAAAAGACGAAAAAACAGACGCGAATTCGGAAGAACAAATTGATGATTCTAAAAAAGATTCGAAAGAAGCTACAAACGATAAAGAAACAAGTGCACAATCTTCACTGAATTCAAAAAACATTGACACAGGCGAATCTATTGACTCTAGTTCCAACTCCATAGAATTCTCTCAGGAGAGACAAAGAGAGTACAACACAGAGCGATACGTGACTCTATTCCCAGAAGAAATCACATACAGATCAGAGAGATTGGCTAAGGAAGCAAAGATAAAGCAACGAGCTGACAGTAAATCAGTAAAGAAATCTACATTCCAATCAGTGCAAAGGATGTGGGTGGAAGAATCAACGGGTGGGATCCCTAAGTACATACTGAATAGATACACATCGCCAACGCCTAAGCAAAAATCTACAGAGGAATCAAATGAATCTTCAGATGCCTCAAAAGTCTGGTCGAAATTGAAAAAGCACACAAAATCTGATAAAAAGAAGCACACACAAAAACACAAGCATACATCAAAAAAAGCGAAGCACACGATGAGAAAACACAGACAGTCTAAGAAACGTAAGCACACAGATAAAAAACAGAAGCACACTAAAACACAAAAGCATAACAAGCATGTTCACAAAAAACATGAATCTAAAAAACAGAAGTCGAAATCGAAGAAGAAGCATTTGAAGCTAAAACAAGAGAAGAACGAGAAACATAAGTCTTATAAACGTGATAAGGTACCTACAATGAAACAAGGATACAATAAGGAACCATACTATCGTCATAGGCCTGAAGTGGTTCGCTATACACAGCTGGATGCTTACAACGATTTTAAACGCGGTTTCGATGATGTTAAAACTCCTGTCCATATGATGTAAGATTTTTTTATTGTACAGTCAACTTCAGGTCAGTGGTAACAGTTTTATAGGAAAATCGTACTTATTACTATTGAGTTAAGGTGCATGACAGTTACCACTGATGTGCAGTCTACCGTACTATCTAATATTTAGAAGTAGCTGTTTTTTTTTGGTTCGTCATCGGTGGGAATAGGCTAGTTTCCTAAAAAATAATCATTAGTCCGTCTTGTAGATTGTCCAAAATTAAGCGATACGTATTTTTTATTTTTTAAATTGGATCAGAACTTGTTAAGATATAGCGTGTTAAAGTTGAGTGTGACGTCACAAGTTGCTACAGTTTTCAGGACACTGTGACGTAAAAGGCCCCCACTCCTAATTTTTGAAGTGTATTATCTTTGTCATTTTATGTTTAATTAAAAAAAGAAAAAATACGTATCCAATATTTTTTGATTATCTAAAAAGCGGACTAAATATTATTTCATTATTTCGACCCTGGACACTACCCTATTGCTACCTGTTTCAGGATAAAATATAGCCTATGATATTGAGGGATAATGTAGCTTTTCAGATCGGTTCAGTGATTTCGGAGCTTTTGAAAAAAAAAACGTTTTTATTATAAACTAGCCGATTTCCTATGGTTTTACCCACGTCTTGTAGGTACTGCCCGTAGTGGGATAAAATATAGCCTGTATTACTCGGGAAGAGTGTAGCTTCCAAACGGTGAAAGAATTTTCCAAATTGCTTCAGTAGTTTCGCAGCCTTTAGGGTGCAAACATTTTATGCTACATCTAATTGAACATTTTATTTCCAGTCACAAGGTAGAAACATATCCACGTGGTATCTTAGGAACTGAAGAGTTTGGTCTTCCTATACCAACGACTGCACCAACACTGAGTACTGCTAAATATGTACCTCCCAGGATCCTTAAATTGAAAGGTCTCGTCAGACCCACGCCATCGATACTTAAGTCTGCACAAAATATGTCCCAGAGTAGGTATTCCAACCAGTTTGAATTATGGGACCAAAATAACGTTGGAGACATGAGAAAGAGTGCAGCCCCACCCATGATGTCTGGTGAAGGAGTTTCTATAGAAGAGTTTAAAAAAGAAAGAGATAGAGAAATGAGTCAGAGGAAGAGTCTTTTCAATGACAGTCTTTCAGGACTTATAGATCCACAACTGATAAATAAATTGAATAATTTAGAAAGAGAGTTGGATGTTGTTAAAGCGAAAATGAATGGCAGTAATGAAACCAATGATAATTTAAAAGGTATAAATGAAGAGGCTAATGTGAAGCTTGTGAACGAAGACTTTTTAAGAAGTAACAAAAAAGATGGAAACAAGAATTTCGTTAAAATCTACAACGACATCGTTGGTAAATTGCAAGAAAAACCAACGACTATAACTACAGTTAAACCTACTGTTAAAACAACAGTCAAAACTACAACTACAACCAAGAAAATTGTGACTAACGCTACAAAAACAACTACTACTACTGTCAAACTCACTACAAATACAACCACCGAAAAAATTGACACAAAAAATAAGAAATCAGACCCTTTAGCAGTACCATTGATGGCACTAAAAGGTGACAAATCTGGGAAAAACAAAGGAACTACTAAAGACTCGAAAAATAACAAAACCAAACAAATTACTAAAGATAATAAGAAGACTACTAAAATGACTAAAGGTAAAGATAAAGCTACTGTTACCAGCAAAGGGGTGACTACAAAGAATGTCAATACGACTTTTAGTATATCTACAGTAACTGTGAAAGCTAAAACAGCTAATTTAGGTCAACCTCAAGTAGCCAAGAATGTATGGTGAGGCTACCAACGTTCTTAAAACGTCGTAAATAAATGGTTTATTAAAATTAAACCGAATAATTGTTTGTTTTATTTATCATCATCCTCCGAGCCTTTTTCCCAACTATGTTGGGGTCGGCTTCCAGGCAAACCGGATGTAGCTGAGTACCAGTGTGTTACAAGAAGCGACTGTCCTATCTGACCCCCTCAACCCAGTTACCCGGGCAACCCAATACCCCTTGGTTGGACTGGTGTCAGACTTACTGGCTTCTGACTACCCGCAACGACTGCCAAGGATCTTCAATGACAGCCGGGACCTACAGTTTAACGTGCCATCCGAAATTAAAAATCCTAATAATTATCTGCCTAGCCTTTTCCAGAGTATCTGAACCGCCAAAAAGTATTGCACGAATTCACAAAAATATTTATGAGAAACGTCGTAGATAACGTGACACAATTAAGAAATTATAATTAGGATTGTATGTTTCAATTTAAATGACATAATTATGATTATTATAATAGAATAAGAAAAGCAGAACACTTAAGTTCAAGTACTTCTACTAATAACTTGTAACGAATTATCTTCAAGCACCGATCATATAAGAATTTCATAGGAAAACACAATGAACATTACTAGCTTCCGTGTGCGGCTTCGCCCGCGTAGAGTTCGGTTATATCGCGTTTCCAAGAGAACTCTTCAAATGTTTGGGATAAAAACTATCCTATGTTCTTTCTCAAGGTCAACTCTATCTCTGTGCCTATTAAAATGTTCAGTGGTTTAGACGTGAAAGCGTAACAGACAGACAGAGTTACTTTCGCATTTATACCTTTGACTAGCTTTTGCCTGTGGTTTCACCCACGCCCTGAGGGAACTACTTAGTGCACCCGGGTAAAAAATAGCCCTATCGTATGCTTCCATACATGAGCTATCTAACATTGAAAGAATTGTTCATAACAGCCCAGTCGTTCTTAGTTTAGCAAACAAACAAATAAACTCTATCTACAGCTTATAATATTATGTATGATATAGATTTCAGTATGAATGTAGATGGATGGAGAGGAAGAGGAAAACCTAAGAAAGGATGGATGGATTGCCTGAAAGATGACATGAATAGGAAGGGAGTGAGTGTCAGTATGACGAGTGCCAGCAACTAAATATTTTTGTTAGATTCCGTATGACTTGGATGCCTACAACCCTGATTGGTGGGAGGTCTCAAAAGATCGAGAGGTGTGGAGGTTAAATGGGGAGGCCTTTGCCCTGCAATGCGGCTAAGAAAAAAAAAAGAAAAGATTCCGTAAAACAGTTTTCAGGAAATTATGAGGAAAACGTAATTATAATACTTACAATATGTAAAGTCCCTTTTTTGGAGTGTTTACTTCGCAATAATAGAATTTGAAGTACCTACGTATGTTAATTTATTGAAAGTTAAGTACTAAACTGACATAACTAACATTGACATGTATGTTTGTTTATATAACCCTATACTTTTTTTCAATGGGAAATCATCAACCCCACCCGCTATGGGTTAGCAGCGGTGAGGGAGTGTCAGACTCTTACTGACTAAAAACCACCGTGTTCCGTCGTAGGCCTTTTATGTACCAGAGCTGCGGTTACTCTTTCGAACAATCCCGCAGCCCCGGCAGACCTTGGCCCTACTGGGCCCCGCTGCGGTTACTGACATCTCTTTGAGGAGCGCGTGGAACAACGCGCGCCGCCGACACGGGTGTCTTTTCACCATAACTACCACCAAAAAATTTTTATCTGACTTTGAAAAACATGTACCTACAGAATAAAAGTAAGCAAACCCACGGCACAATACATACTTTCAACAACACTTTCCTGCACACGTCACAGCCCTTAAGATATTAACGTTATCATTCAACATATTATAAATACTCTTTGTGTCTCCCCCCTCTCACATTGTTCAGTAGACCAAGGAGAATTCACCATGAAGTTCCTGATCTTATTCAGTGTGGTCGTTGGGTTGGTGGCCCAGGCTCTTGGGCTCGGTAAGTACTTTTTTTTTAACGACGTCAAAAATCATCGAATGACCCCTCCCGCTGTGGGTTAGCAGCGGTGAGGGAGTGTCAGACTCTTACTGACTAAAAACCGTCGCGTTCCATCATAGGCCTTTTATGCACCAGGGCCGCGGTAACTCTTTCGAACAACCCGCAGCCCGGTAAGTGCCTACTTAAAGTTTATTTTTAACCAACTTCCCAAAAAGGGGGAAGGTTCTCAATTCGTCGGACTCTTTTTATATTTGCTTTTTTGTATTTTTATTTGTTCGAAGGGAATTCCTTCTCATACCTATACGTATTAAATATGTCTGAAGTCGGGTGATGATGTAGCTTAGACGATTCAGTAGTTTAAGATTTAGGGTCAGCCTAGCCTTTCCCACCTATGTTGGGGTCGGATTCCTGTGTTACCAGATTCATCTGAGAACCAGAGTTTTATAGAGCGACATGTCTATTTAACCTCCTCAACGGAGCAGTAACCTCGGCAACCTCCTTGGTAAGACTGATAGCAGACTTTCCGGATTCTCGCCAACCCGCGACGTCTGCCAAACCAGCTGGGAGACACTAGTCTACGGACCGCGCCAAGTATTGTTTAACCTTAAGATTGGTAGATTAATTAGCCACGAGCCACGGCTCCTAATACTTATATTATTACAAATGTATGTCTCTGCCAGACCTCGGGACTATAGAGTCCCGGATTTTTGGGAGGCGAACGTGGGGCCGAAGCCAACACGCCGAAGCCTGAGACAACTTTAATGAAATGGCGACACAAAACCGACGATTATCCCTGTATACACTATAGATATGTACCCAAGGACAATCCCCGGTTCTGTGCTAAACTATTGCTAACTATGGATGAAAACTACTTGGGCTATTGTAATGGGATGCTAATGGACTAGGAATGGGGAAACTACGGGAACTATGGCACCTGCCGATGACAATGTATTAAATACATGTAAAAATGGCAGGTGGAGTCTCGCCACCTCACTTACTGGGCCCACGGGAATCAGTCGCTAAATCGCAACAAGAGGGCAACAGGTACATGAGCGGCTGAAGGGTGAGGATACCTCGGCGGACTTTAAACGCAGATTACGCGCTTCCTATGGGTCCAGCATCACCGGCCCACTCGCCACTTACCACGAGGCACCTACCTTCCGAGCGGGCTGCTAACCCTGCTCTAGCGACTCCACTCTCCATATCATTACTAATTATTGTAATTTGACTGTAGGTTACCACGAGGATGTGGGCATACCTGAAGCAGCCAGGATCAGGCAGGCGGAGATGCGTCAGATGAGCTCTCGGATCATCGGAGGAATGCCGGCCGCGTATGGTGATAATCCTTACTTGGTGAGTTTCTTTATTTCAGTCTTGCAAGAGCTTGAACCTCGTCTTTGGGCTAGGTGATGCTAGTGCTTTGAAAGTCACCAGTCTAACCAAGGGGTAATGGGCTGTCCGGGTAACTGGGTCGAGGAGGTCAGACAGGCAGTCGCTCCTTGTAAGACACTGGCACTCAGCTGAATCCGGTTAGACTGGAAGCCGACCCCACCATATGTAGTTGGCAAAAGGCTCGGGAGATGATGATGCTTTGAAAAAATATGACAAATGCACAGCTAGCATAGTATTAGCGCACGGCGGTGGCAGTTTCGCGGACATGTTAATAATGTTCGCGCGCAATGTGTTACTGTTTGCTAGAGCGAGTACAACACGAGATACATGCGGTGTGACAAACAGTGCCGCACCATAGGGGAATCGCTTTTATAGAAACTGCGCATGCTTGTTTAACTTTATATCTTTTCTCAGCAAAATTTGCCTAGCCTTTCCCCAACCCGATTTATTGATCTTCTTCTTCTTCCTCCTGCCCTGTTCCCAATTTTATTATATATTTGTGGTTGGCGCAATATGTCTTACACTTCCATTCATCCCTGTCACTCACTCCCTTCTAACTCTATCTTCTTCAATTACAGGCTGGTCTCATCATCACGCTGGTTTCCAATCAGATGTCAATCTGCAGTGGCACGCTGGTCAGTCAGAAGAAAGTGCTCACAGCCGCGCAGTGCTGGTCAGACGGCTACCAGCAAGGAAGGAAGATTGAGGTCAGGATACTTAAAACCTTAAAGAAGTTGCTAGAATTTTTATAGGGGAAAATACTTTATTTAGTGAGAGGAGAGGCTCCAAGCTGCTGCAGGAAAGGAAGATTGAGGTGGGAGATGGCATTAGGGGTTTCTAAGACGAAATTGGACTTCCATCTCTACCATCAAGAGTAAAAAAGCTAACTTAAGAACGAATCCCAATGTGCATTTAGTTTATTTTTAATGGAATAACCGTCAGTTGCACAAAGCTCCATTAAAGTTAAAGCTTCATTAAATCTATTGCTGTCACATTTTATCCTGTTGACAAAGAAAGAGTCAGCAATAGATTTAAAGAAGCTATAACTTTAATGAAGCTTTGTGTAACTGACGGATAGTCAGTTACAGGATTAACTAGTCATCTCAAGACTCAAGCAAAACTGCGACATAAAGCTACCTATCATAAGAATAATTTAAACGAGAATTGAAAGTAGAAAAATCTGGACCACTTTTATATCCGACATGTTAAATATGTTTAGGCAAGTTTCTCTTTCATAAAGTTCGTCAATCTGTCACCAGGTGGTGCTAGGAGAAACCCAGTTGTTCTATAGCTACCGGCGGGAAGTGACCGGGATATCCGTGCATCCGGGTTACACCAGCAAACCTCTCTCCAATGACCTGGCTATGCTCACGCTTAGATACACCGTCAACAATTATAGTAAGTCCTCATCTCCCGAGCCTTTTCCCAACTATGTTGGTGTCGGCTTCCAGTCTAACTGGATGCAGCTGAGTACCAGTGTGCCACAAGGAGCGACTGCCTATCTGACTTCTTGAACCAGTAACTATAATAAGAAACTTTCACGAAGCAGCCCGCAGTCTGGAAATTGGTGTTTGATACACCCGTGCATCGGAGGGCACGTTGATGTCGGTCCTGCGCCTGATCTCACTCCGGTGGTGTCGGATTGCCGTTCCGTCGCGCTATGAGAGTGAAGGAATAGTGAGTGCACCTGTGTCCAAGCAAATGTGAGAGCACTATAATATGTCCTGCGTAGCTGACTGATCTCCTTAGAGAGAACAGACGCTGCGGCTGACCAATCGATTTGGATGCCATTGTGGTAAAAGCGATATGGACATTTATGTAGTACATGCTGTTAGCCGTCTATAATATACTAGCCGTTTCACCCGCGTCCCGTGGGAACTCCTGTAAAAATTATAGCCTATGGCAATCAGGAACATTGTAGCTATGTATCAGTGAAAGAATTTTGGAAATCCGACCACCGGTTCCGAAGATTACCCCCTACATACAAACTTACTACCTCTTTATAACATACTAGCCGTTTTCCTGCGGTTTCACCCGCGTCCCGTGGGAGCTACTGCCCGCACCGGGATAAAATATAGCCTATGTCACTCAGGAACATTGTAGCTATGTATCAGTAAAAGAATTTTCGAAATCCGACCACCGGTTCCGAAGATTACCCCCTACATACAAACTTATTACCTCTTTATAATATATTACTATAGATATGTAATCCATTTCTTTATGTATTTTTCAGACTACATGTACCCAGTCACCCTGCCATTTGAGTCGGATGTGAACAACACGTTTGCCGGCATTGGTGCCAAAGTCTCCGGATTCGGGAAGACCAGTGATTGTAAGTATTCTTCTTGTTAGCCACTAGCTACGTGAGCCACGTGTGGAGACCACATGAACAGTATCGAAATCCTGCGCACATTTTTCACCATAAGCCACTTTGTCAAGAAAGAGACTACCGTTTGGAATAGAATTTCTTATACCACTAAACCAATTAGTTATTTAGCTCTACCTAAACCAACACCTAAGCCAACAATTAAGTTTTTAACCAATGAAACCACTCACCATTTAAATATCTTATATTAGCCCTCTATAACGCCAACCTACTATAACCCCTTTAACTCCACAGGGTCCCAAGTAGGTCCTAAAACCGACCAGCAGTCTGTCATAGTACCTGTAATAGACAACTGGTATGAATGTTACTACGGGCTTCCGCAGCGCCCGGCGTACAACAGTGACAAGATCTTGTGTACTAGTGGGGCGAATGGGTTTGGTACCTGTGGAGGCGACCTAGGCGGGCCCCTGGTGGCCCCTGAATACTTCAATGGGACCGATGTGTTGGTGAGTTTTTGATGATTTTTAAATACGCTTTTTTATGATCCGCTAGCTGTTCAATCGCGTCTTGAGGGAACTTCTTTCCGCAGGTAAAAAGCAGCATATATATAGTATTCTGTTATTCTATATGCTACGTGTGAGCTTGACTGCCAAGATTAATCAAAATCAGTCGCAATGTTAACGCCTGCAGAACTAACTACCATACATACAGTTATAATAATCGACACGAATCTTGAGCGCTGACCTTCACCTGCGTAAAAGTAATTTATTGGGTCCCTTTTGTGGTATGAAGTATGGCGCGGGGGCGTTGTAAAGCGGTGATTGGCCCGCAGCGCATCGCGTCATAGCCGTCACTCGGGATTGGTTGTTTGCTAATAAATCACTTCTGCGCAGGTGAAGGTCGGCGCTCAAGATTCGTGCCGATGATTCTACACTTATGTAAAATAATAGATCGATTAGATTGTGTTTTTTGAGTCAAGACTAAATAAGCGTTAAAGATCTTCCACTGAGTTGACTAGATCCGAAATATTCTAGTTTTCATTTATTATGGCTGTGTATCTGTTGCGCTTTCACGCCAAAATGCAAAACCTAAAATGCTGCAGCCGACCAGCCTTGTTCTAATTATATTTCTTTATTGCTTTGTTCTAATTAAATGTTCCCTCAGAGCGCAATAGACATATTCAATTATTCCTAGATATGCACTAGGTATATATTTAATTTATCTACCATATTCCACATTTCAGATCGGAGTCACTTCAATCCAGTCGAACATGGGATGTCAGAACGGTTTCTCGACGGGTTACATGCGAGTGACAGCTTACCTGAGCTGGATCAAACGTAACCTGTAATATTTTATACTGGCAACACTTATACAGACCATAGAGTCATAGAGTAATTGATTGAACGACAAAACAAAATGGAAACGATTTTTTGAAAATTATGAGGTATAGTTACCGGCACGGATATTGAGCTCTCGGCGGAAGAGTGGGGATCGCTTTGAGCACTGTACACATAAGGCAATAAACCAATAAATCGCTTCTACGCAGGTGAAGTTCAGGGCTCAATATCCGTGCCGATAACTATATTTGTTACAATCAAGTTGACAGTGTAGGTTAAAATGCAAGAAAAAATATTAGTTTCACATAATATAATATATAATATCTGTGGTCTGCTCTTTTTTTAAAAGAAATATGGCGATAAAATAGGACTTTATGGTAGATATAGCTTGTTGATGCTATGTTTAATTTTTAATAAATAAATAATCATTGCAAATTACTTTGTCATTTTTATTTCTTCCAGATTTAAATCGGGTCCCCTACGGACAGACACGGTTAATCTTGTCTTTAACACGCTTATATTAGCTTCATTTGTAATTATGTATGTGTAAGAAAATAATCCAAGGCCAAGGCCCAAGTTCCAAGGCCGTTAAGTAGATCCCCTAAGGTTATTGATCATTTTCTATCACAGCCTACCTGCGTATCAGATCCTTCTTATTCTTAACTAGCTTCCGCCCACGGCTTCGCCCGCGTAGAGTTCGGTTATATCGCGTTTCCAAGAGAATTCTCCAAAAAGTCCGGGATAAAAACTATCCTATGTTCTTTCTCAAGATCAACTCTATCTTTGGACCAAATTTTATTAAAGTCAGTTCAGTGGTTTAGACAGTGGTTAGTGTAACAGACAGACAGACAGAGTTACTTCCGCATTTATAATATTAATAGGGATGGCCTTCCTGAGCGGCTCCCTCAGCATGAAATGCACGAAGTCCTGCAGTTCCGTTCACATTGTATGTATGCCGATTTTCATTCAGTTTTAAGTATACTATTTGTCAAATTGCGGACAAGTTTTTAGGTATATTTTTAAACTCTGTTCATTTTATTTGTAAAAAAAAAGTTTTACGTCATTTCAAATCTTTAATCCCCTTATAACTACTCAATTTATCCTCGTACAGCTTAAAGTAAATCTCCCAGAAAGCCATTCTGTCGTGGAACACACGGCTCTTGACAGCTAACTCGTTGTCTATGTTCAAGTATGGCCGCCGTGACAGCTGTGCTGGACGCCATCTTACTGGGGTGACATCGGTGGTCGATGGCGTTGGATCACTGGAAATATGAAAATAGTTAGTTATGAAATTAAAGAAAAAGAGAAATATACGTGATTTGAGAAATACGTGGCTAAGTAAAGCCGCAGGAATCAATCGATTATAAGGTTAATCATCATCATTATTTCTGAAGATTCAATGATGAGTCTCGGTAGTCATTTGAAAATCCTTGGCAGTATTATGGATAGTCGGAAGCTATAAAGTCTGACCACTAGTCTAACCAAGGAGTATCGCGTTGCCCAGGTCACAGTGTTGGGGTCAGATAGGCAGTCGCTCCATGTGGCACACTGGTACACAGATGCATGCAGTTAGACTGGAAGCCGAACCTAAAATTGTTGGGATAGATAGACAGGCTGCTGTGCTCGAGGTCTCGGGTTCAATTCCCGGGTCGAGCCGAAATCGCTTTGTGGGTTTTCTAAAACTTTCACAAAGCAGCCCGTAGTCTGGAAGTTGGTGATTGATTCACCCGTGCATCGGAGAGCACGTAAATGTCTCTTGATCTCTGAATGATCTTGATCTCTTTCCGGTGGTGTCGGATTGCCGTCCCATCGGGTTATGAGAGTGAAGGAATAGTGAGTGCAGCTGTGTCTGCGCAAATGCTCGTGCACTATGTCCTGCGCAGCTGGCTGATCTCCACCGATAACAGCCGCCGTGGCCGAAATCGGCCGTGGACACCATTATTATTTAAGTATACAACTCACCCATATTTAGCGAAATTTGTCCACATAGTAGTCATAGCATCTATAATCCTCTGATCTTTCTCACTCGGCTGCATACCCTCAAACATTTCATTATCAAATATATATGTAGTATCATCAGAATGGGAGGCTCCTTTAGCTGTGAAGTTCCTGTTAATACTCACTCTATTCCGACCCCCTTCGTAAGAAAACATGTATTTATACACACTTCTAGCTCCAGCATTAATATATCTTTCAACTGATTTCTCCGCTGGATAACTAAAAGCGAAATCTGAGCTGTAATCTAGGATTACGCTTTGTAATTCTTCAGATAGAGTTTCGTCTCCAATATAAAATTGTTGAACGATATCCGAGTTAATATCTTCAGGAAAAACAAATAATAGTTCATCTTTAAAATCATAGTTCCTATAAAAATCTGGTCTTGCGTTGTCAGGGTATACAAATTTAACTTCCTTGTTCGTATGTCCTACCATTATGTCTATATTTTTAACTTTAGGTTTTAAGTTAATAGGAAAATCTTTCAAAGTTATATCGTTTCCAATTTTTTCTACACAAGGTCTTGGTACAGGATTTTTGTTACGAAAATACAGGTGTTCATTGGACGCTCTGATCACTTCCAAAGGATCTTTAGTTGATAGAAACTTTATAACTTCAGTTACATTGTCAAAATGATGACCAAGTTCTTTAGCAACATTATAAATAAATTTATCATTCTCATCAGTAACCACCCAAGGCGAAATAGCAACGCCGCTTTGCAAAATCACTCGGTTAAAAAACCCTTCAAAATTCAACAAATGAATATCTAAAGACATGCTCCCAGCTGATTGTCCAAACGCAGTTATCCTATTAACATCACCACCGAACGCTGCAATATTGTCTTTAATCCAATTCACGGCTAAAACCTGGTCTTTTAGACCCTGGTTATTATAACCTGGTTCGCTCAGACATAAGAAACCATACGGCCCAACTCTGTAGTTAAAAGTCACTAGGATGACGTCATGACGTATTAAGAACTTCGGAGAGTATTCTTCTCTCGTTTTTTGTACCCTGACGAAGGCTCCGCCAGGGAAGAATACCATTACTGGTAATGTATGGCTCGAGTCAGCAGTGATTGGTACATAGATGTTCAGTTGCAAGCATTGGATTGAGCCTGTGACGATGTTATTAATAGTTTGGGGGCAGAAAATGTCGTCGCTGTAGGCGGAGTAGGGTTCTTTAAAGCCCGGGTGGGGAGTGGATTCCTGGAAGGTAAAATATTTTTATGATTGAAGTTATTTATTGTTCAAAAATACGGAGACTTTACTGTTACTGCCTTTTTATCGTCCCACTGCTGGGCTGCGGCCTCCTCTCACATGTAGAAGGATTGAGCGCTAATCATCACGCTTGATCAATGCGGGTGGGTGATTTCAGACTTTACTTTCGAAGACTTTAGCAATTATTTATTTTTATTCAATCTAAAGATACATAAAGTAATATTACAAAGCTGAAGAGTTAGTTTGTTTACTTATTCTCAGGAACAAACGAACCAGTAGCGTTTAAAAAAAAACAAGGTGGAAGACTACTTTTTTTCAGGACTTTTTATTGTCAAGGGATGCGGGCAGAAAACATTTAAGTAGTTTATAATATTAATTTAAACTGACACATATATATATTTTTCAAAGATAACTGACACGTATATCTTTGAAAAAAGTCGGATAAAAATATTTTACTAAAAAGTTCTCTTACCGAAAACGGGTTGTCTTCATCCACCAAAGCGTAAGGTATTCCTAGAAACATGTCGTAATCACCATCTTCACTGCGCAGACCTCGTATGAGGCCTACTGGGGCTTCCACTAGCGGATCAACGCGAGGCCCCGCGAGTACACACTCGATCAGCAGTAGTAAGAGTATGAGGCCCTTCATCTCACCAATAATAGCTATAAATACAAGAGAAAACTATTTAAAATCAAAGTCAAAAAACATTTACTGTAACTTGGCTGCAAAACAACACTTTTCGAACGTCAGAAAAAAAACAAAAGACAGCCCCCAAAACGCCCTTCACCACTTCCTATGTGTTTTTGCTGGGAAGAAGTGGTGGAACAAACTACCCAGCAACACATGTCTGTCTGTAGGTTAAAAAAACTTACAAATGAAGATTAGTTAATTGCCATTTTACAGTTTAATTACAACATTGTATCCTAATGACGAGATTTCATCGAAATTGTTCACGCATATTGTGTAGGTACAATTTGTATTTAGTCCACAGCTAGCTTGTGTTCGCACGGCGGTTGCAGTGTCGCGGACATGTTAGTAATGTTCGCGCGCAATGTGTTACTGTTTGCTAGAGCGTGTACACCACGAGATACATGCGGTGTGACAAACAGTGCTACAGCAGGGATATCTCGCATTTCATGAATGGCGAAGCAACACACATTATCGAAAATAAACTATTCTAAACATATACTATATAAAATATAAATAGGTATGTTTATTATATATATTAGTATATTATATATATTTTAAAGGAACTAAAATATTTTAAAGAAAAAGTCACACTATCGTTTCGAATGGCACGTTAAACTGTAGGTCCCGGCTGTCACTGAACATCCTTGGCAGTCGTTACGGGTACTCAGAAGCCAGTAAGTCTGACACCAGTCTAACCAAGGGGTATCGGGTTGCCCGGGTAACTGGGTTGAGGAGGTCAGATAGGCAGTCGCTCCTTGTAAAGCACTGGTACTCAGCTGAATCCGGTTAGACTGGAAGCCGACAACAACGTAGTTGGGAAAAAGGGCTCGGAGGATGACGATACGTTACATTATCTACAAAATAGTTATTCTTAAACACTTTACTTGCCCGAATTCTGCGAATTCTTGAGTCTATCTATCTAGACTTAAATTCAGCACATTTATAAGATGGCTATCATTATCTTATCTATGAAAACACTCGATTTTTTTGATGTATGAACTTGAATGATGTGATCCACTTTTATGTTTGCAATTTTTTGTATGCCGAAGGGCATTTAGGCTTGACAATATAAAAAGATAAAGAAAACACGTTTTGCAAAAAAAACCGGCCAAATGCGAGTCGGACTCCCACACGCAGGGTTCCGTACCATCTATACTAATATTATTAAGCTGAAGAGTTTGTTTGTTTGTTTGTTTGATCGCGCTAATCACAGGAACTACTGGTCCGATTTGAAAATTTCTGTTAGTGTTAGATAGCCCATTTATCGAGGAAGACTATAGGCTACTTTTTATTCCGGTACGGGAAATAGTTCCCGCGGGATGCGGGTGAAACCGCTGGCAGAAGCTAGTTATTTATAAAACCGCATGTACCTGTTGCCGTTGTCGATATCGAGCAAAAATTAGTCAAACAATTTGTTTGTTGTATGGGAGCCCCCCAAATTATTGATTTAATTCTAGTTTTCAGTATTTGTTGTTATAGGGGCAACAGAAATACATCATCTGTGAAAATTACAATTCTCTAACTGTAGCAAATAAAATTTCTGATTTCTGATTTCACGGTTCATGAGATACAGCTTGGTGACAGACGGACGGACGGACAGAGGAGCGAAAAAAATAGGGTCCCGTTTTACCCTTTGGGTACGGAACCCTAAAAATTAAGCAGATGTCAATAATATAACTTACGTAAGCCAATCTTAAACCTTCTCATAACAAATATCTTGACTGCCTCGTTGGTCTAGTGGTCGCAAGCGTGACTGCTGTGCTTGAGGTCTCTCGTTCGTTTCCCAGGTCGGGCCGAAATCGCTTTGTGAGTTTTAGCAATTTTCACAAAGCAGCCCGTAGTCTGGAAGTTGGTGATTGATTCACCCGAGCATCGGAGAGCACGTTAATGTCGGTCCTGCGCCTGATCTCTCCGGTCGTGTCGGTTCACCGTCCCATCGCGCTATGAGAGTGAAGGAATAGTGAGTGCACCTGTGTCGGCGCAAATACACGTGCACTATAATATGCCCTGCGCAGCTGACTGATCACCTATTATGAGTATAGCCGCCGTGGCCGAAATCGGTCTTGGACGCCATTGTCCATTATTATGCTGAAAGCCGTATTAAATCGGTTATGCCAAACGTGATATCATCGCGTTATACAGGTCAAACCTTCTCTTGAAATCGGGTAATAAAGAGACTATATACTTAAGTAAATATGTACTCTAGCTTGCTTATCACTACCTAGATCAAAGATCATAAACGAAGGAAAAACAGAAGCGGTAGTACAAGCCAATGTAGGGGTCAATGACCGTCAATGTGTAGGTCACTGCAGTTAATATAATATAACTAGCTTTTGCCCGCAACTTCGTTCGCGTGGAATAGTGACTACCAGCAGATTTTTGATTTGACCAATAGATGGCGCTATATGTCCGGAATAATTTTATTTTTATTTTTTTTTTGTAATAAAAACTATCCTATGTCCTTTCTCAAGTTTCAAACTATGTATGTACCAAATTTCACACAAATCGGTTCAGTAGTTTAGGCGTGAAGAAAAGACAGACAGACAGACAGACAGAGTTACTTTCGCATTTATAATATTAGTTTGGATTAAGGAAATTAAGTGCCATAAATATTGTGTAAATTGTAGTTTTTTTTGTGTTTCTTTATATTTTTGTTAATCTATTTTGTAACGTGAATACTGTATTTTTCTCCTACTTTGTTTTGAATGTTGTGCACGTCTGTAATTGTCGTAAACACTTGCTATATGTCTCTGTTTCGTGTCTCTTAGGGTGCGTCCACATCTGGCGAATGCGCCGCGAATGCGCAGCACGCGAGCCGATCGCGAGCTGTCCGCGAGCTGCGCGCGTGCATTTTTGTTCGTGCGCCGCTTCTGCTTGGCCCGCGCGCAGCTCGCGCGCGACCTAAGCGCCGCACGCGAGCGGCGCGCAGGCGGCGCGCGACGTCTGCCATCTTCGATAGTACTGAGCCAATATACGGAACTGTAAGGGCGAGAACTGATTGCGCGCAGATCGCGCGCCGCTCGCGCGCTCTATGCGAGCCTTGCGTGAGTTGCGCTAAAGAGGCGCACCGAACTATTGCAGTGACTGCACGCGCGCAGCTCGCGGACAGCTCGCGATCGGCTCGCGTGCTGCGCATTCGCGGCGCATTCGCGGCGCATTCGCCAGATGTGGACGCACCCTTATAAATGTTTGTGTTTATGATGTTGATGTGCCTTAATACTAAATAAATAAAAAAAAATAAAACTACCTAGTATAAAACACAGTCGCTTTATCTGTCCCTATATACCTATGTACCTAAGTATGCTAAGCCAGTAAGTCTGACACCAGTCTAATCAAGGGGTATCGGGTTGCCCGGGTAACTGGGTTGAGGAGGTCAGATAGGCAGTCGCTCCTTGTAAAGCACTGGTACTCAGCTGAATCCGGTTGGACTGGAAGCCGACCCCAACATAGTTGGGAAAAAGGCTCGGAGGATGATGACCTAGGTATGTTTAAATCTATAAAACTACGCAACGGATTTTAATGCGTTTTTTTTTTAAGATAGAGTGATTAAAAAGGAAGGTTTATATGTATAATAACATGCTGAGGCTGTCAGATAGGCAGTCGCTCCATGTGGCACAATGGTACTCAGCTGCACTCGGTTAGCCAGGAAGCTGACCCCAACATAGTTGGGAGAAAGCTCGAGATTTATATTTGTTAAAATATATGTAGCACGCTGATTGTGCAGATTCCACAGAAACTGCAGGGGATATGCTATCACATCAAAATCATGATAAACAGTGATCATTTCTGATAACTGTGACAACCTGTGTCATGTTTATGCAGTTACATACATAGATTGACAAGATTCAAGGGCCCGATTCTCCTAAGTAAATAATGTCAAAATTGAATATAAATTGAATCGCAAAAGCAGTTTTAACCATATCTGCTACTATTATAACTCAATCGTATTGCAACGACATTCGATTGGTTTGAGATTGGTCTGCCATTTTAGTGATTTTGGTCTATACGGTAGTTTGCTCTTCAATCGTAAATAATTTGCAGACAAAATGATTCATTATTAAATGACAGAATTCAACGGAAAGTAACGGTCAAATTCGTTTTTTCAAGGCTAAAGTGACAGCAAAACGAATCGATAAAATCGTGAAAAACGAATTTAACCGTTACTTTTACTTTGTGACATTACTTTGGCTTTTACTTCTGATGAAGAAACTGGCTGTAAGTAAGAAATAAAACAAAGTATGTTATATTCATTCATCTTATTTATTTTCTATCACAACTTATAATTACCTTACGAAATCAATTATTGAATCATTATATTATATCAGTCACATTTTATCATCTTGTTCCGATTTTTACATAACTATTCATTAATTATAGGTTCAGGGGTAATTAAGCAAAAACCGGCCAAGTGCGAGTCGGAATCGCGCACGAAGGGTTCCTTACCATTATTTATAAAACCGCATCTACCTGTTGCCGTTATCGATATCGAGCAAAAATGAGCAAAAAAATCACGTTTGTTGTAGGGGAGCCCCCCAAAATATTTATTTTATTCTAGCTTTCAGTATTTGTTGTTATAGCGGCAACAGAAATTTATCATCTGTGAAAATTTCAACTCTCTAACTGTCACGGTTCATGAGATACAGCCTGGTGACAGACGGACGGACGGACAGAGGAGCGAAAACAATAGAGTCCCGTTTTACTTTTTGGGTACGAAACCCTAAAAACTAAGTAGTAGCCCATAAAATTTGACGGTGACAAGTCATGAAAATAATCTTACAAAAAATTGTAATGTGATTTTCTTAATTTTGTTCATTTATGGAATTCTCAACTATCTTGGCATCTTTGTCTAAAAATAAGAATAATATTAAACGGTAGGTAAGTTCTAAAGAATCACTAAGTATATAGGCCTTAGAATATCTAACGTGGTTTTATAGTCCTTAGGGCCGCTCTAGAGTCTCTAGCAAGTCCCTAATAATAATGCAAAGTGCAGCTCTGGAGACTCTGTCTTAGAATCTCTAGAGAGCTTTTATATTCCTTAGAGTCACCTTAGAGTCTCTAGTAAGGCCCTATTGTCTTTACGGCCTTACTAGAGTCACCTAAGAGTCTCCAGTAAGGCCCTATAGTCTTTACGGCCTTACTAGAGTCACCTTTGAGTCTCTAGTAAGGCCCCTATAGTCTTTACGGCCTTACTAGAGTCACCTTAGAGTCTCTAGTAAGGCCCTACAGTCTTTACGGCCTTACTAGAAAGAAAGAAAGAAAGAAAGAAAGAAAATCCATTTATTTCGAACACACGAATGACGCAAGAAACAAATAAATAAATATGGCACAAAACAAACAAACAATGAACATAAAAAGAAAAAAATGCTGCAATTGCGTCACTCGTGCGTGAAAGGGACAGCGCTCAGCATAAATGCTGTGTCTCGCGCACGCAGGCACGAGACAACAGCGCTGGTTTTCAGCGCTGACCCACCACGCGTCCTAGTCGGAACTACAAGACTTAAACGCTGTTTCGGCATAAATACACTAAATAAATAAATACATATATATATATATATATATAAGTAATGTAAATTTAAACAGTTACAAGAACGATGTAAACTAATCAGAAGAACACAAACTAAAAACAAAATATAACACAATAAGAGAATATCAGACATAGGACATAGACAAAAAAAGAGCGAAAAAATTAAAATAGTCGACCAATGAGCGTCTCGAACCAAAGACAGCGCGGTAAGTGTCATGTGTCAAAGATCAGGTTAACCCGGCCAATTACATGTGAGATATGTTATTATGCAATATTATGTGTATCAAGTGATGTAATAGTGTAATATGTGTTATTGTGTTGTATAATTGTGAGTGGATATGAATATACTATTAGTGTGGTGTGGGACGACCAAATTATAGGAATCCGGTAGCATAGATGATGACCATGCGAAGCAGTGTGTGTAATGCGTTTCAAGGACAATCCGAGGTAACTAAAAATTGAAATAATTCGAAATAGTGAGAAGCAATGTCAAAAAAAAAAATGATAAAAATAAAAAAAATGATAAATAAAGTAATATAGAATTGAAATTAAATTAAAGAAATTATTACAGGTCCAGAAATGACAATGCTTCGTATGTATATGAAGTGAAGCAGACAGGAGGCAGCAAAACCGCACCACTACATTGCCGGGGATCCCAGCAAGGGCTGTGGGCCATAGCTCTGAGGTATGCAACTACAAGACTACTAGAGACTACTAGAGTATGCAACTACAAGACTACTAGAGTCACCTTAGAGTCTCTAGGGAGGCCCTTGTCTTTACGGCCTTACTAGAGTCACCTTAGAGTCTCTAGTAAGGCCCTTTAGTCTTTACGACCTTACTAAAGTCACCTTAGAGTCTCTAGTAAAGCCCTATAGTCTTTACGGCCTTACTAGAGTCACCTTAGAGTCTCTAGTAAGGCCCTACAGTCTTTACGGCCTTACTAGAGTCACCTTAGAGTCTCTAGTAAGGCCCTTTAGTCTTTACGACCTTACTAGAGTCAGCTTAGAGTCTCTATAGTCTTTACGGCCGTTCTAGAGCCTACCGAGGCTCTATGGTCCCTAGAGCGTTGCCAATGGGTAGCGGTGGGAGAGACAATTGCTGCCCCAGCAATGTCGGACCCATGTCAGACTTCTGACTCAGTAGCGAGGGAACCATTTCCGGTTTGTGTACGAGTAGGGGGGGCATTTCCGGCTTCTTAATCTTTTTCGATTTCTTCGGCTGCATTTTCATCTGTAAACAAAAATTTAAATTATTATAATTATGTATTCGATAGAAAAAAACGTTAATGTCGGTCGTGCTTGTGATCTCTCTCCGGTGGTGTCGGATTGTCGTCCCATCGCGCTATGAGAGTGAAAGAATAGTGAGGGCATCTGTGTCTAAGCAAATGCTCGTGGATCGCCTTATATGAGAACAGCCGCCGCGATCGAAATACGAAATATTTAAACATCTGTTGAACACTTGTCTGAAAGTATGTGGCTGCAAAACGGATCCTATTTCAATTTAAAAAGGTGCGTTTTGTAGTCACATTTTTTAAGAAAGTGTTCAACTGATGTTTAAGTTTTTGAAGTAAGGCTGTTAAGGGCTACCAGTCTAACCAAGGGGTATTGGGTTGCCCGGGTAACTGGGTTGAGGGGGTCAGATAGGCAGTCGCTCCTTGTAAAGCACTGGTACTCAGCTACATCCGGTTAGGCTGGAAGCCGACCCCAACATAGTTGGGAAAAAGGCTCGGGGGATGATGATGATGTGCATGGCTACTGTAAGGGTCGGCCTAGGCTCTGCCAGGGCTGCGGGATTGTTCGGGGATTTATGGAGTTTCTTGCCGGTTCTTCTCCATGAGACCAACTCTTTGGAAACTTTGACGTTTCGAAAAAGCTTTCATAGGCCTATTTGAAATAAAAAAAATTGAGTTTGAGTTCGAAAGAGTTACCGCGGCCCTGGTACATAAAAGGCCTACGATGGAACACGACGGTTTTTAGTCAGTAAGAGTCTGACACTCCCTCACCGCTGCTAACCCACAGC
The DNA here is from genome assembly GCF_022581195.2 of Helicoverpa zea. Taxonomy (NCBI): domain Eukaryota; kingdom Metazoa; phylum Arthropoda; class Insecta; order Lepidoptera; family Noctuidae; genus Helicoverpa; species Helicoverpa zea. The sequence continues at coordinate 4,153,107 of NC_061481.1, read as the reverse complement.
GGGAGGGGTCATGTGATGATTTTTGACGTATTAAAAAAAAGGGTCGGCCTAGGCAGATGGTTGACCTTGTAATGCACCTCCCTGACGTGTCGGTAGAGGGAGGAATACCAGCCGAAGGCCGCGCTGCACTGCTGACAGCGGTACGGCGTCTCTCCTGTATGCATGGCTACTATGTGGTACTTTAGTTTGGCCGCGTTCTGGAAGAGAGGTAAGGTTATCATCAGTTTTAGAACACGAGCAAATGCTGAGTACATACACTGATAACAAAAACCCGACTAAAAGAAGGTCCCTTTAAGGGCCCGTTCATTCAAACATACCGGCTCGGAGAGCATCGGCGCACATTTGCCTAGGCTCCGATCGGCTGCGTGAGATGCAATCGGAGCCAAACGTCTGCGTGACCGAGAAAAAGTACGCGATCGGAGCTGGTCGGCTCCTCTTATTATTTCACACCAAGCGCCTTCGAGCATTCTTAATGTCAAAAGCAGTGCGCATGCAAAAATAAACCTTACTTCAAATACTAAGTGCTCGATTTTCAACGTGTTAAGAATTTGCTCTCCTCTCCGAGCCGGTCTGTCTGAAGGGTTACTCAAAAAGTTCCCGAGATAAAAGGTGATAAGTTGACAAATAAACGTACAAAATGATTTTATAAAGGCACAGTTTAGCTATAAGACAAGCAAAGTCAAAAGTATTGCACTAATTGTCATGGAATCTTAGCAAAACAAAACATTATGTTTGCAACATGATGAAAATATAAGTGAGTGTACATATGTAGGAGTGCATGAGTGAATGTATGAATGTACGAATGAGTGAGTGGATGAGTGTGAAGTGAGTGAATAAGTGTTACCAAAAATTCCTCAGCCATGGCGTCGGTGGTTGGGATGGTGAGTGAGTGAGTGTATGAACAGATGTGCGAATGAGTGTCTTACCTGATAAGACTTGCCAAACACGTGGCACAGTTGGCGCAGTCAGGTGAGTGAGTGAATGAGTGCACAAATGAGTGATTGAATGAGTGTAACCCTGTTAAGACTTTCCGCAGTCTTAGTACAGATGGTCAAGAGTATCAGCGAGTGAGTGCCTGAATAAGTGTACGAGTGAGTGTTTTAATGAATGTGCGAATGACTATCTCACCTTGTAGCAGACGTAGCACAGTCGGCATGAATATGTGAGTGTACGAATGAGTGTGTGAATGACTATCTGACCTGTAAGACTTTTCGCAGACGTAGTACAGTCGGTACGGAGAGATGTGTGATTGAATGAGTGTACGATTGAGTGTCTAATTGAGTGTGTGAATGACCATCTGACCTGGTAAGACTTGCCGCAGACGTGGCAGAGGTTGTCCTTCTTCTCCTTGTTCCTGTGCACGTTCTGCAGGTGCACGTACAGAGATGTGTGGCATTTGAACGCCTGGGGAACATATATGCAAATTTTATATTGTAAGGTTAATGTTATATTTCTCGTCGAGTAAATTTGCAATACCCTTATTTATATAATACATGCGGAAGTTACTCCGTCAAATTTTCTACAGTTATATTGTAATGTTATTAATGTAGTTTTCGTCGAGTCAGTTTACTAAATCCTAACTAATATTGTACATGCGAAAGTTCTCAGACCAGCTTTGATGTCGAAACTACTCAATCGATTTCAATGATATATATAGATAGTTTAGACTTCTAGAGCCTCACAAAGGACAAACGCTATTTTTTGTCCAGCTACGGCTAGAGTATGAATAATACATTTTTGTACATGCGCGAGGAAGAACAACACTGATTTAATGGTGGCAAAGTTATTCGACGAGAACTGTAACGTTTTTTAGTACATTTTGACTAGTAGCTAATTTCAGCAAGATCTGTTCTCTAAAGAAGAAAAAAGAAAAAAAAAAAAAAAAAAAACAGTTTTCATACATGGAAAAGGGAAAGAAAGAAAAAAAAATACAACGAAAATAAATTGATTAATAAATTAAAGAGTGAAGGAAATAAAAAAAATATTTAAAAAAATATACCGATAAATTGAGAACTTACTCTTTTTTTAAGAAGTCGGTTAATACAAAATTAAACTTAATGAACAAAGTTAGAAGACCAGCTTACCTTATTACAGAGCTGGCATCTAAACTTGATATTATTTAGATGTTCCCAATCGATGTGATCGCGGAGTCGAGTCTTACTGACGAACTTCTTACCACATTCATGACACGTGAAACTGTAATATAAGAAGGTCATTTTAAGTGGCTCGTGACAGTCACACAGGAAGATGAGCGTCTATGTTATATTCAATCTTTGAAAGTCGTTTTGGCACCTAAATAGTTTGACAACCAGTTTTAGGCTGCCTGTTCACCGGAGCGGAGCTAGGCTGCGGAGTGGAGAGACTGAGAAATATTAACCAATAGGATTGAGGAGCGGAGATTTTGTGCAATCCTATTGGTTAATATTTCTCAGTTTCTCCACTCCGCAGCCTAGCTCCGCTCCGCAGTTTTATGAAGGGGTTTGCAAAGCAACAGGATTTTCGAGGTCAAATAGACACTGGTACTCAGCTGCATCCAGTTAGACTGGAAGCCAATCCCAAGATATGTAGATGACAAATACAAAGGTAGGACAAAAACCAGGTAGATGACAATTTTATAATCGTTACTAATATTAAACGTTAAAGTTTGTAAGCATGTATGAATAATGGCGTCCACGGCCGTTTTCGGCCGCGGCAGCTGCTCTCACTTAAGGAGATCAGCCAGCTGCGCAGGACATATTATAGTGCACGAGCATTTGCGCAGACACAGGTGCACTCCCTATTCCTTCACTCTCATAACCCGATGGGACGGCAATCCGACACAACCGGAAAGAGATCAGGCGCAGGACCGACATTTACGTGCTCTCCGATGCACGGGTGAATTAATCACCAACTTCCAGACTACGGGCTGCTTTGTGAAAGTTTAAGAAAACCCACAAAGCGATTTCGGCCCGACCCGGGAATCGAACCCGAGACCACGCGCACAGCAGCCGCGCTTGCGACTACTAGACCAACGAGGCAGTCAAATCATGTATGAATATTAATAGCTCATTTACGCAAATTCTACTGGATGGATTTTGATTTAATATAATATAGATGAAAACAATTGTTTATACTCTAAATGCTCTCAAACCACTGAACATACATATTTGAACAATTCTGTCACTGTTGAAAAGCTGAACTATCCCTGAGTAACAAATATTTTATTCGGGTACGGAAATATTTTTTCCCAGGAAGCAGGTGAAACGGCGAAGAGCCGCTAGCATGAGATTAACATAGAGACTAAATTTTACCCCGATGCGGGAAGTGGACATAAAGTTATAGGCCTACCTGAAGTCAGTCTCGGTGACGTGTCGGCGCGACACTCGGAGGTGTTGCCTGTAGGTGGCGACGGACGCGAATCGCTTGTCGCATAGTGCGCAGTACAGTTCACCTGAATCACGAGCCTAGGAATACACATACAAAAATAGATTAAAAAATGACTTTCAAAACGCAAATGTGAAACTCCGTCTTTTTCGAAGTCACCCAAACGACGATGGGGTTTACTTGTAACTTCTTGTAACTTCTTTCTCTGATTTTAAGAAAGCTTTCGATTGCATTGACCATAACTTTCCCATCTTGTTAAATGAAGCACTACGAAATTTGTGTCAAAACTATTTATTCTTTGATATCTTTAAAAGATATAAAAATATCAGAATAGAAATATACGATTCCATGTAATCTTGGACAGTTGGTAAAATAGGAGTGCTACAGGGTACGATGCTAGGACCACTTCTGTTTTTAGCTTATTGAGAAACATCTCAAGGACAAACCTTTCGTTCCAGTACTCGTCAATGGCTGAGAAATAAATTGATAAACAGTAGAATATGATGACATGGAAATACTTAAACAGAAAATAGAGGTTTTTCAAAATATATTTCTCAATTCTTATGAAAGTGTTACCTTATGACTTCTGAGATGTCGGCCAAGGTTAGACTTCCATTGGTACACCTTCCCGCAGCGAGGACACGGGTATCTGTTCTGACCTTTATGTAAGACGCTGCAAGAGAAGATAAATACTTTATATTGACAACTAAATTAAGGTCACATGAAACAAATTACAGTACTTTTTAACCGACTTCACAAAAAGGAGGACATTCTCAATTCGGCCGGTACATATTTATTTTTTTCTTCAAGGTGAATCATTTACTTTCTTGACAAGTATTACTACTTATATACTTAATAGAAGTCTAGAACACAAAGTTTTAGCGCGTTATATTGGTGGGTCTCGGCTGTCATTTGGACATCTTTGGCAGTTGTCACGGTTAGTCAGAAGTATGTATCAATACATACAAACTGTAAGACCATATTATTTTTAAAAAGAGTAACTACGGAGTTTCTTGCCCGTTCTTCTCCATAGGAAGCTACTTTTGGAATGGGCAACTAGAATCAAACTTAGTTATATTCTTGACGTTCATAAGTGCTTGTAAAGGCCTAAATGAAATAAATTATTTGACTTTGACTTTGAAGATAGAAATTCTGACAACCAGTCTTGCCTGTCAAGACTGTGTACTTACTAAGGAGTATTGGGTAGCCCGAGTAACTGGCACTCAGCTGCATCCGGTTAGAATGGAAGCCGACCCCAACATAGTTGGGAAAAAGGCTCGGCGGAAGAAGACTTGCTTGGACTGTCAGTCTTGAGCTCTCACCCGCTGCACAAGGAAGCGCCTAGCCAGATGATACTCACTTGAGATGGTACCTATAAGTCTTCTTGGAGCTGAAGTGCTTCCCGCACTCGGCGCATTGAGGCTTGTCGGGCAGACACTTGCTGTCCGTCAGTCTTGAGCTCTCACCCGCTGCACAAGGAAGCGCCTAGCCAGATGATACTCACTTGAGATGGTACCTATAAGTCTTCTTGGAGCTGAAGTGCTTCCCGCATTCGGCGCATTGAGGCTTGTCGGGCAGACACTTGCTGTCCGTCAGTCTTGAGCTCTCGGGGATCCTCTGGACAATATAGTGGTAGATATATAACAGTTATCCATACATATTATAATGAAATGATTGGAAAGTCAAAACTGTACATTGAATATTTTTTTAAAGAATACCTGGCTGGAGGGTGATCTTTAATCGATTCTGAACCCAAATATGTAGTTTTTAGAATTTTTGTCTGTAGGTATGTCCGGAGTAAACTCAAAAAGTACTGCACGGATTTACTTCAAATTTTGCATGAATATTGCTAAGAGGTCGGATCAGGACATAGGCTACATATTATCACGCTATCACCTACGGGGGATGAGTAATAAACCATTATTTCTGCTAACGTTTTTTATTGCCCACGCAGACGAAGTCGCGGGCAAAAGCTAGAATCAGAATTAAACTTCAATAACTCGAAAAGCAGAAACATTGCGAAACACACATCTTCATCACCTTTTGGACTACCCCGATTGTCGGGATTTTCTTAAAAATGTTGAATGACAAAAATTACTTTTTAATTCATTTCCAATAAAGAACAATCGCAATTATTGGCATGATTAGTTCATTCTTAAAATCTTTGGCAAAATATACAACATTTACATAGAAACATTGACTTTAATAATTGATTTTCGAAATCAGTTGGTTGATAATAATAATTACAAGAGAAACATCTACTTTCCCACACATGATCAAATTCAATACTATTTTCAACTAAAGATTTAAAACTCACCTCTTGTTCAATATCTGCATCTATCACACTCTTAACAGTGACATCCTTCACATCCTTTACCTCCTTCTCTCCCACTACCTCCGTCTCAACCTCCTCTCTCTCATCAAACTGCTCCTCCTCCAAGGATATCAGCCGTTTCTTCCGAGTCTTTACCTTTTTCTTTGGAGGTACCTTTTCAGGCTTGGCTTTATCTTTCTTCTTTGTTTTCTCTTTTATTTTTGGTGGCTGCGGGTAAAAGTGTTTGGTAATGTTATAAATGAAAACCGACCAAGTGCGAGTCGTCAAAATGTGATTTTAAATAATGGTATGGAACCCTTCGTGCGCGAGTCCGACTCGCACTTGGCCGGTTTTTATTTTTATTTAGCCTGTTATCCCACTGCTGGGCAAAGGCCTCCCCATCGGGAAAGATGGAACTTTCCCTATCGGTCGCCATTTGTGGCCAGTCCTAACACATCATTCTTGACCATAGATAAAAACTTAACAAACATTACCAACCTTCTTATCCTTCTTCTTCTTAGTTTCAAACTGCAGATCATTGACAAAGGTCTCCGGCTCACAATGCATCGCTTCCTCCTTCACACAATCGTAACCCCCGCTTTCACCGCCATCGTAATCCCCGCTTTCACCATCACCGAGTGTGTGCGATGACGGAGACAGCGGGGACTGTGGGTGTTCAGCCTTAATGTGGGTGAGTAGGGGAAAGCTTTCGGTTACTACTTGGCAGATTTGTAGCCGGGGCGGCTCGGGGGCGATGTCTGAGAAGTTGTTCTGAAAAGGATAGGCTTTGTCAGTGTATATGTTACGGGCAACGTGATTAACTGGGAATTATCAATAAAGACCGGCCATTATTAATAATGCCCAAGATCTATGGGCAAATTGATCAGTTTATTACTTTGATCGGCCATTATTAATTATGTCCGACAGCCCGTGGTCCACTTAGTAAGTCAGGATAATGTGTTCGAAATGACTCTCATTTTGATGGACAAGGCTTCCAGCATTGTAACCGCAGTGGTGACTGCAATTCACACTCGGATGTATAGAGCAGATGTAAATAATAAATAACTCCGAGTGTTCACCTGTAGCATGTACTGCAGCCGGTTGTGGCTGAGCTTGACGCGGCGCGTGAACTGCAGCCACTTGCGCAGCACGGCGCGGCACTCCCAGCACACTCGGATGTATAGGGGAGACGTGTCGTAGATCTACAACAAATGTGGATATACATTATGTATTTTAACAACGAAAAACAGCCAGTGGCCAGTAACATATATTTGCAAGAAAACCATTCACATGCTCATCTCACACTACTCTAGATATACAGACAATCCATCCTCCTAGCCCTTTTCCCAACCATGTTGGGGTCGGCTTCCAGTCTAACAGGATGTAGCTGAGTACAAGTGTTTAACAATGAGCGACTGACCAATCTGAGCCCCTCAACCCAGTTACCTAGGCCAGCGGTTCCCAAATGGGGTTGGGTTGGAAAAATGGTGAAACGAAAAGGGTTCCGAAGCCAAAAGAATTCAGGAACCGCTGACCTAGGCAACCCAATACCCCATGGTTAGACTGATGTCAGACTTACTGGCTTCAGACTACCTGTAACAACTGCCAAGGATGTTCAATGACAGCCGGGACCTACAGTTTAATGTGCCTGTACTTGCATTGGTACTTGAGAGGTTGATTCTTTACCCGCTAGGTCACCATGACTTTATACATAATAGAATAGCATAGAATAGCATTTATTTCTTAGTATATATATATAGATCTCAGTGGCGTGCACTTGGAGAGGCCTATGTCCAGCAGTGGACTGCGATAGGCTGATGATGATGATGATGATGATGATATATATGTTAATTACATTCAGGTCTTACAATATAAAATAGTTTCACATGGTGGGTTACCGGTGTACAAATATTGAGCCTGGCATTTGCCTGGCAATGTCTCAACTATGTTGGGATTGGCTTCCAGACTAATTACATGCAGATGAGTACCAGTCACAGCCACATGGAGTGACTGCCTATCAGATTTTTACAAACTGATTACTTGATCAAAGTGATACCTTTGGTAATATAGGTATGTAGCGACATGAAACGCATACAACCTTTTCGACTGGCAACCTTCAATAGTCATGAAGAAAAATACAATACGTTCAAATGTCAAATTCAAAATTTTAAATTTTCAAAAGCTGATTTTCGTTGTCGCAGGCGTACACATATAAATAGGGCGCCGCCCGTTTAAATAAATCAGTCGACACAAAATCTTCGTGTGAAATTCATCTCCTTAATTGGTGACCCCGACGTGATGTGAAAACAAAATCTGCTATCTGCTTCAATCGCCACCGTCGCTTCAAACGCCTCATCCACTACAGCGACGGTGCGCAGCAAAATGTTATAACCACGTACCTACAAGCCATCGGCGCGCGACACACCGCCGCCACCCTCCCTCCCGTTCTCGCTATCGCTCATCGTCGCGTCAACAGCAAGACCTTCCTCAAGTCAGCCAGCTTCAAACGAGTATCCCTGACCACCAGCATGTGCGGACGCACATTCCTGGTCAGCACCCTCAGCCACATCCAGCGACCTTGGCTCCAGCTCACTGCACTTCGGCCGGTCGAGAATCTCCCTCGCCGAAGCAGCCGCTAGCCACTAGCGCGGCGCTGTGCAACTCTCGCAGCGCCGGTCCCGACCCACTGGGATTCGCAGCACCGCCGTAGCAGCCAGTTCCGACTCACCGAGAACCTCGCGGCAACATATTGGCAACAAGACTGGCATGTAACAACATGGTCACAAGAGGCAGAACAAGCTTTTGAGAAATGCCGACAAAGCATACTCCAAGCAACAACGCTAACGCACCCGATTCCCAACGCGCCGCTAAGTTTATACACTGACGCATCGAATACTAGCATCGGCGCCGTCTTTCAACAAAAGGTCGACAAAGTTTGGGAAACCACAGGCATTTTTCTCAAAATCCATGAGCGAAGAAACTCAACGAAGATACAGCGTGTACGATCGCGAATTATTAGCCATGTACACCGCTGTTCAACATCTTCGAAGATTGATAGATGGCAATCACCTCACAATATTCACCGACGGTCCATTCGAAGTCATACATCGAGGAGAAAAACAATTTACCATCCAGATGCCTTTGCGTACAGCAGTCGTCTCTATCGACAGATTGAAACCGGCATACTTACTTAACGAAGAGGAAATCACTCCCACTTCCTCAAGCATGCAGAATAAGCAACAAGCGTCGCCATCACGCTTCCCGAGCATAGTGCCACAACCAGCAGCAGCGGCAAAACCACAGCGTGACACAATCGTCACTCGTTCCGGCCGCACAGTTAAACCAAACGTTCGCTTCGCTTAGGGGGGAGTGATGTAGCGACATGAAACGCATACAACCTTTTCGACTGGCAACCTTCAATAGTCATGAAGAAAAATACAATACGTTCAAATGTCAAATTCAAAATTTTAAATTTTCAAAAGCTGATTTTCGTTGTCGCAGGCGTACACATATAAATAGGGCGCCGCCCGTTTAAATAAATCAGTCGACACAAAATCTTCGTGTGAAATTCATCTCCTTAAGGTAGGTAGACTTTCTGGCCTTGGACTACTTATAAAAACTGACAAAATAATTAAATTACAACAGTCAAAATTGCTTGCGGAGTTGCTACGCTCTTAGTTTTAAAATTTAATAGGGAATATTGTATAGTTTTACTCTGTACATTCTTCTGAACAAAAACATTCACACCGGCTCACACAGACTATTGTATTCTTTACGTTGAGCTTGACTCGTGTTTGCGTGTCTTCTTTGCAGTTATATTGCATTTAAACGCTTGTAATATAACCAAATAACATAATAAAATAAGAAAACAAAGCAACTTACCTGTATTTCATTCAAAATTTGTGAATACAAGTGGTGATAGCCAGTATCTCCGATGTAATACAAATTCCGTCCCGAACACATGCAAGCGGTGCACAAATCCCCCATATTTATGTTTTATACACAGCCTCGAACTTAATACGAATCGTTTTAAGTACTTTTTATACCAATTATTATAAATAACAGCAACTTTTAGCTTTTATTTACGAAAAGATAGACTTTAGCGTCTTTTTCGTGACTTTGACAGTTTCTGATGTTTGCTTGACGTAAAAAAATTACAGATTGTAAATCGATGTTGCCATTTTCTACTAACCGGGCTTAGTATTTGATTCAAAATTCCAAACGAAAAAGTAAACGATAAGTAAACGAAATAGCCTTTTTCCTGAATGTGTGAGTATTATTTTACATGTTTAAGTATAGAAATAGTCGTAATGCTTTCTGTGTTTTTGATTTTCCTATTTTTTTTCTAGAAGACACGTTTTATTCAACATCATCATCGTCCGAGCCTTTTTCCCAAACTATGTTGGGGTCGGCTTCCAGTCTAACCGGATTCAGCTGAGTACCAGTGCTTTACAAGAAGCGACTGCCTATCTGACCTCCTCAACCCAGTGGGCAACCCGATACGTTTTATTCAACATGACCTTGGCATAATATCTGTCTTGATAGTTGCTAAGCAACGTTTTGACGTATATTATCAAAGCCGTAAAGATTGTTTGTTTATAAATTGTTGACAAAAAAGCGTAAACAATGATGCCGCTACTGATCTACGGCGCCGAGCTGGTGGGCGTGCTGTACGCAGCATACATGTGCTTCCATCTGAACTATGTGTACTGGGATAAATAATAAAGTCACAATATGATAAGTATTTAATTTTACTTTTATCACCAGCCGGCCTTTAGAGAATTTGTATAATGATTTTGTATAATATGACGAACAAGAAGCACATATTCAGAGACGTCTCCGTGATCAATAGGTTTAATACCGGGAGCGATCACCGACTTGTCCGAGGCTCTCTGAATATCAACTTCAAGGCCGAACGTTTCCGTCTGATGAAGGCCAGGCTCCGACCAACACTGCTCCAAACCATGACAGGATCTGAAACGTTCCAGTCACATTTGGAGAACCGATTTGCCGCCGTGGAAACCACAACAGACGTTAACCAGAACCACGAATATGTGGTTCGGATCCTCAGGGAGGAAGGTTCGAGATTCTGTAACATGCAGCGTAAGGGCAAGAAATCAAAGCTTTCGGAAGAGACATTAGGACTTATGAAGAAACGACGTGAAAACCCGCCTGTCACTTCGTCAGCTAAGCGAGCTCTAAACCAAGAGATCAACAAGCACGTACGACGCGACCTCCGGTGCTCCAATACTCTTGCCATTGAAAGAGCAATTGAGCTGAATCGGGGGTCAAAGGTGTTCGTACAATCTCTTGGAAGAAGCCACTTGACGAAGCTGACCACAGCAAGCGGAGAAGTCGTTTCTTCGGTGCCGGCAGTCCTTTCGGAAGTGGAAAATTTCTATGGCCGGTTATACGCATCGCATGCATCCCGACCTGATCCCGGAAATGAGGATTCTAGAGCCACATTAACACGCCATTTCACCGAAGACCTGCCAGAAGTCAGCAGTGGCGAAATCGAGATCGCTCTGAGACAGCTCAAAAATGGAAAAGCCCCTGGCGAGGATGGCATTACAACAGAGCTACTAAAAGCAGGAGGAAAGCCCGTACTGGGGGAGCTCCAGAAGCTTTTTAATGCCGTCCTGTTTGAAGGGAGAACTCCAGAGGCGTGGAGTAGGAGTGTTGTCGTCCTGTTCTTCAAAAAGGGAGACAAAACCCAGTTGAAGAACTATCGACCCATTTCCCTCCTAAGCCACGTCTATAAGCTGTTCTCAAGAGTGATCACGAACCGACTTGCGCGAAGACTCGACGAATTCCAACCACCGGAGCAGGCTGGGTTTCGGAGCGGATACGGCACCATAGACCACATCCACACAGTGCGGCAGATTATACAGAAGACCGAAGAGTATAATCAGCCCCTGTGTCTAGCATTTGTGGACTATGAGAAGGCCTTTGACTCGGTTGAAATCTGGTCTGTTCTGGAGTCCCTGCAGCGTTGTCAAGTAGATTGGCGATACATCCAAGTGATGAGATGTCTCTACGAAGCCGCTACAATGTCCGTCCAAGTACAGAATCAGCAAACAAGGCCCATACCGTTGCATCGAGGAGTGAGACAAGGGGATGTTATTTCCCCGAAACTGTTCACTAATGCAATGGAGGATATGTTCAAGACGCTGAACTGGAAAGGACGCGGCATCAACATCAATGGCGAACACATCTCTCACTTGCGATTTGCCGACGATATCGTCATCATGGCGGAAACGCTGCAGGACCTACAACAGATGCTGAACGACCTGGCTGAATCTTCTCTACGCATCGGCCTACGGATGAACTTGGACAAAACCAAGGTCATGTTCAATGAACATGTTCTACCGGAACCGATAGCGATACACGGCGCCGTTCTCGAAGTTGTTCGGAAATATGTTTACCTCGGGCAGACATTGCAGTTAGGTAGAAACAACTTTGAGGACGAGGTGAATAGGAGAATTCAGTTGGGTTGGGCTGCATTTGGGAAGCTACGTCGAGTCCTAACATCGTCGATCCCACAGTGCCTAAAGACAAAAGTCTTCAATCAGTGCGTCCTACCTGTCATGACTTACGGAGCCGAAACGTGGACACTGTCGGTGCGGCTGGTTCACAAGTTTAAAGTCGCTCAGCGGGCTATGGAAAGGGCTATGCTCGGCATTTCTCTGAGGGATCGCATCAGAAATGAGGTAATCCGTCAGAGAACCAAGGTCATCGACATAGCCCACCGAATCAGCAAGCTGAAGTGGCAGTGGGCTGGCCATATTAGCCGAAGAACCGATAACCGTTGGGGTAAACGAGTTCTGGAGTGGAGACCACGCCTCGGCAAACGTAGTGTAGGACGTCCTCAGGCACGGTGGAGTGATGACTTGCGCAAGGCGGCTGGCAGGAGCTGGATGCGAGAAGCCGAAAATCGATCTCAGTGGCGTGCACTTGGAGAGGCCTATGTCCAGCAGTGGACTGCGATAGGCTGATGATGATGATGATGATGATGTATAATGATACATGTACAAGAGATAATCATAAGTTTAGGTAGGTAGATGAATCTTCAGTCAGAGAACTCAGAGATAAGTCTTCAGTCAGAGATAACTAAGTTATTACAGTATAGGCTACTTTTTGTTGCTGTTTTTTTTTAACATAATTTGTAGCAGCTACTTTTGGCATAATGGTCGCTATGCAGTTAGAAGTAATAGCAGTTCCAGGCTTGGAAATCCTTATGATCATAGCTATGTTCGTTACGCAATAAAGTTAAAGAAAATGGCTGAATACGATTAGATGAAATTAGGCAAAGATAGGCGGTAGGTACTCTGGGAACGGACATAAGCTACGTTTTATCCGGGTAACGGACGGGAATGGTCATGGTATCCCCCGTGGGTGATTCCACAACTAGAACCTTTAAAAAAACATACGACAACATAAAACATTTTATTATCTAAGTAAAAAACAAAGAAAGACCTAACAAGACATGACTTAAATCTAATTTAAAACCACTATTTACAAGTTTCTTATGCCACGGCTCGCCTAAACTAATTCCTTTCGAATATTTTCCATATTTGTCATAGAAAGCGTCCCAGAACGCCATGCGCGTTGTGAATGGAGCACTGTCTATGCGGGGACTGGTGTCTATGACTAGGTAAGGAGTTTGGCTTGCTGTCACAGGAGGCCAGTCTGGCAGGACAGAAGACTTCGATGGCGTGGGGTCTCTGAAATAGTAGGAAATGAAGGTTAAAAACTGCTTAAGTGTAGCCAAACTCTCGTGCCAAAGGGTTTCGTAAAATTTTCGTCATAGTAATGTACCTTAGATGTTTTTGTCTTTGCCTTGGGAAGCGAACCCGCTGTAGCTTATTTAATAGTTGTTTTTATGTCTGTAGAATAATACGCCTTCGACTATATGACTCCGAAATAGTAACTCCTCTTTAAGATCCTTTGAGCTTTGTCTATCCAAAGTTGTCTACTAGTGGCATCACGATAATCAAACAAATAACGAATGAAACAACTGTGCATATGCGATAAGTGAAACGGCTGTCTTCGGAGAAGCAAATTTATAATTATGCGAACTGAAAATAGGTAGCTTTGTAGTAGAGAAAAGTATAAGTCTGACACCAGTCTAACCAAGGGGTATCGGGTTGTCCGGGTAACTGGGTTGAGGAGGTCAGATAGGCAGTCGTTTCTTGTAAAGCACTGATACTCAGCTGAATTTGGTTAGATTGGAAGCCGACCCCAACATGGTTGAAAAAAAGGCTTGGAGGATGATGATGTAGTAGAGAAAAGTATACGCACCCATATTTAGCGAAGTTAGTCCACGCCAAGCTAATAATATCAATGATAACTTGATCATCCTCCGTGGTGTTACCAAACACCTTCATATCGTACAAATATCCAAGCTCATCGCCGTGAGCCGGTCCACTCGCATTGATACTGTCTCGATACTTCATATAGTTCCTCGGCCCATCATGACTAAATAAATACCTATAGACCGTACAGTTATTTTGTAAATACAACCTCACAGATCTCTCCATTGGATAGTTAAAAGCAAAATCAGACACAAAATCTACTAAATTATCCTTAGGATTGTACGAATAAAAGTCTTTGACTAATCTCACGGCGTCATCACCGCCATCTTGGATTTCGTTGTTGTTTGAAATGAAGAAACCTTTTTCTAATTCCCGCGTATAGTCGAAACTGTCATCCATTTCCTGCGGATAGAAATATAAGGATTCCCGCGTTGTTCCGCCGATCATTATTTTCATATTCTGTAGATTGACTTTCGGTTCTCTATGAATGAAATCGTTGTCGATACAAGGACGGAAATTGTATGCGATAGTCATATTTATTAACGTGTCAGTAGGTATTCTTGACAATGTTTGCACAAAACTGTCGTAGTCAACATTTTCTGGGTCCATCCCGACATCTTTTATTAGAGTACTTACATCTGTAATTTCAGTTATAAACGGCATAACAGCATTCCCACTTTGAAGAATAACTTTATTAAATAGATTGTGATTGTTGTTGTTAAACATTTGAAATTCAACAGATATAGACCCGGAACTGTGTCCGAAAAGCAGGATATTCTCGCTATCACCACCGAAGGCTGCTATATTACTTTTAACCCATTTCAAAGCTAGTTGTTGGTCGTAAAATGCTTGATTACCGTATTTAGGTATACAGAGATGGCCGTAAGGCCCTAGTCGGTAGTACATCATGACTACAATGACATCGTGTTGCATTAAGAAGGTCGGTGGGTAAGTATTTTCGGCGACGTTTCCCTCTGTGAAAGCCCCACCGTGGATATAGACCATCACTGGAAGCGACTGTTGGCCTATTTCTATAGGAGTGTATATATTAAGGTTCAAACATTGTAGAGTGCCTTTAATCATTCCTTTAAAGTACTGAGGGCACATGACGGCGTCGCTGGTAGCTGGGAATGGCGTCTCGAAGTGTGGGTGCGGTTTTGCTTTCTGGAATAAAACGGAGTTTATAATTAATGGAAGAGAAACAACAGACAGATGGAGAGAGAGGTCTTGGTAATAAAGTCCCGTCTTTCGGCTTAAGTACGAAACGCTAAAAACTTGCAGTTACAAAAAAATTAAAGCTTAATCTTTCTCCTAAGTCTGGCAAATGAACTGCTGAAAACTGCATCGAAATCACGTCAGCCAAACGAGATATAATCGCGCACAAACATACATACCTACCTACATACGGTACATAGGTGAACCTTCTTTTTCTAAGGCGGTTAAAGGTTCCATAAATTAACTATGTCGAGTTTATCACATGAATAACATAATTATTTATTTATTTTATTTAATAATTAATTAATTGCCCAATAATATGAGCGTTATCTAGGTTATCTAACGTGTTTTGTCTAAAATCTCCTAAAATTGTTTACTTCTATGCCTAAATATGTAGGTCAAAGTTATATCTCAGTTGCTTATCGTAAGAAATGGGCGAAGTAAGAATTGGTTAAGGGCTGTCCCATTATAATTAAATATAATTTAATATAATCATCGGCACGACTCTTGAGCGCTGACCTGTGCAGAAGTGATTTATTGGGTCCCTTTTGTGGTATTAAGTGAGGCGCGGGGCGTTGTAAAGCGCTGATTGGCCCGCAGCGCATCGCGTCATAACCGTCACTCGGGATTGGTTCTTTGCTAATAAATCACTTCTGCGCAAGTGAAGGTCAACGCTCAAGATTCGTCCCGATGATTCTAGACAGAATAGTACAACTCCGTAAGGTTGATGTTTCGTAAATTATATTTAAAGACTGGTTTAACTTTATAGTCTACCTAATAATAGATTTTCAAATTCGAAAACAGTAATGCATGAGGAGTTGATTACGAAACTCTAAAAACTAAGGTAAATAATCTTGTTATGACTTTTTATTTCCAGCTCACTTCTATACATATAGTAAAATCGTAGGAAAGTCAAAACTGTACATTCAATAATTTTTTAAAGAATACTTGGAGGGTTCTAAAAACGTAAATATAAAACTTTAACTTTAAAAACATAGAAGGTAATTTAATTCATTCATTATTGTAAACAGAAGATTTTTTTTGTTACGTATTTGTGTAAGAAGTCCTATCAAGATTGCTTACCTTTTTTGTGAGTTTTTTTAGATACCCATTATTCATTCGTAAATTATAATACAAATAAAAGTTGCATACTAACCGCAAATGGATTATTTTCATCGACCACTCCATACGGAATGCCCAAGAAAGCTTTATAATCATTTCTCACTAGTCCAAGTATTTGTCCCACCGGAGTATCAACAGCAGTTTGTAAAGACAAATCACCAATCACATGATTATTTATTAAATAAATAAATAACATTAATTTTAAAATCATTTTCAAAAACTTTTTAATAATTTTTTGAGTTGTAGCACTATCGAGAATATCAGTCGTGCAAGTTTCGAAATCCAAAACTTTTTAAGCGGGAAACAAACATCTGATGCTATTAAATATGGCGTTTGTTTTGTTTTTCTTTTTAATTAATTTGTTTTGTGATAACCCGTGCTCTTACACCACTGGCTTGTAAATAAGTGTTGGAGTTTATTTATATGAAGATTATGCCTAATATTATGTTTTGGTTGTGCAATCGAGTTTATTATCAAAGTAAATATTTTTGGAGATAACTTTCGGGGTTCTCAACATGTTTTTGTGCGAATAGCTATTACAAACAGAGAGATAATAAATAACTATGAGAACTGACCAACCTTACGGCCTATAACTAGGTAGATGATAACCTAGTTCGGCATGAAATATGTTTGATTCGTTGGTCTAGGTCAGGGACGGCGAAACTTTCGAGTTACGTGCCAAATCTTAAAAAAATACAAGAGGTAGGTAGGTACCTACGTACTATGATAGAGGCCTTTTTTTAACGACTTCAAAAATCATCAAATGACCCCTCCCGCTGTGGGTTAGCAGCAGTGATGGAGTGTCAGACTCTTACTGACTAGAAACCGTCGTGTTCCGTCGTAGGCCTTTTATATACCAGGGCCGCAGTAACTCTTTCGAACAATTACTAACCCACAGCGGGAGGGGTCATTTGATGATTTTTGACGTCGTTAAAAAAAAGGTACTAAAACGACAAATCGCCTAAAAAAATAGCACAAAATGCGGGTGTGCGGGGGACGAGTTACTGTCTTCGCCCTTACACGCCTTTTCACCCGACTTCAAAGAACCAATCCCTCTTTAGTTCACTAGTAACTGATCGTTTTGGTCATGCCCACCGTGCGAATTTGATCTAGAAGAAGGCACCAGGAGCCCGATTCTCCTTATTTTACTTAAGCGACATACATTCACATTCGACTGAGATCCAATCACGACTCAATTTCGATTGAAGCGTATGTGGCATTCCGCTATTTTTTCTTTGAAATAAACGTTTTTATCCTTATAATGAATCACTTTGTCTGCAAATGATTTACGATTGCAATATGATTGTAGAGCAAACTACCGTATAGACCAAAATCACCAAAATGGCAGACCAATCGCAAACCAATGGAATGTCGTTGGAATACGATTTGTCTTATATTAGTAGCAGAATGCCCGATATGATTAAAACTGCTATTGCAATCATATTGCGATTCGATTTCTATTCAATTTTGACATTATTAACTTAGGAGAATCGGGCCCCTGACCTAGTTACCTTCATTATGGCATCTCCGTTCATGTTTACTTACTGTGTGACGCAGTGTGCACCAGAGGTGAATGGGCACCCCCAGCGGGGCCCAGTAGGGCCAAGGCCTGCCGAGGCTGAGGTATGTACGAAAGAGTTGCCGCGGCCCTGGTACATAAAACGCCTACGACGGAACACGACGGTTTTTAGTCAGTAAGACCACTGTGATGATTTCAACACCGCTATCGGCTGAGACGCACTGAGCTGATGTTATGCTTACGCCGGCAGCAGCAAACACTGCGTTACCGTGCTTCGGGTGACAGATCTCGGCGATAAGCGACAGTCCGAGTATGTGTGGTCGGCTCTGGTTGGCATCTCGATAGGTTTCTTGTACGCATAAGATGTCACACTGCGTGTTTCGGCATAGGTCGGAGAGTATATCCGCCTTCTCCTGTGAGAAACCTTCTATATTGATCGAGATGACGCGCAGAGCGGACTTTGAGAGTGGACTGCCAAAGCAGTGCAGTCCTTAAACAGACTCCGAACGCAGGTCGGCCGAAGCAAAGACAATCGGTTCAGGTGGGGTTTCACGGGCGGGACGGACCTTGGGTGCGAGTGCGGGGCTGCTATGCAGACCATGTCCCACCTCATCACATGTCCACTGTGCCCTGAAACTTGCTCGCGGCAGGACCTCATGAGTGCATCCGGCCGTGCTCTCGCTGTGGCGGCATATTGGGCTGACAAAGTGTAGTCTCACTTTAAGACATGTCATCGACACGAAAGAAGAAGAAGAAGTCAGTAAGAGTCTGACACTCCCTCACCGCTGCTAACCCACAGCGGGAGGGGTCATTTGATGATTTTTGACGTCGTTAAAAAAAGGTGAATGCGCGCGACGCCATTTCAAATCGTATAACGTATTTCTGTAGGGGTTATAAACTAAAATCAACAGGTCAAATAAATACAAAACAAATATTATTCAGCACTTTATTATCTACACTATTTACAAGGAAATCTTACACAACACATACATATTCCATGATAACTAAAGGGGAATTATAAAACGAGCGATTAAAAAAACGCTTTGCGACTGATGATGACATACTGTATTAATAACTTGAGCGGTATGAATTTGAGTAAGCGAAAAATTAACTAAACTAACAACGAATATTGATTAATAATAAAATCCAGCACGTGCTTACAAAAAGTGGATTGTAATAAATCCATTTCATATATTAAAATTTTATCCGAGCGACTACATTACTAAGTGAGCGACTGGAAATACAGAGAGGGCAACTTCAATCTTAAGTTCAGTCTCATTTTTCTAAGTGAGGTAATACATAACGTACTAATAAAAAGTTCACTTTGAGCAAAATTTTGTAAGCTGCTTTATTAATGATTATTGGTTCCTGATATTCTATTTTAAGATGGCAGAATTTTGAAAACGAATCGCTGCAAAACCGACTCCACGTAGTCTTGTTTGCCCTACCCCTAGAGTGCAATTCAAAACCGCGTAGACGCGGAGGGGCGAGGCGGCCTGCGAGCTGAGGCGCAGGTAGTTTTAACGCTCGCCGCCGCGGCTGAGGCTGGCCGGCCGAGCCAGCCAGCAAGCCGAAGCTGCGGTGGTGAGCGTGAAAACCATCTGCGACGACAAGCTCGCATGGGACCGCCGGAGCCCCGTAGCGCCGGAGCCGTGACAGAAGCCATGCTTGCTGCATGTTGCATTGTGCTTCCATGTTGCATGCCTGCTTGCATGCTTCGCTTCCCTCGCTTACCCCTTGATATCTAAATTATACATTTCCGATTATTATTTAGGAAATGTATAGATTTCCTAGGAAATGTGTCTAATATAATTTATTTCACACATTTTGTATTCGAAACACTTCATTTAAGATAAGATGCCGCTCAATATAAAAAATACATTTGCCAAATATTGAAAAAAATGCAGGACGTAACGTTGACACTCAAACAAATATTAAGTCGCTCAAATATTATGAAGCTGCTCATTTTACATTTTCAGTAACTCAAATTAATGTTTGTAAGATACTATTCTGTTAAGTCGCTCAAATATTATGAAGCTGCTCATTTTACATTTTCAGTAACTCAAATTAATGTTTGTAAGATACTATTCTGTTGATTTTTCGTCACTCACAGTCAGTCGCTCACTTAGTAATTATATAACCCAAATTAATTAATTTTGACACTTAAAATTGTAATTTACAGTCACTCGGTTTATTACTACCCATAACTAAATAACTAAATTACCTACTTAGTTATTTAGGTATTCAAATAATTTAAAAAAATCTTACCATGTTTTCAAAAAACAGAAAATTGCGTCTCATTTTATCAATCTTTAGGTACTTAATATTGCGAAACTGAAGTTTGAACTTGCTTATCTCGAAAACGGCTTGTCCGGCTTGTGTGATTGTTTGTGTAAACAGTCATGTCCTCTGTCCGTCCGTCCGTCTGTCACCAGGCTGTATCTCATGATAGTAAGAGAGTTGAAATTTTCACAGATGATGTATTTCTGTTGCCGCTATAACAACAAATACTGAAAACTAGGATAAAATAAATACAAGGTGTTGATTTGCATTTGTGTCATAGTTCAGGAGGAGGACATAAAATACGTAAATAATCGATTGGAATTACAGTAGACGGGAAATAGCTAATATGCACTGCTTTTTTTGTCATTGTAATGTCGTGGTATTTCAGAAGTAATCCAATTTTATGAATGAAATTTATGAATGATCGTTACGTATGCTTTGTGTTTGCGTTTGTGTGAGGGCGCAGCACGGTTTTAACGCCAGTAACATACGCGCCAAGTTTAAATAAGGCTAGATGACATTTACGGAATGCCGAAAAAAAATTACGTACCAATTTATTTGTTGATTTGGGTCGAGAATCATTAGCATAATTACCTCCTTGAATATGGCACGGATGCAAATCAACAGCTTGTATTTTGGAGGGCTCCCAAACAACAAACGTGATTTCCCTTCGTGCGCGAGTCCAACTCGCACTTCGCCGTTTTTTTTTTATAATTACGTTTTTCATAAAAAGTCCTCACCAAGTTTGTTTTCCTAAGGTTAAACGCTTACAAATGGACTATAGACGACAAAAACACATAAAAACTTTTTGGTAACAAAAATATTTCACTACTAGCTTTCGAGAATCTGTGCTTTCGCCCGCGTAGAGTTCGGTTATATCGTGTTTCCAAGAGAATTCTTCAAAATTCCGAATTTTTGAGATTTTTGAGATAGAACTGACCTTGAGAAAGAATATGTTCTTATCTTATCTCTGTACCAAATTTTATTTAAATCCGTTCAGTGGTTTAGACGTGAAAGCGTAACAGACATCGCATTTATAATATTAGTTTGGATAAATAACCTAACTTTTCATCTCTCTTCCCCATCATACATTTCCCTGACTACCCTCAAGAGCTCGCTCAAATTGAGTCCCGTCTTTGCCGATATACCTATAACATCCATAGATGTCTTAATTTCATCATAAACCCTTCTCCCTTCATCTAAATCTATTTTGTTTATGACAACACAAGCCTTTCTGTTGGTGAAATTAGCATTATACTGTTGTAACTCGTAGGATAGAGTGTTATACTGAGTGACGGGGTCATTTGTAGCGTCAAGTAGGTAGATAAGGCCCCTGCAACGTTCCGCATGTTGAAGGAATTGGATGCCTGGAAAACAAAAATAGTTTAAAAACTAACCGTCGTACCACAAAAACTTTTAAACGTCTGTTGAACACTTGTCTAAAATGTCAGAATATGACGATGAAATAAGGTAAATATTGCAGCCACACTTTTTTTAGACAAGTGTTCAACAGATGTTTAAGTTTTTGTAGTAAGGATAAAAAAACACGCTAGTCATGTATTGTCATCAGAACTCGGAGCGTGTGCAAATTTTCATCCTAATCGAAGACCGGGAAGTGGGGCAAATTAAGATTCCAAGATTTTTTTACATACATAGTTACATGTGAAGCTAATATAAGAGTGTTTTCAATAATAAAAATCGGTGTTTTTGTTAAAAAATATAATCTAATCGTGAAGTCGTGGACCGTGGTGGCCTAGCGGGCAAAGAACCAACCTCTCGAGTATCAGGGCGCGGTTTAGATTCCAGGGGCCCCATTCTCCTAATTTTACTTAAGCGACATACGATTCACGTTCGACTCGATTCGACTGAGATCCAATCCCAACTCGATTACGATTGAAGCGTATGTGGCATTCCACTATTTTTTCTTTGAAATAAACGTTTTTATCCTTTTCTGTCATTCAATAATGAATCATTTTATCTGCAAATGATTTACGATTGCAAAATGATTGTACAGCAAACTACCGTATAGACCAAAATCACCAAAATAGGAGACCAATCGCACACCAATCAAATGTCAATCGAATACGATTGGTCTTTTATTAGTAGCAGAATGCCCGATATGGTTAAAACTGCTATTGCGATCATATTGCGATTCGATTTTGACATTATTAACTTAGGAGAACCGGGCCCCAGGTCAGGCAAGTACCAATGCAACTTTTCTAAGTTTGTATGTACTTTCTAAGTATATCTTAGACACCAATGACTGTGTTTCGGATGGCACGTTAAACTGTAGGTCCCGGCTGTCACTGAACATCCTTGACAATCGTTACGGGTAGTCAGAAGCCAGTAAATCTGACAATAGTCTAACCAGGGGTATTGGGTTGCCCGGGTAACTGGGTTGAGGAGGTCAGATAGGGCAGTCGCTCCTTGTAAAGTACTGGTACTCAGCTACGTCCGGTTAGACTGGAAGCCGACCCCAACATAGTTGGGAAAAAGGCTCTGAGGATGATAATGAGTTTTATTTCTATAACTTACCTAGACCGTAGTTCTTGTGCGAGCCGGGAATCAAACCCGGTAGATCCGCTATGGCTACTTGTTCATAATCATCGTACGGCACCATGCCTGCAACAAAAATATTATTAGCATCACTAAAATATTATAAAAGCGAATGTTTGCGAGTGTGTTTGTAACTTCTTGAAGTGCAAACGGCTGAACGTATTTTGGTAAAACTTTGCAGTAATATAGCTTAAAAGTAGCCTTAATATTACTCTGATAGAATACTTAGCATATAGGCTATTTCCTGCCCGGGCAAGGGATGTAGTTCTGGGACGCGGGTGAGGAAAATATTTTTTGATTTTTTGTTCCAAGAGAGGCTCCGAAACTACTCAAAAAATACAAATCGGTTCGATTTGAAAAAAAAAAACATTCACTGCTGGGAAGCTACAATATGCCCGAGTGACATAGGCTATATTTTATCTACGTACGGGAAGTGGTTCCCCCGGAACGCGGGTAACCCTAGTATAGGTTAAAAGTAGCTTTTTTTTAACGTAACTAACGGTAACTGGGTTGGGGAAGTCAGATAGGCAGTCGCTACTTTTAAAACACTGGTGCTCAGCTGAATCAGGATAGACTGGAAGCCGATCCCAACATAGTTGAGAAAAGGCTCGGAAGATGAGGATTTGTCTCAGGTATCTAAGGCCCATAGAATATATTCTACTCACCGATATGTGGGCGTAGCGTGGTGAAGGGGTAGGGCGCCACGGTAGGCCGCGCGCGAGTCAGCGCTCGGAGTAACGTGCTCTTACCTAGAACATTGATATGTATTACTAAATCAATATGTTAGGCGTTATAATAATGGCGTCCACGGCCGATTTCGACCACGGCGGCTGATCTCATTTTAAGGAGATCAGCCAGCTGCGCAGGACATATTATAGTGCACGAGCATTTGCGCAGACACAGGTGCACTCACTGTTCCTTCACTCTTATAGCGCGATGGGACGGCAATCCGACACGACCGGGAAGAGATCAGGCGCAGGACCGACATTTAAGTGCTCTCCGATGCACGGGTGAATCAATCACCAACTTCTAGACTACGGACTGCTTTGTGAAAGTTTAAGAACACCCACAAAGCGATTTCGAGCCTCGAGCCGACCTCGAGCACAGCAGCCGCGCTTGCGACCACTAGACCAACGAGGCACTGGATTACTGGTATCGTATGTAAGTATCAAACACTTCTACATCATCATTTTTTTTTTAGCTGTAGGATGTACACTGCAAACTAAACAGACGGCCGACGATCGATTTTTATTCAAATAAAATCTTGGTTCCAATCAGTTTTCAGTAGTTCTGATACCGGGTAAATACCTGGGTCCCGATTCTCCTTATTGTACTTAAGTGACTTACGATTCACATTCGACTGCGATCCAATCACGACTCAATTACGATTGAAGCGAATGTGGCATTCCGCTATTTTTTCTTTGAAATAAACGTTTTTTCCTTTTCTATCATTTAATAATGAATCATTTTGTCTGCAAATGATTTACGATTACAATATGATTGTAGAGCAAACTACCGTATAGACCAAAATCACTATAATATACCAGACCAATCGCAAACCAATCGAATGTCAACATGAAAAACCTTAACATGCAAATAAATATTTTGAGTTTTGAGAGTTTATGTCGTTGAAATATGATTGGTCTTATATTAGTTGCAGAATGCCCGATATGGTTAAGACTGCTATTGCTATTCAATTTCTAATTAATTTTGACATTATTAACTTAGGAGAATCGGGCCCCAGATCTGTGTAATGTGCGTATCCATTCATCTTCATGCTGATTTATGAGCCCAAACTTATTATTACGGTACTAAAAGTTTGCAGTGTAGGTACTCTAAAAATGATAAAGAGTTTCAAAATAGCCGATTGGAAGCAGTCTTATGGAGCAACTGTTTTATAAAATTGATAAAAACAAGTACTTAAACAATAAAAAAACTAAATTAGGTTAGTATTAGATATCTCTATCAAGCTGTTCTCCATATTTTGTTTAGAATTAAATGTTTATCAAGTCTGTCATTAAATTGATTCACATTTTGACCTGACACAGGGTACTTTTTCCGAGAGTTTATTCCAAAAGGAACATTTGATTATTTCGCAACAAATCGTTACAAAAATGTTGGAGGTCAATTTTTACAGGGCACACAAGAGCACGTATGTGTTAGGAACACAGACTAAAGAAAGATGAGCGGAGATGCTAGAATGCAGTTAGATCGCCTTCTAGCTCAAATTCATGTTGTCGCGCTACTTTCTCAGGCGATTTTCCGTTATGGCACCTCCGCTAGTCATTTTTTTCTCCATGGTTAAAAAACTCAATACTCACTACTTGAATGCATACCATAATGTTTTGTTGGCACGTTAAACTGTAGGTCCCGGCTGTCATTGAACATCCTTGGCAGTCGTTACGGGTAGTCAGAAGCCAGTAAGTCTGACACCAGTATAACCAAGGGGTATTGGGTTGCCCGGGCAACTGGGTTGTGGAGGTCAGATAGGCAGTCGCTTCTTGTAAAGCACTGGTACTCAGCTGAATCCGGTTAGACTGGAAGCCGACCCCAACATAGTTGGGAAAAGGCTCGGAGGTTGATGAATGTTTAGATGTGTTGGTAAACAGGTAATGTATGTCACAATTATGGACCCTGTCGGGCCCAGCATATAATAGTGGGAGAGAGGAGGAAGCTCACTGAGTGTTTAATGTGGCATATTTTATGTATTACATACTAGCTTTGGCCCGCGACTTCGTTCACGTAGAATAGTGACATCCGGCAGAGTTTTGGTTTGACCAATAGATGGCGCTGTATGTCCGGAATAAATTTTATTTTATTTTTTATCTTTTGTAATAAAAACTATCCTATGTCCTTTCTCAAGTCCCAAACTATGTCTGTACCAAATTTCACACAAATCGGTTCAGTAGTTTAGGCGTGGAGAACAGACAGAAAGACAG
Organism: Helicoverpa zea; assembly: GCF_022581195.2. NCBI lineage: Eukaryota > Metazoa > Arthropoda > Insecta > Lepidoptera > Noctuidae > Helicoverpa > Helicoverpa zea. The sequence continues at coordinate 4,127,481 of NC_061481.1, read as the reverse complement.
GCAGACAGAGTTACTTTCACTTTTATAATATTACTTAGTTTAGATTAGTTAAATAGTTAGTTATTAGAATTTTTTTTTTGTATACAATTATGTACCTTATACAACATGTAACGTAATTAACGCACACCCTCAAACACCCCAATTAGAATATTTTGTTATAATCATAATACATACACTGAATTTCTAATTTAACATGTATATGCATTGTTATTTACTAAATTAGTTATACCAATTCTTGGAGAACTTTTTGGTCATACTACTACGCACGCAAATATCGCACCGCGCGCCGCTCGACTCGACACAACATAACGAAACTACGGAAAAAGCCGACAATACACGAAGTCTTACTATACGAAGTATTACTTTGAGTTGCGGTCTATTTGAATTTGTTTAGACTGTACAGGGTTAATATGACAATAATTTCCGTAGTTTTAATTATTTTTGGGATAAAAAATTACCTATATTAAAAATGTTATAAATCGATTCAGTAAACGATTCTGAACAAACTAATTTCAGGATGTGCGTTAATTAAGTTACATGTTGTATATTATAACTCACCAGCGTTAGGAAAGCCGATGAGTCCTATATGCGCCATGGAGCGAACTTCCAAAGTATACACGTTAGTTTCACCGACTGCACCTAATTCCGCTACACTAGGAGCCTGAAACAATGTAGTGGGTTAATCATCTGCCTAGCCTATTTGGAAGGAGGATTTAAGTACCAAATTATGATTTCTGTCACTAAGGGCTCGATTCTGGTTAGTTAATGTTAAGTTAAAGTTATGTTTGGACTTTAAAGGAGACTATGACCCTTGAATTTGTTTCGGCGTTTCTTCTCAGGGATCAGTCAGTTAGGAAATGCCAACACCAGCGTTCTTAAAATGACGTGTAAAAGTGATGTAATGCCCAACTTGCAAAATAAACGATTTCATTTCAATAATGTGAAAATTGAATAATAACTGAATCACAATAGCAGTTTTAATCTTGGCATTCTGCTACTAATATAAGACCAATCGTATTCCAATGACATTTCATTGGTTTTCTATTTGGTCTACTATAGGGTAGTCTGCAATCGTAAATCATTTGAAGACATTATGATTAATTATTGAATTACAGAAAAGGATAAAAAACGTTTATTTAAAACAACAAAAAAAGCGGAATGCCACATACGCATTATGTTATACACATACATTTCTCAATGTGTGTATAAGTGTGCGTCTGCGCAAAAATAAATTATTTTTCTTTCTTTCTTACGCTTCGATCGTAACTGGGTCATGATTGAATGTTAGTTGGATATCAATTGTTCGAGCCCCTGGGACCCACACATTCATACTTGAGAGGTTGGTTCTTTACCCACTAGGTCACCAAGCCTCAGGTTGCCACTAAAAGTATCAAAGTCTGAGCTCTGCCTCATTGAGACGCCATGGTGACATCGCCAGCGGCGCAGGCCTGGCTACTTCTGGCTTCCAAAGGTCGCCAATTCGAGTGGCCATGGCGTCTCGACAGTCAGTTGTTTACATCGTCGCTGAAGAAATCGCACGCTGACTGGCGACCACATTGGCGACTGAGTGAGGGAGGTGCGCTGTACCGTGTACAATATAGTGGCAGCCGTGGCATCGTCCCCAAGCTGCCAAAGTATCCAGAAGCCACGTAGAGAACTGTAGCTCGCAGCCACGCTTCCAATTTGGCGACGTTGCCAAACCGTCGCCAATTGAGTTAGGAACCATACATTTCAATATTAACTGCTTGGATACGCAGCTGGCGACGTCGCCATTGGTGGCAGGGCTCTCAGTCTAACCTGTTCAGTGTCAGTGAGGAAGAACTTGTTCCCCCTGCCGCCCGAGCCACCGCGCGCCGCCACGAACATCACGCCTTCCGAGTTCAAGTCACCCACTACGCGGCCGGAAGCGTCGCGGATTATAGTACCTGCAATAATGTTGTATCGGGTGTGTCGTTCACAATCACATTAAATCATATCGCATATACTTTATGATATTCTATGGCGAATTGTAAAAAAAAATAACCTAATCCATTCAGTGGTTTAACCACAGGAGTCATTTTTCGTTTTTATAATTTACAACATCATGTGTAAAGCAGCAGCAGCAGAAGTATCGTATGTTTTGATCAGTTGACAGCTGTCAGTTTTCAAGGGAGAATTTCAGTTGTTTGTAATGACCATAGATGTAATATAATAAACAAGATTGCGCACGCTCAAAATATATATTTACGAAAATGAACTCTATTCCAACGCAATAAGGTACTAAATTTGTTGCATAATACACAGAGGCAAATCCGAGCCGAGAGGGATAGTTAGAACGGAGGCCGTTTGTCTCTTTCCAGCATAAAAAAATGTTGTGATCAACAGTTTTGTCTTCCCAAAAAAACAATTGAATCACATATTAGTTACTTACCTGTCAACCTACGTAGGTGGTCCCGGTCATATTAAACTAAAATAAAAACGTGGGGCCCCTGTGAAATCCTACCTATGGCAAAGCATATCTTTATACTTTGGTAGATCATGAGCTCGGCGTTCGCTGGTGAAGCCGCTACGGCTGATTATTGATTGTCAAAATCTCCAGTTACGATTATAGTAAGTCGATGCAATCCACACCTATTATACCTCTAGAAGAAAGTACTACAGCAATAGTTAATGGGCCCCACGTTTTTATTTTAGTTTAATATGACCGGGACCACCTACGTAGGTTGACAGGTAAGTAACTATTTTTTTATTTTCTAGTTTTCAGTGCACATAAGATAAAACCGTTTAACTTAAAAGTTTTTTTACCGATTTTTTTTGTATTTCTACTTCATATATAGACTGGACTGCTGAGCCATTTATGTCGCTTTTTTTCATTTTTTGGGTCGCTATAATTTATTTTCTAGTTTTCAGTGCACATAAGATAAAACCGTTTAACTTAAAAGTTTTTTTACCGATTTTTTATTTTCTAGTTTTTAGTATTTAATGAAAATGCGTACCGAATATTCCTCATTCTATCTAATTCATTTAGTGTATCATTATTACACGGTCTCTTACCTGACAATTTATTACAATCTAATTCCTCAATACATAGCCCTTCCAGATACTTTTTTTTTTAACAACCCCAAAAATCATCACATGACCTCTCCTGCTGTGGGTCAGCAGCGGTGAGGGAGTGTCAGACTCTTGACTAGAAACCGTTTTGTTCCGTCGTAGGCCTTTTATGTACCAGGGCCGCGGTAACTCTTTCGAACAATCTCGCAGCCCAGGCAGGCCTTGGCCCTGTTGGGCCCCGCTGGAGTTACTGACAGTTTTCTACTTGTGAAGCCCTTTCATTTGATACCCGTATTGGTGGGATTGATAAAAAATTGTTATCAGCCATTTGGTAGCGGCGGCCATCTTAGATTTCAATTTTGCATAGTAAATTGTATTCTACTTGTTGAGACCTTTCATTTGATACCCATGTTGATGGGATTGATAAAACCTACGTTATCCGCCATTTTATAGCGGCCGCCATCTTGGATTTAATTTTTTATAGTATATTGTATTCTGTTTGTTGAGCCCTTTCATTTGATACCCATATTGATGGGATTGATAAAACCTACGTTATCCGCCATTTTGTAGAGGCCGCCATCTTGGATTTTAATTTTATATAGTACATTGTATTCTACTGGTTGAGAACTTTCATTTGATACCCATATTGATGGGATTGATAAAACCTACGTTATCCGCCATTTTGTAGCGGCCGCCATCTTGGATTTCAATTTTTTATAATATATTGTATTCTGCTTGTTGAGCCCTTTCATTTGATACCCATATTGATGGGATTGATAAAATCTACGTTATCCGCCATTTTGTGCCGGCGGCCATATTGGATTTATAATGTTATCGATATTACTATATTGTATTGTCATCGGAATTAAAGGTGTATACAAAATTTCGGTTGACAGGAAGAGGGTGAAATTTGAATTACTAAAGGACAATGGACACAAATGTATGGGACCTGGTATACCCCACCAATAGCGATGTCATACATATCATTGGATAGGCCTTTTTATGTAGAACAACATTTACTATGACGGCTTTGCTGAAATGTTTGTCCGTTCTGAGATATAGATCAAAAACTGTGCAAAAGTTAAACTAAAGTTAACTTAATAATCTATTGATATCTCAAGTTTTTAGAGGAAAAACTAAGTTCCACTAATTGTAAGTCTCCTGAGTCCTACCCGCTGTGCCCGTTAGAGTCCATAATTGTTACTATACCGTATAATTTCAACCTTATAGGTACCGTACCAACTGGATATTGGGCATAATGATAAACCCCACCAATAACAAAGTCATACATATCGATGGATAGGTCTTTTTAACTGGAACAACATTTAGATACTATGACAGCTTTGTTCTATTGTTTGTCCGTTCTGAGATATAGATAAAATCATCATCAGCCTATCGCAGTCCACTGCTGGACATAGGCCTCTCCAAGTGCACGCCACTGAGATCGATTTTCGGCTTCTCGCATCCAGCTCCTGCCAGCCGTCTTGCGCAAGTCATCACTCCACCGTGCCTGAGGACGTCCTACACTACGTTTGCCGAGGCGTGGTCTCCACTCTAGAACTCGTTTACCCCAACGGTTATCGGTTCTTCGGCTAATATGGCCGGCCCACTGCCACTTCAGCTTGCTGATTCGGTGGGCTATATCGATGACCTTGGTTCTCTGACGGATTACCTCATTTCTGATGCGATCCCTCAGAGAAATGCCGAGCATATCCTGCATGCTGTACAAAGTCTGCATTTGTTATTATGTTTAGCGTTCCACCTTATACTGTACATTGCGGACTGAAATAGACGATATGAATATAAGAATAATCCACATTTCGTTAATACTTTACTTTGTACATTTAAATAATTCAATATATTCTTATTAGCCTTTTCCCAGCTATCTTGCAGTCGGCTTCCAGTCTAACCGGATGTAATTGCCTATCTGATCTCCTTACCGCAGTAATCTGGGCAAGTCGATACCTCTTAGTAAGATTAGTTGCCAGTCTCTCTGTCTTCTATTGTTACCCATGCATGACCATGGACCGACCGCACCAAGCGATTGCTTATGATCCTTATGATCGATCGACACATGTGGCTGTTACTCAGACAAGAGTTTCTCTTTCTCATGATCATTAAATCTTTCTCATTCTAAAGTACATAAATGCAGCAGAGTGTTTTACAAGGAGTGACTGCTTATCTGACCTCCTCAACCCAGCTACCCGGGCAATTCAATACCTCTTGGTTAGACTGGTGTCAGACTTACTGAATTATGACTACCCGCAATGACAGCCACGGATGTTCAATGATAGCCGGAACCTACAGTTTAACGTGCCCTCCGAAACACAGTCATTGGTGTCCAAGATACACTTAGGTAGACAGTACATACAAACCTAAAAAAGTTGCATTGGTACTTGCCTGACCTGGAATCGAACCCGCGCACTTGACAGGTTGGTTCTTTACCGACAAGGCCACCACGACTTACATAACGATTATTAAAAAATTAAAAAAAGAAAGACATTGGTGTTATTTTTCAAAGAAAATCAGATTACAGTGTTGATTAGCATTGTTTTTTAGCCATATCTCAGAACGGACAAACAATAGAACAAAGCTGTCATAGTAAATGTTGTTCCAGTTAAAAAGACCTATCCAATGATATGCATGACTTTGTTATTGGTGGGGTTTATCATTATGCCCAATATCCAGTTGGTACGGTGCGGTGTAAGGTTGAAATGCTAAATAACAGTAAGAATTATGGACCCTAACGGGCACAGCGGGTAGGATTCAGGGACTTACACTTAGTGGAACTTAGTTTTTCCTCTAAAAACTTGAGATATCAATAGATTATTAAGTTAACTTTAGTTTAACTTTTGCACAGTTTTTGATCTATATCTCAGAACGGACAAACATTTCAGCAAAGCCGTCATAGTAAATGTTGTTCTACATAAAAAGGCCTATCCAATGATATGTATGACATTGCTATTGGTGGGGTATACCAATCTGCCCAATGTCCTTTGACCCAAGAATGAATAAATAATAAATAAAACAAACGGGGTAAGCTAAATAAAACCGTTTAAAAAAAACAGTCTTCATTTCGAATCTTCCTGCTTTTATACTGCTAATTCCCGCTAATTATTAAAAGCCTTTATAAGTATCTTAAGGTCACAAACTGCGTAAGTTAAAACTTCAATACCAATCTGCGTTTAATAATCTTAGCAAATTCGGATTTGTCTCACATAGCTTAATCTCATAGTCACCCTATTAGAAAGGGACAGACAGCCTCCGTGCTAACTGTTTCACTCGGCTCGTTTTTTGGGTTTATGTGCGCAGTCCTGTTTACTAATATTATGTCTATGGAAATGACTGACTTTTATATGGTGTTTTAATTTTTGCACATTTTTATTCCATTTACTTTGTTTGAAAAAAACATTTTTTTATTTTTACGTATTTTTCTTTTATCTTTGTGTTAATCGACATATATTAACCAGTATTTCATTTAATGTGATTATGAACGACACACCCGATATAGTTATAATGGGTGCTGTTAGTGGTTCAAGAGGGGTACTACTTCCTGTGCCCGGATATAAAATAATTGGTAATTATAATAATGGCGTCCACGGCCGACATCGGCCACGGCGGCTGTTCTCTTATTTAAGGAGATCAGCCAGCTGCGCGGGACATATTATAGTGCACGAGCATTTGCGCAGATACAGGTTTACTCCCTATTCCTTCACTCTCATAACCCGATGGGACGGCAATCCGACACCACCGGAAAGAGATCAGGCGCAGGACCGACATTTACCTGCTCTCCGATGCACGGGTGAATCAATCACCAACTTCCAGCCTGCAGGCTGCTTTGTGAAAGTTTAAGAAAACCCACAAAGCGATTTCGGCCCGACCCGGGAATCGAACCCGAGACCTCGAGCACAGCAGCCGCGCTTGCGACCACTAGACCAACGAGGCAGTCAAAGTTAATTATATTAGTAGGATTAACTACGTAAACAGCCACTGTAAACAACGTTTGATGCCGTCGGTCGTGTGGCCATCTTGAAATTATGAATGTTCTATGTGTTTCGGAAATGAGGAGTTGCGGCTGTCATTTGAACATCTTTGGTTGTCACGGGTAGTCAGAAGCCAGTAAGTCTGACTACAGTCTAACCAAGGGTTATCAGGTTGCCCAGGTTACTGGGTTGAGGAGGTCAGATAGGGCAGTTGCTCCTTGTAAAACACTGGTACTTGGCTACATCTGGTAGACTGGAAACTGACCCCGACATAGACACAGTTGGGAACAGGCAGATGAATAAATTGTACCTAGAGGCACAGGCACGACTACGTGCTGAGCGTTTTTGCCGCAGCAGTCCTTATTGTAACCCTTCTCTCCGTGAGCAGCCTGCACCACCGACTTGCAGTGGTTCAGGCTCTTGCAGGAGTACGTAGCCTGGAACATAGATACAGTGGGATTAATAAAGGGTAATCAGAATTGTTTTTAAAAGGACAACCACAGATATATTGTAAACTACCTGTTTATAACCAGACTACTTTCCATAACTAGATCATATATACAGGCCCCTCTTCTCCACTGGGCACTATGGGCACGTGCCCAGGGCCCCGCGATCGAATGGGGCCCCCTAGTTCCTGCCAGATTACCAAATGATAACTGATATCTAGGTTTTACCGAAAAACATTAATTTTGAAAAATCTGATGATAATGACCTACTACAATACCTACGCTTATTAGCTTTAGTTTGCCGCATGCGCATAGCTATAGGTACTTTGTACAATTACATAGCTTGAACTTTTTGACAGATGGGTCCGTGATGGGAAACAGACAATATCTATTGGTGTAAAAAATATGTGGCTGTATGTTTGTTTTAAACTATTCAAAATAAATGAAAATGAAGCACCTAACAGTGTAAAGGAGCCCGTTTTTTTTGCAAAAGATTTTACACAATTTATTAAAGCAAAACAAAATTGAAGACACATTTCCTAACGTAGAAATTTCATTGAGAATATTTTTAAGCAAGATGATAACTAACTGTAGCGGAGAACGCTCTTTCTCCAAATTGAAACGAATAATCTAGAAGGGTGGTACCTTTGCAATCAACATAGAGTTAATCTAAGGATTTTATGCTAAGCTAGTTACTTTTGTAGATTATTTTTTATATATCCTATTTTTTTATAGTTAGTAACAAAAAAAAAAAACGTACCAGCCGAATTGAGAACCTCCTCCTTTTTGGGAAGTCGGTTAATAAATTTAGAACCTTGTTTGTCTATTTTCTTTATATATTATAACTAAATGAGCGCCCCCAAAATATTTATTTTATTCTAGTTTTCAGTATTTGTTGTAATAGCAGCAATAGAAATACATCATCTGTGAAAATTTTCACTCTCTAACTATCACGGTTTATGAGATACAGCCTGGTGACAGACGGACGGACGGAGGAGCGAAAACAATAGGGTCCCGTTTTACCCTTTGGGTACGGAACCCTAAAAACATTGTCTTTTGTTTGGTATAGGGTTTCAATAGTTGGAACTCTTACAGTCAGAGCATTACAATAACTGATGCAACCCTAGAAAGTTTCATAAACATTGTTTTACTTAGCAATCTGAGACAACAAGATATCAACACACCAAAAAGTTTGTATATCACCAAACCTGAAATATAACATGTCCGCCGTTCCCGCCATCGCCTCCGTCAGGCCCGGCGTGGTCCTTACACCACGCACTGAGGAAGGATATGCAACCATCTCCACCAGAGCCACCGACAGCACGAACCCGGTAGGAATCAACGTAATATTGCACCGTATTCCGCGTAGACTTTGCCTTCAAGCTGCGAAGAGCTTTTGGCGCGTAATCAGAACTTAAACGTATGATTTTCACTTGAGAGGTAAGTGTTAACGATTTAAATAAGTTTATTAGACGCATTTTTGTGTTTTGTGTTGGTTTTCTAGGTTATGTTCATGTTGTGAAAGTTATGTCACTTTTTGACATTTGACCAGAGAATAGAAGCATGACAGTTGAGATTTGGATACTTGGACTTTAGTCAAAAGAAACTTGAGAGTGAAATTGGCTCGGTTGATTCACACGTCATTATTTACGCAAGAAATAATGATGTGATTTGCATAAAGCGATATTTAAATCAAGCCATTATTATATACTAGCCTTAGGCAGGCCATATAATATAAAGAAATGCAAGGTTAATGCTTCCACGTAAGGAAGGGGTTACGAGCCGTCTACATTATTTCAAAGATTTGCTACGTGCGTCACAATAACATGTTTTCAATTACTTTCTCACGTGTCTTAACATCTTCGGCAAAATACTTCAGATGAAGTACTCCTTATACGTTATCTCCACGAGTGCTTTTATGCTTAGACAAATTATTAGAACAGTTTTAGATTTAAATGAGGAAAATAATAAATCTGAGTTCTTTTGTAAAATAGATACCTATTATATTTAGTTATTTAAGTGCTGTTAAATAATCTACTATATTCAGATGCAGCGACTGCACCACCACGTATAAACTGAAATGAGAGAAATCCCGTAATAAACAGTCATAGCACCTGACATTGAAAAGTGGAACATGAATCGTATGTATTAATGTGTGCTCCTTGCAATGACTCTATATATAGCAAATAAAAATATATTGATGACAACTCACTTCTGAAAACACTCAATTCTGTAAAGTTCCCGCGACACTTATACCTTATCATTCCTCGATAGTTTTCATCAATTAATCAACTTACTTTACCACGCGGTTTCACTAACCCTGTTTTACGATCTATTCCATTATGCTTTCTTCCATCTGATCAGCAGTGAGTCGGAAGTTCTTCCTAAACCCCGGTATTAGAATTGTCTCTTACCCCTTTCATCACAATTTAGCCATTTAACCGCGTGACAAACAAATAGACACACATTCCCATTTACAATATTAATTAAGTAATCCACTTATTTATAAAGGCTCTCACTACTACCCACCACATTTAGCAACATGAAGGCTGTGGTAGTGTTGGTCTGTGTCCTCAGCTTGGCGGTTGGTGAGGAGGTGGCTCCCAGATACCACCAGCGCGTGGGGGTGCCGGCTGCGGCTGCCATACAGCGCTCCGAATCCATGAGAGTTGTTGGAGGGTTAGCGTCGTATTTAGGGGAGCATCCGTTTTTGGTGAGTTTAGGCTAGTTTTATTTTAAAGATTATTGCGCAGTGATAATGACGATATTAATAGGTATAGCTTTCCAGACTGAAACTTACAGACACCTTAAGATTTAAATTATTATTGAAATATGCAGCGTAACACGATGCTGACAATTCGTTTTATGTAGAACTAGCTTCTGCCCGCGACTTCGTACGCGGATCCTGTCCCTTATGCCAGCGACTGCGGGGTCAGCAAAATTAAAGATCTGGATCGTCTGATGTTGAATTTAAAGGGCCCGTTGACGGGCAAACAACAGTATACGCAAAATCATTCGAAACGTTCCATAAATTTCACTTTTGTACGTCAACGGCAAAAGCACAGCAGACTAAACAAAACGCTAAGAACTAAAGCGCAATAGGCGTGACCATAGGGATAAAAGTAGTGATTCTAATTAGTCCGCATTTAAGTGGTTTTTCTGAACGGACCCTTAAATAACAAAGTAGTGGTGACCTAGTGTTTAGAGAACCAATCTCTCAAGTATGAGTGTGTGACTGCGATTCCAGGTCTGGCAAGTACTTGCCAATGCAACTTTTCTTAGTTCGTATGTACTTTCTAAGAATATTTTGGCCACCAATGACCGGTTTTGAAACCAATAACTGTGTTTCGTTCGTTGGCAGTCGTTACGGGTAGTCAGAAGCCAGTAAGTCTGACACCAGTCTAACCAAGGGGTATCGGGTTGCCCGGATAACTGGGTTGAGGAGGTCAGATAGGCAGTCGCTTCTTGTAAAGCACTGGTACTCAGCTGAATCCGGTTAGACTGGAAGCCGACCCCAACATAGTTGGGAAAAAGGCTCGGAGGATGATGATACCTGATTAATTAAAATCTAGCTGCCTGCCCCCTCGTCCCCCGCGGTACTGAGTAGGCTACCCTGTCATGAAGATAAATGGAAAAGAATACAACACTCAAATAGCATTAAAACTCGAACATTCATTCTATAAAGTTTTGTAGTAAAAGAGTAAAATTGACGATGATATACCTACCATCACCATTGAAAGCCTGTTCTAAACTATTACCGCCTTCACCGCTTGGAGGTACTTGCAGCTTATTATATCATTATACAGTGAAATTAGAGATAGCTTTCATTTCCACATCAGTTGTTTCTGATCTTCGATTCTCATAAGTCAACAGAAAATATACATCAGATCGAACAACTTTTGCTAAAACGTCATTTCAAGTGTACTTGGAGTTCAACTTCAGATGTTTTAGATCTTCGATTTTTGTAAGTCAACAGAGAGTGCTCATCAGATTGAACAACTTTTGCTAAAACGGTATTCCTATGTACCTATGCTATCGTGTAGCTGGGCTCTTGAAGTTCCGCATCAGGTGTTCCAGATCTTCGATTTTTATAGGTCAATAGAGAGTGCTTATTAGATTGAACAACTTTTGCTAAAACGTCATACCTTTATATGCTATAGTCTAGCTGGGCTTCTGGAGTTCTACATCAGGTGTTTTAGATCTTCAATTTGTATAAGTCAACAGAGAGTGCTTATCAGATTGAACAACTTTTGCTAAAATGTCATACCCGTATATGCAACAGAGTAGCTGGGCTCTTGGGGTTCCACATCAGGTGTTTTAGATCTTCATTTTTTATAAGTCAGCAGAGAGTGCTTATCAGATAGAACAACTTTTGCTAAAACGTCATACCCGTATATGCTACAGAGTAGCTGGGCTCTTGGGGTTCCACACCAGGTGTTTTAGATCTTCATTTTTTATAAGTCAACAGAGAGTGCTTATCAGATTGAACAACTTTTGCTAAAACGTCATACCCGTATATGCTACAGTGTAGCTGGGCTCTTGGGGTTCCACATCAGGTGTTCCAGATCTTCAAATTTATTCTCTCAACCGAAAATGCTCATCACGTGGAACAATTTTTGCCATGGCACCATTTTTGTATCTCTTATAGTTTTGCTGATCTGTTGCAGTTCTGCACCAGGTCTTCAAGTTTCGAAGATGAATTATAGCCTATATGTTGCCCCGACTTTATACCGATACAACAAAGAAAAAATCATTGAAATCCGTCCAGTAGTTCCGAAGATTAGCGTGTACAAACAAACAGACATACAGACATACAGACATACAGACATACAGACATACAGACAAAATTTTTTTTTTGGATTTGTGCTCCATTACTGTTTCTAAACCCCACCCAATTATTATTTTTTTAATATATTCAATGTACAGACACAGTTTTTTTACAGATTTATTATATGTATAGATATGTATTAGTCTATATACATATAGTTTCATGTTGTTAATTAAATTAAATAAAATATTTAAGTGATTCATGGTCGAAACTCGACTATCATAACATCGTGACATCTAGAATCAGGAATTCCATACATTTTCTCGTATATCTCTTCACTTACCTTCCACTTCATGCTCACAGGCAGGACTCGTGGTGACGCTGACTAACGACCAGACATCAGTGTGTGGAGGCAGTTTGCTGAGTCACTATCACGTGGTGACTGCGGCTCAGTGCTGGTGGGACGGTCAGTCGAAAGCCAGCAGTATTCTGGTAAGTCTAGGGTTCGAAGGTTATATCCATAGTGCTGTGTGGGCTGAAACACCTAAGAAACACCCTTGTGTAGTGCAAACTGGAGAATGGACCTGAGGTAGACAGATTTTGGGCTGCGGGTTGTTCGAAAGAGATACCGCGGCCCTGGTACATAAAAGGCCTATGACGGAACACGACGGTTTTTAGTCAGTAAGAGTCTGACACTCCCTCACCGCTGCTAACCCACAGCGGGAGGGGTCATTTGATGATTTTTAACGTCGGAAAAAAAAAAAGGTAGACAGATTTACTACTCTCAGTTTGATATTAGTATCAAGGTACATGTTAGCTAGCAGCCTCTTTAACTATAATGACGAAGCGAAGGATAAGTAATTATAACTACTACTTTTAGACAGAATAGTTTCTCCCGCATCCCGTGGGAACTTATACAACTTACAACTGAACACTGGATAGTCCGCGACACTGGAATAAAAAGCAAAATATCCTATGTACCTAACACTAAAAGAATATTTCAAAATGGTCCAATAGTGACTGCGCGTTCTAACGAGTAGCGTTCTAGCGTGATCAAACAGGGGCCCGATTCTACTAATTTTACTTAAGCAACACACGATTCACATTCGACTGAGATCCAATCACGACTCAATTACGATTGAAGCGTATGTGGCATTCCGAATTTTTTTCTTTGAAATAACGTTTTTATCCTTTTCTGTCATTTAATAATGAATCATTTTGTCTGCAAATGATTTACGATTGCAATATGATTGCAGAGCAAACTACCGTATAGGTAGACCAAAATCACCAAAATAGCAGACCAATCGCAAACCAATCGAATGTCGTTGGAATACGATTGGTCTTATATTAGTAGCGGAATGCCCGATATGCTTAAAACTGTTATTGCGATTCGATTTCTATTCAATTTTGACATTATTAACTTAGGAGAATAATAATAAGGGCCCCTGAAGGAGTCAGGATGGCGTCTTATAAGGATAAGCCTTTTTAAAATGAACAAGTATACGCTGGTAATGATACAAGTTAGCAGATTTGAAACAGACCATTGTCAAAAGCTCTGAATATATGTGTAACGATGCCTACGTCAACAAACTTGTACGCTCACACGCCAGTTACCTTCTTATATACAGAAAAACTGCGACTATTTAAACCTTATTGTATTATCTCAGGTAGTCCTCGGCTCTATCAAGCTGTTTTCAGGCGGCACTCGCCAGTATGCGTCCGTCACGCTGCACCCGGAATACAACCCTAACAACCTGCGCAATGACATCGCCATGTTGAAGATATCCTACGTCTCTTTCAGCTGTGAGTTTAGTTTCCTACATGAGTCTTTGACAAAAATGGCAAATTTCTATATCTAGTAAGCAAATCGGTTAGATAGATTATAGAAATCGGACACAAACGATAGTTTTTGACATTAATCCTATGAGGCCTGGCTAAACTACGAATTAAGCAAAATGAATCGTTTCTTCACATAAGACCACTTATAAAGAAACGATACTTGTTGTAAGAGGTATCCATTACTGTCTACCAGTGCTGGTAAATATCGAATGAACTTTCCTGAACGTTAGGTAGCATGAAATACATTGCAATAATGTAAAATCTGAACAAATCAGCTTATGTATTTCTGAGCGTGCGATTGTTAATTTTTTAATACACTGTTCTAATATACACAAGCTCCAACTACACGGTTAAAAGTAATATCTATATTTTCAGACTACATCAAACCGATCCCGCTGCCGTATAGAATGAACGACACCTTCGTGGAGAGGAAAGCCGAAGCTATCGGCTTCGGGAAGACGAGCGATAGTAAGTTCTAATAATAATGGCGTCCACGGCCGATTTCGGCCACGGCGGCTGTTCTCATTTAAGGAGATTAGCCAGCTGCGCAGGACATATTATAGTTTAATTTAATGGCGTCCACGGCCGATTTCGGCCACGACGGCTGTTCTCATTTAAGGCGATCAGCCAGCTGCGCAGGACATATTATAGTGCACGAGCATTTGCGCAGACACAGATGCACTCCCTATTCCTTCACTCTCATAACCCGATGGGACGGCAATTCGACATGACCGGAAGGAGATCAGGCGCAGGACCGACATTTACGTGCTCTCCGATGCACGGGTGAATCAATCACCAACTTCCAGACTACGGGCTGCTTTGTGAAAGCTTAAGAAAACCCACAAAGCGATATTATAGTGCACGAGCATTTGCGCAGACACAGGTGCACACACTATTCCTTCACTCTCATAGCGCGATGGGACGGCAATCCGACACGACCGGAAAGAGATCAGGCGCAGGACCATAGACATAATATAGTAAACAGGACTGCGCACTTTGACCCAAAAAACGAGCCGAGTGAAACAGTGAAACAGTGACATATTATAGTGCACGAGCATTTGCGCAGACACAGGTGCACTCCCTATTCCCTTACTCTCATAACCCGATGGGTCAGCAATCCGACACGACCGGAAAGAGATCTCGTAAGTTCTAAAGCTTATATATATTGATGTAAATATAATATCGTACTCTAGGTAACAAAGTCACTTCCATCAAGAAGAAGTAACAAAACTTCCCATTTGCTATGTATTTAGACATTATTGTAGACATCTTAGAAATACCAACAACTGAAGTTGAAGAGTTCATTTTTTTGCTTGAACACACTTATCTTATGCACTACCATGGGCGTAGCCAGCTTTGGGCTCAGGGTGGGGCAGCCAATTTTTTGTATCTTGAGCCGTTAATCTCTTAATTTGAGAGGTTTATAGTTTCAGGTGCAGAAAATAAACAATCACACACAGGACAAAAGCCAAAAGCAAGGGCACACAGTTTCTGAATACGCGAGCGAAGCGAGCGCGAAATTTTTATCGGACTTAAGCCAAATATTACGTAAAATTTAGCCCAAACGTACTTAGCTTTTTGTTTGTTGACAAATACAAAAATAAGGGCATATAATTTCTGAATACGCGAGCGAAGCGAGCGTGAAATTTTTATCGGACTTAAACCAAATATTACGTAAAACGTTTTGCCCAAACGTACTTAATTTTTTGTTTGTTGACAAATACAAAAATAAGGGCATACAGTTTCTAAATAGGCGAGCGAAGCGAGCTCAAAATATTTATCGGACTTAAACCAAATATTACGTAAAATTTAGCCCAAACGTACTTAACTTTTTGTTTGTTGACAAATGCAAAAATAAGGGCATATAGTTTCTGAATACGCGAGCGAAGCGAGCTCAAAATTTTTATCGGACTTAAACCAAATATTACGTAAAATTTAGCCCAAACGTACTTAACTTTTTGTTTGTTGACAAATGCAAAAATAAGAGCATGTAGTTTCTGAATACGCGAGCGAAGCGAGCGTCAAATTTTTATCGGACTGAAACCAAATATTACGTAAAATTTAGCCCAAACGTACTTAACTTTTTGTTTCTTGATAAATACAAAAATAAGGGCATATAATTTCTGAATACGCGAGCGAAGCGAGCGTGAAATTTTTATCGGACTTAAACCAAATATTACGTAAAACGTTTTGCCCAAACGTACTTAATTTTTTGTTTGTTGACAAATACAAAAATAAGGGCATACAGTTTCTAAATAGGCGAGCGAAGCGAGCTCAAAATATTTATCGGACTTAAACCAAATATTACGTAAAATTTAGCCCAAACGTACTTAACTTTTTGTTTGTTGACAAATGCAAAAATAAGGGCATATAGTTTCTGAATACGCGAGCGAAGCGAGCGCGAAATTTTAATTATTTTTTAAGACTCAAAGCCAAAAACTACGTGAAATGTCGCCCAAATATACATTTTCATGAATGGGGGGACTAGGTACGACACACCCGATTTACGTCCCTACGAAAACCCCCTCGCTCGCCATAGAAAGTTAGATAACGTATAGCAACGTAAGCTTCGCGGACCACTCGGAATGCCTCCAGGGACCAGCAGTGGTCCGCGGACCACCGGTTAAGAACCACTGTGCTAAACGATCGTTCTATTGTACAGGGGCCCGATTCTCCTAATTTTACTTAAGCAACATACGATTCACATTCGACTGCGATCCAATCACGACTCGATTACGATTGAAGCGTATGTGGCACTCCGCTATTTTTTCTTTGAAATAAACGTTTTTATCCTTTTCTGTCATTCAATAATGAATCATTTTGTATGTAAATGATTTACGATTGCAGTATGATTATACGGTAGTTACCGTATAGACAAAAATCACCAAAATAGCAGACCAATCGCAAACCAATCGAATGTCGTTGGAATACGATTGTTCTTATATTAGTAGCAGAATGCCCGATAGGGCTAAAACTGCTATTGCAATCATATTGCGATTCGATTTCTATTCAATTTTGACATTATTAACTTAGGAGAATCTTGCCCCAGGTCGTACATGGCTGGGCAAGCAAAATAGCGAGAGCGGTTTTTACACTAGGATAAAATTGCATTTCCGAAATTTTGATCACATCTACCAGTTACCAGTTCCATCTCCTTCAATGCATTATTTTTTGGATTAGATGGACGGCTCGGCTCGCTACGCCACATAGCACCTATTCTTTTAGGGAATACGGCTCGCTTTCAAATGACGCGCGCACCGCGCACGTTCGGGAACTCGAGCGTGCATTTTGTTTTGATCGCGCTCTTTTCAAAGTCGAAATTTTTTTTGTGCAAGAACTTACGGATAGTACATATGTTGTTGATGTTGTTAGTTAGAGTAAGTAAAAAAAACATTGTTTAATCAGACACCTTATAGGTCAGAGCCAGGGCCCAGGGTGGGGCAAGTGCCCCAGCTTGCCCCAGTGTGGCTACGCCCATGTGCACTACTACACCGAAATTGAAAAATTACTTCAGTATTACATAGCCCATTTATCGAGGAAAGCTATAAGCTACTTTTTATCCGGTTACAAGGAGTATTTCCCATGCCACATGGCTAAAACTTCTATCAGAAGCAAGTTAAAATATTCTAACTAATCTATCTCTTTTCACCTGCAGAGTCTCCAATAGTGAACGACCAGGGTCTCCGCGACGTGTACGTGAAGGTGATCAGCAACGAGGAGTGTTCCTCATCGTTCGGCTCTCTAGTGACGAGTGACGTCATGTGTACCAGCGGCGCGGGGGGGAGGGGGCCGTGCACCGGCGACTCGGGCGCACCGCTCATTATCAGATACTTTTCGGGAAGCTCTGATTTGCTGGTAAGATGTTTGAAGATGGCTTTATGTATTGTAAAGAAACTTACCGTCGTAAGAGCGAGTATGATGCTAGGTTCTCCGGTTAATGATAGATATCTGACAGATAATCTATGACTTTTGGTTTCACAGGTCTTGGATAGCGATATCTGGCAAAGTTATAAGCTGCCTTTATCTGTGCAAAGAAATGTTTTTTTTCTCTCTATGGCAGATAGCATTAACTATCGGATACTTAGAGTCCTTAGAGGACCTTAGAGTTTACTAACTAAAGCCTACCTCTGTTTCTTCTGAAGCCCTTTCTATACCAGGGCCGCAATAACTCTTTTATACAGTCCCGCAGCTCCGACAGGCTCTCTCAACTACCTCAATCCGTGCGGCTGTAACTTAGCCATGAGCTCCTTTTCGTTCATATTCCTAAGATTTGAGTTATTTCCATCATCACCTCTGTTGCAGATCGGGCTGGTATCTTTCGGAGCTACTAATGGCTGCGAGGCAGGCTATCCTTCAGGATACACACGAGTCACATCTTACATCGACTGGATTCACAGCTTCTTGTAAACATGTAAAACTAATAAATGAAAACAAAAATAAAAGGTTTTAAAGCCTTTCATACATGAATTACAAGTCTTGTTTTACTGTTTCATCTTCCTTGTCACTTTCTAAAATCTTGGACCTTTTTAGGGTCCCGTTTTACCCTTTGGGTAAAAGGGTAAAACGGGACCCTATTGTTTCGCTCCTCTGTCCGTCTGTCCGTAAGTCAGTCACCAGGCTGTATCTCATAAACCGTGATAGTTAGAGGGTTGAAATTTTCTAACTAGAATAAAATAAATATTTTTGTGGGCTAGCATACAACAAACGTATTTTTTTGTCCGTTTTCTAAATAATGGTACGGAACACTTCGTGCGCGAGTCTGACTCGCACTTGGTTAGTTTTTTAATCACGGAAATACACAAAATTGACCCTCATTCTACCCGATCCCACCTAAAAATACTATAGACAAAGTATTTTTTATTTCGTCTCAAAAGCCTAGAACTCCAACCAACCAAACGTCAAACAAAATTGTTTTGTAATTAAAAAAGTGCAGGTTGCAACGAAAAAAAACTACCACTCTGCGACTCAGTGCATCAAATATGTTATTTTAATTGTTAAAAGCAGTTTGTATGCTCAAACAGCAGATATGAGCGACACTCCTGGATATTTGGACGGCGTCTGTGAAGGCTGTCTGAGCCCGGAGCGGCAACAGCCAGTGGAAATCACTGATATTGAAATTAAGAAACTGTTTTTCGAAATTCTCAACCAAGCGGCTGATCAAGTAAGTAATGAAACTAAGTATATAAAAATAACTAGTGCATGAATTAGTTAACTAGAACACGTTTTTGTTTTATTTAGTTACTTTTATCCTATTTTGTTTTTATTTACTTAGATACTATTTTTTTTTATCTGGAAATAACTTCAATTGTTTTGTGTTGATTACGGAATTCGAATTTCTAAGGTTACCCAGTTACCGAATTCAATATTGAGTTACGATGCTCATTTGTCCGCAATCTTAATAGAAATAACTAGCTGTATTCCCGCGGTTAGGCCCGAGAGTAGGCGAGCTATATCGAGCTATAGCGAGGCAAGTTAGGCCAGAGAATTTAACAAACCTCTCTATATTTGTTTTGTTGACTTTTCAAAGGCGTTCGACTCAGTGAGGTGGCCGATACTTTGGGATACTCTCTTGGCTATGGGAACACCTAAACATCTAGTTCACCTTCTTAGGAAGCTTTATGAAGACACACAGCTTAGGTGAGAACAGACGATGTCTCATCACATAATTTTCATCCAAGTGCCGGGGTCCGTCAAGGCTGTATTTTATCACCACTTCTGTTCAACATCTACACAGAACTCATTATGAGAATAACACTCGAGAATTGGTCAGACGGAATCGCTATAGGAGGTTACAAAATATCTAATCTGCAATATGCGGATGATACAACTCTATTTGCATCTAGCATAGATAAAATGGAGTCCCTGCTGAACAAAATGGAGCGTGTTAGCCTTGATTTCGGACTGAAGATCAATCGCAGCAAGACTAAAGTTATGATTGTCGATAGAGCTAGTAACAACTCGCCCGAAGTCACTGAAATTGCGAATTGCAACGTCGTACAATCATATATCTACCTTGGGACACTAATCACCAACACCGGTGGATGCGCGGATGAGATCAAACGACGCATGGCTATCACCAGGTCCTCCATGGATCGGCTCAGGAAAATATGGAGAAACAGGAACATTACAAAGGCCACCAAAATGAGACTTGTTAAGGCACTAGTGTTTCCCATTTTTCTTTACGGTGCAGAGACATGGACATTGAGGGAAAGTGAGAAAAAGAAGATAGACGCTTTGGAAATGTGGTGTTGGAGAAGAATGCTTGGAGTATCGTGGACAGAATTCCGGACCAACGCATCTATTATCTAAGAACTCGGCGTCAAGCAGCGTCTATCTTCCATCGTCCAGTGTCGAATACTCACTTTCTTCGGACACATTACACGTCGAGAGGGCGTTTCTGTGGAACGACTTGTGGTGCAGGGGAAAGTTGAAGGCACAAGAGCGCGCGGCATGTCACCGATGCGTTGGGCTGACCAAATAAAAACGGCACTCAATGGTCCACTTCACGAATGCGCAAGGAGAGCTACAGTGCGAGACGAGTGGCGACGGATTGTGAAGCTTACTACCACCCCTGATATGACGACCACGACCACTCTGCCAAGAGTGTGACGACAAAGAAGAAAAGAAGAAGAATTCCCGCGGTTTCATGCGCGTCCCGTGGGAACTACTGCCCGTACCGGGATAAAATATAGACTACGTTACTCGGGAAGAGTGTAGCTTGCGAACAGTGAAAGAATTATTCAAATTAGTCTATTAGTTTGGGAGCTTAAGACAACCCACTGACCACTTTTACAAACAAAAAAATGTTTCCTCATTTTTATATTAGTGTAGATTAGGTTTCAGTGGGTTGTCTTAGGGGTAGTTTTGATATTTTTAATTAAATAACTAAAGTAATTTTATTTGTGGTTGGCGCAGCATGTTTTATCGTTCTGTACTCTTCCAGTTGCCGTCACTAATTAACTGCCTCATTGGTCTAACTGTCGTAAGTACGGCTGCTGAGCACGAGGTCTCGGGTTCGATTCCCGGGTTGGGCTGAAATCGCTTTGTGGGTTTTAGAAGACTTTCACAAAACAGCCCGGAGCTGGAAGTTGGTGATTGATTCACCCGTGCATCAGAGAGCACGTTAAGGTCGGTCCTGCGCCTGATCTCTCTCCGGTTGTGTCAGATTGCCGGCCCATCGGGCTATGAGAGTGAAGGAATAGTGAGTGCACCTGTGTCTGTGCAAATGCTTGTGCACCATATGTCCTGCGCAGCTGGCTAATCTCGTTATATGAGAACAGCCGCCATAGCCGAAATCGGCCTTGGACGCCACTAGTTGCCATCATCTCACTGAATCGATCAATTGTTTCAGAACATAGAGAATCTGAAGCTGCGTCTATGCTCCGAGTGCAAGTCCAGCATTAAGAAGTTCCTGACCTTCCGCCAACAGGTGCAAGACGCCCACGAGATACTGTCCCGGCATTTGGTAAGCTGCTACGCTGTAACACACGCTATCATTTGCACTATACTATAAATAAAACTATTAACAAAAATAAAATGTATCTTTTCATTGGTGGTATGGATACTACTACCTTGTTGGTAACTAAAATTATTTCAAGTCACCTCATCATCATCATCATCATCTTAGCCATAGGGTGTCCACTGCTGAACGTAGGCCTCCCCCTTAGATCTCCACAGATACCTGTTGGAGGCGACCTGCATCCAGCGTCTTCTGGCAACCTTTATAAGGTTGTCTGTCCACTTTGTTGGTTGACGTCCTGCGCTGCGCTTGCTAGTGCATTATGACCTATGATGCTATATGTCCTCACATTCAAGTAAATTTTCATGGAAACTATTGAATACAAGTAGCTTGAAATTCAGCTTGCACTGTAATCGGGCAAGCCTTCATAGTTTTGACATCTAGCAAGTTATTAACTAACAATAAACTAAATACTATCATACATAAGTAATACATAAGACTCGTAAGGTTGGCTGTCAGAGAACCAATTCTGGGTTAAGCTTGCTGTTGTACATAAACTATTTTTTTTCCACGTATCAAAATGTACTCGTACTTATGTGTGCAATAAAGAATAATTAAAAATAAACATAAAAGCCATCCTTTCTTTTTAGTAATAGCGTGGCTGGGCTAGCCTTAAATCTTCATGCCCTGTTCCCAATAACATTTGGGATCGGAGCAATATGCCTTCCGCTGCCTTTCTTCCCGAAGGGTCCGTTCAGACAGACCGGCTCGGAGAGGAGAGCAAATTCTTAACACGTTGAAAATTGACTACTTAATATTTGAAGTAAGGTTTATTTTTGCATGCGCACTGCTTAAGTCATTAAGAATGCTCGACGGCGCTCGTTTTCAAATAATAAGAGGAGCCGACCGGCTCCGATCGTGTACTTTTTCTCGGTCTTGCTGACGTTTGGCCCCAATTGCATCTCACGCAGCCGATCGGAGCCGATCGGAGCCGACTCCGGTCTGTGTGAAAAGAAAAATGCGCGCTGATGCTCTCCGAGCCGGTCTATCTGAACGGACCTGTCATACTGACATGACACTCACTGCCATCTTACTCATGTCATCTTTCAGACAATCCAAACTTTACTATTGAGTCAACCATTTAATGTTTTCATCTTATGTAAAGTGTATAATACAAAAAATGAATATGAATATAAGTAGGAGAAAAGTCTTCAAAATTGTTTGTGGAGGAGTCTTTTTGGTTTTGCCAGATTAAAAGCAGAAAATGGTGCCTCTGGTTGGATTTTTGGGATGTTGTGTTTTTTGAGTTTGAGTTAAATTACACATCTACTATTTCACCCTATAAAACCTATAAACTTCGGATAACCTTGTACGGTAGACCGCACATCAGTGGTAACTGTCATGCACCTTAACTCAATAGTAGTAAGTACGATTTTCCTATAAAACTGTTACCACTGACCTGAAGTTGACTGTACATCCTGAATGACTTTTTAAACTCCTTGTAATTAGACTTAACAGAACTTTGCTTAACTGTCCTTGATAAAGGTTAAACATTAAAACAGTTGTGACAGCAATAACGACCTAGAATATCTGTAAATACAATAAATATAGTAAGAAGTATACGCTAGTCCCACTGTAGCGAGCTGTCAAGTGAATCCTGGGCGCACTGTACCCCCGCTTGTTGTCCGCAGCAACCACGGCCGCAGACCAATAGCTTGCGGCTGCGGGCGCTGCTGGCCAGCTAACCGACCAATGAGAGCGCCTCCCCTCGTCACCTGCCTGGTAGGTGTTCGCGAGAACCTTCTAGAAGCTTCCAGAACATTCTATGATACTACGATGCCAACCGCTTGCAAATAGAGTATGCGGATTCCATGCAATCGTCATTTGTCTCGTATGTCCGAGTGTTAGAACGTTCTAGAAGTGTCGATCAATCGCTGATCGATCTGCCTGATAGGTGTAATCATCGGCAAGAATCTTGAGCGCTGACCTTCACCTGCGCAGAAGTGATTTATAAGTAAAGAACCAATCCCGAGTGACGGCTATGACACGATGTGCTGCGGGCCAATCACCGCTTTACCCCGCCCCCGCGCCTCACTTCATACCACAAAAGGGACCCAATAAATTACTTCTGCGCAGGTAAAGATCAGAGCTCAAGATTCGTGCCGATAACTATACCTGTGTATTTGTGTGTGTATGTCCACTTATATGTAATGTGTATGTCCTAGGATACTAATCAGTTACCACCCACACAAGTAAAGATTAAGAGACTTTTACTTAATATCAGGAAAAATTATGTACTACTGTTTTTTGTAAAGAATTTTCCTATCTAACCTACTCAATGCATTTACCGAGCTGCGATATTCCTTGCTAAGACTGGTTGTCAAACTCTGACTTCTGACTACCCGTAACTACCATTGTAACGACTGCCAATGATATTCTAATGTCAGCCGGGACCCACCTTGGGCTGCGGGTTGTTGGGCTGCGGGTTGTTCGAAAGAGGCCCTAGCACATAAGAAGGCCTACGACGGAACACGACGGCTTTTAGTCAGTAAGAGTCTGACACTCCCTCACCGCTGCTAACCCACAGCGGGAGGGGTCATTTGATGATTTTTTACGTCGTTAAAAAAAAAAGAAAAAAAGCCGGGACCCACCAATTTTACGTACCTTCCGGAATACGGAGGAACTCGTCATGAGATGATGGTCCCCAGTAACGCTCCGCAACCGTTGCTTACAGGCCCGCCGCTAGCTGTTTGTTCGCCCGCGTGCAAAACTGATTATGCCGCCCTACGACTACATATTATACTGGGTTTTGTCAAAAAATATATAAAGGGGGGGGGGGTCCGGACGGACCCCCCCGGCCATTCATATCCATTTTACTTGTCCAACAGAAAAATATATATACATACACCGCTCTGATTGCAGAAAACCCGCCTACTTTTGGATACATAAATATTGCAATACATAACATACATTACACATAACTTTTTATAGTAACCTAAGAAGTCTTGGGTTGCCCCATTAGCAAACTAAGCAATTGCTTAGGGCATCAATGCAGTGCAATCATATCCCAAGTGGCCCCTATGTATACGATATACGTTAGGTACCAACATAACGTACATCAAAGTGCTTAGAACAGATTATGAGTAACTTAAACTAACGAACTTCAATATCTATAACAATGTTTAAATTCAGTAAAATATTATGTTATTTATGGTTTTTGGTGAGTTTCCCGTTGAAAAAGTGAACGTATAAGACACCTTCCGTATGTAAGGAAGCGCGAGCGAAGCGAGCGCGAAAATTTTTTAGTCTAAGGACATAAAACAAATCAAAATCACTGTAAATTAACAAAGCAAAGTCAAAAAGTAAGATATGCACAGAAAGGAAGTGCAAATGTATATGAAGCCGCGAGCGAAGCGAGCGCGATTTTTTCCTTTTAGAGTTTTCATGAAGTAGTGAGTGAACATATCATAAAAAGCCAAAGTGAACAAAAAGCTATAAATGATTTAAATTCGGAACTGAATGCCTCAACAATTAAACAAAGATAAATTGTGATATCTGACATGGAGCCGCGAGCGCAGCGAGCGCGAATTTTTTTGGGGATGCAAAGGGTGAACCCGTCAAAATTTATAGGAGACGACCAAAGCGAGGGCGGCTTTTTCTGAAATTTTATTGCAAATCTACTCATCTATTATTAGTAAAAATAGTTTTATTACATAATTATGGTTTAATTTTGCCGCCTCCTAAATAGTGCCGCCCGGGGCATTTGCCCCAACGCCACGCTAAAGGTTGATCTTAAATCGTTTTTAATAATTTTTAATTTTGAAAATGATCTTTCAATAGAAGTAACTGAAACCGGCAGTGTAAGTAATATTCTTAGCGCTATTGCTGTGTTCGGAAATATTGAAATCAAATCATTGGTAGAAAGATATTGTATTTTTTAAATATCACGTGATAAGTCGCTCGATTTGCCGCCCCCTAGGACGTGCCGCCCGCGTGCGGTGCACGCCTTGCACGCCCGCTTACGGCGGGCCTGGTTGCTTAACTTTATGATCGATAGACCAGGGGCCCGATTCTCCTAAGTTAATAACATCAAAATTGTATAGAAATTGAATCGCAATAGCAGTTTTAACCATATCGAGCATTCTGCTACTAATATAAGACCAATCGTATTCCAACGACATTCGATTGGTTTGCGATTGGTCTGCCATTTTCGTGATTTTGGTCTATACGGTTGTTTGCTCTACAATCATATTGCAATCGTAGGTAAATCATTTGCAGACAAAATGAATTATTATGAAATGACAAAAATGGATAAAAACGTTTATTTCCAAGAAAAAATAGCGGAATGACGACTCAATTACGATTGAAGCGTATGCCACATACGCTTCAATCGTAATTGAGTCGTGACTGGATCTCAGTCGGATGTAAATCGAATGTCGCTTAAGTAAAATTAAGAGGATCGGGCCCCAGTGCGGCTGTTGCTTACCCACGAGCTTACAAGCCTTTCAAAATACAAAAATACGGCTAAGTTACAATCTATTCGTAGTAACAGGTTCTGAGAACTGAACCCCTTGTCATTCAACTGATTGCATTAAGTTATTCATGTCCTAGCTACCTGAGGTGTATCGATCCATCGCAGTTCTATTGAAACTAGGACGGCGTTGGGTCAAGGGGTTGTATTGAATTGGATACCTATCTTATTTATACTTTGTTTATACTTGAGGGAATACATCTCGTGGAAACCTGGACTATACAGTCTGAAATCACCAACCCGCATTGAGCAAGCGTGGTGATTAACGCTCAATCCTTCTCCGTGTGAGAGGAGGCCGGAGCCCAGCAGTGAGACGATAAAAAGGCTGGAACTTGAGGGAATAAGCTATTTATGTATATCAATTTAAATATAAGCTGTTTCAAGGAGGTAAATAGGGAACTATTTTCCGGATAAATATTATTATTATCGCATACCTAAAGGATGCCAGAAGTCGTGGTGGCCTAGTAGGCAAAGAACCAACCTCTCGAGTATGAGGGCGCGGGTTCGATTCCAGGTCAGGCAAGTACCAATGCAACTTTTCTAAGTTTGTATGTACTTTCTAAGTATATCTTAGACACCAATGACTGTGTTTTGGATGGCACGTTAAACTGTAGGTCCCGGCTGTCATTGATTGAACATCTTTGGCAGTCGTTACGGGTCAGAAGCCAGTTAGTCTGACACCAGTCTAACCAAGGCGTATTGGGTTGCCCGGGTAACTGGGTTGAGGAGGTCAGATAGGCAGTCGCTTCTTGTAAAGTACTGGTACTCAGCTGAATCCGGTTACACTGGAAGCCGATTCCAACATGATTGGGAAACGGCTCGGAGGATGATGATGACTCTAGATTATACACACGCAAATACATTGTTCTCTTTATAATACTGCTTCAAAAGTAAGTACATATTCGTAAGACCAATTAGGATATAATTGTACAGTGCGCCCAGTATATTTTGGCAGGTGTGGCGAAATGCTGTATATTTTTGCGCTAAAGTTAATTATTATTACTATAAGACCAGTGTACCAAGATATACTGGCACGCTGGCAGTTGTAAATATATAAAATATATTAACCGCAGTTCCCAATATTAAATGCTATGCTCATCAGTTACCTATGAAACTTATGCGTTGATAACCTGATTTAACTTTCCTATTGCAACTCATCCCTACTAATATTATAAATGCGAAAGTAACTCTGTCTGTCTGTCTGTTACGCTTTCACGTCTAAACCACTGAACTGATTGTAATAAAATTTGGTACAGAGATAGAGTTGACCTTGAGAAAGAACATAGGATAGTTTTTATCCCGGACTTTTGAAGAGTTTTCTTGGAAACGCGATATATCCGAACTCTACACAGGCGGAAGCTAGTATACTGTACTTAGTTTAATCATAGCGTCGACGCTCCTCAAAACGTAATATTCTTCTTAGCAACAACTAGAAAATTTTTCACCAAACAATATTCATGTAACCTTATAATCTTCGT
Source organism: Helicoverpa zea (assembly GCF_022581195.2). Classification (NCBI taxonomy): domain Eukaryota; kingdom Metazoa; phylum Arthropoda; class Insecta; order Lepidoptera; family Noctuidae; genus Helicoverpa; species Helicoverpa zea. The sequence continues at coordinate 4,099,947 of NC_061481.1, read as the reverse complement.
GTATCCCACAAGATTCATAAGACCTGTTACTTGTAGTAACTAATTAAAAATATTGCAGATCGCCTCATCTCAGTCTACTCTGCCGTCAGAGCCCACCGACAATTTCACTAAAACGCCCACATCCGTCAGTGATGTTAAGACTAGGATAGATGTTACGCCCAAAGAGCTAGCGTTTATAAAGGTAGAAGATGGGCTGGATGACGGCGGATGTTACCTGGATGATGACGATCAGGGAGGTGATGAGGATTTTAAGGTATGTTAGTTACTAAGAAGATGAGATAAAAAGCTTATAGCCTGGATAATTAAGGTAATGGCTTCCACGGCCGATTTTCGGCCACGGCGGCTGTTCTCACTTAAGGAGATCAGCCAGCGGCGCAGGAGCATTTGCTCAGACACAGGTGCACTCCCTATTCCTTCACTCTCATAACCCGATGGGACGGCAATCCGACACGACCAGAAAGAGATCAGGCGCAGGACCGACATTTACGTGCTTTTCGATGCACGGGTGAATCAATCACCAACTTACAGACTACGGGCTGCTTTGTGAAAGTTTAAGAAAAGCCACAAAGCGATAAATAAGGTATGTTACACTGAAATGGTTTTTCCAATCGGTCCAGTAATTCTGAAATAACTGTCAAGCTAATAAAATCTTCAGCTTTAGGATTCTACTAATATACCTTTGGAAAAAGTGAAACAAATTCACTACATTTAAATACTGGTATACGAATTATCTTAAGTATGAGTAATCTTTACCGTAACGAGAGCCGCGGCATGTTTTCTTGATTGACATGATTTTCATAATAAATAGTTGTTCTAGCTTAACAGATAGCCACTTCTTCCCATAAAAAACACACAGGAGGGGTGGTGAACTGGTCATTCTGGAAACTTCCATAATTTTTTCAGAGTTCAGATTTTCAGGCAATTTTGAATGTGTAATATTTTTGCAGACAGTATTAAAAGCAGAGATCTCGCAACCAAACCAGTTAGATATAAGCGTTAGTTATAAAACAAAAGAAGATGACTTCAATGAGTCTGATGATGAACCGCTACACAAGAAGCGGAGTAAGAAGGAGGCGGGGGAGAAGAGGGGGAGGAAGAAGAAGAAAGATGATGGTAAGAGATAGAGCGTTAATTGTCTATATCTTGTCTTGTCCCAAATATGTTTGGGTCAGCTTCCAGCCTAACCTTCTACAGTTAAGTACACGTAATATTAGTGAATCCCGGCTGTCATTTGAACATCTTTGGCAGTCGTTACGGGTAATCAGAAGCCAGAACGTCTTGTCAAGGTATATGGGGTTTCAGAGAGAAACAGCAAACCCCAGTGGGGCCCACCAGGGCCAAAGCCTGCCGGGGCTGCACGATTGTTTGAAAGAGTTACCGCGGCCCTGGCAAATAAAGAGCTTCAGAAGGAACATGATGTTTTAGTCAGTAAGAGTCTGACACTCTGCACACTCAGCGGAAGGGATCATTTGATGATTTCCCATATGAAAAAGAATTATAGGGTTGAGAATTTGACAGATCAGTTAGACTGGAAGCCTACCCAGACATTTATGTATGTAATTGTTGAAAGGCTTCTGTGGATATCATCATCATCATCTCAGCCATAGGACGTTCCACTCCTGAACATAGGCCTCCCCCCACTTTGCTGGTGGACGTAAATGTGTGGATATAAATAAATGGACATATTTCCAGCCTTACCTAAGATAGACCGTCGCAAGTGTCCTGGGCCGAAACGCGAGAGGCCGCCGGGCGTGGTGGATAATCCGCGCGTCAGGCTGAAGCTGAAGCAACTGAATGTGCCGGACGGCATGCTCGAGTGTGTTGTACTTAGCTGGGAAGAGGTCAGTGAATTTTGTAGACTCTAGACTTTTGCAAGGATCTTGTTCTCTGACTTGAGTTTTTAGGACTCCTTTTAGGTCTTAGGCCCGGTTGTTGGTACGTTACGGTAAAGTTAAAGTTAAAATTTGACCGTTGTCAATTTTGACCACGGCGACATTTTTATTATGAAACTAGCCGTTTTCCCGCGGTTTCACCCGCGTCCCGTGGTAACTGCTGCCCGTACCGGGATAAAATATAGCCTATGTTACTCGTGGATAATGTAGCTTTCGAATGGTGAAAGAATTTTTAAAAACGGTCCAGTAGTTTTTGAGCCTATTCATTACAACCAAACAAACAAACAAAGTTTTCCTCTATATAATATTAGTATAGATTTAACGTTCAACAACGCTTTTTAAATTTAACCCCGGTTAATTTTACTGTAACTAGAATTTAACCCTAACCTTGACGTAACCGAGCTTCGAACAACCGGGCCTTAGAGGTATACCGTTGGAAGTTCTTTTTGCAACAATTTCAAGGGGCTTCACGACAGTAACATTCCAAAAGGAGTAGGTTTAATTTCATTTTTGTCAGATTGTTTGATCTCCTTATTGGTGGTCAAATAAGCCGGTTCAAACAGGTCCTTTTAGAAGTCAAGATTTTTTGAATAACGTTTAAATACAAATAAGTTGAGTTGAGTGTTGCGTTAAATGTACTACGAACCAATGACATTTAAGTATGACCCATTTCGTTGTTTGAAACTTTCAGAACAATAAAGACTATAATCATCGGCACGAATCTTGAGCCCTGACCTTCACCTGCGCAGAAGTGATTTATTGGGTCCCTTTTGTGGTATGAAGTTCGGCGCGGGGGCGTTGTAAAGCGCTGATTGGCACGCAGCGCATCGCGTCATAGCCGTCACTCGGGACTGGTTCTTTGCTAATAAATCACTTCTGCGCAGGTGAAGGTCAGCGCTCAAGATTCGTGCCGATGATTATACCTCCTTTACAGTGCATGACGAATTTCAACCTTTTTTTTATTGCATCTGCGAAAATTTGCTGGAAGTCGATTATACATGTCATCGGTTGATGGTACTGGGTATGGGCTGGCTGTGAATCGTCCCACCCTTGTTCCAGGTGGAGGCGGAAAGGCAACGCGGGCTATCGAGCGCGGCGTACTCCGGCCAGCAGTACCGCTGCGCCCACTGCGTGCTCGGCTTCAACCACCGCGCCAAGCTGGTCGCGCACATGAACAAGCATGACGCGGTCAGTGTACACACACACAACACACACACAAACATACACACTAACATGCAGAAACACAGAAACACAGAAACATAGCTTTAAAACAGAGCGTCAGAATTTTGCCACCTTCACATTTTTAATCACATTTTTGTTACTCGCGACAAAAATCCGCCAGCATGAAACCGTTGCGACAAAAGTTTCGGTGGTTGGACACGTTTTTTAGGGTTCCGTACCCAAAGGGTGAAACGGGACCCTATTGTTTTCGCTCCTCTGTCCGTCCGTCCGTCCGTCTGTCACCAGGCTGTATCTCATGAACCGTGATTGTTAGAGAGCTGAAATTTTCACGGATAATGCATTTTTGTTGCCGCTATAACAACAACTGAAAACTAGAATTTAATAAATAATTTCAGGGGGCTCCCATACAGCAAACGTGTTTTTTTTGTCTGTTTTGTAAATAATGGTACGGAGTCTTCGGAGGTCGTACGGTGAGTCCCTTCGTGCGCGAGTCCGACTCGCACTTGGCCGATTTTGATAAATTTAATATTTCATAAATAATAGTCTTTTCTGTGGGTTTGATGATGAACTTGGTCATATACTTCGGGTTTAGTAAGCACATCATTTGAGTGGCTCATGGCTAACGTCCCCGTGGCTATATTCCAGAGCGCGGGCCCACTGGAGTGTAACGTGTGTCATGTTCGCTGCAAGCACGCGCATGCGCTCAGTGCACATAAGCGAAGACATCGACTTAGGTAAGTCCTCCTCCGAGCCTTTTTACCAACCATGTTGGGGTCGGCTTCCAGTCTAACCGGATGTAGCTGAGTACCGGTGCTTTACAAGGAGCGACTGCCCTATCTGACCTCTTCAACCCAGTTACCCGGGCAACCCAATACCCCTTGGTCAGACTGGTGTCAGACTTATTGACTTCTGACTACCCGTAACGACTGCCAAGGATGTTCAATGACAGCTGGGACCTACAGTTTAACGTGCCATCCGAAACACAGTCATTGGTGTCTAAGATAAACTTAGAAAGTACTTACAAACTTAGAAAAGTTGCATTGGTACTTGCCTGAACTGAAATCAAACCCGCGCCCTCATACTCGAGAGGTTCTTTGCCCACTAGGCCACCACGACTCAGGTAACTATTCTTCAATACTGAAAAACTGACTTTATTTTCCCATTCAAGTTTGTCATTTGTCATCCATTTGTCGGTGGTGTCGGATTGTCGTCCCATCGCGCTATGAGAGTGAAGAAATAGTGAGTGCACCTGTGTCCAAGCAAATGTGCCTGCACTATAATATGTCCTGCGCAGTTGGCTGATCTCCTTACATGAGAACAGCCGCCGTAGCCGATAATCGGCTAGGAGGTCATCATCAACATTATCACTCTAATTATTTTCCCATTCAAGTTATCTGTTGACATAACTTGTAGATTTCGTCAGATTCCCATAGAGAGAATGTTTGTATTTTGGTTGTTGTTTTTTGAGGGTAGTGTTATTTTTAACAGTAGGTGCATTTCTTAAATACACATATAAATTAATATAAATAGGATTATAGTTTGCAGGGTAATTAAAAAGTGTAATAAATAACTGTTACTTAAATTATTTTGTATTGTTCTATGTAGACGATATGATGATGATCATTGTGATGGTGACTTTGTAGTACTCTCTCTCAAGCTTTAAGGCGTTATTTATTTGACCGTTATTCCGATATATTTCATCAATTGTTCGCCCAGCCTTGTCCTTGTTTTGTTGGGGTTGGTCTTTTACCTTCGATCTGCTGCTTAACTTCTAATAATGCGGCTGCTGTGCTCGAGGTCTGGGGTTCGATTCCCGGGTCGGGCCGAAATCGCTTTGTAGGTTTTCTTGGACTTTCACAAAGCAGCCCGTAGTCCGGAAGTTGGTGATTGATTCACCCGTGCGTGCGACGGAGAACACGTAAATGTCGGTTTCTGTGGCTCTTTCCGGTCGTGTAGGATTGCCGTTCCATCGGGCTATGAGAGTGAAGGAATAGTGAGTACACCTGTGTTTGCGCAAATGCTCGTGCACTATGATATGTCCTGCGCAGCTGGCTGATCTCCTTAATTGAGAACAGCCGCCGTGGCCGAAATCGGCCGTGGACGCCATTATTTTATTATTATGTTAATGCAGTACCGATATTTCCTCTACAGATGGCGCTGCACAGTATGCGGGCACACGATGTCCCGCGCGGGAGTGGCGGCCGACCACTGCAGTCGCCGACACACCGCGCCGCCTCCACAACACACGTGCCGCCTATGCGGACATACTGATGCGTTAGTATGTTATGTGTAAGTGTACTGCATACTGACTGCACCGCTGCAGCCGCAGACACACCGCAGTAGAGATGTCAGCAGGGCCAAGGCCTGCCGGGGCTGCGGGTTGTTCGCGCGAGTTACCGCGGCCCTGGTACATAAAAGGCCTACGACGGAACACGACGGTTTTTAGTCAGTAAGAGTCTGACACTCGCTCACCGCTGCTAACCCACAGCGGGAGGGGTCATTTGATGATTTTTGACGTCGTTAAAAAAAAAGACACCGCAGCACGACTGCCTATCTGACCTCCTCACCACCTGCCAGTGAGACTTTCTAAAATGACAGCCAGGACCCGCCAATTTAACATGCTTTTCGGAACAAGATGGTCCCCATTCCTGGACTGACCGCACCAAGTGTTGCTTAACCATAAGAAAGTCATCATCATCATCATCTCCCGAGCCTTTTCACAACTATGTTGGGGTCGGCTTCCGGTCTTACCAGATGCAGCTGAGTACCAGTGTGCCACAAGGAGCGACTGCCTATCGGACCTCTTCAACCCAGTTACCCAATACCCCTTGAGAGTCTATCATAATTGTCTGTTTCATAGTTCTGTGCATCGTGTCGCACGTTAATGTCGGTCGTGCTTGTGATCTCTCTCCGGTGGTGTCGGATTGCCGTCCCATCGCGCTGTGAGAGTGAAGGAATAGTGAGTGCACCTGTGTCCAAGCAAATGCTCGTGCACTATAATATGTCCTGCGCAGCTGGCTGATCTCCTTATATGAGAACAGCCTTAGCTGATAATCGGCTGGGAGGACATCATTCGGCTTTGTAATTATGTAACCTTAACCCCCCTTAAGGGTCGGACAGTATTTTATCAACACTATTTATTGTATATATGCAGTAGTTTGGCAAAGTTGCGCAGTCACATGAAGAGTCATGCGGAGCGACAGCGCTGCGAGCTTTGCGGGAAGACGTTCCGGGATAGAACATCGTTAAGGACGCATCTCTTGTGAGTTGTTATTTGTGTTAATATTATGTCGGGTGTGTCATTCACAATCACATTAAATCCTATCGCATAGATATACTTTATGATATTCTATGGCGAATTGTAAAAAAAAAAATAACCTAATCCATTCAGTGGATTAAACACAGGAGTCATTTTTCGTTTTCATAATTTACAACATCATTGTGTAAAGCAGAGATAATGTTAGGAGTATCGAATGTTTTGATCAGTTGACAGCTGTCAGTTTTCAAGAGAGAATTTCAGTTGTTTGTAATGACTGACTTTTATATGATGTTCCAATTTTCGCACATTTTTATTATATTTACTTTGTTTGAAAAAATCATTTTTTATCTTTACGTATTTTTCTCTATGTAAATCGACATATATTTACCAGTATATTAACGTATTTCATTTATTGTGATTGTGAACGACACACCCGATATGTATTGTACGCAGTAAAGTCAGGAACTGTTGGTCATATTTGATAAAAATATGCTAATGTAACAATAATTTCAGAGGACCGCACATAGGGGTATTTGACTAAAAAAAGCGGACAATATTCGACAAGATCAAAGTACAGTATCTTCGCAAATTGGATGTACTTGAGGGTACCTAGATAAATTAAGAACCTAAAACTACCCACATTAAAAACTTAAAAAAATGTTGTGTATCATTATTTCGCCTATCAATTGAACGGTTGCAAACGGTCACATAACAATCATTGAGTTAACGATTTTTTATCGCGCAATTTTGGTTGTTATTAACTAAACAAAGTCTTGTGAAGTGATATTCATGATGGATAATAATGAAGCAGGTATTCATTATTCGTTTTATTTTATTTGTTTTGATGTAGTATTAGTTAGCTTATAGATATGAACAATTCTTTAGACTGCATAAAAACGTAGTAAGATTTTACAACAAACATATACATAATAGTGTTTTTGTTATGTCTCAGGACGTTTCAGGGCAATTTTTGTTTTTTTTATAACAAGACTAACTATTCTACTATTGAAAACATAGAAATTTAGGTGCCTAAATCTGCCTATCATATTTTTTTCGTATTATTTTGTTAATACTATTTTTACAAAACAAACTTATATTATTCACTTGATATTGAAAACTTGACAATACAGGAGTTTTTCTGTAGCAGGTAGTTCTGGAAACAATGTTATTACGCGGGAATACTTATTTAAATTGATGAAAAAAGGTACAGAAAGAGAATTTGTAAAGAAGTTGGACTCTGTGGAGAAAGATATTGTAAGTAAGCCGACTTTCCCCGAGGAACAAAAACAACAGTTTCTGCACAAATTTTCTGCCATTAAGTCAGAAATGAAGACCAGATGGGTTGCTGCGAGTAGGACAGAAAAGGTTTTCTTGAAAAAAAATCACAGTTGGCTTCAAGGTACTGTAGAAATACCTACGGGATCAAGTAGAAATTCAGGTCGTCCATCGAAAGCATTTAGTGATTTATGTGATCGCAGTAAAAGGCGAAGAGTTGAGAGCCTTAAAGATGAGGGTGACTCTCAACAACTCTTATATGCGAGTCAAATGAAGCTCCGAGAATGTGGTTATCTACAGGCTGCAAAAGTGGTCAAAGATATCAGTAAAAGTCCAACCCGAGGATCAACGTACTTAAAAAACTACAAAAGCAGCGGTTCATTATTAAGATCACAATTAACACCCAATCAAGCATTATCAATCTTTGTGGAAGCGTCTTTAACGAGGAATCAGTATGAAATTATTAGGACTAGTGATAAAAAATTATATCCATGTTATAGTGCAAAGAAAGAGCAAAAAAAGACTGTTACCCAGATAAAGAATCAGTTTTGGTAACTGCCATCTGCGCCGAAGTAAAACTTCAAAATTTATTGAATCACACGTCTCAACGACTACTGTTATACTTGGATGATGTACTAAAAAGTCTACCAACAGAAGAAATAGCTTTATTGGAGTTAATTTGTACATGGGGCTGTGATGGATCGAACCAGACAGAGTACAAACAAAGATTTGAAAATACGGCCGATTCCGATGCTTTCATCTTTCAATCATCTGTGGTGCCCCTTCAAATTATTTGTACCAATAGCAAAAGGGTTATTTGGCAAAATGCGACACCATCCTCACCTCGCTTTTGCCGCCCCATGAGAATAAGATTTGTTCATGAAACATTTGATATTACAAACGAGGAAATACAATATTACAATTCAGTGCAACCAAGACGTTCTGAATAGGTTACTTCTTACATCTGACCCGTTTATAAGCAGTATTAGGCCAAAACGCCCAAAGAAGTCGAAACCCTTTAGTACCGCGGCTAGGGAAATGCTAATGCCAAGTGAAGTTGAAGTCTCAACTGAAAACGAAAGTTCGATGGATTCTGGCGATGAAACTGAAGCAAGTAGTGATTTTTTCAGTTAGGATTAATTGATTGATTCATTCATGTCACAAAATTTGCTAATAATTATTATGTTTAATTTTTTTTTTCACGACTTTTTTTTTAACTAAAAAAATATCATAAAATAAGTAATAATACATTCTACATAGTGATTTTTGACCAATAAACAGGATAAGAGCATAAAATAATATTGTCCGCTTTTTTTGGTCCAATACCCCTATGTGGACCGGCGTGATAATCACACAGTGTTTCACATTGTCAATATTCTACTTTTAAATACGTTTTAAATTATTAACTGCTTAAGTATTCTCTACTTCCTGTGCCCGGATAAAATGTCACCCGGAAACAGAGTAACTTTCCAGGACTGAGAGGATTTCTCAAAATTGATTCAGTAGTTTCAAAGCTTTTACCAAACAAATATTAATCCTCTTTAAAATATTAGTAAACATCACTATGGCCCGGTTTCACTGGTTACCGATAAAGTGTCGGTTAATAATCTGATAGTTAATGCCATCTACCAGATATCATCCTCCGAGCCTTTTTTAGGGTTCCGTAGCCAAAATGGCAAAAACGGAACCCTTATAGTTTCGTCATGTCCGTCTGTCCGTCTGTCCGTCTGTCCGTCTGTCACAGCCGATTTACTCGGAAACTATAAGTACTACAGTGATGAAATTTGATGGGAATATGTGTTGTATGAACCGCTACAAAAATATGACACTAAATAGTAAAAAAAAGAATTGGGGGTGGGGCCCCCCATACATGTAACTGAGGGATGAAATTTTTTTTTTCGATGTACATACCCGTGTGGGGTATCAATGGAAAGGTTTTTTAAAATGATATAAAGTTTTCTAAAAAACATTTTTCTTAAAGTGAACGGTTTTTGAGATATCAGCTCTCAAAGTCGTAAAAAGTATGTCCCCCCCCCTCTATTTTTATAACTACGGGGTATAAAATTCTAAAAAAAATAGAGGTGATGCATGCTAATTAACTCTTTCAACGATTTTTGGTTTGATCAAAGTATCTCTTATAGTTTTTGAGATAGGTTGATTTAACTGTAATTTACGGAACCCTTCGTGCACGAGTCCGACTCGCACTTGGCCGGTTTTTCCCAACTATGTTAGGGTCGGCTTCCAGTCTAACCGGATGTAGCTGAGTACCAGTGCTTTACAAGGAGCGACTGCCTATCTGACCTCCTCAACCCAGTTACCCAGGCAACCCAATACCCCTTGGTTAGACTGGTGTCAGACTTACCATCCACCATTTTAGGTTTCGGTGCCATCTACCAGATAAAGGTGGCTTATAATGTCTGTCAGGCATTGCTGTCCGAGACCTGTGAAACCAAGATTAAGTTTATCTGTCAGATAAGTTCCTGATTAAATAATACATATGTATAGATTAATAAACATGTATGTATGTTTGTGTGTCAGTATCCACTCGGGGGAGAAGGAATTCTCGTGTTCTCGCTGCGACAAGCGGTTTCTGTTCAAGAAGGCGATGCAAGTGCATGCCATGACGCACGATGCACATGCCAACCTGTATTGTTACCAGGTATGTTAAATATATACCGTCATACCACAATGAAGAAAAACTTTTAAACGTCCGTCTAAAAAAAATCCGATTATGAACGTTGAAATAACGTTCATTTTGCACTTCATTCAAAGTAGGCTGAAAATCAGCCCGCCCTTGACCATTTCCTATGTGTTTTTCTAGGGAAGAAAGCGTGGAGCGTTCATGTAATCTATAACGCTTTCTTTCATTAAACGAAATATAATTTTTAATGCGCCCTCTATAGTTTTTTTTTAACTATTCATTATATTTTTTTATTTTATGCCTAAATCAGAGGGCTGCATTTCAAATAGCCAATCCGTCACCTTGGGACGGCTGCCATGTTGGATTTAGGTCACGTGGTTATTTTATATGTGACATTTAACTTTCAGCAACATATTCAGTCCATCATCATCATCATCTCAGCCATAGGACGTCCACTGCTGAACATAGGCCTCCCCGTTAGATCTCCACAGATACCTGTTGGAGGCGACCTGCATCCAGCGTCTTCCGGCGACCTTTATAAGGTCGTCTGTCCACCTCGTTGGTGGACGTCCTACGCTGCGCTTGCTAGTCCGTGGTCTCCACTCAAGCACTTATTCAGTCCATAGTTTATGTATAATATGTTTTACTATACATAGGGGGAAATAATGTAAATTAATAGTTAAAAAACGAAAAACACGCTCATGTATTGTCATCAGAACTCAGAGCGTGTGCAAAGGACAATGCTATTCTTTGTATGGAAGTTGGGCTCAAGAGTTGCCCACAGTAACTGCATAGTGTATTATGTTCCATAGGCGTATAATAGGTCCCAGACCGAAATATTTCGAAATCTATCCCAGGAGTGCTGAGAAAAACCGGTTTGACTCTTATTCAATATTACGAAAAATATTATGCTTACGAACCAACTATTCCACTTTTATTACCTTAATTGAAATGCATTATAATATTAATCGACAAATACGATAAGATGATAGAAATAGGTATTGAACGAGAATTTTTTTTACCGACTTCAAAAAATGGAGGAGTGTCTCAGTTCGTTTGTATTCTTTTTACGTAAGTACGTGCATAACTCCGTCGTCGTTTACCAACCGATTTAAACAATCATTTTATTGTTTGAAAGGATTTACTTTCCAAATGGTTCCTTTGTTATTCGGTCCAGGGTCTGGTGATAGAAACCTTAAAACAATAGGGAACTCTCGGAAATTGTAAGCACATATCGAATAAAAACTTGTCATTCGGGTATATGTCTCCGACACTACTAAACAGTGGAGGTTAAGACCTGACCTGACGATGGAGACGACAGTGAGACGAGGGAACTCCTCAACGGTATCTATTTACTACCTCGTGTTCGAGCTTATTTTATTCGTCTTGATAAGATTTTTTCATTGCCATTACAGATATTAATTGCATGACGCTACACGAACTTAGGACTGATTGTGGTAGATAGAGACTGAAAAGCAAGAGAAACAACTGCAGTTGCCTTTAAACGTCTATTTCTGTTTTTTTTTTTATCCTAACAGTGAAACCACTAACTATCTGAATGTTATTTCAAGAAAAGAGGTTGTTAGGTTTGTGGCTGCTTAAAATGGCTTGCTAACAATGGCTGGCTAACATTAGAACCGGATATTTATATTTTCTCGAGACCTCTGGGACCGATTTCAAAAATATTTGGATTCCGTCTTAAGAGTGAAGTAAAGAACCGATTTTAACCATTCCCACTACTGGGCAAATGGCTTGGGCTTTGTAAAGTGACTGTTCAAGTTGAACATTAGAACTGGTTTTTCTCGGGACCTCTGGGACCGATTTCCAAAATATTTGGATTTCGTATTAACAGTGAAGTCAAGAACCTATTCTAACCATTCTCACTACTGGGCAAATGGCTTGGGCTTTATAAAGTGACTCTTCAAGTTTGACATTAGAACCAGTTTTTCTCAAGACCTCTGGGACCGATTTCCAAAATCTTTGGATTTCGTGTTAACAGTGCAGTAAAGAACCTGTACGCGACGATAGCTCAGTGCGATGATTGTATTAGATGATTCGGGTGATAAATTAAACTTGGTGGACTGTATAAATGGTATAATAAAATAAATGACTGTTACAATATTAAACGCGACGGAAAATAAGAAAATGCGTAAGCGCAGCCGTGCTCGGAGCGGTGCAACAGCTGACTGCCGTGAAGGGCGCGCGGGGCAGCCGGCGCTCGTCGCTCGTGCAGTCGCCGGTGGCTCCACCCGGCGCGATGGTATTGAGTATGTGACTCAACAAACCTATTTCGACCACTTTCACTGCTGGGCAAATGGCTCAGGCTTTGCTATGTGACTATCTATGGAGAACATTTGAACCGGTTTTTCTCGGGACCTCTGGGACCGATTTCCAAAATATTTGGATTTCGTATTAACAGTGAAGAAAAGAACCTATTCTAACCATTCCCACTACTGGGCAAATGGCTTGGGCTTTATAAGGTGACTGTTCAAGTTTAACATTAGAACCGGTTTTTCTCGGGACCTCTGGGACCGATTTCCAAAATATTTAGATTTCGTGTTAATAGTGAAGTAAAAAACCTATTCTAACCATTCCCACTTCTGGGCAAATGGCTTGGGCTTCATAAAGTGACTGTTCAAGTTTAACATTAGAACCGGTTTTTCTCGGGACCTCTGGGACCGATTTCCAAAATATTTGGATTTCGTGTTCAGAGTGCACTATGGAACTAGCTGGAACTACTCCCACTGCTGGGCAAACTTTGAGCCCAGACCCTGGCATTGTCCTTTCATCCTAATGGAAGACCGGGAAGTGGGTCAAATTAAGATTCCAAGATTTTCATACATACATAGTTACAAGTGAAGCTAATATAAACGTGTTAAAAATATTAATATATGTATTTACCTATTGTTAATTTTTCATTACACTAACTTTATCATTAATCCCAATAGGTGCTGATTTTCATATGTTAATAATCAGCAAATAATATTTTGTTTCAGTGTGATGTAACGTTCAAGAATCGCATGTCGTACACACAACACATGAAGTATAGTCTCAAACACGTCGATCCCGCACAGCTCAAGTAAGTACACTACTTTATTTGTGTACTTAAACGAGGACACTGCATTGTGTACTCTAGTGAGTACACTTCTTATCCTACTTATATTATAAATGTGAAAGTTTGTGAGAATGTATGGATGTATGTTTGTTATTCAATCACGCAAAAACGGCTGTACCGATAGGTGATACCCTGGATTAACACATAGGCTACTTTTTATCAACACACCACGCGGGCGAAGCCGCTGGCGGATTATGTGTTGAAAAATCCAAGTACATTCTTCCATTTTGGCATGCAAATATTTAACGATACAGTTAATCATTACACGTATAGCTATGTATATGTCGCAGGGATATGATAAAAACAGGGATTTGATCAAATCACGGAGGATGTTAAAATAACAACACGATTTTATCTTTTCCCTAAACAAATCTAGTGAATTGAACAAATCCCTAAATTGGTTCAGTGAAATGACAAAAAACATGTCAGTTCTTGTCTTATGCCTGTAAGAAATTCCTTTATGTAATTCACGATGCCACAAATCAGCTACATGTTTTAATAAGTGATTATTACAAATAGGCATATCATACACAACTAAAATATTTTTTATTTTTTAAAGAAATTTTTGTTCATTCTTTCAAAAAATAATATTGTTCTGAGTAATGGTGATTTTTTATATCAATATTTCCTTGTATTACATACACCTGATTATCATAATTATGTAACCTTTAAACTATTAACCAATTACCTTTAAAATATCAAAGCAAAATTATTTTTGTCATTTCACTGAACCAATTTAGGGATTTGTTCAATTCACTAGATTTGTTTAGGGAAAAGATAAAATCGTGTTGTTATTTTAACATCCTCCGTGATTTGATCAAATCTCTTAGGGAATTGATCAAATCCCTGCGACATATATACAACTAGCTAAATAGCTATATACCTATATACAGCTAAGAAGTACAATTGAACTTTCTTTATGAAACTTCTTAGTTGGTTCCTCTTTTTACTTGTGTAGTATATCTACGAGTATGATACAATGAGTACTACGTCTTATGTACTCAAATTAGTACATTATATTGCGAACTCATTTGAGTACACAGAGGTACCTGTGTACTCAACTGAGTACAAGATGTTATTAGTTGCAATTTCGCATACATTTTTTACTTGTTATATACATTTATGTTTATTTTACATGGTTTCCTTCAGGTTAATTTTGACTTTGTTTTGCGTGGTATTAATATATGCATGCATGTTACAGATATGCATGCACGTCATGCGACAAGCGGTTTCTGAAGGCTTCGCGTCTACACGACCATACACTAGCTGTGCATCTCAAGGCGACGCCCGTGCATTGCTCCGTGCCCGGCTGTAGCTTTGTGAGTATAGTGCCATGCATGCATGCATGCACATCACACGCTAGCTGTGCATCTCAAGGCGACGCCCGTGCATTGCTCCGTGCCCGGCTGTAGCTTTGTGAGTATAGTGCCATGCATGCATGCATGCACAGATATGCATGCATAAATAGATAGAAATATGTATAAGTATTATTTTTATTGTAGTTAACCTATCATTTTGTTAATTTGCGATTAGAGATTGAATGTTGACATATCTAATGTCATGTATATAAATTACTTGCTGTTTTCCAATTGTGAACGTTATTCAATCGGTTCAGTAGTTCGAAGCATTAAAGATAAAGATAAATTTATTCGTAAATACGGGTACAATACAGGTGACACATACATTTTAATGGTTCAGCCGTATTTTGCCATTTTCGGCACAATTGAATCTCTAATTACATATCAACGGATAGGTATAATCAGCTGTAATTTTATTTGCTTTACATAATAATAAAGTGATAATATTATGTATATGCATAGGCGTGTGCGTCTCGTCCGGTGCTGCGTGCTCACATGCGCTCGCGGCACCGCGACTCCGCGCCGCGCAGGAACCACGTGTGTCATACTTGTGGGAAGGCCTATCTTGTGAGTATTGTCTATGTTTATATTATTATGTATGTCTCTATCTGATCACGGGACTATGGAGTCCCTGATTTTTTGAGGGCGAACGTGGGGCCGAAGCCAACACGCTGAAGCCCTTTTGAGACAACTTTAATGAAATGGCGACACAAAACCGACGATTATCCCTGTGTAGGTACACTATAGAAATGTACCCAAGCACAATCTCCGGTTCTGTGCTAAACTATTGCTAACTATGGAATAAAATGGATGGATGGGATGCTAATGGACTGTATATTATAATAGATATACAGGTTTTAATGTAAATGATTCGTAAGAAATCAAATATAAAATGTTGTACCTATTTTACACGAATTTACACTTCTTCGATAAGAGCAGTTCAATACTTTTAAGTTTAACTATAACCGACTTACAAAGGGGTTTTACATTTTTTAAAGATAGACTAATCGTCAGTTACACAAAGCTCCATTAAAGTTAAAGCTTCATTAAATCTATTGCTGACACTTTTTATCTTGTTGACACAGAAAGAGTCAGCAATAGAATTAAAGAAGCTTTAACTTTGATGGAGCTTTGTGCAACTGACGGTAAGTTACCATTAGATTAAAGCGCAATCTTACCAAATCCTGATATAGTATAACTTAAAATATTTTCCGATATCTTTATTTAACTCCGAACTTTTCAACAATTCAAATGTTTATTTATTTATTTAAAAAAGTACTGCCACATCACAAACATTTAACATTCGATAACTTAAACTACTTTTTAGTTTATGGCCTGATGCATGTAACAATAATGGCGTACATAACATTCGCAATTCATCGGCTTGAAGATAGAATACAATAATAAATTATAAAAATAAAATTGAGAATATCTAATGAATACATACTTTGGAATTCAAAAACAAATAATACAGTGCCTATAATTGTTTAAATATTAACATAAATGTCTAATAGATGTCATGTCGCATCAGAGAAAAAATAAAGAACTGTTAGAACTACTAGCCCGTTTATCGGGAATAAGCAACAAATTGACTTTTTATCCCTGTGCTCATATTTTTCCTTCCCGACCCAAGTGAAACCACAAACATAAGCTAGTATAACAATATAATCGTATATATATATTGTCAGACTAAGAAAAGTCTAGAGGGTCATCTCCGCGCCCACTCGGGCGAGCGTCCCTTCCGTTGCAGCGTGTGTGCCGCATCGTTCGGGTACGAGGCTGCGCTGTACAACCATACCAGACTCGTGCATCTTAAGCATAAGGTATGTAGTGTTTTAATTCACTTTTCATTGTAACAAACTCACTCTTCACCGTAACATACTCACTTTTTATTGTAACACACTCATTTTTCATTGTAACATACTCACTTTTCATTGTAACAAACTCACTTTTCATTGTAACAAACTCACTTTCATTGTTACATACTCACTTTTCATTGTAACAAACTCTTATCAACTCTATGAGATGAACTCATTTTGTGAACAAACTCACCCTACATTCAGGCCCTATAACTTTTCAAAGATTTTCTTAGCACATAGTAGCTCATACACATAATATAACTTACGCACAAACTAGGTTTGTGTCTTTCAACACAACAATGTGACGAATCGACGAATGACGACATTTATGTTCGTACCAACTTTTAACCAAGGGTATGGTTGCCCAGGTAACTGGGTTGAGGGGGTCAGATAGGGCAGTCGCTCGTTGTAAAGCACTGATACTCAGCTACATCCGGTTAGACTGGAAGCCGACCCCAACATAGTTAGGAAAAAGGCTCGGAGAATGGCAAAAAAATACACCTCATACTTACAATTCGACACAGTTGTCACACTTCCACTTGTACGGTGGTCGGTGTCACCGCGTCTTATGTGCAGTTGACAGCTGTCAATTTATAACCGTTGTTTATACTAAGTTTTTGTCTATTACAGTTAGGTCGCAGTGTACCTCCCCCCGCGCCGCCCGCACCCGACATACCCTAGTAACACCTCACCGATATACTGTAGTACCCGTATGTTATATATATAAGTTAAATAATAACCACCTTATTCATTCATATTTAAATAATCATAATTTCTCTCATTGTCAATCAATAAAGCAATGACATGATCTGAGCAGTGACACACAAAAGTTAATCAATTATGATTGAGACTTGTACTGAACAAAACTATCTCCTGAGATACAGGCTATACCTAGTTCAGGGGATAGGGTGTAACGTTTGTGGCATATGAACCACTATAATATAATGTGAAATTATGTGTTACTATACTATCATATTACTTGTATCCTTGTGGTGAGAAATAAAAATGTTTTTTTTTTTTTTTTTTTTTTTTTATTATATTAGAATAGTACCAGTTAATGCTAAGTTGAAACCATCAAAGTCAAAGTCAAAAACGTTTATTTATTTCTTGATTAACAAATTTTTGTACACACACATAACAAAGAAAGATGACAGGAAAGAAAGAATTTGCAAAGGTAATGCTTATTTCTAAAGAAATCTCTTCCAGCATACTTGCGAAAGGAAAATGAGAATAAAAGAGATGTAGACTGTGTGTAAAGAGCAAAGGAAACAAAAATTAAAATGAAAGAAAACAGCTGTATATTGAAAGCAAGCTAGTTTTTAGTACTTTTTCACGTTAAAATTACAAAAGGACAGCTAAAAACTGCATATTTGGGTTCAGAATCGATTATAGATCACCCCCCAAGTATTCTTTAAAAAAATATTCAATGTACAGTTTTAACTTTCCTACGATTTTATTATATGTATAGATTTCGAAAACCGATAATACAAAAACCTTGAAGAAAATTATGGTTTAAAAAAGCTAACAAAGGCCGGTACCCACCCAGTAAAGTACGGTAGAACCCAGTTCTGGGTTAAGCTCGCCTTTGTACATGTCTTCTCTGTGTTGTGTGTATTTTTATATGTTTTTGTGTACAATAAAGAATAATAATAATTACTATTTAAACAAACTATATTTATAGTTTTATAAGAAGGTGGTACTGTGCTACTATATGTCAGTGCTATATGCGCTCAAATTATGTCATCGATGTCTATTTACATTATATAAACTTATTTTGAACTAAAAAAGGGGTGGTTATGATTTTGAACTATATTTTTTTTGGCACGAAATCATGCAATGTATTTAAGTAGGTAATTCTGTCACAATAAAATACAAGCTGTTGATTTGCATCCGTGCCATAGTCAAGGACCTAATTATACTAATGATTCTCGACCCAAATCAACAAAAAAAAAAAACGGTTGTCTGTAAATTCGGTTTACTGACGATAGTTGAACGTGAGACAAGATTGTACCTCTTTGTCGCTCGTTGCGTGCTCTCGCTTGCACTTCAAGCCTTAAGCGGAACGCCTCAGAGCGAGGTAACGCCGCATGAGTCATGATTTTCGTGCGTGCAGCCGGCTCCATCGATGTATAAGACGTTGTCACGTCAAAATTGGCACAATTTTTTTTGATTTTAATTTTTTTTCGGAAATTCGTCAATGTCGCCTACCCGTTTTTAAACTCGGCGCGTGTGTTACTGGCCTCAAAACTGTGCTGCGCTCTCACACTAACGTAAACACAAAGCATACGCAACGATCACTCATAAATTTCATTCATAAAATTGAGTTATTTCTGAAGTACTATGACATTACAATGTCAAAAAAAGCAGCGCATATTAGCTATGTCCCGTCTTCTGTAATTCCAATCGATTATTTACGTATTTTATGTCAACCTCCTGAAATATGGCACAGATGCAAATCAACACCTTGTATTTATAGTTCGGCCATTCAGAGAATGCGTTCCTGACACGTCGCGATTGAACTGACGACGTAACTTTGCAATGGCGTTGCAGTTACGATAAAAATATTTTTGCTGGTTGTTTACCGTTTTAACAATTGAGGAGCATTAAAACAACATTATTATATCAATAATCAATGAATGTTATTACGTCGTCAGTTCAATCGCGACGTGTCAGGAACGCATTCTCTGAATGGCCGAACTATAATTCAAAATTTGTATGTGCTGAGTTTTGTACCGAGCAAAATTTTTACGTCGACAACGACTATGAATTTAGCTTTTTGGGTTTAACTATGTATAAGTATGTATGTGCTCAAAATTATGAAGTACCAATTTTATTTTTCTCTTAAGTGTA
The DNA here is from genome assembly GCF_022581195.2 of Helicoverpa zea. Lineage (NCBI taxonomy): Eukaryota > Metazoa > Arthropoda > Insecta > Lepidoptera > Noctuidae > Helicoverpa > Helicoverpa zea. Next base: position 4,080,516 of record NC_061481.1, on the reverse strand, counting down.
TTTTCCCAAAAATCACCGCAAAAGTGTGAACATAATGCATTAGATTAGACCACATCACTATTTTAATACATACCGATGTCGATAAAAGCACAACACTAGGTACATTTAGCCGACAATTGTGAAAGAGCACACAATAAACACTAACTTACTCAAACGCGGTGAATTTTGGTCCGAAAAAATATAATGTTTGGGGAACCAATTTTACTATTTAAATAATAAGTTAAATTACAATAAAAAGTAGTGAAAACCTACTGTCCACGTAGGCCGCATATTTTGCGCAAGCTATCGACAATTGACGTTTGAATGCAGTTTGCGTCAGTGTTGCCAACTTTTAAATCAATTTTGAAAAGATACTTAACTTTCTTAGTATATCTTGGACACCAATGGCTAATAAAAAGGTGAAGGAAAACATCTTGAGGAAACCTGGACTATATAGTCTGAAGTCACCAACCCGCATTGAGCAAGCGTGGTGATTAATGCTCAATCCTTCTCCGTGTGAGAGGAGGCCTGTGCCCAGCAGTGGGACGATAAAAGGCTGTAACAGTAACTTTAACCATATTAAGTTAGCTACTATTGTCAAATGTATATGTTTCTGTAAAAGCTCGAACTACGGTAAATCTTAACATTTTCTAGTAAAACCTAAGATTTGCCGATTAAAAAAAAACTAAGGCATTGAATGTCTGACTTTAGTGCGGTAAATTAATTTCACCAGAACTTTTTTTATGAAAAATTAAAATAAAAAAAATACCCCTGAGTTATATTGTGTCTTGAATAATTCCCCCTATATTCAGGGGAATTTTAGAGAGCTGGCAACACAGATTTGTTTGTTACAAGATGCAACCAATCGTCAATTGACGTTATATTAATATTTTGTGAACCAAACGTAGTTGTTGTTTATAAAAACTATTGTGTAATAATTTATATTAAACTGTATTATACAAGGTGTTACAAAAGTACGCCAGTAAGTCATTTTGGCTCTTTATTTTTCGGATATTAAGAAAGTTTTTATATCTATGTTATATCTTTTTTTGTGGCTGTGACTGCCTCGTTGGTCTAGTGGTCGCAAGCGCGGCTGCTGTGCTCGAGGTCTCGGGTTCGATTCCCGGGTCGGGCTGAAATCGCTTTGTGGGTTTTCTTAAACTGGTCGTGTCGGATTGTCGTCCCATCGGGTTATGAGAGTGAAGGAATAGTGAGTGCACCTGTGACTGCGCAAATGCTCGTGCACATATGTCCTGCGCAGCTGGCTGATCTCCTTAAATGAGAACAGCCGCCGTTGCCGAAATCGGCCGTGGACGCCGTTATATCTTTTTTTGTGGCATAAAAATTAAGTGTTTTCTTTAAAAGTTGGTGATTTTTTAATGGTAATTTTCGTTCCATGGACCATTTATTGGCCGTTTGCTTTTGTAACACCTTGTATGTATGTATGTATATTTGTAAGGAAAGTGAGAACTGATAGGCTGCTAGTGATGATGTGAAGGTACTTAGTATCGGAGGAAGAATCTCATAACTCGTAAGATTTTGCTATAATATAATCATCGGCACGAATCTTGAGCGCTGACCTTCACCTGCGCAGAAGTAATTTATTGGGTCCCTTTTGTGGTATGAAGTGAGGCGCGGGGGCGGGCTAAAGCGGTGATTGGCCCGCAGTGCATCGCGTCATAGCCGTCACTCGGGATTGGTTCTTTGCTAATAAATCACTTCTGCGCAGATGATGGTCAGCGCTCAAGATTCGTGCCGATAACTATACAATACTTATCTATAGGGTAAAGGCGGGATAGATGCCCCACTTTTTGAAATATGCTTCTAATTTAATAAATATTGGTTCTACATTAATAACACCTATGAATGTAACTAGTTTAATCCTTTATGTTTATTTGTGATTTGTCCTTTTGGACCTATACTACTACAACACGGTTTGCAGATTTTAGCTTTTTGTAGAACTCAATTTTTGGGGATAGATGCCTACCCCTATGGATAGTTGCCCCACTTTGAAAGTACTAGCGAGGATAGATGCCTATGGTGCGGGATAGATGCCCTTCATACTGTATAAGTGTATTATATTAATAATATTTATATATTTTTTACTTTAATTTATTTCAAATGTAAAGTACTTTGCAGTTTTTAACATCTTTTAATATTCATTATCAGATTAATTAAAATTAACACAATAAAATTCTAAAAGTACACATGTTCAACAAAAAGAATGTATTTTAAATTTTAAACCCTTATTATAAAATATTAATTATTAAGTTTCAACATGCAAAATCATAAAAATAATTCTTTCTTAAAAACCAAAATAACACAATATACTTAGCATCATATTATTTAACTGGACAGTGCTTTAAGTTTTCCACGAGCAAAAATCTCGAGCAAAAATTTCTGAAAAGTGTACAGGTTTCATGTAACCAGTACTGACACATTACACATTGAATCCAGTCGGATATAGACTTTGTTGGTTCATAGTTTCCAAAGCATTCTATGCATTTATTTTTATTTGTATCTTTAGGCTCATCCTGTCCATCTCTTTTGGTCTTCTTTACCGGCAAACCTTTAGTTTTCTTTCGCTTAACTTTGTTCTTAGGTGAATTGTCTTCATCTTCACTGTTTGAACTGTAAATCATTCGTAATCAATAAAAAGTGTAAACACCTATACATAAACACATGAAAAATATAAAAAAAATTAAACCGACTTCCAAAAACACTAAAAAGCAAAAAAAAACTAATTTTAGGTGCATCGACTTAGAAGTCGGTGTCTAATGGATGTTACTAGGTTAATTTTGCCACCGACTTCTAGGCCGATGCACCTAAAATTAGTTTTTTTTTTGCTTTTTAGTGTTTTTGGAAGTCGGTTTAATTTTTTTGTAAAAAAGTTTTTTATTTACAGCTTTTCAGTGATACGAATACTTGTCACTATCCATATAAGTGGAAAGTTCTCATCAATACAAACAATATAAGCCCAAATACGAGGTATTTTACATATTCAGTTGTCGAGTTCCCTCGACCTTCTCTGGTCTCCATCATCATGTCAGCTCCAAACCTTCACTGTTGCAAAGGTCTAGTCAATACAAATAATATAAGCCCAAACACGAGGTAGTTTACATATTCTGTTATCGAGTTCCCTCGACCCTCTCTGGTCTCCATCATCAGGTCAGCTCCAAACCTTGACTGTTGCAAAGGTCTAGTCAATTCAAAAAATATAAGCCCAACCACGAGGTAGTTTACATATTCAGTTGTCGAGTTCCCTCGACCCTCTCTGGTCTCCATCATCAGGTCAGCTCCAAACCTTCACTGTTAAATAGTGCTTTCAGGCATACGCCTGAGTGTCAAGTTTTTACCTTATGTATGCCTACAACTTTCGAAGGTTACCCTCGATTTCTCAAGGTTTCCATCATCAGATCCTGACCTGATGACTATGGGACTAACTGGCAGCTATTCCGCGTCGAACAAAAAAAGAATCACGTAAATAGGTCCATAAACCTCGGAGTAATCGATGTACATACATAGAAAAAAAAAAAAAAAAAAAAACATACCGGCCGAATTGAGAACCTCCTCCTTTTTGGGAAGTCGGTTAAAAAAAAAACACAAATATATATTCAAAGCACTTATAATACATTCAGGGTACACGTGGTGTATGGAGGGATAGATGCCCCTCGGGGCACCTATACCGTAAAAAATCAGGGTAACTATCCTTTTTGACAGGGATAAATGCCCTAGTATTTTTTTAAATAAATAAATACAATAGAGCAACTATTTACATCAAAATGCATACTTCATGAAACAATATACAAATGTAATAAAAAATTTGACGGAGTTAATATCTTCTTATAAAGTTATACAACAGCAAATACTCGCCATTTTTCGCTCGCTTTAAGTTCGCCGCGGAGATGAATTCACACACGAGCGAAATGCGACCTCACCCCTCGACAGCGCGTGGCTAACTTAGGTGCGGGGTGCTTGTGGCTTCTAGTTAAACGGTTGTTTCTTAATCACGAGCATAGGAAGTTAGGTTTTTTAAAAATGGGGCATCTATCCCACTGAGGCATCTATCCCGCCTTTACCCTACTAATTTTATAAAGAGGATTTTTTATTTGCATTTGTTTGTTTGCACTCTAAAGGCTCCGAAACGACTGAACCAATTTGAAAAGAAAAGAAAATCTATGAATATATCAGAGAAAAGATTAACTCAAAATTATTTTAAAAAAAGTTCCTATTTTGATGATTACTTATACATTTTTGTATTTAAAAAAAATGTTTTATTTTCTTTAGTAAGAAAAACAATCTTGCCACTATTTAGTTATTTAAACTTTCAACCTGTAATCATTAATTTTGTCTTTGCCTGTAAAAGTCTCAAACTACATATCTCAATAAGGAAGAAAAACATTTTTAGATTATTTTAATTGAGATACCTACGTTTAGAATCTCGTCAGAAATATTAAAAGAAAAAACTAAGTATATATTTTATTTCTTTAAAATCGTTTTTTTTTATTAAATCGATTATTTCGACATAAGTGTTGCGAGATGAAAATTATTGTCATAAAGTAAGTAGGATATGGTCGAAGGCCTAATAGATGGAAAACGTGGGACTTATTTCCGTTCCCAATAATCTATCCATCTATTTATTCACTCACTAGAGATTAGAGATAAGCTCTGCCTCACTAAGACGCCATGGCGACGTCGGCGTCGCCGGCTACGTATCCAAGCAGTTAATGTTGAAATGTATGGAACCTAACTCAATTGGAAGCGCGGCCACGAGCTATAGTTCCCTACGTGGCTATTCTGGTTGCTTGGCGACGTTGCCACTATAATGTACACGGTAAAGTGCAACTCCCTCAGTCAGTCGCCAGTGTGGTCGCCAGTCAGCCGCCAGTCAGCCGCCATTTTGGACGTTCGTTCGAAATATAGTACTTACCTCCCCACTCAGAGACATTTAATGGTTATTCTTTAGTGAAGGATTTGTATGACATTCCGTCACTAAGGAGTGACTTAAGTAATGATGTCTCGTGCCTGCGTGTGCGAGACACAGCATTATGCTGAGCGTTGCCCCTTTTCACGCATAAGTGACGCAGCTGCATCGCTTTTCTTTTTTGTTTCACTGTTTGTTTTGTCCATTGTTATATTTGTTTGTATTTGTGTGTTTTGTTTTCTGCGTCATTTGTGTGTTAAATAAAATGGTTTTTCTTTCTTCTTTCTTTCTTTCTATTAAATGTCTCTGAATGGGGAGGTTATTTTATTTAAACGAACTGACTGTCGAGACGCCATGGCTACTTGTCTTGGCGACCTTCAGGTGCCAGAAGTAGCCAGTCCTGCGTCGCTGGCGACGTCGCCATGGCGTCTTAGTGACGCAGAGCTCTAAGGAACTATATGATTTTGGCAAATACCCCATAGAAGTAATGTTAAATTCCTATCTCTAAATAAAACGGCGGATGGATAAAATATTGGGAATGGCGTTAGGTAATAAAAATGGTATTTTTAATATTTTGGCTTTTTAAAATGTCTAAAAAATCTATGTATTTGTAGGTATTTATACTGTTAAGTGTAAAATATTATGATATTGGTACTCAAATGTGTCAACATTGGATGTAAAAAATGTATTTTCGGAAATAAATGTCAAAATTTTTTGGAAACTTATTTTTGGTTTTACTTTTATCTCTTTTTGCTATTTTACCTTCCTTTTTTAGTAGATTATAATAACATTTTCTTAAGCTGAAAAGTGGTAACACTAATCATCAGTGTTGCCGTATTGAAGTAATCATTTTAAAATAGAAGTCATATTTTTATACCTACTCAGCTGAGTTAGGATAGGCTGCTCCAATTCCTAGCACAGCATAGTTGGGAAAAGGCTAGGCAGATGATAAAAATAAAAGTCAAACAATAATTCTGTACATTTTTATTGATCATGTAACAAACACAACTAATAAATAATAATAATTAATTAATTTAAATACAAATTGTACAAAAGTTACCCTCTAACGTATTCAATCGGTGTTGCCAACAATTTGGATCGGAAACTACCGATTATCATTATCTATTAACAACCGATATTATTAAGTACTACAAAAAGTATTGTATATTAGTGTACAAAAATACAACATTTCTTCCAAAAAATATGTTTCCCTGACTAAATCGCAATTTTATATAAAAAAGAGCAATTAATACAAAACGCGTTATGTTAGCCTCTTTCAATAAAATCTAATTTATAAATATTCCCCAAAAATACTGAAATATTAACCTAAGTTATAAATAAATTATAAATAACATAAAATCCATCGACTTTCATACTTTTTAAATTAAACACTAAAATAAAATCATTTTTACATGATGGCAGTATATTACCAAGATGGCGCGAGCATTTGATGTCAAAACCATTAAAAATACAGACTAGCGTTACTTCTAACTGGCGTTCCAATATTCTATCTCTGGATGAGCTTACTACAGATAGACTTTTAACATAATAAGCCAAGTAATGTTAAATTCCTATCTCTGGTAATCAAAATAACAGATAAGATATTGGGACGGCCGTAATATATTTTGTGTTAGAATTTGTACCGGATTTACAAAAGCCTTTATTTTATATACTGGCCTAATGCTAAAATATTGTAAAAACATCTTTATTTAACCAGTTTAAGTTCGCGTCAAACTTAATGGCGGCTTGACGATGACTTCCGTGCAAAATTAAGCGCAAGTTTCCCATTCAGAGGTGACGTGAAGTTTGATACGAACTATACGTGTGGTATGGACGGAACTATTGCCATCGATCGGGGACAACTTCATACTATTTAGAAATTGTCATGTATTTGACTTTATCGTGTTAAGTATAATGGTACGGTTTGGTATTTTCAACCATAGACAGAAAATGGACTGAGCCCTATCTTGTAAAATATGAACAAAATGTATGATAGAGATGAAATGAATACCAACTACCGACCATCTTATGACGAGTTCCGAGGCACGCTAAATTGTTGGGTCCCCGCTGTCTTTCGAACATCATTAGCAGTCGTTACGGGTAGTCAAAAGCCAGAAAGCCTGACATCCGTTGGGTAATCCACGTTAAGGATGTCAGATAGACAGTCACTCTATAACATACTGGTACACAGCTGCATTCAGTTAGACTGAAAGCCGACCCCAACATATTTAAAGTAAATGATGATGAACTTCACAAAGGTAACACTCAATCCATTCTATACTAACATCTATGTATAAGGTACAGTTTGTCAAATGCCCGTTGAGACTAGACTACCTACGCTTTACTTCTGTCATCTTCCTCACTGATGCTCGTGGCTACAGATATTTCCGTCACCGGCTCTTTCTCATCAAAGAATATCGCGACTTCGTTATCATCCTTGTCTATAGACTTTATGTCATTCGGGGGAGGGACAACGACTTCGTTTTTGGAAGACGCTTCAGTTTTCAAGTCGCAGTTGTGTACGACTTCGGTTTTGACAACTTTGTTGCTCTGTTGTGTAGCTTGATCAGCCTTGCTATTGTCAATAGGTTCATATCCATCGGGCAGAACTATGCCGTCAGAGAAGGATTCTAAACGCACGTTTGAGTTGAAATTGTTGTTAAAGTTAATGTTCGGTAAACTCTGTTGTTGAGATACATGTTGGACAAATGAGTGCTGTTGATTAAACTGTTGTTGTTGAGCAAACTGTTGGTTAATTTGTTGTTGTTGTTGATGCTGCTGTTGTTGTTGAATTTGCTGGTTTTGTTGTTGAATATGTTGGTGCTGTTGGTTTTGTTGTTGCGCAATTTGCAGAGGCTGCTGTACAGGCTTGGCAGGGTCATCTATAGCTTGCAGTATACTCTGCAATAATCCTTCAGACAGCAATTGATCATGAGGCACGGAAGACTTGCCTCCGTTAGAAGCCTGGATCTGAACAGAGTACCCAACCTTACCACTGTTTGGTGCATCAATGTTAATATTCTGACTGCTCGAAGCTATCTTTTGCTGCAATAGTTTAGCTTCCTCGTTCAAGTCTCTGATCCTGTCAGAAGTCTTCTGAATCTGTTCGCTCAAGTACTGCTGTCTCTCATCTTTGATTGTGTGCTTCTCTTTCAAAGACTTTGATTTCTGAATGTTGAAACTTTCTTTGTTTTCTCTCTTGCTGTTTGTAGTTGGGTGTAGCACCGTGTGGGAGGCTGCCAAGTCCTTGGTAAAAGCATCAGGAATAGTTATTTTATTCGAAGATTTGTTCAATGTAGTACCCAAAGAACTTAAACTGTTAATGTAGCTAGTAGCTAGATCTACAGGAATTTTCTCACCGTTCTTAGCGGCTTTAAGAATCGCTTCATGGTACGGACAGTGTTTCAATATCGCAGCCGCGTCTAAGTTCGATAAATTCGCAAGTATTGTTCCGTCGATAGTCGTCGTAACTGCGTTAGTGTGAGACCCTGACGTCACGTGGTCTCCCACTCCTACTGTCAGGAGAGGGGCGGAGTAAGAGTCGATAGGAGATCCGTAGAGATTAGCTGGCTGTTGTACTTGTTGGAAGGCAATGGGGCTTCCTGAATGTGGAAGACTGTACAAACTAGTAGGTTCTATGGACAGAGAGACACTGTTACCTGAGTTAAATCCAGCATTACCAGTGTCTATGTTAATATCTTTTATCTGTCGGATAGGTGGCGGTAAGTAAGCAGGTCCGTGGTGCACGTGATCAATACCGTGGGTGTCTTTGTGGTGTGTTGTTTGAGCTATGTTCTGAAATAAACCTTCGGGTACAGATTCCCTGAATTTGATTGGTTGACGAGGATTGCTGCCTCCTGAATGACCTCCACCAGAGTGGTATCCATACGGCAGAGGAAGTCCAGGACTGTGACGTGGTGGAGCTCCGTACTGACTTCCGGGAGGGACACCGTACTGTCCTGAAGGAGCGACTAATCCTTTAGCTCCTTGCTGCCTTAAAGATGCAGGATACGGACCGTTAGAGAGAGACTCTACTGGCGGAGCTCCGTAAGTATCAAACGGTTTGCCTGATACCACTTGAACTGAGGAGACGACATCCGTTTGAGGTGCAGAGTGATTCTCAGTATAATGCGCTTCGAAGACTGTCTTAGATTGATCGATGTGGTTAGAATCTCCTCCAACGATAGCATTCAAATCAATGTTGGCCAAAGCATCATGATGTACATTAGCGTACCCTGAAGATATTTGAGCGGATGAGAAGTCATTGCTGCCCGAAGTAAACTGGTTGTTTGTCGACGAGAACTGGTGGCCGGAGAGGAACTCGTTACTGCCTGACGAGAACTGATGATGTTGTTCAACGCTGGGTAAAGTCTGGTCTAAATTGATGTGGATCTCTTGACCTCCTTGTTGCGGAGGACCGTATTGGTCACTGATCTGTCCAATTGGCTTGGAAACTCCAGGGATGGGCTTCCATCCGTCGTATAACACGTGGGGAGGTGTAGGTGGAGCTGGGATGCCTGGGTGTGGAGGCTGTGGGTTCGGATCCGGCTGAGGAGGTCCATAATGACCAACATTACCAATATTCTGCAGCACTAATTGGTCGTTAGGCCCAATTGGTCCAAGAACATGTCCGGGTGGTCCGTATGTGTCACTCGGTACCGGGAAGTTCGGCTTCAAGTCCACAGGCAGAGACACGAGAGGAGTGCCGTAGATAGGAGCGGGGAGGTTCAGTCCGAAGTCGATGTTGTTGTCTATGGGCGGCAGAGGTACTTGCGGCAGCTCCGGCAGGGGAAGAGCTGGGGTATCTCTGATGGGGGTCCCGTAAGTAATCTTAGGAGGTCCATACACAGGCTTTGGAGGCCCATAGACTGGTTTCGGGATATTAAACAGCGGTTTGTTCAGTGTAATCTTTGGCGGCTTAAAAGGAACACCGTAAGTAGGCTTTGGGAGGCTTTGCTTTGGGGGTCCGTATGTCTTCTTTGGGGGCGAGTAGATCGGCTTAGATGGTGTGTACTTCGGTGGGCCGTAAACAGGTTTAGGGGGTCCGTAGACTGGTTTTGGGGGTCCGTATACAGGTTTAGGTCTCTGCACGGGCGGTGGGGGTCCGTGGTAGGTCTGGCTGGGGAAGCTGACGGGCGCGGGGGGCCCGTAGGCGCCCGGTGGCGGCTCCGCGAACACTTGCACGTCTGGCACGCCGTACACCGGGGCTGGTACAGGATGCGGAAGATCTGAAACTGAGAATAAATACATTTTTAATGTGGAGTAAGTGGATTTGCAAGTTGATCAAGAGAACCAATCAATTGTAGTTACATTGTTTAACTAAATTAGATTTTGTGAGGTAATAGCACCCTTTGACATTGATATTAGTCTAAATATAAAATGGATTGTCGTCTCATCGCGCTATGAGAGTGAAGGAACAGTGAGTGCACCTGTGTCCAAACAAATGCTTGTGCACTATAATATGTCCTGCGCAGCTGGCTGATCCCTTTATACGAGAACAGACGTCATGGTCGAATCAGCCTAAGACGCTTATAAATATCCTGATAACTACATTAGAACTCTGCCTCATTGAGACGCCATGGCCAGCGGCGCAGGCCTGGCTTCTTCTGGCATCCAAAAGTCGCCAAGTCGACCAAGAGTGGCCATGGCGTCTTGACAGTCAATTGTTTACGTCGTCGCTGAAGAAATCGCACGCTGACTGACGACCACACTGGCGACTGAGTGAGTGAGGTGCACTGTACTGTGTACATTATAGTGTCAACCGTGGCATCGTCGTCAAGCTGCCAGAGTATCCAGAAGCCACGTAGAGAACTGTACAGCTCATGGCCACGCTTCCAATTTGGTAGCACACATTTTAATATTGACTGCTTGGATACGTAGCCGGCGACGTCGCCATTGGCGTCCTAATGAGGCAGAGTTCTAAATGCCATTGAAAGATAGGGTGACAGAAGACTACATAATAATATTATTGAACTCACTAGAGTTGGGCAGATCGCTGGGCGGGCCGTATGCGTCGGGTGGCAGTGGCTCGCCGTACGAGTTCGACAGACCCGCCTCGCGCTTCTGTGTGCTCGCTCCTGCAATGTAACACATAGGGGGGTTAGTAACATATTGATGATGATGATGATGACATCCTGGGGCCCGATTCTCCTAAAATAGTAATGTCAAAATCGAATAGAAATTGAATCGCAATAGCAGTTTTAACCATATCGGGCATTCTGCTACTAATATAAGACCAATCGTATTTCAAAGGACATTCGATTGGTTTGCGATTGGTCTGCTATTTTGGTGATTTTGGTCTATACAGCAGTTTGCTCTACAATCATCATTTGCAGACAAAATTATTCATTATTGAATGACAGAAAAGGATAAAAACGTTTCTTCCAAAGAAAAAATAGCGGAATGCCACATACGCTTCAATCGTAATTGAGTCGGGATTGGATCTCAGTCGAATGTGAATCGTATGTCGCTTGAGTAAAATTAGGAGAATCGGGACCCTGCTGTTCCTCATCGGGGACACAGGGTTCGCAGAAGATTTTTCCACTCTTTTCGATCTTGATCAGCAAGTTCTATGTCCTTCTAGCTGAGACCAGTTGAGGCAGCCTCTGTCTCGTTTAGTAAGTCATTATAAATGGTAATAAGTTACAAACAGTAGGAATATTTTTTGCGTACATTAATGACGTGAAAAGCTTGTTAGTTTAGACAAGCTTGTCTTACGAAATAGTGGTCCAATTTGAAAAGTTTCTTCAGTGTTAAATAACTCATTTGTCGAGACCGTTACCACGTGTCGCGGGTGAAACCGCTTTTGGATCGTAGAAGCTAGTCACATAATAAGAAACAGGAAAGTTATAAGTTATTTAACATTTTCAGATGTTTATCTATTGAAAATCAGCACTTGTAGGGTTAATCATTGGTCAGCATTTTCATTAAATTTTGTCTAAACATTTTTACGGCATATTAGCTGTACTAAGTACTGAATTAAGGAAGGGCAGGAAGATAATAGGTATATAATGAGTAAGTACCGTTCTGCGTGGCCTCAGCGACTAGGTCCTGCTCTGTGTCCTTGCTGACGAGCCCCTTCGGCGCGTCCTCCGCCAGCGCCGCGCTACATAGCGCTAGCGACACCAACCACACCTAGGACACAAAATACATGAGTATTCATCTTGCTAGTTGGTTGAAAACAATACATTTATGTGTCAAACTAGCGGCCCGCCCCGGCTTCGCACGGGATAACAGTGTTTCTCCACTATTTAATGTATGTTATTGTACATATAAACCTTCCTCTTTAATCACTCTATCTATTAAAAAAAAAAAAACTGCACGGAAATCAGTTGCGTAGTTTTGAAGATTAAAGGTAGAATTCCGTGGATAGCGGCTACGACAGCCGCGCGCGGCTTACGACAGTCGTCGGCCGCGCGCGACAATAGTCAACCTATGAAAATGTATGGCGCCGCTGCCGAGGTCCGCGTACAGTCGTGCGCGGCCGACGAATTTCGTAAGCCGCGCGCGGCCGTATGCATCTCAACATGGTCTAGCGCTTAGTAACATCTATATAATTTTAGTAAAACCAGAATTGAATCGTTTTTTATTTAGTCGGCAAAACTTCCTTTTGTTTTCATTACAATACAAATGCTTTTGAATCAGTATTGGGTAGTATCCTTCATCATTTCTACTTTTTAAAAATAGGGTCGATTGGTAATCTATTTTCATAATACAGCCACAGCAATACGTCATCCTCTTCTTCTTCAAGGATATCAATTAGCACTTCGACCAGAGGGAACGGACGAACAAAATCTACTAATTTCAACACAATGCCGCGCGCGGCTTACGAATTTCGTCGGCCGCGCGCGACTGTCGCGAGCCTCGGCAGCGGCGCCATACATTTTCATAGGTTGACTATTGTCGCGCGCGGCCGACGACTGTCGTAAGCCGCGCGCGGCTGCGTAAGCCGCGACCCACGGAATTCTACCTTTAAGCGCACAACGAGACAACGGGACAGAAAAAGCGATTTTTTTATACTATATGCAGTGATATATTTTTAAAAGACTTCAAAAAAAAGAGGAAGTTCTCATTTCGACCTGTTTTTTTATGAATATGTTGTTTCGTAGTTGAACTTGAGAATAAACAAAGAACAAAGTCAAGGGCTCGTCATTGTCATAGAAAGGTTTTAATTAAGGAAGAACCTATTTTGTTCGGGAAAAACATTTCTACGCCTCACGATGCTAGAGGCGACGCCACAGCAGTCATAATAGGAACCTAATTTGTTTGCGAACACAGGTTGCAGTTTCGCGGACATGTTAGTAATGTTCGCGCGCAATGTGTTACTGTTTGCTAGAGCGAGTACACCACGAGATACATTTGTGTACCTACAAGCAGTTCTCTCAAATCAAGTGAAACCACAGGAACCGATTACATGAACACAAGTAACATAATCAGAAGCTAGTCTAGCGTAACTGTCTTTGCCCTTCAACAGTACAAATATAATATTACAACCGCAAGTGAACCCGCGAGACAACCAGTCTATAATGTGCGCTTTCATTCTCAACTTTTACTTTCTACATAGATCACGATCATAGATCATTGCGATGTCAGGTGTAATTCGTAGATATTATATTATTGTTTGTTTGACGGAGTAAATAAATATGAGCAGAGATGCCATAATGCGGGTAAGTATATAATCTTAGACACCAATGACTGTGTTTCGGATGGCACGTTAAACTGTAGATCCCGGCTGTCATTGAACATTCTTGAAAGTCATTACGGGTAGTCAGAAGCCAGTAAGTCTGACACCAGTCTAACCAAGGGGTATTGGGTTGCCCGGGAAACTGGGTTGAGGAGGTCAGATAGACAGCCGCTTCTTGTAAAGCACTGGTACTCAGCTGAATCCGGTTAGACTGGAAGCCGACCCCAACATAGTTGGGAAAAGGCTCGGAGGATGATGATGAGATAATGCAGGTAGGTAAGGCACCTGCTAGCTCAAATACGTACGGTGGACATGACCAAAACGGTCAATTACGAGTGAACTAACGAGGCGTTCGGGTTGTATGAGACATCTGTCAGCGATTTTTGGTGTTACAAGAAATGGTTGGCTCCAAGGAAGGCGTATAAGGGCGGAGCTAGTATGTTCCGGGCGCCCGACTCTCCTAATTTTACTTAAGCGACATACGATTCACATTCGACTGAGATCCAATCACGACTCAATTACGTTTGCAGCGTATGTGGCATTCCGCAATTATTTCTTTGAAATAAATGTTTTTATCCTTTTCTGTCATTTAATAATGAATCATTTTGTCTGCAAATGATTTACGATTGCAATATGATTGTAGAGCAAACTGCTGTATAGACCAAAATCACTAAAATGGCAGACCAATCGAATGTCGTTGGAATAAGATTGGTCTTATATTAGTAGCATCAATTTCTATTCAATTTTGACATTAATAACTTAGGAGAATCGGGCCCCTGGTCCTCCGCACACTCGCATGTTATCGTGCTACTTTCTTGAGAGATCTTCCGTTATGGCACCTCTGCTAGTCATTTTATTCTCCAAGGTCTGTTTCGACTTACATTGTTATATAATTTGTTTAATATTTGATTTAATAGAAAGCATTTACGCACGTCCGAGTTTATGTAGCGAGTAAATTAGTGGTTATTCGTAAAATAATTTGTATTAGCTACAAATTAGAGGCTCGTGGTTATGTAGTATAATATGTTTAATGCCTTTGTGGCTAAGTCACAGCCGCACGGGTTGATCGATCATAAGATAAAGCAACGCTTGGCGCGGTGACCATCTTGTCATGACGAGTTCCTCCGTGTTTCGGAAGGCACGTTAAATTGTAGGTTCCGGGCTCCGGCTGTCATTTGAACATCTTTGGTAGTTATTACGGGTAGTCAGAAACCAGAAAATCTGACACAGTCTTACTAAGGTGTATCGTGTTGCCCGGGTAACTGGGTTAAAGAGGTCAGATAGGCAGCCGCTCCATGAAAACACTGGTACCCAACTGCATACATACATACTAGAAGCCAACTCTACCTAATCATGGTTAGGAAACGGCTAGTCTGATTATAAGAAGCGTAAAGCATTTTCTAATAGGGCAATTTTATTAAAAAAAAATAGTTCCTTCCGGTTGTAATCGAAGGCACGCTCATTCGCCAATTCCCATAGACAATAAAAAGCGTGTCTACTTTATAATTCGAGTCTATGGTTGCTATTGTGTCGTAATCATAGACAATGAGTATTGGAGAAAAAATTGGAACCGCCGAGTAGAGATGGGAAGTAATTTGTAGTATCAAGATTAGGGATGCGAACGAGTTGGACTTTGTGATTATCGATATCGATAGTAAAGTAAACTTACGGCTTAATACATAAGTACTGAATCTCTGAATCTGAACTTCATAAAGGAACTCTGAAAAACCGAAACTAATGACCCGATTTGAAAAATTCTTTCACTGTTGGAAAGCAACACTCTTCCCGAGTAACATAGGCATATTTCATCCAGGTATAGGAAGATGTTGTCCCGGGATGTGGCTGAAGCCACAGGATAACAGGATAATGTTGATTGCAATAAGACTGTTAAAATGTCCATGTATCTATCATATTATATAGGCTATTCTACGATAGATATGTCATGAATTTTTACACAAATGTTTTTGTTACCCAATGTTTTAAGTCATACATGCATATTTAAAGCTATAACTGTCAAAATTATTAGCCAATAAATTAGTATGTTTAGAATGATATACATGTTATGTTTAGTGAAATTAGCACCTGTTTTAGTCAAAAAGCAATAAAAAGAGAGACTCTATGAAATATTTATAGACAACGAAGCGCTAGGAATTCTTTAGATATTTTTGAATGTCACTTTCATTCACATATTTGAGTAAATTAATAAAATTATCGATATTATCTTGACGTGAGGTATTTTAAAAGACAAGTTTAATTTACTTAATCGCTTTTATGATGTTATCGAATGTTGCGGAAGTCATTATTTTATCTTTAAGGAAAATTATAATAATATGCAAATTCTAATCCTTACGAACATTTTTTGTGCGAAAGTCACACTGTTCGTTTGTTACGCTTTCACAATGATGACTTAACTGATTGAATTAAACATGATAGTGTAATATTTAGACATGTTTTAACCAAAGTAGTTAACACAGGATGAGTGAAGTCGTAGAAAACAGCTACATTTAACATTTCGATATAAAATAGAGGGTCTAAAATTACCAATAAAAGATTCAATTCTCATTTCACGGTGCCACAAAGTGCACCTGACCTGTCATCTATCGATATCGAGATGACATAGATTATCGATAAGTTTCCCATCACTATACATAAACCAGTTTCCAGCGACTTTCGTTCGGTATCGGGAGCGGCTTCCGAGCTTCCGTGTCACACTCACTCACATACATTGTACGTGATAATTCTATTATATTGTTATATACTAATTGGACTGCCTCGTTGGTCTAGTGGTCGCAAGCGCGGCTGCTGTGCTCGAGGTCTCGGGTTCGATCCCCGGGTCGGCCCGAAATCTCTTTGTGGGTTTTCTTAAACTTTCACAAAGCAGCCCGTAGTCTGGAAGTTGGTGATTGATTCACCCGTGCCTGATGCACGGGTGAATCACGTAAATGAGCACGTAAATGTCGGTCCTGCGCCTGATCTCTCTCCGGTCGTATCGGATTGCCGTTCCATCGGGTTATGAGAGTGAAGGAATAGGGAGTGCACCTGTGTCCAAGCAAATGCTCGTGCACTATAATATGTCCTGCGCAGCTGGCTGATCTCCTTAAATGAGAACAGCCGCCGTGGCCGAAATCGGCCGTGGACGCCATTATTATATTTTGGAAGATTTAGCTACTACAGATATAGCTTACCACTCTCCACCGGGATATCTGAAACAAGAAAATACTTTTATTAGTTACGAGAAAAATCTTAGAAACCGCAACAAAAGTAATGAAAATTAAAACCATAATGTTATACAAAGTTTTAACGAGCCGATCTTGGTTTAATAACCACTGAATGACTTGATTACACAATGCAATACAACTTTTCTAAGTTTGTATGTACTTTCTAAGCATATCTTGGACACCAACGACTGTTTCGGATGGCACGTTAAACTGTAGGTCCCGGCTGTTATTGAACATCCTTGGCAGTCGTTACGGGTAGTCAGGAGCCAGTACGTCTGACAACCAGTTTTACAAAGATATATTGCATTGCCCGGGTAACTGGATTAAGGAGGTCAGATAGACTGTCGCTCCTTGTAAAGCACTAGTATTCAGCTGCATCCCGTTAGACGGGAAGCCGACCCCAACATAGTTGAAACTTCGAACAAGGCATGAAAAACATTTGACTGTCGTAACATTTAAATATTTGGCATATTTTTAAAACAAAGCTATCCTTGAATACACTTAGCGTGACTAACAAGTATTATTGTTTGTACAAGCAGGTGTAAAGGAAATAGAAAGTGTTTGTCACAGCTGTGTAAAACGAGTTCGTCACGTCTCAGTGAGAAGAGTGAAGACTTTGAGATGGTATGTGTAAGGTTATGTAATTAACTAGTGACATACTACGGTTTGTTAAAAGTACCTATAAGTTCAGTACAATCATCGGCACGAATCTTGAGCGCTGATCTTCACCTGCGCAGAAGTGATTTATTAGCCAAGAACCAATCCCGAGTGACGGCTATGACGCGATGCGCTGCGAGCAAATCACCGCTTTCGCCCCCGCGCCACACTTCATACCACAAAAGGGACCCAATAAATTTCTTCTACGCAGGTGAAGGTCAGCGCTCAAGATTCCCTTCCGAAGCTCTGTTTACCTATTAGTATTAGCCAATAGGTGTTGCCCAGAGCGGAGCCCGATTCTCCTAAGTTAATAATGTCAAAATTGAATCGTAATAGCAGTTTTAACCATATCGGGCATTCTGCTACTAATATATGAACAATTGTATTCCAATGACAGTCGATTGGTTTGCGATTGGTCTGCTATTTTGGTGATTTTGGTCTATACGGTAGTTTGCTCTACAATCATATTGCAATCGTAAATCACTTGCAGACAAAATGATTCATTATTTATTTATTTATTGAATGACACAGAAGGATAAAAACGTTTATTTCAATGAAAAAATAGCGGAATGCCACACACGCTTCAATCGTAATTGAGTCAGGATTGGATCTCAGTCTGATGCGAATTGACTTGACTTATACTCAAGTGCTGTTATGTATAAAGCAATCACATACTTAGTGAATGAAAAGCAGTCAAATTCAAGTTTTCCTCCAATCAAGAACACTCAAATATTTTCTCACGAAGTTTTCCTTCACAGTTTATCACTTAGAAAGTACCTACATGCCTTTTAAAAACTTGAAAATCAATCCTACACACACATACACATACTTAGCTAAGCGCATTGACCTTTACACCGCGAACATCATAGATTAACGCATCTAACAGACAGGACTGCGCGCATACTATTCTGCCTATTTCCATATAGCCCCGTGAGAAATATATCTCATTCCGAGTTTTGTAAGTTAACTCGATACGTTATTATAATTCGGCTGAAATAAAGAGTCGTATGCTATATGCACATGATTTGAATATTGCACCTTCATTTATTTTGCCGGATTATAACGTTTACTGTTTAGCGAGAGCGAGCTTTATTAAAGAAACAGTTCTTAAATTAATGCTATGTAATTAAATTGTATGATAAAAACATCGAGAACGTAAAGAGTTCTTACACACTGAACCGATTTATTTTAGATTTTCTTTTTTTAATCAAAATTTTCAGTCGTTCTACTACCAGCGATATATATCTATACCTGATCTCTGTAATGTGAGTACTACCATTCATCTTCATACTGATTTATGAGCCCAAACAAACTATCGGCCGACTAAAAGTTGCCGCGGGTTGCTAGTGACGATGTAGTGGTTCAGTGACTTTTACTGGCGGCCGGTGAGCAGGTGTCGCGGGTTCGATGCGTCACACATGAAAGTTGTTTGTAAGGTCGGCTGTGAGATGCTTTGGGCTATAAGTGACTCGTTGAGGACTTGCTCTTGGGAGATTATGTAAAAGTTGGGGGGAATTAATGACACTATAATAAGTATGTAGTTAAGAATATCAGCGATTGGTTTCACCTGCATTATTTTTGGCTTCAAAAGCTTGTTTTACTGTTTACTTTTTTTAACGATGTCAAAAATCATCAAATGACCCCTCCTGCTGTGGGTTAGCAGCGGTGAGGGAGTGTCAGACTCTTACTGACTAAAAACCGTCGTGTTCCGTCGTAGACCTTTTATGTACCAGGGCCGCGGTAACTCGCGCGAACAATCCCGCATGTTTTACTTGTCTTAGAATTAATGTATGTATGTTTCTAACTATAGCTTACTTTAAAGTTAACTAGCTTTTGCCCGCGACTTCGTTCGCATGGAATAGTGACTTCCGGCATATTTTTGGTTTGACCAATAGATGGCGCTATATGTCCGGAATAAATTTTATTTTTTATTTTCATATTTTTTTTGAAATAAAAACTATTCTATGTCCTTTCTCAAGTTCCAAACTATGTCTGTACCAAATTTCACACAAATCGGTTCAGTAGTTTAGGCGTGAAGAAAAGACAGACAGACAGACAGACAGACAGACAGAGTTACTTTCACATTTATAATATTAGTTAGGATTGTGAACCACAGAACAGATTTGAAAAATTCTTTCACTGTTGGGAAGCTTACACTATTCCCGAGTAAGGTTATATTTTCCATGTAAGGGAAGTAATCTCGGATGAGACTGTGGGAATTAACTAGTTTATTAAAACACATAGGAAGTGGTGAAGGGCGGGCGTTTTGGGGGCTGTCTTTTGTAGATGTGACGTTCAAAAAGTGCTGATTTAGCTGATTTAGCCTACTTTGAATAAACGACTTTTGATTTTGATTTTTGATATTAATAAAAAATATTTGGTTCCAATCCAAATAATGAGTTTTCACAACGATTTTCAAAAATACATCTCATTAACTATTGCATATGGCCACATGGTGACATTACAAGAATGTAATTATTCAGAATCTTGTGAAATGTTCGTCAAAAAGAGAAAAACTTGTCAACAGTTAATGTCAGTTGTCTCGTTGAACTTTAAAGTTAACGTTACACAAGCTGTTAATCATTAACAGGTTATTTTTTACCTGAAATGTGTAATTTATGTTCTGTACGTCGATTCTATAAAATTCAGACAACAGCTCGCATTTCACTTCGCTATTCACTCTCACTTTGCATTCGGTTCAAAACGTTCTAAAAGTCATCTCATACTTTATCTGTCAAAATCTCGAGTTTAGTTCAAGTCGCAAAAACGCTCGCAAGAGTAGCGCTAGTGTAGTTTGAGAATGCCAATCACGAAACGCACGGTGGATTCAGATGTGAAGTTAAGAATGAAGTCTTACAGAATGACACCACTGAAGGTAACTCATACTTGGTGATGTTTTTATTTATTTACCTATTGCCTGTAGATTAGATAGGGCAGTCGCTCCTTGTAAAGCACTGGTACTCAGCTGCATCCAGTTAGACTGGAAGCTGACCCCAACATAGTTGGGAAAAGGCTTGGGAGATGAGGATATGATGTCGGTAAAATCTCTGCGAGTTGATCCAAGCCTCGTAAAGTTGTTTGTAAGTAGATATGTGTATATGTAAACAAACGAACGGTTTAGCTAAATATTGTACAGGCAGGATGTGGGACAAGTAAAGGTACAAAACACGTTGTTATTTGCAATTTAAAGCTTTTCAATTCAATGTTTAACTTGTCTTGGATGACTTTTCTAACTTGCATGTAACCGATTCTTCCTATCTTTACTCTTCTTCCTCCTGCCCTGTTCCCAATTTTATTTGGGGTCGGTGCATATGTCATTCTCTTCCATTTTCCCCTGTCACTCGTCATACTGACACTCACTCCCTTCCTATTCATGTCATCTTTCAGGCAATCCATCCATCTTTTCTTAGGTCTTCCTGTCTTTATGTTGGAAGCTTTTTATAAAAGCAAACAACATCAGTGCATATTGTTTGTTACAAGTCACGTGTTTTTATATAATGTGGGATATATCTAAAACAGTAAATAGCTGTAAAACGTCTCAGCTTATTTTGATTAAACTACGCCTGAAAGACAGTGCGGAAAAACCAGATAAAAGATTCGAAAACAATTCAGTTTATTTGTTTAAGAACTACGGTGCCGCAGGCAGACAGACACACAAAGCAACTATAACATACTTCTGCCAGCGGTTTCACCCGCATCCCGTGGGAACCTCTGCAAGAACCCGAATAAAAAGTAGCCTATAGCCTTCCTCGATAAATGGGCTATCATCTATCACTGAAAGAATTTTTCAAATCAGACCAGATTAGACCTAAGATTAGCGCGTTCAAGAAACAAACAAACTCTTTATTTTTATAATATTAGTATAGATTTTATCATCGTCGTGGTGGCGTAGTGGGTAAAGGACCAACCTCTCAAGTATGAGGGCGCGGGTTCGATCCCAGGTCAGGCAAGTACCAATGCAACTTTTCTAAGTTTGTATGTACTTTCTAAGTATATCTTAGACACCATTGACTGTGTTTCGGATGGCACGTTAAACTGTAGGTCCCGGCTGTCGTTGAACATCCTTGGCAGTCGTTACGGGTAGTCAGAAGCCAGTAAGTCTGAAACCAGTCTAACCAAGGGGTATCGGGTTGCCCGGGTAACTGGGTTGAGGAGGTCAGATAGGCAGTCGCTTCTTGTAAAGCACCGGTACTCAGCTGAATCCGGTTAGACTGGAAGCCGACCCCAACGTGATTGGGAAAAGGCTCGGAGGATGAGGATGAGGATAGTATAGATTTTAACCAACCTAAAAAGGAAGAGGTTCACAATTCCGAGGTTTATAGTTTTTTAGTTTGGATCCGTAGAAAACTACTAGTATATCTGCAAAGTATGTTATGCCTATATGAATATATAAGCGGTGGCAGCTCTCTAATGACTTCTACACTATAATGCATACCCAACTATCTCGACAGATGACCGACACACACACACACACACATATTATGTACATACACTCACACAGATTTACTAAATAGCTTTAAACATACGAAGTTTACTGATAGAAATTTCATAGAGATTTAGCAAGTTTCTTCCTACATGTTACAGCCTTTTTATCGTCCCACTGCCGGGCACAGGCCTCCTCTCACACGGAGAAAGATTAAGCGTTAATCACCACGCTTGCTCAATGCGGGTTGGTGATTTCAGTCTTTATAGTTCAGGTTTCATCAAGATGTTTTCCTTTTATATCCTAAAACTAAGTATGTACAAATCTATTTTCTACCATTATCATATTCTTCTATTGTGCTTTCCTATATTGTCATTTCTTAGGCTCTAGATGATATGTTGACCATTTAAATCAGTTGAGTTATATTGGCGTGAAAGGGCGACGGATAGCATTTATAAGTTTAGGAAAGACTAGCTTTATCAGGGGTATTATAACATTCGTTATTTAGCGATAAGACCGTCAATTGTCCTGTTCTTTGTGTTGTGATGTCCTGTGTTATAAATTTTCTTGATATACAATAAAGTACTATCTATCTATTATTTCGAGGCTTTCAAGGTAGAACGACTACACCAAAATATATTGAACTTAGAAGATAATCACAATACTTTACTCTGCAAGTGAGGGATTCCCTCACAACACAATAAAACCGTGAGAAAAAAACAAATTTGAACAATAAGACTTATAATATTCAAAAATTTCTCTCGAACATTCACAAAACCGCAGAACATTATTACCTGATCAGAAAGCCATCGTTAAGCAGACATCTTGTTTCTGACGTCCTATGTTACGTCACACGTCACGAAAGTTGAAAGCAGATGACCTGTCGTAGAGTAGGGCAGAGAGGACAGAGTGTGACCGCGACGGGTTTATGCCTAAAGTTGGGGAGCCTCTGGGAGTGTTGTGGTGTTTAATGGCGTCCACGGCCGATTTCGGCCACGACGGTTGTTCTCATTTAAGGAGATCAGCCAGTTGCGCAGGACATATTATAGTGCACGAGCATTTGCGCAGACACAGGTGCACTCACTATTCCTTCACTCTCAGAACCCGATGCGACGGCAATCCGACACGACCGGAAAGAGATCAGGCGCAGGATCGACATTTACGTGCTCTCTGATGCACGGGTGAGTCAATCACCAACTTCCAGACTACAGGCTGCTTTGTGAAAGTTTAAGAAAACCCACAAAGCCATTTCGGCCCGAGCCGGGAATCGAACCCGAGACCTCGAGCACAGCAGCCGCGCTTGCGACCACTAGACTAACGAGGCAGTGCTAGCTAGGTTATTGACTGAAGGTATGAAATAAAGGCAATGAACGTTGATTTAAGGCGAAAGTATTTTGCAATACAATATAATGTCGCTAACCGAAGCTCAAGCCATAAACCTTAGAACATGAATATACAACAATGTTGTTAATTTTTGCGCGATAAACACTAAACAATAAGTTTAGCATTTTCTACACAAACTTGACATTCCCACGCATGCGCCGTCATTTGAATAGATAGTTATATACTGTTTCAATTCACGCATATAACAACGAAGTTATTCATTAACTTTATATAAAACATCCTACACAAGTGCACATAGGTAAGTATACATGTGCACACGATACGTATACAGAACACCATATAAGAGTCAGTCATTACAAACAACTGAAATTCTCCCTTGAAAACTGACAGCTGTCAACTGGTCAAAGCATTCGATACTCCTAACTTTAACTCTGTTTTACACATGATGTTGTAAATTATGAAAACGAAAAATGACTCCTGTGGCTAAACCACTGAATGGATTAGGTTATTTTTTTTACAATTCGCCATAGAATATCGTAAAGTATGTATATGTGATAGGATTTAGTGTGATTAGGACACACACCCAATATATAGCTCATTTATGAAGAAAGGTCAAAGGTTTCTTCTAACCTGGTACACGAAATAGTTACCGTAAGTTACGAGCGAAACCGCGTACAACTTACTAGTGTCAGTAGAAAGTGTTTTCTTCTTCCTCCTGCCCTCCCAATTTTATTTGGGGTCGGCGCAATATGTCATCCTCTTCCATTTTCCCCTGTCACTCGTCGTATTGACACTCACTCCCTTCCTATTCATGTCTTCTCTCAGGCAATCCATCCATCTTTTCTTAGGTCTTCCTCTTCCTCTCCATCCATCTACATTCATACTTAGCACACACTTTGTTGCATGCGTATCATCTCTCCTCATTACATGCCCATACCTCATACAGAAAGTGTAATGACCGCTTAATGCTACGTTAGGCAAAACGTTCCATTTCACTCATATCTACAGTTATGTGTATCGAATGTTATAACAACATATAATGTTACGTAAACCGACAGTTTACAATGAACCGATATCAGTTTAATGAAACTACTTTTACTTTGTGTTCGAGCTCATATTTTGGATAGTTATGCAATCCTTGTACCGGTCTCAAGTTATCTCAAATTGGTATGTACAACTTTTTTTTTGATGATGCAATCTTATTTCTTTGAAAGATGCTTTCAAGTTCTTGTTTTATGAGTAGGTGGATATCGGTATTTAATTAGCTTTCTCGATATTATGTACTTTTAAACGTAACTGGCCTCGTAATATCTGTTTAATAATTATCATGTTTTAAACAAACTCGAAGCTTTATAGGGAGCAAAATGATGAGCAGTTTAATTTGATCATTAAATTACAGCGAGCTCTTCTTCTTTCACTACCATCATCTGCCTAGCCTTTTCCCAACTTTATTGGGGTCGGCTTCCAGTATTTTTTTTTCCAGCATAGGCAGCTGAGTACCAGTGTGTTTCATGGAGTGACTGCCAATCTGACCTTCTCCTCCGGTTGTCAAACTTTCTGGTTTTTGACTACCATAACGACTGCCATCTTAGGAGATAATTGTTGACCTTCCAATGCATACTGCGTGGAACTTTATAAACGCACAAACAATACAAAAGACTTGAGAAGTAGCAATGTTTTATCAAACGAAGCTATTATTGAAGTTATTTCCAAGCAATTTGTTTGTCTTTGCTTATTCAAATATAACAAAACTATGTGACCGGTGGCTGTACCGTCAAATCCCAGCATTACAACATCAACGTGGGGAGTTTTATGATCTAATTAAATAATTCTTATCGGTGAAGGTTGAATAAGACTGTAAATCAAATTGAAGCTGTGTGGCAATGAATGTTATTCCGTGAAAACTGCTTCACTTTACTTTACGTACCTATTGTACACCTACGGGTGTTATTGTATACCCTACCTAATGTAAAAATTCATTATTGTGGCAATATTAAAGGACTCTATTTTTCAGAGCATTTACCTACCAATTTTTTTGTTAGGAAATCATCAAATGACGGTTCCCGCTGTGGGTGCAACGTGAAGGAGTGTCAGACTCTTACTGACTAACCCCACCATGCTCCTTCTGAAGCCCTTTATATACCAGCGCCGCGGTAACTCGCGTGAACAATACCGCAGCCCCGGTCAATTATATACCTACTTATCTCTGTTCAAGGATCAAATGTACTTAAAATACAGATATTAAGTATGTCAAATATGAAAAATCTCTAAGAAATGTGAACTTCAATTTAATAAGTGTAGAACCATCATAATAGCTAGTTAGTCTCACAAACACTATATCTTGAATCAAAAACAAAATTAACAACCTATCAAAACCAGTCTCGTCAGTAAATTAACAAAACCAGAAACGAGCTGCAACTTCCTGCAGCCGGTCAAGATATAAACTCGAGAGAAAGCTCTACGTGATCACGCAAAAATATTTATTTAATGAAAGTATGAAATACAATCAAGCATCTGCGCTTTCCGTGCTTATTATGAAACTAGAAGTTAGTTTCTCATCATCATCCTCCGAGCCTTTTTCCCAACTATGTTTGGGGTCGGCTTCCAGTCTAACTGGATGAAGCTGAGTACCAGCTACATCCTCATATCAAAATATGAAACTGACTTCCATAGTGAGAATTACTTCGTTAGACTGGACAAGAAGTAGATCATAGCCTTCCTCGATAAATGAACTATCACACACTGAAAGAATTTTGCAAATCGGTCCAGAGGTTCCTGAGATTAAGTAAGCAATCTCTTCAATTTTGTAATACATATTAGTTTAGATTCTAAAGTAGTAAACGTACATAATGCTATTACCTAGAAAGTTCTCTTTCTCTAGGACTAAACTGACAATGTCTTCCTAGCAATAACTCTTATAACAACAGTACCAAAATTCTCTGCTACTCTGGTTTTGGTACATCCTAACAATGATAAAATGACATTCTCAGTTGATTCAAATAAGAAATTGACTGCAGACGCAAACTGTAAACTAAACAAATATAAGCAAAAAATCTATTGACAAACTCAAACGATAATCGCGTTAGTAACCTGATAATAATTTATTACCATTCAATTCAGGAACATACAACAATACTTGTCAAAATATTATATACACTAGCCGTTTTCCCGCGGTTTCACCCGCGTCCCGTGGAAGCTACTGCCCGCACCGGGATAAAATATAGCCTATGTTACTCGCAAATAATATAGATTTCTAATGGTGAAAGAATATTCAAAATCAGTCCAGTAGTTTTTGAGTTTATCCATTACAACCAAACAAACAAAGTTTTCCTCTTTATAATATTAGTAAAGATAGTATAGATTGACAACCATTCATACTCATAATATTACCTTTTTTTTTTTTTTTTTTTTTTAGCGACGTAAAATCATCAAATGACCCCTCCCGCTGTGGGTTAGCAGCGGTGAGGGAGTGTCAGACTTTTACTGACTAAAATCGTCGTGTTCCGTCATAGGCCTTTTATGTACCAGGGCCGCGGTATCTCTTTCGAACAACCCGCAGCCCCGGCAGGCCTTGGCCCTGCTGGGCCCCGCTGGGGTTGCTGACATCTCTTTGAGGAGCGCGTGGAACAACGCGCGCCGTCGACACGGGTCTGTCGTCTAGAAAGACAGAGGGACGATGAGCCACCCGAACTCACCGCCCACAGACCCACGCCTACGGTGGCCGGGAGTCATCTCGCGACACCCGGCGCCCATGGTGTCTACCTGGTCCAGCGCGGCGGCCGGGATGAGAGGTGCGAACTCTCTGGCGTTCCGCCTCCTCCTTCTCGAGCATGACCGCTTCGCAGAAGGAGGCGACGGCATCCCATTCCCTCTCGCCCCGGACCATGGCCTGATCCAGGGCCGGACGCGAGAGGTCGCCGCCCTCATAATATTACCTCACAATAGCTTACATTGAAATTGTAATACACTCGTATGTGTACCTCGGTCAATGTCCTGACATGATAATTATGAAGATTAAAATCATTATTTATCTGTAGAAGTGGCTTATTTGCTTGAACGCTGCAGTACTGTATTGTTACTGTTACAGCCTTTTTATCGTCCCACTGCTAGGCTACGGCCTCCTCTCACACGGAGAAGGATTGAGCATTAATCACCACGCTTGCTCAATGCGGGTTGGTGATTTCAGACTATATAGTCCAGGTTTCCTCAAGATGTTTTCCTTCACCTTTTTATCAGCCATTGGTGTCTAAGATATACACTGGACAGCAAATAAACCGAGCCACCCGCTACTTTGGAATTCTAATCCGATTTTCTCAAAAACTATAATACATACAAATATCAAAATTATACCTACAGAAAGTACGTTTTATGAGGATTAAAACAAATGGAAACAAATTGGGATTGATCAATTCATTAAGCGTATATTAATCAATTTATCAAGAAAAGTCATTTTACAGCCGCGAAAACCATTGGCAATCACCCAGTGAAAACAAAAATTTTAACCGAAAACAAAGGAAAAAATGAAAAATTGTTTTTGTTCAGTATTGAGTGTTTCCTCCCCTTGCTCGAATAGCTGCTAGCATCCTCGTATTGATAGACCTAACAAGTCTGACGATGAAATCTTGTGGGATTGCGTCCCACTCCTCTTCGATAGCGATTTTCAGCTCTGGAAGCCCTATTGGAGCAGGTACTCTGGCATGAACCCGACGTTTCAGTTCATCCCATAAGTGCTCTATCGGATTCAAGTCCGTGCTACAAGCTGGCCACACCATTGTACGAATGCCGACGTCGTGTAGATACTGGGTTACCACATGGGCAACATGAGACCGTGCATTATCGCGCATTAATTCATATCCAGACCGATACAACCTGAGTAAGGTACCAAATGGTCTGCGAGGACTTCAGGGATGTAGCGATGAGAAGTCAATCCACGTGTGGGGCCCGTCGGTTCGCTGAAAACTAACGCTGTATGTGTGGGTAATGATATGCCGCTCGAGACCATTACAAATCCCCCTCCGTAAGCAAGTTTCCTCGATGCAACACTGGGAGTAACGTTCTCCAGGGCAACGATATACTCTCTGACGTCGATCACTTCCATGTAGACTCACACTGGTCCCATCAGTGAAGAGTAAGTCAGCCTACTGCTCTAATGTCCAATCTCTATGTTCTCGAGCATATTCAAGTCGAGCTCTACGGCGAGCTACTGTTAATACGGGGCCTGTTGCAGCTCTTCTTGGAATCAGGTTCTGTTCAGAAAGTCTTCTTTTGATGGTATCTGAACTTATGATAACTTGGCGTTCATCACGCAGACTTTGTTGGACTTAAACGGCGTTGAGGCGACGATTTCATACAACACAAAGTTGGATATAACGATCATCTGCTGCTAATGTAGCCCTAGGTCTGCCCATACCTGGGCTGCAATCGAATGCTCCAGTCTCCAAGTATCGTCTGTAAACTCTTTACACCGAAAATTTGCTGATTGGAAGTCGTTAAGTGACTTCACGTTGCCCAAGGTCTGCTCGAAGTAGTGTTACAGCTTGAGCTGCTTCCTGAGTGGTCGTATCCATTATTTACCAATAAACGAGTACAAAAATACACGCGTCTAAGCAAATGATGGATAAAAACTAAAGAAATATGGAATTTCCCTCACTATAGAATAAAATAACGCTAAGCGCAAACCCTAATCAAAACAGAGAAAATTGATAGCATTGTGTTTGCTGCTTGATAACATTGTGAATTGATGGTCCTTTTAATTAAACTTACAGTCATTTTAATCCTTAAGAAATGCTCTTTCTATAGGTATATTTTTTATATTTGTAAGTTTTATACTTTTTGAGAAAATCGGATTAGAGTGCCATAGTAGCGGGTGGCTCGGTTTATTTGCTGTCCAGTGTACTTAGAAAGTACGTACAAACTTAGAAAAGTTGCATTGGTACTTGCCTCACCTAGAATCGAACCCACACCCGAGAGGTTGGTTGGAACCCGCGCCCTCATCCTCATACTCGAGAGGTTGATTCTTTTGCCCACTAGGTCACCACGACTTTTTTTACTAGAACATATATGTATGTAACAAAATAATATCTATCACATTATAGTAACACCCGAGATATTATAAAATGAAGTGCTTTAAACGAGTGAGTTCAACTTTATGACGGTTTTTAGAGTTCCGTACCCAAAGGCTAAAACGGGACCCTATTGTTTTCGCTCCTCTGTCCGTCCGTCCGTCTGTCACCAGTATGTATCTCATGAACGGTGATAGTTAGAGAGTTGAAATTTTCACAGATGATGTATTTCTGTTGCCGCTATAACAACAAATATTGAAAACTAGAATTAAATAAATATTTTGGGGGGCTCCTATACAACAAAACATGATTTTTTTGCTCATTTTTGCATGATATCGAAACGGCAACAGGTAGATGCGGTACGGAACCCTTCGTGCGTGAGTCCGACTCGCACTGGGCCGGTTTTTTTTGTAGATCATAGTCTGATTGGTCATGCTACAGAGATTGTATGTCTGTGATATAATAACCGAAACTAATATGCGTGTGTGAGTCTGTTTGATACGATTTAATAACTTTGAAATTGCTGGACTGGACTAATGTGAACTTGGAAAGGTAAGAGAGTGATTTTAATTCTGTAACACTGTCTGTAACACTGCCTGTTATATGTTTAGCTAGTAAAGCTTGTATATTGCCGCACCTGGGATAAAATATAGCCTATGTTACTCGGGATAGTGTACCTTCCTAACAGTGAAAGAATTTTCCAAATTGGTTGATTACTTACGGAGCCTTTAGCGTACAAAGTACAACCAACCGAAAAGAAATCGTCTTTATCATATAAGTTTTAATAATACATACAATTAGAAATTACTAAAATACTGAACTTAGTAATTACATATAAACATTTGACATGCTTCCTGTTTAGAAATTACAAACAAATGATATATAGGCTTATCAACATTTTCCACGCTTCCTACAAAATTTAATTCCTCATTAACATATTAAATTAACTAGACTTACAATTGCTACTGATTCAATCATTATAACAACTACCTCATTGCTACCTCGTCTCGCGTCGCGTCGCGTCTGCCGCGAGTGCTAATCTATGACGGAACGAGTTTTACTTTCTTACTAGAAAGTCACAGGTCGTGTGCGGCTGTGTGCGTGCGTGACTGTGTGTGAGTGACCCGCGGGTTTCTAAGTGATGTTTGACACTCCTTGTTTCATTGTATTAAGTTGACTGCCTCGTTGGTCTAGCATCGAACCCCAGACCCCCTGCTAAACCAGTCGCGTCACGTGTTATTCAACTAAGTACCAGAAAATACACCTAAGCCCTTCTCCTAATTCCGACAAATATATTACTATGTTGAAACAAAAATCAAAATTCGTTTATTCAAACTTGGCTGCAAAACAGCCACGAACGAACGTCAGAAATTTACAAAAGACAGCCCCCAAAACGCCCACCCTTCACCACTTCCTATGTGTTTTTGCTAGGAAGAAGAAGTGGCGCAACAAACTCCCCAACAACACATGTCTGTCTGTAGGTTAGAAGAACCTATTAACAATTTATTTTATTTACATTTATATGCAATACATACTGCATTAAACCGTAGCAAAATCGGTCCATATCCCATCAAAATACATACGTTTCAAACTAAAACCGTTTTGCTTTCAATTTACAATTAACATTATCAGACACAGCCAACAAACATACATTATTCACAACACGTGACAATCCCACGCCCACCCATCACAATTCTGACCTCGGCTTGCTTGCCGCGCACGTCTCAAGGACAGTCGTGTGACGTAACATATGTAATTGAGTAGTTTGTATTCAGTCGTAGTAAGGGAGTCATTTGTATGTAGCTGTTGATTCTAGATTAGATCGCAGGTGGTCATTAGCCTTTTAAAAGATAAGATAAGAAAATCAGCACTTTTTGACGTTTTTTACAAAAGACAGCCCCCAAAACGCCCGTCCTTCACCGCTTCCTATGTGTTTTTGCTGGGAAGAAGAGGCGCAACAAACACCCCAGCAACACATCTTAGTCTGTAGGTTAGAAAAACCTTTCAGCAATGATTTTGATTTACTTTCTTAAGGTGTATATCGCAGTATACAACATGTAGCCACCACGTGCTAGCTGGCACTCTTAGCAACTAATACTGAAAACTGGAATCAAATTAATATTTTAAGAAGATCCTTTTATAGAATGGTATGAAACCCATCGTGCGCGGGTGTTACAGATTAAAAAGTGACCATAGCTTGCCAGCAACAGTCCTGTGGTACCTACTTAGCACACTTGGATGAAAAGTAGCCTGCTACCTTCCTCGATAAATGGGCTATCTAAGACTGAAGCTTTGTTTTTGAATCGAAAGTTCGATAGTTCGTGAGATTAGCGCGTACATTTTAGGGTTCCGTACCCAAAGGGTAAAACGGGACCCTATTGTTTTTGCTCCTCTGTCCGTCAGTCCGTCCGTCCGTCTGTCACCAGGCTGTATCTCATGAACCGTGATAGTTAGAGAGTTGAAAATTTTCACAGATGTTGTATATCTGTCGCCGCTATAACAACAAATATTGAAAACTAGAATTAAATAAATATTTTGGCAGGCTCCCATACAACAAACGTGATTTTTTGTCTGTTTTATAAATCGGTACGGAACCCTTCGTGCGCGAGTCCGACTCGCACTTGGCCAGTTTTTATATTAGTACTAGCTTCTGCCAGCGGTTTCACCCGCATTCCGTGGGAACTACTTCCCGTACCGGGATAAAAAGTAGCCTATAGCCTTTCTCGATAAATGGGCTATCTAACACTGAAAGAAATGTTCAAATCGGACCAGTAGTTCCTGAGTTTAGCGCGTTCAAACAAACAAACTCTCCAGCTTTATAATATTAGTATAGATTATTAGTCCACGATATGCCCTGATAATGTCCTGTACCAATGCAACTTTTCTAAGTTCATATGTACTTTCTAAGTATATCTTAGACACCATTGACTGTGTTTCGGATGGCACGTTAAACTGTAGGTCCCGGCTGTCATTGAAATCCTTGGCAGTCGTTACGGGTAGTCAGAAGCCAGTAAGTCTGACACCAGTCTAACCAAGGGGTATCGGGTTGCCCGGGTAACTGGGTTGAGGAGGTCAGATAGGCAGTTCTAGTAAGGCACTGGTACTCAGCTGAATCCGGTTAGACTGGAAGCCGACCCCAACATAGTTGGGAAAGACTCGGAGGATGATGATGACGTTAATGAATGCCCTGTATCTTAAGAGACAGTGCGTTTTTATCAACGAACCCCACTTATTACTATGACATTTATGTTTTTCTTTATTTTCAGTGACGACAGCGTCGAGAGAGCAGTCTGCACATATGTACACACCTGTACAGTGTATATGGACCTACACACAACCGGTATGTTTGGGTATTATGTCAGCGCTTTCTAAAGTTGTGTGTCACGAAGCTTCCACTCTCGTCTCCGAGTCACATTCTTATGTGTACTGCCTTTTAGCGGCTTTTAACATATCCATTTTCAATTTAAAAATCTTGTAATTATTTCATAGTTTTAGGGTTTCGTACCCAAACGGTAAAACGGGACCCTATTGTTTTCGCTCCTCTGTCCGTCCGTCCGTCCGTCACCAGGCTGTATCTCATGAACCGTGATAGTTAGAGAGTTGGAATTTTCACAGATGATGTATTTCTGTTGCTGCAGAATAAATTAAATATTTGGGGGGGCTCCCATACAACCGACGTGATTTTTTTCACATTTTTGCTCAATAATCGTACGGAACCCTTCGTGCGCGAGTCCGACTCGCACTTGGCCGGTTTTTCGTACTAAAACGTTACAATCGGGACCTTATATCCGTCCATGTGTGGCTCGCATCTCATGAACCGTGATAGATAATTTTCACATTTTGATTTATAGCTGTTGCTAGGCCTAGAAGTCTAATGGATGTACCTAAGTTTATTTCGCCATCGACTTCTAAGCTGATGCACCTAAAATTATTATTTTTTGGCTTTTTAGTATTTTCAGAAGTCAGTTTTCCTTTTTTGTAAAAAGTTTTCCTCAACGCTACGGGACACCTTTTCTACAAACGACACTTTTTTTCACCGTTTTTACAGTACAGAACTCATCGTGCACGAAATAGACTCGCACTTAGCCCTTTTTTTTTCAGAAATAACATATTAACATTATAGTTTTCTAAAACACCATCTACTAAATCAGGTTTTCATCAAAAGCTGCACTAATCTTTAACATTACATCGTCATCCGCTGTAAAATGCTGCCGTGCACTCAATACCATCATATTCCCACACTGTTCACTATATACTACACTATATACATAGTATATACTACGGATACACACTTCCTTACACAGTGGAAGTGACGTATCGCTGTGATTAAAGCTCTTACTTGAACCATTGGAAATTACAACTAAATAAAAACTTCGTTTGGGCTAATCGGAGGAAAAAAACCGGCTCAGAAAGGGTTCCGTACCATCTATACTAATATTATAAAGAGGAAAACTTTGTTTGTTTGTTTGGTTTTAATGGATAAAATCAAAAACTACTGGACCGATTTTAAATATTCTTTCACCATTAGAAAGCTATATTATTTGCGAGTAACATAGGCTATATTTTATCCCGGTGCGGGCAGTAGCGCCCACGGGACGCGGGTGAAACCGCGGGAAAACGGCTAGTTATTTATAAAAAGGACAAAAGAATCACGTTTGTTGTATGGGAGCATATAGAATCATCTATTCGTCAAACGGGCAAAAGCTATTTTATAATAAAGTCTACCAAAAGACAGTAATATTTGAATTTCTCGTGAATTATCTTTTGTTGAGCAACATTCCACAATTGGAAGGTATTCTCTCACATAACTTTCCAATGTTTGTGTGAAGCACAAGCCAGTAGTTTACATAATTATTGTTCAACTGGTTTTTATACTTGAAAGCGTAAAGAATTAACAAAACTTAATCTAGGTACGATAGTTTTTACGCTTATTTTTTGCACTGTATCTTTCATCCATGAATATATGTTAAGCGTTTTTGTTTTTAACGACGTCAAAAATCATCAAATGACCCCTCCCGCTGTAGGTTAGCAGCGGTAAGGGAGTGAGCTAGCTCACGCGAACAGTCCCGCAGCCCCGATTGATATATACCTTAAGTTAAAGGTCGACGTGAAAAGGCTTGACAGATTACTGCAATCACCATGGCAACCTCCAAACATCACAACAATTCGTTGCAATCAATGCAAAGTTCTGTGAACAAAAGCCGACAAAATTTAACAAGACGACAAATTTTCAAAATTCATTTCCACTACCATCCATTCTTCATACTATTATATTTCTAAATACTTCCCGCGATTTCGCTAAAGGTCACTATATTTCTCTAGTGTCAGCATTGAGTGAGGGTGCGTCTAGTCGGTGCAAGTAGCTTGCGCATGTTGAGGCACATGCGCAGGTTATATGCATTTTAACAACGTGAAGGTCCAGCGACTCGCACATGTACCAAAGCAAAATACCCACCCACGTGCTCTTGTCACTTGCGCATGTTAACTTGCTCCAGCTACGTGCACCATGTAGACGCACCCTTAAGATTCCACTACTGTTTTATACTGAACATTGAACGTGAAAATAAATATTAAAATGTTGTTTTAAGAAAACTGACATTTATGTTATTGGTGAACTATCGTAATTATTTTGGCCTGTTCTTGTGAGAAATGATTATAAACCTACTGGTGATTTCGGATACGTTAATTTGTGTCGCTACGGGTAGTCAGAAGCCAGAGTCTGACAACCAGTCTTAACAAGGGGTATCGGAACATTTTACAACCGATTTAAGTGTCATCTGCCTTTTCGAAATTTATTTATTTATTTAAAATACTTCTTGCACATTGTACAAAGGCGGACTTAATGCCGTAGGCGTTCTCTGCCAGTCTACCTTAGGGTGGTGTTGAAATAGAAATGGTAGGTGCAACACAATTTAAGCATATTTATATGAATATCTTGAGTAAATACATTGTTTCAAGCTGCTTGCTTGCTGTTAGTTTTGAAAAGTAACCAAATTGTTCGCGCTTACTATGACGCGGGTCACTGACCCCGCCGGGTAACATGAGACCTGAGGCATAGACTAGACTAGACTTACATATAATACAGAGGAGACTAAAAACTGAACATTAAAACTTTTTATAAAAAAATAAAACCGACTCCCAAAAACACTGAAAAGCAAAAAAAAAACTATTCTTAGGTGCATCGGCCTGGAAGTCAGTGTCTAATGGATGTACCTAAGGATTTTTCAGGGTTTCCATCATCAGATCCTGACCTGGTGATTATGGGACCATCTGGGAAGTCATCATCATCCTCCGAGCCTTTTCCCAATCATGTTGGGGTTGGCTTCCAGTCTAACCGGATTCAGCTGAGTACCAGTGCTTTACAAGAAGCGACTCCCTATCTGACCTCCTCAACCCAGTTACCCGGGCAACCCGATACCCCTTGGTTAGAATGGTGTCAGACTTACTGGCTTCTGACTACCCGTAACGACTGCCAAAGATGTTCAATGACAGCCGGGACCTACAGTTTAACGTGCCATCCGAAACACAGCCAATGGTGTCTAAGATATACTTAGAAAGTACATACAAACTTAGAAAAGTTGCATTGGTACTTGCCTGACCTGGGATCGAACCCGCGCCCTCATACTCGAGAGGTTGGTCCTTTACCCACTAGGCCACCACGAATTTGGACCATCTGGGAAGTAAACCCTATCAAACAAAAAAAAAATTTTGCAAATCGGTCCAGGCGTCTCCGAGTAATGGTGAACACACATAAAAAAAAAAGATCCCGACGAATTGAGAACCTCCTCCTTTTTGGGAAGTCGGTTAAAAATAGAAAGAAAGATAGAAACGTAACCATGTCAGTAAAACCTCTCAGGCGAATTATTCAATACATATAAACGGATATTCAATACATGAATGTTCTACTTTCGAGACGTTTAAAAGTTTTTGTGTTACGACGGTAACAGTTTCACATAAAAGCATAAATTGATCAACCACACCTTAACAAGTCCTCTTTCAAAGTACTAAAACCGGTATCGGGTCTTGGGTTACCCGGGTAACTGGGTTGAGGAGGTCAGATAGGCAGTCGCTTCTTGTAAAGCACCGGTACTGAATCCGGTTAGACTGGAAGCCGTCCCCAACATAGTTGGGAAAAGGCTCGGAGGATGATGATTTCAAAGTACTAAAACCCACTCCTATCGCAGTCTCGTCTACATACAACGTACTCTATGTACATAACCATACTCCCACGAGGTAACAATGCCTACACTGGAAGTCACACGGTCACTGTCACGGCCGTCCCCTCTGTGCACTGTGGTGTACGCTGGGTATATTTGTGTGCACTACAGTGTATAAGTGTGTTGGGGGCTGGGTCAATTAATTTGTAAGGCAGTGTAAACAGGTCTACTGTATAAGTATGGTTATGGGTCAGGTTGATCCAATTTTTATGCACGACAGTGTACATGCTACCGATATTAATATGCACGATAGTGTAGTATATAGGTATTGGAGGCTGGGTTAATTAATGTGCAAGATAGTGTATTAATAGTAGTTTTGTTGAGTCTGTTTTTTTGCTCGCTTGTGTAATTGTTTATAGGTCAGGTTGACCCAATTTTTATGAACAACAGTGTACATAGTTTTTAGTATAGTATAGTATAGTATAGTAGCTCATAAAAAGTCCAAGATAGTGTATAATAGTCTAACTGGCTCTTAAATATGCCAGCGAATGTATGATTATAGGTCAGGCCAATTTTTATGCATTGTAGTTCACTATATTGGCGAACAGTTGACTCAAATTGTTTGCTCGCCGGTGTAATAGAAGTCGAGCCGACTCAATTATTATGCACGGCAGTGTAACAGACATTCAGTGAAATTAGTAATTACACTTGCTGTCACGGAAAAGGGACACCTCTGCATTTATTTGCAAACTATTGTAAAAAACATTATTGTGTTCTGAATATTAGCCATTTATAATTTTTAATATTGTCTGGGTAACTGGGCCTCGATTCTCCTAAGTTAAAAATGTCAAAATCGAATAGAAATCGAATCGCAATATGATCGTAATAGCAGTTTTAACCATATCGGGCATTCTGCTACTAATAAAAGACCAATCGTATTCGATTGACATTTGATTGGTGTGCGATTGGTCTGCTATTTTGATGATTTTGGTCTATACGGTAGTTTGCTGTACAAGCATTTTGCAATCGTAAATCATTTACAGACAAAATGATTCATTATTGAATGACAGAAAAGGATAAAAACGTTTATTTCAAAGAAAAAAAAGCGGAATGCCACATACGCTTCAATCGTAATCGAGTCGGGATTGGATCTCAGTCGAATCGAGTCGAACGTCAATCGAATGGCGCTTAAGTAAAATTAGGAGAATCGGGCCCCTGGGTTGAGGAGGTCAGAGAGACAGTCGCTCCCTGTAAAACACTGGTACTTAGCTGCACCCGGTTAGACTGGAAGCTGACCCCAACATATTTGAGAAAAGGCTAGGCGGATGACTAATACACTGCTGTCTCGCGCTCATATCGTAACTAGAGCGTATATAATTGTTATTTTTGTCTTCAAACTGTGATCATATTACTATCATTATATTTTACTAACAAAACTTCGAAAGGCAAGTGAGAGTTCTAAATAATTCTTTGGTCTAGTGGCTGCAAAAACGCTGCTTAAAACTGAGTCTTAAGTTCGATTCCCATAGCGCGATGGGACGACAATCCGACACGACCGAAGAGAAATCAGGCACAGGACAGACATTTACGTGCTCTCCGATGCACGGGTGAATCAATCACCAACTTCCAGACTACGGGTTGCTTTATGTAGGTAAGTTTCTAAAACCCACAAATTTATTTTGGTTAAACCCAGGAATCGAACCCACGGTCATTAGAACAACGGGGCAGTAAGCACGAAACTAGTAGCACTAATTTATCACTTGTTACAAATGAATGGTTGAGCCAATTAAGATGCAACTTAGTAATGGCGTCCACGGCCGATTTCGGCCACGGCGGCTGTCCTCATTTAAGGAAATCAGCCAGCTGCGCAGGACATATTATAGTGCACGAGCATTTGCGCAGACACAGGTGCACTCACTATTCCTTCACTCTCATAACCCGATGGGACAGCAATCCGACACGACCGGAAAGAGATCAGGCGCAGGACCGACACAGCTATAACCCTAATCTAGAACATGAGATAGTTTTAAACGAATCAAACTAGAAATTTCTTTGAAAATCATGTGAAACCTGTCATGTATTAGCTATGTGCGTGATACATGAACATTTACTGAAATCTGTTAAAAGTTCGACAATTATAAACTGTAGTAGTGATTGAATTGTCAAGGGCCGGAGTTAGTGCGAGTGAAGACACGCAATCACGCTGACATACATACAGATAGACATTGTAGAAAACGTGACTAAACGGGGGTTTTTACTAATTAAACGTGAAAGTGTAATAATTCTATACTTCAATTTAAATTTTAAGATTATATCGTGGTGTTGACTACTGGATTCTGCCAGTTCCAGTCATGTACCGTGTAAACTACTTCCCGTATGTGGGTAAAAATTTCAATATCTCACCTTGAAAGATTTTTTTTCATTTCCAAGCAAACAGACTCTTGAGCTTAGTGAAACATACTTACGAGTATATTATAATTTTCTATAATTGATGACCTTCTAAGACAATAAATCTCGCTAGTTTCCGAGAAAGCAGCTCCAGTCATACTAACACACATATGGTTGTTATTTCATAACAGTTCCGTTTTGGCGATAATTTCGCGGAACTATTACACACTGACCTGGTCTTGTGCTGCAAGTAACACATACTACACACATTTTTATTATATCGTGTGTGCAAAAGGGTTGACTTGTTAATGTCAGAGTTCTTAAGCCCACCCCTCCCCACTGGGGGGAGGTATGAGGGGCCTGCCGTTAGGCGGGCAGTCGCCGGTGGGAGTCCCCCTCCACTCAGGCGAGGTCGGAGTGCCGATGGGCCTTTTTAGTGGGTATACCGGAAACGACTTTACCGGGGAGTCCCACATACCCCTCTCCCGTCGGGAAGGGGATGCGTAATAGCATTTTTAGCCCAGCGACAACAAAAAAAAAGGACTGTGAGCATTAAAAAGTCCCCGGATCTCAGGTCTAGCCCAACACTCCTTCTCTGGACGATTTCAGGCTGTGACAACGAACTCATACGCACTGTCATACGAATCATTAAGGACGAACAGCGCTCGAAGTTTGGTCAAAGTGCGATTTCGGGTTATGAACCCACCACATACCAGATTAAAGACTACCCAGCAGTGGACTGCGATAGGCTGATGATGATGATGATGATAAAGATGAAGACTACCCATTTACAAGACGACTAGGCAGACCATTTATGTCTAATCCAGGAATCGAACGCAAGACCTCATTATCGGCAATCACTGACGCGTCGGAACTCTTCATATAATATTCTCTATTAGCGCTAACTACTTCCCCCATTATACACAAAAACCTAATATCTACGCGTTTGTGACACAATTTCCCGCACCTGGTAAACTTGAGAGAAACTCTCGTGTCATTAGACTCGGCCGGGAGGCGACGTGAGTGTAGAGAAAGGTAGACGGAAGAGGAAGCAAGATGAAGTTAATTACTAAACGCAATTAACTGATTCATGTCGGAATTAAATGGCTTCTTCATAGATATTGTGGTAGAAAAGAAAATATCAATTGATCTCATCTTTCCTCAAAAGGCCATTCCAGACCGCGTACATGATGACACTCACACAATATTATTTGATTCGTAACATGTTTGGACTTTAAAAGAGACTATGACCCTTAAGTTTGTTTCGGCGTTTCTTCTCAGGGATCAGTCAGTTAGGAAATGCCGACCCCAGCGTTCTTAAAATGACGTGTAAAAGTGATGTAATGTCCAACTCGCAAATTAACGATTTCATTTCATTTCCTGGAACTATTATTGAAGTCTATATGAGACCAAAAAAAGTTCTGCGGGATCTTTCACGCGAGTGACCGCAGTGCTGGTACGGCTTAAGAAGTAACATGGTGGGTTTAACCAGGAAGAGTCTGACACTCCCTCACGCTGCACCCACAGCGGGAGCCGTCATTTGATGATTTTTCAGCAAAATATTGGTCTTTTAGAAGCTCGTGCCTAAGTAACAGCCGAACGGGTCGATCATCATAAGATTGAGCTTGGCTTATGAGTGACCATCTTGTCATGACGAGATCCTCCGTGTTTCGGAAGGCACGATAAAATAGTGGGTCCCGGCTGTCATTTGAACATCTTGGGCAGTCGTTACGGATATACAGAAACCTAAAGGTTTAGCAACCAGTCTTGCCAAGGGGTATCAGGTTGCCCGGATACCTGGGTTGAGGAGGTCAGATAAGCAGTCGCTCTATAACACACTGGTAGTCAGCTGCATCCGGTTAGACTGGAAGTCGACCCCAACAAATATGGGAAAAAGGCTTGGCAATACTGTGACGAAACAAGAATTTTATTTATTTGCATAGAAAGTTAAGTATAAGGAATGTAGGTCGATACAAACATTTATTTGCTAGTTTTTACCTAAACTATAAATGCCTACTTACTATAATCATGTTTTGATAGAAACACCACATAAAAAGTAGTACGAGATTATAATTTCTACATGTGTATTTGTGAAAACAAGAATTTAACTCAGATTGACACTTATATACTTGCGTTTTGTTAGTTGAAATTGATATTTTCGAATATCTTAATATTCCTGTGTAAAATAGAGTACTCAATTTGATTTTTTTTACACACGAACAAAATTTGCATAATAGTGGTGTAATTGGATGTTGGTCTGGGTGCCCTGGGTTCGATTCCCAGTCGTGTAAGGTCATTTACAAATCTTGTTTCTACGATACACTGCCTAACATTTGTAGCAGTGCTTTGTCCGTACATATTGACTGTCATGAATTCAATAGTTACCAACTTCAGAGCGGCGAATATGACAACTGTCTGCTATCCCTACTAATATTATAAATGCGAAAGTAACTCTGTCTGTCTGTTACGCTTTCACGTCTAAACCACTGAACTGATTGTAAAAAAATTTGGCACAGAGATAGAGTTGACCTTGAGAAAAAACATAGGATAGTTTTTATCCCGGACTTTTGAAGAGTTCTCTTGGAAACGCGATATAACTGAACCGAAGTCGCGGGCGGAAGCTAGTAAAATTATATTCTAGGAATATCATTCGAGCCTACAATATTACCCGAGCAGGGAGTCGAACTGACGTACTTGAGGTCACACTCTCACTGATCAATGATCCGGTTCCTGGTTTCACTTTCAAACTCGCGGATGCTGCGCTCATCTCGCGAGATGCAAATATATGCTAATGCTAGAGAAAGTGACCAATTCCACACCAATATTATATTACTATGTGTTTTTCTATGGGAAATGCTGAGCAAAATTGAGTGAAAAGTAGCTTAAAATCGAGTTTGGTTATTTGCCTATGTTTATGTATGTGAAATTTTGTATCGGTTCAGCCGTTTTGAAGATTGAAAGGTTTAAACTTACTACTACATATAAGAACTTTTTATATGTAAAGACACCTGTTGTATTGTTACTATTAACTGTTTACATTATAAACTAGTAGAGTTCTGCGGTTTCACCCGAGGCAAGCTCAGTAAAGCTTTTGCGGTGAGGTGCGGTATTTTATCTGCTCAAGTTGAAATTGATTTTTTGTAAACAAGCCTAAAGTAGGTTTTTCCTACTTACTGACGACTGTGTTTCGGATGGCACGTTAAACTGTAGGTCCCGGCTGTCATTGAACATCCTTGGCAGTCGTTACGGGTAGTCAGAAGCCAGTAAGTTTGACACCAGTCTAACCAAGGGGTATTGGGTTGCCCGGGTAACTGGGTTGAAGAGGTCAGATAGGGCAGTCGCTCCTTGTAAAGCACTGGTACTCAGCTACATCCCGTGAGACTGGAGGCCGACCCCAACATAGTTGGGAAAAAGGCTCGGAGGATGATGATGCATTCCATAATAATTTGCCTCCGGTTTTGTCCGTCATTAAGAAACATACTAGCATTATTTCACACAACTTAAGAAAGTTTACGAGCCTCAATGAAATATGATTTTTACTGCAAAATTAATGAGTTTTACGCACACATACACAGAAGAGATTGAGCTTTATGTAGTGAAAACTGAAGATTTCTCGTAAAAAAAAACAAAATGATTTATCTTGAAATACGTATAAGCAAAGTCGCTTGATAAAAATGTTTTAAAAAGTATAATTTTTGTGTTATAATGTCGCTTTCGAAGTAATCATTATTTCTCTAATGTATGGACGAAGAAACTTATGAATTAAACATGAATATGAACTCAGCTAAATATTTTACTCATAAAAACTATTCATTAAGATATAGTACTCATTATTTTTATCGTTTTTTGTTGAATTTCAAGCGTACTTAATTACTTGCGAGAGTAAATAATTGAGGTCAGAAATATATTTTGTCTAGTAAACAAAAAAATATTTTTGAAAAATACTAATGACCTAATTTTTTTACAATTAAGTGTAATAATTATTTTTGAAAAAAATATCGACTCACCATCATATTGTCCGCCAGTTACAGCCAAAAAAATCTTCTTCAAACGCAATAATTATCCAAAAAAATCCCACTCAAAAACAATGTTTTTACACACACGCGATTTATTTTTTAAATTACCAATTTTTAACAAAAAAAAAAACACTATTTTACCGTCACTGTCTTATTAAAAACTTTTTTTTTAATTCATTATTTCGCACAGATTTTTTTCTTTTTTTAAATATTTTTTTTCTTAATTTTTTTTTTAATATTTTTAAGGACTCGTGTAATATTGGGAAGCGCGTGAGTCGAACTGAGCAAGCGACGTCGCCGACCCGAGCTAAGAAAGTGGGCTTACATTTCCTATGGTAGTCTCAACATTAACGAGACGACTGTAAAGAAAAACCTACCTTATTACTAGTGAGATAAGGTTGGATATTGAGTGGTTATATACAGAAGAGGGGTTTCAAAAGCCGGTTCAAAATGTGTATGAGTATAGAAAATGTCCGAACATAGTTTAGAGTTTACTTTGGAGACAGCTTTACGTAATACTTAGCCGTCACAGGGTGAGGCCGATCCGGGTCATAGATGATATTTCGCATTCTTTTGCGAATAATAACAAACACCATGAGAATTAATAATTGAGGACCTCTTTTTTGGGAAATCGCTTAAAATGTTTTTGGGGGTCGAGAGGTTCTTTTGTGACTTTATGAGTAATT
Organism: Helicoverpa zea; assembly: GCF_022581195.2. Taxonomy (NCBI): domain Eukaryota; kingdom Metazoa; phylum Arthropoda; class Insecta; order Lepidoptera; family Noctuidae; genus Helicoverpa; species Helicoverpa zea. Next base: position 4,036,979 of record NC_061481.1, on the reverse strand, counting down.
GTAGAGTTTTGGTTTCAGTTATTTTTAATTTTATTTTATTGACTTCAATAAGTATTTAAGTATTTTCCAGCCAACCATGCTATTCTCTGTGAGCGTTGTGCACACCTGTAACTGACTTATTTACACAGGACTAACAATTGTAAACTTATATATGCGAAAGCAATTTTAAATAAGTTATTGGTGTGCCTTGTAAATAAATAAATAAATAAATGAGTATTTAAGCTAATACATAAACATAATATTAGTTATCTATATATATAAAAATGAAACCCGCTTTCCGTTGTCACGACATAACATGAAAACGGCTTGACCGATTTGGCTGAAAATTTGAGGGGAGGTAACTTAGACCCGGGAGAAGGTTTTAGGATAGTTTTTGTCACCATCCGGCTACGGGACGCGGGTGAAACCGCGGGCGAAAGCTAGTTACATTATATATAAGGTGACCATCTTGTCATGACGAGTACCTTCGTGTCCCGGCTGTCATTTGAATATCTTTAGCAGTTGTTACAGGTAGTCAGAAGGGTTGGTGGGCGATTGCCGAAAATGTATTCTTTCGAAACGGTCCAGTAGTTCCTGAGATTAAGTACTGCGTTCTAACAAACAAATAGACTCTTTAGTAGTACAACATTAAGAACGCGTGCTCATTAAAAACTTTTAGTCGGCCGATAGTTGGTTTGGGCTTATAATAAATCAGTATGAAGATGAATCTAGACACACGGCAGTGTGTCCGCCAAGTTCGAGCAAAAAAAAGCGACACACCGGCCGTGGGTTATATTACACGAACCATTTCGGGCCAAATTCGACCCCCCTATAACTCAAAATCTATTTTATTTACGCATATCAAATTTCTAGTATCTGTTGAGACCCCCTCACTTATCTAAAATACAAAATTTCATTAACATATCTTTTGTAGATCTTGAGATATTGACGTCAGAAAATCGCTATTTTTACTATACACTCACTGACTGACTGACTGACTCACTCATCAAAAACCTAGACCACTTCCAATGGTCGTATTGACTTGAAATTTGGCATAGAGGTAGGTCTTTATGTCAAGGTAAAGGGAAAAATCTGAAAATGGCCAAGTGTGAGTCAGTTTCAAAATAATGAAGGTGTTTTATACCCGGTGTAAATTTATACCCCTAAGGAACTAAAACGAACTAAATTTATCTACCTATATGTATATAATATATCTTCGAATGGTCGTACCGATCTGAAATTCATTACAAAGGTTTGTATTTAGTCAAAGTAAAGTAAAAATCTGAAAACGGCCAAGTGTGAGTCAATTTCGAAAATAACGAATGTGTAACTTTGATCCACGAACATAATATATGATAACATGTCATGTCAGTCAGTTGGTAAATCTAGTCCATTTAGTTAATCTAGTTCATTTCTTTGTAAGAAGCATAGTGCATATTCAAAAATCTGAAAGATAGTATAAATGAGACATTTCCTTAACTAACTTAATCATAAGAAAAAAATAAAATAAACAACCTTACAAAAATAAATGAAATCCCACCCAAAACAAAAATGTGAAAGGCTGCCAAGTTCGATAATATGGGAATGCTTCGCCTATAAAAGAAGTGAGATCTGAATAAGTACCAAGTTCCACACACATACCTCAGTTAAAAATAGTTACTTTTTAATGATGTTACTTGGCAAGTTTTAATAGAAAATTATATACTTGATTCATTACGTTTAGTAGGTTTATAACAAGGTGTGTGAAAACTTGCCAAGTAACATCATTAAAAAGTAACTATTTTTAACTGAGGTATGTGTGTGGAACTTGGTACTTATTCAGATCTCACTTCTTTTATAGGCGAAGCATTCCCATATTATCGAACTTGGCAGCCTTTCACATTTTTGTTTTGGGTGGGATGGAAATACACACGTAACAATAATGATCAGGTTTGTTCGGTATCAGACCGACTGAAAACTTTGATTGAAGTCACGATTTTATAAAAAAAATCCAAACGGGCAACAGTCGGGCGACTGTTTAGTCTAAAGTGTGCACGCAGGCTAAGTATCATAGATTACAAGTTTATCCAATGTATGTGATTACCACCGGCACACACCAGCGGAATCACAGCTATTAGTGCGCTCAACACGCGCGAGTGTGCACTGACTGATAATCTTCGAATTACGAACAGCTAATCTTAACTAATATTATAAAGCTGAAGAGTTTGTTTGTTTGTTTGAACGCGCTAATCTCAGGAACTACTGGTCCGATTTGAAAATTTCTTTCAGTTTTAGATAGCCCATTTATCGAGGAAGGCTATAGGCTACTTTTTATCCGGGTACGGGAAGTAGTCCCCACGGGATGCGGGTGAAACCGCTGGCAGAAGCTAGTCATCTCTATATGCGCATACACTTTCTGATACACATTCCTAACTAAACTATACTAAACTGATGCGTATTAAACATTCATCGATTTAGGATTTTTACATAATCTTTACTATTATTATCACTACATAAACAAAAAAAACTATTGTTAGGTGCATCGGTCTAGAAGTCAGTGTCTAATGGATGTACCTAAGTTTATTTCGCCACCGACTTCTAGACCGATGCGCCTAAGAATAGTTTTTTTTTGCTTTTCATTGTTTTTGGGAGTCAGTTTTATTTTTTTTGTAAAACGTTTTTTATTTTTAGCTTTTCAGTGACAACTGAACTGGAATTAGTCAATGAATATATAAGTAGATCATTACAATTGAGATTACAACTGAAACCGTCCGTCAGCGCTGCAAGGACAGTAGTACGCATGCGCGTCACTGCAGGGAACCGGTTCCCTCGCATCTGACTTTCCAACCGCCGCCTTACGTAACGCGAGGTACCCAGGTTTATGGCTAAGGTAAGGCAAAGGCCAGTTAAAAGTGTTTTATTTAAACTTTATTTTCAGGCATCTACGGCCAATCTATACATATAATAAATCTGTAAAAAAACTGTGTCTGTACATTGAATATATTAAAAAAATAATAATTGGGTGGGGTTTAGAAACAGTAATGGAGCACAAATCCAAAAAAAAAATTCTGTCTGTTTGTCTGTATGTCTGTATGTCTGTTTGTTTGTACACGCTAATCTTCCGAACTACTGAACGGATTTCAATGATTTTTTCTTTGTTGTATCAGTATTAGGCCTGGTCAACATATAGGCTATAATTTATCTTCGAAACTTGAAGACCTGATGCAGAACTCCAACAGACCAATAAAACTATAAGAGATACAAATATGGTGCCGTGGCAAAAATTGTTTCATTTGATGAGCATTTTCAGCTGAGATTATAAATTTTAAGATCTGGAACACCTGATGTGGAACCCCAAGAGCCCAGCTTCTCTGTACCATATACAGGTATGCCGTTTTAAGCAAAAGTTGTTCAATTTGATAAGCACTTTCTATTGACTTATACAAATTGAAGATCTAAAACACCTGATGTGGAACTCCAGGGGCCCAGCTAGACTATAGCATATAGAGGTATGACGTTTTAGCAAAAGTTGTTCAATCTGATAAGCACTCTCTGTTGACTTATAAAAATTGAAGATGTAAAACACCTAATGTGGAAACCCAGGAGCCCAGCTAGACTATAGCTTATAAAGATATGACGTTTTAGCAAAAGTGGTTCAATCTGATAAGCACTCTCTATTGACGTGTAAACATCGAAGATCTGGAACACCTGATGTGGAACTTCAAGAGCAATACTACACTTGAAATGTATAGAAATGAATGTTATGAAATAGGTATAGTGAATCAAAATAAGTAATTAGTCCGTCTTTTAGATAACCCTAAAATAATGGACACGCATTTTTCTTTTCTCTCTCTCACAAACAAATAATAACGAAGATACAACAACGCTTGAATTTCGTGTTAAGTCACTGCTTAGTACAAATTTTACATACCTAGACGTGGCGTCACGAGCCTCCACTCTCTAACTTTGTTGCGTTTTATCTTCATTATTATTTTGTATATCTCTTCCAGACCTCGGGACTACAGAGTTCCAAATTTTTGGGAGGCAAACGTGGGGTCGAAGCCAACACGCTGAAGCCCTTTTGAGACAACTTTAATGAAATGGTGACACAAAACCGACGATTATCCCTTTATACACTATAGAAATGAACCCAAGGACAATCCCCGTGGACGTCGTTAAAAAAAAGACAATCCCCGGTTCTGTGCTAAACTATTGCTAACTATGGAGGAAAACTACTTGGGCTATTTTTGATGGGATGTTAGTGGATGACAATGTATTAGGTACATGTAAAAACGGCAGGTGGAGACTCGCCACCTCACTTACTGTAACCAGTCACTGAATAGCAACAAGAGGGCAATAGGGACATGAGCGGCTGAAGGGTGAGGATACCTCGGCGGACTTTAAACGCGGATTACGCGCTCCCTGTGCTTACCATGAGGCACCTACCCTCCGAGCAGGGGCCACTAATCCTGCTCTAGCGACTCCACTCTGGACGGCCAAGCCAAGCCAGAGGCGTGAGACCTACCCCCGTCATGGTTCACTCCGACCGGCCGGAGATGGGGGACAGTATACTCTCCCTGGAGAACTCAGTATATATAGCCCCGCGGGGTCGCTACTACTCCCCGTCATCAGCCTCAGATGTCTTGCGGTGCCTATATCTCATTATTATTGTCGTTATTATCTCAAGAGCCTTTGTCCCAATTATGTTAGGGTCGACTTCCAGTCACGATGCAACTGAGTACCAGTGTTTTACAAGGAGCGACTGCCTATCTGACCTCCACAACCCGGTTACCCCTTGGTAAGACTTACTGGCTTCTGACTACCCATAACGACTGCCAAGAATGTTCAATGACAGTCGGAACCTACAGTTTAACATCCCCTCCAAATAACGGTCCATTGGTATCCAAAATATACGTAGAAAGTACATACGAACTTAGAAATGTTGCATTGGCAGGCACTTGCCAGACCTGGAATCAAAGACGCACGCTCATACTTGAGAGATTGGTTCTCTACCCACTAAACCACCACGAATTCCACTAAGTCACCACGACTTTGTCATCTATTTAATGTTTTTTTACGAAATAATACCTACGTGTAATATTTTTGCCACACACAACTTAAATGCGGTCTAATTAGAATCACTACTTTTATCCCTATGGTCACGTCTATTGCGACTATTCAGATCTTTGATTTTGCTGACCCCATAGTCGCTGGCATAAGGGACAGGATCCGCGTACGAAGTCGCGGGCAGAAGCTAGTAGGTAAATAAACCTGAAAGACTAGCATATACAACATGTAACTTAATTAACGCACATCCTGAAATTAGTTTGTTCAGAATCGTTTACTGAATCGATTTATATCATTTTTAATATAGGTAATTTTTTATCCCAAAAATAATTAAAACTACGGAAATTATTGTCATATTAACCCTGTACAGTCAAAACAAATTCAAATAGACCGTAACTCAATGTAATAAGACTTCGTGTATTGTCGGCTTTTTCCTTAGTTTCGTTATGTTGTGTCGAGTCGAGCGGCGCGCGGCGCGATATTTGCGTGCGTAGTAGTATGACCAAAAAGTTCTCCAAGAATTGGTATAACTAATTTAGTAAATAACAATGCATATACATGTTAAATTAAAAATTCAGTGTATGTATTATGATTATAACATAATATTCTAATTGGGGTGTTTGAGGGTATGCGTTAATTACGTTACATGTTGTATATATGTTACTAGCGATCCGCTCCGGCTTCGCACGGGGTAACAGTATTTCCCCACTATTTAATGTATGTTATTATACATATAAACCTTCCTCTTTAATCATTCTATCTATTGAAAAAAACCGCATCAAATTCCGTTGCGTAGTTTTGAAGATTTAAGCGTACATAGGGACAAAAAAAAGCGACTTTGTTTTATACTATGTATGTAGTGATACACAAAGAACAATGTCAGGTTTCGGCCCACCCAATCAACTTTTAAAACTGAATTCTCACGTACACAAAGTTCTTTACTACAACAATTTACATATAAAATACTAACTTCTTATAAAATAGTCAATTGTTATCTAGAACTTTTCCAAAAAAAAATATCATGTTAATAAGTAATTATTTTGTTTATCGAGTTCAGGTTTTTCGTTTGAATAATTTGGAATAATTTGGTTTTGAGAAGTTCAATGCAAAAGTGGAAAACATAGAAAAGCTTCTGACATTAAACTACACAAAAAACTGTAAGAATTTTCACTGTACATGAAATATTTTTATTGAGCCTAAGTTACTATGGACGTCTGACATTGTTCTTTGTTAGTAAATAAAAACTTAAATCTATGTTAGTAACACTTCACTAGGTAAGCACTATGTCAATGTGCGGTCCTGTGGCACTTGTCTAAAAGACAACTAAAAGCTATTTAACAAGACAAGGTATTTTAAACTGAGCTCAGCCATCAGAATCAGAAATATTTATTTGTTAAAAATAGGTATTACAAAAGGATCTTATCGATATCTGACACTTACGCGAATATTAGACATTTAAATAAAACTACTTTTACGGATTTCTCTCCCGTCTGCCCGTGACCATGGATGCTGTAAAGGTTCCGAAACGTCGGGATTAAATAATATAATATAACCGCGATAAAATCCGTAAAAGTAGTTTTATTTAAAAGGATCTTATCATTAAACGATGTGCGTTATGTTTTACCGTGAAAGCGTACTATAATAATGGCGTCGACGGCCGATTTCGGTCACGGCGGCTGTTCTCATTTAAGGAGATTAGCCAGCTGCGCAGGACATATCATAGTGCACGAGCATTTTCGCAGACACAGGTGCACTCACTATTCCTTCACTCTCATAACCCGATGGGACGACAATCCGACACCACCGGAAAGAGATCAGGCGCAGGACCTACATTTACGTGCTCTCCGATGCACGGGTGAATCAATCACCAACTTCCAGACTACGGGCTGCTTTGTGAAAGTTTAAGAAAACCCACAAAGCGATTTCGGCCCGACCCGGAAATCGAACCCGAGACCTCGAGCACAGCAGCTAAAGGATAGATAGTGTGTAGGGACCATAGGCTATAGAAGTCCAACGACAGTGTATTTTGCAATTAGAAGCAAAGAATATTTGAGAAAATATTTAAGGAATTACATAACGTGAGTGAGTGGTCTGTCTAATTAGAATTCCTACAAAAAGCATACAAGCTCTTGTTTAAATAATATGTAATGTTTTATGTAAATACAATACCGAAGTCTGGCGGTTGCGTCATATTGCCTTTACTTCCTATCTAGTTGCAGATTAACATTCTAGAAGATATCTGCAGACTATCGTTACGATAAAATTACAATATATTACGTAAATAACTAGAAGGTATTTCTTTATATTATTTCTTTGATGCGAAATCATTAAATGACGGCTCCCGCTGTGTCGGACTCTTACTGACCAAACCCCACCATGTTCCTTCTTCAACCCTTTATGTACCAGCGCCGCGGTAATGAGCGCAGGCAATCCCACAGCCCCGGCCGGCATTAGAAAATACCTGTCGCTAGCTACCTGGGGCCCGATTCTCCTAAGTTAATAATGTCAAAATTTAATAGAAATTGAATCGCAATAGCAGTTTTAACCATATCGGGCATTCTGCTACTAATATAAGACAAATCGTATTCCAATGACATTCGATTGGATTGCGATTGGTCTGCCATTTTGGTATATACGGTAGTTTGCTCTACAATCAATATTGCAATCGTAAATCATTTGCAGACAAAATGATTAATTATTAAATGACAGAAAAGAATAAAAACGTTTATTACAAAGAAAAAATAGCGGAATGCCACATACGCTTCAATTGTAATTGAGTCGTGATTCTCAGTCGGATGTGAATCGCATGTCGCTTAAGTAAAATTAGCGGAATCGTGCCCCTGCTGCTTACCTCCTACATAGTCTGAAAGAGAAGTTCTCCTGCATTAGCATTATGATCGATGGAGCCGCGCGGTTGTTTCACCACGAGCTCCTTAGTTGTGCTATATCGAGCAAGATGTACCATCGCTGGTATTCCTGCTGTCGTGTACACACCATCATCATCCTCCGAGCCTTTTTTCCCAACTATGTTGGGGTCGGCTTCCAGTCTAACCGGATGTAGCTGAGTACCAGTGCTTTACAAGGAGCGACTGCCTATCTGACCCCCTCAACCCAGTTACCCGGGCAACCTAATACCCCATGGTTAGATTGGAGTCAGACTTACTGGCTTCTGACTACCCGTAACGACTGCCAAGGATGTTCAATGACAGCCGGGACGTACAGTTTAACGTGCCATCCGAAACACAGTCATTGGTGTCTAAGATATACTTAGAAAGTACACACAAACTTAGTAAAGTTGCATTGGTACTTGCTTGAACTGGGATCGAACCCGCGCCCTTATACTTGAGAGGTTGGTTCTTTGCCCACTAGGCCACCGCGACTTATGTGTGTCGTGTACACGCGAGTGACATAACCCCATGATGTTCATTCCGCTATGTTTGACAGATTTCTCTCCGAGTCGCATCGACAGAAGGTACAAATGTACAGCTGCTTGTACCAGTGGGACATGGCGCAATATTGTATACTATGATATAATTGTATAACTAAAATAGCGAACCGCTCCGGCTTCGCACGGGATAACAGTATGTCCCCATAAGCTTCTCTAGTGGCCAATTCACACGCGATAGCCTCCATTGACAGAAAAAGCAAGCCCAGTACATGTATACACAGATAGGCTTCTAAAATCTTAACTTTTGCACATAATCGAGTGAAAACCGATTACCTTTTTAACACGCTCATACATATTAGCTTCACTTGTAAGTATGTCTGTAAGAAAATCTTAGAATCTTAATTTGACCCACTTCCCGGTCTTCGACTAGGATGAAACTTTGCATACATGACTAGTGTGTTTTTTAGTTTTTTAAACTATAAATATTCTTCTTCCTCCTGCCCTGTTCCCAATTTTATTTGGGGTCGGCGCAATATGTCATCCTCTTCCATTTTCCCCTGTCACTCGTCATACTGGCACTCACTCCCTTCCTATTCATGTCATCTTTCAGGCAATCCATCAATCTTTTCTTAGGTCTTCCTCTCCATCCATCTACATTCATACTATTAATAATATTATGCAAATATTCGCATATGTGCCAATATAGAGTGGTTAATAATCAACAGCCACAGATATTCTGAAAATGTCGTCATTCGCGCCAAAATAAATCGTCGAGTGAAAGTGACGCGCTCACACATCCGCGTTGTCACAAGTTCAATATTGTCTTAGATCATGTCACCAGCAGGAATCGAAATGAAATGAAATCGTTTATTTTGCAAGTTGGACATTACATCACTTTTACACGTCATTTTAAGAACGCTGAGGTCGGCATTTCCTAATGACTGATCCCTGAGAAGAAACGCCGAAACAAACCAAGGGTCATAGTCTCTTTTAAAGTCCAAACATGTTATAAATCAAATAATATTATGTGTGAGTGTCACCATGTCCAATCGCCAGTGAGAACAACTTAGGATGTTCCCAATATTCTGTCTATCTGTTGTTTTGTTTAGATAGATAGAATATTCTTTATTGTACACCAAACATGTACAAGGACATTACAAACAAATATGTGTGAGTACAATATAAGTATGTCTTTCTAAGTATATCTTAGACATAGTCTGACACCAGTCTAACCAAGGGGTATTGGGTTGCCCGGGTAACTGGGTTGAGGGGGTTAGACAGGGCAGTCGCTCCTTGTAAAGCACTGGTACTCAGCTGAATCCGGTTAGACTGGAAGCCGACCCCAACATAGTTGGGAAAAAGGCTCGGAGGAAGAAGATGTGTGAGTACAATAGGCGGTCTTATCGCTCAAAAGCAATCTCTTACAGACAACCTTTGGATGGAGTCGGAGGAGGTGATGGTATCCTCTTAGCCGATTATCGATTACGGCGGCTGTTCTCATATACGGAGATCAGCCAGCTGCGCAGGACATATTATAGTGCACAAGCATTTGCGCAGACACAGGTGCACTCACTATTCCTTCACTCTTATAACCCGATGGGACGGCAATTAGACACCACCGGAAAGAGATCAGGCGCAGGACCGACATTAACGTGCTCTCCGATGTATCAATTACCCACAAAGCGATTTCGGCCCGATCCGGGATTCCAAGACCTCATGCACAGCAGTCGCGCTTGCAACCACTAGACCAACGAGACATTACTTGTATAGCGCTGTGTCAACATCCTATCTGTAGAAAGCAAGACATAAGAATCAAATCATCATCATCTGCCTAGCCTTTTCCCAACTATGTTGGGGCCAGCTTACAGTCTAACCGGTTTCAGCTGTACACCAGTGCTTTACAAGAACATGGACTGCGACTGCCTATCTGACATCCTCAACCCAGTTACCCGGGCAACCCAATACCCCTTGATTATACTAGTGTCAGACTTACTGGCTTCTGACTACCCGTAACGACTGCCAAGGATGTTCAATGACTGCCGGGACCTACAGTTTAACGTGTATATAAGAAACATGCAAATAAATACTTTGACTTTGAAACATAACGTAAGTTTGGCAGAGAGGAAGGGACAGTAGTAGCGTGTCCAGTTGGTTGAACGATCTAAATGGTTGAATGAAAACTGTCCTTTTGTGATTTTGTATATTGTAGGCTTTTTATACACAATGGCGACTAATTGTTGGCTATTTAACCACTTTCTGCAGGTTACCGGTACTTTTTTTTTACGACGTCAAAATCATCAAAAGACCCCTCCCGCTGTGGGTTAGCAGCGGTGAGGGAGTGTCAGACTCTTACTGACTAAAAACCGTCGTGTTCCGTCGTAGGCCTTTTTTTAGCGAACAATCTGCGGCCGGTAATGACAGCTCATTATTGGTTTTTGTGTATTTTCTTTCAGGCTATGTTTGTTTGCGATTGTTCAAGCTTGACAAAATACATAAGCCCGGTTTCACTGGTTAACGATGAAGTGTCAGTTAGTTAGCCGATAGTTAATGCTATCTTTCAGATAAAGACTGCTTATAACTTCTGCTTAATATTGTTATCCGATACCTGTGAAACCAAAAGTAGTTTTTCCGTTAGATAAGTTGAAACATTATCAGTAACCGGTAAGATTCTTTCATTGTTATTTTTAACCGCGCTGCGCTCTCACACAAAGTATACACAAAGATCATCGATAAACATTCATAAAATTGGGTTAATTCTGAAATAGTATTATCAGCACATATCAGCTTTTTCCCATATACCGTACTTTCAATTAATTTACGTATTTTATGTCAATCACCTGAAATTTGGCACGGATGCAAATCAACAGCCTGTATTAGTGTCAGAATGCCCGCTAAGGTTAAAACTGCTATTGAGATTCAATTGTTATCACATATACATTTGAGTAGTGTGACAATTGGATCTTGGAGTAAGTCGTGGTGGCCTAGTGGGTAAAGAACCAACCTCTCAAGTATGAGGGTGTGGGTTCGATTCCTGTTCAGGCAAGTACCAACGCAACTTTTCTAAGTTTGTATGTACTTGTATATCTTGGACACCAATGGCTGATAAAAACGTGAACGATCTGTGAAGGAAAAACATCTTGAGGAAACCTGGACTAAATAGTCTGAAATCACCAATCCGCATTGAGCGAGCGTGGTGATTAATGCTCAATCCTTCTCCGTGTGAGTGGAGGCCGCAGCCCAGCAGTGGGACGATAAAAAGGCTGTTACAACAACAACAGGATCTTGGACTTAGCAGAATAAAGCCCCTGATCGGCACAGTTATTTGACGTGCGATCATTTTGCAGAACTGTAGAGTCCGGGTGCCGAGTCCGGGTGCCGAGCCCTGAGTGAGTCACGTCTTAAGTATTACACCTTACATAGATGGTTGCATCATTACGAATATCTGTGATATCATCACTTTTCCTTTTTTTTGGCACAATACCATGACACAACATTTCGGCTGTTATGTTTAAGAAAGCCCTCAATCAATTAAATTCATCATCATCATCATCTCAGCCATAGGACGAACATAAGCCTCCCCCTTAGATCTCCACAGATACCTGTTGAAGGCGACCTGCATCCAGCGTCAAAAAATCAAGAAAAAAAAAAAAACAAAAATCATTTATTCAAACTTGGCTGCAAGACAGCACTTTTTGAACGTCAGGAATAACTTAGGAGAATCGGGCCCTATATACAATAGGCATCATGCAGTAGTTTCTAAGATTACTCATTACATGCTCACAAACAAATCTATAACAATTCATTATTCGAACTGTGTAATTAAACTCTCCCCCTCCTCTATCAAAACTATTTAAATATTTCCTGCTATAAGCTTTCTTTATATTAGCGTTATGTAAGAACTCGCATTCTCAGATAAAAGACCAGTGAATGTTGACCGCTCATAGCTTGGTATTTAGAACTGTTTGTTCGAGCGGCGTCTGGTTCCAGAGATCTTGTTATGTTGGTCGTTGGTCAATGCTTGTGAATCACATTCCTGTGTAATTGGATGCTATAAATGATTGGTTTTATGTCTGTTTCGATAGCAGCGATTATATAGTTCAACAGAAACTAACTCATGTATTATGAAATTGGAAATAAATATTTTTTACAAGCTAGTAGAACTTCTACAAGCATCCTGATGACAGTAGAATCTCTCTACCTATTTTTTCACGGTTCTATCTAGTAAAAACCCGAACTACAGACGAATTTAGAATCTCCTTTTGTTTTGTAGTCGGTTAACGAGGTGTTCCGTCTTACCACATAATTCATTCAGTATGATTTGCAAGTACGGGCATTTGTTTCAAGCCTGGAAGATCATTCAAATGGGACCAGGCCCTATGGCTCAAAATTCACATCACTACTCAAGATTAGAGTGGAGAGATGAACATATCTCATCTATTCATGAGAGAACAAAAGAATGGTATCTCAAACTTAGACACAAAACTACAGAGGATACGAAATATTCCTACTCTAGCCCTGGAGTGCTGATAGGGATGTTGAATGCCTCACGTACAACAGTGAGATTCATCATCACCATCATTATCAGCCTATCGCAGTCCACTGCTGAACATAGGCCTCTCCAAGTGCACGCCACTGAGATCGATTTTCGGCTTCTCGCATCCAGCTCCTGCCAGCCGTCTTGCGCAAGTCATCCGCACCGTGCCTGAGGACGTCCTACACTACGTTTACCGAGGCGTGGTCTCCACTCTAGAACTCAACAGTGAGATTACTTCCAATGAACTTCAATATGAGTAGAAACCACATGAAAGTGGTATGTCTGAGATCAAGTGACGATTCAACCACTAAGTATATTTCAAATAGTGCTGAAAACATCAACTTTTGTGACTTTTGTCAACAACTACTTTTGTCATTAAGAATGCTCGAAGCGCTCGGTGTGGAATAATAAGAGGAGCCGACCGGTTCCGATCGCGTTCTTTTTTTCGGTTTTGCAGACGTTTGACTCCGATTGCATGCTCTTTCAGCCGATCGGAGCCGATCAAAACAGATCCGGTCTGTCTGAACGGACACTAAGCTGTATACTGGGCGGTCACCCACTCGCGCAGTGACCGCGGCGGCTGCTAACCTTGACCAATCTATCTGTCCGAGTGTCCATTTCTCTTGAACATCCACAAAGCTGTCTCAAAATATTCATATCATATCATATCATTTATTGCATTCCATAATGTACATTTGGTGGAAAATATAAAATAATAGAGGTAGTCACAATTATGGACCCTGATGGGCACAGCAAAGAGTTAGAAGAGAGGAAGGCGTTTAATGTAATAAATTAGGTAGTATGTAGTATATTATTCAAGTATTTATTTATATTATAATATTGCGTATATTTTTGTGTAGCACAACTACATTTTATGGTTATTTTTCTTTATATGTTGCTTTTATTTAATTTTCAGTTATTTCTTTATCGGTAATATACTCGTTGATTGTATAGTAGGGGAGACCTGTCCAAAACCGTACATCCGGGCAAAACCGTATAGCGTATGTATTTCTGTTAATAATTCAAATTTCCCGCGCCACTGCAGCTCAGCGGTGTCAACCAATCACAGCTATTTGTCAACAAACACTTGTCGCGACAGGCATGCGCGTTATTTAAATATTTCATTTTATTGTTTTTTAGTGGTTTTGATGTAATTTATGTGCAAAAAGAAGTGCCAATCGTCATATTTACGTGTACAATAGGTAAGTAACTAATAGTCATGTTAAAAGTGTGTATATTTGTATGTAATTCAGTACATTTGTACCGGTGAAATCAATTACGAATGTAGTAGTGAGTAACGTATTTATACATACAAGTGTATGGGTTAAAATCGTATGGGCTTAAGTGTATTATAACCTTTTATTTTATTATTACAGATGCCACGATGCCTCGTGATTATAAAAGGACGACTAATAGACAATCGTGGGACACGGAAAACATGAAAAAAGCTGTTCAAGCCGTGTTTGATGGGACTATGGGGTACTTCAAAGCTGCTCAAATATATCAGGTGCCGAAATCCACCTTACAAGATCGCGTTAATAAATTCCGACAAAATAATGATTTAAACAAATCAATTCTGAAAGGCCTGGGGCGTTTTAGGCCAACTTTTACAACTACTCAGGAAAAAAGTTTAGTTGACCACATCTTAATTATGGAAAAACGATTGTTTGGTCTCACTTATAAAGATCTTCGACGGTTAGCATACCAGCTTGCAGAAGCTAATAATATTGACCATTCTTTTAATACAACTACTAAAGAAGCGGGAGAGGATTGGCTGTCAGGATTTATGAAACGCCACCCACAATTATCACTGCGTGCAGCTGAACCCACGTCCGTGGCAAGGGCGATGGGGTTTAATATGGTCAGTGTTAATAAATTTTTTGATTTGCTTGAGGAACTCATAGATCAACACAAATTTCTACCTACAAAGACATATAACGTAGATGAAACGGGTTTGACGACGGTTCCTAAAAGACAAAGTAGGATAATCGCCTTAAAGGGAAAAAAGCAGGTTGGCCTGGCCAGTTCAGCGGAAAGAGGTCAACTTACTACTGCTGTACTTTGTGTATCTGCTACTGGGAATTATATCCCTCCACTCTTGATATTTCCTCGTGTTCGTATGAAGGCAGAACTTCTAGACGGTGCTCCTCCAGGCACAATTTCAGTTTGTCATCCAAGTGGCTGGATACAAAGCGAAATTTTCGTTGAATGGCTAAACCACTTTATATCGACAGTAAAGCCCAAGAAAAATGACCCTGTCTTATTGTTACTCGATGGACACTCGACTCACACAAAAAATCTCCCGTTAATAGAAAAAGCGCGAGACAACGGAATTTTTATTTTAAGTTTTCCACCCCATTGCACACACAGACTGCAGCCCTTGGATGTAAGCATTATGGGTCCTTTAAGTACCTATTATACTCAAGAAGTAAACACGTGGTTACGGAATAATCCTGGTCTGGTTGTAACGCAGTTCCAGCTGGCTAGACTTTTTGGTGCAGCTTATGGTAAAGCGGCTACGATACATAATGCAGTATCTGGATTTTTGAAAACCGGTATTTACCCGACAAATAGACATGTATTCGATGAAACAGATTTTGTTGCGGCTGAAACTACGGATATACATGCGGTAACACCTTCAACTTCTACTACAACAGTTACATGGGAGCCCTCAACGTCATCTACGCTACTTGCTAATGCGATTCCATCAACCGCTAGGGGACAAATCGACCCGGTGAAATCATCTTCTAATGCGTCTGACATAAACTTGGTACAATCCGCTTCATCCACCTCTTTAATTGAACCAACACCGTCAACTTCTACTGCTTTTGATCAAGACTTTGAAGCTGTATCTCCGGCAGATGTAATGCCAATCCCTAGAGTTAGTGTGAGTCAGAAAAGGACAAACAATCGAAGAGGGAAAACAGCTATCATCACTTCCTCTCCCTACAAAAGCGAACTGATTAGCTCACAAAATAAAATACCAAAACTTAATCTAGATCACCAAAAGAAAACTAAAAAACAAACATCTACCAATGGCAACGATAACTGTCTGTACTGTCTTGAGAAATACGGCACTACTCGATTAAATGAAGGTTGGGTCCAATGTATAGAGTGCAAAGGTTGGGCTCATGAAGGCTGCACTGGTTACGATTCAGAAGAATTGGATGATTTTGTGTGCATGGGCTGCGTAGCTGCACGTTGATATACTGGGGTAAAATCGTATACAGTATACGGTTTTGTCCATGCCCTGGGGCAAAACCGTAAAACGTAGAAGAATTATTTTTGTTACTTTTTTTCAATTTACGCTTTAATTATCTAAGTTAAAATATTGTGATTGCGTACCTTATGAGACTGATTAAAAATAAATGTTGATTTAGTACATCTGTGTTTTAAAATTATTGATCAGCATCCACAAACCCTTAGCTATACGGCTTTGCCCCGGTCTCCCCTACGCTTTTTTTATTAAAATTTGTTTTAGGATGTTAAGGAATTTTGTGTCACTTGTTTCGTCCTTGATTTTGTTGGGCAATTTATTGTATATTTTGATGCACATCACGTAGGGGCTGTTGGAGTGTAGTGTCATGTTGGAGGTAGGTAGCATCAGCATATTTTTGTGTCTCAGTGATCTATTGGTGTGTTTGTCTCCGCGTTTGGTAAAGAACTTTGAGTATCTCCTAACGAATTTACATATTTCTAATATGTAGATGCATGGTAATGTGAGTATTTTGTGTTTTTGGAAATAGGGTTTGCAGCTGTCTGTTTGTTCTATGTTTGTTAGTATGCGGATTAGTTTCTTTTGTAGAGTGAAGAGTGATGGTGCGTCGGTGCTGTTTCCCCACATGATGATGCCGTAGCTGAACCAGGAGTGCGCATATGCGTAGTAAGTACTTAGAGCAGTTGGTAGGTCCGTGGTTACCTTTACTTCGCGAAAAGCGTAAATAAATTTGGAGATCTTGGATTTAATATTTTGTATGTGCGTCTTCCAGTTTATATGAGTGTCTATGGTAAGTCCGAGTAGTGTGAAGTTGTCGACAACATCTATTTTTGTATTGTTAGTTGAGAAGTTAATTGTTATTGGGGATTTTTGATAGGGGTAAAAGGTCATTATTTTAGTTTTTTTATAATTTATTTCTAGATTATGTTGGTCCATCCATTCTGTAGTTTTATTAAGTATGGTGTGAAGCTTTGCGTTTATTTCTGTTTCGTTATTGCATAAGGTGAGGAGGGAAACGTCGTCCGCGAATAGTACACTAGGCTCATCCATGATTTTCGGAAGGTCGTTTATGTAGATAAGAAATAGCAAAACATCCAATTACGCTGCCTTGTGGAATTGAGGAGTTTAAAATTTGTTTTTCGGATCTTACATTTAATATTTCATTAGTATCCTGGTTAAAGTAGTCAATTTCTACATATTGTTCTCTGTCCTTAAGATAAGACTCGAACCATTGGTGGGTAACACCGCGAATTCCTATTTTGTATAGTTTGTCCAACAATATACTAAATTGAACTCTATCGTATGCCTTAGTCATATCAAGTAATATACCTACTGCGTATTTTTTATTATTTAAAATGTTAATCACTTCTTGAATGTATTTATAAACTGCAAGTGTGGTTGACCTATGTTTGCGAAATCCGTTTTGTCCCTCATCAAAAATATTCAAATCTTGGTGTTCGAGCGCAGCGCCTGACCTCGTGTCAGTAGCAACGTAACGCGTCCCCACAATTAGTTAATGTTAAGCTTTCTATCGACGTCATTAATATTTTCTCTTGTCTCTACCATTGCATTGGTAATTCTAATAACATTTATTGCCTAATTCGCTCACTACTGAGCTTAAGAGCTCTGCCTCATTGAGACGCCATGGCGACGTAGCCAGCATCGCAGGACTTCTGGCATCAAAACGTCGCCAAGTCGAGTGGCCATGGAGTCTCGACAGTCAATTGTTTACGTCGTCGCTGAAGAATGAATGAAAGAAGAGTGAGCGAGTTGCACTGTACCGTGTACATTATAATGGCAACCGTGGCATCGTCGCCAAGCTGCCAGAGTATCCAGAAGCCACGTAGAACTGTAGCTCGTTGCCACGGTTTCTATTTGGTGACGTTGCCAAGCCGTCGCCAAGTGAGTTAGGTACCATACATTTCAATATTAACTGCTTGGATACGTAGGCGACTACGTTGCCATTAGCGTCCTAATGAGGCAGAGCTCTAATGTGAAATGTGTTCATTAGAGCATACACAACGTGCATATACAAAGAATCTAAATCATCATGATCAGCTTATCTACTGACTGCTTCAGACGAGCGTGGACGACTGCTCCGCCCTATGTTCAAGAAGTTCAAGACCACACCACACGTAGGTACCGATTGTTCCCCCGTGTCAGCTTACGCCAAGCAACACAACATTTATGAAGGAAGGTACAGTTATCGGCACGAATCTTGAGCTCTGACCTTCATCTGCGCAGAAGTGATTTATTAGCAAAGAACCAATCCCGAGTGAACGGCTATGACGCGATGCACTGCGGGCCAATCACCGCTTTAGCCTGCCCCCGCGCCTCACTTCATACCACATAAGGGACCCAATAAATTACTTCTGCACATGTGAAGGTCAGAGCTCAAGATTCGTGCCGACAACTATAAGAAGAAATGAGTAATTTTTAGAGCTAACTAATCCAAATTCTACAACAAACGATTGTTTATGCTTAGACGGTAGATTTTTGACACAATCTCAACAAGCTACAGGGGCCCGATTCTACTAATTGTACTTAAACGACATACGATTCACATTCGACTGAGATCCAATCACGACTCAATTACGATTGAAGCGTATGTGGCATTCCGCTATTTTTTCTTTGAAATAAACGTTTTTATACTTTTCTGTCATTCAATAATGGATCATTTCGTCTGCAAATGATTTACGATTGCAAATACCCTATAGACCAAAATGGCAGACCAATCACAAACCAATCGAATGTCATTGGAGTACGATTGGTCTTATATTAGTAGCAGAATGTCCGATATGGTTTACATCTTCATTATTATCTTATATATTGGTCGACGACATTATTATCTTATCAGAATCGGGCCTCAGTTCGCCAGCAGAACGAATCGTTTGTTGTTTTGGTGAGGGGTTTATACGATAATGTTCATATAGCAACAGGTGCGATATGCCTCGCTGACCGCGCACCGGGCGGTCGCTGCGAAAGCGAGCGACCAGCGGGCTAGAGCAACCCGACCCACCCCGTTTTATGTCCTAACAGACTATCCGTCAGTAGCACAAAGCTCCATTGAAGTTTTTTTTTTTCTTTACTCGTACTGTCCCACAGCTGGTCAAAGGTCTCCCCATTTTGCCTCCACACCTCTCGATCTTTTGAGACCTCCCACCAATCAGGGTTGTAGGCATCCAGGTCGTCCCGCCATCTTTTTCGGGGCCTACCCCGCCTGCGATGACCATCCTGTGGTAGCCACTGGGTGACGATGTTGGCCCATCTGTCAGGATGCATTCTGCTGACGTGCCCAGCCCAGTTCCATTTTAATTGAGCTGCTTTTCGGCCCACATCGAAAATTCCATTAAAGTTAAAGCTTCTTTAATTCTATTGCTGACTCTTTCTGTGTCAACAAGATAAAAAGTGTCAGCAATAGATTTAATGAAGCTTTAACTTTAATGGAGCTTTGTGCAACTGACGGTAACCACGTCTAGGTTAACAAAGAACCAATTCAAAAAGGACTCGTAGAGAAGAATTTATGGGATTTGGTCAGTAAGAGTCCTGAGAATTTCCCACTAACTCATTGCCTCCTATTCTCTACCTCGTAGAAAATGGTCTCATTTATCTTAATACCGAAGTGGTTTCCAATAGATTCAAGTATTTGTTGGGCATGTCTTTCACAAACTTCGCTTTTTATTTAGCTACAAGCCGTTTTCCTGCGGTTTCGCCCGCGTCCCGTGAGAGTTACTGCCCGCACCGGGATAAAATATAGCCTATGTTACTCGCAGATAATATGGCTTTCTAATGGTAAAAGAATATTTAAAATCGGTCCAGTAGTTTTTGAGTTTATCCATTACAACCAAACAAAGTTTTCCTCTTTACAATATTAGTATAGATTTATATCTTTCTTTCCACCCCACGTTGCAATCTTTTGATCTTGAAAGCGAATTAAAATTGTAAATACTTACGTACGCTCAGTGCCGTAACTAGGGCGGTGCCAGCGGTGCCCAGGCACAGGGCGCAGACCCTGGAGGGGCGCAGAAATGACCAGTCCAGTATCTAGTTTTGTTTCATGCATGGTAGTTATAATTTTGTTTTATTGCGAATATGGTGTAAACGCGCCCTCTGTACTATCTATATGTATATGGCATTTTTCAAGCGATCTTGAAACAACAACACTTGTAAAGGTGGTTTTATATTTGTCTGATGTGTCGTGACGTGACGCGTCAGAACGGTATCGGTTTCATACATTTAGTACTAGCTGGTGCCCGCGACTTCGTCTGCGCAGGATTAGTATTTCGAACAATATGTTTATAAATTGTAGCCAGTAGCGGCTTTAGAGTAGGGCGCGGTTGGGCGACGGCCCAGAGCGCCGGACATAAGGGGCGCCGCAGGCGCCCCCAACCAATCCTTGATCAGAATTTTACTCCTATTTTTGTTTTAATTTTCATCAAAGATCGCAGCTTACAAGAACTGTATCCAAATGTATGGATAGCATCAGGGCCGCCTTAAACTATGGTGCATGGTGTGCGAATAACCCGGGCGCCGCGGGCTCAGGGGCGCCGCGGTACGCTCCTGGACCAAGAAATTTCAATTAAATTAATGTATTGTCATACAATGCCGGGCGCGTTAGATACACTACTTTTATGTCCCAAAACTCAAAAATTTTCGCGCTCGCTTCGCTCGCGGTTTCTTTACGCTTGGGTTTTTTTCACATATAGCTACTTTGAATTTAATGTCCCAATACTCAAAAAAATTCGCGCTCCCTTCGCTCGCGGCTTCTTCACTTCACAGTCGCCTTTTATTATATATGTTAAGGACTTTTAGTGATCCAAATCTCAAAAAAGCTTTTTCGGGCTTGCTTTACTTTATAGTTGTTTTTATTTTTCAACATTTTTTTGTCTACCCTAACAAAAAGGTAGCGTCGTTTTTAAGTCCTTTTATTAATTAGAAAGTAACTTCTAGTTTCTATTTATGGTACTACTTTAAGTCCCAAAATTTTAATTCATAAGCGCCAACACCAACAAAGAGTTATCTACGTTTGGGCAACATTTTAAGTCATTTTGTTTTGAGTTCTAAAATATAACAAAAAATTTCGCGCTCGCTACGCTCGCGCAATCAGAACCTGTGTTCCCATGTTTTTGCATTCACCAACCAGCAATAACTTATGTACGATTGGGCTACATTTTAGGTAATTTTTGCTTGGACTTGTGAACTATGAAAAAAAAATTCGCGCTCGCTTCGCTCGCGCAATCGGTAACTACATATATTTTGTCTCTGTTTTTCATATGGGTTTGAATTGCAGTTGGGGGCGCCCGCGCCGTAGAAATCTCGCCCAGGGCGCTAGTAGAATTAAAGCCGGCACTGATTGTAGTCTGTGTGTTATTCTGATGTAAAAGCTATATTATTGTACAGTTTCATTAAAATCCATTCAGTAGTTATGGCGTGAAAGAGTAACAAACATCCATCCATCCATGTATACAAACTTTCGCGTTTATAATATTAGTAGGATGGTAACGTTCACACTAGTGCGTAACGTGTTGTGTTGTGATGGCTTATGTATGGAACCGATACAGTTCTGACGCGTCACGTCACGACACATCAGACAAATATAAATCCACCTTGTCTCGCTCGCAATATTACATACACAAACAAAAGTACCTATACCGTAATTAACTATGAGACAATTTCTGTCTATATTCATTTGGAGGGCGCCACTTCTAACTTAGAAGTTCTAAGCAAATCAGTCAATCTAGCTGAGGAGATGTACATATAGTTCACGTTACGCTATCATTGCTGTCAGCCACATTCATTGGTCCTCCCTTTATCTTTGATTTTATTCATTAACTACTTGCGGCGTTACTGACGCACTAGCGTGCGAGAGATAGATTTTGAATAAACAATTTTTATCTTAAAGAAATCTACTAAGTACCTACACCTTCGTAAACAAAAAATAGATAGATTTATTTTTATGCACATTAGTCCACTTTATTGTCAGAGCCTGGTTAGAGCATTTTTCAAGGGCGCAGTTTTGAAAGCTCGCACCGGGCGCATAAAAGGCTAGTTACGGCACTGTACGCTAACTTTATTCTTGTTCTGTCTTAGGCCCGATTGTTCGTACGTTACGGTAAAGTTAAAGTTAAAATTTGACCGACGTCAATTTTGACCACAGTTAATTTGACGTTTTTATTATGAAATTTTAACGTTCGTTAAACTAACTAGTACTTCAGCAACGCTTTTTGAATTTAAACCCTGTTAATTTTACTGTAACTAGAATTTAACCCTAACCTTGACGTAACTGAGCTTCGAACAACCGGGCCTTAGTATAGTTATCGGCACGAATCTTGAGCTCTGACCTTCACCTGCGCAGAAATAATTTATTGGGTCCCTTTTGTGGTATACCTATAGTGAGGCACGGGGGCGGGCTAATGCGGTGATTGGCCCGCAGTGCATCGCGTCATAGCCCTCACTCGGGATTCGTTCTTTGTTAATAAATCACTTCTGCGCAGATGTAGGTCAGAGCTCAAGATTCGTGCCGATAACTATAGGTTTAGTTCCAAAAGCAGAACTCGTCCTTCCCCAATCGGTTAAACATCCCTGTGCAATGGGCCGTAGTGAGCGCGTCGGGCGGCGCTCGGTGACGCGTGTCGTTAGCGCTCAGTAGCCGAGCCTGCCCGCGACAGGACGCACCCCGTGTGAGTACTCTATCACCCATACACCACAGGGCTTCTGTAGTGAACACTTGGGGAGATTTCGAGCGATATCTTGCAATTTTTCAGTGATTAATTTGGAGTTTGAATGGGTAAAAGTTACTAAGAATCATTGTCTGGCTAAATCAATCGAGATTTCTTTCAACTGTCTAAATAGCAGCTTTAGTGCATCAAGTTTGTATGTCTGTGAGTCCTGTCGTAGTCGTGAAGTGATGGAAAAGTTCAAGTAAGACATTTGTTATTATTTGTAACACATTGCGTTTGTTCTCACGCTGTGGTGGCTTAGTGGTTTAACCTGCATGTAAATTGTAAAGTGCGAGTGTGTTCGATTCCTGGTTAAGGCAAGTGCTAATGTAAATTTTCTCAGCAATATGTACCTTCTGAGTGTATCTTGGATACCAGTGATAGTAAGAGTGAAGGAAGAAATCTCGGGGAAACCTGAATTTCAGTCTGTAATCGCAAATCCTTAAGCAAGCGTAGTGATTAATACTCCTTCCTTCTCTCTATGTGAGATCGCCTGCATACATTACTGGGGCACGATTCTGCTAATTTTACTTAAGCGACATACGATTCACATCCGACTGAGATCCAATCACGACTCAATTACGATTGAAGCGTATGTGGAATTCCGCTATTTTTTCTTTGAATTAAACGTATTTATCCTTTTCTGTCATTCAATAATGCATTCAATTGCAATATAATTGCCGTATACACCAAAATAGCAGACCAATCGCAAACCAATTGAATGTCGTTGGAATGCGATTGGTCTTATATTAGTAGCAGAATGACCGATATGGTTAAAACTGCTATTGCGATTCAATTTCTATTCAATTTTGACATTATTAACTTAGGAGAATCGGGCCCCTGGAACTATGTATAAAAAGGCTGATGATGTCAGTTCATTCGGGTTGTCTCTCAAGTAAGGCGTGGGATTTGCCATTGTGCATGTCGCCATCGATTATATCGAATGGCTCTGGCATTGAGTCTTTGAATGCACAATATTTAATTCAATTCACTAATTCACAATTTTTTTTATTGACTAATTTGTATATAGAGTTTATTATTTGTTTTTTATTTAATTTGTGTAAAACCTTACGAGGCTGGCATAACGCAGCAGCGTTTAAGCCTCTAAAAATAAAAGATTAAAAAAAAAATGTCAGTTCATTTGTTTTGTTCAATTCTCATTGGTTTACTGTTACATATATGTGTGGCTTATTTAGTCTCTCTTCTTATCGAGTGAGCTGCAGGTTTAATCACCTAACAAGCCCTAGTGTCAGAGTTAACTCAACACCGCTTGACGGCCTCTGACGTGGAATTGTAACAACGACTGCTACTGAGTAGCATTCGGAGACGCCGGCGACACGTGTTCTGCCAGGCACGGGGATGTAACACCGACAACTCCCAGACTCTGGACTGCTTTGTGAAAGTTTCTAAAACCTACAAAGCGATTTCGGCCCGTCCCGGGAATCGAATCCGAGTCCTCATGCACAGCAGTCGCCTATCGACAACTTGTCCGTCGAGGCAGTCAACCTCCTAGGTTTCTAGTTAGTATACGTATTAAATGTACTACACAATATATATACAGGGTGCGTCGTTCACAATCACATTAAATCCTATCGCATATACATACTTTATGATTTTCTATGGCGATTTGTAAAAAAATAACCTGATCCATTCAGTGTTAACACAGGAGTCATTTTTCGTTTTTATAATTTACAACATCATGTGTAAAGCAGAGATAATGTTAGGAGTATCGAATGTTTTGATCAGTTGACAGCTGTCAGTTAAGGGAGAATTTCAGTTGTTTGCAATCTTCTTCTTTCGTGTCGATGACATGTCATATATTGAGACTACACTATGTCAGCCCAATATGCCGCCACAGGGAGAGCACGGCCGGATGCGCTCATTAAGTCCTCCCGCGAGCAAGTTTCAGGGCACAGTGGACACGCATGTCCAGTTGTTTGTAATGACAGACTTTTATATGGTATTCTAATTTTCGCACATTTTTATTCTATTTACTTTGTTTGAAAAATTCATTTTTTTATTTTTACGTATTTTTCTTTTTTCTTTGTGTTAATCGACATATATTAACCAGTGTACTAACGCATTTCATTTAATGTGATTGTGAGCGACACACCCGATATAAAGACAGCTCGTCACTTTATAATAATATAATAAAGTATCGATTAACGTCAACAGTAATTGCGCGCTCATCCAGATGACACACTTTCCATAAAGAACCTCTCACATGTACCTCCGAGTTATTATAATAACATCACTCATTTATACACCTGTGTGTGTGTCTGCATATGTGTGTGTGTGTCTCAGTGAGCTGGAAACCTATGTGACATCATTAAGGGTTTGCTAAATCTGTGTTTAGGAACTAAGTTTAGGCTACGTTAGATAGGTAGGTAATGACATTTAAAACTAAGAACGTTTTGTGTAGTGCCGCTCTTGCGATATTTTAATGGTTACCTATATTTTCTTAAATGTGAGCTTATAGTAGAGAGCGTAGTATAAAAAATCCTGAAATGTCGTACCTAGGTTATGTAAATGATTTATGTCGTTTCTTGCGTGTAAGAGATTTTAATGATTTATTTTTTATTACATCTGTCACTTCACTTTTTTTGTTATGTCATAATTTTCTCTATAACTAGCTTCTGCCAGCGGTTTCACCCGCATCCCGTGGGAACTACTTTCCGTACCAGGATAAATATGCCTATATCCTTCCTCGATAAATGGGCTATCTAACACTGAAATAAATTTTCAAATCGGACCAGTAGTTCCTGAGATTAGCGCGTTGAAACAAACAAACAAACAAACTCTTCAGCTTTATAATATTAGTATAGATAAAATAATTTAAAATAAATTGTATTTAATTGGAATTATCCAGTTTTTTTACATTGCGTTTATATATCTGTGGTCATAGTTTAGAAATCGAACCTTCGTTGTCGGGACAGAGGCGTGGGTGAAAATCGAACTCAATCCACGTAATGAGGTACGGCCTCATCCTTGTATATTGTATAGAAACAAATGAACTGACATTTCAAAACGGTTTAAAAATAAATTACGAACAATTTTATTTAATGAAGTCTACTACACGATCCAAGATTTCCTAAATTGTTGACAATTGATTAATTCCACCGCCATACCATTAATTATATTCCATTAATACCTACCCATGTAATTATTGTCGGTATGCCTATTAGGCAGGACATACTTGAATATTTTGTTAAGATCTGTCCCATACATATGCCTACAACTAGCTTCTGCCAGCGGTTTCACCCGCATCCCGTGGGTACCTCTGCACAAACCCGGATAAAAAGTAGCCTATAGCCTTCTTCGATAAATAGGCTATCTAACATTGAAAGAATTTTTCAAATCGGACCAGTAGTTCCTGAGATTGGCGCGTTCAAGCAAACAAAGAAACTCTTCAGCTTTATATATTAGTATAGATAGGTGATCTTCACACTGCCCCGCATCACGCTGCATCTTGCGTGTCGACGCACCTACGCGCGTTCCTGCGGGAGTGCAGATCTGCATCATCGTGCGGGTTTTTTACGCAGTCACGCGCGTAGGTGCGTTTTGTAGATTCACGCACGGCGGCTCTCATCGAGTTCCATTTTCAAATATACACATCACGCCCATTGAAAATCACGCGCGGCACTGCGGGATTCAGTGTGCCATACCTTGCGTCTCGCCCCGCACCTACGCGCGGGGGTGCGTGTTTCTCCGCGTGTATGCGCGTGATCCGCTTGAACGTGCGTGGATGCATTTTCAGTGTGTTGGACTATGCGTGTTTTCCATACAAACGGAGATATTTACAAGCAACAGAAAAAAACGCATCCACGCACTACGCTGCATCATGCGGGGCAGTGTGATAATCGCCATAAAGATACTTTTACCCATTTTCACCAACAAATACCTAAATTTAGGGATCCCCCAAGAGTTTTTAGGGAACACTTAATACGAATTTCATTTTCACCAAAGTTTAAGTGTCCCTTAGTAAGCGAACCGTTAAGCGAACCGAAGAGATTGTTGGTGAAAACGGGCATTTGACTTTGGTCCTTTTAACACCGCAAATTACATTAGTACCGCACCCACTATACTCCCTTGTGGGACGCCGACACACTCGCCTACATATCTCGTTCATATCGCTCGATGTAACATTCTCCGGTCGCTCTGCAGCGACAGGTAACTTCGTTACCGTCTGTCTGTCCTCACACACAGACATAGTACCATATATGTCAGTAACTAAATTAGCAGTGCAGTGGCGATGTGGCGAAGCTGGTCGAATGCTTGCGTCGAATCGTTCGACCCACTTCGAGAGACGCCTGGTGTGATTGTGTTAGCAAGCTGTTAGTGTTGGATGCATTGATTGTTTGATTGATCATGAGCCGTATTTCTTAAAAATACACTTTATAGAAAGGGTAGTCAAAAGTTTATTTTAAACCATAAGAGTTATATTGTGAGTAACTGTTACATTTGTGAATCTTATAGGCACAATGCTATGAAGTTTATTTTACATACTTTAACTTTTCTAATGTCGTGTCTATTAGTCATTGTAGTAGTATTAGTTATCAGTCTATTAGTCATGTTTCGTATAGCTGTTTCTGTAATAAATAACGGTACTTTCATTTACAATTAATAACTTCCTACTAAATAATTTCCAATGCATTCAACTGAAATAAGACAATATTACCAAAGTCACTAAGTCCAAATTAAAACCATATTGTTGTCAATTCCAGTACCATGTACCGTTCGGAGCGGTGGCCGGAGGAGTCGGACGGTCGGGCGCGGTCGCGTCGCGGCTCCGCGTCTCGGCGCGGAGCGCGGGAGCCAGCACCCAGCGCGCCCGCCTCCGTCTCCGCCACGCCACGGAAGCACGCCAAGCCGAGCAACCTCGACTTCCTCGTCACAGGCAAGCAGATCGTCAAGAGGTGAGCTTGAATCATCCTCATCTCCAGAGTCTTTTTCACAACTACGTTGGGACGAGAAAGGCTCGGAAGAATGAGATGCTGACCAGCATTTTCAAAGATGTCATGTTGGTTGTGAAACGTTAAACTGTAGGTCCCGGCTGTCATTGAACACCCTTGGCAGTCGTTACGGGTTGCCCGGGTAACTGGGTTGAGGAGGTCAGATAGGGCAGTCGCTCCTTGTAAAGCACTGGTACTCAGCTAAATCCGGTTAGACTGGAAGCCGACCCCAACATAGTTGGGAAAAAGGCTCGGAGGATGATGATGTTTCAATGGTTGTGTTATTATGTATGTTTGTGGCTACTGTGCTAGGAGTGACCGCGCGAACTCGCTGCCGGGCGCGTGTCGGCGGCCGTCGCTAGAGGGCGCTCGCACGCGGCGGGCGGGTGATTCACCGCGCCGCGCGCCGCATGCCCCCGCCACCCGCGAGAACACGCTGCAAGACGACATGTCGCTGGATTTGTCACAGGTCGGTACAATTGCTAACTACTGCTTTAATGGTCTATTGGAAGACGTATTCTAAGGTTCCTCGGTGCTATGGGAGGAGAGGAAGAGGAAAATTACACAGGAAGTGGTGAAGGCCTTAAAATGCTGTTCGTATTTTGTTTGACACATCAAAGTGATCATTCCTAACTTAGCTGTAACTTTGACGAGCCATTGAAAGTTTTCCATATTGATTTTAAAGATTGTGATTGTTAAAATCAATCCACTAATAAAGGCAGTTCCTGTAAGAACACTCCTCACTCCACTCCCCAGGTATCGGACTTCGAAGACACGCTCTCTAAATACGGCAGCGGTCGGGCCGGGCCGGTGACGTCCACTCCACTCCCCGGCCGCGGCAAGCAGCGCAGCGCCTCTCTGCAGAGCGCGCCCCGGGAGCCACGCCGCGGGCCCGCGCCGCTCTCCGGCAGTCGCGACAGCTTCCGCACATCCACCAGCAGCGGTAGCCCATACAGGTACGCTCAAAGTCAAATATTTATTTCATTTAGGTTCTTACAAACACTTATAAACGTTAAAAATAAAAACAAGTTTGATTCTAGTAGCCCATTCCAAAAGTAGCTTACTACTGACTGCCTCTTTGGTCTAGCTGTCGCAAGCACGGCTGCTGAGGCCGAAATCGCTTTGTGGGTTTTAGAAACTTTCACGAAGCAGCCCGAAGCTCGAAGTTGGTGATTGATACACCCGTGCATAGGAGAGCACGCAAATGTCGGTCCTGCGCCTGATCTCTCTCCGGTGGTGTCGGATTGCCGTCCCATCGGGCTATGAGAGTAAAGGAATAGTGAGTGCACTCTGCGCAAATGATCGTGCGAATGACCCGTTATTATAACTAGGCTCAGTGTTTTTAAGTCTGCCCGAAGAATTCTGATATGTATCATCATCATGAATGGAATTGTAATAATGACTACCTAATACATTTAAGGTGCCGTAGTCCAGGAAGATGATAGCTCTTTGGTGAAACCAACATAAATCAAATCATTGAAGATTTACCTTGCCAATTAAGTCCAAAACGAGAAAAAGTCAATACACAATAGTGTACTAAGTAGGGCGAAGTGGAGGACAAAAATTTATTTCACCCTCAAATTACACTAATGCCAGAAAAAAGATAGATAGATAGAATATTCTTAATTGTACACCAAACATGGACAAGGACATTACAAACAGATATGTTTGAGTACAATATGCGGTCTTATCGTTCAAAAGTATCTTTGTTTACTGCACAATTTATTAACAAAGAATCTCCTTCCTTAATTAGGAAATTAATCGATGTAGATTTAGTAACTTGCGAGCGCTCAAATCTCTTGACGAACCGACGGACACCTGGGACACTTTAGTAATTTATATTATCGTATCGAAACTCGATTCAGCTACGTACTGAGCGTGAATGGGAGAACTTTAAGGGCACAATATCGTCAGATCGTAATAAAACTAAAATAAAGTTAGATAATTTGTTGAGTTTTTTTACGTAATCGGGCTGATATGTTGGACATCTGTCACATCGAGTCAAATCTTTTCTTTCGCATTTTTGTTTCTTTAAAACTTGTATTCGATTACAATAAACGTTTCCTTTGCAACGAATAAAATATTAATTGAAGAACGAGAACATTAATGCCCCAACCCTGCTTATCAAACATCAAACAACGCTGTAAATGCCTCATGTAAATTAATTTGTCCAATATTGACCAATTTAGAATAGTATTATGACTGCTGTGAAATATTACTTTCTTATTATTTACCTCTATCGATTCTTCTTTTTTTAAAATTTTTGTTACGTATAGTTTGGTTTCAGTTATTTTTAATTTAATTTTATTGACGTACCTAAGTATTTAAGTTTTTTACAGCCGACCACGCTATTCTCTGTGCTCTTACAGACAACCTTTGGATGGAGTCGATTTGTAAATAGATAGATTAAGATCTCATATGCAAATACGGAGCCTTTGAAGACATTGATCATTCATCCTCTTTATGATTGCTGGTGTGTTGCAGAGCGGGCACGGAGCTGGACTACTCGTCGGTGTCGCCGGAGTACTCCGGGCAGTCGTCGGGCGAGCTGACTCCGACGCGCGCCTCGCAGTGCGCCGCCTCGCCTCCCGCCACTCCCGCCACGCCCGCCTCGCGCGCTCTGCAGCTCTCCAGGTGAGGAGACACATATACCAGGACCTCCACCCAGCTGCACGGTCGGTGTCAATTGTTACAATATATCCGAGGCCGATTTCAACCACGGCGGCTGTTCTTATATAAGGAGATCAGTCAGCTGCGCAGGACATATTATAGTGCACGAGCATTCCTTCCCACCCCACCACCGGAGGAATCTGGCGCAGGTCTGACATTAACGTGCTCTCCGATGCATCGATCACCAACTTCCAGACTACGCGTTACTTTGTGAAAGTTTCTAACCCCACGAAGCGACTTCGAGAATCGAACCCGACCAACGAAGCAGTCAACTGCTGTTACATTAATGCTCACTCCTGTGTGTCCTCAGTTGCTGTGTGAGCTCATGGGCGGAGTGCAGCGACTCAGGCGCGGCGGGGGTGCCGGCGGGCGGGGTTCGGGGCGCGCGGGGGGGCTGCTCGGGCGAGTGGTGCTCCTTCTGGGCGAGCTACAACAGCTCGGTGTCAGGCGTCGGTCGCTACTATGACCAGTGCCCCACCCCCTACAGGACTGACACACTCGATCTCGCTGACTTCGGTACGTACTCAACTATGCATGTTATAAAGCAAGATTAACAGTTTGATGCCCAAAACAATGAATCATGAGCAATCACAGCTTTTTTGGGTCACGTGTATTCAGAAATCAGAACATTATTTATTAATTATAGTTATGTTGAGAAAGTCGGATAGGCAGTCTCTTCTTGTAAAAAAAATCCTACAAGTAGACAGCGAATTTACCCGTGTATTAATTTTAGAATTCACAGACGGTACAAGAAAGCGTTCGCCGGACAACGTGGAAGTGATCAACAACATCATACGTCACCAGGGACTGACGTTGACGGCGCGCGAGACGCAGAGCATCATCAAGTGTGCTCACTTGCTGGGCAATGTACTCGCCACAGCCATCGACCGCCGCTCCGAGCCTCGCGTCGACCAGTCCGCCCAGCCTGAGCAACCCGCTCGAAGCAACATGACCCTTGACCTCAAGGAGACCACCATACCCCTGGAAGTGAAGGAAGAGAAGACCTGCGAGACCACCACCACGCAGACCGACATCTCGCTGCCCAACACCCGCAGTGCGCCCAGGATCTTCGAGAACATTCTGCGGCAACTGTCGCGAAGCTCCATCGATGTCGACAAGATTGAGAGTAAAGATAAGACTCAGGTGAAACCTGATGTGAAGGGCGACGCGGCTGAGGCGAAGGAGCCGCGGGGTGAAGTTACTGAAGCGAAGGGTGACGCGGGTGAAGCGCAAAGTGAGGGTGACGCGCAAGGTAACGTCACCAGTGAAGCTAAAGGTGACAACAGTAGTCAAGTAAGCGATGTGAAGAAGGAAGAATAGGATCTAAGGTGGAAACTAGCAGATCATAGACAAAATCTACCCGATTTAATTTGCAAATATTTTATTGCCGAAAACATCTTAATGTGCGGTCATAATG
This sequence comes from Helicoverpa zea, assembly GCF_022581195.2. NCBI lineage: Eukaryota > Metazoa > Arthropoda > Insecta > Lepidoptera > Noctuidae > Helicoverpa > Helicoverpa zea. The sequence goes on along the minus strand of NC_061481.1, from coordinate 4,005,057 downwards.
CGGCTAAGATTCTAATATGACTTTTGATCGGAAAGTGTCTAATATGTAACGCTGTGTATCAAATGTCTCCCGTGCCAAATGTAACAGTGTGTTCAGCTGAAAACCGTGAAAAACCATTAATAACTTTGTTTTAGTGTACTATCCCTCCGGCTCCTTAAGGCTAGCAAACCTAAACTAGCGGTTCGAATACACACCTACCTATTGGTAAAAACCTGTTAAAACCGTTATTTATAGCGATCAAACAAAAATATATATATATATTAAACGATGATGGCGAGATTTAGATTTAAGAATAAATATACTATTCTAGCATTATGATAATTAAATTGTATTAAGATGATGACGTGTACCTGAATGTAACCACGTGCCTCCGCCGTCCCTCCAGCGTCCTCTACGTGTCTAGTCAGATTCAACTAGTCATATATTTATACACTATATTCATATATAGTTATAGGCACGAATCTTGAGCTCAGACATTCACCTGCGCAGAAGTAATTTATTGGGTCCCTTTTGTGGTATGAAGTGAGGCGCGGGGGCGGGCTAAAGCGGTGATTGGCCCGCAGCCCATCGCGTCATAGCCGTCACTCGGGATTGGTTCTTTGCTAATAAATCACTTCTGCGCAGATGTAGGTCAGAGCTCAAGATTCGTGCCGATAACTATACTTACTGTATACATATGTAGATGTAACTGTGTGTCACACAATAAATGTTTATCAGAAAACGAACTGTTTGTTTTATTAGAGTTCCGTATCGAATTATAAAACGGGACCCTATTGTTTTCGCTCCTCTGTCCGTCCGTCCGTCTGTCACCAGGCTGAACCGTGCTTGTTAGAGAGTTGAAATTTTCACAGATAATGTATTTCTGTTGCCGCTATAACCACAAATACTGAAAACTAGAATAAAATTAATATTGGGGGGGGGGGGGGCTCATACAACAAACGTGATTTTTTTGCTCATTTTTGCTCGATATCGAAAAATATATATATAGAATATTAGTTTGGATGGTACGGAACCCTTCGTGCGCGAGTCCGACTCGCACTTGGCCGGTTTTTTATTGTAAAGTGAAGAAACACACCTTTTGGCGAAGCAAACCATACTATGTACAGTAGAATCCGTTTATTATGACTTCGCTTATGTTGACCTATTGCACTTGATGTTTGGTTTTCACATAAAATTCTGTAAAAAAGTCGGAAAAAGACGAATTTTGTTAAAAATGCAAAATTCGTCACAATAACCGACTGACTTGCATCCTAGCTTCAACAATAATCGGGAGAGTAATGCGATATCCGACGAAATGTTCTAATTCAGAGAAAAATGTACAAACATGTGTACTTATTGCATATTATTTCTATATTGTTTTTGTCTAGTTAAATAAATATGTACATACTGACAAAATGAGGAGATTAAGAAGACGGATAAACTAAGGTTTGAATTTACAATTAAAAGTTTCGTTGACCCGAAAACAAACATTCTGGCTGTTACCTCAATAACAACAAAAGAAGGTAAGATTTACCGTATACAACAAGAATATCAGCCAGTGAAATACCATGGGAAATTAATGGAGACCGAAACACATAAAACATTAAAGAATACTTTACAAAGGCGACACGAAAAAATAAATGTATGTATAACCTTATCGGATGAGCTAAGAAAGACTTACAGCCAGTTTCTTCATCAAAAGTTAAAGCCAAAGTAAAAGTCAAAGTAATGTCTAAAGTTAAAGTAACGGTCAAATTCAATTTTCCTATTAGTTTTGCTGTCACTTTAGCCTTGAAAAAACGAATTTGACCGTTACTTTTACTTTAGACATTACTTTAACTTTTTATGAAGAAACTGGCCGTTATATGGACCACGACAAAAACATACAATTCAGGAATTATTTCCTGGAAGAAGTTTCGAATACAACTGAAACAAACGAGGTGACCACTTTTCCACAAATAAAAAGGCAGAATTTTAAAAATTTCTCAGAAAAAATTGTTATTGATCAATTCAACGGAGAAAACTCAAACGAAACCCGATGGATGGCTATTTTTGAAAGGCAATGCACTCCTTTGGAACTAACTGAGGATGAGGACAAAATTGAAATTTTTAGACTTTTTTAGATAAATCTTGTTCACACTGGTATAGTTCAATGTTAATAAAATATAAAATAATTTCCGAATGGAAATGGAAGGAAGATTTTTTAATTACAAAGTAGACAATTGTCTTAACAGTTGATTTGTTACCTAATCATAACTCAATTTCTCAATTATGTTTAGTTTCAGCCGATTAGCGTATCGGTAACATTAAAATTATGAGCGGGTAACCCCGAATAGAGTAGTAAGTGTCACGACGAGTAATGGCAGCAGTCATTCTGGTGACAGGTGCCAACTGAAGTGCGCACATACTAACCTATTGGCTCGAAATCTCATTCCATCTCACTGATTGTGTGCAATTGTGAATAAAATGGTGAGGAAACCAAATAATGGAATATTGGACTATACAAGCGTGGCTTTATTTTTGAATTCCAGTCGTTGCAACGCCTACGATGGAACGTGACAGCCAGGACCGCCACGAGGCTCCTTCTGACGCTCCCACATCAGAAGTGGAATGCAATCCGAATGCCATGAATTATGATGTTATGATATTGTTAAAACACGCCCAGTCTGTTCTACAGTCGAATGCTACAAGCTAAATGAAGGCAAAACGTTTCTAAAAAGAAGAGCAAAACGCATATTTAATCAATCACTTTTTTTAATTTCTACGACGAATAACAAGTACCAGAGACATACTGCTTCTCTTTACTTCTTTTATTCAAGCCTTTTTCTACAACCTTCTTTAGATGAACTCAAAATGGTTAGCTACATACACAGAAACCTTATTTGACAAAAGAACATTTAAAAGAAGCCGATTATGGAAATTCAATGATAGAGTCAAGATACAAGATACAAAAAGCATTGGAAATAATGTGGTGGAACGGAGTAAAAAGTGACATCAAAAAGTGGAACCAGGCCCTAGACGCAATTAGAACATCGTTTGCGCCAAAGATGCTGCCACACAAGATTACAACACAATTACCAGGAGTGTGTGTCTCGTCAGGTCCGTATGCCGCAAGGCGGGCAGTACCTATAGCGGAGGGTGGTGGAAATATCCTCCGAGCCTTTTCCCCAATTATATTGGGGTCGGCTTCCAGTCTAACCGGATGCAGCTGAGTACCAGTGCTTTACAAGAAGCGACTGCCTATCTGATCTCCTCAACCCAGTTACCCGGGCAACCCTGGCAACGGGAGGGTGGTGGAAATAATGGTACAATAACGGTGCGCGTGAATGCTCTGATGCGATTTCTCAAACGCAACCCTGATTGCTTAGGTGGTCCGGTAGTAGACTTTTGGTATAGAATCGAATTCCAAAACAGCGGAAGTCCACATCTTCATATGTTGGAAATTACATTAAGAAGCGATTTGTTTATGTAACTGTGGATCAATAAACTAAGGCTAAGAAATTGCCCATTCGTAGATTCTATCCAAAGACCTGGAGACAAAATTAAGGGAAAGAGCCAAATGGAGAAAAAGTCTCTCCAATAAAAAAAAGTTTATTCTGTTTTTGCTGCGAACTGTTTGCTGGCGAATCCAAACAGGGTTTCGTCAACGGATTTAATTCTTGGTGGAAACTAAATCCTAAAGTGTCTGAACATGAGAATTCTGAAGGCCACATCTCCTGTTTTGAAAAATGGAAAGTCTTGGCGAATGGATTGAACCTGCAAAAAACTATCGATCATGTTCATCAAATGATCTTTGACCAAGAAAAAATGTAGTGGCATTTTGAGTCGCCTTTCAGACGTAATTCTTTTCCTGGCAGGCCAAAATCTTCCTCTAAAAGGACATAGAGAGGGGATTTCATCAGACAATAAAGGAAATTTCTTAGAATTAGTTCATCTATTATCAAAATACGACCCAGTGTTGAAAGAACACATGCTAAAAATTGAAAATGCTGTTGCCTGTACAAAAACTAAACGAGTAGATTCTTATTTGTCCAAAGACATTCAAAATGAGTTTATTGATCTTTTGGGAAAAGAGGTGAAGAATAACATTCTGAATGACGTAAGAAAAGCCAAGTATTTTGGAATTATTTTCGACAGTACTCCAGACATATCTCATGTTGATCAGATGGGCTATGTCATCAGATAAGTTCGTATTGAAGGAGATGAAGTGAAGGAATCGTTTCTATAATTCTTCCCTATTGCTGGCAAGACAGCAGTCGAACTTACAAAAAATATCCTTATGCAATTAGAGAGTGATAACTTGGACATCTGCAACCATGGCGGGAGTTCATGGCGGTGTACAAGCATTAATTAAAGAACACAATCCTAAAGCGTTGTTTATGCCTTGTGCTAATCATTCTTTAAATATTTGTGGGGTGTACTCTTTCGGGAATGTTACTTCGAGTGTTACATTTTTGGGAACAGTAGAAAGAGTTAACACATTCTTTTCATCATCCACACATTGATGGGAAGTTCTAATGCTACATGTAAGCGTATCGGTCAAAAGACTAGTAGAGACAAGATGGAGTGCTCATCACGATGCTGTTAAATCACTGAAGATTGTGATTGATTTTGAGAAACTTGTTTCAACACTGAAGACACGTGTGATCCCAGCAGCAGCAGAGAAAACGTCGATACAAGACAAACAGCAGCATCACTTTACCAGCTTTGTGTGACTTCAGTTTTTTTTATGTTACCTCTCATTTTGGTGTGAAATCCTAGAAGAAGTTAATCAGACTCAAAAGTATATGAAAACATCTGGGCTATCGCTGGAAAAATGTGTAGGTAATAAAAATCAAAGCCCTAAAAACTTTTCTTCAAACTCAACGTATGGAAATAGTAGAAAGAGCAATTTCCTACGCAACTAGGAAAAAAAGCAATAACAGACGTTAATATCATAATTTCGAAATGAGCGATGAAAATTACGAAAAATTAGCCTCAGATGCAACTTTATACCCTACTTCATTCATAGAAAGACATGGGCAACAATCATCACATTGGGAATTGGAAGGGTGGCAACGTAGGGAAAGATCACTCTGTCATGATATGTTATGCATATTACTATGATTTTGTTGAATGAAAGAAGACAACAGCACTCATTCACATTCGATGTTGTGGGAATGTGTCAGAAAATGAATGAATGTTTGATAGATAACCCATTTTCAATGTTCATCCACAACTCTCTATTGTACATGATATGCAATATGTAATTGTATCTAAGTATAACTATTTATGTTGCAAACTAAAAAATGCGAGGATTTGTATATTTCAGTTGAAAGAAGAGGAAGAAGATTCAGAAAACGAATGCCAGGAGAAAGGAAAATGCCTTATTTTGTATGGACCCTGTCCCCACCCACCAACAGACTTGAAACTAGTGTCATCGGAAGCGCATCCTTCGATAGATCATGATTATCAAAACGATTTACTCCAAATATATGGGGTTTTGGAAATACACGACATTTTAGTATCCTTAATATAGGCCTATTTGAAATAAAAAAATTGAGTTTGAGACACTTGATAATTGACAAAAAAAACGTTTTTCGTAGAATGGTTATTTTGAACCCACTATTATTTCTTGGAAATATCTCTTTCTTCTCCAAAGCAGTTTTTTCCATCACGAAACAAAAAATACCAACTTAGCTCCTCCATTTTTCGATACCGCTTTAAAAAGAGGATCGGGTTTACGGGTGATTTCTGCCAACCTCACTTGTGTCAATAGTGGCGTCCACGGCCGATTTCGGCCACGACGACTGTTCTCATTTAAGGAGATCAGCCAGCTGCGCAGGACATATTAAAGTGCACAAGCACTTGTGCAGACACAAGTCAGTCTCAATCTCATGATCATCAACAGAAACAATATTACTTGAATCAGGGATAACTTCGACTATTGTGTGAATTAAGCTTACTAGTAGTATACATACATAGTCTACAGACAGACATGTGTTGCTGGGGAGTTTGTTGCGCCACTTCTTCCCAGCTAAAACACATAAGAAGTGGTGAAGGATGGACGTTTTGGGGACTGTCTTTTGTAGTTTTGTAGATTTCTGACGTTTAAAAAGTGCTGTTTTGCAGCCAAGTTTGAATAAACGATTTTTGTAATTTTTTTTACATATGTCGCCTACGCGATTTATTTTGCCATCGCACAGGTGGAAGGTTCAACAGACACCAATAACTAATCGAAAAGACTTATCAACTGAATTGAGACGATTATGACGATTATGTATCTTTTGCTAAACATCACCGAAACAACACTTCACAGATAGATAATAATATAACATCCATAGTTAGCAATAGTTTAGCACAGAACCGGGGATTGTCCTTGGGTACATTTCTATAGTGTATACAGGGATAATCGTCGGTTTTGTGTCACCATTTCATTAAAGTTGTCTCAAAAGGGCTTCAGCGTGTTGGCTTCGGCCCCACGTTCGCCTCCCAAAAATCCGGGACTCTATAGTCCCGAGGTCTGGAAGAGACATACATTTAATAAATACACAAAGAATAGTACAATAGGCGGTCTTATTGCTAAACACCAAAAAGCCTTCGACTCCGTTTCACACAACAGCATATGGGAAAGTTTGGTAGAGCAAGGAGTTGAAGAAATATACATAAGAACAATCCAAAGTATATACAAGGACAATAAAGGAAGAATCAAACTCGAGTCCATTGGCCCTTGTTTTCCCATAAGAAGAGGAGTAAGACAGGGAGACCCCCTCTCTCCAACACTATTCATATCAATTCTGGAAAATATCATTGGAAAGTTGGAGTGGCGAAAACTGGGAATCTTTATAAAAGGTGAATATTTAAGCCATCTTAGGTTCGCAGACGACCTAGTAATCCTTTCAGAGACGGCCAGCCAGATGCAACACATGATAGAGACTCTTCACCAAGCTAGTACCAGGGTTGGACTGGAGATGAACCTAACTAAAACCAAGATAATGACCAATGACAGATGGAAAAAACCTATAATAATAAACAAAGAGCCACTAGAACATGTTGAAAAGTACATATACTTAGGAAAATTGTTAAGTTTTGACAAAAACAACGAAACATTAGAAATAGAAAGAAGGGTACAATCAACTTGGAACAAGTACTTGTATTTGAAGGAAATTTTCAAGAGTAATATGCCTACAGACATCAAAACCAAAGTGATGAACTCGAGTCTCTTACCTTGTCTGACGTATGGGTGCCAAACGTGGAAGTTCTCTTCTAAGTCCACAAACAAAATCAGATCCTGCCAAAGGGGCATAGAGAGGAGCATGCTGAATATTAGGAAGATAGACAGGGTAAGACATACTAATATAAGAAAAACCACCAAAGCAATAGATGCTCAAACCTACGCACTTAAGCAGAAGTGGAGATGGGCTGGTCATGTCGCAAGATGTACAGACCAGAGATGGACTGCGAGAGTAACATCGTGGAGAGGCCCCATAGGTAAGAGAAGCCGAGGGAAACCACTAACAAGATGGGAAGATGACCTAAAACGGACTGCTGGCCCATCCTGGCAAGACGTAGCACGGGACAGAGAGACATGGGCATCTTTGGAGGAGGCCTATACCCAATCCGGGGTTCTTGCTGAATAAATATAAAGTACATAAAAAAATGTAAATACTTAAACTATGCAGAAGCAAGAAATAAATGGCTTATTTATTTATTTTATTTATTGCTAAACAGCGATTTCTTCCAGACGACCTTTTGACGGAGTGAACGAAGAATGCATGGAAAACTAGTAGTACACATCATCCTCCGAGCCTTTTTCCCAACTATGTTGGGGTCGGCTTCCAGTCTAACCGGATTCAGCTGAGTACCAGTGCTTTACAAGGAGCGACTGTCCTATCTGACCCCCTCAACCCAGTTACCCGGGCAACCCAATACCCCTTGGTTGGACTGGTGTCAGACTTACTGGCTTCTGACTACCCGTAACGACTGCCAAGGATGTTCAATGGAAGCCATACCAAAGATATAAAAAATAAATAGTACATAAATATAAAAGAATAACAATACAGCGATAGAAGTCAATTACCCATGTCATGATCCTTCACCATTTTTTAAAAACTGAAATCGACTATGCGCGTTTAATTGCCACTGGCAGTGCAACCACAGACAAGTGGCTTGCACAACGAACGATTTGTCAAAAAATGTAGAGTAATTTCAATTCTAACAACAAAAATATTTACTTTTTTAAATTCAATTGTCTTTACTTGCCAACGAAGATAATTTAGCGATTGAAGCTCTTTAAAAAAAAAAAACTTACTTTTATCCATTGCACCCATATTCATACATCGTCTTTCTTTCTTTCATTCATTATTTCTTTACCTCTATCAAAAACTAGATGAAACAATTGACATTCCAAACAACTTTGTTGCGATTTTTTGCAGAACAGAAACAATACAGCGAAATACGAACGAAACTCAAACCATAGCACACTCAAAACATAGCATTTTCATTTTGACAAAACGAGAACTTACAACGAGCGAAAAGTAATCAGATCTTTTAAAAGCAATCCCAAGTTTCTAACGCTTTTACTACGAAGGATCATGTTATGAGGTAGGCGATGAATCGGTTCACGCAATCCAAAATTACCACCTTGCAACCTTGCCGAGAGATGTCGCTACTTTGAGCTGTTACAATTTTCTGATGGGATAAGCATAGGCTATACTCGGGAAACTAAAATAAATAAATAATGTCGGGATACTTTTTCACACACGGTCGCTTAGCCCCATGGTAAGTTATTAATTAACTTGTGTTTTGGGCGCTAACACAACTGATAAACTACATAAGTATAGCTAAATATATACATATTTATAAATACATAGTGTAACACCCAGACCACGGCCAACAAGCATGCTCATCACACAAATGTAGACCTCAGGTTCGGCAGTTTCCGGGGCTGCGGGTTGTTCGAAAGAGATACTGCGGCCCTGGTACATAAAAGGCCTACGACGGAACACGACGGTTTTTAGTCAGTAAGAGTCTGACACTCCCTCACCGCTGCTAACCCACAGCGGGAGGGGTCATTTGATGATTTTTGACGTCGTTAAAAAAAAAAGGTTCGGCATTCTGACCAATGCGCCATCGAGGTCGTCAAAACTACGGAACTCAACCCTGAGCGTGGCCCGACACGCTCTTGGCCGGTTTTTTTCCTCTTCTTATGTTTCACTCACTCCATGCAGAAGGCCTGGCTGTCGTATACCGTAGTATGACTTGAAAAAATCAGTAAGAAATTTAGTAAGAATTAGTGGTAGAACACAGACAAAAACCCAAAATATTTATTTGTTCGTCAAAATACTATCAAAATAATTTATTTGCTTGCTTTATAACAGGTGTTTTACTAACTATATACTAAGATACATTTACAAAGCTTAGAATATGTTTATAAAGGTGCGTACGGATAGCGCGTTCCTGTGTTACGCGTAGTTGGGAAACACTGTCCACGCGTACATTGGATACGCGTACAGCTCCTGTACGGACCGCCGCGAACCTGTACGCGAGGTCAATCGATACAGAGCGCTCCGCGAGCCCCAGTCCTTCGCCATGACTCCGACAAACTTAGCGGTTGCGTGCACCACCACTGCTGCGGCGTTAGTCATTATTCAACACATTTTAAATAAAAAAAAAGAGAAACAAACGGAAACCTAGATGGTGGATGAAAAAATTGTTTCGGGAAAGATTACAGTGTGGAAATAGGCTAAGTTGAATCAATCTAATAATATTTTCATTATTGAAACTCGAAGAACACGCGTGTTTATTCATTTTGCCGTCCAAATATAGCGTAGCCGGCCGCGTGCGTCCTCTTTGACGCGCGACCAAAAACCGACTGACGGTGGCTCGCGCTGCGAGTTGGCTCGCGCGGTACGCGTACCCCAAGAGTGAACGCGTAGCTGCAGGTATGGACTAGGCGTTCCGGATACGCGTAAACTGAGTACGCGTACCAGGGTACGCGCAATCCGTACGTACCTTTACAATTTGAATTTATTTAGCTTAAGTCAATTTAGAGTAGTTACATGTTTTTAGGGTGCGTCTACACGGTGCATGTAGCTGGAGCAAGTTAACATGCGCAAGTGACAAGAGCACGCGGGTGGGTATTGTGCTTTGGTACATGCGCGAGTCGCTGAACCCGCACGTTATATTAAAATGCATGTAACCCGCGCATGTGCTTAAAATGTGCGAGCTACTTGCACCGTGTAGATGCACCCTTAGAAGCGGTAGAAGACACATTTACTTAAATACATGCTTATTATAATTTACTTAGTAACGACTTACAGCTAGTTTCTTCATCAAAAGTAAAAGCCAAAGTAACGTCATAAAGTAAAAGTAACAAAATATTTTTTTTTCACGATTTTATCTACCGTTTTGCTATTACTTTAGCCTTGAAAAAACGAATTTGACCGTTACTTTTTACTTTATGACATTACTTTGGCTTTTACTTTTGATGAAGAAACTGGCTGTTGGCTGTTAATGTGGTAGAACATATATACTTACAATTTTCATTTACTTAGTCGAGTCTTAGTTTTGACTAGTTACATAGTTCTAGTAGTATAAGTATTATCATTCTTTAAAACTAGATGATAACCAGCAGCATAAATTGTGTTACTTATAAGATTGTATAACATTTTCTTATAAATTATGTTCACATATTTATCACCCGCGGTTTCACCCGCGTCCTGTGGGAACTACTGCCCGTACCGGGATAAAATATAGCCTATGTTACTCGGGAAGAGAGTAGCTTTCCAACAGTGAAAGAATTTTGTCAACTACGGTCAGTAGTTTCGAAGCCTTTAGGGTACAAACAAAAAAATGCTTAAAATTAGGGTAAGTATATATTGGAGGTTATGTAGGAAATTACTCATGTTGGTTTATGAGATTCTATTTTTTTTGTTCTTTTTAACACGCTTTTATAAGTCAACCTGTATGTAACTATGTAATGGAATCTAAGGTAACTAAAACCATCTTCCAAGCATCGTAGCGTCATGAAAATTGTCAGCTGTATGTAGTTCTGATGACAATAAAATAATATGGTACTGTCGAACTGATCTGATGATGGAGCCGGAAGATAAGAACTGGAACTTTTCGCTTTAACATCATACCTACCATAGCTGTGCTTGGATTTGTTAGAAAAGTACTATAATGTGTTTTAAGTGCATTTATAAAAGCGACCATATCCGACGTGACTTTGACAGAGTCCCCGTCCCCCATGCCACCTAGAATCCGTTCGTGTATTATCAGCACCTCAAGTGGTGTAGATGCTGATATTTTCGCCGTACTGAAAGTATGCACTCACCTTGTGCAGTCTGCATTCCTCCAGGTAGGCAACCATGCAGTGGGTTGTAGGAGAAATAAACTTTTGGTATTTACAACATATATTTACATAAAATTACATATATTTCTCTCTACAAAAACGAAAAACCGACTGCCGACTGGTCTTTTCGAACGTAGCTGTCAAACCAGCCGGCCAGTACCAATGAGTTTTCATGAAAGAATATCCAAAAAGGTAAGTCACTACAGAGCAGCTCGGATTCGTATTTGTAGGTTGGCACGTAAAAGTCGCAACCGAAAGATTTTCTTCGAGAAGTCCAAAAATGTTCAAAACTGCTGTTAATGCAATATTACAGTGATTGGGGCGTCTGTCAGATCGTCGAGATGGGTGAGAAGGTGATTCTGCCCCCCCCCCCCCCTTCTCCCCCGACAGGAGAGAGGAAGTCACCGAATGAAGGCACATCTTCTAGCTCGACCCTGCGCTCATTCATAAGGGGACGTACCCCCTTACCCGTACTAAAAAGTAAAGTCCAGCTGGGGGGAAGGAGAGGGGGGGGGGGGTGACTGAGTCATCCAGGTCCAGGATACGCAGATCTGCGCATTTGTAAATCCTGGAGACTCGGGCCTCATCCGTACTTATGGACGCCCTGAGCCTCTCGGCTAGAGCGTCTGCGGCGGGCCCGCTGGCCGCTCCCGGGACCTCTAGCATTCGCCCGTTGCGGTCACCCTGAGCCGAAGGCCCTCGGTGATACCCAGCTCAGCTAGGTTCACCGCCTCCTTTGCCTTAGCCAGCACGTCGCGGTACGATACACCCCTCTTATCCGCGTCCAGCTGTAGTGTGAGCACCACAGCCACGATCTTAGGGGCGTAGTTGCGCCGCGACAGCTCGCTCCTTGCGCCGCTGCCTTTGGGCATTCTTTCTGGCTGCATTGGCCGATCTCCGTCTCTTATTCTTCTCCCCCACCACCTGCCAATCGGATTGAGTGGGAGAAGTAGGGGCCGCTGACGGAGTCGGCTTTGGGGGGCTCGCTCGGTGGTCCCCTTCTAGGCGGGGGTGCCGATGCTGCCGCAGCCGCATAAGAGGCTGCTGGGGGCTTCGGCGCCGCGAGGGGGGCGCAGAACTCTGCCCTCCAGGTCGGAGAAGCGAGCCTGGAAGGCCGCCATCTCCCGCCGAACCAGGGCCAGAACCTGGCTCTCCACTGGGGAGACTGCGGTTGCCGCGGAGTGGCCCCGCTTTGATCCACCTCCTGCTCGCGCTATCCTTTCTAGCTCCGCCCGTACACCTATTCTCCTCCAGGAGACCCCAAGTTGGCCCTGAAGCGAGCCACCTGCTCCTACAACTTGGCCAACTCGCTCTTGGAAGCCAGGCCAAAGGTACTCACCGCTGCAGCCGTGATGGAGGCGGTAGCACCCTCAATCGCGCTGTCGCGACTGGCCTTCTTCTTTTTGAGGGCCACTTGTCTGAAGGCGGACTCCACTGTCTTCGCGAAGTCCGCCCTCCTCTCCCAGTCGGAGCCGACGGCCGACGCGTCCTTCACGGAGGAGCTCTGGTGAGCTGCTCCTCCGTTGCCCCCAGGCGCCCCAGCGGTCCTCTCGCGAACAGGCCTCCTATCGGCCTTTTTGGCCGAGGGCCCGCGACCACCAGAGGAAGACCCCAGGTCGTCCGCCTTCCTCTTGAGGAAGGCATCGACCCTGTGGTCCTTCTTGCTGCGGGGAACCGTGAGTTCCCACACTGGATACGGACTCGCAGTCCGAGACCGCATCCCACTCCCTATCTTGTCTTTGTTTTGTTGGGTTTTTAATAGAATTATCCATATATGATCCCACGAGTATTTCACGTTATAAACAGAAAAAATGCGAGGCACTAACGACCAATCAAGCTACCCATAGGCCATACCCTCATTTGCATTTGTATATTAGCTATAGGCGACTTCTTCATTCACACATATTCATTGCATACTACTAAAACTATACAGTACCTATAAATAATTAAACTCTACTTATATACATTACATAAGAAAGAGAAGAAAGAAATAAATAGCAACTAACCTAACCTAAAACTTAGTAATTCTAGACTACTTTATTTTGCACGAATTACGTGAGTATATGAATGCCGCCTGAATGTTAAGTATGGCTTGTAATTTAAGAAGAAGAAGAATAAGAAATATTTATATACAAAAGAAGACACAATATAAAGCCAACAGAAGCTACATATTCATTGCATACTACTAAAACTATACAGTACCTATTAATAATTAAAATAGAATAAAAAAAGACATTTAAATAATTAAACTCTACTACGCGAATGGATAGAGTGAGGAATGAGTATATAAGAGGAAGTTTGAAAGAAGCGCCGGTATCAGAAAAACTGCGTGGAAACCGGCTGTCGTGGTATGGGCATGTGATGCGGAGGAATGAGAATCATGTTGTGAGAAAGATGATGAGTATGAATGTGGACGGATATAGTGGAAGAGGAAGACCAAAGAAACGATGGATGGACTGTGTGAAAGTAGATATGGTAAGAAAGAATGTTACTTGTGAGATGACGGCAGATAGAAGAGTATGGAAGGAGAAAACATGCTGCGCCGACCCCAAATAAAATTGGGATAAGGGCAGGAGGATGATGATTATATACATTACATAGGAAAGAGAAGAAAGAAAGAGCTACTAACCTAAAACTTGGTAATTCTATTACTAATGCTAGACTCCTTTATTTTGCACGAATTACGTGACTATATCAATGCCGCCTGAATGTTAAGTATGGCTTGTAATTTAAGAAGAATAAGAAAAGTAGTAGCCCAGATACAGCGCAGCACACCATTGAGCTGTCCCGCCTGGGACGAGCAGCGCAATGCGTGACAGGACTTCTCGCTGCCGAATTTGATGAGGGTGATGATTGGCAGCGAGACCGGCTGAAAAGCCGTAGATACCTTCTGCGAATAAGTATTATCGCAGGAGGCGGCGGAGCGGGTTCGTGAAGCAGACGCTCTTGCGGACCCAATTCGGAGGGTGGGCAGGCGTCGGACGCGTTACGCCACCCAGATGACGCCCTAGCAGCAGCCAGTGGGTAGCAGACCGGGGAACTCCTGCTACCAGCATTGCACAAGCTACTGCTGAGATGGATCGCCAGTAGACGGAGGCGACCAGCCACTGCCGAGAGATCACGAAAGTCGTCTTTGGTCCTCGTGGTACCTCTCTAAAAGGTAGAAGAGGGCACAAAAGCTGAGGTTTTTAGTGGGTGCAAGCACCATATAACCTCACCGTCTCCCCGGGCCGTCCTCTCTGCACGGTCTAGCCTGGTATTCATCCACAACCATGGGGATTGGTCCCAAGCCATTTATTTAGGGTGCGTTGCTATCGATATTATCCCCGTATTCATCCGAATCTGGCCTGGTCGAGTCGAGTCGTGGTGGCCTAGTGGGTAAAAAACCAACCTCTCAAGTATGAGGGCGTGGGTTCGATTCCAGGTCAGGCAAGTACCAATGCAACTTTTATAAGTTTATTTGTGTTGATGTTGACAGTCGTTACGGGTAGTCAGAAGCCAGTAAGTCTGACGCCAGTCTAACCAAGGGGTATTGGGTTGCCCGGGTAACTGGGTTGAGGAGGTCACATAGGCAGTCGCTCCTTGTGAAGCACTGGTACTCAGCTACATCCGGTTAGACTGGAAGCCGACCTCAACATAGTTGGGAAAAGGCTCGGAGGATGATGATGACGTGAGCCGCGCAAAGTTCGTCGGTGAACCAACTTACCAACTACATATTCTCTCATCTCCTCATACAGGGAGCATGATCAGTTCGACAGTACCATATTATTGTATTGTCATCAGAACTACATACAGCTGACAACTTTCATGACGCTACGATGCTTGGAAGATAGTTTTAGTTACCTTAGATTCTATTACATAGTTACATACAGGTCGACCTTAAAAATCGTGTTAAAATTAGGCCAGTGTAGTACAGGAACATTGCTACCAGTCCATATGGATAGATTATCGACCGTTCCCAATATTCAATCTATCTATGCTTTGCTCACTGAGTTTGAATTGAGACTAAGAGCTCTGCCTCATTGAGTCGCCATGGCGACGTCGCCAGTGGCGCAAGCCTGGCTACTTCTGGCATCAAAATCGAGGGGCCATGGCGTCTCGACAGTCAGTTCATTTACATCGTCAGGAATGGATGTAGAAGAAATCGCACGCTGACTGGCGACTGAGTGAGTGAGGTGCACTTTACCGTGTACGTGTACATTATAGTGGCATTAGTGGCAACGTCGCCAAGCTGCCAGAGTATCCAGAAGCCACGTAGAGAACTGTAGCTCGTGGCCACGCTTCCAATTTGGCGACGTAGCCAAAACCGTCGCCAAATGAGTAAGGTATGATACATTACAATATTAACTGCTTGGATACGTAGCCGGCGACGCCGCCACGTCTCATAGTCCCATACAAGTAATTCAAATTCCAATCTCTATACTACGCGCGGCGAATGATGATCCCTATGACAGTTAGTTAGCGCTGAACATTGTAGTGATCTCCTGTCACAACAAATCCTTTACAGGCCCGTTAAAAAGTCGAAAAAATCATAATTGTGTACATTTTTAAATTATAAAAATGAATATTAAGAAATGATTACGTAATGTTCGGAAATAATGGAAAAAACTCAATGTAAATGTACATGGTACGAGCTGCAAAAGTTACGACGCCAAGCTGTTATCGAAAAAAGGGACACATCGATACACAAAATATCGATAATTTGTAGGAAAAAATTACAAATGCTTTGAGTAAAAAAATACAGTATATTTGTATTTTATTTAATCGATCTGAATCTGACATGACTGAATTTAAAAAATACGGTAGGTCTGTGGCCTACTTTTAAATATTTTTCCTTGAAGCTGGAAATTATGAATTCTTTAAAATTAAATTCAAAAAAACTTAAACTCAAACTCAACTCAAACAAACTCTTTAAATTATGCAATTTTAATAAAAATTAATGTATAGTAAAATAAAATATAATAAGGCCGTTGAATGACCTGGCTGACTGACATGATCTTTGCCTAACAGTATTTTATCGCAGTTTCGCAACACTATTACAACTGGGGCCCGATTCTCCTAAGTTAATATTGTCAAAATCGAATAGAAATCGAATCGAATATGATCGCAATAGCAGTTTTAACCATATCGGGCATTCTGCTATTAATAAAAGACCAATCGTATTCGATTGACATTTGATTGGTGTGCGATTGGTCTGCTATTTTGGTGATTTTGGTCTATACGGTAGTTTGCTGTACAATCATTTTGCAATCGTAAATCATTTGCAGACAAAATGATTCATTATTGAATGACAGAAAAGGATAAAAATGTTTATTTCAAAGAAAAAATAGCGGAATGCCACATACGCTTCAATCGTAATCGAGTCGGGATTGGACCTCAGTCGAATCGAGTCGAACGTGAATCGTATGACGCTTAAGTAAAATTAGGAGAATCGGGGCCCTGTCAGTTGAAACGACATAAGGGATCATCATTCGCCGCGTAGTACATATAGTTATCAAAACCACAGACAGACTGAATATTGGGATGGCCGTAAGAACTTTATTCATACTATGTATTAGATAACAAACCCTTTCTCGGCAGAATAATGCAACATGGCTACCGGCCTATATGGGTCTATGGGTTGCGTATGGTCCAGTATGGGCACATCCAACGGTTTGTCTTCCTTCCTCTTGCAAATCGGGTAACGTTTCGATTTAATGTTCAGGTGTACCTGGAAATAATGAAATTATATAGGTAATTACTAACTGTTACCTGCGACCTGTGTACACAACTTCCAGCATCCTCCGTGCCTTTTTCCCAACTGTGTTGGGGTCGCCTTCCAGTCTAACCGGATGTAGCTGAGTATCAGTGCTTTACAAGAAGCGACTGCCTATCTGACCTCCTCAACCCAGTTACCCGGGCAACCCGATACCCCTTGGTTAGACTGGTGTCAGACTTACTGGCTTCTGTAACTGTACCTGTGTACACAACTTCCAGCATGCGGTCAAAATGTAGACAAAATGTGTCCTTTCTCAGGGTCTAAACTAGCTGTGTACGAATTTCATTTTAATCGGTTCAGTAGTTCTGGCATGAAATTGCGACAGACAAACAGACAGAAGTGACTCCTGCATTTATAATACTTGCTGTTTCACCCGCGTCTCGGGTTAGTAGGTACCTTTCCAACGGTGAAATAATTTTTCAAATCCGTACTAGTAGTTTCGGAGCCTTTGGGTACAAACAAATGTTTCCTCTTTATTATAGGTATTATCTATAACTTATCCAAACTAATATTATAAATGCGAAAGTAACTCTGTCTGTCTGTCTGTCTGTCTTTCTGTCTGTCTGTCTGTCTTTTCTTCACGCCTAAACTACTGAACCGATTTGTGTCGAATTTGGTACAGACATAGTTTGAAACTTGAGAAAGGACATAGGATAGTTTTTATTACAAAAAATAAAAATAAAATTATTCCGGACATATAGCGCCATCTATTGGTCAAATCAAAAATCTGCTGGTAGTCACTATTCCACGCGAACGAAGTTGCGGGCAAAAGCTAGTTATATTATAAAGCTGAAGAGTTTGTTTGTATGTTTGAACGCGCTAATCTCAGGAACTACTGGTCCGATTTGAAAACTTTCAGTGTTAGATAGCCCATTTATTGAGGAAGCAATAGGCTATATATAGATACTAGCTCCTGCCCGCGGATTCACCCGCGTGGTGTGTTGATAAAAACTAGCCTGTGTTAATCCAGGGTTTCACCTCTACATACCAAATTTCAACCAAATCGGTAAAGCCGTTTTAGCGTGAACGAATGACAAACATACATCCTACCTATTCATTCTGACAAACTTTCACATTTATAATATTAGTATAGATAAGTATATTTTACCTGTCTATTATGTTTGTACAAGTTCGACTGCTGAGAGAACGTGGTAGGACAGAATTCGCAAATAAACGGCCTCTCGCCAGTGTGAGTACGAATATGCGACTCCAACTGCACTTTCGTCTGAAAACAGAAAAAACAGGATTACTCCTTCATTTTGGAAAGTCGGTTGAAAAGAAGCCTTAAAAGCCGAGCCTTTTCCCAACTATACATACAGGAGTGAATTTTATCCAGCGCGCAAACTTTGTCAACTTATAGTTAAATAAGTTTTATAGATGCGTATATTTTTATTTTGTTATGTTTTAGTACAAAAAAATATAGTTATTGATGGTGAAAGATGTTTATTTTGTAACCGATTGTATGGTCACAGTCTTCATATTAGGCACGGCGGCAACGAAACCGGTTTACTGACAGCGCTGCTCCAAGTGCGTAATGATAGTTATATCGATAGTTATATAGTATCCACATTTCGCTGATTTTAGGGCGGACAAAAAATTAAAAAAAAAAACTGTTGATGCAGATATGTTCTGTTAATGATTCTGGACCACCAGTTTTTTTTTGTGCACTGCTTAAAATTCATTCCTGTATTGGGGTCTTCCAGTCTAACCGGATGCACGAACCGTTTTACAAGGAGCAACTGTCTATCTGACCCCGTCAACCCGGTTACCCAGCAGGCAGTGGTAGTCAGAATGGCTTCTGAATGGTAAGTCTGACAACCAGTCTTACCATCGGTAAGAGCAGACACCGAAATGTTATTTACCAAGATGAATTAAAATACATGTAAGACCTAATTAAGATATTATGTACAAACGTAAATTTGAAAGTCGCGGGCGAAGGCTAATATTAGTAAGAGAAAGGCTAGGCAGATGAGGATAGAAGGTCCTTTTTTTTTTAACGACGTCAAAAACCATCAAATGACCCCTCCCGCTGTGGGTTAGCAGCGGTGAGGGAATGTCAGTACTTACTGACTAAAAACCGTCGTGTTCCGTCGTAGGCCTTTTATACAACATGTAACTTAATTAACGCACATCCTGAAATTAGTTTGTTCAGAATCGTTTACTGAATCGATTTATATCATTTTTAATATAGGTAATTTTTTATCCCAAAAATTTATTTTATTTTATTTATTTATTTCCACCAAACATACACTATTTTTACAGGTGCCACCCAATGCAATAGCGTAGTTATTTTTACATACACTTATTTAACACTTACAAAACTACATACATATACATACATACTTAACCATAAAAAACTAAACTAATACAAAAAATAAAATAAAATTTCAGTTGTATCCAATCGATAACATAGCATATGCGGCTCTGGTAAGTTCATTCGTAGTGCAATGAAACAGATCTAACCGTTGTGACAAAGCGTTAAGCGCTCGCAGCGCCCGCGTGAGAGGCGCTCGCTGCAGCAGGTTAGTGCGCGCGGGTGGCACGCTCAGCAGCGGCGGCCGGCGCCGGCGCCCCACGTACCCGTCCGGAACACACAGCGACACCGTGCTCAGAACTCCAGGATTGTGAATTTTGCCACTCATAACTTTCCATAGGTAAACAGCGAGAGCGACCTCCCTTCTAACTTCCAATCTGTAATATCCTATCATACCCAGTATAAACAGCGTAGGATATAATAGTGGATATCCTGGGTACACACCGTATTGCTTTAAGTACATGAACCTCAAAAATTTATTTTGTATCCTTTCCAGCATTAATTGATATTTAGTTTCATGAGGTCCCCAAACTACCGCATTGCACTCCAGGTGACTTTTTACGAGTGCTTCATATAATGCTTTGAGTGCTCTAAAGTTCGTAAATGTGTTTGCTATCCTCAACAGCATTCCTAAATTGCGGTAAGCTTTTTTACAAACCTGAGTCACGTGGTTTCGAAAATGTACATCAGCAGTGAAGCGCACCCCTAAATCCCTCACCTCAGAGACTCGCTGTAGCGGAGAACCTCCCATGTTGTACTGATGGTGGCTGGGGCTGCGGGCACGACTGAACGTACACACAACACATTTGTTCACGTTAAAATATAATTTATTCTGAACACTCCATTCGACTACCCGATCTATGTCCCGCTGCAAAGTGTCATGATCCGTTCCCTGCTTCACTTTGTAGACCAATTTCAAGTCATCAGCAAACAACAAGGGTGTCGACTCGAATATTTATATGAATAATTAAAACTACGGAAATTATAGTCATCATCATCAAAAAGTTCTCCAAGAATTGGTATAACTAATTTAGCAAATAACAATATACATATATGTATTATGATTATAACATAATATTCTAATTAGGGTGTTTGAGGGTGTGCGTTAATTACGTTACATGTTGTATACCAGGGCCGCGGTAGCCCGCGCGAACAATCCCGCAGCCCCGGCGGGTGGAAGGTACTTACAGGGAATCCTTTACCGCAATGATGGCACATCTTGTTGTTGGGCCGGCCTTTGTGCACGTTGCGTATATGTTGGTCTAAGCCAACGCGGTTTTTAGATGGCTGTAACAATATAAGAATAAAAATCTTTATTTGCAGAGACACGGTATTAGATACATACTACATTACAGCATAAATTAGGACATATATGTGTAATTTTAAAAAATTCAATAAATTTACCAACAAATAATCTAATTTATTCTTATTCTTATCGAATGAGCTGCTGGTTTAATCACCTAGCAATCCTCTGGTATCAGAGCTTTCTCAAAACCGCGTGAAGGCCTCTGACGTGGAATTGTAACAACGATTGCTACTGGGTAGCATTCTGGCACGAGGGTGTAACACCGCCAATTTACAGACTATGGGCTGCTTTGTAAAAGTTTCTAATAACCACAAAACTATTTCGGCCCGTTCCGGGAATCGAACCCGAGACCTCGTACACAGCCGTCGCGCTATCTACAACTAGACCAACGAGAAAGTTGCTTAATTAATTAATGAATAGTTCAAAAACGTCATGATGGCCTAGTGGATAAAGAACCAACGACTAAAGTACGATTGCCTGGGTTAGATTCTAGGTCAGGCAAGTACCAATGTAACTTTTCTAAGTTTGTATGTACTTTCTAAGTATATCTTGTACACCAATGACTGTGTTTCGGACGGCACGTTAAACTGTAGGTCCCGGCTGTCATTGAACGTCTTTGACAGTCGTTACGGGTAGTCAGAAGCCAATAAGTCTGACACCAGTCTAACCAAGGGGTATTGGGTTGCCCGGGTAACTGGGTTGAGGAGGTCAGATAGGCAGTCGCTCCTTGTAAAGCACTGGTACTCAGCTGAATCCGGTTAAACTGGAGGCCGACCCCAACATAGTTGGGAAAAGGCTCGGAGAATGATGATACATATCAAAATTACATGACATTTGAACCGTGCAACTACTGAGGCGTTTCATAGGAGGCTGCTGACTTGTTTGAAATTAAAACATATGACTCTCTCACCTTCATACATATATGACACTGGTACGTTCTATGTAAATGTTTCTCTTCAATATGATCTCGAAGCTTTGTCTTGTCGGCAAAACGTTTGTTGCAGTGATCACAGATAAACCTGGAATTATTAAAGATCAATTTTGAATAAACAAGGATATTGGCTGATCCAGGTGCGGGAAGTTAGCGGAAGAAAGAAAACAGTCTATACATATACCAATACTAGCTTCTGGCAGCGGTTTCACCCGCATCCCGTGGGAACTACTTCCCGTACCGGGATAAAAAGTAGCCTATAGCCTTCCTCGATAAATGGGCTATCTAACACTGAAAGAAATTTTCAAATCGGACCAGTAGTTCCTGAGATTAGCGCGTTCAAACAAACAAACAAACAAACTCTTCAGCTTTATAATATTAGTATAGATAATAAACGGTTTTTTTTGTTTATTTGTTAAGATTAAAAACTACTGAACCCATTTGAAAAAACCGGGCAAGTGCGAGTCGGAATCGCGCAAGAAGGGTTCCGTACCATTATTTAGAAAATGAGCAAAAATATCACGTTTGTTGTATGGGGGCCCCCAAAATATTTACTTTTATTCTAGTTTTCAGAATTTGTTGATAAAGCGGCAACAGAAATACATCATCTGTGAAAATTTCAACTCTCTATCACGGTTACGGTGAGATACAGCCTGGTGACAGACGAACGGACGCACAGAGGAGTGAAAACAATAGGGTCCCGTTTACCCTTTGGGTACGGAACCCTAAAAAGTAGTTAATACATTACAATTCACTATTATGAAATCACAAGAATAGACTAGACATACAATCATTCATTAGCTTTATATACAAGCTGTTGATTTGCATCCGTGCCATATTCAAGGACGTAATTATGCTAATGATTCTCGACCCAAATCAACAAAAACATTGGTACGTAATTTTTTTTTTCGGAATTCCGTCAATGTCATTTAGCCGTATTTAAACTTGGCGCGTGTGTTACTGGCCTTAAAACCGTGCTGCGCCCTCACACAAACGCAAACACAAAGCATACGCAACGATTATTCATAAACATTCATAAAATTGGATTACTTCTGAAATACTACGACATTACAATGACAAAAAAAGCAGTGCATATTAGCTATTTCCCGTCTACTGTAATTCCAATCGATTATTTACGTATGTTATGTCCTCCTCCTGAACTATGACACAAATGCAAATCAACACCTTGTATAAAGTGAGATTTGTTGACAAGCAGTACGCTGATGATGATGATGGTGATTATGATGGCGATGATGATGATGATGGTGATGATGATGATGGTGATAATAATGATGATAGTGTCGATGGTGTTGATAATAATGATGATAGTGTTGATGATGATGATGATGAACTTACTTGAGCTGGCCGTGCGATACGTGCCTCAGGCTGTTCCTCATGTGGCGCTGGTACGAGCACGTGGAAGAGAAGCTCACGTTGCACGCGGAGCAGTACGCTGATGATGGTGATGATGATGATGAACTTACTTGAGCTGGTCGTGCGACACGTGCCTCAGGCTGTTCCTCATGTGGCGCTGGTACGAGCACGTGGAAGAGAAGCTCACGTTGCACGCGGAGCAGTACGCTGATGATGGTGATGATGATGATGAACTTACTTGAGCTGGTCGTGCGACACGTGTCTCAGGCTGTTCCTCATGTGGCGCTGGTACGAGCACGTGGAAGAGAAGCTCACGTTGCACGCGGAGCAGTACGCTGACGATGATGATGTCTTAGCCTGATGATGGAAAGCAAGCAATAAAAATTAATGGCCTTACTACAAAAACTTAAACGTCTGTTAAACACTTGTCTAAAAAAATGTGGCTGCAAAATGGACCTTGTTTCAACGTCATAAGCTGCCCTTTTTTTAGGCAAGTGTTCAACAGATGTTTAAGTTTTTTGTAGTAAGGCTGTATTAGTTTAAATATCTAGTCATGTATTGTCATCAGAACTCAGAGCGTGTGCAAAATTTTATCCTAATCGAAGACCGGGAAGTGGGTCAAATTAAGATTCCAAGATTTTCTTACGTACATAGTTACAAGTGAAGCGTGTATAAGCGTGTTAATAATATGAGAATGATGATGTCCTCCTAGCCAAACGGCGGCTGTTCTCATATAAGGAGATCAGCCAGCTGCGCAGGACATATTATAGTGCACGAGCATTTGCTTGGACTGCGGTGCACTCACTATTCCTTCACTCTCATAGCGCGATGGGACGGCAATCCGACACCACCGGAGAGAGCAAGCACCACAAGCAAGACACCGAATTGATAAATTGTTTTACAGTTGAGAAGCTACACTATTCCCGGGTAACATAGGCTATATTTTGACCAGGTACGGGCAGTAGTTTTAATGGGACACGGGCGAAACATTTATTTATATTTATGTATTTCAGCTTACCTTAGCTTCGTGTTTCTCCAAATGTCGTTTAAGACTGTTTTTCCACCGAAATTGTTTATCACAGATCGTGCAAGGAAATGCATTGTGGTACTCGTGCACTGCACTGAAAACAGAATACATTTTTAACCGACTTCTAAAAATGGAGGTTCTCCGTTTGAACCACGGAGAAAGATAGCGGAGATGCTATAAGGTAGGTAGGTCGGGCGCCTTCTTGTAGGTCAAGCAATGTACGATAGGCGTGATCAGTTACGATAACAACGAGACGTTCGGGTTCCTTGTCAAATCAAAACCAATCTGTAATTTTAGTCTTTTTTGGCTTTTTAGTGTTTGGAAGTCAGTTCTCCGGTTGTTTTCCGTGGTTTGAACCTACAGATGTCTCGTGATTTGCTAAACGACACTTGGTTTGAATTCTATGACGAAATAAAACACACCAAAACCTCGAAACACCGACTTATCATCAGACCATGAAACCTAATCATGGTCAATGTCCAAACACAGCAATGATACGATGTTCCATCATGAAGTTCCAGTTCATATCTCCCGGCTCCATCATCAGATCAGTTCGACAGTACCATATCATTGTATTGTCATCAGAACTACATACAGCTGACAATTTTCATGACGCTACGATCCTAGGAAGATGGTTTTAGTTACCTTAAGGGGTCTACGCACCAAAGCCGCTGACCCGGCGGCACAGCCCGGCGGCTTAGTGCCGGCGGCTTAACCCGGCGGCTTCAGAATGTCCAAGCCGAACGAATTTGCCGGCGGCAATGCCGGCGGCACGACAGCCGCGGCATGTGGTGTTCTAATAATTGTCAAATACTCTATGAAAGCCGGCGGGCAACTGACTGAGTGAGTGGAGAGGGATGCCGTCGGCATCGGCATGCTGCCCCGCCAGCTTGCCCGCGCGGGCGCAAGCCGGCGGCATGATTGTACAAAATAAGGCCGGCGGGTTGGCCCGCCTGGCTGTGCCGCCGGCATCAGCGGCTTTGGTGTGTAGACCCCTTTAGATTCCATTACATAGTTACATACAGGTCGACCTAATAAAAGCGTGTTAGAAACTACTCACAGTCTATGGTTCATGAGTCCTGCTCTATGCCTGAAGGTTTTATCACACTCTGTGCATTGTATTCTCGCTTTGTGAGTGTCTTTGTGGTAACGATGCGTGTCTATGGAACTGTGGGCAAAAATATCGAAAATCAATAAAATACGGCCTAATCTATACTATACTAGCGTTCCGTATGTGTTTCGCTATTATAGTGTACGTAGATAAGTATATATAAAGTCCACCATTTTGTCACAAAAAACCGGCCAAGTGCGAGTCGGACTCGCGCACGAAGGGTTCCGTGCCATTATTTATAAAACGGACAAAAAAAATCACGTTTGTTGTAAGGGAGCCCCCCAAAATATGTATTTAATTCTAGTTTTCAGTATTTGTTGTTACAGTGGCAACAGAAATACAGCATCTGTGAAAATTTCAACTCTCTAACTATTACGGTTCATGAGATACAGCCTGGTGACAGACGAACGGACGGACGGACAGAGGAGCGAAAACTCTAATAGGGTCCCGTTTTTCCCTTTGGGTACGGAACCCTAAAAACCATTGACTTTGACTTTGAAAAACTTACTTGGAAATCTTTCCGCAGAGGTTACATTTATACTCTTTGAGAGATATCTCGTGCGTTGAGTAATAATGTTGTTGCATCACCTTCATGTCCAACGTTCGCTTGTGACAAATACCGCACTCGTATCTGAAATAGGGTTGTTTCCTAGTATTCAGTCAATTAAAAATTTGTATATGCACCGAATGTTTACAAAACTAGAACCACGATAAGCTATATTATATTAATAATAACTGACCACATAATTTTTAAATCATTTATGAAATTTAAATTTATCGTCTATTACGTCATGCCCTTGAAAACGGCGAATCGAGTCCGATGTCGTCACTTTACATTGACAATGACAAGTATTTGACAGTGACAGTCTATGACAGGTATAAACTGAGAATTGATGTGATGTTTTCTTTAGTTTTTATTTGTATTTGAGCGAAAGAAAGTTAGAAAAGAATTATGGAGAAAGGATTTATGAAAGATGATAGTTTTTTTGTGGTTCAATTCTTTGCTAATAACCAAGATGACACAAATATAACCTCAATAACAAACACAAACTTTACGTTCCTTTGCACAGTTTTATTTTACCGCGTACACAACTCAAAACATTACAGGTATTTTCTTTTGTGCCCAATGTTTAAAAATAATGTAAATGTTTGTTTTTGTATCTATATTATAAGAATGCATTATTAGAATTTAAAAATCAATGACTTCTTTCTAATTAGTTTCATCTCTTTAGATGTGCAAAGTGTAAAGGAACACATAGTATACTCTGACGTCACAGTCACGTGATCGAGCGTTTTCTGGGCAATGTTTTAAGAAAAATATAAAAAAATCGAATACATAAAAAGTAAAGAGATTTAAGACGCAAAATCATAGGAGGGGTGATCTTTAAATTATTTGGAAGCTATTTAAATAGATTTTCGAAAATTGGAAACAACCCTATTAATTAAATCTATATCTATACTAATATTATAAAATTAGAGTTTGTTTGAACGCGCTAATCTCTTGAAATGAAATCGTTTATTTTGCAAGTTGGACATTACATCACTTTTACACGTCATTTTAAGAACGCTGAGGTCGGCATTTCCTAATGACTGATCCCTGAGAAGAAACGCCGAAACAAACCAAGGGTCATAGTCTCCTTTAAAGTCAAAACTTGTATAAATCAGTCAGGAACTATTAGTCCGATTGGAAAAATTATTTCAGTTTTATATAGCCCATTTATCCAGGGAGGCAATAAGAGAGGATTTTTTATATTTCTTTGTACTTCAAAGGTTCCAAAACTATTAAATCGATTAAAAAAAATATTTCACTGTTGGGAAGCTACACTAAACATCTACATTAAAATATTATAAAGAGTAAAATGTTAGTTTTTGCTTGTTTGTTTGTAATGGATATACTCAAAAACCTACTGGCCCGATTTAAAAAAAAATCTACGTTAGAAAGCTAAATTATCTGCGAGTAACATAGGCTTTACTTTATCTCAGTATGGGCATAAGTTTCCACGGGACGCGGGTGAAACCGCGAGAGAACGGTTAGTAGGCTATAATTTGTCCAGGTACGGGGAATAGTTCCCCACGAATGGCACTACTTTGCATGATAATAGTTTACCTTCTTAAATGCCTCTTATAGTGAGCCGTGAATGAATCAACGGACGGTAAAATGGTTTTGCATACAGGACACGTGTATTCTCCTAACTCCTGAAATTAAAAACAAACGTAAATTCAAAAATGGCCAAGTGTGAGTCGGGTTTGCACACAAAGAGTTCCGTGCGTTCGGCAGTCGTTATGGGCAGTCAGAAGCCAGTAAGTCTGACAACCAGTCTTACTTACCAAGTACTGGTTTGCCCGGGTAACTGGGTTGAGGAGGTCAGATAGGGCTCAGGGTCAGATGGTCGCTCCTTGTAAAACACTGGTACTCAGCTACATACGGTTAGACTGGAAGCCGACCCCAACATAGTCGGGAAAAAGCTCGGAAAAAGAAGACGGGCGGACGGACAGAGGAGCGAAAACAATAGGGTCCCGTTTTACCCTTCGGGTACGGAACCCTAAAAAACACCTTTTTTCGCAGTCAAGTAAATAGAACTTCAAAGAACTTACCGGTGAATGTTTGTTCGCCACATGAGCTAAATAGGACTTCTTATAGTTAAAACCTATGAGACAGCTCTCACACTTATAATGTGACTTCACAAACGCCTCTCTGGTCGCCTCTCTATCTCTCTCCGATAGCATCTCTTCATAACTCATGTCTATTGTTAAGATCTTTTGGTCATTTTGTTCAGATTTCGACTGGAATAGAGAATGAGTATACAACATGTAACTTAATTAACGCACATCCTGAAATTAGTTTGTTCAGAATCGTTTACTGAATCGATTTATATCATTTTTAATATAGGTAATTTTTTATCCCAAAAATAATTAAAACTACGGAAATTATTGTCACATTAACCCTGTACAGTCAAAACAAATTCAAATAGACCGTAACTCAAAGTAATAAGACTTCGTGTATCGTCGGCTTTTTCCGTAGTTTCGTTATGTCGTGTCGAGTCGAGCGGCGCGCGGCGCGATATTTGCGTGCGTAGTAGTATGACCAAAAAGTTCTCCAATAATTGGTATAGCTAATTTAGTAAATAATAATGCATATACATGTTAAATTAAAAATTCAGTGTATGTATTATGATTATAACATAATATTCTAATTAGGGTGTTTGAGGGTGTGCGTTAAGGATATTTTTTTAAGCAGTGCACACAAAAAAATGTGGTTCAGAATCAGTAAGAGAACTTATCTGCATCCCTACTAATACTATACATGCGAAAATAACTCTGTCTGTTACGCTTTAACGTCTAAACCACTGAACTGATTTTAGTAAAATTTGGTACAGAGATGGAGTTGACCTTGAGAAAGAACATAGGATAGTTTTTATCCCGGACTTTTGAAGAATTCTCTTGGAAACGCGATATAACCGAACTATACGCGGGCAAAGCCGCGGGCGGAAGCTAGTTATTGGATAAGGGTAGGAGGATGACACGAAATAGAAAACTTAAGCGAATTTAATTGGGTATCTAAATCAGTTATGGTCACTTTAAAAACCTCCTTTTTTTAAGTCGGTAAAAAATTGGTCAATTGCAAGTTTTATTCGCGCACGAAGGGCATCCATCGCGCTATGAGAGTGAAGGAACAGTGAGTGCACCTGTGTCTGCGCAAATGCTCGTGCACTATAATATGTCCTGCGCAGCTGACTGATCTCCTTATACGTAAGGCTGCCTTTTAAGTTCTGTCGTTTGCTAACTTCCCCCGATTATTAAAAAAATATATATATGCCACTTTCATCTTCTTGAATTTAGAATTAAAAAACAAAAGAATGTTTTTAAATTGATCGAATAGTTTTATTGTATCGTCCATTCAAACGTGACAGGTCGGTTGTAAAAATGGAAATGTCTAAGGAAAATTTGCGTGCGATAATTTTCTAGAACTTCAAAAGGGGGTTGTCGCGACTTCAGTGCTTTGAAGAGATTAGTTCTGTATTTAATGATTTAGCACCATGCCTTAGGACCGTAGAACGCTAATATTTAGGATTTCAACTTGGGCACTCTAGTCTTAGTGACAAGCCACGTGAAGGTCGTCCAAAAACTCCATGACGGAAGATAATATCGACGCCGTGCGGCAGCTAATTCTCGCAGACCGACATGTAACATACCGTGAAATAGAGGCATTCGTGGACATTTCAGGGACCACTATCCAAAAAATACTGCACGAAGAATTTGGAGTAAAAAAGTTGATCTCTCATGGGATACTACATTTACTTAGCGACGGCCAAACATCAGCCCGATTAAGTTGGTGTCACAAAACTCTGCAACGATTCGACCGAGAAGAGTCAAAGCATGTCTATGATATAGTTAGTGGTGACGAATCTTGGATATATGGTTACTATCCAGATTATAAGCACCAGTCCACTGTCTGAGTCTTCCAAGATGAGCCGAAACCGACCAAAGTCGTACGCGCACGGAGCACTTAAAAAAACTTTTTGCCTCGTTTGTGGAAATGGGGGGGCACGTCGCCACTGTTGTACTTGAAGATCGCAAGACGGTTACTGCTGACTGGTATACCAGTGTTTGTTTTCCACAAGTCATCACCGAAATTAAAAAAAAATATTCAAGACGTCATGTCACACTGCACCATCACAATGCAAGTTCGCACACCGCCCACCAGACAAAGATGTTTTTGAGTTCCGAAAATGTTGAAATATTAGATCACCCGCCTTACAGCGATAGCTTAAGCAATAACGATTTTTTTACATTTCCCAAAATTAAGCAAGGTCTTCGAGTTCAACCTTTCAGCACACTTGAAGAAGCTGTTGACGCATACAAATCAGCCGTTTTGACTACCCCCACTTCAGAGTGGAATAAATGTGTAAAAAACTAGTTTCAACGCATGCAAAAGTGCATTAAATATTGCGGAAAATTCTTTAAAAAACAATAAATCGTAATAACCTACTGGATTATCTATAGTTATTTCAAACGACACAACTTAAAAGGCAGCCCTCGTACATATGAGAACAGCCGCCGAGGCCGACAATTAATATTTCAGTTGCATTGTATAATTTTATCAGCTTATTACTGTTATGTAATAGAATGTTTGTGAAAATATTACTTTTTAAAAGAGTGTCTGTGGAGCTTCTTACCGGCTCTTCTCCATGTGACCAACTTTTTGGGACCGTGCAATTAATTAATGTGACGTTTTATAAAAGCCTGCATAGGCCTATCTATCTATCTATATAAATAAAAATGAATTGTTGTTCGTTAGTCTGATTAAAACTCGAGAACGGCTGGGCCGATTGAGCTGATTTTGGTTTTAAAATGTTTGTCGTAGTCCAGGGTAGGTCTAAACGGTGAGCAAATAAGGAAAAGGCGGTACGAAGTTCGCCGGGTCAGCTAGTTTGAAATAAAAACAATTTGATTTTGTTTGAATTTTTGAATCTGCCTAGCTACATTATAATATTTTCTTACCTTTTCACATTTAACATTGGAAAGTACAAGTTTCTTAGTTTTTTTAACCTTTTTACTAACTCTCTTTCTCTTGTCATCTCTCTTCATAGAGCACATTATGTTCTGAAGTTCTGACTCAAAGTTCTTGGTATTTTCTGAACAGTCTGACAATGGGCTGGTATCTTCCAAAACGTTTGTGTCATCTGAAAACAAAATCTTTATTTAAAAATTAATGCCACTTTTCGTTGTAATTTTACACCACTAGCTTTTGCCCGCGACTTCGTTCGCGTGGAATAGTGACTCCCGGCAGATTTTTGGTTTGACCAATAGATGGCGCTATATGTCTGGAATAAATTTTAATTTTATTTTTATATTTTTTTGTAATAAAAACTATCCTATGTCCTTTCTCAACTTCCAAACTATGTCTGTACCAAATTTCACACAAATCGGTTCAGTCCGTGAAGAAAAGACAGACAGACAGAAAGACAGACAGAGTTGCTATCACATTTATAATATTAGTTAGGATAAATTATTGGTATACTAACCGTATTCCCGTGGGAACTACTGCCCATACGGGGATAAAATTTAGGATAATGTAGCTTTCTAATCCAATAGTTTTAGAATTTATCCATTACAAACAAACAAAGTTTACCTCTTTATAATATTAGTATAGAAATATAGATTTTTTATGTATTACTGAGCACTTTAATGAATAAATAAATAAAGCACAGCCAATCAGCAATCACTAAAAATAAAGTTAATACCTTTATCAAAATCAGAGTCATCTTTCATCTCATTCTTGATGCAGACGATGGGTACTTCGGGCACGCTGTCTACGTGATCATCATCATCATCTGGTGATATGCTGACTGCTTCAGTGCGGCCGATGATCAGACGAGGGGAGCGGCTAACGTCTGTTAGAAGGCATTCGTGGAGATTCTGAAAAAAAATATATATATGTTATGACCACGATTCCAGGTCAGGCAAGTGTCAATGCCACTTTTCTATGTTTGTATGTACTTTCTAAGTATATCTCGGACAGCAATAACTGTGTTTCGGAGGGCAAGTTAAAGTATAGGCCCCGGACATTTCTTTTTTTTTATTTAAATCAGGCATCAAGGCCCACAGAAAACAATATACATAAATATTATACCATTAAAATCGTATACTAATACATATTTTATACAAGGTGTTGATTTGCGTTTGTGCCATACTTCAGGAGGAGGACATAACATACGTAAATAATCGATTGGAATTACAGTAGACGGGAAATAGCTAATATGCACTGCTATTTTTGTCATTGTAATGTCGTAGTATTTCAGAAGTAATCCAATTTTATGAATGAAATTTATGAATAATCGTTGCGTATGCTTTGTGTTTGCGCTTGTGTGAGGGCGCAGCACGATTTTAAGGCCAGTAACACACGCGCCAAGTTTAAATACGGCTAGATGACATTGACGGAATTCCGAAAAAAAAATTAAAAAAAAAATTACGTACCTATTTTTTTGTTGATTTGGGTGGAGAATCATTAGCATAATTACGTCCTTGAATATGGCACGGATGCAAATCAACAGCTTGTATAAACTACTTAAAACTAATGCACACGAAATGTCGGCGTCGTGTTACGCTGCGAGGTGTCGCGTAGCCATCCTCGGAATCTCCGATAGACAACACCCTTTAACAATCAAGGCAGTTGTTACAGGTAGTCAGAAGCCAGTAAGTCTTACCAACATTTGGTTCGCCCGAGTATCTGGGTTGAGGAGATCAGGCAGGCAGTTGCTCCTTATAAAACACTGGTGCTTAGCTGCATGCAGTTAGACTGGAAGCCAACCCCAACATAGTTACTGACTAAAACTAATCATGTACCATCTTAAGTCTCTTATGTACAAGGGCGGCGGTAACTCTTTCAAACAATCCTGCAGCCCCGGTAGGTCTTGGCCCTGGTGATATATGATCACATCTACTTCTTAATGTTAATAATACTGACCTCTTTAGTATAAGTCTGTAATATTCTATATGAGTTCTGCACTTGCTCCTTAAAGTTGACACTCTTCTCCAGCAAGGCCTTGCATTCCCAGCACACCTGCGGGCGAGGCGTGACTGACGACACTGGGAACAGCTGTGAACAGAGATATTCACAGTTACCAAAGGAAACAGTTCATAAAGTAACCCAGACTTCACTCTTGTAAGTAAATAGCTCATGTAAGCTGTATAAAATTCTGAGAAATTAATGAGCGACGTAAAGATAAAAGTCATTTATTCAAAGTAGGCTGAAAATCAGCACTTTTTGAAGGTCAAATGTATAAGAAACAGCAGAAGTGGCAATAAACTCCCCAGCAACACAAGTCTGTCTGCAGGTTAGAAGAACTTTTCAACAATGTTTGGACTCTACAATCTCTAAAACTCTACAATGTCGACCTTTGTTGTAATACTAAACAATGAATCGATCTACAATCATATTGCAATCGCAAATCATTTGCAGACAAAATGATTCATTATTAAATGACAGAAAAGGATAAAAACATTCATTTCAAAGAAAAGACAGCGGAATGCCACATACCCTTCAATCGTAATTGAGTCGTAATTGGATCACAGTCGAACGTGAATCGTATGTCGCTTAAATAAAATTAGGAGAATCGGGCCCCTGGACTTAACCATTTGGTCAGTGGGTCGTCTTAGGGGCGGATTTACTAATAAACTGAATAAAACCTTTTTAGCTTGCACCTTAGTGTGTGAACGAAAAGTGGAAGCATACTATAGCGATACTTAATAATGAAATCGCGCAAACTACCTCCCTTAAACGTTATTTTTAGGCTTCTAGATTTTATCGTAACTATCTACCTACATTTTCCAGAAATAAGTAAAAAAAATGGAGTCTCAACTCAATAATTTTCTAAATAAAAGATTATAGGTATTCTATTAGGATACTTACAGGAATTTCGCCCAGAACGCTTAGGTAGTAATTTTGTGTTTTTTCGTCTCTTAACGTATGGAGCTTCCGTCCAACACATAAACAAGCAGTGCAAAGCAATTTAAAAGGTACGTCTTCGTCTTTAATCTCCATTTTAGTCCAAAAACATCAATTTTTCATGTTTAATTACAAGAACTTTCATACACTTTCACAACACGCGAAAAATTCATTCATCAATGAAAACTGATGATTTTAAGTTTCTTGTTTAAATGAATTAAAGGTTTGTGATTGACCTTACATAATATTTTATACTTATTAAGATTTTAATAACATGAACATCATAATTCTCACTTCAATTTCAAAAAGAAAAACGTACAACAAAACAAACGGCTGCCATCTTTAAACAAATAGTGCTGGGCAAATTATATAAAAAATATATAAATGGCGGTTTTAATGTTAGGCGCTTCCTAGACCTTCAAACCAATATTACTAGAAAAATATTGAATAATTAAAATTTTGTTCGCTTGAATCATTTCGGAATCTTCAAAACCCTAAAAGTCAATAAAGTTACACAATATCATAGTATTGCGCATTTGCGCAATATCATAAAAGGTGCACAATATCATAGTATTGTGCAACTTTATTGACGGTTTTATCGGTTTAGAGGGACCTTACACCACAGGAAAATACGTTAATATTTTTAGTCGTCAGAAATCGTGACGCAATCTTCAATATTCTAATAAGGTTATACGGTGAATTTTGCACAATCAATTTAATTGATCGTCTAAGGAGTATCTCATAAATGTCTTCTGGTCACAAGAAAAAACCGAAACTTGAAAGATATTCTTCTCTTTTGGACCATTGCCGTTTAATACAACACTACTCAATTAATTTGACATTGACAGTGACACTTCGTTACTATAAAAAAAATTAAAAAAACAAAAAAACATCTGTAATTTGTTTACTAAATATTATTAAATTAATTTAAATGAAATTAAGTCTCAACTTTGATAATAACAAGTGGAAATCAAACTGCACTCTAACTTCAGGCAATTTCATATTTCAACATTTGTTTTTAACACCCAAACCTTGCACAAATTATAAATTTTCTTCAAAAACACAGTTAATATGGATGAAACTGAAATAAAGTTAGAATTTCATAATAATGACAACCAATGCCGAGTCTGTCTCACCATTGGAAGGAAACTGTCACCGTTAGGAGAAAATTACACTATTTTCAGAAGGATGATTTCAGAATTCCATAATCTAGTATGTATTGCTTTTTAAACATA
This sequence comes from Helicoverpa zea, assembly GCF_022581195.2. Taxonomy (NCBI): domain Eukaryota; kingdom Metazoa; phylum Arthropoda; class Insecta; order Lepidoptera; family Noctuidae; genus Helicoverpa; species Helicoverpa zea. The sequence goes on along the minus strand of NC_061481.1, from coordinate 3,970,238 downwards.
TAAGTTATAATCTAACTAAGCTATGTAAAATATTAGCTGTACCCCCCATTTACACCTGTATTTCCAGGGAACTTTTCGCACATGGATAAACTAGGATCTATGTCTAGTTGTCATATACATACAATGTCTAGTTTATCCGGGTGCAGAAATTGGTTCCTTTTAAACCAGTGCAATAGTTTTCACGGGGAAGGCAGACAGAGGATTGTGCTATTATACATATGCTGATTTTAAACCATAAATAAATTTAATTCTGCCGCTAGCCATAAGAACTCAGCTAATTTAACTTTTTTCTCTTTTATGTATTTTTAAACATATATTTTACATTTTTAAATATAAAAATTAACATTTTTAAGTATCAAGGAGTACTGCCTTCTGAATCAGTCCTTTGATCCAGCCGCCTAACGAGAGCCTCCTGAGGTGTTGGTCAAGACTCTTGGCTATTAGACCATTGGCCGTAATGACAATCGGCACAATGACAGCCGTGGCGACATTCTACATGGCGACAACCTCGTGCGCTAAGTCTAGGCAATTTAACTTATTATTTTCAGAATCAATTATTATTGGAAGATATAAGACTATGTTGGGAATGTACAGCGTTTCTACAGAGAGCTAGAACATTCTAGAAGAAAGTACTAAAAGCCAATGAGGTGCTGCAGATGGGGCAGGTAGGTAATTTTATTTATTTATTTATCAACGCAGTGAGTATGCTTGTTGGTGAGCTCCATGTGGGATGCTGCTGCCCATCTCCAAGCTTCTTCCTCCTGCCCTGTTCCCAATTTTATTTGGGGTTGGCGCAATATGTCATTCTCTTCTATTTTCCCCTGTCACTCATCATACTGACACTCACTCCCTTCCTATTCATGTCATGTTTCAGGCAATCCATCCATCTTTTCTTAGGTCTTCCTCTTCCTCTCCATCCATCTACATTCATACTTAGCACACACTTTGTTGGCACTGGCACTACTTTCAAACTCTAATGTAATCATTCCTCACTTTATCCATTCTTGTAACACCACACATCCATCTCAGCATTCTCATTTCTGCTACATGCACTCTCTTCTCATCCCTCTTTTCAATGCCCAACACTTAGATCCATACAGGACGACAGGTCTTACTGACAGATTTGTAAATTTATTAACTTGTAGCTAATTAAAGTAGCTCCATGTGGGATGCTGCTGCCCATCTCCAAGCAAACATTTAATATTCCATTTGGTATTATCTTGTAGCTGTACTGCCACTATTCAGTCTCATCAGTTTTTTAGCAGAGTGTATCTACCACAAGCAAGTGAGGTTGGCGAATGGGGCAGAACAAAGTTAGTTTTCCCCTCTGTACATCCCAAAAACAAATGTGAACTACTTCCCAGATTTTCATGCAGTTCTTGCCTATATAGATTCATTAGAGGTGACTACAACTCAGCACCTCCCTAGCCTTTTCCCAACTAAGTTGGGGTTGGCTGCCCTCCTCAACCTCAACTCAGTTACCCGCGCAACACAGGCTGTTCAATGACAGCTGGGACCTACAGTTTAACATGCCCTCCGAAACACAGTCATTGATGTCCAAGATATACTTAGAAAGTACATACAAACTTAGAAAAGTTGCATTGGTACTTGCCCGACCTGGAATCAAACTCATTCTTGAGAGGTTGTTTACTCACTTCACAAACTATTATTTTTCAGAGGTACATGTATGGCACTCAGTCAAGCCTAACCACTGTATTACTGAATGATGTACATCCCCATACAATTTACATCAATGATTGTAACTTACATTTAGACGTTAAAACCTGTGATGATGAAAATGATGAAATTGGTGAACAATATGATGGTAATATTTGTGAACTAAATGAAGCTGAAGATTCTGTGAAGACTGAAGGAGTTAAGGAGAATAAAGGTATATTTAACACGCTTTTATTAGGTCGACCTGTATGTATGTAACTATGTAATGGAATCTAAGGTAACTAAACCATCTTCCAAGGATCGTAGCGTCATGAACATTGGCAGCTGTATGTAGTTCTGATGACAATACAATAGTATGGTACCGTCGAACTCATCTGATGATGGAAGATATTTTATGTTACCGGATAAAACTAAAAATATTGTCTTATATTCTTACACAGAAGGAAATTGTATACAAATTGTTGTACCTAGTAGTTTTCTTGTGAGAGCAATGCTCTCAGAGCATAATAGTCAATCATAATGTTAAATATCCAATATACCTAGAGTAGAATGAAGTCAATATTCTATTTTTTAAATAATTTCAGAACCACAAAAACCGAAAAACAATCGCTGGGCTAAAAAACGAGCTTTGCAAAACAAAAAACCGAAATTCAAAATTATCACCGAGTATTCTAAAGATTACTTCAGAAAGATAGAGTTAGATAATAAGGAGTTACCTTTATTTATGCAGAGTGAAAGAGACAGCGAATACTTTAAATCAAAACGGTATAAATGTGAGAAATGTGTTTTGGTATTTTCAAGTGAAAAGTTTCTTCAGAAACATGACAATAAATATCATAGTAAGGTATGTATGTCTTTCTTATAAGCCTACTTTTACTCGATTGCCAAAAATGTGTACCTTCATCGATATAATTCTGCACTAAAGTGCACTCCTATGTAAAAGATAGAGTAGGCTATGTAAAAGATAGAGTAGGCTGTGTAAAAGTTAGATAAGAGTAGGGTATGTAAAATATAGAGTAGGCTATGTAAAATATAGAGTAGCCTATATAAAAGTTAGAGTAGCCTTTGTAAAAATCAGAGTAACCTTTGTCAAAGTCAGTCATCTTATGTAAAAGTCTAACCTCCCCACTCAGAGACATTTAATGGTTAGTTAAGTTACTCCTTAGTGACGGAATGTCATACAAATCCTTCACTAAGGTCTGGCTGAAAGAGGAGGCGCCCGGGTGTCACCATTGTGCGGACAGCCCCGAGGACACGGTGGACCACACAGTCCAGGTGTGCCCCGCATGGGAAGGGCACCGCCGGGTCCTCGTCGAGGCTTTGGGCGGCGGCGACCTCTCGCGTCCGGCCCTGGTTCAGGCCATGGTCCGGGGCGAGAGGGAATGGGATGCCGTCGCCTCCTTCTGCGAAGCGGTCATGCTCGAGAAGAAGGAGGCGGAACGCCAGAGAGTTCGCACCTCTCATCCCGGCCGCCGCGCTGGACCAGGTAGACACCATGGGCGCCGGGTGTCGCGAGATGACTCCCGGCCACCGTAGGCGTGGGTCTGTGGGCGGTGAGTTCGGGTGGCTCATCGTCCCTCTGTCTTTCTAGACGACAGACCCGTGTCGACGGCGCGCGTTGTTCCACGCGCTCCTCAAAGAGATGTCAGCAACCCCAGCGGGGCCCAGCAGGGCCAAGGCCTGCCGGGACCGCTGCTAACCCACAGCGGGAGGGGTCATTTGATGATTTTACGTCGCTAAAAAAAAAAAAAAAAAAAGGTCTGTCTGAAATAACCATTAAATGTCTCTGAGTGGGGAGGTAAGTCTTAAATCCTGGATCCGGGATGACAGCGAAGTCTTCAAAATTTCATCAAAATTGATCCATCCGTGTGAGCATCAGGCGTGCACATTATACTTACCTACAAACTAATAAGTTTATTAATACCAAAGTTATGTTATTTCCAGTCAACCCCATACACCTGTGATATTTGTTCATCATCATTATCAAACAAACGCCTATTATCGCGCCATGTGAAATCGCACTATAATAAGTACAGCTGCACAATATGCGACTTTACTTGCTTCGATAAATCGCAGACGAAATGGCACTTTCAGAAATCGCATAGGAGAATATTTCAGTGTGTTAAGTGTGAATTGAAATTTGGGTAAGTTGAATAAAACAAGTTTCTGTCTATCCACTTCAAATCATCTGCCTAGCCTTTTCCCTAAACTATGTTGGGACTTGGGATCCGTTTCCAGTCTTAACCGAATACAGCTGAGTACCAGTGTGCTACATAGAGCGACTGCCTATATGATCTTCTCAACCCAGTTTATTTATGAAACTCGTTATGAAAAGGTGATCACCCATCTACTGACCGACCGCACCAAGCGTTGCTTAACCTTATAGCTCTTCTAAACGATATAGTGTTCCAATTTTTATTTTAACACGCTTTCATTAGGTCGACCTGTATGTAACTATGTAGTGGAATCTAAGGTAAATAAAACCATCTTTCAAGCATCGTAGCGTCATGAAAATTGCCAGCTGTATGCAGTTCTGATCACAATACAATAATATGGTACTGTCGAACTGATCTGATGATGGAGCCGGAAGATATGAACTGGAACTTCATGATGGAACATCATATCATAGCTGTGTTTGGACTTGTTTTTACACATTTATAAAAATTATTTTTAAAAATGTTATTTTCTAGTGTTTTTTAAACCTAAAAAACACTAGAAAATAACATTTTCTAGTGTTTTTCATTAAAAATTATTCTTTTTATATTTTCAGGTGTCGAAAAGAATTCTTTAGACATTACAAACAATGGCACGAAAAGTTTATCTGTGATTACTGTGGGATTAGCTTCAAAATGAGATATTGTATCAAGGATCATATTAGGTAAGAATTTTCATTATCTGCCTAGCCTTTTCTCTAGATTTCGCTCAAACGATAAGCCATTCTTGAGTTATACAATGTGTAACTAACACTATTTTCTTTTATAGATTATAGATTTAAACTTAAGAAGAGCACTGCATGTACTTATTATTTGCAAATTAACCTACTTAACTAAGAAAGAAAAAGAAAAAAAAAACGAAATTCTTAAAAATTTAAACTTAAACTTAATACATGATAAGCTGTCAAACAAATATTTGTGACTAACAGCCAGTTTCTTCATTAAAAGTAAAAGCCAAAGTAATGTCATAAAGTAAAAGTAACGGTCAAATTCATTTTTTTTAAGGCTAAATGAACAGCAAAACTAATAGAAAAAACGAATTTGACTTTTTACTTTACTTTTGATGAAGAAACTGGCCGTTAATAATAATATTAGTGCAACTGTATTAGAAAACAGCACGGCGAATTCGTATGCGTCACGTGCAACAAGCGCTGGGCCCGCTACAACGGGCTCTGGCTTCACAACAAGACGACGCACGCGCCCCGCCAGTCCGCCTATTGCGTCGAGTGCGATACTCACTACGCAGACGTGTATAGATACAGGTGGCACCTCGCTAACAGTGCTAAACATACCAAGCATAAGAAACATCGGTAAGTCCTAGTAATGTAATTGGGGCCCCTAGATTTTTGTGGGGCCCGTCTGTCCCGCCCTAAATCCGGTCCTGCCCTACTTTGTATGGTCACTCTTGACCAATTTCAAGGCATCGTCGCCAAGACGATGATACGGACGAAACGAACTAGTTTGTGGGTTCCGTACGTACAAAGAAAAGTGAGTAAAAAGCTACTGAACCGATTTAAATGACTTTTGGTACACAGATACTTATTTTTCTTATCTGGGTCTAAGCAGCAGTGCCCCGGCACACTGTTCCACTGTTCGAACCACAAGCAAAAGCTAAACGCACTATACAAAGTAGGGCAGGACCGGATTTAGGTCGAGACAACCGGGCCCCAGAAAAACTTTTTAATTTTAACTATCATAATAGAGTGATAAGCTATTTACTTTATTTTCAGGATCCCCTGTCCAGGGTGTGATAAAATATTCTCAAAGAACATCTACATGAAGGATCATTATAATTTAGTGCATCTGAAGCATTATAAATATCGGTGTGAACAATGCGATAAGGTAATTCTTTCGTATCCATTTCGACCGCGCGGCCAACTCATAATATTTGATGTAACTTTGCCAGGAATTAGTAGTAATTTGTTACTTTTCACTCCTCTTTTCCTGAATTTGTTACAAAAAAACCAAGACGCTATGACAAAGAACAGTTGGCCGCTAGAACCGCCACTTGCCGTAGTCATCGCCCGTGATTACTCAGAAACTATACAATGCAGATAGACGAATGATACATCAAAAGAAAGGTCTTAATTTGTTAAATTTGTTACAAAAATAAAAAAAAGGTCAAAACGTAGATAAACAAAAAGTTATGCAATGTTAAGTTTTCAGGTTATGAGTAGGTAAGTATATCACCGTAGGTACCAAATTAATAGAGGCTAATGTGTATAGAAAATTAGTCTTTAATTTGTTACAGCGAAAAAAGACAAAAAAATACTAGAAAGTAGGTTCAATAATATGTTAGAGTCGTTTTTAGTTGGCCGCGCGGACGGCAATATGCCTAAAATACAATTTCGTTTATCTCGTTATTAAAAGTAGGTTTTACCTTAATTAAAGTACTAGTCGATGGGTAACGTAACCTAGTTTGAATAAATATAGCGAATATAACTGCAGCATTCATATTTTAGAAGATATTTACAAAAACACAGTGGTATGAAACTGTATGAGAGTAGGGTGTCCATGTATTTTCACATATTCGAAATTTTCGATATTCACATCTTATTTTTTTAGGGAGAGTGCATACTAGTAGATGCATGATTACATCAGTACAAAGGCATGTTGTTAATTTTGTATTCTGAACGAATATGCGGTTCCTTTTGCGGTCTTTAAAGAACCCATTTACTGATAAAAATTTCGTTTCATTGACTTTCCGCAGGTGTTTTATGATGGGAACGATTCCAGAAAAATTATTTCTTTGTTTTCAATCTATTGTTGAAAATATTTGTCGCAAGCTGTTTAAAAAGAGATAATTTTTTGATGCAAATAATCAGTAGCGGCGTAAGGGGAGGGGGGGGGCGGTCCGCCTCGGGTACCACATCTCGGGGGGGGTGCCATCTCGGTCGGCACATATGTGCATGACCAGGATGGCGCAGGCAGATGGGACAAGTCACTAAGGGTGCCATTCTAATCTGCGTTTTTGTAAATATCTTCTAAAATATGAATGCTGCAGTTATATTCGCTATATTTATTCAAACTAGGTTACGTTACCCATCGACTAGTACTTTAATTAAGGTAAAACCTACTTTTAATAACGAGATAAACGAAATTGTATTTTAGGCATATTGCCGTCCGAGCGGCCAACTAAAATCGACTCTAACATATTATTGAACCTACTTTTTAGTATTTTTTTGTCTTTTTTCGCTGTAACAAATTAAAGACTAATTGTCTATACACATTAGCTTCTATTAATTTGATACCTAAGGTGATATACCTACATACTCATAACCTGAAAACTAAACATTGCATAACTTTTTGTTTATCTACGTTTTCCCTTTTTTTATTTTTGTAACAAATTATACAAATTAAGACCTTTCTTTTGATGTAGGTATCATTCGTCTATCTGCATTGTATAGTTTCTGTGTAATCACGGGCGATGACTACGGCAAGTGGCGGTTCTAGCGGCCAACTATTCTTTGTCATAGCGTCTTGGTTTTTTTTTGTAACAAATTCAGGAAAAGAGGAGTGAAAAGTAACAAATTACTACTAATTCCTGGCAAAGTTTCATCAAATATTATGAGTTGGCCGCGCGGTCGAAATGGACACATTCTTTCTCTTATGGGCGATTTCAATATGATATCCATCTGTGTATTGCTAAGAGATAGGCTTATATGAATAGTATAGCGTGTGGCTGTATGTCGCGCAAGTAGTTTGCCGCCCTGTTAGTTACACGCGCCGCAAGAGGGCGCGTGGAAGGGGACGCGACATCGCGCAGCCGCTCACGCCGCCAGTGAGCAAGAAGCGTGTGCCGCGAGTGCGCGTCGGATGCGCCTCGCTTGAGTCTCGTCATGTAGTTGAATACGCTCGCCCCATTGTTTCAACTCAGGGTTTAGTTCATTAGTTAGTTTTGTAACGTTCGTGGTTGTTGTCCAACTGTATAACTGTTTCGTTTCGTGTTTTCTTTGAAATAAACTTAAACTCAAACAGTATCCAGTGGTTTCCATTCGTTAAATAGCCTAGTTTAGTGACGCCCATCGTGTGTAGGGCTCCGCTAGGGCTATAAGTGGCGGCCCAACGTGTGATAAGTGGCTGCCCAACGTGTTATAAGTGGCTGCCCAACGTGTGAAAATAACGAACTCAGTGATAACTTCGCGTGTTATTCGTCGTGAAAATGCCGCTAACACGCTCGCAAGTTCTGGAAACTTCGGACAACGTCGACGCCGCGAGTGCCGGCGCCGCCCCCACCAATGTAACAATGACCCACGAGACTCTGGTGCATTTACTCCGTGAGGTCCGCTCGTCCACGCCGCAAAATGTTTCGGATTCGCACAGTATGTTCGGCGTGAGTGGAAATTTCGCCAAGTGCAGGACGCGTTATGGCGGACGCCCGGAGGAGTCGTTAGAAAACTTCCTAGACGCCATCACTACGTATAAGGAATGCGTAAATATGACCGACGAGAACGCTCTCCGCGGGTTTTCAATGTTGTTGGAAGGACCTGCAGCGGTTTGGTGGCAAGGGGTGAAGAGATCAACCGACACGTGGTCGGAGGCGCTCTCGCGAATAAAAGGTGCATTCGCCGAGCATGATCCGCCCCATCGTCTTTATCGGAAGTTATTCACGCTGGTTCAGGAGGAAGAACATACGGATTTGTTCATCGCCAAGGTACGAGCCCTGCTGGCTAAAATACCTAAAGAGGATTTGTCAGAAAAAGTGCAGCTAGATATGGCGTTCGGCCTCCTCAACCCACGCATTCGGAAACGTGTTACTAGAGAAAGTTTAAACAGTTTCGACGAATTACTTAAAAAGTGCCGTACTATAGAAGACTCGCTTAAGGAAAGCTCTAAAACACGTAGTAACACTACTCAAGCAAAGCCGCAGACCCAGACGAGCATGCGCGCGACATCATCATCGTCGTCGCCGCAGCCGCCGCCGCCGCTCAACAGCTCCGGCGCCGCTGAGTCCGCCGAGAGTGTCCCCGTCGTTTCGAAGAGTAATAATAAGCAGTTTTGTGTCTATTGTAAGCGCTCAGGTCATTCGAAAAATGCGTGTTATAAGTTGAAGCGTGATAATAGTGATCGTGATAATAATACGAGCAATAGCGATATAAAGTTAAAAAGTGAAATAAAGTGTTACGGTTGTGGTGCTCCGAACGTTATTAAGTCGAAGTGTAAAAACTGTTCGAGCCAACAAGCATTTTATTCCGTCGAAAACGCATCGCATGGCGGAGTTGTAGGTACGTTGAGGCCGTCGAGCGAGCCCCGCGGGGTGGCCCCGCACTCGCCGCGGCGCAGCGGCCGGCAGCAGCGCCGGGCGCGCCTCGCCCGCGCGGCCCGCGCCCGCGCTCGCGTCGTTGCTACGCAACCGCTCGCGCCGCCCGACCCGTCAGTGCTCATGCCTGTACAAGGTAACCCTGCGCGTGCCGCGGGTGTTTCATGTAATTGTTTTCTTGACGATCAATGTGTTCGTAACACTAACGCTAATAAGAGCTCTTGTATTTGTTTATCTTGTTGTAAGAATTACAAAAGGAATTGTAATATTCGTAAGAATTTTGATAATGTTCGTAACACTTATACGCGTGTCGTATCGTGTTGTACTGATTGCGGTAGCAATAGTAATTGTAATTGTCGTATACATTGTGATAGTCGTATACTTTTTGACAATGTTCGTAAGAGTAATATGTGTGTATCTAGTTTTAATGATTACGGAAATAATTGTAATAGTCGTGAGAATATCGGTAATGTTTACGATAATGTACCTTTTCGTCGCCCTGTGTTGAATATAAGCATTCTAGGGTTTTGTGGCACCGCGCTCGTAGATTCTGCAGCTAAAAGTTGTATTGCCGGTCACACGCTCTACGCTCTCCTACTCAGGTTAGGACACCCGTTAGTGCCGTCGACACAAATTGTTAGGTTGGCGGACGGTGTTAGTAGGGAGATGAATGTACTTAGCACAGTGGTTAAGGTGACACTCCGACATAAAACTAGAGACGTAAAATTTTTGATATTTCCGGAAGCTATATAATAATAATGAAAGCTTGTTAGGTATAGATGTTCTTACCTCGTTTAATCTTGTCTTCAATTTTGGTGAAAGTAGGTGGCACTTTGCCGAGAATGATAAGTGTAAATTCTCATTGCAATTTGAAGGTGTGTCACCTGTGCCTGCGTGTTCAGCTCTGGATGTGCTGCGGGATGATGAGGCGACTTCGCTTAGTGGAGAACAACGTGAGGTACTTGCCCGTCTCCTTATCGAACACGAGGATATCTTTCAGCCAGGGGGAGACGTGACTCCTTTCGCCGAGCATATTATTGATACTGGCGATCACGCTCCTATCGCCGTTAAACCTTATAGGTTGACTCCTGCCAAAAAGGACATTATGCGAGAAGAGCTCGATAAGATGTTGGCAGATGGCATAGTCGAGGAGTGTGAGTCCGCGTGGGGTTCCCCAGCGCTACTTGTTCCGAAGGCAAATGGTAAGGTTCGTTTCTGTGTCGACTATAGGAAGCTCAATGCGGTAACAAAGACCGACGTCTATCCGATGCCTTTGATAGACGAGCTTGTACAGTCAACAAAAAAGAATTGTTTTATGAGTACGCTTGATATGCGAAGTGGATTTTGGCAAGTGAGTGTACGTGAACAGGATAGGGATAAGACAGCATTTTTAACGCCATTCGGTTCGTATCGATTTAATCGCATACCGTTCGGGCTCAAGAACGCTCCGTCTACCTTCCAGCGTCTAATTGATAGACTTCGTTCCGGTGCCAGTCTTAAGGACGTTACCCTTCTAGCATATCAAGATGATCTCCTTCTGATTTCTGAGGGCTTTGAGAAGCATATATCAGATTTGCGCGCCGTTTTTGATAGACTGCGTATGTTTAAACTGCGCGCCAATAGGGAGAAATGTGTCTTCGCACGTGAGAAGGTAAAATACCTTGGTCACGTTATCACTCAGGATGGTGTGTCTCCTGATGATGAAAAGGTTCGTGCTGTTTTGGATATGGCAGCACCGTCTTCGCTTCGGCACTTAAGAACTTTTCTTCAGACTTGTTCATGGTTTAGAAAGTTTGTGCCTAGTTTTTCTGCTGTTGCTGAGCCGTTAACACGCTTGCTAAAGAAGAATCAGCCGTGGTCATGGGGTTCAGACCAGGCTCGTGCCTTTGAGGAGCTCAAGGTTCGTCTCTCAGCACCGATTCTTATTCAGGCAGATTATAGCAAGCCTTTTGTGTTAAGGACTGATGCTAGCAATTATGCCTTAGGAGCTGTGTTGTTACAGGGCGAAGGTAAAGAAGAACGCCCTATTGAATATGCTAGCCGTCTGCTCAATGCAGCTGAAAGGAATTACAGCACCACCGAGCGTGAGGCTCTTGCTGTGGTGTGGGCCGTCGAACGTTTTAGGGGTTATATTGAAGGTCATGAGGTCATTATAGGTAGCGACCATCAGCCGTTAAAGTGGCTCCTTACCCTAAAGTCGCCTTCAGGTAGGCTCGTTCGCTGGGCTCTTAAGCTTCAGAGCTTTAATATTCAGTTTCAGTATACGCCTGGAAAGGCCAATGTTATTGCTGATACACTCAGTCGACCAACCTGTAAAGAAGAAAATAAAGATCAGTGTGGTGTCTGTTCCATCGTCGTTGACTTACCTGCTCGTAGTCCGGCTGATCTCCGTTGCGCGCAACTCGAGGATCTGGAACTCAAGAAAATTGTTAGTGAATTAGAGGACACTTCTGATGCTGATTCTGTAGGTATGAAGAGTTGGTCAGAAAGAGGTTATTTTATGCAGCAAGGCGTATTGTATAGGTATAATCCGGATATAGATAGTGAAGAGCCGCAATTGGTTGTACCGGTTTCTCTGCGTCCTGAAATTTTAAAAGAGTGTCATGATTCTGACATCGCTGGTCATCACGGAGTTGATAGAACTTATGCCAAGGTCGCTAAGAGTTTTTATTTCCCAGGCATGCATAGAGTTATAACAGAGTATGTCAAGAGTTGTGCTGCCTGTCAATGTTATAAGTCTTCAAACACGAAACCGTCCGGCTTGTTACAGACTCCTGTTCTCCACCAGAGGGGAGAGGTGTTAGCCGTAGACTTGTTTGGTCCACTTCCTCCGGGAGAAAATGGGGAAAGGTGGATTTTGTTGGTCGAAGACACTGCGACTCGTTGGACCGAGCTTTACGCTCTGAAGGACGCTACTTCCGAGGCGTGTGCTCGTACTTTGATTGAAGAGTATTTCCTCCGTTATGGACTGCCAAGACGCATTGTTTCGGACAATGGCGTTCAGTTCGTTTCTGCTGTAATGCAGCAATGTATGTATGTTTTAGGTATTGGTCAAGAGTTGTTACCATTATACCATCCGTTAGCTAACCCAGCTGAGCGTAAGAATAGAGACTTGAAATTTCATTTGTCTCGTTTAGTTGAGTCTGACCATTCATCGTGGCCTCAGCATCTTCCCGCGATAAGGTTCGCCATGAATTCGGCAGTTTGTGGTACTACTGGAGTAACCCCCGCATACCTTATGTTCGCTAGGGAACTTCGTTCGCCAGTCGAAATGCACCACGATATTAGGTCCGTGCTCAGTAAGGATAATTTTGTTCCTCAGATTACACCTTATTTGAAAAGGTTTGTGAATTCGTTTATCGCTGTCAGAGAGAGGGTCGAAGCACAACAGGATCGACGTAAGGAATGTGCCGATAAATCCAAAAGACCAGGTGAAGTCTTCGAGGTGGGTGATCAGGTACTATTAAAGTCGCATGTTCTGAGCAACGCAGCGAAAAACATTACTTCTAAGTTCGTTCCTAAGAGAGATGGTCCTTACGTTGTTGTGAAGAGAATTAGCCCTACAGCGTATCTTATAGGTAATTTAGGTTCATCTGAGGAAGTTTTAGGCAAGTTTCACATATCAGAACTAACTCGTTTTCATTCTCGGGATATTACGCCTCCTCGTCCCGTAGTGCAGAAACGGCAGAGAGGACGCCCTCGAAAACATGTTTGTCCTGTATGTAGTGTTTCCTTTGTGCGAGTTCATGAGCGGGGACGTTCTCATGATCTCGAGGGGGAGTGTATAGCGTGTGGCTGTATGTCGCGCAAGTAGTTTGCCGCCCTGTTAGTTACACGCGCCGCAAGAGGGCGCGTGGAAGGGGACGCGACATCGCGCAGCCGCTCACGCCGCCAGTGAGCAAGAAGCGTGTGCCGCGAGTGCGCGTCGGATGCGCCTCGCTTGAGTCTCGTCATGTAGTTGAATACGCTCGCCCCATTGTTTCAACTCAGGGTTTAGTTTATTAGTTAGTTTTGTAACGTTCGTGGTTGTTGTCCAACTGTATAACTGTTTCGTTTCGTGTTTTCTTTGAAATAAACTTAAACTCAAACAGTATCCAGTGGTTTCCATTCGTTAAATAGCCTAGTTTAGTGACGCCCATCGTGTGTAGGGCTCCGCTAGGGCTATAAGTGGCGGCCCAACGTGTGATAAGTGGCTGCCCAACGTGTTATAATAGACTTTTATGAGGCTAATTTCAAAATTATACACGCTGTTGATTTGCATCCGTGCAATTTTCAACGACTTAATTTTATTATGCTAATGACTATCAACCCAAATCAACAAAAAAATTGGTACGGGTTTTTTTTTCGGAAATCCGTCATTGTCACCTTCACCTACCCGTATTTAAACTCGGCGCGTGTGTTACTGGCCTAAAACCGTGCTACGTCCTCACACAAACGCAAACACGAAGCATACATTTAATTCATAAAATTGGGTTACTTCTGAAATACTATGGCATTACAATAACAAAAAAAGCAGCGGCATATTAGCTATTTCCCGTCTTCTGTAATTCCAATCGATTATTTACGTATTTTATGTCAACCTCCTGAAATATTGCACGGATGCAAATCAACACCTTGTATATCTTGCAACAAACTACAGATAAATACAATATTGAGAACGACTGAAATTTCGCTTAGAACCTGATAATAATAAGGTAGTTTGGCATATTTTGTTCACAATGTCTTTCATTATTTTTCAGAATTTCATCCGCAATGCTGATTTAGTGAAACACACTAGGCGAGTCCACGAAGGCATATTACCCCCCAAGAATAAAATCTGCTACATGTGCGGTAGAGGATTTTCTGTAAGTCAATCTGCCTAGCCGTTACCCAACTATGTTGGGGTCGGTTTCCAGTCTCATAGGATGCAGCTGAGTACCAGTGTGCTACATGGAGCGACTACCTATCTAACCTCCTCAACCCAGTTACCGGGGCATCTCAATACCACTAAGTTAGACTGGCGTCAGACTTACTGGCTTCTGACTACCCGTAACGACTACCAAATATGTTCAAATGACAACCGGCAGGACCCATCAATTTAACGTAAATTATTACACTAAAATTATCGTCGTCGAAACGAAGTCGTGGTGGCCTAGCGGGTAAAAGCAACAGCCTCTCAAGTATGTGTGTGAGGGTTCGAATCCAGGCAAGCTTTTCTACGTATATCTTGGACACAGATGGCTGGATAAAGGTGAAGGAAAACATCTCTAAGAAACCTGGACTATAAAGTCTGAAATCACCTAAACCCGCATTGAGCAAGCGTGGTGATTAACGCTCAATCTTTCTCCGTGTGAGAGGAGGCCGCAGCTCAGCAGTGGGACGATAAAAAGGCTGATGATGATGAAGACACTAAAATCTTTTTTACACGCTTATAGTAACTTCACTTGTAACTTTGTACCTATGTAAGAAAATCTTGGAATCTTAATTTGACCCACCTCCCGGTCTTCGATTAGGATGAAATTTTGCACACGCTCTGAGTTCTGATGACAATACATGATTAGCCGAGAAATGTCATCACAAATCCAATATGGCGGCCTTTTAAAAGCGGGTTTTTTAGTTTTTTAATCGATCATTTTATTTCTTTGCAGACCAACAAGATCTTAACGAACCACCTTCGCACCCACACGGGAGAGAAACCATTCGCGTGTACTATATGTAACGCTCGCTTCGCTCAGAGCACGGCGCTGTCCGCTCACGCGAGGGCCATACACCATACTGTGCAGAAACATGTTTAAACTAGTCGCTTTCCCGCGGTTTCACCCGCATTCCGTGGGAACTACTGCCCGTACTGGGATATAATATAGCCTACTAGCTTTTACCCGCGACTTAGTTCGCGTGGAATAATGACTTTCGGCTATATGTATGTTCGGAATAAAGAAGACGGATCACAATCCATACAAAATTGCCCCACCTCCTATAACAATGTGACGTATCTCAAAAAAAAGATAAAAATGTTTAAAAAAATATGGCATACTCTCCAATTCATTTTTTTTACACCTTCATACGAAAAAAATGCTTTAAAAATTGTTCAGGCGCTATTAAGAAAACATCGTTCATAGGACTATTTATGGACTATTTTATTAAATTATTTTTTTGTTTGATAGGGTATACCTCACAGGTGGTCCCATATTCATCAGGTCCGGATCTGATGATGGAAACCCTGAGAAATCCAGGGCAACTTTTGAAAGTTGTAGGCATGCGCAGGATAAAAACTTGACTATAAGGTGTATGTCTTATAACAATATGCAACAGTAAAGGTTTGGAGCTGACCTGATGATGGAGACGAAAGAAGGTCGAGGGAACTCGACAACTGAATATGTAAACTACCTCGTGTTTGGGCTCATATTATTTGTATTGAATAGACCTTTGCAACAGTGAAGGTTTGGAGCTGACCCGACGATGGATACCAGAGAAGGTCGTGGGAAATCGACAGCAAAATATTTAAACTACCTCAGAAGTCGGTGTCTAATGGATGTACCTAAGTTTATTTCCCCAACGACTTCTGGGCCGATGCTCCTAAGACTAGTTTTTTTTTGCTTTTCAGTGTTTTGGAAGTTTTTTTATCGTAAAAAGTTTTTTTTTTTTTGGCTTTTCAGTGACAAGCACAGTTGTCACTATCCGCATAAGTGGAAAGTTCTTATCAATACCAATAATATAAGCCCAAACACGAGGCAGTTCACATATTCAGTTGTCCAGTTCCCTCGCCCTTCTCTGGTCTCCATCATCAAGTCAGCTTCAAACCTTCACTGTTGCATATTGTTATAAGACGTACACCTTATAGTCAAGTTTTTATCCTGCGCATGCCTACAACTTTCAAAAGTTGCCCTGGATTTCTCAGGGTTTCCATCATCAGATCCTGACCTGATGATTATGGGACCATCTGTGAGGTATACCCTATCAAAACAAAAAATAATGTAATAAAATAGTCCATAAATAGTCCTATGAACGATGTTTTCATAACAGCGCCTGAACAATTTTTAAAGCATTTTTTTCGTATGAAGGTGTAAAAAAAATGAATTGGAGAGTATGCCATATTTTTTTAAACATTTTTATCTTTTTTTTGAGATACGTCACATTGTTATAGGACGTGGGGCAATTTTGATCCGTCTTCTTTTATTTTTATTTTATGTAATAAGAACTATCCTTTGTCCTTTTTCAAGTTCCGAACTATGTCTGTACCAAATTTCACACAAATCGGTTCAGTAGTCTAGGCGTGAAGAAAAGACAGACAGACAAAGCTACTTTCGCATTTATAATATTATAGTTCGGCCATTCAGAGAATGCGTTCCTGACACGTCGCGATTGAACTGACGACGTAACTTTGCAATGGCGTTGCAGTTACGATAAAAATATTTTTGCTGGTTGTTTACCGTTTTAACAATTGAGGAGCATTAAAACAACATTATTATATCAATAATCAATGAATGTAGTTACGTCGTCAGTTCAATCGCGACGTGTCAGGAACGCATTCTCTGAATGGCCGAACTATAGTTTGGATAACTTCAGACTCCACCGTAAATTTAAAACTTCTGAACGGATTTTTATGAGATTTTCACAGCTTAGGCATTATTGTAGAAATTTGAAATGGTTATAGTCCCAGGGATTTATAAGTTATTGATTTTATAATGCATACATGTTTTAATGCAAACCTTTCTGTGATATAAAATTGGTATATTTGATGATTAATCAATAAATAATGTTTAAATTACATATTTGTCTTTTTTCTCTCTTTTAATAAGTTAAAGAAGATTAGATAAAAATAAAACACACTTTTTACCGAGGAATGTTTTCTCATTGAATTATATTTACACAACATTTAATCACATTAAATGAATCCATTGATACAATGTACGACAGACAGATATCTATGACATAATACATAAGAATATAATCTAAAACTTAATGCATAAGAGATTCTTAAATTTTATTGGAAACAACCGGCCTGCGGCGCGGAGCGTCCTTACAGACAAACCAGTTAAAACTGGATTTTTACCGGCTTGAAGCGCGGCGCAAACCGTTGAAAAATTACATTAAAAAAGATAGAATAGTTATTTACATAATATTAATATCTATTATGATTTGAAACATTCATTTAAATAATGATTTTAATTTATTTACATGTTTTACATGGTAAACATCAATAACATAATATGATGAAGATTACCTACATTCAGTTGCCGGATAATTCATATACTTAGTAAGAGTAGCAATGGCTATGGGCCCCGCGGCTGTGAGGGGGCCCTCGCACAGGCCTTGTACGTCCCTCCCTGTGCCACCGAACTGACTTGCTTTTTGGCTGTTTTCATGTTGGCACGATAGGACTTAAGGCGGCCCACGTTATTCTTTTATTCTTGCAACGAGCAGAATTGCGACAGGCCCCTGGCTGTTCTTGCCACAGGCCCCATTCTTGCTGCGGGCCCCAAGATCGGATATAGGAACAAAATACACAGACTTAGTTACAGAGATCGTTTACGAATATGAACTTCTATTTATGTTATTAATATACCTAGAGTATTGTTTAATGAATAACAATTTTATTTTTCTCATGCTTAGCAAGATGTGATTTCAACGTTGGCTTATACTTGAAGGTCTCATTACAAATATCACATTTATGCGGAGTCTCACTCAAATGTGTGCGTATATGCTTTCTACGGTCACTCGCATCTCTGAACGTAGACTTCAGACAAATACTACAGCTATACGGCTTCTCATTTGTATGAATGCGGACATGACGTTTCAAATGACCTCTTTCTTTAAAACTCTCCGGACACTTATCACATTTGAAAGGTTTCTCACCTGTATGTATGCGCACATGCTTTTTCAAATCACCGGAATCTCTAAACTCTTTGGCACAAGTTTCACATTTATACCGTTTTTCTCCTGTGTGGATTCTGTAGTGTTTCTTAAGACCTTCTAGCTGTGTGAAACGACGTTCACAGACATCACATTTATGTGGTTGTTCATCGCTGTGAATGCGGACATGAGTCTTCAAAGCGTCCGCATTACTGAACGCTTTATCACACTCCTCACACTTAAAATCCTTTTCACCAGTGTGTATAAGGTTGTGTTTCTTCAATCCGTGCAGTTGAGCAAAGTTCTTATGGCATATATTACATTTGTATGGTTTTTCTCCGGTATGTTTCCGCATATGTCTTTTCAAGTCACCGGGTTGACGGAACGCACTGTCACAGCTATCACATTTATAAGGTTTCTCACCAGTATGAGTAAAGTTGTGCCTTTTCAAATCTATTGGCAGCATAAAACTGCAATCACATAAGTTACATTTATGAGGCTTTTCCCCCGTATGAGAACTGAGGTGCGTCTTCAAAAGACTCTCTTTTATAAAGCTCTTTTTACAAACAGTACAGTTGTAAGGTCTTTTAACAGAGTGTATCAAAATATGTCTTTTCAAAAGAGCTTTATTGTCAAAACTAGACTTACAAATATCACATTTGAATTGTTTTTCTTTGGCATACGGTCTCCATATCTTGGAGTTAGGGGTGCAGTACTTTGGTTTCAGTTTACGTAGACTGCGTTTGGATGTTGCCCTTTTTGGGGGCACCTTTTCTGCAGTCGGTTCAATTGGACTGGATTCCTTCTGGCTTTTCTTTGGTGCATACTTGATGACGGAGGGACGGACAGTCTCAAGCTCAATATATGACATTTTGGTAGGTATTGTGAACTCTTTAGCATTAACAACTTTATATTAAAACTAGCTTCTGCTCGTGGGTTCACCCGTGTCCCATGGGAAACACTGCCTGCACCGGGATAAAATATTGTAGTTACTCAGGAAGAGTGTAGCTTTCCAACAGTGAAAGACCTTTTAAAATCAGTCTAGTTGTTTTTGAGTTTATCCCTTAGAAACAAACAAAAATATATTTTATTCCTTTTTATAATATTAGTATATTTCTAATCAGGTACTGTTGGCTGCATAATAGTTATATAGCTATGATTTAAATCATGTGGATTATAACTCTTTATTAATGTTGGTAATTCTTCACTAACTTCATTTTACTGCTTGTGTTTAATTTTCATGCTTCTATTATTTTTCTTTGATGGTAAAATTCAGCGGGATTCGGGACTTCTGGAAAGATATGAAAATGTAAGTAAAATTAATGAAGTGAAAGTAAGTAAATATATGTTTTAATGTGGGTATTTCTACACAAACAAACAAATACTGTAGCGGAGTGTATCCAAACATCAAACATTTATTAAATATTAGAAAGTTGAACAGTTTGTTTGTTTGAACGTGCTAATCTCAGGAACTACTGGTCCAATTTGAAAAATTCTTTCAGTGTTAGATAGCCCATTTATCGAGGAAGGCTATAGACTACTTTTTTATCCGGGTTCGTGCCGAGGTTCCCACGGGATGCGGGTGAAACCGCTGGCAGAAGCTACTTTATTAAATATATTGAAACAAGCTCTTCCGCCTCCATCCCTCTTTCTCTTTGGTCAGCCCGTGTCTGGACGAACACCTCTGTTGTACGCTAATTCTTTGTAAAATCGTTCTTTTTGTAAAATAATACATTAAAATATCAAGAATATTTTATTGTTAAACTACGTTACAAATACAAACAAACAAAAAATGATTTCCTCTTTAATACATTAGGAAGAAATACAGTTACAATACTAGGTTTCATTGCTAAGTTCAAAGCGGTATTTCAGTATTAGTACGCTGTTATAAAATCTCCCGTTAGGGCTATAAATGGGAACCGGATTAAACCAATACCTATAGTCATCAAGGATAAAAATAAAAACACAATTTACTCACCAAACGATACTTATGCAGTAGCAATGTCACTTAAAACTTAGAATCACACAGAAATAGCCTTCTACGAGTCGTTAGAACAGGATTTTCATTAATTTTTCGCTTTTGAAGCGGAAAGATACACCAATCCTCGCAGATTCAAAATATTATTGATTGACGCGAAAATAGACAATGTCAACATCAATGTTGCCAGCGCGCAATTTTAAAATTCCCTATTTAGTTTTTGAGCTTACGTCTGTGTTGACATGGTGAAATCTTGCTATTTTTGGACAAATTAAATAAAACTTAAATATTTCGTAAGCTTTTTTATACTGCATGGTGTTTTATACTAAATATGTTATTTACCAATCATTTAATTAGAAAATTACCAAAAAAGAAAAAAAAGGAACGATATTTTCGAACTAAAATATAACTATTCCCTAAAGAAAATATTTAACCTTTGTGCATTGGGTGAGAGACTGTTCGGTATCAAATAAGTTGATGATTCCATTTTGCGAATAAATTTCCAACAATAACGCCAATCTAAGACAGACGAGCAACATCCAATCGTATGTCAACATCTGTAAATGTGTCAATTGTCATCTAAAGTTTTTTTTAGAGCATTGGAAATTGGCTGAATAAACAAGCAGAGTAAAAATTTAACCAAACTGTTTGCATGGTTCTCTAAACTATAATAAGTGCCTACAGTTTCTTACAGTTAGATAGGCTTATAACCTCTAAGGATCCTCAGAAGCTGCATTATACAAATGAAACACACTATTAGCCAATATTTATTTAAACAACGGATTCTGTAATCCCCCATCTTCGATATCATACAGTAATTCCTCCCGGTCATCTTCTCTTCGCATTACATTTTCTTGGCCCGGAGGTTCTGCAGCCTCGTTGATCTCTGCCTTTTCCGTGACAGTCACTTGATTCTTCTGCTCAAGGAGTTTGGCGTTTTTCAGTATTCCTTCCAAGAACTTGGTGACATTAAATCTCCCGGGTTTTAATAAGTGAGACGGTGTGTGCCGCATTTTGATTCTCGTATGATTTCTAGATTTTGTGTGATGCAGGACTGTGGGCAGAAAAGTTAGACATTGTTACTGTAATATTTGAGTTGTTTAAAGAACAGGTACTTTTAGGGTATTCTTCTTTTCAACAGAGTTGTTAGTATATGTATTTAGCTGTTTGGCTTTTCGATTACAATGGCGTAAGTTTGTATATGTTATGGACCATGTGATTAATTCGGGCATTATTAATAATGCCCGAGCATTATGAATAATGTCTAGCTTTATCGGGCCAAGTGATTAATAACTATCTTAACTTCATTATTTATCACATTGCACGGGCATTATTATATTGCTACATGACAGTTGGGCAATTTGATAATAAAGCAAAAAATTGAAGTTAGTGACGAAAACGTATCCCACGTAACAGTTGCCCGGGTAACTGGGTTGAGGAGGTCAGATAGGGCAGTCGCTCCTTGTAAAGCACTGGTACTCAGCTACATCCGGTTAGACTGGAAGCCGACCCCAACATAGTTTGGGAAAAAGGCTCGGAGGATGATGTGACGAAAACGTATCGCTGCAAAACCGACTCCACGTAGTCTTGTCTGTCCTACCCCTAGAGTGCAATTCAAAACCGCGTAAGTGTGGAGGGGCGAGGCGGCCTGCGAGCTGAGGCGCAGGTAGTTTTAACGCTCGCCGTCGCGGCTGAGGCTGGCCGGCTGAGCCGGCCAGCAAGCCGAAGCTGCGGCGGTGAGCGTGAAAACCATCTGCGACGATAAGCTCGCATGGGACCGCCGGAGCCCCGCAGCACCGGAGCCGTGACAGAAGCCATGCTTGCTGCATGTTGCTTGCTTACATTTTAAACGTACTGAGTTAAAAAATTAGAAGCTAAATAAATAAATTTTATGATGTCATTTAATAGTATTTTAGAAGTTTACTGTTAGAACGCATGCTACAAATTTAGATGCTAAAAAATAACCATCATGCGGAGTTGTATTTAGAGCGGTTTACTTAGAAGATAACGAGTGGCTGAGATAGTATTATTTAGATGCTCGTTAATTGTGGCTGACTTAGTAATTTAGAAGGCAACATACATTATTCGGGGCGAATAATTATATTAAAAAGGAGCCTGTTTAATAAGCACCCTTTAAATATGACTTTCCTTAACTTTTAAATGCAAAAACTAGTGGATTTTTAAGGCAGAAGTCCTTCATAATTAATCCAAATCATGAGGCTGATTATTTAAGTGGTTTAATATTTATTTTATTTTAAATTAAATGGCAATAACAATAAAAAAATGAATATAAATATGTTATTACTTTGCTTGTATTACTTTGCCCAAAAGGTCACGGGCAATATGTATAGTGCCCGGTCAATTTGATTATTTGAATAATTATTATCAAATTGCGCTCTCATATTGGGCATTTTTCATAATGACCGGGCATTATGTATACTGCTCAATTTATCACTTGGTCCATAACATATACACAAATGAATCATTATTTGCTCTCCAAGATTAAATTAGTTAATAGTATTACAATTAAAAAAAATAAACAGATGTGGCCCAAACTTACCTAAAATCATGGTAAACACTAAAAAATACTGATCTATTGGTATATTGAAAAAATAATGGGTAACCTAGTTACGTATGTAGGTAGGTACCTCCTACGTAAATATGTTTCTAACTAAACTTAATTCACGCCAGAACTACTGAATTGATTTAAATGTTTGGTACCTACACTCAGATGTTCTAGCTACAGAAAACATTGACTGGGTACTTTTTACCCTGTTGCAGGCAGTGGTTCGGATGGCACGTTAAACTGTAGGTCCCGGCTGTCATTGAACATCCTTGGCAGTCGTTACGGGTAGTCAGGAGCCAGTAAGTCTGACACCAGTCTAACTAAGAGGTATTGGGTTGCCCGGGTAACTGGGTTGAGGAGGTCAGACAGGCAGTCGCTCCTTGTAAAGCACTGGTACTCAGCTGAATCCTGTTAGACTGGAAGCCGACCCCAACATAGTTGGGAAAAAGGCTCGGAAGATGATGACAGGAAGTGGTTCTCCCGAAAAGTGGAGGCGCGAGTTAGATTCCACTGATTTTAGACTTTGTATTTAAATTACCTAAGTATTTAAACTTACTCAAAAACAACGTGACACATAATAAACAGTATTTCATCCTTTTGTCTCGAAAAGGCTTGAAGAATTCAGATTGAAGAGCAGAAATTGAAAAACACATTAACCATTATCTATGAGACAGTAATTTGGCGTGAAATTAGTGATTAGTACTATGGAGCCAATGGAGAACAAAATAACTAGCGGAGGTGCCATAACGAAAAATCACCTAAGAAAAATCGTTCGTCAAAATTGGCATATATGTATATCTCAAACAATTTTTGGCTAAATCTATAGAGTTTTTGACTGCGAAAAAAATACATAATAATCTTGAACATATTTCTGAGAACCCTGTTAATTTCAAACCACGTTTTCGAAAAGTATTCTCGATTCAAAAAAAAAAATAAACTTACCTCTTAAATGATCTTCAATAAAAATATCTGGGGCACGATTCTCCTAAGTTAATAATGTCAAAATCGAATAGAAATCGAATCGTAATATGATCGCAATAGCAGTTTTAACCATATCGGGCATTCTGCTACTAATAAAACACCAATCGTATTCGATTGACATTTGATTGGTGTGCGATTGGTCTGCTATTTTGGTGATTTTGGTCTATACGGTAGTTTGCTGTACAATCATTTTGCAATCGTAAATCATTTGCAGACAAAATGATTCATTATTGAATGACAGAAAAGGATAAAAACGTTTATTTCAAAGAAAAAATAGCGGAATGCCACATACGCTTCAATCGTAATCGAGTCGGGATTGGATCTCAGTCGAATCGAGTCGAACGTGAATCGTATGACGCTTAAGTAAAATTAGGAGAATCGGACCCCTGTATTACTTCTCAACGTACATTGATAAAATTTTAAAATTAATGATTCCATTTGTAAATACAGAACTTGGTTAATTTCTATTTTTAATTACTCAGCTCATTTTAAAGCTATTAATTTATAGGAATGTATGTTGCGAACGTTACGAACGTCGCCACAACACTCTGCTCTGTCTTTCTCTCTCGTAAGTATTAACGTACGCGAGAGAAAGAGAGTGTTTTGGGTGCATTCAGCCTCTTAACAGATGTCTCAAAGAATTGATCGTTTTGGTCATGCCCACCGTACGAGTTTGACCAAGAAGAAGGCGGCTGACCTAGTTGTAATCTGGCATCTCTGCTCATCTTTCCTTACTCCGTAGCACTGCCATATCAACCGCCTAACAGTCTAGTAGACGCATAGCGTGTCTATTGTTCACAATGTCTCGGGTTTGATTCCCGGATCACTATGTAGTTTTTCAAAAAACAGGAAAAACACAGAAAGTGGTGAAGGGCGGGCGTTGCGCGGGGCTGTCTTTTGTTTTGACCTTCAAAAAGTGCTGATTTTCAGCCTACTTTATGACTTTTGATTCGATTTTTTTTCATGAAGTTCCAGTACATATCTATCTTCCGGCTCCATCATCAGATCAGTTCGACAGTACCATATTATTGTATTGTCATCAGAACTACATACAGCTGTCAATTGTTATGCCGCTACGATCCTGTTAGAATCTATTGTTTTCCGAATAAAAAGTTTATTACCGTCTTCTTTGTTTTAATTGATCATAATACAACATTTGATTCAAATCGATGCAGCGATTTAACGGCAAAAGACATACAAAAATAAGTTTTCAATGACAGATTACCTTTCCCATTCAAATCATTAGTAGCTTACACAGCCTTTCCCTAACTTTGTACCGAGCAAAATCGTTTACAACCCTCCACACAATTCTAACCCTTATTGCTTAGAAATAAGAGTTACAATAAATAAATAGCATTATATTCTAATCCAGGTTAACTTCCAAGCCCTTTTCTTTTGAAAATGACCTGTGATTGGCTAAATTGGGGGATGCGCGCGCATCTCTTAAAGGGAACAACCGTATATTTCTTGGTATACAGTTTTCATTGCGGGTTTTGTACTAACTTGGTAGTTTTCAGCGCATATGTAAGCGGTAATAGATGTTTTACTAGTGGAATAGTCGTAAAATCCCTTTCTAAGTAATGGCGCCTCTTTTCAGTGCAAGATAGATACTTTAGTTCAGTTTCGGGACCCGTTGCATTAAGATCATAACAACAAAATGTAACAAATTAAAACATTTAATAAAACAACAATGTTTTGCCACTTTAATTCGTCATGCGTGCCTTAAATAATAAGATTTAAAATTAAATAAATACAAAAGTGTGTTTTAAAGAAAATATACCAAAAATTAATCATCAAATCAGTGTCCTCATTTTAAAGCAGCGACTGTCATCCTCCATTTTGGATTAATTTGAAATAACGTTACGTCATTTTCGCGTTCGGATTTTGAAAAGTTAAAATGGCGAATGTCGGTAAAGTATTGGCTACAATAAAAGCTGTGATTACACGATTAGTTTTTGCTTGCCACGGGATTATTGCAATATGGCAAGTAACGGTATTTAAAGACGACATAGAGTACTGGTATTTAGCGTCGCCTATAATGTTGTTAATTTTCGAAGGAGTCTTTACTTTAACGATCAAGGAAAATCAAGAATGGAAATGGTGAGTTCTATTTTAAAAAAAGTTCGTTAGAGTTCTTTTGTTTTTATGAATATAATTTCTAAGAGCCATTTTGCTAGCTAGATGAAGTCTTTTCAAGTTTAAATTAAGTACCTACATAGGTAAGAAAACAATATATGAGTTACTACCCAAAAGTTAGGACCTCTCTGTTTATACCTGGTAAGTAATACACTGCAAAAAGAATTTGTCATAAAACTGATTAGAGAACATATATAAACTTTTTTTTTTTGTACTTTTTTTTTGTAATTATTTTGGATAGGCCAAAACGAAAAGGCTACATACTTACATTATTAATATTAATTTGTAGCCAAGTAAAGTAAGTAGGTATATTGATAAAAACATTCGCCCGGACAGGGACTTGAACCCTGGACCCTTGGATTAAAAGTCCAATGCTCTACCGACTGAGCTATCCGGGCCATATGAGAAACTCTAAAACTACGCGATTTTAATGAAAACTAACTTAGCTTAGCTTTAACAATACTACTAACATTGTTCAATACTAACTACAATAGTATCTAGTTTGTGCCCAGGGGCCCGATTCTGCTAAGTTAATAATGTCAAAATTGAATCGCAATAGCACTTTTATCCTTAGCGGGCATTCTGCTGCTAATATGAGACCAATCAAATTCCAATTCATTGTTAAAGCTTGAACTCATTTCATTGCTTTGCCATTTGGTCTATACAGTGGTTTGCTTTAAAATCGTATTTGAAAGGATAAAAACGTTTATTTACAAGAAAAAATAGCGGATACATAATTAGATCTCACTCGGATGTGAATCGTATGTCGCTTAAGTAAAATTAGTAGAATCGCGCCCCTGAAAACAAAATAAAATCAATTAATTTCTGGGATTCTTACTAACTTCTTACTGGCGAATTCTAAATTCAAACGACTCAACCACGTTGATAACATTGCTTTACTTAGGAACGCTGGTTTTCTATAAGTTGAAATGTGTAAAAACCATCGCCCGGACAGGGACTTGAACCCTGGACCCTTGGATTAAAAGTCCAATGCTCTACCGACTGAGCTATCCGGGCCCTACATGTGCTCATAAAATTATGAATCAGACTGAATTACTATGTGCCATTCTATGATGGTAGCCATTTCCCCACTGTTTCGGCCAAAATGCCTAGTGCGAATAATGTAGCTACACAGCAGTGATATATGTTTCAAATCGCTTTAGAAGTTTCGGAGCCTTCACGTTAAACTGGAGGCTGTCCCGGCTGTCATTGAACATCCTTGGCAGTCGTTACAGGTACTCAGTAAGTCTGACACCAGTCTTACCAAGGGGTATTGGGTTGCCCTGGTAACTGTGTTGAGGGGGTCAGATATCAGTCGCTTCTTGTTAACCACTGGTACTCAGCTGCATCCGGTTAAACTGGAAGCAGACCCTGACGTAGTCAAGGCTAGGGAGAAGATGATGATGACTTGAGAATAGTCTTATTACCCAACAGTGAAATAATGTTTCAAATCAGTTCCGTGGTTTTGGAGCCTTTATTAACAAACAAAGAAATGTTTCCTCTTGCTTATATTAGTGTAGATAAGCATAGAACCTTTTATCCGTATGCGGGAAACAGTTCCCTCGGGATTCAGTTGGAATAGCTACAGTGTATTTAATACAGGGGCCCGATTCTCCTAATTTTACTTAAGCGACATACGATTCACGTTCGACTCGATTCGACTGAGATCCAATCCCGACTCGATTACGATTGAAGCGTATGTGGCATTCCGCTATTTTTTCTTTGAAATAAACGTTTTTATCCTTTTCTGTCATTCAATAATGAATCATTTTGTCTGCAAATGATTTACGATTGCAAAATGATTGTACAGCAAACTACCGTACACCAATCAAATGTCAATCGAATACGATTGGTCTTTTATTAGTAGCAGAATGCCCGATATGGTTAAAACTGCTATTGCGATCATATTGCGATTCGATTTCTATTCGATTTTGACAGTAGGTATTAACTTAAGAGAATCGGGCCCCAGGTGTGATCATAAACACGACACGCACGATTGATCTTTCACAAAACCGATAAAGTTCGCCATTTCATTGACACTAAAAGGGTGAAGCTTTGCCGATCAATACTGTTACAGCCTTTTTATCGTCCCACTGCTGGGCACAGGCCTCCTCTCACACGGAGAACGATTGAGCATCAATCACCACGCTTGCTCAATGCGGGTTGGTGATTTCAGACCATATAGTTCAGGTTTCCTCAAGATGTTTTCCTTCACCTTTTTATCAGCCATTGGTGTCCAAGATATACTTAGAAATACATACAAATTTAGAAAAGTTGCATTGGTACTTGCCTGAACTAGAATCGAACCACACCCTCATACTCGAGAGGTTGGTTCTTTACCCACTAGGCCACCACGACTTTTTTGATCAATAGCTTGGAAGAATTACAACACATCTGTTTACAGTAACTACAAGTCTTCTTTAATAGACATGCATTTGTCATGCACCACTTCTTCTTCCCAGCAAAATAGGAAGTAGTGAAGTGTGGACGTTTCGGGGGCTTTATTTTGTTTTAATTCACCCTGATTTTCTATACTTCTATACTAATATTATAAAGAGGAAAACTTTGTTTGTTTGTTTGGTTGTAATGGAAAAAGTCAAAAACTACTGGACAGATTTTAAATATTCTTTCACCATTAGAAAGCTATATTATCTGCGAATAACATATGCTATATTTTATCCCGTTGCGGGCAGAAGCTCCCACGGGACGCGGGTGAAACCGCGGGAAAACGGCTAGTAATAAATATTTTGAGTTTGCGTTATTCTAAGTTTAAGTCACAAATAAATAAATTATAGCTATAGCTTTACAGCTGGCCCCCACGTTTTCATCTACATCCAAGTGTCACTACATAATTCCTGCGCCTAATTTTCTTCTTTTTAGGTACCCCCATATGTACTCTCCTTATATACCCAATTAGTAGTTCCCATACATATATACCTTCACAAAGCAGTCCGGAGTCTGGAAGCACCCATACGTGATTGATACACCCATGCATCGGAGAGCACGTAAATGTCGGTCCTGCGTCTGATCTCTCTCCGGTCGTGTCGGATTACCGTCCCATCGGGCTATGAGAGTTAAAGATAAAGATAAAGATAGATTTATTTGCAAAAACATGTGTAGGTGATAATAATACATGGCTGTGATCATTACAGGTGGAATGGATATTTAGTTTCAACATGTTTGACCATGACTGGCGTGCAAAAAAATAAAATAAAAAATAAACTGGCGTACTTAGAAGCTTTTAAGGAATAGTGAGTGCACCTGTGTCTGCGCAAATGCTCGTGCACTATAATATGTCCTGCGCAGTTGGCTAATCTCCTTACATGAGAACAGCCGCCGTAGCCGATAATCGGCTAGGAGGACATCATCATCATCATCATACCTTCCCTTGTGTATGTGTGAATCTCCCTTATGTATGAATTCCCTATATATGTACTCCTTCCCTTATTTACTACCCCGTTGAAATCCTCCTATGTACTTCCTCATATACACTCCTTACTGTCTTGCGTTCTCTTCCAATGTACTCCCAGGTATGCGTTATGAAGCCGGGGCAATATATTAAGTAAATGGTAACAAGTCAATCCCGTCTGCTGATTACTGGCAACATTAGCGAGACAGTCCGGTGTGAGCCGTCACGACGCGCTTCCGCTTCCGGACGCGCCCAAATTGCCTCAGTCCCATTGCCGCCATGTTACTTTGTTTTGATGTGATTTTCTGGGTTTTATATGTAGATATAGGTATAATGTATATTTCATAATATCTAAACCAACTACTTGCCTGATATTTAATTAAACTACACAAATAGTATGTCTAGTGTGTTTCGGATGGCACGTTAAACTGTAGGTAACGGCTGCCATTGAACATCCTTGGCAGTCGTTACGGGTAGTCGGAAGCCAGTAAGTCTGACACCAGTCTAACCAAGGGGTACTGGGTTGCCCGGGTAACTGGGTTGAGGAGGTCAGATAGGGCAGTCGCTCCTTGTAAAACACTGGCACTCAACCGCAACCGGTTAGACTGGAAGCCGACCCCAACATAGTTGGGAAAAAGGCTCGGAGGATGATGAGATAGTCTATCTAGAGTCTGGGAAAGGACATACTAAGGCTAGTTTTTATCCGGGTGCGGGAAATAGGTAAGTTCCCTGGGACACGGAAACTACGATAAACAAATTTCAATATTGTAAGTAGGTGGAATTTGCTGGTTAAATATTTCCATAGATAGAGTAAGCTCTGAAACTACAAATTGGATTTGAAAACTTTAACTGTTGGTAATCTCCATCTACTTTATACCCGGATAACATAGGCTCATTTTATGCTTCCCCTGGGACGCAGATCCGCTAAAAATTGCTATCCCTACTAATATTACAAATGCGAAAGTAACTCTGTCTGTCTGTTACGCTTTCACTTCTCAACCACTGAACTGATTTTAATAAAATTTGGCACAGAGATAGAGTTGACCTTGAGAAAGAACATAGGATAGTTTTTATCCCGGACTTTTGAAGAACTCTCTTGGAATACGATATAACCGAACTCTGCGCGGGCCGCTAGTGAAGCCGCGGGCGGAAGTTAGTTCTTTATAAAAATAACCTTATGCTTTGTCCTTAGGTTCTGTCCGTCAGTGTTCATATACCTCGGCCTGGTGGTGCCAGCGATCTGGCTGCTGGAGCTGCACAAGGTGGATCTCAGGCTGCAGAAGAAGATGATCAACCAGACCTATGTCGAGGTATGCTATGTATGTACCTGTGGTAAGTGGGCTTAACTAGGTTGTAAATGTTATGTTTTTTTATCCGACTTCTGAAGGATAGGTTATGTTTTTGGTTTCTTATGTTACTTACTTGTTTCTGGCCTGTGCCCTGCAAAGTTTGATTTGGATACAAACTGGACCTCAAAAATAAACTGTCAGCCATCTATCGGGCCAACTGTCGACGGACAGATGAAGTTTAGGCTCTAGACAGACGGACTGCAATCCAACTGCAAATTTGCAGTTCAGATGCAGTTTAAATGCAGTTGACACGACTCCGATTGCAGTTGGGATGCAGTCGTCGTGCAGTCGTGTTCTGAAGTCGTGTCAACTGCATTCAAACTGCCCTTGAACTGCAAATTGCAGTCGTATTGCAGTGGAAATGCAGTCCGTCTGTCTAGGGCCTTAGTCTATAGTGTGTAGAGGCTTTCGCTGAGTTGCACCATTTAACTATAACACCAAGCCACAATCAATCGTATCTCGCCGCCCATTGGTCAAATCGTTTGACTACTGAAAATGGTTCGGTTAACGATACAGTTAAATGGTGCAAGCAATCGATTGTTTTTCAATTCTATGTCTCCTCTTATTTAATGAGTCAAGATTTTAATGTTGAGAAAATGTAGTCTTAGTAGACCGAGAGCACGAATCTTGAGCGCTTGACTTCATCTGCGCAGAAGTAATTTATTCGCAAAGAACTAACCCTGAGTGACGGCTATGACGCGATGCGCTCGGGCCAATCACCGCTTTACCCCGCCCCCGCGCCTCACTTCATACCACAAAAGGGACACAATAAATTACTTCTGCGCAGGTGAAGGTCATCAGCGCTCAGGATTCGTGCCGATGATTATACGAAACTGATGTTTTTGTTGTCAGACGGACCTCCCGATCCCCGGGGCCACCAAGATCCCCACCGACATGTGGGTGACCTTGATCGAGCAGTTCCTTATGCTCACCCTTATTGTGGGCCGGTGGCTGCTGCCCAAAGGAGATCTTACCAGAGACCAGCTCAGTCAACTGCTTCTTGTTTATATAGGTAAATTCATTACATCGTTACTCTTTCACACAAAACATTTGGTAGAACTTGGCATCAATGTACCTTACAACAGAATAACATACATACAGTACGCTATATTTTATCCACGTGTAGGATGTAGTTTTTACAGGATGCGGGGAATTTCAAGTGATTAGAATCCGTGTGAGGTTTCGAATCGATAAAAAGCACAACAGTATTATAACCTAGTGTTAAGCCCTGTGAAACTCTTGATGCCACACTAATGACATCCAAATAAATCCCATAATGACATTCAACTTTGACTCATATTTTAACCGTGGAGGATGTAGACATTATTAAAACAAATACACTGTTTTGTTTTCATGTAATTGTATCATGCTTTATCAAAAGCCTGTTACAAATCTACATAGAGTATGTACAAAAAATATACAGGTACCGTGTATATTATTTCTTACAACACACAAGTGGTAGGTATTCATGAAAATGTAGAAAAGCCAAACTGGCTGGAGTTAATTGGATTCTATTTACTTGCATACAAAGTAGGTACATTTCCTAAATGAATAACTAGCACAGGCAACTTGGTAGTAATTATTATTAGTACAGACAACTGGGTTAAGAAGATCAGACACGCAATAGCTTCATATAAAACACTAGTACTCATCTGCATCCGGTTAAGCTGTACGTTAAACACAATTGGCCTTACTACAAAAACTTTAACCACTGTTTTGCACTTGTCTAAAAAAAATGTGGCTCCAAAATGAACCATATGTCAACGTCATAATTTGACATTTTTTTAGACAAGTCTTAAACTGACGTTAAAAAGTTTTTGTGGTAAGACGGAATATATTTGAGAAAGGCTAAGCACATTATGACAATATTTCTTTCAACCCAGGCACAGCAGCAGACATAATAGAATTCTTCGACTCCTTCAAAGACGAGAAGGTGGCTACAGAGAAGGTGCTCGTCCTTCTAACCCTGGCCATCTGGTCCTGGTCCCTGATGCAGTTCACCGTCGTACTGACGGCCACCAAGTCCAGAAAGTCAAGGGGAACAGCTAATAGGTCTGACATGTATGTACGTAAATGGTGACACTTGCACGCTAATGCCCATTGCTCATTACACTGAAGCACTTATTAAAGTAAGTTTGACATACATTGGTGATTACTGTTACAGCCTTTTTTTTAATTTTATCGTCCTACTGCTGGGCTGCGGCCTCCTCTCTCGCGGAGAAGGATTGAGCATTAATCACCACGCTTGCTCAATGCGGGTTGGTGATTTCAGACTATATACTTAGTCCAGGTTTCCTCAAGATGTTTTCCTTCACGTTTTTATTGGTGTTTAACCTTACCTTTTTAAAGTAAGTTTTACATTATGATAATGTCCTCGTAGCCGATTATCAGCATTGGCGGTTGTACTCATATGAGGACATTAGCCAACTGCGCAGGACATACAGTGCACAAGCATTTGCGCAGACACAGGTGCACTCTCTATTCCTTCACTCTCATAGCCCGATGGAACGAGTCCGACAATCGAACGAGACGAACAATCCGACACGCCCGGAGAGAGATCACAAACAGGACCGACATTAAGGTGCTTTTCAATGTACGGGTGTATCAATCATTTACTTCAAGGCCTACTCTGGCCGCTTTGTGAAAGTTTCTAAAACCCACAAAGTGATTTCGTCGATACTGTTAAAAACATTTACTATTGAGAAACGACTTTCCGCCAATTTAAAAAAATACCTACTGTGTTAACTAGCGTTTCATTTGACGCTAAACCAAGACAAAGTAAGAATACATCAGCAATGATTGAACGCCTCCTAAAAACAAATCTTCCGTTTTGCTTGGAATGAAATCTTCTTACATGTTTCACAATATTTTTACACACCCAAAAATATTTTCATAATAAAAAAAACCTGTCATACTCTTCACGCTTTACAGCTTTTGTGTACATTTTACAACAAAACTACAAATTAATGATAACCCACTTGTAATCGAAAAGATTGCAAGATTGACATCAACATACATTCGATAATTGATTACACTTGCCAACTTTTGATTAAACACTTTGAACTTTACATAAAATTGTTGTCCTAAAAGCTCTCTCACACTGCAAACTTTTAGTTGGCCGATAGTTTGTTCATGTTCGATATGAATGTATGTATTAAGCTGTATAATAACCGACTTAAAACTTTACATTGCTGAATAATCTTCTTCTTCCTCCTCCTCCTGTTCTGTTCCCAATTTTATTTTGGGTCGGCGCAATATGTCATCCTCTTCCATTTTCCCCTGTCACTCGTCATACTGAAACTCACTCCCTTCCTATTCATGTCATCTTTCAGGCAATCCATCCATCTTTTCTTAGATCTTCTTCTCCTCTCCATCTGCGTATCATCCCTCCTCATTGCATACCCGTTTTGGCCCGAAGGTTGGTCGAAAGTTTATATTGAATCAAACTTGGTCTGATACCGATCGGATACTGATCGAAACAATCGGCCGACTAAATGTTTGCAGTGTGCTGACCACATTTCAAAAGACAATGAATTCTTTCTGTAACAATTTCTTCTTTACTTTTCTTAGAAACAGTCGAGCATGTTGCTGTTCTATCGAAGTGTGTGCTATTATCATGAACATAGCGCTCCAAGATGCTCCGTTCTTGGCGTTCCGACTCCTCATCATCTGTCATTACAAGATCATCAACTACATGAACATATTCTTCACTTGTAAGAATACTTTGGTAAGTTTTATTAATGTTTTATCGTTGTTAGGTATTCCCTCCGATATAGTAGCCTATGCCCTTTCCTAGTGTATCTGTGACTCTATGTATGACTGATCCCTGATGATGGTCCCTTAAGTAATCCCTTAATCGTACCTTTCATTTAAGATACTTTTGATGTGAAAGCCAAAGCATGTACTTTCGCATCAATATGTAGTATGTATAAGCAAACACTTCCCAAGTTATGTTCAGATCGCCTTATGTATGGATGCCGTTAGGTAGGTACGTTGCCGATCTGAATTCAGCCATTTGAGGCCACCAGCATGTGTCATGTGCAGTAGCGTTTTGTTCAGCATTGCTAACTTCGGAGTAGCAAACTTATTTGATGGAAACTGTAAGCTAGATTTTAAGACTTCATCAGGATTTCAGTGTTCTCTTCCAAACAGGTGATCTTACTGCAAATATACCGACTGTATGTGCTACACCTGGAGACGGTAGACGAAGGGAACGGCGGCTCCGTCTACAGGAAGAAGACAAAACATAGGAACCCTGACAGGAAAGAAAAGGATAAAAAACATAGGTGAGTTTGTGAGACATCTAGATTTGTTGCATAACTAGCTGTTTCCTACAACCGTGTCCAGGTGGAAATTCTTCCCGCATCTGGATAAAAAGTAGCCTTTGCCCTATGTCAGGCTATAGACTGCGTCTGTAGGTACCAAATTTCATTGAAGCCGGTTCAATTGTTTTGGAATGAAAGTGACGACACTTATAATGTTAAGTTGCCTCTACCGTTTTTAACCCATTTTTTTAGGTCGACCTATATGTAGTCATGTAATGGAATCTTATGACCTAGCTCTGCAGTCGGAAAATATAAACTGGAACTTCATATTGGAACATCATATCATAGCTGTGTTTGGACTTGTTAGAAAGTCATTGTAATGAACTTTGACCACGATTAAATTTTGCAATATACAAGCGTGTTTTTCTAGTATGTACTTCTAAACTATTTATATATATTTTTTAATCGGAATATATTTTTCTGGTTTCGTTTTGCAGTAAACACAAATCGAAGAAGCATAAGAAGAAACATGAGATCGGCGAGACATCCATTTCAGTGATCAGTGATAGACGCCATGACAGGGGCGATGCCGGCCGCATCAGGTCAGTTACTTCTAAACCATGGCATGAATTAATGATTACAAATCATTTCCAACTATGTTGGGGTCGGTTTGCAGTCTAACCGGACGCAACTGACTACCAGTATGCCAGTGCGCGACTGTCTATCTGAAGTTCTCAACCCAGTTTTCAGGGCCTGGGCAATTTGATATTATTTGGTTGTCTGATTTATTTTGACTAACTTCTGACTTCGATCTTAGTTTCTGACTACCTGTAACGACTGTAAAATATGTCTAAACGAAAGCCGGGGCCGCCAATTTGGCGTGCACTCGGAAACTCAGAGGAAATCGCCATGACGTCCTGACGTGAACATCTTTACAATCCGTTATAAATTTTAAACTAATAATTATAATCCTATAGTTAGTTAAATGTTATGTAAAGAGCCAATGTGCACTCCAGCTTTCCCCAAATAAAACATCTAAATATGACAATAGGTACATCAAATTAATTGCAACATCATTCAAAACTCGACATTGTCACCAAGATTTCGCGTAACTCCATGAGTCACCGCGGTATATTTCCCTTGGAGCCGAACAAAGGCTTGCGAGCACATATAGGTGGATTAGCTGTAGGTAGACAGCTAGCCCGGGCGGTCATCACCTTGACACAAACCCGTTCAAATCAACCTTCGCTAGGAGTGGGGAGGTGTATCGATGGATGGGGTGTCGATAAAATGGTGTTAGGATTTAATTTCGGTTGAAATTTTTTTGACTGAATGAGCTAGAAGAAAGAAAATGTTTTAAGAATGAATGCTAACTTAGACAGAGATAAATCTCTGTCTTACAAGCAAAGATAAAATTTTTGCTTGTAAAAATATTTTAACAATATTAATTTAATGTTGGTATGAAAGTTGACGGGCACCGATTAATGCTACCAAAGTTTTAAATTAACTTGTTACAAAAATTAAATACAATAGAGGTATTTTTTTACATTAAATTTTATAAATGAGTCTGTACACATTTATGTTGTAAATAAATAAAAAAATGACTTAACTATAATTTTGAAAAAAAAAGACTGCTCAATATTATGACTACTTCATGAAACACTATTTCTATTGGTACCTGTAAAAATCCGTTCAGTCTTTTTGAAAAGCGATGCAGATAAGTATTTCTTCCATAACAAAGAGTGATTTATCGATATAACAATTCTGTCGACACCATCCCCTCACTAGCAGGGTGCGGCAAACGACTGCTTTGTATCAGTAGATACCTATAGAGCTATTTGTGTGTCCCACGTTGGGCGCCATTGTAGTGAAATTCTTTGTTTACGCTAATTCTCTTCGCGTCACCGAATGAGTGTTTGACGACCAGCTAGATAGAGTTATAGCTAACATTGGGTGGTCTAATATTTGGGTTTTAATTAGCGATTTCAAAGAATTTCAGTTTCTTTAACCATGTTGATTCTATGTTTTGTTAAAAGCTCCTTAATGTTGTGTGGACTGTAATGAGAAATCTGACAATTTCGATTTTGATCGTCATATTTCTTAATACATCGTTGTTTTAATCGTCTTTCTAAGTATAGGTATCTTGGATACCAATGACTGTGTTTCGGATGGCACGTTAAACTGGTCGATCCCGGCTGTCATTGAACATCTTTGGCAGTTGTTACGGGTTGTCAGAAGCCAGTAAGTCTGACGCCAGTCTAACCAAGGGATATCGGGTTGCCCGGGTAACTGGGTTGAAGAGGTTAGATAGGCAGTCGATCCTTGTAAAGCACTGGTATTCAGCTGAATCCGGTTAGACTGGAAGCCGACCCCAACATAGTTGGGAAAAGGCTCGGAAGATGATAACGATTTTGATCGTCATATTCTTCATTTTGTTAGTTTTTGTGTGTCCCACGTTGGGCGCCATTGTAGTGTGACTCTGAAAGAACGCGTGTTTGACCAGCTAGATAGAGTTATAGCCACTTACCGACATTGGGTGGTCTAATGTTTGGTTTTTAATTAGCGTTTTCAACGAATTTCTAATTTGTTTGTCGCAGTCAAAGTAACAAACATCGTAGGTATATTTTGTTACAAGTCTTCTAGTAACCTATGGGGATGCTATGTATTGAGAAATACGACGATTTTGATCTTCATTTTGGCAGTAAATGTATCAGTAAGATAAACGTCAGAATTATGCGATAATATAATGAAAATCTGTGCAGCTAAGTGAAAATATGGTTATCGTCAATTTTATGTAATTATTCTAAAAACTGTAACCATAATGGTCCATTTCGTTTGTTACAGAGCAATAATTCTGACCAATTCTGATGAAATAAAAGAATTGGAACTATCGAAGTTATTCAAAGACCAAATATCTACTGAAAATGAGAAGAAAAAGGGGTAAGTATGAATAGGTATTATTTTTCAAATCAGAAGTCATCAGATGATTCCTCTCGCTGTAGGTCAGAAGGGAGAGTCAGACAAAAATCCACCTTTAGCGATATACAACTTTAAAGTCCAGGTTTCTTCAAATTGTATTCCTTTACCATTACTAAGTCATTGATGACCAAGATGCCTGACCTTGAATCGAACCCGCACACTTGTACTTGCTGGTGCTTTAGGATACTAGGTCTCCACCAGACTTGTATACTGCACGTGCGTTTAATTCTGTATCTTAAGTTTAGGACTACCTACATACAACCTTCTTTCACAGAGCCAAGAAGAAACAAAAATCAGAGAGTTCAGAAGAATCTCTGAATAACGTTCACCATACAACGGACGACTCAGGTATTTGACATCATCGGGTTCGCAGGGACAGCCCCAAACGGAGCCCTAGGAGAGACAAACACGACGACAGACACAGAGACAAGAAACGAAACAAAAAGAAACATGACACTAGCGAAAGTGACAGTGACAGCTCGAGTTGAAAGCTGTCAGTTTGCTGTCATCGCGTTAAATTCTTGTCTCTGGTTGTAAAAGGTTGAACCTTTTAGGATTATTTGAAGTTTGGTGAGGTATATAAGGAGAAGGATTTTCTGTGTATAAAAAGTCTATGATAAAGTTTATATACGATTGTAATATTGTTGTTGTTGTATTTTAATACGCCTTGTTGACAGGCTTTGTAATATAAGTATGTAATCAAATAATTAAGTAAATTATTATTTTGACTTACAAAGTTAGACTTAGAATTCGGAATGCATTGAAACCAGTTTTTTATGGCAGATTATCATAAAATTAAGTGCCTTATTTGTGCCTTTTAATCCTTCAAAGAGGTATTATGTTTTGTACCGAAATACCGAAATGATTTTGGGAACATAATGTCTATTAATATGTAAATCGTAGTAAATTGACATCTTGAAAAGTAATTTGTGAATTATAAACATTATCAAAGTATCTACACTTTTGACTAAAAATATTTCTACGGAGAGGAAAATTATTTATTTTGCATTTGCACAATGTCAAAAGAATGTAATTTTTTGAGTAGTTAAATTATGTGTTTTAAGTTTTGAGTATCTACTTGTTATTGTATAAAAAATAAACCTCGAGATGTCGATAATTTGTTTACAATTTAAGAAATGAATAAGGAAATATTTATAATATTAAATTATGTAGTTTTAAGATTTGCACAACGAAACAATTATATGTATTTTAATACTTTTGCGTAGATTTTTAATAAAAACAATTATAGTACGTCATTTGCTTTTATACCCTAACTATCCCAATACTACATAAATACTTTTAATAAAAGAAACGCATATAAAACAATACATTAGGTACATTTATTTAATTAAATTAATTCCCTTAAAATTAAAATGCTCCTGTCATTTCAAACTGTCAGTTTTCCCGCTCAATCTCGGCGCCATATTTGAAATACATGGAGCGCCAGAAGACAGCTCGCTCCGGGGTCAGAGGTGCTACATATTGGGGCTCCAAAGTAATAGCCAGGTTATGGGGGTATGGTAACCATTCACCATTTGCTGCTTCGGGGGTCGGCGTTCTGAAAATGGAATTATTTAATTTCGTTTAAGATTATAAAACAACAACCCCAACATATTTGGCTAGGTGGATGATGATGATGATTATAGCAACGAAATACTACCTCCTTGTCTAGTGGTCTAGATTTCTTAGAGCCTACACTGCTGATTCCTAATTTATTTTTTGTGCATGAATGCACAGGTGTGACTTAACGTTATACCTAAATGCAAAACAACTTGTTCTCTTTAACGGTAAATAGCGTTACACCAATCGAGATATTTGGTCAGACAGCATATTTTTTCATACATGAGGCAAGAAAATTCTTAAGAATCGGGAAGTAAAGGCTACAAGTAACAAAGTAGAAAAACTTACCCATATTTAGCAAAATTAGTCCACATCATGGTCATAAAGGTGACTATTCTGGCGTCATCTTCACTCATTGGCAGCGGCAGCCTTTCCAACTCAAATAGATAGAACAATTCATCCATATTTGTAGTCGCTGGCAAACTTGTATTTGTCAAAAGCCGCCCCAAGTTTCTATAACCCATATGATTGAAAATATACTGATACACACTAACGTCAGAGCTATTGGAATACAACTCGACAAATAAAGACATGGGCCCAACGTAACAGAAATCGGAATTCATATTTATTAATCCACCAACGATGTTTTCTTCCGAACTTATGTTCGCAAAATAAGTGTCTTTTAATATCTCTCTGATTTCAAATTTGTCTTCTTTCGACACGTTGAAACTCTTTTGATCGAGTACTGAGAAGTCTTCATTCATAATTCTGTCTATCTGACTTGTTATAGTGTAATAATCTAAAGTGGAAGTCAATCCTTCGACAGTGTTTAGACCAAAAATGGCGGGGACAGCCTCAAAGTCGTCCGAGGTGATGATATTAAAAGGAGTATCGCACAAAAAAGGTTCGTCGTCTAAATATTCTTCAACCGACGGTAAAAACACGGATTTAGCATTCATTTGGTTTCCAATCGCTTCTTCTAACTTATTAATTGGTACGTCTGTGTATATGTTTAACAGTTCTGCAGGGTCCATAGTTTTAACGCCAAGGGATTTAGCGACTTGTGACGCAGTGGCCAAAGGATTGGCATCAAACGATTTAGGAGTGAAAAGACTACCACTTTCTGAAATAATCCGTTTGAAAAGACCTTTACAGGAATCTGAGAGAGTCAAACATATTGCTGCCACTCCGCCGCTACCATTGCCGAATACTGTCACATTTTCATCATCACCACCAAAGTTTTTAATATTTTCTTTCACCCATCTCAAAGCTGCCCTTATGTCTTTCAAACCGGCGTTACCCGGAGCGTCTTTGATTCCCAAATTAAGGAACCCTAGAGCATTAAGTCTATAGTTCACTGAAATAACGATTACCCCATGACTGACTAGATAATGGGGTCCGTAGAAAACGGGGGAGCTACTGCCGACCCCAAAATCTCCTCCGTGGAGGAACACCATGACAGGTAGGGTGGTGTTACAGAAGGTTGGTACGTAAATGTTGAGGACTAGACAGTCTTGGTTGTCGCTGGGGGCGGCGAGGGCGTCGTTGGCGGGAAATTGGGGGCAGAGGACGAAACGGTTGTCGGCTGTAAATACTCCTTCGTGGGAAGGTGGGTCTTCGGGAGCCTGAAAACAATTGCATAAGTAAAAATACTAGTTTCATTGCTGATAATACATAAAATCTGTAGCTATCATAAGGTAGGTAGGTGAATAGTCATTTCAAAACACCATTAATATTGTTAAGTAACTTTAAATAATCTTGATTATACTAGAATTTGTAAGAATTAAGCGTCTAGTTTGGGACGTTATTTTACCTAAAACGTTTTATTGAAGACATTAAACTTAACGAATAAAATACCTAATTTTAAAAAGCATATAAAAAATAAATAAATATTAGCATAAGCAACCCCTTTTTTGTTTGTTTTTACCATAAAGGCTCCGAAAATACTAAACCGATTTGTAAAATATTTTCATTGTTGGGAAGCTTCAGAAGCAATCCCCGGGTAACATATTTTATCCGGTATACTGATTCTGGATAAATACGGGAAGAAATTACCCAGGACGCGGGAGAAAACACAGGAAACGGCTGATAAGAGAATAAATAAAATCACTCACCTTATATCTGTCTTTGACAACTCCATATTTAATTCCACAATATTCGTAGTACATGCCATTGCTAGACAGATACCCTTCAACTTTTCCTTGCTTAGTATCGATAATTTTACTTCTTTCACTCCCTAGAACTTCACTAAAGTCTATAAATAAAACAAAGAGGGTGAATGTGATGAGACTGTATGCCATTTCCTTGGCCCTTCAATAAATTACTTAGAACTATGGTTTTGAATCAAACATGGCGGATTTTATACAGCTGTTTTGAGCATTACATAATTCGGTTACACCATTTATTGAAAATTCTTTGTAATTTTAATAGTATGGTGTTATCGGTGAGTTGTTACGGACGTTAAAAGGTTCCGTAGCTTTAATTTAGATAGTTTGCAGGGCCCTAGAAGGGATTACACAATTTTAGGATATGTTACCTACCTATTTAGTACCTAAACACGCCGAACGGATTCTTTCAAATTAAAAGCTAGAAAAATAAATTCACTAAATAAGTCGGCCGGAGGATGGGAGCCCATCTTGTCATGACGAGTTTTTCCGTGTTTCAGAGTACGATAAATTGGTGGATCCCGTCATTTGAACACCTTTGGCAGTCGTTACGGGTAGGTAGTCAGAAAGTCTGATAACCAGTCTTACCAAAGGGTTTCCCTAGTTGAGCTATCAAAAAGGCAGTAGTTCCATGAAAACACTAGGTAGTTCTCAGCTGCATCCAGTTAGATTGAAAGCCGATCCCTACATGATACTTAGTCGGGAAAAGCGACACTCTTCCCGAGTAACATAGGCTATATTTTATCCCGGCACGGGCGGTAGTTCACACGACAAGCGGGTGAAACCACGGGAAAACAGGTAGTCCATAGTAAAATCTTCAGAGAATTCATACGGGACTCTAAATACGACAAGTAGCTTCGTACGTGACAATTTACTAAACTTACTTAATTATCAAATGAAAACATTGCTTCAATGAATGACACATCATTCAAAGCTTATCTTGTTGATCTTGATTACTTATTACTGACATAATTAGTTATGTAATCTGATAACAATTAAATAATACTAATTAATTAATTATAATAATACTGGCGTCCACGGCCGATTTCGGCCACAGCGGCTATTCTCATTTAAGGAAATCAGCCAGCTGCGCAGGAAATATTATAGTGCACGAGCATTTGCGCAGACACAGGTGCACTCCCTATTCCTTCACACTCATAACCCGATGGGACGGCAATCCGACACGACCGGAAAGAGATCAGGCGAAGGACCGACATTTACGTGCTCTTCGATGCACGGGTGAATCAATCACCAACTTCCAAACTACGGGCTGCTTTGTGAAAGTTTTAAGAAAACCCACAAAGCGATTTCAGCCCGACCCGGGAATCGAACCCGAGACGTCGAGCACAGCAGCCGCGCTTGCAACCACTAGACCAACGAGGCAGTCAGTTAATTGTAGGTACCTAGTTAATTATAGGTAGTCTCTGTTTACTAACTGAGTATTTAACGTTTTCAACCTCCTTCCAATAGGTTTTTAGCCGACTTAAAAAAGGTTCTCAGTTTCAGCCGCATGTATGTAGGTAGGATGTCTGGGCTGGATTATCTCAAGTTTGGCTGAACCTCCGGTTTTAGTCTATTATTTGACAGACTTAAGAGAATAGGGTGAATGAATTGAAGGCGTTTTTTTTTTCAAAATCATTTTTATGGTGGCAACTTATTGACTACCTACTTTTATTCTGATGCAGGAAGCACCTAGTAAAAATAATTGCCTCTAAATAGTTCCCCCAGGAGGCGTTTGAAACCGCTAGCGAAGGTTAGCGCTAGGTGTCGTTATCAACGCATGATTCGATCTTCGAGTATCTTCTTTCTTTATAAAAAGGCGACCGTAATTTTTTGTTATATACAACACATGTATTTCTTTTGTTTGTGATGATTTATTACAGCAATTATTATTATTGCATTGTACCCTCGCCTCACTCTCACATGACTCATTAAAATTTAGAAAATTCGAAAACTTTGCATGACATCATTAACATTTCAAATTATATCTTTTTAATTCTTACTACAAATATATTTGTTATATTACGCGCATTATTATTATTTAGGACAACGCAAATATTATTTCAATACTCATATAAATAAATAACGATAACATTCTAAATAAGTATCGAATAGTATGACAAATACTTAAAAAAATTAAAGTGAAAGTAGACCAACATCGAGTTTCCAAACGCACTCCAAACTTACGTTTTGACGTCCAGGATTGTGGTTACATCGAATTTAACAAAAATAATACTTAAAAATACTCAAATATTTACTAGTGTTACATAATTTATAATAGAAATAAACAGTGTCAAGCATTAAATACAGATATCGGTGTGGTTACAAGTATAAGGTGTTTGTGAGACAATTTTGTGCAAGTGTCTTTGCCTACGTGTAGATTTTACAAAATCTA
This sequence comes from Helicoverpa zea, assembly GCF_022581195.2. Taxonomy (NCBI): domain Eukaryota; kingdom Metazoa; phylum Arthropoda; class Insecta; order Lepidoptera; family Noctuidae; genus Helicoverpa; species Helicoverpa zea. Next base: position 3,926,473 of record NC_061481.1, on the reverse strand, counting down.
TTAAAAAACTGTCCAATTATAGTATGAAAGCTTGATAAATCGGCTTAGTTATGAATAAAAAACCAGTGAGAACCGGCCCCAGGATCAGGATAACGAGACCCGCATTAAAATCACGAAAACTCGACGACCCCGTTGCTATATTCGACGATCGAAAATATATCTATTCCTGTCAGTATTGTCGGTTGAAGTTTACACAAAACAGTCAGTATTTTCGCCACATGACTTCAAACCACGAGATACAGCAGAAAGCAGCGACCTTCGAGTGCAATGACTGTCAAATTGTGTTCAGTAAGAAGAGTAACTTGGATCTGCATTGTCAAACGCATCATCAGATAAAGAGTAAGTCGAAATGCGAGAGTTGCGCTATTACGTTCAAGTCCCGCTACTGTTTGCGTCGACATTTGAAACTGAAGCAGATTCTGCAAGAAAATTCGTGCTTTAAGTGTCAGAAAAAGTTTACAAGCAAAGAGGGTTTAGCCAAACATGTGAAAAATAAACATACTTTTAAAAATGTGACGTTTCAATGTGATCTATGCTCTCTAAAGTTTAAGGCAGAGGAATCTCTACGCAGCCATTTAGGACGCATTCACAAAAAATTATGATTTTATAGAAAATTTTTGTTAGTTTAAGGTTTCATTATGAGTACTTCGAGAGATTAAAAACTAGTAAATAATTGTAGATTATTGTGTATAAAGTAATTCTTAAGTTATTTTCTATTGATTTCTTATTACGTTATGTCTGTGCTGGTTAAACAACTACAGTTTTGGGTGGTTCATATAACATGTGTTGTGTGACAGATAAATATATGTAAAATGTTTCTTAGTAACCAAAATTTACTGTTGACTTCTGGAAGCCCATGTATTAAAGTTTAATATACAGGTTTAATGTACAACAATACTAAAAGCACATATAATATTTGAAAACATTTGTTTCGAGAATTGCAATGTTTAGGATTTGCAATAATATTTTCAATCATGTTAAATATTTAATTTAACAATTTTTGTAACTCAAGATGTGTGCAAGGGAATACGTAATAAAATCATAGATTTAGGACCCTGCTACTATTTAATAGATTGGCAATGCATGACACAGATCCATAAATATTGACTCCAAAACATGAAATAGGGGCCTGTAGCAGCCCTGTATGTAGCAAATGCAAATGCTTAAAAAAAACAACAATATTTTGAAAAATTATTTGAATGCTATATGAAAAAAAAAAACACATAATATACCAATTTTTAAGTTGAGGAAAGCAGCACATTTTTACTCTCGCATAAAAAAGTCTCTCAACTAGTATATTTCATTTTTGGAAAAATTTTCACTAAAATCACTGGATTGCCAATTTACATATTATTCTATATCTATAAATAATACCAATATGTGCCTTCATTAATACTGAAATTCATATATAGGTATCTACTTATTACCAACATTGTATATAAAACTTTGTTTGTATTTCTAAGACAGCAAAGAGCAATAATTATTGGATTTATTTAGAACATAAGACTAAAGCTATTAATAATAGAATTTAACTTAACTAGTTTTACATAAAGCTTCCATAATATTCCTTAATTTATAGGTATTAAAATATATATGTTTTACAGAATAGTTTACAAGTTTGTCTACACAAAAAAAAGTTATCAGTCCCTTGCACATATTTTGATCTTAAAGTTGCTTTTAATTTATTTCCCAAAATAGACAAATAAAAAATGTTTGAGCTCTCTGTCTATTTCAGTTTGGTCGACGACGGGTACGAATCTTGAGCTCCGACCTTCACCGCGCAGGTGATTTATTGGGTCCCTTTTGTGGTATGAAGTGAGGCGCGGGGGCGGGGTAAAGCGGTGATTGGCCCGCAGCGTATCGAGCCATAGCCGTCACTCGGGATTAGTTCTTTGCTAATAAATCACTTGCGCAGATGTAGGTCAGAGCTCAAGACTCGTGCCGATAACTATAGATAAGTGTTTGTTAACTCCTATCTGTAAGGCATTTCTATAAAAAAATAAATTATAATCTCCTATTCTGAAAGTGAAATAGTAAAAAATCGTATTTTTGCCAAATTGCCAACCTTTTTTAGAAAAATTTTCGATTTCATAATGTCGGCTTTACCAAGGCATATTTGTATTAAGTTTTATGTGAATATTAAGCTAGTAACTTAACCTTTTTATATTTATTTTTGTTAGTACTTAAATGTAAGATTTTATTATGTTTAACATTAATTTATTTCATTTTAATTCGGAAGCAGCTTTTACGGCTTCAACATAGCAAAATTGGTAAATAATTTCTTTAGACCTCACATAAGATGTATTTTTTTTAATGTCTTACCTTAGATAACTTTCATGCCTAATGTCAGAGCTTAACCCAGGTAAAACAAAAACATTTCATAGGTATTTGAATTTCTGTCTACCAGTTGAAGCCTGTTATTGAAAATATTAAAATTGTAAGATCAAAACATAATATTGTTAACTTCATAGAGAAACAAATGCCTAGCTTGATTCCTTGAAAAAAGAATTCAGCAATTTTTTGTTAGAATATGCACTAGGAATTGATAGCTAAACTAATTTTACTTTTTTTTAAGACAATCATCACAAAACTAAAATATTTATTTAATTGAAACTGCTTGTTATATGTACACAGAGACCACAGGGTGTAGATAAAAGAATAAAATCAATTAAACTTGGGCAGGAACAAAACGGGTGAGCGGGGGACGAGAAACGTTACAGTATTTACCCTTATACACCTTCTTTGACCCGATCATTTTTTGTAACACCAAAAATCGTTGACAGATGCCTCTGGGAACCCTAACGCCTCGTTAGTTCACTATAGTTCGGCCATTCAGAGAATGCGTTCCTGACACGTCGCGATTGAACTGACGACGTAACTACATTCATTGATTATTGATATAATAATGTTGTTTTAATGCTCCTCAATTGTTAAAACGGTAAACAACCAGCAAAAATATTTTTATCGTAACTGCAACGCCATTGCAAAGTTACGTCGTCAGTTCAATCGCGACGTGTCAGGAACGCATTCTCTGAATGGCCGAACTATAGTAACTGATCGTTTTGGTCATGCCCACCGTACGAATTTGACCTAGCTAGAAGAAGGCGCCTACATGCATTAAGGCATCTCCGCTTATCTTCCTTACTCCGTGGGAAGGTATTTTTCTAACTGATTGAAACAAGGAAGTTAAAATTGTTAAAGCTTTCAAGGGCGCCCTGTGTATTTCAGTTAAGATACCCTACACCTTGTTCCTATTGTATATGTTATTAGTTTTCACTCGAAATGAAACACACAGTATTTATTTTATTTCTACTAAGTGGTATGATATAATACTTAGGATATTTTCTGTTTACTTTTTATTAAATAATCTCAGAACAATTTGCTGTATTTCATTGTATACTGTTTAGCCTGGCCTAGTGGTACCTAGAAGCAAAGCACTTGTCTTTCATGTATGAGTGTGTGTGGTTCGACTAAGGCTGCCATCTCGAATTTCGCCAAACCCGGACAAACATTAAAAACCCGGACATTTGGCGTAAATCGCATTTTTTAAACCGAACGAGTACGATTTTTTTAAAAAAATAATACCTAATTTGTAATCCATTTACGATTAACATGTACTTAAATTAAATGAGAGCTTCTTTACATGAAAAAAACAAGTCCGGGGAAAACCCGGACACTTCTTGAAACCCCGCCCGGACGGTCTCCAAACGAGGACAAATCCGGGGAAACCCGGACGGATGGCAGCCCTAGGTTCGACACAATAATTTTAACTGCCTCGTTGGTCTAGTTGTCGCATAGTCTAACTGCTGTAGTCGAGGTCTCGGCCAGACTAGGGTTCGACTCCCGGGTTGGGCCGAAATCACTTTGTGGTTTTAGAAATTTTCACAAAAGGAGCCCAGTCTGGAAGCTGGTGATTGATGACAAGGGTGACGTGTCTCCGGTGGTGTCGAATTGTTGACCCATTGGACTAAGAAAGTGAAGGAATACTGGGTGCATCTGTGTGCGAAAATACTTGCCACTACAATATCACCTGTGCAGCTAGCTGATCTCCTTATAATGAGTACAGCCGTGGTCAGCCGCTTTGGCCGATAATCGGCCAGGAGAACACTGAACACATCATGGAAGGAAAAGGAATGAAAATGAAAACCCAAATCTTGTAATCTGTCCTTTATTTTTCTAACACTTGCTCAAGCAGATTTACAAAAGGATAATATTATTGTAAGTACAACTCTTCTACTTTTGTACTATACCACATAGCATCTCTGACTGAATACCTAACTGACAAAAACTACAAGTAAGTAGGTAAGATAAAAATAAATAAATAAGCCTTTAGAAGGGTCTACCCATACACTAAATGCCTTGTACTTTAACTAAAACATCATCATCATCATCTCAGCCATAGGACGTCCACTGCTGAACATAGGCCTCCCCCTTAGATCTCCACAGATAGCTGTTGGAGGCAACCTGCATCCAGCGTCTTCCGGCAACAACATAAAACCCATCAATCCTGATGAAAAATAAATTATAATCAAATTAAAGGAACTTTTTGATGATTGCAGAATCAAAATAATTTACTTATCAATTAAAGAGATTCAGGACACATTGGTTATAAAAAGCTGTGTTCACACACACAGTTGACTCTTAGCTTTGAGCTACTAAACACACAAATTGCAGAATTTGTCATCATTATTCTCAAAGTGTATAACAATCATTCTTTAAAGAAAATATTACAACTGGTAGTAGGAAATACAAATACAAAATGGATTTTTGCCCTTATACCTAAGTTAGAATTCAATATAAGGTGTGATCTTATTGATTGTGGTAGCATATACCTTAAAGTATTTTTCGTTATCCTTGTTCAACTTCTTAAAATTCAAATATGATCTGATATATTGTTATACTAGTGACCCGTTCCGGCTTCGCACGGGACAAGAGTATTTCCCTACTATTTAATATATGTTATTATACATATAAACCTTCCTCTTTAATCACTCTATCTATTGAAAAATACCGCATCAAAATCCGTTGTGTAGTTTTGAAGATTAAAGCGTACAAAGGGACATAGGGACAGAAAAAGCGACTTTGTTTTATACTTTGTAGGGATTTTGCATTAAATTGTTTAATGGATAATATTAAAATTTAAATTGTAAGAACTCTCAGAGTTAAAATGTTGAATACTACTTTGAGGTATATTATTGCCACAAACAAAAAGATCATGCCTCATATTGAATTTTAACTTAGGTAAAACATCAGAAAACTATTTTGATATCTGAATTTAATGCTACCAGTTGAAGCATTCACATTAATTTAATATTTTCACAGTTACAAAAGACATCTTATGAACTGCTTATAAGTACAATCAATAAATTACAACTTCTCCATTACTGGAGACTAAACAACATCAGCCGATTTAACAAGTTTTCCATTCAGAAATCCCATTTTATGTTTCTCCCGCACATGTCTGACAACATGGTCCTTTCTTTTGTACGACTGTCTGCAAACTGGGCATTCAATTAATAGCTTCATATGTTGAGACTTCACGTGCCTGAGCATATGATCACGTCTCTTAAATGTAGTCTCACAATGCGGACATAAGTGTCTATCCGTCGAAACGTGCGTAAATTCGTGTTTTTCCAAATCTGTTAGTGTTCCACATTCAAAACTACAGTCTCTACAGCGAAACACCTCTGTAGTCGTTGAATGTTTTCTTTGTATATGTTTCAGTAGAATATCTTGTCGTTTACAGTCTTTGCTGCATACAGGGCAAATACAGTATTTTTGGTTGTTATGAAGACTGTGTATATGCCGCTTCAAATGGTCTTGCCTCCGGAAAGTCGCGTCGCAATGGTTGCAGGATAGAGCCTTCTTCTTGCCGTGTAATTCAACGTTGTGGTGCTCATACTCAGTGGCGTCTACGAAGGGCAGGTTGCAGTGCTCGCAAAACAACGAATATTGTCCGCTGTCGGTGTTTCTGTTTTGAAATGTTTCACTCGGATTTTGAGATTCGCCGGTCGCGAATGGGTTTATACCATATTTCGTGCCTTCTGGCCCCTGGAATATGGCAGGCTGGTAATAATTTCCTTTATTTTCAACCATTACTTGTTGTTATTGAAGCCATATAGAACCGAAACCCATAAAAACTCACAACCAAACATCAAATTAGCGACGTTCCATTTTGTTATTTTTTACACAATAGATTCCTACCATCCTTCCTAAATACATGTCTCACTTACTCTCTCAAGAATACGATATGTCTTTCTCTGTCTTAAAGCTTCTCTGGGTGGGTATATGTATATGTTTTGGAACGCAACCCCGCATTAATCAATGACAGCTCTGACACTGACAGTTGTGTGTTGCTAACATAATCGTGCTCAAAAACTACTTTTGTTTTTTTTTTTTCAACTCGCGGATTACTCGTACATCGCCGAGGTATCCGTTGTGGCGCATGCCTAAGGTACTACTTTCTCAAAAACTCAAGCACTCCATGTAGTAGTTGTATTAGCTATTAAAAATGTTGTAATTCTGAATAAATAAAGATCCGGAGCGTACTCGCAACCGTTTCGTGCGTTAATGAGATACTAGGCGCCAATACATTGCCAGCACTATGGACTAGCGCGCGAACTCTCGACAGAATCGCTACGAATCGCTCCTTCTGGGCTAGTACAAAAAGTTTTATTTTGACACGTACTTTTTTACTAGTCCGTGTTTATTGTAGATTGAATAAGTAGGTAGTATTTTGCGCGTACTCCTCGTCTTACCATCACGAGAGAGAAGGAATATCATTTCCTGCTCCTCCTATGGATTAAAATTTTAATGTACCATCCATCATGCATGACCAAATATGTCAGGTTCTACCATAGACATAATATTAGTAAACAGGACTGCGCATATTAACCCAAAAAACGAGCCGAGTGAAATAGTTAGTACGGAGGCTGTCTGTCCCTTTCTAATAGGGTGACTATGAGATTAAGCTATGTGAGACAAATCCGAATTTGCTAAGATTATTAAACACAGATTAGTATTGAAGTTTTAACTTACGCAGTTTGTGACCTTAAGATACTAATAAAGGCTTTTAATAATTAGCGGAAATTAGCAGTATAAAAGCAGGAAGATTCGAAGTGAAGACTGTTTTTTTTGTATTTCTACTTCATATATAGACTGCTGAGCCATTTATGTCGCCTTTCTTCATTTTTTGGGAAGCTATAACAATAGTACAACAGTTTTAAAATCCATCACCTATATTTTGACTCGTTACAAGAATTCATGGGCACCCTAGTTGTTTGGTTTACGAAAATGTTATTATTAGCTAACCCCGAACGATATATTGCAACCACCATAGGATTCACTTTTGCAAGTAGAAACGCAACACTTTTTCACCATTTTAATAGTTTAAATTGATTTAATACAAAAAAAATATAAACAAAATTTTAAATGCTGATTACGCGCCAAGAATGTTCAGGGTTACCGCTAGAAAATAAAAAAAAGCAAAATAAAAATTTATGTTGTTTATGTTTTAATAATAAATACGAATAAATTAATGCGATTGTTATTAATTTGTTGACTTACAATTGTTAAAATAAGATAAAAATATAAGTGATTCAATTGTTTTTGGGAAGACAAAACTTTTGATCACAACATTTTTTTATGCTGGCAAGGTGTTAGAAAGAGACAAACAGCCTCCGTTCGAACTATCCCTCTCGGCTCGGATTTGCCTCTGTGTATTATGCAACCAATTTAGTACCTTATTGCGTTAGAATAGAGTTCATTTTCGTAAATATATATTTTGAGCGTGCGCAATCTTGTTTAGTAATATTATATCTATGGGTTCTACTGACATTTTCTTATTATGGTAAGTATACTGTAGTGGTATTATTAGATTTGTCAGTATTGTTGTTATTTCGTGTAATTATGCATTTTTTTTGCCAGTTTGTGTACCTCCATATACTAGGTACATCCCCATGATCAGTTTCATAGGTGTACCATTCATAATACCTACGTCGTATTGCTGACCAGGCCATGCTTCAAAAGTTGAGTTGAGCTAAAATTTTGTTTTCATAAAGGTTAAAAAATAAAACAAGCAGGTAAAGATTTAATATTGGACTAATATTTAGTAAAATACCATATTATATTAATAAAATTCATATAAAAATTCAAGTATTTCAGTTTTTAAACAATACCTACTGGCCTATTGGGGACCTGAGGGCGCATATTGAATACATAAAATTTATTTTAAATCTCACGGTAGCTTGTGACTTCTATTTATACACGAACTTTTACAGATTTATATAATAAACAAAAATTAAGTACTTATATAATACCAATACTGAATACATAACAATAAACTACTTGTATAATCATAATAGTTGTAATACATTTGAGTGATATTTTCAACAAAATACTTATATAAACACAAATAGGTATACAATATATTATAGTTAGGAACATTACAATCGTGTCAAAACATTCTGACTACCGTCAGATTGTAAAATATTCTTCCTCACCGTAGTCCCCAATAAGCGTAACACTAAGTAATACTATCAAACAACAAAATAAAATAAAAAAAACACTCTTAAAATAAGGAAAAACGCAGGTAAATCCAAAACTACTTATCTACAATAATTATGTAGTTTTTACATAAATACAAATATATAAAAAATCGTAATACATTTTAATAAGAATTAAAAATTAAAAAGGAAAACAATAAAGCTCCGTTTTTCAGAAATTTGAATCTAATTTGCAATATTAAAACAGATTTTTTTACATTTTTCTATTTATTCCAAGTTAAATATACATAAATATACCTTATTTTACGGCCAACGTGCAAAAACTTTATATTCGCTGAAAGCTTATACTAATCTGTGTAAAATTACCTATAATAGAAAAAAAAACTCGAAAAAAATACTGAAAAAATGTAACACTAACACTACTAGTGAATAAACCTAATAATCGATAAAAAAGTTATACAAAAAATTGGTAAAAAATAAATAGGAATAACATCAAAAATACATCAAAACAAGCGGGTGATTAAAAAAATGTTTACAAAAAAGCGATTTTTCACCGGAAATTAAGTAAAAAATAGGAATCAATTATGTCTTTTTGGTAGGTAACTTTGGGCCGCATACTGTCTTTGGTCGAAACTAGAAGGATGTAGCTAATAAAAATAATGTACTTACAAAAATAATCTGTGACACACTTGGGCTTGTATAAAACTGTGCTTTGCACAAAACTTCCAAGACATCACTACCTACTGCCACTACTCTCCTACTAGGTGTTATAGTAACCTCGTGCATGGGCGTAGGAGGTACGGTACGACTATTAAAGTATAGTGTCCAGAAAATCTCTTTCCTCAAGGCTTATTCATGGGAAAGCTGTAGGTATATGTTCTGCAAAGCACAGTCTCATCCCCGCAACAAATTCAAACAATTGCACTACCCCAGAAAGCAAACTACAATACAAACACAGAGCGAAAGTTTCAAATTCATTTTAATATCTCACAATAGTCGTAAAGTAAGTCACGGGCGTGAAACGAGACTAAGCGAGTGTCGAGGCCAACACAAGGGGCACGGGACGCAGTTTGGTGCCGTTGGAACTAATGTCGAGCGGCGGTGAAGGGTAATACGGAAGCAGTCGTACTGGGAATAAAGATGCTTAAAAATGGCCTGAAATTGTCTAAAACAGTGACAGGCGCTGACAAGTCACGCACGGATAGCATGCGATATACTTTGCCTGTCACCGTTTCCCGTATTCCCAACTTCACCGGCACTGCACAGTCATTTAGAAAATGTACTTAAGTCTAAAAAGAAAGCTTAAAAATTAATCTTAATTATTTCTCACTAAAGCTGTCACTAGGTATCGTAAAACGCTTACAGAAACACACATTAGACCCAAAGGCACCAAATAAAAAAGTTTGGCAAAAAAACTGTTTCAATTTCATATCAAGTATCAACAAAATTGATTTTATATAACAATGAATGAAACAACTGCATATAAAAATATATAAATCTTATTTTAAATCAATTTAAATTATAATGTGGCCTCGGAGATAGAACCGTCGCTGTGCATCGTAAAAATCTTAGGACGAAATAATTTCTACGAAATAGATAACATTCTGTGAGTGGTTTTTAGTAGAAACTTGGTATTTGTACGATGCCCAGAGACAAAATGCTGGAACACTCAAGTAATGCAAACGAGTGTCAATAAGATTTAAGTAAATACTAAGAGACTTCATATTTTACTCAAACTTATATTCTATATTTGTCTAAAATGAAGTCTCAGATATAAATGGTCAGATAAAGCTTCTAATCGTTTGACAAATACTCCAGTGTTCCAACAATTACCTGAACAAGAGACCACTGAATTCGAAAATATTATTTAAAAAAATAAATTTAGATCCACCGCAACTTTCGATATAGTTTAAATTATATAGTAAACAGTGAAAAAACACCTGAAGATAAAACGGTGCAATCATTTTTTATTATTTAAAAAACACAATAATATTGTCCTAGCAACGGTACAAGATATTAGGTACATTATTAGACTCAACTAGGTTAGTTTAAATTGCGCTACTCTTTGCTATTCTTTAATTTCACTAAAAACTCTAGCACAAGAATTTACAAAACTCACCCGGGCGATTCGGGCGACGCTAAGACGAAAAAATTTTTCCTAACTCTGTTCCGCCACCGACATAATCGTAAAAAACATTATTTTTTTGCGGATTTTCTTAAATTTTGTTTTCTCCTAACTCCTATTTACATGCATGTGAAGTGCGAAACTCACTCGGGAGTAACGTGGGGGACGATACACCGATCAACAACAACAATTCATTTATAAAGATACAAATTTCACGTCAAAAAATGTATAAGAATGACACCGCGACGCCCCCCTGCTGTGACCGCACGCAGTGATATGCAAACGACAAAATTACGATCTAAAATTAATGAGAACAGCACACCCGTCCATAGAAAAAACAGACAACGTACAAACGTGAACGAGGGCCGCTTAGCGACGGCGCCGACAAAACAACAACTACAAACTAGCGACTAAAGGTACGTGCGAGAATACCGTCGCCCCGCCTCAACAAACTAAACCACGCTCCAAATCAACTAAAAAATATTTTCATTTTCAAACGCTACATATGCCATCAAAAGTAGACGATTGCCCTGACATATTGCCACAATGACGCGGTGCACAAACAATCTATCAACCCTACAATTCAACTAACATTACCAACTACTGCTGAAGTCTGCCACACTCGAACTCGGCCGCGTCATTGTGTCAAAATCTCCACATAATAAGAAACTAAACGAGAGTCAAAACTATAATAATGCGAGGCGACATTAAGAACTACAACAGACAAGAGAAAACAGGTTATAAAAACCTCAAGAGAAAACAATAATAATAATAAAGAAGGGAGGGCGAATTGAAACTTTCCCCCGCGCAATATATTAATTCAACTAAATAGCAAAATTAGTTACTAAAAATCTGTCGCTTCCTACCAAATTGGTAAATAAGCGTACTGCTGCTGGCCACACAGTCATATTTTGTAAACTATTCTATCAATAAATGGGTAACAGATTCCTTGTGGGAGCTTCCAGCCTCGGAACTTCATGAGAATACTAGCCTTTTAGTGATGGATATACAGGCACATAGTTTACAATGGCCGGTGACCAGCGTAACATGACGGTACAGTCGTCATAAGCCCTAGGCGTAGTGCAAATCTAGCCCACCGCTCGCAGGCAGACCACATATCCCAAACACACCTCGGTTTAATACTAACACCAATTATTAAGTTTTTTTACCGCTGGGCATAACAGATCTTCAAGGTTCAGAGCTTTGAACGTAGTTTAAATATTGATCTGTTAATGGATTCGTTGCTTTCATAGCTCATTTAGATCTTTTCTTCGTATTATAGAGTCAATTGTCATGTTGAATAATAGTCATAGTAAAGTATTGATTAATATTTTTTATTTATTCCCGAACTAGTTGCCACCGCTACGCTCAAAGGATTATTTTGGCTTATCAACTTGAAGATCCGTTTTCATTATTTTTTTATAAAAAGTTCTAAACCCAAGCGATCACTACAACGTTGCGCGTTAAAGTAAAAAAATCACATCCGAATTCACATTATTTACGTTTTTTTATTATAAAAATACAAAAATACAAAATGGGACAGTGCGACCATACATTCAACCATCGCCCGCCAGACTAATTTCAACTAGGGGGGTGGGGGGTAGGGAGTACTAAACAATTTTACAAAAAAAAACCATTGAGCAATTTCATGAAAAAGAACCACCAAAAACATCGAACGAGTGTACGAAATTCACAAAGAAAAACATAAAAATAAATTTAGTCTAAACTCAACGCACCGATGCGACGCAGAATCAAAAGGCTACAAACAAAAATCAATTTTTCAAAAGTGTTGCCACAAAACCGTTGAAAAACTACCAAATTTGAAAATGCAGTAGAAAAACGAAAATCAGTCGACAAAAAATGAATTAATGATACAAAGTGCGCAAGTGAAAATGGTTCCTATATAAGGTGTTCGGGGCGATCAAGGCGTGTCTTTAAATATTTTTCTAGGAAACTTCTATTTTTTATTTAGAGAAATTGTATTCGCATTTGCTATTATGTATACTGAAACTATTAATTTACTAACAGATCTGAAATTCACCTAGAAATGGACGAAGAAACCAGATAATCTACAAAATGATTGATATATTTGGAAGTTACACCAGAGCGATATAACATGACCTGGCTCCACTTCATTTCTAGAATGAATTCCCATCGTTTATAAGAGATTTTCACACATTTGCGTGCGACTTTATAAATTCTGTACGCGCCGCGAAACTTTCTGTACCGAAATACTATACATACATATCTAAATACTAAGAAAAATATAATATTAATATTATTTTTCTTCAAATATTTTGTCTACATTAATTGATTAATACTTGAACATTCTTCATCGACATAAAAAGTTTCGCGACGCGCCTATATGGCAAATTTTTACTAAAATGCTTCTACTATTAATACAAATTGTACCTACTTAACGTTTAGTGGGGGCCAGTTTTACCCCGGCCACAATGATGAAGAATAAAAAATAGGGTATTTTTTGGAGTAAAACCGACCCGTATTTCGACCGAAACGCGAGCCAAACGGGGGAAACGACGATAATAATTTTGACTCGTCACAAGGAACAGTAAAACGACCCAATTTCGGAGGTCCATCAGACCTCCAATATTCGAGCTACGTCGGGAGGGGTACACCGAACTCATACGCCACAACAAGGCACTATCAAGCCTCATGATAATTTTCGAAAAAAGGTACCACACAACACGAAAAACCGCATCGAAATCATGAAAAAAATTATCAAAAAATCCGCGCAAGTCTTTTTACTACAGTCTATTTTATTTCCGTGGTCTTTCGGGATACGTTATCTAACTCCACACAGTGTGTATCCGTTGTTAATTTTAAGATTTAAGTACACGTTATACTGAAAAGATATCGAAAATTTTGAGTTCAAATTCTGCTACACTCAATTTGAGATGCATTTTAATCAGGTCTCTAAGAAGATTCATTGGACCTGTAGCAGTTCGTAAACCAGATATATATAAAATGGCATCTCCGCTTGTAAATGCGATCAAAAACAAAGTGTACAGAACCAACTGTGTAGAAACATATTGAAATTCGTAAGCGTTTCTATACGTTGAACCGTGACCCAGAATAAACTACCGAACTTTGAGCCATTGCTTACAACTTTCAATAATGAACGGTGTTCCACAAGGCACAATGTAAGTCCAGTCTGCCAGGAATTTTAATCTGTCTTCCCTCCAACACAAACAATTTCAAAACGTTTCGAGTTCAATAGTTATGTGAATAATTTAATCTCGCGCGATTGATCCGTGAGGACGTTTCACGACATAAATTAAACATCGGTGTTTAAAAGCGTTTACTGCTATTGAGGCGAATATACTTTAGTTAGGTGGTGAACTATATCAATATGGCAATATAGAGACTGGAGCCAGGCTCACAAATTTATTAGTTAGATGTTGTAGCTAAAATATATTTGCTTCGGGCAGTAAACACAGTCACATCTCCACAAAAAATGTATTCCATCTCAATCCCAAGTGAACGAGCGCGAAGGCAAAAATTGTGAAACCTTCCTATTTACACTAGGTTTAATAAGGTTAATATAATCTTAAATAGTTTCAAACAGACCTACTAGCGGCCCTGGCTGCAACAAACTAAACGCCGCTAGTATGTGCCGATAATTAAATACTATGCTACCATCTATTGCACTACCCCGGCGAATTCAAAAAAATAGTTTTTTTTTTCAATATATTACTTTTTAACGCTAAAAATAAAACGTGGGGACCGTCGAGCGCGAACTTTAGTCAGGTAGCTGGGACTCGAGTCGTGTGAATGTGCCACAGAAAGCCGGACTCGGACAGACTTACCAAACCTTTGAACTTCAAACTACTCTAAATCTCATGAACACTCAATTCTCCTAACAAGACAGGACTGGACGAGTTCGCCGCACTCGCATCCCCACCACTTGCAGAGCAAGACTACAGCCAAATTGGTAACCGTTTTGTTAAGTTTGTACTAAAAACGTGTCCCTACCGCCTCCCTTTGTCGAAATCAAAACGAGCCCAATAGTTAATCCTTTAGGTGTCCACGTTCGAAAGCGGGATGAGTACACAAGAGAACAGACCCCCTGGCGTCACTCGTGCGTTGCAATGACAAGTCTCGTAAGGTTAATATTACAATTCATACAGGACTCAAACAGGGAATGATTGGAAAAAGCACAAACCTTGTCAATGGCAACGTTCAAGTAATAAATGTGAAAATCGTTTGAAACGCGTCATCCGCAACACGAACGGGACAATAAGACAACCGCAACAATATCCAAGTCGAGAATTCTAATTCAATAGTAAAAACAAAGGAAAAATATGAGGAAATTGTCTCTAGCTACACAGGTACAGTTATTTTCAAAAAATTAGACATTTCACTTATGTCTTACGCTTAGTATCTTACGATAAGTGAGCGTACACAAATGCGACTGTCGTGCGACGAGCCGCGATTGCGTCACCTCGTGACCTTACCTATCCACAAATGACAACGGACATCTAGCTAAGTTTTGGATACATATTTTGCTTAAATCGAATCTTTTTCGTCAACAAACCCGGTTTTGCGAAAATTCTACCAATGTAGCAGATTTTTTATAAACTGGCAATATTTGTAGCTTTATTACGTGTCATAGTCCAACTAATTGCTCTTACTAGACTTAAATTACAGCTTTTCTTGTTTAAAGTAATTATCTACCTATTTCTAATGTAACACAATATCCTAATAGCACTTAAAGAAAATCTTGGTGTATTCAAGCCACGTAATAAAGTTACCAATATTTAAAAATGGCGGAATCCCGCCAAAACGAGTCAGTTGAATCGACGCCTTGTACTTCCATTCTATAATATTTTTCTTAACATTAAACATTGGATAATGTTGCAATTTTTATTTGCTAGGCGCCAATGGCGAAGTTTGCAAAATCAGAGGTATGTGGCCAATGATTATCGACTAGAAAAATCGATTACTTTGCAATCGAATGTTATATCGTTTTCGGACCATTTATCGTATATGTTGCAGTCGGACTTTAAGGACAGTATCGAGTCGAATATTCACACTAATATAATCAAAAAATTAGTTACCTACTAAATTGCTTCTATTTTATAGCACTTACAATAATCGTCAGCCGCAACACATTCGATAAACTCATCGAACAATCGATTATTCCCGAATCGATTCCAAAGACCACGAGTCGCGACGAATGTCCGTTTAGCTGAGCAGTCAATCCCCCACACTGGCGGTGTGACCAGTCCAGTGTGAAAAATGGTGTTGCCATCATAAAAAAATCCTAGCCGGTTGGTGCAAATTGTCTGAAAAACTAGTCTAAATAATGATAGGTATACCTTCACGCCTGGTTTTTAAGGCAGGAGAACTCGAAGTGGTTATTACTAGATACCGCACTAGACAGCCAGCAGTCCGGTAGACGCGGCTAGAATAGCCTGGCGGCGGCCGCGGGTTTGGGCAAAGATGGGTGCGCAGCCTGCTGCTTGCTGCTGCCTAGTGCGTTATCTGCCAAAGTGCAGTCAGATATATTTATTTGAACACTTTATATAACAATCACTCAGTATGGTAACGCTGCCAAACGAGGGAACTCACACAGACATACAAACATGGATTTTACTTTCCCTAACCATAACATGACTACTGACAAAAGTGCAGAGAGATGAAGACAGTTCTTCTCTTTTCCAATTTATTTTTCCCGATTATTAAAAATCTCAAAGGTAGTCAATCTCCATGCTCAGTCCATCTCTCTGCATTTCTTAGTTAGCGTTGACAAGGCAAAGTCAATGTTACCAGCAACAAAAACAAGGTGTTGCATACTACAGTGTTGCCAGTATATTAGACTAGTTTTTACCATTCCATACTATATCCCGGTGTGTGAATTGGGCAGATATTGTTTGCAAAGGTGAATTATTTTCGTTGGTGGATAATATTTCATCTTTGCAACGAGACTGCGGCGTGGGAGGTATATTGAAGCCAGGTTACTCAGAACGGGGATTATTAAAGAATTTTTTATTTTTAATCATGAAAACATCTGCTGGGCTTAAAATAAAATCTTTGGTTAAAACATTTTATGTGAATATTTTTAGGTATATTTCCACAAGTCGCGTAACAAAATTACACGAAGTAACACCGACTTCTAGCAGTTTTTTAAAAACCTAAATGGCAAAATTATCAATGAGGCAAACACCCCAAATACAAATCAATTTTCTGCAAGGGAACATAACACCACTCAAAAATAAAGAATTGATTTGGGGAGACCAGTTTCACCCCACGTAAAATCTACCATTTTAGTAGTTTTTAGAATCTCCCCGTTCTTTGAAACCGTGGCTCTTGTTAGTACAGGTATTCAAGTACTGTCCGTTAGAGTACAACACGTTAGGGTCCGCGGAAAAGGCGCGGCCGCTCCACTCTCTCACTAATTATACATTAATTAATCAACTAATACTGATTTGGTTTTCGGGTGACATTTTCGACCTCTGGTTGTTTTTGGGAACTAATCAATTTGATTTAGCAAGGATAGTAAAGCTGTCCAAGTTTCTGTACTAGGCTGTGAAGTTATGATAATCTCTTGCGGCATGTTTTAGACAAGGAGTCTAAAACACTAGTGCCATTTTGAAGTTCAGTAGACCCCCAAAGTATTGGAAAGTTGCCCAGAAGACCCCAAAGTATTACTAAGAAGTCTATAAGACCCCAAAGTTTTACTAAGGAGTCCAGAAGACCACAAAGTACTACTAATGAGTCATAAAACCCCAAAGTACTATCAAAAGAGTCCAAAAAACCCCAAAGTACTACAAAGGTCTCCAAAAAACCCCAAAGCACTACTCAAGCGTCCAGAAGACCCCAAAAGCACTACACTAAGGAGTCCAGAATACACCAAAATTCTACCAAGGAGTCTCAGAAACCCAAAATATCCCAAACTAAGAGCCCAAAACATCCCAAAACTTCTAACAAGGACCCCAAAAGAGTCTGTAACCCCCAAAAACAGAGTCCAGAAGGTCCCAAAAGTCCCCGTTTTCTTAAGGTTCGAGAGCGGAGCTATGTTAAACAGAGAGCACTAACACCAGCGGAAGGGCACGGCGCGCGGCCGGTCGGCGCCCTCCTTCACCAGCGGCTTGTGGAACTCGCGCCCCGGCCGCGAGTGGATCGTGGCCCAGCAGTGCTCGCAGTAGTACTGGAGACAATATTATGTTAAGTTAGCTTTTATGAAATTTTAAGAAAACATTGTCAAAGATAGTCAAGCTATAAGAAGGAGGACAAGACAATGTTAAGTTAGCTTTTATCACATTTTAAATATTGTCAAAGATATGTATAAGTTAGAGGAAGTTACTATAGTTATTTAAATGTTGGTAGGTATCTCGAATGCATAATTCTCAGAAATGTGTCCCTATCTAACGAAGCAAGTAAGGTTCGATACAAATTAATCTAGAAGTTATAAGTATATACTGCTATATATTAAAATATATATTATTAAGCTTTTTGGGGTTGGCAAATCATCAAATGAGAAATTAAATAACAGAGCTTCCGGCAGGAACACTGAAAAATCCAAATAGGGTCCTAAAAGGCCTCCTAGACTTGAATGCCATTTATTTTCATTTTATTATTGGTATTTATTATAGTTCGGCCATTCAGAGAATGCGTTCCTGACACGTCGCGATTGAACTGACGACGTAACTTTGCAATGGCGTTGCAGTTACGATAAAAATATTTTTGCTGGTTGTTTACCGTTTTAACAATTGAGGAGCATTAAAACAACATTATTATATCAATAATCAATGAATGTAGTTACGTCGTCAGTTCAATCGCGACGTGTCAGGAACGCATTCTCTGAATGGCCGAACTATAATAAAAAACATTTTTGAGGCTGTATGTGTGTATATTTGTAGTTGGATTTTGATGTAACTTGGTAGTAATATCCCTACTAATATTATAAATGCGAAAGTAACTCTGTCTGTCTGTTACGCTTTCACGTCTAAACTACTGAACTGATTTTAATCAAATTTGGTACAGAGATAGAGTTGACCTTGAGAAAGAACATAGGATAATTTTTTATGCCGGACTTTTGAAGAATTCTCTTGGAAATGCGATATAACCGTACCCTACGCGGGCGAAGCCACGGGCGGAAGCTAGTGCCCTATATTTGCTTTATTCATCGGCAAGGATATTGAGACCTTCACCTGCACAGAAGTGATTTATTGGTTTATTGCCATAAGTGTACAGCGCAAAGCGATCCCCACTCTTCCGCCGAGAGCTCATTGTCCGTGCCGATAACTATACGAGGATCTACATATTGTGACCAGAGCAATACTTGATACATAGTAGTAGTAGTTATGCACCTGCAGACAGGTGACGTTGGCGCAGAAGAAGGGCGCGAACTTGGAGCCGCAGCGCGCGCCGGCGCACTCGTCGCACATCTGGTCGTCCAGCACGTACGGCTTCACCTGGAACGTACACGTACAACTATTAATTAAAGAGCCAATGGATTAATCATATTTACATTTTAATCAAAAACTATTAAAAAATACTTAAAAGAAAAAACTTTTCTTTTTTTTTATTACGATAGTATTTTTTATATAAAGGTATTGTAAATATGTAAATATCTATCCAAATAAATGAATTATTCAGAAAAAAAAAACTAAAACTAAAAAGCATCCCATGAAGAATTTTGTCGAGACGATTCAAAGTTTACACTATAATGCATATGTTGGCTAATAATATCAATGGTGAAAATGATTATGACGGTATATGAATTATAGGTGTTCGAAGATGCGTCCATCTCATATTGCTATGGAAAGAAATGTTGGTTGATGGCAATAATCATTACCATGAGTCCCACGATCATGATCTACGTGTGAAATCAGGATTAAGAAATAAAGTCTCTACAAAAAAAGTAAAGAGAATTATGAAGAAGAATGAAGTTCCAGGTTCTCGGCGGTTGAAAATGTCAATTATTTTTGACGACAATATTGATAATGAAGTCCATTACTAAAATGCTAATATCGATGATGTTTTTGATAATGATGATAACGATTTTGATGATGATGACAACGATTTTGACGACTACGATGTTGACGATGTTGATGTAGTGTGTGTTTACCTCGACGCGCTTGTCGATGTCGCCGTGCTGCAGCTGCACGAAGCGCGCGGAGATGGCCGCGATGTACGACTGCTGGTTCGAGAACGCCACGCGGCCCGCGCCCTGCACATACACAACCTATATTGTACCACCCTAATTTATAACAGTGGATTAAGCTAAAGATAATCTTCAAATTTTTTAATGGACTTAGGCAACCATACATCATTATTATCTGTTGGGAAATAAAAAACATGACTCCTCATACATAATATCTTGTTAGATAGAATTATATAATAGTATATTCCCTCAGTTGGTCGCTGTAACTATTCATGATAATCATCCTAAAAACCCATTTTGATCATGCTAATCTTTGAAATTTATTTACTTTTAATCTCTGTTTCGAGAAACTACCATACATTGCAATTAGCATCGTGTTTCTCATATACGTATCATAGCTACGGGAAAATGATTCACGATGTAAAATCGGGTAACATTAGCTGGTACAACATAAAACGGGGAGAACTAGTGAATACTAGGTAGGTGGTACATCATAGTGGTACAGACCTTGGGGTACTTGAGCTCTGGGTCGGTGTCGATGCCGGCGTAACACACGCCGCCGTACAGCCGGTCCATTATCATCGCCAGCTCCGCTGGAAATCGAAAATAATAAATCAGCAATGTTATTGTGGCAATAACCTTTAGCTCATAAACAAAATGTAAAAACTAAACGACTAAAAATAATAGTATCTTGTCGCCATCAGTATCTTGCTTGACCTGTCAAAAATCTTCACCGAAAACACAGGATAATTGGGAGACTCGCTAATAAGATCTACAACCTAATTAGCTTTCAAGCGCCGAGGCACTCCGCCCGCGAAGTCAGAACAAACCGATCAGCACCCAATCATTCAACTTGTCCTGAGATTTGAATATAGGCTAGCCACAGGATCCATTCCGTCTCAAACGGGAATCGTTGGCGATGACACCGCAAAAGCATAGCGTATATCTGGAAGACCTGCTCCAATATGTACACTCCACTCTCAGTGGGGGGCAGCCAAATATCTACATTGGCATATCCCGGGACACGAACGATGATCAGCTTATCAAACTTGCTTCGAGGATTACTCACCGGCCTTGAGAGGTCTGGGCTCCCCGCCGACGAAGACAGTCTTGCGAGGGTCGACCATATCCATACCAGCTACTCCCGGGTCACCTAGTTCAAACTCTTTTCGGAGGCGACTCACCAGCTTTATCCCAAGACAAGATCGACAATACAAAGGGATACCTAGTTCAAACTGGCTTGGAATCTCACTCACCAGCCTTGAGAGGTCTGGGCACGCCACCCACGAAGACAGTCTTGCGTGGATCAAGCGGCATACTGGCGTCGAGCACGTAGTCGGCGTCGGCGAGCCGCCACGGCCGGATCTGCACGGGCTTGTCGCGGATGGTGGGCGACGACACGCACAGGTACAGCTTGTCGTCGTCTGTGATGCACGCCTCCATCAGAGCCGCTACTGAGCTCTCGTCCTGCAAATTTTTGGTAGCTTCTTTTAATACTTGAAAGAAAACCAAGTCATTAAGTTTTGCATGAATTTGAGAGTGTATGTACCTTCCTTCTGCATTAAATAAAAGGTCTTCATAAATATGTATTCTCTTTGTGTTGAAACAACAAAGGATAAAAGAAACTATGGATGGATTGTGTGAAAGACGATGAGATAGGAAGGTTTCTAAGAAGAAATGCTGCACTGGCCTTGAATAAATAATGGGAATAAGGGCAGAGAAACAATGTTACCTCCTTACCTTCTAATTGAGAAACACCACCTTTAAAATCGTGATTAAATTGAACATTGAATGAGAACATACCTGAAACAGTAGAAACGCGTAACCCTTGGGCGGAAAGTAACTCTTGCTCTCGGCTTTGTGCGGCCAGTCGACCACCAGCGGCCCGAACCGTCGGAATGACGACGTAATCTCATCTGAAACAATAATTTAACATGTTAGGTATATCAATCAATGACTTCTTGTCATGTGGGCCTGCAGGGCTGCAAGCCAATGCAGCCCCTAGAGTCAGAATTCTCAACAATCGGCTATGAAAGCAGCCGTTCTCAAAAAAGCTTGGCCTCTTAACAAAAAGTCGGCATTTGTACAGTCGGGAAAATACCAATACATTGTATTTGCTCCGTGCCCAGAATCTTCGACCGTCAAATAACTTTGCATCTCTGAATTCAGCCTTTTGACACATCGCACTTGCCTAGCGTTATGTCTATAGCAGCCAACTTCGGACAAGCAACACTAGTTGACGAAAATTGTAGGTAATTCAATCAGCCCTACTTCGTTAATACCTATTCATGGCCCAAAGGCTACAATCGCAGTTTATCCCTGCAATAAGGTAACCTAAATATACCTAGATCTATCCAGCTGACCGTCAGATTACTCAGCATATACGATTCTAGTTAAAACTAGTGCACATAGACTAGCGCACGCATCCCATTAGGTCGATATGGAGTATGAAGTAAAACTGCACGCTTCCCACGCGCGTCCTCGTTGCGATCGAACCGCATAGGTACCTACAACTTGACACGTGTCACGGCGGCCATCGCGTGACGTCATACAAACCTTTATTAGCTTGTAGCCGGAGGCTTATTATCTAATCATCTATTTTACTGCTACACACTGGAATCTGTCTAACTTCCGACTATCATGCGCCGTTCCTAAACTTTGTCTTCAAACAGCATTGACATCTTATGATCAAAAGTTACCGACACCTATAGTTCGGCCATTCAGAGAATGCGTTCCTGACACGTCGCGATTGAACTGACGACGTAACTTTGCAATGGCGTTGCAGTTACGATAAAAATATTTTTGCTGGTTGTTTACCGTTTTAACAATTGAGGAGCATTAAAACAACATTATTATATCAATAATCAATGAATGTAGTTACGTCGTCAGTTCAATCGCGACGTGTCAGGAACGCATTCTCTGAATGGCCGAACTATAATCGTCTTACGTTGGGATTTCAATAACCTATCTGTGGATTTGCTTACTATAGATAGGAAATGGACGTTGCTTGTAGGGCTAATATCAAATGTCCCTATCTTTCCTAAGCAAATCAGCAGTTATTGAACTCCGCAGTTAAAGACATTGCTGATTCATTTTATTATAGAGCAATGTACGTAATATTTCAGTACAAGCAGCGCATCTGTTACATAATAATGTAATTATGTACAAAATTAGAGAGTACTGTTTGAGTAGAAGATTGCCTTACTGAAGCACAGAAATAGAAAATTTCCCCTACAAAAGTTGTTAATAGAACAATCAGAACCGAAACTCGAAATGCATTCATTCTTATAAATGATTGAGTGGCAAAGCTAGAAGTTGACCGACAACGGTTGCTAGGCAACGGGGCCACAACAGCCAGGCAACTGCAACGTAATGGCAGCACCAAGGCCAGTACTTGGAAGTCGATATTGACCTGGTTATTAATGTTTGTGGAACTAATCATCGTTGCGATTATTATGTCGATAGGAAAAAGGTTGTTCAAATGCGAGGAGAAATAATGGGTTTCTATTTGATTTTCAGTAGAAACCGATAGCTTTTAACGTGGTCTTCGAGGCAAAGAGGAGATTTGATATAAGAGTACCTATTATGCAATATGTCACGGATTGACCATGGCCAGCAGACCCTATCACTCCCACCCAGCCCTGCAGTAACATCGAAAACTACTGAACGGATTTTCATGTGGTTTTCACGTACACACGGATGTTAAAAATCGGCCAGTAGAGGTGAAATTTTATAAAAGAGTCATAAGGAAATATTAACCAACTTAAGCAGTTTGGTTTCGTCGTTCCTGACACAATAGGCATGATGACAAATTTTTAAATTCCTTTGTATGATGTAGGTATACGTCTATTTTATATGAAAAATTATTAATTTTAAGAAAATGCGAAGTTTTTTTATCAAATAATTGCATTTTTCTCTGTCCACTTTGAATCCGGCGCGAAAACGCTTGTCAGTGTCATGTCGTCACTTGTGACGTCACGACTGAAATTACAAGACGCAAGTAAACAACGCTCGTGCAATAATTAAGTTTTTTGTGTTATTAAATATGAATTCGAAAGCGCATAGGTGTTGTGGGGTCCCCCAGTGTAAGAACACATCCAAAACAACTCCTGATAAGTTATTTGTGTACGTTCCTCACAATAAAAAAATACGAAACAAGTGGCTTAAACTTGCAAGGCGAGATTCAAAAGCAATATTGCCCAGGGTACAACTTTTTTTTTGTGAAGATCACTTTGATGTAAGTTATTACATAGTTCTCTAGATTCTAGCATAGTTTATAATGTAAATAACTATTTCGAGGTTAGGTTTCATCTCTCATTGTTTTTTAATTAAACTAGTATACTTACATGGAAGTTTTAACATTTCTAAATTCAGCTGAACAAAAATCTTTATTCGATGCCAAAAACTTTCCCAGCATTATGATATCAATTCTAGGCAAATTAGCGCTGTTTGCCTTGATAAATCCGGGCTCCATAACTCGTGTTATAAACAATTAATTAATTAAAAACAAAGATCGCAGTGGAAGTTCACAATAACGAAATGTGACGTTCGCGCTTTCGCGCGAGTTGTTTTGAGAAATGACGTCACGAGCTCTGATTGGTGTTCAAGATATCATGGCGGATTGCCTTATTTCGTAATTTTATTTTATAAAAATACATATTAATCACATTATTAACAAAGAAAACAATGCGCGTTTTATATTCCAAGCTTCAAGTTTAATTTAATAAATATATTATTTTAATGATTTTTGATTACTGTCATCATGCCTATTGTAACCTCTATAGCTAGACCATAAAGGCTGCCTTACAATTTCCCATTTTCAGTTACAAACTTTCAACTCCTAAAATCCCTGACACGGCCCAAAGAGGGTAGAGGCCCATTCAATCAAATCTCATAACTCATTTGAATGGTATCTGCGTATCTAGTGACCCAGTTAGGACAAAGCGCGTCAACCTGTCCCGATAATGGTCCGTTGATAAATTCACAATGCCTGAATGAGCATTGTTGGATATTTACATCAGATGTCCAGGGGATTGTGAGGTCTGGTTGTGGGTAAACTGATATTATTATAATGCTGGAATCTGAGCTTTGTATCTTGAGAAATATTGCCAACTATAGTTCGGCCATTCAGAGAATGCGTTCCTGACACGTCGCGATTGAACTGACGACGTAATAACATTCATTGATTATTGATATAATAATGTTGTTTTAATGCTCCTCAATTGTTAAAACGGTAAACAACCAGCAAAAATATTTTTATCGTAACTGCAACGCCATTGCAAAGTTACGTCGTCAGTTCAATCGCGACGTGTCAGGAACGCATTCTCTGAATGGCCGAACTATAACTGTTGCCATACTACTGTTGACTTTACCCATGCCCCGCAGGAACTTAAAACTCAAAATAAAGCCTACGTTACTCGGAAATAGTCTAGTTTCCCAAAAGAAAACGGTTCAGCAGTTTCGGAGCCTTTGGGGGATAAACAAAGAAAAAAAATGCTTCTTATTTATGGTAGTAGTATAGAAGTATAGTCAAGCTGTTTCATCGGCATTTCGGGAGAACCGATTTCTGCAACTAGGTCAAATAGCTTACGTCCTTTCTCGGGCTCTAAAGTACATATAAACCAGGCATAGATGGACGAGTGACAAAGTTTGCATTTATAGTATAATAGTAAGTGTGTGGTTATGTATGTTCTGCAAAATCGATCAATACTTTCAAGTACCTCAATATTAGAATTCCCAGTAGAATACCTAGGGCAGAGGCGTTATATATATGTATTACCTACTACACCTACACAAAATTCAGAGAATCCTACGTGTTGCGTCCTGTATATTTCCCAATGGAGCACGCTGTAGGTCAGCCGGGCTCAAATCTACGCCCCAATCTGCTATCGACAACTTCCTCATTAAATATACAATATCCTTATATATCTGTGGGATTGTTCGAAAGAGTTACCGCGGCCCTGGTACATAAAAGGCCTACGAAGGAACATGATGGGTTTTAGTAAGAGTCTGAGACTCCCTCACGCTGCTAACCCACAGCGGGAGAAGTCATTTGACGGCTTCTCATGAAAAAAATCGTTATATACCTCTTATATATTCAAATATGGAAACTAAGGCTAGGAACTAGGCTTCTAACACAACGAAATATTTGCTTATTTACGGGGCTTATCACAAAGGTATGTAGCTGAATAATGTCAGTCATAAAAAATAAAGGTAGCCAATGATAATGAAAACAAATTGACCGTTTGCCAAATGACAACAAGGTTCGAGTGATTGGGTTTTTAACTGACTTTGTAAAAGTGACTAATGTTTAGCTACTGTTTGTGAATAAATATCCGAGATTCTGTTCTTCTTCTAGACTGGCTAAGCTGTTACTCCTGGGACACGAAAGAAAGAAAGAAGAAAGAAAACTATTTATTTTCACAAAAAGACGCAAAAGCAACAGCGACAGTAAAGGTCGGTACTTAGGAAACCAGAAAATCTAACACCTAATAATTACTTTACATTTTGCTTCACTTTGCTTGCTTTATGTCGTTTACCGGAATGATGTGTACCAGTTCATAAATGTATACAGCCATGGCTTGCCACATCAGCAGTACGAAGCAGAATCAAAATCGCAAATCTTTTATTAAAAGTACGCTAAAACAGCACTTTTTCAAACGTCAGAATTACATGAGACACAGCTCCAAAAACGCCCACCCATTACCACTTCCTATGTGTTATTACTGGGAAGAAGTGCACAAAAATATACGTAATATTATAATATAAATATGTAAATACTTAAATAATATACTACATACTACTATATTACATTAAACGCCTTCCCCTCTTCTAACTATTTTGCTGTGCCCATCAGGGTCCATAATTGTGACTACCTCTATTGTTTTATATTTTCCACCAAATGTACATTATGGAATGCAATACATGATATGATAAGTGGCGCAACAAACCCCCCAGCAAGTGAGCAAGTGTTTGCTTCATTGACTATACTCACCTTCATCAATATCCGGGGGCAACCCGCCCACGAAGACTTTGCGGCTGAACCGCTCGCCGTGCTCGGAGCCCGCGGACACGGGCGACGAGCGAGCCGGCGAGCCCAGCGCGCTCACACACATTGACAGACCTGAGAAGCAAAACAAACATTTAAAATAAGCCAGGAACTTGTTATTTGATTCGTTTTCTTTACTGTGTCCCCTGGTAAAGATCGCCAAGATACAGGCAGCGCCTTGTTTGGGGACCACAGAATTGATACTAAATGTGAAGTGAGCTTCAGCTCCAAGTAAGATTTGTAAATGTAATTGTGGATCATGAAAGTTAACAAATACTATCAGAAAGGAAAGCTAAAGGTGGATTTTCGACACATGCGTTTGTCGCATGCGGCTGACGACTGACTGTTGATCAAAGTAGATTTCAACTGATTGGGACAAACCTTTAACTTAAGAATAAATGACTGGAGAGGGTTGGGCATAGACTCCGTCAAGACGAGTTTGGGTTCGCGAGGGACAAAATAAATCAGCGATTTTGTCAGAATAAAAGATCTTGGCGGATGCGAAGTTAGCCCAGCCTTTTTGCAAGGGAAACTGTTTATACTTCGTTCTGCAAGGTATACTGACCAGCAGCCGAGAGCCGGGAGACCACATCCTGGTCTGGCACGGAGGGCGAGCCCGCACCGGCCGCGCCCCCCGCCACTGCCGCCTCCTCCACGCCGGGGAAGAACGGCGACTTGCCTGCGGACAATGGAAGACCACCTTAATATTGTCATACTAATAGTAAAACGTGAGGTGTGGATGTTTATTACTCTTTCAAGCAAAAACTACTGAAAGATTTTTGGAAACTTATCTGTAAGTACATATTTATGTATAAGGATAAAGAAGGGCTTTTTTATCTGGGAGCGGAAAGAAGTGCCGCCATCACTCCCGGTTTGGGAGGAACAACTCATAGTAATATTAACAGCAGTAGTTGTAATAGCCGCCTAATAGCTAAGGAACAATGCTGAACTTTCTAAATGTCCACAAGTGTTTATTTATCGAAACAATACCTTTAGTATGAAAGTAATAATGAACATGTAGGAGTACTCGTACTTCGCATAATTATTGCAAGATACAATATTTTATTCTAATGAAATCGAATAGAAAATATCAAGGTACTGATATGTAATTAAAACCTATCAACGCCTACTACATATTATACACTTAATTCGACAAAATTGACTACAACATAATATTTGGTTAACAGTCACGACCCCAAGTGACCCTAGGACAGAGGTCACAGTTTTTACAGGTCATCGAACCACAAATCCAGTGTGTCCTGCCGGTGAGGGTGACACCGTGTGCCATCGAATATAGGACAACATTTGATGCAAAAACTAGACTGTAGAATAGTGTTTATTATGAAAATTTGTACATGACATCTGAGTCATGACATGAGTAAGTTTTAATGAGTGGATGTTTTTTACTGTGTTTTGAACAGATTTTTATGAAACTTTACTAACATGTTAGGCTTTTTATCAAAGTGTAGGAAGTGGTTACGTATTTAGTGGTTTTTTATATAATAGTCCTGTGTTAATTCATTTGTAATAGACTCTTTATCAGGTACCTTCCAATGAAAATCCTTACACATTTTTTATTTTTTTTGGCACATTCTGTTTATACGTTTTTATCAAAACAGTCCTGCAATCTACGTCATATGAGGTTTCTCTAGCGCACAGACTTTTACGAGGAAAGCATTGACACCGAAATGGCTACTTATTATAACAAAATACCCGTCTGTCTGTCAAAGCTATCTACTAAACTGTTATAGGGATTTCTTTAGTGGTCTAAAGGAATTGATAGATTTATGTAGGTATTGGTAAAAGTCGATTGTGATCAAGACTTATAGGTTATTTTTAATTGGTTTATTATTTTGTTACGTATAATTATTGTGTGTGTGCAATTTACCTACTTATACTAATTATTATTTTATTTAATACCTAAATGGTGGAGTATTTTGTATTCGATATTTTCTTAATTTAACTTGAGACACCATCTCGCTCAAAATACCGTTAATTTTATTAATGTTATTTCTTTTTAATTTGATAAAAAATCAGTAAGTAGGTATGATTGATGGATGCTAACCTGCCTAAAGCTAATACCTGTATTTTTTTAAAGGTGGTAAGACCACTCATTATGATCGCCAAGTAAACCTCGCCAATACCTCGTAACACGTTAAGCGATAAATTATAGCTTCGCAATCGATTTGACACTAAAGCTAACATGGCTGCCAGATGCCTAATTGTGAAACTTCGGAGACAAATCGTTATTGGATAATTTAAATTACCAACCTTACCTGCTAAACACACTTGTGTACTAATCTTTGATTATATATCTACACTAGCTTCCGCTCGCGGCTTCGCCCGCGTAGAGTGCGGTTATATCGCGTTTCCAAGAGAACTCTTCAAAGGTCTGGGATAAAAACTATCCTATGTTCTTTCTCAAGGTCAACTCTATCTCTGTACCAAATTTTATTAAAATCAGTTCTGTGGTTTAGACGTGAAAGCGTAACAGACAGACAGACAAAGTTACTTTCGCATTTATAATATTAGTAGGGATACTATACACTAATATGATACAGGAATTATTTTTTGTTTGTTTGTTGGTTCGAACCGTAAAGGCTCCGAAACTGCTGAACTGATTCGAAAAATGCTTTCACTGTTGGGAAGCTAGACTATTCCCGAGTAACATAGGCTCTATTTTGTCCGGGTCCAGTCAAAAGTCTCCCAAAGACGCGGGTGAAATGGCGGATATCAGAATGTATGTAAGAACGTAACGTTTGTGTATTTGTGACGTTATAATCTCAAAATCTGCTGATAAAAAATTTGGAAGTTTTATGTTTTGGTACCCAAAAGGCGCCGAAACTATTGCAAACATAAAAAATATGCGCACCTAAACAGTTTCCGCTGGACGCAAGTGCAACCGCGGAAAACAACTAGTATGTAATATAAAAATTAATGATGCGCTTATTACAACTGGTTTGATAGAAGTGCATGATAATATTTCAAAAATAATTTATTGAATTAAACAGCAAATAAAGATTCTATCGCTCGCAATTACTCACGGGATGGGCACACAGCTCCAAGATTATTATCGTTATAAAATATTATAATTATTGCAATGATCTTAGTTATTATAACAAATCATAGTTAGCAATAAATAAATAATATTAATTAATTACTAGCAAGATAATGTGCATATAAAAAAATAAGCTAGTCGACGAAAAGCTATGTTTTCAGTGATTTGCTGAAAGACATCATCTACTTATGTATCGTTTTGAAAAATAAATATGTTATCATAGAGTGGCATAAACAAACTAAGACGACCCACTGACCAAAATAATATATAATTAAATAAATAAATAAAATAAATAAATAAATAGTTTATTTCACACAGAGTTTACAATGTTGAACTATGACTATAAAAGCATAAAGGTTTCATCTTAATACATTTTTAAATAAGGATAAGAATAGGTTATAAATGGCGCAATTCATATCTACGGAATTAATGTCATTCTAATTTTTATGTGACAGTAAAATTCCAATTATTACAAATATTAAGACTAAAAAATCTGAAAACACGGTCCATCTAAAGCAAAATTCTTGCGTAAAATTATCATACAGCTTTATACTTATCGAAAATTGTGAGGTAAGATTGTTCCATTAAGATAGTGACATTTGGGTCACGAATGGCAACGCACGTTTCTTACTCTCATTAAAATTATATCATTTCTTTAAGAATATGAGATTTCTGCTTATGCCTTGAAACAACAACCTTGAATATAAAATAGAAAACAAAACACTCACTCTTTCTGTACGGGAACCTCGGGCCTCTAATGAAAGGTGTAACCAGAGGGATAGTATGCACCGACATAATATTTTACACAATTACTTTCGAAACTGCGGGTTTATTAATTTGAAAAATTCAGCAAAAATGGTTTCCAATATTTTTCTTCGGAAAAACGTGTGACCCCCGCTGCAACGGACTACGCGAATGAAAAAAAAGCAGGATCGACAAATGTTCCAAATTTGAAACATTTACTTTTTAAATCTAGCATGCCATGCCAGCGGTATTCGATGGAGTATCGATAGGAACCGCTTTGAATAACTGCTAAATAAAGTTGAAATAACTTCGCTATTAATGAACGTGGTGGTATTTTATGAATGATTGTGTATTTAATTTTAATTTTAATGCCAAAAGTCAGTGAACTTTATAAATCATGTTTATTACACATATTTTTTAAAATATGACACATAAATAGGCTGTATACATTCAAAGCCTTGACCATTTTAAACAGAACCTCTTTCGACCCGCTTTCCATACATTTTTTACCCGCCAAATCATCCAAGCAACAAAAAATCGATTAAAAATATTCTAATGTAGTGCGTTACTCTTCTGCCTACCTCTAAAACGATGCAGTCGCCTTGACATACCGTATCGCATATAGCACATAGTCAATGTCGTATTGCAGAACGCGCAGAACACACTAACACGCCAAGTGTCGCAATGCTGACTCGAGTTAACGTTCTCCGCACACTTGCGATTTGTCGCAACGATTTTGGCGCGATTTTGAGAATGGAGACGGTTGAATATTTAATTAGTTTGTCTGTATTTATTTGCGAAATTGTTGAGGTGGATAAATAAATAAGGTTTTTAATAAAAACTATTTAATATAATACCTCATTGGTTATTCTCTATCTAACAAATCTCTTTGGTTGGTCTTGCCTACGCTTAATCAATACAACCTTTTTGATAAAGAATAGAGATGAGTTGAGCTCTAACAGAATATGGGAAACAACTTTACAAAATACTTAGTTGAGCCAATTCATGTCCTATTTGACTCGATTACTAACAAACAAGAATATGAATCAGAAAAGGAATTAAAACCTAAGAAAAATTAGAGAAGCATAGAATTTTTGTAAGCAAATGCGTGAAGTAGTTACCACAGTCTTAAGCCTACTTATTAAGTACCTAACCTAATTAGTATTGGTAGAATTTGTCGAATTGCAGTAATATGTACAAAGCCAATAGTCGCAATGCTGAGTACCTATATTGACGCATTAACGTTCGCCGCACAACTACGACTTGTCGTAGATCATTTTCTTATGAATGTTCATGAATACCTATTGCTTATTAGGAGTCTTTTTTTTTAACGACGTCAAAAATCATCAAATGTCCCGCTGTGGGTTAGTAGCGGTGAGGGAGTGACAGACTCTTACTGACTAAAAACCGTCGCGTTCTGTCGTAG
This sequence comes from Helicoverpa zea, assembly GCF_022581195.2. Lineage (NCBI taxonomy): Eukaryota > Metazoa > Arthropoda > Insecta > Lepidoptera > Noctuidae > Helicoverpa > Helicoverpa zea. Next base: position 3,894,438 of record NC_061481.1, on the reverse strand, counting down.
GCCTTTTATGTACCAGGGCCGCGAACAATCCCGCAGCCGCTTATTAGGAGCCTGTGGTCAAGTAATACGGGTCGATATATCATAAGGTTAAGCAACGCTTAGCGCGGTCATTCCATGGATTAGTAACACTCTATGGCAAGTTCCTCCGTGTTTCGGAAGGCACGTTATATGTACGGCACGGCTGCGGCTGTCATTTGAACATCTTTGGCAGTTGTCATATGTAGTCAGAAAGTCTGACAACCAGTCCCTACCAAGAGCGATTAGGCTGTCCGGGTAACTGGGTTAAGAAGGTCAGAACTCTACGCGCATGCGCGAGGCGTGATATACGGCTAACTTCAGGATTGTAAATTTATTTAGTGTGCATCGTAGGTACCTAAGTGTCCAGCGGGGCACAACAGGGCCAAGGTCTGCCGGGGCTGCGGGATTGTCCGCGCAAGTTACCGCGGCCCTGGTACATAAAAGGCCTACGACGGAACACGACGGTTTTTAATCAGTAAGAGTCTGACACTCCCTCACCTCTGCTAACCCACAGCGGGAGGTGTCATTTGATGATTTTTGACGTCGTTAAAAAAAAGGTACCTAAGTGTCTTTGATTTAATTTGAAAAACTGCAGTCGCGGAGCTATTACAGCCTGATTAGAGAGTATAAGCCTTATCCGGATATTAAAAAGCTAATAATACGTTTGCAATCAGTAGTACTGGTTAATCAACATTTTGTTCTCGCCTTGAAACTTAATACACCAATTAATGTGCTTTCGTGATTAGGTAAACATCATGGGCCTTACTACAAAAACTTTAAACCCTGTTTTACACTTGTCTAATAAAATTTTGGCTGCAAAATGAACCATATGTCAACGTCATAATTTGACATTTTTTTAGACAAGGCATAAACTGACGTTTAAAAGTTTTTGTGGTAAGACGGCATATTTTTAACCGATTTCAAAGAAGAATTGGATCTCAATTCAGAAGTTTGTGTTTATTTTTATTGTATTTAGAGACAACCTGTCTGCCACACCCGGATCAAAAGTTTTGGCGCGAAGGTACAATTTAATACATAAAGAAAATTGCAGGTTTTTTTCAGGGGAAGGGCAAATAAGGTTCTCCTTCGATATCGCTACGCTATAATAAAACCGCGGGAAACAAGCACAACCGTCAAAATGAAAAGTCATTGTGACAGGTACATTGTTGCCAGCCCAATAATTACCTACAGTGTGCCCACGGTCACTGTATGGGACAGCACACACATGTCATGCATTTAATGATGTATTTCATGCATACTCGTGTCATTATAATGAGTTAGTTCGAAGTTGAATAATAAATGAACTGCGGAAGACCTAATTCCCACAGCGGTCGATATGACTCAAGGTAGTGCAGAATTGTTTATTTGTTATGGCAACATTTTTTGTGGAACAACTTTTTTCGATTTTACTATGAGGTTAGTTTTAATCTAGAAAGCACTGAAAAACATTGGTAATTAAGAATTTCACTGTAAGTTTAATTCTAATAAAACAAACCAACTTATATTCTCGCTAGCTGTTCTACCGCGGTTACACTTGCGTCCCGTGGGAACTACCCGGACAAAATATAGTCTAAGCATGTTACTGGAGATAATTTAGCTTTCTAAAAGTGAAAGGTTTTTTCAAATCAATCCATCAGTTTTTGAGTTAATATAGAAATAATTTCCTCTCATATTAGTACCTACAGATGTGAGGTAGTTCCTTCATTTTACCATAATTTGGTGTCCCTACCGAGTGACCCTGTCAGTAATGGTCGGAGGTCGCAGTAACGGGGCGCTTCCTCTCAGCTGAGCTACATCCGACGCGGGACTACGCGCGACTCAGCAGTAGTGGGTTTATTCCGGTTTAGATGGTTTTGGTTTTAGAAGGAACGGCTAATTACGTTAATTATTAATAACGGCTAATACCTACGGCAATTTGATTTGCTGAGTGATAAATGCGTTGTACATCTGGATAAAAAGGAGCTTATGTGTTATTCTGATGAATTCTTACTCAAATTATAAATGCGAAAGTAACTCTATTGGCCTTACTACAAAAACTTAAACGCCTGTTTTACACTTGTCTAAAAAAATTGTGGCTGCAAAATGAACCATATGTCAACGTCATAATTTGTCATTTTTTTAGACAAGGCTTAAACGGACGTTTAAAAGTTTTTGTGGTAAGATGGTATGTGTCTAGCTTTTACGCCAAAATTACTTTATCGATTCTCGGTTGTTTATTTATTATTCGTTTTATTATTTTATTCCAGTTCGCAGATTTTAAGTTATAGAATAATTTTAATTTTGTAAATATAGTTTATAAATATTATTTACTAGAAAATGTTAGCTTAAATAAATTAAGATTATGTTTATAAAATACTATTATACTTTATCGATTCAAATGAAGTAAACGGATAGTCTAGGTAGAGCCAAAGGAAGTGCATCTATAAGTTACATTTTGGCCGGATGCGTGGCGTAGTTCCCACGGAGCGGAGGGGACCCGTGAGGCACAGCTAGTAATTATATTACTGTAAAGTTTCACCAAAATCTGAATCTGTGAAACATTCAAACTTCGCCCTCGGATCGCCGTTCTCAAAAAAGTATATAAGTAACAAGGTTTATTAACTTCATACCTACTTCTGCTTTCACCCTTTTGAAAAAGCGTGATACTCTGTTTATATTGTCATCACATCATAGACGAACTACTCTAATATGCTCTCTAATACGTAGATATATCGGTTTGTAGGTCACAGCGAGTAAAAATCAATAGTTATATTGTCTTCATGCGCAACACGACGGTGAAACGTGCCGTGAATAAATTAAATAACTACTCGTGTACTGTGGGTTTACTCGCGTTATGTAGTTACTAGTTCGTCCTTATCATCTGCCTAGCCTTTTCTCATGTTGGTGTCGGCTTCCAGACTGAGGCAGCTGAGTACCAGTGAGTCACATGGAGCGACTGCCTATCTTTTTTTTTTGAACGACGTCAAAAATCATCAAATGACCCCTCCGGCTGTGGGTTAGCAGCGGTGAGGGAGTGTCAGACTCTTACTGACTAAAAACCGTCGTGTTCCGTCGTAGGCCTTTTATGTATCAGGGCCGCGGTAACTCTTTCGAAAAATCCCGCAGCCGCGACTGCCTATCTGACGTTTAACAACCAAGATTTTTTACATTTCTTGTTAGTACTTATTTACTTACATATTTTGTCATACCGTGAGCCTGAGGACACATCATAGGTATTAGCAGTGATAACCATTGGCTTTTTGAAGAAGCAATTTCTGAAAAACTATCTATGTATCTTTTCAAAAAACTTCATTTTCTTTACATAGGCTTATAAACCCTGACGACGCGACGCAAAAGAGTGCTCTTAAGTATAAGTTTGATCATTACGTACCTACACGTAAACGTCATTCTGTGGCACCGCAGCTATAAAACAGATGAACCGATTTTATGCAGTTTTAATTAATTGAAAGCTGAGTTAAAGGATAGTTTTTTATACAAATATTAAATATCTTTGTAAACAAAAACAGCTCTAAGTTCAGTTCTGTTTTTTCAGCAATGTTTCTCTCTTTCATTTCATTTCATTTCTGTAGACTCTAGAGGTGCTAAGAAAGAGTACTAGGGTGTCATAAGAAGACCGGAGGTTAGCATTGTAATAGGATTGCCACGAGAATAGACCGGAGTCTTGTAAAATGGATTAACGGCATCTGAGTCTATCGAGTTAGAGGCTAAGCCTTATTCACGCCCTAGTTTCTTTACAAATGGCTCAGTTATATATTATAGTTCCAACTATAAGACCCAATTGCAACCAGCCGGGGCTGCGGGCTTGTTCGAAAGAGTTACCGCGGCCCTGGTACATAAAAGGCTTCAGAAGGAATATGGTGGGTTTTAAAAAGTCAATAAGAGTCTGATAATAATGGCGTCCATGGCCGATTTCAGCCACGGCGGCTGTTCTCATATTATTAGATCAGCCAGCTGCGCAGGACATATTATAGTGCACAAGCATTTGCGCAGACACAGGTGCACTCCCTATTCCTTCACTCTCATAACCCGATGGGACGGCAATCCGACACGACTGGAAAGAGATCAGGCGCCGGATCATCCGACATTTACCCGCCGACATTTACGTGCTCTCCGATTCATGGGTGAATCAATCACCAACTTCCAGACTACGGGCTGCTTTGTGAAAGTTTAAGAAAACCCACAAAGCGATTTCGACCCGACCCGGGAATCGAACCCGAGACCTCGAGCACAGCAGCCGCGCTTGCGACCACTAGACCAACGAGGCAGAGGCAGACCAACGAGGCCGACAGATAGTCAATGTATGATCGACTCGGTAAGGTGTGAATGATTGGATGTTTTATCATATTCATTTCATTCCGTCTGATATGAACATTTCCTAAGTATGGTATAACAATAACCAAACCATAGCTAGCAGAGTGCAACTGACCTTAAATGTTCCAATAGTTTTATTTATTACTAACTTACGATCACGGTTTCATCTGCGACTAAATATACGGCGATAATAGGGATATCCTGTGTCCTTCCCGTGGGTCTCAGCTACATGCTTAACTACCTAATTTCAGCCAAATCGGTTCAGCCTTTCTGGACTTACTTACCCCCTCACTCAGAGACATTTAATAATTATTTAAGTCACTCCTTAGTGACGGATTCTCGTAGAAAAACTGTACTGAGGAACGACTGAAGTAACCATTAAATGTCTCTGAGTGTGACCATTTTTATTCTAAGGTAGTGTACCTAACTAACATGACTATAGAATAGACATACCGAGTGCGGGAAAAACAATAGGAAGGTACATTTTTCAATACAGTTACTTTTAAATACATAATCAGATCCTAGACCTGATGACAATGTGAAAAAACAATACTTCCAATAGGTTGGTAAATCATACAGTAACTAAATGCACAATATAAAAACATCCAAATTAATGAAGACAAAACTTCCTTTTCAAAAAGTCGGCAAAAAATTTAAACGACATTTTTTTTCGTGTCGTATCCGAAAACCGTGTGATGATAGCAAGGTCAGTGACCCCGCACGTGCTCGTCCACGCATGCGTACGCCGCGCCTCCCTAGATTTTGTTAGCCCTTACGCTATATCGAATTAGGTTAGGTTTACATTCAGATATAGAAGAAATTTGAGATATTTGACACGCTTTCTAATTTAGCAGAGATTTTGTATATACTTAGGGCGTTTGTATATATCGATGCCTTCTTTAATTGTAAGCAGTTATTTAATTGCAAGCAATATTTTTCCTGTGTCCGTAAATCATAAGCTGTTTTGGAAGCACAGACCATAGACAAGCCAGATAACTTAGGCTATTTTGTATGACTAGCAGACGACGCCTATAGAGTCCCGGATTTTGGGAGGCGATCGTAGGGCCAAAGCCAACATGCTGAAGCCCCTTTGATTGTCCCTGTTGACCTTGTATGGAGAAATGTACCCAAAGACAATGCGGTTCTATGCTTATAATTATTGCTAACTATTGGATAAAAGTACTGGGCTATTTATTGTGATGGGATGTCAGTAAACTAGGATTTGAGGAACTATGGTATGGCACCTGCCATATCATCATCTGCCTGGCCTTTTCACACCTACGTTGGGGTCGGCTTCCAGTCTAGCGGGACGCAGCTGAGTACCAGTGTACCACAAGGAGCTACTTACTGCATATCTGACCTTTTCAACCCAGTTACCCGTACGACTCAATATCCATAGGTAAGACTGGTTGTCAATCAGACTTTCTTATAAAGCACCTGTGAAAACAATGTAATAAATACATGTGAAAATTGCAGTTTTAAACTCGCCAGTTCTAAATTAGCTTATTATAACGTAAACATGTCACCAAAAAAGCTACAACAATTTTCAAAACGCGAAAGCATCACGTCCACCATATTGTTCCGTATTCAAAATAGTTTCCCGCTATTACAGCTAAATACAAAATGGCGGCTATAATATAATCTTCTTGTTAAACAGCTCAGAACTTATGTCAGTTGCAGGTAACCTAAATGTCAAGTGACCTAGATATGAGTTCAGCCTAGTATTATAGCTAGATCTGCAGGACTAGTTATTTATAAACTATGCTAGATTTTATATTGCAGTGTAGCTGTCATCCTGTAGGAATCAACGCGTTTTGAAAGGTCATTGACTGGTGGTTCCTATCTAAAAGTGAGAAGGAAATCCAAAAAGTCCAAGGCCTACTTGCTTTTTGGCTTAACTGCCAAAAACGGTTATGTTTTCTTAGGTTTTTATCAGTTAACAGTCTAAAGGGACCATTTTTCAACCATCAGTTAACTTCGATCTGAGGAATAAATATGGCGATTTGACATTTTCTATACAAAAGGCTGTCAAAACATGAAACATATTCCTAGTTCAAAGTAATCCGGCGATTGAAAAACCGGCCCTTAGATCATTAGTGACACTGCGTCCATTAACAACTTGTTTTTCAGCACCTCATTAATATTATTTCGAGTTATTAATAACACGACAAGTGTCGACTATTTTCAATAATTTATTACAGACAATTTTTTGAAGTTATTCCACTTGTTGTAACCATAATGAATCATACCATATTTTTAACAATGGCGGCCGGGTCGCGATCAGCTGATTCGCGCGCGCTACGTCAAAATCGATTGAAGGAATGGCTGGTCTGGGGTTGGCTTGCAACCTGTTTCATCTACATTGCAAAATAGACCTTATACGAATAGATATTAGATTGGAGATGCTTTAATATGAATCAAAAGGTGTAATTTGTGATGTGCGAGTGCCACCGACACCTTTACACTCACACATTGACATGACGCGTAGCCATATGCGATCCATTCTTTAGAAATCCCTTACAATATGTTGTCAGCCAAATTAATCGAGTAATTTTGTGGATTTTAAGTATATGGCTAAAATAAAACCAAAAGAAGAAAAGTCAGTGTCTAGTGGAAGCAGCTATGTTTATTTCAATTTTTCAAAAAAAAGAATTTTACTAACTGGTCCAGGCGTCTGAATAATCGGTGAACATACATAAGAAAGATCCCGAAGAATTGAAAACCAGCTCCCCTCTTTTTGGGAAGTCAGTTAAAAAGCCACGATTAACGAAACATAGAAAATGAAACGTTCATTGGAACCGAAGGAGAGAGTACAATATTACGTCAGAGATCAGTTTTTAATCAAATCGTTTTGTCTTTTAGGTGAAAGCGTGTTAACCAACTCACTGACTCTTTCTAATTAACCAATGTTGTAATATTTCTTTTGTTCAGTATTGATGGAAAATTTTAGAGGAAAATAACAACGGTTGTGTCTTACGGCGATGGCAAACGTCTTGAGGAAACTTGAACTTTAAAGACTGAGATCGCTTTGAGCAAATAGTGAGCGCTAGGGATAAACGATCATTCTTGCTTTATATGAGAACCTATGAGCCCTGTACCCTGTCATAATCAGCATTTGCCGATCCTTTTCCAGACTATGTTGGGGTCGGCTTCCAGTCTAACCGGACGCAGCTGAGTACCAGTGTTTTTCAAGGAGCAACAACTTATCTGATCTTCTCAACCCAGTAACTCGGGCAACCCTGTATCCTGGCATGTCCTCTGTATTGGGACAATATCAAGGCTGCTGATGTTACATGAAAGTCGATTATAAAATCGAAATTGTACCTGCTGAGCTTCATCGACTTAGATATATAGGTCTTGTTACCCAAGGAACCATAGGTTAGGAAAAGGCTAAGCAGATGACTTATACGAGAGCATACTTATAACAACTGAAAATGGGATTTTTAATGGCTTCTGATTAACATAGAGTGCGTAACGGAAAATTGTAGAGCTATTTAATTTTGCCTAGAATTTAGTAATTACTAAACAATGCCATAGACATTAGCGCCCCATCTATCGAACCTCTTTCATGGCGCGGACTCTATCGAACTCGCTACTATTTTTTTATAAAAGGAGCAATGACCAATAAATTATCGAATACAGCCTGCAATGCCCAAACATACATCTAGCAGACACGCCTATCAACCTGCGCTACGCATGCGCGTAACCATGGCAACCGCAAGATGGCCGTGTTGTCATGACAACCGAATGTAGGACACCACAGCCCGGGTGACCTAAATGCGAGGCTGATAATAAAAAAATGTATTGACGCAACAGTGTTTGTTGTTTTAACTAGAAAGTGCTGTGACAATGTTGACAAGCATTTTCTAGATATTCTGAAAGAGTGTGATAATATGGATGTCGAGTTTTGTCCTTACTAAAGATTGCCCTAAAGATTACTAAAAATTTTCTAAGTCCCAAAAGCCTTGCACACCCTTTGCTACACTCCAACCCAAAGTCCTATCTCTTGTTACTAAATCTACAGATATATAGAATATTGGAAACGGCCGTAAGAAGCATAATAACTACCAAAAATCAGATCATATTTGGTAATGAGCGATCACTGATCTGAATTGGACACAGTGTAGTATCTATCTTCTATCTAATGATTCTCTTCGTCTTAATATGCCTTTGCTCGTCAAAGTATTCGTTTTTCGGAAGGCACGTTAAATTGACGGGTCCTGGCTGTCATTTGATTATCTTTGGTAGTCTTTATCGGTAGTCTCAAGCTGGCGAGTCTGAAAACCAATCTTACCAAGGGGTATCGGTATACCGAGGGTTCATGCCTGTAGCACACCTCCGCTGCGAAACCCAAAGGGCGAAACCGCCATAGTTTCGCTGTGAGTTGTGAGTTGTTGGGCGGCGAAACAATAGCGAAATTCCCTGCTCTAACGTACAAAACTGACTATGACGTTGTCTCTTTCTAACATGATTTCGCTCATTTGCTTAGGCGCCGTCTACATCTCCGCTCGTTGTCCGCCAGTTGTCCGCCAGGGCGGAGATGTAGACGGCGCCTAAGCAAATGAGCGAAATCATGTTAGAAAGAGACAACGTCATAGTCAGTTTTGTACGTTAGAGCAGGGAATTTCGCTATTGTTTCGCCGCCCAACAACTCACAACTCACAGCGAAACTATGGCGGTTTCGCCCTTTGGGTTTCGCAGCGGAGGTGTGCTACAGGCATCAGAAGGTTAGATATGCAATCGCTCCATGTAAAACACTGGTACTCAGCTACATTTTTTTAGATTAGAAGCCGATTCCAATATACCTAGTTAGGAGAAGCCGACCCCAACACACCTAGTTGGGAAAAGGCTCTCTCCAAAATAATTTCTTCTATTAAGTTAGAACCTCCTTCAAGCTTTTCTATAAGATGCAAGCGTCTTAACCAGACCTAGCTCTACATTTTAGTATGTACAATAACATAGCCCTGTTCAACAGTCGGGTAAAAAGCCAGACTAATTCAAATTGACCTATTACAGTAGAGAGTTATCGCGCTGTACACCTGCGCAGGTCAACTTGTGGGTCACGGAGGTCAAATGGCACTCCCTTTTTCAACGCTCGATAAGATTTGACGTTTTATTGATATTTTGACGTTGACAATGTCATTTTGACGTATTCTTAGATGTCAAATTTGACACTTAACATGTTTTTATAGGACTTCCCAAAAAGGAATTATAAGAAGGTATTATAGAGTTATAATGCTATCCATTTTTATCTTCTGCATTTCTATATATTCTGTCATGTAGTGTGCTGAATGTTTCGTGCAGTTGACAGCTGTTAAATTTCAAGGGAAAACAAAGTTGTTTATACTGACTGACAGCACCTGTCAACTGCACTAAAAACGGTCGGGATATACCTAAGAATATTTTATCATTACATATTTATTTATGTATAAATGTGCACACACACACACATACATTATCTAAAACTTACCATAATAAGCCATATTACTGACTAAATGTTCGTTGATCATCTTACACAATTTATTTTTTCACTGTCACTTATTCAAATCGATAACTCAAAAACACATTTTATAACACACTCACTGTAAACACAATATTATTGGCTTTAAGAAAAAAAAAGTGGATTTTCAAAAATCAAATTGCTGGAAAATTGAGAAGGTATGAACATTTTGTACTCATTTTAAGGAACCATCACACAGTGCGGGTTCCGCGTGATAAAATAGTAAAACTGAGCGGAAAATCCGCGTGTTGGTAAGCGCTCTAAGTGAGTACACTACGGTCTCAATAAGTTAAATTCTTTATTTACTTTTACCATCATTTGCGTTGAAACAGCTGAATAAATTGCAAGGGCATCGAAGAAATTTCAGGCAGAAGCCTGAAAAATAAAATCGGATTATTAAACGACTTTTTCCTATGCTATACCTAAACCTGGACTATAAAGTCTGAAATCACCAACCCGCATTGAGCAAGCGTGGTGATTAACGCTCAATCCTTCTCCGTGTGTGAGGAGGCCTGTGCCCGGCAGTGGGACGATATAAAGGCTGTAACAGTAACAGTTTTCCTATCTGATGGGTATCCTCAAGGGATAGGTTCCACCATATAACTATAACGAAAACCAAACCATAGCCAGCCATGGAACCGCTGCGTATTGGTCAAATCGATGATTTGACAACTGAAAATGGTTCGATGATCTTTATTACTACGGCTATCTAAGTTAAGCAGTACCTAAAATATAATATACCTAAAATATAAGTACTATTAGTATATTAAAAGTTAATATAGCTAATGACTAAATAGTTATCCATAGCGTTGTTTATTTACGAACGTGGTTCTATAACGCGTAATCTCACGTTTTACGATACGCCATATAATCAGAACTGATGACTAAAGATAAAATTATTTCTTATCTATCAACTATGTGACGGTATTTAACATCGTAATCATTAAGTTTAATAAAAATCCATTCCAACTATCGGGACATCGTTTCACGATAAACTAATAGGTTTCTGTATTTTACAAAAAAATATTGCTAGAATTCTAGGTTTTAAATATTGAGTTGGTTTTCGTAGAACCACCGAATAAGCTGTTTATTTGGTGTTGCCATAAGACATCTACCGAGAAAATAGGAGTAGGCAAGGGTACGATACCCCTTAAATTATTTAATGGTGCATCCACAGATCTGTTATTTTTAACGCAACACCATCACACTTGCGGACTTGAAAACAACGTTTGACTCGATTTTACAATTATTTCGAATTGAATTTATGAATCCTCGTTATATTTTTTCCCAAATCTATAAAAAATATATCCTGTCCCAAATACCTCTACCTCAAACAAGCTATTCGGTAGCTCTATGATTACCCAACTGCACAAAAAGTGTCCACAGGATGTTCGAGACCGCGGGAAACGGCTAGTTGTTTTATAAAATCGCAATAAAAGTCAACCTTCACCTAACGCATTGGGCTGCGCGTGAGCACATCACGCTTACGTAACGAGACATATTTAGTATACTCTGCTGCAGGTACGTAGTACAGGTGAATTTGTATTGTTGAAGTAGCAGAATTTTTTTTTACATAGAAAAGCGATTTTTCACTATTTTTGAGAGTAAGTATCTAACTAAACTATTAATTGATATTTTTTGTTTTTTAAAGTCGTGGTTCAAGATTGCTGATAGAGTGTCAGAGTTTTTCAGCCATTTTTTTTTGAAGTCACGATCCATGTATGACAGAAATACAGTTTTTTTTTCAATACATTCAATTCATATCTATTTATTTGAAAATAAGTAATTTTGTGTTACTTCTTAAATAGCAATAAATAAAGGATAGGTTAACTTTCCTTTCTTTTTCAATGACTTTTAGATTATAGAATTGTTGATGGTAGATTGTACAAAAATAATTCATGTTTCAAAACACAAAATGCTATCTTCATAATTTAAATAATGACATTCAAACTAATCTACCAGCTGTCAATTGTCTCTTAAAATAAATGACTTTGGTTACATATTAAAATAGAAAGCATATTTTTAATGTATTGATTGGTAAAGCACTCCAATAAATTATATTGTAATCAACTAAAAGCCGTGTTTTTCCATTATTTTCAGTAACTATCGTGTTTCACATTAGACTGTATTACGGACACACAATAATAATTATTGAATTATTTAAAAATAGATGATGGTTTTTTTATTTTTATTTTTAGTGTGACATACATTAATGTCATATTTATTTTTATTACATTTTGGACACCAGTGACTGATTAAAGGCGAAGGAAAACATCTTGAGGAAACCTGGACTATAAAGTCTGAAATCACCAACCCGCATTGAGCAAGCGTGGTGATTATCGCTCAATCCTTCTCCGTGTGAGAGGAGGCCGCAGCCCAGCAGAGGGTCAATAAAAAGGCTCATGATGATGATATTGATGATGCTAAGACAGACTATTATCAAATCTAAATTAAATAATATGTTGTCTCGTATCGTAATGAATTCCTGTGACGCAATAATATAGTGTCTGCCAAATACGAGCGTGTCTTTATGTGGCATATTATAATAGGGCCGAACTCCCGGGCGAGTCAGAACGGCTCAGGAATCTAACTGCTATTAATATATGCAGTTGTAAGACGATTAGAGTTGTACCTAAGGGAGTCGGTAAACTTGGTAAGGCTGACATGAAACGTAAAGGGCGATTGAAGGAACTTGTAGGTACCTATGTTTTAGGGTAAGACTGACATTATATTCGCTCTATTAAGCCATCATAAAGCGGGAGGAGTTATATGTTGCTATCCTATCCTTATTTTTTTTTTAAGTTTCTAAGATGTCAAAAAAACAATAGAAAAAATCCCTTCTGAAGTCCTAAGATAAATAAGACGATTAGGTTTTTCTCTAATTAAAAGAACCTCTCCAAACAACGTTCAACATCAACATTTAAATATGAGATACGTTATCGGCAAATCAATTAACGTCTTAACAATAATATTTAATGATCTACATATCACAGTTACCTCAAAGATGCGTATTCGCCTCAATTGCTTTCGTCGAGCAAGGCCTATGCTTGAACTGAGAGTTACCGCGGCCCTGATACACAAATGGCTTCATAAGGAACATGATGAGTTTTATCCAATAAGAGTCTGACACTTTCTCACGCTGTACCCACAGCGGGAGCAGTCATTTGATGATTTCCCACAAGAACAATAAATAAAACAAAAAAGGTGTACGTTTAGGCAGAGCGTAACGTAAATATGTCTATCGGTCTACCTCTCGTAACACTCAAGGTCAGCATTGGTCACAGTTTCGTTGTTTACACTAAATATTAGTATTTAGTCGCCAACAGCACTCTCTCAGTACAATTTCAGACATTTTTAACACGATTATATTAGGTCGACCTGTATGTAACTATGTAATGAAATCTAAGGTAACTAAAGCCATCTTCTAAGAATCGTAGCGTCGTCATGACAATTGACAGCTGTATGTAGTTCTGATGACAATACAATAATATGGTACTATCGAATTGATCTGATGATGGAGCCGGAAGATATGAACTCAAAGTTCATGATGGGACATGGTATCATAGCTGTGTTTGGACTTATTCTTTTAATGATTTATATTATATATTTTTTCGACGTGCTTTTTTTCAAACGATTTCCCTCGTCAAAAAATCACTCCTTAGATTTCAATATTTTACAATAATCTTAATCCCAATTATTAAGTAAATGTTCACCAAACATTGAGCGTACTACATCTAGTAAAAAACTCAAAGTTTTTGCTTCACCTCAACCCAAAAAGTGTCTCTATTGTTTTTGTAACATAACGTTGTTTTTGAACAAACTCCGGCCGTGTCAGGGACGGTTGCGTCACACAATTGTGACGTTTCTATACAAGCATCTACTTAGTGGCTTTGCTGGGGCTGCGGGATTGTTCGAAAGAGTTACCGCGGCCCTGGTACATAAAAGGCCTACGACGGAACACGACAGTTTTTAGTCAGTAAGAGTCTGACACTCCCTCACCGCTACTAACCCACAGCGGGAGGAGTCATTTGATGATTTTTGAGGTCGTTGAAAAAAAAAAGGCTTTTCTTGATACAGGATCGTTCGAAAGAGATACTAGCGGGAATGGAACACAATGTATAGAGATTGTAGGTACTGTGTTTCGGAGGGCACGTTAAACTGTAGGTCCCGGCTGCCATTGAACATCTTTAGCAGTCGTTATAGGGGTAGTCAGAAATTAGGCTGACAACCAGTCCTAACAAGAAGTTGTCTGAGTAACTGGGTTGAGGAGGTCAGATAGGCAGTCGCTCCTTGTGGCACACTGGTACTCAAGTGCGTCCGATTAAACTGGAAGCCGACCCCAACATAGTTGGGAAAAGACTAGGCAGATGAGTATTAACATAACCTAAGGGAGCAAGCATCACTTCCTGGAAAAAATTATAACCAGGTATCGTCCCGGGAAATTGTTGCCGGGAGGGAGAAACTAAACATTTTGGGGAAAATTGTTTTATATAAATGGCAACACGTGCGGAAAAGCCACGAGTATGTTAGTAGATTAAATAAGGTAACTTTGATGTTAAACTCTTGTAATAGAATTCTAATTTTCCCTATCCTGAGGGTATTATTTTAGCTTTTTTATCCGACAGGTCTCTGGTTTTTGGTAGTAAGAGAATTTACCTCAGTTCTATCTAAAAATGAGTAGGCTTATGCTCTTTATCAGATCTCTACATTTAGGATAGTCACGAATAATATATGTAATTAATGTAACTAATTTTTACTTAATTTTTTGTAACGTTTTATGTTGTTTCTAATTTCTTTTTTTTTTTTTGTTGTTATCTTTCTTTTTCAATTTTCTTTATTTTTTAAGTTTCCTTTGTTAGAAATTGACTTATCTAGGTACTCTGATTTATGTAAGTGACTTTTGAAGTCGTGTAAATCAAATAAATAAATAAATGAAGAAACACACTTTAAAATGGAAATTCAGGATTGATTTGTTTATACTATTACACTATAGGTACTTAGTTTTAGCACAATTTGATAGTAGATATAATTTAGAAAAAAATACACGCTGTTTGTATGTATCTCATATCCCTATGTGTCTTACTACATCCGAATAATTTCAGTTTCCCAGAAAAGTGGCGAATAGAGGTTGGGTCTTTACCCACTAGGCCATCACCACCACCTGACAGTTAATAACAATAATTATCAGACAAGAACTCTATTACGACAGATTACAGTGTTTAACTTATTATCTTGTAAGATTAACTAACTTTTTTACCGACTTCAATTAAAGAGGGGTCTCAGTTTAACCCTTGAGAAGTCATTTTATATCCTTTTTTAGAGGACTTCTAAAAACCAAGGAGGTTTTACGGTCAAAATGTTTATTTTCTTTAAATAATTCAAAACCTAAATGTAAAAAGTACCTAATTATTTTATTGAATATTCATAAAGCTGTTTGCATTTAATAGTGAATTATAAAATCACTGATTTACTAATCATTGCATTTAATTTGAATATTAATTATCTATGGTCAGAAGTAGACTCTATCGCTCTCCGTACCTTTGCCAGTTCTAAATAGAACGAAAAAGAATTGTCTCCTGTCTATAGATGAGTAGCAAAAAAATAAACAACGCAACGTGACAAAATGCCATTCAGAACTTAAAAATAACATTGTTACATTAGTTTTTCATGTTAAACAATATTTATTTATGTTTCGTTAATACTGTAGGACTTTTACTAAAACTAGGTGAGATCTATTTTAATGTTTAATTAATTACGACTTCAAGGCAAAGGAATAATGTTACATCCTCTCGAGTTTAATCGATTGTTATTATCGATACTAACAAAAAGTATATAAAACAGCCAGTGTGTTACCAAAAAAAAATCGATATCCGAATTTAAAAATCCACTTTTTCTTTTGCACAACAAAATAAAAAATACACACTTTAAAATTTTGTAACAGGGTTCACTGCACTCCAAACGGCTCGCACGATATTTTTTTTTTACAAAAATAGACCGAACGCGCAACGCCCACGGTTCTAAATTCGTATATTTTAAAAAGTTTCAAACGCATGCGCTTCGTTCGCGCGCGCTCACCTACTGACAGCGCGCATCACAGATTCCCACTCGATTGTTATCGATTAACCGACCAAATACAAACACCCATTCCACTATCAAAACTTCTCAATGACACGACCTCTTGAATTTGAAAGTATAATAATAGGCGACAAACACAGCCAAATTCAGAAGTCTTTTTCAGACGTGTGCTGAACTAAAGGTACGAATGTTTTCAATTTAGTCGGTTGCTATGGAAATTCTAAGCGTTGGTAAGTCACGAGGTAGCCGACGGTTTTAGTAACATATAGTTATTTTTAACTAGATTTAGACTAGCGAGCCAAATGAGAAAATGTCAGCCGTCTAAATGGTTATTTTGCATTGATATTAGGGGTTTATTAGCTTTTATTCTGCTTGAGATATATTAAGGGACTATCAAATGATGCATTTTTGACCTATTTTCGAAATGTCACGTTGTATTGAGAAATGTCTATGGTTTTTCTTATGCCCTCAGCCGTGTAGGTACTGCAATGGCGCAATATTTTCCTCAAAAGAACTGATAGAGTAGATAGTTTGATTGTAGATTTCATATCTCAGAGATAAAAAGGTTGATACCATTAAGACGTGCCTATGAGTCAAACTTGACAAAAGTAATAAGACCTCATGTAGACCAGCTAGTTTAGGCCGTTTTGTTAGTATCCCAACCAAATAATTCTTACGTTAGGTGGAAAAATTTGTCACTGTTAACTACTTTTCAGTTGCAATAGTTTTTTTAACTAAACGGCCTAGCTTAACCTGTAAAAATTACCCATCATACCAATTTATGAATGTTGTAGTTTTCAATGTTAGACCGTTTAGGCTACAAAAAATTTTAGATCTATATTGCCTGAAATACATATACTAAAATGTAGACATAGTAAATGCTTAAAGTAATTTCTTAAGGGAGGGACCGTATGAGTGAAACCGCGGTTAACAACTAGTAGGCAAATGAAATAAGTGATGTAAATGTATTAATATCATTAGAATTCGGACATCCACATTAATCTTGGTTCGTAAACATTCACTTTGCATCAGAGCCAAAAAAAATTGTTACGTTACTATTTTTCATTCATCCCGCCAAATTATAATTTTTATGATTCTTATAAGCAATCGAAAAAGCGAAAAGACGCTAAGTTCCTTCTGAAGTTTTTATCTATGTATTTTAGTATATATTTTTAACTTATATCGGGTGTGTCGTTCATAATCACATGAAATGAAATGCGTTAATATACTGGTTAATATATGTCGATTGTAACAAAGAAAAAAGAAAAATACGTAAAAATAAAAAAATGTTTTTTTCAAACAAAGTAAATGGAATAAAAATGTGCAAAAATTAGAACACCATATAAAAGTCAGTCATTACAAACAACTGAAATTCTCCCTTGAAAACTGACAGCTGTCAACTGATCAAATCATACGATACTCCTAACTTTATCTCTGCTTTACACATGATGTTGTAAATTATAATAACGAAAAATGACTCCTGTGGTTAAACCACTGAATGGATTAGGTTATTTTTTTTACAATTCGTCATAGAATATCATAAAGTATATGCGATATGATTTAATGTGATTGTGAACGACACACCCGATATATGAACATTAGTTACAGTCTAGTAACATAATTTTAAATCTAGTCCACTGCCTGACTTTTATATGGTATTCTAATTTTCGCACATTTATATTCTATTTACTTTGTTTGAAAAATTCTTTTTTTTCTTAGTTTCTTTTTTCTTTGTGTTATACCAGCATATAACGTATTTCATTTAATGTGATTGTGAACGACACACCTGATATATAGTAGGTAGATTTAGAAAATAACTGAAAAGTAAGTAAACTACATGCACAATAAACATGTACCCGAGTTATATCGACTATATTTTATCCGGATACGAGCAGTAGTTCCCACGGGTACGGGTAGTCAGAAGCCAGTAAGTCTCGACACCAGTCTTACCAAGGAGTATCGGGTTGCCCGGGTAACTGGGTTGAGGAGGTCAGATAGGGCAGTCGCTCCTGGTACTCAGCTAAATCCGGTTAGACTGGAAGCCGACCCTAACATAGTTGGGAAAAAGGCTCGGAGGGCGATGATAGTAGATTTAGAAAATAACGGAAAAACAAGTAAACTACATGCACAACAAACATATAATGCAGCAGTCATCGGTACATTCGTACTTACAGTAAGTAATTGGTTAACAAAACGCTCAAGGCCGCGCGAAGGCTTGTTGTGTAACGCGCACGCGCGTAGCTCACTACCACTAGATGTGGCTACAGCGCAGTTTGTGAGACGAGTGGGAATATTAGAAATTGTTGTCTGATTTGTATTTTTTTTTTATTTTAATGTTAGAAGAATTATATTGAAAACCCTTATACATAGGGGGATAAGTGGTTTGAGAAAACTGCGGGCTTACTTATTTAGATAAATATTTATCATGGAAGTGGAAGCGTGTTGGGCCTATAACCTGTGAATAATAGACACAGTGGCGTTTTCCATTGACAAAATATTTATTTTCCACAGAGTTACAAGACAACAAGTTATTGCTTACGACGCTAGATAGATTAATAACAAATTATTTTGATATTATTGCAACATTACCGTGATAAAATATAGCCCGGGGATAGTGCAGCTTCCTTACAGTAAAATATATTTTTATAAATAAATTCTGTAGTTTAAGAGCCTTAATAAGGTCAAATATGAATTCTGAACAAAACATTTCATATTATGTTTACAACATATTGTATCACTCTCAAAAATAAAACTTGATCACGCCATAAGGGAGGGCTAATCACGCCTCGTTACGAACGCTCAGCCTTAACCATGGAGAACAAAATGACTAGCGGAGGTGCCATAACGGAAAATCTCCTAAGGCCCTCCATACACGGACCGCTTGAAACAGTATGGGGCGAAAGCTTCTAGATGTCGACCGCCCAAATTAGTTGCAACTGCTCGAGCGGTTCGTGTATGTGCGTCTATAGAACTCTGCAGTTTACTGTGCAGTCGCAGCTTGAAGCTATCGCCCCTGATTGCTTCAAGCGGTCCGTGTATTGTCGGCCTTAGTGCGGCAAAATGCGGGTGAGCGGGGGACGAGGAACGTTATGTCTTCACCCTCACACGCCTTCTTTGGACCCAATATTTTTTTGTCATAACAAAAATCATTGACAATTGTCTCAAAGAACCCGAACGCCTTATTAGTTCACTTGTAACTGATCGTTTTGGTCATGTCCACCGTACTTATTTGACCAAGAAGAAGACACCTGACCTACCTAAATTATGGTATCTCTGCTCATCTTTCCTTACTCCGTAGCCTAAACCGACACAAATGAGTTCAACTCACGGAAGTTTAATCTTTATTGTAATGCTGATGCGGTTGTTAAATAAAAACAGAGTGTTTTAGGACATTTTCGAGGACAAAAATAGGCTGTGGCGTGTCATTTGTGAATTTTAGATGAGAGAAAAACATTTGGTTTGGGTGGTGGGTTTTTGTTTTTTGGTTGAAGATAAAATAGCATGTATGATTAAAGATAAGCGTGTGGATAGTAGCTAAGAAAATGAATGAGGATCTTGCTTTCAGCTACAGGCAAAAATAATAGTAGGTATCTTAAACTAAAGAGCGGACTTACCGTACTCGAATAAAAAGTAGCCTACTACCAGATATGTCTCTATTCAGGCCCTGTGTAGAGCCTGAAAAAGGATATCTAGTAAATATGTTACTTACCAAATGTCATTTAAATAGAAGACAGAGAGGCAGAAAAAAATACTTTTGCGTTTGTGGTATAAGTAAGAATTAATTAAATCAAATCTAGTCACATCTAGAACGTTTGTTTAAAACATCTTTGCTAACGCTAACAATAAAATAGCTACGAAGTACTAGCGACGAAACAATCTGTGTCAAGTTTATATTATTTATTACAGTTTTTATTTCTACTGATGTAACTCGCTGATCAATGTTGATTTAATCATCATCATCTCCCGAGCCTTTTCCCAACTATGTTGAGTTCGGCTTCCAGTCTAACCGGATGCAACTGAGTACCAGTGTTTAACAAGGAACGACTGCCTATCTCACCTCCTCAACCCAGTTACCCGGCCAACCCAATACCCCTTGGTAAGACTGGTTGGCTTCTAAACCGTAAAGACTGCCGAAGCTGGTCAAACGGTAGACGGGACCTACAGTTTAACGTGTCCTCCGAAACACTGTCATTGGTGTTCAAATGTACTTAGATGTTTTAATAATTTAATGATAACGAATAAAAACTGACTACCTATCGAAAAATATTCGTCAAATGCAGTGCATTAAAATAAAGTTATGAAGAGAATCCTCAAAAAATAAGGGTTATGAGGACAATTCCCAAAATATCGCGACATGTCTAGAACCAGCCTAATACAAAGCCTAGGTTTCCTCAGGATGTTTTCCTTCACCTTACTGAGTCATTAGACATTAGAAAATAGACACGACTGGTCGGACTTGAAGCTGAACCCAACATAGTTGGGAAAAGGCTCGGGAGATGATGTTCACTGTTGAGAAGCTGAGCTACAATACTTTCGAGTAACGAAGGCTATATTTATTCCGGCAGGAGAAGTATTTCCCCAAACTGCGGGAAATAATAAGTATTAACTATGGTCACTTATCCCAAATCCTCGCGACAGGTTTAGAGCAGCTTCTATTCATATATTTGAGCATACAGTCGTGAAGTTAGCGCTTAGAGAAGGTAATGCTGTGGACCGTACGCTGGATGTTAAAAGGGAAGTCACGATGCATTAACATGACGATATTATGAGTGTGTGGCCATTACTACAGCGAGAGGAACGTATAAGTACAATATTAAATGATCAAGTTACTAAATCTGTGTATGTAACTGCAACGTTTGTTTATCTGCTTGAAGGAGCTCATCTTATCAACTGCCCGTCTGAATTGAAAAATTGTTTCTGTTTATGATATAGTTTATTAATCGAGGAAAGTTATAGGCTATCTTTTATACGGATGCCTGAAATAGTTCCCGAAATTGCTGATAGAACGTATATATGATATAGATAACCTAATAGAATATATGTACCTGCATAACCTGCTTTTAACCGTTCTCTTACAGCCAGTTTCTTCATCAAAAGTAAAAGCAAAAGTAAAAGTCAAAGTAATGTCTAAAGTAAAAGTAACGATCAAATTCATTTTTTCTATTAGTTTTGCTGTCACTTTAGCCTTGAAAAAACGAATTTGACCGTTACTTTTACTTTAGACATTACTTTGACTTTTACTTTTGATGAAGAAACTGGCCGTAGTAACTACTGAGCAATCTAAGCCTTATGGATACGCAAAAGTTATGGCGATACTGCCAAGTTTCATCAAAATCCATTCGAAACGTTTTGCTTGAATGACATCCAAAATCCAAACACAACCGAACTTTCACATTTTTAATATTAGTCACACCAATATACATTAAAAACTACTTCATTCATCAAAATCGCTGTTCCCGTGGCCGCACATAACTCGCTTCCGCCTGTCCCGCGACTCGCACCCACACAATGCTATTGGTCAACAACGCACTATGTGTTTGTCACACAAACATACATAACTACGTAATTTGTAACTATGGAACTAACGTTAAAACTCATTTTTTTTATTAGCCTATGCTGTCCCACTGCTGGGCAAAGGCCTCCCCCAAAGCCTTCCACTTTTCTCTATCCATCGCTGCTTGAGGCCAGTCCGAGAGGAAGCTGTCCAAGGCTTCCCTCCAGTTAAAACTCTAACGAATGTAAATAAATATTTTTAGCAGAGGGCAGTATCCATTTCTGGATAAAAAGTAGCCTTAGTTGCTCCTTGGTTCACAAGCTAACTGCCAGTGAAAGTCCTGACTAAATCGGTACAGTCATTTCAGAGATTTATCTAGTACCTATAGAGCGTCAACGCGTATACATTTTTGGTGGGATTTCACCATAATACTCGAGAACTTTTTAGATTTCTATGAAACTCATAGGAGATTAGAGGAAGGGCTGACCGCTTACTCTCGATTCCCATACATAAACTGCTTTTAGTAAGGAGTTTAATGTTTATGGTGTTACCTACTTGGCTATGTACCCCATAGAGCACCTAAAATATAAAGTAAGTATGACATTTTTCGTGTCCTGAAGGAATTACTGTAGGAACTACGTATTTTCAGGCTTCAATTTTAACCATAGACATAATATTAGTAAACAGGACTGCGCATATAAACCCAAAAAACGAGCCGAGTGAAACAGTTAGTACGGAGGCTGTCTGTCTCTTTCTAATAGGGTGACTATGAGATTAAGCTATGTGAGACAAATCCGAATTTGCTAAGATTATTAAACACAGATTAGTATTGAAGTTTTAACTTACGCAGTTTGTGACCTTAAGATACTAATAAAGGCTTTTAATAATTAGCGGAAATTAGCAGTATAAAAGCAGGAAGATTCGAAGTGAAGACTGTTTTTTTTGTATTTCTACTTCATATATAGACTGCTGAGCCATTTATGTCGCCTTTCTTCATTTTTTGGGAAGCTATAACAATAGTACAACAGTTTTAAAATCCATCACCCATATTTTGACTCGTTACAAGAATTCATGGGCACCCTAGTTGTTTGGTTTACGAAAATGTTATTATTAGCTAACCTGTGGAATGATATATTGCAACCACCATAGGATTCACTTTTGCAAGTAGAAACGCAACACTTTTTCACCATTTTAATAGTTTAAATTGATTTAATACAAAAAAATATAAACAAAATTTTAAATGCTGATTACGCGCCAAGAATGTTCAGGGTTACCGCTAGAAAATAAAAAAAAGCAAAATAAAAATTTATGTTGTTTATGTTTTAATAATAAATACGAATAAATTAATGCGATTGTTATTAATTTGTTGACTTACAATTGTTAAAATAAGATAAAAATATAAGTGATTCAATTGTTTTTGGGAAGACAAAACTTTTGATCACAACATTTTTTTATGCTGGCAAGGTGTTAGAAAGAGACAAACAGCCTCCGTTCGAACTATCCCTCTCGGCTCGGATTTGCCTCTGTGTATTATGCAACCAATTTAGTACCTTATTGCGTTAGAATAGAGTTCATTTTCGTAAATATATATTTTGAGCGTGCGCAATCTTGTTTAGTAATATTATATCTATGATTTTAACTTACATCGGAATTTGACATATGTATATGCCAGTCGCAAAATTCATTCAAACTTTCAGTTTCCTAAGGTTACTCTTGCAACCTAGGTACTCGATTGGTATTACACAAATAGCTTCAGCATTTCAGCAACTTCACAATACTTAGCATTGTGTATTCAAAAGTAATTTATTCAGCATTGCAAATACGACTTAGTTTAATTTTACACTGCATTAATTTTGATAACAGCGCCATCTCTTGGTTTAAATGAGAAACTAATTGGCTGTTTGCTGCGCAGAATTTGAATGTAGGTTTGTAAATTGCGATTTGAATAGTTGAAATGCGAATATTTTTCAGATAAGTCTTACCTTTCATGTGGTCTGACGTGTCTGCCCTCATAATATCTGTTAAGTAGTGTTCTAACGACCGCATATTGTCTAATCCGCTGCGTTCCTGCAAACAATAAAAAAAATAAAAATAATTATGTTTCTTACAAGTAAAGTAACAAGCATGGGCAAGGATCAAGAGAGTCTGGGATCGGCCTAAAGTGTTAAGTGGTACCTTTTTTTTTAACGACGTCTAAAATCATCAAACGACCCCTCCCGCTGTGGGTTAGCAGCGGTGAGGGAGTGTCAGACTCTTACTGACTAAAAACCGTCGTGTTCCGTCGTAGGCCTTTTATGTACCAGGGCCGCGGTAACTCGCGCGAACAATCCCACAGCCGTGTTAAGTGGTAACTATGTCATCATCTCCCTAGTAGGGAATGCAATCCCGACTCAAGATTGCAAATTCGGGATCCCGCGGGATTAGAAATATCAATCCCGCAGGATCCCGGAATTTTCGGGATCCCGTCTAATTTAAAAAAAAAATTGAATTCAGATGACTGAAAAAGCTAATAACTGCTTGTTTGTGATAGTGAGGTTAATTAAAATAACATATCACTCGAAAGAAAATAAAAACCTTTATTCTTTAATCTTACCAACTAAATAATAATCAGGTTGTAAGGAAATTAACGTAGGTAAATTAGGTAATCAAAACAATAAGCTTATTTCAAGGGAATTAGGAAAAAGAGTGATTTTGAAAATGACTTCTTAAAAAACAAAGGGTATTAATAGTTTCATCTGCTAAACGGCATCTAATGTCCGTTGCAATGTACCCCGCTGCTGAGAATGCCCTCTCCGACTCAACGCTGGTTGGCAACAGCGTGGCGAAGCAATTATACGCAAACTGCAAAAATTGCCCCCTTGTTCCTCCACACTCAAACAAATCCTTTTCTTTTTTAATGGTAGATTCTAATTTGTTTAAGCTCGTGGACGTAGATATACGTGCAAAAGGACTTGGTTGTGTGTGTGTTGCGGCGCTGACCACTGCCGCCCAATCCCGTCAATCTCGAACGGGATCTCGTCATATGATGCGTCGGGATTGATCCCGAAAAATTACACGAGATCTCGCGAGATCGGGATCCCGCGGGATCGGGATTGCATTCCCTACTCCCTAGCCTTTTCCAACTATGTTGGGGTCGGCTTCCAGTCTAACAGTGTTTTAAATGGAGCGTCTGCCTATCTAACCTCCTTATCCCAGTTATTAATAACAGCTATATAAAAACCGGCCAAGTCCGCACCGGGTGCGTAAGGGTTCCGTACTTACCATTATTTGAAATGAGCAAAAAAAACACGTATGTTGTATGGAGGCCCCCCAAAATATTCATTTTCTTTTAGTTTTCAGTATTTGTTGTTAACGCGGCAACAGAAATACATCATCTGTGTAAATTTCAACTCCCTAACTATCACGGTTCATGAGATACAGCTCGGACAGAGGAGCGAAAACAATAGGGTCCCGTTTTATCTTTCGGGTACGGAACCCTAAAAATCATGCTGTAGTTCTTGAATTTATTGCGAAAAGACAGACTGAGAGTTGTAAAAGACTTTTCAAAATACGTG
This sequence comes from Helicoverpa zea, assembly GCF_022581195.2. Classification (NCBI taxonomy): domain Eukaryota; kingdom Metazoa; phylum Arthropoda; class Insecta; order Lepidoptera; family Noctuidae; genus Helicoverpa; species Helicoverpa zea. The sequence continues at coordinate 3,869,486 of NC_061481.1, read as the reverse complement.
TTAATAATCAAAACTAGTATCCTTGTAATATTGCTGTTTATTTACTTTCAGCTTCAGCTGTTGAAATAATGTAATTGTGTTTGTACAAGTTTCATTAATAAGTAGGTACATATATGGATCTATCTATGTATGTGTATCTATATAACTAAGTGTTTTTCGAACACAAAACAGTTTTGTTTACAACATTAGGTCGACCTGTATGTATGTAACTATGTAATGGAATCCAAGGTAACTAAAACCATCTTCCAAGGATCGTAGCGTCATGAAAATTGGCAGCTGTATGTAGTTCTGATGACAATACAATAATATGGTACTGTCGAACTGATCTGATGATGGAGCTGGAAGATATGAACTGGAACTTGATGATGGAACATCGTATCATAGCTGTGTTTGGACCTGTTATTAAAGTCTTGTAATGACTTTTACTCTTACTTTTGCTTAGATACTGCATATGACCAAGAAGGACCTAATTTAAAATCTAATTAAAATCCGCTGATAAACAAAAGGATTCAACTTGTCTTAAAAATATCACCATTAAGAATATTGAAATCAAAGATATTGGGTCGATTAATTGATTAATTAATATCTGTTTAATTTAAACAAAGACTATTCAATTTAAACTTTTATTTCGATACTCTCAAAATGTCTCAAAATGGCTTCTCTATGAAACATTGCAGGATAAAAAACTCAATATCCATGCAGCTTGAATTTACATCGCCGTAAAAAAAGCAATAAAACAAATATGTTTTCAGTTTCACGAACAATTCAGCATTACGTAACTCGTGTGTACTCAACTCAATGCAGCAAGCCTACTCGCATTATGATTGCTATGCTACTCAGTAGCAGTCGTTGTTACAATTCCACGTCAGAGGCCGTCAGGCGGATTTGAGAAAACTCTGACACTAGGGCTTGATAGGTGATTAAACCTGCAGCTTAATCAAAAAGAAGAAGAAGATTTAATTTCAGTTTTTTTATACTAACAGAGCAGAACGAACCACGTAACGAACATGACCCAATGGTTCCTGAAATAAACGCGTTGAAGCAAACTTTTTGCGGATATAAGCGTTATAATATTCCTATACTTATGTAGGTGTACATTTTTTATACCACCCCTCTTTACAAAAAGGTTAAAAATGAATTAACTTTAGAGGATCCCCGTCATCACTTACCATACACTTACATCCGCAGTGCCCCAAATTCTTAGGGGCCTGACCTACTTAGCGGCAGAATTAGGGGCTCCTATCGACGCACGGCTTAGGGGATCTCGGCACGGGTACTTAACTTTTCATTATGTACCCGGCCTGGGGAACTACTTGACGCACCCATACGGCCTTTCTGCATACTATATATCCATGGAATATCCATGTAGGTAATATTATAGACGCAAAAGTTTGTAGGTGTTGAAGTTTGTTCGTCTTTCATGGAAAACTACTTGATGGATTTTGTTGTAACTTTATATGTATATCAAAATTAATGTAGACTACCTATTATCGTTTTTTTCAAGTTCGTTCGAAAACCGAGAGAAACCACTGGCGGAGGCTGTTATAAATGCGAACGTTTGTATGTGAAAAGGTTTGTTCCTCTTTCACGCAAAAACTGCTTGTATACATCAGAATAACATATGACGAGTGACAGGGGAAAATGAAAGAAGATGACATATTACGCCGACCCCAAATTAAATTGGGAACAGGGCAGGAGGAAGAAGAAGATATCAGAATAACAAACATGGGTTACTTTTCATACGGATGAGTGAAGTAGTAACTAGTTCTACATCTCTGGTTATAAAAACATAATCTATCTACTAGATACAATGTGTCATCGTTCAGATAAGATCATATTTCAGCGATATCAGTGTTTCATATGTTTCAACTGAAAAGAGGTGGAACTTTGATTTTTAAATACCAGCTGTGCTTATCTATTGATCGCTTGCCGCGGCACGAACATGGATGGGTGTCTAAAAGCTATTGTGAATTGGAGAGCGTATTTAAGACAGCACCCAAAACAAAATACGTACGGTAGACTGCACATCAGTGGTAACTGTCATGCACCTTAACTCAATAGTAATATGTACGATTTTCCTATAAAACTGTTACCACTGACCTGAAGTTGACTGTACGAAAGAGAAGCCTGATGACGGGACGTTCGTAACGTTCGTAACATTATATAAATTAATAGCTCTATATGAGTTGAGTAGTCAAAAATGAAAATCAACTAAGTTCTGTATTTACATATATGTTTAAGTTAATGTTATACATTTTATCAATGTACATTGATAAGTAATACAGTAATATTTTTGTTGGAAGATCATTTCAAGAGGTAAGTTTTCAATTTTTTTGTATCGAGAAATTTTTTCGAGCACATGTTTTGAATTTTACAGGGTTCTCAGAAATATGTTCAAGATACCTACATTGTACCTATATTTTTTCGCTGTCAAAATTTAAATGTTATCTGTGGTTTTTTGTATGCCAGGAAATAAGTATGTCTAGCAATTTTCATATTTGCGTAGAACATGGCAATGCAGTTGGTATCTGGAACCTAAATGCATAATGGTTATGACAATGTGTAGGCACGTCAGTTTGGTAGAATTAAAAAAGTCTTGGCAAGGAGTATCGAGAGGGGCTGCGGGATTGTTCGCGCGAGTTACCGCGGCCCTGGTACATAAAAGGCCTACGACGGAACACGACGGTTTTAGTCAGTAAGAGTCTGACACTCCCTCACCTGCTAACCCATAGCAGGAGGGGACCATTTGATGATTTTTGCCATCGTTAAAAAAGGAGAGTTAATTGACTTAAGAATGAATATAGGTAATATGATAGATCTAGGCAGAGCTATCTCGAGTTAAATTCTATGACCATCTAGTCCATCTATCCAGTCGCTTTGGAGTTTGAAGTTTTGAAGTACAAATGTAATCTGTAGTTTCGTTTATTAACGTAAATAGCAAACCTTCCTTAAACCCACTTGTACTAACTCTACTTCATATCTCCCCTTTTAAAAAACTAGCCTAATATCAGGAAAGTGTTGTCGAAATACCTGTTTGTTTGCTTTATCACTTGTTATCGCTATCTACCGCGTTATCTGTGGGCAGGTGATCTCTCTATACGTTATCTAGGTCTGGCTTAACTCGCTGATCATTTGGGATGTATCACACGCTGTTGCGGACGCGAGTTTCAGTTTTTGCGGATGAGATTATAATTCTATGAAATTTTTTAATGCTTTTTGGAATATCTCAACGTCAATCATAAACGGAATTATATGTACATATTTACATGACGTAAAAATAAACTTATTTATACATACATGCAACTAAAAACAATAATAAAATGGCATCAAAAAACTCCTCATCGCTGCCCACCGGGAGTGTACGGGCCCGCAGTGCATCGCGTCATAGCCGTCACTCGGGATTGGTTCTTTTCTAATAAATCACTTCTGCGCAGATGTAGGTCAGAGCTCAAGATTCGTGCCGATAACTTTACTAGGTGTAAAACTATCAACCAATGACATGTAGGTATGTGCCCCATTACAAATTTCGTAGAGACAAAACGATACGAAAATTTGTGTTTAGGCATTGAAGGTATTTTAGGTACATCAGGAAAATGTCTCATCATATATAATCTTTATCATAAAATATGTGATTTATATTACCTAAAGGTATTCATGTAATCTTATCAGTGTTTTTCCTAATTCATTGACAGTTTGATGACAGATTGCCTGGTTATCTTAACTAGCCTCGTTTTGTTAAACGTCACATTGTATGCCTAAATTGTGTGGGAATGTTTGAAACAAAATCTTTGAAAGAATGTTAAGTATGCTGTTACCGCAACTTTGCTTATGTAGACTGTGAATTTTGGATGAGATCCTAGGCATTTATAATAGAAAACATGGTACCTATAGTTGACTGTGTTTCGGATGGCACGTTAAACTGTAGGTCCCGGCTGTCATTGAACATCCTTGGCAGTCGTTACGGGTAGTCAGAAGCCACTAAGTCTGACACCAGTCTAACCAAGGGGTATCGGGTTGCCCGGGTAACTGGTTGAGGAGGTCAAATAGGCAGTCGCTTCTTGTAAAGCGCTGGTACTCAGCTGAATCCGGTTAGACTGGAAGCCGACCCCAACATAGTTGGGAAAAAGGCTCGGAGGAAGAAGGTGCCTACAGGTGTGTAATTGGTTCTTATATGGCTGGTTTTCAGCTAATCCTGAAGTTAATTATAAATGCATTTGCAAACTAAAAATTACTATGCATCAGACGACAGAACGTCAACAATCTCAATCTGACAAATTTATTTCAATACATTTTCAACCTTATCACAACAATATAAGGTTAACGTTCGATTGGTAAAATTTGACAGATTATAGAAGGTTGATCCGCCGTCGTCTATACAACTACTGTATTCAATCTATTTCTATACCCATTGAACTAAGGAGTTAGGCTTTTACTAACTAAAGCCCACCTTTGTTTTTTCTGAAATCCTTTGCGTACCAGTGCCGTGGTTACTCTTTCGAACAATCCCGCAGTCCTGGTGGGGCTAGACAAAGCCTATGGCTAAATTCAAAATTTTTGCAAGTTTGGGGTCTCCTTTCATCCCATTCTGTTAGCTGTCATGATGATACAAGATGGCGGAAGACACTGTCAACCACATGACACGAGGAGATGTCAGTTTGACAAGTCTCATTTCCTTTTGAGGGCGACGCGGTTACATTTTAATACAATTCATCGTTTTGTTTAACTAGAAACATGGTGAACTTGGAAATACTGTCAGGGTTTTATTTATATTAGATACTAGCCGTTTCCCCGCGGTTTCACCCGCGTCCCGTGGGAGCTACTGCCAGCACCGGGATAAAATATAGCCTATGTTACTCGCAGATAATACAGCTTTCTAATGGTGAAAGAATATTAAAAATCGGTCCAGTAGTTTTTGAGTTTATCCATTACAAACAAACAAACAAAGTTTTCCTCTTTATAATATTAGTATAGACTAGCTGCTTCCTGCGGTTTCACTCGCCTCCATTTGAAACTACTACCAGGATAAAATATAGCCTATGTTACTCGGAACAGTGTAGCTCTCCAACAGTGAACTTTCAAACAGCCCCTTCATCGTTTCTTAGATCAGAAGTAAGCTTCAAATTCATAAAATTCTGATACAAAGTACATTTTCAACTATATTGTTGTGATTTGACGTTTCACAAACGTCAATGTCACTTCGTTATGATGTCAAACACAAGATATTTCGTGTTCTTTACGAGTTTCGTGCGAGTTTGTCAAATTTACATTCATATCAGGTGAATGTACGATAAACAGCTGTAATGTACTAACAGAACGTTTACGTTAACTGTTCGTACGTGGTTTTCAACCTTCTTCATACTTTTGTACCTTAAAATACATGGCAAGTTTAAATGGTTTTAAAACTCTATCTCTGTACCAAATTTTATTAAAATCAGTTCAGTGGTTTAAACGTGAAAGTGTAACAGACAGACAGACAATCGCATTTATAATATTAGTAGGGATTATAATCTTTCTATGCAATAAACTCAATAACTACTGAATGGGTTTTTCAAAGAGTCCAACCAATAGATGAAGGATTCATGGGGAAGGCCTCTATTTCTACCCGTGTGAAGGAGATTCGGATGTCTTGCAAAAACAGTGCTACAACGTCTCGCGAGCCATGTGATCGATTTGACTCCGAACGTAAAGCGGCGATTTCTTTTAGAATGGCCACACATTGCAGTCGGCCGACAGTTGACAAGATAATTTTCTGTTATAAAAATCTTGATTCCGGTCAAAGTTTTCAGTCGTAGACCGACTAAATACTAACCTGATCATTGTAATGTGCGCACTACCATTCATCTTCACACTAATTTATGGACACAAACAAACTATCGGCCGACGAAAAGTTTGCAGTGTGAGCTCTTAAAGTCATTCAGTCAGTCAGTTCATCCTTCAAATCGCTTCGGATAGCATCGCATTCGCGTTGATTCGACCATGCAGGACGTACGTTAATTTGGTATGCATAACTCCCAAAATATAATGATAAGGTATGTTTGCGCACATTGTGTCAACGGGGAGATAACCTAGATTTTATAGTGTAAGCAGGAGAGATGGTGGTAGAATTGTTAAGAACATGATCTGAATAAAACCGACCATTTAATCCTCACTTATATCCCTACTAATATTATAAATGCGAAAGTAACTCTGTCTGTCTGTTACGCTTTCACGTCTAAACCACTGAACTGATTTTAATAAAATTTGGTGCAGAGATAGAGTTGACCTTAAGAAAGAACATAGGATAGTTTTTATCCCGGACTTTTGAAGAGTTCTCTTGGAAACGCGATATAACCGAACTGGACGCGCGCGAAGCCGCGGGCTAGTGATCTAATTAAAACCGACCATTTCATCCTCACTTATAAGTTTATGTTATCTATCCATATAGAAAAGTTGCATTGGTACTTGCCTGACCTGGGATCGAACCCGCGCCCTCATACTTGAGAGATTGGTCCTTTACCCACTAGGCCACCACGACTTTTAAAAGTTCTGTGTTATACATTCTATTTACTAAGCATGGCTATAGGCTAACTTTTATCCGGGTGTGCGAAGTAGTAATTGATATCAATCTGACATACAAAACTGTTATTTTTCGCAAAGTTAACGGTACTTTGCGACCGATCAATCAAAAAGGCACTTTACTTGTAGGAATTTTTCTCACCAAATGATTGATGACACATCTGTCAAAACATTTTGGGCTACAAAAGTATGCCTACATAAGACATAACTGGCCTTACTACAAAAACTTTAAACCCTGTTTTACACTTGTCTAATCAAATTTTGGCTGCAAAATGAACCATATGTCAACGTCATAATTTGACATTTTTTTAGACAAGGCATAAACTGACGTTTAAAAGTTTTTGTGGTAAGGCGGAACTAGTTTTCCCCGGTGGTTTCACTCACATCCTATTGGATTTAGGAACAACTTCCCGTGCCCGAAAAAGTATAGCCTATGGTATGTAGCCTTTCTCGATAAATGGGCTATCTAACACTGAAAGAATTTTTCAAATTGGTTCAGTCAGTACTTCTTGAGATTACCGGGTTCAAATCAACTCTTCAGCTTTTTAATATTCGGATCAATCATGCATTTATCTTCTACGCATTTAACGGCAACTTTAATATTATGTTAATGTTAATTAATATTTGTGCAGGATAATCTATTTATTTTCAAATATCTATATAATAATCAATTAATATTTATAAAACCAGTTAAATATTCAACAATTTAAATACCACAAATAAAAGAAAATAGTCGACCAGATGAATCTGAACGATTTCAGCCATCCTCGTAAAAGTATATCTTTCTCTTTCTAACACTCAGCGTTAGAATGAGACAGACAGCTTTTCCACGTTAAATGACGAAACCAATATGGCTGCCAACCTTGAAACTCGTACACTGATAAGACTTGGAGTGAAAATTTCTAAATAGCTAACTACAATGGTAATATTTCCTTTTCTAAATCTGAAAAAGAAACATATTTTTCGTTAATGTTTTTGTATGGAAAATACAATTAATATGTATATGGTTTTGTATTTCAGATGTCTATAAATTGTTAGGAATGTTTTAAGACAAAATTCCATATGAAATTTAACTAAATCTATGTCATCATTTGCCTAGCCTTTTCCCAACTATGTTGGGGTCGGCTTCCAGTCTAACCACATGCAGTTTAGTACCAGTGTCTTACACGGAGCGACTGCCTATCTGACCTCCTCAACCGAGTTACTCGGGCAACCCGATACACCTAGGTAGATTTACTTTCTTCTGACTACCCGTAAAGATTGCCAAAGATGTTCAAATGACAGCCAGGACCTACAGTATATCGTGCACTACGAAACTAAATCTATTATGTTGGTTATTTTATGACAAGAAACAGTAAATTGAATTTGCTCTTCGATATTTTAAAAGGCAATCTGAACTTGTTTGTTTGTACTCAAAAGACGGCGAAACAACTGAACTGATTTGAAAATTTCTTTCACTGTTAGGAAGCTACACTAACCCCGATTAACATAGGCTATATATTTTGTCCAGATATGGGAAGAATTTCTCTCAGGACACGGGTGAAACCGCGAGAATCAACTACTCGTTTATACATGGTTATCTAAGAGAAAATATAGGTCAAACAGCAATAATAATTATGTCATATTATTATGTTATCTTTAATTATATAATAAGTATAAAGATAATATTAATATAACTCAGATAAAATAACATAAAAAATATCTTTTTGAACTTCATAAACCTACCGAGTCACCCATGTATTTATTATTTTTGTTTTGTTTGTATTGTTGTTTTGTTTTGTTGAACTATGTGTTTTTAATAAATTTATTTTATTTAAATTTATTTATTTTATTTTTATTTTATTTATTTACTAGCCAATTTCCCGCGGTTCCACTCGCGTCCCAGGAGAACTACTGTCCGTACCGGGATAAAATATAGCCTATGTTACTCGGGAGAACTGTAGCATTCCACCATCAAAATAATGTTTCAAATCGGTGAAGCAGTTTCAATGACTTTAGGGTACAAATGGGATCATCATCATCATCATCATCTCAGCCATAGGACGTCCACTGCTGAACATAGGCCTCCCCCTTTGATCTCCACAGAAACCTGTTGGAGGCGACCTGCATCCAGCGAATGCAAATGGGATATTTTTATCTAAATAGTAGTTTCCTGAGGACGTGGTCAAAAACCGCGTGAAATAGGAACAAAAATATATGTGTAAGTATATTTATCAGTACGTACAAAAACCAGGTTTGTAGATAATATTAAATGGTCGCGATAACAATGAGTCGCCATGATTTTTATGGCTTCGATATTTTTTTGTTTTTATACCTAAAAGTGTGCACGTTAAATGTATTACTTGAACATCTTTGGCAGTCGTTACGGGTAGTCGGAAGCCAGTAAGTCTGACACCAGTCTAACCAAGCGGTATTGGGTTGCCCGGGTAACTGGGTTGAGGAGGTTAGATAGGCAATCGCTCCTTGTAAAGCACTGGTACTCAGCTGCATCCGGTTAGACTGGAAGCCGACCCCAACATAGTTGGGAAAAGGCTAGGTAGACTATGGAGTGTGCACGTTAAGAATACTCTCCAAACTTTCAATCTCGCCGATAGTTCGTTGGAGTATTAAATACAGGTATGCAGTACGAAAATGAATGGTAGTACGCACAGATCCTATCGTGTTCTTTCGTAGGCCTTTTATGTATCAGGGCCGCGGTAACTCTTTCGAACAATCCCGTAGCCCCGGCGGGCCTTGACCCGATTAGGCCCCGCAGGGGACATTATAAAGATCAGAAATTTAGTCGGTATCAGACCGACTGAAAACTATAGAATCAATATTTTTCTTAAAATATTTTTTTGCCAACCATCGGGTCAAGTCAGTTGACTGTTTAGTCTGCAGTGTCCTAAAGTAGTGTGCTCTAAATGTTTCCTTTTGAAGTATTTTTCATAAAAACAACGAAAATCGAATGTTTGTTAACATATATTTGTATTTACTTCGAAATTCCTGTTCTGATTTTGACGGGATTTTTTAATTTTAGAAAACTGATTTTATGCAAAAAAAAATTAAAACCTGTTTGGCCTTACTACAAAAACTTTAACAACTGTTTTACACTTGTCTAAAAAAAATGTGTCTCCAAAATGAACCTTATGTCAACGTCATAATTTGACATTTTTTTAGACAAGTCTTAAACTGACGTTAAAAAGTTTTTGTGGTAAGACGGGTTAAGTTTATCTCCGTAATTAAAGATACTGTTTTATAACTACTTACAAATACAATGCTGATTAATATTACTAACTCGCTTTTCCCTGTGGTTTCACCCGCGTCCCGTGGGAACTACTCCGTGCCCCCAGATGAGGATAATATGTTTTATGTAAAAACATTGATAATATTGACCTATATACAGAATCAACTAAAGCGATAAGATTAGTTTAATTATAATAAGGAAAATTAGTATATTTGTGTAAGTAGTTTTATTCGAAACTGTATGTTTAAAAGCGTTAGAATTTGTTCATTAATATAAACACTCTGATCTCTCTAACTAATCGGTCTAATTTCAATAAAAAAAATAATATCAAAATTCCATCATTCATCCGAATATCTGATTCAGTTTTAGTATCTGTTTTTATGACAAACCATTTATTTCATATATTATCCAACCTACTTCATAAACTGACCATAGATCACGCTGCACCACAACCAATAATGTTGCCAGCACAAAATACTTGGTAGTATGGTATAAATTTTTCGCGCGCGCAATCTGGATTCTCGAGGCGAGGCGCCGCACTGCGGTTCGCTATGTAGGTCAGAGGCAGCCTTCAAAACATGTTATATAGGCCGTCCGGGTAACTTCACGGGGAGATATTTATATTACACGTTTATAATATCGGTTTATTTGCAGCCATGATGATTTGAGCAATGAAATGAGGTTCGATTTCAAGTTGTATGCTGTCTATGGTGGTATATTAATTTTAAATTTGGAAATAGAGATAATGATAGAGAATAACTGCGGAATTCTATAACCTATCTTTCATTTTTTTTGTGATTGGAGTAAGTGATTTGTTATAGAACTCCAAATTAAATATAGAGCATTGTGGGCCAAGTTTAACTGTGATTAGTTCCGCAGTTTTTGCATAAAAGTAACTTAATAAAATCTCAAAGAGAGGTAAAGCTTAACCGTCTTACCACAAAAACTTTTTAACGTCAGTTTAAGGCTTGTCTAAAAAAATGTCAAATTATGACGTTGACATATGGTTCATTTTGGAGCCACATTTTTTTTAGACAAGTGTAAAACAGTGGTTAAAGTTTTTGTAGTAAGGCCATAAGTGTTTATTTTATGGAAAAACGCCTGTAGTAGAAAATCGCTGTAAAGATTCATAAAGTACGTTTGAAACAAACATCCGCACAACATATCGAAACATTCATGTTAATAATACCTATTTGAAGAATATTTCACTAGTCTAGCTTACCTACACATGACAAAATGAAGAATCCTCTGCCGTGCCTTTTCCCAACTATGTTGTGGTCAGCTTCTAGTCTAACCGAATGCAGCTAAGTATTGTGATTGCCTATCTGAACCCCAGCAAACGGATACCCCTTTGTAAGGCTGGCTGTCAGTCATTCTGACTTCACAGAGCACTATAACTATCGAAATTATCGACCCTTTACAAATAGTAGTGGCAATAAAATCAATGTTTCGTACAACGCATGACTTTGCTGTAGTGGGTCAACCCGGGACGAGTGCTCGATGAGTGACGGTATATAGGGCACCCGGGTGACCTGATCTCTGCGTACTTGGGTTATAACATTACTAGGATGGCCGGATTTCTAAAACCTAACTATCTGTTGATTTGATTACTGGATATAGTAGGAAAATAGATGAATAGGTTATAAAAATAAGTAGATAATGGATGTAGACTGTTATAACATTACCATAATTTTTGTATCCGTTTTATCTGCTTTCTGCTTTCCCAAGGATATAAAGTGAATGTCTAATACCTATATATCTGTTGACTAGCTTACTAGAGATATTGTGTTTGACATAGTACCTATTGTAAGATGGTAATGTCAATATTCAATCTCTAGACTAAGCTAATCAATAGATAGAGGCGTTATAGAAATAAGCAGATAATGGATGTAGAATGTGCTTTGTGGAGCCCTAAGTTTTAATTTATTTCGATGCTAAATATGGCCTAAATTGGTTAAGTCGTTTTGTTATGAAAACCTTAAAGTATTCGCTAAGCAGCCCAGCTTGATAGAGTCAGCAAATAATATACTAGCGTATGAAACGTTGAACCTGTCCCTATCACTGCTTGATATTAGAAACCCCACAGAATTGGTTCAACCAAACGCCAGATAACCATATACAGGCCTAAATAAGAATAAGAAGACCAGTGTAACCAAGGGGTATTGGGTTACCCGGGTAACTGGGTTGAGGGGGTCAGATATCAGTCGCTCCTTGTAACACACTAGTACTGAGCTACATCCGGTGAGACTGGAAGCCGACCCCAACATAGTTGGGAAAAGGGCTCGGAGGATGGAAGAGGCCTAAATAAGAATCTCCTTTTTTTTAATCGGCTAAAAATATCTAAGTCGTAGTGGCCTAGTGGGTAAAGAACCAACCTCTCGAGTATGAGGGTGTTCGTTCGATTCCAGGTCAGGCAAGTACCAATGCAACTTTTCTAAGTTTGTATGTACTTTCTAAGTAATCTTAGACACCAATGGCTGATAAAAAGGTGAAGAAAGACATCTTGAGGAAACCTGGACTATATAGTCTGAAATCACCAACCCGCATTGAGCAAGCGTGGCGATTAATGCTCAATCCTTCTCCGTGTGAGAGGAGGCCTGTGCCCAGCAGTGGGACGATAAAAAGGCTGTAACAGTAACGGTATAAATATCTAGAATTCCAGCCCTTTTCACACGCATTCACATCTAACAGTCGACACAAACATTTTGGTCAGTTTTGTGTTTCTGCAACACAAGTAGTCACCATTGTTCTCACTTTGTTTTCCTTACGAACGGATACCGACTTTAAATTGTGTACACATACTGCCGCTGATGTGGTAAAAATGTCGGCTTTAGCCTCTTGTGTGTGTAATTGTAAAACAATAGAAAATCAATCGCGTCTCGCGTGTATCTGCGCTCCGGTAGGTGTAAATGTAGGTCCCGGTTGTCATTGGACATCATTGGCAATACGATGGGTTTAATAGTTAAGTAGGTAGATGTTTCTAGAATATTGAACAAAAATAAACAAATAATTCGCATCACAGCGCAATCAATACTTCCTAGCCTTATCCGAACTATGTTGGGGTCAGCTTCCAGTCTAAACGGATGCAGCTGAGTACCAGTGTTTCACAAGGATCTACTGCCTCTGATCTAACCTCCTCAACCCAATTACAAAGGCAGGGTAAGGCTGGTTTTCAGACTCACTGGTTTCTGACTACCCGTAACGACTGTCAAAGATGTTCGAATGGCAGCATGTAACATCCCATTAATTGTATAAATTCGGAGATTACTTAATTAACTCAGACTTCATTGTGTGAATGTTTGATATTCTTTCACTCAAAACGTATTTTTCCGACATCAATGCAACTTATACATTAGAATAATATTTAGGCTACATTTTACAGATATGCGGAAAGTGCTTCCCTCGGGATAAGAGTAAAACTGCGGAGAGCACCTCCTACTATTTCTAAACTCGACAAAAAATGATTTTCACTAAATTGTTTATGTTTTACTTACAATAGCCGACCCTAAACATGATTTAAGCTTCAACCTCACTAAGGGTTACAACGAATTTGCAAAGGGTTGTGCCAATTCGTAAATAGGGCGTTTCACACACACACACATGAAATCAGCTGATTCAATCGATATATTTAAACTGCCCTGGATCTAGTGGTCACAAGTGCGACTGCAGTGAACGTGGTCTAGAGTCCGATTCTCAGTTATGCTTTGTGGGTTTTAAATACTTTTCAGCAAGCAGCCCGTAGTCTGGAAGTTGGTAATTGATACACCCGAGCATCGGAGAACACGTTAATGTCGGTCCTGCGCCTGAACTCTCTCCGTTGATGTCGGATTACCGTGAATGAGGACTAAGAGAGTGCACCTATGTCTGTCCAAACACTTGTTAACTATAATATGTCCTGCTAACTCTACAATAATTATCTCCTCTATTAACAATAATCTCCTTATGCCCAAGTTCACTGACGACATAAACGTCTGTTTTTCTTGAAATCACTGTTCACTATAAAAAAATAACGTGAAAATTGATAGTAAACATATGTATTAAGCACACTCATGTTCTTGATGTCGGTGAATTTGAGCCATAGAGGGGATAACCACCGTAGCCGATTATCATTCTAGACACCATTATCATTATTTTAACCACTAGAAATACATGCAATAAAAAATATAGATATTCAGCTTCATATACCTAGACTGGAAGTTGACCCCAACCCAGTTGACTAGAATAAGTTTTTCTAGGTCATAACAACAATAGTGTTTTACATACCATAGAGTATACAGCCTACAGTTGTCTATGGTTCTATTCCGTTTGTTAAAGCCACTGATAAACAAGCATAGAGATTTTCTTCTGTTTATTTTTCTTTATCTAGTGTAAATATTATTAACTGGCTGTTTAGCGTGGTTTCTTCCGTATCCAATGATAATACGGTACTGGAAGCTAGAATAAATATTTTAGGAGGTTCATATATTAACAGATCTATGATCTATTAATTTCGTCATATTGAGTCGTGGTGGCCTAGTGGGTAAAGGACCAACCTCTCAAGTATGAGGGCGAGGGTTCGATCCCAGGTCAGGCAAGTACCAATGCAACTTTTCTAAGTTTGTATGTACTTTCTAAGTATATCTTAGACACCATTGGCTGTGTTTCGGATGGCACGTTAAACTGTAGGTCCCGGCTGTCATTGAACATCCTTGGCAGTCGTTACGGGTAGTCAGAAGGCAGTAAGTCTGACACCAGTCTAACCAAGGGGTATCGGGTTGCCCGGGTAACCGGGAGGAGGTCAGATAGGCAGTCGCTTCTTGTAAAGCACTGGTACTCAGCTGAATCCGGTTAGATTGGAAGCCGACCCCAACATGATTAGGAAAAGGCTCGGAGGATGGATATGATCTATTGATTTTTGACCGTTGTTAAATTGGTGTAGAACTCTGACCGGTTATTATTCGTTCGATGAATAAGGTGAATAGGCTCGTGTGCGTTCGCGCAGCGGAATGTTGTTGAATTTAAAGATTTTAATTATGCAGATAATTAGTGTAAGACGTCCTATAATTGTGTATGGTAAATAAAAATTTGTGTATGCAGCCATTGTGGAGAAATTCACCAAAAACAGATTCCGCTGGGCGAACGTTGGCGAACGTTGTCCTGGCGGAACTTTTTTTAATCCATAGACTTTAGAAGAAAAGAGATGTGTCCGAAAATTAGTGTGTATTTGTGTATAATTGATTATGTATGAATGAAATCAGTGCATGCATAAACTTCGGAGAAATTCAAGTTTCCGCTACGCGAACGTTTGGCCATTAGCTAGTTTTCATATAAAGCGCTTACATAGAGAGCTGTAGATTTTTACATACGTTGTTTTGAATTTGTTTATATTTGTTTAAAAAACAGATTTAGAAAAAGTCGTAGGGTTTAAAAGATAAAAATATAAACGTAAAATACACTTATTAGGTCTTAGTTCTTAAAGTATGCAGTTTGGGGTCTAGATTTTCACGTTTACACAAACCTTGTAAGTGTCTCCAACATGTTGCCAAGTATCAATGATGTTCCGTTAGTAATTAAAAAGTTATAGGATATTTTACCATGAATAGATCACTGTTTACAAAGCAGTCGAATATCACGACGTTCTAAAGGAATTGCATGGTAAAATGTATGCCAATAATTAGTTTAATCATTCAACTATTCACTTGCAAAATTTCATGTCATTAAATTCAGTAATTAAAGAAAGACAATTATAATACTGACGGAGCATCGAAACCCTACATAATCCGACCAAGTTCGGATAGCTACAAAAAAGCGGCCGTGACATATGTCTAAGCAACGTTCTTAACTTGGTAGGTTAGTATTTATTAATATGGTACAGTTGCGTACACAAGCGTTAGGAAAAAATAAAACAATTGTATTTCTTGATTGAAAAATATTTTTTTAATAATAATGCCACTATCTACGATAAAAATAAATCTTCAATTAACAAGTACTTCTCTATTTAAATATCCGTGTACAAAAATATTTTTATCATTATTACTTACATAAATTACTTAACTACGTGATTAAAAATAACGTTAATAAACGTTACGTATTTTAACTAAAATGTCGTAGATAGTGGCGTTATTATTAAAAAAATATTTTTCATTCAAGAAATGCAATTGTTTTATTTTTGCCTAAAGCTTGTGTACGCAACTGTACCATATTAATAAATATACTAACCTTCCAAGTTAAGAACGTTTCTTAGACATATGGCACGGCCGCTTTTTTGTAGCTATCCGAACTTGGTCGGATTATGTAGGTTTTCGATGCTCCGTCAGTATTATAATTGTCTTTCTTTAATTACTGAATTTAATGACATGAAATTTTGCAAGTGAATAGTTGAATGATTAAACTAATTATTGGCATACATTTTACCATGCAATTCCTTTAGAACGTCGTGATATTCGACTGCTTTGTAAACAGTGATCTATTCATGGTAAAATATCCTATAACTTTTTAATTACTAACGGAACATCATTGATACTTGGCAACATGTTGGAGACACTTACAAGGTTTGTGTAAACGTGAAAATCTAGACCCCAAACTGCATACTTTAAGAACTAAGACCTAATAAGTGTATTTTACGTTTATATTTTTATCTTTTAAACCCTACGACTTTTTCTAAATCTGTTTTTTAAACAAATATAAACAAATTCAAAACAACGTATGTAAAAATCTACAGCTCTCTATGTAAGCGCTTTATATGAAAACTAGCTAATGGCCAAACGTTCGCGTAGCGGAAACTTGAATTTCTCCGAAGTTTATGCATGCACTGATTTCATTCATACATAATCAATTATACACAAATACACACTAATTTTCGGACACATCTCTTTTCTTCTAAAGTCTATGGATTAAAAAAAGTTCCGCCAGGACAACGTTCGCCAACGTTCGCCCAGCGGAATCTGTTTTTGGTGAATTTCTCCACAATGGCTGCATACACAAATTTTTATTTACCATACACAATTATAGGACGTCTTACACTAATTATCTGCATAATTAAAATCTTTAAATTCAACAACATTCCGCTGCGCGAACGCACACAATAGGCTCTAAACTATAAGGGTCAAAAGTCGAGTATGGAACCCTAAACCAAATGAAAAGTGTTAATATTATCAAAATCAATTACAACAATATTACAAATACTTTGTTCTCAAATCCAATAATTTAACGATATTAAAATCGTATTATCTTTTGTGACCTATAGATTTAATCCATTTCAGCAGGCACTTAAAATCAATCTTGGTAGAACTGTTTTACACAAACACATATTAAACAAACAAACTACTGCTTAAAATTATGATCAAATCCGCCTGAAGGCCTCTGACTTGGAAATTGTAACAACGATTTCTATAAGAAAAGACTGGCAGGCGACGTTTAAACATTAAAGTGATTATATTTCAGGCTAAATTAATCAATCGTTTTGAAAACATTATAAGAAACACGCTTTTATAAATGCACGTAAGAACCATTCCAGTTCATATCTCCCGGCTCCATCATCAGATCAGTTCGAGAGTACCATATTATTGTATTGTCATCAGAACTACATACAGCTGCCAATTTTCATGATGCTACGATGCTTGGAAGACGGTTTTAGCTACCTTAGATTCCATTACATAGTTACATACAGGTCGACCTAATAAGCGTGTTAAAAAGGCCTGATAATGAAAAAAAACTAACCTAAATAGACAAGAATATAATGTATAACGTTGTAGCAGAAAATTTAATCGTTAAATATAGGTTAGTGTTATTGATTTTGTCTGGTGTGCGAGTGAGAGAGTAGATGTCAGCTGACTGTCAACTCATACTATGTAAGGGATGGCTTGTCGCTCATTTTACTCGACTGCAGAAAGATGGGTGAAGATATTTTTGTAAAGGGAATACAGTATATTAATAGTGTATTTTGTTTAGAAAGTGTTTTAACTAAGAAAATGCGTGATTAACTCTGTTTAGCCTTATAAAATGGCGGACACAAATTTTCGCTTAGGTGTAGATGGTTAAAAATATAGGATAATTTTATCGTGATGAAGTATTTTTTCAAAGACAAAATTAAGATGCTAATTTTTAAGTTCGTTTCTGTGTTTGTTCTCTCGCTCGCTCTCTATCTCGCTTGTAACTAACGTGTAAAAGTGTTGTTTTTGACTTATTTGCATAATAAATATCATTTATGTAGGTAGTTTTTATTTGGATTTTTACCTGGTAAGTAATTCAAAACTGAATTAAACTCTGAACAAAACCAATAAGTTAGCTACAATAAATTGAATGTTTCTTTAAGAAAATGGTTCCTAAGATTTGTTTAGGGAACAAAGTGACGTAGCCCAAGACTACGAGATACTACGAGACGCTACGACGCTACGCAGCTACGAATCTTGCGGACTTCTTAATTTGAAATGTTTCGGCGACTTTACTATCTTGTTTTATTTATGTTTGTGTTGAAAACTTTTTTGTGTCATAGACAATTTGATAATTTGTTTTTTTTTTATTAACTGTTACATCTCATTTTCAAACACATTTATTTTTTCGATTTTGATGAAAATCATTTGATACGCAAATACAATATAACATGCAGATTCTTTATGTTATAGATTACTTTTTTTCAGAACTACATCTCTATTTATCTTAGACATAAAATAACCAAAATTCAGTCTTATCATGGTCTTATCGTTCAAAATGACATATTTTGACTTATTGACGCACATTCGTACCTACAGAAATATCCATTTTTTGCCAAAACGATTTAGCTCAGTCAATCGCGCCTACACTTACATCCAAAAGTAATAAACACACAACTCTTTTGACGTGATACAGTCGGGTAAAATGTTAAAACCATATCATCATCCTCCGAGCCCTTTTCCCAACTATGTTGGGGTCGGCTTCCAGTCTAACCGAATGTAGCTGAGTACCAGTGCTTTACAAGGAGCGACTGCTCTATCCGACCCCTTCAACCCAGTTACCATAAAAATTTAAAACCGTATATTACTGATAAATCTAAATAACAGTAAATGAATACATTTCTATCTAACAGTAGCGATAAGTATCGCGTCCTCCAGTTGTGAGCCACGTGCTCCGTAAAAATCAATATTCTGTTATAAACATGACATAAAGTAGGACTGAGCTGGTCGGCCTTTTGTTAGTGAGAGGAGGTTCAACCAAAGTAGGTTTTATGCTACCTCAGAAACGTCTATTAAGTATGCATTTTAAGTAAAAACATACTAAAAAAAAACTACGTTATTTTTTGTTTATTTGTTTTTTTTTTTATCTGCGTTTTTTAAATATGTTTATTTGCTTTATGTTTAAAACACAAATTAGAATAGGTTTTAGTAGGTATGTCGTTTTACAATCAATTCGCAAACTAACAATAACTATAATATGAACGAAGTTAAGGAATTCAATGATAGTGTTAATATGAAGTGATGTTAATGGTGACCTAGTGGTGAAATCAAGGATCATCTGATACAAAGTTTTTTTTTTCATTGTGTTTAGAAAAAATCATCTAGAGGCCTAATTTGTTTTTTTTTTGGGAATTCCTTCTATTCAAAATGCTTTAAGCCTATCTTCGAAATAAGTATTTTCAATTTTAAAATCAAACTATACTTTCTAGTGATCAAGTTGCACGAAAAAATATATAATTCAGCACTCTCTGGATATTTTATCGAGAACTTTTTTGTTCTAGTACAATCATCTACATCTCTTTAAAAAAAAATCATATTCCAACAAAATCGTTGTCTGAAAATGTCGTGTAAAACACTGAAATACTATTGATTTATGTAAATGTTTTATCATAAATTCTTCAATTTAAAGAGTATCAATTTAGGTAAGTTTGACCACTCCCTAAAATGTAGTACCTAAGTACGTTTTGGTCACAAATTACATTTTTAAGTAGGTATATTGCGGATATAAACGCCTTTTAGCAAAGAAAATAAAATACTTATTAATAGACAACAAAATAAGTGTCCACACCTTTTTTTATTAATTTTTCAAAATGTTCACTATATTGGTAAATATTATATGATTTGTTTTATGTGTTACAATAATTTTACATGAGTAAACTGTAAAAATTAACTTCACATATTATTTTATCGCGAATTTATCAAGTACCGAATTAAAAATTTGTATAATCATAACTGCAGTAATAACAAAAATGCTTATTTTTTTAAATAACAAAGGAACTGTAATTAAACGTTACTTTCTATATTCATACAAAATCTCTTATTAATATAATCACTGAATTTAAAAAAAAACTCAAATTTTAATTACTTGTCTTGATAATTTACTTCCGTTGCATTATAAGAGAAAAAGAAAAAAACTTAAATTACAATTCTCTCTAGAATTCTACACATGGATTATCATATTTCGCATAGGGAAGTCTTGTATAAAAAAATCCTAAAACACTTTCTACTTTTAAATCATTTTTAAGCAATTCATTTTTTCAAATTGAAAATTATGTTTCAGTCTTTCAAATTATATAGTTTCAGTCTTGTAAATCGAAATATAAACTCGAATAAAACATAGCGCATTGATAACACACGTTACAATAGGGCCATATGTGAATCCGCACGAAATACGCTGAACATTTACAAACGACCTAAATTGAGTCTGCCTAGACCATAATACCAGTCTAACACCAAAAACAAGATAACACGTAGTTTACTTTTTAACATGAAACCTATTTTGACAATTTGACATTTCAGGCTGTATGTGAATACGTTTGCTTACCTGGTAGGTGTCATCAGGTTTGCCAGGGTACGATGCACTTCGTCGGTAATCGGGAGGTCGTGGAGGGGCCGGCGCCCTCCTCCAAGGGGCGAAGGCCGAGGGCTGCGGCGGCTGTGGCGCGGGCCACCTATACTGCGGGGCCCGTCGGAAGGGCGCCCTGTACTGTCTCTCGTCATCAGCAACGCTTGGGGCCCCTGGGTATTGCAGCTCGCCCATTGAGACATACGTCCAACCGTGGCAGCGGTCGGACTAGAACTGCCGATAACGTATCGGTCGATGTAGGATGCGCGCGCATGCCGCGTTCCGTATTTGAAATCGGGGGACAAAAAAATATAAATTTCGCATTTTTTTTAAGTCTTTGTAAAATGGGCTGTTTTCTGTAAGTTTTGGCGCAACCCTGTTCGAAATTGGGGCAGTTTTCAACGCTAGTACACTATCTAGTATAACAATACACATTTTTCTTACTTCTAGAGTACATTAGTCATGTTTTCAGCCAGTAAGTACTTAATATTGCAGTATTTGAGTTACCACGCGTACAATTTACTAGAAAAAGGTTGTAAGTCTTGGAAAATCTTGAAAACCTTATTGATAACTCATTTAAAAAAAAATGCGGTACATTAAAGTGTAGAATTACAACTCTGCTTGGTAACTTTTGAAATGAAACCCTGAGAGGCAAATATCTAGTGTTCTCTGTCACTCCTTGCTATTCTTTTTCTCGTACATATGGGAAAATAATAGTATTGTTTTGGATCTCGATCTACTAGAGGTATTGACGAATTGATCACCATAGGAGGTATTAAACCTATACTAATGTTTAGGTTTGATAACGCTAGTCTCAGAAACTGCTGGTCCGATTTGAAAACAATTTTTGAATGTTACATAGTTCGTTTATCAAGATAGGCTATGGGTAACTTCATCCGGAGTAGGTTTAATGGGAATCGGGTGAAACAGTTATTCATCACTTTAAAAGAAAATAAGCTAATTATAAAGGTCAATATTTCAATACCTATCTCTCCAAACATTATGGCTACAAATTCTAGCTCAATTTTCACATGTGGAGTCAAGAAGTAAGACTATAACCATAATAAAAAATACACGACTCTGGAATCGAACCCAAGACACAATACCAATTCTGAACATTGACATCAATTGGGAATCCTTGTATATTAGACTACTAGATGATATAGGGTCCCTTTCAAACAGTTTTTTCTTTAAACAACCCTTAAAATATCAGGCACGCGTTATCTCTGCATTGCAGTTACAAGAATATCAAGCTAAACTTACTAGGTACTTAAAAAAACTGGCCAAGCGAGCGTGACGGGCCACTCTCACTGTGGGGTTCCGTAGTTTCCCTTCATCATCATCCGCCTAGCTTTTACCCAACTATGTAGGGTCTATGCTGCCAGAAGATAGGGCAGTCGCTCCTTGTAAAACACTGGTACTCAGTTGTAACCGGTAAGACTGGAAGCCGACCCCAACATAGTTGGGAAAAGGCTCGGGAGATGATGACTAAATATGACGCATTACAGATTATGTATTTAAAACATGCTTGAAAGAAGATAAATTCAATCAGACTGAATTCAACATCATAGGTACCTTAAACCTTTTTATTATTCTTTATTGCACACATAAATACATTTTGACACTGAAATACAGAGAGATTATGCACAACGGCGAGCTTAACCGAGTGTTGGGTTCTCTTACAGCCAACCTTACTGCGAGCTCCGACAAATGCTATGCTAAAAACCGTAGTAAAATCGGTTGAGCTAAACGCGAGATATGATAATTGCGCACTAACATACATACATACATACAGGTCAAACGGAGAACTTCCTTTTTTTGAAGTCAGTTAGAAAATCGTATTTAGTTGCTTAATACTGAAATAGGTAAGCAAACAATCACTGTTATTTATTTCTATAAAAACCTCTGCGTCGCAATCAATCATCAATTATTGACAGAGCGTCAGAGCGTTTGTTTTTTTTTTATTTCCTGCAATAACTCTATTATAGGTAGGTACTCAACCTTTATGCTGAAACTAGCTTCCGCCAGCGGTTTGACCCGAGTTATATGGGAACTACTCCGCGCAACCGGGTGGTTGAAATGCCGTCTGTACCTAGCTTGATTAAGCCTACGGTCTTCGATAAATGAGCTATTTAACACTGTAAGAATTTTACAAGTGAGACTTGTAGTTATTGAGCATATCACGCTGAAAAACGAATTAGCTAGCGTTAGATTTATCGAGAAATGCTGGATGCTACTTTCATCCGGTTGCGCGAGTTGAAGGAAAAATAGCTGACGAAATCTTAATATACTTACTTATTATAGCTATTTCATGCGGTTTCGCCCATCTCCCGAGGGAATTTCTCCGTAAAAAGATCGCCTATATTACTGAGAGATATTTTAGCAATTGTTTTAAGTGATAACAGAATACAATACAAATGTATGTCTATTTCATATTTCAGTTCCGAGGATACAGACGGCTATCTGCCAGAAGCCTTGCAATGCTTTTGACACCCTTTGTTTTACAAATGAATATATTTTCGAACAAACATAAGTACTTAGTTACCATTTTATTTGTTTTACTTACGCTATTATTTCCAGGATTTTCCCAGATTGATCCCCTAATTTCTTCATTAAAAGCCTTGTGACAATTTCTTAAAAAAAATTATTTTAACAATTAAAATTCAAAAGAAAGATGCTCAAAAAAGCGAGCTTCTAAGCTTAGCTTTAATATTTCATTTAAAATAAACGTAAAGATATTTTTATTTTATCGACATTAGTCTAATTTAACTGAAACCCCCTGATTTACACCTAATTGTGCTCTAACTACTCATATTCTAAAAAGCTACATTCAACCTTAAAATAACAACCTCTTTTCAATATCAGTTCTATTTTATCCAAAAAGTCCGTAGTCCGTTACCATGAAGGTCGGTCAGGTCTATGCTGAAATGTTCCGCATTATGTCGACTGCATGCACCCGCAACGTGAGGTACCTACTGACCTGCTTTCAGACTTATACGGCCTGAAAACTGGCCCAATGGCGAAAAATTCAGACTTTAAACCTTTATGTTAGTGTATACTCCATTTGGGAAGCCACTTGAATGAAGATTAACAATTTTGATATGATTTTTTACACAAATACGTGTTAAGAAATGTAAAGGTGCGGAAAATAATCTTTCAATTGATTTGGTAATTGTTTTGACATAGATTTTTAGATGTAGTTCCTTTTTTAAATAAAAAGTCCTGCTAAGATGGTTTATCTTTAGTTAATTACTGTAATTATCTACGCAAATGTTAGTTTATTAGTGCTTAAAAGTGAGGAAATATGAATTGTTTTGACAGTTTTAGAGTTGATATTATTCTTGTCTGTCTTTTAATGACTGTAATTTATGCCTACGAAGTCTACTCTTGAACATAGGCAAATGTAAGGCTGGCAGTTGATTTTTTAGAGATTTCAACAAAATGAAAACCTTTTCTGTTACTTTTTACATACGTTTCTGAAAAAGATTCAGTTATTCTTTAGCCTTATGTTGCCTCATAGCAGTGGAAACCCCCTTTTCTCTTTCGGGAAGTTTCCTCTAATAATTATGACCAGATGACCAATTACTACATTGTTGTAACTTCTCTTGACGTAGGTAGGTATTTGGAAACTAGTACCTACTGGTAGGCTTTAGTTCCTACCCTGGACATTGCATTTACACTGCGGTCAAACCAATGCAGTCGTAATTACATCGTGTAACCAAAGACAGATAGAGGTATTTGTCAAACCGTTTCATGATGTCCGTGAAAATTGTCCAGTACGCTTTATGTTTTGTGATAGGTAATTTAATACATAAGTCATCTTGAGTTAGGTATTAAATGTTAGCTACAAAAAAATCAATAAAAGAACAAACAACCTCATTATTTAAATAGGTAAACTGCACACTGCGATCAGAAGATAATTCAATACTTTTAAACAGCATAGATTTCCTACGTTAACATAAAACGTGACCCATTTAGAATCATTACAATGTACCATGTCGCGAGCAAATGTTCTCCCTTATACTCAGCGTGTTCACAAATACACATAGTACACGTACATAATGGAACTGAGTCAGTGTGTCAATGTAAACAGCCGTATATAATGAATTGTTACCGCATACAACTGATGATCGGCCATTATGGCTACAACGGATGTTGTGATGCGGGAAAATTTCGACAGATGGCGTTAGTTGTTTGTGTTTCAGAAAAATGGTAAGAGATGGTGCTACTTTGGTTTTGATATTAGAAATTGTTTTTGTGTACTTTGTGGAATTGGTAAAGCGCATTGTATTTGAAATGGCAATATATGGTAATTTTTATGTAATTTGCATTTGATATCGTTAGGAAAAGTAGTTTCCCACCTTACCTTATCATTCGACTTTTTATCTGTGGTGTGCTCTCAGATGTCACTGTCAATGTTGATATATGTCAAACGTGCATTTCAAAACAAACAATGTGCATTTTCGCATTTTCATATTCAGCGGCATTTATTACTTGAAAAATGACTGAACTAACAACGTTAGCTACCCTAACATGTAAACAGCAAGTTGTTCGCGCTGTCCGTTTCAACGTGGACGGCTCATACTGCCTAACATGTGGCGCAGACAAGAAAATCAAACTCTGGAACCCTCATCGTCAGATATTACTGAAAACCTACGGAGGACATGCCAACGAGGTGTTGGATGCCGCTGGCTCCTGTGATAGCAGTCAAATCATATCCTGCAGTGCTGATAAATCCGTAATTCTATGGGATGTGACGACAGGACAGCCTCTGCGACGATACCGCGGCCACGCAAGCTCAGTAACTTGCATAAAATACAATGAAGAATCAACAATGGCGGTTTCAGGCTCAATAGACAATACCGTTTGTTTCTGGGACGTGATCAGCCGTAGACAAGAGCCGGTACAAGTTTTAAAAGATGCTAAGGACACTATTACTTCCATACAGGTTACCGACCATGAAGTTTTGACTACATCTGTTGACTGTCACGTAAGATTGTATGATATTCGAATGGGAAAAATGGTATCTGACTACATAGGCCATATTGTAACTTATGGAAGCCTAACTAGAGATGGACAATGCTATATTCTAAGCTGTGCAGACAGTACAATCAAATTATTTGACAAGGAGTCCGGGGAGATACTAAATACATTTACTGGTCATGAAAGTAAAGACTTTTTGCTTGAAAATGCTGTGAATGAAAAAGATAGTCATATTATTTGTGGTTCTGCTACTGGCGAAGTGTTTTATTATGATTTAATAAGTAGCGCGTGTACACAGAAATTAGTACATAGTGTAAATAAAAAGCCGGTGGTGTCTTTAAGTCATCATCCCACTGATAACTGTCTCATAACAGCTTGTGAAGATGAAATTAAACTATGGGGTGTACAAGCTATGGAAGAATAAATTTGAAAAAAAAATGCATTTTTATTGTTCATATTACCGACTGATCTCTGTGAGATTATCTTGACAGTGTTACTTTTACACAAATACATATATAATTTAAGTCGTCAAACAAATGTAGTGCAAATAAACTACTGCTTAAAATAATCATTAAGTTTTTTTTTGTCTTTATATTTTAAACTAGCTTCTGCTAGTGGTTTCATCTGCATCCCATAAGAACTTCTACACAAACCCGGATAAAAAAATTACTTATTGCCTTCCTTGATAAATGAGCTATCTTACACTGATTTTTTTTTTTAATCTTACTGGTATTTCCCGAGATTAGTACATTCAAGCAAACAATCAAACTGTTCACCTGTGTAATATTAGTATAGATTGAGTTTGTAATAAACCACATCAAGATTATTTAATGCTACACTGCTTTCTAAATAGATCAAGGAGTATATATTTGTACAAAAAAGATTTTTAGAAAGTAAATAAATATGCAGGGCAAGACAAAACAACAATATCGTCGTCTCTCTCTGACAAAAGTACGTAAGAGAGAGACATCACACAATAGCAGTTCCTCATGTTAAAAGTCCCACAAAATCATACCAAGAACGTTATAAAAAATATATCGTCAGCCATTTTGTGTTTTTAAGACCTAAACACGCCGATTGTTGTTATTTTGGAAATTATGTTAAGGGCTGATTTTTCAATCGCCAGATAACTTCTATCTGAGGAATATTTTTAACCGTTTTGACAGCTTTTGTATGGAAAATATGTCAAACCGCCATATTTATTCCTCAGATAGATGATTGAAAAATCAGCCCTAAAATGAATAGAATTTTAAATAATATAAGTAACAAAAAAGCTTGTATGTAACCCCCCTTACAATATCCTTGTGAGAATTACAACGTATCTCCAGTGACGGATATAAAGTGAAAGCTTATAAGTATAGTGCTGTGTTCGTCTAACATAAAGTATTATTATGAGATAACTATACGATTGTCAGTGGCAACTTCCCAGCTGTCATTTTCATCCACCATTTTTGATTCGCCATTTTAATGTGCCGTTTACAAAGTGTTTTCACAATATCTTTGGTTGTTTATTGCAACCGCTACAGCTTTTTGTTTTGCGAGTGAGATTATTATATTGTGAAATAATTAAAGACTATATTTCACCCACGACGTCCTCCGCGTCCCTAATTATCGAGGGTACTCATATAAAAGTACAGTATTTTCGTCTGCAGGATAACAGCTCTTTCACACTGGCGGGTTTACCGCGCGGTTTTTCCGTACGTACGTGAAACTTTCCGAGCGTCCAAAGTCTGTCGATTAGTTTTAAACGTCATTTTTGTACCGGTAATTGTCATTCGTTTACTTACAGGGGCCCGATTCTCCTAATTTTACTTAAGCAACGTACGATTCACGTTCGACTGCGATCCAATCCCGACTCGATTACGATTGAAACGTATGTGGCATTCCGCTATTTTTTCTTTGAAATAATATTAAAAAATAATATTAAATAATATTAAAACGTTTTTATCCTTTTCTGTCATTCAATAATGAATCATTTTGTCTGCAAATGATTTACGATTGCAAAATGATTGTACAGCAAACTACCGTATAGACCAAAATCACCAAAATAGCAGACCAATCGCACACCAATCAAATGTCAATCGAATACGATTGGTCTTTTATCAGTAGCAGAATGCCCGATATGGTTAAACCTGCTATTGCGATCATATTGCGATTCGATTTCTATTAGATTTTGACATTATTAACTTAGGAGAATCGGGCCCCAGCGCTCGTACGAACCAAACGTTGTGGCTTAGAAAAGTCGTGCGGAAAATCCTCCAGTGTGAAAGCGCTGTAAAGGGATACCCTTTACAGCGCTTGCACAACTGCCTTTACCTCCATGCTTTTTATCTCAATCGGTCTAGCATTTTTACGTAAAGGCGTTTTGCGTTTACAATACTACATCTGCGTCCCAAGATGCTTTCCGTAGCCGGATGGTGTCAAATATGTTCTTCTCCCGCGTCTAAGCACCTCCCCTCTAATTTTCAGCTTCAACAGTTCAGCCATTCTTGAGTAATGTAACTTATACGACTCACTTTGATAAGATAGAAGATTAGCAGGGATAATTTACAATGCCTGGTAAATGCAGCGTAGTAGGATGTGGAGCTAAAAGACATGTAACATCAAATCTGGCTTATCACAGGTAAATAATTTGGAATTTGTTCACATCAGATTTTCTGTTTGCGAATTAAAAAATGGTTTCCAAGAACTCGTCAGATGGCGTTGTGACTGGCCCTTTGCCAAAATGCCAAAGCTAAAAAAGATATTGCATATAACACAAGATTGACAAACAAAAAAAAATACTTCCTCTTTATTATTAGAATAGAAATATAAATATTTCGATAAATTGATATCGATGTTATTTTTATTATAAATACTGACTTTCATCACAGATTTCCCTCAAATGAAGAAAGGATTCAACTTTGGTCGGATGGCGCAGACGAAGAAGATTTTCGCCCAAGTGTTACGGGAATATCCCTTTGTTCAGAACATTTTCATGAAAGTGAATTTAACAGAGCTCTTCGACTTAAGGGGCTTAGAGTCTACACATCTCCGCGTCCTAAAGTAAGTAGGTATCATATAGGCAGAGCTTGTGTATTGTAGTAAACTAAAAAACCGCGGGATAACAGCTTTCCCGCGGTTTTACCCTCGTCTTGTGGGAACTTCTGCCCATCATCTCCCGAGCCTTTTCCCAACTATGTTGGAGTTAGCTTCCAGGCTAACCGGATGCGCCTGAGTATCAGAGATTTACAAGAGGCGACTGCCTATCTGACCTCCTCAACTCAGTTAACCGAGCAACTCAATATACCCGGGTAACACAATAAAACACTTCTGATCGTACCTACTCGGATAAAATATAGCTCATGTAACTCGGGTATAATCTAGCAACAGTCCAACAGTGAAATAATTTTTTTAATCACCCCATTATTCACTACTACTGTTTGCAAAAAAATACTCCTCTTTATTAGATTTGTTTAGATTCTTTCAACTTATAGAGGGGTAAAATATACTTCCAATACAACACTAGTCAGCCAGTTATAGTTGTATTTAGTTACCATCACATAATTATGAACTACTTTAGTAGTAGCGTTTTTACACTAGCGGTTTTTTTGAGCGTTGAATGTTACAAGCGTTAACAATGACAGCTAGAATCGCTCCATAGAGTTTTGACGCTAGAGCAGTGGTTCTTAACCGGTGGTCCGCGGACCACTGGTGGTCCCTGGAGGCATTCCAAGTGGTCCGCGAAGCATTTCCGCGGCAGCTTCGCGACGTTGCTATACGTTATCTAACTTAATTTTTATCGACTAATAATTGCGAGCGGGGGTTTTGGCATGGACGTATAACGGGTGTGTCGTACCTAGTTCACGAAAATATATGTTTGGGCTACAGTTTACGTAATTTTGATTTTGAGTCTTAAAAAATAATTAAAATTTCGCGCTCGCTTCGCTCGCGTATTCAGAAACTGTATGCCCTTATTTTGGCATTTGTCAACAAAATTTTACGAAATTTTTGTTTTAAGTCCGACAAAATTTCGCGCTCGCTTCGCTCGAGTATTCAGCATATTATTTTTGCATTTGTTAAGAAACAAAAAGTTAAGTACGTTTGGGCTACATTTTACGTAATATTTGGTTTAAGTCCGATAAAAATTTCGCGCTCGCTTCGCTCGCGCATTTGGAAACTCCATAGGCAAGGTTTTCTTTATTTGCATTTGCTTACCTACACAACTGCCGACATGCGTTTAGCTTTGAGTAGAACTGACCCAAAAATTCAGTTTTTTTTTTTGATAAATAATAAAGAAATTAGTGCTAATTTAGGTAAACCGATGAGGTGGTCCTCGGCAAGACAAACTTTAGTTAAAGTGGTCCCTCATGTCAAAAAGGTTAAGAACCACTGCGCTAGAGCATGAAATGTGTTACGTGTCGAAAAACCAAGCGTAAACGTGCGACAAAATCAGCTAGTGTATAAGTCCTTTAGAGAAATTGGTGATCTTTTGTTAAACTGTCAAAATGCGTCATGAATGACGTTCCAGTACAAAAAATCGGTTGAATGGTATTAAAAACCTTAGCATTCGAGTTATTGTCTATCAATGTGCTTATGGAAATGCCCAAATGTGTTTAAATTAATTTTAAATTGAGTTTCACTAAGTGCTTACTTATAAAATTAATACTGTTAAATATACAACACAAAAAGAAGTCACAAATCACTGTCACCTTAGTACAAGTCATGCTTAAAATCACATTATTTACTGTAGCTTCGAACTGGAACGCGTGTTCTATTTAATTTTTTTTAATCTGCTGAGTGGCGTTTCTGACTGTTTTACAAATTTTGCGAAGCTTTCGTGTTATTTTCGTTAATTTAAGCAGATAACTCAAGTAACACAACTGAATGTAGTTCTTAAAATGGGGGCTAAGACACCCGTAAGCGTTAACAAACAAATAAAACCCCGCCCGACTGTAAAATGCGACGTTTGTGGTCGAAAATTCCTTACAGTGCCTGCTTTGAAATCTCACCATAAATTTTTACATGTGAAGCCCGAGGCGTTAAAGCAGAGTAAGAAGCAAGAAAATGTGAAACTTGTGAAGAAAAAGGTTGTTCCTGTAAATATGCTGAAGAGGGTAAACTCGCCTGTTTCTAAGGCGAAAGAAACTGCGGAATCAGCGCCGAAAATAGCGGGAAATTCGCCAAGCGCACCAAAAAGGCCTGAATTCGAGTGTCCAGTATGTTCCGAGAGGTTCCCCGTATACTTTACAACGTTCAGACATATACAGAAGAAACATTGTGTCAATGAAAAGGGAGAAAAAGTGTAAGTTTATATACTTTTTGCCTTTGTTTACACAGTGACCAAAGAGGGTGTCATTTAAATTGTTAATTTTATCTGTTGATCAGCTAGTTTTGACTAAATGGGTCCTGAAAACATGTGATAAGGTGGTTTTAATATGAAAATTGTCCTTTAAATGTTCTACTTCACAAATATTGTAAGGAAAACATACAAAATTAAACTATTGACTGCAAATGCAATCCCAACACAAAGTTAGAAAGAAAAGACATCATTGATACTAAATAGTATCAATTTCTAGACCAGTTAAATAGAATAGCCATTCCCTATAGGCGCTATACCTTTCTCTGTGGTCTGACCCACTTCCCGAGAGACCCAATATGCCCACCCAGATAAAAAACTAGCCTAACCTTTTTACTCTCTTGACTACCTGTATACCAGATTTCAACATTAAATCAGTTTAATAATGCTGTGAAAGCTGGACAGACAGAGTAACCTAACCTTCGTATTTATAATATTAGTTCAGGATTGGATAATCAACCCAATTAAAATTTTCAGTTACAATAACTACCATTTCCAGTGGGCAACATGTATATGCCTAGTTTTAGTTTACTTATAGAGTTAAATGGTGCAACTCACTCTCACTTACTTTATTATTTTTCATACTAAATACTTACAAATCAACCTCTTTTCTTTCAGCTCCTCAAACGCCCCAGACTTAGTAAAACCGATCCGCATAGAAATGTGTGCATCCTGCAGCCAACAGATACGCTCCACAGAGCCGCACAAATGTCCACAGCAACACTCGAACAAGGATCAGTTTGCTTGTCTCAGCTGCCGTCAGGTGTTCACGGGGCTCGTTCTATTCCAACATCACGTTAAGGGCTACCATGCGGACGGAGCACAAAATTTTTTCTTTCCAACGAGAGATGGTATGTTTTAAACGTATTATTTAGAAAAATTTGGGACACAATTATCGTTATAAGCCTAAACTAGTTTATGGCATTCCTTTTGTGCTGTCATGCTAGGCCTGCTTAAAACTGAATGGCCGGTTTTTGCGATCATAATTTTCATGCATAGAGGAAAAGAGAGGAGATAGACAAAAACAGTTTTTATTTAAGCTGCATGAAATAGTATCTACTATCAGTATTAAAGTGAAGCAGATAAAGAGATTAACACAGTTACACTAAATAAAACTACCTAACCACGATTAGCACAATTATATTATTACAATTGAATTAATTCAATTTTCAGATTTCATGAACTGGAAAGCAGATTTAGAAGATCAGACTGGAGTGACCTTTGTGAAACTAAACAAGATGAAATCCAAAGAGATTTACCACTGTTCTCACCAAGTTCTCGGCCCAACCGCTGCTACGGAAGCCTGTTGTTCAATCATCACTCTCCGAGAATACACTAAAGGCTTCCATGCTTGTTACTATAAGGAACATAAAGGTCATAAGGTAGACACAGCACCGTTAACACAACATATGAAATACAGCATAAATTTATACACCCAAGATAGAGAAGAAATGAAAGTGGAGTTGGAAGAAGATAATGAACTCTTTACACAGTTCAAAAAGATGATATCATGCATACTCTTTGATGCAGCCAATGTTAGTGGGAAACCCCTAAGAGAGTTGCTCGGGAAGGCTCTTGAAATGACATCAATATTGAAACATGCAGAAGGACAAGACCGTAGTACACCGTTGATAAGTAAATGCTTAACAGATGATCAGATTTCGAAGACTCTAGATAGTTTGAAAGCGGATCCTAATAAACGTAAAATCCAAGATGAAAATAACACTAAACCAGTTGCGAAAAGAGCTAGAAAAAGCTCTCAATTTGTTGATAAGGTGCTAGAAAATGGGATGGCAACGAGACACAAAAATAGTCTGACGAATAATAAGACTGTGTCCTTTGATGATTTACAGGCAAACGAAGATATTGAAAATATTATTAAGGAAATATCAGCTGCGCCTCAAAAGAGTGTGGCAAAGAAGACAGAAGCACCAGTAAGTGACGAAAAAATAGATGAAGAAACTAAAAAATCTGATGATCAACAAGCAATAGCAATGTTGCGGGCACAGTTACAATCTCCTTCATCATTCAATGATTCATATAAGAACTTTGTGGACCAAAACTTTAAAGCGAACACAGAGAATGTATCAAGTACACCAAAAACTAAAGCGAGTGTCAAGAAAAAGGAGGTTGTTAAAACTAAAATGGGACAATTTAAGGTCAAAACTAGTGTGTCGCCTAAACCTATGTCCCCTAAATCGCCTAAAGAGGTTATTAAAGAAGTGCCTATTGCGCCTAGAATATGGAAACCGGTAGCGGATATCAAGTATGAGGTGAAAGAACAAGAAAATGATTGCAATATATTGATACTGAAAATTTGATTGGAATGAACAGTTTTTGTATATTCTTAATTTTGTGTTTTCTTTTAAATATAGAATTATAATGATGATAATGGTTGGTTTGATATAATGGAGAACGAAATGACTAGCGGAGATGTCATAACGCAAAATTTTCTAAGAAAATAGAGCGCCAAAATGCTGTGTGCGGAGGACGAGAAACGTTACTGTTCCATTATTTTCAAAATTAAAATCACCAATCAATCAAGACCAATCTTTGACAGATTGGTTTCGATTTGACAAGGAACCTGAACGTTTCGTTAGTTCTAGTATCTGATCATGCCTACCATACGTAGCTTGACCTACAAGAAGGCGCGTGACCTACTTTCCTTATGGCACCTCTGCTATATTTCCTTCCTCCGTGTCTTATATAATGTCCCCAGTACCACTTCTTAGGCTAAAGCTCTCTGTGAGAGTTTGTAGTCCAAAATGGGTTTGAAGATTTCATGTCTTACCTACTTTATCATTGACATTCTTACCAAAAAATTAGTTTTTACCAAACAAAAGCAATGGTGAGTTGCACCATTTAATCATAGTAAAATAGTGCAACTCACAGTAAGGGAATGTTCATATTTGACCGGAAAACAGTAACGCATCATCGGTAAGGTAAGGTGCGAATGATTGAATGTTTTATCGGATATTTGTCTATTTTAGCGTTACGCGACCGATAATATGCGACGCATGTTCCGTCAGATATGAACGTTCTCTAAAATCTTTAAAATAAAAGCTACAGTAGGTATGTCCGACGTGTTTTGCAAGTCTCAAGTGAGAGAATTAGAAATACCGCTGTAGCAAATGTTTTTAATATACTACCCAAACATCTAGCATCGCCAAGATACGTCGTCCATAATGTACTTTTATGTAGATACCGCGGTTTTTAATAACCGATCTATCCCTACCGTTGTATTTCGATTAGAGATTAAAAGACATTTTTTTTAAATCTGCAGTCTGGCTATAAATCCTACCATGTTGAGCGCATATGTCCAGCTACATAACATATTGTTCTGCTGGAAAGATAGCAATAAAACATTTCTGAAATCTAAATAATTTCGCCAGAAAGCAAGAAAAAGTACAGGAAATATTTGTAATATTATAATAATGTCATTATTTTTCTTTTATTCATTTATCGGCGCTAAAATGAAACCCCGAAATTAAAAATGGCGGGTTCTTTTTTTGCCTTCAGCTGGGGCCCGATTCTCCTAAGTTAATAATGTCAAAATCGAGTAGAAATCGAATCGCAATATGATCGCAATAGCAGTTTTAACCATATCGGGCATTCTGCTACTAATAAAAGACCAATCGTATTCGATTGACATTTGATTGGTGTGCGATTGGTCTGCTATTTTGGTGATTTTGGTCCATACGGTAGTTTGCTGTACAATCATTTTGCAATCGTAAATCATTTGCAGACAAAATGATTCATTATTGAATGACAGAAAAGGATAAAAATGTTTATTTCAAAGAAAAAATAGCGGAATGCCACATACGCTTCAATCGTAATCGAGTCGGGATTGGACCTCAGTCGAATCGAGTCGAACGTGAATCGTATGACGCTTAAGTAAAATTAGGAGAATCGGGGCCCTGTTATAATAGAGCATTATATTAAGGGATTAGACATAGATGTATGAAACAGTGTCAGAAATTGTAAAGAGAGGGAAATTGTAATGTAAACATTGGTGCTTGAAATATTCGAAGATTTTAATTGTTCAAGATATAATTGCGACCGCTGGACCTTGGTTATTTTATAAAGGCTGAAACAGACGTGTTAACAACTGTCAGTCAAACTTCGTAGTACGGTCTTCTATCGGTCAACACACTGTAAGGTAGATAGAGATACACATACAAAGTTTCAGCCTTTATAAAATAACCAATCTGGCAGTCGCTGGTCTCTGGCTACTAGAGTTCTTTTACAAAAAAATGTTTTTAACATGTTCATGAGTTGAGAATTTCGAAATCTATTGTTATCAAAAGTTATTGTTTCTGCAAATTCAGCTTTGGATTAATTAATTTAATTGTGATTGTAAATTAATTAAAAAGCACTTAACCTCTCTTTAGTTTTAACAGTTGTTTGTAA
This sequence comes from Helicoverpa zea, assembly GCF_022581195.2. Lineage (NCBI taxonomy): Eukaryota > Metazoa > Arthropoda > Insecta > Lepidoptera > Noctuidae > Helicoverpa > Helicoverpa zea. The sequence continues at coordinate 3,834,219 of NC_061481.1, read as the reverse complement.
AAATGAATATTGTACATTAAAATTACCAAATAATTGTATTTTTTTTAAGAATTTAAGTTGTTTTATTTTATACAATCCTAACTTACTAATAGATACTGTCAATGCGAAGTGAGTTATACTAAACCACTGAATTATTTTATATTCTAAGCAGTCGAGCTAACAATCATTTAAAAAATACGTTATATTAATAATTAGAAATAGTCGTGAAACGGAACTATATTCCTATATCAATGAACGGAACGTAAAAAATCCGTCATTGGTTTTTTTCAGTAGTCAACGTTTAATTTTGACACTGCTTAGTGCTTGGGTTTGTAATTTGTATTTGAACGTCTAGGGAACACATAAGAGCGGTGATACTCGCAGTCACTGGCTAAATAACACGATATTTTATTTACCTTTGACCCTCAACTTTTACAAAAGCACTATTATTATCTTTTATTTTGAAGTAGGTGTTCTTGCTTTACTTTGTTATATTTCTTGTAGCTTTGTAGAGCTGCGGTTTGTTTGCATAGTACGAATTTCAAAACGAAACCAAATCTGTCAAACATATTTCAAAATTCTCAAATCGCTAACGGAAGAGAGTTGCTCAAACTTATTTTGAGCTGAAATAAAATAAACGTAACAGTGAAATAATAATAGAAGTGAGTGTAAATTCATCAAGGGTTAAAACGGAATAGACTCAAAATGCATACCACCAAGAGAAATAGTAAGTTGTTGTAATCAGAAGTTCAAAAAAAATCATTTATTCATTTACCAAAGTTCACATTAAACAACATTATTTCTTAAAATCTAGACATATGTGCTAACATTATAATTGCTTGAACTAGGTTAAACCTGTGTCTCAAGCGAAAAGAGACCTTAATTGCTAATTTGACTACATAAATTGACCATCTAATATACAAAAAATTAAATAGCTATATAACATCGATTAGAATACATACTTTGCTTATACCTAATACTTATTTATTATTGTTTGCGTTAGCAGTTTCATTTACACACTGTAAGTAGGTCTTCCGTGTTATCATAAGACAGGCTTTGCAGATAATTACGAACACTTTTTCTGCATTTAAAGTAGTTAAGGCTATAAATGTTTAGTTCACTATTTAGTTTATTGTACAGAAATGAGCCTAAAAATCTAAAGAATCTATTCGTATACACATATTTTGAGGTGGAGTTTGAACTGCAAACTATATCATTCGTCACATCACGTCTTTTGTTTATAATGTTAGGATTGTAGGAAAGCTGAGAGTGTTGTGTTAGTATTGCGTGCATGATAAATAATTGCCTGACAGTTAAAACATTGCAAGATAATATATAGCTGATCTGTGGGAAAGAGGAAAGGACGAAAGTAAGCTACTTTTAAAAGTGCTCTCTAGGGCTCGTTCGAGAGGAAGCATTGTAGTTTTTGGTGCTCCTCCCCAAGAAGTAATATAATACGTAAGGATGGATTGACAAAGGGCCAAATAAATTTGCGTAACTAGCTTATTGTCTGCGATTGTGCGTAGTTTTTTAAAAACAAACATTAATTTTCGTACTCTAGACACCAAGCTCTCGATGTGTTGTTTGAAGGAAAGAGTATTGTCAATTATAACACCCAGATATTTAATATTATTCGTTTTAAGGACTTTAGGACAATGACATGAGTTGATAAACGGATCACTACATTGATGTGCATATAGATGCGTGTTAGTATTTTTATTTTGACTTCTGCGCATACAAAAGTGCATAAATTTAGTTTTATCAACATTTAGTTGTTAACGTTCGTTGTAGTCGTTATTGTTTTAATTAATCACCATTTAAGTTTTCAGCACGTTTTTATTATATCGAGCTGTATGTTACTATGTAATGGAATCTAAGGTAACTAAAACCATCTTCCAAGTATCGTAGCGTCATAAAAATTGTCTGCTGTATGTATTTCAGATGACAATACAATAATATGGTACTGTCGAACAGATCTGACGATGAAACCGGAAGATATGAACTGAAACTTTATTATTTAACATCATAGCTGAATTTGGCCTTCTTGCAATAGTTCTTTCGCCTCATAAAATCATATTTAGCTAGTGTTTTTTAAACAAATTTTTCCAAAACCAAACACGCCATACGTAAACAAACATTATGATTCCATTTTCAAATTGCAGAGCTGTCAGAATTACAAGGCATCATAAGCAAGATGCCTCTAGAGATGTTTGGCGCCATAGCTCTGCCGGAGTTCGGCGTGCCTTGGCGGGATTTGTCCGCAGCAGTGCGTAACGCGCGTCTACCGATGTTACCGGCTAGTCTCGCGAGGGTGCTTTGTAAGCATGTGTCTGCTGAACTGTGTGAGGAGGAAATTGAAGATATCGTTGCGAGGTTGAGGTTGAAATGTAAGTTCTTTTTTGTCTTTACTTCAATGCAAAGAGGTAACTATGTAAGGTTCTGTACTAATTTATAATTGTATACTTTCTGCACTTATTTAATAAAGAGGAAACATTTGTATGTACACTCTAAGAACCCTGCCTCACTAGGACGCCAATGGCGGCGTCGCCGGCTACGTATCCAAGCAGTTAGTATTGAAATAATGGAACCTAACTCACTTGGCGACGGTTTGGCAACGTCGCCAAATTGGAAGCGTGGCCACGAGCTACAGTTCCCTACGTGGCTACTGGCTACTCTGGCAGCTTGGCGATGTTGCCACTTTTGCCAATATAATGTACACAGTAAAGTGCACCTCCCTCACTCAGTCGCCAGTGTGGTCGCCAGTCAGAGTGCGATTTCTTCAGCGACGACGTAAACAATCGATTGTCGAGACGCCATGGCCACTCGACTTGGCGACCTTTGGATGCCATAGGTAGCCAGACTTGCGCCGCTGGCGACGTCGCCATGGCGTCCTAGTGAGGCAGGGCTCTTAAGGCTCCAAATTTTAAAAATGGTTTCGCTGTTGCCAAGCTACTTTTTCCCAATAAGCTTTAATTTTGTCTGTGTATGGGAAGTAGTTCCTTCAAGACGGGGGTGATACATAAGCAGAAGCAGCCTGTAGCTTTCCTCCATAAACTTAACAGTAGAAAGCCTATTATCTGAATTAATTAATAAAGTTTAACAATCACAGTTCTATAATGAGACTCACTTGCACATGTCCATCAGAGTCCGTTGCAGCCATATCAGGCCTTAACAAAAATAAAACAAAATATAAACAATCACAACAATAATTGAGGTACATGGTAGCTTGAACCAATTCGGATAATTGGCAATTTTGTTAATCAGCATTCTACTGTATTTACTTACATTAGGTCAAGCAATACAATACTGAGCTTACCATGTTCACACAAACAAACTCTTTGCCGTCACCATCAGAATTTTTTTCATCTACTGCCAGGCACAGGCCTCCTCTCACACAGGAAGGTTAACCTTACTATAGGAGGCTTAATTAAAAAATATTGACCCTAACTAACTAAACCTCCGTGTGAGAGGAGGCCTGTGCCCAGCAGTGGGATGATAAAAAGGCTGTCACAGACCCTAACTAAATGGCGCACTTTGACATTATAAAACTAGTATTGATAATGTCGCTTCTATTTTACAGTGGTAGCAACAAAACCCCGGACGTGGCATACCATCAGGCTATCGGAGGAACTGGGGCCTGTCTCCATGACAGATATTCCGGGCCGGATCATACAAGCACTCAAGAAGAATAAAAGATTCATGAGACCAGATGTAAGTTTGGCTTTATATTTATTCGTGGGTTTATACAGTTTCTGCCAAGACTTCCCAACTATGTTGAGGTCGACTTCCAGTTTAACCAGATGCTGCTGAATACTAGTACATGGACTGCGTATAACCCAGTACCATAACCCAGTTATCCAATACTCCACGATTAGACTGGTTGCTTCTGACTACCCAAACTACTTCTGACTACCTTCCAAAGATGTTCACATGAGAGCCAGGACCCACCAATTTATTGTACCTTCCGGAACACAGAAGAACTTGTTATGATATGGACCATCTTGGTCCACCACATAGTTTAACCTTATAATAAAATCTTATAGCCACAAGGTCTCATCAAAATTCTCTTTATTATAGACTAAAAATAACCCTTCTCCGTCCACCACAGGTTCAAACAGTGCTGCTAGGAGACCTGATGTTCCTCAGCATCCAGCTGATCTCTGAGCAGAAGGAAGGGTCGGTGCTGTACGTGGCCACTCCGCCCGGACAGCCGGTGGCTCTCGTCTCCAGTGTGACTGCTGCGGGGCTGCTCAAGGCTACCGTGGAAGGTATGTTCATATTGTGACCTGTTTGTCAGAATCTACACTAACAAAGCCCTTTTACCAAGTAACATAGGCTATATTTTGTCCCGGTACGGGCAGTAGTTACCACGGGACGCGGGTGCAACCACGAGCACAATGCTAGTATGTATCAATCCTTACTAATTTTACCACCCAAGTAAATTATCATGAAAATTGGCAGCTGTATGTAGTTCTGATGACAATACAATTATATGGTACTGTCGAACTGATCTGATGATGGAGCCGGATGATACGAACTGGAACTTCATAGAAACGTTGCATCATTTACCACATTTAAATATTTTCTACTCAATTTCAACAAACTGTAATCTTAAATCATAGTAATAAGAACAAAAATTTCCATGTTAGATGTCTCATTAAAATTCATTTTCTTCATTTTTAACAACTTATGTAAGTAGAACGTAGCATTGTTTATTGTGTAAGCTGTGTACAGTTATAATTGGGTCTCAGGTTCATTTATTGTGTTTTTCTTATTATTTTCTATTTCTTGTATAACCTGTTATCTGTTTCTGTACCTAATAAATAAAATAAAATAGCTGTGTTTGAACTTAAACAGCGCATTTATAACAGCGTGTCTTACTAGTGTTTTTTTTTATTATTATTAATTAATTAATTTCCTCTGTTCGCAGGACTCGGCTACAAGAAATACGAAAACGCGAATCTCTCAGGCCGCGACATACAATCCCTATTACGCATCAACGACCGAGCCTGGAACGCCAACGCCGAACACTTAACGGAAATACCCGATTACGCACCCATCCCCGTCATTACCGAAAGCGGAATCGACTACACACACAAAAAATATGACGAAGAATACATAGATAATATTCTAGGACCAAACCCGCCTATTATAACCGATCTTACTATTAATTCGACTAGACCATTTATAGATAGAACTAGGCTGGATAAGAATATAAAATTAAGTCTTAGTATACATACTGAAGATTTAGCTAAAACGTTAAAATCTTGGGCGAATAAAGGCGCCATTGGTCCGACGTCGGAATTCTTTCAATTTTTTCATAAGATTAAGTCGAATAATATTAATTATTGTAAGGAAGATTCGGACTGATTTTTGCCTAAATTTTCTTCAGATTAATCCATCTATTGAAATAGCTATTACATGAAAACCCGTGCGTGTTTTTGAGTGCGACTGACTGAAGACATGAAAGAACGCCATGTATCCGGTACAGGGGTCCGATTCTCCTAAGTTAATAATGTCAAAATTGAATCGCAATAGCAGGGCCCCGATTCTCCTAATTTTACTTAAAGGGCTTATTACATTTGACTAAATTCAGTCGACTAAATGATTCAGTCACTAAATTCAGACAAATGTAATCGCATTTAGGAAGGTAAATTTCATTTAATCATTTAGAAACCTAATTAGACAAACCTAATTAGGCTACTGAATTTAGTCAAGTGTAATAAGCCCTTAAGCGTCATACGATTCACGTTCGACTCGATTCGACTGATATCCGATCCCGACTCGATTACGATTGAAGCGTATGTGGCATTCCGCTATTTTTTCTTTGAAATAAACGTTTTTATCCTTTTCTGTCATTCAATAATGAATCATTTTGTCTGCAAATGATTTACGATTGCAAAATGATTGTACAGCAAACTACCGTATGGACCAAAATCACCAAAATAGCAGACCAATCGCACACCAATCAAATGTCAATCGAATACGATTGGTCTTTTATTAGTAGCAGAATGCCCGATATGGTGAAAACTGCTATTGCGATCATATTGCGATTCGATTTCTACTCGATTTTGACATTATTAACTTAGGAGAATTGGGCCCCAGTTTTAACCATATCGGGCATTCTGCTACTAATATAAGACCAATCGTATTCCAACGAGATTCGATTGGTTTGCGATTGGTGATAAAGCAATTGTAAATCATTTGCAGACAAAATGATTCATTATATACCACATACGCTTCAATCGTAATTGAGTCGTGATTGAATCTCAGTCGGATGTGAATCGTATGTCGCTTAGTAAAATTAGCAGAATCGTGCCCCAGGTATCCGATACAGATGTCATGAATAGAATGAAATGGAGGAAAACATGAAAAGCTGACCCTGTCAGGAACCGGTACACAAGTTGTTACAAAAATACCCGTAAAGCCGAAAAAAGGGTTAAATGACCCCTTACAGAGGTCAATCAACCTTATTTTTGACGCTGCGATCGTTTGAAGATGGTTAAATTAGTTACCTTAGATTCCATTACATAGTTACATACAGGTCGACCTAATAAGAGGTATTGTAGCTGTCGGGTAAAAAGATTATGTAAATTTAAGATAACTTCATTGCTATTGTTATTTATGTGTGCGTGTAAATAGTTTAAATAAATATATAATACGAAAACATTTTCTTTTTATTTGATACTACAAATTAGTATCCCCAGATCAGGCTTAGGGTCTCAGCACACATATGGGATCGGAAAGGGATCGTCACCGTATCGCCTCGAGCCGTTCAGAATGGTTTGTATTAAACTCCCTACTGCAACGCACACTAATCGGAATAATAACGTAATCGCCTCGCCTCGGAACAGGCTCCGAACTTTAATTCCCGCGCTTACGGCTCATCGTCCCCGCGCTTACGTTTCTCCGTCCCCGCGCTTACGTCTCTCCGTACCCGAGCTCACATCTCTTCGTCCACCCTTTCCCCTTTCCCCTCCCGCGACTTGCCTGCTAAAGACGCCGCCATTCGCAAGGAGTATTTCATTCGTGTTGCACGTCAGCCAGGGGGCGGCGAGGCGTAAGCGCGGTGTCGCCTAGCCGTAGCCGAGTTGACGTACAGGCGCTGCTGATACGCTTTCGTTACGTGCATACGGTAGGTTGACGCCTGGTTGACAGCGAGGCGAAAGGCGTTACGGTTACGATCCCTTTCCGATCCCATATGTGTGCTGAGACCTTTAAGGTCATGGCACATTATAGCGGCACCGCAACAGCACGGCGTCGCCTCGGCTAACTGCCAGCGCGCTAACTACGCGTTGTCCGCAAGGTGCCAGCTCGCCGTCCGCGCGCCGGCCGCGAGGTGTAAGCTTACTGTCACCGCAAACTCAATATTATTTTAAGACAGTTATGATTGAACACGACGTAATGACGTTGTTTCGCTGCCGACTCGGAGTCGGCGCGTAATGAGCATGCCGTCGGCGCGCTGTACGCATGAGGTCCGCTCGCTTGCAGCACGCGGGCTGCGAGCCGAGTTGTGTGGTAGCGGCAAGCGCGCTGACTGCGGCTTAGAATCACATAAAAGTGCTCTCCGATGCACGGGTATCAATCACCAAACTTCCAGACTACGGGCTGCTTTGTAAAAGTTTCTAAAACCTACAAAGTAATGTTGGCTAGATCCGGGAATCGAACCCGAGACCTCGTGTTCAGCGGTCCCGGTATGCGACGACTATATCACCGAGGCAGTACTTTCCTACATACAGGTTACAGTGAAAACCTTTTTTGAAGTCGGTTAATAAAAATAAAAGACTTATTCAAATATCGATAAACGTTTTTATTCTGGGATCACAATTAGATAGAGGGTTTCAAACTTTTTTGTTGTACATCCTCTTTGCTAGGCTTGGCCGAATGGTTTCACTTATCAACGATCATGCATTTTGGAGAATTAACTAATATTTCATTTACCTTTATTAACAAAAAATTTGAACACAAAAATTGAGTTATAGATGTTCCTTCTGTGCTGCGGGATTGTTCGCATGAGTTACCGCGGCCCTGGTACATAAAAGGCCTACGACGGAACACGACGGTTTTTAGTCTGTAAGAATCTGATACTCCCTCACAGCTGCTAACCCACAGCGGGAGGGGTCATTTGATGATTTTTGACGTCGTTAAAAAAAGATGTTCCTTCTGTCCATCTTCCGTGTTTCGGAAGACACGATTCACTGGTGTGTTCCGGCTGTCATTTGAACATCCTTAGCAGTCGTTTCGGGTAGTCAGAAGCCAGTAAGTCTGACAACCAGCCTTACATAAGGTTATTGGGTTGCCCGGTTAAATGGCTTGAGGTCAGATAGGCAGTCGCTCCTTGTAAAACACTAGTACTCGGCTACATCCGGTAAGACTGGAAGCCGACACCAACATAGTTGGAAAAGGCTGGGGAGATGATGAGGTACAATAGAATATTTGTTAATTCTCCAAAATCACAAATTTTACAAATACACTTACAACGTGGCAAGATACCTACATTTCATTGAAATTCACCTATCTATTAAAATTTGACATTTAAAAAGTTACCTTAATCATTATTGAGCGATCTGCGCTTAAAAATGTAATAAAAAGTCGATATTTGCCGCGTTTTCACTAAACATCGTTTTATCTGGCAACACTTGTGTGTGACCTTCAGTATTGCCAGCCAACAAAATGGTTATGTAAGTTTTCAAAATGGTAGAAATTAGTTATTTAAACTTTTGTGGCAAAAAACTATTTTTAATACTCAAACGTGATTTCATTAAAAAATAAAATAGAATCTAGTGAAAACGCGACAAATAGTCGACTAAATGTATTTACTCGACTACGAATGATTCTAAAAAATCGACTAAACCCAAGTCGAGTAGCAAGCCTTACTATTGTAACATCGAGTGCAAATGATAGAATAACAACTTTAAACCGATGACTTACAGTATGACCACATGAGATGGCATCAAAAGTCGACTAACGGCGGAATTCTATAACTTGTCCATCCGTTGATTAGGGATTAAATTTTGACGTAAGCCTATGGAGAACAAAATGACTAGCGGAGATGTCATAACGCAAAATCACCTAAGAAAGTAGCGCGGGTGTTAGGGGAACGATTCTTTTCGAAAAAACACCAATCAATCAAGACTAATCTTTGACAGATTGGTTTTGCCAAGGAACCCGAACGATTCTTTAGTTCTAGTAACTGATCACGCCTATCGTAAATTGCTTGACCTGTAAGAAGGCGCCTGGCCTACCTTCCTTATGGCATCTTATGACATCTCCGCTATCTTTCCTTCCTCCGAGCGTACGCTCTTATAATCATCGGCACGAATCTTGAGCGCTGACCTTCACCTTCGCAGAAGTAATTTATTGGGTCCCTTTTGTGTTATGAAGTGAGGCGCGGGGGCGGAGTAAAGCGGTGATTGGCCCGTAGTGCATCGCGTCATAGCCGTCACTCGGGATTGGTTCTTTGCTAATAATTAATCACTTCTGCGCAGGTGAAGGTCAGCGCTCAAGATTCGTGCCGATGATTCTAATATATTCTATCAAAAAACAATCTCTAATCGGAAACGGATAGGTTATATAACTCCGCATTATTACAATCGAATATCAACTTCAATTCGATAAACGATTATCGACTAACAATTTTAAACTTAATGACAATATGGTTTAACAGAAACCGTGTTTAAAAATATAATTATATTGATATCCACACCTTTAAACCACACTTATTTAAATGAACAGATTTAGACTAGAATTACTTATAAAATCACCATGAGAGACGTTTGGGAGACCTACCATATATAGAACTAGCCGTTCACCCGCGTCTCGTGGGAACTACTGCCCGTACCGGGATAAAATATAGCCTATGTTACTCGGGAAGAGTGTAGCCTTCCAACAGTGAAAGAATTTTTCAAATCGGGTCAATAGTTTCAGAGCCTTTGGGCACAAATAAAAAATGTTTCCTGTAGATGTCACCCAGGGGATAGTGTAGCTTCCAAGTTTCAATAAAAAGTTGAATCGAGAACCTGCTCTCTTTTAGTGAGTCTTTTGAAAAGTTATTTTTTCTAGCTTACTCCAAACTAAGAATAGGTCCCCCAAAAATCTCAAAAAATCAAAAAATATGCTTATTCATCTATATACCATACATTAAACCTATTTCTAACTCGCTCTAAAATTCCTTCTTTCCTATCTAAGACCACAGACACAGCTTGCTCTTCACTCTATGGTATATAGACGGTCAAACTTAAATTATTAATCAATACTAACAACAGAAAAAAAAAACATAAAAATATTCTATGCACAATGCATAAACTTAGGTCGCTGTATTTTTTTTATAAAAATTGACATATCACTCAGAATTCATTCCTTCCCAGTAATAACACATAGGAAGTGGTGAAGGGTGGGCGTTTTGGGGGCTGTCTTATGTAATTTTGACGCTTAAAAAGTGCTTTTCAGGCTGCTAATTCTTTTTGATTATTAGAAATCAGTACATAAAATCATTTAAACAGCTAATTCTAACTTTTTCCCTTATAATATTGTATGCAATTACCGGGTTGTCATCAACCGATTTCAATAAGCAATTGATTTGCTTATTGCAGATAGAATTTTGATACTAACTCCATACAAGTAATGTTTTTATCTCTAGTTAGCTAATCCAGAGATAGGTTATTGCAATCGGCAATTTTCATAACTAAGACACATAGAAGTCAAGTGCATTGCCCACCCAATATGGATTAAACCAGTAATATGACAACTTTTATATAAAAACAGCATTTTAATTTAACAATAATATTTACATTAACATAACCCTTCTTGAGTCGGGTAAAAATAAAAACAAATTTAAGGAACAAACATTTTAAAAGCGCAACTTTTCCAAGATTTTTTTTTTGCAAAAATTGCGCATTTAAATACAATCCAATGATTTTATAATGTCAAGTACATCTTCAGTTTAAAAAAAACAGCACAAGTCAAGCAAATATAAAGCGTGAATTCTACGGAACAAATGTATTATTTATTTATCTATCTTTATTTCTATAAGAACTCTAAGTTGCTATAGGAAAAAAATAAAAATAGTATATTTTTTAATTAATAGTATGGCAACACCAAAGATTGCACCAAAAAGATCCGATGACACATACTGGAGATCATTTGAATCAAATATTATTAAAAAAGGTTTTATATGTGAAAATGGCTGGTACGGTCTACATACTCATACCTTGTGCGATGCGTAGAAAAAAATATAATTAGGTAGACAACAGCCAAGTACAGAATATGACTTACCTCGAATTTGTCAAATATTTTCAATAGATTTTCAACCTTATCACAATAGTGGAAAGTTAATGTTCGATTGGTAAGACAGATTCGGTCAGGTCTATTATAGAGTTTTTAATCAAATGTGACATTCGATAATAAGGGTCACCCCACACTTATCACGCGGAATCGACTTAAGCAAAGTGCGTTTCATCACACTACTCGACTTATAGTTGATCAGGGGCCCGATTCTCCTAATTTTACTTAAGCGACATACGATTCACATGCGATTGAGATCCAATTACGATTGAAGCGTATGTGGCATTCCGCTATTTTTTCTTCGAAATAAACGTTTTTATCCTTTTCTGTCATTTAATAACGAATCATTTTGTCTGCAAATGATTTACGATTGCAATATGATTGTAGAGCAATACTACCGTATAGACCAAAATTACAGACTAATCGCAAACCAATCGAATGTCGTTGGAATACGATTGGTCTTATATTAGTAGCATAATGCCCGATATGGTTAAAACTGCTATTGCGATTCGATTTCTATTCAATTTTGACATTATTAACTTAGGAGAATCGGGCCCCAGCTATACAAACGGCTCGTTTTGCCGTCGTGACGCGTCGACCGAGCCGATGCGAATGGTAAGAGTGTCACTAATACACTCTTATAACGTAGATGTAAAGGCTTTTTTGACCCGTAGCCAATTCCGTCGATAAATGTGGGACGACCTTTAAATTAAATAAATATTGAAAAAGTCATCTACCCAATTATCCTGCAACTATGTATGAAAGTGCTATGTTCAACACAAAATATTTTAAAAGCTGATATTTAACAACTATTGAAACGGGAAATGCGTTTGTTATAATTAAGAATTATCGTCGAGACTTTTAATTCACTTTACAAACAAAATGGCTTTGCTGAGAAGTCACTTATAGTAGGACCGTTTCTTGGTACAGTTGACAATTGCTTTCAGTAACAAAAAACCGGCCAAGTGCGAGTCGGACTCGCGCAGCGAGGGTTCCGTACAAATCCTGTATAGATAAAAAGTGAGTTTCGCGCCAACCGTTAAGTTTAGAACAATCTTAGTTATGGTAATTTCGTGAGAGTCAAAATAGTTAATATTTTTTATTTTATAATATAACTAAAATAGTAGGCCAGTACCTTGTAAAAGTTATTTTATTAAAGTTATTTATATACAACATGTTATAGTCATCATTCAGAAATTTGATTGAAAATAACTAATTATGTCTTAAAGGTCATTGGGCATATCTGACCCGCTTTGTGAAAAGTGGCGGACATGAATCAAAGTAGTTTTAAATCGTGGAGAATGGTATGACGTTTCTTTGAATATAATATTTTATTAAAATTCCATGGAGACGAATGTCCAGGATCGTTTGAAAAATATAAAAGACAAGCAGTTTCAGAGGATTGTACAGGTTGCAATGCTAATTTTTATTGTTAAAGAATTTTCATAAAGAAGGAAGATGCCAATTCGGATGACCAGGATCTGATGAGGATCTGGAAACCCTGAGAAATCGAGGGCAACTCTTGAATATTGTAGGCACGCATCGAGTCATAACCAGACATGTGAGTGTATTTTTGAGGGTACTGGCTAACAGTGAAGGTTTGGAGCTGATTTGATTATGGAGACTACAGAGAGTCGAGGGAACTCCTGAACGGTATGTTGCAACTACCACGTGTTTGGGTTTATTTTATTCGTATTGGCGAAGACTTTCCACATAGATAGGTTTGACTGCCATTGTGGGATCGATAGCAAAGATCAGATATAGTTATCGGAACTCCTTTACAATTTATAACGTAACCTTGTGTTGGAGCTTATTTTATTTTAGGTGACGAGAATTCACTACTAACTTGGGTTAAAGCAGCCATTGCAGGAATGGGATCTTTTATTTTTGAGGGATTAATCACCTAACGAACCCCAGTTTCAGGTTTTTTTCGAAACCGCCTGACGACTTGTAGCTGTCGAATTGTAACAACGACCTCTAGAGAGTAGGATTCGGGGCTGCTGGCTTAACGTTTCTAGAGCCTTGACAAAAGTATTCTGTCCCTTTCTTTGTTTTATAAAGTCGGCTTTATTTTGTAGCATTTTACAAACAAATCCAACTTCAAACATAAAAAAGCAACAAGAAAACAAAAGCAAGAAAGAAATTAAAAAGATGTTAGGTGCATTGGTCTAGAAGTCGGTGTCTAGAGGATGCATCTATATTTATTTAACCACCGAGATCTAGACCAATGCATATAAACAGTTTTCTTGTTGTTTTTAGAAGTTGTTTTTTTTTTGTAAAAAGTTTTTATTTTTAACTTTTGTGAAAAGTTCTCGTCAATACGAATAATATAAACACGACGTTACTAAAAACATACCGTTAAGGAGTTCTCTCGACTTTCTCACGTCTCCATCATCAGGTAAGCTCTAAACCTTCACTGTTTGATAGTATCACCAGACATACATCTGAGAATCAAGTTTAAATCCTATGCATGCCTACAATTTCTGATAGTTGCCCTCGATTTCTCAGGATTTCCATCATCAGATCCTGACCTGATGACAATGGAAATAAACGGCGAGTATACTCTTTCACTACAAAGAAATGATTTCTCAAATCCGTCAAACGTGGTCGTTTAAATTCCCCATTGAAATGAGGAAAATATTTGATTTTTACACCTGATTTTCTCTAGATTCCCATGGTTCACATTGATGCGACTAATGCCATAGTAAATCAGAGCCTTTATCATTATACTGTGCTATATTTCGTTCGTATCCGCCGTGGGTATGGTTTCCAGACTAAGGTGCCCAATGACCTTTGAATGATTTAAAAATTTTCACAGTTTAGAGGCCATTATATTTAAGAAGTGTTTGATATGAATTTCACTTTTTATCAAAACTTTAATATCTCTACGCGTTCATGTGAAAAAGGGTAAGTAGTAAGTTTATAATTATTAAAAAAATATTTTATGTCATGTAAGCAAAAATAATATTATTTTAATATTTTATGTAACTTCAAATTTATCATTTTCGTAATTTTTCCTTTATCTGTACTATATAACGTTGCTTCGTGCCGAATTTCAAGATTCTGAGTTCACGGGAAGTACCTTGTAGGTTTTGATTCCCTAGCGTGTGACGGAAATTCGTCTAAGGTGTAGGTAAAACTGCTGTATCTTTTGATCGCGTTAACTTAGAAGTTTGATTTTTTCATTGCTTAAAGGGACAATAGACCTAGGTATTTGGTATAAATTTCAATTTGGTACCTTTATTCGTTCGTGAGAAATAAGGTAGTAAGTTTCATTTTATTAAAATATTTTTATTATATTATATAACAAAAAAATGTGATTTTCGCAATTTTTCCTATATTTGCATTATATGACAATGCTTCATGCCAAATTTCAAGATTCTGAGTTTACGGGAAGTACCCTGTAGGTTTTGATTCCTTTGCGAGTGTCGAAAATTTGTTGAAAATATCGACATAATCGGTTGTATCTTTTGATTGGCTTGGCTTAAAAGTTTGATATTTTCACAGCTTAAAGGGACAATAGACCCGAGTATTCCATGTGATTTCAGCTTGATACGTTCACGCGTTCTTAAGATAAAGGGTCTTGACAGACAGACAGACAGACAGACAGACAGACAGACAGACAGACGGACAACAAAGTGATCCTATAAGGGTTCCGTTTTTTCCTTTCGAGGTACGGAACCCTAAAAATGCACATAAAACGCGAGACACTTTAAAATATTTTCGACGTGATAACGTCTTTAAAATCGTTTTAGTCGGGTGACATGTTCAGAAACTTGTTTCACACCAAAACCTCACGAGCGCGATCGCAGGTATAACGAGAGAGAGACGGACCGATCTCCCGTCTCATCTCGAGCGCTGCCAGTCATTCCGTGAAACTTGTCACGCGGAATCCTCACGAGCGGAGGCTGGCATAGCGTTCGAGTGAGTGGACCGATCTTCCGTCTCTCTCACTCTAGCGGCATACAAACGAATGGAGATTTTTACACCCGAAAGGAGATTGGGCAAGAATGTATGAAGTTTGGTCCAAATGTCCACCACGAACGAGACCCATATAATTAAATAGTCCACTTAATTTAGAGTAACTTTTACTAAGAAAGTAAAAAAAAAACAATGCCAAAAAAAAGTTATAGCCAAAAATGTATTCTTAATTTTCGGTAGTTTTTGTATGTTATCATAATTATTTTTTATTTTATTCCACTTCCCTTTCCGCACTTTATCTAAAACTAAGATGAGTAAGACACATTTGCATATAAACAGCCCATATTTTTTTGCCCGATGGATGTACGAATCACTAACCAATTGAGGCGCCAGAAGTACTTGAATATACTCAGCGGTGCCTGGATGTAAGAAAGTTCAATGTAACTGGTGGTGTCTTCTCTCTAATAATGAACAATTCTATTTTGTCAGAAGTTACAGAAAGTACGAGAATCGAACATCACGAAAAGTAATTGAAATCGAAAAAATATATAAAATGTTTTATTTGATTTTGCTATAACTTTTTTCTGGCATTAATTTTTTTTTACTTTCATAGCAAAAAATGTTCTATATTTAACGGGCTATCTAGCCAAATAGGTCTCGTTCGTGGTGGACATTTGGACCGGAATCGCCCATTGTCCTTTATCATCAAAAGTGTGAATAAAACGATAGATGTATTTAAAATTTGAAAAAATTGTTATCTTCATTAATTCCTTACTTCTCAAAAACTTATATCACCAATAAGACGTTATCACGTAAACATCTCAATCGTAAACCTACTTTACAAACAACCAATTTTTTTTAGAGTAACTTTTCAATTTTGTTTTATAGTACATACTTAATACATTGTTCTTTCTGTTTTTAATTTTCCTTGATGCCTTAGGGCCGGATACTGAAACGCCACTCAATTTAAAGTGCATCATTCTAGCTCTGTTACACTAACTAAAATTTGTGCAACAGTAAAAACTTAAAGTTAAGTAAAGTTTTCAGTATTTCTGGACTATAAAGTCTGAAATCACCAACCCGCATTGAGCAAGCGTGGTGATTAACGCTCAATCCTTCTCCGTGTGAGAGGAGGCCGCTGCCCAACAGTGGGACGATAAAAATGATGATAATGATATTTTTCAAGTAACTTCTCTCAAAGCCATTTCATAAACAAATACGCTAGGAACAATAAGTGGCAAACATTTAAACTGACTAGTTTAACATTAATATCTCGACTTAACACAAAAATAGCACCGCTTTAAGAAAAAAAAATTTTTTTCTCATATTGCAACACCCACATTTATCTTAACTGGCAACACAGCTAGACAGATCGGAAAAACGGTTTTAATCCTTAAACTCTAAATATAGAAGAAGCTAAAATCTAAGACAATATTTTTTAATTTAATATTTTCGCTTTTTAGAAAAATTTCAATTTCCTTTCTCTTCCTCTTTTTTTACTAAATAGAATTTTGTACTTGTATATGCCGAACCATTTTTATTTACTTTCAATAATAATCGGACATAAGTTTATTTTTTGGACTCCTTACTTAAAATGGCTTTGCCAAATATGAAATGATATTTGCAATTTCAATAAACGCCAAAAATTTTGACATCTTCTAAATAACACAACTGCTTCTATGATCGCCTCAAAACTGAGACAAAAACGTCAAATATTTTATTTTTGTATATAATAATATTTTTTTGACCTTTAAAAAATAAACTTACGTCCCCCGCCCTCAATTTCTAACCTACATCACAATGCGCCGAACGATCACAGATATTTTCAACCCTGACACTAAAAGTGCCAATGCTGTCAACATTTTTATCACTAAAGTACCAATCGTCAAAATTTCAAATACTACCAATAGGCTTGCATTTTTTCTTTATTTCATAAATAGCACTGAATCATATAGTACTGAGTGATTTTCAGTATTTCTCTTCAAAATATTCAGAACCTCCTTTTCCGGAAAAGTCGGTTTAAAATATATAAATCAGGCAATTATCGAAATATACTAATCCTTATATACCACACAATTTCAAACACCGGTAGTAATTTTTTTTCATCACGTTTTTTTTGGATTGAATCCAAGCACTTTTATTAAAGTCAAATATGACAAATTATCATTGAAAAAGTTTCGCTTTTTAGAGAGCCATCGTCTTTAAATTCTTATTTATATTATTCCCAACAATTGTTTTGACAGCATTGGCACTAATATTCTTACGAAGTACCACTATTCAGAAAAGTACAGAGTGCATATAATTTTAACGAAATAGACTTTCCTATGGGTTTTTATTACTTCGATAAATAAAATCCAACCTAGTATGTATTAGCAAGACAATACTTTGATCATCAAAGAGAATTTTTTTCCGTTTCTAATACAATATTTTAACAAATTAAAAGTACATGCACTCAGTCCCTCCAGCAAGGCCTCCTATTGCACGCCAACCCACATTCAAATCACATTTTTTTTCCACAATAAAATTACCAAAAAACTTCAAAACTAGCTTTCCCATAAACTATCTTTAAAAAACATTTAATAATAATAAAAAATCCGAACAGCCGCCATTTTTAGAAGTGGTACTTTACGAAGTGGCTGTTCAAAAAAGTACCACTTGGCTTTCATTTAAAAAACGGACGCGAAAATACAGTTAGACGTAAAATTTTGCACTTTGGCCGGTTAAAAGTGGCGGCTGGTCGTTTCTGCGGTTTACCCGTCTAAAGTGTTTTTTTCTCGTTGCTCGGGTTTATTGGACTTCTTAGTTTCTTCTTGGTTTATTATGTGAGACATCGTCATGTGGCGTCTGTAATGAAAATAAGGTTTGTCTATTTAAAAAGTCGCCTAAATTCTAGTTATATAAAAAATTGGCATGTGATTCGGA
Organism: Helicoverpa zea; assembly: GCF_022581195.2. NCBI lineage: Eukaryota > Metazoa > Arthropoda > Insecta > Lepidoptera > Noctuidae > Helicoverpa > Helicoverpa zea. The sequence goes on along the minus strand of NC_061481.1, from coordinate 3,816,114 downwards.
GGAATTAATGTTTTGAGGAAAGTTTTAAGCATAAATGTGGATGGATATAGTGGAAGGGGAAGACGAAAAACGATAGGTGGAATGTGTGACAGTCGACATGGCACGAAAGAATGTTATTTATAAGCAGATAGAAGAGTATGGGAAAAGAAAGCATGCTGCTCCGAAAAAAATTTGGGATTATAGTTTTCAGTATTTCTTATAATGTGTGAAATAATGTGATTTTTTTAAACTATCTACGGGTATGAGGTAGACGAAAGGAACAGAATATTTTGAAATCTTTTTCTTGAAAGGCGGATAGAAGATTATTGAAAAATATCTCTTACCTCAGTCCCCTCTCCCCTCTGAAAGAAAGACTGCACAAAGAACAGCTCTTCCACTCCCCACTGCCTTTCTCCTCCTTAGCTTTGATAGGGGGAGTTACCCCTATCTCCTCTTGAGCTTTGACGGGGGGAGTTCCTCCTATTTCCTTCTCCTGTTTGGAGGGGGGAGGACTTTCCTTCGTCACTTCTGTTGCAGTTTTGGCTGGAGACTTCTTCTCTGTTTGTATTTTTGGTTTAAGATCTGTGAAATAAATTATAGTGATTTAAAATGTCACGACTACCTTTGTAGTAGAAATCTTTTCTTTGCTCTAGTACTCCAAAATATAACTATCTATTTTATAAAATACTAGCTGTTCCCGCGAACTTCGTATCGTTCAAACCTTCCCTGGACCTCTACAAACATTTTAAAACCAAAATCAGCTCAATCGGCCCAGCCGTTCTCGAGTTTTAATCAGACTAACGAACAACAATTCATTTTTATTTATATAGATAACAAAATTAGTTAGTATTTAAGACAACCAGCTGTACCCGCGACCCGTGAGAACAACTTCCCGCACGTGGATAAAAATAATAAAGTAATAGTAATTATAAAGTTACAAAGTAAGCTGCATCTGGATGACAACGCCGACCCTAGCAAAGTTGGGAAAAGACTAGGCAGATGAACATAGGATCTTAATACACCCACCTCTGGTGACAATAACAATGTTAGGTACTCCCATAACGTTGTCCGGTGACTCCGTGTTGAGCAATTTGCTGTCTACCTCGACGATGCGGCTGAGTGGCAGGGCTTCGTCGCTTGAGCCTTCCGAGTCACTCCGAGTGCGAGATTGGCGCTTCTTTACTCGTTTCCTGAAACTGTAATATAGATTATGGTATAAGTATTATTTTTTAACACACTTTTATTAGGTCGACCTGTATGTAACGATGTAATAAAATCTAAGGTAACTAAAACCATCTTCCAAGGATCGTAGCATCGTGAAAATTTACAGCTGTATGTAGTTTTGATGACAATACAATAATATGGTACTGTCGAACTGATCTGATGATTTAGCCGAAAAATATGAAATTTTGGTTTTTCGATACACTCATGTGTAGTGGTTTTAATCACTTTTTCATGGTAAAAAAAATACTTTTTTAAATGAATTACTACTGGCTTAGAGGAATTAGGTTGCCCAGGTAACTGGGTTTGAGGAGGTCAGATAGGCAGTAGTTCCTTGTAAAGCACTGGTACTCAGCTGCATCCGGTTAGACTGGAAGCCGACCCCAATATAGTTGGGAATAGGCTAGTCAGATGATGATCTAAATAACGTACCGTTTCCTAGGCCTCTTGCAGACCACAGCGGGAAGGATCATTTGGTCATCATCATCATCCTCTGAGCCTTTTCCCAACTATGTTGGGGTCGGCTTCCAGTCTAACCGGACGCAGCTGAGTACCAGTGCTTTACAAGGAGCGACTGCCTATCTTCTCGACCCAGTTACCCGGGCAACCTAATACCCCCTATTACTATCACGTACCGTTTCCTCGGCCTCTTACAGACCACAGCAGTTTTCTTCTTCAACTCCTCATTATTATTATTGTTAATGTACTTCTCACACGTCACGGTTGGCTTCTCGGCCTCCGTGCTGCTGCTGAGGGTGTCACTCTTATCGCACGCGAAGAGATCTGTCTCGTTGCTGATGTCATTGCTGTCTATTTGGTCACTGGAAGGTGAGAACGGTGCATATAAAAAAAAGAAAATATAAATAGTCAACTGTTCTAAGTAGGTTGAGTTGAGTCTAAGTAGGATCAGTATGTACTTTTTAAAGGTCGAATGTCACTAAAACATCCACCATTAAAAGTAAAATTTGTTCTTAAGGTTCTAGAGTCTAGACTATTTGTGCCAAATTTCATTTTAATTGCTTTAATAGTTTTCACATAACTGCATACATTTATATAGCAGAAATGTATACTGCATGGCAAATAAAATTTTTAATAAACTTCCTACAGAATTGAGAATGCTTACATTTAATAAATTTAAAAGATGAATGTTTTCATGGCTCTTGGACAAATGTTTTTATTCAGTAAATGATTTTCTAAATTATAAAGATTGACATGATAAAGATTGACCTTCAATTTAAATTTATGTTTATATAATTTGTATTTTTTTACAATATTATGTAATTTTGTATTATTTGTATAATCCGTAGTCTATAAGTATTTGTACACCGAAAACGGTAGAATAATTGGGACATGTAATAAATTTAAGATCTTTTGTAACATTATTCTGACAAATAAAATAAATACTATTACATGATGAGCAGTGTTTTTCTCATTTATAATTACTTTTGGGTAGTGTGTAATGTTCTCCATGATGGGTAAAAACAACTAGTTATAACCTTATCCTCAAATTCTTGCATCAATTTAAGTGTCTGATATCAGCATCTAAATAGTTTTGGTAGGCAATGATTTGATTTGAAATCACTGAATTCCTAATTTTAATTTAATTATATTAAAATTAATTTACTATCATTAATTTAAAATACATAGGTCAAGCCTCACGTAGAAAACAATACCAAGGCTGCTATGAATATTTAATAATTTCCTTTTATACAACATGTAACTTAATTAACGCACATCCTGAAATTAGTTTGTTCAGAATCGTTTACTGAATCGATTTATATCATTTTTGATATAGGTAATTTTTTATTCCAAAAATAATTAAAACTACGTAAATTATTGTCATATTAACCCTGTACAGTCAAAACGAATTCAAATAACGTAACTCAAAGTAATAAGACTTCGTGTATTGTCGGCTTTTTCTGTAGTTTCGTTATGTTGTTTCGAGTCGAGCATGCATAGTAGTATGACCAAAAAGTTCTCCAAGAATTGGTATAGCTAATTTAGTAAATAACAATGCATATACATGTTAAATTAAAAATTTAGTGTGTGTATTATGATTATAACATAATATTCTAATTGGGGTGTTTGAGGGTGTGCGTTAATTACGTTACATGTTGTATTTTTATGTATGTTACAGTTTACGTATATACCAGGGTGCGGCTACACCTATGTTTAGCCGACTACATCTATTTTCCTTTTGAGAAGGTATTAAACTGAAGTTAAACAAGTTAGCCACTAACAGTCATACCACAAAATTTTTTAACCAACTATTGAACACTTGTCTAAAAAAAGATGTGGCTGCAAAATGGACCTTATTGCAACGTCATAATCTGTCATTTTTTTTGGCTGAACTAGGTGCAGCCTTATCATAGTGGCTACACAGTGCATTCTGACTCTCGTGGCTAAAATAAACCTATTTCTCATTACTTACAGTAAAGTTTTTAATTCTGTTAATCATACAGACTTAGCTTTGGGATTGTTTTCTTGTTTCTCCTCACTGATTCTCTCTGATTTCATATTGAAAATGGAAAGACGAGGATTTTTAAGAAAAATTTTCATAAAGCTATATATAGCTGTACTTTGGGCTTTAGCTATAGATCCTACATCAACAAAATATTTTAAAATATGCCTAACCTATTATTAGCTACAAGGTAACTCTGTTTTTCATACAAAATATTATTCTAATGTAACATAATGTTCAACAGTTTGTCGTAAGATATTGTGAAACTTGGCCTTGAAGACTGCCGATGGATTTCATGCTGATATTAATTGGAAATCAGCTTACAAAACCACTTTAAACTGTATTTACTTATAATATCTAGCTTTAGAAGCTGTTTTTGAGTGAAATATATGGTAATTTGTAATGAAAATGTGACTTAATAAGATGTGTTTCTTACCTGTGGTCCGACACATCACTTTGTGCTTCTGTCTCCAGTTTCTTTATTTGAAATGTAATATTTATCCTTTTGTATATCTCCTCTGTTATATTACGGCATTTCTCGTACTTAGAATCGAGTCGATCGCCGCTCACCGACCAAATCTCTTTGTTATCACCCACGGCCGACATTTTGGGTGTTTTACACAACTTACAAGACTCTTATTGGATTATTAATGGAGTTTTCTTGTTCCGAATACCTTTCAGACGGTTTTCACAACGAGCGTTGAGCAATACAGCCATATTCGTGACGGCAAATGAATAAACTTTAATGACGAAATGGTTTACCCCTTTCGACCATAAAACCGAGCTGAAATAAGCTTGTCTGACCACTTTCCACACTTGTTTCTAACAAAGAACAATAAAAACACGCGTCAAACGCCTCCCAAATGCCTTTTCCACACCCAGTTCACGAGAAAACACGAAGAAATTGCTGTTTCCTAAACAAAGGACTTTATATCAACAGTTTTATGGCTCCATAAACCCGTCACAGGCACAGATATTTGCAATTAAATTACTCTCCACACGAAATAAGCTCTAAGACTAGATAAAATTATGGTTGTTACTATTAACGTAGTATCTTAATAATAATTAAACAAATAACAATAAAAATAAAAACTAAGTTGCCTTCCGGCTTTTTTTAGATTTCTTGACGTTTTTAATAAAGTGTTGCTGCTTGTTTGATTAATTGCACATAATTTTAATCCAATTTTTGTCATAGACAAGCTTATTTTTATTCGAAACACTGAGATCATGAAGAGGGCAAAAATAGACTTTTGTGAATGGCAGCACTGATAAAAAAAGTTGTAGAACACTATGGTTTTCGTTCAGAAATTCGGCATTGATATAATTTGTAATCACAGTATTTATTTTATTATTCAACTAAGGTTATTTCTATAAACATGAAATAAATAATAATCGTAATCTGTTTTCGACGTTTGAGTAGAAATTGCCTCGCTAAATAGCTTTTTTGCTACCTTTATAAGTTCCGAACGAATTAAAAATTGCCAAAAATAGCAACTCCCGCCAAAAACTGTCAAACACAAATAGAAACGCCATGTTCTGTTTGTTGTTATCTATCTCATCAAAAATCAAGATTTTAAACAAATTACGAGTCTTTTGCTATCTTAAGTAGTGTGTAAAATCAGTGATTATATATCTGTTTTCATAGATATACTTGTGCAACCAATGTAATGGCGTAAAAAGTCTTGGAAGTGAAAGCTAACCAAAATGGCACCGCGCAAAACTAAAAGTAAAATAGTTGCTAAAATAGTGACTGGACAGAAACTGCCGTGCGGTTTCTGCAATCGCGAAGTGGATGACGAGCTAACGTACGGCAAATTATACGCTATTGGAGACATACAATGTCACTATTTTTGTGTTGTAAGTAAAGTGAAATTATGTCCTACTTGCTGTTCCTTCGGTTCCACCTGCGTCCCGCAGCCGAATAAAAAGAGACCGTTGCCCTTTCTAGGGTTCTGTATTAGCTGCATAACAAGTTTTATGTAAATCGGTTTTGTAGTTTTCGCGTGAAAGCGCGATAGATCGAGAAACAAAGTTACGGCCCTTTCATACGGCAGTCCAGTTTTTTGCAGGATACCGTTTTTTGCAGGATCCCGTTTGATCGCAAAAGATATTATATGTTAGCGTTCACACGAGCAAACCGCATGCAGGATCCTGCAAAATGCTGTTCCCGTCGATTTGTGCGATTCGGTTTTGTCACTTTAAACTGGATCGTTTGTCCAGTCAAAAGCGGGAATCCTGCAAAAACGGACGCTGTGTTCACACGTAGTTCAGTTTTGCAGGATACAGTAAACTGCCGGTCCCGCAAAACTGGACTGCCGTGTGAAAGGGCTGTTACTATTACATTATTAGATGGAATTTTGCAGACACCAGTGGTGTATGTCTGTTATTAGTTTTCTTCAGTATCAATTGTATGAATCTGCATATTATATGTATATCTATGTAACACATTGTTAAAAGACTATTTTAATTGGGGTCATCAGCCTACAACCACAAAACATATAAACTGCCAAGTATCATCAAGAGATTCAGTATTAGTTTCTTGTATGCAAAAGTAATATACATACCTCTTTACATGTATATATTTATTTATATTATGTGCTATATGCAGGTATCTGTAAAGACCCTATGGAGGCCTATGTTCAGCAGTGGACGTCCTATGGCTGAGATGATGATGATGATGATGTGCTATAATGGATCCATTTAAACCCACAAGAGTAATTTAGATAGGTGAACTTGTAGATCTTAAAATGTTTTTTTATGAATTTCAGCTATTATCATCATGTTTGGTACAAAAAGGCAGAGATATGGAAGGCCTCTTTGGTTTCTTGTATGAAGACATACTGGCTGAAATTGAGAGGGCTAAGAAACATGTAAGTAAATTATTAAAGACTAGCCATTTTCCCGCGGTTTCACCCACATCCCGTGGGATCTACTGCCCGCACCGGGATAAAATATAGCCTATGTTACTCGCAGATAACGTAGCTTTCTAATGGTGAAAGAATATTTAAAATTGGTCCAGTAGTTTTTGAGTTTATCCATTACAACCAAACAAACAAAGTTTTCCTCTTTTTAATATTAGTATAGACTAAGGGCCTTACTACAAAAACTTAAACATCTATTAAACACTTGTCTTAAAACAGTATATCTGCAAAACGGACCTTATTTCAACGTCATAATCTGTCATTTTTGTAGACAAGTGTTCAACAGATGTTTAAAAGTTTTTGTGGTACGTCGGTAGCTGTTTACTGCAGTTTAACCAATATTCTATGGAAGCTACTTTCTGTAACTGGAAACAGTATAAGCCTTTTACCCAGGCGTAGTCTAGCTATCCAACAAGCTATGCCAGTTTGTTTCAATTTTAGGGTTCTGCTCTCCACCATAGAAAAATCGGAGCTATTATAAGATTATTTTGTTGCTAGCCTGTCATGCATGTCTTTTGTTTTGGGACTGTGTGGAGATACCAAGTTGAAATTTGAACTAGTTGATGGTCTCTTGAAATGCATGTGAACTATAATATGTTTTTCTTAGCAAGGTGATCTTATGCTTGACAACAGCCACTAACACATTTAACCTAGATGCCATTATTATATTTGGTTTAAAAAATAATCTCCTAAACTACTAACCTAAAACTACCGACTATGTTTTCAGAGGTGTTCCTACTGTAGTCGCGGCGGCGCCAACCTTGGCTGCTCGATCTCACAGTGCAGAAAGCAGTTCCATCTGCCGTGCGGGAGAGAACGCAATGCTGTCTCACTGTTCTACGGGAATTACAAGTAAGTTCTCTATTGACAGAACTGCTACTTCAAACCATGTAGAGAGAATTGTGCTGGTTTCAGCTTGTTAACAGTGAAAAGACATAGAAAGTGGTGAAGGGCCTTTGGAGGCCTCCTGTAGTCTTTTGAAAAATTACCTTAAAAGAGTGCTGACTTTTAGCATGCTTTGTAAAAATTACTTTATCATACTTTCTACTATTCAAAAAGCCAGTCATGTGAGGTATACTAAGAGATATACTTGTGTACTGAGTATTTTTCCATAAAAACAACTTCTAATATAACGATGCAGCTGAGTACCAGTGTGCCACATGTAATGACAGTCTACCTGATTTTGACAACCCAGTTACCCAGACAACCCTTGGTAAGACTGGTTGTCAGACTTTCCGGCTTCTGAGTACCCAATAGGCATGATGACAAATTTTTAAATTCCTTTGTATGATGTAGGTATACGTCTATTTTATATGAAAAATTATTAATTTTAAGAAAATGCGAAGTTTTTTTATCAAATAATTGCATTTTTCTCTGTCCACTTTGAATCCGGCGCGAAAACGCTTGTCAGTGTCATGTCGTCACTTGTGACGTCACGACTGAAATTACAAGACGCAAGTAAACAATTGATTGCCTTATTTCGTAATTTTATTTTATAAAAATACATATTAATCACATTATTAATAAAGAAAACAATGCGCGTTTTATATTCCAAGCTTCAAGTTTAATTTAATAAATATATTATTTTAATGATTTTTGATTACTGTCATCATGCCTATTGCCAAATATCTATACTAATATTATAAAGAGGAAAACTTTGTTAGTTTGGTTGTAATGGATAAACTCAAAAACTACTGGACCGATTTTAAATATTCTTTCACCATTAGAAAGCTATATTATCTGCGAGTAACATAGGCTATATTTTATCCCGGTGCGGGCAGTAGCTCCGGCGGGACACGGGTGAAACTGCGGGAAAACGGCTAGTGAAAAATAAAATGAGCACCATGGCCTACACAGATTACTAGTCTAATAATTATTAAATGCATTATTTTCAGGTCATTCTGCCAACAGCACGCGCCGAAACAGAGCATCCCCCCTACTATAATGGCTAAAGCTAAGCAGAGGATGTTGTGTGACAAAAAGAAGATTAAGAAGAAAGATCCTTACTTCAAGGATCTTAAGGAGTTGGCCGTCAGCTGTGCTGATGATGACTGTAAGTGTATATGCACTGTAATTATCTGACTAGCCATTTCTCAACTATGTTGGGGTCCGCTTCCAGTCTAACCGGATGTAGCTGAGTACCAGTTTTACATGGTTTTACTGCCTATCTGACCTATTTAACCCAGTTACCTGCGCAAACCTATTAACTGTGGTAAGACGGGTTGTCAGACTTCCTGGCTTCTTGTAAACGCATATACCTACACGGATGAACTCGTCATAACGAGATGGTGACATCCACATACCGACCGCGTGTTAAGAATTGCTTATCCTTGTGATCAAATGATCTTAGTCTTAACTGGATGCAGCTTAGTACTAGTGTTTTACCAGAAGCAACTGCCTATCTGATCTCCTCAACCCAGTAACCCTAGCAAAGACTGGTTGTCAGACTTTCTGACATCTGATTACCCGTAACGACCAAGCCAATTTCTCTAGAATTTTCTTGTAAATTTTCAGCTAGCGAATGTGAAATACAGTCAGTGTGCGTGATATGCTACGAGCCGGTGGAAGGGTACCCTTCAGTCAACACCTTCTGGCCGTCCTGCTGTGCACGGGACGCCTGGTTCCATAGGACTTGCTTACAGGTAACAACATCATCTCTCGAGCCTTTCGCCCACTATGTTGGTGTCGGCTTCCAGTCTAATCGGATGCAGCTAAGTACCACTGCTTTACAAGGAGCGACTGCCTATCTGACCTCCTCAACCCGGGCAACTCAATAACTCTTGATAAGACTGGTTGTCAGACTTACTGGCTTCTGGCTACATGTAAACACTGCCAAAGATGTTCAAACGCCAACGCTCACCAATTTATGGTACCTTCCAAAATGCGGAAGAACTCGTTATGATAAGATGGTTATGGTTTCCCCAGTACACTACGTGAAAACAACCAGTCATTAATTTATCAGTCAGAACAACATAAATGCCATTCAAATTTAATCAGTATCTTCAGCCGTTGCGCCTTAAAGATATACCAAATAAAATACATACACACAAAAACTTTCATCTATCTTATAAATTAGTATGATTTATGTATAAAATCTATTTTTTATGTTTCCAGCGCATGGCCCTCAGTGCAGGAATGCACTACTTGAAGTGTCCTCTCTGTAATGATAAGGAGAATTTCTATGAAGCAGTTGTCACTCAAGGATACTATGTACCGGACAGGTGAATATTATTTATATATTTATGTAATTTTTTGTTTTGCTATAATAGTGTAGCTTAAAAAAAAATTGGTTGTTTGTAAAGTAGATTTACGATCGAGATGTTTACGTGATAACGTCTTATTGGTGATATAAGTTTTTGGGAAGTAAGGAATTAATGAAGATAACAATTTTTTCAAATTTTAAATTACATCTATCGTTTTATTCACACTTTTGATGATAAATTTCGGGTGTAAAAATCTCCATTCGTTTGTATGCCGCTAGAGTGAGAGAGACGGAAGATCGGTCCACTCACTCGAACGCTATGCCAGCCTCCGCTCGTGAGGATTCCGCGTGACAAGTTTCACGGAATGACTGGCAGCGCTCGAGATGAGACGGGAGATCGGTCCGTCTCTCTCTCGTTATACCTGCGATCGCGCTCGTGAGGTTTTGGTGTGAAACAAGTTTCTGAACATGTCACCCGACTAAAACGATTTTAAAGACGTTATCACGTCAAAATGAAACTTAATAATATATGTGCACCTAAAAATAGTCAAAGTTCATTACAAAGTTCTAACAAGTTAGACAGTTGAAATTTTCACAGTTGATGTATTTCTGTTTCTGCTATAACACTATCACCAATACTTATTTGCAATGAAATGAATATTTTAAGCCATGTATTCACTGAGAAACAATTGTTTATAAACACTGTTTCAGAAACAATATCTACGTGTTTCTGAAACAAATAATTTTGTTTCAGAAACGTATAATTTTGTTTCTGTGGACGATGTGGACGAAGACTTTCCGAAACATTGTTGCTGTAAACATCTACGTGCTGTTTCAGAAACTGTGTATCTGAAATATTGTTTCCCAGTGAATACATGGCTTAAGAAGTTTACTTGTTTTATATTTCTCCCCCTTGTGCAGGAGTCCGAATCGCACTTGGCTGGTTTTATCAAGTTAAAAAAATGCTTTAAAAAACAATAACATTTACAAAATATATTTATATTTTCTAACTGTATAATTACAGAGACGCAGCGTGGGAGCTAGAACAGAATGCATTTGCGGAGATATACGAGCGCGACGTGGAATGTTCCGCCGCCGACTGCCTCTGTCCTATGGGGAGGGCCCATGATGATGATGCGGGGTAAAATATGATATACAATGTTGATTTCTAAGACTTACGCGAGTAAGACATTGAAATAAAACTACTTTTACGGATTTTATAGCGGTTATATTAATCCCTACTAATATTATAAAGGCGAAAGTAACTCTGTCTGTCTATCTGTCTGTTACGCTTTCACGTCTAAACCACTAAACTGATATTAATAAAATTTGGTACAGAGATAAAGTTGACCTTGAGAAAGAACATAGGATAGTTTTTATCCCGGACTTTTGAAGAGTTCTTTTGGAAACGCGATATAACTGAACTCGACGCGGGCGTAGCCGCTGCCAGAAGCTAGTTTTATATAATCCTGACGTTTCGGATCCTTTACAGCCCATGGTCACGGGCGGGAAATAGCCCATTTACTCAATACTAATTTTTTATTGGCATTTATCAAATTTTTATCTGGGCACGAGAAGTAGTTCCCTCGAGACTTAAGTGTAATCTAGGGCAACAGCTACTACTTTTTATTATTAATTCTATTCCACATCCCTCACCGGCCTATTTATCGTAAATAGATAAAAGTAGACTATAAGGCCTCGGCCTCGAATTTTGCGGGCAGCGGGGCGGCAGCGGCGGCGGCGCGGGAGCGGCAGGATCTTACGCGTATATTCATATGGACCGGCCCTCGAATACAGCGGCGCGGGCGGGCACCGAGCGTGCACTCGGTGCCCGCCCGCGCCGCCGCCGCTGCCGCCCCGCTGCCCGCTAAATTCGAGGCCGAGGCCTTAGTCTTTCTTATGTTTTTGAGCTATATTGCTGCTAAGTTTCACTAAAATTAACTAGTTTACTAATATTAGTAGTGAAACCACCTAATTTAGTCTTCACTTCCCACAGATCATGGTGCATCAAACTCTGCTTACTCTGCGGTTCAAGCGGCACACACGCAGGATGCAGCGACAATACAAATACAAGCAATACAAATACAAATGTGTTCGTGTGTCCGGTGTGCACTCCGGCGGCGCCTGATCATATAGAACAGTTGGCGAGTTGTATTGAAGCAGGTGAGATGTTAATACAAATACAAATTTGTTCGTATATTTTTACCCGACTATGTAAAGGGTAGTATTTTGCGTATATGTCTTATGTATGATATTATGCTATATCATAGACTTCTATATTCATTCTACAAAAAAATTATTACATACTTCTTCTCAGCAAAAGCACATAGGAAGTGGTGAAGAGCCAGCGTTTTGGGCGCTGTCTTTTGTAAATTTTACCTTCAAAAACTGCTTTTTAGCAGCCATGTTTGAACACATGACTTTTTATATTTTTACCTGTATTTGTGTAAATATTTAGTAAGGTACATACTCAAATGGAGTATATTCTAACAAATGTCCTTTCTGTAATCTTCCATTAAACATTTATACAATTAATAATAAGTTATTGGATATATTTCAGTGATAGTACGGGAACAACAGCAGAGCTCGTCTCGTGGCCGGCGCGGCCCACTCATGCCGTCCCGAATGTCGCTACGGAGGACTAAACAGCATACTAATGTGCACAATTTGTAAGTAATAGTATATACACAACTTCATCGTCATCTGGCGAGCCTTCTTCAACTATGTTGGGGTCGACTTCCAATCTACCCGGATGCTATAAGGAGCGACTGCCTATCTGACCTCTTCAACCTAGTTACTAAGGCAGTTCGATACCTCTTGGTAAGACTGGTTGTCATACTTTCTGGCTTCTACGATAGTCATCCATCCACGGAATGACTGCGCCAAGCGTTGTTTTACCTTATGATCGATTGATCCAAGTGTATATTTTCTGGTTATCAGTTAATCGCTGCTTGTAATTTGAAGATATTGCTATCTGTGACCTTTTACATACAGTTTTACCTAACAAAAGAATGTAATAACATCTCTTTTTATATATAGCCTATCTATAACGGAAAGACTTCCAAATTAGACGAGTAGTTTCTAAGATTAGCGCGTACAAATAAACAAACTCTTCAGCTTTTTAGTAATAATACTTTTATTTCTATTTCCAGGCCATCGTGTTCATCTTCAGGATTGAGTGCAAGTATCAAAACTGAAATAAAAATAGAATTTGAATGTAAGTAATAATTTTTACAAAACTTATACACAATATAAGCGAGCTGTGTCGGTGCAGCTGCTGCAGCCGCGGAAAACCTCAAGCGGCACAAATATGTAAACCTCACCGGCAATTGCATTTTTGAGCCGTTTGGGGTTGAAACCCTGGGACCATGGGGCCCAAGCCCCCACAGACTCTTTCGAGAAATTAGTAAGCGATTAGAGGAGTCCACTCGTGACCAAAGGGCTGGCCTATACTTCGGTCAAAGGATATGCATTGCCATCCAGCGTGGCAATGCAGCCAGCCTTTTGGGCACGATCCCAGCTGACAGCGATGCGGATGAATATTTTGATACTTAGTTTTAATATTTCCCTATAATAAGATCACTTATACTTGGATATTATAGAATTGTTTACACAATATAGTATACAGTATCTAGCGATTCCCCACGCTCTCATTCGCGTCCCAAAGGAACTACTTCCCGCACCCCGATAACCCGATAACTGATCTCTGTCATGGTCTACCTAGACTATATGTGTACAAAATTTCATTCAAATGTATTCAGTATTCCGGAAGCTACTTCCAGCACCTGGATAACTCGAGAAACGGCTTTTGTCCTTTCTCAAGCTCAAATATGTTCAGTAGTATAAGAGTGAAAGGACTACAGTACATACAATTTTCTTCTAGTTTTATATCCTATCGTTAATTTGTGTAAGTTGGTTAACCTGTAATTGGCGACTGTATAAGTCCTAGTAATAACAGAAATTATACTCTAAGCTTTATCTACACAAGCTGTTGGTAAACCATTTAATAAATAAATTCCCATATTATTTACAGCAACAAACACAGCATCAAGTCGCCAAGATTTGAACCTGAAAACGCCGAAAAAACACGAAAATTCCAAAAACTACATAAAAAGTCAATCGCCAATCAAGAAAGTCTTCAAGCAGACTTCGAGAGCCGGTGACGACTTCCAAAGTCTGTCACCTAGAAGTCTTGATCAATATTTGTCACCTATTAAAATGTTAGAAGATAGTTTGAAGAGTAAAATTGGTGAGAAGGCGGTTCTGAATGAGAAGTTAGTTGAAGAGCTAAGAATTAAGTTTAGGAAGCCTAAACCTTTGAGTGAGAAGAGAAAGATTGTTAAGTAAGTATAGACTAGCCGTTTTCCCGCGGTTTCAGCCGCGTCCCGTGGGAACTACTGCCCGTACTGAGATAAAATATAGCCTATGTTACTCGGGAAGAGTAAAGCTTGACAACAGAGGAAGACTTTTCATGTCGGTTCGGTATCTTCGGAGCCTATATGGTACCAACAAAAAAAATCCTCTCTAATCCAAACTAATATTATAAATGCGAAAGTAACTCTGTCTGTCTGTCTGTCTGTCTGTCTGTCTGTCTGTCTTTTCTTCACGCCTAAACTACTGAACCGATTTGTGTGAAATTTGGTACAGACATAGTTTGAAACTTGAGAAAGGACATAGGATAGTTTTTATTACAAAAAAAAAAATATATTCCGGACATATAGCGCCATCTATTGGTCAAATCAAAAATCTGCTGGTAGGCACTATTCCACGCGAACGAAGTTGCGGGCAGAAGCTAGTATAAGTATAGATCAATTATGTTCTGTGGGTTGTCCCGCGTATCGAGGAAACCACTTTCCGCATCCGATTAAAATGTTACCTATATTTTATCCTGATCCATACTAATATTATAAAGCTGAAGAGTTTGTTTGTTTGTTTGAACGCTCTTATCTCAGGAACTACTGGTCCGATTTGAAAATTTCTTTCAGTTTTAGATAGCCCATTTATCGAGGAAGGCTATAGGGTACTTTTTATCCCGGTACTGGAAGTAGTTCCCACGGGATGCGGGTGAAACCGCTGGCAGAAGCTAGTTTGTGATAAGCCGCTTGCGCGTGAAGAAATAACAAACATATATACAAAACTTTCGCCTTTATTATAAGTGTGATATTTTACTGTGATATACATACATAATAATATTAAGGCAAAATAAACTAAAATAATATTTATTTTTCGTCCACAGTGACATTCTAAACGGTCTATTCGACAATTTACTGCAAGAGCCGAAACAGAAGGAGCCCGTCATACAGTGGAGCTCGCCTAAGAAGTGTGACGTCACGGAAATTATTGAAATATTAGACGTAAGCATGCATTTATATTTACCTATAAGTTTTATGGCTTGCAGTGGATTCCTATATGCTATCCTACAGTTGATTTTGGATTAGAGATTGAATTTTGATATTATTTCTGTATAAATTACTATTGCCAATACCCGGATAAAATATAGTTGATGCTACTTGGGGCTAGTTTCACTGGTTACTGATAAAGTCTGATAGCCTTTCAGGAATTTATCTGACAGCATATTAGCAATATCTGTCAGAAATTATAAGCAGTTTTTATCTGGCAGATAGCATTTACAATCAGATAAGTTGCTGACACTTTATGTATTACTAAGTTTAAATTACAGAAACCCTTACGTGTCAATTCAAACAATTCATAACATTCTAACTAGACCTTTCACGAGATTTATATGCTTGAAAATACAGTGAAAAGAATCTAATAAAATATACTCCAATTAACACATATCTTCTTTCCCAGGACACGCCCCCATCGAAGTCGGACAAAGAAAACATCAAAACGCCAAACAGACTAGACCGAAATGCAGACTTTTACCACACAACGCCTAAAAAATCACCCTCCATAGCTTTCAGGCAATACAATCCAGATTGTGACAACTACCCTATACTACACACTCCGAAAAAACTCAAAACTGTAGAAATACAAAAAGATTCCAGTCTAGAAATCTCAGCGAATGACGAAATTATAAACATAGATGTTATTAAAGTAGAAAATAGTCAAAACAGTGAATTCTTAAAGAAATTAGAACTCAAAAGTCCGGAAATAAGCAAAAAATGCGCTTTTAAATTCAGTCCGTATAATAAAGAAGTATTGGAAGCTGAAAATATTGATATTGACATGGAAACTTTTAAAGACCAGTATTTAAATGAGGTAGGGTTGCAACGTGTGAAAAATGAAACCGGTGTAGAAGAAAATAAACTACCAAAAAAATCTTCTAAGAAAAAAAATCGGAAACGGAAAATTGAGGATAAGGAATTGGTTTTGAAATACGAATCTAAGAAACGTAAAAAAAGTCGTAAAGATAAAGATATTTCTATTAAAGACAAAAATATTCAAGTTAAGATTAAATGGAGGAAGGAACAATTACGTTTGAAAATTACAGATTCAAAAAAGAAAAAGAAATCTAAAAAGTTCAAGCAATATGTGTTGAGCTTTTCGCCTGAAAAGTGTTCGACGGTTAAACCGAAAATTGATATAACACCAATTAAAAAAAGAAAATATATAAAGCAGGAGAAATCACCGGATAATTTGGTGCAGACTTCTATACAGAAATTCTTTAAAGTTAAAACGCCTTGTAAAGAATGATCAATGAAGGTTTATAGTACTTATTATGCAACAAAGTGTGTGCTAAGTATGAATGTAGATGGATGGAGAGGAAGAGGAAGACCTAAGAAAAGATGGATGGATTGCCTGAAAGACGACATGAATAGGAAGGGAGTGAGAGTCAGTATGACGAGTGACAGGGGAAAATGGAAGAGGATGACATATTGCGCCGACCCCAAATAAAATTGGGAACAGGGCAGGAGGAAGAATAAGATTATTTATGCGATTTTTCGTGTCCCTTCGTCCAGCATACTCACCATGGAATCCTGATATTTCATGAATGTCAAAAAACTGTTCTGAAATAGTGCTAAATAGTGCCCAAAGGAAAAAAATAGTGCTCTTGTACTTGCGAAGTTATAGCCATAGTTCGATGAGTATGCTGGACGAAGGTTTCGCCCAGCATACTCACCTCCGTCCGGAGAATCTGTATACGCTTCAAACATAATTCATACTTCAAAAAATAGTTCCCAAATAGTGCCAAACGTTGCCCAAAAAGAAAAAACAGTGCTCGAATAACTTCGGAGTTATAGGCTTCGTTCAGTGAGTATG
This sequence comes from Helicoverpa zea, assembly GCF_022581195.2. NCBI lineage: Eukaryota > Metazoa > Arthropoda > Insecta > Lepidoptera > Noctuidae > Helicoverpa > Helicoverpa zea. Next base: position 3,799,106 of record NC_061481.1, on the reverse strand, counting down.
CTGGGCGTAGGTTCTACGCCCAGCATACTCACCTCAGTGCGCGAATATCGAACGAGCTATAGGTACAATTTACGTCTCAAAAAATTGTGCTTGAAATAGTGCCCAATATCAGTCCAATTTTTGCTTGACTTTTGACCTAGAAAACCATTAAATTTGATTGTAAACTTCTACATACTAACGTAAAATGGGGTACAGTCGTCGACACATGTTTTTGGACAAAAATATTAAACTTTCTAATTGTAGACTTCATGTTATTGGAAATAATTATGGTATTTTCTCACATGTTAAAAACTTTCGATTAAATGCATTATTATATATTTTATAAATAATAATAAATGAATGAAACTTTAAGCGTAAATGAAGTCTATTACTTCATTGCATTGTGTGTTTGTCTGAATAAAAACAGTCATTTGCAGCCAATAAAATTAATATCTTGAAAAATTGTATAAAGGAAATTATACAGTTTCTTTTTGTATATATGTTGCAGGCAAAACTTATAACCAGTCAAAACTAGTACTGTGACATAGTTATACAAATTTTTAAAACTCTTTCCAATAGTTTCATCAATGAAAGGTTTAGCAATAAAAAACATTTTTAATTACTTACGTTATTTATTACTATTTAAAGGGCCAAAGTAATCAGAATTCTAGTTAACTCGCGCTTCGCTTTGTGACACAAAATGGACCCTTATCACCTTCAAAATACAGATCAGTCTTGTCTAATAATCGTAAGATGTTAGGGCAGCGCCATCTAGTATTTAAACATAAACATATTCATTTGCGTCGCGGGCGCCGCGCGTCGTAAGCCCCATACCTATTGACCGTACGTGCATCCATTACTGCCACACTATATGTATTGAACTTTATCACATGAGGAATACAGGTCAATTCCGTAAACGTTGTGGTACCGTCCTTGACCCGGAAAATGATTATTTTGAATAATTTTGTCAGTTGTAATGTAAGCATTAATAACAGCAACTTTATTTTTCATGCATGATTTACTTCATTTGATATCTTAATCCTTCAAGCGCCGTGATCTAGACAAAATATATAAAATCATTGTTCCTAGCTACCGGGGTCCCATGCGACGCGCGAAGGCTTAATCATATTATTATAAAGTATTATTAAAATAATGTGTAATTAATAATATTGCGATTCTAAAGTAAATACTCCCTTACATAGACAATTAATAATTTACACAAGACAAAAATTGTTAGAAAGAAAGTTAATAATATTGTATTCGAGTGTACTCAATGTAATGTATGTAGAAGTTTACAATCAAATTTAATGGTTTTCTAGGTCAAAAGTCAAGCAAAAATTGGACTGATATTGGGCACTATTTCAAGCACAATTTTTTGAGACGTAAATTGTACCTATAGCTCGTTCGATATTCGCGCACTGAGGTGAGTATGCTGGGCGTAGAACCTACGCCCAGCATACTCACTGAACGAAGCCTATAACTCCGAAGTTATTCGAGCACTGTTTTTTCTTTTTGGGCACCGTTTGGCACTATTTGGGAACTAATTTTTGAAGTATGAATTATGTTTGAAGCGTATACAGATTCTCCGGACGGAGGTGAGTATGCTGGGCGAAACCTTCGTCCAGCATACTCATCGAACTATGGCTATATCTTCGTACAAGAGCACTATTTTTTTCCTTTGGGCACTATTTAGCACTATTTCAGAACAGTTTTTTGACATTCATGAAATATCAGGATTCCATGATGAGTATGCTGGACGAAGGGACACGATTTTTCTTGAGAAATTAAAGGCTAATAGTCTACAAAATACTGAAAAAGTCTGTAGGTATGTTTAAAATGCTGGCTACCGACCACACATGCCGTGACTGCATGAAGTCGGCCGCAGCTGCACTACTGGTTTGTATGTATTTATATAAAACCGTTTTGGATCGAAGGCAGCAGCACGCACGTGCAGTCGCCCTCAGATATCAATGTCAGATGTCAATGTACTGCTGCGGAATTGTTCGCGCGAGTTACCGCGGCTCTGGTACATAAAGGGCGTAAGAAGGGACATGGTGGGTTGTAGTCAGTAAGACTCTGACACTCCCTCACACTGCTAACTCACAGCGGGAGGGGTCATTTCATGATATCCCACAAAAAAAATCATTAGCCAAGGCGTCGATTTGACCACTGGGCGGCAAGTATACGGTTGGTTATGGTATGGTTATCGTTATAGTTAAATGGTGTAACTGGGTTCTACGGCCATTCCGAATATTCTAACTATCTATTGTTTTGCTTACTAGAGATAGGAATTTGGCAGTACTTTTTTTTAACGACGTCAAAAATCATCAAATGATCCCGCTGTGGGTTAGCAGCGGTGAGGTCAGACTCTTACTGACTAAAAACCGTCGTGTTCCGTCGTAGGCCTCTTATGTACCAGGGCCGCGGTAACTCGCGCGAACAATCCCGCAGCAATTTGGCAGTACTTCTATGGGATTAGTATCAAAATTCTATCCCTAGTAAGAAAATCCACAGATAGACAGAATATTAGGGACTGCCTTATATTGTAGTACTACTGAAAGTAGTATTGAGAATAAAATATTACAATGTATAATTATTTATAAGATTCGTAAGTCAAGTGCCTTTTAGGAAATAAATGTTTTTATTTTCTGTTCTGTTAAGGCGCACGCAATATTTTTATGCATTTTTTATCTGTTTAAGTTATCTATTATCATGTTTATATCACAAGAAATAGTTTGTAAGTGACACTTAATAAATACAAATACAATTTATGCATAACTAATATTATAAAGAGGAAAACTTGGTTTGTTTGTTTGGTTGTAATGGATAAACTCAAAAACTACTGGACCGATTTAAATATTCTTTCACCATTATAGTTCGGCCATTCAGAGAATGCGTTCCTGACACGTCGCGATTGAACTGACGACGTAATAACATTCATTGATTATTGATATAATAATGTTGTTTTAATGCTCCTCAATTGTTAAAACGGTAAACAACCAGCAAAAATATTTTTATCGTAACTGCAACGCCATTGCAAAGTTACGTCGTCAGTTCAATCGCGACGTGTCAGGAACGCATTCTCTGAATGGCCGAACTATAGAAAGCTATATCTGCGAATAACATAGGCTATAAATAAGTTCAGTATAACTTTAATGATTTTGTAAGACATGTTATTTTGAAGGGCCAACAAATGTTTATATGGCATTCACATTTTTCAATGTATTATCTCTAAATGTCAGTAATATTTTTAATTACTGTTTCATACATTTTTGTTATATATTTCTCCATATAATGAATATCGGTCAAGGCGGAATAAATTTTCGATAACCTGTGTTTACACTTTTTTAAATCTACCAAAACGGTAGTTTCTTAATCGTGGAAAAATCTTACTTTAAGGGACGATGAATGAGATCTCAAGTTTGTAGCGAACAAAATTTAGTTAGAATTCTCGATTTGTGTGTATAATTTGTAAATTGAATTTCTAAAATACTTTAATGATGGTTTTGATTCTTTTTGTTATATTCAACCATGTTTATCTTGTAACCTTTCTATTCTCCGTTGCAATAAAGTTGCTATTTACTACGCAAATTAAGATGTTATTGAAACTGATAATGACTAACAACGCTGTCATTGTTATTGGTTTAGTTAAGTTTCATAATAAGTTATAATTAGATAAATTTAAGCTATTTACATAATATTTTTACATTATTACTAAGTATGAATAAATACACTTATGAACTAATACGTTTGTTTTCTTTCGTATCTTTTAAGAACAAGTTAAAAGGCTAATGTCCCAAAGGTTTGATCCTCTCACATCCATCACATGTCACTATGACGATGATGTCCTCCTAGCCGATTATCGGCTACGGCGGCTGTTCTCATGTCAGGAGATTAGCCAACTGCGCAGGACATATTATAGTGCACACACATTTGCTTGAACACAGGTGCACTCACTATTCCTTACTCACATAGCGCGATGGGACGGCAATCCGACACGACCGGATATGTCACTATATTTTTCCTACTAATATGCAAAGGTATGACGTATTAACTTTCAACTCCCAAAGTCGTTAACGCTCTTGTTGTCTTCCGTGAAATTAGTTGTGTCTTGCCATTTCGTGTTGCACGCCACGTACCAGCCGATTGATGATCAGTGTACCTAATATAAGTTAAGAATGTGCGCTACCCTAGACTTATATAAAAGCAATAAGCGCAAGCGGCTTATCACACACTAGCTTCTGCCAGCGGTTTTACCCGCATCCCGTGGGAACTACTTCCCGTACCGGGATAAAAAGCCTAGCCTATAGCCTTCCTCGATAAATGGGCTATCTAACACCGAAAGAATTGTTCAAATCGGACCAGTAGTTCCTGAGATTAGCGCGTTCAAACAAACAAACTCTTCAGCTTTATAATATTAGTATAGATGCGAAAGTAACTCTATCTGTCTGTCTGTTACGCTTTCACGTTTAAAACATTGAACTGATTTTAAAAAAAAATGTTGACCGTGAAACAAGAGTTGACCTTGAGAAAGAACATAGGATAGTTTTTATCCCGGACTTCTGAAGAATTCTCTCGGAAACGCGATTAACAGAACTCTACGCGGATGGAAGCTAGTATATATTATAAATGCAAAAGTAACTCACGTATGTCACGCTTTCAGGCCAAAACTAAACCGATATATATTATTAAAACATAAGAAAGGGAATAAGGTATTTTTGAGATCCGGCCATTGCATGCCCGTGTTTCTGTATATTTCCGTTTCTATGAGGCATCACAACGCGAATGCTCGAACGTTATAAGATTCTGTATAAACACACTTCAGTCTGGAATTTGGTTTCTTCTTGTAATGTTTACTAAAGTTTACTTTTAACTTTTTGCCACTGAATTAAGAAAGTGGAATTAACTTCATATACAAATGACCTACCCGAGGACATTTTTTTTTCAGAATCATGACTGAAATTACGAAAAAACGTGTGTCTGAAACTTACAATTTGAAAAAAAAAGGATGCTCGTCTTTACGTACATACGGAATACGATACCGAATTTCAGAAGACATGATATAATATTATTCATAATATTTCAGACCGGTATTTTGACTTTCTGATTCAGAAACCCATTTCGGTTGTGTGAGGATGCCATTAAAATGGTAGGATTCCATTTTTCTTGAAACAGCAACACTGACCCCCATTGTTTACAACGCCAGAACAAACGAAACAAAAACAAGTTCAAAGCGAGTCAGTTATTTTTATACCTTGTCACGATACGCGTCTAGAATTTTCAACATTTTGTAATTTACTATACACCGTTAGTTTATTTACAACAATAGTTATCGTTATTTTACAACGCCGTACTTATTAAATTGATTTTTAAGTAAAGTAATCCTTTGTTCGAAGAGTGTAAAAAGCGACGTTGCCGTTCTTCATTCCTAGTTTTCTTATAAGAGAAAACTACACCCGAGGATCTACATGAAAGTTTAGCATTATAAGTTAAAGCTGTGATAATTTCGTGCGTGTAGTAATAAAGTAATGCTCCAGTGTATTGAAATGTGTAATTCTGAACGTTATACATTGTCTGACGCAATACCTATCTGGCAACAGCGCGAAGAATCGGACTGAATAATTTACTGATGTATTAGCCAAACACATCAGTTATTATTTATTATCACACATCTTTTCACTTTTTATGAGGTAAGCTTTAATTATAAGTGTTTATTTTAATTAATTGACCTAAAATAACATAAAAAGGAAGTGTAACGGTCGTTTTGATTTTCCCGCGGAATGACGTAATTGTCGTTCCAAGTCCGCCATCTTTGTACCATCAGTCATCTGTCAAGCATTCTTGGTTTAGTTCGTGAAGGGTGTATACCAAAAAAATCAACTCTTATAGGGTGGTTTTTCTACAAAAACCCACCACGGAAGCATCCGGGTAAGTTTTTAACTATTTTAACTCATTCAAGACGTCGACCATTACGCTTTCTTTATGTATAAAATTTTCTTTGTTGAAACTAACCTCTTTGGTTGCTACGCCACTTTTTAGGTCAACCAGTGTCTTTTATGGTGAAACACCGTGTTTGCATGTCTTTTATTAGCATAAGCTATGTGTTTAGGTGCTCATAGGAGTGAAATCGACGCTTTTTGGAGGTTTCTAAAAGTTTTTTGAAACTAGAAAGTTAGACTCGAAACCTTATGTAGGATTTTTATATATAGTTTTTATGTAACCTTGATAACGTCAAAGTATCGGATTAAAACCTATATTTAACTATTTTTAATAAACTTTTTTCGTCAAATTACACTTAAAACATGATTATTTCTCAATTTTTTGCAAATGCCCTCGGACAAAATATTCAAAATTCATTTATGTTGCTCTATGCACTGTTTCTAGAAAATTCCAGACACCTATGCAGTTTCTAAGATATTTCTTGAGAAATATGAGTTAATTTGAACCGATAGCTAAAATTAGAGGCACATGTCATGTTCAAGCATGTTCAATTTATTGCATAATCATTTTAAATAGGTACCTATGATTAACCTTCAATTTTAAAGTGTGGTGTAATATCCGATGTTTTAATTTTTCATTTTGAAACTCAATTTTTTAAATTAAACAAATGTTAAACACAATATTTTCTTGTCTAATGTTTCAGTTTAATTCATCGTCTTACCAAAAAGTATGAATTTGATTGATTAGTCCGCGATAATCTCGACAATTACTGAATAGATTTTTATTCTGTTTTCTAGTAATAGAAAGCTATTCTTCAGGAGGTGTACATAAAATACATGAATATAATATCCCAAGTGCAACCAGGGTTTGTCGCTAGTTTTATATAAGACAATAGGCACAAGTTTACAGTTTCAATACTACAATGTATACCAAAATTTTTCAGGGGTCAACTACCACCGCATAGAGTTCATTGACTTGAATGAAAATTGCATTTTACTTTACTTTTATTATTATTTGAAATTATAATAGACATTCATAGCATATTTGTTCTACATGTACTATGTGGAGTCCAAAGGTCAGTTATAACCTATTCCTCAATACCACAGAATAGGTGAAGGCCCATTTTGGAACTGAATTACTGACCACACATATACTGTGTACAGCGATTTTGTGAAATCATAGATATCTAAGGGGACTGCTCATGCTGCTGCCACTTTGCACCTACACAATATCATGTAGAAACATACAAGTTAGTATTGCTGTTGCTGCATCCAAGACGTACCTTAATGAGTAATATAAAAAATCCAACACAATACGGAATTATAGTTATCGGCACGAATCTTGAGCTATGACCTTCACCAGCGCAGAAGTAATTTATTGGGTCCCTTTTGTGGTATGAAGTAAGGCGCGGGGGCGGGCTAAAGCGGTGATTGGCCCGCAGCGCGTCGCGTCATAGCCGTCACTCGGGATTGGTGCTTTGCTAATTTCACTTCTGTGCAGATGTAGGTCAGTGCTCAAGATTCGTGCTGATAACTATACTCTGTAACTTCGTAATGTCATCTAATTAGTAAAATTCTCTTCTCATACCATAAATGGTAACACAATCTTGCTTACCGAATGAATCATAATTTTATTTTAAACCAAACTCAAAAGGGTGATCTTATTTATTTCGTTTTGACAGTTTCATCAGCTTAAGGACTGAGTAACGGAATTCTTTAAGCATGAGTCATACTTTTGTAAGTTGATTATTACAAAGTTTAGATAGACCATTCACTTAATATTAACAGTTTTCAATCTGAAATTAAGTCTTTTCTGTTATGCTGTGACAGCTAAATACCTAATCCCATTCAGATCGAATTTAGGTTGAATCCTAATAGACAGTTTTATAGTCAGCAATTAACGTACAGAAATCAAACTGTATTTCAGTGCCTCTAGTTAGATATTAATGCAATATTTTACATTTCATGTTCAGGATAATAGCTGCCTTATCATTAATCATGCTATTTTTAAAATAACCGTTACAATATTATACTATAATACTTGTGTGTTTTATAACAGTGATGTCATTTTAGGTATTAAAATTCATTATGTGCAAGCCAATTTTAAAGATTTTATTTTAAGACTACCTTTGGAAATAATGTACCATAATATACCATAATGTTTTTAGCACCAACTTAAAACTATCTTATATTGTGCACCTTTTCTGTGCAACATAAGGGAGTGACAGACTTACTAGAACCCTGCATGCTGCAGTAACTCTTTCGAACAATCTCGTCAGTTCGTTGACGACCTCGATGGCGCAATGGTCATCATGCCGGACCGCCGAACCTGAGGTCCCGGGTTCGATTCCCGGTTCGGTCGACATTTGTGTGATGAGCATGCTTGTTGGCCGTGGTCTGGGTGTTATGATATGTATTTATAAATATGTATATATGTAGCTATATGTAGTTTATCAGTTGTGTTAGCACCCATAACACAAGTTAATTAATAACTTACCATGGGGCTAGCCGACCGTGTGTGAAAAAGGTGTCCCGACATTATTATTATTACATTATTATTAATCCTGTAGGTCCAGCACTAGGGTTTACTAGTAAAGTAGCCAAAGCTATTTTATCGCGATAGTACTACAGACAGACACCCAGTCACCTTTCCATTTATAACATTAGGGATTAAGACCTTTACGAGTTTTTATGTTGGTATTTCAATAATGCTGCGTATAACGTAACACAGACGCGCAGTAACGTTTCGACACATTCTTATCTGCCCTAATTTGGGCTTATCTTAGTTTTAAAACTCGAACATACAACAGAATAGTTTACAGGCATTTCGATAAACGTGACTAAAGAGGTTTCCGTGCAATGTCTATGGTTTTAAAAGTAGGTTATGGCTTTTGTGTATGTTTTTGTTAAAGAGGTCGTGGCATTACTATGATAATTCAGGAAGGAATTCCTTTGGAATATAATTACACTAGCTTTTGCCCGCAACTTCGTTCGCGTGGAATAGTGACTACCAGCAGATTTTTGATTTGACCAATAGATGGCGCTATATGTCCGGAATAATTTTATTTTTATAATTTTTTTGTAATAAAAACTATCCTATGTCCTTTCTCAAGTTTCAAACTATGTCTGTACCAAATTTCACATAAATCGGTTCAGTAGTTTAGGCGTGAAGAAAAGACAGACAGACAGACAGAAAGACAGACAGACTGACAGACTGACAGAGTTACTTTCGCATTTATAATATTAGTTTGGATTCTCAGTTAATAATATCATCATTCAGATCCTCAGTATATTTTACACTAGCTGTTTCTCCTCGGTTTGACCCGTTTCTCGTGGGAACTACTGCTCGTAGGGTAAATACGCCAAATGTCGGCCTCCCCCCAAACTTCGGCCGTCTGTACATTTTCAGCTTGCATTCATTCAAAAGGTAATTAAGTGTTAGTTTTGCTCCTCGAATTGCAACCTTGGTTTATACTCTATACGTACAAATCGTTACTATCCGATTCTGTCACTTACTCTTCTCATACTGAGCGTCAGTAGCGATTGCGCCGTTGAAACATCAAATTCGCACGTAAAGTAGCTTACTCGAAGTGAATACTCACATTTTGGGGATTGATATTAGAACGATAAAACATTTATTTATTTTTGTTTTAAGCTTGATTGTCACTAATGGGTTATTTTTACTATATTTTAAGATAGTTTTTTCAGCGTTTTGCGTATATTTTTCAAAGAAAAATAGGAGGCCGCCATTAGGACAACAGTTTTGACTTAAAACCGGAGTCTCGGCCGTGGCCGACTTAAAGCAAATGCAGTCTATTTTATAAATTCCTATTGTACTAATTCCGTTGGCTTAACAAGAGAATTTGCAAAGCTTATAGGCAAACAGATCTATTTTACGTTTAATAGCCAAATAACGGCCGGGGTGATATTAGTTGAATCTCGAGAAATAAGGTACAAGAAATAGGGGCCGACATTAGAATCGTAAATAATCGTAATGTCGACCAGCCTCGAACTCAAGCGCCACTATACAGGCTGATGAAAAAATACTTTTATATTTTTTCATTTTCTCAAAATGAAATAATTTATTTATTATAATTCATTATATCGTATAGGAGTTAAGTTTAAATGTAGGAGTTGACAGTATTGTAGGCATGTTTATGGTAGCTTTATAGTTTGATACTTGCTATCTATTAAACCGTTCTTATTAGCTTAAAAAATATAAATGGTTGGTCGTGAATACGACTTTTTTTGTTTAGGGGAAACAAAAAAATATTTTACTATAAATTAAACAAATACAATTACAAATGTATACTTAGTATTATATTATAATTCTGCTAAAATAAATCATGTTAATAATATTTGTCACTGCCTTAATTTAAAACAACCTATACCTGGCCGACATTTGGAAAAAACGCAACCGACCTTGGGCCGTGAATGGCCGACTTTAGGGTTTTTCTGTTCTCGACGCATCTAAGCCTTATTACTTTTTTCTTTTCGTAGAAATATCAATCTTATGCCTATAAACATGACATAGATGAATCAAACTATCCAAAACCGCATCAGAAACTATCTTTCGTTGGAAACTGACGGTGCTATAGCGAACCGCAATCAGAAAATCGCTAAGGGGGCCGACATTTGGCGTATTTACCCTACTCGGATAAAATATAGCCTAATAGCATCCTGCCGCGTCAAGTTCGGTAACATCGCGTTTCCAAGAGAACTCTTCTAAAGTCCGGAATAAAAACTATCCTATGTCCTTTCTCAAGGTCAACTCTATCTCTGTACCAAATTTTATTAAAATCAGCTCAGTGGTTTAGACGTGAAAGCGTAACAGACAGAGTTACTTTCGCATTTATAATATTAGTAGGGATAGATTTTCAATGCAATGGCAAAACTGTTGAAACACGGATAAATACGGGCACAGTTGTTATATGCGAGAAGTCACGTAGTCACTAAGAAACTGCGCCGAATTATACGTTCGTAAACAAGTTTATACATATAGTTGTTTTCATTCAAATAATCTTTAGATATTTTATATGAGGAGCACAGTCAAAACATAGCTCAAGGTATTTGAAGAAAATTAAAAAAATTGCCAATAAGTACTCTAAATCACTGACTTGGTATTTAATTATTTAGTGTGTTCTTTATAACCGACTGCAAAAAAGGAGGTTCTCAGTATCCCAGTATATATCTCGTTTGGCTGAACCAATTTTTGATGCAGTTTTCGGAGGAGTATGTGTCAGACTCCGGAGAGGTTAGGTATTTTAACCGAAGAAAAAATCTAATAATAAAAAGTAGTTAAAAAAAAGTTTTTTGTTTCTGCGTTCTTAAAAAATATAGGAAGCTTAATCAAAGCTGAGCACTCAAAAGCCATAAAAATGTCCCTTGTACTGGACAGCTGACATTCAATACGGACCATCTGCCGTCACCACATGTCGGTTTCAGTCAATCGTATGCTCACATTACGCCCGAATAAATTGCTTAAAAATGTGCACCTTTCGCCGTTTCGTGGGGTATTTGCATATAATTGATTATGATTGGTTATAGCCTGTGGAAAGGACTTTTGGTAACTTCAAGAAATCCGGAAATAAATGTGTGAATCACTAATCTTTAAATAGGAATTATAAATAAACCAATGAAGATATTTCCTTAAGGTACAAGTTGGCAGCCGACCGCAGGCGACAACTGCAGACGACGTGTCGCAAGGACACTACTGGTTTCTATGTATTTCTATGAAATTCCCTCCGTAGTTGAATGAAGCGACGACATGTCGTCTGCAGTTGTCGCCTGCGGTCGGCTGCCAACTTGTACCTTAAATGTTGAAGAAAAAAACGACTTCAATAATACACGGAATACACCTACTTACTAATACTTCTATGAGTCCGACAAATACTATGCTGAAAACCGCATCAAAATCGTTTTTATTATACCAAACCAGAGAAAATCGCATACAAACGTACATACAAGTCAAATTGAGACACTTCTTTTGTTGAAGTCGGTAAAAAATAAGAAAGACAACGTGCATCGAAACGCGTCCAAAGATCGTCAAACGAGTTCTTTCATCCAATGATAATTAAACGACGCGACGTTATAAAAACAACAATCACGTTTGAAACATGTGAAAATCATTTTAATCTTTTGCTGATAATGTTTTAATACTTAAAACTCAGTATTACTGCGCTCTTTGATATTGTAATGTAATAATTCTTAACTTAAAGAGTGGTTCAGAATCTATAGCTACTGCCTTATCTATACTTTGAGAGGAAATATATTTTTTAGTTTGTCTGTACCTTAGAGGCTCCGAAAACTACTGAGAATTCAAAATTATTTCACTGTTGGAAAGCTGCACTCATTCCGAGGCTATATTTTTATCCTGGAACGGGCAGTAATTCTCATGGGACGCGGTCTCGATACCGAGGGAAACGGCTACTACGCTACACAAAAACTGAGTTTCCCTAAGGTCGATTGAAAATGTGTTCATATTCGAAAAATCATTTTATCACATATGTGTTAGCTTCGTGAGTACAAATATGACGTATTCGCCTATGCCGTAGGATTCTATCTTATCATGATGTGACCACAGATTAAAGAGTGTCGATCACGCCTGTTTTCGTCTTTAATTAAATTAACATGAAGTTATCTACCGATAGGTCGATATGATGCGCTACAATCAATAATCAGCACTTTGGAATCCTATGTTTATAGATTTAGAAATAAATAACTTTGATGTAATTTCGCGAGCGACGACCTTTAAAAAGGCAGGGCAGATAACAGAAAGTTTTGGTAAATATTGATTTAGCAGGATTAGGCTTGTATGTAACTATGTAAAGAAATTTAATGTAACTAATTTAACCATCTTCCAAGGATCATAGCGTCATGAAAATTGGCAGCTGTATGTAGTTCTGATGACAATACAATAATATGGTACTTTCGAACTGACCTGACGATGGAGCCGAAAGATATGACCCGGAACTTCATGATGGATTTTGGGTTTTTCCTTGTATGTATTTGTAAAAGCGTGTTTTTCTAATTATATTAAGTATTTTATTTTTGATATAAAAACCCAATGACGCCAAGAGAAGTTTGTCTTATTTTACGGTCCTTTAGGTAAAGCAGAAAAACTGCGCATTTGCCATACAATGACGTAGTCACCTACAATACAAAATACTCTACTCTCTTATTGTTAAGCGCAAAACGTGTTTGTACAATTGTTAGTGACGCCATTTCTGCGCAAAACCAATTTGCCTTGAAATCATTATTGTTACAATAATCCTCTTTAATGCTATTACTTGTAAGCGCTGAGCATCACGGTTGGTATTGGCTAAAGGATAAGTAGAAGTCCAGTTGTAGATCACGAGGTTTAGGAGAGTGCGGGAAACAGTTTGTCTTTTTAAAAGGACTCCTAAGTATTTTCTTTTCAAATTCCAAGAACGGTTATGTAATGTCCTTTCATCTTTTATCATCTCCCACCTCTTGGTTGGAAGAGCCCTTCCCCTGTGGGTGCCGCGTGAGGAAGTGTCAGTCTTACCGACTAAATCCCATCATGTCCCTTTTGGAGCCCTAAAATTTGAAATCTCGAACAATCCAGCAGCACCGGCAGATCATCTGTTACCTATCAAAAGGTGATCCAAGCTAAGACCTATAGAGGCTCAATTCAAAAGAGTAACCTCAGCTAGCATATGACAGTACCAAGGTTTTTAATTGAAATGTATGCGCAATTGACGGGTTTACCTTAAAAAATTGGCTATGGTGTTCATACTCACGACTTGTGTTTGAAAGTTCGCTCAAAACCTTGGTGGTTGAGAGCCTCCAAATGTAGGTAATGCTTAATTTGAATTCAGTTCCGTTTTGTTAATTGGCCATGGACTGTCTAATTTTTCAAACGTAGTCTGCCTTACAGGTGCTGTTAAATATAAAGATCTAATACCCCACACTCAGAGACATTTACCGTCTTACCACAAAAACTTTAACGTCAGTTTAAAACTTGTCTAAAAAAATGTCAAATTATGACGTTGACATATGGTTCATTTTGGAGCCACATTTTTTTTAGACAAGTGTAAAACAGTGGTTAAAGTTTTTGTAGTAAGGCCGTTAATGATTACCTACTTAAGTCAGATTGTCGAAGAATTCTTCTCTAAGGAATGGCTTAAGTAACCATTAAATGTCTCTGACTGCGTCCATAAGTGTCATTGTGTTTTCTAGTTGTCAAATAAGCTCGCCTTTTATTACTTTGAGAACTAACAGTGTAACTTGCAAAGTGTGGACATGATTGTATGAATTCTAGACTTTTCTCTACATGATCTGTATTTTGGCAAAAAAATCTAGAATATGTTTTTGTGTAACCGCAAAATAAAAATAACGCAGAAAAACCGCGGTCACCTTTTATGAAGTGTGGTTTATTTTTTAACCAGTTGGCGACACGCCAGTTGTATGATAACCTACATGCTTTGGTCCTCTAAATAGCATAGACCTTGAACAAATTGGTGCCTCCATGTAGGTAGCATGATAAAAAGTTTCGATTAAAAAAAAAACGGTTGTGCTGCTCTATGATAAGGTGTGACAGTTTCCTAGTGTATGAGGAAATGGTTTTAATTCTAGACCAGAGATTAACGTACGGATTTTTTTAATAGATTTTTCCCCGGAACTGCCTTCTGATGATTTCTGTTTCAAATAGAAACATGACGCTAGAAGATAAAACACGGATACTTTTAGTAGCTGTCTTCTTACTATCATAGAAGTTCCAATAACTCCCAAGCTCCGAATATAAGAGACTTAAGAATGTCAAGTTACCCTTAACTAAAACTTCAAAGTCAAATAGTCTTTACTTTTTACTCAACTACGCAAGTGGAGGGCGACAGGTCGTGACGTTCAACGTGCAAACATATCGATACTCGATACGAATTCACCCATCCGTGTCTAAAAGAAATCTGTGACAATAGAATGAGAAAATACATTTGCACCCATTGTAGTGAAGTTAATGTTTGTGAGAAGTTTTATATGAAACTGCTGTTTTTGTGCAGTTATTGAGAACTTGAGAAGTGACTGAATTTTATGTTCCACCTCCATGCTATCGTTCTCGAAAGTTCTTAGTTTTTTATTCATCTAGTGATCATAGAACCGTTGGTATTTTACAGGTTATAACAGGTTCAAACACAGCTTTGATACGATGTTCCATCAAGAAGTTCCAGTCCATATCTTCCGGCTTCATCATCAGATCAGTTCGACAGTACCATATTATTGTATTGTGATCAGAACTACATACAGCTGGCAATTTTCATGACGCTACGATGTTTGGAAGATAGTTTTAGTTACCTTAGATTCCATTGAATAGTTACATACAGGTCGCCCTAATAAAAGCGTGTTAAAATTCACCTATTCTACACTGGTTACGTCACTATAGCTAATTAAAAGTCGATTCGTTAGTACTAAATAGAGCAACATGAACGTAAATTGTACGTTTACTAGTAATAGTACGTTTTCGTAGTACGAAAGGCCTTGTCCCTGATTTACTATTTCATTCAGCGGGATGTGTTAGGCGCTTAACACACTTGGCCACATGATAAGACTGGCGACTGCCGACTCCTCATTTCATAAGGAAGCTAGATTTTTGTCGGGGCTAAATAAAGCTGTCATCGGCTTTTGATCGCATTATAAACGCGCTCTCTCACGAAATAGCAAACGTTATTATCGTGCAAAATGAATGAAGGTGTAATATTCAAATCATTTGATATGCCATACCATACGGCTCTTTATTTCAGCCGAGTTATAATTACGTATTGAGAGCGTAAAGTTTAAAATTCTGAATCAGACTCTTGGTATAGCGACCTCATTTTATAAGGTCGCTAAATTATCGAGGGTCACCGGGATAAGCTAGTAGAACTTTAAATATTCAATTTTATTAAAACCAGCCTGGATAGGCGACCTTGAGTTTGAGTATGTTGTTTTGAAATGCAAATTTTATTGCAGTCTAGCCATTTTATTTGCAAAATTAATGTGGCGAGCTGTTTTTGTATTTTTCTATTAAATCGGTCGATGTTTTTCGAAGTATTTTTATTTGCGAAGTAAGAAAATGTTGTCAAAGCTTCATGTTTCTGGTTGAAGAAATCTTGGCTTGTTTTCTCTTTTTGACACGCTTTTATATCTACGGTAACTTATTTAACCATGCTCAAAGGATCGTAGCGTCTTGAAAACGGGCAGCTGTATGTAGTTCTGATGACAATACAATAATATGGTACTGTCGAACTGATCTGATGATGGAGCCGGAAGATATGAACTGGAACTTTTTGATGGAACATCGTTTCATAGCTGTGTTTATACTTGTTAGAAAAGTTTTGTAATTATCTTGGACCATTTTTATAAAACCGAATTTCCAAAATATGCAGAACTGAAAATTTTAAAAGGCAAAGCATGTTCGTCTCTTCCATATTATTAAAATACCACAGAACTGCCACTGTTCTCCAAAAGGATTTAAAGTAAACTACAACGCTGACCTATTTATATCCCCCCTCACTGGTTATCATGAACGCAACAACTGGCCTTGTTTGAGTACATGTATATTGTAAGTTTTTATATCGACTGTAATTTATTCAGTTAATTGGTATGCCGAAATTAATGTGTAAGTGTCGTGTTAGTGGGTTTTTGTAGTCGTTTTGAAGGCAGAAAATGTATTTAGAAGTGTGTATTCAAATAGTTATAGTAGCTACTTTTTTTTTTAACACATGTAAAAAATCTGTAGGTAAAACGTATGTAGGTTTCCCCTTCAAAAAAAATGGCCTTGCTCGAACTGAAACTATCTTAAACTGAAAGAGCTTTTAAAATCAGTGGTTCCTAAGATTAGCGCGTTTCAAACAAACTTCAGCTTTAGAATATTAGGCAGCACGACGAACCTTTTTCTAGAAATTGTAAAGACGAACTTATCAATCTCATAATGAGCTCAGAAACCATATTAAATAACTCACTAACTAAAGCATACGTTTGAAATTACACCCATACAAAACCACGTCATTCTAATGCGTTCCGCTTAACAGAACACGAGCCTTATCAATAGAGTTGAAACGGTTGCCTAGCAACGAGTCTGTCAACGTCAGAAGAATGACGTCACGTAATATAAGAACCTTTAAGAAGTACGAATTATTGGCCAGGTCAATGGGGTCATGCTTTCTGAAGCGTGGACGGTGTCTTGCTATGAAATGTTGAAGGTTTTTACCAGGTTTTTTTAGCAAGAAAGATCCCTACTTCCCTACTAATATTATAAATGCGAAAGTAACTCTATATGTCTGTTACGCTTTCACGTCTAAACCACTGAACTGATTTTAATAAAATTTGGTACAGAGATAGAGTTGACCTTGAGAAAGAACGTAGAATAGTTTTTATCCCGGACTTTAGAAGAATTCTCTTGGAAACGCGATATAGCCGAACTCTACGCGGGCGTACCCGCGGGCGGAAGCTAGTTATTAATAAGAGCTTTGGGAACGCATAATAGTATATTGTTCGGACACTTGGCTTGCGTCAAGTCACTAGGAACAGTAGTAACTTAAGAGCAGCAACAATATTTGACAAGAATTATAATGACTTGACGTCAATTCAACCTACACGTACTACGTAAATCAACCTTGGTAAATTAGCTACGAGTCATGAGCATACTATATTAGGAAATAAAGCCATAGGATACGCGATTAAAGGAAGGAAAACAAATGTTTTAAGGCCGACTGCTACTAAAACGATGAGGCTGACCTCCGAACGAGGTTATACTTTACTGTGATTGAATTACCTGTCTCTTTTAGTTTGTGCAGTCATCAGTCTTGTATTTGAGCTAAATACTACATATATATACAGCCAGTAAGTCTGACACCAGTCTAATCAAGGGGTATTGGGTTGCCCGGGTAACTGGGTTGAGGAGGTCAGATAGGCAGTCGCTTCTTGTAAAGCACTGGTACTCAGCTGAATCCGGTTGGACTGAAAGCCGACCCCAACATAGTTGGGAAAAAGGCTCGGAGGATGATGATATTTGTAGTCCTGAACTTTGAGGGCATATTACAGCCTGTAGTCCAAACTATAAGGAGTCTAAAGAAAACGGTTTAGCAATCGGTCTGGTACTTGAACGAACTGACGACTCTTCGGTCGTGTCGGATAGCCGTCCCATCGTGCTATGAGAGTGAGGGAATAGAGAGTGCACCTGTGTCTGCGCAAATGCTTGTGCACTATTATATGTCATGCGCAGCTGGCTGGTCTCCTTCGAGCACACAGAACTTGGTTTGGACGCCATTATTACAGAAATATAGGGACTTTTTCTATACTATTCACGTAATCAATAATCAACCATATTTA
Source organism: Helicoverpa zea (assembly GCF_022581195.2). Lineage (NCBI taxonomy): Eukaryota > Metazoa > Arthropoda > Insecta > Lepidoptera > Noctuidae > Helicoverpa > Helicoverpa zea. Next base: position 3,780,861 of record NC_061481.1, on the reverse strand, counting down.
TGCAACAGCAACACAATATAGGGTTTCTAACATTGTCCGCTGAACATGTCAAGATGTACCGATAGCGGGATAACGTCATTGGTGTTTTATGTCCTACCCACATGGTAACAATTGTGTAATAAAGTGCAAGTAATAAATGCTGTGTTATTTTCATGGTCGATACTCTACCCTTGAATTAGAAGTTGGTTTTATTTAATTAGAATTTTGCATCAAGCATTACTTGTTGCTTGTTCAGAAAGAATATCTCGATTACGAGGGATCATTGATATATATCACTGAAACGATCCAAGTATGAAAACCAGTTTTACCAAGGGGTATTGTGTTGCCCAGGTAACTGGGTGGAGGAGGTCAGATGCCAGTAGCTTCTTGTGCCACACTGGTACTCAACTGCATCCGATTAGACTGAAAGCCGATTCCGACATAGTTGAGAAAAGGCTAGACAGACGATGATTCTATCATTAACCATCTAAATTAAAAAAATATATAATTATGTTCTCTTAACCTTCTTTAGAGTCTGCTCAATAATTGCTACCCCTCTGTATTCCTGGTGATTTTGTCCGCGTCTCTTAATCTTGCATTCATCATCATCATCCTCCGAGCCTTTTTCCCAAACATGTTGGGGTCGGCTTCCAGTCTAACCGGATTCAGCTGAGTGTTTTACAAGAAGCGACTGCCTATCTGACCTCCTCAACCCAGTTACCCGGGCAATCCGATACCCCTTGGCTGGTGTCAGACTAGTGTCAGACTTACTGGCTTCTGACTACTCGTAACGACTGCCAAGGATGTTCAATGACAGCCGGGACCTTCAGTTTAGTCTTGCATTCCAATAAGTATAAAAGTGAAAATTTTCGCCCAGCTGCAAATTGCGTCTAAATCAATTTGCAAAGTTAGCAACAACTGTTGTTATTATCTGAAGGTGACATTTTGATCAACATGACGTTTCTACATGTTTTTGTTATTACATCCTAAATTGATACGCGATAGCGAGTGATAGATAATGAACGTCTATACTTAGCTTTCTACGTAGTACGAAATGTTTACTTGTGATAACATCTTTAAGAAAATCTTTCAGCTTTCAAGGATACTGCCCTTATTCCAGTTTCACTTTTGGGTTACAGAGTGTCTTCCCTTTCGATACTTCTCTGTCTGACATCATCGCACAAGTGACATTATTTCCAGTTATAACACAGTCTTTCACACAATCCATCCATCGTTTCTTTGGTGATCCCTTTCCTCAGATATAAGAATATTTCGTCTGCAAACTTTGTTTATGAAATAGGATAAAGCAACAAAAATGTTAACGTCAATATTATTATTTAAGTTGACCTAAGACACAAATATTTTCAAACAAACATCGACACAACTGGTTCCAAAAAATAAATCAAAAGTAAACCTACCAGCATCATCTTAGTATTAAAATATACAATATGCGCCCACTCACACAAACACGATTATAGCCAGATCATTCGAGAGTATGAGGTCATAATGTAGAAAACAAGCTACCTTGAACAATTTGAAAGAAAAAAAACATGGGCAATCGTCCATGGCTTTGAACGTACATCGGCATTGTAAGATTACGAAACATGTTACGTATGAAAATGAAGATATTTTCATAATATTTTCACTTGCCAAAATGTACGTGGAAATATTACGTATCAACCTACGCGAAAAACAAACAAACATGACCAAATTAAGGTGTTTTGTTCTAGTGAAAATTAGTTGTTTTTCTTCTACTAATTGTTTTCTGAATATCTCGAGGTCCTATTTTCGACATATTTAGCGCTATGTGTGGGTGAAACATAATATCGAAAGAACAATAAACCAGCTTTCTACTACTCACATACATTTTGTAATTGCACTGCAAGATTGCATTAAAAAGACTGGCTAGGAACATGTCGAAAAATGTGAAAAAAGCTGAAAGAACATTTCAATACAGAATGTACAGTTGTGCATCAAACGCGAATTCTATCTCTATTGCCAATCGCTCGTACCCATTCTAACTGTTTAGTATTCTACCCACGATCCAACCGCTTTGGGTACAAATATCGCAAATGGCATACATAGCAGTTTGCTAATCTTCTTCGACATCGTTTTCACTGAGCCTAAATTACGTAGTTTAACTACTACTACTTGCTAAGTAATTCCTTCATAACCATAGGAAGTGTTGTTGCAATATTTAATTAGTCCATTTTCTAAATTGCCTCAGAGAGTTTGCTAGTAGAAAAATCAAGTTTTTTCTAAGTCCTTGACTTAAAAATTTGTATCATTTGCAGTACGCAAAAAATTGGCCTTGATTTGCGTGTATCGTATTGAAAACGCGATGTCTCCATTTCGTAAACTGCTTTGTACCAATGCTAACAATGTAAGCATTTAGGCATGTCTCAATTTCATTTGTTCACTCGTACGCAATATTTGGTAAAGGTCATAACCTGTTCTGGGATTGTTTGAGAATGCTACCACGGTTAGGGATTGCTAAGGGCAATTGAAGGATGATTTTGAGTCCTTACAATGTCTGTATCTAGAAGAGTTTGTCCTAATCCAAGAGGCCATGCCTGTTAATTATTCCGTTAATCACAGAAACCTTCAAGGGCAGAACCATTTTTACCGTGTTTTGGACTTTGAGCGCCCATTTAATTGTCAGATTTCCACTTCCTATTGTTATTAGCATGAATATGATAATTTATACTAACGTAATGAAGGAACTTTGCTATTAGATACTTCATTTGTTACTTATTATACTTTGAAAAGACAACGACAATGATTCTTCTCACATTTAAGAAAACAATATTTCTTGAACATATTTTTGTTGACACCGAACCACCCTTGACCGGTTTCATTGACAACGTGCTCGCGTGCAGGCCAAGGTACCCAGTTAGGTATTTTTGAACGACCTTAGTTAACTTGCCTGCAATCATCTGTGTCCTGGTATTGGTATGAGTATTTTAGGTCCCCTAGTCATACAACTGGATTATTGGGGCAAATAGGTTTTAGTTTGTTGGACTTGTATGGTCCCATCTTTTCTAGAGGATGTCGTCCTTCTTCCAAATTATTATGATGATCAAATCAAATTACCTATTCAAGCTAGTTTTTCGTGAGCTTCTGTGTCTTTAAATAACTAAAATTCCCTCGATTCTAAACGTTTTCACTTCACTAAGACATACAAAGGGTTCTCCGTTCGCCATCCTAATTAGTCTCAGTTATTTCTGGGTTCCGTTTGAACTTGAAGACGTCCGCTCGTCCGGCCCCTTAGACTTTACCTGCTTCTAAAAATACAAGCACGTTAGTTTTAACATTCGTTGTTTGTGCCAAATACTTGTGTAACAGTACAATTAGATCTTGTCTTCGTTTGAATAACATTTTTCTGTAAGTAACTCGAGCCATGGTCATTTTAAACCTTCCTGTTTGCTACCCAATTATATGGGATTTAGCTTTAAAATCCTCTTGAATTATATCTAGCACTTTATGTATTGGTGATGCAGCTATGCTTGAAGGCATTCTTGAAGACTGTTAGAAGTATTTGTTTAAATCATCCCACTTCGTAAAGCATATTATACAAGTCCAATGAAGACCAATTAAGGGGGACGCGTCGAAATCGTTCGAAAGAAATTGCGTGTCGCGTGCCGTCTGGCTAAACCAGTTCTCTATTCGTGCTGATGATTTATTTGCCCAAATTGGTTATGGGCTGAGTAGCAGGATGATACAGGTTCAGAATTGGACACACGCGAACTTTCATCTTTAAATTGTACCCATTTCTTTAAATCATCTGCATTTCTTACCTGAGGAGGGAGTTTTGGGCTGCGGGCTTGTGCGAAAGAGTTATCGCGGCCCTGGTACACAAAGGGCTCAAGAAGGAACATGGTGGGTTTTAGTCAGTAATAGTCTGATACTCCCTCACGCTGCTAACCCACAGCGGGAGGGGTAATCTGATGATTTTACCACCAAAAAAAGACATGTTTCGTGATTTGGACTTGTTCAACGTCTAGTTAAAATTCTAATCTCAATGTTGTTTCTGTGAAATTTTCCAGCCTAGTTTTTATCTCTTTCCCAATCGATAAGATACGATAGATACAGAATCTTGTCTAGTATCTAACTTACATTCTTAAGATTTTACCAGTGTTTTGAGTAAGATAATTTTCTCTCCAACACAATGCTTTATTGTGTTCTAACTTCAAATTTCAAAAGGTATCTAAAGAGAGACAATAGAAAAGTTTTTGCCATCAGTTCAGTACGGTGATGTCATCGACATATATTTTTAAACCGCCGTAAAGGACTGGTCGCGCGATTAGCTTGTCCGTTATCTTGGCAGCTGTGTTCCGGTAACTTAAGTGGACCGATTCGTGAATAATTTTCTATGAAAAACACGGCATTGTAGCACAAAATGGTAAAACTTTGGATTTAGGATAGCATGTTTTAAAGTACAGCATTTGTCTGTGACGTCATTTTGCTATGTGGATGAATCCAGAAAATTACTGTTTAAGAACAGTAATAAGTAATTATCATTTCACAGCTTCTGGTTTTAAACGCCACAAATGTCATATTTCGTAATGTTAAAACCTTTCTTATCTGTTTATTTAAATTGTTTACACACATTATCAAGCACGAGCAGACTTAGCGGGAGATCACGCCACGAATACATTATTTCAATAAAAAACAACATATTTATGAACAAATACACGTGAAAAACATAATTCATAAGACCAACTTGGTCGGCCATTAATTTCGTTTAACAGCTCTGTCCCAATTTCGCGCCAATATGCTCCCCGGAATAGACGTATGTTTGAATTTGGAACGACGCGGCGTAGTCTATGATAGCGGCCATGTTGTAACGGTAAATTCTTGACAGTTTACACGCTATGGTAGTTTTTCTGAAGTCATAGTTTTGTTTTGGTCCTTGAAGACGGATTATTTACTAAAACTAATGAATTGTTTGATATTTAGCTAATGTTCGAGCGTTCAAATATTTTCATTTTAATGACAGCTTATTAAAAGTCATCAGATCTGCTGATGTCCTCGTAAATTATGCGAAGAATTCGTACAACTTTCTTTGGACGATAAACTATTCATTATTAATGGACTTGTCAAACAAGATTTTTAAGAAAAAATATCTTAGGCCTGAGAATCGTAGATGGGCAAGCATCCACCCGACGTTTCAACCGTAGCAAGTTTTTCGCGCAGGCGGATAAAAAGTAGCCCCATAGCCTTCCTCGATAAATTGGCTGTCTAACATTGAAGTAAACTTTTTGAATCGGATCGGTAGTTCCTCAGATAAGCGCTTCAAGCAAACAAACGTACTTTAGATTATACTATAACTATAGCCTACTTCGACAATACGACTGCTCCTTACCCTTGAAAACCAGTATAGACTGAATATTTAGTAACAAAATAAGAGATGTTTAGGAACAATAGAGAGTCGCTCTAGCCTAAAAAATGGCGTTTAGGTGACATAACCTCAGTGTCGTATAAAACAATAGAAAATCAATTGCGTCTCGCGTATATCTGCGCTCCAACATACATCGGGTTAAAAAGTATGTCAATTCATAGGTGATGTTAACTGCTCAATTGTCACGTATACATTTATGAAGATGGCACTCCCTTTTACATAAGAAGCCAGCTTCACCATAAAATCGTTGACGCTGTGACGTCACAGTTGTGTAATTGTCTACCTACCCGTATTTAATATGCGTGCGAATAGGTACGGGCTTTCCAAAACGTTTTTATACTGCTCATTGTTTTATTAATTATTTTTTTGTTGTTTGTTACTAAGTGCCACACATTGTTATAATTTTAAGCCTAATGAGTATGGAAAAATTCACCATACTAGTAGTTTTAACAAAATTTTCTTAAGTTAATTTAACTGAGTGTAACCCACGAATGAATTATAGATTATCACTAATTAACCCGGTAAATAGATAGAAAATAGATAGAAAAATATAGCATGATGTAATTACCTACACACTCAACTAAATCCCTATTTTTCTCATATTGTTATCGTGTAATCATTGCCATGATCTCATTTTGGTCAGGGAAAAAATATAATACGCTTTTGTATGTACATAAACTGATGTTAGAACAATCGGCTTATTTTGTCGCATTGAAACAATTATTATAATAATAACAACTACGCTTGGAAGTGTTACGCAGTTTCCTCTTATTATGTATAAATATGTAATTTATATCATACAGAAACTCATGTGCCTACCTGACCTCCTCATCCCAGTTACCTGGGCAACCCAATATCCCTTAATAAGACTGGTTGTCAGACTTACTGGCTTCTGACTACCCGTAACGACTGCTAAAGATTTTCAAATGACAGCCGGGACCTACAGTTTATCGTGCCTTAAGAAAAAATTATTAATTATATGTTTAAATAGGACTAAAAAAAATATATATAGGCACAACATTGCCTAGCTTTTTGCAGATAACTGTGATAATGGTATTCAATTCGTCAAATATCTCCTGAGATAAGATATATGTATCAAGAATCACAAATTTTAGAACGTTTATTGAATTTAGCCTACTAATGGCCGAGTACTGAAACGCTGATCAATTTTAAGGATTGCTCAAATATTTTGTATCTGTCACGCTTGGCGTAAATTCTTCAATAGACATACTTTAAGTAGAAGCTAAGTTTGAGTATTTGTAGTTATAGAGCACCCTTAAAAGTGCCAACCCTTCACCACTTCCTAGTATCACAACTACAAACAAGAACCGGCGATGAACGCTAAAACAAACGAAAGTGCGAATAATTAAGCCACACACACAATTATGTACATTTCCACTGAAACCATGCATGTGTGTTCATGTTGAATTTCTCCGTCACAATGGTCGCTTGGAGCATGTCCAGTAGTGAAAGTTGCGCTTCGTAAGGGGGAAACCGCGAACAATTGTTTATTGTTTGCTAAGATTTACTGCGTTTATTGGTATGTTAGCTCTGTTTATGCGTATGGGAATATGGTGGTAATTGCAGTTTTTTTGGGTTGTGTTAATTATCTATACATACTTCTTATTGAAAAATCCTTTTGCTGCTGAAACTACTTTATCCCTGGGTAACATAGGCTATATTTCATCATGGTACCGGCACCAGTTCCCATGAGATGCGAGTGAAAACTGCTAGTATTGAATGAAGAACTAGTGCCGTGCTAGTTACACAAATCTCTTACGTATGTCTGGGTCAAATAGGTACGGAAGTCTTCTAATCTGGGGCCTTATTTTTTTATTTTTCAATCTCGTTTTAATTCAGGAAGTTTAATGAGGATCTAATGTCGTCATTTGATGAAGAATGTTTGAAATAGAGATTTCCTAAGCCACCAATTTAGTTTATACACCCTTTCAGAAAACGTGCTAACTGCTAAAGTACTTCACAATATTTCGAGCCTAACAAAAATAACGTGTTTCTAGAAAAAATAACGGTTTTTACATAATCACAGCGGTTGAAGTTCATTGACATCCGAATTTAAATGAAAACAACTATGCATTATCGAGTTTCAGATGTTTTTCGACGCCTACTCGTCAACGGTTTTAGATAGGCCGTTAGTAATGTTATTGCTGAAATAAATAAACGAAATATCATCATTATTATCAGTTTATTTTACGTCAGTCGACTAGCCTTTTTTTATGAGAATTCTTCAAATGACCTCTCCCGCTGTGGGTGCAGCTTGAGGGAGTGTCAGACTCTTACTGACTAAAACCCACCATGTTCCATCTTAAGCCTTTTATGTACCAGGGCCGTGGTAACTCTTTCGAACAACTCCGCAGACTCGATTATACCTAGAACTTAATTCTTTAGTTCCACACATTTATTTACTTCTTATACAGCGAATGGTCACTCAGTTGTGCTGATGAAATATTTTTCTGAAGTAACATATAACACTAGCTGTTCCCCGCGGTTTCCTTCGCGTCCTGGGGCATAAATCAGGCTCCCTGTTACCGTCAAATTACTTAGCGCTCCGAAGTTAGCTATTTAGTGACTTCACGATAGTCAAAACAATATCAAAATAGGTACTTAATGGTAGTTAATATCTCTGCTGAAATATCTGGTTTACAAAATAGAAAAATTACAAAATAGGTACTCTATGGTAGTTAATATCTCTGCTGAAATCTCTGGTAGCTAGCCACAAGAGTGATGTTTAACAAAACTATCTCAATGCTACATAATATTTACGCAACCCGTTTCGCAATAGTTGTTTGTCTTATAAATAGTTTGTTTTCAAACAGTCTATCTCTGCCTGTGGGCGAATGCCCGGTCAAAGTTAATGAGAATCTTCTTAGAAAAGTCTACTTTTAGATTGTGCACTGAGAATCTCGATGGTATGTCTAAATTCTCTAGCCTTGTAAAGTGCAGTTACGGCTATAAAACATGGTTGAGTACTGGAATTGCAATGAAAAAGGGTGAGGCATTAGTCAGAATTACACATGTCAGATAAAAATGCCTCTGAAGTCGGCCATTTGTGTCAACTTCAGTAGCAAAGTTATTTGATGAGGCTATACGAGTTTGACAATGAAGTAAGACGAGAAGGTCATTTGATGGTTCGTTTTCACACTCGGAATGGATAGCATAGTCATATTATAAGGTTCTTAGATATTGGTATGTTTTCTTTTGGACACAATTAAATATTCTAAAACAACGTGTCTTCAAAATAAACTTACCATGAACATCGTTCTATGTAACACTATATAGATAGGAATTGACACGTAAAGATATTCGCCAAACGTGATAGTCAGCAGTAAGACATACAACTCTGCTTATCTTTTCCACGCGTTTAGATATGTAAATTATATTGTTTGCACAAATAAAATGACGTTAGAAAATATGTTATTTATTAGATATATCGTATGATAACTGAACTTGGTAGGATAGTGTTCGCTAAAGTCAACCCACCCAAAACAAAAATGTGAAAGACTGCCAAGTTCGATAAAATGGGAATACTTCGCCTATAAAAGAAGTGAGATCTGAATAAGTACCAAGTTCCATACACATACCTTAGTTAAAAATAGTTCCTTTTTCATGATGTTACTTGGCAAGTTTTCACACACCTTGTTATAAACCTACTAAACGCAATGAATCAAGTATTTAATTTTCTATTGAAACTTGCCAAGTAACATCATTAAAAAGGAACTATTTTTAACTAAGGTATGTGTATGGAACTTGGTACTTATTCAGATCTCACTTCTTTTATAGGCGAAGTATTCCCATTTTATCGAACTTGGCAGTCTTTCACATTTTTGTTTTGGGTGGGATTTCATTTATTTTTGTAAGGTTGTTTATTTTATTGTTTTCTTATTATTAAGTTTTGAATATGCACTATGCTTCTTACAAAGAAATAAACTAGATTAACTAAATGTACTAGATTTACCAACAGACTGACATGACATGTTATCATATATTATGTTCGTGGATCAAAGTTACACATTCATTATTTTCGAAAGTGACTCATACTTGGCCGTTTTCAGATTTTTACTTTACTTTGACTAAATACAAACCTTTGTAACGAATTTCAGATCGGTACGACCATTCGAAGATATATTATATAAATATAGATAAATTTAGTTCGTTTTAGTTCCTTAGGGGTATAAACACCTTCATTATTTTGAAACCGACTCACACTTGGCCATTTTCAGATTTTTCCCTTTACCTTGACATAAAGACCTACCTCCATGCCAAATTTCAAGTCAATACGACCATTCGAAGATATATTATATAAATATAGATAAATTTAGTTCGTTTTAGTTCCTTAGGGGTATAAACACCTTCATTATTTTGAAACCGACTCACACTTGGCCATTTTCAGATTTTTCCCTTTACCTTGACATAAAGACCTACCTCCATGCCAAATTTCAAGTCAATACGACCATTGGAAGTGGTCTAGGTTTTTGATGAGTGAGTCAGTCAGTCAGTCAGTCAGTCAGTCAGTCAGTCAGTCAGTGAGTGTATAGTAAAAATAGCGATTTTCTGACGTCAATATCTCAAGACCTATAATAGGTATATTAATGAAATTTTGTATTTTAGATAAGTGAGGGGGTCTCAACAGATACTAGAAATTTGATATGCGTAAATAAAATAGATTTTGAGTTATAGGGGGGTCGAATTTGGCCCGAAATGGTTCGTGTAATATAACCCACGGCCGGTGTGTCGCTTTTTTTGCTCGAACTTGGCGGACACACTGCCGTGTGTCTAGATATCGGTCTGGGAGGAATGTCTTGGTGAAGGGTATGAAGCAGTGCCAGGGTCCTGAAAACGACGTTGAAGATAGAGAAAAGAAGAAAAGTTAGGATTAAATTCCGACCACTCGCGGCTCATGGCTCATACATACCCCTCCCGCGCCTTCGTCACCCTCTGGTATCTCTTTTTTTTTAACGACGTCAAAAATCATCAAACGACCCCTCCCGCTGTGGGTTAGCAGCGGTGAGGGAGTGTCAGACTCTTACTGACTGAAAACCGTCGTGTTCCGTCGTAGGCCTTTTATGTACCAGGGCCGCGGTAACTCTTTCGAACAATCCCGCAGCCCACCCTCTGGTATCTAAAAGTGGTTTCTGCGCAGCGTTTCGCGCAATGTTTCATGACGACAAGAAGTGTGGCTAGAACTTGTAACTGTGTTGAGCAGGTCAGATAGACAGTCGCTCCATGTAAAACACTGGTACTCAGCTGCGTCCGGTTAGACTGGAAGCCGACCCCAACATAGTTGGGAAAAGGATCGGCAGATGATGGGGACATGTGTACCTATTCAATGTCAAACAAGTTAATAAAGGATCATAATAAATTTTCAGAATATCAACAAAAACAGCTGATTAATGTTTTCGTTGCAATAACATTTTTTATTTAAAAAACAGCAACAAAGGACTGATAAAGAAGTACATAATGATGACGAATTGCATTTTGCATAGCACGTATTTTCACTTGGCAAGTACTTAACGTAGTTTGGTTAGGTACTCTTTTACCCGACTGCCAAGAAGAGTTAGTTAGCAACAGGTCCTTAGTTCAGCCAATCGTGCGTATTAAAAAGGAGTGGGCCTGAAGTTCTTATATTTACCTGATATTTAACGAAATATGGATGTCACTTCAATGTAGCGCAAGACATGTCCGTCCATATAACAGTCCTGTTTATATTAAGTTTCTCTAAATATTGGCGCAATAACACTGCGAAATTCAACATCAAACATTATTTATGATAATGAGTCAAACAGTGATTTTAGTATGAAAGTGAGTCTATCTACGTCACGGCGGTTGGCCAGGCTCGGGTCAACGCCCTCGGGATGTGAACTAGCTACCTCGATCTACTTGATAATTTTGCACAGAGAACGGGTTGACGGAAATCAATGCGACCTCTTTTGAGGGTAGAAATTGAATTTTATATTTTTTTTGTGCTGTTTGAATTCAGAATTTTAGAACAGTTATGATGATTTGCCTTTCAAAATGATTGAAACGTTATTTTAAATTAAAATGTTTTGAAATTAATAAAATTAAATATCTTGCTGTTAGTTTAGCGACAAAAATAAATAAATTAAAACACATAAATAATACTTTCAAGCATCACTAAAATAAAAAGTGAAAATATACCACGTAACTTTTTTTTCTTAATCTCTGGCACCACAATTTCAACTAACCTCTTTGCATAAAATAACGTGTTAAAATAACGTTAACGCTTAGTAAACAGTTGAAAACCGTTATTTTCTTTTTTTAATTAGTAATGCTAATTTGAGTTCGTAACTAGGCTGTTTATGTTTCATTATTAAGTTACGTGATTAATTTGCATTTAATTTGTGACATCTGTGGTTAGGAATTTTTGTTTTTATTGTTTGTTTGAGCGGGAAACCTGACCTGCGAAAAATATATTTTTTTATTTATTTTCACGAAGTTTTTAAGTGACTTATAATATTAAGTTCTAGATTTTTGTTGAATAGTACAATTTCGTTGCTAATGGTGAGTCAAATATTTCTTGAATTTAATTCGTAATTATTTCATGGATGGATCGCCTGAAAGATGACATAAATAGGAAGGGAGTGAGTGTCAGTATGACGAGTGACAGGGGAAAATGGAAGAGAATGACTTATTGCGCCGATCCGAAATAAAATTGGGAACAGGGCAGGAGGAAGAAGAATTTGTAATTATTTAGGGTGGGTTGCACCATCTAACTATGTAGAATGATAACCAAACTAAAACTGACGTCTAAATGGCTGGTCATCGTTAATATTTAAAACTAAAACCAACAAAATAAAATATCAAGCTATATTTCAATCGATTCCGCATATTAATGCAAGCATCAACATTAGTTCAAAGTTCACTTTACAAACACCTCACTTATCATTCACGTATTGTTTTTGACATTTGTTTATCTGTAAAACACAATCTATCAATTACGTAAAACGGAACGACTTTTGCGCGTTAGGTTTTAAATGATTTCTTAACTTAAATTAGTACTTTATCTTTAACTGATTAGGAAACTGTCAGTCATGTAGATAAATAAAAGAATTTAGATAGTCTAATGAGTGTCTAACTAGATTATTATGTAATACATAGTAGATTTTCATCTAAATATTGCACTTAATGTAGTTTCTCCCGCGTCTCGAGGGAACTACTTCCCTTAGTGTCATAAAAAGTAGCCTATGTCCTGTCTGTCTTATGTACAAAACTTATATCGTTTCAGTATTTTTGGCGTGAAAGCACGACAGACGGAGTTAGTCCTCATTTTTAACATGAGATAGTCATGATGACTGCATGAAATAAGACCTCTTTAGTGTTATTTACTTTTAAAAAGAATAAAAATATCTTTGTTGACTGCCTGTTATCTATGACGTCACGCGGAAGCTTCGGTTATAGTCATAATATTATCCGCATCGCTAGAACACGACAGGTTGTATTACTCAGCAACTATATTGATTATATTAACGTATTTTCAAGTACATGTCTACAAAAAGTGCGTAGGTTCAGGTGCTACTTAGAAAAAAACTTCCTCGACGCTTGAACTGGTATTTATAATGCAAAAAATTATTAACATATTTTATGAACTGTCAAATCCTTGCATAAGACACTGGTTGACTTCAAAAAAGGTTGTACATAGTTGATATTTTTAAGTACCTATTTCAAAGGTTCATATATCATACCAACCCATATGCCATATTCATTGTACAAATTTTACAGGTAACTTATAAAGATTCTCTACTGCTATTTGCAAATTATTCCCTGTCAAGAAGCCCGTGTCGCTTGCTGCGATCGAACTGTCAAAAGTTCACGTAAAAATAGTACAAAGGGTTTTACCAGGAGGTTTTAACCCAGTGTGTACTAGGGCTAAGGGATAGACCGTGGCTTTTAACTGTGTTTTTTTAAACGCTTGTCTTGCGTCTCGCTTAGAGCGCATAGATTCGGCCTACAACAGTGCTCAACCACTGCTGTAGCGTATCTGACCTGTTTGAGAGGCGCAGTGGCGGCTGGGCAATTGTTTTTCAACAAAACATTGCTCCCGGTAGCCTTCTTGAGCTTTTGCTCTTGAATCTCCCCAGATCCTTAAAACAAATCCTTTAATTCCTCTAGAAATCCTCAAAAAGTTCCTATTGAGATTAATCAGTATTTGCAGTATTTTCTAGTTTGAATCTCTCGACTATAATCAAGTACGAATTATTTATCAATTAATTTATTGAAAACAATAAAAGGAAAAATCCACTGTAGATCTCTGATATTTGTTTAAAAAGAATCTACACTACCCAATCTTAGTCTTCGTTTACATTGACGACTTAATCTCAGGTCCTTAGCATCAATACATTGATCTTACCTTTGCAATTTCACGTATCAGTAAAGCCATTTACCTCATCCAAAGATCTTCTCTTTCCTTCTATCCTTCCACCCTGTATCATCGCTCAGCGGCCTACCCAGGCTGCAGTGCGTTGACCGCGCTCTCTCTTGTGTCAGGCACTAGGGCCCTCGCGCCCGGTCGCTCAAATCTTCGGGAAGTCGAGCTGTGGGCGGATCGGTGCGGGCATATACAACGACAAGAAGCCGCTGATTGCTCCTGCACGAGCTTAGGTAAGGATCTATTGTGTTTTTTTTTTTTTATATAGGTTACTTAGAAATACTGAAATGTTACTTAACTTTAAGGCTTAAGCGTCCGCCATACGAATCGCAAAGTTTCTGTAAAAGGAAAAGTTGGATAGACCCAACGAAGGAGTGTTGAATGGCAAAGTTATCCGAAGTAAGCCAAAGTGCCTCTCACTCCATCTATTCACCTAATCTCAGCCTAACTCTGCGTTCTGCAAGTACTTTGGCGGACACTTTTCTTTCTCAACTCTTGTCTTTCTGTCTGAACAATTAACGTACGTGATGCAGAGATTATGTACAGTGACATTTGCGAAGCACTTAAAATTAAGTGACGTTTCAGTATCCGGCCAATACCTTGGTCAGGATTTTATTAAAGTGTCAGAGTTTTTGAAATCCACCTATCATCTATAGTAAAGAAAATTCTTAGGTTCGACAATATGTTACGTGTGATGAGAAAGTAGAATTAGATGACTCGTGTTGGAATGTCTTAAATCATTCAAATTAACGTTAAAGAAGATATCGGTAGATTAAAATCGTGACTGTTATATTTGTCATCAATAAAATTTTCATAGCCTCACAAATTAATAATGACGCATATTCTAAACAGAGAGATTCATCTCTAAATAGTAAGACTAGTTCAGACTTGAATGAATTCCGGAATAGACGCCGCTTTCCCCAGGCGCATAGCTAAAACTTCAAATCAAATTCTTTCACTACATGTGTATTTGGTATTCACAAAGCCAATTTTCTGCAGTCATCACTTCTATCATAAATGCATTGTGAAGTGTGTAAAGGAGATATTTCTGTCTAAGACGAAGAATAATTTATAGATTCATACCGATATATGTAGATACCACTTTCTCAAGTGAATGAATAACTTCAATCAAATCTTTCACAATAGAATGCATGGTGTTACCACACCTCTGCCACAAAATCAAGTAGGGTATAGTTATCGGCACGAATCTTGAGCGCTGACCTTCATTTGCGCAGAAGTGATTTATAGCAAAGAACCAATTTCGAGTGACGGCTATGACGCCTCACTTCATACCACAAAAGGGACCCAATAAATTACTTCTGCGCAGGTGAAGGTCAGCGCTCAATATTCGTGCCGATGATTATAAACAAGAAATTATTGTATAGATTCTCTCCAACAATTACTACCGAGGAACATTCCAGAAAGACCCTAATAATTTTTGTTTCTGTAGGTGCCGATTCACCCTCAACTCGCGCCAATAATCCCGATAATGTTGAGATCGGGCGCGGGGCACCCGGATGCTGGCCAGTCGGAGGCGTCCACTTCGCGGCAGCGCTCGCCCGAGGAAGAGGCGCAGCGACTGTACGCGACACTCAATGAGTACCTGCTTTTGGAGCATAAGACGCAGCCGAAGCTGTGTTTGCCGGCTGAATCTGAGGTAAGTCATCAACAGTTATGTTTTACTGTTACTGTTTCAGCCTTTTTATCGTCCCACTGCTGGGCTGCGGCCTCCTCTCACAAGGGGAAGGATTGAGCATTAATCACCACGCTTGCTCAATGCGGGTTGGTGATTTCAGAATTTATAGTCCAGGTTTCCTCAAGATGTTTTCCTTCACCTTTTTATCAGCCATTGGTGTCCAAGATATACTTGAAAGTACATACAAACTTAGAAAAGTTGCATTGGTACTTGCCTGACCTGGAATTGAACCCTCATACTCGAGAGGTTGGTTCTTTACCCACTAGGCTACCAAGACTTATGTTAAACACAGTTATGTTTTAACCTCCCTAAACTGAAGGTCTCGGGGGTCAGTGAACATCTTTAGAAGTCGATACGGGTAGTCACAACCCAGTAAGTCTCACAACCAGTCTTATCAACGGTATTGGGTTGCCCGGGTAACTGGGCTGCGAAGGTCGGATAGGCAGTTGCTCCATGTAGAACTCTGGTACTCAACTCAACTTTTGAAGCCGATTTTATTTTTTGTTTAATGTTTTTTTTTTATACATAATTTGCAACATTGCCACAGTTTCTCCCCTTAACCCATATAATTAACACTAAACACAAATAAACACTATTATAAAAGTCCACAACTTACACGCGAAGTACACGTGCGTTCGCCTCTATTGGTCAAGGCCGTGGGGTTCCATTAAGGCATACGATTTTATCTCGACGCTCCGATACACGCACCAAATACGTTACGTCATTGCTATATGGTTGTTGGACCACCTGAAGATTTTCCGGTGTGGTGTCATCATTTACATCATAGTTGAAGTCATTCATTTATTTTGTATGTGTGATACATAAAATGAACGTATCATAATATTACATATAAAAAAAAACTAGTACTCAGCTACATCCGGCTGGTCTGAAAGCCCAACATAGTTGGGAAATAGCTAAGCATATGATGACCTCAAAAGGAAAAAAAATGTAACCCTAATAATATCACTTTTTAACGGACTTCAAAAGAGGGGGTTCTCAGTTTGGCCTGTATTACGTAGTGCGCGATTATCGGGAGCAGTTTTTGATGCGATTTTCAGCATAGTATTTGTAAGACATGAGAGAAAATTTAAAGAATATTATTGAAGTATTTATTTTGTAAAGCTTTTTTATTAATTTCAAAGCATTTCTTACGCAAGTACACATACATATAAAAACACTATGTTTAGCAATGTGTTGACGAATTAACATGTTGTGAAGGTCCAATAAGATGCTTTGTATGGAGGTCAGAACTCAACTATGTTTGTGTTGTTAACGCTAAACATTACTGTTTTACCTTAAGAAAACTAGTTTTTACCAGTTCAGTCTTAATTAGAAAAGAAATCATTAGCAAATTGTCCTGCGACTGGTCAGTCGTGTCGGATTGTCGTCCCATCGCGCTATGAGAGTGAAGGAATAGTGAGTGCACCTGTGTCCAAGCAAATGTGCGTGCACTAATATGTCCTGCTAAGCTGACTCATCTCCTTGTATGAGAATAGCCCTCTGTTTTGTAGGTCTGGCCGCGATTATATTGAGGTCAACTTCAAATCTGACCAGATGCAGCTGAGTACCAGCGTTTTTCACCAGAGCAATACCCATATCCAACATGTATCTATGTACCTATATAAAAACGAATGCCACTTTTCGTTGAAATTTTATCAAGAACGTCACCTATCCAAACCAAATATTCAGGTTTTGTTTGTATTCAGAAAATGGTTTATGTGAAGTTTGCACAAAATTGGTCGAGGGGTTCTTCATACGTAGCGATGTATGTAACGGGTCACTAGTATCTATATATTATCATGT
Source organism: Helicoverpa zea (assembly GCF_022581195.2). Classification (NCBI taxonomy): domain Eukaryota; kingdom Metazoa; phylum Arthropoda; class Insecta; order Lepidoptera; family Noctuidae; genus Helicoverpa; species Helicoverpa zea. The sequence goes on along the minus strand of NC_061481.1, from coordinate 3,763,581 downwards.
GTTACATACTCATTCATATTGTAACATTCGTCAACAGAATGGTGAAGTGACGACGGGAGCTCGCGACGGCGCGGCGCACGTGCTGCGCTGCCTCAAGGTGTGGTTCGATCTGCCCGCCGACGTGCTCATCACTGCCATCAACTTGTTCGACAGGTGAGGAGACTTCCAACTAAATTATCATATCATTATTTTTACCGTGTAGAACATGGGCTTTCCCCAATAAGCGCAAACTATCCGGGTCTTGGGTAGACCGCATCCCGCATCGCACATTCAAATAATAGGTCCGCAGAGCAGCAAGGAATCGATAACAAATACAACAAATAGCGCTTTATATATGAAGCAACTATTGCTGTAACAACTGGCTCTTTACATACTATCAAATAGGATTGTGGCCTTACAGCACCTTTTCCTAACAGAAACCTTGCAAAAAGTTGTTAGATACCTCAACCAAAGTTGCGCCGTGTGCGAAGCGTTCTTTAACGAGGTTGTTTAATTTCCTATTATTTCCTAAAAGGTTCAACCCCTATTTTTGCCGATAACCATAAAAGTATTTTGGGTTTTACAATAGGTCCCATGAGGATCTTGCTGGTGGGATCTTGTGGAATGACATAGACTGTTCGAAAGTTCTAGAAGACATGTACTAACAAAATTCTCTACTGCTCTTGTCCAGGTTCCTGACAAAGATGAAGGTGCGTCCGTGCCACGTGCCGTGCATCACGGTGTCGTGTATGAACATCGCGCTCGAGCAGTACGCCGCAGACACTAACACTAAGCGCAGCATCTCTGTTGAGGAGTTGGGTGAGTACCATGCACTGTCACTGTCACTATAGACAGTTTGTTGACAAAGATGAAGGTGCGTCCCCACTTCTTCCGAGCCATAACACTTTAAAAGGGTGGCGATTTTGGGGATTCCTATGTAATTTTTAACACAAAAGTAGTGGCTATTTTATTTTAGTCGGTCCTGCGCCTGATCTCTTTCCGGTCGTGTCGAATTGCCGTCCCATCGGGTTATGTGAGTGAAGGAATAGGGAGTGCATCTGTATCTGCGCAAATGCTCGTGAACTAAAATATGTCCTGCGCAGTTGGCTGATCTCCTTAAATGAGAACAGCCGCCGTGGCTGATATCGGCCGTGGACGCCATTATTATCATTATTAGGGCACTTTCAATAAACGATTTTGACTGTGTCAATTTTTCCATGACAAGTTCCTAACATTACAATGTAATTGTTTCAGTATCAATCTCTCAGTCAGCATGCACAGCAGGCGACGTCACCCGCATGTCGCGAGTTATCGTGGATAAGCTGTCTCTAGTGGGTGGCTGCCGAGCTCATACGGCGCTCGACTGGCTGCGACTGCTGCGGGCCATGCTCACCTTCCATGCTGGCACTCTGCCTGTCGTCTGCCAGGTAAACACCTCATCATCACCTCCCGAGCCTTTCTCCCAACTTTGGGCCACTGGCGTCCACACGAGCAGTTCGTTCGTTACAGCCTTTTTATCGTCCCACTGCTGGGCTGCGGCCTCCTCTCACACGGAGAAGGATTGAGCGTTAGTCACTACACTTGCTCAATGCGGGTTGGTGATTTCAGACATCTTCTCAACAATTCTTAAGATAAGATAAGACAGATTCTCAAGATGTTTTCCTTCACCTTTTTATCAGCCATTGGTGTCCAAGATATACTTAGAATGTACATACAAACTTAGAAAAGTTGCATTGGTACTTGCCTGACCTGGTTGGTTCTTTACCCGCTAGACCACCGTCACTTCTAGATACAGCTAATATATAAGTACCAGTGCTTTACAAGGAGCGATTGCCTGTCTGATCTCATCAACCCAGTTACACACTCACACACAGTTACAACGACTGCCAAAGATGTTCAAATGACTACTGGAACCCTCCAATTTACCCTTCCGAAACATGGTGTAACTCTTGACAATATGGTCACCCAACCACGGACCATTGCCTGACCTGCCTGCAATTTTGGCATCTCCTCTCATCTTTCCTTACTCCATGATTATGTTATTGACATCATAACCAACTATATAAAAGTTAAAGAGAATAAATATCTAACATATAATATAATTTGTGAACAGGAAGATGAGTTAGTCCAGTTGCTGGAGATAGTGAGCTGCGACGCGGCCTGCGCCAACGTGCGAACTAGCGAGCTCGCACTAGTGCTGCTGTATTATAAACTAGGTGAGCATTACTTTTTACCTTTATTTGATCATTTATGTACATAGTTACACACATTTAGAAAACAGACAGAAAAATATGCGACAAAATGTTCGGTTACAAAACTAAAGCAAATTAACATGAAAATTAAAGATACTGGCACAAAAAGAAGTGGTTGTCGATCTGAACAGATACTCTTTACCAATAAAGCTGAAGAGTTTAGTTGCTTGTTCAATATACTAATTTAAGGAACTAGAAAAATAATTATAGCTTACTTTTTATATAGATGCTAATGCTCCCAATGTTTCATTAATTTCCATTTATGTTTTTCACGAAACCAAATAAGCAACTTGCTTGATGAGATTTCACTCAATTTCTTATCCGCCTTTTCCCCTGATTTATTTAACTTAAACTCTAATTTAATGTCATTTTGAACGCCCATATGTGATGAAATATACCATGTACTAACATTCCACAATGTTTGTCTGCACAGAGCAACAGCTAGCGGAGTGGTCGGTGGCGGCGACGGACGCGATCCCCGAGCACGCGTACTATCTCTACGACTTCGCCCGGCAGATACAGCTGCACTGCCATGTAAGTTTATTATTATTTAACTATAATATAAAACATAAGCCTTTTTAGTGCAAGCTTGTGTTTTTTAAGGATCTTTTGTATATCATCAAAATTGCTTAAAGTAGTCAGTAACTTTATAGCAATTAACCACTTGTATGCCGCTAATTATAGAACAATAGGAAATCAATTGTGTCTCGCGGCATACAACGGGTTAAATGTCGTACACTGTACCTGTATCTTTTCTCTCACAAACACATAGTAATGAAGATACAACAATTATTGACATAAATGATTGAATTTTGTGCTACGTCATATTAAACAACAAATTTTAGGTAGACGTGACGTCACGAAGCCCCATTCTCATTCTTTGTTGCGTTATAATCTTAGTAAATATTTATTACGCCTATTTTACACTTGTCTAAAAAAATTGTGGCTGCAAAATGAACCATATGTCAACGTCATAATTTGTCATTTTTTTAGACAAGGCTTAAACTGACGTTTAAAAGTTTTTGTGGTAAGACGGTCTATGTTTAGTTACAATAAAAAAATACGTCTTCAATATCTTTTGCCAATCTAAAATGTGGACTAATTATACTTCGGCCGTTCAGAGAATGCGTTCCTGACACCTATCAGTTAGTCACGACTAGTGATGGGCACAACATAACACTGAGTTCGTTACCGTTCCTTCAAAATGAACCGCCGCATTATTTTAAGATTATTTTCGTTTTAAATTGGCGGAATCATTTGTTTTATATTTTAGTTATTTAAGTGGAAACCAAAAAAAGGTAATATTCATATAATAAAATTGTTTTATTTATTCTTTGTTACAAGTACATTGAATTGAATGTGCGAACAGAATATTAATCAGACTCCGATTTGCTTGAGGAGGTGGTGTCTTCATCATCATCTTCGCCTACATGTATAATTATATTATTATCAATAACAGAATCAATCCTGATATCTCGGTCTAACAAAAGCCGGGTAATCAAATAAAAACAGATCGAAAACACTTGAAAAACGTGGTCTATGCGCACGAAACGACAACGGACGACTGTTTTAGCGTCACAAAATGGCGGCCCATAACGCCATTTGGGGTTACCATTTTTAATCTAAGTATAAAAATGCGGTTTGGTCATAGTTTTATTTTTATATTTCATAAACGTTATAATTAAGTCTTATAGTCCATTATTTTCCAATTCTTAAAAAGAAAATCAAAACGTATTATTTTATATTATAACTGTATAAGAACAGATTACGATACTTGCCTGTTATTTTTAGCACAGCACTACAAAATATAAACCGCTGACATAACCTTGTAATAGCGCAGTATAGATTTAGAAAAATATTGTTTACCAAGTTATTTGACACTCAGTTTGGCACAAAATTATAACATTCATTGATTATTGATATAATAATGTTGTTTTAATGCTCCTCAATTGTTAAAACGGTAAACAACCAGCAAAAATATTTTTATCGTAACTGCAACGCCATTGCAAAGTTACGTCGTCAGTTCAATCGCGACGTGTCAGGAACGCATTCTCTGAATGGCCGAACTATAGTATCACTATTAACCTTCGTCGTCACACATACTTATTCTTGTGATGCAAAACAACCGAACGTTGCCACTTCGACGTCTCGACACATTTACCCTTTTACCATTTACTATTGCGAAAACTATCCTTTTCTTTTTTTTAATATGATATTACTATATGTGATATTAATACCTACCATTGTCCCACAGATGTGCGACACGACATTAGCGGCGGCGCGGGCCCGCGTGCGGCACGCGGCGGCGCGCTACGAGCGCTGCGAGGCGCGCCGGGACCAGCGCCAGCGCCTCGTGTGGAGGCTGTCCGAGAGGACGCTCAAGGTAAGCTGTGCATGTGGACAAAGATGAAAAAAGTATCGTTTGAATCGGTTGGGAAATGCGGGAGATATGAGCGAGGAAAAATAACATCAAAATTGATAGCATTCTCCTTTTTAAGAAGTCAGTTAAAAAACCAGCTAAAGCATATACAAGATAGCGTCAACAGTAAGAAAAATAAAAAACAAAAAACTACCGTTGCGTTGTACTTGAGTGCAAAAGTCAGCGCTCAACATAAGTACAATATACTTAATATTCTGTCTACAGTACTGAGGTTGGCTGGAAGCTGACTCCAACATAGTTGTCTAGCCTTTTCCAACTATGTTCAAGCGAGCTTAAAGTCCAAGGTAACACAGCTGAGTATCAGTGTTTTACAAGAAGCGACTGCCTATCGAACTTCCTCAACCCAGTTACTTGAGCAACCTAATACCCTAGGTAAAACTGGCAATCAGACTTTCTAGCTTTAGACTGTAACAACTGCAAATATTTTGGTGTGCATAAAAAAACGAGATTATCTTCTCCATACCTCGATAATAAGCTATAAAGTTTCTTACATATATATTTAATTAACAAATTAATCATATAACTATTTTGTTACCCAGGTACTACGTCCTACGGACCGTCTGCGGGAAGTGCTACCGACCATCGAGGAACAACATCTAGCCGTCGACTCCACGCCCACCAGGAACAGGTACATAAACCATCTAATTATATGTAGAACTGGCTATTTCTGGTTTCACCCGCATCCGGGCGTAATTTCTTACCGGGATAAAATATAGCATATATTTCTCGGGGATAGTCTAGCTTCCTAGTAGTGATTTTTTTTATTATTTTAGGGTACTAACAAGCACAGTTTTCTATTTAAGTGTTGATATAAATACATATTAGTGTTGACTTGTTGACCTCCATTGTTCCACCTCTGTCCCAATGGAACTACTTACTTTCTGCACTTGGATAAAATGTAGCCTATGTCCTTTCTCATGCTCATACCAAAAGACATACATAGTTATTTTCATATTTATGATATTAGTTAGAATTCATCACATACATAAGGAACTCTATCCATTGATTTTGCGATTACATATTAAAGTTTGATATTAATTTCACATAAACTATGACAGATACCTACTTTATATAAATCAGCAACTAACCCAACCATTTCTCACCAGATCGGGCAGTGAAAGCAGCGAAAACGAAGAGACATCCGATTGGCCGCGCAGCCCCGTCCTCCCAGTGTACTGCGACAACTAGCCACGAGCCACCAGCCACCGCGACCGGTACTTACCGCCGCCGGATCTAACAGCACGGAATTACCGGAAATCCGGAGCTAGAGAATACTGAAATCCGTCAAACACGCTGTAAGATACACTTGAAGTCTGAAAAGGTTATGTTTCGAAGAAAAACTGTTAGGTGTCAAAATGAACTAGGTCTTGTTAAGTTTATGGTTCAACGACTTTAAGAAAAGAAGATTCTAAATAAGGTGGTTTTTGATATCAAAGACTTCCGGTACTGTGTATAAGGTTTAATTTCGATGCAAAAAGTCTTAACATAAGCGTGTCTAAGTTATGTGGGTGGAATTTAGCGATTTAACAGCAGATAATTTGCAAAAAATCCAAAGGTCTTTTGGAATTTTTTGCACTTCGCAAATTCTCCCTTCTGAAAAACTTGAAACCGGTTGAAATTTTGAACGTATCAAATCGTGCGTAAAACTATTGAATTCCAACTCTATCTTTGTATATTTAGAAAATACATTAGATACTTAAATCGATATTTTTCTTAATATCGATAAACGCAACGATTCGATACGTCAAAATTTATCGATAAGTTCTCTAAACTAGCTTCGAACGGTATTTTTAAAACTGTTAATATTTTCGGAGGGTAGTTCTAAAGTTATTGAACTTGTACCTGGCAGCTTGTAACTATACAACCTTTTGGAATAATTCAAATATTAATTTTCATTAAATTTTTTGACATTTCGAATTGGTTATTTTGACATTTATTTTTTAATTAACTCGAATTCTAAAAGGTATTATAGTTGTTTAAAATAGTTTATTGTTAGACTTGATAAATAAATCTTTTTGATGGCAAGTAGAACATATCTAGAAAGCTGGGTCCATGCAGTCGAAATTTTGAAAAATTGAAGACGAGGTCCGTAATACGGTTGGTACAGAAAACTCCGAATATGTTAAGCATTTAATTCGTTAAGGGTTAATTTTCTAGAGAATTAGTTAAACTGAACCAATCTATTACATCTCGTCTCCGATTTAACGAAAATTTAATAAATAATAATTATTTTACGTTTAAATTTAATAAATTCGAAAAAAAAATACAATACTGTGTTAATTAATTTATATACAAGAGATAAAAAGCCGTGGTTCTAAATTTAAGTATTTTTCTTTTTTATTTACTTTTCAAAAAAGGAATTATGTCTCTCGGCGTGTACGCGCGATCCTAATTTTGAAGTTGTCAAAATGTATGTGATCCGTTCGTGTTTGTGTGCGTGTGTAGTGAGAGCGGCGCTGCGTCTGTGTGGGTGCCACGGGGAAGTTACCCGACTTGAAATAAAGGGGGGAAGAGAAAGATGTTGAGGTTGCGATATGGTACGGTTATTTTTCTCGATAATTTAGACGCTAGATCAATAAAGACAACTTTGCCCGATTTTTGGACAGTTTTGCCCAATGTTTGGTCAATTTTGCCCGATATTAGGACAGTTTTGCCCGATATTTTGACCTAACTATATCACAATACTCAAATGTCGTGACCAATTTTCTACCGTCGCGTGGTGGTCACGCAGTCGCCCCGTCCGCTCAATTGTATGTTAAGAACATAAGTTAGTGTAATCCGTATAAAAAGGACAAAAAAATTATAAAAAATGGTGCAATTTTAAAATTCAAAAAAATCCAGTTCAAAATTTTAATGGTTAATAAAAGTAATATTTGGAGTATTATTCAATGCGAACAGTTGTTTTTTTTTTTAATGATGATTTTGCATTGCGACGGATAACGTTTCTTTCGTTTTGCGGGGCTTTCGTAAGCTAGTATAAACTTGCTCCACGGTTTAGCCCCAAAAACTTTAATATCATCAGTCCCTCTTATAGCTTTACTAATGTTTTTGTTATTAATATATTTGAAAGGAACGTTCTCCGTCTACCCGAAGCTTTCCTTACTGTGATTATTCTTATTAGAGGAAAAAAAAGTTCAAAAAAAATAAATATTCCATATTTTTTACTAGCTCTTAAGTTGGCGAGATCTGGGGTAGGACTGCGGTTTATGGTTAAATATTAAATAGTATTAAATTTATTTAGGATAAAATTGGCGAGCTTTAATAACGAATGGGTGAGGTTTTTGTTGGCCCACAGTTGCCCAACAGCTGTGCGACAGTTGCCCGACTGTTGCGCCGCAGTTGCTCCCCAAATGTCGCTTTCAGTTTCTAATTGTAAGTAATCGAGTCACATAAAAGTGAGTGAATGTATCTAAATGAGGAAAACAAGTGAAAAAAAAAATATCCACCGAAGTTTTCTTTTGTAAGTACATCTTATTATCTATAATTTTAAGTATTAAAGTTATTGTAAAAAAATAATTTTTAATTATAAATAATATATTTCCATTCGCGACAAGCTCTTGACAAGAGTAAAAAAAAAAAATTGGCATTATTATTTCTATTTTTCAATTACTTTTTATTATTTTCAGTAGTAGTAATCAATTTTCTTAATATCGTATGGTAGTTTATAAACGTATAAATGACAAAAAAAAAATACAAATTTACGAAAAAAATTGTAAAAAAAATATGATCTCAGTTTGTAGTTTTCTTTGCAAAAAAAAACGTGGAATTTTTAGTAAAAAAACAGCAAATTTCGGGATTGTATGCGTATGACATACTTTCCATGCGTTTCGAATCACAATTTCTTTTATAATTTTATATTTTTATAAGTCTCGGAAAATGTGTCAACGGTGCATTGGTCCATTTCACCCTGTGGTTAAAGCTAAGTATATGTTTTAAATATTTTTTCTTACGCATACAATTCCTTGAAAATACATTAATATAATCGCCTTGAATTTTAGAAAGCTATGTACATTTACACTCTGTGATAACATCAAAATGCTAAAAGTATGTCATTTGACTCGAGAAAATTTGAATAAATTCGCTTCTAGATAAAAAATCTAGATCATTCTATAATTTTTCAGATTTCCGAATGTACAAGTGACCTACTTTTTTCAATTTTGATAATAAATGTATAAAAAAAAGATGTGATCGATAAATTTTTGACATCTCGAAATAATATTTTAAGATCGAATTTTTTATAAAAGGTTATAAGATCGGAACTTTTTATAAATTTAATTTAGTACTGAATTTAAAATGTTTTCGATGCTAAATAGATCGATTGTACAGTCTAATATAAGATGCCAAGTTTTTTTAAATGTAAAAATAGTAGTTAAATCTCAACGCACAATCCTTGTAAATATTCTAAAGAAGCTTTATAAATAACTCAAATAAGCAGCTGTATTTAATATTATTTTCTAAGTTAACAATGTAAATACTTACAACAGTGTCGAATTTACGATCCAAAATGGCGGATGACGCCATGAATTTTAAATTCAGTACTGAACGGAGTGTTTTTGTAAAAAGATTAATTCTAGGCAACAGAAACACCAATGTATAGTTATGTATTGACTATTTAATAAACGATTAAAAACCCCGTAGGAAAATAAGTCACAGTCTAAATAAATGTTCCTTCTCGATTTTGTCGAAAACATTGTACTACTAAATGTTGTTAGACTGTGGCATTAAAATTTGTCAATACAATAGAATCAGCATTTAATTGTAAATTCTGAATATATTCCCGTTATATATGTGTGTGTGAATGTGATGTCAGTTTTGTAAAGAAAATGTGCATGAGTCAAAGTAATCTCGAAATATGAGAATAAACAAATAAACAGTTGAAGACTCTACTTTTTTGTTTTATTTTGCTGTGAATAACCTCCAATCTGGGTAATAATACCCTATAATAACGACCATGAAGGAATCTAAAGCTGGGTCCAGACAGGTCTCATCTGCCCGATCCGATCACCGTACCGTATCTGCGTATTGTATCATGCCCCGTATGAAGTTGTGGACACCTCCTATTGACTCCGTATCTTCACAATAGTCATGTAGTCACCTTTGATGATCGAACAAAATCCGACTCGACATGGGACGGGTCGTATCATAACGGCGTATCGAGATCGCGTATCATTACGCGCCCACATACGCGTCGACGATACGGATACGGTGATCGGATCTGGCAGATGATACATCTCTGGACCCGGCTTTGCGTTCTATGTATCTAACTAATCGTATATTTTAAGCCGGGTATCCACTAGGGAATGCAGTCCCGATCCCGCGGGATCCCGATCTCGCGAGATCTCGTGTAATTTTTCGGGATCAATCCCGACGCATCATATGACGAGATCCCGTTCGAGATTGACGGGATTGGGCGGTAGTGGTTAGCGACGCAACACACACACAACCAAGTCCTTTTGCACGTATATATACGTCCACGAGCTTAGACAAATTAGAATCTACCATTAAAAAAGAAATGGATTTGCTTGAGTGTGGAGGAACAAGGGGGCGATTTTTGCAGTTTGCATATAATTGCTTCGCCACGCTGTTGTCAACCAGCGTTGAGTCGGAGAGGGCATTCTCAGCAGCGGGGTACATTGCAACGGACATTAGATGCCGTTTAGCAGATGGAACTATTAATACCCTTTGTTTTTTAAGGAGTCATTTTCAAAATCACTCTTTTTCCTAATTCCTTTGAAATAAGCTTATTGTTTTGATTACCTAATTTACCTACGTTAATTTCCTTACAACCTGATTATTATTTAGTTGGTAAGATTAAAGAATAAAGGTTTTTATTTTCTTTCGAGTAATATGTTATTTTAATTAACCTCACTATCACAAACAAGCAGTTATTGGCTTTTTCAGTCATCTGAATTTAATTTTTTTTTAATTAGACGTGATCTCGAATTTGCAATCTCGAGTCGGGATTGCATTCCCTAGTATCCACTTAGGTTCGCCGTGGTTTGCGAACACTGTGTGCTCCGCGAACGTGGACGTGTACAGTGTACACACTTAGGCTGCAACATCAGTGAACAAACTGCGCTCCCCTTAGTGTGGGTCAACACTGCAAGCGCGGTGACTGGAGCCTAGGCAGGCGCGGCGAGCGGTGGCGTGGGGTGGCCACAGTGAAGGCGCGAGCTCTTGTAGCGGTTTGACGTACATCAGGAGTGCAACACCTTCACTTCCAGGAAATTGTTCTTTTATTTCACTCCATAACTTTCTTGTTATTGTGCGATTATTGTGTTGTGGATGTTTGCTTTGCCAGATCGGTGGTTTAGATTGAATTGCACTTATGAACGATTCAGTATTCATCGCCATTTTTTAGACAAACAAATATAAACACACATACGCCGAACGACAAGATCGAACTGGTTTGTTACCCCCGCCGCCCGCGCTTTGAGTCGCTCGATGACTAGGCCCGTAGTGTGGCCAGAACGCGAAGATAGAAGTGTTTGAAACTTACGCGCGCTGTCTCGCTCAGTCCCATCGCACTAGGCTTCCGCCTTAGTCACTACAATATGGACGCAAAGGCGAGTTTTATATGTTTGATACTTCGCGCCCGTCGTCGCAACCGTGCTAGGCTCGCAGTGTGGACCCACACTTTGAGTTCGCGCAAAAAACCGCTTCCAGAGCGTTCCGCCGTGCTCCGATCGTGCTCCAGTCGCGCTCCGCGATCACGACATTATGTTTGGTTTGCGGAGCGGGCGCGTTCGCGAACCACGGCGAACCTAAGTGGATACCCGGCTTAAATACGGATCAGATGGATCTACATAAAACATTATGCGTTAACCATTGATATACAACAACCTTTTTTGTATATCAATCAATATCTATGTGTAATCTATAGGGGTTTTGGAAATATAAGACATGTTAGTTTCTATACATAGTTTATAATAAATTAACTTCAAGTTTGTTAACCAATTACTCGGAGTTGGGTGGACCGATTTTGATATATGTATATATTTTTTTAATGTAGAGAACGTATCTGAAAGTAAGTTCCATTTAATTTTCATGAAGGATCTTCCTTCAAGCCTTGTGAAATGGCAAAAAATAAAACAATTTGTTTTTCGTATGCATGTACTTTTATTTATCTTGACAAATGACAAAAATAGAGATCATAAAATTATAAAATTTCACATTGCTCTCACAGCAGACATAAAATTGCATTTTTGTGTAAAACGAAAATCATTTTTTATTCAAATGATGAAGAATAAAGTTCAACAAAGCACATATTTATTAACTTATCAAAACTGTAACACCAGTATTTTTGAAAATATATACAGAAATATATAAGATTGTGCTTTATTTTTCGTCTGCTTTATTTTGATACATATATAACTTTTATAAACAAAACAAATTGAAAACTTAACACTAGGTACTCTTAAAAACTAAATTGTTATTTTAATAAAATGGTTATCATCTATGTTATTCATAATTGTAACTTTTTGTTTCAGTATAAAACACTAAAACATTTATTATGTCAAACTTTATGCTCTTTACCAGTTGCTACGAACTACAGTACGCCTAATATTTTATATCCACAATGATTTTTACCACGCTTTCATCTACCTGTATGTAACTCTGTACCTAATGGAATTTAAGGTAACTAAGACCATCTTCCAAGGATCGTAGCGTCATGAAAATTGGCAGCTGTATGTAGTCCTGATGACAATACAATAGTCGTATTCTGAGCGTACTGTATACCAGCTCACTTCGAACCACTAAAATAAAAGGCCCTAATCTAAGCCACAGCTTAATATCTAAAAACCTATAATTCTGACGCTTGATCTTATTCCTATTAAATCACAGTTTAGGAAAGTCAATTTAAAACTTTTGTTTTTTGTAATCAAAGCGTCAGAATCGGGCTTACTATAATCTCGTTAACTTTTAATTTCGTGACGTAAAAAGGTAGGATTCCACCAAAACTTATTCGTTCATACGTCATTTTTTCGCGAACAAAAAAGTCTGCGTAAGTCCACCTAGCTAGCGTGTGTTCAGGCACAAAGTTTGCAGTTTCGCGGACATTTTAGAAATGTTCGCACGCAATGTATTACTGTTTGCTAGAGCGAGTTCACCAGAAGTTACATTTGTGTGCGTTACAGTACACACCGGTGGAATCTCACCTACGTTGATTAATTTATTTGGCATATTTTTTTCAAAATTGGTTGATAACTTGTGCTAAAATCTCATTATGTCAAAATCATCAATAATCAGTAATTATGATAGTAAGCCCCAGGTCGTAATTAACATTATTTTTAATTCTAAGTATAAAAAAAATAAAAATAAATGGTACCAAAATGTATAGATATTTTGACTGAAAAATTTTAGGCCATTATTACATTATTTTTAAACACTCATTTCAGATTCGCCATTTTTATTCTTGCCCCTTGGTTGGGTTTTTTTATTATTGATTAAAAACATTGTAAAAATGACTTAATAACAATATATTTAATACTTATTAATTGATCGCACAGTTAATTCTAAAATTAATAACCTATAAAACTTTTATTTTCGCGCCCAAAATCCAGTTTGACATATTTGTATTTTTTTTTATCATTAGGCCAATAAAAAAAAATCATTTTAATGGTTTCAATGGATGATAATTTCAATGGTTTAAAGTTCGAAATAAAAAATCATTTTCAAAATATTTATCCAATCATAGAAATGGCGCGAAATAATATCGTAAACGCTATTTTAAATCTAACAAAATTAACGATTCCTTAAACGCACAACCAGTTTCTCAAAATATGTAATAATATATACTCGTTATTATCAAAAAATATACTTTTATCATTTTTTAATATATACAATTTCATTTTCCGTCATAGAATATATTCTAGCTCATTTTTTTCGATTTTGCGAGCGAATTTGTCATTTTCGAAACTTATCATTAATGGTATTTTTTTTTTATATTCCATTCCTTTGTGAATTTATGTTTGCTTTTTTTGTGATTTATTTAATTCCGAATTCTTTGTTTTGTCATATAAGTGTTAAAAAATGAGGTATTTCTCGAAGTGGCACCGTTTTGATGTGCACCGGACCTGACGAGGCACCTTCTAGTAGTAATTGTTATTAGCGCTACTAACAGGTGCACTCTGAGGAATAAAAGTGCACCTCAAAAGGTCGCTTCGAGAATTACCTCGAATAACTAACTCATCCCGATAAAAAAAACTTATGTAAGGTTTTTTTACGTTAACGTTTTAGAATACGAACTTTTCAATACGTTTTTTTGTCATTGTCATGTCCGTAGCTTTAAAACCAGTTTTCAGTTTATGTCTAACTCCATGCAAGAGTTCCTTACTTCTGAGAACTTTTTCAATGCAATCATAAAATCCTCAACAACCTCTTTTTCGTTCCACATTCAGTTACTTTGTGTAAACTTCGAAAATTTAGGTTTTCACAGCGAAAACCTAGTCGAAGATTCGTAACGTTTGTTCAGTCTGCATTTTCAGACATTCTTTGTCAGACTTACCGTTTAACTTACGAAAATACCCCAAAACGGACCACTTTTGCAGAGTCCCGAAAAGTATTTATAAACAACAATAAAAACACGGATTCATACTCTTTTTGAAAAGACATAAAATAATCTTGATTGGATTTTTAACACAAATACATATTAAACAAATAAACTACTGCATAACTGAATAAGTTCTTGTATTTTTGATTTAATATTTTCAATTGCATTTTATTTTTAATCGAGTTTTTAAATAAAAAAAAAAACATATTTTTGTTTTTTTTTGTAAATGTCTACTCAAATGGAGTACCAGTGTTTTTCTATCTTTATAAAGTGCATAACTAAAAAATTCTTGTAACTCATTTTTTGAATTCTATAAGGCACTACTTGTAATTTCTGGTGTATTTTGTACGTTTAGCGGCATTTTTTGAGGAATTCCAGCACTTCGATGGGGTAGTTTTGTCTGGTCGACGATTTTGTAGCCAGGCGGGCGAGATCCAGGGGCGTTTTCGTGCTGTGAAACAAAATAAAATTAAATTAGTGCTGATAACTTATATTTGAATGTTTATACAAGGTGTTGATTTGCATGTGTGCCATACTTAAGGAGGTTGACATTAAATACGTAAATAATCGATTGAAATTACAGTAAACTGGAAATAGTTAATATGCGCTGCTTTTTTTGTCATTGTAATGTCATAGTATTTTAGAAATAACCCAATTTTATGAATAAAATTCATGAGTGATCGTTGCGTATGCTTTGTGTTTACGTTAGTGTGAGAGCGCAGCACGGTTTTGAGGCCAGTAACACACGCGCCGAGTTTGAAAACGGGTAGGTGACATTGACGAATTTCCGAATAAACCAATACCAATTTTTTTGTTGATTTGGGTTGAGAATCATTAGTATAATTACGTCCTTGACTATGGCACGGATGTAAATCAACAGCTTGTATATTTAAGGGTGACTGGTACTTAGGTACCGACAATGTAAATCACGTGGTTAAAACGTCATCTTCCGAGCCTTTTCCCAACTATGTTGGGGTCGGCTATCAGTCTATAGTCTATACGAATGCAGCTGAGTACCAATGTTTTACATGGTGCGACTGCCTATCTGACCTCCTCAACCCAGTTACCCGGGCAACCCGATAGCCCTAGGTAAGACTGGTTGACAGACTTTCTGGCTCCTGAATACCCGTAAAGACTGCCAAAGATTAGGCAGATGTTGATGAGTGGGCGGTGAGTGAGAATATGCGCGTGAGTTGGTATAACACATGTATGAGTTGGTATAACACATGCATGGGTCGATACAATGCGAGTGAGTTGGTATAACACATGAGTAAGTTAGTATGACACACGAGTGAGTTGGCACAACACATGAGTGAGTCAGTATAACGCATGTGTGAGTAGGTATAACACATGAGTGAGTTGATACAATGCGAGTGAGTTGATATAACACATGTGTGAGTTGATACAATACAAGTGAGTTGATATAAAACGTGAGTGAGTTGGTATAACACGCGAGTGGGTAGGTATAACACATGAGTGAGTTGGTATAACACACGAGTGAGTTGGTATAGCACATGAGTGAGTTGGTATAACACATGTGTGAGTTGGTATAACACATGAGTGAGTTAGTATATTAGTGGTCTGACTCACCTGAGATTAGGATAATGCGCCAACATCCTCCAGTCCTTGCGCTCGAACTGCTTGAACATCATGAGGATCATTTGAAGGTCACAGTTCGGAGAGTTCACTGCTAGGTGGAGTGCTGTGTCACCGCCTTTTAGGTCCTGAGGGTAAATAAGAATCATTAGTTACTAGTAGTATTAGTTACCCGCGGTTTGAGAGGCGTCTCGGCTCAACGTATTCGTTAAACTGTCTTGGGAAAGTTATAGGAGCCAAGCGAGTAAAACATCAACTTCTCAAATATGAGTGTTTAAGTTTGATTCCAGGTCAGGTGAGTACCAAAACTCTAAGTCTGTCAGTACGTTGTAAATATGTCTTGGACATAATGGCTTATTGAAGGTCGAATTCCTTGAATCGACCTAATAAGAGGTCCCGAGGGGACCTGGACTATAAAGTCTGAAATCACCAACTCGGATTGAGCGTACGTGATTAACGCTCAATCCTTCTCCGTGTGAGAGGAGGCCGCAGCCCAGCAATGGGGTGATAAAAAGGCCGATGATGAGGATAATACACTAGAATACACTAGATATATGTACACATATACACACTCACCCCCTCAGTGATCTCAATGCCGCCGTGCACGATGAGCACGTGCGCCGTGTGCAGGCGCGGGCGAGCCGCGCTGTGCTGACTGCTCGCCACATGCAACGCTGTATAACCTGCGAATGTAATAAGGAATAGTTAATTATAGTATAATTTCTATGTCAAAAACGGTCTGCAACTAAATTCAAAGATCAAGAATATTGTTGTGTTGCTGATTATCGGCTACGACGGCTGTTCTCATATAAGAAGATCAGCCGGCTGCGCAGGACAAATTGTAGTGCACAAGCATTTGCGCAAACTCAGGTGCACTTTCATAGCGCAATAATGGGACGGCAATCCGACACCACCGGAGAGAGATCACAAGCAGGATCGACATTAGCGACGGGTGCATCAACCACCAACTTCCACACTACGGGCTGCTTTGCGAAAGTTTATGAAAACAATTTTTGCCCGACTCGGGAATCGAACCCGAGACCTCATAAAATAGCAGTCGCGCTTGCGACCACTAGACCTACGTGGCAGTTAACCCGGGTAGCTGGGTTGAGGAGCTCTTTATAGAGCACTGGTACTCAGCTGCACCCGGTTAGAGTGGAAGCCGACCCCAACATAGTTGGGAGAAGGCTCGGGAGATGACTCACCATCAGCGTTGGTGTGGTTCGGACGGAAGAGCGGCAGCTGGGCGTCGCTCGGACGCAGCAGTTCGCTCAGCACGTCGGCAGCTAGTATACACACACAGTATAGAGTGAGTACTACTCACCATCAGCGTTGGTGTGGTTCGGACGGAAGAGCGGCGGCTGGGCGTCGCTCGGACGCAGCAGTTCGCTCAGCACGTCGGGCAGCTAGTATACACACACAGTATAGAGTGAGTACTACTCACCATCAGCGTTGGTGTGGTTCGGACGGAAGAGCGGCGGCTGGGCGTCGCTCGGACGCAGCAGTTCGCTCAGCACGTCGGGCAGCTAGTATACACACACAGTATAGAGTGAGTACTACTCACCATCAGCGTTGGTGTGGTTCGGACGGAAGAGCGGCGGCTGGGCGTCGCTGGGACGCAATAGCTCGCTCAGCACGTCGGCGCAGCGGTCGCCGGCCCGAGCACAGGCCGTCACCAAGTTGTCGCCTAGAGCGTCCACCTGGAAAACAGAATATACCGTTAATTAACTGGCCTATGGAGAGAGGAGCATCGGTTATTGTTTAGGCTTCAAGACCGACTGTTAGTCCCAGCGCAGTTCGCTCACTCGCATTCATTCCACGAGGAATACGTCTTGGGGAACCCCGAATTACAAGATCTGCAATTGCCAACTCGCATTGAGCGTGCTGGTGATTAAGGCTCATTGCTTCTTGTAAAAAAGGGTGATGATGACGCCTAATTTAACTTATTGGCTGACATCGCTTTGAGGGTTTTAAAAACTTTCACAAAAGCAGCCAGGAGTCTGGATGTTGGTGGTGTGGTGGTGGATGTTAGGTATACCTCTATGTCAGGGAAGGTACGTAAAGTCGATGTCCCCGAATGGTATCAATGGAATGGATCAGTAGCAGTCGTTGTTACAATTCCACATCGCAGGCCGTCAAGGTTCTTTGAGAAAACTCTGACACTAGGACTTTTTTTTCGGGAGATCATGTGGGATTCGGGGTCTACCGAATTAGCCGTATGGCCCTTGACTTCATCGCCAATATGAACTCCCACCGGCACTTGGGAACCTGAAGGTGGTGCATTCTGCTTGGACTTATTAGGTGATTAAAATCTGCTGCTCACTGACTTCTTTCGGACTGCTTTCGGATGACACGTTAAACTGTAGGTCCCGGCTGTCATTGAACATCCTTAACAGTCGTTACGGGTAGTCAGAAGCCAGTCTGATACCAGTTTAAGTAAGGGGTTACGGGTTGCTTGGGTAACTGGGTTGAGGAGGTCAGATAGGCAGTCGCTCCTTGTGGCACACTGGTACTCAGCTGAATCCGGTTAGACTAGAAGCCGACCCCAAGATAGTTGGGAAAAGGCTCGGATAATGATGCTTACTCCATAAGAAGAAGACTGGACGTACCTCATGAAACACAAACTCCTTAGTAGTAAGCACAGTGGGATCGCTCTTAATGGCGGCTCGGATGCACTGGACCAGGTATCGAGTGAGGATCGGCCGTTGAGGACACCGCAGCGCTGCTGACTTCAGAAGACTTAGGCCTGCTGTGGAGAGAGAAGCATCGGTTATTGTTTAGTCTTACGGCTGTTCCTAATATGCTGTCTGTTGATTTGCTTGCTAGAGATAGGAATATGAGGCTTGTGGAGAAATTCTATCTCTAGATAGCCAATCAACAGATAAATAAAATATGGGAAACGACCATCACACAGTAAGTCTGATGAATTTCATGAGTCTAAAAGTTGGCTTGGTTGTGCAGTAAACAATTTTGTTACAAGACTGTTTTCCCGCGTCTAGAACTGGGGGAATTGCTTCATAGGTACCTAACTATATTTATTACTCGGGAATACCTTCCCAACAGTGAAAGAATTTTTCAAATAGGCTCAGTAGTTCCGAAGCTTTTAAGGTAAAAAAATAAAGTAAATATGTTCCCTCATTATAGTATCCGTAACCAGTAGGCACTACAAAGGGCGATCGTATTGCCCAGGTAACTGGTTTTCGAGGGTCAGATAGGTAGTCGCTCCATGCAAAGCTGAATGTGAATTATCAAAAACAATTTACGGCCTATTTCAATAAACAAACTATCCGTGGATTTGATTACAAGAGATAGGATTTAAACAGTGTTGTATGAGATTTTATTTTATCCAGTAAGGAACTCCAACAAAGGATACACATAATATATGAGATAATGTCAAAATAATATATCTGGGAAGCAAATCACCAAATGAATAGATGATTGACACTGGTTTTTAATAATTTAATTTTAATTTGAAATCACTTTTATTAATTTGACCTTAGACATTTATCACTTTTGACCTTCAACTTTTTCGACCTTGACCTTCAACTTACCATCACCGACGAACAGAGCAGGGTTCTGAGCCAGCAATCTGTCGCATATGAGAGCGAAGAGTCCGTACTGCATGTCCTCCTTGTCAGAGGTGGTCGATAGACTCAATATTATATGGTGGAGGACACTGGAAAATAATAAAAATAACATAAAAATAAATGCCGGTTTTTAATAAAGGAAAGAGGTGTGTATGGCGTCGCCCTAATTGATAGCGATCGTACGATGACACGATGCGTTATTGTCGCGCGATGAGTTCAAACATACAGATTTCATCAGTGTCCTATTTGAACCTCGCAAGTAATATTGCTAGCACATGAAATGCTTAATAACGATCGTACGATACGTTTGATCGTGCGACCATGTAATCAAAGCAACAGATCTCTTTTGAGTGTCCTAATTGGTTACATACGGGATGCGTCGACGCGCGAAGGGCGCGGGACGAAAGGGGCAAGGGCCAACACCAGTGACACACAGTAGGTACTGCAATTTTTAAAGCAATATTGCCCGACAGCAAAAACTGTGCATCTCTATATAGAGCCATCGTTAAAGTGGCGTAAGCGCGACGCCAGCCATCGAGCGACGGCATCGCACGATAGACATCGCGCGATCTATTAGGATACCTGTTATGTCATCGTACGACCATTTTGATCGTGAGATGAAAAACGCATCGCGCCATCGTACGATCGCTCCCAATTAAGACGACGCCTATAAGTTAAGTAATAACCATCTTCCAAGGATAGCAGTGTCATGAAAATTGGCAGCTGTATGCAGTTCTGATGACAATACAATAATATTATGGTACTGTCGAACTGATCTGATGATGGAGGAGAACTGGAACTTCATGATGGAACATCATATCACAGCAGTGTTTGGACTGGTCAGTAAAGTCTTATAAATATTTTAAATGCATTCATAAAAGTGTATTTTTGTAGTATTTTTAAGTTATAATTTATTTTTAATTATTATGTTAGCCACACCACATCTGATAGTATGACGCACTAGAGTACCGTTGGCCGACCATAAAGATTTTCTTTTATTGTTTTAATAGATCATTCTTGTTTATGAATCATTTATATATTTTCTCCATATTAAGTTTTTGCAAGTGATTGACGCAACTGCGTCGAAACGAGGAAAAATAATATCAAACAAGTATATTATTCGCATTTACATATATATAAGTATATATAGTATATTATATGTCCTATTTAAGGAAAATCGTTCTAATGTGAAGCGATTCCAAGCTTGCAAGCTATTTAATTTGTAAAGGTCTTTGTCAGATTATATGTTAAAATTAGAATATAAAATGCATTCAAAAGGAAGTAAATTAAGAAAATATTTCGATTCCTTTAAAAATATTATATAGTTCAAATGAAAACGGTTCTTTTACTTTTTGAGACACGAGGCACTGTAGGTCCCGGCTATTATTGAACATTTTTGCCGTCTTTACAGGTACCTAGTCAGAAGCCAGTAAGTCTGAGAACCATAACCAAGGAGTATTGGGTTGCCCGAGTAAACGGGTTGAGGTGGTCAGACAAGCAGTCGCTCCTTGTAAAATACTGGTACTCAGCATTTGGTTAGACTGGAAGCTGACCCCAACATAGTTGGGAAAAAGGTTCGGAGGATGATGATGATGATGATGAAAAAAACTTACCCATAAACTTCTTTCAGATCCCGTTTAGACATTTCCAGGCACATATTCTTCCTAACACCTTCTTCAACCCTTTGCAAATGTTCCTGGAATATTTCCTGACAACTCTTTCTCGTTACTTGACAACAATCTTTCTTAGAAAAGTTGTAAACGATATCTTTCTGCATATCCTTAAACTGTTTTAAAGTCATAGACGACATAGAGGCGGTCCTTTCCCGCGATTTTTTATCTGTGCTTTCTTTTTCCTCATCAAAATGGGGGATTTCTTGGTATTTCTCATAATCGCTGTTGTAGATAGGGGACCTTTCGGGGGATAGTGTGTATTCTGAATTCGTGGGGTAAAATGACCCTGGGGATGCTGACATTGGGCTCGGAACGGCTTCCGACCTTGGGGGAGTGGGGAAAGCGTAGTCCGTTGTAACATAAGCATCATTTGAAGTGTTGCTGTATTCATTCTGTACGTAATTCATGATCTGAGTGATTTCTTCGTGGCCGAAGCTTCCCATACCATTATTTTGAGGCATTTCAGGTGAAAAGTCATAGTTTTCGTTTAATAACTGCATCAATTCGTTATGCTGAACCGATTTTTCTGCATAATCGGTAAGATAGGTGTTTGTTACCGATTTCTTTTGCGTGTAATCGATATTTGAGGGCTGGTAATCGTATTCGGGTGTTACGATTACCTTAGGTATCGATTTACTGTTCGTTTCTTCTTTGATTAGTTCCATAACATCTTCTAGGTATGTTTCTCTGTCATTTTGTAGGTATTGTGAGTTCTTTTGTACAGTTTCTAAGGCCTGTTTGACCTCGGAAAAGTTGTCTGTAGTCTGGCATTGGTTCACTAACACCTGGCCGCCAGATAATGTGTGCTTGTTTGTAGTTGTTATTTGATTTATCTGAAAAAATAAACGGTTTATAATTAGTTGTTTACTTAGGTAATACTCAACCTGTTTAGAGCTGTGAGTGCGGTTTTATAAACACGATTTTATAAGGCCGACCTGTATGTAACTATGTAATGGAATCTAAGGTAACTAATTGAACCATCTTCCAAGGATCGTAGCGTCATGAAAATTGGCAGCTGTATGTAGTTCTGATGACAATACAATAATATGGTACTGTCGAACTGATTTGATGATGGAACATCGTATCATAGCTGTGTTTGTTAGTAAAGTCTTGTAATGATTTTACGTGTTTTATGAGAGCATGTTTTTCTTGTGTTTTTCTAAACTATTAGTAATTTATTTTACGTGTCTATGTAGCCATAAATAAACTATAATTTATGGAAGTGACTTCATAATGTCGTAGCAAATACCTCTCTGACGCAGAGTTTATATTTTTTGTTTGTTTACGTCTATAATTTGGTGTTAAGTTTTTTTTAATAGTTCAAACTGAGCGCAAAAACTATGTACGTAATAAGAAGAAATGTGAATCGGTTTCTAATTAACACGTAGCTATTACGTATTCACAGTTTGGCGCGAATTTATTTGATTGTCAAATAAAAACTAAGCCATTTGTGGAATTAAATACAAGGACTCGAGAAAAGCGGCTGTTTAAAAGGTGATTGATTAAGTAATTAAATATTGAGGTACTATACGATTTTACCCGCGGCAGGTGGGAACTATTGCCCGTACTGGGATAAAATATAGCCTATGTTATTGGGGAAAAGTGTTCCAACAGTGATATAATTTTTCAAATCGGTTCCGTAGCTTCGAAGCCTTTTATAGTACAAACAAACAAAAATATACATATTTTCCCCATCATCATCTCCCGAGCCCTATGTTGGGGTCGGCAGTCTAACCGGATGCAGCTGATTACCAGTCTTTTATAAGGAGTGACTGCCTATCTGACCTCCTCATTCCAGTTGCCCGGGCAACCCAGTACCCTTGGTAAGACTGGTTGTCATCTCTCACTACCCTAACGACCGTTGAAGATGTTCAAATGACAGCCAAAAAAATTATAATCCGTTAAGTATTTTTTGTGCGAAAACATTAAACAGCATTTAATTTATTAAGAGCGCTATTACAAAATCGAATCGCTCAGGTTTAGGTAAATTAGACGATAGCCGGCAGCACTTGCGCGCGTGTGCGTCTAGTGAAATACGCAACGCACACCTGCGGACCGCCACGCGGCACAAACAAACTTGAGACTTTGCCACTTTTATTTTCGAAATAGTTTATTGGTTTTATAGTTTATGAAATATTATTTGTACCGATGAATTTTATAACCTAGAATAGCTCGATTGAGTTACAATAAACAAATAATCGTTTACAATTTTTAAATTATCTAATCGACAACCAAACTTTTCACCATGTTTGTCAATTAGGTATAAGTAATTGATTTATAAAAAAACTAAAATCTATAATTCGTCTTCCATGTATTGTATCTTCATTTTCCTGCAACAATAAAAACTAGGAATGTAAATAGTTTATTAAAACAAATATGTCTGTTGCGAGTGACAAAAAATACTTACCATATTATTTGTACTGGTATCCGATTGAGTCTGATAATCTGAATTAAATATGCTTTCATTATCCTGCAAGAATCAAAGATATCCAATAATATTATTATGCAACAGCGAAACTAACGACGATGACATTTACGTACATATTTCTATATAACCAACATCAAAAAAAGAGAACCCAATCTATAACATTTTCGCATTACAATATCATGGGTCAATACTTGTGTATATTACATTTCAATCAGATCATTATAACTAATAAATAAAATAAAAACTCACTAGTATCAAAACGAGTTCGTTGCGCAGGTTGCGCTATATTTTTCGAGCTCCGGCGAGTTTGCGCGGCGCAACAGCGAGCGATACGTCCTCCCTCGATAAGCGCTTGGCGCTGACTAAAGTTGAACACCGCGCGTCACAAGATTTATATTGATTTTTGCATTGCAAACAAAAATTATTTTAAAATATTGTTTTACTTTTAAATAGACCAATTATTTTTTTCAAGCTTTATAACAATACCACCTTAATTATTAAATATGTTTTATTTGAATTTGGATTATACTTTCATAGATAAAAAATATAGTTTTGTACGGAAAATTGTCAGTAACTCTCAGTTTTATAGAATTATTTTTGGTGTATTACTGTATGAATTGTAATAAATTGGTGTAAGCAAGCACAAGTACAAGATATAGTTGTATCTTGAACATTTTTATAAATGGTTAAATTGCTATATCCTAGTAGTACTGAAGCATCAAAAGATTCCCAAAAGCAACATTTTATGAAACATCCTTTGCAGAGACAAAGATTTTACTGATGTACGTGGACAAATTAAAATATTTATTGAAAACAGCCCCAAGATAAATGATCAAACTTTCTTAATCTTATTTTTGTTTTTTTTTTTGTGACTATATCCAAAGCATAATGACGCATCAAAACTCGTATAAAACTCGAAAATTTGTGATAGCCCTCTTAAAAGTTTGCAAATTATCATATTTTTTATCAATTCAAATTTTATAGTAGGCACATTGTACGACACGCAAAATTAATGACAGCTGTCAAGGACGCCATTTAAAATAATAAACCCAAAATACATATTTACCTATACTTTTCAAGGTCAAAGTCGATTACAATAATAATAGACATAATGTGCTTATAACATGTTGGAAAACTACTGAAAAAATATTGACTGATTGTCTGTTCATTTTGCATTGCAAATAATGGAAGCAGGTGTTCTCTTTGTACACAAAAATACGAGTAAATACATTGTTTTCTATGGACACAGATCACAACTATATTCCCGCGGTTTCATCTGCGTTTTTAGAGAAATTCACGCACGGCTTTCCTAATATTTTGAAAGTTGATGTAGCGTCACGAAAATTGACAACTGTATGTAGTTCTGATGACGATACAATAATATGGTACTGTCGAACTGATCTGATGATGGAGCCGGTAGATATGAACTGGAACTTCATGATGGAACATCGTATAATAGCTGTGTAAGACAGATCTTGTAATTAACTTTGACCGTGCAGTTATAAAAGCGTGTTTTCTTACTATTTATTTTCAAACCTATCGTCTCCAAACTCAAGGTCTTTTAATATAAAAAATATATACTTAGTCATAAGCTGTTTCAGGTATGAATGAATTTAAAACTTCTTGCGTACGTACTCTTTCGAGTTCGCATTTTCCCGCGCACCTACGTCAGAACCTTACCTGTTATGGTATTCCGGTATATCTAATTTCCTTAAGACGATATATTTTAAGTAGATTATAAACACAGGTAAAAGATATTGACGTCACAACGCCCTTTTTACGACAGGTAAAAACGTCATCGAAGAAACGAAACGTTATCGTCAGCCTAGCCTTTTTTGAACTATTTTGGGGTCGGCTTCCAGTCTAACCGGATGCAGCTGAGTACCAGTGTGCCACAAGGAGCTACTCTACTGCCTATCTGACCTCCTCAACCTAGTTACCCGGGCAACCCAATACCCCTAGGTAAGATTGGTAACGGTTAAACAAAACCATACAAATAGTAAAGAGCTCTATGAACAAAATTATTTGTAAAAAAAAGATGGCGAAGTTTCGCGCCAAATTATTAATTGAAACAAAAGAAAGTGATTTGGTTTGTAACATGTTCGTGGTGAACTGCTTTTAATTATTTGTTTTTTTTTTTTTTTTTTTTTTTTTATCGATTTCCATACTTCAAAGTGCGGTGTTTGCCGCTAGGAGCTATGACAAACATTAATTTACTTTTTTTGAATGTTTTGAAATGTTTCTTTGAATATTTTGACTAACGGCCAGTTTCTTCATCAAAAGTTAAAGTTAAAGTAATGTCTAAAGTAAAAGTAACGGTCAAATACGTTTTTTCAAGGCTAAAGTGACAGCAAAACTAATAGAAAAATTGAATTTGACCGTTACTTTTACTTTAGACATTACTTTGACTTTTACTTTGGCTTTAACTTTTGATGAAGAAACTGGCTGTAATGCAATAACTTTTACCCCGGGTTCGAAACTAGAAAACTAAACATTGAATTAAACGCCATCTATTACACACAAACGTAAACTCTTCTCTTTAAATCAGCGCCATCTAGTATCTACGAGAGAAAACTTAGCAGCCGGCCTTGTGTGTCGTTCGTATAAATACAGTACTTTGTATATCATCAAGTTGTTTTTCCGCATAGAATGTGCTGTGCAAAAATCCAACATCGTTGTATGAATATTAACAATGGCTGCATACATGGATCGATTTAAATTCGAATTAACGAGTCGAGAAACGAATAAAATTATCTTAGATTTTGAAAAGCTCGAATTTAAGTCAAAGCCGTGAGGAATATAAGGTTAAGCAGCGCTTGGCGAGGTCGGTCCGTGGATGGGTGACCATCTTGACAGAATGTCAACGAGTTCTTCTGTCACGATAAACTGTAGGTCCCGGCTGTCATTTCAACATCTTTGGCAGTCGTTACGGGTAGTCAGATGCCAAGAAGACAGTAAGTAAGCCAGTAAGTCTGACAACCAGTTTTAACAAGGAGTAGGTATTGGGTTGCCCGGGTAACTGGGTTGAGGAGGTCAGATAGGCATTCCCTCCCTGTAAAACACTGGTACTCAGCTGCGTCCGGTTAGACTGGAAGCCGACTCCAACATAGTTGGGAAAAGGCTAGGCAGATGATGAACTAGCTTACATTTTTTTTGTGTTTTGTTTAACCCTAGATGATAAAAAGTATTCTTAGAATTTTGTAGTTATTACGTCAAAGTATTTACGCATACGTATAAAAACTTCATGCTATTAATTTTGTTTGTGGTTTAGGTATAGTATAAAACCTTGTTTCTTTATAGCCAGTTTGAACTATATTACTGAATGAATTGTATGTTATTTGCAAACATCGTTTTAGTTAAAATTAATTAATTTTATTGATAATCGTTAGGTCAAATATATTTTATTTAATGGATTATTTTTCTTGTTATAAGTGTTATAATATCTTTTGGCGCCATAATATTAGCACAGATTATAACACTCTTAAGTCGTGGTGGCCTAGTGCATAAAGAAGTTTATATTCCTCTTATTTTTATCTATGGCAGCCGTTAGAGATTTTTAGACGCTTTCGTTCAGAATCAAAGAGAAAGCATGTCACTTGAGTACCATAGACATTTCTCCATGACGTATCGAATTTTTCATCATGAGTTAAAAAGAGCGCATGACAAGATGTCACGCTTGGGCTTGGGGGACGTTTTTGAAGAAAAAATAAATCGTGTGACAAATCACGTGGTACGTCATCCGTTAAAAATTATAGTACAAATACCTACCTATCTAATTAATTTGCAAACATTTAACTTCAAACAATACACCATCATCGTATAACTAGTCTATTCTCATCTATGTTGGGGTTGGCTTCCAGTTTAACCGTATGCAGCTGAGTACCAGTGCTTTACAAGGAGCGACTGCCCTATCTGAACTCCTCAAGCCAGTGACCCGGGCAACCCTATACCCCTTGGTAAGACTGGTTGTCACTTTCTGGCTTCTGACTACTCGTAACGACTGCCAAAGATGTTCAAATGACAGCCGGGACCCACCAATTTATCTTGCCTTCGAGTCAACACAAGATAATCACGGTACAGGTCGACTCTGAATTGGTCAGTGGGGTCTTATGTAGATGACTCATATGTGTTTGGCTGCGCTATCAAAACTACCAGAGAGAGTACACAAGTGCTAATAATTGATATAAATTGTTGTTACTGCGTGCGTCAACGTGTAAGATAGAAGTACCTACTTTAGATTCTTTACAATGATTTTGGGAGCTCGTGGCAAAGTCAAAGCCACGCGGATCGATCGATCATAAAAGTTCAGCAATGCTTGAAGCGGTCGGTACGTGGATGTGTGACCATATTTATAATAACGAATTCTTCCGTGTTTCGGGAGGCACGATAAACTAGGTCCCGCCTCTCATTTAAACATCATAAGCAAGTTGTCAGAAGCGAGAAAGTGATATCAGTCTCTCCAAGGGATATGTCCGGGTAACTGGGTTGAGGAGATCAGATAGGCAGTCGCTCCATGTAAAACACTGATACTCAACTGCATTTAGTAAGACTGGAAGCCGATCTCAACATAGTTTGGGAAAAGGCTCAGTAGACGGTGAATATGAAACAGGTTTATTTTCATCTAGGCTTGTGAGGATACTAGGGGATACTATACAAATTAATTTAATTACTAACCTTGTAATCCTGATCCTGTGCAGGGTAAGGTAGCACTGAAGAGTAGTTCGTCAACTTATTCTTAATAGGTCCTCGAGAAATACAGACTGTCTGCTTCTTCTTCTTCTTCTTACTGTCCTCATCTAGCCCCAACTTCTCCAATTCCTCCGCCAGGTCCTCGGCTTGCTCATCCTTCTCGGCTTTATCCTCATTCTCAGGTTTATCGACATTCTCCGCCTCTTTAGTGTCGGAGAAGCCGCTGTCTTCTGAAGAATGAGAGTGTATCCTCTCTTTGAAAGGCTCCTCAATGATTTTGAATTCGAAGTTATTTAATTCGTCATCTTCATTGTCTGAGGATTCCTCTTTAACGGGCTTCTTGTCATCCAAATGTAATTTATCGAGGTTCTCCAAAATGGCGGCGACTGTGTTCGTATTTTTTGGTGGTTTGACTTCTGTCTTTATTTCAGGTTTCTCTTCTATTTTCTCTTTTTTATCGATTTTTGGTTTTTCCTTTTTCTTTCCGAAGAGGTTTTTTATGATTGTTTTAAAAGATTTTTTATCTGTGGACTCCATTGGGATTGGTTTGGCGTTTGACACTCTGGCACTTCCCATAGTTGTTATATTTTGTTTTTATTTTCCAAGCTCGGTTTTACATCTGAAACAAAGAAAATACATACTATTAATTATTGAATCATAAATGAAAGGACTTGGATGACATGTTCTTTTAAAATTAATAGCTTAAAAGACAGAATTCCGTGAACTACTCTCTAAAAGAAAAAAAATGTGATTTTCGTTTTGAAGTGTGACTTTCGCAATATATATTTCAATACGAATTATTCTAGTGTTAACTCGACAGTAAAAATAATGTATTGAAAGAAAACGTTTTTCGAAGAAATTTCTTGGCCATCAAAATAGACATTCTTCTTAGAAAATGAGAGTGCAATAATAAAATTAGGTCTTATGAACCAATAACGGTTTCGCGATTCCACCGGTGTGCGGCACTGTGACGCACACAAATGTATCTCGTGGTGTACTCGCTCTAGCAAACAGTAACACACTGCATGCAAACATTTCTACAATGTCCGCGAAACTGCAACCTTTGTGCTCGAACACATGCTAGCTGTGGACTCGCACCTCGAACATTTTGTAGGGCTTGCCATAACAAATGACTGCCAATACGGAGGAAGGAAAGATAGTATGAATGCCATAAGGAAGGTAGGTCATCTTGTACGTCAAGCAACGTACGGTAGGCGTGATCAGTTACAAATCAAAACCAATCTGTCAAAGATTGGTCTTGATTGATTAATTTTTGAAAATAAATGGGCTCGTTCCATATAGGGCATATGATGATATCCTCCTAGCCGATTATCGGCTGCGGCGGCTGTTCTCATGTAAGGAGATCGGCCAACTTCGCAGGACATATTATAGTGCACGAGCATTTGCGCAGACACAGGTGCACTCACTATTCCTTCACTCTCATAACCCGATGGGACGGCAATCCGACACGACCGGATAGAGATCAGGAGGAGAGAGATCAGGCGCAGGACCGACATTAACGTTCTTTCCGATGCATGGGTGAATCAATCACCAACTTCCAGGCTCCGGGCTGCTTTGTGAAAGTCTATAAGTCTATAGTGTATAAGACATGTAAGGACGGAGCGAACACCCGTATTTCGGAGGAGATTTTGCGTTATGACATCTCCGCTAGTAATTTTGCTCTCCCTGCTGCCAACAAATTCAGAATCAATTATTTAAACATCAAATTGACATTGTACCCAGAACTAGTCACATTTTAGCCAAAACACGTCGTTTTATCTACAACAAATTGTTAGATTTTGGCATTCAGCCAACGTGCATTGCATGACTAGTTTTACTAATACTTATAACAAATGTAAAGTGTGTTCGTTTGTTTTTTAAGCCACACTCATTATAGACTGCACTGTAACTGTCGGCTGATAGTTGCCCTAAGGATGACCGACAATTTATTTGGAAGGACAATTTATTTCTGTCTATTGAGCCCTTACAGCGAAATGACTTAACCAATTCAAATTTAATTTGGTACACAAATTGTCTAGAAGCAGGTGAAACCAAAGGGAAGAGCTAGTGACGTTATATATAGATCTGAATTCAGCAAGTTTCTGAGAAGCGACGTGCAAATGGACTGTTCCTAACCTTGGCAGAAGTCCTCGTCCTATATACAAGTTTTATAGATTTCGGGATGTTAAAGCTCTCCCGGTAAAATGTCGTTTCGAAACTTGTGAAATAAGAGCGTTGTTTTAATAATATGTTGACGAGTTTCAGAAAAAACAGATGTGTTTTGTCTATACTAATACATATATTTTTTTAACGACGTCAAAAATCATCAAATGACCCCTCCCGCTGTGGGTTAGCAGCGGTGAGGGAGTGTCACTCTTACTGACTAAAAACCGTCGTGTTCCGTCGTAGGCCTTCTATGTATGTGCGTATAATCAAGGGGAAACATTTTTTTGTTTGTTTGTGCCCTAAAGACTCATTAAAGGAAAGCTACACTCTTCCTGAGTAACATAGGCTATATTTTATCCCGGTACGGGTAGTGAAACCGCGAGAAAACGGCTAGTTCAACATTTTCTATGTATAAAAACGACTTTTCTACAGATTTATTATATGTATAGATAGTATAGATATCGGTTAAGGAAACATTAATAAATATTATCGTTCATCTACTTATCTATGGTCGTATGTGTGTCCAATCTACTTAAGTACTTTATTTCTATTTTTGTATGTAATGATATCATTCTGCGCTGAAGATTCAAGGTTAAGCGACAATTGACGCGGTCACTACGTGGATGGGTGACAAGAGTGTTAAGTGTTTACACTGCTTTATGTATCTAAAAATTATTTATGATTCGTGGTGGCTTAGTGAAGCTTCTAAAGTATGAGTATGTAGGTTCGATATCAGGTCAAGTACCAACGCAACTTTTTAAAGTTTGTATGCACTTTCTAAGCATATTTTGGACACCAATGACTGATTAAAGGTGAAGGAAAACATCTCGAGGAAACTAAGTCTGAAGTCAGTAACCGGCATTGAGTAAGCGTGGTGATTAACGCTCAATCCTTCTCCGTGTGAGAGGAGGCCGCAGCCCAGCAGTGGGACGATACTAAAGCTGATGATTATGATGATATAACTAAAACTAATTTTAAATACTGTATTTGACAAGTCGTTCTTAAGGCGACGAATTGGTCAACAATAATTCCATAACCGGCACGCGCATCTAAGGCGCCAAAAGGGGTCGGAGCGTCTGAGCGGGGCGAGGATAACAATACCCGCGCTAGCTTATAACTAAAAGTCGTAAGCGACAAAATGGTTTTGTAATTTTATTATTTTGAAATGATAATTTGATAAAAATTCCTTCTACAATTTTAAAGAGTATGTATATACTCAACTACTAAAAAAGTTAAGAGGCTTAAATCGGTCCCGTTTGCCCATAATATGTGAATCTCTTTTTAAAAAGAGGTATGTTTGATATATTTTTCTCTGTTATAAAAGTTACCTAATCATGTTTTGACGTCTAACAAAATAAGGTTTATATCACGAACTTTCAGGTAACCAAGTTTTATTTTGATCCGTTTTGTATTTACTGAGAAAAATTGAGATCCTTGGCGCCAAAAATTCCAATTCGTCCTCTTAATGAGCTTTTAATACTTACATAGACTTAAAGGTACAATATAGGGACAAGCGGACAGCGAAATATTTTCACACTGATCGTATTTTCCGAGCGGAAAAGCCTGATTTTCCTGTCAATTTCTCGCTCGAAAAAACTGAACGAAAAGCCGCAAATGCAGATCACTTCTGCGCAGATGTAGGTCAGAGCTCAAGATTCGTGCCGATAACTATACACACGTAAAAACGATCAGGTATTCGTCCAGTATCAGACCGACTAAAAACTTAGATTGATTTCACGTTTTTCTATTAAAAATGTTGTTCTAAAACACCGGGCCGACAGTTTAGTTTGCAGGCTTAAAATGGCAACTGTGATACGAAGATTGAAGTAAAAAATATATATTTATGATTGTTTTTTTACTGTCTATTTTTAACTTCTAAATAAGTATGTATGTACCCATATGACCTTAAACTCGTATGAGTCAATACGCAGATATTTTCGTACGATACCTAATAGGTGAAGACTGTTTTGATTTATAACAGCAACGTGAGATGTTATCTTTACAAACTAATATATAGAAAAAACAACTATGTATAGGTAGTGGATTTCGATAATCTATCTATCTATTTGAATTTTGACATCAAGATGTTCCATCATGAAGTTCCAGTTCATAATCTTCCGGTTCCATCATCAGATCAGTTCGTAACATTTGTCAAAAATACTTAGCTAATGTCAAAATTGAAAACTCTAATCACAAAACATAAATCTGTTTTAAATTGTAAATAATAAAGAGGAAACATTAATTTGTTTGTAGCCTAAAGGCTCCGACACTACTGAAACGAATTGAAAAATTTTTTCACTGTTGGAAAGCTACATTCTTTCCGAGTAACATAGGCTATATTGTATCCCTGTGCCGGCAGTAGTTCCCACGGAATGCGGGAAAACACCTAGTACTTTAATATAGGATCAGGGAACAGACGAATTCGTGGGAATTTGGTAGAAGCACTTCAAAAAATTAGAAAGCTCAGTAAAATATCTGATAGACTGCTATTTGTCTAAGAACTGTCAGTCGTGGGTGTTGAAAAAGTGCTGAAGTGTTGACGTCTAGACAATCGAATTGTGAGAAGCCTTCTGGCAATATGTAGTTTTCAAAATGTCAAAGGTTATAAGATAGATTCCGGTTGCTGTTTCATCCGTGTATTTTTTTTAACGACGTCAAAAATTTCCAAAATGACCCCTCCCGCTGTGGGTTAGCAGCGGTGAGGGAGTGTCAGACTCTTAATGACTAAAAATTATAAATTTAAAAAAACCCCCGACCCAAAAAAAAGCACGCTATTATTATGACAAAAGGTTAAAAACGCTAAACCCTATAAAAAGCAAAAAATAACTTTTAACACTACGTAAGTACCAACTAAAGCATGTCAGACTAAACTAAATTTTGTCGTGTCGGGGGACCGCTCTAATTTATTAGCCTAACGTTAGAAGTAATTATATACTACTACATTACATATACTTCTTATAACTTTTT
The DNA here is from genome assembly GCF_022581195.2 of Helicoverpa zea. Lineage (NCBI taxonomy): Eukaryota > Metazoa > Arthropoda > Insecta > Lepidoptera > Noctuidae > Helicoverpa > Helicoverpa zea. The sequence goes on along the minus strand of NC_061481.1, from coordinate 3,730,251 downwards.
ATACAATTGTGTTTAGATACGTGTTTTTTTTTTTATACGAATGTTGTAATTAGGTAGGTATCATTTGATTTATGTAAGTATTTTTAAAGGTAAAAAGTGGTCCTCCGACATGTCAAAATTTAGTTTAGTCTGACATGCTTTAGTTGGTACTTACGTAGTGTTAAAAGTTATTTTTTGCTTTTTATAGGGTTTAGCGTTTTTAACCTTTTGTCATAATAATAGCGTGCTTTTTTTTGGGTCGGGGGTTTTTTTAAATTTATAATTTAATTTTATTTCATGCTTTTTGAAGGAGCTCCTTAATTTTTCCTTCTTTCATTTAATTTCTGTTATTTTAAGATGGGGTCGCTATATGCGATCTCGGCCAAAAGAAGCTGTTTAACAATCCTCATGACAAACCAGCTCTGGGAGAATTGCACAGATTGCGAAACAACAAAGATTAACCTTTGGTCATTCTAGATTTTCAGCAAAAATATAAATCGGTTTATCCGTTTCATTCCGGCATTCCAGGGTTTCATCCGCCACATCCCATTTCCAGCATCAGGTTCTCGTCAATCAGAAACATGAAGAGAACTCGTCAAGACAAATTCAACGAGCCCAAACTCGATGGGTTTACTAAACGGCAGTTCAGGGTTACGTCTCCTATCTTCGTGTCCTAACAGCAGACCAGCTCAGTGGTTCCAGAAGACATTAGTATTTCAAATTTCAGATCCCACATATGCTTGCAAGTAAACTGAGCGTGTAACATTCCTATCACACCTAACAAACGAGTTGATGACCTTGAAGACCTGAACCGATTTCCACCAAACATAGCTAAGAACACTCCCGAATGACATTCCTTTCAAACAAAAAAAACCGCATTACAATCGGATCATCCGTTTGGGAGCTACAATGCCACATATACACACACACACACACACACACACACACAGACACGTCAAACTTATAACACCCCGTCGTTTTTGCGTCGGGGGTTAAAAACCGTCGTGTTCCGTCGTAGGCCTTTTATGTACCAGGGCCGCGGTAACTGTTAAGAACAATCCCGTGGCTCCGGCAGGCCTTGGCCCTGCTGGGCCTCGCTGTTTCATCCGTGTCTTGAAGAATCTTTACATCCCTAGAAGAAAAACATCTTGAGGAAATGTAGACTTTAAAGAGTAAAATCGGGTTCTGCTTCAAGCGTGATAATGGCGACCCATTAGAAGAGGCAATTTCGATCGATGCACGGAAGGAAGGAAAAACAACGGAGATGCCATAATTAAGGTAGGCCAGGGACCTTCTCGTAGGCCAAGTGGCCGTGATCAGTAGAACTAACGATGCGTTCGGGTTACTTCTCAATTCAAAATCAATCTGTCAAAGATTGGCGTTGATTGATTGGTGATTTGGTTTTGAAAATAATGGACAAGTTCTATAGAAGAAGGCTTGTAAGGGCAGAGCTATAGTCTGTTTTTTAATCTCGTAGACTAAATTGACACTTGCAAAATGTCAAACTTTCTAATAATTTTGCTAGCTCTGTGGTGCAGTGTTGTACTTACGATACCGGTTCGTTGAATCGTAACTTTTTATCTATAATAGACGAATTTAATATTCATTCAAAGTTTTATATTTAAAATTCACGTACGTACACATGGCTGTACGACGTGCTACAAACTGCCAGGGATATCTGACCACGCAAAGCCATGCGTAATCATCAAGGATAAGCCCATTATTTCAGGATGACTTATTGTAAAAAGTTACGATTCAACGAACCGGTATCGTAAGTACAACACTGCACCACAGAGCTAGCAAAATTATTAGAAAGTTTGACATTTTGCAAGTGTCAATTTAGTCTACGAGATTAAAAAACAGACTATAGTAACGTCCCCCGAAACCCCATATTGGCGCGCTACTTTCTTAAGAGATTTTGTGTTATGACAATAGGTAGTCATTTTGTTCTCCGTCAAAAATCTTTGTTATCCTGTTCATAGTTTTTTGTCTGTATTTTACTTTTGTTTTGTCTGTGTAATAAATAATTGTAAGAACTGGAAGCCAGCCCCAACATAGTTGGGAAACAGGCTCGGAGGATGAGGTATTTTCTTTCTTCTTTCTCTTCTTGATAATACGGTAATGTATTTATCGACGACATTGCCATGAAGAATAATAACATTTGATAGACGAAGATTATTAAGTTCTGCAAAAACTACTTTATGTATATGACTTAACCGAAACTAAAAATAACACAAATAAAACTAGTTTGCGGGGCTTTACATAACAATAGTTAATGATAATAATGTTGTTATCTAAACTAGAACCGGTGTTTTATTTATATCAACACATAGTTTATACATTTGCGTATTTTTCCACATTATTCTCAGCTAATTCAAAAACCGGTAAGTCTGATAACCAGTCTTACCAAAGGGTATCGAGTTGCCCGGGTAACTGGGTTGAGGAAGTCAGATAGGCAGTCGCTCCTTGTGGCACACTGGTACTCAGCTGCATCCGGTTAGACTGGAAGCCGATTCCAACGTAGTTGGGAAAAGGCTAAGCAGATGTAGACATACTAGCTAATAGCTAATACACACCCGCGTCTACTACTACTTTCAGCACATGGTTAAAAAGTAGCGTAGAAATCTCTGTTACTGTTACAGCCTTTTTATCATCCCACTGCTGGGCTGCGGCCTCCTCACACACGGAGAAGGATTGAGCGTTAATCACCACGCTTGCTCAATGCGGGTTGGTGATTTCAGACTGTATAGTCCAGGTTTCCTCAAGATGTTTTCCTTCACCTTTTTAACAGCCATTGGTGCCCAAGATATACTTAGAAAGTACATACAAACTTAGAAAACTTGCATTGGAACTTTGCCTGAACTGGAATCGAAGCCACACCCTCATACTCGAGAGGTTGGTTCTTTACCCACTAGGCTACCAAGACTGTAGAAACCTCGCGTGGAGCAAAAGGGCAAAAGCTGGCTTGATTCAGATGTTCAGTACGCATAGGGATTGCGAAAGCACTGCCTATCGATCCTTTAGTATAAATAGTTTTTAGCAAGAGGTGCCAGATAAGTTACCACAGGGATAACTGGCATTCTGCCGGGGCTGCGGGATTGTTCGAAAGAGTTACCACGGCACTGGTACATAAAAGGCCTACGACGGAACACGACGGTTTTTGGTCAGTAAAAGTCTGACACTCCCTCACCGCTGCTAACCCACAGCGGGAGGGGCCATTTGATGATTTTTGACGTCGTTAAAAAAAAGGGATTAACTGGCATGTGGCTGATAATATAGGCTATATTATTGTCTATATATAGGCTAAATATCATCGATATCTATCCAGTAGTTTTAGCTTAAAATTGTCATATGAATATAGGATTATCTTATAATAGCAGTACATCTATTACTATAAATAAAATTAATAAGCCCGTATTTCTATTAATAATTAAAGAACCAAAAGCATTGTTACATGCTAATTATTATTATTAATAATGGAGATTATTGTTTCCTCGACTCTGAGTGCAAAAACAGGATAAATTAAAGTCTTATTATATTTTAATAGGATGTATTACATATACTATTAATCCTTGCCAGTACAAAAAACTAGATCATTACTCATGCATTTTGCAACCTTAACATTGTGCCAACTAAGTCTATTTTTGTTTGGCACTGCTACAACACACTTTTTACAGGAAAAGCAACCTTATTACGAGACACAGAAAGTGTATTTTAAAATGACAAGTGACTGTTGATCCATTTCTTCTGTGAATCCGTCACTGTCAACTGAATTTGTACTTTATGTTTGAGAGTATAAAGTCGACTATTGGATAGCAAGTTGTTGTTCTAAGTGGTCATTAATTTGCATATTGAAATATTGCAATATAATTATGACCTTATGTGCTAATTTGAGATTTATCACTTCACCTATAGTCATTTAATTTTTTATGTCTCTTCGAGGGTTTTAGAAGCTTTCACAAAGCAGCCCGGATTCTGGAAGTTGGTGTTACACCCCCGTGCCTGGGAGGGCACGTGTCGCCGGCGTCCCCGAATGCTACTCAGTAGCAGTCGTTGTTACAATTCCACGTCAGAGGCCGTCGGGCGGAGTTGAGTTAACTCTGACACTAGGGCTTGTTAGGTGATTAAACCTGCAGCTAACTCAATAAGAAGACTTTGTTATGATATTTATTGAATCTTTCTCGTTTTTCTTCTGTCCTAAAAATCCGAAATCCCAGCTGGTGTCTTCAAGGATTTGAGTTGGCTGTAATATTTAGAAGTAACTTCTCAAACCCGGATAAAAAGAGGCCGTTCTCGAAGAGCTATCTAACGCTGAAAGAATTAAAATCGGTTTAGACATCATAATCATCATCATCTCAGCCATAGGACGTCCACTGCTGAACATAGGCCTCCCCCTTAGATCTCCACAGATACCTGTTGGAGGCGACCTTTATAAGATCGTCTGTCCACCTTGTTGGTCGACATCTTACGCTGCGCTTGAGTCCGGTTCAACCGGTTCAGTATTCAATATTATATGTTTGCTAAACATTTATAAAATACATTGCTAAATGTTACATTAGTCAGCTGAAAAACATTAATTTAGCTTGTTATCAGCGCACTTCCTTTGTTTATCATCGCTATTGATAACGACTTGACGTCAGGACTTGAGTTTACGAGTATTTTCATACTTTTGTGTCCTACAATCTGTTTTGTCTGTCCCCTTTGAAGTACAAGCATTGTTATCAGCCAACTATCATACACACTGCTGAATATAGGGCTGAGGGCTCCTCTATTAGCGAGTTACGGCCCTTTTCCCAACTATGTTGGGGTCGGCTTCCAGTATAACCGTATGTAGCTAGAACAAGTGGTGTATGTGGAGCGACTGTATCTGACCTCCACAAGCCAGTTACAAAAGCAACCGGATACCCCTTGCTGAAATTGGTTGTTCTTCTGCCTACCCGTAACGACCAAGGATGTTCAAATGACAGACAGGACACAACTATCTATCGTGCATTCCGAAACACCCTTACGGGCTACTAGAAACATCCCTTTGATAGTAACAAATTGCGAGGCAAAACAGAAATGTTCCCGAAATTGCATCTTTTGTGCATGAACAGTGATGACATTTTTATATCATGAATCGAGGGAAACGGTACCTAAACATTTATAGCGAGTTACATATGTTGTAAGCCTAGTTATCTTTACAAAGCTGTCGTTATCAGCTCATTTGGCTAAACAGGGATTATTTATATGTGTACGTATGTAAATATTATCTGTATGATAAACGCAAGAACTGAGTAACTGACATTGACACCTATATACCGAGAATCATCATCATCCTCCTGCTAATTTAAGTAACTAGCCATTTTCCGATGTCACTGCTGTCCCGTGGGAACTACTGCCTCTCTCTTTCTCCTGCCCTGTTCCCAATTTTATTTGGGGTCGGCGCAATATGTCATTCACTTCCGTTTTCCCCTGTCACTCGTCATACTGGCACTCACTCCCTTCCTATTCATGTCATCTTTCAGGCAATCCATCCATCTTTTCTTAGGTCTTCCTCTTCCTCTCCATCCCAATGTAGATCATTCATACTTAGCACACACTTAGTTGCATGCGTATCATCCCTCCTCATTACATGCCCATACCATGACAATCTTCTACTTCTCATATTTTCTTTAAGTCTATTGCCTGTATCGGGATAAAACTTCACATAAACCATCTACTAAATATTCCGAATAAAGCCTAAGTACATATTTGGTTTGGATAGGTGAGCCCGTGCTAGAGTATAAAAATTACAACGAAAAGTGAAATTAAATTAAATACATAGATTTGATTATGTGATCGGCACATGTTTTTTTATTAGGTCGACCTGTATGTAACTATGTAATGGAATCTAAGGTAACTAATTTAACCATCTTCCGAGGATTGTAGCGTCATGAAAATTGTTAGCTGTATGTAGTTCTGATGACAATACAATAATATGGTACTGTCGAACTGATCTGATGATGGAGGCGGAAGATATGAACTGGAACTTCTAGATGGAACATCGTATCATAGCTGCGTTTGGACTTTTTAGAAGCGTGTTTTTGTGACGAGAACTATATTGATGAATCTCGCAGTATAATTTTAATAAATAAATTATGCAGATCGAACCATTTCGAAAAACGCAGGTAAGGGCCTTTAAATATTATAATTTTGTTTGTTTTCTAAGGCATTGTAAAATGGACTCAATAGAATTTACATAAACTCCTAAGTAAAATATATTTTTTATGGAAAATGTATAAATTATCTAGCCGATCTCAAGGTTACAGCTGTATTTACTTGGCTATCGAGTTGTAGAGCAATATTAAAGTAAATAATGATTGTTTCTTTCAGTGTTTTTCGGAAGTAACCCAACTTTTTCTTTAGGTAATTTTGTTTGCATTTATTTCTTGTGAATTGACAAAGATAAAACTTTTTTTAAGGGAAATGATCTCTCCCGCTGTGGGTGCAGCGTGAGGGTGTGTCAGACTCTTACTGACTTAAACCCACCATGTTCCTTCTGGAGCCCTTTATGTATCAGGGCCGCGGTAACTCGCGCGAAAATCCCACAGCTCCCGATTCTCCATTGATCCCACTTTTTTGTCATTTGCTATTTCTATTGAATCTCACTATTAGATGTCATTTGCAGATATTTTCAAGAAAAAGATTTTACCAAAATTAAATATTAAAAAAATATGTATTTCCGAATTGATAACCTCCTATAGTTCGGCCATTCAGAGAATGCGTTCCTGACACGTCGCGATTGAACTGACGACGTAACTACATTCATTGATTATTGATATAATAATGTTGTTTTAATGCTCCTCAATTGTTAAAACGGTAAACAACCAGCAAAAATATTTTTATCGTAACTGCAACGCCATTGCAAAGTTACGTCGTCAGTTCAATCGCGACGTGTCAGGAACGCATTCTCTGAATGGCCGAACTACGTTTTTGGACTTCCCAAAATCAAGGAGGTTATCAATTCGGATGTTAGTATTTTTTTTTTTTCAATACAAAAACTAACTTGACAGGCGTGTAATTTTTTTTATTACTTATATAACAAAGATAACAGAAAATGGGTTCCTATCTCCTATACTATTTTACTAACTTGGTTTCTTGCGGTTTTCGTTGATTTAGATTCTTGATTATTATTTTATGAAAATTATTGAATTCATCTACAACTTCTGTACTAATATTTTTTTCATTATTGTGTGCTTGTTTGGATCCTAAAGGTTTCATTGGCGCGCGTACCGTGGGAACTACAGCTCGTACCGGGATAAAATATAGCCTATGTTACTCGGGAACAGTGTAGGTTTCCAACAGTTAAATAAATTTCAAATAGATTCAGTATTTTTTTTTTTTTTAGATTATTAAGTACGGTATTTATTTAACAGTTTATGTACACACAATACGTATATACAGTGATGTGGAGTAATACTTCGACGCCTGATCGATGCTCTTTTATATTATGTTTTATGTTTATATATATTTTTAACCCCCGACGCAAAAACGACGGGGTGTTATAAGTTTGACGTGTCTGTGTGTGTGTGTGTGTGTGTGTGTGTGTGTGTGTATGTGGCATCGTAGCTCCCAAACGGATGATCCGATTGTAATGCGTTTTTTTTTGTTTGAAAGGTATGTCATTCGGGAGTGTTCTTAGCTATGTTTGGTAGAAATCGGTTCAGGTCTTCAAGGTCATCAGCTCGTTTGTTAGGTGTGATAGGAATGTTACACGCTCAGTTTACTTGCAAGCATATGTGGGATCAGACATTTGAAACACTAATGTCTTCTGGAACCACTGAGCTGGTCTGCTGTTAGGACACGAAGATAGGAGACGTAACCCTGAACTGCCTTTTAGTAAACCCATCGAGTTTGGGCTCGTTGAATTTGTCTTGACTAGCTCTCTTCATTTTTCTAATTGACTAGAACCTGATGCAGGAAATAGGATGTGGCGGATGAAACCCTGGAATGCCGGAATGAAACGGATAAACCGATTTATATGTATTTTTGCTGAAAGTCTAAAATTACCAAAGGATAATCTTTATTGTTTCTCAATCTGTGCAATTCTCCCAGAGCCAGTTTGTCATGAGGATTGTTAAACAGCTTCCTTTGGCCGAGATCGCATATAGCGACCACATCTTAAAATAAAAGAAATTAAATGAAAGAAGGAAAAATTAAGTAGCTCCTTCAAAAAGCATGAAATAAAATTAAATTATAAATTTAAAAAACCCCCGACCCAAAAAAAGCACGCTATTATTATGACAAAAGGTTAAAAACGCTAAACCCTATAAAAAGCAAAAAATAACTTTTAACACTACGTAAGTACCAACTAAAGCATGTCAGACTAAACTAAATTTTGACGTGTCGGGGGACCGCTTTTTACCTTTAAAAATAGTACATTAATCAAATGATACCTACTTAATTACAACATTCGTATAAAAAAACACGTATCTAAACAAAATTATATAAAAAGTTATAAGAAGTAGAATATAATTACTTCTAACGTTAAGCTAATAAATTAGAGCGGTCCCCCGACACGACAAAATTTAGTTTAGTCTGACATGCTTTAGTTGGTACTTACGTAGTGTTAAGTTATTTTTTGCTTTTTATAGGGTTTAGCGTTTTTAACCTTTTGTCATAATAATAGCGTGCTTTTTTTGGGTCGGGGGTTTTTTAAAGGAGATGGCCAAATTTTCATAGAAAAAAAACCCAGAATCGACAGCAATGAAATGGTTACCAATAGGTTCTTTATGATAGACCTTTGATGGTGCCAAAAAATCCAGACTGAAATCCATGGGGTATAGGAGCTATTTCATATCATCGCAAAAACAGATTATGTTGAATATATGTTGATTTTAAAGATTATTAACATCAAGGGACATAAAAAAGCAAAGTAAACTAACATTATACAAGCCACTAGTAATAACCCCATAGTTTCAGAGTTGGCCTGGTGATTAAAAGGTCTTGTATTTAACCACTCCAGATACGATTAAGCACCGACCTTACCTACTTGGAGAGGTTTCGCAGTTCCATGCAACCTTCACAACTGGCTATGAAATGTTTTTGGAGAAATTGTCTTTGAAAATCGCGCCATGTGACATTGTCAAATATAACAAATGACTTAGCAATGTAAAACGGTCCAATCACGAGTCTGCATTCAACTTCTAACAAACATCAAACAGTAAAAGTAAACTTTTTTGTGAACTAAAATCTTGATCGAAAAAACGTTATAAAAAGAGAACCCCATGGTTTTTAGATGATTTGAAATACTTTTTAAAATCCACAAATTATACTGAATCCAATCATACATATGAAGTTCCTGTCGACTCTGGGTGTTTTTTTGGCCATCTCCTTTATAATTTTGTATATTCAGTAATTTCAGAGCTAAAATAAAAAATAACAAAAAAAATGTTTCCTCTTTATTTTATTACTGTAGATAAAAATTAAGGAGTAAGTTGATTTCATAAAACATAAATAAAACCTTCATTGAAGGTAAATAAAAGTTTGTAAATAATGCAAGGAAAATCGTACGAAGGCCTTAAAACAGACAACTATAGATTTGACATTTAAAAACATGAACTGGTTACAACCGGATCAGACACGGACATAATACATAATAAGTCTATGTAGTTACCCAACTATTAACAAATAATAGAGTATTATATAATACAATAGTAACTTAAAGATAATTGAAAAATATGTTTTGAAACGTTAAGGAAAATATTAGAGGTTATGTATGTCAATCAGGTCAAAACCTATTTAGGATGTATGAGAAGTATTACAGCACCGAAGAAATTTTAAGAGCAAAAATCAACAAAGTCTAGGGCCAAAAATAATGAATTCTGACTGGACACACGAACATCAAAAGGTTTTCAAAAAAAAAGTTGCCATGTAAAAATACTGCATTTAAAAGTGGGAAAATTATCTTTTAAAATGTGGCAAATATAAATTTTTTTTAGACGTATATATGACCTTACAGCAGGTAAAAAAAACATTGTCCCTATTTCAAATAAGTTGGCAAATGACAGAGAAAAATCACTGGACATGTATAAAAAGCACATCGAATATAGAACCTCTTCTTTTTAGGGAAGTGGGTTGAAAATAGATTCTATATTGACTTCAGCACATCCTCTTCTCACATAACAAGCTTGTAATAAAAGAAAAAAGAAATATGGCATCCGCGTTAGAATTTTGAAATTCGAACATCGTACGCATCCAAGATGGCGGATTGACGTAACATTACCGTCAGTCCGATCAGATTTACGTTCGGTTGCATTAAACATTTATGTTTATTATTAGTTTATAATCTAAATTATTATAAGTGTCTTTATTGATCTTGTTAAGATTTCCTCAACGTGAATTAAAATTATGTTTCGTAGAAATACAAATAAAATATGATAGGTTATCGTCTAGATTCCGAATTCCTACAAAGCATTATGTATAAACGTCAAATACTTATGTTCATTATGTTTTAAGACGTCAAATGTCAAAGTCGTACTTATTTTTAACACGCTTTTATTAGGTCGACCTGTATGTTAACTATGTAATGGAATCTAAGCTAACAAAAACCATCTTCCAAGGATCGTAGCGACATGAAAATTGGCAGCTGTATGTAATTCTGATGACAATACAATAATATGGTACTCTCGAACTGATCTGATGATGAAGCCGGAAGATATGAACTGGAACTTCATGATCGAACATCGTATCATAACTATGTCTGTGTTAGAAAAGTCTTGCAATGATTTTTACGTGCATTTATCAAAGCGTGTTTTTCAGAAGTTTTTTTACACGACAAAGTTATGTTTTTTTTACAGAATACATCTTGTTTTGACAGTCCCAGACTTGAGTTATCCGTTTTAATTTGCATACCTTTGTATTTTTTATTAAGATCACACTTTTTAAGCGTTGAGGAAAAACATAACGTTTTTGTGTTCAAAAATAAAGTGACCATTTTGACCAACAATAAAGATGTAAGTGCATGTTGTAAACCTCATTACACCTGTATTCTAAGTAAACTAGATTAATTTTGGGAATTATGAAATAAAACCAGCTAAAGGCGAGTCGGACTCGCGCACGAAGCGTTCCGTACCATTATTTATAAAACCGCATCTACCTTGCCGTTATCGATATCGAGCATAAATGAACAAAAAAATCACGTTTGTTGTATGGGAGCCCTCCAAAATATTTATTTTATTCTAGTTTTCAGTAGGTACTTGTTGTTATAGCGGCAACAGAAATACATCATCCGTGAAAATTTCAACTCTCTAACTATCACGGTTCATGAGATACAGCCTGGTGACAGTACGTACGGACGGTCAGAGGAGCGAAAACAATAGGATCTCGTCTTACCCTCTGGGTACGGAACCCTAAAAAACCGGCTAAATGCGAGAAGACAATAATGAGGCTAAGTACTTATATCAAATATGGCGCTGACCATAGACAGCTTATGACAGCTGAGCAGCGGCCATTTTTGTCAAGTCAACTTGGATTAATTTATGCCTTCTCTTACGTATGTAGTTTCCCAGTATTTTATCCCTATTAAAGAAATAAACAGATAGTTTGAAGACTATTAGAAGAAGTCTATTAAGATGACTTTAGCATATAAGACGCATTGGAGCTTACCTGACCCGGAATCGAACCCGCGCCTTCATCCTCGAGAGGTTGGTTCTTTGCCCACTAGGCCACCACGACTTTTGACTATTACATAAAGTGACTTCTTATAAATCGTATCACCTTTAGGATTAATGAATACCTAGTATTCGTCTAGCATTTTGACTGACGCCTGATTATACTATTTATGTCACGTTTCTACTCAAATCTCTGCCTGCACCAGTTGGTATAATAAAAACGTAAACTATGAAAAATTGCTATTTCTATTTTAATAAGAAGGAAAAATTTTGTTTTGTTTGGCCTAATGAAACGATTTGAAAAATTCTTTCACTGTTGAAAAACTACAATCTTCCCGAGTAACATAGGCTATATTTTCTCGCGGTACGGGCAGTAGTTCCCACGGGACGTGAGTAAAACCTCGGAAAAAACACTAGTATAATAAAAGTCATTTTTTTAACGACGTGAAATGACCCCTCCCGCTGTGGGTTAGCAGCGGGAGGGAGTGTCAGACTCTTACTGACTAAAAACCGTCGTGTTCCGTCGTAGGCCTTTTATGTACCAGGGCCGCGGTAACTCTTTCAAAATAATATAAAGTCCTAAAATTAGAAAAGGTTGAAAACACGATTCAAGTTTTTTAAGGACATAACATGATTTAATGCCAAAACAGTGGCGTACTTGACTTAAAAGGTCTTTCAAAATGGCGTCTTATCTGTCAGTTCATCTGAATTGTATTAACTCGAATTTTACATATTTGTGTGTGTTATACATATATGTCAAGTGAAAACAAAAAATGTTTCTTTGTTTTCCATGATATTTGGGGGCCAAAATGGCCCTTTTGACTTAGTGTAAATTCTTTTCGCGCTGCCGCCATATTGGGTATAATCAAGTATTTCACCACGAATTACTGTTACCGTTACAGCCTTTTTATCGTCCCACTGCTGGGCTGCGGCCTCCTCTCACACGGAGAGGGATTGAGCATTAATGACCACGCTTGCTCAATGCGGGTTGGTGATTTCAGATTTAATAGTCCAGGATTCCTTAAGATGTTTTTGTCAGCCATTGGTGTCCAAGATATACTTAGAAAGTACATACATTAGAAAAGATGCATTGGTACTTCAGGTACTTGCCTGAATCGAACTCACACCCTCATACTCGAGAGGTTGGTTCTTTACCCACTAGGCCGCCACGACTTAAGTGTAAATATATTACTGTTGGGATGCTGCGCTTTGCTCGGGTGACATAACTATATTTTTCCGGGTATGGGAAATAGCTTCCACTGAAAGCGGAAAAAAGCTAGAAAATCAACTAGACCAACACATAGATAATGTTGGTCTAGTTTGAGGGATTACCCTTAACATATAAAACCTCTTTACAATAAAACCATTGACAATATTTTAACATTGCGGGGATCCCCGAGTGTTCATATACCATAGAGCTCAGATAAAACTGGTATGCATAAATATTCTATACTGACTTTTGAAAGAATATGATCCCTATTCATTGGTTTCTAAGACATATATTTGAATGGCAAGATATCTGTTTATTTTGCAGCCCTGTCTAGTAATATGTAATGCTAAAGTACTTTTATTGATAGACAATTTATATCTATATTGTTTTGATGTTATAACCAGCCATCAATAAGTTTATTAATTTAATAGGCTTGACAAATAGAGCTAAGATTTTTTTTTATGTCAATCAAAATCTTTCCTTATATTATAAACTAGCGACCCGCTCCGGCTTCGCACGGGGTAACAGTATTTCCCCACTATTTTAATGTATGCTATTATACATATAAACCTTCCTCTTTAATCACTCTCTATATTAAAAAAAAAACAGATGAAAATCGGTTGCATAGGACATGGGGATATAAGGACATAGGGGACAGAAAAAGGACTTTGTTATTAAAACAATCATCATCATCATCTCAGCCATAGGACGTCCTCTGCTGAACATAGGCCTCCCCCTTAGATCTCCACAGATACCTGTTGGAGGCGACCTGCATCCAGCGTCGACGGCGACCTTTATAAGGTCGTCTGTCCACCATGTTGAATAAAAACAATAATCAAAGAAAAATAAACACAAAATTCTTTTGCAACGAAAACAGTATTGTCATTTGAACGAACTCGCGTGGGACGTTTATAAAGTGTGTGTACTCCAAACCGGTACATACATATACGCACATATACTATAATATGTCTGTTTATCAACGACACGAGCTATTTATAAACATATTAGTACTGCAAGCGTTGAAGTGGTCTCGAATCACTACATTTTAGCATACTGGTTATCCCTACAAAGTCATTTGCACGTTTCTGTGTTCATTTGTTTCTGTGGTCACCAGTTACAGAAAAGATGAGAAGTAGAAGATTGTCATGGTAGGAGCATGTAATGAGGAGGGATGATACGCATGCAACAAAGTGTGTGCTGAGTATGAATGTAGATGGATGGAGAGGAAAAGGAAGACCTAAGAAAAGATGGATGGATTGCCTGAAAGATGACATGAATAGGGGGGGGGAAGTGTCAGTATGACGAGTGACAGGGGAAAATGGAAGAGGATGACATATTGTGCCGACCCCAAATAAAATTGGGAACAGAGTGCTGATTCCGAGTTTTGTGTGCGTTCGCAACTCGATACGTAATTATAAGTCTATTGAAATAAAGAGTCGTATTCTACGTCACATGATTTAGGTATTACTTCTTCTTTCATTTTGCCGGTTAATAATGCCTATACTCGCAAAAGTGAGCTGGAGTGTTATACGACCAAGTACCGATGACAGACTTTATTAAATAAACAATTCTATGATAAGTGCTACGTGATTCAATGGTATGATAATTTTCGCATCGAAAAAATTAACTTGCAAAACTCGCACTAGGCACTCAGGGCATGAGGAAGAAGAAGGTCAGCAAAAGCAACAATAAACGAAAATACTTTGGGGGTTTTAACTTTTTAAGAAAGTTATACATGTAGCAGCCAGGAATCTGGAAGATAGTGGCGATACACCCGTGCATCGGAGAGCACGTTAATATCGGTCCTGCGTCTGATCTCTCTCCGATGGTGTCGGATTGTCGTCCCATCGCGCTATGAGAATGAATAGAGAGTGCACCTGTGTCCAAGCAAATGTGCGTTCACTATAATAATTTTCTTAGAAAGTATGCTGTGGTCGTCAATCGGTCTGGACATTATTATAACTTTAGATAAGGATATAAATTAATGCTCTTATGTTACAAGAATTATTATCTGACCTTTACTGGTACCTCACAAATAAATTGCGTTAAGTTCTGTGCATCAATTTTCCCGAAGACAGAATATTCTGTTGTTACTTAAGGAAGTACATAATTTGAGTTTTTATTCTTTTCTGGCATACTCGTTTAAGCAGGATCTTCCTGGCACTATGGTTTTATTGCAATAGGGGCATGCACAGGGCCATTTTTTAAACCCCTACTAATATTATAAATGCGAAAGTAACTCTGTCTGTCTGCTACGCTTTCACGTCTAAACCGCTGGACTGATTTTAATAAAAGCTACAGAGATAGAGTTGACCTTGAGAAAGAACATGGCTTTTGAAGAGTTCTCTTGGAAACGCGATATAACCGAACTCTACGCATTATGAAGATATTTACCTACTTGCTTTAAAGTTTAAAATGAGAATTGACACTCTACCCTTTCTACTCGGCTGGGAATAAAAAAGTAAAGCCATCAATATCCTTGTACTCTTCGATCGTACAATTTTGACATTCATAGGGTGACTGGTAATTAATAGTGACCAATACTTGAGCACGTTTTTAGGGTTCCGTAGCCAAAATGGCAAAAACGGAACCCTTATAGTTTCGTCATGTCCGTCTGTCCGTCTGTCACAGCCGATTTACTCGGAAACTATAAGTACTACAGTGATGAAATTTGATGGGAATATGTGTTGTATGAACCGCTACAAAAATATGACACTAAATAGTAAAAAAAAGAATTGGGGGTGGGGCCCCCCATACATGTAACTGAGGGATGAAATTTTTTTTTTCGATGTACATACCCGTGTGGGGTATCAATGGAAAGGTCTTTTAAAATGATATAAAGTTTTCTAAAAAACATTTTTCTTAAAGTGAACGGTTTTTGAGATATCAGCTCTCAAAGTCGTAAAAAGTATGTCCCCCCCCCCCCTCTATTTTTATAACTACGGGGTATAAAATTCTAAAAAAAATAGAGGTGATGCATGCTAATTAACTCTTTCAACGATTTTTGGTTTGATCAAAGTATCTCTTATAGTTTTTGAGATAGGTTGATTTAACTGTAATTTACGGAACCCTTCGTGCACGAGTCCGACTCGCACTTGGCCGGTTTTCTACTTATGATTACAAAGAAGTTTTCCAAATAACTTTTTATTACTCCTTGGTTTAATCGCTACAATAGCAAAAGAGCTGTCTGAAACTGAACATAGCACACACGCCTTTGAAAAAAAAAAGAAATTTCCCTTGAATTGACAGCTGTCAGATAGGGCAGTCGCTCCTTGTGGCACACTGGTACTCAGCTGCAGCCGGTTAGACTGGAAGCCGACCCCAACATAGTTGGGAAAAGGCTCGGGAGATGACTCAGCCGCATCCAGTTAGACTGGAAGTTAGTTTCTAACCAGTGGTTACATCTAACCTGTTAATTTTGCGGTTATTGTATTCGTGCGTTCAGCTAAATCGGCAAAAAGTTTAAAGTTTACAACCTTCATGGTGAATTTTAGACTAACGGGATAGGAGAACTGTTATTGACAGTCCAACAGACTAAATATAGAAGCGTCTAGTTTATGCTCTGTGGAATAAGATTATGTATTTTTTTATTTATTAATTGCAAATCAATAATTAAAAAATAACATCATCATCATCAGCCTATCGCAGTCCACTGCTGGACATAGGCCTCTCCAAGTGCACGCCACTGAGATCGATTTTCGGCTTCTAGCATCCAGCTCCTTAAAACTTATAAAAAAATAACAAAAAAAGTTAATTTAATGGATACTGGAGATAGAAGCAAGTGTGTTTACAGCGAGCTGCGGGATTGTTCGCGCGAGTTACCGCGGTCCTGGTACATAAAAGGCCTACGACGGAACACGACGGTTTTTAGTCAGTAAGAGTCACTCCCTCACCGCTGCTAAAACAAAGTGTGTTTACAGCCGTTCCCTATATTCTAACCATCTGATGTTTTGCTTAGTACTTAGAGACAAAAATTTGACATAACTTGTATGGGGTTAATGTCAAATTTAAATACAGATAGATAGTACGGCCCTTGGACTTTCGACGTCGAAATTAGCCTACCATTATACGCATATAAAAACTGAAAAGATTGAAATAAAAAATTTTTAAGTACGTAAGGCATTTTAAATCATGATAAGTCTTTAATTTGATACCCATATTGTAGGAAAAAAATACTTCAGTCTAGGGCGATTCAATCTCAGTCGCCATATTGTTTTTTTGGACGTCATTTGTCTAAGAACACTTGGGTAATTGAGACAAATTCTACGATGCTAACATTGCTCGCAGAGCAGATGGTGGATGGGGTCGAAAAGTGCTGAAGTGGAGACCACGGACTAGCAAGCGCAGCGTAGGACGTCCACCAACAAGGTAGACCTTATAAAGGTCGCCGTCGACGCTGGATGCAGGTCGCCTCCAACAGGTATCTGTGGAGATCTAAGGGGGAGGCCTATGTTCAGCATCCACTGCTGTCCGTCCTATGGCTGAGATGATGATGATGCCACGATGCCCAGGTTATCGTCATCTGTTTTGCCGTTTTGAAGAAATGAGGCAATAAATTATATCAAATGCAAACAAAAATACAAGATTCACTCGAAAAATCTAATCCTACATAGCAGTCGAATAAATAATGGCGTTCAAGGCCGCTTGTCAATCACTGCGGCTGTTTTCATATAAGGAGATCAGCCAGCTGCGCAGGACATATTATAGTGCACGAGCATTTGCGCAGACACAGGTGCATTCACTATTCCTTCACTCTAATAGCGCGATGAGACGGTGATCCGATACCACCGGAGAGAGATCAAGCACAGGACCGCTCCGATGAATCAATCACCAACTTCCTGACTACAGGCTGTTTTTTGAACGTTTCTAAAACCCACAAAGCGATTTAGGCCCGACCTGGGAATCGAACCCGAGGCCTGATATACAACAGTTGTGCGTACGACCACTAGATCAACGAGGCAATATCATTGAAGAGATTCAATTTCTTTCACACAGAGTATAAAGTCGGCCATTTTGCAACTAATAAACAGAGCACGCACCAACATCGTGGTATAAGCTTTCGTACCGGTTTTTTGCAACAAGAAACTGAGTAAGTAGTGTGTATCATAATGGTATGAACCACGGAGTAAAGAAAGATCAGCGGAGATGCCATAATACAGGCGCCTTCTCCTAGGTCAAATACATACAGTGGCCATGACCAAAACGATCAGTTAGACTCTAACCTCAGAGTGAACTAACGAGGTATTCGGGTTCCTAGAGACATCTTCTTTTTTTAACGACGTCAAAAATCATCAAATGACCCCTCCCGCTGTGGGTTAGCAGCGGCGAGGGAGTGTCAGACTCTTACTGACTAAAAACCGTCGTGTTCCGTCGTAGGCCTTTTATGTGCCAGGGCCGTGGTATCTCTTTCGAACAACCCGCAGCCTCGGCAGTTCCTAGAGACATCTGTCAACGATTTTTGGTATTACAAAAAAGGCCGGCTTCAAAGAAGGCGCAGAATGTCACGTTCATCACCCCCGCACACCCGCATTTGGGCGCGCTACTGTCTTACAAGATTTTCCGTTATGGTACCTCCGCTAGTCATTTTGTTCTCCATGGTACAGATGCATATCTAGTAGGCCATGCAAGTTTTTAAGCGAAGTGCATTTTCCTTAAACAAACTATTATCAACTTTGTTGCCGTTGAAATAGGGTTTAAAATCAATTGACATGACTGCAGAGTAGAGTGACAAGATGATTGCATGCGAATATATTTGTCACTGTCAGTTTCAAATGATTGTGTGAGACAGCAAGTTTTAATGATATGGTAAACTTACTCGTAGTTACATGTAATCCATTTACTGATTCTTCTTTTATTAATACCACTAATCATTTAATAATACTTATATTTCATCACTACCTACCCTAAGGTAGACTGGTAAAAACGTCAACTCAAAAAATACCTATAAATAAATAAAATATTTAATAAAATCATTTTCTTTTTTTTTACCGACTTTTTGACTTAGACATCTGTAAAGCAAGCCAGTGGCTTAGCCTCGCTCATGCGTAGTACTATGTTATTTCCATTTTTGCCCACAAATAAATAATAATGTCTGGACACCTTTTTCACACACGGTCGGTTAGCCCCATGGTAAGTTATTTATTAACTTGTGTTATGGGTGCTAACACAACTGATAAACTACATATAGCTACATATATACACATATTTATAAATACATATTGTAACACCCAGACCACGGCCAACAAGCATGTTCACCACACAAATGTCGACCGAACCGGGAATCGAACCCGGGACCTCATGTACGGCAGATCGGCATGGTGACCATTGCGCCATCGAGGTCATGTTGTACAAATACTACGAATTAAAAAGGCAAAGCTTTAAAATGCATAGCTGCATAATATCGGTTCTTTCAAGATATTTTTCCTTAGTATTCATTAAGACGGAGATTAATAATTACGGAATATGGTAGTAAAGAATACGTTTTACTGTTACAGCCTTTTTATCGTCCCACTGCTGGGCACAGGCCTCCTCTCACACGGAGAAGGATTGAGCATTAATCACCACGCTTGCTCAATGCGGGTTGGTGATTACAGACTTTATAGTCCAGGTTTCCTCAAGATGTTTTCCTTCACCTTTATATCAGCCATTGGTGTCTAAGATATACTTAGAAAGTACATACAAACTTAGAAAAGTTGCATTGGTACTTGCCTGACATCGAACTTGACTGGAATCGAACCCACACCCTCATACTCGAGAGGTTGGTTCTTTACCCACTAGGCCACCACGACTTTTTCGTTTACGTTTTGTTATGTAAAATTAAACGCAACAGGGTGTTTTCCCGTGGTTTAACTTGCGGGCCCTTACCGAGAAAAATTTGGCCTATGTTACTCGAGGCACAGATTACTACTCAAGGGTAGTGTGCATATACGTTTTTAAAATCGGTTCAGAGGTTTTAGGATAGGCTAGCGTCTTTGGCAGTCGTTACGGGTAGTCAGAAGCCAGTAAGTCTGAAAACCAGTCTTACCAAGGGGTTTCAGGTTGCCCGGGTAACTGCGTTAGCTGCGGGTACTGCGGGTCTGGTAGGTACTCAGCTGCATTCTACCAACTTTAATTGCCTAAAATACGGATGTATAGATAGAATCCAGTTTTGTCACAAAATTAAAGCATTACACGACATTTTACACATCAATTAATACTGTCAATACTTATCCATAGATAAAATAAAACGCCTGCATAACTACATAAGTCTTAAGTCAAAAAAATGCGCTGTAAATATAAATATATAACTTATCTGTTTACTATCAAAAATGCTTGACGTCAATTAATTTGCAGTAACAAAACCACACGACAATACGTTGATTAAAACTTGCAGTTTTTTATCGAATTTCAGTTCAAAGTGATAGCAAAATTGTTATAAGTATAGACTGGAGATAAGTGATACGATAAATAGTGCAAAGCTGTTTATTATCTTAAAAAAAAAAACTCAACTCAAATCAGATCTATACTTACGTTAAAAAAAAAAACTTAAAAGTAATAAAGTGCGTCGAAAAAGTGCTAAGTAAAAAAAGCCGAACAAAAACTTAAAACTATAGTTCGGCCATTCAGAGAATGCGTTCCTGACACGTCGCGATTGAACTGACGACGTAATAACATTCATTGATTATTGATATAATAATGTTGTTTTAATGCTCCTCAATTGTTAAAACGGTAAACAACCAGCAAAAATATTTTTATCGTAACTGCAACGCCATTGCAAAGTTACGTCGTCAGTTCAATCGCGACGTGTCAGGAACGCATTCTCTGAATGGCCGAACTATAATAAAGTGCGTCGAAAAATTAGTCGAAAAAGTGCAAAGTAAAGAAACCCGAGAACTTTAAAGTCAAAATAAATTGGAAAATCTATACTTTTAATCTATTTAAGGCCAGTTTTCAACAGACTTAAAAAAAAATGGAGTTTTTCAATTCGTCGGGATCTTAACACGCTTATATTAGCTTCGATCATCAGTTAACTTCTATCTGAGAAATAAATATGACAGTTTGACATAATTGTCTATACGAAAGCTGTCAACGTATTCTTCCGATAAGTTGTCTGTTTAATTTGGAAAGTAATGTCTAGAATTACTTATTGATGTCATCTTTTTAATTGTAGTCCTACATAAAGACAAATAAACCATTGTTTCTTATATGTATTGTTAGTGATATGTTCATATGCATTGGAGCTTGGAACATTCCTGGCTTTCCCAATGACTCGCTATCAAGCTATCCCTGACAGGCGTGACTCAGAGCAACTGCAATCGTGATGTATTAAGGAAGATAGACACATACGTACAACCGCTTTCTATAAGCAATCTAAAACCGGCTTTGATTTGATCTTCTTTTGTTTATTTACACTTTATTAGTAACTTATCGGCAGATCGTTGTGGCGATCCAATTTTTTTAACTTATCTTTGGGAGGACGAATTGGTTAAGTGACAATGTAACTCTTTAACAATTTCTATATCCAATCTTTTAAGTTGACATATCCATCTTTGACAAATCTGAAATTCAAGTATCGGTAGGCATAGAAATGCAGATTCGGGATCGATCGACGGATTGCAAAAAGTTTAGATTGAAAATCGCTGTCCAAAATTTGGCTACAAGTGAGTTATTGATGCCTCGTATACATACAATACTATAGTGTATAGTGATCTTTAACTTCCCGGAACGGATCGAATGACGTACGTACATCGGAGCTATCAAATTCTTCACAAAAATCTTCACGCTTGCACGGGACATCATCCTCCGATGATGTCCCGTGCAAGCGTGAAGATACATCATGGGACACGGGACATGCGAAACTATAAACGGTACCCTGCAATGTGTATATGGTTTAATTACGTAAGTAAGTAGGTATTAAGGCGAAATGTGGCTTAAATGTCGTTCAATTACAGTCAATTTTAAAATTTATGAAGTATTGTTATAATAAACACGAAAATGTTTTTGTTTGTACCTGAAAGTACTGGATGAACCGATGCGATTTGACAAATTATATCACTGTTGTCAGAGCTATAATTTGTCAAACACATCGCATCGGTCAACAAAGGCTATATTTTATCCCGGGACGGGCATAACTTCTTAAGGGACGCGCGTGAAACCGTGGAAAACAGCTGGTATAGTAAGTATGTATTAATGTCCAATTAAACGAATAAGATAAACGCTTAATTGGTTTGACCTCATATTAATGTGTATAGTGAGATAACGTGTAGCATCACACTCACAATGATAATATAATTTACTAGCTTCCACCAGCGTCCGAGGTAACAACTTCCCGCAGACGGATAGGTTCGCATTGAAGGGCACGTAAATGTCTGTCTAGTGTCTGGTCTCCCTTCGGTGGTGTCGGATTGCCGTCCCATCGCGCTATGAGAGTGGAGGAATAGTGAGTGCACCTGTGTCCAAGCAAATGTGCGTGCACTATAATATGTCCTGTGCAGTTAGCTAATCTCCTTATGGAGAATAGCTGCCGTGGTCGATAAACGGCATAATGCTTTTATTTGAAGAGCATGGTGCCAATATTAATTCGCTGTGGCGCCAAACCAAAAAAGTTTATTTATATCCTTAAAAAGAAACTACTGGGACCACAAAAAAAAAACTATTCTAGTTGTCATTTAAATTGCAAATGTAAATCAAACGCATTCTTTCCTTCTCAAATCCAAATCCAAGATGGCGAATGGCGGGAACGCAATTGACAGCTTGTAAAAAACGTCACGACAATGTCTCGGCCTGATGCAGCGGTGTCTATGTTTGGGGTACTTAGTCTATGGGAGAAATCGACTTCCAAAATCACATATTATTGAAATAAATGAATAGTAAGACACTAAAAAAACGCTTTTATAAATACACGTAAAAAGTCAGTACAAGACTGTCCTAACAAGTAAAAACACAGCTATGATACGATGAAGTTCCAGTTCATATCTTCCGGCCTCACCATCAGATCAGTTCGACAGTACCATATTATTGTATTGTCATCAGAACTACATACAGCTGGCAATTTTCATGACCCTATGATCCTTGGAAGATTGTTAAATTCCTCTGCTCTCCGAGATTCCTTTCCTTTTCTAACTTGTTTATTAAAAAGCGTGTTTTTGTAGTGCTTTTTAAACTATTAATTTGTTTGAAGTCGATTTAAAAGTTGTTTACATTAGGGACATAATAACACTTGCGGTATACCACGATTAAAAGAACTAAGTATACTAACATACTTAGTGACGCAAATTCAAATAATGATTCATATTGATAGGGACAGAACAACAAAATGCTTAGGTATCTGTGGTCCATTGATTGACATTTTAAAACATGGAAGAATAAAATATTTACCTAATAAAATAATTTGTAGGTAAGAAATCCTACAAATTATATAAATTTGATCTTAATCTTTATTTTCTTACGGCATTGAACTAGATAAGAATAATTTAAGTCGTGATAGAGGCCTCCTTTTTTGAAAATACTGAACGTTTAACGGGTCTTGCTGTGTTTTTCTTACAATTTCGGGACAATTTTTTCCCGATTTTGTGGGTAAAACCGAATTTACCCTTAATTTTTTACACGCTTTTTATTAGCTTCACCTGTATGTTTGTAACCGACTTCTTTGGGCGCGATTTTGACCCACTTTAAACAGCCAGATTTCGTTCAAACTTTGTAGATTTATTGAGGACCGATGACAATACACCAATTTGATAAAATTATTCCATTTTTAACCGACTTCCCAAAAAGGAGGAGGTTACACATACACATCGATTACTCCGAGGTTTATAGACCGATTTACGCGATTCTTTTTTTGTTCGACTCGGAATAGCTGCCAGTTGGTCCCATAGTCATCAGGTCAGGATCTGATGATGGAAACCCTGAGAAATAGAGGGCAACCTTCAAAAGTTGTAGGCATACATAGGGTAAAAACTTGACACTCAGGTGTACGCCTAAAAGCACTATTTAACTGTGAAGATTTGGAGCTGACCTGATGATGGAGACCAGAGAGGGTCGAGGGAACTCGACAACTGAATATGTAAACTACCTCGTGTTTGGGCTTAAATTATTTGTATTGACAAGACCTTTGCAACAGTGAAGGTTTGGAGATGACCTGATGATGGAGACCAGAGAGGGTCGAGGGAACTCGACAACTGAATATGTAAACTACCTCGTGTTTGGACTTAAATTATTTGTATTGACAAGACCTATGCAACAGTGAAGGTTTGGAGCTGTCCTGATGATGGAGACCAGAGAAAGTCGAGGGAACTCGACAACTGAATATGTAAAATACCTCGTTACGACTTATATTCTTTGTATTGATGAGAACTTCCCACTTGTATGGATAGTGACAACTATTCGTATCACTGAAAAGCTTTAAATAAATAACCTTTTTACAAAAAAATTCAACCGACTTCCCAAAACACTAAAAAGCAAAAAAAAAACTAATTTTAGGTGCATCGGCCTAGAAGTCGGTGGCAAAATTAACTTAGTAACATCCATTAGACACCGACTTCTAGGCTTTTCAATTTGCAAAATATGATTTTTGTTAATTTATATAGTTTTCATCTATAGTCGATAAGGTAAGAAAATTAATTAAAATTTTCTAGAATTTTTCTCTGCAGTCGATAAGGCAGGACTCGGTGTTAATTTTTATTTCCAATCATTATCTTTAGCCGTTTTCTCTAATATTGACATTTTTTTGTATACTAAAGAGAATTTTAATTCTACAAAACAAATAATAGTTTTAAAACAAACTAAAAAGTAGAAAATAAATAATAGTTTAAAAAAACTAAAAAACACGCTTTTTATAGAAAAACGAACTAAAAAATAGAAAATAAATTTTAACGAATTTAAATTAAGAAAACAGTGTTAAAAATTTCAATGAATGTAAATTAATAATAGTGTGAATACAAAAAAAAAAGATTTAAAAAAAGCGTGGGGTGCTTTTTAAGATATTATCGAAATGAAAATCACTGTACTCATATCTGTCAATAAAATATTTATAACTATTGACACCATGCACCCCACGCTTTTTTTTAAATCTTTTTTTTGTATTCACACTATTATTAATTTACATTCATTGAAATTTTTAACACTGTTTTCTTAATTTAAATTCGTTAAAATTTATTTTCTATTTTTTAGTTCGTTTTTCTATAAAAAGCGTGTTTTTTAGTTTTTTTAAACTATTATTTTTAGTTGGGTAAAAAGCCAGTCACGTTGTTACAGAAAAAGTGACCCAGTAGTGAAATCGATTGCCTCTCAAGTCTGAGCAAGTTAGTCGAACGTGAAAAGGGTAGTTCAGGAAAGTACCGAGGTAATTTTCTCAAGTTATATGTAACTATTAAGGTATTCAGTTAGTACAAACAACGTTATATTCTATTTCCCCTTCAAAACTGACAGCTGTCAGTTTTGTCAATTGCGCAAAACTTTCGACACACCTATACCAATGAGTCCCATCGGGCTATGAGAGCGAAGGAATAGATAGAGAGTGTACCTGTGTCTGCGCAAATGCGTGTGCACTATATATGTCCTGCACAGCTGGCTGATCTCCGTATATGAGAACAGCTGCCGTGGCCGAAATCGGCCGTGGACGCCATTATATTTTTATTATACCTATGAGGGTTCTCAAACCGGGGCTGCGGGTTGTTCGAAAGAGATACCGCGGCCCTGGTACATAAAAGGCCTATGACGAAACACGACGGTTTTTAGTCAGTAAGAGTCTGACACTCCCTCACCGCTGCTAACCCACAGCGGGAGGGGTCATTTGATGATTTTTAACGTCAAATGCCGTTTATATATTCTAATAGCTGTTATATTCTATATATTATATTATATGTATCAGTTGCCAAGAGATAGGAATTTGACGTTAATTACTTGTATAGAGCAAATGTCATAATTCTGTCTCCAGTAAGCCAATCAAAAGACGGGTAGAATTTACTAATACTAGTTACTGTACTAATGGTTTCAATCTACTTTAAATAATATATAACTCCGCGTTAAACTTAATTGATTGTGTTAAAAACATCTTGATAAACACTTTTAAAAGTCATTCACTCTTAGTATGAACGGAAACTTATTATTTTTTTTACTCTCTTAGGCTTGTCTATTAATGCGTTAAAAGAAAAAAGTTTCGTAATAAAAAGTATTGATCGCTCTGAATCTTAGTCTATGGTTTTTTTCCTCGATATTTTGATTCCAGTTAGTAATCTACTAAATTCTTTGTTTGTTTTACGTCCCAAAATGGCTAAAATTACATACCTTTTCAAAATGTGGTAGGTAATGTCCTCGAATTTGCTTTTTTTTTTTTTTTAAACTTTGTACCATCAATCAGCAAAATGCCTGTTACCTGCAAACAAAAAATAAATAACTTAATAAAAAGTCGACCCTTTTAAATTAAATCAAAATAGAACAAACAAAAAAACGTCTTAGAAGGAAAAAATATCAAAAAAATAACATTATGTTTCAAAAATGTTCAAAGTATGTAAATCTACGGGTGTTTTTGCAAACATAAACGTATACCCCTATGGACATCTGTCAATTTGTTAGAAGTTTTCCCGTTAAACTAATTGTAAGCAATTTACTCGTCAATTTGTTCATTATTGGTTCGAAGGCCACGATAAACTGTAGGTCCCAGCTGTCATTTGAACATCTTTGGCAGTCGTTACGGGTAGTCGGAAGCCAGTAAGTCTGACAAGCAGTCTTTCCAAGGGGTATTAGGCTGCCCGGGTAACTGGGTTAAGAAGGTCAGATAGGTAGTCGCTCCTTGTAAAACACTGGTACTCAGCTACATCCACAACATCTAGACAGGTTACTGAGCTTCGTTGCTTAGCAACCATATTTATGATTATGTATATGTCAAAACATATAATTTTATATCATTACAGCATATAAACACCGCATATAAAAACTATACTAATGACGACTTTCACTGTTTTGCGGTCACATAATGGACAAAAAATATATGAAGACATGTGTAATTTATATGCAACATGTAACTTAATTAACGCACATCCTGAAATTAGTTTGTTCAGAATCGTTTACTGAATCGATTTATATCATTTTTAATATAGGTAATTTTTTATCCCAAAAATAATTAAAACTACGGAAATTATTGTCATATTAACCCTGTACAGTCAAAACAAATTCAAATAGACCGTAACTCAAAGTAATAAGACTTCGTGTATTGTCGGCTTTTTCCGTAGTTTCGTTATGTTGTGTCGAGTCGAGCGGCGCGCGGCGCTTTATTGCGTGCGTAGTAGTATGACCAAAAAGTTCTCCAAGAATTGGTATAACTATAGTTCGGCCATTCAGAGAATGCGTTCCTGACACGTCGCGATTGAACTGACGACGTAATAACATTCATTGATTATTGATATAATAATGTTGTTTTAATGCTCCTCAATTGTTAAAACGGTAAACAACCAGCAAAAATATTTTTATCGTAACTGCAACGCCATTGCAAAGTTACGTCGTCAGTTCAATCGCGACGTGTCAGGAACGCATTCTCTGAATGGCCGAACTATAATTTAGTAAATAACAATGCATATACATGTTAAATTGAAAATTCAGTGTATGTATTATGATTATAACATAATATTCTAATTGGGGTGTTTGAGGGTGTGCGTTAATTACGTTACATGTTGTATTTTTATAGCTTCTGTATGTTACTCATCCTCCGAGCCTTTTTCCCAATCATGTTGGGGTCGGCTTCCAGTCTAACCGGATTCAGCTGAGTACCAGTGCTTTACAAGAAGCGACTGCCTATCTGACCTCCTCAACCCAGTTACCCGGGCAACCCGATACCCCTTGGTTAGACTGGTGTCAGACTTACTGGCTTCTGACTACCCGTAACGACTGCCAAGGATGTTCAATGACAGCCGGGACCTACAGTTTAACGTGCCATCCGAAACACAGCCAATGGTGTCTAAGATATACTTAGAAAGTACATACAGACTTAGAAAAGTTGCATTGGTACTTGCCTGACCTGGGATCGAACCCGCGCCCTCATACTTGAGAGATTGGTCCTTTACCCACTAGGCCACCACGGCTTCTGCATGTTACTAATATTATAAATTCAATGTATATATAATTAAGTGTGTATGTGGTTGAGGGGGTCAGATAGGGCAGTCGCTTCTGTAAAGTTACACCTATTTTATACATTGTGGAATGCAAATAAATAATATGAATATGAATAAAGCACTGGTACTCAGCTACATCCGGTTAGACTGGAAGCCGACCCCAACATAGTTGGAGAAAAGCGCTCGGAGGATGATGATGTGTGTATGTGGGTATGGTTGTTACCTTACTCTTTCACACTAAAACTGCGCTAAAACTACTAAATGGATTTTAATGGAACTGAAATGAGTGTGTCGACGACATACAAACATTGTGTAGCTCACTCTGAGTATGTTGCATGAATCTGCAACTTACAATAAGTAAGAGTTTAACTGTCTTAACTTAAAATATTGAATGCGCATTTCAATTACCGATCCATCCGTTGGTTTTCGATTGTCAAATATAAATTTCTGATCGGACAACTACGGATGGATACAATTATCCCTACTATATAATATTATAAATGGGAAAGTAAGTCTGTCTGTCTGTTACGCTTTCACGTCTAAACCACTGAACTGATTTTAATGAAATTTAGTGCAGAAATAGAATTAACTTTGAGAATGAACATAGGATAGTTTTTATCCCGGACTTTTGAAGAGTTCCCTTAGAAACGCGATATAACCGAACTCGACGCGGGCTGAACCTAGTATCTCATATGAAACCAAACATCGATAGAACGGTTCAAACTTTCGAATGATCATTTATCGATTAATCAAAGACGATTATTTAATCACGCAATTGCTGTGAATGACCTTATGCGCGGTTTGAGTAATAGTAATGACGCTCGGCGCCCATTGAGACAAAATGGCGACCCACTTGCTTCATAGTATCCGCCCGCGGTTGCTCCTGCATAATTATGTTTTTTACTTGTATAGAATAGGTTCTTAAAACCTTACAGACAGAATTGTGTTGCTAGGGAGTTTATCCCCCTATTTAATCGTCCCTTTTTTATGGGAAATCATTAAATGACACCTCCCGCTGTGCGTGCAGCGTGAGTCATGATTATCATCATCATCTCAGCCATAGGACGTCCACTGTTTGTTGAACATAGGCCTCCCTCTAAGATCTCCACAGATACCTTTTGGTGGCGACCTGCATCCAGCGTCTTCCGGCGACCTTTATAAGGTCGTCTGTCCACCTTGTTGGTGGTGCGTGAGGGAGCGTCAGACTCTTACTGACTAAAACACATCATGGTCCTTCCTAAGCCCTTTATGTACCAGGGCCGTGGTAACTAGCGTAACAGTCCCGCAGCCCCATTTGTTCTTCCCAGCAATATCACATAGTAAGAGGGGTGCCTTCAAAAAGTGCTGATTTTCAGCCTATTTTGAGTAAATGAGTTTTTATTTTTTATCATTACATATTTTCAAAGTATAAGTGGGCCAACATCACCACAAAACAGATCCCTGATGATTGAAGGCAACCAAGAGGAAGACCAAGGTAACGCTGGAGGAGAAGACCTAGACAGCTTCCACAAGGACTGGTCACAAATGGCGACCGATGGGGAAAGATGGAAGGCTATGGGGGAGGCCTTTGCCCAGCAGTTGGGCAACACAGGCTAAAAAAAAAATGTTTTCAAAACATTTACACTCTTATTGAGTAGTTTTTGACTGAAGTAAGTTTCTTGTTTATAATTGTTAATTAGTAAGATAGGATGTCCCCACTTATCTGTTCATTTGTCATTGACAGTTCAAAGTAGTTAAGAAGAGGTCGTAATACGTTTAGTTGCGCATTGATTTCAGTGCTGAGTCATAATAATTGTAATACGCCATTCGATAACTTTTAAATTAATAAATAAGTGATGCCGATTGTCGATATATGGTTTTTTTTTTTATATTTATTAATGGCACTAACGTAGGTATACAAAATAATATAATTAGCAAAACAGCTTGTATTGTATGTAATTTTCTTGTTTCATCTTTGATTCTGATTCAAGATAAAACAAGTAGACCGTGTTTTGGTGCATTTGACAGTGGCTGTCAGTCATTTGATAGTTGAAAAACAAACGTATTCTCCTTGAATACTGCCAGCTGTCAACTACACCAAAACATTTGGTACCTTTACTCTATGGGTACTGTATCTAGGATCATCATCCTCGGAGTCTTTTCCCAACTATGTTGGGGTCGGCTTCCAGTCTAATCGGATGCAGCTGAGTACCAGTGCTTTACAAGGAGCGACTGCCCTATCTGACCCCCCAACCCAGTTACCCGGGCAACCCAATACCCCTTGGTTAGAATGGAGTCGGACTTACTGGCTTCTGACTATCCGTATATATAGGTGCTATATCTAGGTACATATCCTCAAAGCAAAAAAGTTTACAGCAAAAAGTATTCATACTGAAACAATTGCTAAGTGATCTATTATTTTGAAGTGAAATGTGTGCGGTTAAAAGGCTCAATAATCTGGCTAGTTTTTAGTCAGTTTTACCTGTTATTTTGGCTAATAGTTCAGTTATATTTAAGCACCCACCTTTCAAGAACGATTGTGTTCGATTCTAGGTCACACAAGTACTAATGTTTCTAAGTAAAATGTATTTAGATTTTAACTTTTAAGATTCTGTATAAGACATTGAACAACCTTGGCAGTCGTTACGGGTAGTCAGAAGCCAGTAAGTCTGACACCAGTCTAACCAAAGGTATCGGGTTGCCCGAGTGGGTAACTGGGTTGAGGGGGTCAGATAGGGCAGTCGCTCTTTGTAAAGCACTGGTACTCAGCTATATCCGGTTAAACTGGAAGCCGATCCCAACATAGTTGGGAAAAAGGCTCGGAGGATGAGGATGATATAAGACAGACAGACATGTGTTGCTGGGGAGTTTGTTCCACCATTTCTTCTTTCTAGCAATAACGCATAGGAAGTGGTGAAGGGTGGGCGTTTTTGGAGACTGTCTCATGTAATTCTGACGTTCGAAAAGTGCTGATTTTCAGCCTACTTTGAAAACACTTTTTGATTTTTCTTACAATGGATTTCTATAACCTAATCTATCCGTATTTCTGCAATTGTAGATTGAATTTTAACATGAGCTTTACACACTTATCACATATACTTATGGAGTTTCTTGCCGGCTCTTCATCTTGAGACCAACTTTTTGGAACCGTGCAACTAGTGTGACTAGCCTGCAAAGGCCTATTAGAAAAAAAAAACGACTTTTGACAAAACGTCGAATAGATGGCTTCAAGAAATTCCAGTAATTGTATCTTTGACATGAATGACTAAATAAAGTAGGTATTGAGGTAAATCTCATTCATCGTGTTACAAAATGGCACCATTTTATCTGATATCGTGTGTTAGGTACTGTTAGATAATACTTTAATATCAAGGGCGATGATAAAAACAAAGATAATACAGCATGGAGTATATGCCAACTGATATTTTTGCAAAATTATAGCTTGCTCGAAGTACAAAGGTTGGTACAATAGACTGCACATCACTATCACAATGGTAACTGTCATGCACCTTAACTCAATAGTAATAAGTACGATTTTCCTATAAAACTGTTACCACTGACCTGAAGTTGACTGTACAATTAATATATAGGGGGGATTCTCTGTAAGCTCGTTCAGCTCCATACAAATTCTGTCCTGGCAATTTTTTTTTAAATTTGGCAAATAACCTAGTCCTATGCCAAAGAAAATTAACTATTTATTTAGTTAGACAAGGAGGTCCACTGAATTTGTACCTATTTTCCGAGTTATTAGCGATTTTCCAAAAAATCATGACAGGGGACTGTTTGAAACATCAGGGGACTGTTTTGAATGTGAACAGAAACCCACATTTTATGACTTTTCTATTATCAAAAGCTCGGGTTTTTATTACCGCAAGCATGGCACGATCTCGCCAAACAATCCTCATTATACCGGTCGCAACATAGATCTTCCAACAACTCCTGGTAATTGTTGTAAGTTAATATGTTAGCAGTATGAAGAGCGCTGACATTCATGTTTATGTTACTGTGAACTATACAAAGATATGTATCGCGATTTTGAGCGTTTCGATTTCTTTACTGAACTGCTTACTAATGACGTCGCCGGCGAAAAAGTCGTGGTGGGCCTAGTGGGTAAAGAAGCAACCTCTCAAGTATGAGGGCGCGGCTTCGATTCCAGGCCAGGCAAGTACCAATGCAAAATTTTCTAAGTTTGTTTGTACTTTCTAATAACATCACAGACACCAGTGACTGTGTTTCGGATGGCACGTTAAACTGTAGGTCTCGGCTGTTATTGTACATCCTTGGCAGTCGTTACGGGTAGTCAGAATCCAGTAAGTCTGACACCAGTCTAGCGGGGGTTTTGAGGTAGGGCACGCCACCATAGTAGCGGTAAGTCTCCTCTTTGAGGAGTGGCTCGGGAGGAGTCATGGCGCCCTCACGTACCGCATGACGCAGGTCCTCACCGGACACGGTTGTTTCGGGAGGTATCTGCATCGAATCGGTCGTGAGGAGGCGCCCGGATGTTACCACTCAGCGGACCACACAGTCCAGGAGTGCCCTGCGTGGGAAGGGCACCGCCGCGCCGGGTCCTCATCGAGGCATTAGGCGGTGGCGACCTCTCGCATTCGGCGATGGTCGGATGGAATGGGATGCCGTCGCCTCCTTCTGCGAGCATGACTGCTCGAGAAGGAGGCGGCGGACAGAGAGTTCGCACCGCTCATCCTGGCCGCCGCGCTGGATCAGGTAGACACCAAGGGCGCCGGGTGTCGCGAGACTTATCCTGGCCGCCGTAGGCGTGGGTCTATGGGCGTCCAGATCGGGTGGCTCATATCGTTCCTCCGTCGGCGTGTCGGCGGCGTGCGTTGTTCCACGCGCTTCTCAAGGAGATGTCAGCAACCCCACCGGGCCCAGCAAGACCAAGGCCCGCCTGGGCTGCGGGATTGTTCGAAAGAGTTGGTACAAGGCTTATGACGGGACACGACGGATTTTCACTCAGCAAAAGACACTCCCTCACCGCTGTTAACACAGCCAAAGGGAAAGGGAAAAAAGTCATTTGATCATTTTTAGCGTCGTTAAAAAAGGGGTATTGGGTTGCCCGGGTAACTGGGTTGAGGAGGTCAGATAAGACAACCGCTCCTGCCGCTCTGTTTCTCTCTTTTTCTGTAGTAATTCCAGTCGGGATAGCTTCTTCTTTTTAAGAGCCATATCACGTGCGTTTGATCAGCCTGTGTAATATAATTCAAGTTTATAAAAGAATAAAATAATGCGAAGCAATGATAGTTTGATTCTTAAATTTATAAAAGAGACTAGCGAATCAATTTACACAAACAATTCATGAAAACTTTTGAAGTAATACGCAAAATACACAGTCCCCTGTTTTGTTAAACAGTCCCCTGCTGCGTTTTTAGACTGAGGACTGTTGTCAGAGGACTGTGTATTTCAGTTAGATTTCACAATATTTATAAAACCGGCGGCTTATTGTTTTTTAAGAACCTACCGATCAATTTAGGCATAAATAATGTAACAATTAACTATAAATAGAGATAATTTAAGTAATTAAATTACACAGAATGATTTACCAGAGGAATGTGTGTGGTAGCGGCCCAAATGCGTCTTCACCTCACAAATGACGCTCTGGCACTAAACATAATGGCCTCTCGTTACCGCATTTGACAAGGTTGCTAACTTCATAACAATTGCGTTTCGTTTCAGTAATAAACCGATTATAAAACATTATAGTTTTTCTTAATTTTTGATTTAAATTTTTGGCAGGGGACTGTATTAAAATTCTCAGGACAAAGTTTACAGGAGTTTATTAAAATAAATAAAGTTGAAATGAGTGCTTGTTTTAGGAAAATAATATAATTTGATTATTTTTGTTTGTGATACTAACTGCCAAGTGAATGTAGTTTCATTAACTTTTTCGGAAATCGCATTTCTAGGTGTCAATGCAGTGAAAGGGACAGCCAGGGGACTGTATTTTTAGAGCTTCTATAACGTTTAGAAAAAAAATTAAAATAATTATGGTTATAAAAACAATGGGCCCGTGAAGTTTCGGGGTTAAAGTTTCATAAAATGTGAATGTTTTTTAAAGAATTAAACTATTTATTGAAAAAATCGGTCAGGACAGCCGATTACGAGCTTACAGAGAATCGCCCATAGTTGGAAGATATGAGTAATATAAGTATTATGTAATAACAATTTAGTTTTTTGTTAGGTCTACAATCTCGCCATTAGGTATTTAGTTTTTTTTTTTTTATAATGAGACGAAATTAGATTTAATCAGCAGTTAATTAAGTCGGATTAAAATTTCCCATAGCTAAGTATATTTTTTTATCTGATAACACGAGAGATGTCACAAGATTTCACTGTCTACCAGTTTTTTTTTAAAGGACGTCAAAAATCATCAAATGTCCCTTCCCGCTGTGGGGTTAGCAGCGGTGAGGGAGTGTCAGACTCTTACTGACTAAAAACCGTCGTGTTCCATCGTAGGCCTTTTATATACCCAGGGCCGCGGTAACTTGCGCGAAAAAAATAAAATTAGACTGCCATATTCCATAAACAAACAGGTATTTTTTAACCATCATAGACAGGTTATGGTACCTACAAAATTCATCGAGCGCGTGTCAGACTCAAACTTTTACCTTATTTTTTCGTTAGTTTAAAATACTTTTGACAAATAGCTGTCAGCACTACTAAGTCTTTCACTAAAAAGTATTTAATAGTATCTCAGACGTTTACTAAGCTTTCAGTCGTCGAATTACTGTAAAGTCGAAGACTATTTTGACCGTAACAATAGCAGCAAAAAATATTGGTACCAATCCAAATATAATCTATCTCGTGTCAACGAACCCAGACTACAGATTACTTACTGTCTAGACGTCTTTCTATAACCTATCTGTTGTTTTATAGAGATTGAACTTTGACATTGACTGCATATAAACTACTAGCTTTTGCCCGCAACTTCGTTCGCGTGGAATAGTGACTACCAGCAGATTTTTGATTTGACCAATAGATGGCGCTATATGTCCGGAATAATTTTATTTTTTTTTGTAATAAAAACTATCCTATGTCCTTTCTCAAGTTTCAAACTATGTCTGTACCAAATTTCACACAAATCGGTTCAGTAGTTTAGGCGTGAAGAAAAGACAGACAGACAGACAGACAGACAGACAGACAGACAGACAGGCAGACAGAGTTACTTTCGCATTTATAATATTAGTTTGGATGTCATCTAAAAAAATACTTGTCTTATATGGTCTAATACATGTACATCATCTCCTGAGCCTTTTCTCAACTATGTTGGGGTCGGCTTCCAGTCTACCCGAATGCAGTTTTGTTTTACATTGAGCGACTGCCTATATGACCTCCTCAACCAAGTTGTCAGACTTACTGGGTTCTGTTCCCATAACGAGTGCCAAAGATGTTCAATAATAGCTCAAGATAGACTTGGGGCTGCGGGATTGTTCGAAAGAGTTACCGCGGCCCTGGTACATAAAAGGCTTATGACGGAACACGACGGTTTTTGGTCAGTAAGAGTCTGACACTCCCTCGCCGCTGCTAACCCACAGCGGGAGGGGTCATTTGATGATTTTTGACATCGTTAAAAAAGCGATATACTTACTATATAAATACTGATAAATAATAATAACAGTAGTTTTATCTACTTAATTGGTCTGGACATATACTTATTGTTCAATATATTCTTAGTTTATATAAACGTACATTATAAGGAAACTGATTATAAAATTGTGTACATAGGTTGTTTATAAATGGGGAACAAATATAATGACCACCATAAAATGCTTTGATACCCTAAGTTTTGCAACCAGAAATATCTACTGAACACCAGAAAAATAAAGTCTAAAAATGTAATAGTACCAGCTATTTTAGTCACGACTCCACTTTAAATTGTATTCGACCACCAAATTTAGTAAATGATCACCAACTCTTGACGACCAAATTAATGTATTATTTTTGCCTAAATAAGTCACTGTGATTGCCATAAAATGTAGGCTTATTACCAAATAAAGTATTATGATGCCATATTAAGTTATGTGTCCGGCTTGCAATGCATGCGTGAGTGTCAGTATGACGAGTGACAGGGGAAAATGGAAGAAAATGACATATTGCGCCGACGCCAAGTAAAATTGGGAACAGGGCAGGAGAAAGAAGAAGAAGAATGTGTTTCTCAATACACTCTTATCGCACTGTTTAGAGGCATGCAATAGACAATTTTCCACGCTAGTGCAGGAAAAGGGTCCCCAAAATGTTATTACATTTATTTTATCAGGCCGAACTTATTTTTTTGGAGTCAGTTTACTTAAACAGGATAGCAAGATGTAAAAACTTTTTTGATGATCATTTACTACTTTTGGTGATCATTTACTACTTTTGGGATAACAATGATTTTTTTGGACTCATTTTGCTTAAATAGGATAGCAGAATTTAAAAAGTTTGGTTATAATCTTACTTTAAAATGGTGGTTTAATTTTGGTGATCATTTACTATTTTTGGCTTACGCATGATTTATTTTGGAGTAATTTCACTTAAATAGGATAGCAAAGTGTTAAAACTTTGGTGATAGTTTTACATTAAAATGCGAGTTTCATTTTGGTGATCATTTACTATTTTTGTCTGCTGTTTGTTACTATATCTGGTGATCAGTTAAACATAAGCCTTTATAAATTACTTATTACATGCAAAGTAAAGGATTGTTTTCTCGCATTGAATGCTCATGTGATGTAATCCTAATACATATTTGTTACAGACTAACTGTTTTCCCGCGGTTTCACCCGTGTGTCGTGGGAATTACTGCCCTAAATACAAGCTGTTGATTTGCATCCGTGCCATATTCAAGGAGGTAATTATGCTAATGATTCTCGACCCAAATCAATAAAAAAATTGGTAGGTACGCAATTTTTTTTCTTTAATTTTTTTGTCGGAATTCCTTAAATGTCATCTAGCCTTATTTAAACTTGGCGCGTGTGTTAATGGCCTTAAAACCGTGCTGCGCCCTCACACAAACGCAAACACAAAGCATACGCAACGATCACTCATAAATTACATTCATAAAATTGGATTACTTCTGAAATACCACGACTTTACAATGACAAAAAAGCAGTGCATATTAGTTATTTCCCATCTACTGTAATTCCAATCGATTATATACGTATTGTATGTCCTCCTCCTGAAATATGGCACAAATGCAAATCAACAGCTTGTATAGCCTATTTTACTCGGGAAGGTGAAGCTTTCCAACAGTGAAAGAATTTTTAAAACGGTTCAGAAGTTTTGCAGCTTTTATGATAGAAACAAATGTTTCCTTTTTATAATATTAGCACAGAGTAAAGACAACTTAATGCAACCTCTTTTTTAGTCATAACAGATATATACGAAACTTTTTGGTTGTACAACTACTTTTACAGCGAATTTATATCAAGATTAAAATGTATGCAAAAAAAATGTTAATAGATTTTGAAATGGTGTGCCATATTGAATGCCTGGGATGACAAAAACTATCGTTAAGTCGAGTCAAAACTTTCATTATTTAACTTTTATTGTTGTTTAACTTTCACTTATTATACAGCGGTTCACATAAAGTTTAAAATAAATACTATCTATCCGAATTGTTAACGCAATCTTTAGGTACATTCTAATTGAATTGTTACTTGAGGATTCCCGCGTTTTCGATATCTGTGGTCTAGTGTCACATAATGCCTAAAGTCAATTTTACGAAAGAAGTCCCGCAGACGCAGCGCTAGTGTTTATGCGATAGTTCAGTAAATACGTACAAAAATATATCGAGGGTTCCCGGGCTAATTGGTTTAAGCGACATTTTTGCAACTTTACAGGAGAGCCATTTAAAGTTTGAAATTTCGAAAAAAAAATCATAACAAAAAAACTTCTGCAGTTATTTTAATGGGGTAAACGGTATTGAATTTTAATTAAAAATATCTAGTTGTTGATGCTAATACCAAATAAAACGGACCTTTAATTGCAAAGATAAATGTCGCTTAAAACAATCCGCCCTTTTTTAGAAACAGGAAAAACGATTTAAGTGACTTCATAACTACAATTGGCTACAGGGAAAAAAAATTAAGCGACGACGCATTCTATTTACAGAGTAAGCCAAAAAGTATGAAGTAACGAAACCCAAAATTAATAGAACCAAGGTATTTATCTCAACTACCAATTTAGACCAAAATGACTGACAGGCTAATTTACTTATGTGACATGTGACATTGAAATTGTAACGTTTAATGTCTATGTTTATTTACATCTAAGACTTTCAATGGCTGATAAAACAACCTGGATATATCGCAATCGCCAAAAATCTAAGGTGCTTATATCGAATAAATAAATAAATAAAAACAACACAATATCAATCAAAGTATTTATTTAGATTTATAATCATTATAGACCAGTCTCAATAGGAACATCAAATAATATTTATTAACTTTTTAGTCTTAATCAACAAAATCAGTTAAATTTTAGTACTTTGTATTATAATTAAGTAAAATCAGTCTCAATGTGGGAACGTCGATTATAATAAAATTGTTTATGACCTTATTCATTAGTTATCCTAAAACTTTACTGAGTTAAAGTATAATTAAACATAATAAACTTGTAGTAACATGATAACAATAAAATTTTAAAATAAAAAAAAATATAAAATCAACAAAGAAACTTCTCGTATTCATAAAACACAGCTGCTGCTGAAAACAATAATCAAGTGTAATGAAAAATAATGCAGGTACTTAGTTGTCATTTTCATCGACATCCTCTATGTCTGTGTCTATTAAACATTCTTTGGTAGTATTGCTATGTTGGCAATCATCTTCAGAATCCGGAATTCATGCTGATATTGGGAAAGGACGGCGATTGGTAATTCTCCACGCTGGGAGTCGAAATGGCTTGGTGGATGATGCATTGACTATATTCAAATCAGATGCTAAAACTGGCGACTATCATGGAGATATGAACGGGCCTACTTTTTATAAGTGGGTAGATGAAAAGTTAAAAGATAAGTTGCTGCCAAGTTCTGTTGTTGTAATGGACAACGCGTCTTACCATAGCGTTCAGGTTGAGAAGAAGCCAACTATATCAAGCCTCAAAAAAGAAATGCAAGACTGGTTGCTACGCCTATTAAAGTACTTACGATTAAATTTTGATGAGCGTTTTATGTAAACACTGGCGGCCTGCGCGCGTCACGTCAGTCCTTTTTTTTTTTTTTTTTTTTTTTTTTTATCGACGTAAAATCATCAAATGACCCCTCCCGCTGTGGGTTAGCAGCGGTGAGGGAGTGTCAGACTCTTACTGACTAAAATCGTCGTGTTCCGTCATAGGCCTTTTATGTACCAGGGCCGCGGTATCTCTTTCGAACAACCCGCAGCCCCGGCAGGCCTTGGCCCTGCTGGGCCCCGCTGGGGTTGCTGACATCTCTTTGAGGAGCGCGTGGAACAACGCGCGCCGTCGACACGGGTCTGTCGTCTAGAAAGACAGAGGGACGATGAGCCACCCGAACTCACCGCCCACAGACCCACGCCTACGGTGGCCGGGAGTCATCTCGCGACACCCGGCGCCCATGGTGTCTACCTGGTCCAGCGCGGCGGCCGGGATGAGAGGTGCGAACTCTCTGGCGTTCCGCCTCCTCCTTCTCGAGCATGACCGCTTCGCAGAAGGAGGCGACGGCATCCCATTCCCTCTCGCCCCGGACCATGGCCTGAACCAGGGCCGGACGCGAGAGGTCGCCGCCGCCCAAAGCATCCGCCCAAAGCGTCACGTCAGTCCTCGGCGCACTCTTGAGTGAGACTGAAGCGCCCGCGCACGATAGTCCAGTTGAAAAATCACGATTTTTGACACCCGGTCGATGAAATGAATATGGTATCATATGACATGGTTGAAATGTACCATATTAAAATTTTGTGATTGAAAGACCGACTCGTATTTTTATGAATACTGGCAAAATGTTTCATTATTCATCATTAATTTTATCATCAGTATTAAACGACACACATTTAAAAAAAAAGTAGGACTAAATGGTTTAACGACCAAACAAAACATCTGAACGAAAACGACTATTTGCTTTAAGTAGCACCCTGCGTTCAAAATAGATGCAGCCAAAAGCGTTTAAGCGACAAACCTGTCTTATTTGGGTCACGGACTATTGGTTTAAGTGACATCACACCGTGTGATTAGTGGGAAGGCAAAATGATTCAAGTTACTTCTTAATAAAAAAAGTAGATACAGGAAAAACGCTCTAACTCTCATTGACTTATTTATGAGAGATAGGGTGACTGGTTTATGTCTCGGTTATTATTATGATGGTATGGTTCAAGTGCATAATTTAACAAAAAATGCAAAATCCACGTCGTTTAATACACTGCCATTAAGGAATCACCACGAAAATAGAATTGTTTCAAGCGCCAAAAAAGTGCTCCGATTTTAATGAAACCGGCACCATTCGACGGAGAAAAATTCGCTGATTCCAAATATATATATAACTCAATATCACCCAAAATGTCGCTTAAACCAATTAGCCCGGGAACCCTCGATATAGTTCCACAATTTTCTGCGGGACTTCTTTCTTGAAATGGCCTGTCTTTAGGTGCACGGAATGTCTTGCGCAGTTGACAGCTGTCAGTTCGTCCCCCGAACACCCGCATTTTGGCGACGATACTTTCTAAGGAGAGTTTGTGTTATAACATCTCCGCTAGTCATTTGGTTCCCCATGCTTAAATGGTATAAGATGAGATGTGATCTGAACATGAATGGTATAATAATGACTTGGTGTGAAACGTCTGTGAAGCCTCTAATAAATGATCATTAGAAAGTACTGGCCACTTACCAGATAAGTAGAGGTCATAGATAATATACGGACATAAATCACACTGATTAGTTTTATAATTACTTATCTGTTGTATAAGTATGAAACCTATCTATCATAGGGATCAATCGTGGGAAACGTAATAGCGCTGTGTACGAGGTCTTGGGTTCGAAATCGATTCCCGGGTCGCTGAAATCGTTCTGTGGGATTTAGAAACTTTCACAAAACAGCCCGCAGCTTGGAATCGGGTGATTGATATACCTGTGCATCGGAGAGTACGTAAATTTTGGTCCTGCTTGTGATCTCTCTCCGGTCGTGTCGGATTGCCGTCCCAACACGTTATGACAGTGAAGGAATAGAGAGTACACCTGTGTCTGCGCAAATGCTTGTGCACTATCCTTCGCAGCTGGCTGATCCTTGCACGAGAACAGCCGCCGTGGCCGATAATCGGCTAGCAGGACATGTATTGAAGCTATAAATACATACAAGACGTCGTACTGTCTGTATGTTGTGAATTTAAATAGGTAATGCACTTGGAATTTCTCGCACGCAGTGGCTTGAAGCCAAGAATGTTGAGAGGGAAAACTATTTTGTGGAGTCATCAATAACTTTGTTTATGTTGTAACTAAGTTAGTACACTATTTTGTTCGGAATTCAAGATTATTTTTATAGTTTCTGGATGAAAATTATCGTTAAAAAAACAAAAGGCTTTCTGTGAGATATTAAAAACTGGCTAATTGCGAATCGGACCCGCGCATGAAGGGACGTCCTCAAAAAATTACATCAAATTTCATAAAAAGACGCGTTTTTGGTACTTTAAGAGGGGTATCCCTCTAACTACTCCCGGCTTGCTGGTTCAACTTTATGTCCTGGACTTCGATTACGTATCAAATATTATACAAGAAATAAAAGAAACATTATACAAGAGCATGTCGGACTGGCACAGTAAGCGTACATACAAAGCTACACGATCTCCGGGTAACACAGGCTATATTTTATCCTGGCAGGTCAGTAGTTCCGGATGCGGATGAAAACGCGGGAAAACGGCTGACACGTAATAAATGCGAACTTTATCACAAGGACTCGTATTTCGTGACAAGACACAGATATTTTTGTTGCTGATAACATAGATATTACTTATCAAATTTCAAACGAATTGATCTACAATTCTACATAATGATTTAGTCAGACTTAAAAACATGGCTACCGTGTGACTTAATATTTTCCCCTTGTGCAAAAACACTTGGTTTTCCGGTTTAGCGAATTCTGGACATAAGATTTAGACACTATTGAGGATAGGGATTCCCAAAAGTACATATATGTTGTCCATTTACCCATGTTGGGTCCAACAACAAGGTTTTATGACACTATAGAAACCTCTTTGGTGTCATACGATAACAAAAACGAAACGCAGTTTTGTAGTTTATATAGATTTTGACAGCAACTGTCAATGTCAAGAATTTTGTTTGTCATTTAAAGTTAACGCGCGGGAAATCTGACATTTTAACTTCTGCGACATTTCGTCATGAAAAATAACTTATTATTCTGCTAAACAAGGATGTATGCAGATGAAGCTAAAATAAGAATTTGTGTGGCTGAACCTTTGACTTTCCTTAACACAAGGAGACAATTTGCATTCTTTAAGCAAACACTTATGTGTTTTTCAACTTTACCATAAGGCTGTGGTCCGACCGCCAGTGACAAGCGAGAAAGAATCTATAGAAAAGTTGGCTAGACATTATAAGGTTTTTAGATTCCTAAAACGTTAATTACTCTTTGATTACTATGGTTTTTTTGTTGGGTAATTAATAAGCAAGGATAAGAAGCCACTCGCTTCATACGCAGTCACTCAGTTTTGTGATGCAAAAGAGGGTCGTCGCTAGTCGTGAGAACAGTCTACTATTATAAAAGGCATTCCATTCATTATCAAGTAATGTATATTTATTGAAAAGAATAGAATAGAAGTTTATGTATTGTGCGTTTCTTCAGAAAGAAAATGGCCGATGGAAAGTTTTTCCCGCTGGCAGTTGGACCACTGCCTTTCGAATGAATGAGTGAATGGAAAATCAAATGGAACACCAAAACGTTTGATTGAAAATTCAAATTGTTGTCGGTTGTCGCTGAAAACGAACGACTCTTTTACGGCAAATGGAAATGGGTTGGACCGAAATAACTCTAGGTTTTAGAAACATCTTTGGCAGTCGTTACGGGTAGCCAAAAGCCAGGAAAATCTGACAACCAGTCTTACCAAGGGGTATATTGGGATGCCCCGGTAACTGGATTGAGGAGGTCAGATAGGCAGTCAGTTACCTACTTCTTGTAAAGCACTGGTACTCAGCTGCATCCGGTTTGTCTGGAAACCGAACCCATCATAGTTGAGAAAAGGCTAGTCAGAAGATGAAGAAGCATTATTTCACGTTTATCTTATCTTTGTTTTTACATAAAAATAAATTTGAAAGATGATGAAATTATATTTATAATTTTTTAATATCATTTGCATATGCTGAAATAATAAACAGTGTAATTAAATCAGTTGCAATAGATAGCCGTGATGCAGGGGAGTTTGTTTATCGCCGTTTCTTATTTTCATAAGCTGACAGAATTTCAATTTATAGGTATGTGAAATCATGAAATGACCGTTCCCGCTGTGGGTGCAGCGTGAGGGAGTGTCAGACTCTTACTGACTAAAACCCACCATGTTCCTTCTTAAGCCCTTTATGTACCAGGGCCGCGGTATCTCGTGCGAACAATGCCGCAGTCCCGCAGGACCTTATCTTTCTATACATTTCAAAGTATTCTAAAACGATGTTTCATCTAATTTAATTTGATTTACAGACAGATATATAGCCAGTATGTATCAACTGGCTTGAGGAGGTCAGATAGGGCAGTCGCTCCTTGTAAAGCACTGATACTCAGCTGCATCCGGTTAGACTGGAAGCCGACCCCAACATAGTTGGGAAGTCTCGGCAGATGACATACCTATATATCGCTACTATGTATTACGTAACGGGAAATGTCCGCCAGGATGTCCTAATAGATATCTTATGTACTATAATGACTGACAATTAAATATTTTATTGCCTCCTAAACAATTTAGGAGTCGTTCGACGATTTGTCGTCTAGTTTGATTGATGACCCAAATCAGAATGTATTGTTACTCTAAGTTTAGTATCTAATAGTTATAATGACATTTTAAAAGACGTGCGTATTAATATAGTAATTACATCCGTTGTTACAACCGAAAGACGTCCACTGATGGACTGCGTCCTCTCTCTCTGAGGGCTGTTCCCATATAAGGAGATCAGCCGACTGCGCAGGACATATTGTAGTACACAAGCATTTGCGCAGGTATAGGTCCACTCTCATAGCCTGATGAGACGGCAATCCGACACGACCGGAGAGAGATCACAAGCAAGACTCCCATGCACGGGTGTATCAATCACCAACTTCCAGGCTGCTGCCTGCTTTGTGGAAGCTTCTTAAACCCTCAAGGTGATAACGACCTGACCAGGGAATCTAACTCAAGACAAGACACAGCAGCTGCGCTTTCGACCACTAGACCAACGAAACAGTCGAACCGGCATGTCATTGAGCTATCAAAATGACAGTTATATTGCAATAGCAATTGAAAGCACTTACGTTAAGGGCGGCAGGTGTCAATTTGCAACTTAGTAGTGGCTTATACAGAGTATATAAATACTTACATACAACAAAGTTATGAATACAGGTTTCTGTTGCCTGATTAACATAGGATTGGAAGGCAATCCAAACTGAATCGGAGAGAGAAA
The DNA here is from genome assembly GCF_022581195.2 of Helicoverpa zea. Classification (NCBI taxonomy): domain Eukaryota; kingdom Metazoa; phylum Arthropoda; class Insecta; order Lepidoptera; family Noctuidae; genus Helicoverpa; species Helicoverpa zea. Next base: position 3,685,771 of record NC_061481.1, on the reverse strand, counting down.
GGCTTCAAATTATGTATCTTCAAGGCAAGCTGTATATTTAAGACATACTTTAAAAACATAAAATTAATTCGTCGCGGCACTATAATCTTTCCATGAGAATAAAGTAAACGTTTTACGAAATAAAAACTATCATATTTGGTAGCCCAAAACGGGGGCTACCTGTGTGCCAAGTTGCAACGATATCCACTCAACAGTTGAGCGTGAAAAAGTAAAAAACTTGTCCCCTGCCTTTCAAACATTCGGAGCTGTATTGTATTTCGTATGGTCATTGTTATTATCCGAGAAGGCCAGATGAATTTAATTTACTGCTAGGCAACAGAGAGTGGGCGAACAAAATTAACACATGGAAACGATTTCTAAGAAATAACAGGGTCAAATAATAAAAACAAACGGCGCCATCTTGTTTTTATTTTCGATTTGACAGCTGACAGATTGACTTTAATGACAAGAGGTGTTATTTTGTTTGTTTTCGTTTTCAGGTGAAAAAACTTCGTTTGGGTGTAAGTAGATGATAAAAGATTTTATAAAGTCATGGCTTATATGAACGGCAAAATAGCTGTCACCACGCCGTTGGCTTTTAACATGGACGTTATAATATGGTTTTGTATGAGATACGTCTTAAGGGTTAAATTTACTTACCAATGCAACTTTTCTAAGTTTGTATGTACTTTCTAAGTATATCTTAGACACCAATGACTGTGTTTCGGATGGCACGTTAAACTGTAGGTCCCGGCTGTCATTGAACATCCTTGGCAGTCGTTACGGGTAGTCAGAAGCCAGTAAGTCTGACACCAGTCTAACCTAGGGGTATTGGGTTGCCCGGGTAACTGGGTTGAGGAGGTCAGATAGGCAGTCGCTTCTTGTAAAGCACTGGTACTCAGCTGAATCCGGTTAGACTGGAAGCCGACCCCAACATAGTTTGGGAAAAAGGCTCGGAGGATGATGTCTTAAGGGTTAAATTTAAATGACAATCGCTGTGTAGGAGTTGCAGCGTACCATGCCATTATGAGTGAAGTTTGGGAAGTTTATACATACTATACTATCCATGGATACATGGCATGTGTTCATCCGTTCAAATATTATAATAATTCGCTCATACCTACCACAAGGAAAACACCACCTTCATAGAATACGTCTTGACATTGTAATTTAAATGCCGTCATCAACATTTTTGGCGCCACTTTTTGTTAAAAAACACGTTTTCGCTCATCTTACTCACTTTTGTTGATATCTCTGTCTCGTTTCCACAGCGACTAACTCCACATTGACATTAGCATAGTATCTTTATACTATGACATTAGTCTCATACAAGTTATGTCAAATTCCTATCTGTAGTAAGCAAAACAGATAGATAGATAGGATATTGGGAAGAGACCCTAAAATCAATATGTCATCATCCTCCGAGCCTTTTTCCCAACTATGTTGGGGTCGGCTTCCAGTCTAACTGGATGTAGCTGAGTACCAGTGCTTTACAAGGAACGACTGCCCTGATTCCCAGATCTGATGATCTGACCCCCTCAACCTAGTTACCCAGGCAACCCAATACCCTTAATTCCCCAAATTGTAATTATTTAACTCGTTTATGCCTTTTTAGTTACCTTATTGAGATCTTTCTTGCAGGCGGGTTTTTTTGTTTTTAAATACACAACTTTTTTTATCATATAGTATGGAGATTAATGACTTAACCTGTTTCAATTTTGTGTTATTAGTTAACGTTTTTGTATATCTCAGTCAATGCAGACGTGACAGAAGTCTAGTAACAACTACACATAAGTTTATCATTTGTTTATTAAATAGTACGAACAGTATACAAGTTAAAAGGTTGGGGATGCTAGATAACCTATGTATACAGTGACTAACACAAATAAAATAAATAAAGGGGAATCATTTTTTTTGTTTGTATCCTTGAAATATTCTTTCACTGTTGAAAAGCTTAACTCTTCCTCAGTAACATAGGCTACATTTTATCCTGATACGGGCAGTAGTTCCCACGGGACACAGGTGAAACCATGGTAAAACGGCTAGTACAACATTTAGTTATCTGTCATGCATTGCAAGTCAAAGTTCTAAATCTATGAATGTAAGATACTTAAGTATGGTTAATATTATAAAAGAAACTATTAAATTTCTTATTCATAATGTTATTAATTTGCATATTTTGTCATACAACAAAAAATATTACTTTAAACATAATATTGAATCATGTGAAAAATAAATATACATAAAATACTAAGTACCTATTTGAGTTTTCATAGTCACGGTTGGCCATTGCTCGTACCTAAGTTTAGAAATAGTTTTGTTTAAAAAGTTTCTAGCCAAAGCAAATAGAATTTATGCAGTGTTTTGACAGTTTCAAGTATCTAGTTTGAAGAGCATTTTGCCTACAGGCTACAAATAACAGTATTTTTATATTCAACATCATCTGCTTAGCCTTTTCCCAACTATGTTAAGGTCGGCTTGAAGTCAAAACGGATGTAGTTGAGTATCAGTGTTTTACAAGAAGTGACTGCCTACCTGACCTAAGCAAACCAGTTACCTGGGTAACCCAATAGGTACTAAGCAGGACTGCCAAAGATGTAGGTACATCTGACAGCCAGGACCGTTCGATCTTTTAATATTAAAGAATGAATATTTAATTTAACTTCTCCCTATAGTAAACTTATTGTCTAGTGTTTTTGGCATCAAAATGAATAATTTTTGCAAGTAATCAAGTTATAAAAGTTGTTATCTACTCTTGGCATATCTAGATACATTTCCTACAGCTGAATTATAACCAATATTTGAGACTTAACTTACATCACAAACATTTACAAGACAGTGAAAGCAATACTTGGCAACAGGGCAACAGAAACGTTCTTCTGATTTCAATAACCAATCCGTTTTCCGAATTTTGACATTCGCTTCATACCAGTCAAATTTCAATCTTGAAACACAAAACAGAGGATAGTTTGCTTATTGAAATCCACACTTAGTAGGTTTTATATAATTCTCAGAACTTGTATGGATAAGCACCTTTCCCCGCCAACTTGACACAACATTCTATTTTTAAATTCTCAATTCTGACGCTTCTTTGTTTTTTTTAGTAACCAAGCAACGATCCGTTCCGCTAAGTACGTTCTTTACAACTTAAAATTGCAAATAAAAAGTGAAGGCCTATGTATTTGGGGCACTCACCTCAGATTTGCAAGCGCCGATAATTCAATGCAAAAAAATCCAGTAGTTTTATTATATCCACACAGTTCACAAACACACAGATCTAGGCACAGCACTATTTAGTCCGAAATACAGGACGGAAACTATCGTTAGGCGCGGTTTTCCAAGAATAAGTTTGTTTTTATTGTACACAATCACGGGGTTCGTCTACAGACGTATGTTCGTAACTGCGCACGAGTTGAAGTGGTGATTGGATGAGCATGCCTGCCTACCTGATTTGAGTTGCCAGCGTTTGAAATAAAATTCGCCGTGTGTTATAGTGTCAAAATGATTTTGTTCTGTTTTGTTTTGCTCGTTATTGGCATACATTGAATAGAGAAATTCTATTATAATTTTGATGCCATTTTATAATAACAATTATTGTTTTCAGTTGTTTTATACAACGTTATTTTTTGTTTGTTCGAAACCTCAATATAGTTTGTTCAGAATCAGTAACTGAATCGATTCCAATAGTTTTTACACCATGTTATATTTTTCCCCAAAATTATCTAAAAAACTTTGAATGTTGGACACCACAAATAGGTATTTATTCTCGCACAACAAAGGTCACGGCGAGTTCATAGCGGGCGCGAGCGCACAGTGCTATCGCGTTGCGCGGCATGTGCGTTTTGTGATGATTATGTATTTTTACGGACAGTCCCGTAACTTAACAAGCTTATAACTTTGTGATTTTTCATGATACGGTTTTGAAATTTCGTACATAGATTCTTTACATAAAAATACTAGATAGGTGTATCAGGTTTCGCATAAACAAAAAAAAACCCCCGACCCAAAAAAAGTACGCAATTAAACTCTATAAAAAGCAAAAAATAACTTTAAACACTACGTAAGTACCAACTAAAGCATGTCAGACTAAACTAAATTTTGTCGTGTCGGGGGACCGCTCTAATTTATTAGCCTAACGTTAGAAGTAATTATATACTACTACATTATATATACTACTTATAACTTTGTATATAATTGTGTTTTTATACGAGTGTTGTAATTAGGTAGGTATCATTTGATTTATGTAAGTATTTTTAAAGGTAAAGAGCGGTCCCCCGACACGACAAAATTTTGTTTAGTCTGACATGCTTTAGTTGGTACTTACGTAGTGTTTAAAGTTATTTTTTGCTTTTTATAGAGTTTAATTGCGTACTTTTTTTGGGTCGGGGGTTTTTTTAAATTTATAATTTAATTTTATTTCATGCTTTTTGAAGGAGCTCCTTAATTTTTCCTTCCTTCATTTAATTTCTTTTATTTTAAGATGGGGTCGCTATATGCGATCACGGCCAAAGGAAGCTGTTTAACAATCCTCATGACAAACTGGCTCTGGGAGAATTGCACAGATTAAGAATCAATAAAGATTAACTTTTGGTCATTCTAGATTTTCAGCAAAAATATAAATCGGTTTATCCGTTTCATTCCGGCATTCCAGGGTTTCATCCGTCACATCCTATTTCCAGCATCAGGTTCTCTTCAATTAGAATCATGAAGAGAACTAGTCAAGACAAATTCAACGAGCCCAAACTCGATGCGTTTACTAAAAGGCAGTTCAGGGTTACGTCTCTTATCTTCGTGCCCTAACAGCAGACCAGCTCAGCGGTTCCAGAAGACATTAGTGTTTCAAATTTCAGATCCCACATATGCTTGCAAGTAAACTGAGCGTGTAACATTCCTATCACACCTATCAAACGAGCTGATGACCTTGAAGACCTGAACCGATTTCCACCAAACATAGCTAAGAACACTCCCGAATGACATTCCTTTCAAACAAAAAAAACCGCATTACAATCGGATCATCCGTTTGGGAGCTACGATGCCACATACACACACACACACACACACACACACACACACAGACACGTTAAACTTATAACACCCCGTCGTTTTTGCGTCGGGGGTTAAAAAATAACGTTGTATAAATTGCTTTATTTTAAGTTTTATGTAAATATGTACATAACCTTGTGTAATTCTATTATTAAATAATATTTTATCGAAAGTTTGTATGTAGATGTAAGGATGGATATATTATGTTTGTTTTTCTTTCATGAAAAAAAGTGCTGAATAGGTTTTGTTAAAACTAGGAAGTAATATAAAAACCTGTTGGAGGTGACCTGCATGAATCCAGCGTCTTCCGGCGACCTTTATAAGGTCGTCTGTCCACCTTGTAGGTGGACGTCCTACGCTGCGCTTGCTAGTCCGTGGTCTCCACTCAAGCACTTTTCGACCTCATCAGCCATGGAGATCCAAGGGGAAGGCCTATTTTCAGCAGTGCACTTCCTATGGCTGAGATGATGATGATGATAAATATAAAAACTAGTGAACTTTACAGTGAAGTCATATTTGTAGCAAGTCTTATTAAAATTTTGATATTCTGAACTTCAAAAGATATTTTCCTGGATCAGAATCGTATCAAGGTAATTAATTGTATTAAAAACTGTTTTGTGAAGTATATTTTAAGGTTCTTTTAAGCTTTTATTTGACTTGTTTATCATCATCAGAATTTTTGATGGTCCCGCTGCTGGGCAAAAGGTGCCCAGATGGTTTTCGTCTTATTTTTAGGTATTCTATACGATGGAAATGAAAAACTGGGCATTTTCAGAAATGTTATTTTTTTATGAAAAAAAGTCCCAAAAGCCTTGCACACCCTTTGCTACACACTAACCTTGGCCTCTTCTAATATAAAATTAGAATTGAGCGTCAATAACCACACTTGCTTAACCCACTGTATGCCGTTGCGCGGATCCTCGCGAGACACAATTGATTTTTCTACTGTTCTCTAATTAGTGGCATTCAAGTAGTTAATGCGAGTCGCCATTTCAGACCCTTTTTATTTCACCTTTAATCAGTCATTATAGTTCGGCCATTCAGAGAATGCGTTCCTGACACGTCGCGATTGAACTGACGACGTAACTTTGCAATGGCGTTGCAGTTACGATAAAAATATTTTTGCTGGTTGTTTACCGTTTTAACAATTGAGGAGCATTAAAACAACATTATTATATCAATAATCAATGAATGTTATTACGTCGTCAGTTCAATCGCGACGTGTCAGGAACGCATTCTCTGAATGGCCGAACTATAGTCACCAAGACATGCTTGCTTAGAAAGTACATACAAACTTAGCTCATCTGAAATCGGACCCGCTAGGCTACCATGACTTTTTTATGTTATATGTCGATTATTAACCTGTTATAATTATTTTTACATTACCTGTTATGATACTTAGACTTAATGATAACATTAAATTTTATTGTACCAAAAAATAAAAACAATACCCATTCGTTTATTACATTACCCCGCTTCAACCATATTCCCAATAACCTGGCAACACCAGCAGATTATTGTACCTGTTATTGAAATAGTCATGCGTCATCGATTAGAGGGAGACAGCGATATACCTGATAACGGTTGTGAGAAAGGGACGGGCATATTGCGAAAAGCAGACCGATTTCTATAAGTACTATGTACCTATATGTTGTTTTGTCGAAATTGATTCTGTTGTTGTTTATTTTCAACTAGCTTTTGCCCGCGACTTCGTTCGCGCGGAATGGTGACTTTCAGCAGATTTTCGGTTAGACCAACAGATGGCGCTATATGTCCGGAATAAATTTTATTTTTTATTTTTATTTTTTGTAATAAAAACTATCCTATGTCCTTTCTCAAGTTTCAAACTATGTCTGTACCAAATTTCACACAAATCGGTTCAGTAGTTTAGGCGTGAAGAAAAGACAGACAGACAGAGTTACTTTCGCATTTATAATATTAAGTAGGGATTATTTTCAGAAAGGTGTCTTATTTATCACATTGTTATTATCAAGTAACTGGTAGGTGTGATCTATGTTTCGGTTGCAGCTGTTTATTAACTTTTTACTATGGGCCACAGCGACTTTAAGTAGGTGTAGGTCTATAAGTAGGTATTACATATTTAGATTTTGCTTGTAATGTCATCCATGCATATACTTACTTTTTGTAATATACGTACTTTTTTTCCAAGTAAAGAGTACCTACTTATGCATTTAAAATGACAATAGGTAAACGAGACGAAATCTTCATCATCAGCCATCTTTGGCAAGCGTCACGCCAGTTCTGACAACCAGTCTTGAAAGTCTAGGTACCTCACTCGGTTGAGGAGGTCAGACAGGCAGTGGCTAATGTAAAACCCGAGTTCGGCCATTCCATTTGAAGGATCAGTCTAACCATCGTTTCTTTATTAAATTATCAAATGACTCCTTCCGCTGTGGTAGAGCAGGTGACTTCTGCTGACAAGAACCCAGCCTAGTTCATTCTGGGCTTTATGATTCTGGATAAACCTAAATGTACGTACGGGGGCCACGATAATCCCTTCGAATAATCCGACAGACCTGACAGGCTTCACACTTAAGGGCTCAGAGTTTGCTGACTGCCCGCTCACGTCAGACTTTGTAGGACAGATAAATCGGTTTGTTCTTATGTAGGACTGGGAGTAACTGGGATTTTCTGACCAACTTTTTGTAGAATTGGTCACCGATTTATCGGACGTGCCTAGAGACTCTTGACACCCAGTCTAGCCCCCTAGGCTAGTTATAACAAGCTTTGTTTAACTGTACCTGATACGATTATCAATACATAGATAAGTGACAAAACACCGCTGTTTTTCCTCATACCTACATCAGATAATGACACGTGTAATACATATGATCGTTTGTACATATATCTCTATTGATTGAATTACAGATATACTTTTGTAAGACGTTTATCTCACGTGACCCATACTTATGTCTGTAAATGCGCCTGATATCTCTCCGGTGGTGTCGGGTTGTCGTCCCATCGCGCTATGAGAGTGAAGGAATAGTGAGTGCACCTGTGTTCAAGCAAATGTGCCTGCACTATAATATGTCCTGCGCAGTTAGCTAATCTCCATAATTATATGAGAACTCAGCTATTTTGGGGTCGGCTTCCAGTCTAACTAGATGCAGCTGACTACCAGTGTTTTACAAGGAGCGACTGCTTATCTGACCTTCTCAACACAGTTACCCGGGCAACCCAATACCCCTTGGTAAGGCTGGTTGTCAGACTTACTGGCTTCTGACTACCCGTAACGACTGCCAAGGATGTTCATATGACAGCTGGGAACCAACAATTTAATGTGTCTCTCGAAAAACAGAGGAACTCGTCATGACCTATGGTCACTTTATTCACTGACCGCCGAACGTAGCTTATCCTTATGATCAATCAGTCACATTGAATCGTTATTTGCATGCTAATATCTATACTAACATTATAAAGAGGAAAAAAATTACTTTTGTTTGTTTGTTTAAAGGATTCAAACACTACCGATTGGAAAAATTCTTTCACTGTTAGTAAGCTCCACTCTTCCCGAGTAACATCCTAACTAATATTATAAACGTAAAAGTAAATCTGTCTGTCTGTCTGTCTTTCTGTCTGTCTGTCTCTTCTTCACGCCTAACCTACTGAACCGATTTGTGTGAAATTTGGTACAGACAAGAGGTAGTTTGGAACTTGAGAAAGGACATATGGTAGTTTTTATTACAAAAAAATGTAAAAAGAAAATTTATTCCGGACACATAGCGTAATCTATTGCTCAAACCAAAAATCTGCCGGAAGTCACTATTCCACGCGAGCGAAGTCGCGGGCAAAAGCTAGTAAGCTATATTTCAGCCTGGTACGGGCAGTAGTAACCACGGAACGCGGGTGAAGCCGCGGGAAAACAGCTAGTCGACAATATTATTCTTGAGTTTATGACTTCCTTCCTTCAAGGCATTGACAGAATGATATCATTGAAGGAACTTTAATTGGTTTTCAAATCGTTTGATTATGCGGTGACTTGGTTTAAAATTATGAGTATCCTTTTAAACCTATGTACATCTTCTTCCTCCTGCCCTGTTCCCAATTTTATTTTGGGTCGGCGCAATATGTCATCCTCTTCCATTTTCCCCTGTCACTCGTCATACTGACACTCAATCCCTTCCTATTCATGTCATCTTTCAGGCAATCCATCCATCTTTTCTTAGGTCTTCCTCTTCCTCTCCATCCATCTACATTCATACTTATTCATACTAGGTAGATCTCAGTCATATTTAAACCTATGGATATATATTTTTAAAATGAAATGGTAGTTAAAACGAGCCGAGCTATGTGGAAACCGGCTGTCATGTGATGCGGAGGAATGAGGATCAAGTTGTGAAGAGCATGAATGTAGATAGATATATGGATAGTGGAAGGGGACGATGGATTGTGTGAAAGTCAATATTTCCAGAAAGAATGTTACTTGTGAGATGATGGCTGATAGAAGAGTATGGGAGGAGAAAATATTTACGCCGATCTCAAATAATAAAAAAAATGGAATAATGGAGGATAAGACGGCTAATTTCATCTTTATGAATTTGAAGATTGCACAATGATTTTTAAAGATAAAAAAATTGCAATATTGCACATTGCTATTGTAAAGTCTTCGTAGGTATCTCAGGTAGGTACCTCCTAAGTGGCGAAGAAAAAAAAAACAAACGAATTATAATACATAGAATAAAATATACTTCATGAGAAATAGCATTAAAAATTTTTTTTTGGCCCTAAACGAGTTAGGATTTTTACACTTGCTCGATAAAAATAAATACAATACATATTAAAAATATGGGTTACCGTTACAATGCGTTATAGCACACAAGGTATGTCAAAATGTCCAGAGAAAGCTTACAAAGGTATCGAACGGCAGATTTCAAAAATCTGTCTATCTATTGACTTGCGTGCTAAAAGACATAACTTGTTTTAACTAGTCATGCGCAAACCCTTGGATAGACAAATTATAGAAATGAGCTTACTGGGACATCTTCTAAAGTCCAATTTGTCTGCGCAGTTGTCTTGGTATATCTCTAACATGTCCATAGCAAATGCATATGGATCCTCGGCATCGACGACGAGGGATGATAATAGGTCTACGGTCCTTACTCCATCCAACCACAGTTGGAGCAACCTGAGTTTCTTCCACGTCTCCTGTCCAATCGTCAGCTATATCCACATCATCAATGACAATAGGCTCAGGTTGACCAAGGTCAGTACCACTAGCACCGTTTGCTGTCGTTGAACCAACTTGGGTAGTGTCTCCACCCTGGACGATTAAGACTGGGCTTCCTGATCCACCGTTTGGAGCAATAACTACGTCTGTGCCAGAAGTGGTTTGGCCAACATTGCTGGAGCCACCATTTGCCGTCCAAGCGCCATTGCCATCAGTGCCACTGGCACCGTTTGCAGCCGTTGAACCGACCTGGGAAGTGTCACCTCCTTGGACGACGGTCGTTTGGTCTCCTGGTCCGTACCATCCGTTGTCGATGCCAGTAGTAACTACGTCTGTGCCAGAAGTGGTTTGGCCAACATTGCTGGAGCCACCATTTGCCGTCCAAGCGCCATTGCCATCAGTGCCACTGGCACCGTTTGATACCGTTGAACCGACCTGGGAAGTGTCTCCTCCTTGGATGACGGTCGTTTGGGGTCCTGGTCCGTACCATCCGTTGTCGTTGCCAGTAGTAACTACGTCTGTGCCAGAAGTGGTTTGGCCAACATTGCTGGAGCCACCATTTGCCGTCCAAGCGCCATTGCCATCAGTGCCACTGGCACCGTTTGCTGTCGTTGAACCGACCTGGGAAGTGTCTCCTCCTTGGACGACGGTCGTTTGATCTCCTGGTCCGTACCATCCGTTGTCGTTGCCAGTAGTAACTACGTCTGTGCCAGAAGTGGTTTGGCCAACATTGCTGGAGCCACCATTTGCCGTCCAAGCGCCATTGCCATCAGTGCCACTGGCACCGTTTGCTGTCGTTGAACCGACCTGGGAAGTGTCTCCTCCTTGGACGACGGTCGTTTGGGGTCCTGGTCCGTACCATCCGTTGTCGTTGCCAGTAGTAACTACGTCTGTGCCAGAAGTGGTTTGGCCAACATTGCTGGAGCCACCATTTGCCGTCCAAGCGCCATTGCCATCAGTGCCACTGGCACCGTTTGCTGTCGTTGAACCGACCTGGGAAGTGTCTCCTCCTTGGACGACGGTCGTTTGGGGTCCTGGTCCGTACCATCCGTTGTCGTTGCCAGTAGTAACTACGTCTGTGCCAGAAGTGGTTTGGCCAACATTGCTGGAGCCACCATTTGCCGTCCAAGCGCCATTGCCATCAGTGCCACTGGCACCGTTTGCTGCCGTTGAACCGACCTGGGAAGTGTCTCCTCCTTGGACGACGGTCGTTTGATCTCCTGGTCCGTACCATCCGTTGTTGTTGCCAGTAGTAACTACGTCTGTGCCAGAAGTGGTTTGGCCAACATTGCTGGAGCCACCATTTGCCGTCCAAGCGCCATTGCCATCAGTGCCACTGGCACCGTTTGCTGTCGTTGAACCGACCTGGGAAGTGTCTCCTCCTTGGACGACGGTCGTTTGATCTCCTGGTCCGTACCATCCGTTGTCGTTGCCAGTAGTAACTACGTCTGTGCCAGAAGTGGTTTGGCCAACATTGCTGGAGCCACCATTTGCCGTCCAAGCGCCATTGCCATCAGTGCCACTGGCACCGTTTGCTGTCGTTGAACCGACCTGGGAAGTGTCTCCTCCTTGGACGACGGTCGTTTGATCTCCTGGTCCGTACCATCCGTTGTCGTTGCCAGTAGTAACTACGTCTGTGCCAGAAGTGGTTTGGCCAACATTGCTGGAGCCACCATTTGCCGTCCAAGCGCCATTGCCATCAGTGCCACTGGCACCGTTTGCTGTCGTTGAACCGACCTGGGAAGTGTCTCCTCCTTGGACGACGGTCGTTTGATCTCCTGGTCCGTACCATCCGTTGTCGTTGCCAGTAGTAACTACGTCTGTGCCAGAAGTGGTTTGGCCAACATTGCTGGAGCCACCATTTGCCGTCCAAGCGCCATTGCCATCAGTGCCACTGGCACCGTTTGCTGTCGTTGAACCGACCTGGGAAGTGTCTCCTCCTTGGACGACGGTCGTTTGGGGTCCTGGTCCGTACCATCCGTTGTCGTTGCCAGTAGTAACTACGTCTGTGCCAGAAGTGGTTTGGCCAACATTGCTGGAGCCACCATTTGCCGTCCAAGCGCCATTGCCATCAGTGCCACTGGCACCGTTTGCTGTCGTTGAACCGACCTGGGAAGTGTCTCCTCCTTGGACGACGGTCGTTTGGGGTCCTGGTCCGTACCATCCGTTGTCGTTGCCAGTAGTAACTACGTCTGTGCCAGAAGTGGTTTGGCCAACATTGCTGGAGCCACCATTTGCCGTCCAAGCGCCATTGCCATCAGTGCCACTGGCACCGTTTGCTGTCGTTGAACCGACCTGGGAAGTGTCTCCTCCTTGGACGACGGTCGTTTGGGGTCCTGGTCCGTACCATCCGTTGTCGTTGCCAGTAGTAACTACGTCTGTGCCAGAAGTGGTTTGGCCAACATTGCTGGAGCCACCATTTGCCGTCCAAGCGCCATTGCCATCAGTGCCACTGGCACCGTTTGCTGTCGTTGAACCGACCTGGGAAGTGTCTCCTCCTTGGACGACGGTCGTTTGGGGTCCTGGTCCGTACCATCCGTTGTCGTTGCCAGTAGTAACTACGTCTGTGCCAGAAGTGGTTTGGCCAACATTGCTGGAGCCACCATTTGCCGTCCAAGCGCCATTGCCATCAGTGCCACTGGCACCGTTTGCTGTCGTTGAACCGACCTGGGAAGTGTCTCCTCCTTGGACGACGGTCGTTTGGGGTCCTGGTCCGTACCATCCGTTGTCGTTGCCAGTAGTAACTACGTCTGTGCCAGAAGTGGTTTGGCCAACATTGCTGGAGCCACCATTTGCCGTCCAAGCGCCATTGCCATCAGTGCCACTGGCACCGTTTGCTGTCGTTGAACCGACCTGGGAAGTGTCTCCTCCTTGGACGACGGTCGTTTGGGGTCCTGGTCCGTACCATCCGTTGTCGTTGCCAGTAGTAACTACGTCTGTGCCAGAAGTGGTTTGGCCAACATTGCTGGAGCCACCATTTGCCGTCCAAGCGCCATTGCCATCAGTGCCACTGGCACCGTTTGCTGTCGTTGAACCGACCTGGGAAGTGTCTCCTCCTTGGACGACGGTCGTTTGGGGTCCTGGTCCGTACCATCCGTTGTCGTTGCCAGTAGTAACTACGTCTGTGCCAGAAGTGGTTTGGCCAACATTGCTGGAGCCACCATTTGCCGTCCAAGCGCCATTGCCATCAGTGCCACTGGCACCGTTTGCTGTCGTTGAACCGACCTGGGAAGTGTCTCCTCCTTGGACGACGGTCGTTTGGGGTCCTGGTCCGTACCATCCGTTGTCGTTGCCAGTAGTAACTACGTCTGTGCCAGAAGTGGTTTGGCCAACATTGCTGGAGCCACCATTTGCCGTCCAAGCGCCATTGCCATCAGTGCCACTGGCACCGTTTGCTGTCGTTGAACCGACCTGGGAAGTGTCTCCTCCTTGGACGACGGTCGTTTGGGGTCCTGGTCCGTACCATCCGTTGTCGTTGCCAGTAGTAACTACGTCTGTGCCAGAAGTGGTTTGGCCAACATTGCTGGAGCCACCATTTGCCGTCCAAGCGCCATTGCCATCAGTGCCACTGGCACCGTTTGCTGTCGTTGAACCGACCTGGGAAGTGTCTCCTCCTTGGACGACGGTCGTTTGGGGTCCTGGTCCGTACCATCCGTTGTCGTTGCCAGTAGTAACTACGTCTGTGCCAGAAGTGGTTTGGCCAACATTGCTGGAGCCACCATTTGCCGTCCAAGCGCCATTGCCATCAGTGCCACTGGCACCGTTTGCTGTCGTTGAACCGACCTGGGAAGTGTCTCCTCCTTGGACGACGGTCGTTTGGGGTCCTGGTCCGTACCATCCGTTGTCGTTGCCAGTAGTAACTACGTCTGTGCCAGAAGTGGTTTGGCCAACATTGCTGGAGCCACCATTTGCCGTCCAAGCGCCATTGCCATCAGTGCCACTGGCACCGTTTGCTGTCGTTGAACCGACCTGGGAAGTGTCTCCTCCTTGGACGACGGTCGTTTGGGGTCCTGGTCCGTACCATCCGTTGTCGTTGCCAGTAGTAACTACGTCTGTGCCAGAAGTGGTTTGGCCAACATTGCTGGAGCCACCATTTGCCGTCCAAGCGCCATTGCCATCAGTGCCACTGGCACCGTTTGCTGTCGTTGAACCGACCTGGGAAGTGTCTCCTCCTTGGACGACGGTCGTTTGGGGTCCTGGTCCGTACCATCCGTTGTCGTTGCCAGTAGTAACTACGTCTGTGCCAGAAGTGGTTTGGCCAACATTGCTGGAGCCACCATTTGCCGTCCAAGCGCCATTGCCATCAGTGCCACTGGCACCGTTTGCTGTCGTTGAACCGACCTGGGAAGTGTCTCCTCCTTGGACGACGGTCGTTTGGGGTCCTGGTCCGTACCATCCGTTGTCGTTGCCAGTAGTAACTACGTCTGTGCCAGAAGTGGTTTGGCCAACATTGCTGGAGCCACCATTTGCCGTCCAAGCGCCATTGCCATCAGTGCCACTGGCACCGTTTGCTGTCGTTGAACCGACCTGGGAAGTGTCTCCTCCTTGGACGACGGTCGTTTGGGGTCCTGGTCCGTACCATCCGTTGTCGTTGCCAGTAGTAACTACGTCTGTGCCAGAAGTGGTTTGGCCAACATTGCTGGAGCCACCATTTGCCGTCCAAGCGCCATTGCCATCAGTGCCACTGGCACCGTTTGCTGTCGTTGAACCGACCTGGGAAGTGTCTCCTCCTTGGACGACGGTCGTTTGGGGTCCTGGTCCGTACCATCCGTTGTCGTTGCCAGTAGTAACTACGTCTGTGCCAGAAGTGGTTTGGCCAACATTGCTGGAGCCACCATTTGCCGTCCAAGCGCCATTGCCATCAGTGCCACTGGCACCGTTTGCTGTCGTTGAACCGACCTGGGAAGTGTCTCCTCCTTGGACGACGGTCGTTTGGGGTCCTGGTCCGTACCATCCGTTGTCGTTGCCAGTAGTAACTACGTCTGTGCCAGAAGTGGTTTGGCCAACATTGCTGGAGCCACCATTTGCCGTCCAAGCGCCATTGCCATCAGTGCCACTGGCACCGTTTGCTGCCGTTGAACCGACCTGGGAAGTGTCTCCTCCTTGGACGACGGTCGTTTGGGGTCCTGGTCCGTACCATCCGTTGTCGTTGCCAGTAGTAACTACGTCTGTGCCAGAAGTGGTTTGGCCAACATTGCTGGAGCCACCATTTGCCGTCCAAGCGCCATTGCCATCAGTGCCACTGGCACCGTTTGCTGTCGTTGAACCGACCTGAGAAGTGTCTCCTCCTTGGACGACGGTCGTTTGGGGTCCTGGTCCGTACCATCCGTTGTCGTTGCCAGTAGTAACTACGTCTGTGCCAGAAGTGGTTTGGCCAACATTGCTGGAGCCACCATTTGCCGTCCAAGCGCCATTGCCATCAGTGCCACTGGCACCGTTTGCTGCCGTTGAACCGACCTGGGAAGTGTCTCCTCCTTGGACGACGGTCGTTTGGGGTCCTGGTCCGTACCATCCGTTGTCGTTGCCAGTAGTAACTACGTCTGTGCCAGAAGTGGTTTGGCCAACATTGCTGGAGCCACCATTTGCCGTCCAAGCGCCATTGCCATCAGTGCCACTGGCACCGTTTGCAGCCGTTGAACCGACCTGGGAAGTGTCTCCTCCTTGGATGATAGTTACTTGGTTTCCTGATCCACCCCATCCGTTATTACCGGGTCTAATAGCTACATCAATACCTGAAGATGTTTGGCCAACATTGACACTGCCCCCCGATGTAGACTGAGCTCCATTCGGACCAACAACGCTTGCGCCGTTAGAATTAGCCGAAGCAACTTGATTTGTGTCCCGTCCTTGCACGATGATTGTTGGGCTGCCCGGTCCACCATATCCGTTGCTTCCAGGTCCAATAACTACGTCGATACCTGAAGATGTTTGACCAACATTGACACTGCTCCCAGATGTAGACTGAGCTCCGTTTGGCCCAGTACTAGTTGCGCTGGTAGTGGTCACTGAACCGACCGAAGTGGTGTCCCGACTTTGCACGATGATTGGTGATGAAGAAGCTGCGGACAGGAAAAGTTATGTGTTATAAAATGGCTGAAAGCATGTCTTCTTACGCCCTTGTTTCAAGGCGGTTTATGTGTGTTAGGCATCAACGGATTTAATACAGGTCAATGCGACATGAGATCCGCTTCACCGCCTACCGCGGCGGTGCGCGGTGCCGTGTGTTAATCGCCTTACCGGGTTCGATCAGTAGCTCTTCTGAGACACGGGTGTAGCTTGTGTAAAGATATTTACCTGGTATGGCTACCGGACGGGTTGCAGCAGGATTGTTTTCTCCAGGAGCTACTACCGGTGGTCCAAGATACCTTGGTCCTCCTGGCCCGACGTTTGGTGATCCTGGAGCTGAAGAAACGAGGGAATTCATGTTATTAGAAACTTACCAGAGCTGATATTTATGTACGTGTATACAATTATTTACACTGTATACATTATTGCTGACACTTTGAGTGACCCAAAGGCTGGTTTTTATTTTGGTCAAAAATTAAGCATTGCCATCCAACGCGGCAATGCTTGAGAAAAAAAAAAATTACATGTACGTCTTGTATTGTTACGAGTGGTTGTGTGCGTCACATCACAAGTTGAGCATCCAAACTGCAGGACTTTGTTGGTTGGTCGACAGTTAATTTTGAAGGTAATCGTAAATGTAGTGGAACTTTTTACAACAGAATTTTTACGTTCAATTTTCAAAGCAGACTGTTGGTTTAATTGAAACTGATGTTTCACAGACACGGGTTATGTTGTCGGTGGAGATGGACCTTAGTTGCATAATAAAATAATGGCGTCCACGGCTGATTTCGGCCACGGCGGCTGTTCTCATTTAAGGAGATCAGCCAGCTGTGCAGGACAAATTATAGTGCACAAGCATTTGCACAGGTGCACTCCCTATTCCTTCACTCTCATAACCCGATGGGACGGCAATGTATGCTGTAATACGGGCTGCTTTGTGAAAGTTTAAGAAAACCCACAAAGCGATTTCTGCCCGACCCGGGAATCGAACCCGAGACCTCGAGCACAGCAGCTGCGCTTGCAACCACTAGACCAACGAGGCAGTCAAACTTAACTTAGTTACATGTACTACCATTTATCACCCTACCGATTTTTTTTTTATCTAACTAACGTAAAATTATGCCGTGCATGCTCTGAAAAGCAAAGAAAACTCACTTATGGAAGTAGATGACTTGGAACTATGATGAGCATTGTGTGAGCTTGAGGAAGAACTGCTGATTACTGTGCTCTTCTTAGGTTCTGGAAAGATAAAGTAAATAGTTAAGAATATTTCAAGAAAACGCTGGAGAGAAGACTTGGACTGGCCAGCTTCCTCTCGGACTGGCCACAAACAGCGATGGACAAAGAAAAATGGAAGGCTATGGGGG
Organism: Helicoverpa zea; assembly: GCF_022581195.2. Taxonomy (NCBI): domain Eukaryota; kingdom Metazoa; phylum Arthropoda; class Insecta; order Lepidoptera; family Noctuidae; genus Helicoverpa; species Helicoverpa zea. Next base: position 3,668,128 of record NC_061481.1, on the reverse strand, counting down.
AGGCCTTTGCCCAGCAGTGGGACAGCATAGGCTAATAAAAAAAATAAAAAAATAAATTTCTACCACCACGTTTTAAATTCAGTCTATGCAGTTTCTTGCTGGTTCTTTTCCATGAGAAAATCTCCTTGGAACTAGCTTGAAGTTTTGAAAGAGCTTTTTATGCCTATTTAATTTTGAGGGAACTAACCGTCAGAAGTTGATATTAATAAGAGAAACTTTGTAAATGGGTTTGTAACTTCTTCAACGGATTTTGATGAAAGTTACTTTAGTAATATAGTACTGCTTAAACATCTGAATAACATGTAGGCTTCTATTTCCTGCAGTGGGATTCTATAAGCTTCACTCTAAACTTCGCATCTGAATCCGCCGTGAGTTACTACACTAGCGCTACTCTTGCGAGCGTGTTTGCGAGTTGAACTAAATTAAACTCGAGATTTTGACAGATAAAGTATGAGATGACTTTTATAACGTTTTGAACCGAATGCGAAGTGAGAGTGAATAGCGAAGTGAAATGCGAGTTGTTGTCTGTATTTTATAGAATCGACGTACAGATAAGGGTAGCGGGTTACAAGCAGGCGAATTCTAGTTTGATTTGATTACAAATAAAAAAAATGTAGAGAAACGAAGAGGTAAACTTACTTTTAGCTACCACTTTCATCAAAACACAAGGTACGCCATTTTCTAAGGTCTCGATCTTCTCCTCAACAGCCCAGTCGGTTTCTCCGGAGCCAGCAATATCTAGAACAAGAAAGCTTTGCTTAAGTCATGTAGGATATAGCTGCGGGATTGTTCGAAAGAGTTACCGCGGCCCTAGTGCATAAAAGGCTTACGACGGAACACGACGGTTTTTAGTCAGTAAGAGTCAGACTCTCCCTCACCGCTGCTCACCCACAGCGGGATTCATTTGACGATTTTGGGTAAAAAAAAGTCATGTAGGATATCAAGTGAACGGTATTAAAATGATAAGATAACTAAAAATGGATTTAAGAATGCTTTTACGCGCGGCTGAATGTATTTTTTATGAAAAGTAAAATGAAATTAAATAATTTCTTACCTGGTACATCGACGTTTACCCAGACTTTTTGGTGATGAGCTGTAAATAATAATAATAAAAAAATATAAGCTAAGTTAAGCCCAATTTCAAGAAGGTTTCTTTAAAAATGGAATCTCCAGTCCTTGAACAGTAATTCCTCCTTTATTTGAGAAGCTTGTGCTTTGCGTAGGACAATAAAAAGTCTAGTAAATTAGCTATCTGTAACGAATATACTCTTTTAGAGTGGTTTTTAACCAGTCAATGTCCTGTTTAGCTTTTTTTCTTTCATCATCATCATCTCAGCCAAAGGACGTCCACTGCTGAACATAGGCTCCCCCTTAGATCTCCACAGATACCTGTGTAGGTGACCTGCATCCATTTCCCCTTTGACCTAATTCTAAATCCTACTCACCTTTATGATTATAATCCTCAGCGGGCGGCGACTCAACTACAGTAGTACTACTAGTCGACGTAGAACTGCTCTCAGATTCATCAGACTCTTCATTCTTAACCACTGTACCATCAGCTCCAACGTATTCAAACTTCTTCTTATCATACGCTTCACTGGCTGCTCTTTCACTTGCAAATTTACTCTTCTGTCTACCATCAGCACTGACAGAGAAGGTGTTCAAACTCTCTGCCTCATTTGCAAAGCCTCTAGCGTTGGCAGTTTTTGTGGTACCTGTGGCGTCTGATGTTAGTGATGAACTGGATTCATCTAGTTGTTCGGAGTCGCTTCTTGCTGAATATCCTCGTATACCCAAACGGTCTTTTATGTAGGCTTTCGATTCATTGCTGTCTTGATTGTAGTCGCTCTGTTCATCGGTAATGCGGACGCTTTGGACTGCTGGAACTGTTTGGAACAATGAGTAAGTTTAGATGTAGATGTTACAGTCTTTTTATCGTCCTACTGCTGGGCACGGACCTACTTTCTAAGTATATGTATATTAGACACCATTGACTGTGTTTCGGATGGCACGTTAAACTGTAGGTCCCGGCTGTCATTGAACATCCTTGGCAGTCGTTACGGGTAATCAGAAGCCAGTAAGTCTGACGCCAGTCTAACCAAGGGGTATCGGGTTGCCCGGGTAACTGGGTTGAGGAGGTCAGATAGCAGTCGCTCCTTGTAAAGCACTGGTACTCAGCTGAATCCGGTTGGACTAGAAGCCGACCCCAATATAGTTGGGAAAAAGGTTCGGAGGATGATGCTGGGCACTCCTCACACACGGAGAAGGATTGAGCGTTAAATGTAGAAGATGAAGAAGACTTTTTGGTTTGTGGTGGATTTCAATGAAACGATCTATCTGTTGTATCTTGCCAGAGATAGGACTTTAATTTTAATTGTATGGAATAAGGTTTTTTCAAGTTTAAGGAGTTGGTCTTTTTATAATTATTAATTACGTTAGCATAGTTAATGGATTAGCAAATTTTCAACACGATTTACTTACTGCTTGACGCATTTGCGCTCAGGATCTGAAAATAACAAATATTATTCTAGTTAGTCATAGAAGATAACAAATTTTATTGGTCGAATCAGCGATTTGACGGCTGGTTATAGTTTTGGGCAACAAATCCCTTTTTGTGGTGAGAAATCATCAAGGCATGAGGGAGTGTCATACTCTTACTGCCTGAAACCCACCATGTTCCTTCTTAAGCCATTTATGTACCAGAGCCGCGGCAAATCTTTCGAACAATCCCGTAGCCCCGGTAGGCTTTGGCTCCACTAGGGTGCAAGCCACCTTTACATTGATTTCATTTACCACAGTTAAGATTACGATAAAAATACTATACCCTATCCACGGAAGCAAGAGCTAAAAGGTAAACAAAGAATGACACTTTTTCAAGATGGCGGTATAACCCGACCGATGACAAAATCACAGATACTGCGAACATTTTACACAAAAATGTGACGTTTTGTCATCGGTCGGGTTATACCGCCATCTTGAAAAACTGTCATTCTTTGTTTACCTTTTAGCTCTTGCTTCCGTGGATAGAGTATAGTACCCAGCTGCATCCAGTTAGACTGGAAGCCGACCCCAACAAAGTTGGGAAAAGGTTAAGCAGATGATACGATTATGATGTTACTAATATTATAAAGAGGTAAAATTTCTAAGTTTCTATGTAGGGGGTAATTTTTGGAACCGCTGGTCGGATTTCCAAAATTCTTTCACTGATAGCTATATTTTTCCTGAGTGCCATTGGCTATATTTTATGCCGGCACGGGTTGAAGTTTCCATGGGATGAGGGTGAAACCGCGAGAATATAGCTAGTGATTTTATAATGTCGTAGTGACCTAGTGGGTAAAGAACCAACCTCTCAAGCATGCGGGCGCAGGTTCGATTCCAAGTCAGGCAAGTACCAATGCATCTTTTCTAAGTTTATATGTACTTTCTAAGTATATCTTAGAGACCAATGAGTCCTGTGTTTCGGATGGCACGTTAAACCGTAGGGCCCGGCTATCATTGAACATTCTCGACAGTCGTTACGGGTAGTCAAAAGCCAGTAAGTCTGACACCAGTCTAACCAAGGGGTATTGGGTTGCCCGGGTAACTGGGTTGAGGAGGTCAGATAGGCAGTCGCTTCTTGTAAAGCACTGGTACTCTGCTGAATCCGGTTAGACTGACCTAAGTCACTAAGCTGACCCCAATATAGTTGGAAAAAAGGCTCGGAGGATGATGATTTATAATGGGAAAAGGCAGATGATAAAATAGTAAAGAACTACTTACACTGAGCAGCCACAACCCAATGAGGACCTTGATAGCACCCATGTCAGCGGTGGAACCACCAACTGATCGAATGATGGCCAGACCTACCCTGGTGCAGTTTATATATGAAACTGATTCTAAAGTGCATGCAGTGCAGCAACTGTGCAAATAGTAGGTGAGTTATGCACTGTCGTTGTTGTATTGAAAAGGGATGAAATATTGATTATAGATCGTGTTGTATTGTTAATGCTTATAAGTTACTTGAAACATTATTACAATTGATATTGAAAAGTTAGAATAGCCTTTTGGCTTCTCTATAGCTACGCCAAATTCATTATTAACTATCTCTCTAGCCCAAAATGTTTTGAGAGCCAAGATATCTTACTCTTTTTTCTTATTTCATCGTCTCTCAAAGGTCTTCCCGGAGCTTCTGGATTTGCAGCAATTCTTTTCCTCTGTTCTCTGATGCCCTTTTTTTTAACGACGTCAAAAATCGTCAAATGACCCCGCTGTGTGTTAGCACTGGTGAGGGAGTGTCAGACTCTTACTGACTAAAAACCGTCGTGTTCCGTCGTAGGCCTTTTATTTACAAGGGCCGCGGTAACTCGCGCGAACAATCCCGCAGCCCCGGCGGACTCTCTGATGACCTTGGCCAGACTTGTCCATCTATCTAGTAGAGGGCCTGCCCATGCTGCGTTTTTATCTTTCGTGTTCGCCACTCGAGAATTTTTCTCACTTTTGTTACTTATATTTGTAGTTTTATCAATATCCTTTCAGTTATTCAGCAGCGTGAAGATTAAAAAAATGTTTAACATTAGTGCGATGAAAATTGAAAATTATGCCATTAGGCTCGGTTCGATGCAAAAAATTTAGTAGTCTCTCTAGTGAGTGTGTCCTTTTGATACATTAATAGGTGACTAAATAGGGCCTAGCCTTTTCGTGTAACGACTGCCTATCTGACCTCCTCAACCCAGTTACCCGGGCTACTTTCTGAGTAAGTAACGACTGCCAAGAATGTACTTACATATAAATAAATGAAAGATGAAACCCGCCAATTTAACGTGCTTACAGCGATGCAAACTATAAAATTATATTTTTCCCGTATTTTTCGATTTTTAACCAAAAGCAATAAAGTTCAAACAAGAAAAATCGCGGGAATCTTTTAGCAAACCGTAAATAAAAGACCATAACCGCAGACAATATATAACTGTAAATCCATTTGTCAATAACAAAAGCGAGAGTTTTGTCAATGGTTTTCATTGTACGATTACTTAAGCAAACACAGTTGAGTAAATACAATAAATAATAAATTAAATAACAATTAATAACGTGCTTAAGCTTGCTTATTTTATTAACAAACAATCACCTTTTGTTTGTAACACGCTTTTATTAGGTCGACCTGTATGTAACTATATAATGGAATCTAAGGTAACTAAAACCATCTTCCAAGGATCGTAGCGTCATGAAAATTGGCAGCTGTGTGTAGTTCTGATGACAATACAATAATATGGAACTATCGAACTAATCTGATGATGGAGCCGGAAGATATGATGAACTGGTTGAGTAATTAGTGATCATACATCCATCCATCCATTCTCCGAGCCTTTTCCCAACCATGTTAGGGGTCGGCTTCCAGTCTAACCGGATGTAGCTTAGTACCGGTGCTTTACAAGAAGCAACTGCCTATCTGGCCTCCTCAACCCACCCGGGCAACCCGATACCCCTTGGTTAGACTGGCGTCAGAGTTTACTGGCTTCTGACTACCTGTAACGACTGCCAAGGATGTTCAATGACAACCGGGACCTACAGATAGTGATCATACACAAAAAATCTATACTAATATTATAAAGCTGAAGAGTTTGTTTGTTTGTTTGAACGCGCTAATCTCAGGAAATACTGTCCGATTTGAAAATTTCTTTCATTGTTAGATAGCCCATTTATCGAGGCTTTACTTTTTATCCCGGTACGGGAAGTAGTTCCCACGGGATGCGGGTGAAACCGCTGGCAGTAGCTAGTAATAAATACCGATACCGATGAATTGAAAACCCCCTTCTTTTTGGGAAGTCGGTTAAAAAAGACAAAAGACTTCCAACAATTTTTACTGAAAATATAACTTAAATCTAAATAAGTATAACTTTCCCGTTAATACTTGAAGGAGGACTTCCTATAGGCTTCAAATTTTCAGGCACCCTATCCGCCTCTGGTATCGGCTCTTGGAAATTATATTTCTCAGCAATTGTCGGCAATTTCGCATAATAATTAGGACTGCTTTGCTTATAATACTCTCTTGTAGGTATCATTGTACCCATTTTAATCTTTTTCGTAGTCTGACCCTTTACAGTGACCTCTGCAATTGTCGTTGCGTTAGGGTCCACTTCACCTTCTTCAAACGATATGCTTTCAGTTTTAGCTTTAGGCTCTATAGTGGTCGTTTCTGGTGATTCATCCGCGTATTCCTCAACTTCTTCATTCGGTGGAGTTTCTATGTCTTCAGCTAGTGGTTCCATTTCTATAGCAAATGTAGCTTTAGTTGGAATAGTCGGTGTTACTTTAAATTTCTGAGCGATTACTGCTGTTGGTACTGTAGGAGCAGTGTCCGCACCATCGCTCTCAAAAGCTTCTTCCTTCTCCGGTGTGACGTAATCTTCGTAGCTGTCATTAGATTTGATTAAATCTACAGCTTCGAATATACCTGGGGCTGGTGAAACTCCCATGTTTTCATTTTCAGCCGCATTTGCAGCTGCGTTTTGAGGCTGCGTTTGTGGGGTTGTTGGTCCCGAAACACGGATTCGTCGTTTCTTTTTCATTGGTTTCTGCGCTGTTAGTCTCTGCCTCTGTTTCTGTAACACCTTCTTCTGTTGTACTAATTTTGGTTCTTGTATATGTGGTATCTGTGGTACTTGTGCTACAGGCTGCCTTTGTATCGGCTTCGCTGGCATCGCGACTTTTTTCACAAACCTCAATTTCTTCATAATTCCTTGCTCTGGTCTGAGGAACTTAACCTTTTTTACTGTATCTGGTGTTACTGGTTGGCCTTGAATATCGAGTCCTGGTACAAATTTATTGTCATGTTCTTCGTAAGTAGTCTCGTATTGTTCTTCTTTAGCTACGTTAACTGGTGTTTCATAGATTGGCAGCTGTGCCGGACTGTCAGCTCCAGTTAGTTTAAAGACGTTCTTCACTTTTTTGACAGGTGGCCGTGGTGGTGGGGGCAGTTTCTGTACCGGTGCAGGCTGTGCTGTGTTTACCATTTGTGCATTGACATTCTGATCTCTTAAAACATCTTGAACATCGGGCTTGCGGTTGAGCAGCTCTTCTTGAAGTTTTTGCTTCACTCTTTCAACGATTTCATCTAAATTCAAGCCTGGTGGTACTATCGGGGATGCAGCAACTAGGGAATGTATCGCAGGTGCACTTTTCAATTTATATCGGTTCTGACTACGAAAAGGCTTCGGTTGTGGGTCTGTCTGAAAATTATAATTCGGTCTTTCTGTAGTGACTTCATAAGACTGAACAATCTGACTTTGTGATTGTCCGTCGTCAGAATATTCAGCTGTTCTGTCTGACTGTTCATCACGGTCGTCTCCGAATTTGTCCTGAACTAAATCTTCGATTTGATCAGCCAAGTTGGAGGGGCCGAATTTTTTTGCTATGCTTCGGAAATCAGCCATGTCAGCTGCGAGAAGAACATAGGTGTTCACCGTAACGAATATGGAGTAACCTGAAAACAATTGAATGGGGCTTGAGTATCATGTTTTTAACATTAGGTCGACCTGTATGTAACTATATAATGGAATCTAAGGTAACTAATTTTACTGTCTTCCAAGGATCGTAGCGTCATGGAAATTGGCAGCTGTATGTAGTTCTGATGACAACACAATAGTATGGTACTGTCGAACTGATCTGATGATGGAGCCGGAAGATATGAACTGGAACTTCATGATGGAACATCGTTTCATAGCTGTGTTTGGACTTGATGGAAAAGTCTTGTAATGATTTTTACGTGCATAATTACAAAAGCGTGTTTTTTTCTTTACTTTTATTTTATTCTAGCTAAAGTGATATGTATAAAATAGTTACTTACATATTAGAGAAAAATATAAGAAATACATATCGCAGCTCGACTCATAAATAGAGGTTACATATTTGATTTTATTTCATCATAAAATATTTTATCGCTCGACAGTCGGAATTCGTTTAAAACTGAACTGTTTTAACCTGATAAGAACTAAATTTTGGTCAGTAGTGCCCGATCTAAATAAATATTTCAAAGAGTACGACCCGCATACTGCAAACTTTTAGTCGGCCGATAGTTTGTTTGGGCTCATAAATCAGTATGAAGATGAAAAGCCGGTATCAGACCGACTTGGATTGGAATCAAGATTTTCTTTAAAAAAAAATATTTGCGAACCATCGGGTCTTCTGTAGGGGGGTATCGGGTTGCCCGGGATACTGGGTTGAGGAGGTCAGATAGGCAGTCGCTTCTTGTAAAGCACTGGTACTCAGCTGAATCCGGTTAGACTGGAAGCCGACCCCAACATGATTGGGAAAAGGCTCGGAGGATGATGATGGGTCTTCTGTAGGGTTAGTCTGCAATGTGCCTATATTATCAAGTCAGGGTTAAGTATACCTACGTACATTGATAAAAATATATTTACCATTTCAGTATCAGAATTGGTTTGCTGCTTTGCGCTTTTATTAGGTCGACCTGTATGTAACTATGTAATGGAATCTAAGGTAACCAATTTAAACATCTTCCAAGCATCGTAGCGTCATGAAAATTGGCAGCTGTATGTAGTTCTGATGACAATACAATAATATGGTACTGTCGAACTGATCTGATGATGGAGCCGGAAGATATGAACTGGAACTTCATGATGGAACATCGTGACATAGAAAAGTCTTGTGTCGTGTTTTCCTAGTATTTTTTAACTATTAATTTATTTATGTACTTACAGGTGTTGAGCTTGTAAAGACCCATTGTATGTAGGTAATAAATGAAATATAAAAAATATATCTTAAGTCCTTTATTTCGACAAAATACTAATTTTTAATATTATTTAATAATACTTATTATACAAAACAGTACATTATTTCGTCCAAAATAACACGTTTTATAAAAATGTTGAGGTTAGACTAGCTTTGCGTCTTGTTTTTGCTCCAAATTATGTTGATCGCGTTTTGTTTGTGCTCCTCACTACCCTGATTTTGTTTGGCATCATATCTGAAAAAAAAAAACATTACAAATTCTCAAATCTTCCCGTCACCAAATTCTTAAGACCAGTCTCTAATCTATGGATTGAATCGAGGAGGTCAGATAGGCAGTCGCTTTTAACAATATTCTGGTAACAGTTAATACTTTTAAACAGGTAATACCTTTTGACAGGTAGTCGACCTCAATCTAGCTGGGAAAAGGCTAGGCAGATGATATTTTGCTTAGGTAGACTTGCCAATAATGATGAATTCAATTAATAAAGTTACTGACTATGCAAGTATTATATTATAGAGAAAATATCGATTTTTTTGTTTGTTTATTTTCCAAATTATATAATCTATACTATTATATATATATATATATATATATATTATAAAGAAGAAAACTTTGTTTGTTTGTTTGTAATAATAAAATGTAATGGATAAACTTAAAAACTACAGGACCGATTTTGAAAATTCTTTACATATACACAAAACATAGGCTATATTTTATCCCGGTACGGGCAGTAGTTCCTTCGGGACGCGGGTGAAATCGCGGGAAAACGTCAAGTATTATGTAGGTTAGTTAATAATCGCTTACCATAAGACAGTTCCCTGCCGAGTCGTGGTGAGAAGTTCATGGTTCTGCCGAGCCTTGGGGAGAAGTACTTTGTCCTGCTGTCAATCTGTTCAGGGTCTTGGCGGTACCTGGAGTAGAAAATATAAATAAATAGAAAGAGCTCTTGGCTAAGTAGCAGCAGCACGATTTGGTTATAAAGATTTCCGCAGTGTTTTGGAAGCCACGTTAAATTGGTAGGTCTTGGTTGTCATTTGAACATGTTTTGGAAGTAGTTACGGGTAGTCAGAAAACAGAAAGGCTGATAATCAGTCTTGCCAAAGGTTGCCAGGGTAACTGAATCCAGAAAGCCAGGTAGGCAGTCGCTCCAAGTAGCACAAAGATACTCAGATGCATCCGGTTATACTGAATGCCGACCTCAACATAGTTTCGAAAAAACTATTCAGATGATGAAAGGTCGGTTACCTGATCGCTGCAATGTCAGCACTACCATTCATCTCCCTACTGATTTATGAGTCCGAACAAACTAAGAGACTACGGGATCATGCGAAACATTTACCGCTACCCTAGTACACAAAGGGCTCCAGAAGGAACATGGTGGGTTTAGATTAGATTAGATTTTTAGGTAGGTTGGGGTAAGATTGTGACACTCCCTCACGCTGCACCCACAGCGAGTCATAATTGATGATTTCCCAAAAAAAAGGCCCGATCAAACTATTTGCTGACTGCACGTTTAGGTACTCTATGGCTATAGATACTTACATTTCCTGGTCAGCGGGAGTGGCAGGCATATCATCGGACAGTCTCCTGCCGAGTCTGGGCGTGAACTCCACGTTCTCAAAGCTCTTGTCATCGTATGCGAGGCTTCTGCCTAACTTGGGGGTGAAGATCACCTTCTTGGTGACTGTGAAAGAATAGGATGAGGTTTATTTTTAAACTCTGATGTAAAAAATCGCGCCCAAAGAAGTCGGTTACAAACCTACAAACATACAAACATACAGGTGAAGCTATTAAAAAGCGTGTAAAAAGAGGTGTTATAGGTGTTACTGCTATGTGTCTGTGGCACAGTAGTTCTTAAACGGATGGACTGATTTGGATGCGGTTGTTTTGGTTGAAAATCGATTAGGCAAGTAAGTTTCATGAAAATTGGCTCATTGGTTTTGGTACAGAGTTTTAGAAACGGAGTTACTATCGCATGGATATTGTTAGTAAGATTTGCTAAGTAAACTAAAATTATAGAGGTAAAGAGAAAAATAATTGTTTGGCATTTTTGGCTTCGAAATGACCAACTGACCAGCATGGAATGGCTGTTGACTGATAAACTACTGAATGAACCGATTAAAAAAATTCTTTCACTGTTGGAAGGCTACACTCTTCCGGAGTAACATAGGCTATATTTTATCCGTGTACCAGTAGAAGTTCCCACGGGACGCGGATGAAACCGAAAGAGACAGCTAGGTACTAGTTATATAATTCCTCACCCCTGGTTTCAGGTTCATCAGCTTGCATCTCATAAGGTAGTTGGTCGTAATAGTATTTCAAAGCGTCGGCGGCTTCGAGTAATTTGAAGAATGCTTGTCTGAAAACGTAACATGTAATAACTACAGTATTTAGGCCTCCATACTCAAACTCAAACTCAAAAACGTTTATTCAAATTAGGCTGATAAATCAGCACTTTTCGAACGTCAAAAACAAAAGACAGCCCCCAAAACGCCCGGCCTTCACCACTTCCTGTGTGTTTTTTGCTGGGAAAATGAATATGACATGAACCGTGATTGTAAGACAGTTAAAATTTTCTATCGATCATCAATTTTATTGTAGTAACCATCCAAAAACGAGTTCCTTCATGTTTAAGATGGTACGGTAAATTAGCGGGGCCAGGTAATCATTTTTGGCAGACGTCACGGGTAGTCAGAGATCAGAAATTTTGACAACTTGACTTTCCAACTGATATCATGTTGCGTAAGTGATTAGTTTGAGGAGGTCTTAGGACATCGCTCCTTGTGACATAGTGGTATTCCGATCAGGAAGCTGACCCCAACATAGTTGGGCAACGCCTAGGCAGATGATGAAGCTTAATATCCACCATTTCATACCTGTTATCTTCGGTAGATATCCTGAGCGAGCGCTTGCCTAGCCGGGGACCGAACCAAAGACCTAGTCGGTCGCTGTGAGCTCCACTCGCTGCGCCATCCTGTGAATATTTACATGTTAAGGATACAGTCATAATAGATTATTGGGGAGAGGGAGGCAGATTTATCTATTTACTATTATTACTACCACCTGTAGGTATAACATACAGAATGCTTAAAGAATTGATTATCTTGATGCTTCTAACATTATAAAGATGAATAGTTCGTTTGGAATGCGCTTATATCTGAACCGATTTGTTTTTTTTCAGTGTTGGCCCATCTATAAAGGAAGGCCGTACCGTATTTTATCCTTGTGGGCGGAAGTGGTTCCCTTGAGAGGAGGGTAAAATCGCCGGAGGAAGCTAGTTGTGACATAATATTGAAACGTTAGTCATGTGGACGAATCTATTTCTCAAAATACTGAATTCTGAATACAAAATACTAAATAGATTTTAGTAAAACTTTACAGTAATAATTTTATGACCACGTTTCTATCAATATGTGGGAAGCAGGTCCTTTGGGAAAAGTTACTATTTACGAATATTTTAAGGAGGAAACATTCGTTTGTTTTTCACTCAATGCTACAAACAGCAGAACCGAATACACTATCCCCGGGTGACGTAGGCTATATTTTACCCGGGTATGAGAAAAAGTCGTGGTGGCCTAGTGGATAAAGGACCAATCTCTCAAGTATGAGGGCGCGGGTTCGATCCCAGGTCAGGCAAGTACCAATGCAACTTTTCTAAGTCTGTATGTACTTTCTAAGTATATCTTAGACACCATTGGCTGTGTTTCGGATGGCACGTTAAACTGTAGGTCCCGGCTGTCATTGAACATCCTTGGCAGTCGTTACGGGTAGTCAGAAGCCAGTAAGTCTGACACCAGTCTAACCAAGGGGTATCGGGTTGCCCGGGTAACTGGGTTGAGGGGGTCAGATAGGCAGTCGCTTCTTGTAAAGCACTGGTACTCAGCTGAATCCGGTTAGACTGGAAGCCGACCCCAACATGATTGGGAAAAAGGCTCGGAGGATGGATGAGAAGAAGTTCCCTTAAGATGTGGGTAAAACTTTAGGAAAACTAATATTTTACAAATATTAAACTTAACACATTTCTAAAGCTTACCTTAACATCATTGTTATTCCCTAAAACACTGCTCGTAGTGAATACAGCGAGAAAAACAAACAACTGAGTTTGATTGAACATCTTGGAATGAACGATGGAATTCGAATGATACTCCTGTTTCGCTGAGAAACCCTTATATAGCTACCCGAATGGAAATCTTATGTAAATCAGGGAGGATTGTGGGGAAAAACGGTAGCTTTCTATTCATATTAAAGGTCTATTTTTAATGGTTTTCGGATTTTACGTGTTAATTTGTAATGTGAAGCAGGAATCCCCTGTGTGAAACCTGATTTGTGAGGCGTAGGGTTGTTAATTTTTAAACAGTTTAATGAATGAATGTCATATTATTTTAACTAAAATTGAGATTTAATAAAGGCCTAAAATGATGCAAACTTGCTAACTTCAGATCATCATCATCTCCCGAGCCTTTTCTTAACTGTGTTGGGGTCGGCTTCCAGTCTAACCGGCTGCAGCTGAGTACCAGAGCTTTACAAGAAGCGACTGCCTATCTGACCTCCTCAACCTAGTTACTTGCTAATTTCAGATATACATCCCATATGGTGTACATGCTATTATGTAAGTATATCTTATTACTTTAATATGTTTAGTTTTCGTCTGTAGCCTCCCCCTGCGTCTACTCGCACCTAGATAAAATTATCCTGTGGTCTTCTTCGATAAATCTGCTAGGTATATTTACTAACAGCGAAATATTTTATCAAGCCGGATCATTAGAACCTGAGATAGCGTATTCAAACAAATAGAATATATTTCGAAAAAAAAGAATAGAAGAAGAATTATTAGTAGGTATAGATTAAAACATGCGTGAGACTCAAATGGTCTTACTACGAAAACTTAAACATCTGTCGAACACTTGTCTAAAAAAGTGTGGCTGCAAAATTGACCTTATTTCAACGTCATAATCTGTCATTTTTTTAGACAAGTGTTAAAATGGCGTTTAAAAGTGTTTGTGGTAAGTAAGACGGAAAAGTCCTCTTTAAGACGTCACTATAAAATGACCTTCAAAATAGCATATTTAAGGAAACCCCCTTGCTACTGACAACCCTAGCATTATTATGATCCAGTTAACATACGCCCGTTTAAGGTTTTCTTTTATTTTGCAATCCAGTTGCGTAAATAATTTTAATGATATTGTTCATTACGTAATTATTTTATAATAATTTATATTATGTCTTTATTTCTTGCGGTTATTTTCCGAACTTAAAGAGTGTGTAGAAGGTTTATCTTTTGAACGGGACCACCGATTTTTATAATTCTTTCACTAATGGAGATGTTCTTTTTTCGGATTCACCCACGTCCTGGACCACTTTTCCAAACCGAATTTTCTCAAATTTTGTACAGTTTGTTACAGTTCGCTAGACCTAGTACCTAGACAAGACATATGTACATTTGTGGAAGTCACAGTGCTGCAAATCTCGCCTTCAGAATCACTTAAATACAGTCGAGTGAAGGAATTTTATATAGAAGACACCATTTCAGGAAAACTTATTTAAAATATCAGATATAAAATAGATAGAAATATTGGGTATTTCTAGAAAGTTTATGTAGGCACCTAGTGGACTATCATGCTAGCAGTTTGGTAGCCACAGAGTCCAGGGTTAAAGTCCTAAGATCGATCAAGCTAGTTAGGTTTTACCGTCTGGAAATTCTCTGTTACTTTTTCAAGTCAATTTATAACCAAGCAACAATGCAGTTGAACAAGATTGCACTCGGTTGTGGCGAAAATAGCCTAGGCATATACATAGATTGGGTTTCCACGGAATAAAGTTCAAGTTATTGCACCTACTCTTTTTAGGTAAAAAATTGCTGTCGCCCGCGGTTTCGGAAAATTCGCGCTCCAGGATAAAATTCTGGATAAATGTATCTAACGGTGAACGATTTTTAAAGTAAGTCGAGTACTTAGTTCCTGAAATAAGCGAGTTCAATAAAACAGACTATTCGGCTTCATTATATTATGTAGACATTTTACTTTACTTATTCTTTATTGCACACTAAACAGTAAATACATACGAGATACAGACAGTTATGTACAACGGCGAGCTTAACCCAGAATTGGGTTCTCTTACAGCCAACCTTAAAGCGATAGAGATATTCGATAGAGGTAGGGTCAATTATATGTGCACAACAAATATGAAATACTAAACAAATATTAAATAACAATAAACTAATCATATGTATGTAATAGAGCTACACAATATATAAACATAATACATATAGAATATAATATATCTTCTATACATATAATAAATCTGTAAAAAAATTGTGTCTGTACATTCAATATATGAAAAAAGTAATAATTGGGTGGGGTTTAGAAACAGTAATGGAGCACAAATCCAAAAAAAAAATTCTGTCTGTTTGTCTGTATGTCTGTATGTCTGTTTGTTTGTACACGCTAATCTTCCGAACTACTGAACGGATTTCAATTTTTTTTTCTTTGTTGTATCAGTATTAGGCCTGGTCAACATATAGGCTATAATTTATCTTCGAAACTTGACCTGATGCAGAACTCCAACAGACCAACAAAACTATAAGAGATACAAATATGGTGCGGTGGCAAAAATTGTTTCATTTGATGAGCATTTTCAGCTGAGATAATAAATTTTAAGATCTGGAACACCTGATGTGGAACCCCAAGAGCCCAGCTTCTCTGTACCATATACAGGTATGACGTTTTAGCAAAAGTTGTTCAATTTGATAAGCACTTTCTATTGACTTATACAAATTGAAGATCTAAAACACCTGATGTGGAACTCCAGGGGCCCAGCTAGACTATAGCATATAGAGGTATGACGTTTTAGCAAAAGTTGTTCAATCTGATAAGCACTCTCTGTTGACTGGTAAAAATTGAAGATCTGGAACACCTGATGTGGAACTTCAAGAGCAATACTACACTTGAAATGTATAGAAATGAATGTTATGAAATAGGTATGGTGAATCAAAAAAAGTAATTTGTCCGTCTTTTAGATAACCCTAAAATAATGGACACGCATTTTTCTTTTCTCTCTCTCACAAACAAATAATAACGAAGATACAACAACGCTTGAATTTCGTATTAAGTCACTGCTTAGTACAAATTTTACATACCTAGACGTGGCGTCAAGAGCCCCCACTCTCTAACTTTGTTGCGTTATATCTCATTATCATTTTGAATGTCTCTTCCAGACCTCGGGACTACAGAGTTCCGAATTTTTGGGAGGCAAACGTGGGGCCGAAGCCAACACGCTGAAACCCTTTTGCGATAACTTTAATGAGATGGTACAAAAAACCGACGATTATCCCTTTATACACTATAGAAATGAACCCAAGGACAATCCCCGGTGGACGTCGTTAAAAAAAAGACATACCCCGGTTCTGTGCTAAACTATTGCTAACTATGGAGGAAAACTACTTGGGCTATTGTGATGGGATGTTAGTGGATGACAATGTATTAGGTACATGTAAAAACGGCAGGTGGAGACTCGCCACCTCACTTACTGGGCCCCCGGGAACCAGTCACTGAATAGCAACAAGGGGGCAACAGGGACATGAGCGGCTGAAGGGTGAGGATACCTCGGCGGACTTTAAACGCAGATTACGCGCTCTCTGTGCTTACCATGAGGCACCTTCCCTCCGAGCAGGGCTACTAATCCTGCTCTAGCGACTCCACTCTGGACGGCCAAGCCAAGCCAGAGGCGTAAGACCTACCCCCGTCATGGTTCACTCCGATCGGCCGGAGATGGGGGACAGTATACACTCCCTGGAGAACTCAGTATATATAGCCCCGCGGGGTTGCTACTCCCCGTCATCAGCCTCAGATATCCTGCGGTGCCTATATCTCATTATTATTGTCGTTATTATCTCAAGAGCCTTTGTCCCAATTATGTTAGGGTCGACTTCCAGTCACAATGCAACTGAGTACCAGTGTTTTACAAGGAGCGACTGCCTATCTGACCTCCACAACCCGGTTACCCGCTCAACCCAACACCTCTTGGTAAGACTTACTGGCTTCTGACTACCCATAACGACTGCCAAGAATGTTCAATGACAGTCGGAACCTACAGTTTAACATCCCCTCCAAATAACAGTCATTGGTATCCAAAATATACGTAGAAAGTACATACGAACTTAGAAAAGTTGCATTGGCAGGCACTTGCCAGACCTGGAATCAAAGACGCACGCTCATACTTGAGAGATTGGTTCTCTACCCACTTAACCACCACGAATTCCACTAAGTCACCACGACTTTGTCATCTATTTAATGTTTTTTTACGTAATAATACGTGTAATATTTTTGCCACACACAACTTAAATGCGGACTAATTAGAATCACTACTTTTATCCTTATGGTCACGTCTATTGCGACTATTCAGATCTTTGATTTTGCTGACCCCGTAGTCGCTGGCATAAGGGACAGGATCCGCGTACGAAGTCGCGGGCAGAAGCTAGTATATAATATAATATACATATACAAGCTGTTGATTTGCATTTGTGCCATAGTTCAGGAGGAGGACATACAATACGTATATAATCGATTGGAATTACAGTAGATGGGAAATAACTAATATGCACTGCTTTTTTTGTCATTGTAATGTCGTGGTATTTCAGAAGTAATCCAATTTTATGAATGAAATTTATGAGTGATCGTTGCGTATGCTTTGTGTTTGCGTTTGTGTGAGGGCGCAGCACGGTTTTAACGCCAGTAACATACGCGCCAAGTTTAAATAAGGCTAGATGACATTTACGGAATGCCGAAAAAAAATTACGTACCAATTTTTTTATTGATTTGGGTCGAGAATCATTAGCATAATTGCCTCCTTGAATATGGCACGGATGCAAATCAACGGCTTGTATAAGAATAGAAATATCATCTTGATAAATAGTATTCCTTTACTCGTCTCTTAAATGCATCCAACGATTGGCTTTCGCGTATCGAGTGTGAAAGGGAATTCCACAGTCTCACAGCTCGAACAGTGAACGATCCATCGTAGCGGCTCGTAGTGTGGGAAGGGACACGAAGGAGAAGAGATGAGGAAGTACGACAAGGTTTGTTTACTACATAAGTATGAACATACTTTTGTTAGTTGTGCACTTACTTATGTAGTAACAAATAAATATTAATCAGCTTGGCTTCCAAAACCTCGTTCTCGTCGATAACCTTAGGCACAAGCCGTCTTACCACAAAAAACTTTTAAACTTCAGTTTAACACTTGTCTAAAAAAAAATCAGATTATGACGTAGAAATCGTAGGTCCATTTTGCAGCCATTATTCATTTTACATTTTTAAAATGAACTGAAGTAGATCCCTCAGCACGCAGTGCTTATTCACTAGTTCACAATATATTGTTCTAAAAACATAGGACGCAAATGAATGAGACGTTATCCTTGGGGAAATAATCGAACTACTAATTCAAATTGCATTTCTATCTTAGCTTATCTAAGAATATCGATTTAATACGTGTGTGGTCTATTATGCATCTGCACGGGTTGATAAAGCTATAGTGAACCTTTTTATGTCGTCTCCATCATCAGTTTAACTCTAAAACATCATTATTTTACATATACACCCTGGTATATGAGAGGCCTACGACGGAACACGGCGGTTTTTAGTCAGTAAGAGTGTGACACTCCCTCACCGCTGCTAACCCACAGCGGGAGGAGTGATTTGATGATTTTTTGGCGACGTTAAAAAAAAGATTCCATTACATAGTAACATACAGGCGAAAAAAGCGTGTTAAAAACAATACTAGGTGTACCAAATCTCCCAATTCTCTTCCCAGTATTAAAGTATTAGTAGCAAATTGATATAAATCTCATTCCGTGACGGCAATTAGACTCGAAGCGAACTGTCACTCCCGCCTACACGTACAGTTGTCGTTACTCATTCATTTCATTCATTCAGTCGTTCTTTTTGTAGAAAAACTGCAGTTTTTACTGGAAATAGACGCTTTTTGGTTTAGGTTTTATTGATAAAGTTGAGAAAATGTTTATGTTTTTAATTGATTTGCCTTTTAGATGTTTTCATAGGTTGCAGCTGAATTTTGAAGTACGTGCGTACCTGGACAAAATAAGGCTGCGTCCTTTTTCAGGCTCTATTTTACCCGGGCACCGAATATCATTGGAATCGGTTCAGTAGTTTTGTCTTGAAAGCTTGAGCTACAGAAAGTTACTTTTACAGACAGTTAGTTAAGTTTTTTGAAGCGTTTCTTGCGTTGCAACGCAAGAAACGCTGGTTGATGCCACGCTGGTTGGTTGGTGGAGAGGTTCCTCACAACGCGTTGTGAGGAACCTACATACATATTTCCAGCACTTAGATAAAAGTATGTAACAAATGATAGCACTCACACATATGTAATATTATTTGATTTATAACATGTTTGGACTTTAAAAGAGACTATGACCCTTGAGTTTGTTTCGGCATTTCTTCTCAGGGATCAGTCATTAGGAAATGCCGACCTCAGAGTTCTTAAAAATGACGCGTAAAAGTGATTTAATGTCCAACTTGCAAAATAAACGATTTCATTTCATTTCATCCATTCCATTCCTTCCATTTCCATTTAAGCAATAGAGGGTCTACACAGGCTCTGTGCTTAGGGCCTCGGATACTCTTAATCCGCCACTGCTTCTCAGGGATCAGTCATTAGGAAATGACGACCTCAGCGTTCTTAAAAATGACGCGTAAAAGTGATTTAATGTCCAACTTGCAAAATAAAGGATTTCATTTCATTTCATAGCTACCGACTAGTACATAGCCACATCAAAATTTTTTCAGTAAAATGAATTAGAGTAACAAACATACTCGTGTAGTAGGAATAATAACATCGTGTATTGAGTTGCCCGGGTAACTGGGTTGAGGAGGTCAGATAGGCAGTAGCTCCTTGTAGCACACTGGTACTCAGCTACATCCGGTTAGAATGGAAGCCGACCCCAACATAGTTGGGAAAAAGTTAGACAGATTATGAACATCCTGTTCTCAATATTAAGTTATAAGACTGTAAAGTGATGTTTTTAGGTATACATACATAATACAAGTATTTTTCCGTTAATTCGTTCATTCAATCTTTGGGACCATTTGTCTCAATCAACGACAGATTAAGACCAACGAATTCAGCGATAAACATAAATTAATTAGTTTTCGTCCAAAATAATTTAATTATAAATACGTTTAATTTGAGTTTAGGTCCCTGTTATTTGTATTATATCTACTTGTGGATAATTAAACTATGAGGGTGCCATTTAAAAACCACTAGGCTTCAAAAACCATGCTAATATCTGTTTATACCATTTGTAGACTAATGGACACACTCAGACATTTATGGCCTTACTACAAAAACTTAAACGCCTGTTTTACACTAGTCTAAAAAAATTTTGGCTGCAAAATGAACCATAATGTCAACGTCATAATTTGACATTTTTTTAGACAAGGCTTAAACTGACGTTTAAAAGTTTTTGTGGTAAGACGGTTAATGGTTACTTAAGCCGTTCCTTAGTGCAGAATTTCTATGAAAATCTGTCACTAAGGAGTGACTTAAGTAATCATTAAATGTCTCTCAGTGCGGGGGTAAGAGCCTCCGCATTTTTAGGCGGTCGATACTTTGTTTGGACTTAAGCATAAATCAGTATGAATATGAATGGTAGTAGTGCTTACACACATTTCGAAGATCAGGAATTTTAGCCGGTATTAGACCGATTGAATTGGTTGGACGCAAGACTTTCTTTAAAAAAATTGCCAACCGTCGGGTACTTAACTGTCGGCCAAAATTTACTCTGCAGTTTATGGGTGTTCTAAAAGCAAACTGTCCAAGTATAGGTGACCATCTTGTCAAAACGAGTTCCTAAGTGCTTCAGAACCTCTCATCAATATGAATAGCTCAAACATATGGCAGCTGCAATACATATACCATTACGCAGTCTCCAACTTGTGCAAACTAGTAAAAAAAAAATTATTTATTAATTTATTTATTCAACCGTATCACTAACATTACAGATATAATCCAATGCGTTAGTGAGGCACTTTTCTTACAAAATTAAACACATTCAGGTAACAAAAAAGAAAAAAGAAACACAAGATACACATTTACACCAAATAACATTAAAAATTATAACAATAAAATAATGAATTTAAACAATAAAAACAAAAGTACTATAAGACTAATCTAGGTAACATAATGTTAATAAATTTATCTTTGCGAGTTCACTGAACTGGCAAGAAAAAATGTCAATATTTTTCTGGATTTCGCTGGCTTCGCTGGCTGGCACCTTCAACTGGTTGTACCCGACCATACCCAGCACAAACAATGTGGGGTACATTAGCGGGTACAGCGGATACACCCCGTACAGCCTCCAGTACAAGTGGCGCGTGAACTTTTTCTGCACGCGCTCCACCATGACAGAGTACTTGGCTTCGTGTGGAGCCCATATGACACCACCATACTCCAAGTGACTCCTAACTAATGCGTCGTATAATACCCTTACTGTTGTTATATTCGTAAAGCCCTGCGACTGCCTAAGTAGAAAGCCTAGGTTTCTGTACGCCTTCTTACATATATTAATAATATGCTCGCGAAATGTGAGCTCTGGAGTGAGATGAACCCCCAAATCCCGCACCTGTGTCACTCGTGTCATGGGTGTTGTTTCAAAATCCTATGATGTCAGCTATTTGCAGGCCAAAATTTATCCAGCTGTTTCAGCGAGAAGTAGTATAAAAACGTACAAGCTTATATTAGCAGGAGCTTTTGTAATATCAGTAGTTACTTAAATTCTATTTGAATTACTGTAAAAATAAAAACAAAATCAAGAGCACATTTTATTATTACGGTTTTATCTACATTCATAACTACATACATTCATTCTACTTTATTTTATAATTTCCAGTACAGTAAAAAAATCCTGGGTTTTACCCCAACAAGCCTCAAGAACCATATTGTACAGTGGAGCGTCAGTGACCGCTACTGACTCTATATTCCCAATATTTTATATCGGATGTGTCGTTCACAATCACATTAAATGAAATGCGTTAATATACTGGGCAATATATGTCGATTAACACAAAGAAAAAAGAAAAAAACGTAAAAATAAAAAAAAGAATTTTTCAAACAAAGTAAATAGAATAAAAATGTGCGAAAATTAGAACACCATATAGAAGTCAGTCATTACAAACAACTGAAATTCTCCCTTGAAAACTGACAGCTGTCAACTGATCAAAACATTTGATACTCCTCACTTTATCTCTGCTTTACACATGATGTTGTAAATTATAAAAACGAAAAATGACTCCTGTGGCCAAACCACTGAATGGATTAAGTTATTTTTTTTACAATTCGCCATAGAATATCATAAAGTATATGCGATAGGATTTCATGTGATTGTGAACGACACACCCTGTATATCTGTATGCCTGATCTCTTTCCGGTCGTATCAGATTGCCGTCCCATCTATGAGAGTGAAGGAATAGTGAGTGCACTTGTGTCTGCGCAAATGCTCGTGCACTATAATATGCCCTGCGCAGCTGGCTAATCTCCTTAAATGAGAACAGCCGCCGTGGCCGAAATCGGCCGTGGACGCCATTATGAGTAAATCTGTAAACTACTGTTGTGCTTACTAGAGATAGAATTTTTAGCCCCATACATATTTTTTTTTGTCTGCAATGGATCGCCAAAAACTGTTTCATATAAATAACAAACGAATTCAGAAAAACACTGCAACTCTCTCGGCTCTTTATCCGACCTAGTACTCAGCTAAGAACCCTGACTCACCACTATACCTACACATTTAAAATCAATCCACAATAATTCTTCTATAAAATATCTCCAAAGGTTTCGGTGGTTTTTTCACCTTCTTATAAACAACATGTTCCTTTTGCCTCAAAGGCTTTTTAGCGTCCACATCTTCCGACGTGTCGCTGGCCACAAATGGTGTCGACGAAATAGGTTTAAGCTCAGGCAGTTTAAATTTATCCTCCTTTTTTCGTTTGTCAAATATCGATATCGGAGTTATAGGCTTATTTGAATTATCTACATATTCGTAAAGGTCTGAGTACTCATCTTTCTCTCGTACATGCTCCATCTCGTATAATAGTTCTTGCTTTAGTAACTCGATTCTTGTTTCTATCGGCGCTGGCTTTTCGGTGGTCGTTGCTTTTGTGATGTGCTTATGGAAGGCTGGAATTTTAGAAACGATATTATACATCGTAAGCAATATTTAAATCTGCCTTTCTATCGTGATCTCACACACACACAGTCGCATTAGAAAGAGTCCCTCAGGATGTGGGTGAAACTGAGGTGAATAAAATCATGATGAATGTAGCATGTGAAAAGATGAAGAGTTATGGGACCACCAAAGACGAAGATGGATCGTGTGAAAGTCGATATGGTAAGAAAGAATGTTATTTGTGCGATCACGGCAGATGAGAAGAACATGAAAGAAGAAGACATGCTGCGCCGACCACAAATACAATAGGGATACAGCCTAATTTTATTTTTGGTCCGCACTGGGAAGTTAACTTTTTTAATTTGATATACCCGGTCAAAAGCGCAGGAGCAGGCCAAAACGGTGGTTGAGTGTCGGTGGTGAAGACATGAAAATCTGCGAACTGGAAGAAGAAGATGTCCAGGATAGAGCGAAGTGGAACAAGAAGATACGGAAAGCGGACCCCGCCACAAGACGGAATAAACGCTAAGAAGAAGAAGAAGACTGGGAAGTTATGTTAAGCATACAATGTTATACTTACAAATTATGGAAAACAATACTATGACCCAAAGCATCATGCTTTTTTGCTTTTCTTACTTTTTTTGCTTATATTTGAATAAATATCGTTTTTGAAAGTTAAAACGTTACATTTTATTACGACTTATACCTAAAACGCTTAAATAAATAAAAAGTTTAAGGTGATTATTTTAAAAGAAATTATTTTAACTATCCTTATTTGGAATGAGTATGTAACAATTCTAATTTGCACGTGCCCTAACAAAATAATTATTTTTCAAAACAACGAAGATTGAATTACTTCGAGCGTTAATCAAAACATTTCAATTTTTAATTTTGATTGTTAAATCAGAAAATATTACTTCAACAGTGGAGCCATATTAGCTCACTGATCTAAAGTAAATGAACCTTTTTATTTTTTTAGGCATGAGACTAATCAATCACCTAAAACTACAAAAAAAAATAATAATTAGTTTCATAAACATAGAACAGAGATAAGTCAGTCTTTTCATCGCTCCATAAGTCGATGTCAAAATAAACACAGCAAAAATTCTGACATGAAAACACTCATTTTGGTCAACCTGACTTAGTTAAAATCTTTCAGTGTAAACTTCCAATCAACACCAATAAATAAGACACCACACACAAAGAAGGATTTCCTCTATGATGAAAGCAGCTTTGGACATGCATAATTATAAAGAAGAGTTCTTGTCAATACGAATAAAATAAGCCCAAATACGAGGTAGCTGCTATAAGCCGTTGAGGAGTTCTCTCAACTCTATCATCTGGTCAGATCTGTGCTGCAACCTGCATTAATTTTAACGTCGTCAAAGATGCTCATACATGACAAGTTTCATTTGTATTTTTACTTCAACTTTTGCGTATTACCCTAGGATTGTCAAGGTTTCCATCATCAGAACTTCTGGCTTCTGGCTAGTTTATGGCAGAATAGTGTAAACATAAGTTTTCGAAACACCCTTTGTGGTGCATGAAATGTCAAGCATGCGATATAGCGATTGATCTCTCCCCGATCGTGGTGGATTGCCGTCCCTAGGGAGTGGTGAGTGAGTATGAGATTCAGGGGATAGAGAATAGAAAGTGCAGACGTAATTCTTAGTGTATTTTTATTTACACTTGTGCAGTTCGCTGCAAATAACTTTGCATTTCTTATTTGACGACTCACACATGCGCAATTGCTTTAAAAAAATCTCTGAAGCGCTTAGAATCATAAAATTTCCGTTGCTGAACGTGCATTTAATAATAACGAAATATCTTTATTTAAAAACGCCTCAGAGATTTTAATTAAATTAATTTTTTAACGACTGTTTTACATAACTTTTCTTTTTCTCAGTTATCAGTAAAAAATAAAAATAAACTAGGTTTTCTCATCTCAAAGAATAAAAAATTGGAAATGAGAAAAGTAACATATCAAGTAGTTTTTGTTTATTTATCATTTTAAAGGTTTTTTTTTTATACAGTAATCGTTTTTATACAAGTTTCGGGTTTTTTAGAATAAATATAATTTTTAACATGATAGGAAATTGTTTGGGTGTTGTTATAATTTTAGGTAAGAATAAATTATTTTTAACCGACTTAAAAAAAGGAAGATGTAGATGCGCTTAGATAGATAGAAAGCGGTACTTGTAGAGTTTTTTAATCATTAAGTATCTTTTCAGTAGTTTTAATGAAGTTTATTTGTTTTTTTTTGCTAATCTCGATGACCTAAGAATTTTATCTGGAACTTTAGAAACATCTTTAAACGATTAAGCAGATTTTGGTAAAAAAAAATCTAAAAACCATAGTTGTAACACTCGCTTACATTAAAAAAAACCCCTAACCAAATCGGTTCATCTCTGTAAAAGGAATACTGTAATATATACCTTCCAGCATTAACAACCATACCAGTAACACCAGTAGAAATCGAAAAAAGAATCGAAGGCCTCAAACAGGAGATCTTACACAAAATAGAAGATGACAGAAAAGAGGCGGCAAAAGAAACTACCACAACAGCACAGACTAAAAAACATCATCCTGATTACTACGACTACATGGTTCCACAAGAAGATAACGGACTAATAAAACCAATAATACATCATGAGCACAAAAAAAAACATCATAAACATAAGACGGTTACGTCAAATTTAACAGCTACAGTTACGTCAAATTTGACAGCTACGACACCAATGATTAAAAAAATAAAACAAGTGAAGAAGATCCACAATTTGACGGAAAGAATTATGCCTAAAAATTCAAGTAAGGTGACGCCAGCTAAAAATTTTTTTAGAAGATTTTATTTAGATGAGGAAGAAAGGAATAAACCACAGAAATGGACGCATTGCATAGATTTGATTACTCCGCGTTTGAAAGGGTTTAAAGATGATTGGAAGCTAAAATTAGTTAGTAGCAATGACCCGGATATAAAACGGTAAGTTCTCCTTGCCATCTCCCGAGCCTTTTCCCAATTATGTCGGGGTCGGCTTCCAGTCTAACCGGATTGAGCTGAGTACCAGCGCTTTACAAGGAGCGACTGCCTATCTGACCTCCTCAACCCAGTTACCCGGGCAACCCGATATCCCTTGGTTAGACTGGCGTCAGACTAACTGGCTTCTGACTACCCGATACGGTAAGTTCTCCTTGCAATAATAATAATAGCGTACTAGTTTACTATCGGCCACGGCAGCTGTTCTCATATAAGGAGATCAGCCAGCTGCACAGGACATATTACAGTGCACAAGCATTTGCACAGACACAGGTGCACTCACTATTCCTACACTCTCACTGCCCAATGGGACGGCAATCCGACACGACCGGAGAGAGATCAGGCGCAGGATCGAAATTTACTTCCTCTCCGATGGACGGGTGTATCAATCACCAACTCCCAGACTACGGGCTGCTTTGTGAAAGTTTCTAAAACTCACAAAGCGATTTTGACCCAGCCCGAGAATCAAATCTGAGGCCTCGTGCACAGAGAGATGTCAGCAACCCCAGCCCCCCAACAGGGCCAAGGTCTGCCGGGGCTGCGGGATTGTTCGTAAGAGTTACCGCGGCCCTGGTACATAAAAGGCCTACGACGGAACACGACGGTTTTTAGTCAGTAAGAGTCTGTCACTCCCTCACCACTGCTAACCCACAGCCGGAGGAGTCATTTGATGATTTTTGAGGTTGTTAAAAAAAAAGCAGTTGATGATAAGTATAGAGATCAAACAATTACTTGCTTTATCTTGCAGATTGTCGCATTTGCTAAGCTTAAACACCTCAGACTATACGAAAGAAGAGATTGTATCAGTTTTATACCAAATAAGTAACATCCATTTGAGAATATTTCAATGGGATTATACCGCCCTCACAACTATATTTAATGTCATTATACCAGGTAAGCAATTTATGCCCAAGTTGACCTGTATGTAACTACATATGTAATGGAATCTAAGGTAACTTATTTCAACCATCTTCCAAGTATCGTAGTGTCATGAAAATTTACAGCTGTATGTAGTTTTGATGACAATACAATAATATGGTACTGTCGAACTGATCTGATGATGGAGCCGGAATATATGAACTGGAACTTCATGATGGAACATAGTATCTTAGCTGTGTTTGGCTTCTTAGAAAAGTATTTTACTATTAGCGTATAAAGTGTGATAGATACAGCAGTGACAAGTCATGGTGGCCTAGTGGGTAAAGAACCAACCTCTCAAGTATAGTAGCCGGCATATAACTTGGCAAGGATTTGGGACTTTTAATAAGTGTGAGCTCGCTCATAGTGCACTAAATTATGCAAAAAAGTGGTCCCTGTTATTGCTTGTGCATTATTCTGTGGTTATTGACATCATTTATTGGCGATTATGTCTGCTTGAAAAAAATAGGACCTGTTTTAATCTCACGATTCTTGCCAAGTTACGTGCCGGGAACTATATGAGGGTATGGGTTCGATTTACACAAGCACCCACTCATACAACTTTTCTTGTTTGTATGTATTTTCTAAGTATATCTTGGACACCAATGACTGTGTTTCGGAGGGCACGTTTAACTGTAGGTCCCGGCTGTCATTGAACATCTTCAGGCAGTCATTACGGGTAGTCAGAACAGAAGCCAGTGAGTCTGACACCAGTCTATCCAAGGGGTGTCGGGTTGCCCGGGTAACAGGATTGAGGAGGTCAGATGGGCAGTCGCTTCTTGTAAAACACTGGTGCTCAGATGCATCCGGTTAGACGGGTAGCCGACCCCAACATAGTTGGGAAATGGCTCGAGAAATACCGATGATAGATACTGCAGTATGCTCTAATATTATTTCCAATATTTTTCAGGGTCAGTACATAGTTTCAGGACTTTAAAGCGAGCAATAAAGGAGTTGTTCAGAAAGTGGCATCTCGATACTAATATGTTAGACGTGTTTCTGAAGCAGGCGAGGATTTTCAGACCTCCGTGCATTGATATTTCTGAATATGGGGGTAAGACACACTATCCCTACTAATATTATAAATGCGAAAGTAACTCTGTCTGTCTGTTACGCTTTCACGTCTAAACCACTGATTTTAATCAAATTTGGTACAGAAATAGAGTCGAAAACCTTGAGAAAGAACATAGGATAATTTTTATTCCGGACTTTTGAAGAATTCTCTTGGAAACGTGATGTAACCGAACTCTACGCGGGCGAGGCCACGGGCGGAAGCTAGTCCACCTTCATACTTCTATTTTACCTGTTTTACGTTAATAGGCTCCTAAAGTACTGAATGGATTATCAAAATTCTGTCGCCGAATGCTCTGAAATATTTGACCAACTTCAGTAAAAGGAGGTTCTTAATTTAACCGGCATGCATGTAAGTTTATGCGCGACTAGCTGCACTGGTTATGATGCGGTTTTCAACAAGGTATTTGCCAGATGTAGGAGAGGGTTTTAGGTGTGTTATCAATGTAGGTTTTATTTTTTGGAAGTTTTTTTTTTACTGTTAGGGAAATCTATCTTGGACACTAATAAGTGATTAAGGGTAAAGGAAAACATCTCGAGGAAACCTGAACTGTAAGTCTTAAATTACCAACCCGCATCTTGCACACGTGG
Source organism: Helicoverpa zea (assembly GCF_022581195.2). Classification (NCBI taxonomy): domain Eukaryota; kingdom Metazoa; phylum Arthropoda; class Insecta; order Lepidoptera; family Noctuidae; genus Helicoverpa; species Helicoverpa zea. Next base: position 3,639,610 of record NC_061481.1, on the reverse strand, counting down.
CGATCCTTCTCCGTGTGAGAGGAGGCCGCGACCCCGATACAAATGACGATACTATGGTGATGATGACGATGAGGAAAATTTTAATATTTTTAAGCTTCAACTAAGTAATTTTCTTTTATTTCCAGGTTCAACAAAAACAACAGGGGGTGTACGTTGGTCCAAGAATACTCCGAAAAAGGATTCCGACGACGAAGATTGTGATGACTAAAGTGCAAACATAATGGCGGCTCGTAACCAACTTCAGAACACAAATGCGCGCACGATACGTTTTTTAAGAAAAACTAGCGACCCGCTCCGGCTTCGCACGGGATAACAGTATTTCCCTACTATTTAATGTATGTTGCTTTACATAAACCTTCCTCTTTAATCACTCTATCAATTAAAAACTGCATGAAAATCCGTTGCGTAGTTTTTAAGTTTTAAGCGTACGAAGGGACAACGGGACATAGGGACAGAAAAAGCGACTTTGTTTTTTACTATATCACTGATCATCAACTTAATGACCTCCCTGTCGCTGTGGGTGCAGCCTGAGGGAGTGTTAGACTCTTACTGACTAAAACCCACCATGTTCCTTCTTAAGCCCTTTATGTACCAGCGCCACGGTAACTCGCGTGAACAATCCCGCAGCCCTGATAGGGCCCGCTGATCCCTATAAATTGTTTCTGCGTAGCGATTTGTACGATATTCCGAGCCGCCAAGAAATTTGGTGTAACATGGACAATTTGTTAGTTTAGTGTTGTTTAGACTTGCTGAAAATATTGTAATTTTAGTTTCTATTGTATGTACTCCGACTATGTAGATTATTATTAAAATAGTAATAGGTACTTAAATTGCTCTTTCATTTCTTGTTTCCCCCCCCCCTATAAACAGTGAGATGCCCTAAACTTCCTTAAACCCAATTTTACGGGACTATAAAAAGAGTTTTGGTGTAAAAGGATGGACAGCAATGAAAAACAATTATTATCAGTGTGAATTTTATTTATTCAAGATTCTATAATCTTCGTTTTGATAGAATCCAGCAATGGCTGTTTGCAATAATCCATGAAAACAGGTTCGTATTCTGAAAATAAGACAATACAACTTATATAAGTAGCCTACTGCCTAAGTAGCAGCAGCACTGGTCGATCATAAGGTGCAACGCTTGGCGCAATTGGTCCAATTGGAAGCATCTTGTCATGACGAGTTCCTCCGTGTTTCGAAACGCAAGTTTATTTGGTGGGTCACGGCTGTCATTTGAACATGTTTGGCAGTTGTTTTGGGCACAGAAGCCTGAATATCTGACAACCAGCCTTAGCAAGAAGTTTTGGGTTGCTAAGTAACAGGGTTGAGATCAGATAGGTGGTCACTCCATATAAAAAACTGGCACTGTTGCATCATACAGTTGCATCCAATTATATAGATTGAAAGTGGACCCTAACATACATTATATTGGAAAAAGACTAGGTAGATAATGAAAAAGATGAATCGAAAGTAACCCCATCAAACTGTCTAGCTTTTATACCAAAACTACAAAACCGATTTAGATAATAGGCACACAGATAGTCTAGAGTCTAGAGCCTTAGAAAGGCGTAGGCTACTTAACTGGTTGCAGACGGTTGGTTCTCCCAAGACCAGCTACGTATATGTAATACAAGCCGTTTTCCCGCGGTTTTACTCGCGTCCCGTGGTAACTACTGCCCGTACCGGGATAAAATATAGCCTATGTTACCCGTGGATAATGTAGCTTTCGAATGGTGAAAGAATTTTAAAAAACGGTCCAGTAGTTTTTGAGCCTATTCATTAAAACCAAACAAACAAACAAAGTTTTCCTCTTTATAATATTAGTATAGAAAATAAATACTTCAACGTCAAAATACCTGTCAACGTCTCATTTTGACAGTTAACAGCGTCCATATAACACTGGTTCTTGAACAGCACAATATGGCCGCGCTTGGAGCTCATAGCACACACAGGATCCAGTTCATCATCACACTCGCTGGCGAGGGGACAGCCGGCGCGCAGGAACATGACGTATGCGCGACAGAATCTATCAGCTATCAGGTCGTACTCTGAAAAAGGAAGGCAGATTGAAAATCTATATTCATAGACAACATAAACGTCTGTTTTTAACACGCTCGTATTAGCTTCACTTGTAACTATGTATGTGAGAAAATCTTGGAATCATAATTTGACCCACTTCCCGGCCTTCGATTAGGATGACATTTTGCACATGCTCTGAGTTCTGATGACAATACAATGACTTAGCTAAGAAACGTCATTACTAATCCAATATGGCGGCCTCTCCAAGACGGCGGGCTGGCTGTTAGGAATCAAAATCAAAAGCGTGTTTTTTTTAGTTTTTAAACTATTTTCTTAAAACAACTCTCTTTTAACTTTTAAACTTGAACGTCAAAATTCTGAGACAACGGTGCTTTCAGTTTTTCGAGCGACATCAGTCGAGCCGTAGGAGCGATATCGCAGCCACGCACGCGATGGCAAACAATTGACAACTAAATGACGTTTAAAAGTACCCACACTGCAGACTAAACAGTCAGCCCACAGTTGACGCGATGGTTAATTAGAAAAAAACATTCATCCAATCAATGTTTTCATTCGGCCTGCTACCGGCTAAATACCTGATCCTACCATTCGCTTTCATTCTGATTTAAGAGCCCAAACCAACTATCGGACAACTAATGGCCTTAGTACAAAAATTTTAACATCTGTTGAACACTTGTCTAAAAAAAGTAAGGCTGCAAAATGTACCTTATGTCAACGTCATAATCTAACATTTTTTTAGACAGGTGTCCAACAGACGTTTGAAAGTTTTTGTAGTAAGGCCTTACCTAAATGTTTGCAGTGTCTAAATGCTATCGGTTTTGTAAAAGCGCTATAAATAAATTAAAATATATGTGACGTACTCAAAAATCCACGAAAATCCGAGCACTGATTGTTCAGAATAAGATGACAGACGCTCTGAAACCATTTGAACTTCATGTTCCTGCGGTTCAGGCCACAGGCAATTTTGTGATAATCATTGCAATGGTAGGGGTCACAGTAGTCCATCCAGGCCGGGTCATACTTCTGCCTGAAGCGGTTCTTCCAGGTCGGGGGCATTTCTGGCTTCTTGATAATGTCTGGAATTTTATGGAAATGGATAAAATTATTTATTTACCTAACACTTTTTGTACAAAGGCGGACTTAACGCCTTAGGCGTTTTCGCCCAGTCTAGGTGCAGTTTTTTATATTTATAATTACAAAATAAAAAAAATATACATTGAATACATGGATATTAAAGTATAAACATAATATACATAGGTACATACAAAGAAATAAAAAAAAGAAAACAAGCTCCGGCAGCGATTCATCAAATTTCCTGTGGATGTGGTCGCGCGATGAGGAAATTACTTACATACAATAAATGGGCTTAGGAGGTAAACAAACATCGCCCTGCCCTATTTGCTTATCTTGCCCGACCGTGGTGCACCATTTTATTAATTATTATTATTTATTTTTTTAACGACGTCAAAAATTATCAAATGACCCCTCCCGCTGTGGGTTAGCAGCGGTGAGGGAGTGTCAGACTCTTACTGACTAAAAATCCATCGTGTTCCGTTGTAGGCCTTTTGTGTACCAGGGCCGCGGTAACTCTGTCGAACAATCCTGCTGCTGGATAACTGACGAGGCTCTAGCGACCGACCAGTGGCTATATGTAAGCACTACACAGCACCAAGTGGGATATTAACGCCTACTTAATTTCTAACTATTCAATATATAAAACTATTTGCACTTGTTACCTACGTTGAAAGCGTCAACATACTCAACATCCTCCGAGCCTTTTCCCCAACTATGTTGGGGTCGGCTTCCAGTCTAACCGGATGTAGCGGAAAGCGTCATCATACCTACTCTGAAAAATATACTTACTCCGATATCGATCCCTTATAAAGTTAGGATTATCTCGTTTCGGCGAAATTCTGTAAAAAAAATCAACAACTACATCAGGTACCTACACTTCAGAAGTATATCTTAGACACCAATGATTGTGTTTCGGAGGGCACGTTAAACTGCAGGTCCCGGCTATCATTTGAAAATTATCATCGTCATTTCAACATGCTAACTTATTTCACAACGCGCAAAAACTCATATTTTTTTAATATCTTTTTATCTACGAAATCGATGTGCTCCAAAATGTAATGCTGGAGAGTAGCAATTAGGTAGCAACTCAATACTTTTGCGTCGTTTCTTCATATTGGGAAAAGTGACAGCCATCCTGATATCAAAATGGCTTTCACCTTTAGATGCTGAATATCTTCAAAATCACGACGGTAGCAATTGGTAGCAACTAATGGTAGCTGGTAGCAATTAGGTAATAACTCTCTAGGTATATATATTTCGAGGAGATCGGTGAGGAGTGAGTGAAAGCGATTCTGACTGTCTATTTGAAAAAAAAATGACTTTTACTTTGACTGACCCCGGTTCCAATGAATTCGGACAATCGGTACCTATTCTACTGTAAGTACTTACACAGACTCAGGTACGATTTTCACCAGTTTTGGTTTTTCCGTGGTAGTCTGATTACCAGTCATATCTAGAAGTCAAAAATAAATGTAGGTATACCTACTAGGTAATAAGATAATAGAGAGGATATTTTTTCTTCGTTTATTTGTAGGTACTAGGTACCCTGAATGCTCCGAACCTACAGAAATGATTTGAAAACTTTCACTTTTGGAAAAGTTTCACTCTTCCCGAGTAACATAGGCTATCATCGGAGAGCACATTAATGTCGGTCCTGCGTCGGATCTGTCTCCGGTGGAGTCGGATTGTCGCGCTATGAGAGAGAAGGAATAGTGAGTGCACCTGTGTCTGCGCAAATGCTTGTGCACTATAATATGTCCTGCGCAGTTAGCTGATCTCCTTATATGAGAACTGGGCCCGATTCTCCTAATTTTACTTAAGTGACATACGATTCACATTCGACTGAGATCCAACCACGACTCAATTACGATTGAAGCGTATGTGGCATTCCGCTATTTTTTCTTTTAAATAAATAAAAGTTTTTATCCGTTTCTGTGATTCAGTAATGTCAATATTGTCTGCACATTATTTACGATTGCAATATGATTGCTAAGCAAACTACCGTATTTGTATATAAATGGCAAATGGCAGATCAATCGCAAACCAATCGAATGTCATTTGAATGCGTAATGTCTTATATTAGTAGCAGAATGGCCGATATGGTTAAAACTGCTATTGCGCTTCAATTTCTATTCAATTTTGAATTATTAACTTAGGAGAATCGGGCTCCTGTTCAGGCGGTAGTTACCACGGGAGGCGGTTGAAACCGCCATAAACAGTTAGTTACATATAGAAAAGTTTACTTACATACAGCGATAATTAACTCGGAAAATATCAGTAGAAAGATCTGTAGTTCCATATTGACTTTCTAAAGTTGATTGATTACAGGATTTTTTCAATAATAATTTAATGACTGACATAAGATTCAGTTCAGTTGAAATCAATTAATTAGGCCGGTTTAATTTAGATTTTATTAACTACGATTTGTTGATTGAACGATTAACTTTAGTGTTGCCAGGTTTGTATTTAAAACTAGCCGTTTTCCCGCGGTTTCACCCGTGTCGTGGCAACCACTGTCCGTTACAGGGTAAAATATAATACAGTAAAAGAAAATACAGTTTAATCAAGTTTAATACAGTAAATGGGTATAGATAAAATATAGACCTAGACAGGAAGAAAGACAAAAGATGACAAGTGACCATAGAGAAGTCGAATGAACGAATGAAAATTGTTATTAGCCATTTTTTTCTGCAGTCAGTCAGCTTAAGGGATAGTCAAACGCGCTATATACAAAATGAATAGAAAATAAATATTACGTATGTAGAAAACAATTAATTGTATCGTAGATATAACGACGTTGCCTACTAGCTTCCGCTCACGGCTTCTCACGCACGCATGGTGTTGATGCCTATGTGTTAATCCAGGGTATCACCTATCTACATACCAAAGGACAATGGGCAGATTGGTATACCCCACCAATAGCAATGTCATATATATCATTGGATAGGCCTTTTTATGTAGAACAATATTTACTATGACAGCTTTGCTGAAATGTTTGTCCGTTCTGAGATATAGATCAAAAACTGTGCAAAAGTTAGAACTAAGTAATCTATTGATAACTCAAGTTTTTAAAGGAAAATCTAAGAACTACTAAGTGTAAGTCTTGTATATGAAAGAAAATCAGATTACAGTATTGATTAGCATCAGTTTTAAGATTGTTTGTTATCTATATCTCAGAACGGACAAACAACAGAACAAAGCTGTCATAGTAAATGTTGTTCCAGTTAAAAAGACCTATCCAATGATATGTATGACTTTCCTATTGGTGCGGTTTCTCACTACGCCCAACATCCAGTTGGTACAATAAAAGGTTGAAATGCTACATAATAGTAACAATTATGGATCCTAACGGGCACAGTAGTACTTACAAGACTTAAAGTTATTAGTACTCAGATTTTCCTTTAAAAACTTGAGGTATCAATAGATTACTTAGTTCTAACTTTAGCACAGTTTTTGATCTATATCTCAGAACGGACAAACATTTCAGCAAAGCTGTCATAGTAAATCTTGTCCTACATAAAAAGGTCTATCCAATGATATATATGACATTCCTATTGGTCGGGTATACCAGGTCCCATATATTTGTGCCCATTGTCCTTTCAAACAAATCGGTCCGGCAGTTTTTGCGTGAGATACAACTACGAAATACATACATGCACCATGTATGTATTTTGTGTTTTTTTTTTAACGACGTCAAAAATCATCAAATGACCCCTCGCGCTGTGGGTTAGCACCGGTGAGGGAGTGTCAGACTCTTACTCACTAAAAACCGTCGTGTTCCGTCATAGGCCTTTTGTGTACCAGGGCCGCGGTATCTCTTTCGAACAACCCGCAGCCCCGGCAGGCCTTGGCCCTGCTGGGCCCCGCTGACCATGTACCTACCTTAATGTATATTTCCATGAATGTATAATATTAGGTATACTAGGATGTTACTCGGGAAGAGTAGTTTTCCAACAGTGATTTTTTAAACCGATTCAGTAGTTTCGGACCCTTTAGGGTAGCGACAAAAAAAATCCTCTTCATTCTAATGTGTACGTATTAGTTTACCTATAAGTATTGTAATTTTATGTCCTGGTGGCCTAGTGGGTAAAGGACCAACCTCTCAAGTATGAGGGCGCGGGTTCGATCCCAGGTCAGGCAAGTACCAATGCAACTTTTTCTAAATTTGTATGTACTTTCTAAGTATATCTTAGACACCATTGACTGTGTTTCGGATGGCACGTTAAACTGTAGGTCCCGGCTGTCATTGAACATCCTTGGCAGTCGTTACGGGTAGTCAGAAGCCAGTAAGTCTGACACCAGTCTAACCAAGGGGTATCGGGTTGCCCGGGTAACTGGGTTGAGGAGGTCAGATAGGCAGTCGCTTCTTGTAAAGCACTGGTACTCAGCTGAATCCGGTTAGACTGGAAGCCGACCCCAACATGATTGGGAAAAAGGCTCGGAGGATGATGATGATGAAGTATTGTAATTTTAACTATTTATGCATCGTATTTGCTATGGGCCTTAGTTGCCTGATGTAAAGGAATAAATAAATAAATATAGGTACCTATAAATGTTTACTCAAATAAAGTAGGTAGGTACAGTTTGTTTACTTTTCCGTTGATCTATACTCCATCCATACGGGTTATACCGCCATCTTGAAAAAGTGTCATTCTTTGTTTACCTTTTAGCTCTTGCTTCCGTGGATAGAGTATAGTAATCGCAGGCTCATTGCACAGTCTCTGGTTCAATCCCCGGTCGATATGGACTTAAAGGAAAATAAATAAAACCAAATACATATAGAGCAACACATTTTATTACAAAAATAGCACGAAATATATAACATCACATTATTTTTCAACATTTTTTATATTTTGGAAATTACATTAAAAGTATACAGTCATACATATCCGTATATATACCAATTCAGTCAATTTAATTTTTAACCTAATATCACAGTCGTAAAAATGTGACAAAAACAACGACAATATAATTTTATTTTTCATCTAACAGTGGTTTCACAATTACGGATTTATTACTGTGTCTGCTAGTGTGAAAGCGCTATTACATTCAGTACATTCATAAATTCACATTAAAATCTAAGTATGAATTTTATTCAGTCAATAAAAAACTGTTAAAGAAAACCAAAAAAACAAATCCTCGCAAAAAAAAAAACAAATTAATCCATGAAACTATATAAAAAAAATTCATTCAAAATTCGAACACATCATTCAAAACACTCTCCTTTACTCTCTTCCCAACTCTTTCTGCCTTCTTCATAACTCTCCTCTTCTTAGGTAAAATCTTTACATTTTCAACTTCATCATCAAAATCATTATTTAAAAAATCTACCACATTATACTTATCAAACTCGTTAGGAAATCCTACAATTTTATTTGGCTTAAAATAATTTATAAAGTGTAACAATTCATCTCTTCCGCAGTGGGTTGAAAAACATACTTCTATTCTATTCTGCTTAATTGTCAAGTATTCTTCAAGAAGATTCTGCTTATCCCCCCATTTTAGGGCAGAGAAGTAAACTTGAAGTTCTAAAGGGTCCGAGTTTTTAGTATGTCTGTATTTAGTACAAAGACTTATGGGGGATTGTGGGTCATTTGTGGTACCATACAATTCTTTTGGGAATTGGCTGGAAGGAAGAAATAATTAATTTTAGTAGTTATAATCATAGTAGGCTCATATTATAAACTTGAAAGGATGTGGGGCTGTTTAAAACTGATTTGCTCAAAATAAAAACAAATAAAAGATTTTGAGGAATTGTTTCGCTCAAATAAAGGGTTTTGGTGAAATTTTGAAGTAATCTACACTAATTAGTAAAAAGGAAACATTTTTTATTTGTTTGTACCGAAGGTACTGAACTGATTTGAAAAATTTAACTGGCTCCGGAGGAGACTGCTGCTCATATCGGGATAAATACACCATATGTGACTGTGACCCAGACAGATTAGCTTTACAACAGTGAAAGAATTTTTCAAATCAATTCATTAGCTTCATAGTCATTTATTAGTTTTCAAGTATTTACAAAGAAACATGTATGTTGTCAAAATTCTTACCTATAAATATCCCAATGAAAACCGTCAACATAGGTCTTCATCCCAGTTTCTTCAAAAATAACATTACAGACCGCTTCATAACCATAGCCAGCAGACGTCAACAACACAACTCTGTGTTCTTTGCTTAGATTCAACCAATTCTTGATATGGACCGCCGCATTACGAACCACATCTGACCTTTTAGGGAACGTAGGTATATTCTGAAACGTCGTATCTACGTATAACACGTCTAACGTAATTGGGTCTCCGTTGTGATGTAAATGTGTGTACTTGGCTACGCTGTTGCGTGTTATTCTGAAGTCTCCGGTGTATAGAATGTTTTTGTTTTCATGTTGGAATAGGAACATGGTGGAGCCGAAAGAGTGACCGGCCGGTAATGTGATTACGTTTAGGAATATTTCTTTTTCATTGTATGTTATTGAGATTGTGTTTCGGCCTGAAAAGAGGTTTTATATGTTAGTATTTCAATCTATCATTATCTTGTAAATGCAAGATTTAATTTCCAATAATAGTTTCACAGTGAAATAACTCATTTTCTAATTGTTATTAAAATTATAACCAGTAATGCTATTTAGTAATAAAATGGAACCTCCTAAAATAGTTTTTTTTTAAGTAGTATATAAGTTATATAAAATTTTAACTGGGTAATAAAACTCTAAATAGAAGAGTGCAGAACATAACACAATGTATTCATAGTGCTTACAAACAAGTTACCTGTTAGATAATTTATTAACTACTTTTTATTTGTGAATATTATTCTGATAATATTTGTGTGTACACCAATACTGTGGAGAACACATAACAGTGGTATGCTAGGGGTACTGAATTATCGAGAATCCACTGCAACATTAATAGTGTAATAAAAAATACATACCTAGCTCCAAAACTTTCAAATATGGATACAGCAATGGACATTCCTTCTTTATAATCGCCACAGTGACTTCAGAAGCGTAAATAAACGCTTTATTTCTCTTTAGTCTATGCCTTAAGCGATCTTCACCGAGCCCAAAAACGTGATCACCATGAAAATGGCTAAGAAAATACGCGTTCTTGTTCAGATCATTTTCGAAGTTATCGACGAGTATAAATGGTATTTCGTCAATATGGCCGTTGAAAGCGGAACGCATATTTAAGTTTTTATATATTTGTTTACTTTATTTTGTAATTGAAACACGTTTTGAGACGAAATCTGGAGAAATAATGTCGATATTCAATGCGCGGGAATCTGATTCGTTTTTTGCATAGAAAAAGGCCTAGTCGATTCTTATCGAGGCCTGTACTCAAAGCCTTGAGCTTTAGGCGTTTAGCTTGTATAATGCTGAAGTTATTACTTTCTATATTTAATCGACGATCTTTTATAAATTCATTTATTACAATTTCACAAATTCAGTACGTAAATAAATAAACATGATGTCATTTTCAAAATGACACTAATGACAGAATGACAGTCAATTAAATGTTACCATCTAAATAACTTCAATTTCCCAAAGTTCCTATTATAGTCCTCTTAATATCGAGAGTTTTGTAATTTTCTAAACCATATGTTTATATAGGTTCACTAAAGAAAGAAAATAGTGCCAAAGCAGTTTCTTTGCAAACAGAAAAATACTCCTCATCAACGCAGTTGATCATTTAAATCAAATAAATTTTACACTAAACTCGGGGGTTGGATACATAACTGGCAGTACTTTAACAAACTTTAACATATTTTTTGAAACTGAATAGCAGTTTTTTCGCCATGAAATTACATAGATTGTCGGAAGTCGTTTTTTTATTATAAATAAAAAACTTCGATTATTTATGTTTACTTTTTATTTACTTTCAGAGCCCTTTTAACGGGGCTTCATTGTCAATACCATTTAGCAAGTATTATTGCTCCTTGGCCTTGCTTCTTTGCACTTTATCCATTTCATGTTTAAATGTACGGTATATAACAGCAGCTTCTTTTGAAAACGTGTCCATATACTTATGTACAGTCTTCGATTTTAAGAGATCTTTCAACACGCTGATAATAGACTTGGAATTAAGTTCAAACATGACTGAAGGTTTGTTAGCTCTGAAGTGAATTATCTCTGGCTCTGAAAAAAGTTAACAATAAAAATCTGTATAATTATCCTTATAAATAATGCTTATATTATAAATGCTAAAGAAACTGTGTTTAACTGTCTGGCTGGGCTTTCACTGCATTTTTTATCGCCACTGCTGGGCACGGGCCTCCTCTCACACGGAGAAGGATTGAGCGTTAATCACCACGCTTGCTCAATGCGGGTTGGTGATTTCAGACTCTAAAGTCGAGGTTTCCTCAAGATGTTTTTCTTCACCTTTTTATCAGCCATTGGTGTCTAAGATTTACTTAGAAAGTACATAAAAACTTAGAAAAGTTGCATAGGTACTTGCCTGACCTGGAATCGAACTCACACCCTCATACTCGAGAGGTTTCTTTACCCACTATGCCACCACGACTATGCAAACTACGTACCTACTGCACCAATTTTAATAGGTAGGTACTTAATTTTAGTTATACCGACATACCTACCTAAAATCCGTTACATAATCTTAAAATGGTCCTAAATTCTTTAGGAAATTTTCAAACGAGCATAGTCCGGAACTATTCCATTATTCTTTCTTAGGTATATCGGGTGTGTCGTTCATAATCACATTAAATGAAATGCGTTAATATACTGGTTAATAAATGTCGATTAACACAAACAAAAAAGAAAAATACATGAAAATAAAAAATGATTTTTTTAAACAAAGTAAATAGAATAAAAATGTGCGAAAATTAGAACACCATATAAAAGTCAGTCATCACAAACAACTGAAATTCTCCCTTGAAAACTGACAGCTGTCAACTGATCAAATCATTCGATAGTCCTAACTTTATCTCTGCTTTACACATGATGTTATAGTCTGTTTTTTAATCTCGTAGACTAAATTGACACTTGCAAAATGTCAAACTTTCTAATAATTTTGCTAGCTCTGTGGTGCAGTGTTGTACTTACGATACCGGTTCGTTGAATCGTAACTTTTTATCTATAATAGACGAATTTAATATTCATTCAAAGTTTTATATTTAAAATTCACGTACGTACACATGGCTGTACGACGTGCTACAAACTGCCAGGGATATCTGACCACGCAAAGCCATGCGTAATCATCAAGGATAAGCCCATTATTTCAGGATGACTTATTGTAAAAAGTTACGATTCAACGAACCGGTATCGTAAGTACAACACTGCACCACAGAGCTAGCAAAATTATTAGAAAGTTTGACATTTTGCAAGTGTCAATTTAGTCTACGAGATTAAAAAACAGACTATACAATTGTTGAAAATATTTTTAAGCCTATAGTCTGTTTTTTAATCTCGTAGACTAAATTGACACTTGCAAAATGTCAAACTTTCTAATAATTTTGCTAGCTCTGTGGTGCAGTGTTGTACTTACAATACCAGTTCGTTGAATCGTAACTTTTTACAATAAGTCATCCTGAAATAATCGGCTTATCCTTGATGATTACGCATGGCTTTGCGTGGTCAGATATCCCTGGCAGTTTGTAGCACGTCGTACAGCCATGTGTACGTACGTGAATTTTAAATATAAAACTTTGAATGAATATTAAATTCGTCTATTATAGATAAAAAGTTACGATTCAACGAACCGGTATCGTAAGTACAACACTGCACCACAGAGCTAGCAAAATTATTAGAAAGTTTGACATTTTGCAAGTGTCAATTTAGTCTACGAGATTAAAAAACAGACTATAAATTATAAAAACTAAAAATGACTCCTGTGGCTAAATCCCTAAATGGATTAGGTTATATTTTTACAATTCGCCATAGAATATCATAAAGTATATGCGATAGGATTTAATGTGATTGTGAACGACACACCCTGTATAAGTAAAAAGTATGTTCTTTGTTATTGTAGGGATCTTGTGTTACCCTCACGTCCCTCAACAATACTTACTCAAATCATACCCCTGTCCTTTAGCCCTATAATTAGTATCAACACTATTTTTAGCCAAATCAACCAGACTCTTCGCAATACCATCGATAACATCAGGCTTAGATTTAGCCTCCATGAACTTCTTAACTCCCGTGTCTATGGCTAGAACGACGCTCTCCAAAGAGTTTCCATTCGTCTCCTCATTTGACCCGGATCTCCGTTGGGATGGTAAATTCTTGCGATAAGTCGGCTCGTCTGAAAGGGGCGCTGCATCTTTTTTTAAGACGTGGGAATGCGCTGCCTCGAAGGTCAGAAGACCTGGAAGTGGTATTTGTCATTTGTGGATGCTTAACTATTTTGTAGGTTACTGCCTCGTTGGTCTAGTGGTGCTCGAGGTCTCAGGTTCGATTCCCGGGTCGGGCCGAAATCGCTTTGTGGGTTTTCTTAAACTTTCACAAAGAAGCCCGTAGTTTGGAAGTTCTGAATCTCGCCTGATCTCTCTCCGGTCGTGTCGGAATGCCGTCCCATCGGGTTATGGGAGTGAAGGAATAGGGAGTGCACCTGTGTATGCGCAAATGCTCGTGCACTATAATATGTCCTGCGCAGCTGGGTGTGCCGCGCGCCGTGGCCGAAATCAGGCTGTGGACGCCATTAATGTATTGTAGGTAGGTAAAGTTTTTTATAAAAAAAAAAACTCAAAAAGCAGGCACCACTGCGGGACTCAGATAGTCCTAGTTTATGTGAAAAAACTAATATTTTGAATGCGAAGGTATATGAGGGTTTATTTAAAACTTTTTCATGCTAAAAAAGATGGGCATTGGATTGATGCCAGTAAGTAATAGGTATAATTTCAGTAAATATCAGAATTTTATATATTCTTTTTAAAACACTTATTTAGCTTCACTAGTAACTATGTATGTAAGAAAATCTCGGAATCTTAATTTGACCCACTTCCTGGTCTCCGATTAGGGTGTTTTGCACTCGCTTGGAGTTCTGATGGCAATACATGACTATATAGCTAAAAACGTCACTAATAAACCAATATGGAATATATCCCCAAGATGGCGGATTGGCTATTACAAATCAACCCCCATGATATGGGTATCAAATGAAAGGGTTTGCTGTCGGAATACGAAAAAAGTATAAAATAAAAATAATAGTTTAAAAAAATAAAAAAACACGCTTTAAAAATTACTAAATAATTCGGACATTTAGTTTAATGAAATAAAGCGTGGAGCGTTTATGTCTCAAATCTTTACTCTTTTTTCTTTAAATTATTTTGTAATTTTTTATCATTCATGTACAGGAAGTAGTTCCCTCGGGACGTGCGTGAAACCACTTTCGGAAGATTTTATTAAATAAAATTCATATTTACCTACTAGTACAGGAACAATATACTTCATATTTCAGTTTTCAAACGAACATTAAAATAATACTCAAAACATTTTAGTTTATAGTTCTAAGCGATTTAATTAAATATTAATTTGATGCCCATTTTCATTTATAGTGTATTAAAAGTGCAATTTTACTATTTAATCACAGATAGGTACCTACTAAATCGTGGTGGCCTAGTGGGCAAAGAACTAACCTCTCAAGTATGAGGGCGCGGGTTCGATTCCAGGTCAGGCAAGTACCAATGCAACTTTTCTAAGTTTGTATGTACTTTCTAAGTATATCTTAGACACCAATGACTGTGTTTCGGATGGCACGTTAAACTGTAGGTCCTGGCTGTCATTGAACATCCTTGGCAGTCGTTGCCTGTAGTCAGAAGCCAGTAAGTCTGACACCAGTCCAACCAAGGGGTATTGGGTTGCCCGGGTAACTGGGTTGAGGGGGTCAGATAGGGCAGTCGCTCCTTGTAAAGCACTGGTACTCAGCTATATCCGGTTAGACTGAAAGCTGACCCCAACATAGTTGGAAAAAGGGCTAGGGGAATGATGAGATAGGTAGCTACTAGCTTTTGCCCGCTTCCTTCCTACTGCCCGTACCGGGATAAAGAGTAGCCTGTAGCCTCCTTCGGTAAATGGATTTTCTAACACTGAAATAATTCTTAAAATCAGAGCGATGGTTGCTAAGATTAGCGTGACCAAGCAAACAAAGCAAATCAATTCTTCAGCTTTAAGATATTAGGTATCTGTGGAGATCTAAGGGGGAGGCCTATGTTCAGCAGTGGACGTGCTATGCCTGAGATGATGATGATGATGAAGATATTAGGTAAATACTAGCCGTTTTTCTACGGTTTCACCCGCGTCCCGTGGGAACGTCTGCCCGTCCCGGAAAAAATTTAACTAATTTTACTCTAGAAGAGAGTAGCTTTGCAACAGTGAAAGATTTTTTCACAATCAAACAAACAAACAAAATGTTTCATCATTATTATATTAGTATAGATGATTCGTACCATGAGTAAACTAAATATATTAGCGTGAAATGTTACAAATAAACATGCAGTACAATAAACACATACGCATTTACAATATGAATTATGATGTAAGTACATGAATGCCATGGAGGACAAAATAACTAACGGAGATATCATCGAGCCTGTGGGCGGTGAGTTCGGGTGGCTCATCGCTCATGTCTAGATAGACAACAGACCCGTGTCGGCGGCGCGCGTTGTTAAACGCGCTCCTCAAAGAGATGTCAGCAATCCCAAGGCCTGCCGGTGCTGCGGGATTGTTCGCGCGAGTTACCGCGGCCCTGGTACATAAAATGCCTACGACGGAACACGACGGTTTTTAGTCAGTATGAGTCTGACACTTCCTCACCGTTGCTAACCCACAGCGGGAGGGGTCATTTGATGATTTTTGACGTCGTTAAAAAAAAAGATGTCATAACTCAAAATAGCTCCCAACGGTTTTGGGGACTAGGTACGTTACTAGCTCCGCCATTACACGTCTTCTACGACCCGCCCAGTATTTTCAAAATAAAATCAATCACTCAACCAATCAATCAAGTCAACTTGGGCAGATTGGATTTGATCTGACAAGGGACCCGAACTTCTCGTTAGTTCTAGTACCTGACTGACAGTAACTGATCACGCCAACCGTACAGCCAACTTCAGGTCAGTGGTAACAGGTTTATAGGAAAATCGTACTTATTACTACTGAGTTAAGGTGCACGACAGTTAGTTAGTGGTGATGTGCAGTCTACAGTACATTGCTTGACCTACAAGAAGGCGCCTGACCACCGTCCTTATGGCTCCTCTGTCTTTCCTTCCTCCATGACGTTAACTCAATCGCATTTACAATATGAATTTGAATGAAAGTAGGTACATAAGTGCAGCAGTGTGCTGTTACTGTTACAGCCTTTTTATCGTCCCACTGCTGGGCACAGGCCTCCTCTCACACGGAGAAGGATTGAGCGTTAATCACCACACTTGCTCAATGCGGGTTGGTGATTTCAGACTATAAAGCATTAGGTTTTAGCCTCAGAATCTCATCAGAGTTTAAGAGCATCAAGACTATCAAAATATTGTATCTCTCAAGTGTGGAACTCTAACTATAATATTTACATTGATCGTTTAGAGAGCATTCAAAGAAAATTCCTAAGGTATGTTCAGTTTCGTACAAAAGTTTATTTACCAAATTATCCTAAACCATATCCTACCACTTTTCGAACGTAGAAATATTGCAGACTTAGTATTCCTGTTTAAGGTTATGAATGAATGGATTGGCTGACACTCCGGAACTGGTGAACAAGATAGGACTGCGTGTGCCTTCTGCATTCCTACGCAGATTTCATCTTCTAGACACACATGCGGCTAAAACCACGTATAGACAAAACTCTTATCTGATAAGCGTCGTGCATATAATTCGACCTGCGAGGAAGTCGATATCGATCTTTGTAACACTAGTATTGTTAAACTTAAAAAGACTCTGTGTGATTACTTCTTTAATCATGTTCAGTAGTAACTAGCATGCATTTAATTGTATAATTTTTTTAATTTTTTAAATTGTATAAATTTAGGTTTGTATTGTTAAGTAGCTTACTACTGTTCATGTTACTTGTGACAACTTGTAATTGGCGATATCTTACTTATAATAATTAACTATTGTATTACCTAGCTGTAAATTTTCCTAAAAATGAAAAATAAAATAAAAGTCCTGGTTTCCTCAAGATGTTTTCCTTCATTCACCTTTATCTAGAGCCATTGGTGCCATTGGTGTCTAAGATATACTTAGAAAGTACATTCAAACTTTGAAAAGTTCCATTTGTACTTGCCTGACCCGGAATCGAACCCATACCTAAGAGGTTGGTTCTTTACCCACTAGGCCACCACGACTTTTTTAAGTTAAGAGGCTTAAATCGGTCCCGTTTGCCCATAATATGTGAATCTCTTTTTAAAAAGAGGTATGTTTGATATATTTTTCTCTGTTATAAAAGTTACCTAATCATGTTTCTACAACTAACAAAATAAGGCTTATATCATGAACTTTCAGGTAACCAAGTTGTATTTTGATCCGTTTTGTATTTACTGAGAAAAATTGACATCCTTGGCGCCAAAAATTCCAATTCGTCCTCTTAAATGTTTATTTTTTATTTGCGTATGAAGCAGTATTAATAGTCTGATGGTGATGAGAATCCATGAAATTACTCTTGTGACGAATCGATTAATCTAAGACAACCTTACTAGAAAATGAACAATTAAATCCATTAATTCTTAATTGGTTTAATAATAAGTTTTTTGTTAAAAAGTCACTAATTCCTTCACTTGCATGTAAATGCACGGATTATATCTATAACCGATTTTCTGTTGGTGATAATCGATTTTCCGCATTCGAGACTTTAAATATCGGTGTATTATCGTAGGATGAATTCATTTTGTGTATGTGTTATTTTTCATAATATTGAGCACAAATATGGCGGGATATTTTTTATTTATACTTAGTTTCATATTCGTCGCTTCATCTGCTTTTAGAATAGAGGAACACTGTGATTTTCAGTTTGGTAAGTAATATTAGCATACAATACTATTATATTTACATAACATATTTAAAATATTTATTTATTTATTTACAAATAAAAAGTAAGTTCGGTAAATCGTGACAAAAATAATAATGATGGCGTCCAGAACCAATTCGCAGGCGGCTACGGCGGCTGTTCTCTCTAAGGAGATCAGCCAGCTGCCCAGAACATATTATAGTGCACGCACATTTGCTTGTACACAGGTGCACTCACTATTCCTTCACTCTCATAGCGCGATAGGACGGCAATCCGACCGGTGACAGATCATAGGACCGACATTAACGAGCTCTCCTAAGCACGGAAAAGTCTCATTAAAAAGGGTTTTAAGAACCTTGTGAAAGATTCATAAAACCCACAGAGCGATTTCGATTTTTGAGAAAATGCTGGGCAGATGATGGTCCATCTCCCGAGTCTTTTCCCAACTACCTTGGGGTCGGCTTCCAGTCTAACCGGATGCAGCTGAGTACCAGTGCTTTACAAGAAGCGACTGCCTATCTGACCTCCTCAACCCAGTTACCCGGACAAGTAAATACCACTGTTTGTCAGACTTACTGGCTTCTGACTACCCGTAACGACTGCCAAGATGATGATGATTGTAATATTAGTTTGCTTTACATTGTACAGGTGATCCAAATTGGGGAATATCTAAAGTAATATACGATAGGGCTTCCTGGTTCCCAGAAGGGCAAGACAAGTGGAATATTTTTTTACCGGTAAGTGACCATAGATACATGCAAAAAGTTAGAGTCCACATTACGATACAAGTCTGATAGATTGGCGCTAGTGTCTATGACAGCATTGGGGAGCCTGGAGGACATAGTGGAACATAGAAGAGCACAGCCGTGTCCTCTTGGCGGCAATAGGCAGCGGTGACTGGTTCAAGCCATGGTCCGGGGCGAGAGGGAATGGGATGCCGTCGCCTCCTTCTGCGCAGGACCAGGTAGACACCACGGGCGCCGGGTGTCGCCAGATAACTCCCGGCCACTATAGGCTGCACCCGAGCACCGTCTGTGGGCGGTGAGTTTCTGGTGGCTTTTCTTCCCACGGTCTCCTAGGAGACAACAGGTCCGTGTCAACGCTAGTAGGTAATAAGCTGAAGAGCTTGTTGGTTCAATTCGTTTTTTTTTTATATAGTAATAGGCGAATTATTAAGAAAGGCTATAGGTACGCATTTGGAACCCTTAATTAAGTACCTAATCCTGCTAGTCCTATCTATATAATGCAGACATGTTTTATTTACATTTCAGAAAGACAAAGGCATGATCAGCTTCATCTGCGTCAAGGTATCGGGGGATAATAAAAAAATGATGAGAGTGCAATACTCGCCAATATTTCATAAATTAACTTTAAAACTAAACCAACCGGCGCCGAAACAATTCCTATTTCACGTCAAAGCTAAGGCACATGGTTATTAGTTAATACATCTGTTTTCCGTCAAAATACCGTTAAAATTTGCAGCTGTACTTAGTTCTGATGACAATACAATAATATGGTACTGTCGAACTGATCTGATGATGGAGCCGGAAGATACGACGGAACATCATACCACAGCAGTGTTTTGGACTTGTTAGAAAAGTCTTGTAGGTAATTAATTTGACCAGTTTTACGTGCATTTATACAAATATTAATATTCAAGACATATTGTTATGTAAGATAAAAGGATTTAATTTACAAAATAAAACAATTAAATGTTTAAAAATACTCTTTATTTCTTACAAATGTTTCATATTATCCACGTTTATTTCCATAAAAATCTCATTAATTTCACAATTACGGTTTCTCTCAAAGAAATAATTAAAATTGAGAAATATTACTTTAGATTTTTATCCAAGAAGACGATTATTTTTCAAAATTTTAAACAACGGGAGAATTACTAGTAAGAGCACACACTAGCGGAATTTGTCGCGCGTTTTCTCTCAATTTTCTACACTCAAAGCGAAAAAAAACATAAGTGTAGTTTCAAATGTCATTGTTTGCCGACGTAGGTAAGAAGGCAGTAACCAATATGTAGTATGTTGTCACGCATATATGAGCAACTACAAGCGTAAGAAAACCCGAGCAGAAAATCCACCAGTGTGACATCTCAGTGTAATATGAAATGATTTATTCGAAGTTGATAGATATATTTCTCTATTTCAATTATTTCTTTTAATATTAATATCATCGTCACGTTACACATTTGCAAAAAAACAATTATTTTAATCACATACTTGGTATTGGAAAATAAAATTCTCTATTATTCTTCAGTATTTAAAGCCAAATTGTAGTTGTCCTTGAAATTATGTAAATTTTAACGTTAATTGTGTACAAAATACAAAATAGGACAAAAAATATAAAATCATTTTTAAATGTAGGTAAATTCAAACAAAAATAAATTACAGTACAATGTAGTCATTTTCGTCAAATTCTATAGAGATAATTCAGGTCAATAAACGGTGATCAAAAAAGTGATAAAACTGTTAAACAAAATATAACCTTAAAAAAATAATTGACAGCAACCTGACATCTGTCAAAAAACCAGTGAGTGTACAAATATCTTCTTAATGAGATCATGGTACCTATTTGATTGCGCAGTAGATTTCTCACATTATAGAATCTCAACGATCAGGTATTTAGCTGTCTCAGATCGATTGAAAACTTCGATTGGAATCAAGATAAAATGTTTTTTTTTCTGACCATTGGGTTTAGTCCACGGAGACCACGGACTAGCAAGCGCAGCGTAGGACGTCCACCAACAAGGTGGACAGATAACCTTATAAAGGTCGCCGGAAGACGCTGGATGTAGGTCGCCTCCAACAGGTATCTGTGGAGATCAAAGGAAGAGGCCTATGTTCAGCAGTGGACGTCCTATGGCTGAGATGATGATGATGACCACTTCAAATAAGTATTATTCGGTAATACCCATTTTTCATCACCGAGTATTGAAAATCACACTTCATAGATATTCAACCACAAAATCTCTGTTCATGATTATTAAGCATAGAATCTAAAGTAAAATAAAATTATAAATAAAGTTTCACTTAATAAACATAGGAATGAGAACTTAATAATGTTTAAAGCACCAAATAAACTTAAGTACTATATTTAAAAAAAAAAAACAAGTAAGCAGGACGTTTGAGCAGACTCATACTTTAACGGCAGATCCCAAAATGATATCTATCTCTTCATTCGACTCATACTTTAACGGCCGCTCCCAATAATCTATCTTTTGATTTGATTATACTACAGATAGATGTTTGACATAAGTCAATAACAAGTAAAGTCGAATTCGTATCTCTAGTAAGCAAAACAACACTTACAGCCAGTCTTTTCATCAAAAGTAGCAGCCAAAGTAACGTCATAAAGTAAAAGTAACGGTCAACATTTTTTTTAACTTTAACTTTTACTGCTCATTAAGAGGCTGTAAAAGCGAAAATCACTGTCATTTTGACAAAGTTGTGGTATCTCTATTGACTTTTAGTTTAGCTGTCACTTGGATAAAGAAACACATTTGTTTAAATGTCAGTAATGGTCAAGTAAAAGTTAATACTCATACTTTAGTTGTTACCTTTAGTTTTAGCCGTTGATGAAGAAACTGGCTCTTAGATAGAATATCGGAAGTGGCCTTTATTCAAATCATTGTCAGTTGTAAATATCTGCTCTTAACGTCCTGTTTTAAGTCAAGTTTTAAAAATATAAATAAATCTCATTTTTCTTCTTATTTGATGATCTGCTAATACTAATTTGATTTTATTAAAACTGGGTAAATTATTCGAAAATAAAAAATTACAAAAAAAATAAAAATTTTATAGCATATCATCAAATAAGACTTTTTATTGACTTCAAAAAAATTAAATAAAAAAAATAAAAATTTTAGAAGAATAATTTAAATTATGGCATTTAAGTTCGAGATAAGTAATTTTACAGTTTTATTTAAATATACTCTTAAATGACTATTTACAATCCTTGGTCCGGACGCTTAGCTTACCGATTTATGTATTAACTTGTAGATACAAAACTTTTCGCATTTTAAATATTAATAGACACGGAGGATCGGCGCAGAAAAATTAAGTAAAAGCGCAGAGCAGAATAATCTTTGCTGTCAAACTATTATTGACATATAAATTAATAATATCTTCAATAGGGTACGGTATTTTACAACAAAAGTATTCAAATTTTGGCAAAAACGGTTACTCTGTAAGTAATTTGTATGAAAATGAGTCATTATTTTTTTTTATCATAAACAAAAATATCTCGTAGCTTCTCAGCGACTACATAAGTTATTAGTTATTTTAAGACACTATTATTTCAATCTTTATATTTTTAAGGATCAGCATGGCGATCCAACGAGGTAATGCTGCCAGCCTCTTGGGTACGCTCCTAGTCGACAGCGATGGGTATGAATTTTTTGACGCATTTTAGTTATAGTGTTATTTTTTACTAGGATAGTTTTTTATATGTATTGTAAATATGTAAATATCTACCTATGTAAATAAATACATCATCATCATCATCATCATCCTCCTGCCCTTATCCCAATTTCATTTGGGGTCGGCGCAGCATGTTTTCTTCTTCCATACTCCTCTATCTCCCGTCATCTCACAAGTAACATTCTTTCTTACCATATCTACTTTCACACAATCCATCCATCGTTTTTTTGGTCTTCCTCTTCCACTATATCCGTCCACGTTCATACTCATCACCTTCCTCACAACATGACTCTCATTCCTCCGCATCACATGCCCATACCACGACAGCCGGTTTCCACGCAGTTTTTCTGATACCGGCGCCACTTTCAAACTTCCTCTTATATACTCATTCCTCACTCTATCCATTCGCGTAACTCCACACATAACTCTTAACATTCTCATCTCTGCCGCATGCAATTGTCTTTCATTCGTCGCTTTTGTGGGCCAGCACTCTGATCCATACAAGACAGCAGGTCTGACCATACTCTTGTAAATTTTCCCCTTAAGTTTAAGGGGAATACGAGGGTCACAAGTTGTTCCCGTTACCTGCCGCCATTTCATCCATCCTGCGTTAATTCTGTGCGTAACTGTCCGATCTATTTCGCCATCGCCCTGAATAAGCGAACCGAGGTACCGGAAATCGGAGCAGACTGGAAGAAGTGCGTTATCAAGCGCTATGGCTTCAGGACTGGAGAGGCCGCCGAAATCGCAGAACATGTATTCGGTCTTGGTTCTGCTGATTTTTAAGCCAACATTCTCCAGTCTCTGTTGCCAACTCCCCAATCTGCTCTGGATCTCAGGTCCGTCTTCACTAACCAGGACGATGTCGTCGGCAAACAGCATGCACCAGGGTGCCTCCTCCTGTATGTCCGCCGTCAAGGCGTCCATAATAAGCAGGAAGAGGTAAGGACTTAAAGCAGACCCTTGGTGCAGGCCCACAGCCACACTGAACTGGTCAGTATTGCCGGCCGACGATCGGACATACGTACAAGACTGCCTGTACATCGCACGAACTAACTCCACATACTTCCCAGGCACACCTTTCTCTTTCATGGCCCACCACAACACTTCCCGAGGCACCCTATCATACGCTTTCTCAAGGTCAATGAACACCATGTGCAGATTCCTGTGCACACGTCTGTACTTCTCGCACAATTGGCGAAGTGCGAAGATGGCGTCCATTGTCCCTCGACCTGGCATAAACCCAAATTGGTTTTGGGTAATTTCACTCTCTTCTCGCACTCTTTTCTCTATCACTTTCTCCCATACCTTCATAGTATGCGACATGAGCTTTATCCCTCTATAGTTGCCGCAATCTTGCACATCCCCTTTATTCTTGAAGATGGGCACTAGCGAACTACTGCACCATTCTTGCGGGATGACTTCTTCATGCAGCAACTTATTGAAGAATAAAGTTAGCCACATACATCCGTTCCTCTTTAATACCTTCCATACTTCAGCTGGTATATCATCAGGGCCCAAGGCCCTGTAAATAAATACATGTCCCCCATTTATTTTTATAAATAGATATAAAATTCAATTGTCTATAATATTTTGTCAGTTAAAATTGTTCTGCACTCTTGTCCGCGCCATATTTGCGACAGCCACAATAAGCTAAAAAGCTAATTATTTTGACATACTTATTTTTGGCTTAAAATAATATTTATAAAAAGTTTTGAAATCTAAAAGAAATGTGTCTTACAAAAGTATTTCAGACCAATAAAAATGATTGCAACTGAAAATATTGCAATTATTTTACGAACTAAGTAAGTAATAAAATTAACATTTACATAGACACATACAACATACAGTCAGGAATATAGTTGCGTTCAAAATATATGAACTAGTCCGCAATTTTTTCTTTATTGTTCAATTTTTGTTGCGCACTAATAGGTAACTTACCATCAGTTGCACAAAGCTCCATTAAAGGTAAAGCTTCATTAAATCTATTTCTGACACTTTTTATCTTGTTGACAAAGAAAGAGTCAGCAATAGATTTGAAGAAGCTTTAATTTTAATGGGGCTTTGTGCAACTGACGGTTAGTCTTTCCTATCGAATCTCCCTATCGCTCTAAGGTTTGCTGTTAGAGAACCCAATTCTGGGTAAAGCGCGCCTTTGTACATAACCTCAAAATATTGTCTGTAATAAAACATATTTGGTCTTACTACAAAAACTTACACATGTGTCAAACACTTATCTAAAAAAGTGTGTCTGCAAAATGGACCTTATTTCAACGTCATAATCTGTCATTTTTTTAGACAAGTGTTAAACTGACGTTTAAAAGATTTTGTGGTACGACGGTATGTGGGCAATAAATAATAATAATATTTTTTTATTAAAATTAATTCTCAATCTGAGTAAAAGAAAGGTAAGGTATTATATTCCAGACAAATTCTCATATTTTGAACGCTTTCTTCAATCACACAATATCAAAATCACTGCACAGAGGTCACGTTACAAAGTACTTAATTAAAAGATTACAAATTCTGTATTTTATACAAACGTCGCTTAAAATTAAATAAAAATAATATTTTTGATATTAAAATCACATTTTGTAGCCGACCATCTTGATTTTTATGCTGTTAAACAAATGAAAGCAGTCCAATTGATTTAAAATGCTACTTTTGCTGTCTCAATGTGTGACAAACCATAATGAAGCCACAGTAAGCAGAACTTGAACAGTTCAGAAAAAAAATCTTAAAAGCTTGTAATTTTTTTTACATTTAAATTAAAAATAGAAATAAAATAAGTTATATACGACTTATTTTCAACACACGTTCACACTTTAGGACAAGACAGGGAGCTTAGTAACATTTTGTATTAATTTTTCGGCTGCCATTTTATAAATACTTTGAAAACTTGTTTTTTCCGTTACTGTTGCAAAAATTTTTACACGGCTGCAATCATCACAGGCTTTTAAATCTCAAATCAAGTACATTATAATTTTCACGCTAATTAAGTCGGCATTTTTATATATAGAAACTTACAAAGAGAGTCTTATTTCTGAGTGACATTAACTACTAAAACCAAGATGGCGGCTATCAAAATGGCGGGAGCTGTCAAACTGACAGCTGAACAAGTTAGAACATCGTTGGGATATAAATTCGGAGGTAGAGGCTCCTCGCCACCTTTGCAGTACTCGTTTCTAGACTGTGGAAAATAAATAACATAAGTTTAATTAATTAGTGTATTTTTTATCCAAGTTCGTAAAAATGCCTCTTCTCAAATTACGAAGATATTGGCATTATGTACACTACACAAACCTTAGGGGCCACCTAGACGATCAATTTAAATGCGTATATCACAGCAAGAAAATCAGTGCGCAATATTAAATAGTAACTTTGTTCGAGCAATTACATGCAATTTTTTATTTAAATATTACGCAATTTATTTGGTCGTTTACGTTAAAGTGACTCGCTTGTAATTGTGCAAAGTTAACTAAGTAAAATGACTTAATTCTATTTCAAACCGCACTGGTTATGAAGAATAATGTATGGAAGTAAAGGAAGTAATCTGGAATTGGGAAGGTAGGTAGGGATATGATGAATCTGATCTTACGTTAACACAGGTAAAATATAAAAAAAAACAGCTTGATATTTGAATTTCCCGCTCAAATGTTAGCTTTAACCATAGCTCTATTTATTAAAAAAAAATCTTACCGCAAACTCTTCACCACAGAGTTCCCTGCAAGGAGGACAGACGACGCCTCCTTTGTGCAGCCAACCGCGTTTTATTATTCTAATCTGTAGCACCTGGCTCGCGTGGAAACATGTGTACGAGTAGTTGCCCACCTGGAATTAAATAGAATTAAGTGAAATTGGGATTGTGTAGTTATTTATCTCTGTACTATTTAAAAAGTAGAAAGATTCTTTATAGCGCACTTAATATATGGAACACACACAAAAAAACAGAGCGAGCTTAACCCAGAATTAGGATATTGGGTTCTCATTGTTTCTAAATATTTTATTGTTTGTGTTACTATATAATTAATTAAAAACACAAAAAATACATCATCTGTGGCAACTATCTAACTGCCAAGGGTCATAGATACGGTCTGGTGACAGAAGGATAGACGGCCAGCGAATAGCCTCTTATTAATAGAACCCACTTTTAGTAATAGGTCCCCATTGGATACGGAACCCGTAAAAGGAGATTATTTGATTGTTTGTTTGTTTGTTTGCACAGGCTCGTGAAACTACTGAGCTGTTGAACCAATGAAACACAAAGAAATCTGAAAAATATAGATATTTACCACTATATGCAGTCGACCACTTTCACATTTATATTTATAGCACCCTGAACCCCAGTGTTGCCATTCTCTTATCTGGAAACAATATATTAGAAAATACATTAAAATCTGTTATCTGTGTAAGGTACAGAGCATAAAAAAAATATACTACACAGACCTCAGCACAATGCAAACCTTAAATCGCCAGATAGTTTATCGTGTAGACGAATGATAAAGTGCGCACAAAAAGTTTGATAAGATTCTCGATTACCTCCACAAAAAACTGTCGGCTAAGCGTCACGACACTATCGGCCTACAGTTTAGTCTGCAGTCTACAGCCTTATGCAGCCTTGTGTGTGGGAAAAACAGTTAATATTCTCGTCAAACTAAATATAAATAAAAGGGTTTGACAAGTTTACCTGTCTACAAGATTTCTGTTCCCACACCCTCTCGCTGTGGTCAAAACATTTGGAGTGCGCCCCGTAATTCTCCAAGGCGAAGTTTACATCTGTTTCTGTAAAGAAAAAATATGAATTGTTAGATACACAAGAACATCGTTTAACATTTGCTATGCTGGCAAACTCATGCCTGGGAGGGCACGTAAAATATAGGAATTTTGCATAACTTGCGTGGGGGTAATATCAAAATTCTATCTCTAATAAGCAAATTAACAGATAGATTAAATGATCTGATATAATGGCCTGACCGAAAACTTGCAGCTTACTTGACGAGAAGACGAAGTTAGGCAAAAACTGAATGACGTTGTTCAATCAAAGAGCAAACTGTTTGATTGAATGGCTATTTTACCGTTCAGTGACATATTTGTATGAATAAGATAGAATATTTGGCTGCAAATCCTTATAAACACTTCCAAAAACGTTATTCCCTAACTTCAATTTACTTACTAGGAGTATTCTCCTCATAGGAACAGCGACTGTCCTGATGAGCACACTCTTGTGTCTCCACGTGAACTCCTGAAGGTACAGACAGTAGTCCACCAGGGAGACTGAGCCGCCGTAGTGACCCTTCATTTTTATTCAAACGGGCGGCAAGTATACATCTGGTTATGGTTTGGTTATCGTAATACGGATATGCCCCATATTCAATATATCTATTGATTTGGTTACTAGAGATATAATTACATACAAGTAGGCCTATCGGGGCTGCGGGATTGTTCGAAAGAGTTACTGTGGCCCTGGTACATAAAGGGCTTAAGAAGGAACATGGTGGGTTTTAGTCAGTAAGAATCAAACACTCAGGCTGCACTCACAGCGGGAGGGGACATCTGATGATTTTTGTCATCGATAAAAAAAAGATATGAAGATGCTGCGGGATTGTTCGAAAGAGTTACCGTGGCCCTGGTATATGTAGAGCTTTAGAAGAAACATTGTGGGTTGTATTCAGTAAGAGTCTGCTTGTAAGACACTCCCTCACGCTGCAACCACAGCGGGAGGGGTCAAAAAAATATTGGGAACTGGGAAATGGCCAAATTACTTTGCACTTCAAAGCAACTTACTAGGAGTATTTTCCTCATAGGAACAGCGGCTGCCTCTGATGGGCACACTCTTGTGTCTCCACGTGAACTCCTGCAGGTACGGACAGTAGTCCGCCAGGGAGACTGAGCTACTTTCATTTTCATTCAAATGGGCGGCAAATATACGGCTGGTTATCGTAATACGGATATGCCCCATATTCGATCTATCTATTAATTTGTTTACTAGAGATAATAATTACATACAAGTAAGGCTGCCGGGCTGCGGGATTATTCGCGCGAGTTACCGTGGCCCTGGTACATAAAGGGCTTAAGAAGGAACATGGTGGGTTTTAGTAAGAGTCTGACACTCACGCTGCACCCACAGCAGGAGGGGTAAAAAAAGTCGTACTTGTCGAACCGAATACCTTCGCACTTCAAATTACTTACTAGGAGTATTCTCCTCATAGGAACATCGACTGCCTCTGATGAGCACACTCTTGTGTCTCCACGTGAACTCCTGAAGGTACGGACAGTAGTCCGCCAGGGAGACTGAACCGCCGTAGTGAGCTTCCTCGCCCGGAGCCACGTTGGGTAGGGTGTCGAAATGCTGTGGATGAAAATAAAATGGTTGAAAACTGCGAGAAAAGAGTTAATAGTTCTGCTGCAAAACCACTGAATCGATTTTAAATATTATTTTAAGGGAAAAGCTAGTTTATACTGATATGATACAGGTTTTTTTTTGTTTTTTGTTCGTACCCTGAAAGCTCCGAACGGCCCTGTTAGGACAAAACGCTGTAATCTGTAAAAGGTCAATTTGAGAAAAATGAGTTTAAAAGTTTACATCTTTACCTCGTTACCATCCGGTATAGATAATAGTATAATTCTTTTTAAAACTGATTTGTCATAATATTTACTCAATTTCAATAAAACATTTTATTATTGTATCTAATCAAGAAACCTATCAAAAATAAAAAAAAATGTTTTGTTACAACAGCATGTACCTAGCCAATATTCGCCTCTGTTGTGACATAACAATGTAAGCGTTAATTACTGCGTTTTCAAGAGATATACTTGTGTACTGTTTTATTGTTATCTGCATTAACTCATACCAAAACTAAAATTAAATGTATTTAAGATAGTGTACAGATTAACAAAATGTACTCTTTCTAGCTTTTATTCATTTATGTAAGGTAAATTACCTATTTTTTAGGAACAGCGTAGGTTAACCTCTTCGGAACTCTACAATTTTAAAGCTGGTGTAATTCTAAGGGAAAACATTTTTTAGTTCGCTTTTAAACAGCATAACTTCATTGTGGTCATGTACATGAGCTGTCGAGTTCTTTCGAGACCTTTTAAACGTCTCAACGTAATCATCTAAATCGTACAAGTTACCTGACTTGTTCATCTTGTTAGTTATGGCACCATGATCACTGTCATCAGACATGTAAGTATGGCCAGGCTTGAGCCTTGTGTTGGCGCCGCTGTTTATTATTATTTTGACAAAACGCAGCAAACAAAGCTTGCAATGTTTTACCAAAATTCAAGATCGGGGGAGGCCTCACCCGCGCGAGCCGCGCGGCCGTTCTCCTATCTAGGTAAAACGCTGCAATCTTGAGTACAGCGTTTAGTAAAAACATTTCCTGCGAATATTAGGTTACCGTGAAGTGAAACATTGAGTTATTTTGGCAATGGGAACTGTTATTCAACAGTAGATTGAACCTGTATCAAGCTTACATCGTTTAGATTATGTTACGTTGTATTCCGATAAAACAATGTAACCCGGGTTGCAGCGTTTTGTCGTCACAGGGTCGCGAAAGTACTGAACAAATTCTTTCACTGTTGGCGAGCTATACTCTTCAAGAGTAACATAGGCTATATTTTTTCCGGGTACGGGAAGATGTTTCCCCAGGAAGCTGAAACCCCAGGGAAACACTTACTTTCCGTAAGTATACGTAGAAAAAACCCTTACACTTAAAATAACATTATATAAAAAATGTTTCTTCTTAAGTAATAACTTCCATGACAGTATAATAACACGATACTGTCAATTGATCTGACGATGTAGCCGGAAGATATGAGCTGGCAATTCATGATGGAACATCGTATTTATAATAACTAAACTTAAGTAAACTAACCTGATAAGCTCTCGGCAGTATAGTGTCATGTCGCACTAGATTACACAGTACGACAGCGTTCCTTCTTGGAGAACACTCAGTCCGCAAAGGATTGCCTTTGATTCTCTCGCAAAATGGCGCGGGATTCTTACGTCTGCAAATAAATAAAATAAATTATTAGATTTAAGAATTAATTGTGAGTATATTGTATGTTGATTGATTAAATTACATGGTTATATTTTTATATATTTTGGTAAAAACATGGAATAGTTAAAAAAAGTAGATCAATTACTGCAAATTTCATAATTTAAAGGGCACTGTAAGTGAACTATTTCTTAGAAAGAAAACATTTACTCATATTAAGCCTTTGTTAAAACATACTTATTAGGTAATTTTTTTTATTGATTAAATATAAATAAATACTCATACAATATAAAAATATATGTACAAAAAGTTAATAACACGATACTTACTCATTATTCGACGTCCCGTTAGTAATGCTTGGAAAATTAAATGAAAAGTGTTAGTTTATGAGTTAGGACACAAAACTACAAAATGTATAATTCAAATAAATACACACTATAGCAGAAATAGACAAAATGATATATGAAATGATATTGATGGCGATGGGTAGTACAGAAGAAATTATTATATACCTTTACCTGAATAACAACTCTAGGTAAAGTAAAACCACAGCTAAAACGCTATTTTTTTCAATGACTGCTGAATTTAAATCAATTTAAAATAACTAAAGTTAATTCACGTTTAAGTATTTCGAAGCGTCTGTCAAACAGTTCAAAATATATATACAAGTTAGGCATGTAATAGGACATTTAAGTCAGCCAAGTACCAATGCAAGTTTTCTAAGTTTGTATGTACTTTCTAAGTATATCATAGACACCAATGACTGTGTTTCGGATGGCACGTTAAACTGTAGGTCCCGGCTGTCATTGAACATCCTTGGCAGTCGTTACGGGTAGTCAGAAGCCAGTAAGTCTGACACCAGTCTAACCAAGGGGTATTGGGTTGCCCGGGTAACTGGGTTGAGGGGGTCAGATAGTCAGTCGCTCCTTGTGGCACACTGGTACTCAGCTACATCTGGTTAGATTGGAAGCCGACCCCAACATAATTTGGGAAAAAGGCTCGGAGGAAGAAGGAAGAAGTGACCACATCCATAGGAAATTGGCAGAATCGCTACCATAGTTTGTTTTCTTTTCTTTTTTATTTCTTTGTCTCTCATGGCAAAATGTAATATGTATGTATATATATTATAATTATGTATTATTATCCATATATTCTATATATTTTTTTCTTCGCATGTAGACTATATACTAATACTAATACTGCACCTACCACTGTTATTTCCCCACCACCCAAAGGTAGACTGGGAGAAAACGCCTAAGGCGTTAAGTCCGCCATTGTACTGATTGTGCAAAAAGTATTATAAATAAATAAATAATAGGACATTTAACTGTTAAACTGAATGGGGGCAGAATTTACCCAGCTATAGAGCAAAAGGTGATAATGGAAAATGCCTGATGAATCAAGTTTACAAAACCACTTACTCCACCGTAGAATTTTCCGAGATCAAGCTTGCAAACAAAATTTAAATACACACAATAAGTAAGTTATACATTTCGTGCCAAATAATAGACAGGTATGTACTTTTAGACAAAAGTGACCACAATATACTTAAGTGAATTTCAATTCAAATAAGCAATTTACAAAGAGTAGTATTAATTGAGAAATATATACAAAAGTTCCACATATATTAATTAGCTTTTAGTAAGGACAGTAACCCCAAAACGCACACACCCGTAAGTGGCCAGGGTGGGTATACTTAGTTATTTAAGAAGTCTTTTCCCGTTACGTTATTAAATTAATTTTGCAATATCGCCATATGAAGTTTATTTACAAGTATTATCACATTTTTACACTCTACCCCAACTTGCATAATTTTTACCCTATTTCTCTCATAATTTATCTTTAATTATCCCCATTTATTTAATCTTTAAAGCCACCACCAAATACTTTTTTAACAATAATTTTCCGCATCGCCCCACCTAATCCGACTTCGCCCCACCTAAACTCACACCCTGACCACTTCGCCCCATAAATAAAGAATTTACCTAAACCTTTGAGTATTCAGCCACTGCTTGCAGGAGACCATAGAGAACTTGCACCCCAACCCTCGCCCCCAGTCCAGTGGGGTGGCATGTTCGTAGTTGGCGCGGTACCAGCCCGTATCTTCCATTAGGGCGAATGTTATACGACTGAACACTGAGTTCTGTGTGTGGGTGCCGGTCATGGCTTCGTTCTGGAATTAAAAAAAAATATACAACAGTAAATATATGTAACGGTAATTTTAAAAAATACCTGTCGACTATCTCCTCTCCATATATATCCTATTTGACTTAATCAGTTTTCATTTTTTTATGTTCACAATAGAAATAAAATGTTGCACTGTTTTATTTATTAGTTTAAATGAATACTGAATTTATCAATGTATTTAATTCCGATTCAGAAGGTCAAAATACAAAAATACCCAATTTATTTATAGGCACTTTAAATAAAAATTTTGCTGAAGTATCCTATGTACGTTTTTAAATAACCAGTCTTTTTCAAAACACAAATATAAATCTTTACATCAATTTCTAAACTGCCAAACAATTTTCAATCTTCCTCTCACACGATAAGGTTATAATTTGTTTAACATTTTCATGTACTTAAGACTTACTTCAAAAATCCTTTTCTCCCAATGTGTAAGAGCTGTACCATCACCTCCTTGGTCTTCAAGTTCAGCCCCCTCAAGCTCTGAACAGTTGAAATGATCACGGACCTGAAAAAAAATACATAATTTAAATAAAAACTGTAAATAAATATGTCTTCTACACTTTTAATCGTTACGGGTAGTCAGAAGCCAGTAAGTCTGACACCAGTCTAATTCAGGGGTAATGGGTTGCCCGGGTAACTGGGTTGAGGAGGTCAGATAGGCAGTCGCTTCTCGTGAAGTACTGGTACTCAGCTGAATCCGGTTAGACTGGAAGCAGACCCCAACATAGTTGGGAAAAAGGCTCGGAGGATGATGACTTTTAATCGTGGGAACGATCCTAAAATAATGAGTTCCAGATTTATTTTCTTGCTAAGGCGGTTGTTCTTTCTTAAGGAGATCAGGACATATTATAGTACACAAGCATTTGCTTGGACACAGGTGCACTCACTATTCCTTCTATCTCTGTGCGCGATGGGACGACAATCCGACACCACCAGAGAGAGATCACAAACAAGATTGACATTAATTTGCTTTCTGATGCACGGTTGTATCAATCACCAATCTCCGTGATGCCTTACCCGGAAATTTAACCCGGGACGAAATCAAACTATAGGACTACTAAAAGTTTATCAAAAGGTGTAGCAAATAAGAAAATCTCAAATATTGCATATTAACTATGTTAGGTAGGCTCCTTGGTTCCAATGGTAGGTATTATTTGATCAGTTTTGTAAACTTACCTCTTTAACAACTCTTGGTGTGACAATCATATGGAAAGTCCTTTCCATGTAACCCCCTCTGATCATCCAATTCTTTCGTGTAATATTCTTCACTACGCGGTCAGACCATTTGTGGATTTGTAACCTAGAATATAATGTTTAATGTCACTCTGAGACATAGACATAATATTAGTAAACAGGACTGCGCTTAAAAACCCAAAAAACGAGCCGAGTGAAACAGTTAGTACGGAGGCTGTCTGTCCCTTTCTAATAGGGTGACTATGAGATTAAGCTATGTGAGACAAATCCGAATTTGCTAAGATTATTAAACACAGATTAGTATTGAAGTTTTAACTTACGCAGTTTGTGACCTTAAGATACTAATAAAGGCTTTTAATAATTAGCGGAAATTAGCAGTATAAAAGCAGGAAGATTCGAAGTGAAGACTGTTTTTTTTGTATTTCTACTTCATATATAGACTGCTGAGCCATTTATGTCGCCTTTCTTCATTTTTTGGGAAGCTATAACAATAGTACAACAGTTTTAAAATCCATCACCCATATTTTGACTCGTTACAAGAATTCATGGGCACCCTAGATGTTTTGGTTGGTTTACGAAAATGTTATTATTAGCTAACCTGTGGAACTATATATAGCAACCACCATAGGATTCACTTTTGCAAGTAGAAACGCAACACTTTTTCACCATTTTAATAGTTTAAATTGATTTAATACAAAAAAATATAAACAAAATTTTAAATGCTGATTACGCGCCAAGAATGTTCAGGGTTACCGCTAGAAAATAAAAAAAAGCAAAATAAAAATTTATGTTGTTTATGTTTTAATAATAAATACGAATAAATTAATGCGATTGTTATTAATTTGTTGACTTACAATTGTTAAAATAAGATAAAAATATAAGTGATTCAATTGTTTTTGGGAAGACAAAACTTTTGATCACAACATTTTTTTATGCTGGCAAGGTGTTAGAAAGAGACAAACAGCCTCCGTTCGAACTATCCCTCTCGGCTCGGATTTGCCTCTGTGTATTATGCAACCAATTTAGTACCTTATTGCGTTAGAATAGAGTTCATTTTCGTAAATATATATTTTGAGCGTGCGCAATCTTGTTTAGTAATATTATATCTATGCTCTGAGATCACATTTCAGTAATAAAAATGTCAGAACCATCAGCCTTTTTATTGTCCCACGTGAGAGCTGTGGACTCTTTTAAAGAGAAGGAAGAAGAAAAGAGAAGGAATTAATATTGAGGAAACCTAGACTACATCTCGCTTTCAGAAATAATAAGTAGGTATACTTACTCTTCATCCATTGGCGGGTTCCCTGTATCCGGTCTTCTTTCAGTCAGGGGCTCGCCATTTTCGTCTCTGTACAGAAATAATAACAATATTTTTTTATTTATATCGTTAAATATACATTTTAAGACTTCAGAAGCCGTTGGCAGTCGTTGCCTGTAGTCAGAAGCCAGTAAGTCTGACACCAGTCTAACCAAGGGGTATTGGGTTGCCCTGGTAACTGGGTTGAGGAGGTCAGATAGGCAGTCGCTCCGTGTAAAGCACTCAGCTGAATCCGGCTAGACTGGAAGCCGACCCCAACATGGTCGGGAAAAGGCTCGGGAGATGCTGATGAGACTTCAGAAGACTAAGTAATTTTGTCAGTGTCATTCTAATATTAAAGTTTTAGCTTTCCAAATTATACCAGAGGCGCTCGTAGCTAAATAACAGCCAAAGTGTTGATCGATTAATAACATTGAGCACACACTTGGCGTAGTCAGTCTTTTGAAGACTATCTTATCATAACCAGTTTCTTCGTGTTTTGGAAGGTTGCGTGCGGTTTTCATTAGAATAAGTAATCAGAAGCCAGTAATTCTGGCAACCAGTCCAAGGGGTATCGGTGTGCCCGCGTAACCGCAATTCGGTACTTAAATCCATCACCAAATACGCTTTCACCAAAAACTTTCCACATCGCCCCCACGTTATCTGACTTTGCCCCACCTAAGCGTATGCCACCTATGAGAGATACGAC
The DNA here is from genome assembly GCF_022581195.2 of Helicoverpa zea. Classification (NCBI taxonomy): domain Eukaryota; kingdom Metazoa; phylum Arthropoda; class Insecta; order Lepidoptera; family Noctuidae; genus Helicoverpa; species Helicoverpa zea. The sequence continues at coordinate 3,603,737 of NC_061481.1, read as the reverse complement.
TTATGGGTTGATACGACCAAGTAAGCATTAGCATCCTGGTACACAGTCAGCTTCATCCGTTTACACCGCAAGTCGGCTCCAACACAGGAAAAGACTAGGCAGATGATGCTGGGGAGTTCCACCACTTCTTCTTCCCAGCAAAAACATATAGAAAGTGGTGAAGGGCGGGCGTTTTTGGGGCTGTCTTTTGTAAAGACGTTCAAAAAGTGCTGATTTTCAGCCTACTTTGACTGAAATGACTTTTGATTTTGATGACTATCATCCTTACCTATAAAACGCGAAGAGTGATACACTGAATCCAAGTGCGTGTAACATTTCGTGCTTGACCGTAGACAGCACGGAGGGCAGGTCTCTATACTTCGTTGACAGCTCGCCCGGGCAGAAGTTAGCATGCCCTGCTACCGGCCTGTGGAGAAAAAAGTGGTATAAATTAACTATAATTAATTAATTATACACAGGCACGGTGGAGTGATGACTTGCGCAAGACGGCTGGCAGGAACTGGATGCGAGAAGCTGAAAATCGATCTCAGTGGCGTGCACTTGGAGAGGCCTATGTCCAGCAGTGGACTGCGATAGGCTGATGATGATGATGATGATGAATTAATTATACTAAAACAACAAAATTGTCAAGGAATTAGTGACAAGTCACTCAATGTCTTGTTGTTTGTTTTCACGCGATGCGAAAATTAAAAAAAGCTGAAAGTTTTTAAAAACTAACACAAAGCAGCCCTGAGACTGAAAGTTGGTGATGTTACACAGCCGTTGAAGGTTGGTCATGTCTAGCATTCTTTTTGACCAAACTCCGGCTGTCGCTGAAAACCAGCGCTGGGACTCTGTCTCGTTTCGGGTCGCAGCATTATGCTGAGCGAGGGCCGTATTGCGCGCTTTAAGACGCATATTTTCCCCTTCTGTTATTATTTCTGTCTATGTCCAATAAGTGCGTGTTTGCGTCTTTTATCTATACTTATAATAAATCTGTTGAGAGGTCAATTCTGTACATTGAGTATATTTCCAAAATAACTAATTAGGGCGTGATAAGTGATCGATACTGATGCCAAAAATGCAATCTGAAAAATTTTTGTCTGTCTGTCTGTCTGTCTGTCAGTCTCTATGTTCGTTATGGAAACAAAAACTACTTGACGGATTTCAACGAAACTTGGTACAATGATTCATCATACTCCTGGGCAGGTTATAGGATACTTTTCATTGTGCAATAAAATTTATTTTCTTTTCTTTTCTTTCTTTCTTGAAATCCAAGAACAGAAGTAGCTACCTCACCTGTCCAAAGCCGACTCCTGTTGACAATGTGACGCATAAGCCACAGTTTGTCCGCGCCGACATCGCTCCGTCTCCACCGCGCTGACATACAACACGAAATCCGTGTCTTCTACTCCTTGAAAGTCTTCTGGCTCTTCTGTGTCTGGAGAAGAAGGTAAGAAGAATTTAATCAGAAGGTGAGATCAGGATCAGAGGTCCCCACGTTTTCTTTAAAATGCTTTCTGGTAGAACTACTGCTCACTTTCCATGTTATCTCTCAAATATGTACTTAATTGTAGAGAGTTACTACCTTGTGGCTACCAATTGCATTAGTTGCTTGTAATTGTCACTCCTGTCTGTTTTGAATTCACTCAAATGCTTGAATGTTCTTATCATAGGAATTATATTACAGGATTTGAAAAAATATTTCAGTGTTAGATAGCCAGTTTATCCAGGAAGGCAGGAAGGAAGGATTCATTTCAATCCTGATGCTATAAGTAGTTCCCACAGAACGCCCCAAGGAAAAGCTGGTACAGTACAAAAGATACAATAACCCACATATTGAAGGTGGCTATTATGCTCCTCTCTTTCTTGATGCGGCCATTAGGTTCCTTGAAAACAAGGGTGAAACAGAAACAGCTAGCTAATAATACTTCCAATATTGCCATACCTGGTGGTACCTCAGTGCCATCATTGATGGAATTGCCATCGATATCAGTAGGTGCGTCATCCTCCACTCTGATCTGTCGCGGCAGAGCTCTGCAGTTGTGTCCAGTACTGTTGCATACGTAGCATAGCTGGAAATGAGAGAATACAGTTTGAATGACATTATCTATACACCACTACATAAGGTAAACAATATTTTTTGTGAGAAATCATCAAATGAACCCCTCCCGCTGTGGGTAAAGCGTGAGGAAGTGTCAGATTATAACCCACTAAAACCCACCATTTCACTGCTAAAGCCCTTTATGTACCAGTACATAAAGAGCATAAGAAGAACAAAAAACATCTTGAACGTTCTTGATAGATAATATTTTAAATTTAAAAACTCAGTATAAAAATAAAACGCGGCGAAAAATCTATGTAAGCTAATACATTACTATAACTAAGTTAATTGAATCATTATTTTGAGCAGATGTTTATTTGTTGTTTGTATAAAAAGTCGTATAACAATTGTCTATCTTTAGTTAAGTGTCTAGTCAAACTAGTAAGCTTTTCCCAATGTTAGGGTCGTCTTTCAGTCTAGCTGGATGAAGCTCTGAGTACCAATGTGCCGAGTGTTCAGAGGTACACATGATAATCTAGAGCCTGAGAAAGGATACCAGCAAGCAGAAGGTTCCTTCAGAACGCGGGTAAAATAATAATAATAATAAGCCCCGCAGGGCATCTGAGGCGGATGACGGGGAGTAGCGACCCCGCGGGGCTATATATCCGAGTGCTCCAGGGAGAGTATACTGTCCCCCACTTCCGGCTTGCCGGAGTGAAGCATGACGGGGGATAGGTCTCCCGCCTCTTGGCTTGCCTTCATCGGCCGGTCAGAGTGGAGTCGCTAGAGCAAGGTTAGTCCTGCTCGGAGGGTAGGTGCCTCGTGGTAAGTGGCGAGTGGGCCGGTGATGCTGGACCCACAGGGAGCGCGTGATCTGCGTTTAAAGTCCGCCGAGGTATCCTCACCCTTCTCAGCCGCTCATGTCCCTGTTGCCCTCTTGTTGCTTTTCAGTGACTGATTCCCGGGGGCCCAGTAAGTGAGTTGGCGAGTCTCCACCTGCCATTTTAACATGTATTTAATACATTGTCATCGGCAGGTGCCATAGTTCCCGTAGTTTCCCCATTCCTAGTCCATTAGCATCCCATCACAATAGCCTAAGTAGTTTTCATCCATAGTTAGCAATAGTTTAGCACAGAACCGGGGATTGTCCTTGGGTACATTTCTATAGTGTATACAGGGATAATCGTCGGTTTTGTGTGTTACCATTTCATTAAAGTTGTCTCAAAAGGGCTTCAGCGTGTTGGCTTCGGCCCCACGTTCGCCTTCCAAAAATCCGGGACTCTGTAGTCCCGAGGTCAGAAAGAGACATACAAAAAATAATAATAATATAATAATAATATGTTTATTCAACCAAAAATGTACAGATACATAAAGAAGCACAAGGATATAGAATAGGTTTACAATATCACAATTCTAAGATATATAGTAATGTTGTAAAACTGTACTAAATATTTTTACAGCCCTGTCCCTCAAACTAGGTTGTAACCTGTATTTTGAGGAACAGTGAAAAGCCTCAGAACTCTAATGCTATTTTACAACAATTGATGGACGGTGTCGTCTAACCTCAGCTACAATATGTATGTGTTCCAAAATTGTGTAAGGTGTATATTTTATCTGTATGATGGGGTGTGTGTGTATGGTGTGCGTGTGTGTGTATGGTGTATGTGGAATGGTGTGTAAGGTAAGTATTTTGAGAGACAGTGTGTGTGTATGACAATGTGAAGCGTGCGGGGGGTGCGTGCGCTTATATTTCAGTGTGTGAAAGTTAAAGAAATTGAAGTGCGCTAGAATTTAGGAGATGTATGTAAGTAGAGACTCCGTGTAGGCATAGTCCCTTTCTAGTAGCCACTCTGTTACTTTATTTTTAACCGCATTGGTGTTTAGTTGTAAAATTTTTAGGTCTTTGTTAATTTTATGATATATATGTCTGCCAAGTGTGAAAAATTGATGTTCAGCGAAAGTGGTTTTATGCCGGGATCCTGTTATGATCTGCTGTCGCTTATTAGGATTTGGCGGTGGCAGCGAAGTGTGTGTTCTTAAAATCGATCGGAGCACAAAGAGCTGACGCACCGTGAGGACTTTGCAGTTAGCGTATAGTTCAGAAGTTGGGAATCTATAGGGTTTCCTAGTCATTACTTTAAGAATAGCTCTTTGTGCTTTTTCTACTCTCAAGATATTACTCTTCGCTGCTCCGCCCCATGCTGTAATACAATAGCCAATAACAGATTGGCAAAGAGCATAATACACCATCTTCAGCGTATCAAATTTGGCCGACTCTCTCAACGACTTAAAGACGTAAATTAAGCGCGTTGTTCTTGAGGTAAGAGCGTCAATCTGCTTGTCCCACCTCAGCCCGTCATCTATTTGAACTCCGAGGTATTTGATGTTTTCAGATCTAACTAGGGTTGGACAGTCACAAGATGGTATCGCAAGGAACATCCAGTATGTATATTGGTAACTCTGGATTAAGACATCGTTTATGCAGCAAAATTTAGCTACCTTTATTTTTATTTCACAAACAAACACAACTAAAAATTCTTCAATATAAATAAATACAAGCAAACTCTGATCGAAACTCCAGTCAAAGCAAAAACAATAAAAATACCAAATAAATGGTTTTCTTTAAGCGAACTTTAAGCGATCGTAAATAATATCAAAAGTATATTCCGTGGTTTTGCTATATACATACGCGACATTTTAGTTTAAAATGTTGATTTTATGTCGGTTTAATTTTATTGGTAAGTGATAGGAATTTTTACATCTACAACACTCCAAATCTGGCAAGTACCATCAGCGGGGCCCAGCAGGGCCAAGGCCTACGACGGAACACGACGGTTTTTAGTCAGTAAGAGTCTGACACTCCCTCACCGCTGCTAACCCACAGAGGTCATTTGATGATTTTTGTCGTCGTTAAAAAAAAAAGACCAATACCATTGGCAAAGTGTACTGTGACTTAAGATGAATGAAAACAAATCAGTTTTCCAATCCCTAACTCTGCTTAGCCTTTCTTCATCATGTTGGGGTTAGGGTTGGCAGTAAGTCTGACACCAGTCTAACCAAAGGGTATCGGGTTGCTCAGGTACGGTCGTAACTGGGTTGAGGTGGTCAGATAGGCAGTCGCTCCTAGTAAAGCACTGGTACGCAGCTGAATCCGGTTAGACTGGAAGCCGACCCCGACATAGTTGAGAAAAGTCTCGGGAGATGATATTGGGGTTGGCTTCCAGTTTAACCAGATTTTTGAATACTAGTGTACCACATGAAGCGACTGACCTGATATCAGTTACCATGGCAACATAACTTCCTTCTAGCCGTAACACCAAAAATGTTTAGATGACAGCTGGGACCCACTAATTTATCGTGCCATCCACAAAGCGAAGAAAACTCGTCATAATATAAGTCGTAGGTCACATATCATGACAGTCCGAATCAAGTGTTACCTAACCTAATCTTATCGATCGATCCGTGCAGCTGTTACTTACCCGCAAGCTCCTGTCTACATGTTACTAAATAGTACAACTCTTTTTCAGGTCTTCATCTACTTCTTCTAACACATATAGCTCAGTCATTCGTTCTCCTAACAGCAAACGTAGAAGATGTTAAAAAACTAGCTCGGAAATTCGTATCCGATTCCTTGGCAGATAAAATAGCTGACTTCATTGCAAAAGCAGCTCAAAACATGGGCGCAAATGTTTCAGAGGAAAAAGAACCCAAGGGAGACCAAGTTTCGGAAGAAAATGACCAATATAATATCGAAAGACACGGTGAAAGTGGTGCTCAAGATGCTGTGAAATCTAAAGAAGAAAGTACAGAAAAAACGGTGGAGAAAAAAGAAGAATCTGATTCTATATCCGTAGAAGAAAAGAGCAAAGAGATTGAGACAACTGCAGAAACAACAACCGTTCAAATACAACCCGAAGAGCAAAGTCGATATTTACAACTTGAACCAAAATTGAACCAACCGTTGGAGCCAGAGAAAAAATCCAAAATAAGCGAAGAAGATGACAAATTCGATAAATCAAAAGAAGCTAGTAAATATCTTGAAGAAAACCTTGTTACTAAATCAACAACCAACAGTGAAACTTTAAAACCTTTAGAACCTTTGAAACCAAAAAAAGCCAAAAAAGGAAGACCTTACAGACTTTTAGCTAACTTAAACTCAATTGAAGAAAACGATATGAATGCTAAACTAACTGAAAATAATGATACGTTAGATGATTTTTCTGAAAACCTGCTTTTTAACCAAAAGAGATCCTTCGATGGACATAGAAATTTCGGTGGTGTAAAACTGACAACAAGCAAGGGAGCGTATGAATTTGATCAGTACGACACTAAGAGAATTAAGAATAACGGTTTAGTGGCTGCTAATGGACCAGCCACGCTGGTTGTACCTGGAAAGCAAGCATCAGATAACTGGTGGGAGAAAGATTTGCCAGGTCGACTCCATGATGAGAAGGGTAACATTGAGTCAAAGAGAAAGTCTTGGTTCTGATTACTGAATAAACAGTTTTGTAGTGCTCAGTATTTTATGGTTATTTTTCTTGCTTTTTACGAATAAAAATGATTCTGTAAATCAAGTGTGTGATCATGGAAATGTAATTTCATTCTACCTAGACTTAATTAATTCGCTTGGCCTGACTGTCTTTATAATCCTACTCTTGGACAGATAATAAAGGTAGGATGTCAAAGGCTAAGAAAAAGCTAAGTATGAAACATAGTAAACTTGGCGAAGTCGGTTTTTAGACGAGTGACAATCATGTCATGATGAGTTCCTCCGTGCTTTAGAGGGCACGTTAAATTGGTGGATGCCGACTTTCATGCCACATCTTTGGCAGTCGTTACGTGAAGACAGAAGCCAGAAATTCTTTAACAGTCTTTCAAAGGAGCGCTGGGTCGCCCGGTTAACTAGGTTGAGTAGGTAGTCGCTCCATGTGGCACACTGGCACTCAGCTGCATACGGTTAGACTGGAAGCCGACCCCAACATAGTCTGACCAAAGGCCAAAGGCTTGATGATGATGATGAATAATACTTACATTTAAATGTTCCTCAGGAACTTTAACTTCTCCACACATAGTTTCAACATTGCATTTGTCGATGCAATGCGTCCTGCCGTCTCGGACGAATACTTGTCGTGTGGGACATTTTCTGTAACAAACATAATAACGTAATGTAAAAAATGTGTAAATTCGCCGCTTCTTTATGAAGCTGAATATGATGCAGGTCGTGCCACCTAGGTTTGCAATTCTGAGGTAAGCTATTTGACGCCTCACGTATGCGCAGTAGGTAGTATTTTGTTCATAGTCTTAGGAAGTCAAAAGAAGTTCTCTACTCTCTTTGTATCGGCGCTTAATGCAGGTAAAAAATACATAAATCAAACATATTTTCAACTACTACTACTACTCTTCTCTTCTACTACTTTTCGCACATAATTCTCTAAGAAAATGAAGAAGACTGTAAATACTGTCGATAAAATTAAAGCATAATGTTACTGTTTCACACTTGCTCTCTCAAATCTTGCAGGCGTTTGTTCTCTTGTCAAACGACTTTTCCACGCTGAAGTTAGTATCTCGAGCGGTATTGTGTTGCTTAAAATTTTTGACTATTGCGCTGTTACTATGATAGTTAAGAGCGGCAAAGCTATTTGACGAGTATAATCAAACCTCGTATCAAAGATTTGATTTGATTTTCTAATAAAAGCGAAGCATGCCTAGAACTCAGTTCAAAGAACAGTGCTCATGACGTCATGAATTCATCCTTATGACAGGTACTGGAAAGACAGAAGGGAGGTATGGTCTGACCGTTTTTTTAGTGCAGTCCTTAACAGTCAGTACAAACAACGGTATATATTACACAGGTCAACAAAAGAAAAAAAAATTTTTGGTGCCGAGATCTCATTTACGGTTTTGTATTAGGTATGCATTGACAACACTAAAAATATATATTTTTTTTTTCCTACGTGTAGTTTTTTGTCTACCCTCTATTTTTTAACTTTGCAGTAAATAGTACTTTCGTGAGCACGGTTTCAAGTCTTATTTGTCTCTTTCAATAAATAAATCGATTTTGATACAATGTCTTCATCGCGTAGAAGTTGTGTCAATGATCCAAATATGTTTTGTTACATTTGTGGGGAATATACAGTCAAAAAGTTTAGGAAACCTATTACAGATTTTATAAAAAGTGCCTATTTTTCGTACTTTAACTCGCAAATTGAAGATAAAAACAAGCCATGGATACCGCAAATTGTTTGTAAAATGTGCTATGAACACTTGAGACAATGGGTCAGTGGTAAAAGAAGCCGTATGAGGTTCGGGGTGCCTATGCAATGGAGAGAACCAAAAAATCACTTCGATGACTGTTACTTCTGCTGTGTCAATTTGCATGGTGTTAACGTTAAAAAAATGATTTATCCAGACTTACAATCGGCTAGAAGACCTTTACCACATTCAGAGGAAGTACCTGTTCCAACGTTTTGTTTTACCTATGAATCATCATGTGAAGAAACCGATAGTAACGCGTCAAGCGATAGTGACATTGAAGAAACAGCGTCTTCAGAGCCAAAACCTTTTACCCAAGTCGAATTAAACGATTTAATAAGGGATCTCGAACTACCTAAAGAATCTGCAGAGTTGTTGGCTTCTAGATTAAAAGAAAAAAACTTGTTGGCGTCAGGTACGAAAGTGACATTCTATCGTACAAGAGAGCAAGATTTGCTACCATTTTTTAATTCGGAAAATGATCTTGTTTTTTGTTCGGATGTGCAAGGCCTACTTCTCAAAATGGGTCTTTCAAAATACCAACCAAGTGAATGGCGTCTCTTCATAGACAGTTCTAAACGAAGCCTTAAGTGTGTTCTTTTACACAATGGCAACCAATTTGGTTCAGTTCCCATTGCTCATTCAACCAAATTAAAGGAAGAATATCAAAATATTGCACTTGTTCTAGGAAAAATCAAATATAATGAACACAAATGGAGCATTTGTGTAGATCTAAAAATGGTTAACTTCTTATTAGGACAGCAAAGTGGATACACCAAATACCCATGTTTTTATTGTCTGTGGGATAGTCGTGCTAAACAGCAACACTGGAGAAATAGAGATTGGCCTGTACGTGAGATGTTGGAAGTGGGAAAGCAGAATGTAATAAACCCATCTTTGGTTCCAAGAGATAAAATTATATTGCCCCCCTTGCACATTAAACTAGGACTAATGAAACAATTTGTGAAGGCGTTAGATAAAAATGGGCAATGTTTTTCTTATATAACGAGAAAATTTCGTAGTCTAAGCATAGAAAAGATAAAAGCGGGTATTTTTGATGGACCACAGATAAGAATATTAATAAATGATACTAATTTCTCAAGTTCAATGACCAGTTTGGAGCTACTTGCGTGGAATTCGTTTGTTGAAGTTACAAAAAATTTTCTGGGAAATCACAAGTCTAGTAACTACTCTGAAATTGTTAACAACATGCTGGAGAATTTCAAAAACTTAGGATGTAACATGTCCATCAAAGTGCATTATCTCCACAGTCACCTTGACCAGTTTCCAGAGAATCTTGGTTCCTATAGCGAAGAACAAGGGGAGCGGTTTCATCAGGACCTAAAAACTATGGAAGAGAGGTACCAAGGCCGATGGGATCAGCATATGATGGCTGACTACTGCTGGGGGATGCAGCGTGATTGTCCTGCTACTCCTCATTCACGAAAATCGCGTAAAAAGAAGTTTTTGTGTACATAAGAATTTAATATATGTTGTTTTTGGTGTAATTATGGTTTTTTCTGTTTAATAAAAAAATCTAGAAAACTACACGTAGAAAATCAAAATTTTTGCTATTTATGTAATTACTATAGGGTCCTAAATTAAAAAAATAATACAGCTTTTCGGCACCAAAACCACTGTTGACCAGTGTTATATACCCTTGACAACTGACAGCTATGAACTGAACAAAACATTCGGAACCCATTACTTATTGTAACACTAGCTTCCGCACCTTATGAACACTGAACAGCATACCGAGTTAGATTTCAGAACACAAATCCAATTATGACGTTCGGAAAACCATATCTGGCCACGATAAAACAAAATCTTATCTGAATTCTAAATACTGAATAGTATATTATCATAGACCTGATTATCTTTATGAGGTTGGAAACATTTTTATGATTTCCTGAATACTTTAGTGTGTGGTAAATAACTTTATAGTTCGGCCATTCAGAGAATGCGTTCCTGACACGTCGCGATTGAACTGACGACGTAACTTTGCAATGGCGTTGCAGTTACGATAAAATATTTTTGCTGGTTGTTTACCGTTTTAACAATTGAGGAGCATTAAAACAACATTATTATATCAATAATCAATGAATGTTATTACGTCGTCAGTTCAATCGCGACGTGTCAGGAACGCATTCTCTGAATGGCCGAACTATAATGAGGTTCAGATGTACTTGGAACTTTTTTTGTTACGTCAAAATATGTACGGGTCTTTGCCAAACCATCTTGGGGTCTGCTTCGTCAGTTGTGTAGCTTTTTTTAGGGTTCCGTACCCAAAGGGTAAAACGGGACCCTATTGTTTATGCTCCTCTGTCCGTCCGTCCGTCTGTCACTAGGCTTTATCTCATGAACACGAATGTATTATTGTTGCCGCTATATCAACAAATACTGAAAACTAGAATTAAATAAATATTTCGGGGGGCTCCCATACAACAAACGTGATTTTTTTGTCCGTTTTATGATGTCCACCTAGCCGATTATCGGCTACGGCGGCTGTTCTCATGTAAGGAGATCAGCCAACTGCGCAGGACATATTATAGTGCACGAGCATTTGCGCAGACACAGGTGCACTCACTATTCCTTCACTCTCATAGCCCGATGGGACGGTAATCCGACACGACCGGAGAGAGATCAGGCGCAGGACCGACATTTACGTGCTCTCCGATGCACGGGTGTATCAGTCACCAGCTTCCAGGCTCCGGGCTGCTTTGTGAAAGTCTTCTAAAACCCACAAAGCGATTTCGACCCGACTCGGGAATCGAACCCGAGACCTCGTGCTCAGCAGCCGCACTTGCGACAGCTAGACCAACGAGGCAGTCCGTTTTATAAATCGGTACGGAACCCTTCGTGCGCGAGTCCGACTCGCACTTGGTCGGTTTTTTTAATATTATGCGCGTATGTATAAAGGTGAAGGAAAATATCTCGAAGAAAGCTGGCCTTTAATGTCTGAAAATGGCAATCCGACGTGAGCAATCATGGTGATTGACACTCCTTAGTTCTCAATATGAGAAGGGGCCTGTGCCCTGCAGTCGGACGATAAAAAAACTTATGTATTTACAAGAAAAAGGAACCCATTTCAGAAAACACTTATATAGAAAAAAAACCGTACATTTGAAATCTTTCGCCTTTATTTATTTTTTATTAAAAAACTGGCTAAGTGCGAGTGGACTCGCGCACGAAGGGTTCCGTACCATTATTTATAAAACGGAAAAAAACACCTTTGTTGTATGGGAGCCAAAATATTTATTGAATTCTAGTTTTCAGTATTTGTTGTTATAGCGGCAACAGAAATGCATCATCTGTGAAAATTTCAACTCTCTAACTATCACGGTTCATGAAATACAGCCTGGTGACAGACGGACGGACAGAGGAGCGAAAACAATAGGGTCCCTTTTGACCCTTTGGGTACGGAATACGTTAACCTAAAAAATACGTTAATTTGACATTAAAATAGCTCAAAATTGAAAAACTACTTATGTATCAATGAATTAGAGATAGATAGACCTAAGAAAAGATGGATGGATTGCCTGAAAGATGATATGAATAGGAAGGGAGTGAGTGTCAGTATGACGAGTGACAGGGGAAAATGGAAGAAAATGACATATTGCGCCGACCCCAAGTAAAATTTGGGAACAGGGCAGGAGAAAAAGAATTAAAGATAGACATACAGACAGAAGTTTGTTGGAATTCGGAAGCGTCAAAATAACTTCGTCTATTTATGACGTCAAATCACTGATAGACTGATAGACTGATAGGGCGAAAGTCAGAGAAGTCGAGAAAAGATAAAGCATTCAAATAGACTCTACTCAAAGACAGGCATCAGATTTATTAAAACAAGATTGTATAGTGACGCCAACAAATGTTTTTAATGAAACAAATTAATAAATAAAATGGAAACCATAGGTAACCCTTCTTGGAAATTGTGTTAAATCCGGCCAGTAGCATGTACAGTAGTAAGGTTCCGCAGTAACCCCGTAGTTTTAAACTGTGGTACCTTGATAGGGGTTCCGTACCTATACCTACCTAGGGTACTTTGGACATAGAACTATGTAGTTTCTTTGGTTATTTAAATTGTTGTCCCATATCCCGGCTAAATTAATTTATAGCCGGAGTATTCCTTAAGGAATAGTGAGTGCACCTGTGACCAAGCAAATGCTTGTGCACTATAATACGATCTGCGCAGCTGGCTGATCTTCTTATGTGAGAACAGCCTCATCACCATCATCAGGCTTAGCAAGAAACATAGACACAAAATAAATATTTAGAGTAGTTGTGTCAAGATAAAATGAGAAAATGTGTTTTTGTAAATAAATCTCAATATACAGGAGGTTTTGACAGGCATGAATTTAACTCGTAAAAAAACCTTTTCAAACATATATTAACAAGCAAAACCGCATTCCAAAACTAGTATAAGAATACAAATAATGTTATTTTGCAGTGCACGTACATTTTCATTTCTATTAATCTTATCTGACAAAAGATAACCATTCTCTGATATTCATTCTGTACAATATGGCGACACCGAAATAGTCAACTGTGAAAAATCGTGTCGAAAATAGTGAAAATAACGTGTTTTTTGTGTGTTTAAGGATTGCTACTAAAATTAAGGATCACAGGTGTGTTATTTTTGTTTCATTTTGAGGATTTTTTTGATAGAAATGTGTGTGTGTAAAATGTTTTTTTTTGTAATGTGACGTTTCGTTGCGTCAAAGTCGAAGATATAATTGTTGGACGTTGTAAACACGGTGTAAAGTCACAAATAATTATTAAATAAATTTCTAATTATTCATCAAAATGGTTTATTTTACTTTCTTTTGATAAAAAACGTCCCAAAAAAGTTTAGAAACTGCGTAAATCGATACAGAATTGACGGAATAGACAATTTGTTTATAACATTTTTTTAAGTATGACGAAAAAACATGGCCGTTCTAGAATTCTGAATTCAAATGTTTTTCTACGACTTAAAACTTTGTAAATACAATGTATGAAAAGAAAAACGTAACATTTGGGTTTGTTTCAATTATCGTTAGTGAAAGACAAAGATGTTTTTAGAAAATTCAAATGAGTGTACAAAACTGAAAGACAAAAATTTCGTGAATCAAAAGGGAACAGCAACTTCAGTATTTTTGCTGTACCTAGTCAGTTCTAGGAATACTTGCTTTTCTAGTTACGAGTTACGAGAGCCCTCTAACTGCGATTGTGCTCGTTTCTAAATTTTTCGACGCAGTCGGGTTTTCGGTTTTTCTTCTTTTTAGAAGATTAAAAGAAAGAATTAATTAAAGCTTTATTTACTTAAATAAATTCAAAGTATAGAACATACTAGAAAAACACGCTTTTATAAATGCACGTAAATATCGTTATAACAAACAAGTCCAAACACAGCAATTACACGATGTTCCATCATGAAGTTGCAGTTCATATCTTCCGGCTCCATCATCAGATCAGTTCGACAGTACCATATTATTGTATTGTCATCAGAACTACATACAGCTGCCAATTTTCATGACGCTACGATGCTTGGAAGATGGTTTTAGTTACCTTAGATTCCATTACATAGTTACATGCCGGTGGACCTAGTAAAAGCGTGTTTAAAATCTTTACACACAAAAATGTAACTGCGCAGATTCTTACAAAGACTAATTTATTGACTGTGTACAAAACGCTTAATAAAATCATTCGATAATTTCAGATAACGTACCCACATAAACAATGTAGATTTTTGTTTTATCTGTACATGTTTTACTATTATCAGTAAGTATTTAAAGTTCGTTGTCACATTTAGCTTGGGTCGTGTCTAAGCACGAACTTACGAAAACTAACGAGACTTTCGGGAAACTTGTCAAATCAAAACCAATCTGTCAAAAATTGGTGATTTTATTTTGAAAATAATCGACGGGTTCCCTATAAAAATATTGGGGCGGAGCTAGTAGAATCATCGGCACGAATCTTGAGCGCCGACCTTCACCTGCGCAGAAGTGATTTATTAGCAAAGAACCAATCCCGAGTGACGGCTATGACGCGATGCACTGCGGGCCAATCACCGCTTTAGACCGCCCCCGCGCCTCACTTCATACCACAAAAGGGACCCAATAAATTACTTCCGCGCAGGTGAAGGTCAGCGCTCAAGATTCGTGCCGATGATTATAACGTTACTCGTCCCCCTAACACTCGCATTATCACATCTCCGCTAGTTTTTTTGTTCTTCATGTGGCCAAGTAACAGCCGCATGGGTCAATCTATCATAAGGTTAAGCAACGCATAGCACGGACGATGGGTGACCATCTTGTCATGACAAGATCCTCCGTGTTTCGGAAGGCACGTCAAATTAGTCGGCTGTCATTTGAACATCTTTGGCAGTAGTTACGCTTAGTTAGAAGGCAGAAAGTTAGACAATCATTGTTACCGAGGGATAATAGTCGAGTAACTGGGTTGAGGAGGTGAGATAGGCAGTCGCTACTTGTAAAACACTGGTTCTCAGCTACATCCGCACACCTGTCAGAATGGAAGCCGACCCCAACATAGTTGGGACAAAAGGCTAAGCAGATGATGATAATGTACTAAATGGACCTTTAGAAATGAATGTAGATAAGTTTAAAAACGTGGAAACCAAAGTGCTCTATAAATAAGATGAATTTAGTCAAATCTTGAATTGGAGCAGTACTACTGCAGATCAACTGATGGAAGCACTTGAAAATTTTGGCACTGGCATATAACTACTAGAAATCTATTTATAACCAAATAGTAAACTTCCTTGAAAAGCGAGTTACGAACCTCTAGCGTTTGAAGTAAAAGCTTTTTACTAAATAATATAATAACGCTAGAAATATGAAAAGAAAATGGAACGCGCCAAAAATTCTAGGAACAAGATACACAATCCCATTTTTGAGGGTTCCTCAGATAAGCAGGTTTTCTTTAAATGTGTCCCAAAAGTTAAACCTATCTCTTTTTGCAACTCCCGCCGCAAAAATAGGTGTTATAAGCTTTGGCCGACATGTATGTAGCACCCTAGCTCCTTAACAAATAAACTAATTTAAATGTCCTTAAAGATGAGAGCCAGCGCGTATTCCAGCTGTGGCTACTACACATATTTCTTAAAAATCCAATCAATCGTTTTCAACATTAACTATTTTGTTTTTAACTCTCTTATTTTTCGTCTACAGGGCTTGCTATGATATACATATCTGTATTTTTAATTCTATCATCGACAGAACGCCGCACACATTATTTCACACATTTTGATACTGACCTAAGACTTGATACCCCTGCCGGGCTGCGGGTTGTTCGAAAGACATACCGCGGCCCTGGTATGTAAAAGGCCTACGACGGAACACGACGGTTTTTAGTCAGTAAGAGTCTGAAACTCCCTCACCGCT
The DNA here is from genome assembly GCF_022581195.2 of Helicoverpa zea. Classification (NCBI taxonomy): domain Eukaryota; kingdom Metazoa; phylum Arthropoda; class Insecta; order Lepidoptera; family Noctuidae; genus Helicoverpa; species Helicoverpa zea. The sequence goes on along the minus strand of NC_061481.1, from coordinate 3,588,077 downwards.
GCTAACCCACAGCGGGAGGGGTCATTTGATGATTTTTGACATCGTTAAAAAAACAAGAAAAAGACCTACGTATACCCATATTTGCAAAACACAATTCAATTTTATTCTATTCTATAACAAGCCTTTGTACCCTTTCCAGATAATGCAATCCTCTAGCCAAGGCCGTTACGGGTACGCTGGCTACCAAGGCTATCCCTACGTCAACCCCATGGTGACAGATGTGCCAACTATAGACGCTGAGACTGCGTCAAGATGGGCCAACCTACCGAGGAGACCCATGCAAGGAGGGTCGGCGGTCGTTGGTGCTGCCAGTAGCGCTAGCAGGGCGGTTAATAGTCCACAGGTATGTTAAGTCTAAGCTGCCTTGAGACTGGTTGTCAGTAGAATAACTGCTTAGCAAGGGGTTTCAATTTTCGAGTCAAGCCTAATAAATAATTTGGGGGTTGTCTGCAAAGTGATGATAGATACACCCGTGCATCAGAGAGCACATACACGTGCCTGATCTCTCTTTACTATTTTATGTAGCTCTGTCTGTTTATCTGAAGAACTTTCACACCAAAGCTACTGAACCAATTACACTGGTAGTCAGACCAAAGCCTGAGAAAGCACAAAGGCTACTTTTTACGTATTTTTCCCGGGTCCCGAGTGAAAGCAATTATTTGTAATGCCTTCTTTTGCTAAGACCCTTACAGGGGCCATAATTGTACCTATTGGACCTTGTTTTAAGCCTCTTCAACATTTGAGGCTACATTTTGGAATGCAAATAAATACATGGCTGTTAATGAACCACAGGGAATAGCTAGTAGGAATATAAACATAATAAACAACAAAATACTAATGAAACCAGTGGTCTCACGGTTTCAGGCAGCCCCCTCTCAATCAGAAGAGACGGTACCTCCGAAACAAGACCCGGACGTTAACCCAGTGGTCTACATCGATCTACCAGAGGCTGGCAGCGAGGTCTCCAGGAGCATTGAGAGTCCTGGAGATGTTGAACCGGAGTTTGTTCAGGTAAAGACACTACACTTGCTGCTGGGGAGTTTGTTCCACCACTTCTTATTCCCAGCAAAAACACATAGGAAGTGGTGAATGGCGGGCGTTTTGGGGGCTGTCTTTTGTAAAGACGTTCAAAAAGTGCTGATTTTCAGCCTACTTTGAATAAATGACTTTTGCTTTTTTTTTATTACAGTATTGCAGTTCAGGCCTACAACACTATTTACTATCTAGTACTGCTATCGGTTTTATATGGATGACCTTCTTTGATAAATGGTCTATCTGACACTGAAAGAACTTTTCTAATCGGTCAAGTAATTCCTGAGATAAGCGAGTTCCAACACACGAAACTCTTCAGCTTTATAATATAAGTATAGATAGATACAATCATTCCCCTAGGATCGGCGCAGCATATTTTTTCTTCCAATTCGTCCTAACTGACGTGTTAACATACATAAGCAACGCTATTTGGAACCATACTGTCATTCACACAATCATCCATCGCTTCTTTACTCGTCACCTTCCTCACAACATGATCCTCATTCCTCATACCAAGACAGCTTCTCTATTACCGGCCTCTGTATATACTGTTACTGTTACAGCCTTTTTATCGTCCCACTGCTAGGCACAGGCCTCCTCTCACACGGAGAAGGATTGAGCATTAATCACCACGCTTACTCAATGCGGGTTGGCGATTTCAGACTTTATAGTCCAGGTTTCCTCAAGATGTTTTCCTTCACCTTTTTATCAGCCATTGGCGTCTACTACTTATAAAGCACATACAAACTTAGAAAAGTTGCATTGGTACTTGCCTGACCTGAAATCGAACCCACACCCTACTCGAGAGGTTGGTTCTTTACCCACTAGGCCACCACGACTTTATATCAGTGCTAATATTGCAACCATTAATTACAGGACACAATAATGTACGATCCGTTCGAGAACCGGCGCATAGATGTGCCCAAGGACGACACGAGGTCTATAATGTCCTCCGACTCCGAATCCTCGTATCATCCACCAGCCAGACCAGCTGTCAGGCCTGACACCTTGAACTTAGTGGGGGCTGGCTCTAGTAAGTATTTGAATGGTATTTTGAAGAAAGTAAGAAGGACAGTTTTTTACTTTTTTTTTAATTTTAATATTTATTTGTATTGCATCTGCCTAGTCATTTTTCAGACTATGTTGGGGTCGGTTTCCAGTTTAATGCAGCTGAGTGAGTACCCGTGTGCTTTATGGAGCGACTGCCTATCTGAACTCTTCAACCAGTTACTGGGGCAACCCGATACCTCTTGTAAATACTGGTTGTCAGTTTTCTGTCTATGAGAACCAAAGATCATGTCATCCTTATTATAGATCAATCCGTATGGCTGTTACTAATCCACGAACTGACATGGTACGAAGTTATTTCAAAAACATAACGTAAAGACCCACGACCATACCATGGTGTGTAACTAGAAAAAACCATAAATTTGAGAAAATCAATTTCCATCATCATAATTGCGAGAAATCAAATAGCCTCATGTGCCCTTCTTTTCAACCTTCAAAACCAAACACCAACCATTCTACCTTCTACTTTCAGGCACACCCCAACCAGGTACTTCACGACAAACCCCCGGTCTACCCAGCTTCATGTTGAAAGAGAGTCAAGTTTACGGGGGCGATGGAGCTGACGGGTTTCCTCTGTCTCCCATACCGATATCAGAGTTCCCTGAACCTCCCCCGGCATACACGGAGATGTCTCCCCAAGTTGCGACTCCTAGGGAGACTCCTATTGTAGAGCCTTTGAGGGTTGAAACTCCTCAGGGACCGAGGACTCAAGTTATACTGCCAAGTAAGGAATTTTATGGTTTTTTAATGTATGTATGTGCGTCTTGCCTGCGTATTGCAATATCATCATCTCGGTCACATGGAAAGCCACCTTTAACTGCTAAACCTAGGGTTTCCCGGTCTACGTCCTAGCGTCTACCGATGGATCCTTTAAACCAAGCTATTTCTCATGATCCCTGATAGTTAAACAATTGAATTTTTTACGGATTTTTTTTTTGCCGCTATTACAACAAATATTGAAAACTAGAATAGATAATTTCCCGTAGAACAACCGTGTTTCTTGCTGTTTTATAGGTAATGCTAATGGCACAGAACCACTCGTATGTGAATTCGACTTGGAGTTAGCTGTAATTTCAGAAATCTGTAACCAAACGAACTTCTTAGAAGTCCAAAAATGCTCAAAAAAACAAATAAATATATAAAAAACTACCAAATATTTTTTCATACATATGCCCAAATTCTAATGTTCCATTACAACATATTCCAGAACCACCAAGCCCAGTGATAGCGAGCAGTCCAGTGGGCGCACAGAACTATGACCGCAAGTACCTGATCTGTCATCACTGCGGCTCCCGAGTCTATACCCTGGTGGTCAGAGAAAATGGCGCCTTAACACACATGATCGCGTGTATTATATTATTTTTGTTGTAAGTATACATTCTGTATTAATGTTACAAAGCTGAAGAGTTCGTTTTGTTTGCTTGAAGGAGCTAGAATCAGGTAGCATTGGACCGATTTGCAAATTTCTTTGATTTAGCCACCTTAGAGGCTAATTTATCTGGGTGAAACCCCTGACAGAAGTAATTGAAAGGGGATGATGAACATAAGAACTAAATATACGCCAAGTTTTTTGCAGTAGATGTGATTTTTCGGGGGTTTTAACACCCGACGCTGAAAAAAAGGTGGTTTTAAGTTTGACCGCTATACCTATGTGTCGAGTCGCCACCTAATAGATAGGTAGCTACCTAATAGACATACATGTGTTGCTAGGGAGTTTGTTCTTCACTGCTTCTTCCCAGCCATAACACAGGAAGTGGTGAAGGGCGGGCGTTTTGGGTCTTTTGTTTTGACGTTCCAAAAGTGCTGATTTATCAGCAGAATTTGAATAAGCGTTTTTGACTTTGGCATTTATAATTGAATTTATTTTATATTTATTTATTTATTTATTTATTTATTTATTTACTAGCTTCTGCCCGCGACTTCGTACGCGGATCCTGTCCCTTATGCCAGCGACTACGGGGTCAGCAAAATCAAAGATCTGAATCGTCTGATATTGAATTTAAGGGCCCGTTGGCTTGAAAACAACGGAATACGCATAGCCATTAGAAACGTTCCATATATTTAATTTTTGTACTTCAACGGCAAAAGCACAGCAGACTAAACAAAACGCCAAGAACTGAACCGCAATAGACGTGACCATAGCGATAAATAAAAGTAGTGATTCTAATTAGTCCGCATTTAAGTTGTGTGTGGCAAAAATATTACACGTATTATTACGTAAAAAAACACTAAATGTTACTGAGATGACAAAGTCGTGATGACTTAGTGGAAGTCGTGGTGGTTTAGTGGGTAGAGAACCAATCTCTCAAGTATGAGCGTGCGTCTTTGATTCCAGATCTGGCAAGTACCTGCCAATGCAACTTTTCTAAGTTCGTATGTACTTTCTACGTATATTTTGGATACCAATGACCGTTATTTGGAGGGGATGTTAAACTGTGGGTTGTCATTGAACATTCTTGGCAGTCGTTATGAGTAGTCAGAAGCCAGTAAGTCTAACCAGTTTTACCAAGGGGTGTTGGGTTGAGCGGTTAACCGGGTTGTGGAGGTCAGATAGGCAGTCGCTCCTTGTAAAACACTGGTACTCAGTTGCATCGTGACTGGAAGTCGACCCTAACATAATTGGGACAAAGGCTCTTGAGATAATAACGACAATAATAATGAGATTTAAGCTCCGCAGGACATCTGAGGCTGATGACGGGGAGTAGCGACCCCGCGGGGCATATATACTGAGTTCTCCAGGGAGAGTATACTGTCCCCCATCTCCGGCCGGTCGGAGTGAACCATGACGGGGGTAGGTCTCAACCCTCTGGCTTGGCTTGACCGTCAGACTGACAGAGTGGAGTCGCTAGAGCAGGGTTAGTAGCCCTGCTCGGAGGATAGGTGCCTCGTGGTAAGTGACCCACAGGGAGCGCGTAATCTGCGTTTAAAATCCGCCGAGGTATCCTCACACTTCTTGTTGCCCTCTTGTTGCTATTCAGTGACTGATTCCCGGGGGCCCAGTAAGTGAGCTGGCGAGTCTCCACCTGCCATTTTTACATGTATCTAATACATTGTCATCGGCAGGTGCCATAGTTCCCGTAGTTTCCCCATTCCTAGTCCAATAGCATCCCATCACAATAGGCCCAAGTAGTATTCATTCACAGTTAGCAATGGTATAACACAGAACCGGGGATTGTTTTTTCTTTTTAACGACGCCCACCGGGGATTGTCCTTGGGTTCATTTCTATAGTGTATAAAGGGATAATCGTCGGTTTTGTGTCACCATTTCATTAAAGTTGTCTCAAAAGGGCTTCAGCGTGTTGGCTTCGGCCCCACGTTTTCCTCCCGAAAATTCGGAACTCTGCAGTCCCGAGGTCTGGAAGAGACATACAAAATAATAATGAGATATATATAACGCAACAAATTCGGAGAGTGACTCGTGACAGAGGGGCTCGTGACGCCACGTCTAGGTATGTAATTTGTACTAAGCAGTGACTTAACACAAAATTCAAGCGTGTTATATCTTCCTTATTATTTGTTAGTGAGAAGGAGAAAAGAAAAAATACGTGTCCATTATTTTAGGGTTATCTAAAAGACGGACTTTTTTGATTCACCATACCTATTTCATAACATTCATTTCTATACATTTCAAGTGTAGTATTGCTCTTGAAGTTCCACATCAGGTGTTCCAGATCTTCGATGTTTATACGTCAATAGAGAGTGCTTATCAGATTGAACCACTTTTGCTAAAACGTTATACCTCTATATGCTATAGTCTTACTGGGCCCCTGGAGTTCCACATCAGGTGTTTTAGATCTTCAATTTGTATAAGTCAATAGAAAGTGCTTATCAAATTGAACAACTTTTGCTAAAACGTCATACCTGTATATGGTACAGAAAAACTGGGCTCTTGGGGTTCCACATCAGGTGTTTCAGATCTTAAAATTTATTATCTCAGCTGAAAATGCTTATCAAATGAAACAATTTTTGCCACGGCACCATATTTGTATCTTTTATAGTTTTATTGGTCTGTTGGAGTTCTGCATCAGGTCTTCAAGTTTCGAAGATAAATTATAGCCTATATGTTGACCAGGCCTAATACTGATACAACAAAGAAAAAATCATTGAAATCCGTTCAGTAGTTCGGAAGATTAGCGTGTACAAACAAACAGACATACAGACATACAGACAAACAGACATAATTTTTTTTTTGGATTTGTGCTCCATTACTGTTTCTAAACCCCACCCAATTATTATTTTTTTAATATATTCAATGTACAGACACAGTTTTTTTACAGATTTATTATATGTATAGATATAGATTGCAAAATGTATACAGATGCATCTTATGCTGGGTACACATTACCCTGTTAGGGCGCAGCAAATTAACTTAAAACTAAAGTATTATAATAATGACTTAAACTATAAATATATATATATATTACATTAATTTATAAGAAGTTAACAATATCTAGAATTAATTATTAGTTAAGCTTACATCTACTTAGGTATATGACAGTAGTTTTAGTTTATTATCTTAATTATTATATCTACTATTATTTATTATTATAATGGCAATGCAGCCAGTCTTCTGGGCACGTTTCCGGAGAACAGTGATGCGGAGGAATACTTCGACGCCTGATCGATGTTCTTTTATATATGTTTTATGTTTATATATATTTTGTATATAGTATTTTATTTTTAGTTTTGTATAAAGATAAGTAGTTTAAGTTTGTATATATAGTGTGTACATTTTATAATTCTTTCCTTCTGTTTCAGTTTCCCATTCCTGATTTGCGTGTACTGCCTAGACTTCTTCAAATATAAGAATCATTATTGTCCAAATTGTAACAAGCTGATTGGCTACGAGACACCTATTGTGGGGGAAAAAGTTAACTATGTTACTTAACTAATTTATAACAACGAATGTTAATATTTTAATTTAATGTTACACTTGAGAGCTAAGAGTTGAGCTAGTTATGTATATATTTTAAATGTTATTTTGACGAAAACAAAAGGATTTGTAGACAGACTTTCATCTTCAGAGTTATTTACAAAAAAAAATGTTATAAAAGAAGAATTTCCACTAAAACTGAAAAGCGTCAAAAAACTCGTCATCGCTGTCGACCGGGAGCGTGGCCAAAAAAGCTGGTAACATTGCTGTATCATCATCATCATCATCATCATCAGCCTATCGCAGTCCACTGCTGGACATAGGCCTCTCCAAGTGCACGCCACTGAGATCGATGATCGATTGTTGTATGGCAATGCTTATTCTTTGTCCAAGGTAATTTGTTGCCAGCCTTTTGGTCACGGGAGGCGTCTACCAGCCGTTTGGAAAGCTCAGAGAGACAGACATGATTTTCATCTCTTGTTGAAAATTACTCATTCAAATCATTTTAATTCAGACTTTTCATGATTATTTGATTTTGTGTTGTATATCAAATAAACTGACTTAATTTGAAGCACTTAAGTGTAAAAGAGAGAGATTTTTTATTCGTGATCCTGTACCTATTTAGTTTTAGGAAAAAAGTAATATATTCTATAAATATACCTGTGTAAAAATGCAAACTGTAATTGTTATCTTATATTACAAGTTTATGATTTTTTTTTTAAGTAGTTTTCGTTAATTTTAAGTAGGTAATAAATGTAATTTCATAAAATAAATTAATAATTTGTTTAAAATGCGTTCATTTGTTAAATTAGGATTCAAAGTCGGTTGCAAAAAATCGTCGTTCAAATTGTTTATGTTTTAGCTACTTTATATAAGATATGCTTTTGATAAGATTGAAGTACATATAAAAATAATTTGAGCATTTCATGTAAACGTCTCGTGTAATTTACGAAATAATTGAATTTTAATGAAATCAATGTACAGTGATCAGCCCGCTATTGGCGTATAATAAATGACTTGATAATAATCAAAGTATAGACACTTACAATGGACAAAAACTATTTTAAGATACACAACATACAAACAAATATTTTATTCTCTTCACAGACTGATTTAATATACCTCTAGAATGGGTCCAAATTATTAAACCATTGTCAGTAGAACGAATGAGATCAAAATTTTGATATCTTGTATTTCTGGGAATTTTCATATTTATGTTTCTTCTATACGTATACTCTTTAAGAAAAAGGGTAAAAAATAGTACCTACAGCGATCTTTTTTTGTTTTCCATAGATAACTAGTTCACATTGCTACTCGTAAGTATACTATTTGTGATATATAACACAAATACCTATTATAAAAAAATATATTTTATATGTATTATAGAATTTATTCATTCGTTTTATTTGACCTGAAATAAGTTATTGCAATCAACATTCTTAAACACAAGCGGAAAAACAAAACGATATTTTAACTGAAAAGCCTTTGTATTAAGAAACATAATGTTTATTAACACGCTTTTATAAGCTTGTTTTTCAAAAGATTTTCATATCATAGTGAATATAACTCTTTGTGCGGGAGCTCGGACAATTTTGACATTTTCCATGATCCCTATAATAAATTTAAGCGCAATGTAAATGCCTCATATAAATTAAATTTTGCACAAAATTGACCAATTTGAATAGTACCTTGTCATTTGCCTCTATCGATTCTTCTTCTTTTTTTTTTATTATTATTTTTGTTATGCATAGTTTGGTTTAGTTTAATTTAAGTCATTTTTAATTTGAACGTTGTGCGCACCTGTAATTAACATATTTACGCAGGACTTATTACAATTGTAAACTTATATATGTGAAAGTATTTGTGAATAAGTTGTTGGTGCGCCTAAATAAATAAATAAATAAATATCCGCAGAATCCCTAAAATCATAATATCATAGTTAACTTAGTCGATTGTTTTTACAAGAAAGGTTGCATGTATTCCGTTAACTAGAGAGAAATTTTAAAGCCATTAAAAAATCAATCCTGCATGAAATTAGACATATTTATGTATCTCATCTAAGTTACAGAAAAGATGAGAAGTAGAAGATTGTCATGGTATGGGCATGTAATGAGGAGGGATGATACGCATGCAACAAAGTTTCAGCTAAGTATGAATAGGAAGGGAGTGAGTGTCAGTATGACGAGTGACAGGGGAAAATGGAAGAGGATGACATATTGCGCCGACCCCAAATAAAATTGGGAACAGGGCAGGAGGAAGAAGATGTATATATATAAGGACACCTTTATTATATTAGCTTGAAAGTAAAACCTTACCTATTTAATCTGATGGGGCCACCAGTTTTTCTGACTTTTAAAGCTTGTTCCCAAAACTTCACTGCTTCCGGCAGTATTGTATTCTGAATGAAAAAAATAACTTTTATTTCCATAAACTTATGTAAAGAGAAAATACATGAAAAATAAAGTAGACTTTACAAATATTTTCAAAACAGTTTTGTAAAACTTGCGCTAAAAACTAAATCATTTGTCTTGTCAGAAATAATTCAGAGAGCAGATAAATAAAGTTAATAAAGATAAATAAAATAACACACTCTACACTATATTGATTTAATTTTAAAGGAAAAACTACATTTTAAATCGATATCTCATAAAAACGAGCAGCAAGACGAAAAAATGGTGGTTGAAAAGTTATAACTTACATTTATCATGTCAAACTTCTCTGGTTCTAACCTAGAAAGAAAAAAAAACAATTAAGACATACCCCAAATACTTTGATATTATTTAATCAAAGTCCAAAATATCGTTGATTAAAGATCTATTTATGTCGATGTCTACTTAGAAATACACTAGCCGTTTCCCCGCGGTTTCAATCGTGTCCCGTGGAAACAACTGCCCATACCGGGATAAAATATAGCCTATGTTACTCGGGAACAGAGAAGCTTTCCAACAATGAAGATTTCTCTCTACAATAGTTTTTTCTCGTTTCTTTAGATATCTTTTTGCGTTCCAAAACTCAAAAATTTCGCGCTCGCGACTTCTTCACTGTACAGTGCTTTTCTCAAACTTGTTTGGGTACTTTTGTGTTGTTGAATTTAACGTTTTTTTTTTTTTTTTGGGTTCTTTTGTGTCCTAACTCTCGAAAATTTTTGGGCTCACTGTAGGATTTTTTTTACTACGTGATTATATTCTGTCGTTTTTTTGGGGAGGTGGGGGGTGCTCAATAAGTAGTCGGCCCCGGGTGCCACCCGATGCTACGCCGCCACTGCACAAACAAACACAAATTGTTTCCTCTTTCTTATTTTGGTATACATAAGACGCAGACAAATGGAAACGTAGGTACGTTTACATTTTCTCATACAAACAGGATAATTAATATATTATTCTAACTTTATCGTATGAATACAAATAAATGTCAAATATCAAGTATTCTGCTAGTGTAGGAAATATGCAAATGTTTCGTCTGGCTAGATGTAGTAAACAAATGTATGTGATTGGATTTATAACATGTCTTAATTTGGTATTCAGATACGAAAGGTCAATTAATAAGTTGTCTATATCGGGAGTGTCGCTCACAATCACATTAAATGAAAAAATGTGCGAAAATTAGAACACCATATAAAATTCAGTCATTACAAACAACTGAAATTCTCCCTTGAAAACTGACAGTTGTCAACTGCACTCTGATTCCGAGTTTTGTGTGCGTTCGCAACTCGATACGTAATTATAAGTCTATTGAAATAAAGAGTCGTATGCTACGTCACATGATTTAGATATTACAATGGTCATTTATTTTGCCGGTTAATAATGCTTACACTCGCAAAAGAGAGCTGGAGTGCTATACGACCAAGTACCGATGACAGTCATTATTAAATAAACAATTCTACGATAAGTGCTACGTGATTCAATGGTATGATAATCTTCGCATCGAAAAAAATTACTTGCAAAACTCACACTAGGCACTCAGATCAAAACATTCGATACAACAATTCGCCATAGAATATCATAAAGTATATGCGCTAGGATTTAATGTGATTGTGAACGACACACCCTGTATATTAATATTATAAAGAGGAACCAATTTATTGTTTGTACTAAGGCTCCGGAACTTCTGAACCGATTAGGAAAATTATTTCACTGTTGGAAGTCTCACTCTTCCCGAGTAACATAGGCTATATTTTATCCCGGTACGAGCAGTAGCTCCCTCAGGACGCGAGTGAAACCGCGGAAATTCGGCTTGTAATTTTATAAAGCGTTTATGTAAACCTGAGTCTGCGAGTGAGTGTGTGTTTGAGTGTATATGTGACCTTTGAAAATCATCAGCATTTTGGATTATAATTTTACTAGCTTCCGCCCGCGGCTTCGCCCGCGTCAAGTTCGGTTATATAGCGTTTGCAAGAGAACTCTTCAAAAGTCCGGGATAAAAACCATCCTCTGTTCTTTCTCAAGGTCAATTATATCTCTGTACCAAAAGACAGACAGAGTTACTTTCGCATTTATAATATTAGTAGAGATATAAATTTTAGTTTGACAGTGATGCGGAGGAATACTTCGACGCCTGATCGATGCTCTTTTATATTATGTTTTATGTTTATATACATTTTGTATATAGTATTTTATTTTTAGTTTTGTAGAAAGATAAGTAGTTTAAGTTTGTATATATGTATAGTGTGTACAGTATATCAATTGATTTATAAATTAAAAACACGAAATAAAATAAGGTGAATTTTAGTTTTACATATTTAGTTTCTTACCTATAGACGGAATGGTCATAAAATATACTAATTCTTAATGGCTGGTCTATGCTTCTTTTCTTGACTATATGTGCAGGCTCTATGTGAACCCCTCGGACTACCTGTAACAAATAAACACAAAACATTAGTAGATATAATAATAAAAAAAAATATGTTTCAGCTACTACGTTTCTAATAAAAAAAAATGCCATAATTTTGACACAAAATCAAAAATCATTTATTCAAACTTGGCTGCAAGACAGCACTTTTTGAACGTCAGGAATTTACAAAAGACAGCCCCCAAAACGCTCACCCTTCACCACTTCCTATGTATTTTTCCTGGGAAGAAGAAGTGGTGCAACAAACTCCGAAGCAAACTTGTTAATAAAGGCATCAAATAATTAAAGAAAGAAAGATACCAAGAAATGCTCACTATATCCGCAAAATCGTCACATACACCTTGATGGCTTGCTAAAGGTCCTTCTTCTTTAGGAGGTCGGTTAAAGACTGCCCGAGATTCAACTTGAGTAGTACACCAAATCATTTAAGAAAGAAAGAGACGAAGGTGAGCTTGCTTAATATATCAGTAAAGTCATCAAATCTAAGACTCTCTCTATTACCTTTACCTAAGTAAAGTATGTAAGTTAAGTAAGAAGTTTCTTGTTTAAGTGTATAGATTTAGTTCATTATGTAAATAAATATTAAATAACGGAGGTTACCAAAGAAAGAAACATCGTCGTCACATATTACCTATAGGTACCTTGATGGTTTACTTACGGTTGAAACCTTGACCGAGATATAAATCTGCCCAGTAAGTAAGTCTTCCGTATTGCAAGTCAGACAGCCTTGCATTAAGTTTTCAATGAATTTCCCTGTTTTAACTATGTTTTTAACCGATTTACAAAAAACCGGCCAAGTGTGAGTCGGACTCTCGCACAAAGGGTTCTAATATTTATAAAACGTTCCATAATTATAATACATTCCATATTCTGTGATATTTCAAACATCTAAGTACCGGTTGCCGTTATCAATATCGAGCAAAAATGACGTTTGTTGTATGGGAGCCAAAATCATCAAATGACCCCTCCCGCTGTGGGTTAGCAGCGGTGAGGGAGTGTCAGACTCTTACTGACTAAAAACCGTCGTGTTCCGTCGTAGGCCTTTTATGTACCGGGGTCTCGCGTTTAATTCCTGAGCCGGGCGAAAATCACTTTGGGGGTTCAACAAACTTTCATAAAGCAGCCCGGAGTCTGGAAGTTGGTGGTGATACACCCGTGCATCGGAGAGCACGTATATGTCAGTCCTACGTCTGATCTCGCTCCGGTGTTGTCGGATTGTCGTCCCATCGCGCTGTCAGAGTGAAGGAATAGTGAGTGCACCGCAGTCCAAGCAAATGCTCGTGCACTATAACATGTCCTGCGCAATTTCCTTATATGTGAACGCCTGCCGTGGCCGATAATCCTCATAAAAGTGACTAGCCTTGTGCTAAGTTTTTAATTAATTTCCCTGTTTTTTAACCAACTTCAAAAAACGAGGAGTTTTATTTTTTTGCTCAACAATTACTAGGAAATAGCTGAAAACAAAAACTTTATTCTAATTGAGTTTAAATTCTTAAACAATACAGCATCATCTGCCTAGCCTTTTCCAACTACGTTGTGTACGTGTCGGCTACCAGTTTCACCAGATGCAGCTGAGTACCAGTGTGCCACAAGAAGCGACTGCCTATCTGGCCTCCTCAACCCAGTTACCCGGACAACCCGAGACCCTTTACAAGACTGGTTGTCAGACTTTCTGGCTTCCCGTAACGGCTGTCAAAAATTTTCAATAACAGCCGGGAGCTATCTGTTTATTATGCTCTCCGAAGCATGGTCACAGGTGTCCAAGATATCCTTAGGAAGTACATACATACCTGTCATCTTTCTTTATTATGTGTGTGTACAAAAATTTGTAAATAAATAAAAAATACTATAGTTCGGCCATTCAGAGAATGCGTTCCTGACACGTCGCGATTGAACTGACGACGTAACTTTGCAATGGCGTTGCAGTTACGATAAAAATATTTTTGCTGGTTGTTTACCGTTTTAACAATTGAGGAGCATTAAAACAACATTATTATATCAATAATCAATGAATGTTATAATTTTGTGCCAAACTGAGTGTCAAATAACTTGGTAAACAATATTTTTCTAAATCTATACTGCGCTATTACAAGGTTATGTCAGCGGTTTATATTTTGTAGTGCTGTGCTAAAAATAACAGGCAAGTATCGTAATCTGTTCTTATACAGTTATAATATAAAATAATACGTTTTGATTTTCTTTTTAAGAATTGGAAAATAATGGACTATAAGACTTAATTATAACGTTTATGAAATATAAAAATAAAACTATGACCAAACCGCATTTTTATACTTAGATTAAAAATGGTAACCCCAAATGGCGTTATGGGCCGCCATTTTGTGACGCTAAAACAGTCGTCCGTTGTCGTTTCGTGCGCATAGACCACGTTTTTCAAGTGTTTTCGATCTGTTTTTATTTGATTACCCGGCTTTTGTTAGACCGAGATATCAGGATTGATTCTGTTATTGATAATAATATACATGTAGGCGAAGATGATGATGAAGACACCACCTCCTCAAGCAAATCGGAGTCTGATTAATATTCTGTTCGCACATTCAATTCAATGTACTTGTAACAAAGAATAAATAAAACAATTTTATTATATGAATATTACCTTTTTTTGGTTTCCACTTAAATAACTAAAATATAAAACAAATGATTCCGCCAATTTAAAACGAAAATAATCTTAAAATAATGCGGCGGTTCATTTTGAAGGAACGGTAACGAACTCAGTGTTATGTTGTGCCCATCACTAGTCGTGACTAACTGATAGGTGTCAGGAACGCATTCTCTGAACGGCCGAAGTATAAGACATAATACAATACAAACTAAGAAAAGTTTCATTGGTACTTGCCAGACCTAGACTCGAACCCACAGTGATACAAGAGGTTGGTTCTCTACCAACAAGGCCAGCACGACTTGTAAACTTCATACAATTGAGTTTGAATTCTTAATGAATGCAGAATGCAGACGTAATAATAATCCATCTTCATTACCTAATGTGTTAATTAATACCAATTTAGTTCGTATGCATATCTATTACATCTTCATATTAGTCGTTATAGTGTATGAGATCAAATGTCAAATTCTTTTAGCGGGAATATGCCTTATCTATTTTATATTTTTTTAACGACGTCAAAAATCATCCAATGACCCCTCCCGCTGTGGGTTAGCAGCGGTGAGGGAGTATCAGACTCTTACTGACTAAAAACCGTCGTGTTCCGTCGTAGGCGTTTTATGTACCAGGGCCGCGGTAACTCTTTCGAACAATCCCGCAGCCCCGGCAGGCCTTGGCCCTGCTGGGCCCCTCTGGGGTAATATGCCTTACCTAATATAAACTTTCGGCTTTCAGTCTAACGAGATGCAGCTGAGTACCAGTGTTCCACATGGAGCGACTACCTATCTGACTTCAACACAGTTATGAAGGTGTTTTATGCAATTGACAGCTGTCAATTTTCACAAGACTGTCAATTGCACTGAAATACGGTCAGACCATACCCATGCCATACCCGGGCAACCCTTGTTGTGTTGGGAAAAACTTGTGTTACCAGCCTAAATCAACAATATTTTAATAATGGAAAACAACGCACACAACCATCGATTCCAGGAAAAAAACAAATAAAAAAAGCAATTTTGTTTTTGCTCTCATTGTTAACGAAAATAGCCCCGGGCTATGTAAGGCCTTATTTATACTCATCCCATAGAGGAAGGAAATATAGCGGAGGTACCATAAGGAAGGTAGGTCAGGCGCCTTCTTGTAGGTCAAGTAACTTACAGTAGTTGTGATCATTTACTAAAACTAACGAGGCGTTCAGGTTCCTTGTGAAATCTGTTAAAGATTTGTCTTGATTGATTGGTGATTTTATTTTGAAAATGGGCGGTTATCGTAGATGGCGTGTAAGGTCGGAGCTAGTAACGTTCCTCAACCCCCTCGCACACGCATGTTGTCGCGCTACTTTCTTAGGAGATTTTGCGTTATGACATCTCCGCTATTCATTTTGTTCTCCATGACTTATCCCCTTATTTTTTAGACCAAAAATGGTATGAAAAGTAATTTGTTTTCAATTCACTAGGTATTTTATAATATTTTAATAAAGTGCTTGAAAAAAATGGGTAAGTGCGAATCTGATTGGGTTACAAAGGATTCTAAACATAGCTATTGGATATATAAACGCCTACTGGTATTTTTGTGTGATATGACCTTTAGCAGATTGATACATCAAACAAAATAGAAAACTATAACATATGTCCGTTGATATATTTTATGTTGTAGTTCATCATCATCTCCCGAGCCTTTTCCCAACTATGTTGGGGTCGACTTCCAGTCTAACCGGATTCAGCTGAGTACCAGCGCTTTACAAGGAGCGACTGCCCTATCTGACCCCCTCAACCCAGTTACCTGTGCAACCCAATACCCCTTGGTTAGACTAGTCTGGTTGTAGTTATCCAGTCCATATTATTATTATAAAGCTGAAGAGTTTGCTTGATTCATTGAAGACGCTAAACTCAGGAACTACTGGTTCGATTTGAAAAATACTTCTATATCAGTGTTAGATAGTCCATTTATGAAGAGGGATGATACGCATGCAACAAAGTGTGTGCTAAGTATGAATGTAGATGGATGGAGAGGAAGAGGAAGACCTAAGAAAAGATGGATGGATTGCCTGAAAGATGACATGAATAGGAAGGGAGTGAGTGTCAGTATGACGAGTGACAGGGGGAAATGGAAGAGGAAGACATATTGCGCCGACCCCAAATAAAGTTGGGAACAGGGCAGGAGGAAGAAGAAGATAGTCCATTTATCAAGGAAGGCTTGAGGCTTATTTTAATTCCTATTTAAACTCTTTCATACGGTACCCTATTGTAATTTTATCCATTGTGTATGTTAACCTCATGTTTTCAATTTGTGAGCCGATTTTCATGATTAATTTTCATGTATGTTATTACACAATTGTTTTTGTATATTTGATTGTGTTTTTTTTTTCAATTTAGTAGCAGATTAAATGTCAAGTAGAAGTACCAAAAAATGTGGAAGTGGTGTCGGTTTTTTTTAACGACCTCATTAATCATCAAATGACCCCTCACGCTGTGGTTTAGCAGCGGTGAGGGAGTGTCAGACTCTTACTGACTAAAAACCGTCGTGTTCCGTCGTAGGCCTTTTATGTACCAGCGCCGCGATAACTCGCGCGAACAATCCCGCAGCCCCGGATTATACTCCACCCTCAAAAGGTAATTTTTATTTGTTTTTACTATTATTTCGAAACATTTTAATCCACAATCCTTGACATTTCTGACTAAAGACTATTATGGATGTCGCTACAAAAATAATAAAATCAAATAAAAACATGTACACAGCGATATAATTCACTCATAAATCTTTACTTTATATTCTCAGCCTGTTTTCAATTACAATTCCGTCATGTATTCCATTCACATTTGTGTGTGTTTTTATATGCTGTTTCGTAAGTTATATTGAAATATGTAAATATTTTTTAACATAATATTTTAATATATTATTTTTAGTTTTCGTGAAGTGTCAATTCATCGTGACATTTATAACGTTGTGTCACCAACTTAGTAGGAAGTATTGTTATCATCCTCCGAGCCTTTTTCCCAACTATGTTGGGATCGGCTTCCAGTCTAATCGAATGTAGCTGAGTACCAGTGCTTTACAAGGAGCGACTGCCCTATCTGACCCCCTCAACCCAGTTACCTGGGCAACCCAATACCCCTTTTGGTTTGGTTAGACTTAGATCGCGTGTTCTAACGCCAAGATAACTCTTCAGCTTTAAAATGTTAACTTCTGTAGATTTATCCATATAAGCAAGCCATTGTACTCTGTCATCTCACCCCAAAAGGTCAACGTATGGCCTAAACAACTGACAACCGTTACTTTTACAAAAAAACCTCTTTAAGTGAAACGTTAGTTTTGATTTAATCTGCACGGAACTGGTTTAAAAATATAAACAAATATGCATGTACCAAGTTACATTATAATGGCGGGATTCTACCAAAATTATTCAGGATCTTAAAAACTTATAAAAAGCATCATCTTCCGAGCCTTTTTCCCAACTATGTTGGGGTCGGCTTCCAGTCTAACCGGATGTAGCTGAGTACCACTACTTTACAAGGAGCGACTGACCTCCTCAACCCAGTTACCCGCACAACTGGGTTGACTGGTGTCAGACTCACTGGTTTCTGACTACCCGTAACGACTGTCAAAGATGTTCAATGTCAGCCGGGACCTACAGTTTAACGTGCCATCTGAAACAGTCATTGGTGCCTAAGATACTTAGAAAGTACATACAAATTTAGGAAAGTTGTTTTAAGTAACCTTAGGAGAATCGAGCCCCAGAAGATATTGTGTGCGTCACAGTGCCGCACACCGGTGGAATCTTACCTCCAAGATCTTCAAACAAAACAAAACGTTAGCCTTTATGTCTGCACGGAACTGGTTTTTAAAAATAAACATAAATGTCCTAACTCAGGCTGGAAGATGCTAAAAATATGCAAACGCAGGTTATTCAACTGTAAAAAGTTAAGTAATGTTAAAATCAGCACACTGCAGATTAACTGCGGATTGCAACAACCGATCCATCCATTTTTCTTCGATTAGAGATTGGAATTCAACATGTGATTAGGTACGAGTACGACACACTCTGTATATGATCAAGGATTTATTAAACCATCAATTCAAAAACATAGACTTAACGGAATCCCAAAACTCCCTCCACACTAAAAAAGTTTTAATACCACCAAAAACTCAAAATTACATTTCTACGAAACTAAAAAATAATTTCCCCTTTATTTTCAGATCTCTGCTGCAGTTGCCATAGAGGTTTTAAATTTCCGACAGAAAACCTTGAAATTCAATTTAAAACTACACCTAAAATTAATTGGGAGAGACGTAGTAGATACCAGGAAATTATATCCAAAATAAATGAAGTTACAAGGACATACAAGGCAAAAGAACCAACGAATTATGTTGACAGATACTATTTATCTGGTATTCCGAGAATCATAAGGATAATCAATAAAAATGATATGCGAAGGAATACTGCTGAGAACCAAAATTTGAGTAGCATTCCAAAAATTATTCAAATGCCTGGTAAACATATAGCTACAGACGATTTAATAAAACAATTTGAATTGAAAAATAAAAAAGTTGAACCTATATTAAGGCTAAAAGAAAAAGTTATAGCAGGAAACAGCACAATTCATAAGAAAATTGATACAAAGGACGATAATTTGGAAAATATTACCGTTAAAAACAATAATCCTAATCCAAAAGAAATTAATGTCATTCAAAGTAAAATAAATAAGAATATCTTTACTGACAATAAGAAACGAACGAAAGAACATTCAACTCAGTTAAAGGAAAAGAAACCTGATAAATTTTATGAACATCTTTCAGAAATTATTCAAAATATGAGGACGAATGTCAAAAACTATGAAATACTTAGTCAACAAAAAACTCTCGACACGGATATCCAAAGCCATAGAAATCAACATGGCTATAATTTTGATGATATAAAGAATGATAATATTCATAAAGATATGAAAAGAAACCATCCAGATGAGAAAACAGATATAGAAAATACAAATATTAATAAAACTGAGACAAATAATCTTGCCTCTAATTTTGATACGCTTAAAAATTTAAATCCTAGCCTGAATGATTCAAACGGCCTCAAATCGAAAGCTTTTAAATTTATAATCATGAATGCTGAAGACGGAAGTATAAGAAACCAACTTATAAATACAGGTAATGAAGAAAACCATAGTGGAAACGTAATCCCACAGATACAGACGAGAATGAACAATGCTTTAGTCAAAAAAAGTTTCGATGATTTCAAAATGGTTAGACGCAAAACGCATTTTACGTTACCAGAGTTTGATTTTAATGCTGACAAACGGTATAAGCCTGATGAATACCAAGATTCAAATAGATATAAAACTAAGAATAATATCATCAATAAAATAAGACCTAGGTATACAGGAGGTCATACTGATGATTATTACACGGAGGGCGAAGAAACACAAACTGATATGGACCCCAAAAACTACCCAACGGACGCTGAAAAATCACAGATAATCAATTTGCTTCATAAGCAAGCGAATATCATAAGAGACTTAAGAAAGAGCAAAGCGGTAAAGGAGAAAACTTTATCAGAGTTTGATGAAATGCTAAAAATGATTGCTACAAAACAGGAGATGAAGAAAATGTGTAGTTATACAGAATTTACTTTCGAAACCACGACTGTTTCGACAAAATTAACGACAACTAAAAGGCCGTCGACTGTCCTGACTCTTTTTGACGAGACTAAAATTAGGAGCGCGCTGAAAAACGACCCGCAAGTGAAAAGGATTTTGAAAATCGCCAATTTGAAACGGGAGAACTATTTGAAAAACGTTAGAGGGGATTTAGAAAATAATTAAATATTTACAATGTTACAGCCTTTTTTATCGTCCCACTGCTGGGCTACGGCCTCCTCTCACACGGAAAAGGATTGAGCGTTAATCACCATGCTTGCTCAATGCGGGTTTGTGATTTCGGACTTTATAAGTCCAGGTTTCCTCAAGATGTTTTCCTTCACCTTTTTATCAGCGATTGGCGTCTAACGGCCAGTTTCTTCATCAAAAGTAAAAATCAAAGTAATGTCTAAAGTAAAAGTAACGGTCAAATTCGTTTTTTCAAGGCTAAAGTGACAGCAAAACTAATAGAAAAAATGAATTTGACCGTTACTTTTACTTTAGACATTACTTTGACTTTTACTTTGGCTTTTACTTTTGATGAAGAAACTGGCTGTAAGAGTTACTAGGAAATAGCTGTAGCTGCGAAATATTTTTTGAAATCGGTTCAGTAATATCGGAGCCTTTAAGGTACAAACAAACAAAATCTACAAAATCTCTGGTGTTTATCATAGACACCAGTCTAACCAAGGAGTATTGGGTTGCCCAGGTAACTGGGCTTAGTAGGTCAGATAGGGCAGTCGCTCCTTGTAAAGCACTGGTACTCAGCTACATCCGGTTAGACTGGAAGCCGACCCCAACATAGTTGGGAGAAAGGCTTGGAAGACAATGAGACCGACTAAAAACTTTGATTGGAAAAGAAATCCCTCCAAGGGCCGACTAAATATTCTGCAGTCTGCACACAGGCTTAATATTTACATTTGCAAAAGAATCTTTTCAAAATAAGGAAGAAAAACCTTTATACTGAAACCAAGCCACGTTTTCAATTACCTAAATAAACACAACATTGGCGAAAACATAAAAACACAGCATCAAACGAACTACATTAAAATATTTATAAGGTTACACAATTTTTGTGGCTTTGGTATTAAGTATATATCAAATCAAATCATCTTTATTCTCAGGCATCAAAAGGCCCATAGATAAATACCTTAAAACTAGCATACATAATATGATATACAAAATTGTTAGTAAATAAAAACTTAAAACTATGTTAGTAGCACTTCACTTATGCACTATGTCACTGTGCGGTCCTGTGGCACTTGTCCGCGGAAGCGACGGAACACCACGTCCTGTGGCCAGAAGTTTTCGTCCAACACGAGGTGCAGGAAACACGTCGGCACTCGCACCACGAACGCCTCGAAGTTGGCGTTATGGCGCGACTCCATACTTATATATATGCATACGTATATTTTTACAAGTACATGTTGGTTTCATACAGGAATACATTTTATTCAGTGCAAAAACTTTGTCAACGTATAGTTAAATAAGTTTAATAGATACGTATATTTTTATTTTATCGTGTTTTAGTACAAAAAAGAATAGTTATTGATAGCGAAATATGTTTATTTTGTAACCGATTGTGCGGTCACAGTCGTCAAGTAGGCACGGTGACCGAAACCGGTTTACTGACGCGAGCGCTGCTCCAAGCGCGTAATATAGTTTGCAGATTTTAGAGCGGATAAAAAAATACGTATGGCACACGGGGACTGCCGCGGTAAAGCTATTGCATAGCATTCTGTATCAACTTATGCAATTATAATTATTTTTTTATTTTTATTTTGCAAGTACAGCCGTTCACTGTTGTAGATAAATACTTTTACACCTATATAGTTTCTCACAAACACCTGATTATGTATTCGTCCGATTTCGGAGCAGTTTTCGTAAAGTCGTACAATACGTCTAATCGCACGACACACAGCGCCGTGTCGAAGACTGCCGAACTGACACGAACGTTAGACGATGCACGGCCTTCAAGCCACACCTCCGTGCCCGTCGGAGTGGGGAGCGTGAGGTTTTTTCGTTACGGAATTTCTGGATTTGGTCCCCGCGCTCAAGGCCTGCGATAGAAGCTATGCAATAGCTTAAAAAAATGTTTTTTTTTTTTTTTACTGATGATGCAGATATGCTCTGTTAATGATTCTGGACCACCATTTTTTTTTTGCACTGATTAAAATTCATTCCTGTATAATAGACTAGCGACCCGCTCCGGCTTCGCAAAGGATAACAGTATTGCCCCACTATTTAATGTATGTTATTATACATATAAAGTTTCCTCTTTAATCACTCTATCTGTTAATAAATACGGCATGAAAATTGGTTGCGTCTTTTTGAAGATTTAAGCGTACACAGGGACACGGGGACAGAAACAGCGACTTAGTTATATATTATGTAGTGACTAGCTGTTTTCCCGCAGTTTCACTGGCGTCCCGTGGTAACTACTCTGCGCACCGAATAAAAAGTAAATGCGTTATTCAATACTGACTGAGATTAACGCATTCAAACAAACAAATTCTTCCGCTTTGTAATACTGTTAGTGTTACAGCCTTTTTATTGTCCCACTGCTGGGCTGCGGCCTCCTCTCACACGGAGAAGGATTGAGCATTAATCACCACGCTTGCTCAATGCGGGTTGATGATTTCAGACTTTATAGTCCATGATTCCTCAAGACGTTTTTCTTCACCTTTTTTAACAGCCATTGGTGTCTAAGATTACTTAGAAAGTACATACAAACTTAGAAATGTTGCATTGGTATAATCATCGGCAAGGATATTGAGCCCTGACCTTCACCTGCGCAGAAGTGATTTATTGGTTTATTGCCTTAAGTGTACATTGCGCAAAGCGATCCCCACTCTTCCGCCGAGAGCTCATTATCCGTGCCGGTAACTATACTTGCCTGACCTGGAATCGAACCCACACCCTCGTAATCGAAAGGTTGGTTCTTTACCCACTAGGCCACCACGCTGCTTTGTAATATCTCTAAGTATTTATGTAAACTACTTTCAGATAACAGACTAATTTTACGTCTTAGAAGAAAGTTAATAGAGATAAGCTGTGCCCTTGTACAATTTTTTCCTATTATTTATTATTGTTTGTGTTCTATGTGTACAAAAGTGTTAAATAAATAAATAAATAAATAAAGTTAAATCCACCAAAACATTTTCACGTTACTTCAGAAAACTTGGCTATAATTTAATAAGTTGAATTCTACAACTTATCTATTCATTGATTTGCGATTAAAAATCGAGTTTGACATGTAAGCTATGTCAAATTTCAATCCATAGATAGGTTATAGAAAGCCAGCTTTAGAACTGCTGTGTAGTTGCTATAGCCCTATTTAAACCATAGACTCATTGTTCAATGGGTGTGTCTATGACCTACAGTTGACCTATTCAACAATGATAACCTTTTGTTAAAGTCTAGAATAGAATTTTGTTAATGGCTAGATTCCCAGATTTCCGAACGAATCCCGAGTGAACTACTTTTTGAACAGAACTCACCTTTTCACTAAGTCGGTGACAAAATAAACACAGTTAATAGATCCGCAGACAACGACTTCTAGAGAAAAAATAAATTCTGAACCAGTCTTACAAACTATTTCATTAATGCTCAATCCTTCTCCGTGTGAGAGGAGGCCTGTGCCCAGCAGTGGGACGATAAAAAGGCTGTAATGGTAACAGTCTTACAAAGGGGTATCGGGTTCCCCAGGTACTCTACTTCACCATCATCTCCCGAGCCTTTTCCCAACAACCAGTGCTTTACAAGGAGCGACTGCCTATCTAACTTCCTCAACCCAGTTACCCGGGCAACCCAATACCCCTTGGTTAGACTGGTGTCAGACTTACTGGCTTCTGACAACCCGTAACGACTGCCAAGGACATTCAATGACAGCAGGGACCTACAGTTTAACGTGTCATCCGAAACACAGTCATTGGTCTCCAAGATATACTTAGAAAGCAGAGGTACATAGAAACTTAGAAAAGTTGCATTGGTAAGTGCCTGACCTGGAATCGAACCAGCCGCCCTAATACTCAAGAGGTTGGTTCTTTACCCACAGCATTATTTCAGCTTAAACAAGCTATATGTCACGATCGCAACGAATAAGCATTAAAATGAATTTAAGTTCGGTTCAATAGTATTCATAGCCAGGCTTCACCTTCATGGTTCTTCATTAACGTAATATAATTAATTTCACGGATCAAAAACATGTTTTTTTGAACACTTATCCAAAAATCTTTCAAATCGGCGGCTGTTCTCATATAAGGAGACCAGTCAGCTGCGCAGGACATATTATAGTGCACAAGCATTTGCTTGGACTGCGGTGCACTCACTATTCCTTCACTCTCATAGCGCGATGGGACGACAATCCGACACCACCGGAGAGAGGTCAGGCGCAGGACTGAAATTAACGTGCTTTCCTATGCACGGGTGTATGAATCACCAACTTTCAGGCACCGAGCTGCAAGTTGGCTGAAAGTTTCTAAAACCCACAAAGCGATTTCAGCCCGACCCAAGAATTGAATCTGAGATCTCGTGCACAGCAGCCGCGTTTGCAACAGCCAGTAAAAAAAACGTTAAATTATATAATGCGCATATAAAATAACCTAGCAATAAAACATACGCACCATAACCAAAGGAAAATCGATTGTCACCTTACATAATCAATCGATAATAAATTAATATTCACGACACTATCGGCGGTGATATTTTTAACTCCGGCGTGGCAAAGGTCAAGCTTATTCGGCCAGCGGTGAAAAAAAAAAAGACTTTCTCTCTGATCTATGGATTTCATCTTTAATCAGATGCATTTTGAAAGCAAATGTCATTATAATTATTTACTTTTGGTTATACAATAAGTTTGAAGCTACATATTTAAAGAAATGACTATCGTTTTTAGAGGAGCCTGCCGACTAAACAGACGGCTGACAGTTGACAAACATTTTTTGGCAGAAAATCTTATTCCAATCAAAGTTTTCAGTCGGTCTGATACCAGTTTAATACCTGATCTTTGTAATGTGCCTACTGCCATTTATCTTTATATTGATTTATGAGCCCAAACAAACTATCGACCGTCTACTTTGTACTCTCTCATTGTAATAAAGGCTGCTTAACAGCCGTTCCCAATATTCTATCTATTTTTTCTTTTGCCTATCGGAGATAGGAACTTGACATTACGAGCTATCCTCGGATCACTTTTAACACTGTTTCGAAGAGATACGAGATAATTTAGACCACATATACATGAGGCGGTCAGATAGGCAGTCGCTCTTTGTAAAACACTGGTACTCAGCTGCGTACGGTTAGACTGGAAGCCGACCCAATATAGTTGGGAAAAGGCGGAAGATGATGATATCCATACATACCTATATACAATGTACGCATGACATACCCTTTCTCGGCAGTCGGTTAGAACGCATTCACTTCATAAGGAACTTATCTATCGAGCACCTACATTCCACAAACGCGGAATACTTAGAATGCCTACATAACTTGGTAAAAAAAACTAGCTAAGTACGAGTCGGATTCACTTGCAGAGGGTTCCGTACCTCCAATATCAAGCAAAACACGACTTTTAAAGTCATGTCTGTTTTTAATACGCTTATACGCTATTAGCTTCATTTGTAACTATTGTATGTAAGAAAAACTTAATTTGACCCACTTCCCGGCCTTCCATTAAAATGAAATTTTGCACACGCTCTTGTTTTGTAAAAATGTACTATTGGTTGTTTCGGCGTAAAATAGTGTTTATAATTTGATACAGTTAGATATACAACGGCGTCTGAGCAAGAACCCCGCAGGCTCGAAAACTGCAAACTTTTAGTCGCCTGATAGTTAGACCGAGCTCATATTATACAAGACGAGCTCACGTTATAACGATCAGACATCCGACCGGTATCAGACCGACTTAAAAATTTTGATTAGATTCACGATTAAATTAATAGCATTGAACCAACTTGTTTAGTCAACTATCGACCGATAGTTTAGTCTACAGTTTGCGGGGGCTACCGTTTTAAGCCTTTTGGTGCGGAACCCTAAAACTCTAATCTGCTACCATTGCCTCTGATGTGAACTTTCCTTGTACGTTATATAATAGGCCTTAGCAGTAGTACATGTTATATAAGAGCTATTTTTCTCATTAATGGTGGCATAGAGCGATTCCCCATAATAGATCGCTCAGTTATATTCACATTATGAGAATATTTCCCTGTGTTATGAGAATGAAATGTGTTTCTGCGTATACGTTAGAAGTTTAATTAAAATAATTATATTTAATGTTGGCCGGATATTTAAATTATATTTTTTTTCAAATACTAGATATATAAGATGTTTTTAATCATATTTAAAAACAATTCTATTAAACAAACCTCAAACTAAAAGGCATCAAAAATTCGTCCCCATCGCTGTCTACTGGGAGCGTGCCCAAGAGGCTGGCAGCATTACCTCGTTGGATCGCCATGCTGATTCTTTGTCCGAGGTGATAGCCAGCCTTTTGGTCACGAGAAGTTTAGATTAGATTAGACAATGTTTTAATGTTTATTTCAGGCGTTTTGTTTTATAAAATAACTAGCTTTCGCCCGCGGCTTCGCCCGCGGCTTCGCCCGCTCAGTGTTCGGTTATATCGCGTTACCGAGAGAACTCTTCAAAACTATCCTATGTTCTTTCTCAAGGTCAACTCTATCTCTGTACCAAATTTTATTAAAATCAGTTCAGTGGTTTAGACGTGAAAGCTTGCAGATAGACAGACAGAGTTACTTTCGCATTTATAATATTAGTAGGGATTGAGTTTTTAAACAAATGGTCTTATCAAGATTGTTTACCTTAAGTTAAATGCCTACTTAAACGAAGTAAATAATATAAGTATTATTATAATAGTACTTATCGTTTATGTAAACATTTGCCTTTTA
This sequence comes from Helicoverpa zea, assembly GCF_022581195.2. Classification (NCBI taxonomy): domain Eukaryota; kingdom Metazoa; phylum Arthropoda; class Insecta; order Lepidoptera; family Noctuidae; genus Helicoverpa; species Helicoverpa zea. The sequence continues at coordinate 3,561,098 of NC_061481.1, read as the reverse complement.
AGCTATTGCATAGCTTCTATCGCAGGCCTTGAGCGCGGGGACCAAATCCAGAAATTCCGTAACGAAAAAACCTCACGCTCCCCACTCCGACGGGCACGGAGGTGTGGCTTGAAGGCCGTGCATCGTCTAACGGTCGTGTCAGTTCGGCAGTCTTCGACACGGCGCTGTGTGTCGTGCGATTAGACGTAGGTATTGTACGACTTTACGGAACTCAAAAAGGATATACGCTCAAAAAGTGTAACTTGAATTAATATCAAAGAAAAAGAAATACTGTATGAATAAAATAAAAAATAAATAGTTATAATTGCATAAGTTGATACAGAATGCTATGCAATAGCTTTACCGCGGCAGTCCCCGAGTGCCACACGTATTTTTTTTTCTGAGAACTACCTACAATTAACCTAAAATTATTAAGTTATTGTAAAAAGTTATTTGTAAATAAAAATTATTAACATGTAAAAAAAAAAAAAAAAAACCTAAAATTAAGGAACTACCTAAAATTAAAGAGGAATGAGAGTCATGTTGTGAGGAAGGTGATGAGTATGAACGTGGACGGATATAGTGGAAGAGGATGACCAAAGAAACGATGGATGGATTGTGTGAAAGTAGATATGGTAAGAAAGAATGTTACTTGTGAGATGACGGCAGATAGAAGAGTATGGAAGAAGAAAACATGCTGCGCCGACCCCAAATAAAATTGGGATAAGGGCAGGAGGATGATGATGACCTACAATTAACCAAGCATTTCCTTCCTACTAGTTACACCTGTAACCTAATAAAATTAATGTATGTAAATGTATGACTGGAATTTACGTTTATTACGACTCTACGCCATTCAATAAGCTATCCGTTTGATGATACCTAACTGGGCCTCGTGCAAAAATCACGTTTGTTGTTGTATTATTACGGTTTTTAGTATTTGAATACGTCATCTGTGTAGCTCACTAGCAATCATTTATTTATTGACTTTATTTAGGATCTCCAACAAATGATGTGAACACAACATGACATAGGTAAGGCAATATGGTTTATAAGATAAAGCCTGGTGGCAGACAGTTTTAATAGGTTTTACCCTTTGTGTATGGAACCCTAAAAATGGTTTCTGCGACTGAAAGTTCCACGACGACTAAAAGTTTAGCGAGAACCAAAACAGCGACAAAGTACAAACTACAAAGATTTTTTCGGCCGATAGATAGTTTATTTTTGCTCATAAATCAGTATAAAGATGAATGGCAGTAACACATAACAACGATTAGGTATTTTTTCTGTATCAGACAACAACTTTGATTGAATTTACGATTTAGGTTGCCTCAACCGAATAAAGCAGTTATCGCATTTTATTGATTAAACTCAAGGGTGAATCATGACTGAATAAACCAACATAATGATATACATTTCGTTCAATATATTGTTAAGTACCGAGTATTGTACACGACTGTAAGATCGTGAGATCGGGTCACGTACAGTAAGTTTAAGTTACGTTTTAGAAGTTAATTGGCGATCGCACGCACTTTATTGACCGCACGAGTCTTCTTCTTCCTGCAATGTTGCCAATTTTAGGTCGGCGCAATGTCTTTCGCCACGGATCCAGCGGCACCCTCAAGAAGAAAGGAAATAAAGGACCAGCACCCTCGTCGAAAGCATCCCCGCCAGCAACCCTACACGTCGGAAACACACACGCCTACTATCCTACAGTCCACAAGCTCTTCAACTGGTCTTTTCCATTTCTTCCTGTCCCTCGTCATACTGACACTAACTCCCTTCTTATTCATGTCAACTTTCAGGCATTCATCTTTTCGTAGGTCTTACTCTCCCTCTCCACCCACCTACATTCATACTTAGCACACACTTTGCCGCATTCGTGTCATCTCTCCTCATTACATGCCCATACTATGACAACCTGTTACCTCTCATCTTTTCTTTAACTGATGCTACTTTCAAACTTCCTCTAATGTAGCGATTGCACGAATAAATACATACAAACCAGTAGTGCAATTGCGGTACGTGCGGTCGGCAGATGCATTCAACAGCTCGCTTCGGAAACGTACCTTTAATTGGACCGTTGACCTGTCATTGATGCCACGGGAAATTTTATACCGGTGTTGATAATGCTATGAGAGGCTACTGGCAGAAATATAGAAGTTTGTTTATTTAAAATAGGTGTTAAAAAGCCTCTCAAAAGTCTAAGCTGCTAGCAGACATTAATAAGTTTGAATATGAAGTAGTTGTTAAAAAAAACTGAAAAGACAGAAACAGACTGAATAATCGTGTTTATAGGATCTTAAGGTTAGAAGGAAGTTCCCCAATTGCGATTGGTGACTGATCTCCATTGAAAACTTGCCGAATAAATCAGGTCTACTCGCTAGCAAGCAGTAAAAGTAAAATGTACACGTTTCTTGTTCGCAAAGAAAAAATGGCTATATGGTGGAAACTCGCCATTTCTAAGCAGACACTTAATCAGATTTTTAACCCCAATCTAACATCAAAGAGCGTACAAATGACAATCGGAACCGCTTATGTAATTTCTGAGAAACTCTAGCTCGGTATGATATAGAAGGGAAGGGAAATCATCAAGTTCCTCTCGCTGTGGGTGTAAAATGAGGGAGAGTCAGACTCTTTCTGACTTCAAACCTTATTGACCAACCCTTTATTGTCTTGCAGTCCGAACGTATACACCTAAGTACTGGATGATAGGACGTCCACCAACAAGGTGGACAGACGACTTTATAAAGGTCGCCGGAAGACGCTGGATGCAGGTCGCCTCCGACAGGTATCTGTGGAGATCTAAGAGGGAGGCCTATGTTCAGCAGTGGACGTCCGCCGGCTGAGATGATGATGATGATGATGATGACTGGATGATTGGTACACATATGTATAAGTACCTACTGATTGCAACAAATACATCATAACAGTCATACCCTACAATGATATATTTCACAGCTAATAAAGAAATATTGCTGTCCACATGCCACTTATTGTTACAATTGCACTTTATTGCCAATAAGCTCAATGTTGCAACTGCATTGTTAGATGCACTATCTTAGATATTAATTATTGTGTATATTCTACTAGATGTTTCTATCGGTTAAGCTCATTTCTCGAAGGGACTAGGTCCAGTTACTGTTACAGCCTTTTTATTGTCCCACTGCTGGGCTGCGGCCTCCTCTCACACGGAGAAGGATTGAGCATTAATCACCACGCTTGCTCAATGCGGCTAGGTTCAGTACCAGGATAAAATATAGCCTATGAGACTCGCAAATAACATAGCTTTTCATTAGAACTCCCACACCTTGCACTAGTTTTCCTCCATAGTTAGCAATAGTTTAGCACAGAACCGGGGATTGTCCTTGTGTTCATTTCTATAGTGTATACAGGGTTAATCGTCGGTTTTAAGTCACCATTTCATTAAAGTTGTCTCAAAAGGGCTTCAGCGTGTTGGCTTCGGCCTCACAAAATCCGGGGCCTATTATAGTCACGTCGTCTGGAAGATAGATACAATATTGGGAACGGCCGTTAGTCTGCCGATAGTTTCAATTGTTTTTAACCGACTTCAAAAAAGGAGGTTCTCAATTCGACCGTATTTTTTTTTTTTTTTTTTTTTTTTTTGTATGTTTGTTACGCGATTACTCCGCCAGTTATTAATCGATTTTGATGATTCTTTTTTTGTTTGATAGGATATACTCCCGAGGTGGTCCCATAGTCATCAGGTCAGGATCTGATGATGGAAACCCTGAGAAATCGAGGGCAACCTTCGAAAGTTGTAGGCATACATAGGGTAAAAACTTGACACTCAGGTGTACGCCTAAAAGCACTATTCAACTGTGAAGATTTGGAGCTGACCTGATGATGGAGACCAGAGAGGGTCGAGGGAACTCGACAACTGAATATGTAAACTACCTCGTGTTTGGGCTTAAATTATTTGTATTGACAAGACCTTTGCAACAGTGAAGGTTTGGAGCTGACCTGATGATGGAGACCAGAGAAAGTAAGTCGAGGGAACTCGACAACTGAATATGTAAAATACCTCGTATTTGGACTTATATTCTTTGTATTGATGAGAACTTCTCACTTGTATGGATAGTGACAACTATTCGTATCACTGAAAAGCTTTAAATAAAAAACTTTTTTACAAAAAAATTAAACCGACTTCCCAAAACACTAAAAAGCAAAAAAAAACTATTTTTAGGTGCATCGGCCTAGAAGTCGGTGGCAAAATTAACTTAGTAACATCCATTAGACACCGACTTCTAGGCCGATGCACCTAAAAATAGTTTTTTTTTGCTTTTTAGTGTTTTGGGAAGTCGGTTTAATTTTTTTGTAAAAAAGTTTTTTTTTTTTTCAATTTTCAAAGTATGTTGTTCTGAGAGTTTTCTCACTCTTCAGTTCTGAGACTTTTATGCTGTCGATTATTTTACAATAGTCCACAGACACATATAAAGGACAATGGGCACAAATATATGGGACCTGGTATACCCCACCAATAGGAATGTCATATATATCATTGGATAGGCCTTTTTATGTAGGACAAGATTTACTATGACAGCTTTGCTGAAATGTTTGTCCGTTCTGAGATATAGATCAAAAACTGTGCTAAAGTTAGAACTAAGTAATCTATTGATACCTCAAGTTTTTAAAGGAAAATCTAAGTACTAATAACTTTAAGTCTTGTAAGTACTACTGTGCCCGTTAGGATCCATAATTGTTACTATTATGTAGCATTTCAACCTTTTATTGTACCAACTGGATGTTGGGCGTAGTGAGAAACCGCACCAATAGGAAAGTCATACATATCATTGGATAGGTCTTTTTAACTGGAACAACATTTACTATGACAGCTTTGTTCTATTGTTTGTCCGTTCTGAGATATAGATAACAAACAATCTTAAAACTGATGCTAATCAATACTGTAATCTGATTTTCTTTCATATACAAGACTTACACTTAGTAGTTCTTAGATTTTCCTTTAAAAACTTGAGTTATCAATAGATTACTTAGTTCTAACTTTTGCACAGTTTTTGATCTATATCTCAGAACGGACAAACATTTCAGCAAAGCTGTCATAGTAAATATTGTTCTACATAAAAAGGCCTATCCAATGATATATATGACATTGCTATTGGTGGGGTATACCAATCTGCCCATTGTCCTTTGATTCAGGATTAAAAACTTTTGCGATTAGACATTGTTTGACGTAATTTATATGAAGCTAATCATACATCAGCACTTACGTAGAATTAAGTAAAAGTATTGTAAACAAATTGTACAAAGTTAAGTAATAAACTATTTATTTATTTATTTAATGACAAAGTTAAATCTCTAATCGCAAAACAATAGAAAGATCAGTTATTGAAAACGCAGTATAAATCAAAAGGAAAATTGCTACACAGAGATGATCCACCACCGAGGCGAAAGACCGTTGCTAAGCAACCAACTGACAGCTTCATTTCACGGCTTTGACCATGAATGTTCAAGAACATTGGACACGGCTCGTCACGGTGTGACCACGGGTTTACGATAAAATTCAATGACGGAAAAATGGCCGCCGTGGAGTTCCCGCCATTTTGAAATTTGACTGAAGATCACCACTTTCCTTATAATAAACCCTATTGCATAAAGCCAATATAAACAGCCAAAAATCATATTTGTTTTATGGGAGGCAATTACACATCATCTTATCACCTGCCTGCCTAGCCTGGTGACAGACGGACGGACGGACGGACAGTCGGACAGTGAAGTATGTTTTTAAACAACTGCCCAAAAAGGAAGAGGTTCACAATTCGGATTTTTGTTGGATCATATCTCCGTCTTCAATTCTTTTTTTGTTTGAAAAAGTATACTTATATGCCAAATGGTAAAAGAAAAACGACTTGTAGAAACACTAGCCAAGCCAAGTTAATTATTTTTTATTCCCTTTGTGCATTTTCACATCAGAGTACCGTTTCAATAATAATCTATTACTAATACAATATTGCTAGGTCAATTAACGAAGTAGATTTGAAATAATAAAGTACCGAAATTGAATACTAAACCAACAGTGAGATCGTAATTGCAACGGTTGAACGTCATTGCGGTGAGTGCGTAAAACGGACCGTGAAAAGTGTCAATGACCTTTAGAAGTTCACTTTTACGTTTACCCAAACTATACTGCATTTGAGTAAGCATTTAACTCCGCGGGATTGTTCGCGCGAGTTACCGCGGCCCTGGTACATAAAAGGCCTGCGACGGAACACGACGGCGTTTAGTCAGTAAGAGTCTGACACTCCCTCACCGCTGCTTACCCACAGCGGGAGACATTTGATGATTTTTGACGTCTTTAAAAAAAAGTAGGCTCTTAACTAAAGGTAAACAATCTTGATGGACTTTCTTTTTAAATAACGGTTTAATTAATGAAGTACTTGTTAACATTGATTTTTAGCTGTATTTTTTCATGGATTGTTTAAAAAAGTAGCCTATAAATATAGTCTATGTTACTCGCAGATAATGTAGTTTTCTAATAGTGAAAGAATTTTGAAATCGGTTCAGTGGTTTCTCAGCCTTTAGGGTCAATTCCCACTGAAAGAACAGCGGCCGGCAGCGGCCGGCAGCGGCCGTAATTGCAAGGGATTGAGCGCGAGCGCGGCGGGCCGCGCGGCGCCGCACCGCGCCGCGCTCTTACATTTTCCGTGCTCTTACGGCCGCTGCCGGCCGCTGCTCTTTCAGTGGGAATTGACCCTTAGGGTCAAATCCGAGCAGCCGAAAATCGATCTCAGTGGCGTGCACTTGGAGAGGCCTATATCCAGCAGTGGACTGCGATAGGCTGATGATGATTATGAGGGTCAAATAAAAAAATACGTGTGGCACTCGGGGACTGCCGCGGTAAAGCTATTGCATAGCATTCTGTATCAACTTATGCAATTATAATTATTAATTATGAATCATAATATCATTGATCAAAATCAAAATCAAAAAAATACTTATACACCTATATAGTTTCTCACAAACAGCTGATTATGTATTCGTCCGATTTCGGAGCAGCTCGTCTCGATTCGGGCGAGTTCCGTAAAGTCGTACAATACGTCTAATCGCACGACACACAGCGCCGTGTCGAAGACTGCCGAACTGACACGAACGTTAGACGATGCACGGCCTTCAAGCCACACCTCCGTGCCCGTCGGAGTGGGGAGCGTGAGGTTTTTTCGTTACGGAATTTCTGGATTTGGTCCCCGCGCTCAAGGCCTGCGATAGAAGCTATGCAACAGCTTAAAAATGTTTCTTTTTAACCGACTTCCCAAAAAGGAGGAGGTTCTCAATTCGTCGGGATCTTTTTTTTTTTTTTTTTTTTTTTATTTTTTATGTATGTTCACCGATTTAACCGACTTCCCAAAAAGGAGGAGGTTCTCAATTCGTCGGGATCTTTTTTTTTTTTTTTTTATTTATTTATTTTTTTTATGTATGTTCACCGATTACTCAGAGACGCCTCGACCGATTTGCAAATTTTTTTTTTGTTTGATAGGGTTTACCTCCCAGGTGGTCCCATAGTCACCAGGTCAGGATCTGATGATGGAAACCCTGAGAAATCGAGGGCAACTTTCGAAAATCGTAGGCATACGTAGGGTAAAAACTTGACACTAAGGCGCATGTCTGATAACACTATGCAATGGTGAAGGCTTGGAGCTGACCTGATGATGAAGACCAGAGAAGGTCGAGGGAACTTGAACAATGAATGTGTAAAAATCTACCTCGTGTTTGGGCTTATTTTGTTCGTATTGACGAGACCTTTGCAACAGTGAAGGTTTGAAGCTGACCTGATGATGGAGACCAGCGAAGGTCGAGGGAACTCGACAATTGAATATGTAAACTACCTCGTGCTTGGGCTTATATTGTTCGTATTGATGAGAACTTTCCACTGCGGATATGACATGCGGATAGTGACAACTATGCTTGTCACTGAAAAGCTAAAAATAAAAAACTTTTTACAAAAAAATAAAACCGACTCCCAAAAACACTGAAAAGCAAAAAAAAACTATTTTTAGGTGCATCGGCCTAGAAGTCGGTGGCGTTATAAACTTAGTTACATCCATTAGACACCGACTTCTAGGCCGATGCACCTAAGAATAGTTTTTTTTTGCTTTTTTTATTATATTAGTTTAATAAGGAAAATGTTAACCGAATGGATGACTAATTAACTGTTTATCATGTTGCAATATTTTGTAATATGTACGTAATATAATTGCGTATAAAGATTTATTTTCTATACATTTTAGTTACTATTTTCCTCGTATTTTATCACTGCGGGATTAACCGATGACCCTTGTCAGGACCGAGATACATAGACAGAGAGCTAAAAGTTATTTTTTTAGTAGGTATTTGAATAAGCTGAAAATGTGTAGATACTTGGTATACGTCTTCTAGAATATTCTCCCGAGCCTTTTCCCAATTATGTTGAGGTCGGCTTCCAGTCTAACCGGATGCAGCTGAGTACCAGTGTTTTATAAGGAGTTTCTCATCAACCAAGTGACCCGGGCAACGCAATATCCCTTGGTAAGACTGGTGTTCAGAATTACTGGCTTCTGACTACCCATAACGACTGCCAAAGATATATTATTTTATTTCACATTTATTAACAGTTTTGCAAGCATCTGTCTGTCAGAATCTCAGTAAAATAATCAGCTATGATACGATATTCCATCATGAAGTTCCAGTTCATATCTTCCGGCTCCATCATCAGATCAGTTCGACAGTACCATATTATTGTATTGTCATCAGAACTACATACAGCTGACCAGTTTTCATGACGCTACGATCCTTGGAAGATAGTTTTAATTACCTTAGATTCCATTACATAGGTCCTATCGTGCTATGAGAGTGAAGGAATAGTGAGTGCACCTGTGTCTGCGTAAATGCTTGTGCACTATAAGACCGCGTTCAGACATGCGAGAATCGTGCGTTTACGAATTGCGCGGTTTGAAACCGCAAAATTGTGATGCTATTCAGACACGCGCGGTTAGTATGCGATTTCGTGCGTGTTAGCGTCAGTTTCAAAACGGAGGTCGACGAAGAAGTGTGTTTACTGTGGTTGCTCCTTAAAAAAAAAAGAAAAGAAAAAGGCGGTATTGGGTGCATCCAATATTACGTGACCGACTAGTACATGTCTTCGCAATTTCCAAATATCTCCACAAACTCTTGCCAAGCTCGGTTCTTGATAATTTTATTTGAGTAATCATCACACTGAATGTCCCATATTGCAGGTCTCTTCTCCACCTCATCAATAAATAGTTCAGTGTCGAAACGATCCATGGCGAACTCACGAGCAGTGACGTGCTCACCGCGCGGTATCCGCAACGCAACTGAACGCGGAGTAAAGACACCATAGTATAGATAGTTCAACTCAGATTTGCGCGCGGCCCTATGTGTGCGTCGGCTTGTAAATATACAACTTTCATTCGTGTGACAGTGACGTCGTCCGAGCATGACGTGTTCTTATCGCTTTTTGTTATGGGTACAGTCGTTTACGAAAATGTCTAGTTCTTCACGGAGAAAATGTTTAAGGTAGCGTTTCAAAAAATGAAACAACATTCAAAGCTTTTTATTATTACATTTTACAGTTTTTCATTATTTTCTCATAAGTTTTTTCAAATTGACGTTGACAGTATCTAAGAAATAAATGAGGTGAAATATCTAAGATGAATTAAATACTCCTTACATATTTTCTAGATCTCGGGGTACGCGGACAATAAATAAAAGTGTGGACTAAGAATGTAAAAAGACGTATAATCTAGTATAATAATGTAAACAAAATGTGTGGGGAATTTTAAAAAATAATATTGCTTCGCATAATGTCGACCAAAATAAGACGGAAATAATGAAACTCATAAATGAACGTTTAAGTCATATTGATGAAGGGATGTTGGGTAATACTTGTCGACATGTACAAAAGAAAAAAGAAAAATACTATAGACATTTTGACATGGAGTCAAAATTTATAATTTACCTCGGTGAGAGTAGCGAATCCGAAAATTCATCATTTGATTTTTCAAGTAGCGATTCAGAATCATTATAAATAAATAAACATTAAATTACGTAATAACTGTTTTTCTTTAAACAGCCGTAACCCCTAAATAACTGTATTTGTACCCGACTGTACCTCTTGTCACGCACACAAAGTCACTGTGTATGTACAAGGGTTACCCACACATAAGGCCGCGCGCAAGACTGAGTTGAACTTACTATAATAGAAACGCGCGGGAGCAGCGCGATTCTATTTTCTGGCGGTTGGGTTGTGGTAACCGCGCGGCTTGATTAACCGCGCGGTTATGTCTTAACGATTACTAACTAACTCATATAAATAAGACTCGCGCGATTTCCATGCGATTCTATAATCGCGCGGTTCCCGCCGTGTCTGAACTAGCGCTAATATGTCCTGCGCAGTTCGCTGATCTCCATATACATATGAGAACAGCCGCCGTAGCCGATAATCGGCTAGGAGTACATCATTGTCATCAGAACTACATACAGCTGCCAATTTTCATGACACTACGATCCTTGAAAGATGGTTTTAGTTACGTTAGATTCCATTACATAGTTACATACAGGACGATCTAATAAAAGCGTGCTCCAAGCGCTCATCTGCTTTTTAAAGACTGCCATCCAACGTGGCAATGCTGCCAGCCTCTTGGGTACAGTCCCGGTGGGCAGCGATGAGGAGTTTTTTGATGCCATTTTACTTGTAATAATTATTATTGTTTTTATTTGTATATATAAATAGGTTTATTTTAAGTTTTATGTAAATAAAATCGTGTTAAAAATGTCTTCCAACTCTCAACCTGCACTGACGTAGGTGTATCAGGTTGAATAACCTTACTCTGAACCTTTAAAGGATTTGTTTTCTTTAAGAGACAATCCTGTTTTGTTCATTTATTTTCTTTTCTTTTTACTTTTAACCAGGCAGGTTATTTCTGAACAAACTCTTACAAGGATAAAAGATTGTATCTTACTTATTTTTGTATGCCTTTGTAATTTTGGTAGTTTACTCATACTAAAATGACCAAAAATAACCGTGACACAAAGTCCTAAGAAAACTTATTATATTTGACATGTTACCATCATGTATCACAATAAACTGTAGATCCCTGCTGTCAGTGAACATCTTTGGCAGTCGTTACGGATAGCCAGATGCCAGACAGTCTGTCAACCAATCTTACCCAGGGGTTGCCCAGGTAACTGGGTTGAGGAGGTCAGATAGGCAGTCGCTTCTTGTAAAGCTCTGGTACTCAGCTGCATCCGGTTAGACTGGAAGCCGACCCCAACATAGTTGGGTAAAGACTAGGCAGATGATGTAACCATAGTGTAACAAATACAATATGGCGGCCATTAACTGTCAAAATTTACGAAACGTCACAAGAATCCCTACTAATATTATAAATGCGAATGTAACTCTGTCTGTTTGTCTGTTACTACTGAAACTCCAAACTACTGAACTGATTTTAATAAAATTCGGTACAGAGATAGAGTTGGTCTTGAGAAAGAACATAGGATAGTTTTTATCCCGGAATTTTGAAGAATTCTCTTGGAAACGCGATATAACCGAACTCAACGCGGGTGAAGCCGCGGGCGGAAGCTAGTGCAATATAAACAGACTAATTTGTATGTACACACGATGTCCTTCGCATAACAACATTTGCTTTACAAATACTGTGACTAATTATCATGATTTACATAACAATTGACAGTTTTAAAATGTTTAAATCTGGCCTGTTTCGGTTTTGAAGTATTTTCTGCTTACGTCAAACTATTTACCGCGATTTCAGCTATGTCTTGAGGAAACTTATGCCTGTAGCTAGATAAAAAGTAGGCTGTCTTTTTTAGGCTTTTAGACTTTCGTGTACTAAATAAGATTTAAATAGGTTCAGTAATTAATGCATGATCTTAATTTTAAAACTTCCATGTCAAGCGGATTTGAGAAAATAGTGGCCAAAAACCGACCTGACCTGAAGTGTGAGTCGAACTGGCCCACAAAGGGTTCCGTACCGCTATTAATATTCAGGAAAAATATTTTTTGTATTGAGTTACTATTTGTTGTTACGATAGCAAAGTAAATACATAGATTTTGCAATATTTTAACAGAGTATGGAACCTTGAAATACAGCAAATCTTTAGATTGGCTACCTAATAATTCCCACACTATGAGAAAATCACGAACCAATAAATATAAATCAACGCGAATCACTAATCGACATTAAAAAATGGCCTCCAAATTAATTTTCGACCACTCAAGAATTCGCATAAAAATAACAACTTAACCCACTTGTAAGGACATAAATAAACATGATTTATCGATAAAAATCTCTCGAGTCGATCATCAATTAATCGGTTTCAATATCGATCCACTAGTCACTAGACGTTTTCCCGCGGTTTCATCCGCCTTCCGTGAGAACTACTGCCCGTACCGGGATAAAATATAACCTATGTTACTCGGGAAGAGTGTAGCTTTCCAACAGTGAAAGAATTTTTGAAATCTGTTCGGTAATTTCGGAGCCTTTAACAAACAAACAAAACAAAAACCCTCATACAAAACTAATATACCTAAATACATTATACCTATTAGTATTCATTAATATCGATCATTCTCGATTTTTTTAACGATGTTGAAAGCTAAATCGTTTTATTACGATCTGTTTTAGATAATTGACATTGAATTAGATCATATCAGATTTCTTAAGAAACCGAAAGCGTTGACCGATGCTAATGTTGTCTATGATTCACTATTTGAATATCGAAACGAATTGATTGACAGTGACATTGACAGTTTTACTTTTTTTTGGCGGTTGCATCAAATGTCAAAGAACAAAAATGTTGTAATTTTTACTCTATTGTTAAGAAGTAGTAACTGGGAGAAGAATTTCACGTAGCTACTCTAAAAACTATGACCCGCCCTTGTCCTAGTTACAATAGTTACATCTTTTCAAAATACCTACGGAAATATGATGTAAAAACTAGTAAATTGTCGTTGAATCTTCTCTGTGAGAAGAAGCGGGTGTCCAGTTGTGGGTACAAAATCTGTACTAATAGATCAAGTTTTTATGTCATATGAACCAAGGAACGATATCCCTACTAGTATTTTAAATGCGAAAGTAACTTTGTCTGTCTGTCTGTCTGTATGTTACACTTTCACGTCTAAACCACTGAATTGATTGTAATAAACTTTGGTACAGAGATAGAATTGACCTTGAGAAAAAACATAGGATAGTTTTTATCCCGGACTTTTGAAGAATTCTCTTGGAAACGCGATATAACCGAACTCCACGCGGGTGAAGCTAGTGAATACAAGTGATAATATGCATAAGCCACCAGGCATTCCTAGGAATCCCAAACCTACTTTATTGTATCTGGTGAAGTCTGTCTGCAGCGCTTTCTCGCTCATACTACTGATCCGATTTAAATGTTTGGTACACAGATAGTCTGAACTATAAACTAAAAACGGACGAAAGGACATAGGCTCGCCCATAGATTTTTTTGTTTGCGAAAATATGTATAATCTCATAGTCCCATATAATCTTTTCCTTCTCGTCTCAATCCATACTAAGGTTGTCTGGAAGAGATCGCTCTTAGCGGTAAGACCGCCCATTATGTCACCTACTACAACTAAGATAAGAACAAAAATGTAAAATTGGTGTACCTAATAAAGTATATCTATCTATCTTTATGTTCACGATCGCTTTTGCAGAGAACTCGCTAAAAGGAAACATTTACAAAATTCTGAAATAAATACTTTCTATGTATATTCTTGTTCAAGGGGGGAAAGCGACATTAAAAAGCAAGATGGCAGCCGTTGCATGCATATATTAATTAAGTTTCCATCGGCATATAGAGCGTAGTGCAATATAAATGCCTGACGTCTACTGGACCGTGCGATATCTAAGTGTAGACTTCACGCCATCGGGTTAGGGTTCCGTGGTAAAATTATTGCTGAAAAAACCCCTCGTATGTCAACCACAGAGAGATATTACTAGAATTTCCGTAAAAATCATTACAAGAAGCGTATGATATGAAGTTCTAGTTCGTGTCTTCCGGCATCAGTTCGACAGTACCATATTATCGTATTGTCATCAGAACTACATACAGCAGCCAATTTACATGACGCTACGATAATTGGAAGATGGCTTAATCTGTTATCTTACCTCTAGATTCCATTATACATATACAGTTCTTTTCATACAGGTCTATCTAATAAAACCGTTATAATATTCTAAAATTAGTCACGCACTTTTGTTCGCAAACAAAAAAAACTACGCCTCATAGCGGAAATCCAGTGCTATCATGTGTTCGCGCACAAATTTTGCAGTTTAGCCGGACATTTTCATCATGTTCGCACGCCATTTGTTACTGTTTGCTAGAACGAGTAGAGACGCGGGTGAAACAGCGGCAAAAAGCTAGCATTTAATATTGATAGTAGTTCCCATAATGTTTTAGACCGTTATTAAAATAGTTTAGTACATTATGTTCTGAAATAGTTTTTGTATTAATACTCAGTGGTAATATTGTCACCTAGGTATTTATAGAGACACTGTCTGGTCTGTTTATGAGTTCTGAGAGTTATGAATTGGTGGTATTGCCATTTTAAAGACAATCCTTTCACTTCAAACACCCATTTTTAGGGTTCCGTACCCAAAGGGTAAAACGGGACCCTATTGTTTTCGCTCCTCTGTCCGTCCGTCCGTCCGTCCGTCTGTCACCAGGCTGTATCTCATGAACCGTGATAGTTAGAGCTGAAATTTTCACAGATGATGTATTTCTGTTGTAATTTTGTTTCTTTATGTATCTAGACAATATGGTAAATTAAGAAACTTGGCAAAAAAGCTTGTTCAGATTATATGTAAAACTGTTTTGGGTTTTTAATGATGGCTTATTAAATTTCTCATATCTGCCAGTAACGACCCAAAGACTGTCATACCGTAGTTCCTATTTTAGCCAACTGCACAGCCTATTCGGTCGCTCTATGGATCTACGGAACCATGCATTCATTATGTTTCATTACTATATCATGTAGATGGCAGTTCGCTCATATTTCAGGTGTTTCAACATTTTCTTTCTTTTTATTCAGCTTATCTGGTAACATTTTTTCAATCTCTACCAGCCAGTGCCAGGATTTCACTTCAAAAATGCCCCTTGTAAAATTGATCATAGCTTCGTTTCAATGTTTCAATTGAAATATTTTTGATTCTCAATTTAACGTTTGAGAATTTTCGAGTGAATACTTTTTTGAGTAAATGGCCTTTTCTATACACTTCACTGACTGAGTGAAAATTCCTTTGTAGATGTTTAGTTTTTGTGATATTTAAAAGTTAATAACTTTCTTAGAGATTTCACTGCTGTCAAGTAAAGTTCATCAAAATCATAGACAAGCGAGGTTTATAAAATTACGAAGTCGATAGCTAACTTAAGTTTTCTAGGCTTATTTACCAATCATAGGTGAAAGATTTGACTTTTGCCTTGAATAGGCTACAAAAAAACTGTACCGATTTGGAAAAAAAGTATTACACTTTTGGGGAACTACATTATCCCGGGATGACATAGGCTACATGTATGTATGACTATTTCCCGTACCAGGACAAATATAGCCTATGTTACTCGGGAAGAGTGTAGCCTTCCAACAGTGAAAGAACTTTACAAATCGATTCAGTAGTAGCGGAGCCTTTAGAAAACAAAAACATATTTCATTAGTAACTATAGATTTGTACCTAGATAAAATGTCTTTAACAAATGCATACAATAGAACAAACGATTATTATCGTAGTGGGAGATGGAATTATCATGCACACAGCTATCACACATGTTATAGTTCGGCCATTCAGAGAATGCGTTCCTGACACGTCGCGATTGAACTGACGACGTAATAACATTCATTGATTATTGATATAATAATGTTGTTTTAATGCTCCTCAATTGTTAAAACGGTAAACAACCAGCAAAAATATTTTTATCGTAACTGCAACGCCATTGCAAAGTTACGTCGTCAGTTCAATCGCGACGTGTCAGGAACGCATTCTCTGAATGGCCGAACTATATTAAAATGTGTAAACCAATTATGTTTCGTATGCAGTTGGCGCGAAAGTTGACGTCTGTCATTTATTTGCTAATTCTGCAACTTTTTCGCAAGAACTGTTTATGCCTGTTTAGAACTTTTTAATGCGAATTTGAGGTTGGCGTCAACTAAGTACATATTATCTATACTGTTTATTATATGGGCGATTCTCTGTAAGCTCGTAATCGGCTGTCCTGACCGATTTTTTCAATAAATAGTTTAATTCTTTAAAAAACATTCACATTTTATGAAACTTTAACCCCGAAACTTCACGGGCCCATTGTTTTTATAACCATAATTATTTTAATTTTTTCTCTAAACGTTATAGAAGCTCTAAAAATACAGTCCCCTGGCTGTCCCTTTCACTGCATTGACACCTAGAAATGCGATTTCCGAAAAAGTTAATGAAACTACATTCACTTGGCAGTTAGTATCACAAACAAAAATAATCAAATTATATTATTTTCCTAAAACAAGCACTCATTTCAACTTTATTTATTTTAATAAACTCCTGTAAACTTTGTCCTGAGAATTTTAATACAGTCCCCTGCCAAAAATTTTAATCAAAAATTAAGAAAAACTATAATGTTTTATAATCGGTTTATTACTGAAACGAAACGCAATTGTTATGAAGTTAGCAACCTTGTCAAATGCGGTAACGAGAGGCCATTATGTTTAGTGCCAGAGCGTCATTTGTGAGGTGAAGACGCATTTGGGCCGCTACCACACACATTCCTCTGGTAAATCATTCTGTGTAATTTAATTACTTAAATTATCTCTATTTATAGTTAATTGTTACATTATTTATGCCTAAATTGATCGGTAGGTTCTTAAAAAACAATAAGCCGCCGGTTTTATAAATATTGTGAAATCTAACTGAAATACACAGTCCTCTGACAACAGTCCTCAGTCTAAAAACGCAGCAGGGGACTGTTTAACAAAACAGGGGACTGTGTATTTTGCGTATTACTTCAAAAGTTTTCATGAATTGTTTGTGTAAATTGATTCGCTAGTCTCTTTTATAAATTTAAGAATCAAACTATCATTGCTTCGCATTATTTTATTCTTTTATAAACTTGAATTATATTACACAGGCTGATCAAACGCACGTGATATGGCTCTTAAAAAGAAGAAGCTATCCCGACTGGAATTACTACAGAAAAAGAGAGAAACAGAGCGGCAGGAGCGGTTGTCTTATCTGACCTCCTCAACCCAGTTACCCGGGCAACCCAATACCCCTTTTTTAACGACGCTAAAAATGATCAAATGACTTTTTTCCCTTTCCCTTTGGCTGTGTTAACAGCGGTGAGGGAGTGTCTTTTGCTGAGTGAAAATCCGTCGTGTCCCGTCATAAGCCTTGTACCAACTCTTTCGAACAATCCCGCAGCCCAGGCGGGCCTTGGTCTTGCTGGGCCCGGTGGGGTTGCTGACATCTCCTTGAGAAGCGCGTGGAACAACGCACGCCGCCGACACGCCGACGGAGGAACGATATGAGCCACCCGATCTGGACGCCCATAGACCCACGCCTACGGCGGCCAGGATAAGTCTCGCGACACCCGGCGCCCTTGGTGTCTACCTGATCCAGCGCGGCGGCCAGGATGAGCGGTGCGAACTCTCTGTCCGCCGCCTCCTTCTCGAGCAGTCATGCTCGCAGAAGGAGGCGACGGCATCCCATTCCATCCGACCATCGCCGAATGCGAGAGGTCGCCACCGCCTAATGCCTCGATGAGGACCCGGCGCGGCGGTGCCCTTCCCACGCAGGGCACTCCTGGACTGTGTGGTCCGCTGAGTGGTAACATCCGGGCGCCTCCTCACGACCGATTCGATGCAGATACCTCCCGAAACAACCGTGTCCGGTGAGGACCTGCGTCATGCGGTACGTGAGGGCGCCATGACTCCTCCCGAGCCACTCCTCAAAGAGGAGACTTACCGCTACTATGGTGGCGTGCCCTACCTCAAAACCCCCGCTAGACTGGTGTCAGACTTACTGGATTCTGACTACCCGTAACGACTGCCAAGGATGTACAATAACAGCCGAGACCTACAGTTTAACGTGCCATCCGAAACACAGTCACTGGTGTCTGTGATGTTATTAGAAAGTACAAACAAACTTAGAAAATTTGCATTGGTACTTGCCTGGCCTGGAATCGAAGCCGCGCCCTCATACTTGAGAGGTTGCTTCTTTACCCACTAGGCCCACCACGACTTTTTCGCCGGCGACGTCATTAGTAAGCAGTTCAGTAAAGAAATCGAAACGCTCAAAATCGCGATACATATCTTTGTATAGTTCACAGTAACATAAACATGAATGTCAGCGCTCTTCATACTGCTAACATATTAACTTACAACAATTACCAGGAGTTGTTGGAAGATCTATGTTGCGACCGGTATTAATGAGGATTGTTTGGCGAGATCGTGCCATGCTTGCGGTAATAAAAACCCGATATAAATAGCTTTTGATAATAGAAAAGTCATAAAATGTGGGTTTCTGTTCACATTCAAAACAGTCCCCTGATGTTTCAAACAGTCCCCTGTCATGATTTTTTGGAAAATCGCTAATAACTCGGAAAATAGGTACAAATTCAGTGGACCTCCTTGTCTAACTAAATAAATAGTTAATTTTCTTTGGCATAGGACTAGGTTTTTTGCCAAATTTAAAAAAAAATTGCCAGGACAGAATTTGTATGGAGCTGAACGAGCTTACAGAGAATCCCCCATATAATAAACTTTAAATATCGTTTATTATATGTAATTATCTATACTAAAATATTTTGCGTAGTTACTCATATTATTAATAGAAAAGTTTATTTGTTAGCCGTGCTCGTCTCAACAACCGTTCGATTTGAAAAAATCTTCCAGAATTTGAGTGTCTTCCAAGGATCGTAGCGTCATTCTGATGACAATACAATAATATGGTACTGTCCTGATCTGATGATGGAGCCGGAAGATATGAACTGGAACTTCATGATGGAACATATCATAGTTGTGTTTGGATTCATAAGAAAAGTCTTTGCGTGTTTAAACTATTGATTATTTTAATTAAAGTCAGACATTTAAAACCTTGTACAAAGGTTGAGTCATTGGCAATAATGGAATGGACTAGAATATTTAATTTAAGGAAAACCTATTTAAAATGTTGATGGCACGCAATGAGTAAATTAAGTATTTAGAACAAGACATTTTGTATAACAAGAATTGACCATTTATTTTAGGGTTCCGCACCCATAGGGTAAAACGGAACCCTGTTACTAAGACTTCGCTGTCAAGCTGTTACCAGACGGTATCTCAAGAACCGTGATAGCTAGACAGTTTAATTTTTTACAGATTTTCTATTATTGTTGCCGCTTAACAAATAATTCTGAAACAACATACGTGATTTTATAGATACGGACTTGAAGACGCTCTTGGCCGTTATTTTTCATTATTCATTTAGTTATCTCTTCAAAGTAAAAGCAAAGAGTCCACGACATAATTTAACCTCTTCACTGTCCAGGAAGCAGACACAGTAGTTAAACAATCGGTGTGTATCACATAATCACATATGACTCATGAGACAGGGAAGTTATTAAAATTTAAGTCTATGGTGCAAATTTTTTGGGTGGTTCAAAATCAGCCTTTTCGGAAATCATCATCCTCCTGCCCTTATCCCAATTTTATTTGGGGTCGGCGCAGCATGTTATCTCCTTCCATACCTATATCTGCCGTCATCTCACAAGTAATATTCTTTCTTACCATATCTATCAGACTTTTCGGAAATTATCAAGCATTTCATGAAGAGAATAAATATACGACATGGTTACAACATACACCCACGCGACAAACACAGTTACTAACTTATTAGAGTTTCTGTATGAACGCATATTAACAAAGTTTCAGGTTGTATTTAAGTTCTATTCTTGTAGGGAAACTGGCTTCTGCCTGGATAAAAGCTCTCTCTCTCTGTTTTACCAGCATCCTATGGGAACCTCTGCTCGTACCTGGATAAAAGTAGTCGATAAAGTAGCAGATAAGAACTATCCGTTTCAGGCTCTAGAAGTCTAGACTTATCTTTTTACCTGAAACTGACAGAGTTACTTTGGCATTTATCACATAGGTAGGTATTTGTTTCTGTATCGTCTCACTGCTGGGCTGCGGCCTCCTCTCACACGGAGAAGGATTGAACATTAATCACCACACTTGCTGAATGCGGATTGGTGATTTCAAACTATATGGTCCAGGTTTCCTCAAGATGTTTTCCTTCACCTTTTTAATAGCCATTGGTGTCCAAGATATACTTAGAAAGTACATACAAACTTAGAAAAGTTGCATTGGTGCCTGACCTGGGATCGAACCTACGCCCTCATAGAGAAGTTGGCTCGTTACCCATTAGGCCACCACGACATTCAACAAGGGCTGTAACAGTACTTATTTCATAGATTATTCATTAGGTATTTTCAATTTTTACGCAAATTAAACTCAACTTTTAAAATAAAATAAATCACAGCTTCAACAAATGAATTCAAATAACGGTTTGATGTAAAAAGCGTCAATTAAAAACTCTCTCAAGTTTGAAAAGTCTAGAAGCACACTTTTGTCTGTGATTTCCATTCGTCTAGTAACATCTAACTAACCGGTCAGATTTATTAGGTAGATAAATAAATAAATGTTATTCTGCAAGCGATAGAAACATGTCTTTATTAGCTACAATCTCTGTGGTATACAGAATTGAGATTTTCTCTTGACCACTTACAGTATACCGTATACTGTAAGTGGTCAAGAGAAAATCTCAATTTTATTTATCTACTATAATTTTTAGGGTTCCGTACCCAAAACGGGACCCTATTGTTTTCACTCCTCTGTCCATCCGTCCGTCCGTTTGTCACCAGGCTGTATCTCATGAACCGTGATAGTTAGAATGTTGACATTTTCATAGATGACGTATTTCTGTTGCCGCTATAACAACAAATACTGAAAACTAGAATACAATAAATATTTTGGGGGGCTCCGATACAACAAACGTATTTTTTTTTGTTCATTTTCTAAATAATGGTACGGAACCCTTCGTGTGAGATTCCGACTCGCACTTGGTCGTTTTTTTTTGTTTCATTTGTATCGTAAAGGCTTTGAAACACAACTGATTGGAAAAATCCTTTCACTGTCGGTCAGCTACACTCTTCCCGAGTAACATAGGCTATATTTTATCCCGGTACGGGCAGTAGTTCCCGCGGGACGTAAGTGAAACCGCGGATAAGACTTAGCCTATATTTATATACCTTTATTTGTATTATATTCCCTCAAAACACAGGTAAAACTGCGTAAAATACCCAATAAAGTACAATACCCTATCATTGTAACCACGTGTTTCGAAGTTACAAGTCAAACCACTTGCAATCGACAAGGTTGTGTTGCCACACAGAAAATAACTGTACTACGGAACAATGGCGCGAAATACCGAAGTTCCGTAATAAAACCTTTTTGCTCAAGGTTATGGGTGAAAAATTGCCGTGTGAAAATTATGTGTTAATTGATCTATTTATGAGATTTTTTAACCGACTTCTAAAATTAAGGTTCTCTGTATGTAGGGCTGCCATCCGTCCGGGATTCCCTAGATTTGTCCTCGTTTGGAGGCCGTCCGGGGGCCGTCCGGGCGGGGTTTCAAGTGTCCGGGGCAAGCCCGGACATTTTCCATGTAAGGAAGCACCTCATTGAATTTAAGTATATGGTGATAAAAATGGATTAAAAATTAGGTATTGCTTTGTTTAAAAAAAAATCGGACTCTTCCGGGAAAATAATGCGATTTATGCCAAATGTCCGGGTTTTTTAATGTTTATCCGGGTTTTGCGACATTTGAGATGGCAGCCCTATCTGTATGGCGTGAATGTATGTTGGTTTTCGGCGATTATCTCAACTGTGTGTACCTAGTTCTGATGACAATACAATAATATGGTACTGTTAAACTGATCTGATGATAGAGCCGGGAGATATGAACTGGAACTTCATGATGGAACATCGTACCGTAGCTGTGTTTGGACTTGTAAGAAGTCTTTTAATGATTTTTGGGTAATAAAAGCGCGTTTTCTAGTGTTTTTGGAACTATTAACTTTGCAATTGAAAGGTTAATGGCCTGTGCGAAAAAAAAATACTTATTTCAATACACATAATTAGCTAATGAATCATTACTTGCTAGGGTTCAAATGCGATGCGTGTCTATCATCAATAAAAAACCTACAATTTATGTGTAGGACATCCAAAAAACACATTTGACAGCGAAATATTAGTAATACCACAAGTATTATCAAGACTAATATATTGGTCTATGGTAATACTTACTGTTCCGTTTTGGCATTTGGGTACTGAACCCTAAAAAAATAAGTACTCAATGGTATTAAATTATGCAATGTGTAACTAAAATACAAATAATATTAAATTGCTTTGTAAACGTACAAATTAATTCGCTGAGCAAACTGAAATGCAATAATTGGGGATTATTTTAATTTCAAACCATTCAGTTTAACGTGATTAAATTTTAATTAGATTTTCGTTTGAGTATCTAAAACTCATTGGAACAGAAAATAAATTGAATAAATCGGTGCATTTGTAGTGGAAAATTTTATTATATCGTCCATAGGACCTCGTGGTGGCCTAGTGGGTAAAGGACCAACCTCTCAAGTATGAGTGTGGGTTCGATTCCAGGTCAGGCAAGTACCAATGCAATACAACTTTTCTAAGTTTATATGCAATTTCTTAGTCTATTTTGGACACCAATGTGTGTTTCGGAGGGCAAGTTAAACTGTAGGTCCTGGCTGTCACTTGAACATCTTTGGCAGTGGTTACGGGAATTCAGAAGCCAGAAAGTATGACAACCAGTCTTACCAAGGCGCATAGGCTATATTTTATCCCGGTTCGGGCAGTAGTTCCCACGGGACGCGGGTGAAACCGCGGGTAAACGGCTAGAAAAATATATTCATTTCGACATTAATGGCCTTACTACAAAAACTTTAACCACTGTTTTCCACTTGTCTAAAAAATATGTGGCTCCAAAATGAACCTTATGTCAACGTCATAATTTGACATTTTTTTTAGACAAGTCTTAAACTGACGTTAAAAAGTTTTTGTGGTAAGACGGTATGCTTCCAAAACGTCACATTACAACAGCTTTAGTTTATATATTTTCGATTTAGAAACATTATAATATTCGATGCACTACCATAATCACCTTATCGCCATCTCTTTTGCACTCACTGCAATAAATGTCGCTATCTCTTTCTTTTGACATTTGTTCCGCCATATTGGTTTTGCAATAATAATGACACTACTCCATTTGAGTAGATATTTAACTACCTATAGGTAACCAATCTTGATAGGACTTTTTACACAAATACATATTAAACAAATAAACTTACTGTTAAAAATAATGATTCAATTGATAAACAATTTGTTTGAAAGTATTTACATTGATTTTGGTAGCAATTTCTTTGAAAACTGACATTTAAAAAACTCGTATCAGGATTTTATTTGCAGGGTTATTCTGAATCTGAATTTATAAGTTTTTAGAGTTCTTCTTCTTTTTTCGTGTCGATGACATGTCTTATAGTGAGACTACACTTTGTCAGCCCAATATGCCGCCACAGCGAGAGCACGGCCGGATGCGCTCATTCGGTCCTTTTTACAAGCTTTTATTTAGCTTGCAATGTATGTATGTTAAAGTTAATCTTATAGCACAGAAAAGCAGTCTTTGAGAAATAGGAGGGAGGTGTAATATTCATTAAGTCCTACGTGGCGTTGGTCTGTCCGTTCACGATAACTTCAAAAATAACTTAATGAATATTTATAACTATGGTTTTCACCAATAGATGGATGATTCAACAAGCTTTCGACATTAGTCACATTATTCTGAATTAATACGTTTTTACCCATAATAACTTCATTAATTTCACAAAAGCAACCAGAAGACTGAAAGTTGTAGACAACGGACCCGTGTCGACGGCGCGCGCTCCTCAAAGAGATGTCAGTAACCCCAGCGGGGCCCAGAAGGGCCAAGTCCTGCCGGGGCTGCGGGTTGTTGGAAAGAGTTACCGCGGCCCTGATACATAAAAGGCCTACGACGGAACACGACGGTTTTTAGTCAGTAAGAGGTAAGAGTCTGACACTCCCTCACCGCTGCTAACCCACAGCGGGAAGGGTCATTTGATGATTTTTGACGTCGTTAAAAAAAAGACCGAAAGTTTGTGATGTTACAACCCCTTGCCTAGTTTTGTTACAATTCCACTTCTTCTTCCACTGATTGAAACATAAAACTTTACTGAACGCACAAACCAACTTTCTCATTTAAAGTCAGTATTACAGTATATCCCTCATCTAGATAAACTAGAAGCCTTCCTAAACCTTTTGGTAGTCATAAAACGAAATAAATCACCTTGGCATCGAACCCACGACCTCCTAACTGTACTATTACGAAAGACCGAATGACTCGATGATTTTCTCAGAACTTTATTAAGCCAACTGCAGACATAACCGTTTTATTATCGCTGTTGGTTAAAAATTAACCGGTTTAACAAGCTACGAAGTTAATGCATAATTTATAAGTATCTTAATAACAACTTCTGGTTGTAGTTAAGTTATATAAACCGTTTATTGTATTAATAGACGTTGACTTGTATCATCAATTTCTTAACAAACTTCTGCCAGCGGTTTCATCCGAATCCCGTGGGAAGCCCTGCACGAACCTGGATATAAAGCAGCCTATGGTCTTCCTTGATAAATTGGCTATATTATGTAACACTGAAATTTTTTTTATAATCGGTCCAGTAATTCCTAAGATGATCGTTTTCAAGCAAACAAACTCTTAATAATGCCGTTCAGACCGATTCTCAGCCACGGCGAGTAATGTGCGCGGGACAAATTATACTGCACGAGCATTGCGCAGACACAGGTGCACTCACTATTCCTTCACTCATATAGCGCTGTGATGTGACGACAATCCGACACCATCGGAGAGAGATCACAAGCAGGACCGACATTAACGTGCTCTCCGATGCACGGGTGTATCAATCACCAACTTCAGTCGAGGCAGTAAAGGCTCAATAATGACAGCTTACGACTGGTTGCCTCGGCCATAACATAATATTGACACATACGCATTAGGTATTTGACAGATTGAGATAAAAATCTTAAGTTCTCATAGCGTTACACATACATGTAACTATGGGCGTGCGAAACTGCCTAGCTATTTGCTTACGAACGTATTTTTAGCAAAATAATGGCGTGTTTCTTAATCTTTTGGTGACAAGGTGTTTTTTTGTGTAACAGCCGCAATGATCAATCAAGAGGTTAAACAAAGCTTGGCGCTGTCTTTGGATGAGTCTATCTATTCTTGACGAATTCCTCCGTGTTTCGAAAGGCACGATAAATTGGTGAGTCCCAGCTGTCATTTGAACCTTTTTGGCAGTCGTTACGGGTAGTGAGAAGCCAGTAATACTGACAAACAGTCTTACCTAGGAGTATTGAGTTGCCCGGGTTACCGGGTTGAAGAGGTTAGATAGGCAGTCACTACCTGCAAAAGTATTCAGCTCGATCCTGTGTGACTGGAAGTTGACCCTAACATAATTGGGAAAAGGCTAGAGAAATGATGTTGAGATTAGATCTCAGTGAAAAAACCGTTGATTTCATTGTTGAAAGGTTCACAGAAATACAACAATAAACATTCTCGTTTGAGTAAAAGTAATTCACATTCATTCAAATCAAATTAGCTTCGTATCTCTGAACTTCGTATTGTCAATAGAAAAAAGTTTAATTATAGAGGTCTTATATAAACAGAGTTGATTTGGGCAAAGAGCTTTTTTCCAATGAAACATTGTATGAATTCTATAAAAAAATATAGAATTTTCCCAGTGTGTATGGCTGGCCAGTGTGTGTGTATGACTGTCTATCTGACCTCCTCCACCCAGTTACCCGGGCAACCCAATACCCCTTTGTAAGACTGGTTGTCCGAACTACTAGCTTCTAACTATCTATAACGACTGCCAAAGATGTTCAAATGACAGCTAGGACCCACCAATTTAACGTGCCTTCCGAAACATTCGGTCTGACCGTTTTTTGGTTCAGTTGACAATACTGTCATCATCCTCCGAGCCTTTTTAGGGTTCCGTAGCCAAAATGGCAAAAACGCAACCCTTATAGTTTCGTCATGTCCGTCTGTCCGTCTGTCCGTCTGTCCGTCTGTCACAGCCGATTTACTCGGAAACTATAAGTACTACAGTGATGAAATTTGATGGGAATATGTGTTGTATGAACCGCTACAAAAATATGACACTAAATAGTAAAAAAAAGAATTGGGGGTGGGGCCCCCCATACATGTAACTGAGGGATGAAATTTTTTTTTTCGATGTATATACCCGTGTGGGGTATCAATGGAAAGGTCTTTTAAAATGATATAAAGTTTTCTAAAAAACATTTTTCTTAAAGTGAACGGTTTTTGAGATATCAGCTCTCAAAGTCGTAAAAAGTATGTCCCCCCCCCTCTATTTTTATAACTACGGGGTATAAAATTCTAAAAAAAATAGAGGTGATGCATGCTAATTAACTCTTTCAACGATTTTTGGTTTGATCAAAGTATCTCTTATAGTTTTTGAGATAGGTTGATTTAACTGTAATTTACGGAACCCTTCGTGCACGAGTCCGACTCGCACTTGGCCGGTTTTTTTCCAACTATGTTGGGGTCGGCTCCCAGTCTAACCGGATGTAGCTGTTGACAATACTGTCACTCGTTTCAAAAAATGCTATTTTCCCTTGAAAATTGACAGCTGTCAACTGCAAATAACATAAACGGTACTCTATATAGCTTACTAGCTTCCGCCCGCGGCTTCATCATCATCATCATCATCAGCCTATCGCAGTCCACTGCTGGACATAGGCCCGCGGCTTCGCCAGCGTAGATTTCGGTTATCGATCGGATATATCGTGTTTCCAAGAGAATTCTTCAAAAGTCCGGGATAAAAACTATCCTACGTTCTTTCTCAAGGTCAACTCTATCTCTGTACCAAATTTTATTCAAATCAGTTCAGTGGTTTAGACGTGAAAGCGTAACAGACAGACAAACAGACAGAGTTACTTTCGCATTTAGGTATAATATTAGTTAGTAGGGATATAAGTAGCTTACTTAATACTTATCCATATGGCAACTAGGTCAAAGACGAAGTTATGAAGTTTATAAATAAATCGGAACACAAACAATATATGTACTTAAACTTAGAACTTCCGCGGTGCTTCTTTATGTAATCAAATAACTGGTTTTGTGCGAACCGGAATCGAGCACTATGGGGTTCCGTTAACGTAACACCGTAATACCAGTTAATGGTTCTATCTCTTCAAATACCTTCGCTGGTCTGAAGTCAGCTATAGGAGGAAAACTTTGGCAATTTGGAAAAATAAACGAAATTTCGATAAACCTTAGTAAGTTTTATAGAAACTTCTTTAAATTTTAAATAATTTTCAGATTAAGTTAAAATTTCGAGACTTCGAAATACACCCCTATTACAATTTTCAGTTTTTCTCGGGAACTACAACAGGCAACCGGATAAAGGTAGATTATAACCTTCCTCGATAAATGGGCTATTTATCACTGAAAGAATTTTCCAAATCGGAACAGTGGTTCGGATCGAAGATATATACCAATCAAAAAACAAACTATGTTTTCAACTGTATAACATTAATAGTATGTGTACAGTACATTTCTATGCATTCAGTGCCATTTTAATGTGAAACTATTTTCCTACACCCGGAAATGTCCCAACCAAACATACTTAGAGTAAACTTTGTTCGAATCTCCTTTGGGTACACCCAAAGAACCCTAAAACAACATTAACCTCCCCGAGCAGGCAAAAGATACCCAACTAAGTAATGAATCCTCAATTACGATCAACAATAGCTTAAACTTTCACTCTTCTATTTGAAAACGTAATATGACGCAACTGTTGTGTGAGATACGACCGTTTTGCTCGCGACCGCTATGGTTAGCGAAAGTGATTTGTCTTTGATAAAAAAAAAATGTTCAAACGATTGCAGAATGACACTGCTTTGACGTTTGGGCTTTGGCGCGAAATTTTTCTTGGACAAAAAAGTTTTTAATTAACTTTTATTTTCTGAGGATTTTTATAACCAATCTCTTCTTTTTGCGATTAGAGATTGAAAGACAAATTGTATATGTTGTTAATGTCAAAATGCAATATCTAATCCGAAAATCAATAGGTTCTAGAAATCTACCTTTTGACTCGGGAAGAGTGTATCATTCCTACAGTGAAATAATTTTTCATATCGGTTCTGCAGTCCCGTAGCCTTTAGGGTACAAAAAACATTAATCTTTATACATTAGTATAGATAATTTTGTAAGGTACTTACGTTAGTAACTTATGGACACACTCAGAGACAGTAAACCGTTATTTAATGCAGAATTTGTATGAGAATCTGTCACTAAGGAGTGACTTAAGTACCTAATCATAATGTCTCTGAGTGCGGGGGTTAGAAGTTTAAATTCAGTCTATTAGGTCACTAATTGTAATCGAAGAATCCAGTTACAATGCAGGCTTTAACTCCAACGTGGTGTTTCGGAAATATGATCTTTTTAACGAGTGTTGAATGAGGTTGGATTCCTGTCAAATTACCTTCTGTGGTACTTCTTAACAAGCTCGTTGTTTTTCTAATGTCCATCACCTTTTCTTCTTGCCAGCTATAATACTAGGAAGCGATGAAAAGGGGGCATTTTTAAGGGGCGTTGCCCAAATGTCAATACAAAAATTGGTAAGTAATTTAATTAGCCTAAATACAATTTTCAAGAAAGAAAAACTATTTGTGAAGGAGTTGGGAAAAGGCTAGGCAGATGATGATTCCGAATGTCCGTTTCTTTGAATTGCTTATCACTGAAGCCTAAAATGATTTACGTTCAACAACCAATAATTACACAATTAGTTTCCATCAAAATGAGTCAGAAACAACGATATTAATTAATAATACAAAATTCTAGGAAATTTAATTAATTTGAAACGACAAACACACAATGCTAATAACTTAATAATTTTGAAGGCATTAATTACTTAAACAATTGCCGTTTATTACTTCTCTAATCGTAAACAATGGGTTTACAGTTTCCGAACGATTTAATAAATGTCATATCAATCAAAAATCATTGATTCAAACTTGGCTGCAAGACAGCACTTTTTGAACGTCAGGAATTTACATAAGACAGCCCCCAAAACGCCCACCCTTCACCACTTCCTATACATAATTTTGAATGATTGGCGGTTTAGAAGTTCTTTCTAGTTTATGCTAGGGGTGGTATTTAAAGTAGTCTATAGCCTTAAAGCCTTCTTCGATAAATGGGCTAAGGGTCCGTTCAAACGGACCGGCTCGGAGAGCATCGGCGCGCATTTTTCTTTTCACACAGACCGGAGTCGATCGGCTGCGCAAGCATTAAAAAGCATACAATCGGAGCCAAACGTCAAGAAAAATTACGCGATCGGTGCCGGTCGGCTCCTCATATTACTTCACACCGAGCGCCTTCGAGCATTCTTACTGACAAAAGCAGTTCACATGCAAAAATATACCTTACTACAAATACTGAGTACTCGATTTTCAACGTGTTAAGAATTTGCTCTTCTCTCCGAGCCGGTCTATCTGAACGGACCTCTAGTCTAACGAGGCACTGCCTCGGTGGCAGCATGAATATCTATGTACGTCAAGTTATGTCACACACAAACCAATTATCTTCACAGTTCAAAGATGTCTACAACGGCAATTTAGTTGATTGTTTAAATAATAAATAAATACACGGTAAATGCTACAGCTATAGTCATAACTACCGTTATGTCAAAAGGTCAGGATATTACGTAAAATTAATGTTAATCAATTAATAATTAATATTGCATTATTTCATCATTAATTTTAACAGCTCTTCTGTGGTATATTTTGTAAACTAGCCGTTTTCCCGCGGTTTCACCTGCGTCCTGTGGAAACTACTGCCCGTACCGGGATAAAATATAGCTTATGTTACTCGGGAAGAGTGAAGCTTTCAAACAGAGAATCAAATCTTTCCTCTTTATTATATTAGTCTAGATAACATAATCACCAACCCGCATTGAGCAAGCGTGGTGATTAATGCTCAATCCTTCTCCGTGTGAGAGGAGGTCGCAGCCCAGCAGTGGGACGAACAAAAGTTACATAACGGTTCTCGTCACATAACTTTGCCAATCGAAGTTAGTGTTTCTCTAATTAATGTTGTTTCTAGAGAAACTTTTAAATTGAAAGAACTTACGCATAAAATATAAATTCAAGGTAAGTATACAGTCTTGCTGCGGGATTGTTCGCGCGAGTTGCCGCGGCCCTGGTACATAAAAGTCCTACGACGGAACACGACGGTTTTTAGTCAGTAAGAGTCTGACACTCCCTCACCGCTGCTAACTCACAACGGGAGGGGTCATTTGATGATTTTTGACATTAGCCCCAACATCCAATTCTTAGCTCTACTAAGCAAAACAGATTTAGAACGGTGGATTACAATCTTAACGGAATCAGTTCCGTATTTACAACTATTTCCGTAGCTACAATCTAGTTTAACCACAGCTAGTAAATAACTATTAACAGTAATAACTTACTAACTACTTCCATGGAGTATTCCATTTGAGTAAACACTAAACTATAAACCATCTGGATTGGACTTTTTACCATATACGCATTAAACAAATACTCTACTACATATAATTAATAAATATTATTTCCCCAACTATGTAACTCAGTAACTGAACAATCCCGCAGCCCCGGCAGGATATTCTAGCTAGAGCCCGAGAAGGACATAGGTAAGAAACATTTTTATCTGGCTACGGATAGTAGTTTCCTCAAGACGCAGCTGAAATCGCGGTAAACAGTGTTACATACGCAGAAAATATTTTAAAACCAAAACAGGACAGATTTAAACGTTTTAAAACTGTCAATTGTTATGTAAATCATGATAATTAGTTACAGTATTTGTA
The DNA here is from genome assembly GCF_022581195.2 of Helicoverpa zea. Classification (NCBI taxonomy): domain Eukaryota; kingdom Metazoa; phylum Arthropoda; class Insecta; order Lepidoptera; family Noctuidae; genus Helicoverpa; species Helicoverpa zea. The sequence continues at coordinate 3,530,039 of NC_061481.1, read as the reverse complement.
AAGCAAATGTTGTTGCTCGAAGGACATCGTGTGTACATACAAATTAGTCTGGTTATATTGTAGTTTTGTGACAATTTGTAAATTTTGACAGTTAATGGCCGCCATATTTGTTACAAATTATGGTTACATCATCATCATCAAAAGTCGTGGTGGCCTAGTGGGTAAAGGACCAACCTCTCAAGTAAGAGGGCGCGGGTTCGATCCCAGGTCAGGCAAGTACCAATGCAACTTTTCTAAATTTGTATGTACTTTCTAAGTATATCTTAGACACCAATGACTGTGTTTCGGATGGCACGTTAAACTGTAGGTCCCGGCTGTCATTGAACATCCTAGGCAGTCGTTACGGGTAGTCAGAAGCCAGTAAGTCTGACACCGGTCTAACCAAGGGGTATCGGGTTGCCCGGGTAACTGGGTTGAAGAGGTCAGATAGGCAGTCGCTTCTTTTAAAGCACTGGTACTCAGCTGAATCCGGTTAGACTGGAAGCCGACCCCAACATGATTGAGAAAAGGCTCGGAGGATGATGATGGTTACATCATCTGCCTAGCTTTTCCCAACTATGTTGGGGTCGACTTCCAGTCTAACCGGATGCAGCTGAGTACCAGTGTTTTACAAGGAGCGACTGCCCTATCTGACCTGTTCAACCCAGTTAGCCAGGCAACCCAATACCCCTTGGTAAGACTGGTATCAGACTTACTGGCTTCTGACTACCCGTAACGTCTGCCAAAGATGTTTAATGACAGCCGGGTTCTACAGTTTAACGAGCTCTCCGAAACACGGTCATTGATGTCCAAGATATACTTAGAAAGTACATATAAACTTAGAAAAGTTGCCACACTCATATTTGAGAGGTTAGTTCTTTACCCACTAGAGTACTATGACTTTAGGTTCTATCTGTGGTACCTGGCATAAGACCGAAATTAGGCGTCCGAATGACTATCGATACCGGAAATATGAAATGGCATAAGGAACAAAACTCAGGTTTTGAGGAAAGCAAAAATAAGTTTTTCTTTTTTTTTCACAAATCTGACGATTACTTTTTAACTATAAGTTTTACATAAAAAGTGTGAGCAACGAAACTTACGTTACCTTTTATAAAGATTTTTGTTTAAAATGTTATATATGTTACCGGCCGAACCCGATTTTAGGACAAACCAGTTTTGCCTAGGCTCAACTAGTTCTTCCTATAGGCGTTAGGATTAACTAGTAGAGCCTAGTCCAAACTAATTTGTCCTAAGCCCGATAGGACGGACCAGTTTAGGCTAGGCAAAACTAGTTGATCCTGATATAAGTACGCACACTCTAGGATAAACTGGTATAGCCTAGTCAAAACATATACATATCTAAAAGTGTAAATAAATAGATGAACTAAATAAACTACTCCGTGTTTAGAAAAATAATCATCTTTATTAAACTATAATGATTCGTCGTTATGGATAAATTGATAATACGAACAATCATACTACATATATGTAGCAAAGTAACAAATAATAGGTAAGTATTTTTTTAAATTAACTAAATACGTTATTAGGCGCGAGGCGCTCGGGGCGTGTACGTTATGCACGGCTAGCAACTAGACGCTAAATGCGTTTAAAACCACGCGACAAATGACGAACGGGGAGCGAGCGGCGTGGGACGTTCGGAGCATTCCCGCATGAACATGTTGTTTAGACTAGGCCATACCAGTTTATCCTAGAGTGTGCGTATTGATATCAGGATCAACTAGTTTTGCCTAGCCTAAACTGGTCCGTCCTATCGGGCTTAGGACAAATTAGTTTGGACTAGGCTATACTAGTTAATCCTAACGCCTATAGGAAGAACTAGTTGAGCCTAGGCAAAACTGGTTTGTCCTAAAATCGGGTTCGGCCGGTAACATATACAACCACTTTTTTGAAAAAAAAAAAAATGGTCTTGACCTACTAAAAGTATGGGGTGGATAGATCGATAGAGAAAAAATTCTGAATCCAACGATATATCGGGTGTGTCGTTCATAATCACATTAAATGAAATGCGTTAATATACTGGTTAATATATGTCGATTAACACAAAGATAAAAGAAAAATACGTAAAAATAAAAAAATGTTTTTTTCAAAGAAAGTAAATGGAATAAAAATGTGCAAAAATTAGAACACCATATAAAAGTCAGTCATTACAAACAACTGAAATTCTCCCTTGAAAACTGACAGCTGTCAACTGATCAAAACATTCGATACTCCTAACTTTATCTCTGCTTTACACATGATGTTGTAAATTATAAAAACGAAAAATGACTCCTATGGTTAAACCACTGAATGGATTAGGTTATTTTTTTTACAATTCGCCATAGAATATCATAAAGTACATGCGATATGATTTAATGTGATTGTGAACGACACACCCGATATATAACTCATTTTCGAACAAATTTCCTTGTAAAATTCTTCTTTATCAAAGCTTTTTTTTTTTAACGACGTCAAAAATCATCAAATGACCCCTTCCGCTGTGGGTTAGCAGCGGAGAGGGAGTGTCAGACTCTTACTGACTAAAAACCGTCGTGTTCCGTCATGGGCCTTTTATGTACCAGGGCCGCGGTATCTCTTTCGAACAACCCGCAGCCCCGGCAGGCCTTGGCCCTGCTGGGCCAATCCTTATCAAAGCTTGAGGCTATTTCAAAACTCAAACAGAAGTGTTTTACCTTCTCTAATAAATGTCCAAATCTCCATTTAACATCAAATTACAAAGATAAGATAAATAGCCCTCCGGGATTTTATTACGAAATCTTTATATAAGCCGAGGTGTTCCTTTGACAGACGTATTAGATTTAATTAAGATTTGCAAGCATTGAATTTCCTGAAAGCAATTTATTAAATCATTTTTACGATAAGTTTATGCATTGTTTTTCCTTATTACACAGGAAAATAAAAAATAGGTAATATAGTCTGTGGTTATATTGCAATGAGGTAAACAGTGATTTTGTGATATTATCTATAGGTACTTCTCTGCTTATTTACGAGTATTAAAGAGGAAGCATTTTTTTTACACTATAAAGACTCCGAAACTATTGAACAGATTAGAAAAAATCTTTCACTGTTCGAAAGCTACACTCTTCCCGATTCCCGAGTAACACAGGTTATATTTTATCCCGGTTCGAGCAATCGCTCCCACGGGACGCGGGTGAAACCCCGGGAAAACGGCTAGTAATAAATAAAGAAAAATGGAATAACACAAATGGTTTGAAATTGTTACGTTTTTTGACTCCCATTAAAAGATTTGAAGAGTCGCAACTTCGCGACTTTCCCAATTTGTTTTTTAATTGGCAAAGTTTTTGACAAAATATTTTTTTTTTTGCAATACCTATAGGTATATCGGGAGGTGATTTAATTACTTTTGTTATAAAAAAAATCTATACCTTTCTACATAACAATTTCATTAATAATTTCTATTTTATATAAACCTGTATACGAACTGGCTTTCTGTAAGCAGGTTTTGTTGAGGCAGACAGGAGGTAATTTTTTTAGCATTAAAAAAATTACAATATTCCCTCCCATTTCCCTCCAAACATTCGAATTCCAAATTCAAACGTTCGCTTAGTGACATCAATTTATTCGTGCGGAAACGCAAACAAGAATTAACAAGATATGTGATCTGATTCCGCCATTTTCATGCAGATTATTAAATTAATAATTCCTCGCTTCCTTGTATTTGCTGATTTAATTTATGTATTAATTAAACAAATTAATATGAACACACAAGGTTGGTGATTACTGATGTTATTAATTATAAGCTTATCACATCATATTCATCTTGACATTTTAGATTATTACGCCTCTTTGATATTTTGTCGTTTTGCATACGTATTTTTGCACGTGGTTTCACCTTTAAAAACTTCATTACTCTAGAAGTCGGCGTGTCAATGTTTTTGTTTTATGTCTGTCTATCACCAGGCTGTATCTAAATTCTCAAAATTTTAGAATGGTGTATTTCTGTTGCCACTAAAACAATATATGCTGAAAACCAATAAAATAAATATTTTAGGGAGCTCCTATGCCTACCACAGACATTATCATTGGCCGTTCTATTGAGTATAGATAATGGTAGGTAAGGAACAAATGACCGGTTTTTCGTAGGCCTATGGAATGTCCGCGCGGGAGTCCCACACACTTTTCGCCGGTATTTTATCCGGATTACTACGGAATTCCCTCGTTAACTTTACACAAACGATCTCAAACATGATGCAATAGGTTTCTAGCGGCCACCAGTTTCACCTCTGTCCCTTGAACCGGTGCTAACCGGATTTTAATGGTATTATGTCACTGTATGGGCGTTATTGCTGCTATGCTGTTGTATAATACTTGTATGTTGATCTATGGTAGATAAACTGTTATGCTGTAGGTGAATCTTCAAGCTCGTATTTGATTTTCAAATTCATAATTTGACTTTTGACAGAGAGGAGTGGAAGAAAGACATGTTGCGCCGACCCCAAATTACTTGGGACAGGGCAGGAAGATGATGAATCCTAGTTTTCTTAGTGATATTGTTTTGGTTAAAAGATGGCATAGCTCTGTCATCTTAGGGTTGACCTACGTTTCGAGAGAACTACTTCCCGCACAGGGATAAAATGTAGACTACAGCCTTCCTCGGTAAATGGGTTATCAAATACTATAAGATTTATTTATATCGGTCCAGTATTTCCTGAGAAAAGCGCGTTGAAGTTAACTGACAAACTCTGCTATTATCCCCTAATTTAACCTCAAACGGAGGATGATGCGTAAAGAAAGCCGCGTTACTTAGAATAATACTTATTCCACAATATTATCTTCTTTTGGCAAAAAAAAACTAGTATATAAAGCCAGTGAGAACATTTGGAAGAAGATTATTATTTCTCATCGATTTTCACACGAGTTTGTTCGTTGTTCTACATTACATGGCGCTTCGCGTTCATTTTTTCCGAACGAAAGCCGATCCCACCATAGACGAAAAAAGAGTCTAGGCTTGTCTACGAATTATGTAAATAATAAATAATTTCACATACTCTAAAAATCAGACAATTTGCTATTTAAAATTAATTAATTAATTGTAATTATGTCCAGTTGTACAGTTCATTCATTCTTCCGTTTTTTTCTGAAGCTGATAGATCACATTATGTAATCCTACTTTCATTCTTTATTTATTACAATACTTCACATTGCAAGACTGTGATAAAAATGCGATTATGTTTTTCTGTAGCTTATTTACTAGCTATTCTCCGTGGTTTCACCCGCATTCTGAAGGAACAATACTTCTACCACGCGTACCTACTTTTTGAAATTTTGAAAATTCCTTTACAATTACAAAGCCATGTTACGTGTGCTGACTATATTTTCAGACTTTGATAGAAATAAGAACTCTGTACATTATGTACTAACCTGAGGGAACTATTTTCCACACCCGTATAGTTTTTGACTACCTTGTTGGTCTAGTGGTCGCAAGCGCGGCTGCTGTGTTCGAGGTCTCGGGTTCGATTCCCGGATCGGGCTGAAATCGCTTTGTGGGTTTTCTTAAGCTTTCACAAAGCAGCCCGTAGTCTGGAAGTTGGTGATTGATTCACCCGTGCATCGGAGAGCACGTAAATGTCGGTCCTGCGCCTGATCTCTCTCCGGTCGTGTCGGATTGTCGTACCATCGGGTTATGAGAGTGAAGGAATAGTGAGTGCACCTGTGTCTGCGCAAATGCTCGTGCACTATAATATATCCTGCGAAGCTGGCTGATCTCCTTAAATGAGAACAGCCGCCGTGGCCGAAATCGGCCGTGGACGCCATTATTATAGTTTTTGAAATTTTCAAAATCCCTTTACCAAGCCACGTTAATTGTGAGTGTGTGTATTCGGTTGCTTGGCAACTGTCTCCTTTGAGCACGTGCATTTGCATGATACACTTGTTGCATGTGCAAATGCATGAAAGTGGTACAAGTCCGAGCTTCGATTTATTATCTCGCGGAATTAACGCTAAGTACATTTTTTTTCTAACATTTTATGTCATAGATTTCCGCAAAGTTATGCTTGATTCAATCATTTTTCAGGAAGTAGGTAGTTGCCACCATTGGCGGGCAAAACCACACGAAGCAGCTAGTTTAAAAATATTAGAACATTTTGTAAATAATTCGCTTCAATGCTCTTGTCTAGAGCAGGTGCTAGATAAAACCTTTTACCAATAAATAGGAAAAAAATAATTTTGTGAGAATTTTGGCAAAAACTACGGAGTAATAAGGAAAGATGAGTGGAGGTGCCATAATGTAGGCAGCGCTTTCTTCTAGGTCAAACGTACGGTGGGCATGACCAAAACGATCAGTTATGAGTGAAATAACGAGGCGTTAGGGTTTTTTGAGACATCTGTCAACAATTTTAGGCATTACAAAAATGGTTGGGTTCAAAAAAGGCGCATAAGGGCGGAAACAGTAACGTTCCCCGTCCCTCGAGCATTCACATTCTGGCACGCTTCTTTCTTAAAGGATTTTGCGATATGGCACCTCCGCTAGTAAGTTTATTCTTCATGGCAAAAACCTATAAAGACCTCCAAGAAAAAAAGATCACAGAACAAAACCAAACTACGGGTAAATAAATAAAATAAAAAGCTTGAAACATAAAAATATATTTATTTTTCACTCCATTTTTCCACGTAGTCGAATCCAATAACTCGATATTCACGATTTTCCTTCTATATTCAAAACGTCCATCAATCCATAGACAATAAAGAGCTTCATAACGTCAACGTCAAAAAAGGTTGTAACAAAATCTTAGATGTACAAAGAAAAATATCGTTTTGAATACATTTTCTTGTCACTGCTTTGAAATCTTATATTTTTCGACAAGGACGTTACAAATTGACAAGGATTGTATTGAGAGACAAAGGATTGTCTCAAATCTATGTCTATTTTATACTTAACTAGTTATAGTTCGCGGTTTCACCCGTGTCCTGTGGGAACTACTGCCCGTACCGGGATAAAATATAGCCTATGTTACTCGGGAAGAGTGTAACTTTCCAACAGTGAAAGATTTTTTTTGTAGTTCCTGACATTAGAGCGTTCATACAAGCAAACTCTTCAGCTTTAAACATTAAGGAAAAGAATTAGTAATAGTTATGATTACTTCAGGAAAATCTGACATTTGTTTTTTCCTCAACTGCTTTCTCACTAGCGGTTAGAGGTCGTGATTTTTCTCGTTACTCAGTACTTTACGTAGTACCTAACTATTAAGTAATCTGTGCTCTAAGTGAGACTTACATTTCCTAGAATATACACACAGTGCCGGCTTTAACTCTACTAGCGCCCTGGGCGAGATTTCTACGGCGCCCCCAACTGCAATTCAAACCTTTACGAAAAACAGAGACATATGTAGTTACCGATTGCGCGAGCGAAGCGAGCGCGAACTTTTTTTTTATAGTTTACATGTCAAAGCAAAAATTACCTAAAATGTAGCCCAACCGTACATAAGTTATTGCTGGTTAGTGAATGCAAAAACACGGGAACACAGGTTCTGATTGCACGAGCGAAGCGAGCGCGAAATTTTTTGTTATATTTTAGAACTCAAAACAAAAATGACTTAAAATGTAGCCCAAACGTAGATAACTCTTTGTTGGTGTTGGCGCCTATGAATTAAAATTTTGGGACTTAAAGTAGTACCATAAATAGAAACTAGAAGTTACTTTCTTATTAATAAAATGACTTAAAAACGACGCTACGTTTTTGCTAGGGTAGACAAAAAAAAAATGAAAAATTAAAAAACTATAAAGTGAAGCAAGCCCGAAAAAGCTTTTTTGAGATTTGGATCATTAAAAGTCCTTAACATATATAATAAAAGGCGACTGTGAAGTGAAGAAGCCGGGAGAGAAGGGAGCGCGAATTTTTTTGAGTATTGGGACATAAAAGTAGTGTATCTAACGCGCCCGGCATTGTATGACAATACATTAATTTAATTGAAATTTCTTGGTCAAGGAGCGTACCGCGGCGCCCCTGAGCCCACGGCACCCGGGTTATTCGCACACCCTGCACCATAGGTTAAGGCGGCCTTGATGCTATCCATACATTTGGATACAGTTCTTGTAAGCTGCGATCTTTGATGAAATTTAAAACAAAAATAGGAGTAAAATTCTGATCAAGGATTGGTTGGGGGCGCCTGCGGCGCCCCTTATGTCCGGCGCCCTGGGCCGTCGCCCAACCGCGCCCTACCCTAAAGCCGCTACTGTATACACAGGCTTAAGACCTTTCCTGTCCCCTGAGTCGTATGTGATACTCACCAATTGTTTAACTATTGTGTCATCGTATCCCGAGCTTTTTCCCAACTATGTTGAGGTCGGCTTCTAGTCTCACCGTATGCAGCTGAAAACCAATGTTTTACAAGGAGCGACTACCTGTCTGACCTCCTCAACCATAGTGAGGTAGTTAAAATAGCCAAAGAAATGTGGGTGTTTCATCCATTTTGCAACCTTTGCAAAATCTTGAGGAAATCTCTCAAATGTTGTATAGATGAAGGTTATTATAGAACCTACATACCGACGTATCTATTTCAGGATCTTTACAAGAAAGTTTTATATTTATTTTTCCTTATTGAGTAACTTAACGTTAAAGGAAGGAACTTGTGGCTAAGTTGGCTAAGTAACAGCCGCAGAGTCGATCGATCATAAAGTTATATTACGCTTCTCGCGGTTCGTCTGGGAACACATTATGACGAGTTCCTCCGTACTTCGGAAGGCACGTTAAATTAGTGACCCAGCTGTCATTTGAACATCTTTGGCAGTCGTTGCGGTTAGCCAAAAGCCAGAAAGTCTGCCAAGCCTTAACATCATCTGTCAAGCCTTTTTCACTATGTTAGGGTCGGCTTCTAGTCTAATCCAATGCAACTGAGTACCAGTGCTTTACAACGATTTACTGATCTGACGTCCTCAACCCAGTTACCCGGGCAAAACCTTAGAAACTGGTTGTCAGACTTTCTTACTTTTGGCTACCCGTAACGACTGCCAAAAATGTACAAATGACAGCCGGGATCTACAGTTTATCGTGCCCTACGAAACACAGTCATTTCTGTCCAAGATATACTTAGAAAATACATACAAACTTAAAAAAATAGTTGTATTGGTACTGTTAAAAGCCGGAAGGTCTGCCAACTAGTCTTATAAAAATCATTGCATTGCAAGATAGCACTACTAATCAGTAAGTAAATAGTATTTCTTTGATATATTCACAATCAACAATGCAAGCGTTGATCCACGATCATTTTCAATGCTTGCGGAATAAAATGTTCAATAAGCAAGCAAACCGGTTGATGCACATAAAACCTGTTTGAATTGACCTAGGGCTGCCAACGACTTAGGCGAGCTACCGCCACCGGTGTGTGGCACTGTAATACACAAAAATGTTTCTTCTAGTCTACTTGCTCTTCGCGAACGCATAGGTACTAGCAGTGGGCTCGCTCCAATAAAAATTGCGGTGGAATCTGACAAGATTACACAAGGGCGAAATTCAAAGCAGCACTTTTTGACCGTCAAAGTGTACAAAAGACAGCCCTCAAAACGCCCTTCATCACTTCCTATGTGTTTTTGCTGGGAAGAAGAAGTGGCGCAACAAACTCCCCAGCAACACATGTCTGTCTGTAGGGTAGAAGAACCATTCAACAATATACAATGATGACCCAAGCCAACTGATTACTCAAACTGGGGTTTCTGAGATTAGCGAATTCAAGGCAAAAACAACCAATGCGGTTGTATAATATATGTACAGGATACTTGAGGATACTAACTAGATAACCTCTGATCCTTTGAAGAACAATAAACGCCCACATACTAATACAAATCCGACGAAAACCAGTGCAGGTCCAGACTCCACCAAAGCGGAGAAGTTTTTAAACAACCAATAGAATTTCCCCGCTCAGGGATACTACTGTGTGGGCGGAGACGAGATGTTTGAATATTGTAATGCTTTTCGTATCAATACTTATATTATAAAGAGGAAAACTTTGTATATTTGTTTGAAGACCAAAGGCTCCGAAACTACAGAACCGATTTGGAAAATTCTTTCACTGTTGAAAGCTACACTCTTCCCGAGTAACATAGGCTATATTTTATCCCGATACGAGCAATAGTTCTGGGTGAAACCGCGGGAAAACGAAACGACGTCAAAAATCATCAAATGACCCGTCCCGCTGTGGGTTAGAAGCGGTGAGGAAGTGTCAGACTCTTACTCACTAAAAACCGTCGTGTTGCGTCGTAGGCCTTTCATGTACCGGGGCCGCGATAACTCGCGCGAACAATCTCGCAGCCCCACGTTAAAACTTCTCCGTTCCACTTCGGTGGAGTCTGGGCAGTAATGACAGCCCTAGGTATGACCTACCTATACTTATATGAAAGGTACAATACATCATTAAAGGTACTATTGAACTTTGTTACAATATTACAAAGTAAATATAATGTTCTCGTCAATTTACTTTGCCGCTCCGAAGCAAAGAAGCTTTTACTCTGCCAATGATGATAAGGTAGCGAACAGTATTGGACACGTATTTTTTTTTTTTACATTAAATATTTATTAAGATATAACGCAACAAAGAAAATATCTTGAGGAAACCTGAACTATAAAGTCTGAAATCATCAACCCGCATTGAGCATGCGTGATGATTAACGCTCAAGTGGGACGATAAAAAGGCTGTTACAGTAACGCAACAAAGATTATGGGCCTTATTACAAAAACTTTAAACCCTGTTTTACACTTGTCTAATAAAATTTTGGCTGCAAAATGAACCATATGTCAACGTCATAATTTGACATTTTTTTAGACAAGGCATAAACTGACGTTTAAAAGTTTTTGTGGTAAGACGGTAAGATTTTTATTTGTACCTAAAAGTGACAGCACAAAATTCAATCGTGCTGCATCTGTGCTGTTGTTTGTGAAAGAAAAGAAAAAATACGTGTCCTTTTTTCTAGGGTTACCCATTCGAGGGACAATTTTATTTTTAAGGAAATATTGATTCTAATACAAGTTTTCAGTCAGTCTGATACCTGCTAAATAGGTACCATATTGTTGCAATGTGCGTGTGCGTACTACCATTCATCTTCATATTGATTTATGAGCCCAAACAAACTATCGGCCGACTAAAAGTTTGCAATGTCCGGGTACTCCTAAGAAAGTTAAGGTTTCTGTATCTTCTTCTTCCTCCTGCCCTGTCCCCAATTTTATTTGAGGTCGGCGCAATATGTCTTCCTCTTCCATTTTTCCCTGTCACTCGTCATACTGGCACTCACTCCCTTCCTATTCATGACATCTTTCAGGCAATCCATCCATCTTTTCTTAGGTCTTCCTCTTCCTCTCCATCCATCTACATTCATACTTAGCACACACTTTCTTGCATGCGTATCATCCCTCCTCATTACATGGATACCATGACAATCTTCTACTTCTAATCTTTTCTGTAAGAATTTTGTATCTATACATACCTATTTACAAATAAACTTTGTTGACATTAAATGTTTTTTTTTTCAACTCCATTATTGTCTTCTACTATTAAACAGTCCATTGTAATTTTTAATTGTTTTGTCAAACAATACATATTATTTTGATCGGGTCTTTTAGGTATCTTGTTGTTGAGATGAATAGAATTTCGTCATCTTCCGAGCCTTTTCCCAACTATGATGGGGTCGGCTTCCAGTCTAACCGGATGCAGCGGGGTACCAGTGTTTTACAAGGAGCGACTGCCTATCTGAGCTCCTCAACCCAGTTACTCGGGCAACATGATATACCTTGGCAAGAATGGTTGCCAAACTTATCGAAAAGTGCTGATTTATCAGCCTTAAATTAATTTACGTTTTGGACTTTTCCGTAAAGCCGGAAAGTCTGGCTTTTTGGTAGAATCCAACCATGGACTAGTAAAGTCTACTCTATTTTGTGAGGCTCTTAATATTTCATTTTACTTTTGCCATTGACTGGATTGTGTTTTATTTTAGAAAATAACAGAGTATCGGGGTGTTTTTACGCAAAACGTAACTGGCCCTTTCGGCTTTCGGAGCTTGAAGAAATTACCAACCCTCGGGCAAAGGTAGGAAAAATAATATAAATGAATAACGTAAATACAGCTAAACAATGCTTATTTAGACTTTTACAGACGCATAATAAACACGCAGGAAAAAAAACAAGACATTCGCTTCTTCTTTGTGTAACGTAGATTTTTTTTTCCTACCAATATGCCTTTTTACGCAAGTACGCTTTATGGCAAAGGAATTCCGCACATTATGCCACCCAGAGCTATTATGCCTACATTAATTAACTTTACATAAACATAGACAGGTATTTCTTATGTTTTTTTTATGCTAACATCACACGCGATACAAATGTACCGTGACAGTAAAGGCATCGCAATTTGAATAAATTGCGAGCGAATTGCACTATTTTGCGTGCAACAAACAATTATGTTTTCATATCTAACATAAGTGTGCACAACTTACAAGTTAAAACTTATGTTAATTCATATAAAAAACTTCCGCATGTCTACGTACTGATTTTGTTTTTTTTTTTTTTTTTTGTTTATTAGTAACAATTACTCGTCCAAAGCAAACTGGCAAACTTAGTTATTCTTAACTTTGTACTAAATACCTAAAAAAATGTATAACATTAATTCTTATTTATTTATCAATACTTATAAAAGTAACAACTTATAAGTTTCTAGACACAGTCTACAGAAAAACAAACAAAAAAGTATATAACTATTGGCTGAATGTCTTCAAAACTTTGTCATGTCGTCGAAAATAAAACAAAACTTCTGTAATAGACTAGACACACTAGTTTCAAGTCTTGAAATCGAAATCAAATAGATATTGATGTGGGATTTCTTCGAAAATACATTTCTAAACAAACGACGAACAGCGTCTCAAGCTTATTTCATTAGAAACGTACTGAAAACAAAGGTAACTTTAGCAAAACAATTGATCTTATTCGAATCGAACGCAGTCAGAGTTCGCTCGGGGGGAGTGGTTTGGCTGACTGACATAACCTCAAAAAAGTTCGCTATACACACTGAAAATAACAGTATTAATTTATAATTACTTACTTCGTCAGCCTTTGGATGTTCATGTGTACAATGAACATGTTTATGTTCACTTATTGTGTCGCAAAAACCACTTTTTGGACACATAAACAGCACAAAACACAACACACTACCTATGTTTAGGTACATTTTGGTTACTAGAAGATATATTGCACTCACTAACGATAACAAAAACGGTTTGTTTACATTTTAAAATTAGGAGAATATTATTATACGTGCTCCCACTGAGAATTTCGCGAGCATACTAAATTAAATAGATGAATGAACAGTCGTTGCGAGTGAATTTAGTCACAATTCAACAGCTGATGTCAAATCAGACGGCCATGTTATCTCCATTTCTCCTTCCCTTTCTAACTCATCATGGAGACAGTTGACAGATAAAGAAAGATATATAGCTGTCAATTGATTTAGCAGGCTCAGAGCAGTTTTCTATGTAAATTCGTATCTTTGAGATTGCATTTTCATGCGTTTATTTACATGTAAAAGTGATAAATCTTCTACATTATGAACACTATTAATGCTAGATTCTAATGGTATAACTGTGGTAGACGTTTAACTTACACTTTCTTTAAATATGTAAGCTAAATTAGTTAAAGTTTACATGTGTAGTTAGATAATAGGTATATTGATTGCTCTGCGGTATAAATTTACGTGGTAGGTGTTCAATTGAATAGAAGATAGACCACCTTGGCTTATTGAATAGGTACATGAACAAATGCAGTTTACATTACAAATTAACTGTCGGAATATACCTAAGTTAACTTTACTGTGTTAACTGTCAAATAAATAAATAAATGATTGCTTGATTGAATTAAGCTGCGCTTCTTCTAAACTCAGGAAAGTAAATGATATTATTAGATATCTTCCTGATACATATAGCAGATAGGTACCTATTTATCACATTATATTGCAATGGCTAAATATGAATGTTTTTGCATTTTTGTAACTACTTTTCGCGCAAACGGCTAAACGGATCTTGGTGAAACTCAGCCCCGGATCTAGGGGGGGGCAAACCGGGGCCTGTGCCCCGGGCGGCAAATTTAGGGGGCGGCAAAACTCACACTTCACAGACCAATGGATAACTAATTTTGACCACGGAAAAATTAACGGTTAAATAAAAATAGCACAAGTACAGCCATTTCATGGCCATATCAACTTGACCGATACCCTGAGCGCCGAGTGAGACATGCTGCATGACTGCACGAACATTTATTATTCACGAGGCGAAGTTTTAGCAAACTAAAAAATTATTTGCGATCATCTATGAGCCAGGAATATCGCATATTTATTTTTATTTTAAATCCTACATTACAGATTACTGTAATAGTTACCTACAGCGCCATATTAACCTATGGTGCAAGGTGTGCGAATAACCCGGGCGCCTCGGTCTCAGGGGCGCCCCGGGACGCCCCACCACCAGGAATTTTGGATGAAATTACACCCGTTTGATAAGGAAGTTCCACATTGTATCACTATACTGACAAGCGAAGTTCCTAAAAAAGTCGCCTTTGCTTTGTTTGATTGATCATTTTGATTATTTTTTACTTTTAACATCCTCCAACTAAGTAAAAAAATTCTCGCTCGCTACGCTCGCGGTTAAATGACAATGTATGTCCTGTTTTTCTGATTGTTTATTATTTTTATTGACTCGGTCGTCGGTCATTGATTCGGTCTCTAATCACGTTTTCTTTTTATTTGTACGTAATTCCCAGTTTAATTTGTGAGTCTTGTCAGTGTACTTGATCAGGTAATTTTGTGGCATAGGCTCAAAAAATTTCGCGCTCGCTTCGCTCGCGAAATATTATACATACATTGCCTTGATAACTTCGTAAGTCAAGTCCACGCTGTCTTACCTTTTATAAGTCAAATGTAGAAAGGATGTTTTTTATGGAGTCCTCAAAACCACAAAAAGTTTGCGCTTCCGACTGCTTGTTACTTTACAGCGCTTTTGAAAAATTTATTAACTTTTTGTGTCCCAAAATTGAAAAATTTGCGCGCTCGCTTCGCTCGCGCTACTTATATTATATAGATGATAAAGGTGAAAATAAACATAAGTAGGTAGGCGGGGCGGCATTTTTCAGTTTTTGCCCCGCCTAATAAAAATTGAAGATCCGGGGCTGGTGAAACTTAACAGCTATAAGGAGGTACTTTAAGCTTAATGTATAAATTCTATTTAACCTATTTATAAATTCGTCGTGTAATTTTCATCGCTGAAAACCAGCGCCGCGACTCTGTCTCGCATAGGGTCGCTGCATACCTATGCTGAGCGAGGGCCATTTCGCGTGATTTTCCAATTTAGTACCATATTCTTCTTGTTTTCTATTTCTTTCCTGTTTTGTTTTTTTGTGTGCTTTTTTATATGTATATTCGTTTTTGTTTGTGCGTCATGAACGCGAATAAACGTTTTGATTTGATTTATTGGACACAATATTATAGATCGATGTGCATGACAGGAGTGCGCTCTATCCTTTAAACCTCTATGATTTGTCAGATTATTTACGTTCAGGGATGTTATTGTCTAGATCGCTAGAAATTTTATATCAATGGTACATGGTACCTACCCACGCGGTAAGTATCATGTTACCCAGGAAAACCAAGAATGACTCAACAGCATTTTAGGGTGTTGCTAAGTTACCAAACAACCTACGTACTTGAAGATACCTAGGTATAGCTTTACCCGGTGTGTTTACTTTGTTTAGGGAACTAACACTTGTATCGTGTATTTGGTACTTACCTCATCGGCCTAGAATTCTCTTTGAATTATGTTGGGGTCGGCTTCCAGTTGCAAATCCTACCAATCCTACCAATTTGCGACGTAAAGCGACAGCCTATCAGGCCTCCTCAACTTAGATACCCGACATCCTTTGTAAGACTGGTTGTCAGAGTTTCTAGCGTCTGACTACCCGTAACGACTGCCAAAGATGTTCAAGTGACAGCCGGGATTAACGTTCTGCGGCATCATAAACAATTAATATATCTACATCTTTAACATAATATATGCACAGTTGACCCGATGGTTCTCATTTTTTTTTTAATGAAATGGTTGTTCCAATCTTCCAAAATTCTTTTGACGGTCTGATACTGGCCAAATACCTGATCATTGTAATGTGCGAACTACATTCGTCTATAAATTGATTTATTGTTTGATTTATTGTTTGCAGTGTGCGGGAATTCTTAAGCTTGTGGCACATTATAGCAGCACCGCAACAGCACGGCAGCAGCACGGCGTCGCCTCGAATTAAGACTACGGCTAGCTGCCAGCGCGCTAACCACGCGCTGTCCGCTCGCCGTCGGCGCGCCGGCCGCGAGCTGTAAGCTTGCTGTCACCGCAAACTCAATATTATTTTAATGTTATGATTGAACACGACGTAATGACGTTGTTTCGCTGCCGGCTCGGAGTCGGCGCGCAATTAGCACGCCGTTGGCGCGCTGTACGCATGAGGTCCGCTCGCTTGCAGCACGCGGGCGGCGAGTCGAGTTGTGTGGAAGCGGCAAGCACGCTGACTGCTCGCCGTTGGCTTTTTCATATTGACATTACGAAATATATTATAATATACACGATTTAATGCTCTAAATTGAATGACAACTTAAATGCTGGTGTGGAGCCGTGCTGTTGCGGTGCCGCTATAATGTGCCATAACCTTTAGATGTACTGGTACCTAGGTATAAAAGAAACTCATGTTAGTTACACCATTTATAACTCAAAACCTAATGGCTGAACCGTTTAAGCTGAAAATTAGGTGGAGGCAGCTAAGACCCGGGAGAAGTTCACCATCCGCCTACGGGAATCAGTTACCTACGACACGAGTGAAACCGCCAGCAAAAGCAAGTGTTTCATAAAATAGCGCCATGGCGATATTGATAGCGAAAACACCATTGCATTCACAGTTACAACCATTATACTAAACTTTCCCTCTCGTTTGACATTAGTATCACGCGCCATTACGTCAGATGGTCAAGCTTGACGCGCGCTAAATATGTAATCAGTTGTCATATGTTTAACAAGGATGCTATTTCGTCATTGCCCTAGGTAATGGTGATGAATTGGGTAGTTGACACCGATCTGTACATAATCTAGTCTTTTAGGTGTAGAATTTTCGCGCGGCCGACATTCCATAATCAAGTATTCAAATCAAATCAAATCATCTTTATTCTCAGGCATCAAAGGCCCATAGATAAATACCTTAAAACTAGCATACATATGATATACAAAATTGTTAGTAAATAAAAATTTAAAACTATGTTAGTAGCACTTCACTTATGCACTATGTCACTGTGCGGTCCTGTGGCACTTGTCCGCGGAAGCGACGGAACACCACGTCCTGTGGCCAGAAGTTTTCGTCCAACACGAGGTGCAGGAAACACGTCGGCACTCGCACCACGAACGCCTTGAAATTGGCGTTATGGCGCGACTCCAGCAGCTGCACTCTCGGGGCGTACTTCAGCTTCTGACGCACGTACTCCACGATGTCCTCCGCCTTAGTCGTGTAGTGTAGGCGAGAGATGTACACCGGGGTGTTCGGCTTGGCGGCACGAATTTTGATGTTTGGCTCAATAGGAGCCGTGCCACTTAAGTGTAAAATAAGGGCTTATAGATTTAGTACTGGCACATAGGGTTAGAAACTTGGCTCTCCAATGCGGTTATAGCGCGCCCGGTCTCATGTTGGTATCAAAATGTCTAGGCTACTTTTTATCCGCGTGCCTAAAATAGTTCTCAAAGGACGTGGGTGAAAGCGAGTCCACGCAGTGTTCTCGCACAAACTTTGCAGTTTTGCGGAGGTTTTAGCAATTTAACCCATGAACAAAAAACTACAAAAATAACTAATAAAACATTTATTGACAAAAATAAACACCATACACCTGTATTTACACAAACCACACACTCAAGGTAAAATGATTAACTTTCGTATAAAAAAGCAAATGCATTTTCATTTACTGTAACATTATGAATAAAATACGTATATATCAACCACAGGACAGAAACTTAACAAAAACATGCCATGCCGAGTGCAAGTCGAACTCGCACGCGAAGGGTTCCGTAGCATTATTTTATCTTATCTATGAAGCGAGTAAAAAAAAAAAAATGTTTGTCGTATGGGAACCCCTTCAATATGAACTTAATTGTAGTCTTAGTAATAGAGTCCCGTTTTTCGCATTGGGTACGTAACTAGAAAAATAAAAAGAAACCCTAACCAATTTTATTTACTTACCACGGGCACTCCGTGGCTGGGTGGGCATGCAATTTATTTAATAACAGTACCTATAGAGAATCTTCTGTTATCATATCCTGTGGTCAATATATACATATTTTTAAATACACAACATAACATCATATTGCTATTTATAAGAGGAAAAACAAAACCATTTGTAATTATTAAAATATTTTAAAACTAGAGACAAGACAGCCTATAAGATATATTATTGAATAAATGTTCATGTAAATAACAACCATTATTTATTATTTATACATTAGAGGAAGTCTGAAAGTAGCGCCAGTTACAGAAAAGATGAGAAGTAGAAGATTGTCGTGGTATGGACATGTAATGAGGAGAGATGATACGCATGCAACAAAGTGTGTGCTAAGTATGAATGTAGATGGATGGAGAGGAAGAGGAAGACCTAAGAAAAGATGGATGGATTGCCTGAAAGATGATATGAATAGGAAGGGAGTGAGTGTCAGTATGACGAGTGACAGGGGAAAATGGAAGAAAATGACATATTGCGCCGACCCCAAGTAATATTTGGGAACAGGGCAGGAGAAAGAAGATTTATTATTGAGGTTTTGTCGGTTTAATTTAAAAATATTCATTTATATGAAAATATATTCTTGTTCATGGATATAATAATTATCATAGACAGAAATATCGCTGGTTTTAGTAGCTCTTACAATATTATCTGTTGCCTATATTTAATTGGCATAATTACAATATTTTTACCAATGTTTAAATAAACAGATTGATTTTTTTTTACTTATAAACCAGAACATTTTTATATCTGTCTATTTAAACTCTCTTATAGATTAAATATTATTTCCAACCCTCTTCAAATGAACTTTATTATGAAATTGTGCTATTGAACCATGAAATTAACATTATAATGTAAGGGCGCTTTCAATTTATGCGTTTCATGTCGGACCGCTGACGCACGGTTACCGTGTCGGACCGCTGCAGTGTGTTTGCAGTCCGGCACCAAACGCCTAAATTTTACTGCCGTGCGTTTTTATCCCCGTAATATGACATCATTCGAGCCGTGGACTCCGACGAAAATATCACCATGTGACGCTTGCGATGTGGCCGTCCTATTGTCGAGCGTTCGTCGTACCGACGCCGCACTGTTGCCGCACCGTCCGTCACGCTGTACGTCTAACGCACCGCTTCGGTATCGCAGCCGGCCGTCAAGAAACGCATAAATTGAAAGCGCTCTATGAGTCCGTTGAGACTTATGGCTGTTTTTAATATTCTATCTATAACTCACTGACCCGGCGAACTTCGTACCGCTTAATGGAGGCATATTTAGTAAGTCACAAACACACGACACAATACTTTTTTTCATTGTTTCCTTATTTGCTCACCGTTTATACCTACCCTGGACTACGACAAACATTTTAAAACCAAAATCAGCTCAATCGGCCCAGCCGTTCTCGAGTTTTATTCAGATAAACTGATTTGTAAATGTGAACACCATGTAGCATTTTAATCTTTTTTTTTATTTTTTATTATTTATTCTCATATTCTTTGTCTATTGTGATTCTACATGATCTTCGCATGTTATTATAGTATGTATCAATACATACAAACTGTAATACCTATTATTTTTAAAAAGAGTAACCATGGAGTTTCTTGCCCGTTCTTCTCCATAGGAAGCTACTTTTGGAATGGGCGACTAGAATCAACTTTATTTATATTTTTTTGACGTTCATAAGTGCTTGTGAAAGCCTCAGTGAAATAAATGATTTAACTTTGACTTTGACTAACAAATAACAATTCATTTTTATTTATATAGATTTACAATACTCGATGTCAAAATTCTATCTCTAGGAAGCAAATCAACAGTTAAATAGAATATTGGGAACGGCAGTGAGGAAATATTATGCACCATTCAGAAAATTAAATAGTGTATCTATAAAAATAATAAATAAATTGGAGCGTCTGTTAGTGTTCTTTTGAAAAAACTTTGAAATACTTACAAATGGTGCATTTTAAAGGAAAAAGATCCTTAATTCATTACAGATGTTTCATATTATCTAGCTGCTATTGACAAAATTATTATTTGTTTAAACTTATAGAACATTTTTTTCATAATATTTATCAGTGCAGAGTTCCCTGAAGAACTCCTTTGAGCTCTGACATCTGGCACTGACGCAGTGTGGGCATCTGAAAATAGGTAAAAATATAAATAGTTATTAATATCAGTATTATAATAAGTGTTTGTAAGTGAGTATGTTTGGTAATGTTTGTCACTTCTTCTTCACGGACGAATGAATCACAGATTTTATTTAATGAAACTATACATATAGGCTACTTTTTATTCTATTTGTATGTTTCAACGCACTAATCTCAGGAGCTACTGAACCGATGTGGTTTTTTCACTGTTGGAAAGTCACACAAGAACACTCTTCCCGAGTAACACAAGCTATGTTTTATGCCGACGAAAACCGCAAGAAAACAAACAGTATTATTATACATTTCGACGTTATGTATTATGTGTTACGTTAACTATGAAGAAACTCTGAGATCGCAGTAATATAGCTAGAAATTCATTAATTATTCATG
Source organism: Helicoverpa zea (assembly GCF_022581195.2). Lineage (NCBI taxonomy): Eukaryota > Metazoa > Arthropoda > Insecta > Lepidoptera > Noctuidae > Helicoverpa > Helicoverpa zea. Next base: position 3,509,230 of record NC_061481.1, on the reverse strand, counting down.
GTGAACACATGAAGAAGTAATGGTGGTACAAACTCCCCGGCAAAGTATTTATGCTTTACCAATGTTTACCGTGAAAAAACCGGCCAAGTGCGAGTCGGACTCGTGCACGAAGGGTTCCGTAAATTACAGTTAAATCAACCTATCTCAAAAACTATAAGAGATACTTTGATCAAACCAAAAATCGTTGAAAGAGTTAATTAGCATGCATCACCTCTATTTTTTTTAGAATTTTATACCCCGTAGTTATAAAAATAGAGGGGGGGGACATACTTTTTACGACTTTGAGAGCTGATATCTCAAAAACCGTTCACTTTAAGAAAAATGTTTTTTAGAAAACTTTATATCATTTTAAAAGACCTTTCCATTGATACCCCACACGGGTATGTACATCGAAAAAAAAAATTTCATCCCTCAGTTACATGTATGGGGGGCCCCACCCCCAATTCTTTTTTTTACTATTTAGTGTCATATTTTTGTAGCGGTTCATACAACACATATTCCCATCAAATTTCATCACTGTAGTACTTATAGTTTCCGAGTAAATCGGCTGTGACAGACGGACAGACGGACAGACGGACAGACGGACATGACGAAACTATAAGGGTTCCGTTTTTGCCATTTTGGCTACGGAACCCTAAAAAAGACTACTCAATAATAAAACCACACTCACCTAGTTAGGAACTGTTTAGACACTCTCTGTCCGCTGTTGAGATGGCTGATCACGACGTCTGCGAGAGCTTCTATGAATGTCGGATGCACGTTCGGTGTTGCCGCTCTTTCAATTTGTTTTATACCAGCCTGGAAAATAAATAATATATAAGTTAATATAGAAGAATTTACAGTGTTCGGGTTGGTAAACATAAAAATAAATGGCGTGATTTAAATTTAAAAAATTGGCTTCAGTAATATACCTAGAGCGGTAAAGCGTTCTCCTAAGTCTAACAAACACGGTGCTGAAAACCGCATCAAAATCGTTTCAGCTAAACGTGGGGTAGTCGTGTACAAACTTACGTAGGTCAAAATGAGAACTTCTTTTGTTTTTAATGATAAAAAGTGCTAATTTTAAGCCTGTTTGATTTAATAATCTTGGATTTTGAAAAGTTTAACATTCTTTAATAATGTAATTTTTATTGTATTGTTTTATATGTTTGTCCTCCAAAACTACTAAACCGATTCGAAAATTTTTTTCACTTGTTGGAAAGCTACACTCATCCTGACTAACATAGGCTATATTTTATCTTCGCACGGGCTGTAGCTCCCCCGGGACGCGGGTTACACCGCGGAGAACAGCTAGTGATTGTCTAAATATGTAAATAAACAAATACTGACCTCTTTAGCTACATCATAACAATATTCAATATCCAACTCATGTAGAGTCTCAATATGTTCGTTCACAAACGCTATGGGCACCAGCAGTAAATGTTTTCTACCTTGCTTTGCGTATGCCTGTAACAAACAAACACTTCAAATTAAAAATAAAATCTATTGAGTCTGCTCTGGAAGCAAGAAACCAGTAATCATCATCATCATCATCTCAGCCATAGGACGTCCACTTCTGAACACAGGCCTCCCCCTTAGATCTCCACAGACCTGCATCCAGCATCTTTCGGCAACCTTAACACAATTATAACGATTTTACCAATGTTCAAGCAGTTTGTTGATTTTCTAACTTATAAATCATAGTATTTTTATGTCTGACAAACCTTTAGATCAAAAATTTTAAAAACTTAAAATCGTATGGCTTTGGTAACAAGTAATGCCTGGTACAGTCCGTGGATGGGTGATCAACTTGTCATGGAGGAAACAATGTTGCCTTTTCCTAACTACGTTGAGGTCGGTTTCCAGTCTAACCCGTTGCGGCTGAGTACCAGTGTACTACATGAAGCGACCCGGGCAACCTGATACCCCTTGGTAAGACTGGTCGTCAGAGTCTGTGTTTCGGTGTGTGTGACTGCATCTGTGTACTTGTGTATATGTATGTCTATGCATGTGTGTGTGTGTACAACTTACCTTAATAGCATCGTCGGTATAAGGCTGCAGCCACGGCAGGGGTCCCACTTTGGACTGCCAGACCAGTCGGTGCGGGTTCGGCACTGCTAGCTGCTGCATAGTGCCGCCCACTGTGGCGGCTACCTCGTGCGGGTATGTGTCGCCGCGTGATACTGCCTGGAATTTGAGGAGAATTTTATTAAAATTAGGGTAAAATGTAGCCTATGTCCTTTTTAAGGCTGCCCACCCATGTATGACAGTAAGGGACCAACTTTTTAGGAGAAAAATAAGATACACTAATAGCAATAGTGCAACACACACGTTTTACAAAAAGTCTTGTCAGAAAATCCTAGTAAATTATATTATCTGTCCTATAAAAAGTCGGACATAAGCTACAGTTTAACGAGCCATCCGAAACACAGTAATTGATGTCTAAGATATACTTAGAAAGTACATACAAACTTAGAAAAGTTGCATTGGTACTTGCCTGACCTGGAATCGAACCCGCGCCCTCATACTCGAGAGGTTGGTTCTTTGCCCACTAGGCCACCACGACTTTCTTTTTAAATATGTTCACAAACATTATCCACGCACGGGAAGTAGCTAGTATATAATATACCTGTGCACCTTCAATGGCAAGCTGTGAGCCGTGAACAGTATGACGACGCCGTCTCGTATGCTGGCGTCAAATGCTTCCAATTTCTCTTGTATCCGTAGAACCAATGACTGTGTTTCGGATGGCACGTTAAACTGTAGGTCCCGGCTGTCATTGAACATCCTTGGCAGTCGTTACGGGTAGTCAGAAGCCAGTAAGTCTGACCAGTCTAACCAAGGGGTTGCCTGAGTAACTGGGTTGAGGAGGTCAGGCAGGGCAGTCGCTCCTTGTGGCACACTGGTACTCAGCTACATCCGATTAGACTGGAAGCCGACCCTAACGTAATTGGGAAAAAGGCTCGGAGGAGGCGGGAAGAGCTAGTTCATAATATACCTATGCACCTTCAGAGGTAAGCTATGAGCCGTGAACAGTATGACGACATCGTCTCGTATGCTGGCGTCAAATGCCTCCAGTTTCTCTTGAATCCGTTGAGCGAACACTTTGGCTAATAGCGGGTGACTCGCCCATCGCTCTATCATGCTGAACTTTATATTTTTTGGAACAGGCCTGTGAAAAAAAAGAAAATAAATTACAAAAAAATAAAACCGACTCCCAAAAGCAAAAAAAAAGGTGCATCGGCCTAGAATTCGGTGTCTAGTGGAAAAAACCGGCCAAGTGCGAGACGGACTCGCGCACGAAGGGTTCCGTACCATTATTTATATAACGGACAAAAAATCACGTTTGTTGTATGGGAGCCCCCCAAAATATTTATTTTAATCTAGTTTGCCGGATTCGTATTCGTTCCGTACCCAAAGGGTAAAACGGGACCCTATTGTTTTCGCTCTTCTGTCCGTCCGTCCGTCCGTCTGTCACCAGGCTGTATCTCATGAACGGTATTAGTTAGAGAGTTGAAATTTTCACAGATATTGTATTTCTGTTGCCGCTATAACAACAAATACTGAAAACTAGAATAAAATAAATATTTTGTGGGGCTCCCATACAACAAACGTGTTTTTTTTGCTCATTTTCTAAATAATGGTACGGAACCCTTCGTGCGCGATTCCGACTCGCACTTGGCCGGTTTTTTTAACGACGTCAAAAATCATCAAATGACCCCTCCCGCTGTCGTGTTCCGTCGTAGGCCTTTTATGTACCAGGGCCGCGGTAACTCGCGCGAACAATGCTTAACCTTATAATCGATGGATTCGCGTGGTTTGGACTTAGCTTTATTGACTGAGCATTTCTGTTTTGAAAATCCAATTCAAATGATTTGAACTACTGTTCAGATTTGAAAGTTACTCAGTGTTAAATAACAAATTTATCAAGGAATGATATACTATGGCTACTTTTTATGCGCGTGGGCTGGTAAATACCCCATCAGGAACTGGTAGATGGATATACGTGTAGTTATCATCATCATCATCTCAGCCGGCGGACGTCCACTGCTGAACATAGGCCTCCCCCTTAGATCTCCACAGATACCTGTTGGAGGCGACCTGCATCCAGCGTCTTCTGGCGACCTTTATAAGGTCGTCTGTCCACCTTGTTGGTGGACGTCCTACGCTGCGCTTGCTAGTCCGTGGTCTCTACTCCAGCACTATAAGTGAAAAAATATATAACTTACGTGGATCTATAGAAGTCGGCTATAGCGTTTAAGCTGGAACCAGTGGTCGCACAACTATACTGCGGGTATTGGGAGAATATTACTGCACGTTCTACACCGTCTCTGAAAATATATAAAATTTATTGTTAAAAAGTAATGTCATAATTAAGCCTTGGTGGCCTATGGGCAAAGAACCAACCTCTCGAGTATGAGGGCGCTGGTTCGATTACAGGTCAGGCACGCACCTAAAGTCTGAATGTACTTTCTAAGTATATCTTAGACACCAATGACTGTGTTTCGGATGGCACGTTAAACTGTAGGTCCCGGCTGTCATTGAACATCCATTCATCCATGAACATTGGGTTGAGAGGGTCAGATAGGCAGTCGCTTCTTGTAAAGCACTGGTACAAAGCTGAATCCGATTAGACTGGAAGTCGACCCCAACATAGTTGGGAAAAGGCTCGGGAGATGATGACCACATATTTCAAAGTCTCAATACTCACTTCTCAAGCTGCGCGAAAGTTTCTTCAGTGAAGGGCGGTACGTATCTAAACGCTACATAATGTTTGTGTGGCCCAGTTTCCGGGGATAACTTGTCTAAAGCTTCTACTAATAGACGACCTGGAAAATAAGTGAAAAGACATGACTTGATGGAATCAAATCAAAGTAAAGTCTGAACTTTCTGAACCGGTCTACTTTAAGAAGTAGTTCTAGGGGAAACAGTTAAGAGGACGAATTGGAATTTTTGGCGCCAAGGATTTCAATTTTTCTCAGTAAATACAAAACGGATCAAAATACAACTTGGTTACCTGAAAGTTCATGATATAAACCTTATTTTGTTAGACGTAGAAACATGATTAGGTAACTTTTATAACAGAGAAAAATATATCAAACATACCTCTTTTTAAAAAGAGATTCACATATTATGGGCATACGGGACCGATTTAAGCCTCTTAACTTTTTTAGTAGTCGAGTATATACATACTCTTTAAAATTGTAGAAGGAATTCTTATCAAATTATCATTTCTAAATAATAAAATTACAAAACCATTTTGTCGCTTACGACTTTTAGTTATAAGCTAGCGCGCGTATTGTTATCCTCGCCCCGCTCAGACGCTCCGACCCCTTTTGGCGCCTTAGATGCGCGTGCCGGTTATGGAATTATTGTTGACCAATTCCTCGCCTTAATCATCATCCTCAAAGCCTTTTTCCCATCTATGTTGGGGTCGGCTTCCAGTCTCACCGGATTCAGCTGAGTACCAGTACAGATAACTATAATAGTTACTACGTAAGTACCAGTGCTTTACAAGAAGCGACTGCCTATCTGACCTCCTCAACCCAGTTACCCGGGCAATCCAATACCCAATAGGGGAAACAGTTAATACGGTTGGCAAAAAATAACCAGAAGTAGTATTTTTTTTGTCTATTTTTTTTACTATTTTGAAGACAATTGATTTTTGAAAAGACTGTAGGTCCCGGCTGTCATTGAACATCCTTGGCAGTCGTTACGGGTAGTCAGAAGCCAGTAAGTCTGACACCAGTCTACCCAAGGGGGTATCGGGTTGCCCGGGTAACTGGGTTGAGGAGGTCAGATAGGCAGTTGCTTCTTGTAAAGCACTGGTACTCAGCTGAATCCGGTTAGACTGGAAGCCGACCCCAACATGATTGGGAAAAGGCTCGGAGGATGACTATTTTGAAGACAATTGTAGCCAACATCGGACAAGCAAAGCTTCTCGTCATTATATGGGCAAGAAGAGAAATGGCAAACTTCAGAAAAGTTACTTGTGACCAACAGTGCACTATAATTAAACCAATTTTTTTAAGGGAAATCATCAGAACCCCTCACGTCACAGTCCCGCTGTGGGTGCAGCGTGAGACAGTGTCAGACTCTTACTGACTAAACTATGTTCCTTCTTAAGCCCTTCATGTACCAGGGCCGCGGTAACTCTTTCAAACAATTAAGCTCACCTTGACTATTAGTCCACTTAAGAATAGGTGATCCGCCTCCAATCTCCATATATTTCTTTTGGACTTCCTCTGTTCGTCGCGACGCTATCCAGGGGCCTAATTTATTTTGTATAGGTAATTGTATCATATCTCTATCCGTCATAATACGGTGTAGGTAATCTCCTACCTAGAAAAAAAAGAAAAAAAAACACGCTTTAAAAAAATGACCTTAAAGACACAGCTATGGTACAATGTTCCATCATGAAGTTCCAGTTCATATATTCCGGCTCCATCATCAGATCAGTTCCACAGTACCATATTATTGTATTGTCATCAAAACTATATACAGCTGTCAATTTTCATGACGCTACGAGCCTTGGAAGATGGTTAAAGTAGTTGTACCTTAGATTCTATCACATGGTTTTAAATCAATACTTACTGAGATTAGAGCATCATCCTCCGAGCCTTTTTTCCCAACTATGTTGGGGTCGGCTTCCAGTCTAAGCGGATGTAGCTGAGTACCAGTGCTTTACAAGGAGTGACTGCCCTATCTGACCCCCTCCACTCAGTTACCCGAACAACCCGATACCCCTTGGTTAGACTGGTGTTAGACTTACTGGCTTCTGACTACCCGTAACGACTGCCAAGGATGTTGATGATGTTCCTAAGATCAGCGCGTCTAACAAATAATCTCTTCAGCTTTAGAACATTGTTTAATAGAAGTTAACTACTTATACTAAGGCTACTTTTAACCATATGTGGGAAGTAGTTCCCGGGATGTGGTTTAGAAACGGGAAGTAAGAAATCAAACAATAAATAATTATAGTAATTGGAAGTACAAGGAAATTAATTCAATAATATATTGATTATATGTATTAATTGTTGTTATATTCCTTATCATAATTATAATAAAACGGAAACTCATTGTTTGTGATATATTTAACTTTATCTGGATAGTGAGAAGTCATCATTATAATGCATTTACTTAGGCATCGTTCAGACCAAACGTATTGTCGGCCGCTGACTGTGAGCGCGCGTTACGCAGTTTATTGCTTTTCCATATATATTGAAATTGTCGTTCACACCGAACCGACTATACGCTGTTACGTCGTCTGTTGTAGCTGACTCTCAGTGGCCGATTATTTTACTACGCGACTATGCACGGCGGACGCGGATTGGCTACGCGGACGCAGTTGCCGAATAGCGCCGCTCCGCCGCGTACGCACCGCCGCGCCTCGGTACAGCACGTCGATAATTAGTGTCCCTTTTATATAAACTTAAACGTATTAAAGATAGTAACTCATCGAATGTTTTACTGTCATACGAAAATATTTCTTGAACTTATTTGGATAAAGTCTATATTCGAAATATAAAGTATGAAATTGACCAAGAAAACATCTCTTCAAATTTAAGGGATGTACCCACAATCTCTTCTTTTTATTATTTTCGTCTTCCTCTAGAGCTTCGCAAATGGCAACTATCTGAATGCGCATCATTTAATTGAAATATCAGTAAATTTGAATGAATTTGATTTGAAAAAAATAAATTACGCTAGTTTTATCGTTTATAAAATACTACGAGCAACTTCAAATACTGAGCCCTTTTATGTGTAGAATAGTCAGCCGCTCAGCGTACGCATCTAGTGTGAACCTACAAGAGCCTATTCTTTTGTTCACACATATAGCGCATCGTACGCTATAGCCTATTGTCGGCTTGGTGTGTACGCGTTCTGCAGATTGAGTCGACGTTCACACTGGGGCAGACAGTGAGTATACTCACAGTCAGCGGCGGACAATACGTTTGGTGTGAATAATCCCTTAAAGATCAGATAATTAAATGTTTATTTATATGAAACTGACTTCCGCCAGCAGTTTTATGTGCGTCCCAAAGCTGAATTAAAAATATAATACTGAAAGAACTTTTTTAAATCCGTTCAGTAGGTCTTGATAAACGTGTTCAAACAAACAAATTCTTAATTGTTGCGCAATAAAATTTATTTTTAACCGACTTCAAAAAAGGAGGTTCTCAATTCGACCGTATTTTTTTTTTTTTTTTTTTTTTGTATGTTTGTTACGCGATTACTCCGCCAGTTATTAATCGATTTTGATGATTCTTTTTTTGTTTGATAGGATATACTCCCGAGGTGGTCCCATAGTCATCAGGTCAGGATCTGATGATGGAAACCCTGAGAAATCGAGGGCAACCTTCGAAAGTTGTAGGCATACATAGGGTAAAAACTTGACACTCAGGTGTACGCCTAAAAGCACTATTCAACTGTGAAGATTTGGAGCTGATCTGATGATGGAAACCAGAGAGGGTCGAGGGAACTCGACAACTGAATATGTAAACTACCTCGTGTTTGGGCTTAAATTATTTGTATTTGGAACAACAACGCTTTGGAACAACAGGCTGCTACGGGTCGTTCATCGGCAGATGAGGTCGTGGAAGAGTTGAGGCGCGAGCTGAACGATAGGGATCAGGACCTATTGGCAAATGATGTGGAGATAACTAATATACCGGAGGCTCCTTCTGATCACCCTATCCACATCGCTAAAGTTGTAGGCCTTAAGTTAGGGGTACAGCTGGAGGAGCGCGACATCATCAGCGCGGAGCGGGTCGGCGGCAAGCAGCTCAACGCCACTAGCTCTGCCGGGCCGGCGGTGACGCGGCCGCGTGCCATAGTCGTGCGCCTGGCGCGCCGCGAGCTGCGCGACGAGCTGCTGGCGAGCGCGCGCGTGCGGCGCGGGGCGACCACCGCCGACCTCGACCTGCCCGGCCCGCCACAGCGCTTCTTCATCAACGAGCGCCTCACGAAGACAAATCGCCGGTTGTTTCGGATGGCCCGAGATGCTGCTCGCCTCCACAATTGGAGATTTGTGTGGACCAAGCGCGGGCGCATACTTGCCAGGAGGAGTCCGGGTGATTCCACTCAAAGAATCCGCACTGATGAGGATATTGTTAAGTTTTTTGGACCTGTTAATAATGAAACAACTTGATTATTCTTCTTTTTTTATATTATTGTTTGTTTGTAACTATTTACCTTGTATCAGTGGAAGGGAAAATATGCGTCTAAACTATAAATATCGGGGGATTTACACGCTGGCTGGCACGCATGTTAAGTCGCAATCGACACTTATTTATACATATTACATTCTACACAGTATTACTACATACACGAACTATATACCAAATAATTACATAATCAATTATTTTTTATTTTATTTTTTCATGCTTCCCACATCAATCACAGTACCTTACACAATGAATTTGTCTACACTCATTACATACAACATCACACATTTTATACAAATAATATTCACATTATACACTTCAACTATTACATTATATACTACATTCTATAAATTACATTTACATCTTATACAACATTGTAACTTATTGACTACAAATGAATACAAGTAAACTTATTAGGTTTGGGCTATTGAATGCGGGCTCCCTGGGGACTAACCAGGACGAGTTTTTGGTCGCAATGGGCAATCATTCAGTGGACATAATGGCTGTCAACGAAACCTGGTTGCGCAAGGGTGAAGATGACCGGGCGCCTAGCGTACCTGGTTATAAACTTAAGCACATCCCGCGTCCATTGTCTATACGTGGGGGGCGAGGCGGAGGGGTCGCCTTCTACATCAGAAATGGAATACCTGCACGTGTCAGAGCCCACCCTGAACACCCTAATGTCGAACAGCTTTGGTTAACCCTTACCGTGAATAAAATCAAACTACTCATTGGCACTGCATATCGCCCACCATGGTTGGAACTGGAGACTTTCCTCGACGGACTGACATCAAGCATAGGTAGCCTGGCCCCCTTCGATAATCTAATACTGTTAGGGGACTTCAATGTCAACATGGTGGACGTTAACAACTCGAAATCCAGACAACTTGCAGATTTTGTCAGCTATCTCAACTTGACTCAAGTGGTCACAACTCCCACGCACTTTATAGGTAATAGTAGCTCGCTCATTGACGTAATCTGCACTGATGCTCCAATCCGCAATGTTGAGGTGAATCATATTAGTGAGCTTAGCCATCACGCATTTATCACCTGCGAGACGGTCTTCAAGAAACCTAAATGCCAACCTAGGTCAGTGGTATATCGCCCTCTCAAAGACATTCTGGAGGATTACTTCGACAGGGATTTAAAAAGTATACCTTGGTCTATGGTGGGTGACATGAATGATGTTGATTCAATGGTGCAAACATTCAACTCATTTGTTATCCAATTGTTCGACCTCCACGCTCCCATTAGATGTAAAACTTTTAGATCCCGTCCCACTCCATGGATCACTGATAACATCAGACTAATATCGAAACTGAGAGATGAGGCCAGGGACAAATTTCGTAAATCTAAGCTACCAGAACATAAGAGTAATTACCTAGACCTTAAGCATCTAGCCACCACGGCACTGGCTAATGAGAAGGCCGCTTATTTCGCTAGTAGTATTAATAATAACATCAGGGACCCTAAATTATTATGGCGCAATTTAAAAGCAGATGTTTTGCCTGACCACAAACAAAGACTTCTACCGGAACACTTTGATAACCCTGACGAAATCAATGCGGCTTTCCTAGACGTTCCCGGTGATTGTAGTCATAATGATTCGCAGTCATCTTTCTTTGAGTCGCACAGGTTTAGCGATGCTACTTTCACTCTGACAACAACCAATTCCGAAGTAATCCTCAAGATAATTAGAAGCCTAGAGTCTAACGCACAGGGTGTCGATGGCATCAGTCTCGACATGATAAACCTCACTTTACCAACTACCTTGCAAGCCATCACAGACATCATAAATTGTTCAATAATCACACATACATTCCCTGAACTCTGGCGATGCGCTATTGTGCGACCGATCCCTAAAATTAACAGTCCAACCAACACAAAGGACCTAAGGCCAATCAGTATACTGCCCTGCCTATCAAAGATCTTGGAACGCGTAGTGCACTCGCAGGTCATTGAATACCTTGAAGCAAATAACATTCTTCCTGACCTACAATCGGGCTTTAGGCAGGGCAGAGGTACTGCAACGGCTTTGGCCGACGTAGTGGGGAATATTCTTGAGGCACGGGACAGGGGGGAGGGCACAATTTTGGCTCTGCTAGATTTCTCCCGCGCTTTTGATGCAATTAACACCACTCTACTTCTGTCAAAGTTAGCTTTTTATGGTTTTGATAAGAACACGGTAAAGTGGTTTAAAAGCTATCTTTCGGGCCGATCTCAATTTGTAGAGATGCAAAGAGAGGATGGGTCAAGAGTGTTATCCTCCCCCCTCAGCGTGTCCAGGGGCGTTCCCCAGGGATCGATTTTGGGGCCCTTGCTTTATATCCTATATAGCGCGGATATTGTAAAGTCTTTCGCCCATTGTAAATATCATATGTATGCTGACGACATCCAGCTGTATTTGTCGTTCAAGGTCAATGAAACATCTGAGGCAGTGCAGAAAATCAATGAGGATTTGCATAGGGTGGTTGTTTGGTCAGATTTGAATTCACTGGTCCTTAACCCGCTCAAATCGAAATTTATGGTTCTGGGCTCTAGAAACCAAGTACAAACTATTGAGTCAGCTAACCCTGAGATAGTGATCATGGGAGAGAAAATCGAGAGGGTTAAGCAAGCATGCAATCTGGGCCTAATTATGGACCCGGAGCTGCGATTTGAGGCACATATAACTAGAATGTTAGGAAATTGTTTCTATAGGCTAAAGGTATTATACGGAATACGGAAATATCTGAGCATTCCTTTGCGCAAACAACTTGTCGACAGCCTCATCCTATCAAAGTTAAACTATTGTGATGTAGTGTATGGACCATGCCTTCTCTCTAGAACCGAGCGCGTTATCCAACGTATACAAAATGCCTGTGTCCGCTTTTGTGTAAATATTCCACGTAGAAGTCATGTTACACCATACATAAATGAACTAAAACTATTAAAGATGGCTGCCAGGAGAAAGCTTCATTTAGCTAATTTGTTGTTTGGCACTGTTAGGACACAAACACCGGAATATCTTTTCAAAAAGCTGACCTGGAAACAAAGCCAGATAAAGCATGGTCTTCGCTCCATAGTGTGTCCGCTGACCGTTCCCATGCATCGCACTACGGCATTCAGAGGATGCTTCAAGTTTGCAGCCACGCGCTGCTGGAATGATCTCCCTCCCCCACTTCGATGCCTGAAAACAAAACATACATTTAAAACAAAACTTAAAAAGCTACTGTTACATGAACAAATTAGCCTTAATTTGTAATATTGCTTCATACCTCAGGGGTCATGGCACACATGCTCTGGTTTGGGGATCACTTCCTGCAGTGTGGGCTGCTTTTGAATCATCCTCCTCGGCACGGTGGAGCATCTGCTTCGGTCAACCCTTCTTCTTCATCTCTCTGTCATTTGTCCCATATTGTCGTCTGTAATTTAATTCAATCCTTTAATTTTCTAATTACAATTTATATTTAATTCATCTATGTGCAATGCTCAATGGTAAGTCAATTTCTAAGTTAGTAATTAGGTATGTCTCAGTCCGACTTCAACTTATCAAATAATTAATATCTATATATATTTATAATTCCAGTAGTGACGTTCACAGGTATAAAAAATAAAATAATAATATCACTTACCGACGCCATCCTGGTAGCAGGAATACGATCGACCTACATACTCACATTTAATACATCCTTTACACAAATTCATGTTCGATTTTTCTTTTCTCAACACTATACACATTTATACACTCGTCTACATGATATCTACATGAGGCATTGCATAATAATTCTTGGTATGCCTCCGTCGCCATTACCTAATTCTCACACAAATTGTTTGTATATTGACTATTTGTGTTTGTGTAATGGTCGGCGGCATAGACCACAGATAAAATATAATTTTGCGAAGCGCGAGTGTCACTTCCAGTCGCATTCGTTCGGAATGCTGCGTAACTAGGTAGTTATTTTTCTCTATTTATATTTAGTTTGTTTTTATAGTAGTTTTTTATATCCATAAATATATATAACACTTTTTATATTTTATATATTTAGTTTAGCTTAAATGCACCGATTGACGTCACATGTTAGTGCTGGCCATCGCTGAAAACCAGCGCAGCGACTCTGTCTCGCATAGGGTCGCTGCATAATGCTGAGCGAGGGCCATTTCGCGTGCTTGTGACGCATATTCTTATTATTCTTGTGTTTTCTTTTTATTGATGTTTTTATTTTATTTTTGTGTTTTTTTTTTTTTTTATGATTATGTATGCTACTGTTTGTGTTCGATATGCGTCATGAACGCGAATAAATGCTTTGATTTGATTTGATTTGATTTGTATTGACAAGACCTTTGCAACAGTGAAGGTTTGGAGCTGACCTGATGATGGAGACCAGAGAAAGTAAGTTGAGGGAACTCGACAACTGAATATGTAAAATACCTCGTATTTGGACTTATATTCTTTGTATTGATGAGAACTTCTCACTTGTATGGATAGTGACAACTATTCGTATCACTGAAAAGCTTTAAATAAAAAACTTTTTTACAAAAAAATTAAACCGACTTCCCAAAACACTAAAAAGCAAAAAAAAAACTATTTTTAGGTGCATCGGCCTAGAAGTCGGTGGCAAAATTAACTTAGTAACATCCATTAGACACCGACTTCTAGGCCGATGCACCTAAAAATAGTTTTTTTTTTGCTTTTTAGTGTTTTGGGAAGTCGGTTTAATTTTTTCTTTCTTTCTTCTTTCTTTTCTTTCTTTACAACAAACAAAATTTTCTTCTTCATTATATTAGTATAGACATAGATTAGACTAGAATCATTTTGTGTGTGTCTGTTTGAGACATCTTACATTTAATACTAAGTATTTTTAAGATAGTATTTTAAATTGAAATATGAATCTAACAAGAAGACTATTTTATTTTTCAAAACACATCGTTGTCCACGCAAAAATCACGTTTTGATTCAGTTCCAAAAGATAGCCTATCTAAAATGGTTATCAAAAAATTTTGAGTAACTAACTTCCTTCAAAAAAATACTTTTTAAAATTAGGTAACACAAAAGTCTTGATAAAAATATTATGTAGTCAACATTATTAAAGTTTTTTTTATCATCATCAGGTCAAAATAGGTCAAGGTCTAATTTACGTAGTTATGTTTTTTAAGCAAGTATTGTTTCTTGGTTTCACTTGTACTTTGAGATAATTTTGACCATATACCTGACTTATGACAGCTTCCGCTAGCAATTTCACCGACGTCTCGCACAACACTATACATTAAATACAAATCCACCCATGTAAAATGCAGTCTAAAGCCTTCCTTGATAAATGGATTATTTAACACTGACCACCTTACACATATAGTTAAAAGTAGATTTTTATTTTGATATTTACTTATCATCCTTTGAGCCTTTTTCTCAACTACATTGGAGTTGACTTTCAGTCAACCGGATGTAGCTGAGTACCAGTGCTTTACTTTTGCAATCTAAACCACGCACTCATACTTGAGAGGTTGGTTCTTTACCCACTATGCCACCACAACTTACAACTACCATCTATCAAGTTTATAATATTAGTATAGTTTCTAAAGTTTTACCTGATCAATATGAGTAGGTCCACCCATGTTGAGCATGACAATAGCTGTCTTGGGATTCTGAACTTCCGAGAGCATTCTTACAGAACTGAGGCTTGCTGGCCTTGGTACCCTTGGGAAGGTTTTGCGACCTGGAAACAGACAAATATAAAAAAAAACCGGCAAAGTGCCAGTCAGACTCGTGTACGGAGGGTTCACGTTTGTTGTATGGGAGCCAATCAAAATTATTTTTTTTTTATTCTAGATTTCACATTATTTGTTGTTATAGCGGCAACAGCAATACATCATCTGTGAAAATTTCAACTCTCTAACTATCGTGGTTCATGAGTTACAGCCTGGTGACAGACGGACGGATGGACAGAGGAGCAAAAACAATAGTCCTGTTTTACCCTTTGGGTACGGAACCCGAAAAATGTTAAAATATGAGTCTATGAAACAGTCAAAAGTTTCATAGACTCATACATACATACTGAGCATAACCCGACACGCACTTGTGTCTTTCCAGGGAAACCACTAGTCCCAGGCAGAAACTGTCCAGGTGATTTAAAAACTGGCCATTTGTAATAATTCTATTTATGTTGAACATTCAGTCTTGAGTTCTTTGCACACCCTTTGTTAAACTCTGACCCTATTTTTTTGTCTCTTCATTTATGTTTAATTAGGACTTAATATATTTTTTCATATCAATGTTTACATAGGTTTACATAACCTAAAATATTGTTTTTCATAACAGAACTAACGGTGACTTAGCTAATAATTATAGAACAATTAAAATTGTTACAATAAACTTTCCATTATTGATTATATTATAGGTTACGAAATTTTACATAACATTTTTTTTCAGGTCGTGTTTTGAAAGAGCGATAACACGATTTTTTAGTGTTATGTAAAATATGATACATCATGATAATATGATATATGATACAGTTGTACACAATATCTACGAGCCACAAACATGTTGAAAATATAGACATGTGTATTCAAAGCTACTATTTGTATTTTTAAAGAAAATTATAAAAATGCAAATGAGAATTTCCGACTTACATATTGTTGATAACATTTTGTTGACTGACACTTTTGCAGGAATGTAAAAAAATTATCTTGTTACACGAATGCTTTTAAATAAATGCAACTTGTATATTTCTTTATTATTGTTTGAATTTATTTTATTTCGCACATAATAATCAGTCGCCGGGATAATGACAACTTAGCCGAATGATGAACGATTTCAGATTTCAGATAATGGCCGTCGATCGTTTCGTTCTTTTCTGTTCATTCAATTATATAGTGATGCAGCAAAAATCGAAAAAAAAAACTCAAAAAAGGTTATCATAAAATCGTAAAAATGATTACAGTATTCACTGATTTAAATAAGTAAACAGTTTGTAAGGTAAGATTTTTTTTTAGGGCAAGTGTAAACAATTCTTGTTCGTTTCTCACTTTGTAAACGGTTATGGAATAGCTGTTTTATAAGCGCTCGCTCGCAATATTACGAATTGTGCAAAATTGACTGTGCAGGGTCATATCTGGATGTGCAGAGTTAATATTGAAGATGCGATGATTTTTAACGACTACAATTTTTATGGTATGTATAATTGAATCAAGATCGAGTTAATGTTAGGGAATACCAATAAACAAGAGTTTACTTATAAGCTAGATAAAGCTTTGCTCATCGCCTGCCTAGCCTTTCCCTCAAGAATGTTGGGTTCGATTTGATATGTAATGACTACCTTTTCAACATTTTTCAACCTAATTACCTAGACAATGTAATATCCTTGGGTAAGAGTAGATTGATAAGATCACACCTCATCTCACCTCACTGTGCTCTGAAACTTGAGGCCCTAATGAGCGCATCCGGCAGTGCTCTCGCTGTGGCGACATATTGGCCTGACATAGTGTAGTCTCACTATAAGACATGTCATCGACATGAAAGAAGAAGAAGAACCTCATATCTACTATCTACATAACTTAGTTAAAACATCCAAAAACAAACATATATTTGAATTTTCCGCTATCAATCAGAGCATCCACCTTAAGCTAAGGATACCCACTAGACATATTATTGTGTAGGTACCACTATTTAAGCAAGAAAATGAATTCAATTCAGTTACACAGTACTCTATGCTATGAAAGAGTAAACAAAAAACGGACGTGACTGAAGTCAGGTTAATCTTTCAAGTTGTTTTGTTTCGAGCTAAGTACGAGACATGTTTACGTTTTATAAGACGTTAACACTTTTTCTTATGGTCATGACGACAAATTGTAAAGGGCAAGTAAGTTTAAGTTTACTATAATAATTTTATAAAAAAAACGGGCCATTGATTACCGTTTTGTTACATTTTATTCAATTGTTCATTGAATTGTTAGAGTTAAGAAAAGTTCAGAGTTTTTTTTAGAGGACACACAATTTTTATTGAGAACTAGCCATTTGGATCCCGTGGCAACCATTGTCCGTTCCGGGATAAAATATAGCCTATGTTAATTGGGAAGAGTTTTTCAAATCCGTTCAGTAATTTCGGAGCCCTTACGTGTATAAGCTATATTGTATAAGTTATTAACAAAGCTATCTTCACAAACGCAAACCACTTAGTAGAAAAAAACAAACAGGTAAAAATTGTCTGTGGTGTATTTACACCAATCAACGTCAAAAGTATTATTTTGTGATTGTGAAAGTTATCGTTTAATTAATTATTTATAATTCTATCATCATTTCACTGTTGTCCAGATAAATACTAAGATGTCCTGTCGCAACGCATCGCACGCGGGCAGCTGGTACACCGAAAATGGTACGTCAGTTGCAAAAAGTATATTTTTATTTTAACTTTATAAAGATTATGATTACACCATGTAAATAACAAAAAATATAAACGAATTTTAAGGTGTGTGCATATTATGTAAATCAGTGTTTACGAGAAAAGGGATCAAGAAAATTAAGTATCTTTAAAAGTCAAAAGGTTGTTGACCCTTTTCGAACCTATTATTAAAATTCTTTTGTCTGGTCTGGACGAGTTGCAAAGACGTGAATCTTTAATGCCTTATGGTGTCGTATACATACTCCTTGTAACAATGGTTATTTATGAAAAAGTTTATAACCTACCGACCAAAACAAAGAACGTGAAATAAAAAGTTAATATTTAATCAAATTAAGATCCCGCCGTAATTGCATGCTTTCGGATATCGATTTAATAAATAATAAATCGAGTTGCACAGTTGACCCTGTTGACCTAGGTCTAAAAATAAAAAAAAAAGTCAATTGATTTTTTGGGCAATGTTGTTGAAGGTAGTTAATTTCGTTCGGAAATTATTATGATTTTATACAGCTTATACTTAACCTTTTTTCTAATGGGCCCACAATGAGGATTTGGAAGAGGTCCGCTAGAGAAGATTAGGTAAAAAAACCTGCCAAATGCGAGTTGGACTTATTTATTTGGATTTAGTTAGAGTCCGAAACATAGAAAAAGAGCGAGTAGTGTAAATATAAGTGTATTTATTTATTTCTCACTTTTCCAATCTTGTACTTCATTTACCTATTTACAAAACCTTTTATTTTGCAAGGAAATTATGATTCATAGAAAATTAATGCGTCATCCTATCTCAAGTGAGGAAGCGTTGACTTCAAGTACCAGCATCTTTATTTATAGAAAGATAACAAAGAACTTGTACTTACGGAAACAATATAACATTTTAAATGATTATAATAATAATTCTAAAGTAAATATATTTCTAACACACTGTGTTATGGTATTTCTGAAGAGTTTCCGAACGAAATCATAAATCGTCGTTACCATGACAATGACAGATATTCCAATTTCAAACAAACGTCAATACATTACTGGTGTTCGCATTTTATCCAAACATTATTTCGAAAATTCGAATTGTTAACAAAAATGGCTGATAGAACCAAAATATCGGCTGCACATTCTAAAAACACGATAAAACCGAAGCGCCCATCAACAGTCACGGCAACATCTTCCCGAACAAAATTTGTACCAAAAGAGAAAATTGTTCGTGCAAAGAAACCTAGTGCTAACGCGACAGCTTTAGAAGCGGATACCACAATTTTGAATACAGAATTCCATGGTTTCCCGGATTTTGATACTGAGAAGTACCAAATTGCATATGGCGAAATTTTACGTGCGATGTTAGAAGATTGCGTGTTTGACGAGGCTGTGGAACGCGAAGAGACGGTGATGGACCTACAAATGTCGCAACTAGCCGATAGGTTCCAAAAAACTGTGGAATTATTGGATAAAACTAATAGGAGGCTCAAGGATATGTCTTTTGAGGTTGAACAAAAGAGGTTGGTATATAGTTAAGTTTTTTTTTTATAAAGTTTTTAAAAGTAGCCTAATATTTTCATTCCATGTGATTTCCCGCGGATTCAGTAGTATTCCTTTCCGAACTACTGCCCATGCAGGCATAAAATATAGCCTCTGTTGTTTGGAAACAGTGTAGCTTTCCATCAGTGAAGAATTCTTCGAATCTGTTCAGTGGTCAGAGCCTTCAAACACAAAAATGTTTCTTTATTATATTAGTATAGAAGTATAGAAAATTCTGTTATCTGTATTATAACTCAAAATACATAGCTACACACCCAATTATTAACATAATAACCTATTTAACCAAAAACTTTAAAATTTCAGATTATTTGACCTAAAAAGCTCCACAAACAACGAATTCATAAAAGCAACGGAAAAATCTGACGCCTCAACCATTCTCAACACACTGAACACTGCTGAACAAGCCTATTTAGACCGTATCGAACTCAACAACGTAGATTTCGGCTATGACAAGTCTTCGGGCCACAAACAGTTACTAGACGCTGTCAATGACGCTATCGAGGGACTGGATCAGATTAAAAAGGAATATCATCTAGACGTATCAAATTTTAAAGAGTTCGATAAGAACCAAACAAGTATAGAAGAATTGGAAAAAGATAGGTTTGATGTAGAGTCTTTGAGAGCGGATTTTGATGCGAAGTTTCCGCAATTCAGTGAGCAGTTGTTGAAGGAAGCAACGGAAAGGATTGCGAAGCTAATTGAGTCTGATGAGGCTGATGATAATGATGATGGTGACGATTGATAGTTAAATTGCTATTTGATAACTGTAATTTTTATTATGGAAGTGATCTGTACATTATTTTAAAGAAATCTAAAACCTATTTACATTAAAAAGGAACTTAAAAAATAATGGGTGTCGAGAAATTGGTCCTCATCATTGTCACCAGGCAGTGTACAGGCTGTCGGCATTGCCATGTTGCATGGCAAATGCTTTAAATACCTTCCCTGTACCAAGAGTCATATATGACACACGGATATTTTTAACTACTGTCTCCGTTTCTTTTAATATTAATTTATTTTGGTTTCATCCATGGAAACGACTGCCGTACTGGGATAAAATGTAGCCTATGTTACTCGGGAAGAGTGTAGCTTGACAACAGTGAAAGAATTTTCCAAATCGGTTCTGTAGTGTCGGAGCACACACAAACAAAAAATGATCTTTATTATATTAGTATACAACATGTAACTTAATTAACGCACATACTAAAATTAGTTTGTTCAGAATCGTTTACTGAATCGATTTATATCATTTTTAATATAGGTAATTTTTTATCCCAAAAATAATTAAAACTACGGAAATTATTGTCATGTTAACCCTGAATAGTCAAAACAAATTCAAATAGACCGTAACTCAAAGTAATAAGACTTCGTGTATTGTCGGCTTTTTCCGTAGTTTCGTTATGTTGTGTCGAGTCGAGCGGCGCGCGGCGCGATATTTGCGTGCGTAGTAGTATGACCAAAAAGTTCTCCAAGAATTGGTATAACTAATTTATACTTCGGCCGTTCAGAGAATGCGTTCCTGACACCTATCAGTTAGTCACGACTAGTGATGGGCACAACATAACACTGAGTTCGTTACCGTTCCTTCAAAATGAACCGCCGCATTATTTTAAGATTATTTTCGTTTTAAATTGGCGGAATCATTTGTTTTATATTTTAGTTATTTAAGTGGAAACCAAAAAAAGGTAATATTCATATAATAAAATTGTTTTATTTATTCTTTGTTACAAGTACATTGAATTGAATGTGCGAACAGAATATTAATCAGACTCCGATTTGCTTGAGGAGGTGGTGTCTTCATCATCATCTTCGCCTACATGTATAATTATATTATTATCAATAACAGAATCAATCCTGATATCTCGGTCTAACAAAAGCCGGGTAATCAAATAAAAACAGATCGAAAACACTTGAAAAACGTGGTCTATGCGCACGAAACGACAACGGACGACTGTTTTAGCGTCACAAAATGGCGGCCCATAACGCCATTTGGGGTTACCATTTTTAATCTAAGTATAAAAATGCGGTTTGGTCATAGTTTTATTTTTATATTTCATAAAAGTTATAATTAAGTCTTATAGTCCATTATTTTCCAATTCTTAAAAAGAAAATCAAAACGTATTATTTTATATTATAACTGTATAAGAACAGATTACGATACTTGCCTGTTATTTTTAGCACAGCACTACAAAATATAAACCGCTGACATAACCTTGTAATAGCGCAGTATAGATTTAGAAAAATATTGTTTACCAAGTTATTTGACACTCAGTTTGGCACAAAATTATAACATTCATTGATTATTGATATAATAATGTTGTTTTAATGCTCCTCAATTGTTAAAACGGTAAACAACCAGCAAAAATATTTTTATCGTAACTGCAACGCCATTGCAAAGTTACGTCGTCAGTTCAATCGCGACGTGTCAGGAACGCATTCTCTGAATGGCCGAACTTATAGTAAATAACAATGCATATACATGTTAAATTAAAAATTCAGTGTATGTATTATGATTATAACATAATATTCTAATTGGGGTGTTTGAGGGTGTGCGTTAATTACGTTACATGTTGTAGATATGTATTTTTGCTAATTATTATGCGCTGCTAATAAAAAATCTTCAAATAAATAAAAACTTGTTTTATTTAGTATTCATACATCATTATTTTATATAACCAGAGAATTGTAAACAAATTAAATTCTAATGGCGACTGCCCGTGCTGCTGCCGCTTCGATACAAAACGGTTTCATGTCAATACATACAAACCAGTAGTGCAGCTGCGGCCGACTCCATGCAGTCGCTCAGTACAATCAAACAAAAATACTCGATGGCGCAATGATTACCATGCCGGATTGCCGAACCTGAGGTCCCGGGTTAAACTCCCGGTTCGGTCGACATTTGTGTGATGAGCATGCTTGTTGGCCGTGGTCTGAGTGTTTAATAATCGCGTCCACGGCCGATTTCGGCCACGGCGGCTGTTCTCATTTAAGGAGATCTGACACAGGTGCACTCACTATTCCTTCACTCTCATAGCCCGATGGGACGGTAATCCGACACGACCGGAGAGAGATCAGGCGCAGGACCGACATTTACGTGCTTTCCGATGCACGGGTGAATCAATCACCAACTTCCAGACTATGGCCACTAGACCAACGAGGCAGTAATAAGGAAGGTGTTTAATTACCTAGCTGTATGTAGTTTATCAGTTGTGTTAGCACCCATAACACAAGTTAATTAATAACTTACTATGGGGCTAATCGACCGTGTGTGGTGTCCCGACATTATTATAAAAAAGTATTATTTTAAAAAATCCTCTTTATAATATTAGTTTGTAACATTTTCCCAGGTAACGAGCTGTCCCGTCAGTTGGACTTATGGCTGTCGAAAGCCGATCTCACGCATGGACCTGCCAGAGCCATCATAGCACCGTAAGTCTACATCTATATTATCTCCCGAGCCTTATCCCAACTAGAGAATGCAAATCCGTTCTGTTTTAAAATCCGGATTTTTAAGAACGGATTTTTGGTCCAATCCGGATTATCCGGATATTACGGATTTTTCATGAAAATAAACAAACCTACTTATATCAGTTTATTAATATAAAGTTTCTCATATTTGTGTAAATGGATTAAAATAAAAACACTGGAAAATCAAATCATATGATTTATTTTATTTTTGTTTTTTAGAATTATTCAATTTCTATACTAATCAATTTTAATACTAATATTTTGGTGTTATAGCTATAATATTCTCATTAAATAATCAGTTTGTAACTCGCGTGCTGAGTAATGTTAGTAAAATAATAAGTACAAATTCTTCTTCTTCTTTCGTGTCGATGACATGTTTTACAGTGAGACTACACTTTGTCAGCCCAATATGCCGCCACAGCGAGAGCACGGCCGGATGCACTCATGAGGTCCTGCCGCGAGCAAGTTTCAGGGCACAGTGGACATGCGATGAGGTGGGACATGGTCTACATAGCAGCCCTACACTCGCACCTAAGGTCCACCCTGCCCGTGAAACCCCACCTGGACCGATTGTCTTTGCTTTGGCCGACCTGCAATTGGAGTCTGTTTAAGGACTCCCAAACTCTTCTCGGGAGATCGTGTCCAGGAGGGAGTTTTCCAAGAGCGGGACAAACGGAGTGGGCAGTGGAACTCCTCGACCGCCAAAGTTCCCGTCTGGCTAGAGAGGCCTCACCATCGACAGGAGCAACGATCTTGTAAAAAAAACCCCTGCGACTTTTGAGCCGCTGTGGCACTGGGGTGTAATTGTGCATGCGGTGTCGTTGGTCTGTGTCGAATTTGGCTCTCTCCTCTCTCGATGCCAGAAGCCACGCTTCTACGTCTGGTCTAACATCTGGTGGGGCAATGCCGGCCAGTGGGTACAGCATATGTACCGGGGTCGGCTTGAGGCAGCCAGTTATAATGCGGCACGTTTCGTTCAGTGCTACATCCACCTGCCCGGCGTGAGCGGAACGACTCCACACAGGACAAGCATATTCGCCCGCGGAGTAGCACAGTGCCAGGCCAGTGGTTCGCAACACCGATGGTGAGGCTCCCCAGGTCGTGCTCGTTAGCCTTCGCAACAGGTTGTTGCGGGAGGCAACTTTCTGCTTGGTATTCTCGCAGTGTTTCCTAAAAGTGAGCGACCTGTCGAGAGTTACACCCAGATATTTTGGAAGCTTGCAATGGCTCATGGCTGATAGGTACACCTCGCCACTAGATGTTAAGGGTTCGACTCGCTTCTCTGTTGCGCAGGTGGATACAGATAAAAACATAAAAAAGCACGCAATTATTATGACAAAAGGTTAAAAACGCTAAACCCTATAAAAAGCAAAAAATAACTTTTAACACTACGTAAGTACCAACTAAAGCATGTCAGACTAAACTAAATTTTGTCGTGTCGGGGGACCGCTCTAATTTATTAGCCTAACGTTAGAAGTAATTATATACTACTACATTACATATACTTCTTATAACTTTTTATACAATTTTGTTTAGATACGTGTTTTTTTTAATACGAGTGTTGTAATTAGGTAGGTATCATTTGATTTATGTAAGTATTTTTAAAGGTAAAAAGCGGTCCCCCGACACGTCAAAATTTAGTTTAGTTTGACATGCTTTAGTTGGTACTTACGTAGTGTTAAAAGTTATTTTTTGCTTTTTATAGGGTTTAGCGTTTTTAACCTTTTGTCATAATAATTGCGTGCTTTTTTTTGGGTCGGGGGTTTTTTTTAATTTATAATTTAATTTTATTTCATGCTTTTTGAAGGAGCTCCTTAATTTTTCCTTCTTTCATTTAATTTCTTTTATTTTAAGATGGGGTCGCTATATGCGATCTCGGCCAAAAGAAGCTGTTTAACAATCCTCATGACAAACCAGCTCTGGGAGAATTGCACAGATTGAGAAACAACAAAGATTAACCTTTGGACATTCTAGATTTTCAGCAAAAATATAAATCGGTTTATCCGTTTCATTCCGGCATTCCAGGGTTTCATCCGCCACATCCCATTTCCAGCATCAGGTTCTCGTCAATCAGAAACATGAAGAGAACTCGTCAAGACAAATTCAACGAGCCCAAACTCGATGGGTTTACTAAACGGCAGTTCAGGGTTACGTCTCCTATCTTCGTGTCCTAACAGCAGACCAGCTCAGTGGTTCCAGAAGACATTAGTATTTCAAATTTCAGATCCCACATATGCTTGCAAGTAAACTGAGCGTGTAACATTCCTATCACACCTAACAAACGAGCTGATGACCTTGAAGACCTGAACCGATTTCCACCAAACATAGCTAAGAACACTCCCGAATGACATTCCTTTCAAACAAAAAAAACCGCATTACAATCGGATCATCCGTTTGGGAGCTACGATGCCACATACACACACACACACACACACACACACACACACACACACACACGTCAAACTTATAACACCCCGTCGTTTTTGCGTCGGGGGTTAAAAATGTACATAAAATGTGACCTCAAAAATAATAAAGCATTTAAGTAAAGTGCTATCGTTTAACCTGCTGCGAATTCGGTTACACATAATTCCTGCTGCAGAAAAAGCACGGTCTGATTCGACGCTTGTAGGGGGAATGCATTGAAGATGCTTGTAAGCGGCCTCCAAGTATCATCCTCGTGAACCACTATCCTCGAATAGCGCCATCTCCACTCGCACTAAACTGGGAATATCAGTTTCAGGCTTTCGGCTGATGAGGACATTTTCTTCTCCAGCCTTACCTATACTATCTATACTAATATTATAAAGCTGAAGAGTTTGTTTGTTTGAACGCTCTAATCTCAGGACCTACTGGTCCGATTTGAAAAATTCTTTCAGTGTTAGGTAGCCCATTTATCGAGAAAGGCTATAGGCTACTTGTTATCCGGGTTCGTGCAGAGGTTTCCACGGGATGCGGGTGAAACCGCTGGCAGAAGCTAGTAATATTATAAAGCTGAAGAGTTTGTTTGTTTGTTTGTTTGAACGCGCTAATCTCAGGAACTACTGGCCCGATTTGAAAAATTCTTTCAGTATTAGATAGCCCATTTATCGAGGAAGGCTATAGGTTTTACTTTTTATCCGGGTTCGTGCAGAGGTTCTCACGGGATGCGGGTGAAACCGCTGGCACGAGCTAGTTGATTTTGTATATCTCAAATGCTAATCTCTCTCGAAAACTCATTTCTTGATCTAAACACTCTTGTTCTCTGGAAATAGTTTTATGTGATTCAAGAAACACTTCTATAGGATTAATACGGGTTTCTACAGTTCTGGAAATTACTTCTTCTATTTCTGTCCGTTTTTTTTTTAGGTTTCTTATTATTCAGAAAATCCGCGGATTTGATTTTCGAATCCGGATTTACAAGTCGAGTAAAAATGTGCGGATATCCGGATTTTTCGGATTACGGATAGTCCGGATTGCATTCCCTAATCCCAACTATGTCGGGGTCGACTTCCAGTCTAACCGGATGCAGCTGAGTACCAGTGTGCTACATGGAGCGACTGTCTACCTGACCTCCTCAACCGAGTTGCTCAGGCAACCCCTTGGTAAGACTGGTTGTCACGACTGCCAAAGATGTTTACTGTCCTACCCATTTAGTGCCTTCCGAAGCACGGAGGAACTCTTCATGATAAGATGGTCATGAATTCATGATGGTGGTAATCTTCGATTCGCGCGTCTTTGGCATTGCTTAGCCAAGAGCTCTGCTATACAATACACTACCTGTTTCCTATGGTTTTCCTCGCATTCCGGTGGAAAATTTCCACGTATCCGGACAAAACATAGCCTATGTTACTCGGGGATAGTCTACCTCCCCAACAGTGACAGAATTTTTTGAAATTGGTTTAATAGTTTCTGAACCTTTAGAGCTCTGCCTCACTAAGACGCCAAGTACTTGAGTAGGTACATCATCATCCTCCGAGCCTTTTCCCAATCATGTTGGGGTCGGCTTCCAGTCTAACCGGATTCAGCTGAGTACCAGTGCTTTACAAGAAGCGACTGCCTATCTTACCTCCTCAACCCAGTTACCCGGGCAACCCGATACCCCTTGGTTAGACTGGTGTCAGAGTTACTGGCTTGACTTACTGGCACCCGTAACGACTGCCAAGGATGTTCAATGACAGCCGCGACCTACAGTTTAACGTGCCATCCGAAACACAGTCAATGGTGTCTAAGATATACTTAGAAAGTACATACAAACTTAGAAAAGTTGCATTGGTACTTGCCTGACCTGGGATCGAAACCCTCATACTTGAGAGGTTGGTCCTTTACCCACTAGGCCACCACGACTTGAGTAGGTACATATAGATACATAAATAAACTAGTTTACTATAGTATAATATAATTATTTATTTTAACATTACAGTCACGCCGGCTACTCGTACTGCGGAGCTTGCGCGGCCTTCGCCTACAGACAAGTCAGTCCCGTGGTCGTGTAAGTATTAACATCTGCCTAGCTTGTTCACAACTATGTTGACCTTCACATCGCCCGTAGACGGCTTACATGATTATTTAGATACGAATAAAAAGTACACATGTCCATCAATTCAGTGTTTATAATACTAATACAATAGCTTTTGCAAGCGGATTCACCCGCTTCTTGAGGGTCTCATTTCCCTCACTCGGATGAAAAAGTAATGTTACTCAACTGTATCTATAATTAGCTATGTTACTCTTCAAAACAAACAATTTTCTATAAACTTGCCTATGTCATTTTGATGTAAACCTACTTACTGTCAAGTTCCATCGAACCCCATTCGATATTTTTAACTAGAAATACCCACACATTCATCCGTGCATTTACACATTTTTTTAAGCTAAATCATCAAATGACCCCTCCCGCGTACGTGGGTGCAGCGTGAGGGAGTGTCAGACTCTTACCGACTAAACCCACCATGTTCTTTCTTAGGCCGTATTTACGGAGACGCGGGGCGTCTCGCGTCGCGTGTGGCGTCGCGTCTCGCGGCGCGTCGGACGTTTTTTCTGTTTACGGTGGGGCGGCGCGTGAAACGGCACGCATCATCGCACGCATAAACATAAACTTAAAGCAATATATGACCATGTTCATAGAGAAGCGAGACGGGAAGCGTGGCGGTGCCCACCGCGGCGCCCGCGGCTAGTCCTCTAGCGTGTAGCGCAGCACGCGGCGGGCATCGCGGCGGCGCACGCTCGTCTCGATCAAATCGACTGGTTTTATGTTGGCGAGAGATGGGAGCCATATTATAATATATCGTAGTCTTTGATGGGAGCGCACGTGTCGCAACTTGCAGCATTTCTATATAAGTTGCGCGATTTCTAAATAACACTTGACAGAAGATTCCGCCTCGGACGTAGCTTCATCGAGAATTGCCGATGCGTGCGCCGCCGCGATAAACGCCGCGTGGGACGCGTCGGTGCCATCCGCGGGTTCGGCCGCAAAAAACGCCCTAATTCAAACAAACGCGTCTAAAATCGCTTCTCCGTAAACGCACTCATACAACGCCATATATTTGAATTCAGTGCGGGCCGCGCCGCTCAACGAAACGCGCGACGCCCCGCGTCTCCGTAAATGAGGCCTAAATCCCTTTATGTACCAGCGCCGCGGCAACTCGCGCGAACAATCCCGCAGCCCCGGCAGGCCTTGGCCCTGCTTTGCCCCGCTGTTTACATATACTCTCAGGTTTCATCAAAACTTTTTTAGTTCAGTAGTTTTGGCTTGAAAGAGTACACACGTCTAGGTGTCGTAATTTGAAAAGTTTATGGTTCTCATGTGATATATTATATTTCAGTAAGCGTATCTTCATTCTGGGTCCGTCTCACCACGTGCGACTCGGGGGCTGCGCTCTGTCGTCGCTGGACAAGTACCAGACGCCGTTATATGACCTCACCATTGATAAACAGAGTGAGTAATAGGTATTATAGAAATAGCAATAAAAACTACTACTTATAAGAGATTGTGAGAATTGTGTAAAATGTGTAGGACTATTGCCGTACAGAACTATCAGAAAGTAAATAACTTTTAAAGTCTGAGAACTGTAATTACCGCATCCGGATAAAAGTAGCTTAGTAATAATAAGCTTCTAATTTTTCTCGTGGTTTCACGGTAGATATAATATAGCGTGTGTTACTTAGGCCTCTGCCTCGAATTTTGCGGGCAGCGGGGCGGCAGCGGCGGCGGCGCGGGAGCGGGGCAGGCAACGCATACCTGTTCTCGAAACTAGCGGGCAGATCGCGCGGCGCTATAGCAGTGTAGTGTTGTGTTCTGTTGTGTTTGCTGTTCCATATGGGTGTCCTCTCAAAGATGGCCGAAATAATTAGCTCTTGCACGTCCGAAGACATTTTGATACGTCACAAAAAAAATGTATAACACTATGCCTACAATGCAGACGCCCAACGCGGGCGGTCACCGCTTGACTGGAGCGCACCGCTCGTTGCCCGCCGCCGCGCCGCTCCCGCGCCGCTGTATTCGAGGGCCGGTCCATATGAATATACGCGTAAGATCCTGCCGCTCCCGCGCCGCCGCCGCCGCCGCCCCGCTGCCCGCTAAATTCGAGGCAGAGGCCTTACGAATAGTGTAGCTTGATAAAAGTGAAAGAATTTATCAAATCGGTTCCTTATTTTCGGAGCCTTTAGGGTACAAAGAAACAGGCAAAATATCCTTTGTAATAATACTAGCTGTTTCCCGCGGTATCACAATATGGTTCTTCTTCTAATACACGGATAGAATATAGCCTATCACCTATACTAACTATACTATACTATACAAATATACATAATATATATTCCTTATACATCTATAATAATATTATAAAGAGGAAAACTTTGTTTGTTTGTTTGGTTGTAATGGATAAACTCAAAAACTAATGGACCGATTTTAAATATTCTTTCACCACTAGAAAGCTATATCATCTGCGAGTAACATAGGCTATATTTTATCCCGGTGCGGGCAGTAGCTCCCACGGGACGCGGGTGAAACCGTGGGAAAACGGCTAGTAGTTAATACTTTTTGTTTATTTTGTAAAGGCTCTAAAACTACCGAACCAAACCGATTACAAAAATTCTTTCACTTTTGCTCAACTAACATAGGCTACATTTTACCCAGTTGCGGGAAGTAGGCTGTGGACCTACACACTATATCTTGTTCCCAGTTTACGCTGAATTAGAAGCGACCCGCCAGTTCGAATGGATGGACGTGCAGACGGATGAAGATGAACACTCCATAGAGATGCATCTGCCTTACATTGCTAAAGTTATGGAAGAGTGAGTGTTCAAAGCTTTTTACTGCTATTGTGATATTTACAGGCATATTTGAATAGTGAAATTTTGTAAAAAAACATTTACTCAAACTGGGCTGCAAAACACCACTTTTAACACGCTTCTATTAGGTCGACCTGTATCTAAGTATGTAATGGAATGTAAGGTAATTAATTTAACCATCTTCCAAGGATCGTAGCGTCATGAAAATTGCCAGCTGTATGTAGTTCTGATGACAATACAATAATATGGTACTGTCGAACTGATCTGATGATGGAGCCGGCAGATATGAACTGGAACTTCATGATGGAACATCGTGTCACAGTATATATCATCGTATTTGACCATTTTATCGTGCATTTATAAAAGCGTGCCTATTTACTTAGTGTTTTTTAAACTATTCATTTCTGAAAACCAGCGCTGGGACTCTGTCTCGTTTCGGGTCGCAGCATTATGCTGAGCGAGGGCCGTATTGCGCGCTTTAAGACGCATATTTTCCCCTTCTATCATTATTTCTGTATAATGTGCCTAATTTTAAGTGTGTATATGCGTCTATTGTTGCGCAATAAAAATTATTTTCTTTCTTTCTTTGTTTACAAAAGACAGCCCCCAAAACGCACCCCCTTTACCACTTCCTATGTGTTTTTGCTGAGACATAAAGACCTATACTCCATTTGATTAGACTAGACGCCGACCCTAATAATGGCGTCCACGGCCGATTTCGGCCACGGCGGCTGTTCTCATATAAAGAGATCAGTCAGCTGCGCAGGATATATTATAGTTTGGGCACATTTGCTTGGACTGCGGTGCACTCACTATTCCTTCACTCTCATAGCGCGATGGGACGACAATCCGACACCACCGGAGAGAGACTAATAGTGCAGTCATTGAAGCATTATTGCTACGATTTTTTTTACTGTGAACCGATTTGCATGAAATTTTGGAATTAGGTTCATCTTACCCTTAACTTCAAAAGTGAATATGATTTGAACTCCGCCACCCCCCCTGGGGGTGGTTGACCCCCCTTTTTGGGGTGAATATTTTTTTTGCAAAATAACCTCGGATATCGATAGAAGACCTAATTTTAAGCTAAAGTTGTCTTTAAAGTTTTAAAAAAAATCCAATACTTTTCAAGTTATTGGCAATTGAAAATTCGCAATTTTTTCACGTTTTTCATCGGTTTTTTGCAAATATCTCCAAAAATATAGGTTTTATCGAAAATTTATAAAGAACAAAATTGTAGCAGGTAAAACAACGAACAATTTGTTTTTTTTATAAAAGGTCCTAAGTGCAATATTAAGCTAGATATTAAAGATCAAAGCCGTTTTTTATTTTGTCTGAAATTTAATCGTTGTGGTCAATGCCATGTAGCGGCGAGTAGATGCATTTTATGCATTCGAATACAAATGGGTTTTGTAGTGCTTGAAATAAGCTTTAAGATGAGTACTATTAAAAGTCTTTTGCACGTAAAATAAGTGAGCTGTATTGCAAATAAGGGGAGCATCTTTTATTTTTTCTTTTAAATCAATGGGTTTCATAAGTGCCATTTCCACCAAAATTAAAATTAATCGTATTCCGCCTAGGATTAACTTTATTATGAAGAGTTTGATAGATAGTATCAGTTTGGCTGCTTCAGGACAGATATTTTTCAAAAAAGTCACGATTAACGAAAAGAACAAAATTTCAAATTAAAGAAAAACCCACTTGTTTTTCATAATATCTCAAAAATTACGACAGATACGTATAAAAGTGTACTGATAAAAAAATTACGTATTTTTCTGACAAACAATTTGGTTTGTTTGTTTTTTCTGTCGAACAAAAATTGACGGAGATATGATTGTTTAAAGAGCGCGTGGCAGCGCAATCACAGCCTCTCTTAAGCACTTTAACCCTTCACCGTTTTAGAAAAAAGTTCTTTACTATATATTGCAATGATGGATGTTGTAGCTCTCTTAATTACTTTTACAGTGCTTTTTTATAAATTGTGATAGCATGAAAATTGAAGGAGTTACGGTCCAAAAACTTGTCATATTTTTTTCTACTTAGTAACTGAAAACTTCGGAGTGTCAATATTTGGAGCAATGTGAAAGTAGGCAGTATAATAAAGAGTCACAACTATTGTAATGTGTATATATGTCACCGGAAAATAATAAAACTGGTAAATTGATCAACTTACTAAAATAATAGCTGGCATAAACTACGTCGATTAAATTTCAGACAAAATAAAAAACGGCTTTGATCTTTAATATCTAGCTTAATATTGCACTTAGGACCTTTTATAAAAAAAACAAATTGTTCGTTGTTTTACCTGCTACAATTTTGTTCTTTATAAATTTTCGATAAAACCTATATTTTTGGAGATATTTGCAAAAAACCGATGAAAAACGTGAAAAATTGGGAATTTTCAATTGCCAATAACTTGAAAAGTATTGGATTTTTTTTAAAACTTTAAAGACAACTTTAGCTTAAAATTAGGTCTTCTATCGATATCCGTGATTATTTTGCAAAAAAAATATTCACCCCAAAGAAGGGGTGTCAACCGCCCCCAGGGGGGGTGGCGGAGTTCAAATCATATTCACTTTTGAAGTTAAGGGTAAGATGAACCTAATTCCAAAATTTCATGCAAATCGGTTCACAGTAAAAAAATTCGGAGGTTAGACCGTATTTTTCGCTTCAATGACTGCATTATAATACAGTTCAAGTGGAAATGGCTAATAATCACAAAATTTCTCCCATTTTCAGATACCAAACCGGCTTCACAATAATACCAATCCTAGTAGGATCCCTCACTCCTGAAAAAGAGGCTAAGTACGGAGCCATCTTAGCCCCCTACTTAGCAGACCCTCAGAACTTGTTGGTCATATCGTCTGACTTCTGTCATTGGGGGTCAAGGTTCAGATATACTTGGAAGGATAACTCGAGGGGTCAGATTTATCAGAGTATTGAGTGGTTGGATAAACAGGTAAGTTTTTTTTAATTACATTTGAAACTAGCTTTCGCCCACGGCTTTGCCTGTACGGTTATATCGCGTTTCTAAGAGAACTCTTCAAAAGTCCGGAATAAAAACTATCCTGTGTTCTTTCTTAAAGTCAACTCTATCTCTGTACCAAATTTTATTAAAATCAGTTCAGTGATTTAGACGTGAAAGCGTAACAGACAGACAGACAGAGTTACTTTCGCATTTATAATATTAGTAGGGATTGAAATTAGCCCCCTACTTAGCAGACCCTCAGAACTTGTTGGTCATATCGTCTGACTTCTGCCATTGGGGGTCTAGGTTCAGATATACTTGGAAGGATAACTCGAGGGGCCAGATTCATCAGAGCATTGAGTGGTTGGATAAACAGGTGAGATTTCTGACACTGACGCGATGATATTAGACATTTTAATAAAACTACTTTTACGGATTTTATCGCGGTTTTTATTACTCGTTAAGGATCCGAAACGTCGGAATTAAATAATATTTATATAACCACGATAAAATCCGTAAAAGTAGATTTATTTAAATAAGTTAAAATAAAATTATATTAAGAAAGAAATAAGTTGAAAATGTAATAAATCTATGCTAATATAATAAAGACGGAACGTTTTTCGGAAAGAGAAAATTTCTCACTGTTGGGAAGCTACATTTTTACCCAGGTGATAATAACCTATATTTCTTCCGGGTATGGAGAAAAGTGAAACCGCGATTGTGACAGAGCGATATTTTCTGTAAAGACTATTATCGCAGGGAATAAGTGTGGCTTCACAACAGTGGAAGAATTTTAACTAAGTTTCAGAGCCTTTAGGTACAAAAACAATTAAATTTATTAGAGTTCAATGAGGGTTTTCGATACTTTTTCTGCCGCCAGGCGGCGCTTCGTATGCGTCAGGTCCAAACAGCTGTCAAATAGTATGGAATTGTAGGTGCCGAACTTATTGTTTATTGAAATTCTGTTATATTGGAAGTGTTATTGATTTTATTATGGACTACGGTCAGAATAAGGTTTCCGAACTAAAAATTGAGCTAAGAGAGAGGGTGCAAAAGTCACTGGTACTAAGGAAAAGCTTGTTGAAAAATTTGTTAACACAATATGATTTAGTTTTTTTTATTTACTCAACCGCAATAGTAAAACAATAATGCAGTGCTTTAATTATAAAATAAAAAAAAAAAAACACTAAAATCGTTCACTATTCATAGTAAAGATAAGCACTTTGACAGTTACCTGGACCTGACGACTCGGTGCTGCCACCTGGTGGACGCCATTTTAGAAAACCCTCATTGTAAGAACTTTTAGAATGATAAGATATTTAAAAAAAAATGGATTTAACGTCGTATTCACCTTAAATCTTTATATTAATTTTCTAGGGTATGGACATAATAGAAAAGATGGACCCGCGCGCGTTCACGGACTATCTCAATAAGTTCGGCAACACTATATGTGGCAGACACCCCATAGGCGTTTTATTGCAGGTAACAATATTATGATAATTATTATTCTTACTTGCTTGCTGAGCTATTCGATGTTTTAGTTGCGTTTGACTACTGAAAATAGTTAGTCCTTATACCTCTAACGGCCAGTTTCTTCATCAAAAGTTAAAGTTAAAGTAATGTCTAAAGTAAAAGTAACGGTCAAATTCGTTTTTTCAAGGCTAAAGTGACAGCAAAACTAATAGAAAAATTGAATTTACTTACTTACTTTTACTTTAGACATTACTTTAGCCATAACTTTAACTTTAACTTTTGATGAAGAAACTGGCCGTTAGTTAGTCCAGTATCGTTTCTTTAAACACTCAAGTATTGTATTTGTTCTACTGTTATTTTACAAATAAAAACGTCATCAATAGAGTACTTTACGTTCCTTTCATAATTTTTTACCCTTATCGCAAAAAGAGGGGTGGCATAAATATAACTGTACCTCTTAACTCGATAAGGCGATTTGGTTGTAGTATTTTTTAGATGAAAACTGGTATTCCAGCTTTGATCCTTACACATGTTTCATCAAAATCGGCTCAGCTATTTAAACCTTAACTTTCAACAAAATCAATTAATATGACAAAATTTAATAAAAAATCTCTCTTAAACACGTTTCATCAAAATCGACCGAGACGTAAGTAATTTTCTCAAAAAATCGTTTGATTTGACAAAACATAAAATAAATATATGCAATTTATTAATTACAGGCGATATCAAAACTCCGTGGCCAATCAAATAGTCCGCGGATGGCTATGAAATTCCTGAAATATGCTCAGTCCTCCCAGTGCGTGAACATGCAGGATTCATCCGTATCGTACGCGAGTGCCTCACTCGTCATTGAATAGGTAACACATAGGAAATGTGACGGACAAGTGTTTTAGATAACAATAAAGTGGAAAAAACTGCTAAAAAGTATAATCACTGTGTCAAGATTGGTCATTGGTCTACTTTGTGAGTGGTAAAAATTGGTCATTGATCAAATTTGCGATTGATTAATTGGTCA
Organism: Helicoverpa zea; assembly: GCF_022581195.2. Classification (NCBI taxonomy): domain Eukaryota; kingdom Metazoa; phylum Arthropoda; class Insecta; order Lepidoptera; family Noctuidae; genus Helicoverpa; species Helicoverpa zea. Next base: position 3,473,989 of record NC_061481.1, on the reverse strand, counting down.
TTGGTCAACTTTGCGTTTGATCAAGATTGGCCATTGATCAGGATTGGTTATTGGCCAATTTTGCAATTGGTCATTTTTTAACTTTGCCATTGATCAAGATTGGTCATTGATCAACTCTTTGACTGGTGAAAATTGGTCACGGGTCAACTTTGTCATATTTCAAGATTGGTCAATTTGCGAATTGGTCAGTTTGAACAATTTCACAAATGATCAGTTTTTCGAATTGGTCAGTATGGCGATTGGTCCACTTTTGCGATTGCTGAAATTCGTAGTTTGGATTTCTTTATTATATTTAAAACACATGTCTGTCTTACAATGACAGGCATTTATAATAAAATTTAAAATGGCTGATATAACTGACAGCCATTAAAAATATTATTTTAAATGAAAATCAAACTCAAATATAGTTCATCTTTCAACATAAGTGCTTCAAATAAAATATACTGTCTATAATTTTTATACCTTTTATAAGTTAAAAATAGTAGCGTTGAATAAAAATATTTTGAAAAATGTAAAAAAAAACTAAACATTTCTTTAAAATAGGCATCTATTAATTTTTGTGAATTTATCGTTTACAATCCTGCCTTTTCATATCATTAGAAATGAATTATGTTTATAAAAAAATGCTTGAAAAGTTATATAACAAAGATTTTCACACTGCGACGCATTTAAAAAACTTGAAGACTATTAAAAAAGCTACACTTTTGAAACTCTTTAAATAAATATGTAAAACTGTCAAAAAACAGAATTATCAAGAAACTTAAAAGGTTTGAGTATGAATGGAGACAAAACTAAGAATGATTTTGGTGTTTTCATAGCTATGTTGGTCGAATTTTACTAAAAAAAAAAACGAACTAACAAAATTCTATCATGTTTCTAATTTTGATAAGCCAGTAAGTCTGACGCCAGTCTAACCAAGGGGTATCGTGTTGCCCGGGTAACTGGGTTGAGGGGGTCAGATAGGGCAGTCGCTCCTTGTAAAGCGCTGGTACTCAGCTACATCCGGTTAGACTAGAAGCCGACCCCAACATTGTTGGGAAAAAGGCTCGGAGGATGACATTTTGGACTATGGTGAAGTCACTACCAACTTCCTGGCGGCAAAAATAATTTGAAAAGATCTTGTCTTTGGTCTCCATTCAAACTACAAACTTCTTGGCAGAATTGTCGTTGAGCCATCTCTTAAAAAATCTTTATATACGCACATTTGAATAATTTATTGTTCACCTCAACTTCAGTCGCTCCAAATAACTTTGCAGTTGTGAAGTTAGCCATTTGACTCGTTGCGTATTTATTCGTACAGATATTGTCGAGAAGCTATACTTGTCCGAAGTTAGCTACTATTAATATAATATAATAATGTCAGGATACCTTTTCACACACGGTCGGTTAGCCCCATGCTAAGTTATTAATTAACTTGCGTTATGGGTGCTAACACAACTGATAAACTACATATACACATATTTATAAACACATATCATAACACCCAGACCACGGCCAACAAGCATGCTCATCACACAAATTTCGACCGAACCGGGAATCGAACCCGGGACCTCAGGTTCACAAATTATTATTATTGACTTCATAATAGTCAAAAATATATGAACAAAACAGTACTGCGCATGCGTGAGGCGTTTAATGGCTAACTTCAGAGTTGCAAAGTTACATGGCGGGAACTAAACATGCTTTGCTTTAAGAAATTCTCAAATAAATTTACTTAATAAGCATAGAGGTAACAAATTGGAATTATATTATAAATATATACATTAGTAGTGTATTTAAAAGACTTGTAACCGAGTTAAGACCTTAATCCAATTTATATTATAGTATTTATCATCATTTTCTGAACGAAAACTTTTTTTTTTAATTTTCAAGATATAATAATCCGGGGAGTCAGCTTCTTCCATACCAAATTCTATCAAAATTAGTCCAGTCGTTTGCGCGTGAAGAAGTAACAAACATACACATGAAAAAATCTATGTTTTCTATAGTGTTCTTTCTTTCTGTTCAGAATATGATAATCTTTACTATGATATAAATTATGTGCAAAATATAACCAAGGTTGTTATTTTTGTATAAAATCATATTACTATTGTAGTGTTCAAATATTATAATATTAATGTAAGTGAATATTTTAGATATTAGTCACACCTTATGTTTAGTGTAAAGATTAGGCGTTAGTGATCAATATTTTGACTAAATTCCTAATTTTTCTTGATTCCTGTGTATACGGATTTTTATTCAAAAGTCTAATAATTTCAGATTTTGTCTTTGTTATAATGAAATGTAAGCGGATAATGGCTTTGTTCAAAGAAAATAAGGGATATCAATATTAATTTGAATCTTAAGATACACCAGTCTGGCGATCCCTATGGTCTCAATCCGGCAACCCATTGGTCTGAATTCAGCGACCCTTTGTATCAATTCGGCGACCATATCAAGCCATCTCGGCGACATTATTTTTATCTATGGCAAAAATCATCAAATGACCCCTCCCGCTGTGGGTTAGCAGCGGTGAGGGAGTGTCAGACTCTTACTGACTAAACACCGTCGTGTTCCGTCGTAGGCCTTTTATGTACCAGGGCCGCGGTAACTCGCGCGAACAATCCCGCAGCCCATCTCGCCGACCCTATAGTTAGAAAGGTCGCTGATACAACGTCAGAAAGTTGCCAATATTGCACTAGCACAATATTTAGCTTCAGTTGCCATTTAACTATAACGATAACCAAACCATAACCAGCCGTATACTTGCCGCCCATTGCTCACGGCGATTTGACAACTGAAAATGGTTCGGTTATCGTTATATAGTTATCGGCACGAATCTTGAGCTCTGACCTTCATCTGCGCAGAAGTAATTATTGGGTCCCTTTTGTGGTATGAAGTGAGGCGCGGGGGTGGGCTACAGCGGTGATTGGCCCGCAGTGCATCGCGTCATAGCCGTCACTCGGGATTGGTTCTTTGCTAATAAATCACTTCTGCACAGATGTAGGTCAGAGCTCAAAATTCGTGCCGATAACTATAGGTAAATGGTGCGACTCACCGTAATATGCTTTTTGCATTTATAGTTTTTTATTTTATTTTGAGTGTCATTCGTAAAATATAGGAATTGGGTGTTATTATAAGTTATTTTAAATTAAATAATAATTAATAATGTTGGAAATATCTGCCGCTTTAATAATATTGTTGTCACTTAATAATAATTGTTTTACGTGCATGTGACATGAATTCGGTCTCAAAAGGCATTTATTTTGTAAAAACTGTCTCAATAAACTTTTAATTTGCTACTAGTTTTTGGTTTTATTTTATCTAAATATACTTACCTTACTTCTATGGATAAAAAGCTCCGAAACTACGGAAGCTGTTTGAAAAAGTCGGACACTGTTGGACGGACATAGACTATACCCGATTAACGCCTAGGCCCGAGTTCGGATGAGTTTCCATCGGAAAGCGGGAAACTGTTAGTAGCTACCGGAATCAGCAGCATTTATTTATTTAGTTATTAATATCTAGGAAATCATAGTAATAAGAATTCTCATCTTTCAAATGATTATCATTTTGGACCATCACGTTTTAATAAAAGACAATAAATAATACTCTACAGAAGGCCACTGCGCCTCTTATTACTCTATACATTTTTGGAAGAAATATATAACCGTCAAAATCCAGTCACTCAAAAATTTTGACATGTAAATTCTGCGTGCTTTAACTTTTTTCAAACAAAAATTTTAGTATTTTTTACTATAAACAAAATCCTTCACAAAACATGGATTGGAACCGAGATGGCAGCAAAAGTGCTGAGTTTGACAAACACAAGTCTTGGTATAAAGTCGATATAGACGGGGACTACATCACAAAAAATACTAAAAGTAAAAACACGCCAAAGAAAAATATAAATAAAACTAAAAATCGAAGCAAAGAAAAGCCGAGAAGGCTGGCTAAGCCTGTGATTTCGGAGCAAAAGGCTGTAGTTCTCGTAAAGGACATGAAGATTGTGAAAACGTTTGAAGAGAAGCCTGAGAGTTTGAGCAAAACACATGCCCTAATGTTTAGACTGGGTGTTCACTTATGTTTCTCTTTAGTAATGCTACTAACAGCATACTACGGCTTTTCCTACGTAATGCCATCGCAAGTTATATCGTCAAATATTTCTTCAATAGAAGGTGTGTTTTGACTCACAAACTTTGTGCTCCTGTCCTGTGTTTGAAAAAGTTAAACCCAAATGTACTTAATAAGTATTGTAAAAAGAATTACTTCTTTTATATTAAAAGTAACTTTTAAATTGATTGAAAGTATTTTTTTTATTAGCTGTTTTCCCGCGTACCGGGATAAAATGTAGCCTATGTTATTCGGGAAGAGTGTAGCTTTGAAACAGTGAAAGAATTTTCAAATCTGTTTTGTAATTTCGGAGCCTTTAGAGCACAAACAAATACAAAAGAATCCTCTTTTTATATTAGTACAGATAAGTCACAGTTGAACCTTTATATTTTCGGTAGGGTCGCTGCCGTCTGCTCGAGATTTGAGACTAAATCCTGGATTTTTCCAAGAAGAAGAAATAGATATCTACTCAGTGAAATTTTTCCCGTCGCTGTGCCCTCAAAATTGGCACCGTCCACGGATCGCTACTAAAATTCCTGTCCAGACACCGAACTTGAATTTGAATATCACATACATATTGCACCATTGTCTATTAAATCCATTCCTCATTAAGACTTCAAAATACGAAAAAAGTAAATAGCCTACAACTATTAGTACACCTATTTTTCGGTTCCACAGTATCATACTCGTCATCATAATAATTCACTTCGTTTAGGCTTGCTATTTTGCAAATATAAGAAATAAGTGTGGTTTTATTACAAGTTTTGCTAAGTATCTACTTACTACCTTCTAGCTAGATCGTTAAGCTCAGGCTACACTGGCAGTGGCCCGGTTCTCCTAAGTTAATAATGTCAAAATGGAATAGAAATCGAATCGCAATATGACCGCAATAGCAGTTTTAACCATATCGGGCATTCTGTTACTAATATAAGACCAATATATTCCAACGAAATTCGATTGGTTTGAGATTGGTCTGCTATTTTGGTAATTTTGGTCTATACCTACGGTAGTTTGCTCTACAATCATTTTGCAATCGTAAAACATTTGCAGACAAAATGATTCATTGTTGAATGACAGAAAAGGATAAAAATGATTATTTAAAAAAAAAGTAGCGGAATGCCACATACGCTTCAATGGCAATTCAATCAAATGCTTCAATTCAAATCCCGATTCAATTACGATTGAAGCTTATGTGGCATTCCGAAATTTTTTCTTTGAAATAAACGTTTTTATCGATTTACGATTGTAATATGATTGTAGAGCAAAATGCCGTATAGACCAAAATAGCGGACCAATCGCAAACCAATCGAATGTCGTTGGAATACGATTGGTCTTATATTGGTAGCAGAATGCCCGATATGGTTAAAGCTAAGCGTCCACTTGTCGGTATCGTACGCAACGGACGCATCGTACAAAACGGATAAAGGCTCGAGCAGACCGGATGCGTATGCGTAACCACGTCGTAGTCACGCGCGTAGTTACGGCGTAACCATGAGTTGTAATGTATGGAAATGGAAACGACGCGCACGTCTACGTTACGCAAGCGGTGTGGCCTGTCTCATACATTTCCATACATTACAACTCATGGTACGTGCACGTCTACGTGCACGTCTACGCTTACGTCTACGCATACGCATCCGGTCTGCTGGAGCCTTAAATATTTCACAGCGCGTCCACTGTATCGGCAACGTACGGATTACCGACGGTAAGTACCAGCATACGGATTGACGATGCCAGTTCATTCGGATTTTCATAGTGAACGCACGTGTGGACTCCTGTGAGAATGGAGGAAAGCGATGAAGAACAATTTGTCGTTGTAGCTTGTTTGTTAGCAGAAGAGGAAGATTTGGAAAAAAAAGGCAATAAAAGAAAACATAGTTTCTGGGTACACAACATATTCAAGAAGAGATCGGAATATGCAGAGCGAGCGCGCGGAATGCGTCCACTGATCGGCATCGACATTACGTATGACGTCATCGGCAGGCATCGCAAAAGTTGCCTCTCGGAGCATAGGTGTCGGCATTGTCGATGTGCGATGCGTACGATGCGGACAGGTGGACGCACTCGTATGAGTTTCTATATAAATGATACTACGATCCGTTGCGTGCGATACGTCCGATGCGTACGATACCGACAAGTGGACGCTTAGCTTAAAACTGCTATTGCGATCATATTGCGATTCAATTTCTATTCGATTTTGACATTATTAACTTAGGAGAATCGGGCCCCTGATCGTCCTTTGATTATATAAATGTTAGTTCAGCAGTAACTTGGTAAGTAAATAAAATAAACAAGATCTAGTAAAATATAAACTTTATTTGTAATGTTAACAATTTCGTTTACATGATTGTTTACATAAATAATGATGGAGAAAAACTTAGAAACAAATAATTATAACAATTCTTTTTGTTTTTAATAAAATAAATAGCTCTATCTTGGAATCCATTTATTTGTTACTAAACTTAAACTAATCGAGTTGGATAGCAATATTGACACAATTCGACGACGGTATAGTAGACAGGGACGCCAGATTGGAACAGGGGCGCCAGAGTGAGACTGGGTCGCCAGAGTGGGACTGGGTCGCCAAAGTGGGACTGTGTTGCCAGCCAGAGTGGGACTGGGTCGCCAGAGTGGGACCGGGTTGCCAGAGTAGATGAGTGGGAGGACCGGGTTCAGATGGATGACGCCAAAACGAGAAGTGTAAAATGGCGAATATTGAAAAGCCCAGAAGCTGTGTGAAAACGTAAATGACACCTGAATTATCCCACTCTACTATTATTGAAATCAGTATGGTAAAAAAGAATAAGGGAAAATATAACTTGGAAAACAAATAATTCGTAACACTTAGTACGAAAACTTTTTTTATATGATTATAAAAGCATACTGTAGATGTAGGATTAAATTCTCCACCAAAAACGAAAAGGCAAGAGTTTATTTGACCGCGCTAACCCAAGATTTTGAAAATTAATTCAGTTTTATGTAGCCCCGAGGAGAGCAATATGCTACTGTTATCCGGAAACCGGAAGCTAGTAGTGTCAATATTACTATAACAACTTTCAAAAAAGATATAAATATGTTCTCATGTTAAATTATGGAAGAAAACATATTGATAAATTGACTCTTTAAATAAACCATAACCAGCCGTGAAATTGGTCAAATCGGCAATTTGAGAACTGAAAATGGTTATCGTTATAGTTAAATGATGCAACTTACTGCTTCCAGTTAAATTAACCAGATGAACGAAAGGCGTTTCAAGAGATGTGAGAAAAAGGGACGGCGCTATCCATTATACTTAGCTCCATCACTCTCTCACACTGCATACTGAATCGCCTGAACGTTTTAACATTACAAAATCATTTATTTTTGAAAAAAGAAACTTAATTACTTAAAAAAAAAAAATTGTGAAGATAAAAGAAAAAAAAATGCGCTTCAAAAATGTCTGTGTTCAAGTTTTTTTTTTTGAAATTAATGTCAATTTATCAATATTTCTTTAGTGTACAGTAGAGGAAATTGGAAATATAGTTATTAAAGTATTATAAGAATTTTTTGAAATTTTTTGAGACGTCAAACTAAGAAAAAAATGCTAAAACTTGCTGTAATGTTGCAAAAATAAATGAAAAATTCCCATTTCTCTACTGTTTTTAACTTAAGTGACACCTATCTTAAAGATATACATAATATAATTTTAAAGCTAAAATCAACAAAAAAAAAATAACGCTCTCAATCACTTAACTTTTTTTTTCAATAAAAACAAAATAAAATTAAAAAAAAACAGTGAATTTATTTATTTAATCTGCTAAGTGACAACGGCCAGAAATATTTCATATTTAAACTAAATACATTATTTAGAACTACTGTTTAGTGTAACTTTTATATTTAAATAGATATTTCCCATTGTTTCCGAAGTTTTAAAACAACCAATTGAATTTTCTCAATACCATCCTAGCCGATCAACAGCCACGGAGGCTGTTCTCTCTAAGGAGATCAGCCAGCTGCGCAGCACATATTATAGTGCACGCACATTTGTTTGGACTGCGGTGCACTCACTATTCCTTCACTCTCATGGCGCGATGGAACGACAATCCGACACCACCGGAGAGAGATCACAAGCAGGACCGATATTTGCGTGCTCAAGAATACCTTTGAGTGGGTAAAGACGAGATTTTTAAGCTAAGTGTCCACTTGTCGGTATCGTACGCAACGGACGCAACGCACGCAACGGATCGTAGTATTATTTATATAGAAACTCAAACAAGATGTGCGATGCGTACGATGCGGACAGGTGGACGCACTTGTTTGAGTTTCTATATAAATAATACTGCGATCCGTTGCGTGCGATACGTCCGTTGCGTACGATACCGACAAGTGGACGCTTAGCTTTAAGGAAAGAAATTCTTTTGGTTGTTTAAAATCTTCTGAAGTCGGGAAATCACTTAGTTTGAAAATATCCCAATATAATGTTTTTTAGAAATTTTGATGATTTTTTTTTAAAGTCATCTTGAACAGCAGTTTAAAAATCTTATATTAATTTTAAATAAACACTTTTTAAATCAAGATATTTCTTAATTTAACAAATATCTTCGTGTGGATAATTTACAATATTATTACTATTAATTAGGTATGTATATTTTTTTTGCGTATTTTTTTCAAAATTTTCTTTTTTTCTTGGTGGAATACTGAACTTATCATTAATTTTTTTTTTGAAGTGAACCGTATTTTTTTTACTTTTTTCTGAAAACGTATTTCATTACAAATGAATTTTTAATTAAATTTCAAATTCATATTAGATTTCTGACAATTCAGTGAAAAGTAAAAAAAAAATGCGAAAAATAATTTTACACCTATCTATTTTTATTAATTTCAGTATTTTAAATAATTAAACGTCATTCTACGGATATATTTTTTTAAATAACTGTGATTTTTTTAAACTATGACCTAACTATTAATGTATTATAAGACAAATAATGTTTGGTGACACATCTAATAGAACTGTACATTATATTTACCGTTATTGAAAAAGGGTAGCCTTTTCCCAACTATGTTGGGGTCGGCTTCCAGTCTAACCGGATACAGCTGAGTCTGGTACTCACAAGGAGCGACTGCCTATCTGACCTCCTCAACCCAGTTACTCGGGCACGGTATCAAATTTTTCAGCGACCCTAGACTGGAAGCCGACCCCAATATAGTTGGGAAAAGGCTAGGCAGATGATTAACTTTTAATATTTCCACATTTATGACTAGGTATATATCTATTTAAAATGCTACATTTCTCCGTAGAAAGACATATCCCAATTTTGAGTACTATAGGCTTTTTCTTGGTATAGAGAAAGCGGGTGAGCCACACTTATGCGAAACCTCAGGAACGCTCAATATTGGTCGAGTCACCGAGTCATACAAAATCAATGCTTTTACATTTTACATACACACAAGGGCTTGATTCTGCTAAGTTAATAATGTGACAATTGGATAACAATTGAATCTCAATAGCAGTTATAGCATCTGATATAAGACCAATCGTATTCCAATGACATTTCATTGTTCTGCCATTTGGTCTATACGGTAGTTTGCTCTACAATCATAGTGCAATCGTAAATCATTAACAGACAAAACGATTCATTTTACTGAATCACAGATAATAAAAAAAAGTTAATTTAAAAGAAAAAAATGAGGAATGTCACGCTTTAATCGTAATTGAGTCGTGATTGAATCTTAATTGGATATCAACCGTATGTAGCTTGAGTAAAGTTAGCAGAATTAAGACCAATTAAGGCTCACCCGCTCTCGTGAAATGAAATTTCTATATTTTTAAGAAAATCGTTTGGTTACCAAGATATAGCCTTAAAATATAACAACCAAAATAAAATGCATATTATTGTTGTTTACTAAGTATTAAATATAAAATTAAACTATTTTTTTATTCATACACACTTCATATCGCTCCGCGGCTTGTTGATGGATAATCTGTGGAATAAAAAAAAACAAAATCAGTCTATGATTCTAAGAGATCATAGACTAAAACTTATGCAGTATTTAAAATATGAGTATCAAATAAAATTAATTTATATTATAATATTTACCTGAATTGATGACAATTGTTTCATCCTGAAAATGAAAAAAATACATTATTTTAGCACATTTATGAAGAAACAAGCGTATACATTCACGTACCGACTCCTATATTTTTTTCTAATTCTCGCAAATTTTTACTTTGTTTGAAAAATACTTTTTGTTTTTACGTATTTTATTTTTTTCTTTGTGCTAATCGACATAATATATTATTAACCAGTATATTAACGTATTTAATTTAATGTGATTAGTTTCGACACACTCTGTATAATTATAAAGCCGAAGAGTTTGTCTGCTCGAACACGCTAATCTCAGGAATTACCGGTAAGATTTGAAAAAATAGTTCAGTGTCACATAGCCCATTTATCTAGGAAGGTTATAGGCAACTTTTTATCCCGTTATGAGCAGCAGTTCCCATTGGATGCGGGTGAAACAGGTGGAGAACTGGCAGAAGCTGGTGGAGAACAAATCCGACCCTGTTTCGTAACGTCATATACCTTAGTGACAGTCCTGGTCCTCTGTACGGTAAGGTTCTGCTGGGGCACGGTGCAGTCCGGCTGAACGCCCAGAGCGTCGTATATCTCGCGCAGCATTAGCAGCATCGTGTCTTCTGATTCCCTGAGAAAGAATATGGAAATAAATCAATTTTGTATATGACATAGAACGAAAATACTCAGATATAAAAATAGAGAAGAGACGCGATAATTTTTCTAAAGAACGCCTTGTCGTCCAGTTAAAGGCCGACGAAATAAGGTCTATGGTGGACTGGTCCATTAACAAGTGCAGTAGGATGACTTCGAGCAGAGAAAAATGGCGAAGCATCGTGCGGAGTGTTTTATCTGCACCCTCCACCATGACCGAAAAAAAAGGTTAACACGCTGTATGCGGAATCAGATCCAGAATACCTGGGCTATATTCAAGTCAAGTTATGTATCTGTACATCATAGACTTCTCTGTCATTTTCATGACAAATAACTTTTACTTGTTTTTTTTTTTTTTTTTTTTTTAAATATTATCCATTGGACGCCTACAACCCTGATTGGTGGAGAGGTATGGAGACAAAATGGGGAGGCCGCTAGCCATTTTGTTCTTCATGGTCATATGGTGTCTGCTTCGAGGTCAGTGAAGTGGTTAACATGCTCACCAGTATCCAACATGGCTGCTCATAGCGAAGAGGTACTCGTTGATCATCTCTAGCGGCGCCTCCTGCAGCACGTAGTCAACGCGACGACCGTTGTTCAGCCGCCCTAGCTTGTCCGGCGTCGACTGGGAAGTACATGTTTTCAAGTATTAAAAAGGAAAAATAGGGTGGAAGTATATAATTTAAAAAAAGCTTCAAAATAATATACAAACTTGAGTATTAATTCGGAAAATAGAATACACATTTTCTCATCATCTTCTTTAAAAACAGTAAAAAAGCCCAAGAGTTCATAACCTGCGAGGAGAAATACTAAGAGGAATAATAATCTGCCGAGCTTTTTTTCCAACTATTTATGTTGGGGTCGGCTTCAAGTTTAACGGGATGCAGCTGAGTACCAGTGTGCCACAAGGAGCGACTGCCTATCTGACTTCCTCAACCCCATAAGACCCTTTGGTAAAATTGGTTGTCAGAAATTCTGGCTTCTAACCAGTAACGACTGTCAAAGATGTTCAAATGACAGCCAGGACCCACAAACTTAACGTGCCTTCCGAAACACGGAAGAATTCGTCATGACAAGATGGTCACCCATATACGGACCAACTTGCTTAACCTCATGATCGATCGACCCGTGCGGCTATTACTTAGCTATGAGCACCTCTTTGTTTCAAAGTCGGGTAAAATGTATAATGCTTACCAGTTCAGTCTCTCTGGCTAATTCTTCTGAGCTTTCATCTGTCAATTGTTCTTTCTCAATTTCTTCTTCTACCACCTAGAAATATATAAAAAAGTAATAAGTGTAAAAATTTGTTATAAGCACAAATACTATGAAAAAAAAACCCTATGTAAATAAACATACTAAAGCATCATCTTTAAGCGTATTTTTGTTTTTGATACACTTTGGGGGATTGAAATTGACACTTTGGGATTTGAATTGTCAAATAAAAGTAGGCATAGGACAGTGACAAAAACATATTGGAATAACACGGGTTTATTCCGTGGTCTTCTGAACAAGAAATCTACAATGACGGAGTGACCTTTAACTTAAAAATAAACTAATATTATGATAGTGCATCATATGCCTTGTGCATGTTGCGCCACTTTTCAGTCCAGTTTTGCATTGCATCTCTATTTTGTCATTGTGTTTTTACACCAGTTTTTAGTACATGCTTGCACGTTTATTTTGGCGTTTTGATAATGCATATATTTAGTGCATATTTTGTTACTTTTTAGAGCATATGTTGAAATGGTGGTAGCATATACATATTGATGTATATTTTGAGCATATTTCGTCACTTTTTAGTACACGTGTACATAAATATTTTACATTAATTAACTGACCTTCTCCAGCTGTCCATCAGTGGGTGGTGCAGTCTTCCACTTGTTCCACGTGCTGCGCAGTGACTCCAGCAGCTTCTGCTTCAAGTCCGCGCCCACACGAGCCATCGTGTCTTTTACATTAATTAACATTAATTAACTGACCTTCTCCAGCTGTCCATCAGTGGGTGGTGCAGTCTTCCACTTGTTCCACGTGCTGCGCAGTGACTCCAGCAGCTTCTGCTTCAAGTCCGCGCCCACACGAGCCATCGTGTCTTTTACATTAATTAACATTAATTAACTGACCTTCTCCAGCTGTCCATCAGTGGGTGGTGCAGTCTTCCACTTGTTCCACGTGCTGCGCAGTGACTCCAGCAGCTTCTGCTTCAAGTCCGCGCCCACACGAGCCATCGTGTCTTTTACATTAATTAACATTAATTAACTGACCTTCTCCAGCTGTCCATCAGTGGGTGGTGCAGTCTTCCACTTGTTCCACGTGCTGCGCAGTGACTCCAGCAGCTTCTGCTTCAAGTCCGCGCCCACACGAGCCATCGTGTCTTTTAGTTCTACAAGGAAATGGGTGGAAAATATTAGGTAAGGTCCTAGTAACATAATTTATAAAAAAAAATTAAAAAAAAGTATTTCACGGGAAGAACAAAAATAAATTTATTTATTTATTTATTTATTTATAACACTTTTTGCACAAATAGTACAATGGCGGACTTAACGCCTTAGGCGTTTTCTCCCAGTCTACCTTTGGGTGGTGGGGAAATAGCAGTGGTAGGTGCAGCTTTTAATATAATCTACATGCAAAGAAGATTTAAAAAAAAAAATATATATATATATAGAATATATGGACAATAATACATAAACATAACATATATACATACATATATATTACATTTGCCATGAGAGACAAAGGAATAAATGGCTTCTTTGTCGCCCCTAAGTTGAGAAATGGGCTTCTTGAGAAATAAACAATTTTTCTAAGGATGTGAATTCAAATATGAAAATACTTCTCATATTAATAATTAAATAAAAACTATTTTATTTTATTTTATTTATATTTGCATACAAAAGCAAAGTTCTTAATGTTAGCCAATAAGGCTGGTGGAGCCACGCCTGTGTGCATACTTCGCACATAGGGACCAAATGTGCGGCGCAGACAGGGGCCAGGGAAAGAGTAAAAATTCCCAATAGCATCGAAAGATATTTGGAATTGGAATACATTTATTTAACTTGTGTCTATCTTTATGTCAGTATTTTTGTAGACCAGTGGTTCTTAACCGGTGGTCCGCGGACCACTGGTGGTCCCTGGAGGCATTCCAAGTGGTCCGCGAAGCTTAGCTTCGCGACGTTGCTATACGTTATCTAACTTTATTTTTATCGACTTATAATTGCGAGCGGGGGTTTTCGCATGGACGTATATCGGGTGTGTCGTACCTAGTCCCCCCCATTCATGAAAATGTATGTTTGGACTACATTTTACGTAATTTTGGTTTTGAGTCTTAAAAAATAATTAAAATTTCGCGCTCGCTTCGCTCGCGTGTTCAGAAACTGTATGCCCTTATTTTTGCATTTGTCAACAAACAAAAAGTTAAGTACGTTTGGGCTAAATTTTACGTAATATTTGGTTGGAGTCCGATAAAAATTTCGCGCTCGCTCGCGTATTCAGAAACTATATACCCTTGTTTTGGCATTTGTCAACAAACAAAAAGTTAAGCACGTTTGGGCTAAATTTTACGTAATATTTGGTTTAAGTCCGATAAAAATTTCGCGCTCGCTTCGCTCGCGCATTTGAAAACTACATAGGCAAGTTTTTTTTTATTTGCATTTGCTTACCTACACAACTGCCGACATGCGTTTAGCTTTGAGTAGAACTGACCCAAAAAATCAGATTTTTTTTTTTGATAAATAATAAAGAAATGAGTGCTAATTTAGGTAAACCGATGAGGTGGTCCCCGGCAAGACAAACTTTAGTTAAAGTGGTCCCTCATGTCAAAAAGGTTAAGAACCACTGTTGTAGACAAATACTAAATTGCGTTACTTACCTAGATGCATCCTCTTCCTGCCTTTGTGATGCGGAATGAGGTAGGGCTTCAGATCGCGTAGTACCGGATTGATCAGTGGCTCAATCCTGGAATATTAAGTATTTTATATACTAGCTGTTGCTTGTGGCGTTAGCTGCGTTTTGTAAGTCATTTTTTTTTTCAAAGGTTAATAATTCGCTTATATAATGGGTGTTCGGAGATTAGATTTTATGTGAAAATATAAATTTATTTAGGTGCTTATTAAAATTTTACAAAAAAAAAAAACAAGTTTGGAATATTCTTATCGAATAATCTTATATGCTTTTATGTAAAAACTGTAACATGACTGGATTCAGATAGGAACATCACAGAAAAATATATGTATTATTTACTAATATTAAAAATACGAAAGTAACTCTGTCTGTCTGGTTTTTATGCCAAAATAACTAAACTAAAAATTACTAAATCGGTTGGATCGATTTTATTTGATTGACTAATGAATGAAATTTGGTACACATATAGTCTGGAGCCTGGGCAAGGACTTACAAAGGCTACTTTTTATCCAAGTGCGCGGAAAGAAGTTCCCTTAGGAAGCCGGTGAAACACCTATTAATAATAACAAAATCTCACCTATAAGCGATCGGGTCATAGGGATGGAATATATTGAAGAAGTTCTTGCATGTCGGCAGAGAGAAGCTCGATCCTAGCGACTCCACGCCACGAATGCACTCGAATATAGCTTTGAACAAAAGAAAATATATTATCAATACATAACAGACAGCCAATTGCATTACATTTCCGTACAAATTGTCTACAAAAAAAAGCACTAAATCTGCTCTCCACTTGTCAGAATTTCTGTGAACTTATCACTGTTCTGTGAACTTATTACTTGTTATCACTGTTCATAAGATACAGCCTGGGAACAGACGGACAGCGAAGTCTTAACAATAGGTCCCCGTTATTCCCTTTTGGTAACTAAACAATGATAGTATTTACGGTTTTAAAAATGTTGCTAACCGATATATAAGAGTCTTTACTGACTAGGGTATTGTAATATCCTCTTATTCCTCTTCTTTTTAGACCCAAAGTGGAAAACGACGGGTAGTTTTGACCTGTATAGAGGGTTCTACCAATAGAGTTCTAATCTTACCTACCGCGTTCTTATGTTACCTTAGTGTTCTTCTGTTACCTTAATGTTTTTATGTTACCTAAAGGTATCTAGTCTTACTTATAGGGCTGCCCAGCGCATACATGGCGGCCGGCTTGAACGCCAGCTGCGGGTAGTTGACGCAAAGCTGCCCGGTACCCGCGGGGCCTTTCACGTAGTTCTTGTTTACCTACAGTGTCCTAATCTTACCTACCTTTGGGGTTCTAACATTACCTAAAGGGTTATTATTTACCTAAAGGGTTCTAATGTTACCTAAAGTGTTCTTTATGTTACGTAAAGGGTTCTTATGTTACCTAAAGGTCTCTAGTCTTACCTATAGGGCTTCCCAGCGCATACATGGCGGCCGGCTTGAACGCCAGCTGCGGGTAGTTGACGCAAGGCTGCCCGGTACCCGCGGGGCCCTTCACGTAGTTCTTGTTAGAAGGACTGATTGAACCATCTTTGGAGGGCTGTGGAAACTGGTTTAGTAAATATTATACAGGTTCTTTTACACAGGTTAAGCTAGAATTGCAAGGGAAGTACGTCCTACATGTGAATAAAAAGTGGCCTAAGTAGCCAAGCTGTAGGATAGCTGTGTACCAAATTTAATTTCAATCGGTTCAGTAGCTTTGGCGTAAAAGTCGGACAGATAGACGAAGTTGCTCTGCGATTAGAGATTGAATTTTGACGCAAGCTACAAATAAATTACACCCAAATATTTAATCGAAGGCAAAGGATGGACCACTTATTGAAATCTACCGTAACTTAGTGCAGGAGTTAATATCTCAGAACTATTTTAAACGTTAAAGTTTGCCAGAATTAAAGGTATGAATAAATAAAAATTAATGATTTATCTTTGACGCAAAAATTACAGAACCGATTTCAATTAATTTATGTACACTTTTAGCATCATAAAGAACCCCGGCAACTTTTCATTCATGTGCAGGAAGAAGTTCCCTAGCACAACTACATTCTAATAAAAAAAATCTTACCTCAGCCTGATGACACAGCAAATCATACAATATAACGCTGCCCAATGAGTGTCCGCCTAGTGAAACGCCCCCTTTAAACGTGGGGTTCCGCTGCAGAAATATCTCGTATATACGGTTCAGCTCTTTGCATACCGTGTCCAATATTGTCTGTGAAAGAAAAAGGAACAATTATTAGGTTTAACAATAATATTGAAAAGTGCGAGTGACTTCTTAAGATGGCATATTTTATAGAGGTGTTATATGTGATTTTGTTAAATGATTTTTGTAAACAAAATTTTGTGATTCACTGACAGTGGTCGTGGTAAAAATACTGTCATGTTAACATAGATCTTTAGGTAATAACGCATTGTGGATGTGGATGTCACTATTAACTCTCCATTCTTATTTGGGAGAAACTACTTTTTCACTAAAAAGGGTAACAACACACGGGTCTTTGATCACATGGGGTAACGTTACACTTGGGTTATATCACATGTCAAACTCAAATTTGCAAAAGATGCATGGGGTCCATGTATCACAGAGTGTCATTGTGTAAGCGGTGTTGTCACGAGGGGTCAATGGGTCACATGGGGTCTTACCTGACAGAACACGGGGCTGGTATAGAACAGCACATCGAGCACAGTGTCGTTGGTAAAGTTGCGCAGCCGGGGTATGCTGTCCAGGGTTATTTGTGAGAGTCTGCGGTCTACACCTGTCTCTCCGGAGTGGAGGGTTGCGTGCCAGGATATGGGGAGTACCTGGGGGTGAAAAAAAAGGTAAAACTGTGAATATTTGGATGTCTGTCACTTCTTCATTTTTTGGGCTACAGAACGAAGTAATCCAAATGAAGTTCAACTCTACCATATTTATAGTAATGTGGAAATACATGTGAATTTAACAGTGATAATTAATAGTATTTTAATTGTGCCTATGCAATGCGCTATCAAAATGCAAGAATATGCATCAGAAAACAGTGAAATATGTCCAAAATATACCAAACGCCTATACATAACCCGATATCATATAAACGTATAGAATTAAAGCTACAAAATTGGTCATAAATATATTCACTTCTATCCACTAATTCCATAACAAAAAAGAAATATATTAACAAAGACAAGACTTCTGCTCACCTCGACTCTGCTGACGACGCCCTGATCATACGAGTTCCTGTAGTGAGACTGTATCAGTTGTAAGCTGGTCGCTCTGAAGTCCTCCACTATAATAGAAAGAAAATTACATGGTTTAAGTGAAATAATTTAACAATAATATTGTTTAATTTAGATTGACAAATATAATCCAAATTATAGTAAAGCTTTAATAGTACATAGCGATCATAAGTGAGGCAGCCCCAGTAAGTTACCGAAGTACTTGTGTTGGGGCTACCTCGCTTCTTCCCTTACATATCTAAGAAACAAGTGTTGAGACCGTATTTCAGATGACAAGTGAAAATTAGTGTTACACTGTGTAATCTTACCCCAAAAATATGTAGGTTTACACCCAGTTGTATGTAGTTTACCCCAATAGTATTTAGCCTTACCCCAGGAATAGGAGGTTCTACTCCAACAATATGTTGTTTAACCGAACAATATGTAGTCTTACCCCCCCCCCCCCCAACAATATGTTACCCCAACACTACATTGTTTTACGCCAACAATATTTAATTTTACTCTTACTTATCTTCCTGACTTCTTAAGAAACATCGAGCCTACATTTACGTATATACTTACCGACTTCCTCAACGGACTCGGTGATCGATGCTGGATGGCTCTGTGTCCTCGATCTCTGACTCACCGACCCCACACTGACGTACTTACCGACTTCCTCAACGGACCGGAAGCGCATATCGCAAGCGGATCCGACGCCATGACAGAGCAGCAGCAGGTGATCGATGCTGGACGGCTCTGTGTCCTCGATCTCTGACTCACCGACCCCACACTGACGTACTTACCGACTTCCTCAACGGACCGGAAGCGCATATCGCAAGCGGATCCGACGCCATGACAGAGCAGCAGCAGGTGATCGATGCTGGACGGCTCTGTGTCCTCGATCTCTGACTCACCGACCCCACACTGACGTACTTACCGACTTCCTCAACGGACCGGAAGCGCATATCGCAAGCGGATCCGACGCCATGACAGAGCAGCAGCAGGTGATCGATGCTGGACGGCTCTGTGTCCTCGATCTCTGACTCACCGACCCCACACTGACGTACTTACCGACTTCCTCAACGGACCGGAAGCGCATATCGCAAGCGGATCCGACGCTATGACAGAGCAGCAGCAGGTGATCGATGCTGGACGGCTCTGTGTCCTCGATCTCTGACTCACCGACCCCACACTGACGTACTTACCGACTTCCTCAACGGACCGGAAGCGCATATCGCAAGCGGATCCGACGCCATGACAGAGCAGCAGCAGGTGATCGATGCTGGACGGCTCTGTGTCCTCGATCTCTGACTCACCGACCCCACACTGACGTACTTACCGACTTCCTCAACGGACCGGAAGCGCATATCGCAAGCGGATCCGACGCCATGACAGAGCAGCAGCAGGTGATCGATGCTGGACGGCTCTGTGTCCTCGATCTCTGACTCACCAACCCCACACTGACGTACTTACCGACTTCCTCAACGGACCGGAAGCGCATATCGCAAGCGGATCCGACGCCATGACAGAGCAGCAGCAGGTGATCGATGCTGGACGGCTCTGTGTCCTCGATCTCTGACTCACCGACCCCACACTGACGTACTTACCGACTTCCTCAACGGACCGGAAGCGCATATCGCAAGCGGATCCGACGCCATGACAGAGCAGCAGCAGGTGATCGATGCTGGACGGCTCTGTGTCCTCGATCTCTGACTCACCAACCCCACACTGACGTACTTACCGACTTCCTCAACGGACCGGAAGCGCATATCGCAAGCGGATCCGACGCCATGACAGAGCAGCAGCAGGTGATCGATGCTGGACGGCTCTGTGTCCTCGATCTCTGACTCACCGACCCCACACTGACGTACTTACCGACTTCCTCAACGGACCGGAAGCGCATATCGCAAGCGGATCCGACGCCATGACAGAGCAGCAGCAGGTGATCGATGCTGGACGGCTCTGTGTCCTCGATCTCTGACTCACCAACCCCACACTGACGTACTTACCGACTTCCTCAACGGACCGGAAGCGCATATCGCAAGCGGATCCGACGCCATGACAGAGCAGCAGCAGGTGATCGATGCTGGACGGCTCTGTGTCCTCGATCTCTGACTCACCGACCCCACACTGATGTACTTACCGACTTCCTCAACGGACCGGAAGCGCATATCGCAAGCGGATCCGACGCCATGACAGAGCAGCAGCAGGTGATCGATGCTGGACGGCTCTGTGTCCTCGATCTCTGACTCACCGACCCCACACTGACGTACTTACCGACTTCCTCAACGGACCGGAAGCGCATATCGCAAGCGGATCCGACGCCATGACAGAGCAGCAGCAGGTGATCGATGCTGGACGGCTCTGTGTCCTCGATCTCTGACTCACCGACCCCACACTGACGTACTTACCGACTTCCTCAACGGACCGGAAGCGCATATCGCAAGCGGATCCGACGCCATGACAGAGCAGCAGCAGGTGATCGATGCTGGACGGCTCTGTGTCCTCGATCTCTGACTCACCGACCCCACACTGACGTACTTACCGACTTCCTCAACGGACCGGAAGCGCATATCGCAAGCGGATCCGACGCCATGACAGAGCAGCAGCAGGTGATCGATGCTGGACGGCTCTGTGTCCTCGATCTCTGACTCACCAACCCCACACTGACGTACTTACCGACTTCCTCAACGGACCGGAAGCGCATATCGCAAGCGGATCCGACGCCATGACAGAGCAGCAGCAGGTGATCGATGCTGGACGGCTCTGTGTCCTCGATCTCTGACTCACCGACCCCACACTGACGTACTTACCGACTTCCTCAACGGACCGGAAGCGCATATCGCAAGCGGATCCGACGCCATGACAGAGCAACAGCAGATGATCGATGCTGGACGGCTCTGTGTCCTCGATCTCTGACTCGTCGTGACCTCGGCGGACCACGCGGGGGCGGGAACTGGATTGCTGGAAACATTTTGTAATACAAGTCAAAAATTTAAAAAACATAGCCCTTCTGGGTAGGAGGGTATAAACCGGTTATGTACGAGTCGGATTTGCGCACGAAGGGTCTTGTAGGAGCATCTATAAAACGGTCTAGAATCATGTACTGTCAATGTGAACTGATCCTTCTTTTACCCTAATTTTCTTTAAGTGAAGGGTAACAAAACACTAAAAAAATCTCTAAGAAGAACTCGTGGTAAGTCTAAGAAGCGCAAATAGATCGATCATTAAGTTGAGCAACGTTTAGCGCAGTCGGTCCGTGGAGCGGTGACCATCTTGTCATAGCAAGCTCTTCTAAGTTTTGGAAAGCACGAATTATTGGGTTGCCCGGGTTGGGGAGGTCCGATAGGCAGTCGCTCCTTGTAAAACACTTGTAATTCTGTTAGTCTGGAAGCTGATCAAACATAGTTGGGAAAAGACTAGGCAGATGATGAAAACACTAACAATTTTCTCCTTCTGACACTTATACTCTCCGGCGCCGTGCACCAACAGTATGAGATGATCTATCCTAGCTGGCTGATCTCTTGACACCCTGATCTTAGGGGGGTTACGGTACACTCGCTTACCGAACGAGAACAGCTGGGAAAGAGGGTAAGATTAGGATAAGGTAAGGTAAAGGGTATGGGTACAGTAGGTATAGTTTGGTAGGGTAAGAATATGGTAAAGTAAGGATTAAATTAGCTGAGAGTTATAAAGCCCAGATAGCACTAAAGGGGAGAAGCAACTAATACAACTTCAGCGCACAGAAATTCTATTGATAGTTTCGTTTTGGTGGATTCTGGGCCTTACACTCTGGAAAATAGTGACTATTTTAGTGAGTAAACAATGTAAGTAAATGTTGATGCCAACTGGTTGAAATAGCCAAATCAAATAGATAGCCCTTTGATTGAATAACTAGTCCAGTATTGCAATTGTTATCTAACTGAGGCGATAATAACATTAAATAAAACACTGAAAAAAAGGTGGTAACAATTCACTGATGTGAGGGTAATAACACACTTGGGTAAGATAACATATCAATTATTAGCATAATATTGGAATATTTTTGAATATATGTTGAATTGCAGTACAACATAGGTATGTATAACTATGTATTTTGGTCCGTATACTCGTGTTTTACAAATAAACTATATTTATATTTTATATCTTAAATAATATGTATAACAAGTAAATTGTCAAACAAACTTACCGGCGGAGTACTAAAAGCATCACTATGCAGGAAATGCACCATGACAGCCGGGCCATGCATGACCACCACCTCTCCGTTGGGTAACACCAGACGTCTGTGCCATTCTGAGGTTGTCATACCGTGGCGATACTCTTCCTGAAAATATAGTAGATTTTGAGTAGCACAAATACATAAATATGTATAAGGCCTTTTATGTCACACCAAAAATATTACAAAAATATTTACATATATTACTTAAATGATTATAAAAACGGAGAGGCGACAATATATAGTAACACAATAAAGAGAAATCATTTTTTTGATTGTTAGTACCCGAAAGGCTTCAAAATTAGTGGGCCGATTTGAAAAAATCTTTCACTGTTGGAAACGTACACTCTTCGCAAGTAGCATGAGATATAATCTTCTGGGTATGGGCACAAGTTCGCGGGTCGCGGGTAAAACCGCAGGAAAACGGCTAGTATGTACTAAACTGCTCTCTTCAGAGACGAGTTTCTCCATGTTTCAGAAGACACATTAAAAGTGGATCCCTGAGGAGTTATTACGTCCCATCGCGCTATGAGAGTGAAGGAATAGAGAGTGCACCTATGTCTGCGCAACTGTGCGTGCTCTATAATATATCCTGCGCAGCTGGCTGATCTCCTTATATGAGAACAGCCCCCGTGAACTATTACGTACCTCTAATTTCTCGGCCACTGGTTCGGTGTACGGCACATATCTGGCATCCGTTGTACCTTTGTAGAACCAACTGCATCTGTAATAAAAATAATAAATTGCGTGAATTATAGCATTCCTAAAAAAAGCTTTATCTAATATTATAAAGAGAAGAAACAGAGTCGTTGATCTAGTCTCGTTCTAGTCACGTTATGGACTTAAGAAATCGCGAATGGCGGATTGGGGATTTCAGACTTAAAGTCTAGATTTCCTCAACATGTTTTCCTTCACTTCCATTCCGTCATTCGCGTCCAGGATATACTTAGAAGTAGTTACATTGGTTTTTGCCCGACATGAAATTGGACCCGCACACTGTTCACTTAAGAAACAGTTGCTTTAACCACTAGGCTACCACAACTATTATTTACTCCACTCCAAGGTGCAGATGATGATAATACATATCAACCAACAGTTTATATACAAATCTTACCTTCTAACATTGGTAGGCTTATCAGTCCAGTAGACGGGTATACGAAGTCTGCCCACCACGTTCACATCGTATCTACCCCCGTCTGTAGGCACCAGGGTTTGGTCGTTCAGTTCCGCTGTGAAATAAACAGAAAAACACGCTTGAATAAATGCTGATAAATATCATAGCAAGACTTTTCTAAAAAATCTAAGATACAGGTATGATAAGAGTTGACATCATGAAGTTCCAGTACATGACTTCCGTTATGTGTCAAAAAAAAAGACCACTTCATGGTAGATCGCTTATTAGTTTAAGTGGTTTGTCCGTGGATGACATGGAGCGACTGCCTACCTTACCTCCTCGACCTAGGTACCTGGGCGAGCTGATACCAATTGGTGAGACTTCTTGCCACACTGTCTAGCTTCGCACTACCCGTAACGACTGCCAAAGATGTTCAATTGACAACCTGGACTCACCAATTTGACGTGACAAAATGATCGCCGCGCCAAGAATTGCTTAACCTAATAATCGATCGACCATTGCGGCTCTAAAAGGCGGTTTCCAATATTCTATCAATCTATTAATTTACTTACTAGAGATAGAATTTTGACACGAGACCCACACAAGTAATATTATGGATGATTAGTATATTGAAAACCGCCGTCAACCACGTGGTAACTTTAACTTTTGAACTTCTCGTAAATACTTACGGTTCAAATAAGCAGTTTCGAGCGCCCTGGAATCTGCCACGGAGAACCCTCTCCATATAGACTTGTCTTCCACGTCCACGCGGTAGAACCAGTGGTGTTTTACTGGCGTGTACTCCGTTGCCGCTCGGTTCTGGAAAATATGTTTAAATTCTCATTTACTCTGGCCGGTAGCCCGCTTTCAAGCGCTGATTTTTTTGTGCGCATGCTGACGGATTGAACGTAGATAGGCTCTAGTTCAACGTCCGTTTTTCTCAAAACAACTGTTTAATTTGAAAATTAAAGTCGCGACGACCTCGATGGCGCAATGGACCGCCGAACTTGAGGTCCCGGGTTCGATTCCCCGTTCGGTCGACATTTGTGTGATGAGCATGCTTGTTGGCCGTGGTCTGGGTGTTATAATATGTATTTATAAATATGTATATATGTAGCTATATGTAGTTTATCAGTTGTGTTAGCACCCATAACACAAGTTAATAAATAACTTACCATGGGGCTAACCGACCGTGTGTGAAAAGGTCCCGACATTATAAAGTGAAAATCCACAGTTAACAGTTGTTTTAAGAAAGCTGACATTTCTGTTGTTGAACTTGGGCTTTAATTTATTGACGACAGTAATAGTTTTATTTTTATCAAATATGCGCCCCGTCTTTCCTAGGCACACAAAAATTCTCAACAAGTCTGTAAGCTAATCGGCTAGCTTTTCGAAGGTGCAATTACTTTAGAATCAGTGATTCTTCGTTTGTACTGCAGCACTAATTAAGGTTAGCAATGCTAATCACCTAAACTAAATCGGAATCAGCGTGTATACCATTTATTATGCTGTTTCTGCAACCTGTTTCTTTTCCTTTGTGGCAAGCAAAACACACGACTAAACGCAGCATGAAGATCACGCCACTTTTCGTCAGAGCGTGCCGTGTGCAAAACAAGTTGGGAAGCTCCGCCCACTCCGCGACGATAAGCAAGTTAGCGCCGCCCCTTTCAATATGGCGTCTGCGCATCTTTTGTTGGTGGCGCTAGTGAGCCGAGATGGTGGCGCTAGTGAGCCAAGATGGCGGCGCACTCGCCTATTGTCCTCGCTAATGAGGGGGCGTAAACTCCTGCGCATAGATGCCAAGCGGGAGCTGTTTTTTCTTAAGTATTTTTATGTATAAATACCTGTGCATTTTTATAATTAATTCATTACGCTTGTAACCTTGCTACGTAATACAGCTTCTAAACTCTTACCGTGTATTTTATTCCTTCGCCTGTCGTCATCGCCGCTATTGCTATTGCCACGCTGTTCGATCGCAAGTAGTATACTAGCTCCTGCAGTACTATACTACTTCACTGGTGACCCCGACGTGATTTCGGATTCAAGAACTAAGCCCGGCAAGCATCAATTATGACAGAACCGATGAAAGAAGCTAACAGTGATTTCTTCATGGCGTACCGAGTGGGGGTCAAGGCACCAGTCTTCAATGCAGACGACCCACAATTATGGTTTGCGCAGCTAGAAGGTCAGTTCGTTCTCTCCAACATTACCACGGACAACACGAAGTTTTATTACGTGCTGGCGCAGCTCGAACCGCAACATGCAGCGCAAGTGCGTGACCTCATAGTGAGCCCCCCCGCCACCGGCAGATATGAAAAACTGAAGGCAGAGCTGATCAAGCGACTATCCGCCTCGCAGGAGCGGAAGATCAAGCAATTACTCATGCATGAAGAGTTAGGAGACAGGAAACCCACCCAATTTCTCCGCCACTTACAGCAACTGGCCGGACCTAATGTCCCAACTGATTTCATCAGGTCGATTTGGTGCAGTAGGTTGCCGACGAACCTCCAAACGATAGTAACGATGCAAGCAAGTTCCAGCCTCGAAGAGGTAGCAGAATTGGTGGACCGCATCAATGACATCGTTCCAGTAACCACGCAAGTCGCCGCAACTAGCATTCCAGTGCCCGGGAAAGAAGCTTGCTCACAGCAGGAGACGAGTCAACAAGGAAGTGCTATCGAGGCGTTGACTCGAACCGTGGCTGACTTATCACATAAGCTGGAGGTCATGAGCGCGCAGTTACGTCATGGACCATCCCGCTCGCGCTCCAGAAGTCGGTATAGCCAAAACCGATACCGATCACATTCCCGCTCCAGAAACAACCGGTACTGCTATTACCACAGCCGATTTGGCGAGAAAGCCCGCAAATGCACGGAACCGTGTTCGTATAACGCGAAGGCGTTAAACCACCAAGGCAGCCACTAAGGGCGGAGTATGACTGCCATGCAATATCGAGCCGCCTGTTCATTACGGATCGCACCACGAAGATACAGTTTCTTATAGATACGGGTTCAGACCTGTGTGTCTTCCCACGATCCGCTGTACGGGGACCACGCATGAAGACAAAATACGAGTTGTTTGCGGCAAACGGATCAGTTATAAGCACATACGGGTTTCATCCACTAACACTCGATTTAGGACTTCGCCGCGCATTCACGTGGAGGTTCATAGTTGCCGACGTCACCAAGCCCATAATCGGAGTCGATTTTCTAGCTTTCTACAATCTGATTGTCGACTGCCGAAATCAACGTCTCATAGACAGCATGACGTCACTTACGACTCAGGCACCGCAGTACGAACCGGCAGAAGCGATATCCTCTGTCCGCACCATGACCGGGGATGGCAACTATCACCGCATCCTGAGGGAGTTTCCAGACCTCACGCGTCCTGCAGGCAAGCCAGGGGTACCAAAGCACAACACGCTGCATCATATACGCACCACGCCGGGACCTCCTGTTTCTAGTCGTCCTCGTCGTTTGGACCCACAACGCCTCAAGATAGCGAAACAGGAGTTTGAGGAAATGCTGCAAAACGGAACGGCACGCCCTTCGGAGAGCGCCTGGTCCTCACCACTGCATTTAGCGCCTAAGAAGAATGATGGATGGCGCCCATGCGGTGATTACCGCGCATTGAATGCTCGAACCATTCCGGATGTCTACCCTATCAGACACCTGCA
Source organism: Helicoverpa zea (assembly GCF_022581195.2). Taxonomy (NCBI): domain Eukaryota; kingdom Metazoa; phylum Arthropoda; class Insecta; order Lepidoptera; family Noctuidae; genus Helicoverpa; species Helicoverpa zea. Next base: position 3,447,074 of record NC_061481.1, on the reverse strand, counting down.
AGACTTCACTCACGAGTTGGCGGGCAGTACTATCTTCTCCACGATAGATTTAGTGAAGGCATACAATCAGATCCCTGTATCTGAAGAAGACATACCTAAGACAGCGATAACAACTCCATTTGGGTTATTCGAGTTTCCCTACATGACCTTTGGACTCAGAAACGCTGCTCAGACTTTCCAAAGATTCATGGATGAAGTTCTGCGAGACTTAAACTTCTGCTACGGGTATCTGGATGATATACTGGTCTTCAGCAAGGACATTCACCAGCACGAACAACATCTCAGACTACTTTTCGAACGTCTGGCCAAGTACGGCGTTTTATTAAATACAAGCAAATGTATTTTCGGCCAGACAGAGGTCATGTTCCTGGGATACAAAGTCTCCGCAGCAGGTACGCAGCCACCAGAATGCAAAGTTCAGGCTATTCAAGACTTCCCTGAACCGAAGACCGTCAAGGAATTAAGGCGATTCCTAGGGATGCTGAACTTTTATCGCCGTTTCATCCCGGCAGCGGCTTCAACACAAGCACCGCTCAACCAACTGCTCGCAGGTCCAAAAGTCAAAGGATCACACCCGGTTATCATGACACCGGAACTGCTAGACGCTTTCAACATCTGCAAACGGAGCCTTTCCGAAGCCACTCTCTTGGTGCATCCAGACACTCACGCTGAGCTAAACATACTCACGGACGCGTCTGATACAGCAATAGGTGCCGTACTTCAGCAACGGAGCAACGGAAAATGGCAACCACTTGCCTTCTTCTCAAAGAAGCTTAGCCCATCCCAGAAGAAGTACAGCCCATACGATCGTGAACTTCTGGCGATATACGAGGCCATCAGATATTTCCGATTCATGGTTGAGGCACGCGTGTTCTACGTCACGACAGACCATAAGCCGCTGACATTTGCGTTTGCTCGCCCACGATCAAACTGCCCTCCTCGTCAATTCAGATACCTGGATTATATAGGACAGTTCACAACTGATATAAGATATATACCAGGGAAGGACAACGTTGTTGCGGACACACTTTCGCGCATCAACGAGCTTCAACTGCCATTGGATTACCAAGCGCTGGCCAAAGAACAGCAAGCCGACCCCGAGCTACAGAACTTGCTAAAAGAAGGATCATCTTTAAAGCTGAGGAAGGTGAAATTACCCGAGAGTGACGTCGAGATATACTGTGACGTAGCGGGTACTCCCCGCCCATACATAACAAAAACGTTCCGCAAGCAGATTTTCACGTCTCTTCATAACCTCAGTCATCCGGGGCGAAAGGCAAGTGTTCGGCTTGTCACGGAAAGATTTGTTTGGCCAGGAGTAAGAAAAGACTGTAGCCAAATGGCAAAGGAATGCGAAGCGTGTCAAAGGAGTAAAGTGACACGCCACACATCTGCTCCATTGCAGCCTTTCAAACCACCGACGGCACGTTTTCGCCACATCCATATCGACTTAGTTGGCCCCTTACCACTGTCTTGCGGTTACAAGTACTGCCTCACGATTGTCGACCGTGCAACACGGTGGCCTGAGGCGTACCCACTGCAAGATATTACCGCAGAGACATGCGCCACTGCTCTCACCGCAGGATGGATAGCTCGGTTTGGCTGTCCAGAGCACATAACAACGGACCGAGGCCGGCAATTTGAATGTCGCACCTTCAAGAACCTCGCCGCCCTCATAGGTGCTACTCACCATCTGACCACCTCTTACCATCCCGCAGCCAACGGCCTTGTCGAGAGACTACACCGCCAATTGAAAGCCGCCATTATGTGCCATGCGACTTCAAGCTGGACAGAGGTCTTACCATGGGTGCTACTAGGCATACGCAGCGCTTGGAAGGAGGATATAGGTGCAACAACCGCTGAACTCGTCTACGGCGAGCCACTCCGCTTACCTGGACAGTTCCTCACAGAAGCCCCAAGGGACGCCGCGGACATGGGTGACCTGGTGGACAGGTTACGCACTCACATGAGCAAGTTGACGCCACAACCAACGTCGTGGCACACGAACTCCAGCCGTCCTTTCTACATCCCGAAGGACCTGAACACAGCGTCACACGTCTTCCTACGTGAAGGCCCAGGTCGAAGATCACTGCAGGCCCCATATACAGGCCCACACAAGGTCCTAGCTCGTGGCCAGAAAACAATAGACATAGAAGTCAATGGGAAACGGCAAAAGGTGACGATCGACCGAGTAAAACCTGCGTACAGGGCGAGAGAAGAACTGGATTCAGAACAAATTAAAACCTCAAACCCAAATCAACCTGATTCCCCGCTCAGAAGAACAAAAAGCGGCAGGACAGTAAAATTCCCTAATTACTATCGCCCGTAGTCACGGTCTCGCCGGGGGAGTGGTGTGGCAAGCAAAACACACGACTAAACGCAGCATGAAGATCACGCCACTTTTCGTCAGAGCGTGCCGTGTGCAAAACAAGTTGGGAAGCTCCGCCCACTCCGCGACGATAAGCAAGTTAGCGCCGCCCCTTTCAATATGGCGTCTGCGCATCTTTTGTTGGTGGCGCTAGTGAGCCGAGATGGTGGCGCTAGTGAGCCAAGATGGCGGCGCACTCGCCTATTGTCCTCGCTAATGAGGGGGCGTAAACTCCTGCGCATAGATGCCAAGCGGGAGCTGTTTTTTCTTAAGTATTTTTATGTATAAATACCTGTGCATTTTTATAATTAATTCATTACGCTTGTAACCTTGCTACGTAATACAGCTTCTAAACTCTTACCGTGTATTTTATTCCTTCGCCTGTCGTCATCGCCGCTATTGCTATTGCCACGCTGTTCGATCGCAAGTAGTATACTAGCTCCTGCAGTACTATACTACTTCACCTTCATATTCTTTATTTTAAAAATTTTATGAGTCTGACGGTAATATTTGCCATTTCCGTACACGGCTAACTTAAACAATAGTTCAACTGAAACCTAACCTACATTTCGAAAAAATTTGTTAAAATTATCAACATTAAAAAAAGCAAGTACCTCATTTAACCCAGCGACTTCTTCATTCGACTCCTCGTGTATGGCCAAACCATCAAAATTGACGGTCACCGACCCCCTTGCTGTTTCTTTTTTAGGCTCCATAGGTGGACTATTACTGCCTTGATCACTTTTCTCATTAACCGCTGTTCTCACTTTAAAACTATTATCAATTATCTTCGAACAATACCTACAATTGGTTACGAGACTACCTAGATCTATAACGTCATTAGTGTCCACCAATTCTCCTCTTTCTTTGTTAACGTCACCTTTGTTAAAGTCTGGTAAAACGGCATCATATTCAACGGTAAAATAGTTAACGTGACGCACAGTTTGGTCTTTAGTTACAGTTAAATTTTGAACCGAAGTTAAGTCTTTCATTAAATCGTGGATTTTGGTTTTTTGTTCGGCAGAGGCGTGCCTATAGTGGTTTTGGCTCTGGCTTAATTCAAAAAAAGATTTCGCGTGTTCCGTTTTGGGGGGTGACGAAAAATAACTGGCTAGACGACTGAAACTTTCTGAAGGATTTGCGGTTGTGTCCGAGAAAAAGTTAATAGGATCTGGCAGTTTAGTTTCCGCTTTTTCTTCTTTGGGGGCTGAAAAAGCGGTAAATGCTTCTTCTTCTTTGGGGGCCGAAAATGCGGTAAATGCTTTTTCTTCTTTGGGGGCCGAAAAAGCAGTAAACGCGGGCAAAGTTGGCTCGAGTTTGTCTTCTAATTTGGGAGCAAAAGCGGTTGATAAATCAGGTAGTTTAGTTGATTTATCTTCAATCTTTGCACCGGGGGCTATGGGAAATTCAGGCATTTTAGGTTCGTTTTTAGTCGATTTGAAACTGAAAACATCGGGTATCTCAGGCAGTTTTGCCGCTAGATTTTCTTCTCCGTCATCAATAAAGTCTGTTGGTAGATCTTTTAGTTTCTTATGCTCATCGTCTTTGTTCTTTTTAAATGACTTTGTAAGTGTTGATCCGGGGGCGGCTTCGAATTCAGGAGAAGGTTCGCTCAGATCATCAACTAAGCTTGTTATGTTAGCTTCTACATTGAATCCTATTGGCTGAGCAGTGCTAAACGTAGGAGCAATCCGAGACGAGCAATATGTAGCTACAGATGTTGTCCTTGTCTGTGTTGAAGTATCTGGTACTACTGTCAACTCTTTCCTTATTTTCTCTTCTCTTTGCTTAGCTAGTGCTACTCTCCTTTTAAAATCTTCTTCAAACCCTGGAGGTATGGTTAGAGTCGGTGCAGGTCGGGTATTTGTGTTTCTATAGTGAGTCTCAACAGCATAGTTGCCTGTATCAAAGTAAGAAACCATGCTAATTGGTTGTGATGGCGTATCAAAGAATAAACCTTTCTGGTGATCAGTAGGTTCAGATAGATCCATGTTCTTGGCTTTCTCAACTCTGTTTGTGAACGAGTCTAGCTCTTTCTCTGAACTCTCGCTAAAGTCTTTGTCATCATCATTTTCTGGTTCTATAACAAACTCTTCGAATATTGGGAAGTCTTTATTCGCATCCTGTTCTATTGAGTGTACGTCTAAAATACCAGCCTCATCAGATTTAGAGTCTTCTTCATCTTCAGCGGGTGGAGCGGAAGGTGCACTAAGCTGCCTGGCCAACATATCCTCATGATGCTTAATTTCATCAGCATTTGTCGGTACTTTATCGAAAAAGAGCGAATTACATCCAATAAAACCTATAGGATTGGGATCGATATTGAAATTGTAATCTTGTTTTAGAGCGCTTTCGGTCCAGCCGTAATTCATGGATTTTATCTCATCAACGTCTTCAAGGAGTTCGGTGGCTGATTGCACTTGTATCGTTTCAATTGTTTCTTCGGTAATATGTGATATCTCTTCAAATTGTCCAGCGTCGAGTTTTATTTGTTCAGTATTAGTCGGTGCATTTAAAGAAGCTTCAGAGAGAGGTGCTTCAACGGGGTTCGATAGTTGTATAGGTGAAGTAATATTCTCTATAAGCTGATTGGTCACATCTTGGTCATCTTCTTTGTCCTCAGGTTTATTTACTTCTCGACAAGTCTCACAAATGCTTAATTCAGAAACACTTTCTTTGTCTTCCTGAGTTTCTATGCCAATGTTTGCAGTTTGATATTCATTTTTATCATTTTCTATATCGTTTGTATTGTCAGATCTTTCAAATTTTATTTCCTGGCCTCTAGCATCTACATTTTCGAAAAAACTTGCGCTAGATTTTCCGGATAAAATTTCTGTCTTTTTGTCATAATCGTGGTCATCATTTTGCTGTGTTTTAGGGAGGTTTTCAAAGAAACTGAAACTGGCGTTTCTGTTGAGAGGGTCGGCGGTCTTGGCTCCATAATCTTCAGACTTTTGAGTGTGATTAAAGAAGCTCATACTGGAATTTCTATCAGATAAACTTGAAGCCTTCTCTGCTTGATTAAATTCTTTAGCTTTATCAGCAAGTATAGTGCTTAGCCCAAATAAAGGTACTGATGATACTCCAAGAATAGGTACATCATCTTTACTTAATGTGTTTAATAGACTGTCCTCTGCAAGAGTATTTTCTTTGCTATCAAAAAGTGGGCTAGAGAATAAATTATCAGCTTTTATAATATCTTCAGATTTTTGGGCGTCATTCTTATCAGCAGGTGCATTCGGAAATAATTGTGACGTTAAATCCGCACTCTTGTCTTCATTGGTTCCTATATTTGCAAATAAATCTATGCTCTGTGCACCATAAGTTGGTATGTTTTGTTTTTCCGCTTTGTCTCTTTCGGGTTCTTTATTATCAATAGTCAATTTACCAAATAGATTTACTGTATTAGGATCAAACATTGCTACTGGTTCCGGCTTAGCATCTTGTGGTATATGTTTAATTTCTTGGAATAAGTCAGCTTTAGGAATATCAGGCACACTGGCAGGTATATCAGCAGTTGGGATAAACAATGGTTTCTGAACTTCAGAAGGTGCCATATCGAAGAAATTAGTAGCGAATTTCTCTTCAATAGAAGTGGTACTTTGAACAAGTCTTGCAACTTCAGGGCCAGCTCTTGCAACGTTTTCATCCATTTTCCTTTCAGCATTATAATCTTGAGTTTCTTTAAATGTTTTGGCTGTTATAAGTTCTTGGGTTGCCGGCTGGTTGGTAGGTTTCAAGGTATCTTGTTGTTGGACATTTGATGCTGGGTTTGTAAACATATGAGCATTAGCAGTTGGGTCTGGGTAACCTTGTGGGTTATCGAACGGTTTTGGGTGTGAAGAATGGCTCGGATAGTGGTGGCTATTGGAACAATGTCCAGCAAGTGGTTGACCCTGATTCTGGAAGTTCGGATACTTGTAATATTCATTGTTTAAGTAAACAGCATTCTGATGTTGTTGGAAATCGTAATTGTATGTCTGAGTATTTTGTTGCGAAGGTAAGAACATATCTAGATTTGTTTGAGCCGGTTGTGGTTCATATGGCATATTGGAATAAGGTGCATTTTGCTGTGGCATCTGCGCTGTAGCTTCATCTTTAACGGCGTTATTGTAAGCAGGATCAAAGAAAGTAGTCACGCTATGTTGAATCTTATTGATATCAATGCTACTAAGTTTCGATTTTAACGATCCAATTATTCCAAAACCTTTGGATTCTTTTGGCTCCTCTTGTTGGTTATAACTTTCTGTTGCAGGTCGGCTCAAATCGAATGCTGTGTTATATTGCGTTTCGGTATGTTGTACATAGCTTACATTATCATTGTCATAGAGTGAGTAAGCAGCTGGTTGAGTGATATCAAAAGCGGCTGGAGGTTGCACATTCTGCGGAGGATTGGCTACATTAAATTGTGGTACCAGAGGCACATTTTCAACAGGCTTGCTCAAATCAAACGGCACAGCAGACGGCACGTTTTGGTCGGCTTTAGGCTGTTCAGGCGTAAATAAAGCACCTTGGAATGATCCAGAATCTACGGCCGGTATAACAGGCTTGACACTGTTGCTTATAGAACCAACCCCTTCTATTGGCCCCGAGTAATACTGTGGTCTTTTCTTATTCATTCTAAAGTTAACTGCTCCAGTAGCCTTTGGTGGTTCTATTAACGGTTTCTGTGGGGGCTCCACGACGTTTTCTGCGCTATAAAATGACGACGCAACATTGCTTGATGGTGGAGTGAAAAATGATGGTGCTATATTTTGTGTAGAACCAATCGGCGGCGGTTTTATCGGTCCAGGTGGCTGTATAGGTTGAGTAGCAGCTTGCGTGGTTGGTGAAAAAATATTGCTCATTGGCGGTAAAGAATAATCTGTACTAGCGTTTGATTTGCCATCTACAGATCTGGTAGATGGTACAAACGTAGTTGGATTCGATGAGAATGTTGGGCCAAACATTGGTGGGGCTGCTACACTTGGTGGCATTATGTTAGACGGTGGTGAAGCCATGTTTTGTGGTGGTAATCTTGGTGGTGCTTTGCTTGGCGGTGCTATTACGCTAGGAGGCGGGGCCAATGGTGGAGTAGCGAACTCTGTTGGCGCTGGCTGTGTGAATTGTGCCGGAGGCGGTATACTCGCAATATTAGCCTGCTCTTGACTTTCTGTCGACAGTTCCGTGTCAAACATTGGTGCACTAATCGCAGATAAGGAATGTGTATTGCTAAAAGATCCAATAGCCTGTGCCGGTGCTGCAGACGGATAATTCATAGGATCAAATGATGGAACGAATATATTTTCTGTAGTTATCGATTGCACTGCTTTCGGTTTAATAACTGGATTGTTCGATCCTATACGTCTGGCAACTGATGGAGGTAAGACAGATTTAACAGTCTGACTGCTGCTTCTTTGTGAGGAGAACATCGGAGGAGGTGGTATTGCATTGCTAGGCGTTGGATCATGTGACGCATAAGACGGCGGTGGTGGTAAACGCTCTTCAAACGGTTTTGGTTCATTCTGACTTGGAACATTAAAAGCGTTAGTATCAAATTCGCTTAGCTTATTCTCGACTGCTGGACTGAAAATATTATAAGTTTCTTGTATTTTGGGTGCATTTGTTTCTGTAGTGTTATTATTATCTTGTGCTGGATTAAAAGGTTCCGTAACGACATTTTCTTCGCGTGAAGGCACGAAGAAATTTGTGGCGTTTTTTGTCAATGGATTTAGTTCAATTTTCTGTGATGTTTCGAAGTTATGTCCTGAGCTTAGTCCTGGTATTTGAGCGTATTTCTTTTTTGTTGTTATTCTGAAGTTCGATGATCCTGGAACAATAAGAAAACGTTTATTAGTAAAGAGAAAAAACATGTATAGGTGCAAATACTGTGGTGAGAAGTAAGAGTATATCTTAACACTTATTATAGTTCGGCCATTCAGAGAATGCGTTCCTGACACGTCGCGATTGAACTGACGACGTAATAACATTCATTGATTATTGATATAATAATGTTGTTTTAATGCTCCTCAATTGTTAAAACGGTAAACAACCAGCAAAAATATTTTTATCGTAACTGCAACGCCATTGCAAAGTTACGTCGTCAGTTCAATCGCGACGTGTCAGGAACGCATTCTCTGAATGGCCGAACTATAATCTGCCTAGTCTTTTCCAAACTATGTTGGGGCCGGTTTCCAATCTAACAGAATGCAGCTGAGTACCATTGTGCTACGAGGAGCGACTGCCTATCTAACCTCTTTAACCCAGTCACCTAGGCAATTACATACCTCTCATGCTGGTTGTCATACATTCGGCTTATAGCTACCCCGTAACGACTGCCAAAGATGTTCGAATGACAGCCGGGACCCATTAATTAGACATGTCTTCCGAAACACGGTCCTATCATATGTCGGAAGGCACTTCGAAGTTCCTGCACATCATAGCGAGATCGTCACATCAACGGACCAACTTTACCAAGCCTTGCTTAATCTTACAATCGATCAACTCGTGCTACCAACTTGTTACTTGGCCACTTACTACAACTACTGCACTAAATGATATACAATTTTCATCAAGTTTTCCGACAAGCGTTGGAACCAGTCGCATCAAAAATGTATATATTCACTCGAAGTCTTATAATGGGTTCCTTGTCGCACTGGTTTTTATTGAACCACTTATTAACTGATTTAACTGTCGGGCTGCCTTTGATTATAGATTATATCCACTTTCTCTGTCTATCAGTTAAATGGTAACTGGGTGTTTTTATCGAGCTGAGTTTAATCTATGGACGAATATAAACGCTGCTTCAAATGTACCTGGATTTATTTTACTCTTCATACTAGGCTTTCGTAGAGGTCTTTTAGGAAATTACTGAACATAGTATTTATTATTTCTATACATATTATATACTTATTTCACTGTTGGGAAGCTACACTATTTCCCGGTAACGTAGGCTATATTTTTTCCGGGTAAAAGAAGTAGTTTTCACGGGATGCGGATGGAACCGGAAAACAGCATATGCCAGCAAATTAAAGACTTCATTTGATTTTTAAAATAAGTAGCCAAGAGGGAGTCGGACTCGTACACAGCAGTTCCGTAGCATTTTCAACACGCTTTTATAAGCTTGGGCTGTATGTATGTAACGGAATCTTTGAGCTTGATTTTTTTGTAAAACGTACGTATATATTTTTTGTGTTAATTAAATAATACATCATCAGCGAAAATTTCAACTATCTAACTATCACGGTTCATAAGATACAGCCTGGTGATAGACGGACAGCGAACTCTTAAATCACAGGATCCCTTTCTAACCTTACCGATAAAGAACCTACTATATATTTTAAATATTTACACGAATACTTAACATTAGTAGTAACAAGGAGAGTGAAGCAAGATAAATAAGCTAGTGATTAGTCAGTAAGTGCGTGCGACCAGACTCAAAGAGATGTCAGCAACCCCAGCGGGGCCCAGTAGGGCCAAGACCTGCCGGGGCTGCGGGTTGTTCGAAAGAGATACCGCGGCCCTGGTACTTATAAGGCCTACGACGGAACACGACGGTTTTTAGTCAATAAGAGTCTGACACTCTCACACGAGGGGTCATTTGATGATTTTTGACGTCGTTAAAAAAAAAGCCCTTTGCTTACGGAACCTACTATGTATTTTAATATTTACACAAATACTTAACATAAGCAGTAACAAGGAGAGTGAAGCAAGATAAATAGGCTAGTGATTAGTCAGTAAGTGCGTCCGTCCAGTTTGCCAACTGCGCCCAGCTGTCTGCCAATTATTGCCGATTGCCCACAACACGGCAATATGGTGCGTTTCCATTTTGTAAACGTAAAACGTCAAATTTGCCTTACTGATGATGTTATAAAGTAGCTGTTTCCCTGCGGTTTTGCTCGCGTCCCGAGAGGACTACTGCTCGTACTGGTTATAGATATACCTACAGCCTATGTTACTCAGAAAGCTTGTAGCTTTACAACAGTGAAAGAATTTAGCAAATCTGTATAGTATTTTCTGTTGTCATAAGTAGCGCCGGTATCAGAAAAACTGCGTGGAAACCGGCTGTCGTGGTATGGGCATGTGATGCGGAGGAATGAAAGTCATGTTTTGAGGAAGGTGATGAGTATGAACGTGGACGGATATAGTGGAAGAGGAAGACCAAAGAAACGATGGATGGATTGTGTGAAAGTAGATATGATAAGAAAGAATGTTACTCGTGAGATGACGGCAGATAGAAGAGTATGGAAGAAGAAAACATGCTGCGCCGACCCCAAATAAAATTGGGATAAGGGCAGGAGGATGATGATGATTTTCTGTTGTCATAGTATAGTATATGTGTAAGTATAGATGTCACGTTTATTATTTGGGAGATTCCAAAAATATTTATTTAATTTGTAGTTAAAGCGACTTATTTTTTGCTATTGCACATCTATGATTGAATAAATTTCAATTGTCTAACTACCACAGTGCCTGCTGACGGACGGACGGACGGACGCCGAAGTCTTAGTACGTACCCTAAAAACTATTCATATCGTAACATAACAGATATGTTTTACGAATCAGCCACTGACTACTCCCGAGCTTACACATACAAACACAACGTGCACATACATTTACACACACAATTACAGCTCACCCGCTTTCGTGACAAAACATTGGAACCGCGCATTCCCCTACAACCTTACAGCTATAATTTCAAGTGTCAAGTGATTACTTATTACATATAATGAGCTAGTTTACACGTACCATAGGAATATATCTACCGAGATTTAATCCTTGCTAATATTATGAATGGGAAAGTAACTCTGTCTGTCTGTCGCGCTTTCATATAAAAACTCATCATCCTCATCCTCCGAGTCTTTTTCCCAACTATGTTGGGGTCGGCTTCCAGTCTAACCGGATGTAGCTGAGTACCAGTGCTTTACAAGAAGCGACTGCTCTATCTGACCGCCTCAACCCAGTTACCCAGGCAACAAAATACCCCTTGGTTAGACTGGTGTCAGACTTACTGCCTTCTGATTACCCGTAACGACGGGCAAGGATGTTCAATGACAGCCGGGACCTACAGTTTAACGTGCCATCCGAAACACAGTCAGGTATGTTATAGAATTCTACCGAACAATCTTCTATAAGTACAAATAAATGTTTATCTCCTTACAAATATGAGCGGCCCATGGTTTCCATTGACCTCTACGGGTCATGGTGATTGTCGTGAGAACACCATGGTTAGGAAACTGTGGGTGTTATATACTGTTAGGGATTTGTAACGTTGATGGTTATTTTCAGCTACTTATAAACCATAGATAGAATTTGGACGTTAGCTCCATATAAAGAGTGCCAAATGTGATTCTCTAATCGTAAAATAAAAGATGGATCGGTTATTGTAATCCACCGTATATTTATATTTTTGTATGAGTTTCTCTTCGAATCTGTTAAAAAAAGTCGTGGTGGCCTAGTGGGTAAAGAACCAACCTCTCGAGTATGAGGGTGTGGGTTCGATTCCAGGTCAGGCAAGTAACAATGCAACATTTCTAAGTTTGTATGTACTTTCTAAGTATATCTTGGACACCAATGGCTGATAAAAAAGTGAAGGAAAACATCTTAAGGAAACCTGGACTGTAAAGTCTGAAATCTCCAACCCGCATTGCAAAGCGTGGTGATTAATGCTCAATCCTTCTCCGTGTGAGAGGAGGCCGCGGCCCAGCCCGGAACATTTAAAAAGGCCAATAATGTAGTGAAACCCGAATATTTTTTTTTTCAATTTTTATTTGTTTTTGCAATATATATAGAATATTTTTATTTGTTTTTGCAATACGTTAATGCGTAGACTAGACACTTGGGTGTGTATGTACAGTAGACAGACGGACAGTTCCTTTCGCATTTTCAATATTCGTAACTATAATATTGAACACGGCACTGTCAGAGTTGATGGCGTCCGATTTTTCTCGATTCGGAAGTTTCATACGATTTTATAAGGAATCCCTACTAATATTATAAATGCGAAAGTAACTCTGTCTGTATGTCTGATACGCTTTTACGTCTAAACCACTGAACTGATTTTAATAAAATTTGGTACAGAGATAGAGTTGACCTTGAGAAAGAACATAGGATAGTTTTTATCCCGGACTTTTGAAGAATTCTCTTGGAAACGCGATATAACCGAACTATACGCGGGCGAAGCCGCGGGCGGAAGCTAGAATAAGGAATTCTAAAATTCTATCCTTTCGACGCGGTCCATGCTGGCAGGTGTGCGATCACCATAAGGATAACATGGTGTTTTGTCATGTCTTTTGGGATTTTTGCGAGTCACCGTAATACTCCGTAACTGTTCTTCGAAATACCTCTTTGATTTGACATTATCCTTTCTAATACTTGAGGTAACTTAACTAACGGGGAAGGATAACGGAACATTTAAAATTGTGTAAAATCCCTAACATTGATTATCTCATAAATGTATTTTTCTAAATCGATGACTAATACTTGTTTATATTTGTGCCCAAAATACCGGGCGATTTTGCTACATAATAATATTATACAGACGAAATATTTTTTTGTTTTTAGAGTACAACAGAGGCTTTAAAACCACAGAACCGATTTAAAAATTCGTCCCCGAATACTAATTCTGTCTCTTTCTATGAGGTACAAGCAAACGTTATTGCAAGTTCAACTTTACGCGAATTGTTTAAAGTCGTTATTACAACGCACTGTAGTTAAAGCAATAAAATTTTACGACCGAAGTGGTCGGCTAGGACAAAGAAAATGAGCGCACAATTTTGAATGTTGCGCTCATTTGGTGAGGACGGTTTTGAGACTATGTGATGCGGGTAAAACTGTCAGAAACAGCTGGTCTAAATATAAAAGAAGTATAAAACTCTACTTACCACAACCAGGGGGTTCTTTCGGCGGCGGCGCCACTTCCTTCACCACTTCCTCAGCCATCATAGGCGTAGCGAGATCCTGTCCAACGAATCCTGGCCCCACAGACCCGGGGCTCTGAAACGGCACCTCTTGAAACCCTTGTGGCTTCTCATCAGGAGTCTGCTCTCGACTCTTATAACTTAACATGTTTGAAAACGAGCTGAACACCGCACTTGCCACGTGGGGTAAAACTGTCGGTAGCTGAGAGAAGTTCTGAGCTATATCTGCGGTCAAACTTTGTTGCACATCAACATTTTTATCGTCATTCAGATTAATCTCTTCCAAGTTATCTTCCGTTGCGGATAGATTAGCATTTTGATCCGGATTGCTGTTTATAGGAGCGCTCACATATCTAGTTCCGTGTAATCTTGCGAAATATTCGTTCACGTCAAAATCGTCGTCGGATTTAGATGAAGCCTTTGACACGGTGGATGTCATATTTTCTGGTCTGTTGTCATGGTGGGAGGGATGGGGGTTGTCTAAAGAGTGGGGGTGGGCAGATATAGTAGTCTGAGGTGAAAACACGTTGGTGTTTGAATCGCCTGAAGGAAAGTTCGTGATTTCATGCTCGGAATGCCCCAGGGTTGGGTTTGCGGACCCGATTTGGTGATCTGTAACAAGAGAAAATAATACGTTAGCCAAAGATGATAAGATTCATTTTACAATAACAAGTTTTGCAATGCCTCATAATTGTGGAGGCAAAAAATGCAAATGAATCGCTATTAGATTTAATTATCAGTTATTACAGCATTCATTTTAATTTTGATTGGAACATATTAAAAAGAACATGATTTATTTGACAGATCTATTCAATGAGAATAAAGGTCATACCTAAACTATTTCGAAAATCCTTAATTAATTGGATATTCAGGTGTTTTGTGAGATTTGTAAAATTATTTCAGCGTTTGATCGACAAAAGGCTTTAATATGCTATGTCGCAAAGATAATGTAAGTCAGGTGCAATGTAATTCCACCTGTTTCGTTTTTTAAATTCTTTATTAATGTTGACAGCGTGTTTAAGATACTTCCGTTATTCTGTCATGTTTATGTTATGTTGTACAAAACAGATATTGAAATAAAACTAAGTTAAAAATTGATAATTGCACTATTTATTTCATTTACATTATGCTATATTTTATTCGGATGTCCGTAAAATAGTTCGTGAAGAGTTCCCGCAGGATGCAGACAAAGTCACGGTCGGAAGCTAGTACCAAAATATATATTCTAAAAGAGATAGAATTCATTATAAAAATCATGCAAGAATAAGGATAAAGCTCATAACCTTGTAGAAACAAGTAATTTATATGTCACAAAGTCGTTTATAAAAACGGAAATAAAAATATTTCGCCAAGGTATGCACGAATTTCTTGTGCATTAATCTTAGCTTGTTGTTGTATTTTTAAGATGACTGTCTTTAATTTTAAATCAGATTTATTATTGTCTAGGTTTCGTAGTAAAACGGCTAAAACATTAGAAGACATTATCATCATCTGCCTAACCTTTTCCGACTTTGTAAGGGCTTCCAGTCTAACTGGATGCAGCTGAGTACCAGTGTGCCACAAGGAGCGACTGCCTATCTGATCAGTTTCTCTGGCAACCCCTCACCCCTTCATGAGACTGGTTGTCACATTTCTGGCTTCTGACTACCCGAAACGACTGCTATATTTGTTCAAATGACAGCCGGGACCCACCAATCAACGTGCTTTCCGAAGCTAGGAGTAACTTCTCATGACATGAAAAAAAAATAATAAAAAAATACGTTTGGCACTCGGGGACTGCCGCGGTAAAGCTATTGCACGAAACTTACGGAATTTCTGGATTTGGTCCCCGCGCTCAAGGCCTGCGATAGAAGCTATGCAATAAAATAAATAGATGGTTTGATAACTTATTTTACACTAAAGGTTGGCAATATAGGCTACGATTGAAAGAGCATCGCTCGCATAATTTTACAAAGGGAAACATACATACATACATAATGTTGTAGTAGTTATAACCGAATTTGGGAATACCAGTACGCAACGCAAGCGAGGTTATACTGCGATTGGTAAACGGATCATCTTATTTGGACACGTTTTCATCATTGGCGCATTTATTGGTAGGATCCATACTAATATTAAGTATCAATGCAAATGTAAGTTTGTGGGACTTTCAAGAAAAAACTCGCCAAGTGCGAGTCGGACTCGCGCATGAAGGATTCCGTACCATCTAAACTAATATTCTATATATATTTATGGATATCGAGCAAAAATGAGCAAAAAAAAATCACGTTTGTTGTATGGGAGCCCCACAAAATATAATATTTATTTTATTATAGTTTTCAGTATTTGTTGTTATATATAGCAGCAATATAAATACACCATCTGTGAAAATTTCAACTCTCTAACTATCACGGTTCATGAGATACAGCCTGGTGACATACGGACGGACGGACAGAGGAGCGAAAACAATAGGGTCCGGTTTAACCCTCTGAGTACTGAACCCTAAAAAAATTTAACTTATTGTAAATATGCCGAGTTAAATGTTTGGTACGGAAATAACCTAAAGCCTGAGAAAGGTCATAGGCCTTTTTTACGCGGTTGAGGAAAGTGGTTGTATCAAGACGTGGCTGGAACGGCGGGTGATGGCTTATTCATCATCCTCCTGCCCTTATCCCAATTTCATTTGGGGTCGGCGCAGCATGTTTTCTTCTTCGATACTCTTCTATCTGCCTCACAAGACTTTCCTCATGCTGCAGAAGTTTCGGCTTAAGTTTTATGGTCGGCCGCCTGCCTGACACCAACCCTCTTTGGGAATGCTATTGTGGTGAATTACCCGTCACCGTGCGGGTGGCCCAAAGTACAGATGTTATGCACTGGCCTTTAGGTTCTCTTAGTCGTCTCTTACGACACCCACGGGAGAGAGATGGGTACGTCCTATTCTGATCCGGGACCGTCACGGAAAGGGTGATGAGGGTGAGGGTGAAGGGTGATGGCTTATTATTGTAATTTAATATAGATAGAAAAGTAAGTGTGTCCTGCTTTCATGTCAATAAACCCGATTTAAAATGAAATCGGTACAAAAATATTCTAGGACATTGACTACTTTTTATTCAAGTGCGGGAAGTAGATCCTTCGGGAGGAGGGTGTAACAGCTAAGAAGCTATAAACCTTAAGCTTCAAGCTACTATGCGCAAACGCGCGGCATCCCTAGTGCGCAGAGTGCGGGCCAGTGCCAACACTATTTTGGCGATGATCGGGGATAGGCTAGACTGCCCTTTCATAAAACACTGTTCTGACAGGCATGTAACTGTGCGAATGCCAAACAGAAAATTTTAATTTTATTTCATTTTATTTTATTTTATTTCATTTTATTTTAATTTTGTAATTGTGATGTATAATTGATTTATTAATATTGTTTGATTGTATGTATAATTTAATTATGAATATTGTTTTCTTTTGATTTTTCTTAATGAATAATAGTAATCCCACCAAAAACATTAAATGTAAAAAAAAGCCAATCCTCTACGCAATTCCTCCACCGTAAAAAGTTTTGAGATCGCATAGAAGCCAAGTCCTGTTCTACTTTATTTGTAATAATAAATCAATATTTTGTGACTATATCAATAGTTTCGTTCACTTTGCAATAATATTGACTTGGCCATGAGCACAATAAACTACAAATATAATACAGCATATCTTGGAGAGGTGAAAGTCAAACATGAAGTTTAATATCACAGAATTAAATACATTTAGTTTATTCAATTGTTACTAAATGATCGACAGTCAGTATCATCCAACATCAATGAACTGCACATGTACTATGGCGCATGTTAAGTCCATGGTGATCTCAAATTCCAATCAGTCCAATCGTAAAATCATGTCCTTAGAATTTATCAATTCAATGGTATTTACACATTATTACAAGGAGCGACTTTTAACTTGTGCTCATGGCCAAGACAGTAGTATTGTAATGTGAACAAAACTATTGATATAGTCACAAAATATTGATTTATTATTACAAATAAAGTAGAACAGGACTTGGCTTCTATGCGATCTCAAAACTTTTTACGGTGGAGGAATTGCGTAGAGGATTGGCTTTTTTTTACATTTAATGTTTTTGGTGGGATCTAATTTATTTTTTGTAGGTCTCTTTCTTCTCTAATTATATAACAAATTAAATTAACTTACGTGCAACTAACTAAATATATAACAAACTAAATATGTACACCTAAAGTAGCACGTAAACAATATTTTTTTTAACCTAAAAAATTTCGAAGTTGACGAATTTTTTAATCGAATATCTTTTAGAATAAAAGAGATTTATTTCAGAGGTAGATGACGCTATCACATGAAATTATTTGTTTTTTTTTAAGTACCTACTACTTATACTAAGCTATGTAACAAAACCATAGCGCGATTTAGACCAGAACAACGCCATCTATCGAGCGAGCATGCAGTGTTTATCGCACTGCATTAATATGAAAGATTTTATCATTATTCATTTCATTTAAACCTAGCTTTTTTATTCATATGTTGTATATTTAATACATAATAACAATATACCACTACGTAACAATAAAACAAATAACAACATTTTGTACATAAATAAATAACAAAGTTATCAATGCAGTCAAAATTCATACACAATGTTCTTGAAAAACCGCAAATATAAATTTGTTTCCTATTTTTTTATTAAGTTTTAAGGTTTTTATAATTTTCCCTTTATATGTAGCTAATAACCTATCTTGGTGCCAAATTTGAAGGTTCTAAGTTTGCTAGAAGTACCTTAGACTTTTGATGATCGGTCAGTGAGTGAGTCAGTGACAAAATGGTGTAACTTTGATCGCTCATAACTCGTAAACTATTTATTCAATTGTCTTGTAATTTTGAGACTGAGCTTGTTCTAATACTTACTCTTGGTCATCGAAAACCTTAACTCCTAGCTTTGTTCACATGGAAGATACAGGGGGCTGAAATAGCCGCGAAACGCTTCGAGAAAAGATGGTACGGCCGTGCCCGCTTTGCTCGAGTCTTGGCTGGGGCACTGCCGTGCCCTCAGATTTGTTTGTGTGAATTTCTGATATGGGTGAATTTGCCTGAAATAAATGACATTTTATTTTATTATTTTTTTTATTTTAAGCCAATTTCCACAACTGCAAACTAAACTTTGTCGTTGAGTCATCGGCATAAGGTCCAGAATGCTATCAATATTGAAAATCGACTCTAACCCTCATCAATAAAGTTTATTATAGCTTGAAGATGCAATCGATCGCAGCTCGATAATCGTGACATAGATTCAAAGTTAATTTATTGTATTACCTTTTATAGTTAAGTGTGATTTATAAAGAAAACAGGGTGCTATCGACACATCTATAAAGCTCAAGAATAACTTCTAGTTCGATGTGGAAAATTCTTGCAATGTTATATAGTCCATTTATCAAGGAAGGCTTTAGACTACTTATGATCTCGGTGTTTTTAGGCGTTCCCCTGGGATATGGCAGAAACCGCTGGAGGAAGCTAATTTAAGTTGAAATAAGTTAAGTAGGTCAGATGGAAGTCGGACTCATAAAACACTAGCACTCAGTTGCATCCGGCTAGTCATAATCCCAATTTTATTTGTGTTCAGTACAGTATGTCATGTTCTTCCATAATCGTCTACTTGACGTCATCTCACAAGTAACATATACCCAGCCATATCGGCTTTCACACAATCCATCCACCGTATCTTTGATCGCCCCTTCCTCTATATCCATCCACATTCATGCTCGACCCGAGTCGACTCCAAACATTATCTCCCAACTGTTTTGGGGTCGGCTTCCAGTCTCACTGGATGTAGCTGAGTACCGGTGTCTTACAAGGAGTTACTGCCCATCTGATCTCTTCAACCCAATTACCCTAGCAACCCCAATATAAATAGGAAAAGGCTAGGCAGTTGATATTGACACATATGTCAACACTATGAGGTGTTCAGGACATGGGCGCAGTTATAGATAAGACAAAGCTTCACCCGTGTTACTTAAAGTCAAACATTTGATTCATATGCCCTGGTTGTTGTCCTGAATCATGCTGTTTAAAAGTATGGTGTTGGTTTTTTGATGTTCATTCTAGTTTTTCATTTGACTATTTTAGTTTCAGTCACAGCACGAGCATATTGATTTTAGCTCGTAAATGTCGGTCCTGCTTGTGATCTCTCTCCGGTTGTATCGGATTGTTGTTTCATGGCGCTATGAGAGTGAAGGAATAGTGAGTGCACCTGTGTCCAAGCAAATGCTCGTGCACTATAATATGTTCTGCGCAGCTGGCTAGTCACCCTAGGCTCCAGAACAGTCGCCGTAGCCCAAATTCTACCTGGATGCCTTTTACTAAAACAGCAAGGGTACAACAATCCCTGAGGATCAAAACCCTTACTAAACCTCATCATTTAACTAAAATATTCTAATCGTTACGGTATTTATCGTAATATACCAATTACCAAATGTTACAGCAACATAGAAAAACCTACATATTATGTATGTACTTTGCCATAAATTATCTAACCACGCCTTAAAATGACCGCTTCGAAGATATAATACGATAGTTACACAATAGTTTTACTAAATAGCTATACTTTTTGTCGAAACTGTTTTAGGGTTCATGCATTATTCATTTACCAGCCTATTTATTGTTCCACGGGGCACAGGCCTTTTCTCATACAGAGAAGGTGTTATCCATGATTGACGATTTCAGACTATAAACATACGGGTTTCTTCAAGATGTTTTCCTTCACCTTTAATTAGTCATTGGTGTCCAAGAAATATTTAGAAAAAAAATTGTAAGTAAATGCCCTATAATGTTACAAATAATAATTGAAATAATCCTATTGGACCGAGAGCTTTTCTAAACCGAAATGTAGGGTTCCACACAAACGCAAACAAGCAATGCGTAAATGGGGTTATTTGATGGGTCATCTTTAACCGACTTACACAAAGGACGAGGTTCTCAATTCGTCGAAATCTTTTACATTGTTTAGCTTTCACGAACTCTATGTTTTATCAAACCATGAACGGAACCCAACAAGTCACACTCGCACTTGGCAGTATTTTATCATTAGTAAAATAAATAGGTACTTCGCATTACCAAAGGTGGGGTTTTACGAAAAGAAATTACGAGAACAGCCGTTGGTATGTCGATGATGAAACAACGGCTTTCCACGAAAGGTTGGAAAAACTAGCCCATCTACATTTTATCAGTTGTTCTGACTAGCAGTGTAGCTTGCAGGTTTCACGTTGAGCAAATAGGTACTAATTGCACCTATGTAAAATGTAGCCTATTTTCGGGATACCTCTCATAACTGGGGGTAAATTGCTCAGTCAATTTAGCTGTTTTGAAAATTAGCCTCTTCTTCAAATCGAGTGAACTGCAAGTTTTAATCACCTAACAAGCCCTAGTGTCAGAGTTTACTTAAATCCGCCTGACGGCCTCTGATGTTGGAATTGTAACAACGACTGCTACTGAGCATTCGGGAAGCCCGCTTTATACACTCTCCCGGGTATGAGGGTGTAACACCGCCAATTTCCAGATTGCTTTGTGAAAGCTTCTAACATCCA
Source organism: Helicoverpa zea (assembly GCF_022581195.2). NCBI lineage: Eukaryota > Metazoa > Arthropoda > Insecta > Lepidoptera > Noctuidae > Helicoverpa > Helicoverpa zea. Next base: position 3,426,243 of record NC_061481.1, on the reverse strand, counting down.
CAAAGCGATTTTGAACTGACCCTAGGATCGCAATAATCAACTTAAGTGGTATAGCAATAAGGGTGCATTTAAATTAACCTCAAGGAACACGTTAATATATTTTAACTGGATAAACCTTAACTTATTTCCAACTCAATCATCTGACGTATGAGCAATCAATGAAAAATGTCAGCAGGTATCTGACCACCGGATATGCTTATATATCGCAATTATTTATAATGATCATTTCCGCAAATGTTATTATGTTTTTTTTTTTATGTAGCTTACAAACAAGCCTATGGGCTAAGAACACGTAATACAATGAAGGTTAAGCAACACTAGTCACGGTTGATTTGTAGATGGGAGATCTACCTTCTTGGTCAATCTATGTTGGGGTCGGCTTCCAGTCTTAACTGGATATAGCTGGGTACCATAATTTATCTTACCTAGCACGCCTGAATAAGACTGGTTGTTAAGACTTTCTGGCTCCTAACTACCACTAAATAAATTCGTGTCTCAAGAGCAAATTTCCAAATGAAACGTTTGAGAGTCGCTACAAGAAATCTGAAGTCTGAAAACCAGACCAAGGGATATCCAGTTACCCAGGCAACTGGGTTGAGCAGATCAGATAGGTAGTTACTCCATGTAACACACTGGTACTCAGCTGCATCAGGACTGGAAGCCAACCCCAACATAGTTACAAAAAAGCTAGACAAATGACTATCTTAGAGACACATTCAAGTTGCCTCTACTACAAGTTAATCACACAATCTTGAAATGTAAGTACATGCCATAAGTTGCGTACGCTAAGTAATTACGTATCTAAGTATCTATGTAATACACAGGTCAATGACCTCGCACTTTCTCAACTAATGACCAGTGCCTTGGACGGAAATATAGCTTTTGGATAAAAGCGTCTTGTATGTTAAGTGTAGGTCTGACACCAGTCTTACCAAGAAGTATTCGGTTGCCCGGGTAACTGGGTTGAGGAGGTTAGATAGGCAGTCGCTCCTTGTGGCACAATGGTACTCAGCTGCATTCGGTTTGACTGGAAGCCGACCCCAACATAGAAGGGAAAAGGCCCGGAAGATGATGATATGTGTTAGGTATCGTTCTCACCAAACTTTTTCGTCTCGGATGATAGACCAAGTGAGCACAAACTAATTTTAGGTATAACCAAAAATCTTTGTAAATGGCTGTTATTCGTAACAGAAGCCTGTCATTTTCCTTAACGAGCGTTTCTTTTGATTCCAGATCAAGCAAGTACCTATGTAATTTTTTAATTATATATACTTGTAGGTATAGACACCAATGACTAAGTAAAGGTGAAGGAAAACATAAAGGAAACTTGAACTTTTAAGTCCGACATTGCCCTAAGCAAGCGTGGTGATTAACGCTCATTTATTCTCTGTATGAGAAGAGGCCTGAGTCCTGTTGGACATCAAAAAGACTGATGCTAAAATTGCTTTCAAAGTTCAAGTTGCAGTCGCTCCTTATGGCACACTGGTACTCAGCTGCATCCGCTAAGATTGGATTTTTTTCCTTATGGGAAATCATCAAATGACTCCTCCCGCTGTAGGTTAGCAGCGGTGAGGGAGTGTCAGAATCTTACTGACTAAAACCCATCCTGTTCCTTCGTAGGCCTTTTATGTACCAGGGTTGCGGTAACTCGCGCGAACAATCCCGCAGCTCTGACAGGCACTGGCAGCCGACCCCAACATAGTTAGGAAAAGACTAGACCGATGATGACAAAGTTCCCTTGAATAAGGTTGCACTATTTCCCACATAAATAAAAACTACCGACTAATACTTGTTCTTATACATAAGCAACTACCCGACCTCGCTCATTCACACGGTCAAGTACACTGGCGCAAGTAACTCGCTCAACTTGACTCGCACAAAAGCTCACTGACTGCTGACGGTCGAGTGATTAATGGAGAAGCTTTGAAAAACAACTATTTATAATAGTAATCTATATGTGAGAATAATCTGTGTCAGTATGTTAGGGTTTCCCAGCTCGTGGTCAAGTCTAGTCAAAATCAGCACCTTTTGAAGGTCAAATTAACAAAAGACAGTCCCCAAAACGACCGCTCTTCACCACTTCCTATGTGTTTTTGCTGGGAAGAAGAAATGGTGGAACAAACTCCCCAGACACACAATTTAAAGCCGCGAGGATAGATCGATCATAAAGTTAAGCATCGCTTGGCGCGGACAGTACGTGGATGGGTGACCATCTTGTTATAATATAACTAGTTCTTCCGTGTTTCGGAAAGCACGATAAACTGTAGGTCCCGTCATTTGAACATTTCTGGCAGTCGTTACGGGTAGTCAGAAGCCAGAAAGTCTGACAACTAGTCTTACCAACGGGGTTGCTAAAGTAACTGGGTTGAGGAGATCATATAGGCAGTCGGTCCTTGAAAAACACTGGTACTCAGCCAGCTGCATCCGTTTAGACTGGAAGCCGACCCCAACGTAGTTGGGAAAAGACTAAAGAGTTGATGATGTAGCTTTTGAACCCTCTTTTTTGTAACTTGGTTAAGAGAACTTTTAATAAACTAAAATTCCATTACAAATACTATAAGAAATTCCTTACTTAGAATAACTTACAATTTAATACTGTCACTGAATAGATAGAGAATTTTGTTTACTATAAGTGCACCGATCCAGTTTGGAAAGAGATAGGTGTGTGAAAGAGATAGCTGCTGTAGTACGCGCGGATGGTTTCATGTGTAAGCGAGACAAGAAATAAATTATTAAAAAAAAAGTCAAAATTTCGATTTATTAAGTTAGCTGTTATTAAATTTGCGAGTTATTAATATTAGATATGAGGTTTTTTAGGTCTCTGTATCCAAAAGGTAAAACGGGACCGTATTACTAAGACGTTGCTGTCCATCTGTCAACATGTAACACATGAACAGTGATAGTTCGGTAGTTGAAATGTTTACAGACTATGTATCTGTTGCTGCTAAATACTGAAATTTAGAATGAAATAAATATTTTAGAGTGCTAATAAAAAATGTGTTTTTTTTTTGCTGTTGCATTGGGCCGGTTTTTTGCACTCAGCAAACTAACGGTAAAGGAAAACACCTTGAGGATAATTTTAAATCGATTAAACAGAATGTACTTCCCAATTTCCAAAACGTTTTTTGTGCTGATTGACCGCAGCTTATTATTAATTGTCAAAGATTATTTATAGATTTTATATAATTTTGTTATAACTAGCTATAACCCGCGGCGCCGCCTACAACCTGAAAGAATTACTTCCCGTAAGAAGGTTATGCCATTTTTTTTAACGACGTCAAAAATCATCAAATGACCCCGCCCGCTGTGGGTTAGCAGCGGTGAGGGAGTGTCAGACTCTTACTGACTAAAAACCGTCGTGTTCCGTCGTAGGCCTTTTACCCGGGCCGCGGTAACTCGCGCGAACGATCCCGCAGCCCAAGTAGCTTATGCCTGCCTATCAGACTATCTCAACCCAGTTACCCGGGCAACCCAAAACCCCTTACCAAGACTAGTTGTCAGACTTACTGGCTCCTAACTCCGAAACGACTGCCCAAGATGTTCAAATTACAGCCGGGACGCAACAATTTAACGTGCCTTCCAAAACGCGGGTAAAACCAGAAAGCACAACTAGTACTACTGCTACTAGTACTAGTACTACTACTACTACACATAAATAATAAATAAATAATGCCGGAATATTTTTTATACACGATCGGTTAGCCCCACGGTAAGTTATTAATTAACTTGTGTTATGGGTGCTAACACAACTGATAAACTACATACAGCTACATATATACATATTTATAAATACATATCATAACACCCAGACCACGGCCAACAAGCATGCTCATCACACACATGTCGACCGAACCGAGAATCGAACCCGGGACCTCAGGTTCGGCAGTCCGGCATGGTGACCATTGCGCCATCGAGGTCGTCAAAACAAGACACCGTCACATAAGCCAAGAAAATCTTTATTTTTTCAACATAGTAATGTAATATAAGAAATCTTTAGTTACATAACAAAACGCATAATATATTACAATACATATAAAATTCGTGTCCGATAAGAGGTAAGGTGTTGATAAAAAATGTTGCAAGAAACACGTTTAATTACACATATTATTTTGATGAATCACTTTTGAAATTAATTAACAAAGTTAAAGAAGTACAAAGAATAGTGATGGCCCAGTGGTTAAAGCACCAGCCTCTCAAATATAAGTCTGCGGGTTCGTTTGAAGAAAAAACTCAATGTAATTTTCCTATGTTGTATGAACTTTTTAAGTGTAACTTGGACATCAACGACGGAATACGGAAAAATATCTTGAGTACGCCTAGTCTGGAAGCCTGGAAGTCTGAAACCGCCAAGCGTGATGACTGGCGCTCATTCCTTCTCTGTACAAGAAGGGGTCTATGTCCTGCTGTCCTCATCATCTGCCTAGCCTATCTCCTACTATGTTGGAGTCGGCTTCCAGTCTAACTAGATGCAGCTGAGTTACCGTTGCTTTATATCGAGTGACTGCCTACCTGACCTCCTCAACCCAGTTACCCAGGCAACCCAATACCCATAGGTAAGACTGGTGAAGAAAAATTATTATTTTTATTTAGCCATACAGACAGTGATGAGACAGCCAAATGATTTTATATTTACGTAGCATATGGTTCATTGCATTATTTATATAATTTAAACAGGTGTTTCTATTTAAATGATAAATATATAAATAAATATGAATGAGTTTTATTGTTGTTGCTGTCGAATGTGACAAAAGACATGAAATTCACATTTTCCTATTCTTTAGAATGACGTTGCAAACGAAACATTTCTTAAAAATGAAAATTCTTGTAAACATATAAAGTTACAATCCTAAGTAATATTATAAATACGTAAGTTACTCTATCTGTGCGATTTTCACGCCAAAACGGTACACAGATAGCCTAGACTTCTAAAGCCTTTAGGAGCTTGAAAAAAGGACATAGGCTATTTTTTACCCGCATGCGGGAAGTAGTTCCCTCTGGACACAGGTGGAGCTTCGCGGAACGGGGAAGTGATCTAAAGCGAATTTTCTTTTTAACCAAACCAAAATCAACCTACATTACTAAACTGCCTTATACTTTGCTTACCTACAATTTTAAGTCATACTGTTAGGCAACTTAAAAGACCAATAAGATAAGGGCCCATCCCAACAATAGCCGACACATCCGCTGTCATTCATGGAAAATGACTAACTTTCACTAGCTGCACAAATATGGGTAAGTCCAAGTATCCAAAAGGGCAAGAAATTGGGTTGTCGAAAATTATCAGTCACTAAGATTAGCTGTACTAGTTGTAAAGTGTGGGTTTGCTTGAAAATGCTTTGTTTAAAAATAAAATAGAAGAATGGAATTTTGATAAAAGTTTATGCAGAATTAAATTTCTAACTTATTATAAGTATCAACATAATTAAAGTAGTTTGTGAGATAAGACAACTCAAGCAAATACATAAGCTCTGAAGCTTTACAACTTTACTATTACCACAGATAGTTACCATTAAAAAAACTTTACTACAGATTAGGTACTACCTACTTAGAAACAGAGGATACAATTTTCTATGACAAAATATCTATGTATATAAAGTCTTCTAAAAGCTTTTCCGTCTTACCACAAAAACTTTCAAACGTCAGTTTATGCCTTGTCTAAAAAAATGTCAAATTATGACGTTGACATATGGTTCATTTTGCAGCCAAAATTTTATTAGACAAGTGTAAAACAGGGTTTAAAGTTTTTGTAGTAAGGCCCTTTATGTCTGTCAAGTCCAACCGTCCTCAAAGTCATTGTAATTGTAATTGTCTTCGCGATATATCCCTAAAACAACTCATAATTAAAATCTTCACTAAACACAAAAATACCAAACAAACAAACTCACACTAAAACTAACTATCACCATATCACAAATCAACAAACCAAAAAACCTTAAAAATGGGACCGGACGAAAGATAGCAAAAAATACTGCGCTCACGCATCACACCGTCCCTCATTGATATTATACAAGACACCTGCGCTTGATCACTTCGCGTAGACAGTAAGCCTTCGACGGCCGTCACGAGCGGACGTCTTGCAACAAATTTAATTTTTAAAATAAATATACGTAAATAAATAAAATACACGATCGTGATTTTTTTAAAGGTTAAAATAAAAGTGTTGTGTTAGTGAATGTTTTTAGAAATTTAGTGAATAAACAGTGGTTTTTTGTGTAGTGTATTAATAGAAGTTTGTAAAACTTCGAGTACTTAAGCTTTTCGTAAGTTTTATCAAGTTTTGCTTTTATTTGAGATATCCTTATCTACTTGTTGGTCGAAGATATCTGTAATAATAAATCTCTTTGGTTGTTTATTTTATATTTTAAAACAGTGTCTCGTATCCTGGTTAGGTTTAATTATAGATTCAGACTTGAGGAGTTCAAAACAAAATGTTTAGGTATTCTCAGACGATTGATCTGGTAATAACAATTTAATAATGTCTTAACTTAGTCAAAATATAACTCTACAATTTCACTACATACATATATTAAACCAAATTATTTACCGTGTCTGTCTATTCACAACAAACTTTAAAACTACTAAACAGATTTTCATGCACATAAGGCTTTTTATTGTCCCGCTACAGGACACAGACATCTTCTCATAAAGAGAAGGAATGAGTTCCTTAGAATAAATTGGCGATTTTACCTTTACTCAGTCATTGGTGTCCAAGATATATTTAGAAGTGTATAAAACTTAGAAAAGTTACATTGGTACTTGCTTGACTTGGAATCAAACTCGCTCACTAGTATAGAGGCAGGTGAAATAAGCTAAACTATATTGGCCTTACTACAAAAACCTTAACCACTGTTTTACACTTGTCTAAAAAAAATGTGGCTCCAAAATGAACCATATGTCAACGTCATAATTTGACATTTTTTTAGACAAGTCTTAAGCTGACGTTAAAAAGTTTTTGTGGTAAGACGGTTTTAATTTTAAAGAGCAGTAAAGTTCGTGAGGATGTAGGAAATAATCTCCAGACATATTTAAAAGATTTTGAAAATTCTTTTACAATTAAAACACACGTTCTATCTTAGTGCACCATTACTTAATATTACAAATACGGGTTTACTCAAAAACTAAAGCGATGTCATGGCACTCAAATAGGCTAAAGCTCGAGAAAGGACATAGGCTATTTTTTACGTTCGGGCAGTAGTTCCCCCGGGACGCGGGTGAAAATGTGAGAACCAGCTAGTCTATAATATTATTATGAAGAGGAATCACTTTTTTTTTTTTCGTTTTTTTGTACCCTAAAAGCTCCGAAATTGCTTTGAAAATTTTTTTCAATGTTGTGAAGCGACACTATTCCCGAGTAACATACTTAGGCTATACTTTGTCCGGTTAAGGGAAGTTCTCACAACAGTGTACAATATAACTAAATATTCTCATCAAATTCATTCAAGTTTATGAGTACAGAGGTTAGTGGCACACAAACTAACAATTGTTTACAAAGACAGCTATTGTTTAACTAATAATAATAATAACAATTTAGATTGATTCCAAACCCATGCATATTATTTACAAATATGATGACACTACATGTATTGACGAATTGACAAATATTTGGTCGTGTCAGAACATTGCGGTTCCACCTGTCTCCTTGAGGATAATACTTCCCGCACAGGGATAAAAGGTAGCCAATCATCATCCTCCGAGCCTTTTTCCCAACTGTGTTGGGGTCGGCTTCCAGTCTAATCGGATGTAGCTGAGTACCAGCGCTTTACAAGGAGCGACTGCTCTATCTAACCCCATCAACCCAGTGACCCGGGCAACCCAATACTCCTTGATTAGGCTTCTGACTACCCGTAACGACTGCCAAGGATGTTCAATGACAGCCGGGACCTACAGTTTAACGTGCCATCCGAAACACAGTCATTGATGGAAAAGGTAGCCTATGTGGCTGCGGGATAGATCGCGCGGGTTACCGCGGCCCTGGTACATAAAGGGCTTAAGAAGGAACATGATGGGTTTTAGTCAGTACGAGTCTGACACTCCCTCACGCTGCACCCACAGCGGGAGGGGTCATTTGATGATTTCCGGCTGAAAAATATATTCGACATATTAATGTAAAGCTCAAGAATTTTTGTCTGAAAAAGAACCAAATCAAAGTGAAAACTTCCTCGTTTCTTAGGCTTTAGTTAGACTATCTGTGTACATGATTAAAAACGGTTCGGTAGTCTTGGCATGAAAGCAGACAGAGTAATTTTCATATTTATAGTAGGTCCTGTTGCACCCTTTTTATCGTCCCACTGCTGGGCTGCGGCCTCCTCTCACACGGAGAAGGATTGAGCATTAGTCATCACGCTTGCTCAATGCGGGTTGGTGATTTCAGACTTTATAGTCCAGGTTTCCTCAAGATGTTTTCCTTCATCTTTTTATCCATTTATCATCTTTTTAGCCATTGGTGTCATCAGAAAGTACATACAAACTGGAATCGAACCCACACCTTCATACTCGAGAGGTTGGTTCTTTACCCACTAGGCCACCACGACTTTTAGTTTAATTACTTTAGTAGGTATTACCCATAAATTCCTTAGCCGAATATCCGCTTCGGAAGCTTATTTTTAATTTTCTTTAATTTAGTATTTTTCCTCTACAATCCTTTTAGTCACGGACATAATATTATGAAGATATGGGTAAAATATCATGCCTTTTTATACTTTATTGATTAAAATAATAAGTTACCTAAGGTTTAGGTGTCAGATTCCATAAACGAAGGGTCAGTAAGGTACAGTGGTTAAAAATAAAATATTTTTTATAAGATATCCAAGTTACGAAAATAACATTCTTGTAACTACCTCAATAGTTTAGTAGTTACATAGCGCGACTGCTAGACACGTGGTCCCGGACTTGTTTCCCGTGTCGGGTCGAAATTGCTTAGTGGGTTTTAAGAAATTTTCACAAGGCAGCCCGTAGTCTGGAAGTTGGTGATTGATACACCCGTGCATCGGGCAGCACGTTAATGGCGGTCCTGCGCGTAATCTCTCTCCGGTGGTGTCGGATTGCCGTCCCATAGGGCTAAAAACTAAGAGATTGAATTGAGAAAAGAAAAGACAGAAACCAGTAAATAATGTTGGGACAAATAATGTCGAGACACCTTTTCACACACGGTTGGTTAGCCCCATGGTAAGTTATTAATTTAACTTGTGTTATGGGTGCTAACACAACTGTTAACTACATATAGCTACACATATACATATATATTGTAACACCCAGACCACGGCCAACAAGCGTGCTCATCACACAAATGTCGACCGAACCGGGAATCGAACCCGGGACCTCAGATTCGGCAGTCCGGCTTGGTGACCATTGCGCCATAGAGGTCGTCAAAAACCAGTAAGTCTGGCAACCATTCTTGCCAAAGGGTATTGGGTTGCCCGGGTTGAGAAGGTCAGATATAGGCAGTCGCTCCTTGCAAAACACTGATACTCGGCTGTGTCCGGTTAAGACTGGAAGCCGACCCCAACATAGTTGAGAAAAGGTCTAAACAAATGACGATCTTAGAGACACAGGCAGATGATGACTTGAAATCACTACATAGGCCGTGGATTTGACCATGTACGGGAATAATTTCCACGAAACGCGGGTGAAACCACTGGCGGAAGCCAGTATACAATATGATGAGCATTTACGTCAAAACAAATTATTCAAAGCTTCTTAATTAATCAAGGTATTATGGCTCATATATTACGATTATAAATAACATTGACATGTTTGACAGATTGACGCACAATAATACATTTTTGTTAATTTAATCCTTGTTCTAGCACGTGATTCGGCAATTTTTAGGAACGTGACAGATGTCAGATATATAAAATACAAAGTTTCAAAGTTCGCATCAAATAACTTTGCAAGTCTGAAGTTAGCAGTATTTACTAACGAGAAAATATGAATGAAAATGTATCAATAAATGAATATCTATTTATAGTGTGTCCTTGCTGATGTTGTGACAGAAGATATATTTATTTACACTCTTATTAACGAGTCACGAGTAGGTACATACACACACATATAAGACGTATTGGGTTGCCCGGGTAACTGTGTTGAGGAGGTCAGATAGGTAGTCGTGCCTTGTAAAACACTGGTACTCAGCTTCATCCGGTTAGACTGAAAGCTGACACCAACATAATTGAGAAAAGGCTAGGCAGATGATGATGAGTATGTAAGACGTAAAATCTTTAAGACAGCGAAATATATACGAAAGTTTCTGGTCGTTTCTTTGTAAGCGGAGGAACAAAATTCCGCTAACACTAAGTATAAGAATAGCTCCCATTAGCCGGGTAAAAAGAAGTTTATGTCCTTCCAATGACTCTGGACTATCTGTGAACCAAATTCGATTTAAATCGGTTCAATAGTTTTGGCGTAAAAGCGCGACAGACAGAGTTTTCACATTCATGATATTAGTAAGGGATCACTGACCAGTAACATCAAAATCGTTTTGCAAGAGATATTTACAATATTAAAGAGTTCTAATAATTTTAACAGCAAATAAACTAAAAATACCTACGCGAAAAACAATCAAAACTAGATTGAAATATTAAATTATAAGTAAAGCAATGACGAAATCCACTATCAGGAAATTGTGTCAAGGTTCCTAATAGTACGTGGTCAATTATATGTATTTTTTGTAGACATACAATATTTTCTATAGCTACCCAGACTACTCACGAATTCAATTTGTTCACAAACTTGCACCATTTACTAAATAAAAGGCATTTAAAAATCAAAAACATAATCTTAGTCAAAGTACTTTTCTTACAAGTCCAAACGCAGCTATGATACGATGTTCCATCTAGAAGTTCCAGTTCATATCTTCCGGATCCATCATCAGATCAGTTCGACAGTACCATATTATTGTATTGTCATCAGAACTACATACAGCTGTTAATTTTCATGACGCTACGATCCTTGGAAGGTGGTTTAATTAGTTACTTTAGATTCCATTCCATGTGTTTCGAAAGGCACGTTTCGTTTGTGACAGTCGGGAGCTACATAAACTGTAGCTCCCGGCAGTCATTTGAACATCTTTGGCAGTAAGAAGCAAGTAAGTCTGGCAACTAGTCTTACCTAGGTGAATTGGTTTGCCCGGGTAACTAGGTTGAGGAGATCAGATAGGCAGTCGCTCCTTGTAAGGCATTGGTACTCAGCTGCATCCAGTAAAACTGGAAGTGGAAGTCGATCCCAACACAGTTGGGAAAAAGGCTCGGAGGATGATGTGTAGTACACACTTTCGAAATATAATGTTTATTAATTTTTTTCTCAATAAAGTGTAAAGTCAAAATATATTGTTAAGTGTATTACATAATATCAAAGTTATTGGCTCTGTAGTTTTATAACCGAAGGGCTGTTAAGTAATCCAGCTTTCTCTCAACTTAAGAAACTTGTTTATCTTCTTATCTTTATTATTATCTTTGTTTTAATGTTTACTCATTCACACATTCTGTATGAAAACCTGCATATATTTGCGTTGAAAAGTTAAGTTGTTAATTTATTCTTCCTCATATATAATAGACGCGAAAGTAACTCTGTCTTTCTGTCAGGCTTCAAAGCCAAAACTATTGAATCTGATTTGAAAAACCTACATGGATCCTGAGAAAGAAGACTCTAATATGGGCAAAACGCTAGGCAGATGATAAGTGAAGAGAAGTTAGAAATTCATAGTTTAACTTAAAACAAATCGTGACTCAAATAACCACATGATTATAACATTTCAAACGTATTAACAGGAAAATTAACACAAAACTATTATTATTAACGGCAATACCTATCGTGGTAACAGCAATTATTTTGAGATTTATCGATTTTCATTAACATACGCGAGATAATCGTGACGCTACTACATATAGATTATAGATCTTCTTATTGCAAATAGGTAGAGGTCAGTAGAACATTCATGCTTGTCTTTGACTAGCCGGTTTCATACGCGTCCTGTAGGAACTACTGCCTGTACCGGGATACAATATAGCCTATGTGACTACTTATGTAGCTTTCCTACAGTGAAAGAATTCGGCTCAGCACTTTCAGAGTCCTTAGGCACTTTCAATTGTGGGCTGCCGTTTGAACATCTTTGGTAATCTTTACGGGAAGTCAAAAGCCAGAAAGCCACTGGACATATTAAGACGCACAATCAATTGCTTGGACACAGGTGCACTCACTATTCCTTCATTCTCATAGCGCGATGGAACGACAATCCGACACCACCGGAGAGAGATCACAAGCAGGACTGACATTTACGTGCTCTCCGAAGCATAGGTGTATCACCACCAACTGGAATGATGAAGGATGGAACCCGAGACTTGATAACAAACAAAACACCAAGGAATGAGGATATGAACGGACCATTTTCCCAGACCACTACAGCATAAAATAAGCTCAGATTTATGATAGTACTGACAACATTTGGTTCGTTTCACACGGGGCTGGCATACTAATGTGTTCGCAAGGACATGATTATGTATGCGACTGTCGACTGTTCCTGGAACTACTATTTGCCTCTTGTTTATGGGAGCGCAATAGTTCTAAACGTAGTTAATGTTGTTAGGGAAGCCCGGGTTTACGTGTAGTTTGGGACATTACAATTCTGAAGTTAGCCATTTAATTTAAAATTCAGGGGATATGGTGGGTCTACACGATGTAGACTAAGTTTGTACAAATATCTGTAAGACCTTAAAGTTTGGGTAAAAATCTGTAGTCTGAGTGTAAATATGATGACAAGATGTTTGTGCAAACTTATCATTGGCTCAGACTACTTTTGTGTGTACCGATTTGTTGTGCATACCAAAGTGCTATAAAAGTCTGTGAAGTTGGCATCGTGTGGGGCCACCATCAGCCATTTGAAGTGTTTTCATCATATTTTTCTGACTGTTATGAAGTTAGTAGTTGACTCTTTGGATAAGCAAAGCTTCTCGATGAGTAATGCCAGTACAAATAAACGCGTAGAGTCAAATGGTTGAGTTCAGTATTGCAAAGTTACGTGACGCGAACTATAATACAAGAACAATTCTACGTTTATTCAAATTAGGCTGATAAATCAGCTACACAAACTTCAAAAACAAGAGACAACCCCCAAAACGCCCACCCTTCACCACTTCCTATGTGTTGTTGCTGGAAAGAAGTGGCGCAACAAACTCCCCAGCAACACATGTCTGTCTATTAGGTTTATAGACTTCTCGTCTGATAGAACTCTAGGCTGTAGTCTATTTGTGTACCAATATTTCGCTTAATCTGGACGCGGGTAGAAACGCGGGGAACAGCCACTAAAAATATATTATATAAGTATTTCGCAGTTCGCCTAACAACATAATATATAAAAATACTGATTTATGTATTGTTAACAATAAAATCGAAATTTCAATTGCTCTGCATAATAGAGTTTTTTCTGAAGCAATTATTTTGACAATTACGTTTTGTTAGTGGTTGTTAGTTTAGTTTCGAAATAACCAATAATTTGTTATGTAGAGCAGTCTAAATAATAATGACTTCGACTTTTGACATAGTTAAACTACCTCATTGGTTAGTCTCACATTGTTTTGCCCCTGTAACTGGGTTGAGGAGGTCAGATAGGCAGTCGTTCCATGTGGCACACTGGCACTCAGCTGCATCACCTACATAACATAGTTGGGAAAAGGCTAGGCAGATAATAAAAACTAATGACCATTAACCAAATTACGTCCACATCGGTATCGATGGCGGCAAATTACAAAAGAACTCATCACAAGATAGTTAGGGCCTAATAGTAAAAGTTAAATGACGAAACGAGTTAAGCAACATACGGTTAAAGGTTATAGAGGCCGGTTAAATCTTTAGGTTAGTTTACCAATGAATTTTGGCGGCAAATATTGCATAAAGACTTTGTTGACATTGTGGTTGAGTCTCAAGTAGCACGGTGTTTGGATGTGCAATATATCTGGCTATGAAATTATACTAAGAAAAAAAACCGGCTGAGTACGAGTCGGTCTCGACTACCGATGGTTCAGTAATGAGTTTAGGAATAGCATTTATTACATTTTTAATCGACTTCAATAAAAGTAGGTTCTCAGTTTGATATGTAAGTATGCATATTTTGTGCGCGATTATCTTACGTCTGACACGTTGGTCTAGAAGTCACAGCTCGACTGCTGTGTACGGGGGTCACGGCTTCGATTCCCGGAACGGGTAATCGCTTTGTAGATGATAAGAAGCTTTCGTAAAGCAGCCTGGAGTCTAAGTGAAACATTGATACCGTGTATCGAAGAGCACGTTAAAGGCGGTCCTGCTTGTGATCTCTCTCCGGTGGTGTCGGATTACCGTCCCATCGGACTATGAGAGTGAAGGAATAGAGAGTGCACCTGTGTCCAAGCAAATGCTTGTGCACTATAATATGTCCTGCGCAACTGGCTGATCTCCTTAGAGAGCGCGATTATTATACTCCAGTATTAGTATTGAATGCTCTTCTCAAACATAGAATAATATGTCAGTAGGACGGTCCGAGGACTGGTTATGCTGATTCTAAACGATGCGAGCAATTATAAGCGCATACAAACTGTCTTTAAATAGATGTTTATTTACACGAAGACTCGCTGAAGATACGTTTTAGATATGTGATAATTAACAGAATATCTAAATGACCATCTTAAATACTAAACTTAACAGCGGAATATTGAAACTCCACTCAATTTTAAAGACTTCTGAAACATCATTTACGTTTATTGCTACAAATAGATTTTTAAGTAGAACTTGAAGTTGAGACGTTTGTATATTTCGAATTTCAGCGCAGGACATATTGTAGTGGGCAGGCACAGGTGCACTCTATTCCTTTAGTCTCATAGCGCGATGGGACGACAATCCGACATGACCGGAGAGAGATCAGACGTAGGACTGAGATTTACATGCTCTCCAATACACGGATGAATCAATTACCAACTTCCAGACTACTGGCTGCTTTGTGAAAGTTTTTGAAACCCACAAAGCTATTTCGGCCTGACCCGGGAATCGAGCCCGAAATCTCGTTCATGGCAGTCGCGCTTGCGACCACTAGTAAGGAAAGTCAATCCGGGAGTTACAGCTAGTTAGTTATAATTTATAGAATCCGTTTAATGATTTGACGCAAAACTGATTGTATTGTAATGATTTTCTCAACATTACATCATGCAATCGATATTACTATCAATTAATAGGAAGTTATTATCTGATAGACTGCTTTATTTATGTTAGTACTTGACTGTTTCGGCCTCGTCTTTCTCGTATCAGGATAAAATATAGCCATAACTTATGTAAATAAAGGTAAAATGAATTCTCATGGTAAAAGAAATTATAAGAAATAGATGAAGAGATCTAACCACATACACGTTAACTTTACATTTTTACAATCTTTACAATCTTTACTAATATGTATTTATTATAAACGAATGTAACTCTGTCTGTCTTTCTGAGACGCTTCAACTACTGAGCCATGTTAAAGAATTTTGAACACGCTTTTATTGGTACACTATAAATCTGAAGCCTGATAAAGGACATGGGCTATTTTTCCCAGTTGCGGGAAGTAGGTCTACCGGTACGCGGGTGAAACCGCAGGGTACATTTATTATTTGTACATCAAAATCAAAAACGTTTATGTAAATTAGGCTGACAAATCAGCACTTTTCGAGCGTCACACCAAAACGCCCACCCTTCACCACTTCCTATATGTCTTTGCTGGGAAGAAAAACTGTCACAACAAACACCCCAGCCAGATCTATAAGAACTAAGAACTAGTATAAACTACGAAATAATACGTGGTTTTGGCGCCAATACTAGACAAAACACGATCGCATTTCTATGACATTGCTTAGATGACCTTATAACTGTCATGCGACCACTTGCCTGAGTTTATTACGCAATACCTCTAGATTCATTTAATGCAGTTATTTTTCATGTGAATCAGAAGTATACTTAAAGTGGATTGTTAGAGAGTTACCGTGTCATTGGTACATGAAGGGTTCTAGGAAGGAACATGGTGGGTTATAGTCAGTAAGAGTCTGACACTCCCTCACGTTGCACCCACAGCGGGGTCATTAGATAATTTCCCATCTTATTGATGGGTATACTTTGACTAACATAAAAATTGTTAAATTTTTGTATTTTAGTTAGACAGTTAGAAATGTTCTTAGATCACATATTACATATATTATTTTGTCGCTAAGTTTAACAAAAAATTGATGAAAACTTTAAAAGTATGCTTCCATATAAATTTGATCCCGACTTGTACTTAGTCCGATTCGCACATGGCCTATTTTTTTTTAGATAGGAAATCATCAAAAGACCCCTCCTAGCTGTGGGTGCAGCGTGAGGGAGTGTCAGACTCGTACTGACTGAAACCCACCATGTTCCTTCTTAAGCCCTTTATGTACCAGCGCCGCGGTAACTCGCGCGAACAATCCCGCAGCCCCGGCAGGCTTCGGACTTAAGCGTACTCAATACTCAATTCTTTATTAGCATTCCACATGTTAAACAGGTGGTACATTTTATAGTTTAGAGACAATATGGACCCTATAGGGTATAGCTTAAAGAAGTTGTCATCATCATTCGAGCCTTTTCCCAACTATGTTGGGGTCGGCTTCCAGTCTAACCGGATTCAGCTGAGTACCAGTGCTTTACAAGAAGCGACTGCCTATCTGACCTCCTCAACCCAGTTACCCGGCAACCCAATACCCCTTGGTTAGACTGGTGTCAGACTTACTGACACCACGACTTTTTCAACGCTTAAAGAAGTTGTGTTGGGCCACAAAAGCAGCGGTAAAGTAATTATCGCTTGCTAAAAATCTTTTAAGAGTTCGTGAACGTAAGATCCATTTCATAAGCGATATTTAGATTAATTAAGCAAAGATCAAGGTTTAGTTTTTATGCGCGTTTTGTATCAATATCAAGTTGTAAGTGAATTAAATATGTACATAATAAACAACTAAACAACAACAACATGACAAGATTATTCTCAGGCAGAGAATCTTTACTAATATTATGAATCTGAAAGTAGTTCTGTATATCTGTCGCGCTTTCACGCCTCAACTACTGAACCTACTTAGACTATACAACATGTAACTTAATTAACGCACATCCTGAAATTAGTTTGTTCAGAATCGTTTACTGAATCGATTTATATCATTTTTAATATAGGTAATTTTTTGTCCCAACAATAATTAAAACTTCGGAAATTATTGTCATATTAACCCTGTACACGCAAAACAAATTCAAATAGACCGTAACTCAAAGTAATAAGACTTCGTGTATTGTCGGCTTTTTCCGTAGTTTCGATAAGTTGTGTCGAGTCGAGCGGCGCGCGGCGCGATATTTGCGTGCGTAGTAGTATGACCAAAAAGTTCTCCAAGAATTGGTATAACTAATTTATATAGTAAATAACAATGCATATACATGTTAAATTAAAAATTCAGTGTGTGTATTATGATTATAACATAATATTCTAATTGGGGTGTTTGAGGGTGTGCGTTAATTACGTTACATGTTGTATATGTACCAAATACACAGATATTGTACAGCCTGATATAGAACATAGGCTACTATTTATCCCGGCATGGGAAGTAGGAAATAGTTCTCTCAAGACGCGGTAGAGTCAAAGTAACTCTTTCTTTCCGTAGGTCGCGCTTTCATGTAAAAGCACATAAACACATGGTACATTATTATAGTTAAACTGAGGCCTTAGAAATTATATATATAAACTATTTTTTATCCGGGTAAGTAGTCTCTCGGGACGCAAATCTTCGACACCCGACAATTTTATGTCACCTGTGTCTGCGCAAATGCTTGTGCACTAGGTATAATATGTCCTGCGCAGCTGGCTGATCTCCTTATATGAGCACAGCCGCCGTGGCCGCATAATCGTTTATAGTTAAATGGTGCAACTCACCGTAGGACGCGGAGAGAATAGAAGGAATTAGTAATAATAATAACAAAAAATGTCTAAACCCGTCGGCCACGCGTGCGCAATTAAGATCGAAGATAATAAGATCGACAGGTAACGATTTGTTCAAATATTTAATGGTTCCGTATTAGATTTTTTTTTTCGGTATAAGCTAACAGCCGGGGTCGATCGATAATAAAGTTACCAAAGCAATGCTTGGCTTGGACCATTGATGTATCTTGTCATTTATTTGTATATTTATCAAAGGTTTACCAACAGCTTCTGTATAGAAAAAGCTTACGAGTACAGTTTTGGTTATGACTAGGACTTACTCAGTCGCCAATTATAGGATATTAGCCAGTATTCTATATGCTACTAACATAACCAACATTCAAAAAATAAATGATAGTAAATAAATTGTCAGACGACTTCCTCTATGTTTTGGAGTACACTTTAAATTGGTGAATTTCGGCTGTCACTCGTAACTGGCACTGGTGAACTTTGGCACTCGTTAAGGGTAGAAGTCAGAAAGTGTGACAACCAGTAAGGGGATTGCCTTTAGTATAGGTTGAGGAAATCAAGAAGGCAACTTCTCTTCAATCAATTTCCCGATCATTCATAAGAAACCGTGGAAAACTTCTTTCAAAACAATCACCAGTCATCACTCCCAAACGGTTTACATCAACCCAAATGGACCCCTAAATATTTGTGTACCCCAAAAAAAGCAGGGGTCCACATACTGACATAATAAGCCGTGACTCATTGCCCCAAGGGGTTCCATTTACTAAGAACTGTTTTACGGAATGACGTAAGAGAATAATATGTACTAGCTACTTTCCGCATATGGATAAAAAATAGAACAAATACGAATACGAACAATTAGAATAAATAGAACAACATGACATATTTACTAGCGTCTGTTAGCAGTTTCACCTGCTTTTTGAGGGATCTACTTCCCGCATGTGGATAAAAAGTAGCCTACATGATGTTATTCTGACGTGTTAGCTATATTTCTGGCAGGTTATTATGATCCTTTTGATAGTTTTTGCATGAAAGAAGAGCAAACATCCATTCATGCTACTAAAATTTTTGTTCGGTTTTTTTTAGGGAAAGAGGAAGAAACATCCATTCATACATACAAACTTTGGCGTTAATAAATACCTCATTTGTCAGTTTTTTTTTACTATAATCTACAGTAGACTCAACGTACGCTTAAAATTAAACTTCATCAATGAAGCATTATGTATTGAATTTACAATTCAGCACTTACTAAAGATCAATGAACCTATAATCCTCACAAATATTATAAAATCGGCAGAAATTCTGTATATCTTTCGGGCTTTCACGCCAAAAATTTAGCACCTATATAGGCTACTTTTTATCCGCTTGCGGTAAGTAGTAACCTCGGGACGCAGATGGAACCAGGAAAAACAGCCAATATGTTAGAAAGCCTTCATATTACAATAACATATAGGCTACTTTGCATCCATATACAAGAAGTAGTTCCCTCGGAATGTGGGTGAAACTGCGGGAAACAGTTGGTAAATTCTAACTCTAAAAAACTAAGAGAAGTATTAAGAACACAGGTGAAACAGCGGCACACAATTAGGCCTCAACAGGTCCGGTCAATGATCGAAACAGCACAAATGTCTGTAAACCCTTCGAATCCAATATAAAATAATTTGACCAGCAATTTCGAATTCAAATGATTGACTCGCCGAAATGAAGACCGAAATATTAGTAATTTCATGTAATCGTACAATTTAGGCTGGTTCTCCACTGAAGGTGAGCTAAGCTCTGCGGGATTATTCGCGCGAGTTACCGCGGCCCTGGTACATAAAAGGCCTACGACGGAACACGACGGTTTTTAGTCAGTAAGAGTCTGACACTCCCTCACCGCTGCGAACCCACAGCGGGAGGGTCATTTGATGATTTTTGATGTCGTTAAAAAAAGGTGTGCTAAGCTACGTTACTATGTATGCGTCTAATATGCATCGATCATATTCATTGATACACATAACATACTGCCGTGATAACAAAGAATGCAGTAATCGACATTTTTGAGATGTTCACTTTTTTCCAGAGATGGTATCCCAATAGGTTCATGTACATGAAAATAAAAATATTTTCATAAAAAAATTCACTCGAAGTATATGACCAATAAAATATGAACATCTTGCTCTGATGATACGAAATGTTTTTCCCGTTTATCTCGTAACCGCCATTTTGCGATTACTGCATTCTTAGTTATGACGGCAGCATAGCACTGGTGAAAACGGATTCTACTAAGCTATCCCACTAATATAACAAACACGAAAATTTTGAGGGTGTATGTTTGTTATATGTATATCAGAATAATATTGCAAACACAAGTTTTATCTACAAGCTGTTGATTTGCATCCGTGCCATATTTAAAGAGGCAATTATGCTAATGATTCTCGACCCAAATCAATAAAAAAATGGGTACGTAATTTTTTTTCTTTAATTTTTTTTTCGGAGTTCCGTAAATGTCATCTAGCCTTATTTAAACTTGGCGCGTATGTTACTGGCCTTAAAACCGTGCACCCTCACACAAACGCAAACACAGAGCATACGCAACGATCACTCATAAATTTCATTCATAAAATTGGATTACTTCTGAAATACCACGACATTACAATGACAAAAAAAGCAGTGCATATTAGTTATTTCCCATCTACTGTATTTCCAATCGATTATTTACGTATTGTATGTCCTCCTCCTGAACTATGGCACAAATGCAAATCAACACCTTGTATATGAGGGGAAGAAAATGCCTCGGGACAGCTCGAAACCGCGAGAGAAGCAAGTGTTTTTATATTGCGTACTCAAGCTACACATCTTACTCGTACCATAGCTTAGCATTAGTGGAAACGGTCACAAATAACATTTACGTAGCATCGCAAAGCTCCGGTGGAAAACCTACCTTATAGTTTTTGTAATGCTACAGCTAATTTTAATGTCCAAAAGAGTTTGATAATAACATAATTGACGTAAGGGACGAAATTGAGGAAGTACCAAAAGACATAAATAAGGATAAGGTGAAGTGGTAAGAAATTACCAGGGTTAAAGAAAACAGTAATGTCAATGCACCCTCAATGAGTTTGTTACCCTGAAAACGAGGAAAAATTATATTTGTATGAATCAGAAAGATGTCTAGCTACAGTCTGAGAAAGGACACAAGCCTTAAGAAGAAGTCAGTAGTTTTAACCGCTAGTACTGACATTTAGGGAAATTCACCAATTACAGCTTTCACAAGATCTATGAAAGCTCTTCAAGTAACAAAATACCGATGTTCTCCTAGCCGATTATCGACTGCGGCGGCTGTACTGACTAAAAACCATCGTGTTCCGTCGTAGGTCGTCGTAACTCTTTCGAACAATTCCGCAGCCCCGGTAGGCCTTGGCTCTACTGAGCCCCGCTGGGGTTGCTGACATCTCTTTGAGGAGCGCGTGGCATAACGCGCACCGCCGACACACGTAAGGAGATCAGCCAGCTGCGCAGGCCATATTATAGTGCACAAGCTTTATATATACAACTTTAACATTGCTTTATTTCTTTGCCAATAATTACTTACATAATGATCTATCTAAACCACAGTGACACAGATTAAATATTTTATTGCTGTAAGGTGTGTGATTAGTAGCATTACAAGCAATTATATGGCTTGGGTTAGTCATAACAAAACACGTAATATTATAGACAACGTTATGGCGAACGCATATCTATTAAATCTCGTTGGTCTAGTGGTCGCAAGCGCGGCTGCTGAGCTCGAGGTCTCGGGTTCGAAATCACTGTGTGCGAAAAAACTTTCACAAAGCAGCCCATAGTCTGGAAGTTGGTGATTGATTCACCCGTGCATCGGAGAGCACGTAAATGTCGGTCCTGCGCCTGATCTCTTTCCGGTGGTGTCGGATTGTCGTCCCATCGGGTTATGAGAGTGAAGGAATAGGGAGTGCACCTGTGTCTGCGCAAATGCTCGTGCACTATAATATGTCCTGCGCAGCTGGCTGATCTCCTTAAGCGAGAACAGCCGCCATGGTCGAAATCGGCCGTGGACGCCATTATAAATCTGAACGCGTTGGGCGTAATAAATCAAAATCATTTAATCAAAACTAGGCTGAAAACCAGCACTTGTTGAACGTCAAAAATAAATACACAAAAACAGCCCCCAAAACGTCCACTCTTCACCACTTCCTATGTGCTATTGCTGAGAAGAAGTGGCGCAACAAATTCCCCAGCAACACATGTCTCTCTGTTTGGTTTGAAGAACCATTACTTATAAAATGCAATATTCTACAGGTAGATATGTAGCTTTATCAGCCTACAATATTACTTAAACATATTTATGCCCAGTAATTATTGTCAACGCGTTGCAAAAAACTACGTAATTATAGTTTATATTATTTGCGGTGCATGATTAATTCAAAACTGCAATAAAAAATGTAAACAGCCATGAATTTGAGCAGTTAAACTGTTGGAAAATTCTTAGAAACCGACATTTTATTTAGCAAGTAGCTACAACTATAACACACAAAATATGAAATAAAAAAGATATTATTCCATCACTTAAAAACTATGTCAATCGTTAGGGATTAGCACTTTTAACCTTACATAGGTCACCTAGAAAAACTTACAGTGACACATTTCAAAACAGCAAATACGTACGTATTTATTTACTTTTTGCATAATGTACAACGGCGGACGTTCACTACCCGTCTAACTTAGGGTCGTGGTGAACTAGAAGTGTTATTACGAATCTAACATAAACCAATTTTGTTCACAGACACCCTCCACCAAAGAATGCCATAAAAACCAAAGATGGCGCCGAAAACGCTTATCCTACTCATACTAACAAACATCATAATCGCACAAACTCAAGACATAACATCAGACGAAATAAAACCAGTCAACAAGGACAGCGAAGAAATACAAGAAGACACCACAGTACCAGTAGACGAAGAAGAATATAAAACTACTACAGAATTCATCGTCACTGATGAAGATGGAGATGGGGACACGAAGAACGCAGACCCTGAAAGTATAGAAACCGCTACAGAAGAATCGAATGTTGATGTTACAGCTAGTAGTTTAAACAATGTCTTGGACGATTCAGAGAGGAACCTCCATTCTAATTTGAGTAATAATATTGATACGTCTACCAAGGTAATTGTAAACAATTAGGTCATTGAGTCTAGGATTTGATGGGAAGTTTTCATTCTTGTAGATCTTTGTGGGAACTTTTCTAGTAGAGATTGGTGTAGGTAAACCTATATTCTATATCCCCTACGTCATCGCTCGTTTCGTACGGGTAGTATAAGATTCATATCTGAAGGAATATGTATGCGTATCATCGGTCGCGTAACGCTGAAACAGACAAATATACGATAAAATATTCAATCATTCACACCTAACCGATGATGCGTTGGTCGATCATACATTTATGATACGCTTGACGCATTTTCCGTCAGTTACAAATCTTCCCTAAAACAATTGACAACTACTGGTACAAACGAAGATACCTGAAATCACGTGACAAGTTTCTGTCGCATAGAAGAGGAGCCTATATGCGCAACAAAAATCTATTAGTGTAAAAGCGTTGTAAATCTAACAGATCATTAAGTCTGATTTCATAACATCGACAATGTTATTAAGTCTGGTCTGAATGGTCGAATCATTCATACCATTTACGTGTGTGAATTCATTCAAACTTGTAGTGGATATGTTTTATCTTATCAAGTTAGGAGTTACTTATAAATCATGACGGGACCTTCATTGACTTCATTCATCATCATCAGCCTTTTCACTGTATCAGCGCAGGGTACAGGCCGCTTCTCAGAGAAGGAATAAGCGTTATATACCACGCTTGCTCACATTGGATTGGCGATTTCTCGTCCTAGTTTTCTCAAGTTATTCTCCTTCAACTTCTCAAATATTGCTATCCAAGATAACAGAGAAAAGTTACATTGGTACTTGTCTGACCTATAATAATCGAACCCGCGCACTCATATTTGATACGCTGGCGCTTTAACCACTCGACCACCACAACATTTACTCCATGTTTTAGCTAGGAATGAAACCTGAAAACCTGAGTATTCTCACTTTCAAATAAACAATTTCAGACTGAAACCATGCCAATGCAAGCTACCACCAGATCTATGGAGGAAGAAGGTCCACCAAAGACCCAGGAATCGGAGGAAGAAGTGGAGACACCTGGACAAAGGAATCCTAAGGCTGATACTGGTAACTGATTTTATTTATAATCCTACTAGCGACCCCCCCCCGGCTTTTCACGGGTACAACGCTCTACCTACTATTTTATGGATGTTCTTATACATATAAACCTTCCTCTTCAATCACTCCTATTAAAAAAAGCTGTATAAAATCCGTTGCATAGTTTAAAAGATTTGAGCATACATAGGGATATAGGGACAGAAAAAGCATCTTTGTTTTATACTATATAGTGATAGGTTTAGGCTCAAATAGGTGACGACCAAAGAAACGATGGATAGATTATGTGAAAGTCGATATGGTTAGAAAGAATGTAACTTGTGAGATGACGGCAGATAAAAGAGTATGGAAGAAGAAAACATGCTGCACCAGCCCTTGAGTAAAATTAGGGTAAGGACAGGAGGAAGATGATTTTAGACATTTCTAAGAGAGTGAAACTGTTAGAAACAGAAAGTAATAGGTTCTTTCCCTGTTGAAAGCTACACTCTTCCCGAGCAGCGTACAGGCTATATTTTATCCCAGTACGAGCAGTAGTGCCCACGGGACGCGGGTGAAACCGCGCGAAACGGCTAGCCTAAATATGAAGATCGCTTTAGTTATATAATTTATTATTATTCAGCGTTAGGTGAAATAGTAAAACTACATGGAGCTGTTGAAGTTTCTCATAATTGTTTAAAACAGTTTGTTTAAGTTTAACGCAGAATCGATAGATGTTTATGGTTACCTAATCGGTGTGTTAACCTAAAACTTTAACTACGAGGCGGTCATTATCATGTAACTTATTTCTTGGTCTCCCTTTTATTTGGAAATCAATCAATGGTTTTTTTTTATGTCCGTTGTGTCTGTGGCAACGGATGACCCGATTTGGATGCGGTTTGTAAAGTTGTAGCTGGATTTTCAGTGGCGATTCTCAGATATTTGTCAACTGTCTTAAAATTTTGTGGCATATCACACGCAAAATAGAAGACATAAAACTTTTGCGATGGAGTTTTTTTTTAGTTTCATGTATAAGCGCGTCTAGGCAAACAAACAAAGGCTTCAGATTTATAATAATATTAGTATCACAGGCAGACAGCTCTGTTTTCAATTCAGGACCAGTCTAATCAAACACAGACAACGCGGTTTTTAGTTCGCAAATCGACTATAGTATCCAGGATCTAAAAAGTCTATGTAACTTATTCAAAGTTTAATTGGTCTTGAATATCTTAAGCAAATGGAAAAACCAAATGACCTAAACTTTCTATTGCACTCTTAATTGCTAATTAAGAAAAGCTTAAGCAAGGATTATGTAGATTTAAATGTAGATCCTGTACATAGTGTACACTGTGGGATTGTTCGCGCGAGTTACCGCGGCCCTGGTACATAAAAGGCCTATGACGGAACACGACGGTTTTTAGTCAGTAAGAGTCTGACACTCCCTCACCGCTGCTAACCCACAGCGGGAGGGGTCATTAGATGATTTTTGACGTCGTTAAAAAAAAGAGTACATAGTGTACACCTAATTAATATTATATTGCAGTAAGTGACCAGACAAATCTCTACTTGCGAGTTTTAGGTGTATTTATTACATTGTCGTCGGTAGTTGCCGTTGTGTCCCAAAGTTCTCTATGACCTAGTTCACTTATATCCCATCTCAATAGCCCAAGTAGTTTTATTTCATAGATGCAATAGTTTAGCATAAGCCGGGGATTGTTTTTGAGTACTCAAACCGGGGATTGTCCTTGGTTACATTTTTATAGTACTTACAGGAATAATCACCGATGTGTCACCTATTTTGAGGGGCAGACTTTTTGCAGGACTATCTGACTAAGATCTTCTAACCGATTTTTTATAGGACAAGTGCGTTGCATTATATTATCATCAGTCTATTGCCATAGTGTGTTCTATTGTTCTCCTGCGTAAACGTGTCTCAAAAGAGCTGCGAATTGGCGTTAACTTATATGACACTTCCAAACCAAAAATTACTATTTCATACATCTCTCTTCTTTCCAGATTCAAAACCGCCTCTAGACAAACGAAACTTCGACTCCCATCCAGCAGAGTCCCCACCACAAACCACCCGCTCAGTAGTCCGAGGCTGGCTTCAAGATTGCTGGATACGACCACCAGCCGGCATCATGGTGCCTTTGAGAGCTACTGCCCTGGCGAGGGCTTTAGCTGTCTGGGGAGACCTGAATGTGCCAGCGTTGAATCTGACTCATGTGTTGGTCATGGGATATGATTCTAATGGTGAGTTCTTTTGAGCTTCTATATTTAAGTTTTTAGTAAGTCCGACCACCAGTCTTACCAAGGGGTATTGGGTTGCCCAGGTAACTTGGTCGAGGAGGTAAGATAGGCAGCTGTTTCTTGTAAAACACTGGTACTCAGCTGCATCCAGTTAGACTGGAAGCCCGACCACAACTAAAATATGTAGTTGGAAAAAGGCAGATGATGATGGTAACAATATTTATTTTTAACGGTATGATATTATATATCATTGTCTTCTTATAGTCCTCATCAAAGTTTATGTCTTCAGGGAACATAAGCTAGCGTAAGGAATTTAGTTGCGGACTGCCATCGAACGCGTGAACTGTACCTACATTTGTTATTGGGTATAGATGAAATTATTACTATTTAGATTTTTTTGGGCTGTGACGGAAATCAATACTTACAGTTTGTATAAACTTAGATCGGATCTATATATATTTTTGTAATTCGTCTGGAGCCTCGCAAGAACGCCAGTTATTATGCGACTGTAAAATGTAAGACTGAGACATTATATTTTTCAAGTTAACGTCATATACGTGAAGCATACCCTTGGTCTAAGTATTTTATTTTGCCATGCGATACGCTACATTTCAGATTTCACAGTACCGATATGTCGAAAAATTTCTAAGTAAGCTGCTTCTTACGTACGTCTCACTTAAGTAGTCGGTTCTAACAAAACTTAAAATACAAGGTCAACCAAGGTCAAAGAGATGTTCAAGGTCAAGGACACTTGGACAGCATGGAAAATACCCGGATTAAATAAACTTGTTTTTTCTTAATATCTAACCGCCAATAAGTTAAGAAAACATGATAATTGATGTCAAATACATACAACTTATTATGATGAATTTGTGTAAAAACATTATAGAATATTATAGTCACTAATCCTATGTACTCGCTTGCATTTTGAACCCGGACAGTGTTTTATAACTAGTCATTTCACGCGGTTTCGCTCATCATCGTCCTTCTAGCCGATCGTGAGCCACGGCAGTTGTTCTCATATAAGGAGATCAGCCTGTTGCGCAGGACATATTATAGTGCACGCACATTTGCTTGGACACAAGTGCACTCACTATTCCTTCACTCTCATAGCGCGATGGGACGACAATCCGACACCACGGGAGAGATCACAAGCACGACCGACATTAACGTGCTCTCCGATGCACGGGTGTATCAATCACCAACTTCCAGACTGTGTAAGGTTTTTAACCGTCTTTCAGACTCTGAACTGCTTTATATAGTTTCTTAACCGCTCGTATGTATACTCGCCCGGTAATATGACAAAATACAACGGGTTAAACCCAAAAATTTCCATTCAACCTAAGAATCGAATCCAAGATTCTATGCACAGCAATCTCACTACGCCACTACTAGACATACAATAGTATATTATCTAAACAAATAAACATATGTATTACATAACAAACCGGTGCTAGAAACAAATACAAACCCAATAAGGCACAGGTGGGCACCGAACTCACGACCTCTCACTCGCAAACCCGTTTATTTTTACATAAGTAAACACCTGACTTTGTATCATGACCTAAATAATAATATCTAGTGTGTGCTAACTTTTATTTTGGTGGGAAATCATCAAATGAACCCATCTTATAGAGAACTAGCCGTTTTCCCGCGGTTTCACCCGCGCCCCGTGGGAGCTACTGCCCGTACCGGGATAAAATATAGCCTATGTTACTCGGAGATAATATAGCTTTCTAACGGTGAAAGAATATTTAAAATCGGTCCAGTAGTTTTTGAGTTTATCCATTACAACCAAACAAACAAACAAAGTTTTCCTCTTTATAATATTAGTATAGACAAAATGACTAGCGGAGATGTCATAACGGAAAATCTCCTAAGAAAGTTACGCGACAACATGCGGGTGCGAGGGGGACGAGGAACGTTACTAGCTTCGCCCTTATACGCCTTTTTTTTTAACGACGTCAAAAATTATCAAATGACCCCTCCCGCTATTGGTTAGCAGCGGTGCGTGAGCGTCAGACTCTTACTGACTAAAAACCGTCGTGTTCCGTCGTAGGCCTCTTATGTACCAGAGCCGCGGTAACTCGCGCGAACAATCCCGCAGCCTTGGCAGGCTTTACCCTTGGTGGACCACATTAAGATTGTTATAACTTCCTGCACCAGGACGAAAAGGTTCCAACTATCAGGATATAGGGATGTTTTATAGTGCACTCGCTTTTAAACTTTTGAAATAAGACATCGATAAAAGAATTCATCTCAATCGGTTGCGGCGTTTGACAAAATAAACTTAAGCATGTTTTTAACACTAGCTGTTTCCCCACGGTTTCACCCGCGTCCCGAAAGAAATACTTCGCGAAACCGCATAAAAAGTAGCCAATAATATCACTCCATACCTTCCATCTGAATCTGTCCTGCAGTTTTAGCGTAAAACTAACAGACAGACAGACTTTCGCATGTATATTACTAAGAATAAGGATAACAAAGTTACGACTCTGACATCGAACCCGGAACTATAGGACAAATGTCCTTCAAGTTATAAAACAAAGGTTTTTAACGTTTTTATACCACTTTTAATTATTCTGTGACAAACGATAAACACGTCACAATCGCACGCGTCGATCAATCATAAGGGTGCGTCTACAACTGCGGGATTGTTCGAAAGAGTTACCGCGGCGCTGGTACATAAAAGGCCTACGACGGAACACGACGGTTTTTAGTCAGTAAGTCTGACACTCCCTCACCGCTGCTGACCCACAGCGGGAGCGGTCATTTGATGATTTTTGACGTCGTTAAAAAAGGGTGCGTCTACACGGTGCATGTAGCTGGAGCAAGTTAACATGAGCAAGTGACAAGAGCACGCGGGTGGGTATTTTGCTTTGGTACATGCGCGAGTCGCTGGACCCACACGTTTTTAAAATGCATGTAACCCGCGCATGTGCCTCAAGTTAAGCAACACTTGGCGTGGTTTACCAGTCAATGGGTAACCATCTTGTCATGACGAGTTCCTCCGTGTTTCGGAAGGCACGTAAGTTTCGGGTAGTTAGAAGCCAAAAAGTCTTATAACCAATGGGTATCGAGTTACTCCGGTAACCGGGGTTGAAGATAGGTCAGATAGGCTGTCGCTCCACCGGCACACTGGTAGTCAGCTGCATCAGGTTAGACTGGAAGCCGGCCCCAACATAGTTGGGAAAAGACTTTGCATATGCGTACGGCAATCTGAGCGGTTACACGCGTTAAATCCGCTCCAGAAAAAGAGATATAAATTGTGACTTACCATCAACGCAGGTCTGAAAGGTATAAACTTTGCACTTACCTGTAACAAAAGAAAATAACAATTAACATACAGAATAATAAGACAATTACGAAAAAAAAAACATGCATTTACAAAATATCACAGAAAAATTAAAACACATAAATGTCATACACACGATCACACCACCTGTAGGAGAATTCACGCACACATCAACCTTACTGACTAGTTACTTCCCGCGGATTCTCCTGCGTCGCAGGAGAATTAATTCCCGTACCCGGATATAATTTACTACGGACCGTACCGGGATAAAATATATGTTACTCGGGAAGAGTGTGGCTTCCCAACAGTGAAATAGTTCACTAGTTTCGGAGACTTTGGGTAAAAAAAAAATCTCTTTATAATATTAGTATAGAAGAGACCCATAGTAATACGATATTGTCTATGTAAATAATAACATTACAAATGTATGTATGTATGTCATTTGCATAACAATTGTGTACGACTAATTGTCTGTGTCGTAAACCATGAAATTAATGATGTTTTACATGTTAAATACTTTGTTTTAATGTTAGACATAATAGCATCCTCACTAATCTATACCTCTTTACTAATAAAAGAGAATTTTTGTTTGTTTGTACAGTCAACTTCAGGTCAGTGGTAACAGTTTTATAGGAAAATCGTACTTATTACCATTGAGTTAAGGTGCATGATAGTTACCACTGATGTGCAGTCTACCGTACCCTACAAGGCTCCGAAAATTGACAAAATTTTGTGAAGCTACAGTGTCCCCCAGAAACGTAGGCTATATTTTGTCCCGGTACGGGAAGAAATTCCCCCGGGACGCGGGAAAAAAGCGGGAAACAGCTACTACATTACTATACTTGCCTTTTAAAGCCAGAACAACTGTAAAGATTCAAATATTTTGTAGGACACAAATAGGCTAGAGCATAAAAAGGACATAGAATCCGAATACGGGAAGTTGATGCCTCGGGGTGCGGGTAGAACCACGGAGAACTGCTAGTAACAATATGACAACAGCCTAACAGACATTCATCCACCGAGTCTTTTTCCCAACTATGTCGGGGTCGGCTTCCAGTCTAACCGGATGTAGCTGAGTACCAGTGCTTTACAAGGAGCGACTGCCTTATCTGACCTCCTCAACCCAGTTACCCGGGCAATCCAATACCCCTTGGTTAGGCTGGTGTCAGACTTACTGGCTTCTGACTACCCGTAACGACTGCCAAGGATGTTCAATGACAGCCGCTTAACAGACATTGTAGGTATGAAACAACAGCCAAATCAACAGCCTAACAGACATTGTATGTATGAAAATACAAAAGAACCTTGAAAATCTTTCAGAGATCATTTCAGAACACATTTAAAGATTTTGCACCCACAAGCGTATCTAAAGTTATAGGATAATACCATCGTTATACTTTGTTAAATCTTTTGTTTACTAATTAGAGTATTTTACGGGGTTTTTATGGTTATTTCAGTAGCTGTAAAATAGCAAGATTCTAGCAAAATTGACGCGAGTCCACAGCTAGCATGTGTTCGCGCACAAAGGTTGCAATTTCGCGGACATTTTAGAAATGTTCGCATGTAATATGTTACTGATTGCTAGAGCGAGTAGACCAGAAGAAACAGTTTGTGGTATCTCGCCTAAACCTTCAAAACCTGACAGGGCAAGGGTTATGTGTAAGAAAAAACAGAGAAACTTTCGGAAACCACTTAAGAAGTAATCAACGGCTCTGTCTCTCTGTGTGAGAGAAAAGTAGATACCCTAATCAAAGGTTCAAGCCAAAATTCTAAAATACTCACAACAATCCCTATGATGTAACCAAACAGATGTATGTAAAAGAAGAAGACAGGACGTCTTCAAAAACTGAAGTAACTTCGCCAAACTCAAACGGCCGAGCCCAATATCCTACCTATTGCTAAAGATAGAAATTCGACAATGCTTGCAAGGGACCAAGTGAAAATCCTATCTCCATTATCCAAATCAACAGATAGACAGCTTATTGAAATCCCCAATCAAACAATAATCACAATTATACTACCAAAGGGAAAATCCAAACCAGACAGATCTTTGGAAAGGTGGCACCGACCTTGCTTATGTAATGCATCTGTCACGGTCCACTTGTGCAGGCGCAGTGGGCAAAAAGTGTCAGTGATTGGGTCACAAAAACCAATATGGCAAGCGTGAGTTGGGTTTGATTGATCAATTTAGAATATTTGAGAAGAGGTAGGTTTTGCAGATTTTGCAAAAATAAGGGATTCATCCTCATCCTCATCCTCCGAGCCTTTTTCCCAACTATGTTGGGGTCGGCTTCCAGTCTAAGCGGATTCAGCTGAGTACTAGTGCTTTACAAGAAGCGACTGCCTATCTGACCTCCTCAACCCAGTGACCCGGGATTGTTAGGAGTTAAATTTGTTTATCTGTGTTTCTAAGTTTCTGTATGTGGCAATGTAAGTACTAATTAATTATCTTTAGAGTAATAAGCCATAGGTACAATTTAAATGTTCAAATATTATGATATGTATTTTTTGTGTTATTGTCAATAAGCTCGCGTTTGACTACTATCTCACCTGATGATTGACGATGTGGTCGTAGGTAGAGTTAATCATCAAGCCTAAGATTGGCGAATTTAGAATTAAAGTTCAAGTTTCCTCAAAATATTTTTATTCCCTTGAACACAGTCATCGTTATCCCAAGATACACTTAGAATGTACTTGTAACTTAGAAAAGTTACTTTGGTACTTGCTTGACCTGGAATCCGTCACACTCATACTTGAGAGGCTGGTGCTTCAACCACTAGGCCACCACGACTTTTTAATTACCCTACGAAAATATCCATGTGTGTATTATAAACACGATTTTATTGGGTCGCAAATATAACCATCTTCCAAGGATTGTAGCGTCATGTAAGTTGGTAGCTGTATGTAGTTCTGATGACAATACAATAATATGGGACTGTCGAACTGATCTGATGATGTAGCCGGAAGATAAGAACTGGAACTTCATGATGGAATATCGTATCTTGGCTGTGTTTGGACTTGTTAGAGAAGTCTTGTTATGAATTTTGTCTTGTAAAAATCAGGTTTCAAAATCTGATGCAGCCGGAATATGGGGCATTTATAGGCGTGTTTTTGTAGTGATTTTTTAAAACTATTATTTAATTATATTTTTCTTTGTTATCAGGTGTAAACTGGAGGTCCAGACATAACCTTCAACCAGCCAGCAATAGCCACGAGAAAACGGTTGCAGAGGCATTATCTAAGCTGTTGCTCAAATATCAGGTAATTTACTAACGGTATGACATAATCTGCATATAACGCTTACTGATGGTACAAAGGCTAAAGTGATTCTGTTTCTTACGGTAAAGCAATTTAGATGGTATTAGAAGATTCAGATTGGGCATAAGAAAGAAATATGGCACTGTATATGTATGGGGAGCAAGGGGTCTTATAGAATATGAGAGAAGCCGCGGTATATAGCCTGACTGCCTATTACGACTGTCAAAAATTTGCACACGATCGTAAGAACTAACCAACGCAAGGGCCCAAAATTTAAAAAATGCCTTCCAAAACAGGAAGTTTTAACTAGGATTGATAAAATATGTATATCAATTCAAACAGTAAGACCCACAATCTGTTTTGAGAGCCTGAGTAAGGTCTCAGGCTCTAGATAATATAATTTGACGTGAAAGCCTGACATAAAAAGTTACTTTCACATCAACAATTTTAGTAAGAATTAAAAATTTTACAGCGAGAGACTCACAGTAATCAGAATCAGAAAATTGTACTATAATTAAATAACAATTACTCATAGCATTTATAAAGGTGAACTAAACTCCTGACACATTATTTCACAGGGAGTGAACACAGACGCAACTAACGACGGCACGATGAGGGCGTTAGCCACAGCTGCGAAGTTGGTGCCGTACGACAGTGCTCTGTTTGTGGTGACCGATAAAGGACCCGGTGATCCTCAGAGGTTGCCACTGGCTTTGAGAGCGCTGGTGGAGAAACGGTTGAAGGTAAGAATAGAAGATTTCATTTAGATAAGAGAAACAGAGATAAGTCAACAAAATAGAGTGGAATTTCAGGATATCAGGGTAATTTAGGGCATCTCAGGGTATTGTAGATCCCACAAAAATGTGTCCACGTCGGGGCGAGTCTACGGGCATTTAGTTACTGTTTGCTAAAGCGAACGGTGGAATCTTATGTTTTGTAGGTCACGATCCATTTATTTTAACTTGTTGAGTATTTTTTTAAATTAATATGTAAATAGGTTTATATGTATGCTCAAGTTTCAAATACAGCGTAGCTCAAGTGCAGCGTAGGCTCCCGACAAGACTCTCGGACGATCTGACAAAGGTAGACAAAGATCTGACGAAGGGCAAAGGTCCCAAGTTCCAACCAGTCCCTTTGGGAATCAATGGGAAGGCCTATATTCAGCAGTCGATATCATATGGGAGTTATAACGATGTTGATGACATATGAACTGGCTGAATGAAATATAAAATTTTTAACGTCCTTTTATTTTCCTAGGTGTACACAATCTGGACAGACCCGAGCCATCCGTCAACGGAATCTGAGGAAGCTCTCCAGGAGTTGAGGAACATCTCCAAACACACAGAGGGGGAAGTCATAGCTTATCCCTTGCAAGTCATGGTAAGGCACTAAGGGCATTATACCTTACAAGTCATGATAAGACACTTACCGTCGTACCACAAAAACTTTTAAACGTCAGTTGAACACTTGTCTAAAAAATGACAGATTATGACGTTGAAATAAGTCCGTTTAACAGCCATACTTTTTTAGACAAGTGTTCAACAGATGTTTAAGTTTTTATAGCACGGCTGTAAGGGTCTTATTAATAAACACGTATTTAAGTTACACAAAGAAATAACCATCCATTTTAAAAGTGTTAAACTTGGAATAACTTTTCTCCGTGTTTATTTATTAGTAAGGGGTTAAGGGTCCTATAAATGTTTAGTAGGTATTGAGGGTCAAAAGATTTTATGTAACGTAGATTTTTTATTTCACGAAAACGGGTGATCCAAACTTGTGTCTGTAAATTGTAAATGCACATTGTCTTTGTATGTGATAAGCTAAGCGTCCACTTGTCGGTATCGTACGCAACGGACGCAACGCACGCAACGGATCGTAGTATTATTTATATAGAAACTCAAACAAGATGTGCGATGCGTACAATGCGGACAGGTGGACGCACTTGTTTGAGTTTCTATATAAATAATACTACGATCCGTTGCGTCCGATACGTCCGTTGCGTACGATGCCGACAAGTGAACGCTTAGCTTAACAATATGGCTGCAAAATAATAATTGTTATAGTGTTTTTTTTTATACTTTAATAAAAATAAACGGTTTAATGACAAAAACGATTGTATTTATTGTTAACTAACCGTTTTACCGCAGTTGGAACAGAAACAGGAAAAATAGGAAGTACTGTCATATCGGGATAAAATATAGCCTATATTACACGGGAAGAGTGTTTTCCAACAGTGAAAGAATTTCGAAAATCGGTCCAGTAGTTTTTGAGATTATCAGTTACAAACAAACAATAATTTTTTTTTCTTCCTCTTTATAATAACGATGATCTTAAAACTCTAAAAAGCTACTTGAAACATACTAACACTAGAAAGTAGCAATATACATTGAATATCATGGTATTTACTTTTCATTTCTGAAAGATCAACATGGCATGTAAAATCACAGATAAAACAAATGTAGCTATGATCAAAAGTACCGGGATAAAATATAGTCTATGTTACTCGGGAAAAGCGTAGCTTTCTAACAATGAAAGAATTTAAAAAATCGGTTCAATAGTTTCGGAGCCGCTAGAGTAAAAACAATTAAATATATTAGGGTTATATTTTATCCTGTTGCGAGAATCAGTTCTCCTCCCTTGGTAAAATCGCAAGAAACAGCTAGCACCTTACATATTAGAACAACATATAGGCAATATCTTATCTCAGTACGAGAAGAAGTTTCCCCGGGAAATGGGTGAAACCGCGGTTGGAATATAGGCAACTTATAATCCACGTGCATGCAGTAGTTCCCCCAAAACGCGGGTGATACCGCGGGTGAAATCTAGTCAGATATAAAATTAATGCAAATCTTGTTACAGGATATGGACGGAGCCAGTAATTTAGCAGCAGAAACAGAATTGGAGCAATGGAATCCTTTAGACATTAAGCAAGGCAGAAGGGGCAGACTCAACAGTAACCTGGAGATGGAGAAATTTGATGTAAGCCTTTTATTAATTTTGTAGATAAGTATTGCATATCATAGATAACATGAGAGAGAAATGTCACGATGAGTATATTAACAAACTTCGTGTATGAGAGGGTCGAAGGAAATAGAGATAGGAGTCGTCCGAGGTATAGCTATAAACAGACACCGTCTTACCACATAAACTTTTTAACTTCAGTTGACTTGTCTAAAAAAATGACAAATTATGACGTTGACATATGGTTCATTTTGGAGCCACATTTTTTTTAGACAAGTGTAAAACAGTGGTTAAAGTTTTTGTAGTAAGGCCAATAAGGTTTTGACTTATAAGGAAGTTCAAGAATTAACACTATAGGAGAGTGAAAGAAACTGCACCGATAGGAAAATTAAGGAATATGAAATATTTATTACTTTTAGAAAAACGATCAATCCATAATCATTCAAAATTTTGAAAAGGAGACAGCTAATGGAAAACGACGTCGAGTTTTGGTGGAATTGAGCCAATATTAGCTACCCTTAGTGTATAAATCAATCCTGATAGTAAATAAACCCTCTCTTTTCTCTTACAGTTGCTGCTGGTCCGTCGAGGAGGTGGTCAGGCTATATCCCTGGGTTTCCCAGTCGAGAACGGAGTGACAGCTTTGAGGATATTCATCGAGGGAGCAGTAGAACACGCTGTCTTGTACCCACCGAACGACGGTCAGTATATTTATCTAGCTCCCGCGAGTATCACTTCAAGTAACCGGCTTAGATGTTCCATATGGCCTTCCACTCAAAATGGACTATATAATAATGAAAGAATTTTTCACATTGGATGGTGATTAACGCGTTCAAGCAAACAAAAAAACTACAATTTTAAAGTACTTGCTACTGCCAACGGTTTCACCCGTATTCCGTGGGCACTACTTGAAAGAATAAAATTGAAAGAATTTTTCATATTAGACCAGCAGTTCCTGAGTAAAACATTCAAATAAATCAAATAAAAGAACTAATCAGCCTAATAATGTTAGGACAATATGTTACAGAATGTTTTCTGCTTACTCTCCCGTTTGCCGTCATCTCACACTAGCCGTATCAACTTTCTTACAATCCATCCATCATTTCTTTGGTCGTCCACTTACACTTGCTCAAAAATCTATCATAGAAGAAAAAATAAAACACTCCAACTACACCAAACAGCCTTCAGCTTTAACATAAACGGTATACACAGAGTGATTACGAATACAAAACAAATTGCGACAAAATTACTATGTTCAAATGAAATGATGATGACTATTATTGCCAAATCATCATGTTCCGGCTGGCTCAATGTTGTTCTGACAAGAAAATTGCGCGTACGAGTGTTTAAAAGTATATACACATTTTTTACGAGTATTGTATTAGACAGCCGATCCTAACATCGTTGGGAAACGGCTAGGCAGATGATGCAGATGATGTTTATATGAGACTGGGTATAGAAACATGGTATAGGACTTCCTCATTTTTGGCTGATGTACCATAGGTTGCTTCTAAGTACACGACTATTTGTTTGTATGTACCCTGAAGAAAAAAATATTAACTGTCGGACAGCTACACTATCCCGGTGGCATGGGTTATATTTAATCCGGGTAGTAGCTACAATGGACGCTCGTGAGACCGCGGAAAACCACTAGTCTTGAATAATCTTTCGTTTTACTTTAGACAGTCCAACTGAAATATTGTAACTGTGATCATATCATTTTGAAGTCATCAGATTTTTTTCAAAATTCGGAATCTTTTTAATACGTGCCAACTTACTTTTAGCCAAATCTTGTACTTATATCAGTACTTTTGCTTCAGGTCCTCAAATCGACCTCTACAATATAACATCAGTGGCTACCTTCTCTCCTCATTCAAGAACCGAGGGCCTGTCTCCGAGGGACGTGTATCTCATATTCGATGGCGCACAGTACGATCCTGACGCGTAAGTATTAAATAAATAATTATAATAAAAATATTTTGATTCACGAAAGTAAAAGTCCAAGTCAAGTCCAAGGACATGGACATTGCATGCGTAAGCTCGACATCTGTCAGTTGTTCTCTAGTTCTTTCATATGAAAGTCCACTTTTCTTTGGGAAAATCAGCAAATGACCCCTAGAGCTGTGGGTGTAAGACTTTTACTGACTTAAGACCGACCTCTTAGAATTTCTTCTGGAGCCCTTTGAGTACCTGGGCCGTAGTAAATATTTCGAACAATACCGCAGCCCATTTGAAAGCACATAAAGAATCTAAAATGCTGTTCCATCCTTAACGCTGCTAATTTATTTAGCCTACTTTGAATAAACGATTTTGACTTTGACATATAATTTTCAACATTTTCATAATCTTTTCCCCAGATTATCAGTCCTACCAGCCAGAACAGCCGCCGAAATCGAAGCAGCCTTCGTGGGCATGTGGCACTTAAGCGTGCGATGCGACACATGCGACTACCGGCTCTGTGTGTCTGCCAGAGCCTCTATACACTTCGATGTGGAAACTAACACTCCTGGTAAGTTCTTTTCATCATCATTGATGCAGTCTTCATTTTTTTTTAACGACGTCGAATATCATCAAATGACCCCTCCCGCTGTGGGTTAGCAGCGGTGAGGGAGTGTCAGACTCTTACTGACTAAAAACTGTCGTGTTCCGTCGTGGGCCTTTTATGTACCGGGACCGCGGTATCTCTTTCGAACAACCCGCAGCCTTTGGGCATGTTGCACCTGACATATGCGACTACCGGCTCTATGTGTCTGCTAGAGCATATATACACTTTGACGTGGAAACTAACACTCCTGGTAAGTCCTCTTCATCATCATTGAAGCAGCCTTCCCTTCATGGGTCAACTAACACTCCTGGTAAGTCCTGGATCATCATTATCGAAATAGCCTTTGGGCATGTTGCACCTGACACGTGTGACTACCGGCTCTGTGTGTCTGCTAGAGCTTCTATTCACTTCGACGTGGAAACTAACACTCCTGGTGAGTTGTCTTCATCATCATCAAAGCAAGCGTGGGCATGTTGCACCTGAAATATGCGACTACCGGATCTGTGTGTCTGCCAGAGCATCCATACACTTTGATGTGGAAACTAATACTCCTGGTAAGGGCTCCATCATCATCAGAGCAAGCGTGGGCATGTACACCAGACACATGTAACTACCGTCTCCGTGTGTCTTCAAGAGCTTCTATACACTTTGATGTGGAAACTATAGTTCGGCCATTCAGAGAATGCGTTCCTGACACGTCGCGATTGAACTGACGACGTAACTACATTCATTGATTATTGATATAATAATGTTGTTTTAATGCTCCTCAATTGTTAAAACGGTAAACAACCAGCAAAAATATTTTTATCGTAACTGCAACGCCATTGCAAAGTTACGTCGTCAGTTCAATCGCGACGTGTCAGGAACGCATTCTCTGAATGGCCGAACTATAATACTCCTGGTAAGGGCTTCATCATCATCAGAGCAAGCGTGGGCATGTACACCAGACACATGTGACTACCGTCTCCGTGTGTCTTCAAGAGCTTCTATACACTTTGATGTGGAAACTAATACTCCTGGTAAGGGCTTCATCATCATCATCAGAGCAAGCGTGGGCATGTACACCAGACACATGTGACTACCGTCTCCGTGTGTCTTCAAGAGCTTCTATACACTTTGATGTGGAAACTAATACTCCTGGTAAGGGCTTCATCATCATCAGAGCAAGCGTGGGCATGTACACCAGACACATGTGACTACCGTCTCCGTGTGTCTGCAAGAGCTTCTATACACTTTGATGTGGAAACTAATACTCCTGGTAAGTTCTCTTCATCATCATTAAAGCAGCCTTTGGGCATGTTGCACCTGACATATGCGACTACCGGCTCTGTGTGTCTGCCAGAGCATCTATACACTTTGACGTGGAAACTCACACTCCTGGTTAGTGCTTTATCAGGTGTTTGAGCTCTGACGAAGAGTTGGTCTGCCTGGTTTTCTGAAGTGTGGATGGGAAATACATAGTATATACTTAAACATATTCGGTACTTCAAAGCGACTTTATACATATTTCTTTCGCGGTCGAATTATGTAATAGACTGTTTGTGAAAATATTACTTTTTAAAAGAGTGTCTATGGAGTTTCTTGCCGGCTCTTCTCTTTTTTGGAACCGTTAATAGTGCGACGTTTGGTTTTGAATCGCGAAAGACATGACGCCGGCAGAAAGTAGTTTGTAGGGTTAATAACACTAAAAATTATGAGGACTAAGACAGGGAATACAAAAAACCCTATGCTTCACGGTCGCTGCTAAGCGTCAACAGTCTACCAGTGACCACGGTCGGTACAATTCGACACAAAATTCGGGAAAAGACCAATATATATTGCTCTAAACAGGTATCGCGACAATTTAAAACCTTTAGTGGAAACTACATTGTTTAAACCTATCAAGCTAAACGTCGACGTTCATAATTTACGAATGTCATGGACCAAATTTTATCCAGTTTCCACAAGAAAATCGGGAACGCATAGCTTTTTGAACTCGGCCAAAATTAAAACAGACGACGCATTGATCCGCAGAGTCAGGCAAATAAACCCGCAGGCCAACTACTTTTTTCACCATTACATAATGAATGTAATAAAACGAGTTCGTATATTGAACCCGTAATCATGTTTTTATCGACTACGTACTAAAACTTATAAAAAGTCTGCATTTCACAAGACGGCCCCCAAAAAAAGAGGTTATAATCCATTTAAGAATACTGTTATTGGTGTAAAAAAGTGAAGATATAATCTTTGGGGTCCCGTACGTAATATATCTTAATATTATAAAACTGAAGAATCCGTGAAAAATTGATTCAGAAAAGTCTCGAGCCTGTTTGAGAACGTAAGGTTACATTTTACCCTGGTGTGGGAAGCAGTTCCCTAGTAAAGCGGACGGAACCGTGAAGGACATCTGTTTTGGCATACATCAGTACGCAGTGGATGTATTGAAAAATTTTTGTCAAGTAACTTTGCCTATCCGAACTTGGCTATTGCTGTTAGTAACTTCACGATGATCAAAGCTACTACTACTATTCTAACTTCACGACATTCAAATGTACAAACAAGACACTGCTACGCTTGTGCAAGTTGTCAAACGATTTGAGAAGGGCAATATTTTTGACGGGAATTTTACCTAAACGTTGCTGATTGATATCGAAATATAACCAACCAATACAATAGCTCATTAAACCGCTGTCAATAAAAGGGCAATACACAAAATCCTGTAAACATACACAAAAAAAAAACACAAACATAAAAAACAACAAAAGCATCATGCAAGCATGCTACAATAAAACTAATTAACAAGGATTTATACGACCAATTAAACTTATCTTTATTTTTAAAAAAAAGGTTCAATTTAACAATCTAATAATTGTATAAACCCTTGTCCAAAGTAAAAAAAAAAGTTGTAACCTCTAAATGTCACGTTGACAGCTCCCGCGCTAAAATCCAAGATGGCTGCCGCGCCTTATGTAAGTCAAGGGCGGTCTTGCATACAGCCAGATGCCGAATTTAAATGTAATACCTACTTACACGGTCAGTATCGTCTAACCAGTTTTTTTTACGCAAGCCATCGATTATTTTGGCAAAATCATCGTTTCTAATTATGGTTGTGTGTTTTTTTTCGCACGCTGTTTAAAAATTTATATAGAACCTTTTTGAATTAAGATGGGATATTTTATTTTCTGATACCTATAACATCCTTGTTACAGAAGATGAGTCAAAAACCACTACTTAATAATACAGTTTACGGAAACAAACGGGTTCAAATCTATATGCATCGACGACACGACATCAATTTACCCCCATCTGTCAAATTTCTTTAATAGATTTTCAACCTTATAACTATAGTGGAAGGTTAATGTTCGATTGGTAAAATTTGAGAGATTTGAGTAGGTTGACCTGTAGTGGACCATTTGCATCTACAACAAAATAGAACGGTTTTCTAACAACTTATTTTGAAAAATCAAAATTTATACATATATCAATCAATGTTTAATGTTCTTCTAACCTACAGACAGACATGTGTTGCTGGGGAGTTTGTTGCGCCACTTCTTCTTCCTAGCAATAACACATAGGAAATGGTGAAGGGTGGGCGTTTTGGGGGCTGTCTTTTGTAAATTCCTGACGTTCAAAAAGTGCTGTCTTGCAGCCAAGTTTGAATAAATCGATTTTGATTTTTGTAAACAGTTGTTTTAAGAAAACTAACATTTACATTGTCGTTGAACTTGGTCACTAAAGCAAGATTCGTAATTGTCCTCTGCCAAAGTCCCTACAGTTTATCTACTTTGTTTAAAATATTGAAACACGTTTATAGGACTAGTTTCGCGAGTATATCCTTAATATTCCACTATAGTGAAACCGGTTTAAACCAAACACAACTAACTTAGCACGTGCTTCGCTAAGAGTAGCCACACA
Source organism: Helicoverpa zea (assembly GCF_022581195.2). Taxonomy (NCBI): domain Eukaryota; kingdom Metazoa; phylum Arthropoda; class Insecta; order Lepidoptera; family Noctuidae; genus Helicoverpa; species Helicoverpa zea. The sequence continues at coordinate 3,383,901 of NC_061481.1, read as the reverse complement.
CTGCAAACTAAACAGTCGGCCTGTAACCGTCTTACCACAAAAACTTTTTAACGTCAGTTGAAGACTTGTCTAAAAAAATGTCAAATTATGACGTTGACATATGGTTCATTTTGCAGCCAAAATTTTATTAGACAAGTGTAAAACAGGGTTTAAAGTTTTTGTAGTAAGGCCATAAGTGTTTTACAAGGAGCGACTGCCTATCTGACCTCCTCAAGCCAGTCACCCGGGTAACCCAATACCCTGTTAGACTGGTGTCAGACTTACTGGTTTGTGGCTACCCGTAACGACTGCCAATGATGTTAAATGACTTGGCGGTCGACACTTTTTTTAGGAAAATCGTGAGTAAAGTGAAATATTCAGTCACCGGCTAAATACCTAATCTTTGTAACGTGCGTACTACCATTCATCTTCATACTGATTTATAAGCCCAAACAAACTATCAGCCGACTAAAAGTTTGCAGTGTGCTCTAAAGGTATATTTCCATCTCTTTCTTACGATTGCTGTTTGACAAATACACCGTTGAGCTTAAACACGTGGTAACTAACTTAAACTTTTATGATTATTTCTTTTGTAGAACTTTTAAAACACAATTTAAGACACAGAACACGATTGAAACCACGATTAGTCGAGCACTAACTGAGCCTTCCACATTTAAGGAATTCGGAAAAAAACTTCGGGTAGCCATATTAAAATCTCGATGACGTCATCTAAGAGTTAACTTAGTAGAAAAAGGATGAATTGGCAAAACTTGTATATTGTTGATCTAACGTAGGATAAAATAAATAAATCACCGTTGCAACAAAAAAAAACGGTTGAATCGAGTCACAGTTAAGTATTAATACAGTAAATCAACTTAATTTTGTTTATGAGGAAGATATCTCTTTTATTTATTTCTTGTGTTAATAATAAATGTAAAGAAGACTGCAGTAGATAGATACACAAATCAATAAGAAAACCAACATAGCTGGCAGAAGTAAATCTGTGGAGGGGTTTAGGCATAAATCTTGAATAGCAATATAGTTACAGCTTTTTTATCGCCCCACTGCTGGGCACAGGCCTCCTCTCACACGGAGAAGGATTGAGCATTAATCACCACGCTTGCTCAATGCGGGTTGCTGATTTCAGACTATATAAGTCCAGGTTTCCTCAAGATGTTTTCCTTCACCTTTTTATCAGCCATTGGAGTCCAAGATATACTTAGAAAGTACATACATACAAACTTAGAAAAGTTGCATTGGTACTTGCATGACCTGGAATCGAACCCCTCATACTCGAGAGATTGAGTGGCCGCGCAAAAATATTTACTACAGAAACTAAGACCTTTTTCGTGTTTAACTTATCTATACTAAAAGGTTGTTTATTGCGTGATGAAATAATATTTATCTGATCTGCATCGGAAGGTCAAGCAAATGCGAGCATTACTTCAGTTTGATGGGTAACAAATCGGTTCAGAAGTTTTGCGTGAAAACGCGACAGATAGACGGACAGAGTTAATTTTATTGCGGTTTCACTCACGTCCCGTGGGAACTATACTACCCGTACCGGGATAAATTATAGCCTATGTTACTCGGGAAGAGTGATGCTTCATACCCTGAACCGTTCATACCGTGTGTTCATTAGTTTCGTAGACTTTGTGGTACAGAGAAACATCATCTCCCGCGAATTTTCCTAACTACGTTAAGGTCAGCTTCCAGTCTAACGGGATGCAGCTGAGTACCAGTGTTTAACAAGGAGTGACTGCCTATCTGACCTACTCAAACTTGTCACTTTCGCATTTATAATCAAAATTTGGTTAAATAAACCATTCTAACAAACTATAACATTTAAAATAACAGAAGGATACGTAACTTGATATTCTTTACCGATATAATTGTCTAGCAGGTGTGAATTAATTCTTGTATATTATAGAAATAAAAACTTCGAATAAATATTTATGGGTACATAAATCTCACTGACCTTACAACATTTAGATGTATTATACTTCGGCCGTTCAGAGAATGCGTTCCTGACACCTATCAGTTAGTCACGACTAGTGATGGGCACAACATAACACTGAGTTCGTTACCGTTCCTTCAAAATGAACCGCCGCATTATTTTAAGATTATTTTCGTTTTAAATTGGCGGAATCATTTGTTTTATATTTTAGTTATTTAAGTGGAAACCAAAAAAAGGTAATATTCATATAATAAAATTGTTTTATTTATTCTTTGTTACAAGTACATTGAATTGAATGTGCGAACAGAATATTAATCAGACTCCGATTTGCTTGAGGAGGTGGTGTCTTCATCATCATCTTCGCCTACATGTATAATTATATTATTATCAATAACAGAATCAATCCTGATATCTCGGTCTAACAAAAGCCGGGTAATCAAATAAAAACAGATCGAAAACACTTGAAAAACGTGGTCTATGCGCACGAAACGACAACGGACGACTGTTTTAGCGTCACAAAATGGCGGCCCATAACGCCATTTGGGGTTACCATTTTTAATCTAAGTATAAAAATGCGGTTTGGTCATAGTTTTATTTTTATATTTCATAAACGTTATAATTAAGTCTTATAGTCCATTATTTTCCAATTCTTAAAAAGAAAATCAAAACGTATTATTTTATATTATAACTGTATAAGAACAGATTACGATACTTGCCTGTTATTTTTAGCACAGCACTACAAAATATAAACCGCTGACATAACCTTGTAATAGCGCAGTATAGATTTAGAAAAATATTGTTTACCAAGTTATTTGACACTCAGTTTGGCACAAAATTATAACATTCATTGATTATTGATATAATAATGTTGTTTTAATGCTCCTCAATTGTTAAAACGGTAAACAACCAGCAAAAATATTTTTATCGTAACTGCAACGCCATTGCAAAGTTACGTCGTCAGTTCAATCGCGACGTGTCAGGAACGCATTCTCTGAATGGCCGAACTATAAGAACAGCATAACGTTACACCGTAGTTATAACGTTAAAAATATAAACATACTAGTCTTGACCGACAACTTCACCCGTAATTTTTGAGAAAACCAAAACAATATCGCCTTTTTAGGGTTCCGTACCCAAAGCGTAAAACGGGAAACTATTGTTTTCGCTCCTCTGTCCGTCCATCCGTCCGTTCGTCCATCCGTCTGTCACCAGGCTGTATCTCATGAACCGTGATAGTTAGAGAGTTGATATTTTTACAGATGATGTATTTCTGTTGCCGCTATAACAACAAATACTAAATACAACTAGAATAAAATCAATATTTTGGGGGCTCCCACACAACAAACGTGATTTTTTTGCTCATTTTTGCTCTGGTACGGAACCCTTCGTGCGCGAGGCCGACTCACACTTGGCCGGTTTTTTTTAATTAAGTAAGCACTACCTTTGTACTTCTTTACATTATGCCATTTCTTTTTATAGTAATATTAAGATTATTTATACATATACACTTCTGATAGGGAAGAACTTTGTTTTTGTTTGTTTGTTTGTACCCTAAAGGCTCTGAAACTACTGGACCAATTTTTTCACTGTTGGAAAGCTACGCTCTTCCCGAGGAACATAGGCTATATTTTATCCCGGTACGGGCAGTAGTTCCAGTGACGCTTACATTCAGCAGTGGGCGGCAGTTGGCTGATTTGATGATGATAATAATAAGACCGCAGTGAACAACTATTTAACCATTCACATACGCCTAACATAACACATCCCGGAATGGAAATAGATCGCGATCTTATCAACAACGATACGAGGGTTAAGGACATCCCGCTTGGGTTAGGTCAGGCGGTAAGGTCAATTTACAAAGCCGAAATAAACAAACAAGACCTTGCTGTGTTTTGTTTGGCTTGTTAGATGGTTTGGAAATTACGCATGTGTGTTTAAATATTTTGCAAAAATTGAACCCGCATTGGATAAAGCAAAAAATTCAAGTCAGAAACAAAACGGTTTATACTTTCAAATCAAGATACCACTGATTTTAAAGAAATATACATATCGTCGTCTTAGAATGAAAACCTCGGAAATGCATTTTTTCTCAATATTTTTTTATTGCATTTCTTGGAAGATAATCGTAAAAAATATCGAATACCAATCCTTATCCTGAAAAGTTATCTCTTGCACTTACGAGGTTTTCACTCTAAGGCATCGATATATGAGAGTGAAAACTGAAATATAGCAGGATTCATTCTATACTCAACTAGTTGTTCCACGTGGTTTCGCCCGCGTCCCGGCGAAGTTCTTTCCGTACTAGGATAAAACATAGACCATTTCATGTGAAAGAATTATTCTAATCGGTTCGTTAGTTCAGGAGCCTATTCGATTCAAACAAACAATCATATCTTATACATATATTAGTATAGAATCTATGTACACTATAGATTAGCAATGTAAAACCTATGCCATAAGAAAGCTCTTGAAAACCACTTTATTTCATTGAATGGCAGCCAAATCCTTCTAGCGCACACATGGTGTTTTAAACCATTTAGAAATAGTAGTTACACAATTTAACATGCCTTCCGAAACACAGACCGTCTTACCACAAAAACTTTTAAACGTCAGTTTATGCCTTGTCTAAAAAAATGTCAAATTATGACGTTGATTTTGCAGCCAAAATTTTATTAGACAAGTGTAAAACAGGGTTTAAAGTTTTTGTAGTAAGGCCATGAGAAACTCGTTATGCCGTAGTTGGTAACCCATCTCCGTACTGACCACGACAAGTGTTGCTTAACCTTTAATCGATTGACCATACCTTTTTATTATACTAATATTATAAAGAGGAAAACTTTGTTTGTTTGGTTGTAATGAATAGGCTCAAAAACTACTGGACCGTTTTTAAAAATTCTTTCACCATTCGAAAGCTACATTATCCACGAGTAACATAGGCTATATTTTATCCCGGTACGGGCTGTAGTTCCCACGGCATGCCAGCAAAACCACAGGAAAGCGGCTAGTAAGGAAATAAACTATACTACTTTACTTATATTTTTAACCGACTTCCCAAAAAGGAGGAGGTTATCAATTCGGCCGGTATGTTTTTTTTTTTTTTTTTTTTCTATGTATGTACATCGATTACTCCGAGGTTTATAGACCGATTTACGTGATTCTTTTTTTGTTCGACTCGGAATAGCTGCCAGTTGGTCCCATAGTCATCAGGTCAGGATCTGATGATGGAAACCCTGAGAAATCGAGGGCAACCTTCGAAAGTTGTAGGCATACATAGGGTAAAAACTTGATACTCAGGTGTACGCCTAAAAGCACTATTCAACAGTGAAGATTTGGAGCTGATCTGATGATGGAAACCAGAGAGGGTCGAGGGAACTCGACAACTGAATATGTAAACTACCTCGTGTTTGGGCTTAAATTATTTGTATTGACAAGACCTTTGCAACAGTGAAGGTTTGAAGCTGACCTGATGATGGAGACCAGAGAAAGTCGAGGGAACTCGACAACTGAATATGTAAAATACCTCGTATTTGGACTTATATTCTTTGTATTGATGAAAACTTCCCACTTGTATGGATAGTGACAACTATACGTATCACTGAAAAGCTTTAAATAAAAAACTTTTTTACAAAAAAATTAAACCGACTTCCCAAAACACTAAAACGCAAAAAAAAAAAACTATTTTTAGGTGCATCGGCCTAGAAGTCGGTGGCAAAATTAACTTAGTAACATCCATTAGACACCGAATTCTAGGCCGATGCACCTAAAAATAGTTTTTTTTTTTTGCTTTTTAGTGTTTTGGGAAGTCGGTTTAATTTTTTTGTAAAAAAGTTTTTTTTAATAAAACAAATTGAGGTTGACTCAGCAAAACCACTCTACAAATTACTGAACAAACTTCAAATGAAAATCAACTTAAAACTCTCAGTTGTAAGACTTTAATTTGTTTGAACCATAATAAAACCACGTCGGGTCCAAAGTTCACTAAAAAAATCAATAGGTAATCAAACAAAACAGCTGGCCTTCGTGAACGAATCAATACTTATATAAAGCTTCTTAGTTATTACTTAGAAGTCACATATGGATATCTTTTGTTTTTTTTCGCACCTTCATCATCTGCCGAACCTTTTCCCAACTATGTTGGAGTCGGCTTCCAGTCTAACCGGACGCAGCTGAGTACCAGTGTTCTATAAGGAGCGACTGCCTATCTGGTCTCCTCAACACAGTTACCCGGGCAACCAAGGTAAGACTGGTCGTCAGACTTACTGGCTTCTGACTACCCGTAACGACTGCCAAAGATGTTCAAATGACATTCGATTTTTTTTTTTACTAGTTTTTGGTCAAGCAACAAGTAAATTACATTAAAAATAAATATGTTAGCTTGATCTAATATTAAAACTTACTTTAGTAAATGACATAATAACTAAAACAAGTTTCTAGGAATATTTTTCCTACTATAGTTCGGCCATTCAGAGAATGCGTTCCTGACACGTCGCGATTGAACTGACGACGTAACTTTGCAATGGCGTTGCAGTTACGATAAAAATATTTTTGCTGGTTGTTTACCGTTTTAACAATTGAGGAGCATTAAAACAACATTATTATATCAATAATCAATGAATGTTATTACGTCGTCAGTTCAATCGCGACGTGTCAGGAACGCATTCTCTGAATGGCCGAACTATAAATATACTCTCAGTCAATGTCAGAATGACAGGATTATTTTGGTATATATCTGTTTCAGTTATTCTACCCGGTTTTCAGGGCAACTACTTCCCGCACCCGGATAAAATGTAGCCTATGTCCTTTCTCAGGTCCTAGACTATATGTGTACCAAATTTCATTTAAATCGGTTTAGTAGTTTCAGTGTAAAAGCGCGACAAACGGAGTTACATTCACGTCTATAATATTGGCAAGGATATGTTGGTCTGCTAGTGTAATTATTTCTGAGGAAGTAGACAAGGTACTTAGTTATTAGAGCAGTTTATAACGTTCGAAACAGATACCACGGTCAAAACTATTAACTATGTAATTCTCACTACAATTTCAAAAGCTATTTTAAGTTGATTTACTGTATCTAAACATTACTGTGACCTTAACTCTAAACTATTTTGTCGCTTAACCTATTTAGAAAAAAATACCAATAATAATATAAGTTTCCTAAAACACTAAAATCAAAACACTAAAAAAACACAAAACGTTCCGTTCCAGGTCACTTTACGCGCACTTTTTTAATAAAAGAACATAATGTACGTTCCGATTCACTAGTACACAAGTGCTCACCACGGTTCACAAGTATGAACTAAATAATATATAACAATTCTATTATCAGTACTAGATATAAAGGTTGGTGCTGATGAGAGAATCGCTATTATTTGTTTAATAGTAATAATTATTATTATTGACACTGATAAAATATAAGTGGGCCATATATCGATGTTTTTACAAAATAGTTTTTTTTTTGTGTGATTATTTACGTATTGTTTATGTAGGTATAATATACAATATACAGCTGTTTTCTTCCATTTTAATTTCTGTTTCCCTTGCTTTTTACACACGTCTACATCTCTTTTCTTCTCTTTTTCCTTTCGCAGGTATGCTGGAAGAGATTTCTTTAGAAATAAGCATTACCTTTGTAAATTCTTTCTTTCCTGTCATCTTTCTTTATTATGTGTGTGTACAAAAAATTGTAAATAAATAAATAAATTATCGACCGAATATCGGAACGTCACACCGTGTTTCAGAAGGCACGATCAACTGTAGATCCCGGCTGTCATTCGAACATCTTTGGCAGTCGTTACGGGTAGTCAAAAGCCAGTAAGCCTGACAATCAGTCTTACCTAGGGGTATTGGGTTGCCCGGGTAACTGGGTTGAGGAGGTAAGAGAGGCAGTCGCTCCTTGTAACGCACTGGTACTCAGCTGTATCCGGTTAGACTGGAAGCCGACCCCAACATAGATGGGAGAAGGCTAGACAGATGATTGCAGTACAACTTGAATTTGGTGCCATATTTAGCACTTTAAAATATTCGGTCAACGGACGATAAGAAAAGTTCAATGAACCCGGATTAATTGAACTTTCCAAAATTAATTAATAAGTTAATCAACTCATAACGTATGGGCTGCGGGATTGTTCGCGCGAGTTACCGCGGCCCTGGTACATAAAGGGCTTGAGAAGGAACATGGTGGGTTTTAGTCAGTAAGAGTCTGACACTCACTCACGCTGCACCCACAGCGGGAGGGGTCATTTGCTGCCAATTTAAATAATGTCGGAATTTTTCAAAACCGAGACTGTAATCGGATGACGAATTGTATATCTATTTGAACTTTAATCGACACATCATTTGATGTTTAATGACACGCAATAATAAATACTACATACTTCAATATAAGCTTTACAAAAAAAACTATTTATAAGTATCCGATAAGATGACTCGATAAATGACGAATCTTTATTGTAATAATACTTTTTCAGTGATGAGTAATTTGTAACTTTGAACTGCTAAGTTTGACGGACTTTGGGCGATCATTTTGGTACTCGCATGATCTGCACACTATTTCCATGATTATGTACATTCTACCGTCTACATCTCTTTTATTCTTTTTCCGTTCGCAGGTATGCTGGAAGAGATTTCTTTAGAAATAAGCATTACCTTTGTAAATTCTTTCTTTCCTGTCATCTTTCTTTATTATGTGTGTGTACAAAAATTTGTAAATAAATAAATAAATAAATAAATCGTACATTCACATGTACGCCTATCAGACTTATACCAATGATGTCATCACATCATCCGAATTTGTCTTAAACCTCTGGGATTCTTATAGATTCGGATGGATCGACCGATTTGCCACGCGAAAATGCGAGGTTTCATAGTATTTCATATAGTAAAGAATTTAAAAAACGCTAAACCCTATAAAAAGCAAAAAATTACTTTTAACACTACGTAAATACCAACCAAAGCATGTCAGACTAAACTAAATTTTGTCGTGACTACGCAATACGATGCCATACACACACACACAGACACGTCAAACTTATAACACCCCGTCATTTTTGCGTCGGGGGTTAAAAATTCTGCGCATCCACCGCGGTCGCCCTACTCGATTCATGTGCGTTCACCATATATGTATGAATGAAAGATTTAAGTTTCGGGATCTGCCTTAAGACCCTACGTACAAGACACAAAGAAAATCTTCGATATCCGATTTTGGTCTCTTTTGCATCACAAAAACCGTATTTTTACAAATAATCGAAATAGTTTCCCTCACATGAGAACACTTCCTAACCTCACGCATGCTGTACTCAACGTCATAATATTTAAATAGGAAGTCCCGCGTCATATAGTAGCAGGGGTTATCATATCGTCTGTCTGTGAATAGACATCATTAGATTTGCAAGGGTATTGATTGTAATGATCAATTAAAGAGCATGAGATTGTCTTACAAACATCATCAGCCTTTTTCATTCATCAGAAAGTTTAGTTCAAGTTGCCTTCATCATCATCAGTTTTCTTCATTCTTCAGACAATACATTGCGAGTCATGTTTTCCTTCACTTTTAATCAGTCGTTGGTGTCCACGATGTACTTAGAAAGTATTTACAATCTTAGAACAGTTGCATTGATACTTGCCTAACATGGAATCGAACCCACAAACCCATACTTCAGAGGTTCTTAACCCACTAGGCCACCATCGTCTCCCGAGCCTTTTTAACCGACTTCCCAAAAAGGAGGAGGTTCTCAATGCGTCGGGATCTTTTTTTTTATGTATGTTCACCGATTACTCGAAGACGCCTGGACCGATTTGCAATTTTTTTGTTTGATAGGGTATACCTTCCAGGTGGTCCCATAATCACCAGGTCAGGATCTGATGATGGAAACCCTGAGAAATCGAGGGCAACTTTCGAAAATTGTAGGCGTGCATAGGTTAAAAACTTGAGGTGAATGACAATGAGGTGTACGTCTGATAACAGTATGCAACAGTGAAGGTTTGGAGCTGACCTGATGATGGAGACGAGAGAAGGTCGAGGGAACTCGACAACTGAATATGTAAACTACCTTGTGTTTGGGCTTATATTATTCCAACTATATTGGGGTCGGCCACCAGTCTAACGGGATGTAGCTGAGTACCAGTGCTTTACAGGGAGCGACTGCCTATCTGATCTCTTCAATCCAGTTACCCGGGCAATCCAATACCCCTTGGCAAGACTAGTTGTCTGACTTAATGGCTTTGACTACCTGTAACGACTGCCAAAGATGTTCAAATGACAGCCAGGACCCACCAATTTAGCGAGCCTTCCAAAACACAGAGGAAATCGTGAAGACTGTCACCCATCTACAGACCAACCGCGGCAACCATCGCTTAACGTTACTTAGCCACGTGTGGCTGTAACTTAGCCACGAGCTCCTCAGCACGTGAAACGTGATGCATTATTATCAAACAAATATGTTTACAATATTCAGAAAGATTAGACTTTAGACTATATCCGAAAGATAATAGAGGATTGACGTAGAAAGAAATATGGATTAGTAGAAATAAAAAATCGGTAAAAAAACTTTTAAGTTAAACGGTTTTATCTTATGTGCACTGAAAACTAGAAAATAAAAAAATAGTTACTTACCTGTCAACCTACGTAGGTGGTCCCGGTCATATTAAACTAAAATAAAAACGTGGGGCCCATTAACTATTGCTGTAGTACTTTCTTCTAGAGGTATAATAGGTGTGGATTGCATCGACTTACGCGGTGTCCTGCGTGAGCGACGAACGCGACGCGACGCGACGCTGCGAACGCGACGAACGCGATCAACTCAAAGGAATTCCCTACATGCGGCCTATGTGACAGTCTGCGGCGAGACGCGACGTAACGCGTACTTGTTTTGAGGGCGACCAGACGCGACACCGCGAACTATTCAGAAGCGTTGATTGTTGTGGGACAAAAAAAACATAAATATTAAAGAAATCGTTTATTAGTACAAACAAGTTGGAAGATTGTTGCTGTCTGTACTTTAAATATGAACTTTCAAGCAAAATTGTAACACAACTTCTCCATGATTTGAGAAGTAATGACCAAAATCACGTAGGACATCTGTCGCGTATAGCATCGCGTCGCATTACGTCGCGTCGTGTTGCGTCGCGTCGCGTCGCGTTCGTCGCTCACGCAGGACACCGCGTTACTATAATCGTAACTGGAGATTTTGACAATCAATAATCAGCCGTAGCGGCTTCACCAGCGAACGCCGAGCTCATGATCTACCAAAGTATAAAGATATGCTTTGCCATAGGTAGGATTTCACAGGGGCCCCACGTTTTTATTTTAGTTTAATATGACCGGGACCACCTATGTAGGTTGACAGGTAAGTAACTATTTTTTTATTTTCTAGTTTTCAGTGCACATAAGATAAAACCGTTTAACTTAAAAGTTTTTTTACCGATTTTTTATTTTCTAGTTTTTAGTATTTAATGAAAATGCGTACCGAATATTCCTCATTCTATCTAATTCATTTAGTGTATCATTATTACACGGTCTCTTACCTGACAATTTATTACAATCTAATTCCTCAATACATAGCCCTTCCAGATACTTTTTTTTTTAACAACCCCAAAAATCATCACATGACCTCTCGTGCTGTGGGTCAGCAGCGGTGAGGGAGTGTCAGACTCTTGACTAGAAACCGTTTTGTTCCGTCGTAGGCCTTTTATGTACCAGGGCCGCGGTAACTCTTTCGAACAATCGCGCAGCCCAGGCAGGCCTTGGCCCTGTTGGGCCCCGCTGGAGTTACTGACAGTTTTCTACTTGTGAAGCCCGTATTTGATACCCGTATTGGTGGGATTGATAAAAAATTGTTATCAGCCATTTGGTAGCGGCGGCCATCTTAGATTTCAATTTTGCATAGTAAATTGTATTCTACTTGTTGAGACCTTTCATTTGATACCCATGTTGATGGGATTGATAAAACCTACGTTATCCGCCATTTTATAGCGGCCGCCATCTTAGATTTAATTTTTTATAGTATATTGTATTCTGTTTGTTGAGCCCTTTCATTTGATACCCATATTGATGGGATTGATAAAACCTACGTTATCCGCCATCTTAGATTTCAATTTTGCATAGTAAATTGTATTCTAACTTGTTGAGACCTTTCATTTGATACCCATGTTGATGGGATTTATAAAACTTAAGTTATCCGCCATTTTGTAGAGGCCGCCATCTTGGATTTTAATTTTATATAGTACATTGTATTCTACTGGTTGAGAACTTTCATTTGATACCCATATTGATGGGATTGATAAAACCTACGTTATCCGCCATTTTGTAGCGGCCGCCATCTTGGATTTCAATTTTTTATAGTATATTGTATTCTGCTTGTTGAGCCCTTTCATTTGATACCCATATTGATGGGATTGATAAAATCTACGTTATCCGCCATTTTGTGCCGGCGGCCATATTGGATTTACAATGTTATTGATATTACTATATTGTGTTGTCATCGGAATTAAAGGTGTATACAAAATTTCAGATTAATCGGTTGACAGGAAGAGGGTGAAATTTGAATTACTAAATTTGACCCAAGAATGAATAAATAATAAATAAAACAAACGGGGTAAGCTAAATAAAACCGTTTAATAAAAACAAATTAGGTACGTCATCAAATTAGCAGAGATGTATTTACTATGACTTAATAGCCGTATTTGTGTTACTGACGTGGTAGGCCGAAGTCGACATTCCAAGGTTCAAAACATAACCCTTCTGGCTTCTTAGCAGTCGGGTAAAGTCTGTTCAATTGATGACTTCAAAATTGGGACCTATTCTGCATTTGGTTAGGCACTTAACTGTAGGTAAACAATCTTTTTTTTAACGACGTCAAAAATCATCAAATGACCCCTCCCGCTGTGGGTTAGCAGCGGTGAGGGAATGTCAGACTCTTACTGACTAAACACCGTCGTGTTCCGTCGTAGGCCTTTTATGTACCAGGGCCGCGGTAACTGTTTCGAACAACCCGCAGCCCCGGCAGGCCTTGGCCCTACTGGGTCCCGCTGTAGGTAAACAATCTTGATAGGACATTTTATACTATTCATATTACTGCTTAAAATAACGGTTTAATTGATTAAGTAAATGTTATTAATGTTTAACTGTATCCCTATCGCACGTGGTTGACCACTATCTAATGTCCATATAGTAAGTGATGACGTGATCGAAGGTGGAGCTCATTTATTACCAGGTGCGGGAAATAGTTCCCCTGGGACACGGGTAAAATAACAGCGTAGAGACCAATTGTCGGCCACGGCGTCTCTTCTCACTAAGGAGATCAGCCAGCTGCGCAGGACATGTTATAGTTCACAAGCATTTGTGTAGCCACAGGTGCACTCTTTATTCCTTCACTCTCATAGCCCGATGGGACGACAATCCGACACGACAGAGATCAGGCCGGGTAAAACCGCGTGTAAAACACCATGATATTAATAGCAGTTTTTTTTAATTTCCAGATACGCTGAAATTCCGCATAACGGGTCCAGTAGCCAGTGTGAGGGAATCACAGCTCGTTGATGAATATACTACGGAGTTAGCGAAGTTGCCATTCAGGTATGTAAAGTTCTGTTCCATTTGAATTTCTGCCAATTTCAAAATAATGTAGTTTAATTTCTCAAACACATTTTTGTAGAGAAAAATCTTAAAAACCCAATTTTTTCTCTATACATAATGTTAGTATTTTTTTTTTGTACTCAATAAAGGAGGATTTCAATAACCTATCGATGATTTGCTTACAAGAGACAGGAATTTGACATTACTCGTATGGAGCTTATGTCAATATTCAATCTCCAGCAACAAACCAACAGATAAGATATATTATAGAATCAGCAGTAATCCTTTATCTAATCTGTTCACAGCTACCAACCCCTGGCAGGAGACGGGAAGAATGAAGAAAAGGATCCTACAGTCAAACTGGAACCTGAAGTGCCGTTACCAACATTGAAGACTAACAAAGTCTACGCCAAAATAGTTGGAAGGGATTTGAAAGGTAATTCTATTAAACTTCTTAGATATTAACCGTCTTACCACAAAAACTTTTTAACGTCAGTTTAAGACTTGTCTAAAAAAATGTCAAATTATGACGTTGACATATGGTTCATTTTGGAGCCACAATTTTTTTAGACAGGTGTAAGGCATCGTTCAGACCAAACGTAATGTCGGCCGCTGACTGTGAGCGCGCGTTACGCAGTTTATTGCTTTTCCATATATTTTGAAATTGTCGTTCACACCGAACCGACTATACGCTGTTACGTCGTCTATTGTAGCTGACTCTCAGTAGCCGATTATTTTACTACGCGACTATGCACGGCGGACGCGGATTGGCTACGCGGACGCAGTTGCCGAATAGCGCCGCTCCGCCGCGTACGCACCGCCGCGCCGCTCCGCCGCGTCCGCACCGCCGCGCAGTGATGCCAGATTGGGGGGATTCCCCCCAAATTTGGGGGTATTTTCTGCCCACGGGGGATTTTTTGGGGGGAACAATCCTTTGGGGGGATCAGCGGGGGGATTAAAAATTGGCTTGGAGGGAGTTGGAGGATTTTTCGGAAAAGTTTTATGACTGAACGCGACCAAATTACTTACTACTTCATTTAGCTTTTCATTTAAAGCTTCTGACGTTAAACTACACAAGAAACTGTAAGAATTTTCACTGTACATGAAATATTTTTATTGAGCCTAAGTTACTATGGACGTCTGACATTGTTCTTTTCGCAATTGTTTAAACGTGATTGATTTGATTATAATAAATAAGTGTTGATTACAGTACAAGTTGTTTTCCTCTTACCTTAAAGTAATTGTCAATCTTTCTTCTGGCTGAATAGCACGTCGATAATTAGTGTCCCTTTTATATAAACTTATACGTATTAAAGATAGTAACTCATCGAATGTTTTTACTGTCATACGAAAATATTTCTTGAACTTATTTGGATAAAGTCTATATTCGAAATATAAAGTATGAAATTGACCAAGAAAACATCTCTTCATATTTAAGGGATGTACCCACAATCTCTTCTTTTTATTATTTTCGTCTTCCTCTAGAGCTTCGCAAATGGCAACTATCTGAATGCGCATCATTTAATTGAAATATCAGTAAACGTCCGATTTTTAAAAAAAATACACTAGTTTTATCGTATGGGAACCACGAGTGATCACAGAGATCGTTTATAAAATACTACGAGCAACTTCAAATACTGAGCTCTTTTATGTGTAGAATAGTCGGCCGCTCAGCGTACGCATCTAGTGTGAACCTACGCGAGCGTATTCTTTTGTTCACACATGTAGCGCATCGTACGCTATAGCCTATTGTCGGCTTGGTGAGTACGCGTACTGCAGATTGAGTCGACGTTCACACTGAGGCCGACTGTGAGTATACTCACAGTCAGCGGCGGACAATACGTTTGGTGTGAACAATCCCTAAAACAGGCGTTAAAGTTTTTGTAGTAAGGCCATAAATGATTTAAGGGCGTTCATCTGAACGGATTGTGAGACAGTCGATGTACTCCCATTTGAGTAGGCACATAAACATATTTGAAACAACTGGAAGCCGACCCCTAATGATAATGACGTAAACAATCTTAGTTGGATTTTTTACATACATCATCCATCCTCCGAGCCTTTTCCCAATCATGTTTGGGGTCGGCTTCCAGTCTAACCGGATTCAGCTGAGTACCAGTGCTTTACAAGAAGCAACTGCCTATCTGACCTCCTCAACCCAGTTACCCGGGCAACGCGATACCGATTTTTTACATAAATATACGCACATATAAAGCAAATAAACAACTGCTAAAATAATGATTAAATTGATAAAGAAATTGTAAATATTGCACATACATTTAAACTGAGTTTTTTCATAAAAAAAAATGTATCAAGAATGTTTATCTTTACATAAATACCTACTCCAATGGAGGTATAGAAAGAATGTTACTTATAAGATGACCCATATAAAACTCGTATATAAGGGCAGAAGCAAATCACGAAGCCTCTAAAATATTTCAAGAACCACACCACTAACACATCCTTCTTAAATTTCCAGGGGAGCCCTTCATCCGTCTATCAGGACCAATAAACCAGCCTGAGATCCGCATGGGGCGTTCAGCGTCCATCCTGACAGACTACTCCAATGATATGGATAGATTGGAGGAGGTAGACCCGAGGGCGTATAGCGCTCAGTTAGTGTACAATGACAGTGCACAGCCTTATAATAGGGCTGTTTCGCAGGTAAGGACTTTATGCATGTGGTTATTTACTATCGACCTAAAACCACGCTATTTCCGTTTTGATATTTGAAAAAATAAGAAACAACTCCTGCGGTTAATTCTAAACTCATAATATGTATATTTAACCGTCTCCCGATAGAAGTTTCACCTGCGTCCCGTGGAAACCACTTCCCGAACATCGATAAAAGCATTCTGTCAGTATTTCTCGATAAATGGGCTATCTAACATTCAAATACTTTTCAAATTGGTCTGTTACTTTCTGAGGTTAGCGATTTCAAGCAATATTCACATTTATAATATTAGTGTAGGTTATAATGGATAACTAATAATGGCAAAATTAAAAAAAAAAAACTTTAATTTTACAGATCGTAAGCCAGCAAGGAACATTGCTGACCAGTATACAAATTGGTCTATCTAGCAGATTATATGGCGCACCAGGAGAAAACTTACAGGTAACCTTTCTAAGTACATCTTGATCACCAATGACTGAGCACAGATGAAGGTTTTTTTTTTTGATACCTAGACGTAAGTCTGAAATCGCCAATTCGCCTCTATATATCCGGCCATACATGGAAACCGAAAATGTAAGGGAAATCCCATCTGTCTGGTAATTTGTCAACTATTTTGGGGTCGGCTTCAAGCCCGGTTGCAGCTAAATACCAGTGCTTTACATGGGGCGACTGTCTATATGACTGTGACTTAAATTGGTTGAATAGTTTTGGAATAAAAGCGCGATCGACAGAGTAACTCTCACATTTTTTAATATTAGTAGGTTAACACAAAGTTTTATATTACAGCTACACTTCGAGGTAACGAACTACAGGGAACAAACTGTGAGGTTCAACTTCGGAGCTTCAGGTGAACTCAAGTTCCTGACCGGCATCAACCCTACAGCGTAAGTTTTTTTACATCTAACCGTTTCACCGGCGTACCATGGGAACTTCAGCCCGGCAAGGTATAAAGGGAGTTTAGCTTTCCAACAGTGAAATAATTCTTCTAAAAAAATTAAACAAAAAAAACCTTATTATCGTATAGGTGTACATGTAATTTTTAGAAATTTTGCTAAGCATGTGGAAGAGGACGACCAAGGAAACGATGGAGGGATTGTGTAAAAGACTATGTAACTGGAACTAGAAGGAGACAGTTACTTGTAA
Organism: Helicoverpa zea; assembly: GCF_022581195.2. NCBI lineage: Eukaryota > Metazoa > Arthropoda > Insecta > Lepidoptera > Noctuidae > Helicoverpa > Helicoverpa zea. The sequence goes on along the minus strand of NC_061481.1, from coordinate 3,366,576 downwards.
GATGACATGAAATAAGAAAGCATGGACGAAAACATGCTGCGCCGACCACAAATAATAAATTGGACTCATCATCTACCGAGTCCTTTTCTAAATGGCTTGTGGTCGGCTTCCAGTCTAACCGGATACAGCTGAGTACCAGTGTTTTACAACGAGAGACGTCCTATCTGACCTCCTCAACCCAGTTACCCGGGCTACCCAAAACCCCTACAAATAATGAATTGGACTAAAGGCAGGCAAATGATGAGAAGAATTAATAACTACGATTCCTCTTTTCAGACAAAACGTGGGATCAGGACAGACAGTCAACGTGATAGTCAGTTTGACCATTCCATCGAATGCGCAGCCAGGGTTGCGGGACACCATCACATTCACTGCCTATGGTAATGGTAAGTCAAACTGCCTATCGTGTAACCTTTTCCTTCTCGTCTCAATCCTCGGTCGTCCAGAAGAGATCGCTCTTGGCGTTAAGTCCGCCTATTGTGTCCTACTTTAATAAGTTCAAGATCAAAAATGTAAAATTTGGTGTACGTAATAAAGAATCAATCTTTTTATTTGTGTAGCTGTTCTTCACGGTTCCAGCCACGTTCCTAAGGAAACTACTACAGAAGATAAAAAATAACCTACGTCCTTTCTCAGGCTCTGAACTTTTCGTGTACCAAAATTCATTTCAATCGGTTCAGAAGTTTTAGCATGAAAACGCGACAGAGAGACAGAATCACATTCAAAGGAGATGGCCAAATTTTCATAGTAAAAAAACCCAGAATCGACAGCAACGAAATGGGTGCCAATGGGTTCATTATGATAGACCTTTGATGGTGCCAAAAAATCCAGCCTGAAATCCATGGGGTATAGGAGCTATAGCATATTTTCACAAAAATAGGTTATGTTGAATTTATGTTGATTTTTAAGATGATTTACATAAAGGATCATAAAAAACACGGTATACTAACATTATAACATGCGAATAGTAATATAACCATAGTTACAGAGTTTGCCTGGTAATTAAAAGGTCTTGAGTTTGACCCCCACCCATTGCACTATTGACATGAACCACTCCAAATACGATTAAGTACCGACCTTACCTACTTGAAGAGGTGTCCCTGTTGCGAACTTGAACAAAGGTTAATTTTAAAAAAACCTTAAGTTAAAAAAAAAACTTAAACTTTTTTTAATTTTTTATTTTTAGCTTTTTAGTCACTATGCGCATTAGTGAAAAGTTCTCGTCAATGCGAATAATATAAGCCCAAACACGAGGTAGTTAATATGTACCATTGCCGAGTTCCCTTGACCTTCTCTCTTCTCCATCACCAGATCAGCTCTAAACCTTCACTCGTATACAGTGCTAACAGACATACACCTGAGTGTAAAGTTTTTACCCTATGCACAACTTTTAATGAACAGCAAACAGGAAAGTTAAGCTTTTTTATGTACTAAAATCTTCATCGAAAAAACCTTGTAAAAAGAGAACCCCATGGTTTTTAGATGATATGAAATACTTTTTGTAATCTACACATTATACTGAATCCAACCATACATACGAAGTTTCTGTCGACTCTGGGTTTTTTTTTGGCCATCTCCTTTATGTTATTACTAGCTTCTGCCAGGGGTTTCGCGTACTTCCGAAGGGAACTACTTCCTTCACCCGGATAAAAAGTAGTCTATACGTGATACTAATGCATATGCTATATGTTATATTCCAAGTTTCGCGAAGATCAATCAGTCAACGGTTTTTACTTAAGACTTGACTTCAAAATTTCCCATTGTCCCCAGGCAACGAACAAGTCTCTCTATCAGCCTATGTCTACGTGGCGAACTCAGCAGCGCCCACAGACACGTGGCCACCAGAGCTGCGTCACACCTTCCAGGGCACATGCTTGGGAAGAACTGGTGATGACTGCGCACAGCATACTTGGGCTACTACTGTTGTGGCGAGAGATGCTCTTTCTGGTTAGTAGCTTGGTTCATCATCATAATCATCGGCCTAACTTTTTCCTAGCTATGTTGGTTCATAATCAGCCTTTTTATTTATTTACGAATTTTTGTTCACACGCAATAAAGAAAGACGTCAGGAAAGAAATAATTTACAACATTTATTGTCCCGCATGATACATCAGCATCATCATCAGCCTTTTATTGACCCAGTGAACGGCTATGGTTTATTTTCATACAGAGAAGCAATGAGCGTTAATCACTACTACGTGCGCTTAAATGATTTAAAGTCTAGGTTTCCTCGAGGCGTAGAAAGAGGAGGAGACCAAGACATACTTAAATACTAGGAAAGTAAATATGCTCGTACATAACGTAACGATAAGATGGGACGTGGTAAAGGCTTCATTTTTATGACTACTTTCCGCCAGCGGTTTTACCCTCGTCTTGTTTGACCTACTTCACGTACCTGGATAACAGTAGCTATAGTCTTCCCTGATAAATGCCAAATCACTAGTTCCTGCGACAAGCGCATTCAAGCAAACCAACTCTTCAACTTCTTATAGTAATCTTGGACCAGTAGTTCCTGCGATAAGCGTGATTGAAGCAAACACTTCAGTATCTAAAATTATTTTTTATCCCCCAGGTCTACTACGCATCTCCTCCTCCCCAATAGGAGTGATGTACAGCAATGACTTCGTGTCCGGCACTCGTCAGGAAGTGATGGCAATCTACCGAGCCACCTGTTGCGCTCCAAGAGTCGTCATCAACGCAGTAGACGCTTATGGCAACACTAATAGTTATACTATTGATATTTCTGGTGAGTATTTTATGAGTAAACGTCATGGCACGGCGTAAACCATCGATTAACTTGTCAATTGAATTTGACCCTTAAATCGTAACGCATACAAACGTCAATATAAAAAGCCCACGGCGGGGTGACAGCGAATTTGCAGCTACTTAACAACCGTTCATAAAACAAAGTAAACAGTTGTGTTAAGAAAAGTCGACGTTTAATTATTATCGATGAAAATGAGTAAGTAGCAGCCGCGTAGATCGACCGGTCATAAGGTAAAACAACGCTTCGCGCGGTCCGTGGATGTTACTATTTTGTCATAATGAGCTATTCTGATTTTCGGAAGGCACGTTAAAAGCTTGTCTGACAAACAACCAAAAAATCAACAAAACAAAAAAATACTTTCCTAAATCGCTTACAGTAACTTAGAACATTTAACTACATAGGGGAAAGGGGGGCAGCCCCGGCCGGTGGGTAGCCTCGGCCATAGTAAATATTAGTAATTCGCGCGGCGTGACTTTGAAGTTCGTGTGATCTCCATGTGCGTTTAAGAGTAATTCGTCAAATGCAAACAGTTGAAGTCGATTGACCGCTGCGTTCGGGAGTGATAGAGTCAATTTCTTTTTCGTCGTCGACGGCCGCGTGACTTCAATTGTTTCGAAAACCGTTATTCATTGGATAAAGGTAAGTAATTATTTATTTGATTTTATTTCCATAATGGAAAACTATTCTATTTTGCTCTTTGAAGTTTATTTCAACGTATAATTAGCTGCTTTTTTTTAAATATTTTTTTTTTCGAAGAAAGTCATGTCGGGTAACCCCGGCCATTAGTTTTGGGGGTATCCCCGGCCATATGTTAGTCTATATAGAGGTTAATATTTAATTTTTTTTTTTAAATTTTCAGTGTCACAATGCCTAAATTTAAAACTAGAACTACGAATCGCGGAGACTGGAGTGAAGAAAACATGAAAAAAAGCCATTCAAGCGGCGCTTGAGAAAAAATGTTCTGAGAGAGCTGCCGCAGATCAGTATGACGTTCCACGAACTTCTCTGCAGGATCGGGTCAAGATCGGATTTAGACTGGGCTCACGAGGCATGTGTAGATGTAAATCCATCGGATTTGTACTATAACTACGATGTGTGTGTCGCCAAAAATCGATTTGGCCACTAATTACGTAGGTGGCCGGAGCTACCCGCCACTTTTAAAAGATATCAAAATTTGACCACTATTTGAAGTGGGTTTAAAACGTATTGGATATTATTTTTGTTCAAATTTTCAATATTCTAATACGAATAAATATTGTGTTGATTATTTTTTCGTAGTTTTCGTTGTATTTCCCTTGATAATTTTATCACAATAACAAAAAAACAAAATTGGCCGGGGCTACCCCCCTTTCCCCTACGTAATTTTTAAGGAAGCTTATAAATGTAAGGCCAAGGTAACAACGCAAAATGCATCATAACTCCTTCTCGTAACGTCAAAACGCATGCGTTGAGTGCAACGTATTGATTTATCGGTAGGTACCTATAGATGTGTGGGGCTGTTTGATAGTACGAGGATGAAGGGGGTAGGGGGTTGTATAAAGGATTGAAGGAGCGTGTATGTGAAAACAATTGGGCGAAATTAATTTTGAAACAGAAATTTAAAGCGTCTTTAAAATGCAATGAAAAGCAAAAAATATACCTTCAGGAGTATAGGTCGAGAAGTCAGTCTCTAGTGGTAAGGCTGTGATTATTTCGCCACTAGCTTCTAAACCGAGATATCTTGTTGTTTTTCAGAGCCTATTGACGTTTTTTTTTAATTCCCTGTTTTATGCCAGTAATGTACATATGACCGTCTTCCTAAGTCTGAGAAACACTACGCTGAAACCGCAACAAAATGTGTTCAGCCAAACGCGAGATAAATGACAATGAAATCTCACATTACAAAATAATATTTTCAACAAAAGTATATAAAAAGTATAAATAGATAAAATAGGAGCGGTCCCACAACGCAACGTATTTTTTTTTCGTTTTAAAGGGAACTTCGGTTCTTGTTTTAAATTTTTTTTTACTTAAAGAAACTTTTTTCTATTACAGGTTACCTAACAGACGCAGCAATAGCAGCGATTGTCCTAGGAGTTCTACTAGGCATAGCTTTAATAATACTGCTCATAGCTTCCATAGTATGGTGCGTGCGCAAGAGGAAGGAATCTAGAGAGCTGCCTTCCTATAACACTTCTAGGAATTAAGAAGAATTATAATGTTAAAGTTATTGCAGAAGAATATTGAAGACGCAATCACATTCCGAAAATTTCACACTAGAGGATTTTGCGCTCGGTTTTTACGTGTTACCGCGCGAATTGAAACAGCGTTTTCATACTGGCAGATTTTTGTCGCGTGCAGTAAAACTGAGCATATACAAAGGATATTATTCTCTGTCGCTGGGCTTTAAACGTTATTTTTCTTCCAGTAGTGGTCAATTGTTATATGCACGACAGCGAACATACGAACCGAGTGGTGTCATACGTAAAAACCGACCGGAAAATCCGCTAGTATGAAAACACTGAAAGGGTGATATCGCGAGTATAACCACCAGTTGAAACGATAACTCGCATTTGGAACCACGCGACAGGGTTTTTATCCGACCAAAATATGTCGCGCGTAAAAAATCCGAGCGCCAATATTCTATGCCAATTTTTAGAAAAAACGACGTATTCAATTTAAAAATTATTAAGTAACTATATGTGATTAAGTCGAAGTGATTATGTTAATTTAAGTTACCTTTAAACTAAGTAAGGTAAGTTATAGTTAAAATATATTTAAAAAGTTAACTGCATCTATAAATGCTATCAGGACATATTATGAAGATGGAATACGACCCTCGTTGACCAAAAAGCTTCTTATACAGGTAAGATTCTTTCAAGGGAAAAGTTCAGAATTTGAACAGCCTTACTACAAAAAGTAAACACCCGTTGAACACTTGTCTAAAAAAGGACCTTATTACAACGTCATAATCTGATTTTTTTAGACAAGTTTTAAACAAACGTTTAAAAGTTTTGTCTTACTGAAAAACGCACAGACGGACAGACACAGAGAAAATTATATATTTTTTTCGTTGGAAAGCTGGCTTAAATTTATTATTCCACTAGATGTTTTATAGTTATTTTCGTCCGAAGTCTAGAAAGACCGAAAAACATAACGCTTTTTGGGATTCAAACTGACGTGTCCAAATGATAAGAAACTTTTCAAATATTGATCGAATGTATGCTTTCATTGACTCAGATCAGATCCCCAGAACGATTCATCTATTGGATGCGGGTCACTAAATTAACTAGCGGATTTCCGTCCTTAGTAAGTCCCTTCTTCATATAATCCGTGAATGGGGACCACAAAGAATCACTATATGTTACTGCTCTTTCACACTAGCGGATTGTACGAGCGTTACTGCGGTACAAGCGATCACACCCGCAACTGTGTGAATGTTTATTGATAATTAAGTGATGATGTCCTCCTAGCCGATTATCGGCTACGGCAGCTGTTCTCATGTAAGGAGATTAGCCAACTGCGCAGGACATATTATAGTGCACAAGCATTTGCGCAGACACAGGTGCACTCTCTATTCATTCACTCTCATAGCGCGATGGGACGACAATCTGACACGATCGGGGAGAGATCAGGCGCAGGACCGACATTTACGTGCTCTCCGATGCACGGGTGTATCAATCACTAACTTCCAGGCTGCTTTACGAAAAGTATCGCGCATAGAAAAACGCGCGACAAAATCTGCTAGTGTGAAAGAACTATAACATGTAGTAGGTACTATATAATAATTTCATTTATTATTTCGCTTAATCGGAATTTTTGAAAAATCGGTTAGCTCAAAAATACGAATTTACGATAATCAGTTAAGAGGCGACGTACTTAAAAACATTACCCTTCTCTTCGCAGTCGGGTAATAAATATTACTAGATTAAATATTTTAGATACAGTTTATAATTAGTTTTTAGTCGTTTCCGCCATGTTTGTTTTATTATTTAAGTAATTTAAATTTTTGACAAATATCGTGTTTTTATTTAATAGATTTATATTTTTAAGAATAACAGTAGGGTGAAGGATTTAAAAACTTTTTATAAATTTTTAAAATATACAGAAATCTTTTTTACAGCTAATATAGAAAATCAAAGAATAATTTTAAATCTACATCTAAGCTGCTAAAACAAAAAATACAAACACCCAAATTAATTACCACTTTTTTGGGAAGTAGGTTAAAAATTAAATAAACACGGATAACAACCTTCACCCTACAATTTTATAAGTTTTAGTATTTTCTACTAATACGGGTAGTACAATAAAAATATTATTATTTTAATATTAACAAAAGATAAAAAGCCATATTTTGTAAAAAAGGAAAATCAATTTTATGAAATAAACTTTAAATGGAAATTTTATGGTGTCTTGTTTTATTTTATTACTTATCTTCATCCTCCGAGCCTTTTCCCAACTATGTTGGGGTCAGCTTCCAGTCTAACCGAATGCAGCTGAGTACCAGTGTGCCACAAGAAACAACTGCCTATCTGACCTCCTCATCCCAGTTGCCCAGGCAACAAAAGTGATATTGTATTTACATAAATTTTTGGAGGTATTTCATTCTCGTCTCTTTTCCAACCCAGTTTGAATACATACATTTAAGTGTCAGTCATATTATATGAAGATTGTTTATCTCTAGATAAGTGCATTTTTGTTTTTACTGTAAGGGTTCCGTAACTACCAATTTCAATCATTCTTTCGCTGTTGTGGAAAGCTGGACTATTGTCAAGTAGCACAGGCTCTTTACGTTGTCTAGGTATGGAAAGGAGTTTCTGGGACACGGTTCCTCCTACTAATATTGGAGATCTATCATCATCCGCCTGCCATTATCCTAATTTTCTTTGTTCTCCTTCCATACTCTTCTATCTGCTGTCATCTCACAAGTAACTATATAAACTTTCACATTGTAAACCCATCTAATATTATAGACCTAAATATGATGATATAAAGCTGAAGAATTGATTTGTTTGATCGAACAAGCAATCTCAGGAACCAGAGGACTGATTTGAAAAACTATTACAGTTTTAGGGACCATTTATTAAGAAAGGCTCAAAAGGCTAACTTTTATCAGGTTGTACGAAGTAGTTCACTCAAAACATATGTGAAAAACTGGCAAATTCTAGTCAGTTCGTATTAGAAAAAGTAAGGCTAATAATCAAGTACCACAAAATATGATATAATTAGGAAATCAAAGTATGTATCTATATTCGCTAAGAGCAAATATAAATTGATTATGGTATTCAAGAATATATGTTAAGCTCGGCAGTTGCATAGCAAAAGCTTATAATAATATCCAAAATGTGATTCAGTCTTATATCTTATGTCTTATAATCTATTATGAAATTGATATATTCAGCTTAAAATTATGAGTAAGCATTACTGGCATAAATTCTAGCTCTGTAATAGGAACTTCCTGGTCGAACTACCAAAGACAATTCAAGACTTTATTTACTCACAAGTGTGGCATCATAAAAGTACTCTTCCACTTTTTTGAATTTAGAACGAAAGGAGAATCGCAGCTCTGGAGTGAAACCATACTCAAACGGTGCATTTTTATACGATTTGTATAGAAACGACATTTTGTCTTAACACTTCACTTTAGTACGTAAAATAAACACTTCCTGTAGTTAACACACTTTGTTTAGCAGTAAATCACACTCCCGAGCCATTAAACGCTATAAAAAGTACTGAAAGCTGTTTATTAGCCAAGAATTCGTGTGAAAATCGCTAATTATGACATTGAGATCGCGAAAAACTATGTCGATCATTTTGGCTTGTTCCGCAGCCCAACGTCACGAAAAATCGGTTTGTAGCGTACAAATGGGATAAAAATAAATGATAGTACTCACCGGATCTTGTGATCAGTCCCTGGGAAGCCGCAACGGGGACCAAAACTGCGTTGTGCGTCAAATCTTCAATTGAGAGCCCAGTCACGGCAGTAGAAAGAAGGGGGTTTTTTACTATATTCCTATTGGGACAGTCACCGAAACTTTTGTCTGACATGTTGTATACTATATTATTGACCGGTAGATGAGAAAATTTTCACGTTTTCACACATTTGGAGGTCATAAATAGGTAATTTAATTATATAAAGTTACGTGTCACTTGCATATTTTGACAATTTGACAGATGACAACACGTTCCCCGTGTGATTGTTTGACAGAGATTTGCAATTCTGCATACAAGTTCATTTTTTATTGAAATTAATTCTACCCTCGGAACTTGTAAGCAGAATTCTACTTTAGACAAACGTTTTCATGTATTATTGACTATTTTAATGAACAAAACACGAACATTGACCAACTTACACACGAGAAACCTAATTACAGAATATTTAATTAGATATCCGCTATGAACTTCCTAACATATCATCAGAATTTATAAACGAAACAAGTTTGCACAATAGGTTCCTTAGACCACTTTGTTGAGCTCATATGAACATTTTATCTACACTTTTAAGTAATCGGGTTAAATATAACCCCAATTCAATAAATTATTAACAAAATAGTGCTCGAATTCCGTACATAACTATTACGTAACCGTAAAATGGAATGAATTTCTGTCAAGAAAGTGAATATGTCAAACTATTTTCTATAATCTGTGGTTAATATTTACCAATTTCGTGTTGTTTACTTAATTTTGCAAAACATTGAATTATTTTCAAATTTAGCGATAAAAAATAAGAATGGAGGACAAAAAACTCGATCCTCCGCCTGTTAAACGTTATAGACGTGAGGAAAAGTCGTCAGAATCGGAGGAAGATCTAGATAATTATGAACCTTACGTTCCGGTGAAAGAAAGGAAAAAACAGCAATTAATGAAGTTAGGAAGGCTTGGGCAGGTCGCTGCAGAGGCTGCTGCTGAACCTAAGAGCTCCAGTGACAATGACCCGGACGATGAAAGTGAGTAAAAACTTTTTGGAGGTTAACTTTATTCTACTACATTTTGAAGCCTGTTTTTGACTGACTGATTCACAATTTTGGGAATAAAAGTTGATTTTCAATGTATTACAGACATAAATCTATACATATATAATAAATGTGTTAAAGGGGTCATCTCCGGTTCTAAAGAATTGAGTGAAAATTGTCTTGCCACTAAAATCTTTAGTTTGGTGTGTCAAATGCAATATTTTAACCACTAGTAACTTTGGGACGAGGGTAAAGCCGTGGGAAACAGTTGTCTGTATACCATAGTTCTTTATCTTTACTTAAATGAGCAGTACTCAAATGGAGTATAGTTTCAATACTTTTTAAAAACCTTGTCAACAGCATCTCAAGAAGAATGGGGTCGTCGTTACAACGTCTCGCTCCTCGACCAGCACAGTGAACTGAAGCGGCTAGCTGAAGCCCGTGCGCTCTCCGCAGCCGAGAGACAGGCGAGGGAGGAGCAGCATATCTTGGAGAGTGTGGCGCAGAGCAAAGCTTTGATGGGTGTCGCTGAGCTGGCTAAAGGTAAGTCCTACCAGTCTAGTAGTCTCTTATGTATTCTCCTTATGTACTCCTCTTATGTACTCTCTTATATACTCTCCTTATATACTCTCCTTATGTACTCTCTTATATACTCTCCTTATATACTCTCCTTATGTACTCTCTTATATACTCTCCTTATATACTCTCCTTATGTACTCTCTTATATACTCTCCTTATATACTCTCCTTATGTACTCTCTTATATACTCTCCTTATATACTCTCCTTATGTACTCTCTTATATACTCTCCTTATATACTCTCCTTATGTACTCTTCTTATGTACTCCTCTTATGAACTCTCTTATGTACTTTCCTTATGTACTCTCTTATGTACTTCCCTTATGCACTCCTCTAATATACACTTTGTATTCACATTGTATTCTCTTATGCACTCCTCTTATGTACTCTCTTATGAACTTTCTTATGTACACCTCTTATATACTCCCCTTATGTACTCCTTTTATGTGCTCTTATTATGTACTCCCTTATGTACTTCCCTTATGTACTCTTTTATGTACTCACCTTATATACTCTCTTATGTACTCTCTTATATACTCTCTTATGTACTCTCTTATATACTCTCTTATGTACTCTATTATGTACTCTCCTGTATACTCCCTTATGTACTTCCCTTATGTACTTCTCTTATATACTCTTGTTATGTACTCTCTTATATACTCTCTTATGTACTCTATTATGTACTCTCCTGTATACTCCCTTATGTACTCTCTTATATACTCCTCTTATTTACTCCTATATACTCTTATGTTCTCTATTATATACTCTATTATGTACTTCTATTGTGAACTCTCTTATATACCTACTCTCTTATGTACTCCCCTTATGTACCTCTTATGTACTCCTCTTATATACTCTTTTAAATACTCTCTTATGTACTCCTCTTATGTACTCTCTTATGTACTCCTCTTATATACTCTATTATATACTCTCTTATGTACCCTCTTATGTACTCTATTATATACTCTCTTATATACTATCTTATGAACTCTCTTATGTACTCTCTTATATACTCTCTTATGTACTCCTTTTATGTACTCTTATTATATACTCTCTTATGTACTCTCTTATATACTCTATGATATACTCTCTTATGTACTCTATTATATACTCTCTTAGGGACTCTCCTGTATACTCTCTTATGTACTTCCCTTATGTACTTCTCTAATATACTCTCTTATGCACTCTTTTAAATACTCTCTTATGTACTCTCTTATGTACTCCTCTTATGTACTCTCTTATATACTCTATTGTATACTCTCTTATGTACTCTTTTATATACTCTCTTATATACCTACTCTCTTATGTACTCCCCTTATGTACCTCTTATATACTCCTCTTATATACTCTCGTATATACTCTCCTGTATACTCTCTTATGTACTCTCCTGTATACTCTCTTATGTACTCTACTATATACTCTCTTATGTACTCCTCTTATATACTCTTTTAAATACTCTCTTATGTACTCTCTTATGTACTCCTCTTATGTACTCTCTTATGTACTCCTCTTATATACTCTATGATATACTCTCTTATGTACTCTTTTATATACTCTCTTATATACCCACTCTCTTATGTACTCCCCTTATGTACCTCTTATATACTCCTCTTATATACTCCTCTTATATACTCTCTTATGTACTCCTCTTATGTACTCTCTTATATACTCTATGATATACTCTCTTATGTACTCTATTATATACTCTCTTATGTACTCTCTTATGTACTCCTCTTATGTACTCTCTTATGTACTTCTCTTATATACTCTTGTTATGTACTCCTCTTATGTACTCTATGATATACTCTCTTATGTACTCTCCTATATACTCTCTTATGTACTCTATTATATACTCTCTTATGTACTCTCTTATGTACTCTATTATATACTCTCTTAGGGACTCTCCTGTATACTCTCTTATGTACTCTACTATATAACTGCCTCGTTGGTCTAGCTGTCGCAAGTGCGGCTGCTAAGCACGAGGTCTCGGGTTCGATTCCCGAGTCGGGCCGAAATCGCTTTGTGGGTTTTAGAAGACTTTCACAAAGCAGCCCGGAGCCTGGAAGCTGGTGATTGATACACCCGTGCATCGGAGAGCACGTAAATGTCGGTCCTGCGCCTGATCTCTCTCCGGTCGTGTCGGATTACCGTCCCATCGGGCTATGAGAGTTAAGGAATAGTGAGTGCACCTGTGTCTGCGCAAATGCTCGTGCACTATAATATGTCCTGCGTAGTTGGCTAATCTCCTTACATGAGAACAGTCGCCGTTGCCGATAATCGGCTAGGAGGACATCATATACTCTCTTATGTACTCCTCTTATATACTCTTTTAAATACTCTCTTATGTACTCTCTTATGTACTCCTCTTATATACTCTCTTATGTACTCCTCTTATGTACTCTCTTATGTACTCCTCTTATATACTCTATGATATACTCTCTTATGTACTCTTTTATATACTCTCTTATATACCCACTCTCTTATGTACTCCCCTTATGTACCTCTTATATACTCCTCTTATATACTCCTCTTATATACTCTCTTATGTACTCCTCTTATGTACTCTCTTATATACTCCTCTTATGTACTCTCTTATGTACTTCTCTTATATACTCTTGTTATGTACTCCTCTTATGTACTCTATGATATACTCTCTTATGTACTCTATTATATACTCTCTTATGTACTCCTCTTATGTACTCTCTTATGTACTCCTCTTATATACTCTATGATATACTCTCTTATGTACTCTTTTATATACTCTCTTATATACCCACTCTCTTATGTACTCCCCTTATGTACCTCTTATATACTCCTCTTATATACTCCTCTTATATACTCTCTTATGTACTCCTCTTATGTACTCTCTTATATACTCCTCTTATGTACTCTCTTATGTACTTCTCTTATATACTCTCTTATGTACTCCTCTTATGTACTCTCTTATGTACTTCTCTTATATACTCTTGTTATGTACTCCTCTTATGTACTCTATGATATACTCTCTTATGTACTCTATTATATACTCTCTTATGTACTCTCTTATGTACTCCTCTTATATACTCTCTTATGTACTCTCTTATGTACTCCTCTTATGTACTCTCTTATGTACTTCTCTTATATACTCTTGTTATGTACTCCTCTTATGTACTCTCTTATATACTCTATTGTATACTCTCTTATGTACTCCTTCTATATACTCTTATGTTCTCTATTATATACTCTATTATGTACTTCTATTGTGAACTCTCTTATATACCTACTCTCTTATGTACTCCCCTTATGTACCTCTTATATACTCCTCTTATATACTCTCGTATATACTCTCCTATATACTCTCTTATGTACTCTATTATATATTCTCTTATATACTCCTCTTATTTACTCCTTCTATATACTCTATTATGTACTTCTATTGTGAACTCTCTTATATACCTACTCTCTTATGTACTCCCCTTATGTACCTCTTATATACTCCTCTTATGTATTCACTTATGTACTCTATTATATACTCTCTTATGTACTTCTCTTATATACTCTCTTATGTACTCTTTTAAATACTCTCTTATGTACTCTATTATATACTCTCTTATATACTCCTCTTATGTACTCTCTTATGTACTCCTCTTATGTACTCTCTTATATACTCTATTATATACTCTCTTATGTACTCTATTATATACTCTCTTATGTACTCTCTTATATACTCTCTTATATACTCCTCTTATGTACTCTCTTATGTACTCCTCTTATGTACTCTCTTATATACTCTCTTATATACTCCTCTTATGCACTCTTATGTACTCCTCTTATGTACTCTCTTATATACTCTCTTATGCACTCTTATGTACTCCTCATATATACTCTCTTATATACTCTCTTATATACTCTCTTATGTACTCTCTTATGTACTCCTCTTATGTACTCTCTTATATACTCTCTTATGCACTCTTATGTACTCCTCATATATACTCTCTTATATACTCTCTTATATACTCTCTTATGTACTCTCTTATGTACTCTCTTATGTACTCTATTATGTACTCCTATTGTGAACTCTCTTATATACCTACTCTCTTATGTACTCCCCTTATGTACCTCTTATATACTCCTCTTATGTATTCTCTTATGTACTCTATTATATACTCTCTTATGTACTCTATTATATACTCTCTTATGTACTCTCTTATGTACTCTATTATATACAATCTTATGTACTCTATTATGTACTTCTATTGTGTACTCTCTTATATACTATCTTATGTACTCTCCTATGTACTCTATTATATACTCTCTTATACAAGCTGTTGATTTGTATCTGTGCCATAGTCAAGGACGTAATTATGCTAATGATCTTCGACCCAAATCAACAAAAAAATTGAAAAAATTCGAAATTTCGTCAATGTCATCTAGCCGTATTTGAACTTGACGCGTGTGTTACTGGCCTTAAAACTGTGCTGCACCTTCACACAAACGCAAACACAAAGCATACGCAACGATCATTCATAATTTTCATTCATAAAATTGGATTACATCTGAAATACTACGACATTACAATGACAAAAATAGCAGTACATATTAGCTATTTCCCGTCCACTGTAATTCCAATCGATTATTTACGTATTTTATGTCCTCCTCCTGAAGTATGGCACAGATGCAAATCAACACCTTGTATACTCTCCTATGTACTCTCTTAGATACTCTCCTGTATACTCTCTTATGTACTCTCTTATATACTCTCTTATGTACTCTCTTATGTACTCCTCTTATGTACTCTCTTATATACTCTCCTGTATACTCTCTTATGTACTCTCTTATATACTCTCTTATGTACTCTCTTATGTACTCCTCTTATGTACTCTCTTATATACTCTCTTATATACTCTCTTATGTACTCTCTTATATACTCTCTTATGTACTCCCCTTATGTACCTCTTATATACTCCTCTTATGTATTCTCTTATGTACTCTATTATATACTCTCTTATATACTCTCTTATATACTCTCTTATGTACTCTCTTATATACTCTCTTATGTACTCTCTTATGTACTCCTCTTATGTACTCTCTTATATACTCTCTTATATACTCTCTTATGTACTCTCTTATATACTCTCTTATGTACTCCCCTTATGTACCTCTTATATACTCTTATGTATTCTCTTATGTACTCTATTATATACTCTCTTATGTACTCTCTTATATACTCTCTTATGTACTCCTCTTATGTACTACTCTTATGTACTCCTCTTATGTACTCTCTTATATACTCTCCTATGTACTCTCTTATGTACTCTTTTAAATACTCTCTTATGTACTCTCTTATGTACTCTCTTATATACTCTCTTATATACTCCTCTTATTTACTCCTTCTATATACTCTTATGTTCTCTATTATATACTCTCTTATGTACTCTCTTATATACTCTCTTATGTACTCTATTATGTACTTCTATTGTGTATCATTCCTTCTCTCATTAATATCCTCTGATTTCTAGGTATTCAGTACGAGGATCCTATCAAGACCTCGTGGAAACCGCCGCGTTGTATCCTGGAGCTACCTGAAGAGAGACACGAGAGGGTACGGAGACAGTTGAGGATATTAGTGGAGGGGGAGGATGTTCCGCCTCCCATCAAGACTTTCCAGCATATGAAGTTTCCTAAAGGTATGGTAAATAGGACTACTTTTTTATTCTTGTGTGTTTATGTTTGATTGTCTGCATTGAATTCGTAGATTTTACGTGAATCGCGAACGAACAAACAGACAAACAGACAAAAATGGCAAAAATGATGAAAATGGGTTCTGTTAGTTATCCTTTAAAATGCTGGCTATTTTTTTTTGTCAATGTCTTCAATGTACAAAAATTACTTTTCTACAGATTTATTATATGTATAGATTGTACAAACTTTTCTAGAACTTGTTCCGACCTCTGTTAAACCCGCGTCCCGCGTGAACTAATTCTCGTATTCGGATAAAATGTAGCTTTAGGTACTGTGTTGTTCTGATTTATAAATTACATAACTTCCAATTTTTGTCAAAATTCTTTCAGCCGTTTGAGCGGGATGAAGTAAGTGAAACATACATACACACACACATTCAAAAAGTTTATCTTTTTTAATACATTTAAATATAAGCAAGTGTAAGCTTTAGATCTCTCTCGGATTGTCGTCTCATAGCACTATGACAGTGAGCGAATAGTGCTTATGGACTATAATATGTCCTGGATCTCCTTAGAGGCATGGGCGTAGCCACACTGGGGCAAGCGGGGGCACTTGCCCCACCCTGGGCCCTAGCTCTGACCTATAAGTTGTCTGATTAAACAATGTTTTTTTTTCTAACTCTAACTAACAACATCAGCACAAAAAAAAATTGTCGACTTTGAAAAGAGCGCAATCAATACAAAATGCACGTTCGAGTTTCCGAAGGTGCGCGGTGCGCGCGTCATTTGAAAGCGAGCCGCATTCCCTAAAAGAATAGGTGCTGTGTGGCGTAGCGAGCCGAGCCGTCCATCTATTCCAAAAAATAATGCATTGAAGGAAATGGAACTGGTAGATGTGATCAAAATTTCGGAAATGCAGTTTTATCCTAGTGTAAAAACTGTGCTCGCTATTTTGCTTGCCCAGCCATGTACAATAGAACGATCGTTTAGCACAGTGGTTCTTAACCGGTGATCCGCGGACCACTGGTGGTCCCTGGAGGCATTCCAAGTGGTCCGCGAAGCTTAGCTGCGCGACGTTGCTATACGTTATCTAACTTTATTTTAATCGACTTATCCATGCGAGCGAGGGGGTTTTCGTATGGGCGTAAATCGGGTGTCTCGTACCTAGTCTCCCCATTCATGAAAATGTATATTTGAGCGACATTTTACGTAGTTTTTGGTCTAGAGTCTTAAAAAAGAATTAAAATTTCGCGCTCGCTTATTCAGAAACTATATTGTTTTTGTATTTGTCAAAAAACAAAAAGTTAAGTACGTTTGGGATAAATTTTACGTAATATTTGGTTTAAGTCCGATAAAAATTTCGCGTTCGCTTCGCTCGCGTATTCAGAAACTATAAGCTCTTATTTTTGCATTTGTCAACAAACAAAAAGTTAAGTACGTTTGGGCTAAATTTTACGTAATATTTGGTTTAAGTCCGATAAAAATTTCGCGCTCGCTTTGCTCGCGTATTCAGAAACTATATGCCCTTACTTTTGGCTTTTGTCCTGTGTGTGATTGTTTATTTTCTGTACCTGATAATATAAACCTCTCAAATTAAGAAATTAAGAAGTTTAAGGGCTCAAGATACAAAAAATCGGAGGGCCCCCGCCCTCCCCCGGGGGATAGGTTGACTGCTGCCCCACCCTGAGCCCAAAGCTGGCTACGCCCATGCTTAGAGGACAGCTGCCGATAATCAGCTAGGACGCCGTTATTATTGACACCCAAACATTTCCCACATATCCTACGCGACCCATTCACCCAATCACCCAATTCGTCCATCCGTTTGCGCGAAAAGATGCTACAAACACGAATACAAACTGTTGCGTTCACAAAAACTGACTTTTCTCAACTATAATAGCTTCAGTCTAACAGGTTGCAGTTGAGTACCAGTGTTTTACAAGGAGCGACTGCCTATCTGACGTCCTCAACCCGGTTCTTGACTGTACCATTTGACAGCAAAAATGGCTTCCCCAGGTATCCTCCGAGGTCTAGAAGCGAAGGGCATCAAGAAGCCCACTCCTATCCAGGTGCAGGGTATCCCCGCAGTGTTGAGCGGCCGGGATATGATAGGCATCGCCTTCACCGGCTCCGGGAAGACGCTGGTCTTCACGCTGCCTATCATCATCATGTGTCTTAGGGCACTGCTTCCCGCACTTGGATAGAGAGAAGCTTATGTGTTTTTCTGATAATTTTGGTTTTATCACTGCCAAGTTTAATTAAAATCCGTTCAGCCGTTTCCTCATGAAGAAGTAACAAAACTTCAACACTCAAAAATCTCTCACCCAGTTTGACTGCACAAATGACTCCCAAACATTACCAGATATCTTACTCTGTCTATTCATCCAATTTAACTGCACAAATGACTCCCAAAGATTCCCAGGTATCCTAAGCGGTCTATTCACCCAATTTGAGTGCATAATTGACTCCAAACATCTTCCCCAGGTATCCTCCGAGGTCTAGAAGCAAAGGGCATCAAGAAGCCCACTCCTATCCAGGTGCAGGGTATCCCCGCAGTGCTGAGCGGCCGGGATATGATAGGCATCGCCTTCACCGGCTCCGGGAAGACGCTGGTCTTCACGCTGCCCATCATCATGATGTGCTTGGAGCAGGAGATTAAGATGCCTTTTATTAAGTAAGTAGACTTTTTTCATTATCATCATTAGCCTTTTGATCGTCCCACTGCTGGGCACAGACAGGCCTCCTCTCACACAGAAAAGGATTGAGCGTTAATCATCATACTTGCTCAGTCTAAATTTCGTCGAGATGTTCTTTTTATCCAATACATCTTTTTAAGACGCTTTTATAAGGTCTCTTGAATCTATGTTTAATACTAAAACAATACTGCAAAAGTCGTAGCATCATGAAACGTGCTAGTTTTGTTCCATAATCTGCTAGCCTTTTCACAACTGTGATGGAGTCAGATTCCACTCTAACAGGATGCAGCTGAGTACCAGTGTGCCTCATGGAGGGACAGTTTTCCAGTAGTAAGTACCTTCATAAGACTGGTTTTTTGGTTTCTGATTACCCGTAACGACTGCCAAAGATGTTCAAATGACAGCCGGGTCCCACCAAATTAACGTGCCATCCGAAACACGGAAGAATTCGTCATGACAAGATGGTCACCCATCCACAGAGAAACCGAGTCATACTATGTATTCCTTTTTGAAAATCACTGAAAAATAATTAAAATTATTTTCAGAAACGAAGGTCCATACGGCTTAATAATATGTCCGTCGCGAGAATTGGCGAAGCAAACACATGATATTATACAACATTTTGTGAAACAACTCAAAATGTGTGGCAACCCTGAGATCAGGAGCTGTTTGGCTATCGGAGGTGAGTCTTATGTCTTAGAAAATAAGGACTATTTTAGCACGCTTTTTAGCCGACTTCCCAAAAAGAAGAAGGTTCTCAATTCGTCATTGTAAGTCAGTGGCAAAATAAACATTGCTATAGACACTGACTTCTAGCAACTAAAAATAGTTTTTTGTTGTTTTTTAGTGTTTTTAGAAGTCTTTTTTTTTTTTAAATGTTTTCCTGTATGTAACCATGTAATGGAATGTAAGGTAACTAAAACCATCTTCCAAGGATCGTAGCGTCATGAAAATTTAAAGCTGTATGTAGTTCTGATGACAATACAGTAATATGGTACCGTCGAACTGATCTGATGATGGAGCCGGAAGATATGAACTGGAACTTCATGATGGAACATCGTATCATAGCTGTGTTTGGACTTGATAGATAAGTCTTGTAATGAACTTTGACCATTCTTACGTGCAATTAGAAAAGCTTGTTGTAACCAGGTGTGGCGGTATCGGAGTGTATGGAAGTGGTACAGCGAGGGGTGCATATCATGGTGGCAACTCCTGGGAGACTGATGGACATGCTCGACAAGAAAATGGTATTTATTGGTTTGTTTAACCGACTGCGGGAAGGAGGGTTATGTATTTATTACTAGTGTGTATGATTAATAGTATGCTGCGGTTTAGAAAGATAAATGCATATCGATAATCATCTTCTGCGTAGCCTTTTTCCAACTATGCTGGGGTCGGATTCCAGTCTAACTGGATGCAGCTGAGTACGAGTGATTTACAAGGCGCAACTACTTATCTGACCTCCTCAACCCAGTAACCCAGGCAACCCGATAGGCCTTGGTAAACTTGGTACTGGTTGTAGATTTCCTGGCGTTTGACTACCCGTAATGATTGCCAAAGATGTTGAAATGACAGCCGGGACCTAAAGTTTAACGTGCCATCCGAAACACAGTCATTAGTGTCCGAGATATTCTTAGAAAGTACATACAAACCACGACGACTTATTACTAGCTATATTAACACACTGCTACATCCGGTTAGACTGGAAGCCGACCCCAACATAGTAGGGAAAAGGTTCGGCAGATTAACATACAAATCTTTTTCTTTCTTTCTTCTTTAAAATCTGTAGGTACGTCTGAACGTCTGCCGCTACCTATGCATGGACGAAGCTGACAGAATGATAGACATGGGCTTCGAGGAAGATGTCAGAACTATATTCTCTTACTTCGCGGGTCAGCGTCAAACTTTGCTGTTCAGCGCTACCATGCCAAGGAAAATTCAGAACTTTGCCAGGTAAGTTGATAGTAATGTTAGACAGTTGTATGTTTGTTGTTTTGGTAGTGGTAATCGCAGGAACAACTGGTCCAATTTTAATCTGTAATGACAGCGCAAATGTCATAAAAAAATAAACATTATTTCTCCACCACCCAAAGGTAGACTGGTAGAAAACGTCCAAGGCGTTTAGTTCGCCATTGTACAATTTGCAAAAAGTATTTAATAAATAAATAGAAATTGACATTTTGGGCGCCATATTGTGTAAAGCGCAAAAAATCACCAATCCTACCGCTATTTTCCTATAACTGAAAGTCGGTGTCTTCCAGGTCAGCTCCATTGAAGTTGGTGCCTATTAACGTAGGTGTTATGTCTCAATACATGTATTCATTCACCTATCCTGCTGTTTCCTACAATTTGAAGTCGCTGACCATCAATCTGCTCTATGTCTCAATGTATTTATTCACCTACTCTTCTGCTATTTTTCTTATTATTCACCCATTCAGAAATTTGTTTCATTGGAAGACGCCATCTTCCAGGTCGTCTATAGTGAAGCCGGTGACCGTAGACATAGGTTGTTGTATCTCAATATATTTATTCACCCATTCTATTATTTTTTCTAAAATTTGAAGTTGCCGTCTTCCAGGTCAGCTCTAGTAAAGCAGGTCACCATTAACGTGGGCCTTTATGTCTCAATATATTTATTTATGAAATGCAAGTTTCTTTATAATTGGAAGTCGCCATCTTCCAGATCAGTTCTAGTAAAGCCGCTGACCTTTAACGTGGGCCATTATGTCTCAATACATTTATTCACCCATTCTGCAATTTCTATAATTTGAAGTCGCCGTCTTCTGGCTCAGCTCTACTGAATTTCATTATGGTCATTATGTATCAATGTACTTCCATATTCTGCAAATTGTTTGTAATTGGAAGTCGCCGTCTTTTAGGTCAGCTCTAGTGAAGCCGGTGACGGTCAACGTGGGTCGCGCCGGTGCCGCCTCCCTGAACGTGCGTCAGGAATTGGAACCAGTTAAGGCGGAAGCTAGGACGGTACATTTACTACAATGCTTGCAGAAGACTCCGCCTCCGGTGCTTGTGTTCGCTGAGAGGAAACAAGATGTGGACGCTATACATGAGTATTTGTTGTTGAAAGGTGAGTTTTTTAGGTAGTAATTTGAGATATGAAACGTTTTTTTGGTTATTAAATTCAATATTTTGACTTTGTTTTGACTTTTATCACCTTTTTTTGTGTGTTCTCCGATTACTCCAAGACGCCTTGACCGATTTTCAAAATTCATTTATTTTTTTGTATCACGACGATAAAGTGGAAAAATGAAAATGGGATTAAATGATTTATTAGGGTATTTATTTATTCAGGCAAACCAAAAACATATTATTATTTACAAAATAAGTTTAGTTGCTTAGTTTCATACGTATGTGTTTACAGTGTAAATATGTCACTAAAGCTTGGGTTTCCTAGGAAAGCGGTGCCGTCATATAGCGACCGTCATATTACGGACGCAAATAGACGGCCGTCTTTACGGTGATGACATGTGGAAAGTTCCACGGCCGTTTTAACACACCGTCATAAACTTTTTGTTAGTTGTATCATACTTACTAACCTGTTTTATTTAATATTTCTCAAATTTCACGACACCAATTCTGTTTTAGTTGACTTTTTCTATAATCTTTACTTTTTATATTATATATTGCTTCGTGGTTACGAACGAAATCTATTAAAATTTCGTCGTCCTCGCTGCTCCAAGAGTTGTAACAAAGGACAATGCTCATGAAGTATGAGAAAAAAACCCAGGCCCGGCGCAAAAGAAATGTAACTCAAAATATAGGTAAAAATAAGTAATTAAATATTACATAGGGGGCATTATCGAAATCAGTGGCTATATGTGTGAAATTGCTATTCGAATTTTAACATCTGCGGTACATTGCTACTCAAGATTTTAGAGGTACATAATGTATTAGCAAAAGGAACAGCAAACAGATACAGTTGTGGTTTAAGAGTGCACATAATGACATGTTTATAGCAACTTCTCCACTATTCTACCTACTTTTACAAGATAATAGGATGATAGAACTAAAACAGGATATGAATGTACTTTTCATTTTAATAATAACGCTTAAAAGTCATCGATTCTTTATTTCTCACACGACGAGATCCAAAAATGTTGCGGGATGCGCGAACTGTTCCTCATGTCTAGCCCACCCTAAGTAATGTAAAACGCTCATGACGCAATGACGTGGGCGCTGCAGCCTGTACTTCGGTATTGATTTATCTTTTTGGAGAAGCTTATTACTTACCATATTACTTGTTTGTTGTTTCAGATAGCACTTTAATTAAACTAAAGCCCCAGCTGCTCATGTTACCCCTTTAAAAAATCAAATAGCAATTTCATACATTTAGCCATTGATTTCGATGATGCCTCCTATGCAGTATTTCATTACTTATTATTACCTATAATTTGAGTTACTTTTCGTTTGCGCCGGGCTTGGGTTTTTTTTGAGCATTGTCCTTTTTGACGTTGTTCCGAAAAAAAAAAACACAAATACGTATTAAAAAAGTTTCACCGCTTTCAATAAAACGTTCACCAAACTATCTGACACCGTCAAGACGGCCGTCATGCAAATGGCGGCACCGCTTTTTGAAGTTACGGCGTCAGTTACCGCTCTCTAGGAAACCGCCCCATTTTGTTTACATAGACAACGTTCTGGTGACGTCATTCACCGCTGTATTACGGCCGCTATATGACGGCACCGCTTTCCTAGGAAACCAAAGCTTTACACAACAAGATATGCACAACATTTACAATAAGTTACTGAGAATAATACTTATTTATAACATTACTCCAGTCAAAATTGTGGAAAAAAACAATGAGTATCTATAAGTTAATTAATTAATCACAATATAAATGATAAGGGTACGCCCCCTGCACGCAAAATGGGGAGTAATTTTTTCAAACAACTATCGACACAATGATTGCGTAATCCACACGCCAAATACGTTGACAACCTCGTGGGCTAAATCAAGATATTTAAATTATTTACCTTTTTCAGCTTTATTTATTTTAACCATATTTTCTCGTGTATCCAGGAGTGGAAGCAGTAGCGATCCACGGCGGCAAAGACCAAGAGGAACGATCTCGCGCCGTCGAAGCGTTCAGACGAGGCGAGAAAGATGTGCTGGTAGCTACCGATGTCGCTAGCAAAGGTGAGATCTCTCTTCTCTCTTCTCCGTGTGAGAGGAGGCCTGTGCCCAGCAGTGGGATAATAAAAAGGCTGTAACGAGGTATATCATATATTTCATAACTCCCCAGGTCTCGACTTCGCGAACATACAACACGTCATAAACTACGACATGCCGGAAGACATAGAGAACTACGTGCATCGCATCGGTCGTACCGGTCGCGCGGGCGGCGAGGGAGTCGCTACTACGCTGCTGGGCCGAGCCGCTGATGACAGTGTCCTTAGAGACCTGGCGCATCTACTCAGAGAGGCACAGCAGAAGGTATGTCATATAGATAGATAGACAGACAGACAAACAGATAGATAGACAGACAGACAGATAGATAGATAGACAGACAGACAGACAGATAGATAAATAGATAGATAGACAGACTGATAGACAGACAGATAGACAGATAGATAGATAGACAGACAGACATAAACTACGACATGCCGGAAGACATAGAGAACTACGTGCATCGCATCGGTCGTACCGGTCGCGCGGGCGGCGAGGGAGTCGCTACTACGCTGCTGGGCCGAGCCGCTGATGACAGTGTCCTTAGAGACCTGGCGCATCTACTCAGAGAGGCACAGCAGAAGGTATGTCATATAGATAGATAGATAGACAGACAGACAAACAGATAGATAGACAGACAGACAGATAGATAGATAGACAGACAGACAGATAGATAAATAGATAGATAGACAGACTGATAGACAGACAGATAGATAGATAGACAGACAGACATAAACTACGACATGCCGGAAGACATAGAGAACTACGTGCATCGCATCGGTCGTACCGGTCGCGCGGGCGGCGAGGGAGTCGCTACTACGCTGCTGGGCCGAGCCGCTGATGACAGTGTCCTTAGAGACCTGGCGCATCTACTCAGAGAGGCACAGCAGAAGGTAAAAACCTATAATCTCCCGTGCCAACTATGTTGGGCTCGGCTTCCAGTCTAACCGGATTCAGCTGAGTGCCAGTGCTTTACAAGGAGCAACTGCCTATCTGACCTCCTCAAGCCAGTTACCCGGGCAACCCTTAGTTAGACTGGCGTCAGACTTACTGGCTTCTGACTACCCGTAACGACTGCCAAGAATGTTCAATGACAGCCGGGACCTACAGTTTAATGTGCCATCCGAAACACAGTCATTGGTGTCCAAGATATACTTAGAAAGTACATAAAAACTTAGAAAAGTTGCATTGATAGTTGCCTGACCTGGAATAGAACCCACGCCCTCATGCTTAAGAGGTTGTTTCTTTACCCACTAGGCTACCACGACTTCCCCATTAAAAAATAATGACTTTTATTTATTTATTTTTTTCAGGTGCCATCATTCCTGCTAGATATGATAGGGGAGCCAGATGTCCCGGTTCCCGACGGCCAGGGATGTTCCTACTGCGGTGGTTTGGGTCATAGGATCACAGGTATATACTTATTGTACCAGTCTATGTTGTTACTGTATTTTATATAGGTTTTTGGAATTTGGGATCTTCATAAAGTGCTGGAAATTAATTAATTCAAACTTGTTGAGAAACTCGTCAAAATTAACAAAAGACAGTCCCCCCCACCCTTCTTCATTTTAGAATATATTAAAAAAATCTTTGTATTTATTCGATTTTTTTGAAAATTTTGATCGCTTTTTTGATCCACGATGAAACTAACCTTAAATTATTTGATTTACGCGTCCTCATAAAATGAAATTAAATTGTGGAAAAATTAGCCCCGATTTTTTTAACCCAAAAGTCCAAATTTCTAAATAAAACTTTATTTAAGTAAGAATATGTACACTATATTTACAAAATTAAACTACTTTACTAAAAATAAAATACGATATACAAAACATAAAAATATATATAAATTATATTTATTTGTGGTTAATTCACAGAGTGTCCGAAACTGGAGGCGGTACAGAACAAGCAAGCTTCGAATATTGGCAGAAGGGATTATCTCGCGAACACAGCTGCAGATTATTGAGATACATATCATAATTACAAAACCTTACTAAGACTTACCGTATTTCTTAAATTACCTGCGTCTAGAAGGAGCTATTTTCCGCTCCCGGATAAAAAATGGCCAAATCTTTCTCAGGTTCTAGACTATCTCCGTCGTACCACAAAAACTTTTAAACGTCTGTTGAACACTTGTCTACAGAAATGTCAGATTACGACGTTGAAATTAGGTCCGTTTTGCAGCCAAACTTTTTTTAGCCAAGTGTTTAACAGATGCTTAGCTTTATGTAGTAAGGCTCATTAGTTTTAGCTATCTCGTGAACATCAGTTCTAAACCAATTTGGATGAAATATATGATAAATAAACTCTAGTGTAAGTTTTGATGTAATTTTTTTTATTATAATTAAGAAATAAATGTTCGTGTGGAAGTGAAAATTTGAAAGCAGTCTGATCAATGAAGTGTTAACAAAAAACCTTAAGATGAATATGTTTAAGATGTAAATAAATATATTTTTAAGTGAATATAACTTTTATTTTTATCCTGAACTCATCTTTTTAGCTAGGCTGCTTACCAGTATAATCATCGGCAGGGATATTGAGCCCTGACCTTCACCTGCGCAGAAGCGATTTATTGGTTTATTGCCTTATGTGTACAGTGCACAAAGCGATCCCCACTCTTCCGCCGAGAGCTCAATATCCGTGCCGATAACTATACCAGGGCCCCGATTCTCAATAATAATGTCAAAATCGAATAGAAATCGAATCGCAATATGATCGCAATAGCAGTTTTAACCATATCGGGCATTCTGCTACTAATAAAAGACCAATCGTATTCGATTGACATTTGATTGGTCTGGGGGCCGATTCTCCTAATTTTACTTAAGCGACATACGATTCACGTTCGACTCGATTCGACTGAGATTCGATCCCGACTCGATTACGATTGAAGCGTATGTGGCATTCCGCTATTTTTTCTTTGAAATAAACGTTTTTATCCTTTTCTGTCATTCAATAATGAATAATTTTGTCTGCAAATGATTTACGATTGCAAAATGATTGTACAGCAAACTATCGTATAGACCAAAATCACCAAAATAGCAGACCAATCGCACACCAATCAAATGTCAATCGAATACGATTGGTCTTTTATTAGTAGCAGAATGCCCGATATGGTTAAAACTGCTATTGCGGTTATATTGCGATTCGATTTCTATTCGATTTTGACATTATTAACTTAGGAGAATTGGGCCCCTGCTATTTTGGTGATTTTGGTCTATACGGTAGTTTGCTGTACAATCATTTTGCAATCGTAAATCATTTGCAGACGAAATGATTCATTATTGAATGACAGAAAAGGATAAAAACGATTATTTCAAAGAAAAAATAGCGGAATGCCACATACGCTGCAATCGTAATCGAGTCGGGATTGGATCTCAGTCGAATCGAGTCGAACGTGAATCGTATGTCGCTTAAGTAAAATTAGGAGAATCGGGCCCCAGGTGTCTACTAGTTCGGTAGGATGGTTGTGGTTGTTCCACTATCTTGTGTTGGAGAAGGAAATAAATAGCCACCCACGTTTCACAGCGTATAGCCGGGTCCAGACATGTATCATCTGCCCGATCCGATCATCGTACCGTATCTGCGTTTTGTATCAAGACCCGTATCAAGTTGTAAACACCGATTTGCTTCGTATTAGTATCTTCACAATCCGAGAGCATGTTAATTGTCGGTCCTGCGCGTGATCCCTCTCCGGTGGTGTCGGATTGTCGTACCATCGCGCTATGAGAGTGAAGGAAAAGTGAGTGCACCTGTGTCCAAGCAAATACTTGTGCACTATAATATGTCCTGCGCAGGCTGGCTGATCTCCCTATATGAGAACAGCCGACGTGGTCGAAATCGACCGTGGAAGCCATTATCTAGACACACGGCAGTGTGTCCGCCAAGTTCGAGCAAAAAAAGCGACACACCGGCCGTGGGTTATATTACACGAACCATTTCGGGCCAAATTCGACCCCCCTATAACTCAAAATCTATTTTATTTACGCATATCAAATTTCTAGTATCTGTTGAGACCCCTTCACTTATCTAAAATACAAAATTTCATTAATATACCTAGTGTATATTAATCAAAATTAGTGTAATTTATCTTGAGATATTGACGTCAGAAAATCGCTATTTTTACTATACACTCACTAACTGACTGACTGACTCACTCATCAAAAACCTAGACCACTTCCAATGGTCGTATTGACTTGAAATTTGGCATGGAGGCAGGTCTTTATGTCAAGGTAAAGGGAAAAATCTGAAAATGGCCAAGTGTGAGTCAGTTTCAAAATAATGAAGGTGTACATTTATACCCGGTGTAAATTTATACCCCTAAGGAACTAAAACGAACTAAATTTATCTATATTTATTTTATATAATATATCTTCGAATGGTCGTACCAATCTGAAATTCGTTACAAAGGTTTGTATTTAGTCAAAGTAAAGTAAAAATCTGAAAACGGCCAAGTGTGAGTCACTTTCGAAAATAACGAATGTGTAACTTTGATCCACGAACATAATATATGATAACATGTCTTGTCAGTCAGTTGGTAAATCTAGTCCATTTAGTTAATCTAGTTCATTTCTTTGTAAGAAGCATAGTCCATATTCAAAAATCTGAAAGATAGTATAAATGAGACATTTCCTTAACTAACTTAATCATAAGAAAAAAATAAAATTAATCAACCTTACAAAAATAAATGAAATCCCACCCAAAACAAAAATGTGAAAGGCTGCCAAGTTCGATAATATGGGAATGTTTCGCCTATAAAAGAAGTGAGATCTGAATAAGTACCAAGTTCCATACACATACCTCAGTTAAAAATAGTTACTTTTTAATGATGTTACTTGGCAAGTTTTAATAGAAAATTATATACTTGATTCATTGCGTTTAGTAGGTTTATAACAAGGTGTGTGTAAACTTGCCAAGTAACATCATTAAAAACTATTTTTAACTGAGGTATGTGTATGGAACTTGGTACTTATTCAGATCTCACTTCTTTTATAGGCGAAACATTCCCATATTATCGAACTTGGCAGCCTTTCACATTTTTGTTTTGGGTAGTCACTTCACAGTAGTCACCTTTGATGATCGGACAGAAACCGACACGACATGGGACGGGCCGTATCATAACGGCTTATCGAGATCGCGTATCATGATACGCGTATATTACCCGTCCACTGCATTAGAAAATTGCAACGTGGCCAATTTACGATCTAGTCATTCAGTTACCAACCCTAATTAATTAGATTATTATAGATAGATTAACCTCCCCACTCAGAGACATTTAATGGTTACTTAAGCCATTCCTTAGTGAAGGATTTGTATGACATTCCGTCACTAAGGAGTGACTTAAGTAATCATTAAATGTCTATGAGTGGGGAGGTTTAGAATCGTTGGTAAGTAAAAAGAAAACGACAAATATTCAAAAAGAAAAGTATTTATTTTAAAACACTGTTTTATTCATGGTTCTTAAATTATACAACAATATACACCATGATACTAACTCTATGATCGAATACGTGTCGACTTAAAAATATATTTATTGAAAATCTGCTCAATTGAACATATATGGCCTTACTACAAAAACTTTAACCACTGTTTTACACTTGTCTAAAAAAAATGTGGCTCCAAAATGAACCATATGTCAACGTCATAATTTGACATTTTTTTAGACAAGTCTTAAACTGACGTTAAAAAGTTTTTGTGGTAAGACGGATAAAGTTTAAGTTAAAACTATAACGATAACCGAACCATTTTCAGTTGTCAAATCGCCGTGACCAATGGGCGGCAAGTATACGGCTGGTTATGGTTTGGTTATCGTTATAGTTAAATAGTGCAACTGGGTTTTAGAAACGTAATATTTGTAACATCTTAACATTGTCAATATTATTGAGATAAGAATTCACAAAATAAGATGAACCGATACATTAATTCATGATGCGCGACACTCGGTACTGATAGCACCGAGAGAACATAAAAGCTCGTCGATGCATATGGGTGTATTCAGAGTGACATTGTTACGAACATCAGGGGCACGATTCTACTAATTTTACTTAAGCGACATACGATTCACATCCGACTGAGATCCAATTACGATTGAAGCGTATATAGCATTCCGCCATTTTTCTTTTAAATAAACGTTTTTATTTGTTTCTGTGATTCAATAATGAATCATATTGTCTGCAAATGATTTACGATTGCAATATGATTGTAGAGCAAACTACCGTACAGACCAAATGGCAGACCAATCGAATGTCATTGGAATACGATTGGTCTTATACTAGTAGCAGAATGCCCGCTAAGGTTAAAACTGCTATTGCGATTCAATTTTGACATTATTAACTTAGCAGAATCGGGCCCCTGTTAGGTAGCTTCACAACTATTTACGACAGAATATATCTAAAGTGTGACTGTACCGTTACTTCGCGTAATGCAATATTAAAATAATATATTTTTAAGCCAACACACTTAAAGGGTCAAACAAATATACATGTAAGTAATATTATCTGATTTTATTTTGCTAAATTTTCTTATAATTCATGAAAAAAAAAACTATATTGGTAGGCACTCGATAAGGCTTGATATTTAACTATGGGCTACTGAAAATTCCTGAAAATTGTAACGAATTCGTCAAATTCAAGCTGACAAGATATGCGCGAAAAACATAGCACTTCTTGGCAGTTGGGTAAAAAATCGTCAGCTGTTTTGTTTTTCAAATTATTTCTCAGAGATAAAGTATGAATGATCTACTTGCTATTCTATCTCTGATGAAAATTGTTCAGTGGTATTTTGCATATAGCGCAATCAGATATGCAGACGCGAATATTGCAATACTTTTGATATATTTTTAGTATTATGTATATCTGTCACAATTCTGTCAATTTCCCTTACCATACCAGCCTGTTATTTTCGTATAGTTAACTTTTAAACTGTAAGTTAGTCAAGCAGTTAACTAATCCAGTTAAATCCCACAGTTAAACATCAAACCATTTCACTGTTTAACCAAAAAACAAAGCACTAAATTGCATAAAATTTTAAACAAAACCTTAAATATTATTATTTTCATGTCGACATTTGATTTCAAGTTATTTATAGAAACCTAAGTTTATCTAAAATTAAAATCTATGTATATACTAGCTTTTCCCCGCAGTTTCACCCGCGTCTCGAGGGAACTACGTTTAGTCTATAACTTTCCTCGATAAACGTGCTATCTAACACTGAAAGATTTTTTCAAACGGTCCAGTAGTCCCTGAGATTAACGGATTCAAACAAACAAACTCTACAGCTTTTTAATATTATTAGTAAAGGTGTGAAGATAAAAGATTTGTGTTTGAAACTTAGTACAAATAGATTTTTTCCAATCAGGTACACTACTGAATGGGCGAAGACGAGATGTTTCATCATCTGCCTAGCTTCTTTCTCAACTATATTGGGGTCGGCTTCCAGTCTAACCGGATGTAGCTGAGTACCAGTGTGCCACAAGGAGCAACTGCCTATCTGACCTCCTCCCCAGTCACCCGGGCAACCCAATACCTCTAGGTGAGACTGGTTGTCAGACTGGCTTCTGACTACCCGTAACGACTGCCAAAGATGTTCAAATGATAGTCGAGATGTTTTAATAACGAAATTCTGTTGATTGTTTAAATACTTTTTCGCTCTGTTTTTGTGAAATCTAAACTTTTAAGTATAATATTGACCAGTGAGATAAAACATCGAAATTGCTCGAATGTTAAAGGCCATACCCAATAATGAATCTATCTGTTAGTTGATTGCTAGAGATAGGATTTTAATATTACCTTCTAGTATGGGGCTAATGCCAAAATTCTATCCCTAGTAATAAACAAAAGATAGACTGAATATTGGGATCGCTCATAAGTCAAGAAAAAGTATTTTTAAAATACCAAGAAAATCATACCTTTAATTATTTTATATGTATGTATATTTTTTACAGTTAAAAGAGTAATAACCAACTCGTATTTTGAAATATAACCTTACTTTTTGTAGGTAGATGACATTTTTTTGAAAAACCAGCCAGAAGTTAGTCATTTGACTCTACGCATTGGTTCGTACAGATATTATCGAAAAGGTTTGCTTGTTCGAAGATAGGACTTCACATCATCATCCTCCGAGTCAACTGGGAAAAACCCAACCATATTGGGGTCGGCTTCCAGTCTAACCGGATTCAGCTGAGTACCAGTGCTTTACAAGAAGCGACTGCCCTATCTGACCTCCTCAACCCAATTATCCGGGCAACCCGACACCCCTTGGTTAGACTGGCGTCAGACTTACTGGCTTGACTACCCGTAACGACTGCCAAGGATGTTCAATGACAGCCGGGACCTACAGTTTAACGTAACGAAGTTAGGACTTCACAATTGTCAAAAAAATATGAGCAAAGCATTACTACGCATGCATGAGGCGACAAATGACTAACTTCAGAATTGCAAAGTTAATTAGCGATGCTCCTAGTAACATTATCGAGACCCAGGAGTCGAATTTAGCACTTTGCAGGCTTGTACCTTATAATCATTGAATGTTATTTCATTAATATAATGGTTCATTTTGAATGCTAGCTGCCGACTGCACGTGCTGCTGCCGCTTCGATACAAAACGGTTTCATGTCAATACATAGAAACCAGTAGTGCAGCTGCGGCCGACTTCATGCAGTCGGCAACAAGAATTAAAAATGCACCTTTAAGACTACTGAGCATACATTTCGTAAAAATTTTCCAAAAAAATCCCACCTACCTCGCAAAAAGCTCAAAAAACCCAAAATCAAATGCCGACCGTCCAAAAAAAAACCTTATGTGACAAAATCATAGCCTAGATATTTTTTATTTTTTCTTCTAACTCTTGAAGCAACCTTTTTGGGATCATCATAGTCTTCATCCTGCTCATAGACAATATTGTTTTCAATCACCCAATCCCCGGGTTCCTCTTTCACAGCCGGGTTAGAAGACAAGCGTTTCTTCTTTTTCCTTCCGGAATCATCTTTAGACCGTTTCTTTGGTCGTTCATCGAGTACCAAATGCTGGTATTCCTCAACAATATAATTCTCCGGTTCATAGCTTGTAGTAATTTCTACACCTACGGACGGATCAACGTCTGGTAGTATGTAGTAATTTTCAAAATCACCCTGTAGGGTGATTTCGTTCATATCTGCTGTGAAATGCCTTTTTTTCTTGCCCGTTGCACAGTGTTTGATGTATGCATATTTGGGTTTCGTGTCATCCGGTAAGATGTTAACGGTCCACTCAGGGTTCTCAGTGCTGGTGGCTGGTATCTCCTTGACCTCTTCCATGGTTATTTCCTGTTCTTCAGCGATCTCGTATATGAAGTTGTCTGCTATGGAGCTGTCATCCATGATTTGAAGAACTTCGGAGTTCTGCGGTTCAGCCGCTGTTGATGATGTTGACGTTTGGGGGATTATCTGTGAAATAAATTTAGAGATTAGTGGCTGTTTCTCGAGGTTTCTAGGATAGGAAACTACTTGTCTTACCCAGATCAGGATAAAAATTACCAAAAGTTGGCTCCTATTTTTAAAGCAACACCAATTTCAGACAAATCAGTTAAGTCGTTTTCGTAGTTACATTTTATAGCGTAACTGAGACAACTTTCTCTTATATATATAAGTTAGGGCCCAGTACCCAACAACATCTTTCTAAAATACAAACACCTATTTGAGTTTCAGAACTGTTCGCGTCTAACTTTGTCATTCTGAAATGATTATGTGCATAAAAGCTTTCATCATATTTGTGACTATTGTCAAGTCAATAGAAGCCAACTTCGGACAAGCAAACCTATTCGACAATATAGGACATTATATACAGGGTGTGTCGTTCACAATCACATTAAATCCTATCGCATATACTTTATGATATTCTATGGCGAATTGTAAAAAAACTAATCTAATCCATTCAGTGGTTTAGCCACAGGAGTCATTTTTCGTTTTTATAATTTACAACATCATGTGTAAAGCAGTTTTGATCAGTTGACAGCTGTCAGTTTTCAATGGAGAATTTCAGTTGTTTGTAATGACTGACTTTTATATGGTGTTCTAATTTCCGCACATTTTTATTCTATTTACTTTGTTTGAAAAATTCATTTATTTATTTTTACGTATTTTTATTTTTTCTTTGATCGAATCGACATATATTATTCAGTATATTAACACATTTCATTTAATGTGATTGTGAACGACACACCCGATATAGGAGTCAAAATTGTAAAGTTATTTGGATCAAACTGCAGATGATTTTCTCAAAACTCCTAGCCCGCAGACTCACCTCAATAATCTGCCTGGGGTCGGGCATTTTAGTGATCACCTGCTCGGACTGCGTGATGGAGGCTTCAGCCTTGTCCGTCTCAACCTTCACCACCCACAGCTGTTTCCTCTGCAGATTCTTCATGGATCTGTTGGAGAAGACATGGTATAGAGATAGGGATCCGCCTAGCTGTTTTGTTGATTGGGGTTGTAGAACTAGTGACTAAGTAGCAGCCACACAGGTCAATTAGTCGCAAAGCTACATAATAGTAGGGCAATGCGGTTTCGGTTAAATTGGTGGGTCCCAGCTGTCATTTGATCATCATTGGCAGTTGTTACAGACAGAAGGAAGCTAGAAATTCTGACAACCAGTTATATCAAGGGGTATCAGGTTGCCCGGGTAACTGGTTTGAGGTCAGATAGGCAGTCGTGTAAAACACTGGTACTATTTCAGTCAGTTGGCTGCAACATGTACATAAATTGGTCATTGTTTCAGCCAAAAAACGACCACTGATGGACAAAGGGTTCGCCATTTTTCTCGATCTTCAGCAACCCGAAACCCCAAATTGGTCACTAAATAAATAAAGTAATCTATACTAATATTATAAAGCTGAAGAGTTTGTTTGTTTGAACGCGCTAATCTCAGGAACTACTGGTCCGATTTGAAAATTTCTTTCAGTGTTAGATAGCCCATTTATCGAGGAAGGCTATAGGCTACTTTTTACCCCGGTACGGGAAGTAGTTCCCACGGGATGAGGGTGAAACCGCTGGCAGAAGCTAGTATACAATAAATACTTACAGGTATCCTAAAG
Organism: Helicoverpa zea; assembly: GCF_022581195.2. Classification (NCBI taxonomy): domain Eukaryota; kingdom Metazoa; phylum Arthropoda; class Insecta; order Lepidoptera; family Noctuidae; genus Helicoverpa; species Helicoverpa zea. Next base: position 3,331,700 of record NC_061481.1, on the reverse strand, counting down.
TATCGACGAGTTGTCTGACATTCAGTCTGGACACACTTTCCACTTTTTCCTTGATCGGCTCAACACTGTAGTTGTGCTCCATCCGGATTATTTCAGCCACTGTAAACAAATATATACAGTTTTACATATTACAATGATATATAAGGTGCTTTAATATTACCTGCCAGGGCTTGAATGGGGGGTAGTATTGCGTTTATAGATTACAATAGTAAAGATAAATAATTGATTATTATTTTTTCATACAAAAAGAAATACGTATAAATTTGACTTAATTTATTAGTTTAAAACCATCCAGTGGAGTTGCGCGTTGCCACTTGCAGAACAGATAAAAAGAGATAGCAGTTGCTTTCATTGACGAAGCGACACTAGGCGCGTAATTTGTGAACCACGTTATGCAGAGTAGAGCCAATGTTAATTTAACTTGTTTAATGTCTCAAATTGAATTGACTGTTCCGGGGAACGAAATTTCTTCACTATTGTAATCTATAAACGCAATACTACGCCCCATTCAAGTCCTGGCAGGTAATATTAAAGCACCTTATATACTTTATTTAAGAAAGCGGTTGAGCCACGCTTGTCTGTGTAAATTTATATGCACTTGGTCTATGTATGACTCGGCGACAAAGATAATGTTTAAGTTTGTTACTCTTTCACACAAAATCTTCTGGATTAAATTTGACGAAACTTTGCCTAATTTAGTAGGCTGCTTTTTATGAATGGTTTCGTGTTATATTGTGTACTAGCTATTTTCCTGCGTTTTCACCGGCGTACCGGGATAATATCGCCTATAATACTCAAGTATAGTCTAACTTTCTAACAATTAAAGAATTTCAAATCGTTTCAGTAGTTTCAGAGCCTTTAGAAATAAACTTTGAATTTTTTAGTCTTACAGCCAGTTTCTTCATCAAAAGTTAAACCCAAAGTAAAAGTCAAAGTAATGTCTAAAGTAAAAGTAACGGTCAAATTCAATTTTTCTATTAGTTTTGCTGTCACTTTAGCCTTGAAAAAACGTATTTGACCGTTACTTTTACTTTAGACATTACTTTAACTTTTGATGAAGAAACTGGCCGTTAATCAGAATAATATAGGTAAATAGTATAGATTTCTGCCCTTTCGTTACGCGACCGAGAGATATCCTACCGATCTATACGAAATAGTATTTTTGAGCCAAAAATATGTAAATTTTCCTACTTCACTTGGGCAAACCGCGAGTATAAGGACTAGTTACAAAATATCTATCTAAACAAACGTAGGAATACCTTTTGGGACTCCTCCTATGAACTTTTCGAATAGGCCTTGATAGGACGGGCCCCTCACAGCGCCTGCAAGAGGGCAGATTTGTCACAAACTAGCATCGAACCTGCACTACCTAGAGTACCTAGTCTACTTATTAAGGCGCTGTGACGTATCAATCTTTTATGATGGTATGGTTATGATCGGTTGTCCTCATATAAAGAGATCATCAAATAGTTATTTTTCAAAATTTAAGAGATAACTCGAATATAATCAAAATTCAAAAAACCAGAAAAGTCCGCTAGCCATTTGAATGTTTCCTACCTACGTAATCCAGGAACGCGTGTGAAACCGCTGTTGTTGCTTGAAGAATCCATTCAGTAAGTTTTTCGTGAAAGAGTAACAAACATGTTCATCTTTACAAACCTTCGCGTTTAGGATATCTTGTACAGAATACTCAACTTATATTTTATTTTTCTAACTTATGTACAAAGGTCGGAATTCGGTATAGTTATTGTTTAAAAAAAAGTTGTGATGGCCTAGTGGGTAAATAATCAGCCTCTTGTTTATGAGTGAAGGTTGGATTCCAGATCAACTGTTCTAAGTTTGCACAAACTTTCTAAGCATATCTTGTATATCAATGGCTGTTTCGGAAGGTAAACTGTAGGCCCCGGCTGACATTGACATAGTGTTTTACAAGGAGCGACTGCCTATCTGACCTCCTCAACCCAGGTACCCGGGCAACCTAATACCCAATACCCCTAGGTAAGACTGGCTTCTGACTACCCGTAACGATTGCCAAAGATGTTCAATGACAGCCTGACTGTACAAAAGTAATCATACCTAATTCCGACCTTTTTAAATAAAGTTGTAAACTTACTTTTCTTATCGTTCGGCGATTGAATGACGGGAGCATTCTTTTCCTGTTGTGTAAGCAATTCAGGTAGCATGGGCGAGTCGATCCAAAGTCCTTGGTTGTCCAACTCGAAGTGGTAACTGCAATAACATTATTACTTGATAATACAGGACATATAACAGTGATCGAGCATAATCGCAGACACAGGTGCACTCTCTATTCCTTCACTCTCATTGCCCGATGGGACGGCAATCCACCGGATAGAAATCACAAGCAGGACCGACATTAACGTGCTCTCCAATGCACGGATGTATCAATCATCCCGACCTAGGATTCGAACCCGAGACCCCGTGCATAGCAGTTGGGCTGTGCGACTGACTACTAGATCTATGAGGAATTATTCGTAGCAAGTATCCTCTGAACTAGAAATCTCGACATAAATATAATGGTTGGTAGCCGGACCTTTCGTCAGTTTCGGCGACTGTTCTCTCTAAGATGGCGCAGGATATATTATAGTGCACAAGCATTTGCACAGACACAGGTGCACTCTCTACTACTACTACTACTCTCTTTACTCTCATAGCAGATAGAGTATCTGAAATGTCTGTAAAGTCTTATCTCCACTTACCCGCATAGTTGGAGGCTGACATGCCTCCACAGGCACTCGCTCTCCTCGTGCATAGCACCCTCAATCCAGTCCTGGCGTTTGCCTTCATTGTCCGTAGATATGTTTGCACTGGGGGCAAACAAACAAAGTTAATATCATCATCTGGCTAGCTTTTACCTATGAAGATGGAGTCTGCTTCTAGGGTAACTGGATGTAGCCGAGTACTATAGTATAATTATCTGCCTAGCTTTTTCCTATGTTATGATTGGCTAGCAACCTTTTAGCATTGTGTACCACAGTGCTGCGAAGTGCCTGTCTATCTGACCTCAATCATAACCTATATTTTTTATAGATATTTTTTGGTTAGACTGGTTGTCAAACTTTCTGGCTTTATGTGTTTTTAATAGAATGTAACAATTTGTACGAAAGTCGAGTCGCAATTATTTATATGTGTACAAAACCAGAAACGTTTATTTCTATTTTCTAATATGCTAATCTCAGTAACTATTCGTCCAATTTGAAAAAATCTTTCAGTGTTTGATAGCCCATTTATGTTGGAAGGCTTTTTATCGTAGTAGTTCACACCAGACACGGGCGAAACAGCGTGCAGAAGCTGGTTATGCATATAACCAATTATTTGTGAATCCTAGCACCACTGGAGGGCGCTTAACAAGTCAGTTATAAATAATTATAACAAATAGTATGGTTGCAATAAATATAGCAATCAGCTTTTGTAGTGTGAGCTGTTAATTTATAACAATTTATGCAATACAGATAACTTATCACATATTTATTGTATGTATGTGTGTGTGTGTAGTTTTGAATGTATTTTAGTAAACGTTTTAGTCTTAACTGTCAATGAAGATCTTTGGCAGTCGTTATGGGTTGTCAGAAGCCAGTAAGTCTGACAACCAGTCTTACCAAGGGGTATTGGGTTGCCCGGGTAACTGGGTTGAGGATGATTAGGCATTTGCTTCTTGTAAAACAGTGGTACTCCACTGCATAGATTAGATTTGAAGCTAAAGCCAACATAGTTGGGAAAAGGCTAGGCAAATGAGCTTGTTTCTTTGAACATGTGATAATCTCTGGAACCACTGGTTCGATTTGAACAATTCCTTCAGTATTAGATAGCTTATATACCCAAGGAGTGCTATTTTATTGTGTTTGATTTTGGCACTAGTTGGGGAACTATCATAGGCTGCTTGATTGACTTCTCAGATAGTAAGAGTATAATTTCAAGTAATGTAAATGTTATGTAAATATTATGTAGTATGTAGTTATCCATAAACTAGTTATTTACCAAAAGTATCATAAATTGTTTTGAGTTAAATTATGAATAGTGTCTGTAGACAATATTACAATTAATTTTAAAATATCTTTTTCACTAGATTTAGAGTTTACACACTAGAAATGTAGCTTTTTAGTTGATGCCTCTTAGAATGGTGTACATTTTTACTACTGAAAGATATTTTGGAAACAGTCCGGCAGTTTCATAGATATCTTGAAACATATGAAATATAAAATCTAACCTATTTGAAATATTATTGCAGGTGAGAGTAACCTCTAAGTGTTGTGTTTAGGTTATATTTATTTTTTTAAGAAATTAGAGATAGTTTATTTATTTTTAATATTGGTTTTGGAATCTAAGCTTGTTATGTAGAGTATTGAACCGGTCATATTAATTGGGTACTTTCAATTTTTCAAAAAAATATGTGAAATTAATATAAATAGGCAAATTGCCAACTAACTCTATCAGAAATTAAGACAACAATTTAAGCAAAAAGGTTCTATATGTACTTAAAAATCTAAGCACACCATTTAGTAAGATTTTTTGGTTAAATTAAACATAAGGTTAAAATTAGAATAATCTTAAAAACAAGAGATTTTAAAATGTTTATATAACAAAACAGTTCAAGCATATAGAAGTTCTATTCTACATTAATATGCATGATTTATTGCATGTTTTATCCCCACCAATAACTAAATAATACAAAGTACTGATTGAAAAATTGATAAAACCTTACCACTTTATACTGCTTATCAACTAAATTAATGATGATCAGCTCTATTAAGTAGTGAAATATGGGTTAAACAATCATTTTAATGAGTAAACAAGATTTCTAGTGGAAAAATACTGAACCAAAACTACAACAATCTTAAAATGTTTACAATCATTTTTACCACCTCGGATTTTTCGAGGTCACTCGATCCAACCATAGACAGCCTTGGTGGCACAAAAGAGGATTTATTCAAGTCGAAATTGAGGAGTTAAAGGATCAAAACAAACTCACTTGTAGAAGGAGAAGCTGCAGACTACATCGTACTCTAAATTGCAGCCTTCAACCACACACTTTAGAGCACTCATTATGGGATACAAGCGCGCAACCAAAAATGGACACCTCACAATCACATCATTGTATTAAAGTTGAAACAGCGAAATAATAACATTTAGCGCCCAAACCAACTTTCAAACAAACTAATTTGATGGATCTTTAGAAAATTATCAATCAAATGTCGAAATTGACGTGCTGTCACGAAAAGTCGAAAATTTTAACAAATGCGTCAAACGCGTGCCATAAAATGGTGATGTAATTCGGCGGCAAAACGTACTGGCAACATTGGGTGAGGCGTCGATTAATCGAATCGGGTGTTTTGTTTTTAATAGAAGTAATTTGTAATTTTTAATCGATTCAATATTGTAATTCCTCTATGAAGTTGCAATAAATCCTTTCGTATTAGCTGTAAAATAAAGTTATTTAATGTATTCAATCTACAAGAGTGTAAAGCTACTGCGTATTGATGAAAAATTGATGATGGACACATAGAGTTCATGATTTTGGAAGTATAAATAAAAAATAAGCTAAATTTACTAATTTTAATATTATTTGGAAACATAGTTTGTAAAAAAGAAATTAATCTATGTTCTTCAAAATTGCTATCGATATTTAACGAGTATCGATATACAATGTTACCTGTTAGAATTAATTCCCATAGACAAAATGATTTTCCCTCGCTGTGTGACGTCTATGGGACGCTATGTTGAAAGAGGAAAAAATTGAAATTTCATTAGTTCAGGCTTTTTCTTAATTCTTATTATACAATTTAGAAGCAGGAAAAACGTTTATCAGATATTTCGTTATATTTAAACAGCGATTTAGCGACAAAAAGCGATAATTAGGTCACCATCGACAATATTCGTTTGCAACCGGATGTTACGTAAGTTCTGGTTCATTGATCGCCTGAACATGGATTACTTATTCTTTTCAGCTTTTCAGTAAGAACTATATAGACCTAGATAAAACTAAAATGAGTTTTTTATACCTAACTTTGTCAAGATGACACTGAATTTTAGCATGTCACATGTCAATGTCGTCATCATGACATTATTTTTGTCAATATTATTTGACTTTAATATGACATTGATTGCAGGCCTGCATACATTACAAAACAATGCTACACAATGCCGAAGTCTTCACCTATAGAGGCTATAGATCGTCTACGAATATTGCGCACGTGTTGTGCAATTCTTTCTAAAAATAGAATTGATTTGACTAAAATAGATAACAGACATGCTTTAGACGCTCGTAATACTCGTTATTCGATTTTGAACTTTTAAGCACCGCGTTTAGAGTTGAGATAGTTAACTACTGATAACTCATTAGTCGTCTTTGAGGTTATAAATTGAGAACACGACAATCACGGACGTTTTTAAACAAGTCCGTGACGAAAATGTCTTTTCATTTCAACACCTCTCTGTCGCTCTGATTAGGTACGTCCTTGTTATCAATTATTGTCTAGCCATAATTATAATTCTTTGCGTGGGGCATGGGTTCAAAGCCGGAATAAAAATCAAACCTGGCTTCTTTCGGTTGCCGGATAGGATCCGCATTTACAACTAATACCGCATAGGTGTTTCGGTTGTCCAAGCCTGACTTACTTCTTGTATAGTTATCGGCACGGAATATTGAGCTCTCGGTGAAAGAGTGGGGATCGCTTTGCGCACTGTACACTTAAGGCAATAAACCAATAAATCAGTCAGGGCTCAATATCCTTGCCGATGATTATAATAAGCAACATTATGTACCTACGCTTTGATTATAATATGTCGTACCTACCCTATATAATATGTAGTGCTTCTTCTGTAATTAATGGCAATATGTACCTACCTACCTACTCAGTGTTAGTTATGCTTACTTACCAATATTACAATTAAATAATACAAACCAATTATAATGTTATCACTCATCCCCGTTCACGTACTTACGAGAGCTCGATCGAATCACTGAAAAATGTACCTAATCACTCATACCTAGTGAGTTTCAACTCACTTTGTATGGGTGAATATTGAGTCACTCACTGACCCAGAGACAAAATCGAATGAGTGAATGAGATTGTGCTGTTTGAAAGCAGCCGCCACTTCATATAAAATTGATAGGTAGGTATGTAAAAGTTCAGAAGTTTTACATGCAATCTCGGTAATGGAAATCAGAATTAACAAAATTCTCTTTGAATTAATTGTTGGTTTAGCATATTCCTAGCGATTTATTATTTTCGCTATATACAACATGTAACGTAATTAACGCACACCCTCAAACACCCCAATTAGAATATTATGTTATAATCATAATACATATACTGCATTTTTAATTCAATATGTATATGCATTGTTATTTACTAAATTAGTTATACTAATTCTTGGAGAACTTTTTGGTCATACTACTACGCACGCAAATATCGCGCCCCGCGCCGCTCGACTCGACACAACATAACGAAACTACGGAAAAAGCCGACAATACACGAAGTCTTATTACTTTGAGTCACGGTCTATTTGAATTTGTTTTGACTGTACAGGGTTAATATGACAATAATTTCCGTAGTTTTAATTATTTTAGGGATAAAACATAACCTATATTAAAAATGATATAAATCGATTCAGTAAACGATTCTGAACAAACTAATTTCAGGATGTGCGTTAATTAAGTTACATGTTGTATATAGAGTTGACTTCGATGACATATTGGTTAACCGGGAAATATCTACACAATTGATGTTGAAGTATCTTTCAGGTAGCGTGTGTATCAGCCATGATCAGGCTACAAGATTGATTTAAATGACGTTTTAGGAAGAGAACTGAACTGTTACTAAATGAATTCCTTCTCAGTTCAATAACCGGCCCTCTCGCATCCTTTAAGAATTGTGGGTACTTACACAGGGCCTATTATATACTTACTTGTTTAGGGCCCCGTACTCACAGACACTGTTTTAGGATACCTACACGTGTGTGTGAGTGAGTGTGTGTGTGAGACACATAACAGCCCTCTTAGTGACAACGGCGTTGCCTCTTGATTTCACAGGTGTAAGCAAAGATAAAGATGTGTACACAATTACAATAACTTTGTTTTTCTAAAGTGAGGCATTTATCACCTTGCGCATTCGCAAAGTTACTACTACTAACTGTATAAGAAGTCCTCCCTTAGGCATCTTTCAGACCAAACGTATTGTCGGCCGCTGACTGTGAGCGCGCGTTACGCAGTTTATTGCTTTTTCATATATATTGAAATTGTCGTTCACACCGAACCGACTATACGCTGTTACGTCGTCTGTTGTGGCTGACTCTCAGTGGCCGATTATTTTACTACGCGACTATGCACGGCGGACGCGGATTGGCTACGCGGACGCAGTTGCCGAATAGCGCCGCTCCGCCGCGTACGCACCGCCGTGCCTCGGTTCAGCACGTCGATAATTATAATTAGTGTCCCTTTTATATAAACTTAAACGTATTAAAGATAGTAACTCATCGAATGTTTTACTGTCATACGAAAATATTTCTTGAACTTATTTGGATAAAGTCTATATTCGAAATATAAAGTATGAAATTGACCAAGAAAACATCTCTTCAAAGGACAATGGGCACTTTGTATGGGATTTGGTACCCGCTCCAACAGTAACGTATGATATATCATTAGAAAGGTATTTACGTGAACAATAATAAAAACTATGGGGCTTGCCTCAATTAGCTGTCCGATCCGAGTAACGATAAAAATTAAATCGACATAGAAACAAGTATGTCATCCATATATGCAAATTCATTAAGAGGCATATGTCGTCAGTGTAATAATTTTAAACTCAGTTAATAGACATCTTAAATTGTTTGAGATACACTCTATTATAATCTAAAGGTTGTAATAGTCTATGGAGTCATACTACGGAAACACAATCGTCATCTGATTTGACAAAAGTTCAAAACATTTCTGAAAACACAACTAATCATTTTAGTTACATACTATCTTTAAACATACTGGCTTCCATGTACCTACACATTATATGAAATAAAAAAAAACCTGTTATTAAAACACGATAATCATTAAACATTAATTGATTGTAAATACTGAAAGACTTTCATCAAATACATAAGCTATATTCTGCGTGAACTGCAAAGGTTTGCACACAGACTTTTTTTAAAGCAGTGGGCAGGCAAACATTCTAAGAAGGCCAAATTCCTGTTTTTTTGTTACTTTACCAGTTTTTATTCAATACAGTTGGATTTAAGAACTACATCTACGTTGATGATTTATGAACATTATACATTCTATTAGTCGATGTCACGCGAAATGGACAAGGAATTGGGACTAGTCGTCATAGTAAACATTTTTTGGCTTGCCAAGACCTACGCAATGGTACTAGAATCAACACTGTTGGACAGGGTACCAAAACGCCCATCGTCCTTTAAGGGATGTACCCACAATCTCTTCTTTTTATTATTTTCGTCTTCGTCTAGAGCTTCGCAAATGGCAACTATCTGAATGCGCATCATTTAATTGAAATATCAGTAAAACGTCTGATTTGAAAAAAATAAATTACGCTAGTTTTATCGTTTATAAAATACTACGAGCAACTTCAAATACTGAGCCCTTTTATGTGTAGAATAGTCAGCCGCTCAGCGTACGCATCTAGTGTGAACCTACAAGAGCCTATTCTTTTGTTCACACATGTAGCGCATCGTACGCTATAGCCTATTGTCGGCTTGGTGAGTACGCGTACTGCAGATTGAGTCGACGTTCACACTGGGGCAGACAGTGAGTATACTCACAGTCAGCGGCGGACAATACGTTTGGTGTGAACAATCCCTTAGGCATAGTTTGGGTTCCAAAAAGGTATAAAAATAAAAGTCTCGAGTGTGGTTTTATTATTAATTTATTTACTTCAAATATAATATGTATATTTAACTTACAGCCTTACTTACCACGTCCGGCGACAAGACAGTGTTAGCTAAAATGCAAATTTCTTTTAAAAACTCGTGAATCAAATACATACTGTCTACGTCACTCCGACGAAGCAAATCTTAAAAAAAAAAACAATTTTTACTTAATTTCTGAACTAACCCTACCTACATTGACTAATTTTTTTTTGAAACATCTACGCAATTATTTTTTTTATTTAATTATTTTACAACAACCAAAGTTTTTTTTTTTTACCGAAAAAAAAATCGACAACAAAATATTTAATGCACTGGAGATATTGAACCTACTTTATGGTCACCTACAGTTTGGGGGACGGAAGTAATCATAGACACCTTTGAAGCGTCTAAAATGGCGTCCGTCCACCATACTGCATAGCATCAATAATATTACCAAGCCTTAAACTTTACTAGCAAGATATTTTTTTTATATTTTTCATTTATACAGTAAACCTAAGTGTTATCCTTTCAACACTTTGTCTTCAACACCTTTGGCGCACTTACAATACGAAAAAAAAAAATTGCAACGAATTAACTTAAAAACAACTTAACGATTATCCCGCCATAAGAATTCCATGGCGTCGCATTTATACGCGGGAAACTAGACATTTGGCAATAATTCTGAAATGCACGACAACTTAACAAACAACATAATTGTCAGTATTCTTAAAACATCTGTTTACTATGAATTTTCACGTTCAATTTTCAAACTAAATAGTTGTTTTAAGAAATACATACTTATTTTATGTATTTTCACGATGGCAATTAAGCGAAAACTGTGGCAAATTTTGCCAGATATAAACAGTAAGTGGTGACTGTAGAGAGTGGATTTGCAAAATATTTTGGACTTCTTCACTATTTTGAAAAGACAAGTACGAAACATTTTTTTCTCATGAAAACAGTCAAATGATGCAGCTAAAGGACTGACTATTCTTCATTATTTAATTCAAATAAAAGAATATAAATTAGTGCATCACAAGCCCTTCGATTACCAAAATAAATGACGATATTTTCAGAATTATTCTCAAATATTAACACTCAGTATTAAATATCCAAACCGATACAAAATGCATTTTCAACCAATCACAAAGATCTATTGAAAAAAAAAAATACTAGCTTTCACATTTCAATTTCAAAAACAAAAATATGAATAATTTTCAATAGGAGTTATCCACTTCACTGTCCATACGAAGCAGACACATAAGGTAAACAATCGATGTGTATCACATTTGACTCATAGGACAGAGAAGTTATTAAGAAACATGGTCTTTCGAAAATCTAGCTATTTCTCGTCATTAATACATAGTTAAACAATTGAATGCTCAATCCTTCTCCATGTGAGAGGAGGCCTGTGCCCAGCAGTGGGACGATAAAAAGGCTGTAACAGTAACGGTAATACATAGTTTGTGTGTCCCACATATAAATGCGACGCTCAGCTATCGATCGCTTCAATTATATTTGTTTCAATACAAAAAATGAATTACAAATTTAACTATGGTTAACATTAATTAAAATGCTTCTATTTTTAAAGGACGGGAGGAAATAAATGGTTTTATGTTGACATAGAAACCTTAGATTTTGAGACTTGAAAATTCGGATCGAAAAAGTAGCATTTTGACTCTCCGTTTTAAACATAAGTTTTGAAAATATGCATCCGTATTGTCCGCATCAAGAAGTAGTCATTTATTGCAAACTAAACACGGATTTTTTATAAAATATTTTGAAAACCAATAGGAAAAGCAAAAAATTAATACCTCCAGCTGTAGCCAAAAAAATCACAGTTATAATTATTTTTACAAGTTAAAAAAATCAAGGTTTCTATGCCAACTAACTTTTTTTTTTTTATCAAGACCTTAAAAAAACATATTTAATCATAATCGCGTATAGGAACTATATCATCGGGTCGAAGCGATCTAAGCAGACTACATGTATTTTTTTTTTATTTTACTCATTAATCCTAGTGTAGGTATACATATATATTATTAAACAAATTGCAATGGGTGCGCGGTATGTCGCAATTACAAAAATATTTATAACCTATGTATAATATAACAACGGGTTTCTGTAAAAAGCTTTTTTTCAGTGAATACTTTACAATCGGTGAATATTAACGGGTGAAAGCTGTATTTCTAACGACTTATCAGCAGCCATTTTTTTTGTCTATTTTTTCTTTTTTTTTCTCTAAAGACATACCACGTACACACTGCACAACAAAAAAAAATAATAATAAAAAATAAAAGCACACTTAAATACTACGAAAAAATAATTAAAAGGAGCCATTTCGCACACCAACATTCGTTTATATGAATCCTATACAGTATTTTTAAATATTTATTATAACGTTTATTGGCTAGGTATTCAATCCGAATCGATTTTACAGAAACTTGAAATATCTTTCTCTCACATTATTACTAACGAACATGATATATTTAAGATTAAAGCATCAATCTGTATTCGTGTATTCTAAAAAGGTTAGTTTCAATTCTTGCTGCCATCTGACATCTGTCATCAATATCTGACATCTGTCATCGATATCTGGCAGCGACTGCACGTGCTGCTGCCGCTTCGATCCAAAACGGTTTCATGTAAACACATACAAACCAGTAGTGCAGCTGCGGCGACTCCATGCAGTCGGCAGCAAGAATTAAAAAAAATACCTTTGGATAGGAGAAATTAAATAACCGAAATTGAAAAACAATCTGACTTCATTCAAACTATTATTTGGTAGAACAAATAATATGAAAATGTAAAAAAACCTGATAACCTGGCAAGAATTTCAAAGCACTACACTGCAAGACAAAAATATTTGGAAACTTCATATTTTCTTCATTAGTATATTAAGGCCGCTGTTGACATTCTCTAAATTCAATTCGGATTTCAACTTTGAACATACCACAAACACACTCATACATAAAAGAAAAAACTTGAGCAAGTTAGTTTAAAACTTTCGATTTGTGAAATGATTTTCAATTAACTTTTTATAATTTCCTTTGTCATTCTATCAGCCTTCATCTTTAATCTTTATCTTTCCTTATTTATGTCATGTTAAAGGTGATAATTTAATTTCTTTAACACAACACATATCCGATGGCCTATATTTCGTCATTCTAATCCATTCTGAAAAATCCATTCCATGTCACTTGACTTCTTTCTCATTTTTGTGAAATAAACGAAAACTAAACGTGTATTTACTGCCAAATAATATTTGGTAGCAACACGAAAAAATTTACAGTGACATGCAAAAATCCGATCATCCGATTATCAGCCACGGCGGCTGTTCTCATACAAGGAAATCAGCCAACTGCACAGGACATATTAGTGCACGAGCATTTGCTTGGACACAGGTGCACTCACTATTCCTTCACTCTCATGGCGCGATGGGACGACAATCCGACACCACCGGAGAGAGATCAAAAGCAGGACCGACATGTGTCAACGTCGCTTTTCTACTAACCGTATACATATTTTTGCACGCAACTGTACTAAGTTATTAATTGAAAATCACTTCACAATATGTATTGGAAATAAAACGGTTGTCTCAAACAATTTTACATAATAGCACCAAAGTTTATGATTTGCTTTTAACTTTATAATATAATCAGCCTATAGTTTGCCCTTATGGGACTTGAGTCTCGGTTCCGACGGGATTCAGAACAGTTTCAACCACGACACGAAAGGGGTGCTTCATACACTTTTGTTTTGTTTTTAAAATGTATGAAACCCTTTTGCAATTTGAGTCTTAATATCATAGTTGTAAAGCTTTATTTCGATTACGACAAATATCTGTATGGTTTTTGTATTACTGGTTTTGCTTAGTAACAAATTAAGCCAGAATACACGTCTTAATAGATACAGACATTAATGTACCCACTGAATTGACAGTGTACATTCGTAACCAAACCTTTTTCAAAACTGTTCTGCATAACAACTCTTTGTCGAATCGAGTTGTTTAAACATTCCTATACAAATATATTTCGTTGATAAAACTACAAAGTTTAACTGTACAGTTAGAACAAACGTTTTATTTCCAACAGTTAAAAACGCGGTTAAGAACTAAAGTAACTGTGTGCTCAGAGTTATTAAATACAAGTGGCAGTATTTGACGGACACGTTGGCGTAACTGTTAGATTTTAGTAAAACATCTTTTGGATAAATAGAATTCTAATATGACATCTGTCGTGTAAATTTTCAAAACTTTTTGCGTCAGACACTAAATATTCAGTCAGTCAGTTGCACAAAGCTGCATTAAATTTATTGCTGACTCTTTCTTTGTCAACCAGATAAAAAGTGACAGCAATAGATTTAATGAAGCTTTAACTTTAATGGAACTTTGTGCAATTAACGATAAGACATATTTTTAAAGTGCGGACAACAGGTTAGCTAGTCTTACAAGCCCTTTGTCAAAGATAGATTCATGTTCTTGCTTGCTTGATAGAACTAGAATAATATAGGATGACTAGCAATCCCTTTTGAGAACATCAAAATATCAGAACTGTTAAGACAACTTACAAATTGATGAAAGAAGTAAACTATTTACGTGAGATGAAATTTTAGCTGCATCTGAGAATTACTAGAATTCTAAATACCTAAAAGCATGCTCGAATCGCATCGCCAAAGTCCGCATTTCAAAACAAAAGAGTATACTAAATAAATTCATTAAGTATTTTCAACATCGTGCTATGAATACCCAATCTCTCTACATGTAATTTTTTTTCTCGCAATTCTGAACTTTAATTCCAGTCTTCTGTCAATTATACATCTTTTTTTTTACAATAACACGGCTGTACAGGTTATAAAAAACACTTTTTTTATGATTGCTGCATACAGTCTAGTTTGTTTTCCTTTATCTAGAGATCCAAACAATTGTATTTAGAGTGAGTGTGTGAGTTCCGAGTGTGAGTGTCAACTCACTCGTTAGAGTCCCACTCACACACGATTCGAGGTGAAAAATGAGTGAGTCAAACTTTGAATTCGCTTCAAAAACTTGAGTGAGTACGACTCAAGTATGAGTTCATTATATTTAACCCGACTTATACATACAAACACTTAGTAATTACTGAAATACACTCAACTATAATCCCACTCAAGCTTTTTAAAGAAGCAACTCGTATGAGTAATTATTTCTAAAACCTCGAGACTCACGACAACTCGAGATACCAAAATGGCGGATAAACAAAAAAATGCGAGGATTGTCGATGTCGCAGCACCAGAGTCGCCACAGATAAAAAATACTTAACCTACCAAAGACTACGACAGAATATTCATTTTTTTTATGTCATTTTGAATTTTATCAAGATGAATGTCGTTATTTTTATACAATGTCAAAAATATATAAATATATATATCGTTTATATGGTAGTACTTACTCTAGCTATATAGATGTCAAATTGATAACGCGTGAACATAGAGCATAGCGTTGCTTATTGTCAATGCATATAAGCTGTGGACAAAAGAGAAAACATATATTATTACATTATATAATTCTATATTTTTTGTACTAATCTTAAGGCTGGTTAAATGGTGCATAAACATGTTAACATTTACTGAGTTGTACCTTTTAACTATAACGATAACCGAACCATTTTCAGTTGTCAAATCGCCGTGACCAATGGGCGGCAAGTATACGGCTGGTTCTGGTTTGGTTATCGTTATAGTTGAATGGTGCAACTCACCTTTTAGAACATTATAGCTAAATTGCTGAAAATACATGAATAAACAATTTATTGCTAGTAGTTGGGTATTTTAGCAGCTAAATTGTCTAATGCTATTGGACTAATTTTAGACTCGCTAAGATACAGTTCTTGTCAAATAATTTTGCCGCTCAGAAGTAGACTATCTGTTACACCGAGTCGTGATTGTATGTCTTGTAAAAGTTCGAGCTCGTATAGTTATCGGCACGAATCTTGAGCTCTGACCTACATCTGCGCAGAAGTAATTTATTGGGTCCCTTTTGTTGTATGAAGTGAGGCGCGGGGGCGTGCTAAAGCGGTGATTGGCCCGCAGTGCATCGAGTCATAGCCGTCACTCGGGATTGGTTCTTTGCTAATAAATCACTTCTGCGCAGATGTAGGTCAGAGCTCAAGATTCGTGCCGATAACTATAGACAATATAATTACACGGGTGTAACATGGACAGCCAAAATAAGACATTATTGGTGATATAGTGCGTTCACAATGGCCAAATGTACAAGAAACACTTAAATTACTTCAGTGACGCCAATTCATTCGACGAGAGCTGTGTGTAGTTTAGCACAAAAGCGAGTCAGCCTTACTAGTGTGTACAATTGTACATGCAAATTATATAAATTTGTAGCGTACGCTAGCTCGCACTGAGTAGCAGCCGAGTCGCCGAGTCATATAATCATCGGCAAGGATATTGAGCCTTGACCTTCACCTGCGCAGAAGTGATTTATTGGTTTATTGCCATAAGTGTACGGTGCGCAAAGCGATCCCCACTCTTCCACCGAGAGCTCATTATCCGTGCCGATAACTATACAATGTGTCTGTATATTTACACACACACAACTACGGCTCACCCGCATTCATAAACAACATATCTTTAGCACAAGCCGTTTTAAATATATGCTGTCTTACCACAAAAACTTTTGAACGTCAATTTAAGACTTGTCTAAAAAAATTTCAGATTATGACGTTGAAATAAGGTCCATTGCAGCCACACTTTTTTTAGACAAGTGATTGACACATGTTTAAGTTTTTGTAGTAAGACCAATGTAATTTACAAAATATCGATATGAACTCACCTAGGCTCCGCATATAACCATCGAGTGACGCTTCAAACCACAGAGTGTCACAGCACTATGAATAGAGTTTGTTTTTAACTTTATTTATTTATTTATATATAGAAAAAGAAAATGCATCCGATTAACGTTTAACTACGGTGTTAAGCACAACGCACAATTAGTCTGTAGTATGTACAACAATCACTGTTTCGCTGACAGCTGTTTCGGTTCTTCTTGCTTCGTTTTTGGCGTTGCTGTGGAGAGAAATATTTCTTTTAATATTTGGATTAAGAAGAAGAACATAAGTGGGGAGAGAGTGAATCACAATTCAATCAAACTGCTGGAACAATTCGAAAACATATTTCAGTATTAGATTAGATAGCCCATATATCGAGGAAGGCTATAAGCTACTTTTAAAACTGGTGAAAGGCTTGCGAAAGTTCTTTAGATGAAAATTGGAAATAAGAACTATATTTACAGCTAAAAACGCTTACGTGTATCCTTCTTTCAACTTAAAGGGGCATTCGAGTTGGATGCCGTCTTTTTTAATAACTCGTTCAAGAATAGTACATGCGTCAATTTTTTAATCCTAAAGTTAATTCTAAACTCAAATACATAATTATTAAACTTCGGCCGTTCAGAAAATGCGTTCCTGACACCTATCAGTTAGTCACGACTAGTGATGGGCACAACATAACACTGAGTTCGTTACCGTTCCTTCAAAATGAACCGCCGCATTATTTTAAGATTATTTTCGTTTTAAATTGGCGGAATCATTTGTTTTATATTTTAGTTATTTAAGTGGAAACCAAAAAAAGGTAATATTCATATAATAAAATTGTTTTATTTATTCTTTGTTACAAGTACATTGAATTGAATGTGCGAACAGAATATTAATCAGACTCCGATTTGCTTGAGGAGGTGGTGTCTTCATCATCATCTTCGCCTACATGTATAATTATATTATTATCAATAACAGAATCAATCCTGATATCTCGGTCTAACAAAAGCCGGGTAATCAAATAAAAACAGATCGAAAACACTTGAAAAACGTGGTCTATGCGCACGAAACGACAACGGACGACTGTTTTAGCGTCACAAAATGGCGGCCCATAACGCCATTTGGGGTTACCATTTTTAATCTAAGTATAAAAATGCGGTTTGGTCATAGTTTTATTTTTATATTTCATAAAAGTTATAATTAAGTCTTATAGTCCATTATTTTCCAATTCTTAAAAAGAAAATCAAAACGTATTATTTTATATTATAACTGTATAAGAACAGATTACGATACTTGCCTGTTATTTTTAGCACAGCACTACAAAATATAAACCGCTGACATAACCTTGTAATAGCGCAGTATAGATTTAGAAAAATATTGTTTACCAAGTTATTTGACACTCAGTTTGGCACAAAATTATAACATTCATTGATTATTGATATAATAATGTTGTTTTAATGCTCCTCAATTGTTAAAACGGTAAACAACCAGCAAAAATATTTTTATCGTAACTGCAACGCCATTGCAAAGTTACGTCGTCAGTTCAATCGCGACGTGTCAGGAACGCATTCTCTGAATGGCCGAACTATAGTAGCCCAATTTGAAAATTCCCTGCAGCTTTATTAAGTCCATTTAACAAGGGTGGCTAATTAATAGTAATTAACTTGTGTCACTCAACCAAAGAAGAAATATCTTCAAGTTAGTACACCGAATTAATAAATAAATTAACATAGCAAAGTAAATATAATACTCACGTCTAGGCCTAGCATTGGCGACGACGCTCTGAGCGCCGCAGGAGCCGGCGCGGCCGCGGTTGTTGTTGTTGTTGCCGGCAGGACGGTTGCCGCCCACGTACTTATTGCTGTGTAGAGAGTGAGCGGGTGAGTTGTAACACATCTTATTGGTAATGAATGTCACACGCTTCTAGCAAGACATGAGTACGATTATAGAATGTCAACATAGACAAGGTCATTTGTAATGTTTTTGACCCGTTAAAATATTTAGAAACATTCTTGGGTTTGTAAAATTGCAAATTTGAACTGTTCTTCGAAGAGGATACCTGTATAAGCTGTTTACAGCGGGTCATTGTGCCAATTATTCACTCTTGTTTTTATTGTGTTCACCTTATTTTATCATACCTTTTATTACTGTAGGTAGAGTGTTTACAATTATTGATGAACTCAAATAAAAGTGTGTGTGTGTGTACTACAATGTGTACATGTGTAAATTTATAAGTTGTGTGTGTCTGACAACGGGAAACATGTAAATATATATGTATACAGGGTGTCGTACCTAATCATATTAAATCCTATCGCATATACTTTATGATATTCTATGGCGAATTGTAAAAAAATAACCTAATCCATTCAGTGGTTTAACCACAGGAGTCATTTTTCGTTTTTATAATTTACAGTATCATGTGTAAGGCAGAGATAAAGTTAGGAGTATCGTATGTTTTGATCAGTTGACAGCTGTCAGTTTTCAAGGGAGAATTTCAGTTGTTTGTAATGACTGACTTTTATATGGTGTTCTAATTTCCGCACATTTTTATTCTATTTACTTTGTTTGAAAAATTCATTTTTTTATTTTTACGTATTTTCCTTTGTGTTAATCGACATATCGACTGCAAGCAAGCAATACCTCCTATCTGACATTTTTGTTTCAAAAAACCAAAAAACTTGTATCTACCATAAACTACCTTTAGATTCAAAATAAAAACAAAAAACTTTATTAATCAATACTATGCTTAGAAAAAGAAAACTTGGATTTTCAGTATCTCATTATACCTTCCTCGGAATAAGGATTTTATTAAGTTTTATTGTTCCCCTTTAAAATCCACCCGGAGTCAGATAGGAGGTATTGCTTGCTTGCAGTCGATATATAAACGCATTTCATTTAATGTGATTGTGAACGACACACCCTATATGTATTTGTATATATTACCTGGCAGCCCTATGCGCGATGGCGGCGCGGTCGCTTTCAGAAACCGAGCGGGTGCGATCATACGGACGCGCGTGCGGCCCGCGCCCCGGCGCCGCCGGCCCGGCCGCTGCCAGCAGCTCGTTCAGCTGCGGCTGGGGGTAGGAGGGAGATGTAGTAAGCATATAGTGACGTAGTAAACAAGCGCATAATTTAGGCGGGGCCGGTAACAAAAAATGCGCGGGCCCTTAGCAAAGATTCGCGGGGCCCGTAGAACCAAATACTTCCCCTACCCCTTCCACCTTATTGTAAAACGTGATTTTAAAAAATACCAGCTTTTGTACCACCGTCATGAACAAAATCAGTAGACTAAAGCTACTACTGAAGCGGGTACTTCTTAAAACCACGTTTTATAATAAGGTGACTTTAGTTTCAAAGAAAAGTTAACTTATTGCAAAAAAGGAACAGCGAAAAAGGTCGGTACTCAATAGCATTAAAGCTTTAAGTACACTATCTCACTCAATTATCCAACTATCACCGTTAATGAGATAGCTGATACAGCCTGGTGATAAAACTTGTTGTTATTTTCTGATTTTATGTGTACAAGAAACGATAGATTTAAAAAAGTCGAACAATACTGTGTCTTACATGGAGTACGAGTTATTTCATTCCATTTTGAAATTATTATTATCATTTCAATTAATTTAATTTTACATAGTAAGTGTATACAATTTCTATGATAATCCCTCAATTCTCCCTTACCTCCAAAACTCTGAAGTCCTCGATGCTCTGGAAGTTCTCCAGGTATCCTTGCAGCTTGGAGTCCACTTGTAGAGCACCCGCGTGCTTGTAGTACTTTAGGAACGCCCAGAATTTCTCTAGGCCGTATAGTTGACCTGAAAGAAAAAATAATATTTAATACTTGTTTGAAAATATATATGATACTTTTTGGAATTTAATAAAAACACCATCCTTTTCCCAACTGTTGGAGTCGGCTACCAGTCCTGGCTAAATCATCATCATCTGTCAAGTCTTTTCTCAACTATATTGGGGTCACCTTCCAGTCTAACTGAATGCAGCTGCATAACAGTGTCCCACATTGAGCTGCAGCTTATCTCAATAACACTGGTCTTCCTCCTCAACGCAGTGACCCGGGCAACTAGATACCCTTTAGTAAGAATAGTTGTCAGACTTTCTGGCTTCTAAACACGAAAGTACTCGTCATAAAAAGATGATCATTCTCCTACGGATGGATCGCATTGCTTAACCTTATGATCAATCGTCCCGTTAATTACTGCTGCTTTTATATAATTATTACTTAGCTATGACTGGAAGCCGATCTCAACATAGTTGGGAAAAGGCGTGGTAGATATTGATGATGATGATGACAAAAAGTAGTTCATTCAGTAAGCTGGTGTCTAAGATGTATATCTTTAGAAAGAACATACAAACTTAGAAAAGTTGCATTGGTACTTGCCTGACCTGGAATTAAACCAACTCATACATGAGAGGTTGGTGCTTTACAGTGATTAAAAACTTGCCTTTCTCATAATCAGCGATGGTCTCGATCTGGAAGTGCTGGTAGAGCTCGGGCCGGAACTTGCGCTCGAGCCCGTACGAGTAAAAGCGGAATAGACACTCGAGACCGTAGCGGAAACCGGCCGAAGCGTCTTCGTTCGCTAGTGATCTGTGGGAGAGAAAATAATGGCTATTAACATGACAAGACATTTTCTATACTATTTACTTGTAAATATAATAATATACTAAATAGATAAAGAAGAAACATTTTGTGTGTTTGTAAAGACTCTGGAACCACTGGACCGTTTTCAAAAAATATTCAACTGTTGGAGACCTACACTCTTCCCGAGTAACGTAAGCATATACATTTTATCCCGGTATGGGCAGTAGTTCCCACGGGAAGAGAGTGATACCTTGGGAAACCAGAAACCATCGGTTATATGCATTTTAAATGCTTAGAACACAAAAAAAGAATATTATTATTTCTTCATATTTGAGAAGTGAATTCTGTTATTTAACACAATTTTGTTTAATAAATTCCTACTTGTGTAGTCCTAGTTATAAATGCACCATTTTTGCCTCAATTTTAGCAAGATACTATAGCAATTTTTTTTGTAATTATTCAATTTCATTGTAAAGATTCTATGGCCACCAGATTCGATTAAAATCCGCGGAATAACCATTTATATAAACAATTTCTTCAATATTTTATTTTTGCAAAAAATGGCTTGTTACCTGAATTCATTATACATGTTGCGGTTGAAATGATCCCTGAGGAAGAACGACCAGAATCTGAACAGGGTGTTCATTTCTTGTGACTGGCCGATACCCAGCTTCTTGCGCTCTGAAACAAACATTATAATATTAATTACATACATTATGAACATGTGGATCTTTTTCAGCTTTGGCGTTGAAACTGCTGAAAGGATTTTGATGAAACTTGGCAATGACGTGTAATCATTTGCACGTGAATTACACACTCAAACACATCTCCCTTATAATTATTTATGTACAATTCTTATGTCTTCTCCTCATATAATTCCCTTAAGTATTTTGCTTATATATTGTATTGTATAAGGGAAGCCTAATACTATAAGGTATGTTATGATTATCCCGTCAGCCCCGTAATGTTAATATAAGTTAAGCCATCAGAAAACCAAACACGATTTGAAAACTTAATATATTCATCATGAATAAAATTTTTAAATTCTCACTTTTTGCCCAAAAAGTACTGCGATTTCCCAAAAACTAGGTTAATCTTTAAAAAGCGGTATCACTGATTTCTGTTGTGTTTTCTTCATTATTGTGCGGCGGTTATTTACCTTTAAGACAGCGCGAGTAATATTTGTGGTAGGCCTGCTGCGTGAAGTGGTTCTCCCTGAGGAGGCCGTGGCTCGGGTGGTGGAAGGTCGGCAGCGACTGTGGCATGGAGCCGCAAGACGAGCCCAGCGTCGGTGATGTTCCCAGTGACGAGCTGTTGGGGAAAATAAGAGTTATATGAGTAAAAAAAAACTATCGAAAATCTTTAAAATTGAGATCCGAAATGTGTAAAAAATGTTTTTTTTTGCCCTGTAGAAATGAAAATAAAAATCAGTGTTAGATAGCCCATTTATCACGGAAGATCCACAGACTTCTTTTTATCCGTGTGCACGGAATTGTTCTCATGAATCGTGGCGCTGATTTAAAAGCTATTCTGTACTAATTTTATAAAGTCGAAAAAAGGACATCAAACCTACATAACTAATTGGAAAAATTCTTTCACTGTTGGGGCGCTACACTCTTCCCGAGTAACATAGGCTACATTTTATCCCGGTACGGGCAGTAGTCCTCAAGGGATGCCGGTAAAACCGCGGGGGGGGGGGAAATTTAGTATAGTATAAGTACCGTAGACTCCAGGTGACTTTGTCTTGTTTTTTCCAGGTACATTTAGGAAGATATTAACACAAAGTAACAATACATACCCAGTACTATGCGTCCTGGCTCTATGTTCACGGATGTCCATGATCCATCCCACGTGGTGTTCCACCGGCGGGTTGAGGCTGTGACGAGTCTTGTGCTTGCGGCTACTTCTGTGAAATAGAATTATATTATTAATTAATTTTAATTGGGTAGATAGTTAAAGCTCCCTTTTGTGGGATATCTTCAAATGACCCCTCTCCCGCTGTGGGTGCAGCGTGAGGGAGTGTCAGACTCTTACTGACTCAAACCCACCATATTCCTTCTTAAGCCTTTTATGTACCAGCGCCGCGGTAACTCGCGCGAACAATCCCGCAGCCCCGGCAGGCATTGGCCCTGGTGGACCCTGGTGGTACTCTTCCTATACACTCCATTATATACTACACTTATACACTCCCTTATGATATTGGATAAATTTGAAAACCATGTATACCAATTTGAAAATGTTTTTCCATCAAATTCCTTCGCTGCTGTCAATTCCGACAATATAGACCGATTTTGAAAAATTTTAGTTTACTGTTGGGTAGCTACACTCTTCCCGAGTAAGGCGTCGTACTAATTGACAGCGATTGTACGATGACACGATGCGTTCTCGTCGTTCGATGAGTTCAAACATACAGATTTCATCAGAGTGTCCTATTTGAACCTCGCAAGTGAGATAGTGAGATCGTGAGATGAAAAACGCATCGCGCCATCGTGCGATCGCTGCCAATTAGGACGACGCCTAACATAGGTTATTTTTATCGCGGCACGGCAGTAGATCCCTCGGAATGAAACCGCTGAGAACGGCTAGTATTATAATAAATACAGTAAAATAGTAATAAACTCACATAACATCGGTAGCATGTGGGTCCTTGTTGGCGGCGTAGAAGCGAGCCGTGCGACGCGGCCGCTTCGACTTATTCGTCTGCTCATGTTGTTCCACCTGAATTAAATATATTATTTGTAAATAATTACATTTAAAACATAACTAATAAAGTTGCGAATCATATCTTAACTAAGAAAGTAACTCTATCTGTATGTCGGTATCGCACATCTTTCAAATCCGAAGGCCCAAGTTCATCGACAACACAAAAGTCAGTATTCTTAAATAACTGTTTACTATGAATTTTCACGATTTTTTTATTATTTAAAAAAGTTATTTTAAGAAAACAGACGTTTATGTTGATTATATTCGGTGCACAGTCTAGTCTAGAGTCCGAGTCTGTAGACTACGTTTTATCCGGATGCGGGAAAAAGTTCCTATGGGAAGCTGGTGAAACAAGCGGTTTTTCCAACTATGTTGGGGTCGGCTTCCAGTCTAACCGGATGCAGCTGAGTACCAGTGTGCCACAAGGAGCGACTGCCTATCTAACCTCCTCAACCCAGTTACCGGCAACCTCATAACCCTAGGTTAGACTGGCTTCTGACTACCAGTAACGACTGCCAATGATCTTCAATTGACAGCCGGGACCTACCAATTTATCTTGCCTTCCGAAACACGGAAGAACCCGTCATGATAAGATGGTCACCCACCCATAATGGTCGGCCGACCCGCGCAGCTATGACTTAGCCATAAGTTCTAGTGCAATATTTTCTTACATAATTTTATGGCTTTATTTTATTTATTTATTTACTAATATTATAAAGCTGAAGAGTTTGTTTGTTTGAACGCGCTAATCTCCGAAACTACTGGTCCGATTTGAAAAATTCTTTCGGTGTTAGATAGCCCATTTATCGAGGAAGGCTATAGGCTTTTTATCCGGGTTCGTGCAGAGGTTCCCACGGGATGCGGGTGAAACCGCTGGCAGAAACTAGTTAACTATACAGTTACCTGTTGCGGCCTGGGTGGGGGCGGCGGCGGTTCGGCCGGGTTGTGATGCCGCTCGGCCGGCACGGCTGCTTCGAACGCCGACCGGCTGATGAGAGACACGGTGCGGTATTGGTTGCCGCTGCCGTATGACTGGGGGTCGAAAAGTATGGTGTTATATTGGTAGAAAAACGTAGTATAAAAGGACAGAAATATAAAAGTTGAAATTATTTAGTCAAAACATGAAAAAAAGTGATATTTTCGACATCATATATGTAGTTAGACAATAGAACTTGTTAAAAGGCAAGTTCGTGTTGTAACACGAACTTGCAAACTTGTAAGTTTAGCACATACAATACAGCTCATAAACTAGATGATATAATGGAAATTTCGAAATTATACAATACAATTTTATAGGCCTTGATAAGCTTGGTTTTCATGACCAAATGACATACAATGTATTGCACTTACCGAGGGATAATCCGTATCGTTCCACAAATCTTCTTCATATCGTCTAAGTCCATCTGTGATAACCTGAAAAATAAAATTGTACACATATTTAATTTTATTCTACTAGTTTTAATAATAGTTCAGTACTAACGAAAGTTAAGGTAGTTTGCGATATTAAAACATTGGAGTCGATCCTGCTTGTGATCTTTTTCCGGTGGTATTGAATTATCGTCCCATCGCGCTATAATATATCCTGAGCAGTTGACTGATCTTCTGAACAGCCACCGTGGCCGAATTTGTCTGGACGCCATTTTGGGGCGCCATTTTTTCATTTTATAGATTTTTTTCCCCCTTTTAGGGAAGCAAATAGTTCTTTCGAGATGCGAGTGAAACCGCGGATGGAAGTAGTCCTTACATATCGTATACTGTTTACTAACGGGCGATCCCAATAAATCTCTGTTGTTTTGCTAAGTAGAAATAGAATTTTGACATTTACTTGTATGGGGAAATTTCAAAATTCTATCTCTAATGGATATAATATTAGGTCCGGCGCTTAGTATTTTAAGTTCCGTATGTTACCTGCTCCAAATCCTGTGTGATCTTGGTCCTAGTATTCCAGTCGCCCTGTCGGTCGTGTCCGTCGTGCTTGGGCGGGCGAGCAGGCGTCTGCGTCACAATCAGCAGCCGCCCAACGTCGCGGTCCGTGAACTCTAAGTCGGATTCGTCATCAGACCTGATAGGAAGAAAGGAGTATTATTAAGTGAATCGCTGTAGGTACAGCGTGAGGAAGTGTTAGACTCTTACTGACTAAAAGACATCATGCTCCGTCTTAAGCCCTTTATATGCTAGGGCCGCGGTAACTCGCGCGAACAATGCCGAAGCTCATATACATTTTTGGCAATACTGCCATGATGATATTTAGAATGTATCGATATTAACAAGTTCCTCCGAGTTCCGGAAGGCACGTTAAATTGGTGGGTGCCAGCAGTCATTTGAACATCTTTGGCAGTCGTTAAGGATAGTCCGAAGCCAGGAAATTTGGAAAACAGACTTAACGAGGGGTATCGAGTTGCCCGGGTAACTGGGTTGAAGAAGTTAGATACACTGGTACTCAGCTGCATTCAGTTGGACTGGAGGCCGACCCAAACACAATTTGGGAGAAGGCTAGGAAGGTGATTATAGGCTATGCAGACGTAGTTACCAGTATTGAATGTTGGTTAAAAAATTCTGTCTGTATCAAAATATGTTTGTATAAATTGGCATATAAAGGCTAGAATTGTCGTGTCAACAATGCACCCGTTCTGGCTAGGCCGCCAGCCCGGAACGCCTAGCCGACTCAGTTCATATAGCACTCACATTCGCAGTAACTGAACACAACATTATTATTGTATACAGTGGACATTTAGTGCACAAATATTTTTTTTTTGTTTTCATCATGTGACTTTAAAAATGGACTTTATTTGAGAATTTATAAAATCACCTTGAAAATTCTCCAATTTAAATTCCCAGAATTTAAATTCCTAGAATTTAAATTGGAGAATTTTCATAAAATTGCGTCATAAGAATTTTTAATTGTTTAACATTTAAACCTATTTAATTTTTTCTTCTGTAACTCACCAAATATCGGTGGCGGTCAACTATTTCGCCTTACATAATGATAATGACCTTGGAATTCTAATAAGATCATTTTAAAAGAGTTAAGTAAAATTTTTCCTGATTCAGAAATTGTTCTAAATCCGTACCTAAATATAATCTTATCGTTTATTTTTTCTCTCATTTTTTACTTTCATAAAATGACCTTGACCTTGAAAGTATGTGAACATAACTTTCGACCTTGAAAATTTTACAACAATATTATGCATAAAAATGTTACATATACCAAAATTACACGTGAAACTTATATATCGGGTGTGTCATAATCACATTAAATGAAATGCGTTAATATACTGGTTAATATATGTCGATTAACACCAAGAAAAAAGAAAAATACGTGAAAATAAAAAAATGCATTTTTCAAACAACGTAAATAGAATAAAAATGTGTGAAAATTAGAACACCATATAGAAGTCAGTCATTACAAACAGCTGAAATTCTCCCTTGAAAATTGACAGCTGTCAACTGATCAAAACATTCGATACCCCTAACTTTATCTCTGCTTTACACATGATGTTGTAAATTATGAATTATGAAAACGAAAAATGAGTCCTGTGGCTAAACCACTGAATGGATTATGTTATTTTTTTTTACAATTCGCTATAGAATATCATGAAGTACATGTGATAGAATTTAATGTGATTATGAACGACACACCCGATATATATTTTTTTTAATTTTTCGATATTAATAACTTACCAAGCGTCAGTAAAGGTGTTGTGCCTCGGCGGCGGCAGGTCTAGCTCCTCGTCGAGCTGAAAGTGCAGCTCCTCGCGTTGTTCAGCGTCGGCCGGAGCTGCGGCCCGCTCGCGGGAACCCGCTTTTGTGCGCCTTTTTACCTGGGAAAGAAGATGACGTCATTTATTTATTTGATCAATGAAAATCCATACGTGAGAATAGAAAAGACGAACATGTCATTGAGAAATTGGCTTTTGTGCTTTCATTCAACAATTTTAATTCGTTAGACAGACAGATACCAGCTGGTTTAATTATTTTTTTACAATTTTGGCATAATATAAATAAGTCTTCTTAATGAAAACACAGGCAAGTCGATGTTTATTTTGAAAACTTTAAACTTTTATTTCAGAAAATAAATAATATTTATTTCAGAAAGCCAACTACAATTTGTCCGTCTCAAACTAGTATAAAAGTACACTGTTGTATATTATTAAAAATGCTTTGTGCCTACACAAAGCATTTTTGAGACAGAGTGAACGACTGTGTCTGTGCTAGTATAAACTTTGTTACAGATACAGGCAGAGCTCACAGGTAGGTAGGCTAATATGGTGGGCACAGATGGTTAATATGGTCGAACCTTTAACCCAGAAACTAGTAGAAATGAGTATATTTAAATGTAGTGTCAACAATGCACCCGTTCTGACTAAACCAACAGTCCGGAACGCCTAGCCGACTCAGTTCATATAGCACTCACATTCGCAGTAACTGAACACAACATTCTTATTGTATACAGTGGACATTTAGTGCACAAATATCATCACAACATAAAATTCTATATTTAAAATGACCTTGACCTTGAAGTTTTAAAAGATAACTCCATCAAATATAGCTGTAACTTGCTAGCTAAATACTTTGCTCAATGATAATGTACATCAAAATCTTATTTCTGTTATGAATTTTCAGACAACAAATCACATTTTTATTTCTCTTTTTGAAATAATCTTGGGCTTTATTTTCGCGTTCTACCTTCTTTTTTACGGGTATTCTGAATTCGATTTGACAAGTATATATAAAGTAAGGTTGATTTTCATCTTACCTCAGTCCAAACTTGTTCCGAATTCGGACTCGAGTTGCCTGACGCCGGTCTGTCGTCCTGACTGTCTGATTTGTCGTTGCACTCTTCTGTAAAATTGAAATAAACATTCATTAGTTAAAACAGTATTTATAAGGAATTTATTGTATGTGAACCGAAGTGAAAATCCATCTCATTGTTAGAAAGCAACACTGTCCCCGATGACATAAGCTATATTTAATTGTAGGTTTCCATGGATAGAGGGTTAACCCGCGGGAGACAGCTAATGTTAAACAAATGAATATTCAAGAACTAGCTCCCGACTATGGTTTTACCCGCATTCTGTGGGAATCTGGATGGAAAAATTGCTTATAGCATTTTTCGATAAAACCCCATCGAACACTGGAACAATTTTTCAATTCACACCAGTAGTTTTTGAGATTAGTGCAAAAAAACTCTATTGAAGTTTAAAATATTTGTAAGGACTATAACTGTATTCCAAAGTCTATGTCAAAACTGAAATAATCCAGTAAGATTGTTGTCTTTGGAAAGCTTACTCTGTCTCCATAGACATAACTATAGATATAAAGATCTGTAGTTAGCTTTTAAGGAGACACAACCTATTTGTGGAAATATTTTATTTGAAATATAAATCAATGTTTGGGTTGGCTACCAGCCTAGTAATAAATCCATACATGGAGCGATTTTTTATCTGACCTCCTTAACCCACGTACCGGGCAACTCAAAACCCCTATGTAACATTAGTTGTCAGACTTACTGGGTTCTGACTACCCGCAACGACTGCCAAAGATGTTCAAAAGACAGCCGCGTTTATCCTTCTTCTTCCTAGCCCATCCCCAATTTATTTAAGATCGGCGCAATATTTTTTCCTTTTTCCTACTATGTTGGGGTCGACTTCCATCTGCATTTCTTCTATAAGTGGAATATTCTAGAATAAGGTACATACCATGCCTATTGGCGAGCGGCACGAACTCGGGCACGTCGGGGTTGAGCGGGTCGTGAGGCGCCGCGCCCGCGCCCGCGCCGCCGCGACCCGTGCGGAACATTCTATAACAAGCGACGATAAATTAGTACGTTTGTAATGATGTAGGACAGAAGATTTGAGATATTCTGGCACTAGGATTCGATAGGTGAGCGTAAAAAAAAACAGAAACATCGGAATTAAGAACCTCTTCTTTGGGAAGTCAGCTGAAGCGGCTGCGGGAATGTTCGAAAGATTCACAAGGAATAAAGGTAGGGTTTAGTCTTTGGAAATCTGACACTCCCTCAAGATGCACTGCACATACAGCGAGAGAGGTCATTGAAAGGTGAACCAATATTTAGCGAAAACAAATCTCTTGCGAACAAAATTATACCCAAATGGCAAAGCTTGACACAGTCACCAGAATACATCTGTTACAAATAAATAGTATTTCAATAGAATATATCTTACCTGGGTAAGGGTGGCGGCGGTACGGCTCTGAGCAGAGAAGAAACGGGCGCCACTAGCGGACCTCCCATCGTGGGCAGAGGGAATATGCCCACCATTTGCTTCTTGCGTCTGTAACAACATACAACGTGGTGTAACTAAGTTTATCTTATATTTTCTGTGTTTTAAGGAATCTCCTGTATTACAGAATCTCGAAATTCAATATGTCGATTTACTGTATCCATAAAGTACACAAGTTCGATGTACGGGACTTAAAATTTACGCTATAACGAAGTACTGTATTGAAAATGTTCATGATCCCGATGTACGATGCAAAAGTCGCTCTATCCGTCTGTCGAGCTTTAACGGCAAACTTTTGGACCAATTTAAATGAAATTTTTGATACACATATAGTCTACAGCTTCAGACGAAGATATTTTTTTTTCCGAGTACTGAGAGTAGTTCTTGCGCAACACGAGTGAAATCATGAGAAACAGTTAGTATAGTATAAAGTATGGATCTACTGAACTTATTTAGAAAATAATTTTGCCAATAACAAAGCCATGGGTTGTAAAAAAGAAAAACAATATAATTTTAAGTGAAAAAACTTGTAGAGTCAACAATGCACCCGTTCTGGCTAGGCCGCCAGCCCGGAACGCCTAGCTGACTCAGTTCATATAGCACTCACATTCGCAGTAACTGAACACAACATTGTCGTTGTATACAGTGGACATTTAGTGCAAAAACATCATCATAACATGAAATTCTAGATTTAAAATGACCTTGACCTTGAAAATTATTTTTTATTGTAAACAATCTCCTTCACACTTTCGAAGCGAAGGCACATTGAATTACAAACTAAAACATTAAAAATATTTTATTTAATTAGCTCCTAAAGGCTATATTGACTGGCTTATCATGTTTTACTACATGGCTTATTATGGCTATTTTGTATAAAAGACCCACCGTTTCTCTCCTGGCTTATCGTCACTGCCCTCAGACTGTAAAGGCAGGATAAATGGCTTCTCGCCTGCAGATGACTCAGACCACGAAGGAGAAAAGACTAGCGGAGATGCCCTAACGCAGGTAGGTCACGCGCCTTCAGGTAGGTCAAATACGTCACGACTACGTCACGGCAGGCGTGGCTGGACACCGCCCATATATCGTCCTTTACATCAAACTGACATCTTGTCATGGTTGTATTTTTACCACAATTTCAACAGATTTTATTTGTTACTCGATTAAAACGATGAAATGCGCTATCATTAATTGTAGAAATTGCTCAGGATCCAAACTCAAACATACCATAGGATAACATTTCACGTGTAAGTAATATTTTAGCTTTAAAACATATTTTTTGCTAGAGACATCTGTCGTCGAATAGCTGCATTTCTAGAACCTCTAAGTGAATTTGTATTATTTTCGTATCAATCTTGTATCAATGTATATTATTGGTACCAATTTTTGCCTTAAAAAGCAGCTTCATTTTCCCTTGCATCCTACAAGTTTTTTTATAGATTATTTACAAACCAAAACATATGATATATTATCATGAAAAAATATTATAAAAACACCATCTTTCGGTAAGTAGTCGACTTACGTATATTTGAAGTAAAATTGTGTTCATCAAGACAGAGAGACCCGTTACAAAATTAAGTGCTACCAGACATCGAAAATGCAATCACCCATTCTTAAAAAAGGTCTTATTTAAAAAAGCTGCAATTATCTTAAAATTAATCATAACTCTAACTATGTAGATTTATTTATATTCATCACTAGCCGTTTTCCCGCGGTTTCACCCGCGTACCGTGGGAGCTACTGCCCGCACCGGGATAAAATATAGCCTATGTTACTTGCAGATAATATAGCTTTCTAATAGTGAAAGAATATTTAAAATCGGTCCAGTAGTTTTTGAGTTTATCCATTACAACCAAACAAACAAACAAAGTTTTCCTCTTTATAATATTAGAATAGATCAGCAATGTTTTACATAGGTATATCTCTCTTGCCGTACATACTTTTTGAATGTACCTTTACTCAGAGCAACATCGGACACACATAATGTCAGCCACTTAGTGGATGCGCCGTTATGATATAGTTGTGAAAACTCTAATTTGATACACTGTCCCTATAATTTTAATTCCCATTTTTCTTGGTGAATTTCGTAATGTGGCAACATCGAAAATAACAACAGTCATCGCAGCACGGTTTTAGACATGTTCTAGAACAAATAGAACGAATTTTCGTGCTTGTGATGCCATAGTGGCTAGTAGACGAACTAACACAATGCCATAAGTTGATACTTAAATTACACCATGGGGGTATTTTAGACCCGTGGTGAATAAAAATGATTTTTCATCGTGTCTCCGTTTAATGGTTCCTAGATACCTATTTCATTTCTGGAGGAGTAAATAAATTGTTGTGGGGCAAGTTCTCTGCACAAAATAATACTTATATAACAATTAATTTTCTAACTTTTTTATCTCTCTCTTTTTCTTCGTTCATTTCAAATGAATGCTTCTTTAAACTTTCTAATTGAATTACTATTTTAAAAGAATTATTAATTTTGAGTATTTACTTTACTTTTGAGTATGTCACTAGTGGTCGATGTTAGTTTAGGGTTAGATTTTAATCATCCTATTCCACGCTAGATGGATTTACAAAAAATGGGTGGCTTCCCATAAAAGGCGTATAAAGGAGCACGGGTGGAGCCAGTAACGTTCCTCGTCCCCCGCTCACCCGAATTTTGGCGCGCTGCTTTGTTAGGAGATTTTTCGTTAGGGCATCTCCGCTAGTCTTTTCTCCTCCGTGACTCAGACACATTTCTTTTTTACTGTATGGCTTAATATGGCTATATTAGACTCACCGTTTCTCTCCTGGCTTTTCATCACTGCCTTCGTACTGTAAAGACGGATCATCGGCTGGATCGACTTTTGTTTTACTATATGGCTTATTCCGTTTTACTAACTTGCTTACTATGGCTATATTTGTGCAAAAGACTCACCGTTTATCTCCAGGCTTTTCATCACTGCCTTCTGACTGTAAAGGCGAATCGTCGGCAGGATCGAGTGGCTTATCCTATTTTATTATATGGCTTATTCTGTTTTACTATCTGACTTATTATGGCTATATGTACATAGATAACTTACCGTTTCTCTCCTGGTTTTTCATCACCGCCTTCTGACTGTAAAGGCGGATCGTCGGCAGGATCGACTGGCTTATCGCCTGTAGGTGACTCAGGTTTATCAAGTGGCTTATCATCTTTTACTTCGGAATCGGGCTTATTGCTTGTTTCTTCTGTTTTTGTTGGTTGTGGCTGTGGAAGAAGAATTTGTTATGAATATTTATATCTTATTTCCTGCTAGTCGTTTTCTCGCGATTTCACCCGCGTTCCGTGGGAACTACTGCCCGTACCGGGATAAAATATAGCCCATGTTACTCGGGAATAATGTAGCATTTAAATTGAAAGAATTTTTAAAATCGGTCCAGAAGGTTTTTGAGTTTATCCATTACTAACATACACTTTTTTCCTCTTTATTTAGTCACATTTTCCTCTCTCAAAAGCTAAAGAGTTTGAGATGTCAAGTGGTCAGATTTGAAAAAATCTTTCAGTGGTAGATAGCCCATTTTCCGAAAAAGGCTATAGGCTACTTTTTACACAGATACACGAAGTAGTTCCCACAGGAGACGGGTAAAACCGCATGTCAAGGCTAGTATTAACATATGCTGTATTAAAAATGTATTCCATGTTATCGAAACAGCCGCATACAGAGTGCGGTCGTCCGCGACATAGGAATTTGTTGTACCCTGTCGTAGTGGCCATCAACAGTATTGTTACTGTAGAGGTAAGATTACAGGGAAATAACATAAAAAATACTAGTTGTTTCAACCGCGTGCAGTGGGAGCTATTTCCCGTAACTGGATAAAATATAACCTGTGTTAAACAGAGATAGTGTAGTTTGACAAAAGTGAATGATTTTTAAATCGGATCACCAGTTTTTGTACATTAGCGCGTTCAAGCAAATAAAAAAATACTGACGGAGGCTAACGGCTACTTTTTAACAGATTGCCCTAAGTAGTTCCCACGGAACACGTGTGAAACCACTTTACAAAGATAGTACAGGATAAAACATAAGAATCCCAATAGATAAAGTATCTTTCAAAGAATAAAATTGAGGTGCTTTGCACATGGAGCAACTTTTGAAGCAACTATCTTTTAACAATAATATTATGAATTAGGATCGAGGATAGCATAGCTACTTTTCCGGATATAGAAACTATATTTTAACAAGTTGACAGTTGCCTCAAACAAGGCTGATTCCTAAGGGCATACAGTCCCTTAAAATAGAATTAAAGCAAATATTTAATGAAACTTACCTCAACATTTTCAACAGCCGCAACCACAGCAACTTCTTCGACCTTCTCAACAGGTTTCTCAACCACCTTCTCAATTTCCACACTATCAACTTTCGTCTCTATACTGGGCGCCTCTTCCTTCGTGGTTTCCACTGTGACGTCATCTTCGGGCGTCTTCGGTTTATCTTCGGAAGACTTCGGCTTTTCGTCGGGTTGGGTTGACTTTTCCTCTTCGGCGTTTGTGCCTGATGTTATGTCTAGTATCGGCCATTTTGTTGGTTCGAATGCTGTTCTGACCTGTTTGAGAGATTGGGGTTAGTTTAATTTGTTTAAGGAAGTGAGTGGTGTGAAATCTGGAGGGTAAGCTATATAAAAACCTAACAATAGAAAGAAGTCATAGACGACAGAGAGCCAATTTAGGGTTGGACCACATCTGGCAGCACGGAATCGCATTTGTTCCACCTGTGCTACTACGTGCTGCAGTATGCTGCCGCATGCGTTCGCAGCGGCATCTGTGTTGAGGTCGGCTTCCAGTTTATTGAGTGCTTTTCAGACTTTCTGGCTTCTGACTACCCGTGATAACTCCCAAGGATGTCCCAATGACAGACATTTACATACGTGGAACCCACATTGTGGGTTTCGCAAAACTAATTAAACAAGTAACCAGTACATATTAGCGGCAGTGCCAGACTTTTACTGACAAAAAATCCATCGCGTTCCTTCGTAGGCCTTTTATGTACCAGGGCCGCGGTGACTCTTTCGAACAATCCCGCAGCCCCGGCGGAGCTTGGCCCCATTGTGCCCCGCTGGGGTTGCTGAC
The DNA here is from genome assembly GCF_022581195.2 of Helicoverpa zea. Lineage (NCBI taxonomy): Eukaryota > Metazoa > Arthropoda > Insecta > Lepidoptera > Noctuidae > Helicoverpa > Helicoverpa zea. Next base: position 3,296,387 of record NC_061481.1, on the reverse strand, counting down.
ATCTCTTTGAGGAACCACATACCTTGAATCCAGATATAAGCTGCAGTTTATCGGAGTCCCGTATAGCGTCAAGCACGAGTTGCACATCGGGCGTCAAAGCTCGGACGCGATGGAAGGAAGCTATGAGCGTGACGGGGATTGTGCCGTCCGCGCTCATCTTGCGACGGAGGAAGAAGTCCCGGGCTAAGTTGTCCGGACTGAAGTAGTATTCGCTGTGGATTGGAATGGGTGATATTAGTGGTAAAATAGAGATAATTTAAGACTTTTCAAATAACACTATAATGTTATGTTTCGCCGTAAAGCCCAGGCTCCACCAAAGCTAGCTTGAAGTTTCTTAAGAACCTGTAATAGGTCTATATTAAATAAAAACCTTTCGACTTGAAAGCGTAGCGGAGAATTTGTAAAAAAGCAATAGAAATTATTTGCTCTGTTTATACCACTTCTAAGAAACTTGCTCCTCTTTGGTGGAGACTGTGTCTAAGCTTTTTTATATGATCCTAAAATGTATTTTTGGAATTGCAAATATGTATAATAGCAACCACATAAAATCAATATTTACAAAAATCAGAGCTCGTCTAGAGTCTAGACTGTAATGACGCGCCCACAAGTTTCACAATATGGATGCAAAATACTGTAGTAGAGGGCGTCATATTAGTTTAGACTAGCAATACAAAAGTACGGTGCCGTACTACCTAAAAAAATTTATCTAAATTCAAACAAAAATACAGCAATTTTTACTCACATCTGCTTCTTAATAAGATCCTTTAACGTAGCATGATCAAGTCCAATCCCGTATGGCGCAGCCGTAGCGGCCGCAGCTCCATAGTAGAAGGCCTGCGCCAGTGGAGGCGCCAGCGGAGCCCCGATGGTCGCGAGGCCTCCGAACGGGACCACCACCTGCGCCACCCCGCCCGCTGAGACCCGCAGCTGATGTGGGGGGGAGGGGATGTCAGGATATAAGGCGAGCTTGGTTGCGGTATTTTACTGTATAATATTTGAGCGTCTTCCAAAAAGGAAGTTCGAGTAGGTACATAGTTTTATTCTTTTGTACCAGTAAAATTGTATATTGTGAAACATTTGTACCAGTGAAACTGGAATACCGTCAATCATAAGTACCAGTGACAACGGTATTGAATCAATTGTTACCAAAAACGGGTTCTGAATATTTTAGACTTAATTTCATATTTTTATTAAAATGGTATTTTTCATTGTCGTTTTCAGTGATATAATAATATTTATAATACTATAGTTATAGAAACTAGAAATACTGTATTTTCTATTATGAAAAGGAGTCAAATACTTTCACGACGATTATCTCAAGTTTTTATCTCAAGTTATTAACCGCATTTTTCTTTACATTTTTCTGTTTTATCTTCACAACCAAACTCGCAGTAATAAAAATAATAAAAAATGAATGAAAATAAAATACAAAAAAATGAAAATGAACACCAATGACACACACCAATATTAGTAATTCTAATGCATTCATAAATTAAATCATTAGTTAAATATAAAACTATTCTTAAAAATGCTTGAAAACTTTCAAATCTATTAAAAAAACTATTCATTGACACACTTACTATAAAGAAAGAAAGAAAGAAATAATTTACTAAAATCTAATATGTATGTAAGAAACACAGTGACTTAACATTTCATACTTTACATTGCACAAAGTCGTATAGCATAATGCAATATTAAAAGGAAATACTATTTCATACTGTAAATGTGAATTTCTTCTACAGTGGTTGTATTATTTCAAAACATAGTAAGTGTTTTTTTTATACAGAAGGTAACCAAAACGCCCTTCTCTTCATCACAGCCAAGTTGGCTGACAGCATTGTCACTTCATAAACTAGCCGTTCCCCGCGGTATCACCCGCGCCCGGTGTATTTTTTGCCGCTCTGGTACATGGTGAGCAGTAGCGTCTACCTACACTTGGTATTGGTATACTCATATAAGTTATGCTACCCTGGTACATGGTGAGCAGTTGCATCGAAATTTCGTTATTGGTATACTTTACTAAGGTGAATTATGCTGTCCTAGTACTTTACTTTTGTGGTTCTGCGGCATTCCGTAAGTTGGTTTTTGTCTAATCACTCCCGTCCCGGGAATCTTACTCGCAATTTTTTTTTTCCTTATTTGCTCACCGTTTAGACCCTGGACTACGACAAACATTTTAAAACTAAAATCAGCTCAATCGGCCCAGCCGTTCTCGAGTTTTAGCGAGACTAACGAACAGCAATTCATTTTTATATATATAGATTAATAAAAATTGTTAGTAAATATACAACGTTATTTTTTGTTTATGCGAAACCTGATACACCTATCTGGTATTTTTATGTAAAGAATCTATGTACGAAATTTCAAAACCGTATCATGAAAAATCACAAAGTTATAAGCTTGTTAAGTTACGGGACTGTCCGTAAAAATACATAATCCCCACAAAACGCACACATGCCGCGCAACGCGATAGCACTGTGCGCTCGCGCCCGCTATGAACTCGCCGTGACCTTTGTTGTGCGAGAATAAATACCTATTTGTGGTGTCCAACATTCAAAGTTTTTTAGATAATTTTGGGAAAAAATATAACATGGTGTAAAAACTATTGGAATCGATTCAGTTACTGATTCTGAACAAACTATATTCAGGTTTCGCACAAACAAAAAATAACGTTGTACATACAGAAAATGTTGTCCCATGATTTGTACCACATGAATTGAATGATATATATTTTGAGTACCACGTGACTGTAGGTTAAGTACTGCATGGTTGAAAGCCCACAATGTGTTCTATAGAGGTTGTGTAGGTACTGTTTTGAACTTTTTTTTTGGAAAGCTAAGCGACTTGTGTTTTTTATAAAAAACGCAAAAACACAAAATCAAAGAAATTCTTCTTAAAAAGGCATATTATAATGTTAATGATTATTTCACAGATAAACGCAGATGGCAGCTCTGAAGTGGAACAAAAGTGCTTTATTTTATTTTGTATTTTTCGGTGTTTTAAATTAATAATTGATAAAATTGAATTATATAATTGTAAAATAAATTAATAATAATTAAATTGTATAGACAGCTGTGTTGCTGGGAAGTTTGTTCTTCACCGCTTCTTCTTTCCAGCCATAACACTAGGAAGTGGTGAAAGGGGGGCGTTTTGGGGGTGCTGTCATTCTTGTAAAATCTTGACGTTAAAAAGTGCTAATCGTATTAGCCTATTTTAATAAATGATTTTGACTTTGACTTTATATTTTTTTCTTTTCGTATATATAAAGCAAGCCGCGAAAGCATTATACTATATTTTATGTTGTTATCTGCCTTACTTTTTTTTCATGTCGTAGAAGTTTCAACTATTGTATGTAAATTAAAAAAAAATACTGTTAGATTGCAAAGCCGAGTCGTAAATATTTATAGAAGAAACAATAACAAATTCCACAGGGTTCTTCTAAGCAAAAAACATAGCGCCCTTTAATTTGTATCTAGGTAAACTAAAATATAACTTCTAGCTTGCAATTAACATGTTACCATCGCGTCTACTTCAAATCAAGCAAAATTTACTTACAATTTACTACAGACTTAACCAGTTAAAAAAAATATTAAAGCACTGCATGAAGAATCTCTTAAAATAGTTTTTTTATCTTTTAGAAAACCATGTCAAAATGGCGTTTCACCACTAAATTAAAACTCTATTCAGCTACTATCGTTTACCAGCTGGGGCTTTCAATAATCTATCGATTTGTCTCTAGTAAGTAAATCAACAGATAGGTTATTGAAATCCACAGTCAATCTATCTAAAATAAGCATGAAAAGCAGCCCAGCAATGAATGAAAATAAAAATGGTACTCAAAATGATAAACCAAATGAAATACATTTTCAGGTTTTGGGATCGGGGACATTTTTTTGGTATACACATTCAAACATACAGGGTAGTTTGTTGCATAAGGTTGAAGAAAGCCACGTTTTCTATATGAAACTATACAGGGTTACTGGTAAGTAGACCGCATCCTTTCATGAGGTGATAGTATAGGTCAATACGGACAAATTTGACCCTGGGATACACTGGGCAAAAGTTAACCTGTTTCAAGATAATCGAATTTCAAGATCATTTCGTAAAAAGTCGTCTAGGTACACGTATAAATTTTTATTATTAGTCAAACGTCTCGTTTTTATCGATTTTTGTGTGTTTTTGGATAGAAGATGAATCACTTCATAATAACAAACCATGAAACTGTACAAAACACAGAGGATATTTGTAGCAAACAGCTTTTTATGCTGAATTTCGGATCAAATTTTTGTCAATTACTTTTTTAGTAGCTATTATCTCAAAAATCTTACTCTACATTTTTTGTGCAGAGTATTTAAAAAACATCTACATTTATCTAGCTTTCCAAAAAGCTACAATAGTCAGCATAAAAATGTACATTCTCAAATAAAATTGATACTAACAAACTTAGGAAATCAAATCCGAAATAATGAAAATGAAAAAGAAAGCGTTAATAAAAGTCTAATAAAAAAGGTTTATTTTGTCAATATTTACACAATTTATAGCTCGTTTTCAATGTGTCCTCCTCTATTTCTAACACATACTCTCATCCTACTTCGCAGACCAGTCTTGACCACCCTACTTGTCAATTGGGCCCTTATTTGATTTGCCGCATCAATAATTTTTTCTTGCAGGATTTCTATCGTTGGTATAGGATGGCCGTCTTTGTACACAATTGTTTTCATGTGGCCCCACACATAAAAATCCATTGGTGTCAAATCCGGGCTTCTTGCGGGCCATGGTATGGGGCCTCCTCTTCCAATCCATTTATTCTGATAATTTTGATCCAACCAATCACGTACACCTCTTCGATAATGTGCAGGGCAGCCATCGTGTTGAAACCACATGTTCCTCCTCACACTAAGTGGTAAGTCCTCCATAAGCAACGATAGTTCGTTCGTCAGAAAATGTTCATAAAACTCGCCATTTAAATTATTAGGCATAAAGTATGGTCCGATTAAATAGTTGTCGATAATGCCCATCCACACATTTAAACTGAACCTCCGCTGATAGCCTTTTACTCGCTTTTTATTTGGGTTTCCGTCTGCTTTTGGTGCCCAGTAGTGAGCGTTATGGTAATTGGTTATACCGTCTTTGTCAAATTTGGACTCGTCAGTCCATAAAATTTTTTTTAGAAATTGAGCATTTTCAATATCGGCGTTCATCATAAATCGACAAAAATCCAATCTTCTCAATGGATCTCCTTCCTCAATGGCGTGTACTGGGGTATAATGGTATGGGTAGTCTCCAGCAGTATGCATTGTAAACCATACCTTCCACTGTGAAATTCCCAGACGCTTTGCAACAATATTTGTAGATGTAGTCGGATCTTCAATGAAGTGGCGTCGTATGAAATCTTCATCATCTACGTTAAAACGATTAGGTCTTCCCAAATCTGATGTGCGTCTTCGGAATGTTCCAGTTTCTCTCAGGCGGCGATAAACTGTATCGAACACACTTCGGTCTGGTAAGCGGCGGTCGGGGTAACGCAACGCGTATTCTGCCTGTGCGTTTGTAGAAATTCCTTGGCAAAACCCGTAGCACATGACTATGTCAGCATATTCTTCATTAGAATACATTGCCATGACAAAAGTCTCACAATCCAAATCACAGGAAGATATCAAAGTCCAATATAACAAGCCGAGTCAATAATAAGGAGCAGATACAGGAGTCCGATTTTAAAAGCCAAGTAGTTTTACAAAGATTGCACAGAAATAGCATCTACCACGTACGAATGACAACAATGACATCTAAAAAATCACTTATCTATTCCATTTGTGCAATTGCACTTTCTTTTAATTTTTTCTAAGAACATGCAGTTTCATTATGCTGACTATTGTAGCTTTTTGGAAAGCTAGATAAATGTAGATGTTTTTTAAATACTCTGCACAAAAAATGTAGAGTAAGATTTTTGAGATAATAGCTACTAAAAAAGTAATTGACAAAAATTTGATCAGAAATTCAGCATTAAAAGCTGTTTGTTACAAATATCCTCTGTGTTTTGTACAGTTTCATGGTTTGTTATTATGAAGTGATTCATCTTCTATCCAAAAACACACAAAAATCGACAAAAACGAGACGTTTAACTAATAATAAAAATTTATACGTGTACCTAGACGACTTTTTACGAAATGATCTTGAAATTCGATTATCTTGAAACGGGTTAACTTTTGCCCAGTGTATCCCAGGGTCAAATTTGTCCGTATTGACCTATACTATCACCTCATGAAAGGATGCGGTCTACTTACCAGTAACCCTGTATAATTGTGTTTTTTATTACATCTTAGCTGAGAAGTGTCTATTTATTGAGCTATTGAAGTCAACTTTTTTTACTGAATTTACTTCTTAGGGTCAATTCCCACTGAAAGAGCAGCGGCCGGCAGCGGCCGGCAGCGGCCGTAATTGCAAGGGATTGAGCGCGAGCGCGGCGGGCCGCGCGGCGCCGCACCGCGCCGCGCTCTTACATTTTCCGTGCTCTTCCGGCCGCTGCCGGCCGCTGCTCTTTCAGTGGGAATTGACCCTAGAGAAATAGCTAAATATACTATCTTGTGGAAAGTGAACCTGTGATAGATGTTTTATTTCACGAAAGCAGGTGAGCCATATTAATTGTATGTTTAGATGTAGAATTCTTCTAGAGAAGAAGAAAGAAGCATATTGCGTTTGTATGACTTGACGTACGATTCGACCATTACTGAGCACTCCCGAGCTTTACGCATACAAAGACAATATGCGTTTACACTAACACACACAAGTATGAAACACCCGCTTTCCGTTAAATATAACATCTATACAAAGTTCCCTATTAATTTTGCGTGAATTTCTCCACCTTCCAGCGTGAGATCACCCTGTATAATGTCAAATATGTATACCAAGGACAGGACGCGCACAGCTTAAACGTGCCCTGCCCTCACACAGTACAATACATAAACACAATTGTTATTAAAACACACAGTTTAGTAGATGGTGCTAGTAGTTTTTATATAAAAAAGTTTATTATTTAAATTGTAAGAACTTTTGGTGTTATACATAGATATAAAAAAATATTTTGAGGTATATTATTGACGAGAATAAGAGCACACTTCATATAGGTAATCCTGTGGTTCAAGATCGCGAAGAAAGTAGTGGGACAATCGGCGCGTGAGTACAACCGCGCTCAGAAATTCTTAGTGTGTCATTAATGGTTTTTTTGTTTCGTATGTTTGAACCTTCAAAAATATACGCAACGCAAATATACAACAGCTGTACGCAACAGTACCCAAAACACACACAACGCGTCACAAGGATGATGTGCCGTTGCAAACACTCGACTAATAGACCTTCTTTTTTTTAACGACCCCTCCCGCTGTGGGTTAGCAGCGATGAGGGAGTGTCAGACTCTTACTGACTAAACACCGTCGTTTTCCGTCGTTTATGTACCAGGGCCGCGGTATCTCGCGCGAATAACCCGCAGCCCTCGACTAATAGACCTTAGAAATGAATATTGCATGCCCCTTAAATTCTTGCCGAACGACCTTAAACCAGCGCGCGACCTGTATTAGTTGTGCTCTTATTCTCATCAATAATCGAATGTTAATTTATATAAAATATCACTATATTTTTTTTCCTTTACCAGTTGATCAACACTTCGACTTACAGGAAGGTTACTCTAGTTTCATTTAATTAAAGGAAGATTATTCCTGTGTGCCTGTTTCTTTAGAAGTCAACTTACCTGAGCCAAATCCGGATGGTGAGGGAAGTCATGAGCGTGATGATACACGTGGTGGTGCGGCGGCAGCGCCGGCAGCGCGGACGCGGGGCGCGGGGCGGAGCGCCGACCGCCGCGTGCTCCTCCGCGGGCTCCGCGAGACCGCGCGGCACCGCGGGACCGCGAGTCCTCGCCGTTTAGGGAAACTGTGTCTGTGAGAATAATTTTGTTGGTTAATTTGGCCATTTGAATATTACAGTGGGTATGTAACTGAAAGGTGAAAGGTTACTGTAGATATATCCTAAAAAAGTACACCTAATTATGTTAATCAATTGTTTAGATAGTGGTTCTAGCTACACTTTGGCACGAGATGACGTTATCTCAATGAGTGATTAAAGCGAAAATAGCTCTGCCTCCCTATCCAGCTTTCACGTCAAAGCTACTGAAGCGATTTAAATGATATTTAGTACACAGATAGACTAAATAGAGTCTCGAGTCAAGAGACGGCACTGGCTACTTTTATCCGAGTGCAGAAAGTGGTTCCCTCGGCACAAGGGCGTAACAGAAATGAGCATCTAGCATTCAAAGAACTTAACTTCAAAAATCGTTTACAATTAAATTTAAAATTAAATGTTTTTCTCAATAAGTAATCAAGAACATCGTAATAACGTTCTCAATAAGACCTACTTACTGTAAAATATTTAGTGTACCCGTATTGCGTAACCCAGCATCTCTATTGTGAAGAGATTAGAGGCCTAAAATACGGGATAATATAAAAACTACTAGCTGTATCTTGCGGTTTCACTTGCATCCTTGTGGGCTAAAAACCTTCACTGTTTTATAGTGTTATGAGACATATAACCGACATAAATCTGAGTGTCAAGTTTTTACCCTATACATGCTTAAATTTTTTGAGAAATCTCTCCGATTTCTCAGGGTTTCCATCACCAGATCCTAGACCTGATGACAATGGAGCCATTTGGAAATAGATCCTTTCAAACCAAACAAATATTGTTAAACGACGAATTGATAATCATCTCTCTATTATTATTAACACGCTATATTAGCTTCACTTGTAACTATGTATGTAAGAAAATCTTGGAATCTTAATATGACCTACTTCCCGGCCTTCGATTAGGATGAAATTTTGCACACGCTCCGAGTTCTGATGACAATATATAACTAGCTAAGAAACGTTACAAAAAGCGTGTTTTTTTTCTTTTGAAGTTTGTTAAGGTTAAAAGGTGAAGGAAAACATCTTGAGGAAACCTGGACTATAAAGTCTGAAATCACCAACCCGCATTGCGCAAGCGTGGTGATTAACGCTCAATCCTTCACTGTGAAAGAGAAGCCAGCAGCCCAGCAGTGAGACAATATGAAGTGGTACATACCATTCTCAGGCCTGGTGGAATGCTGGGGCCCGTGCTTGCCGGGGCGCGCGGCTTTCACGTCGATGTCTAGCGGGACCCACTTGTGCTTGCCCGACTTGCTGCCGCCCTTGCCGGCCCCTGGAAATGGATGGGTGATCATAAGTACGAGTTTATAAGTAAAGATTTAAAGAGTGCAATGTATAGAGTCCAAAGTTAACTTATGTATAATCTAATAAGGCATCGAAGCATTGCTTTTGAGCCTGATAATTTTTAGGGTTTCGTGATATTAACTGCGTCAAGACAGATTGTCGGCTACGGCGGCTGAACTCTCTAAGGAGATCAGCGACTTGCGCAGGACATATTTTTGAGTTCCACAGCATTTGCGTAGTTACGAGCGTACTGTCTTTTCCCTCACTCTTGACAATTCAATATGACCGGTGACCCTGCATCGGTGAGCACGTTGCAGTCGGTCCTGTTTGTGATCTCTCTTCGGTGGTGTCGGATTGTCGTCCCATCGCGCTATGAGAGTGAAAGAATAGTGAGTGCACCTGTGTTCAAGCAAATGCTTGTCCACTGTAATATGTTCTGCACAGCTGGCTGATCTCCTTGAACTTCACGTAAGCATTGTGCTGGTGATATGGTTCCTCTGGCTATTTGAGGAGTTGTTCCAAGAACCCATGGCTATTCAGACACATACCTGAACTCTTTATCAGTGTTTCATGATGCTAGTGTTATGCTACAATATGGTTTCCTTGCTATTTAAAGACCTGTTCCAAGGGACTATAGCTGTTCTTACATACCTGAACTCTTAGCCTTGTCAAGGTGTTTATCATGGTGCCTGTCGTTGTGCTGGTGATTGTGCGTCGTCTCCACCTTCTCGGGCTTGGAAGGCTGCTGATGATGAGGTTCCTCTGGCGGTTTGCGATCCTGTTCCTGGAATTTGACGAGGAGAATATTAAGTTTGTGAACTTTTAAAGGCTTGAAGAAATGGTAAGCTTTTAAATAGTGTAAAAAGCAAGGTTTTCTTGGGGAACATATAAATTATCCGAATGGACTTCTTTTACTTATATTATAAAGAGGTAAATAATACCAATAGAAAGCTAAATCTTTAAATATTTGTTTTTACATGTTTTTCTCAATAAGCAATCAAGAACATTGTAATAACGTTCTCAATAAAACCTACTTACTCTGAAATATTTAGTGTACCCGTATTGCGTAACCCAGTATCTCTATTGTGAAGAGATTAGAGGCCTAAAATACGGGATAATTTATACATACATATTTCTAGGTATCAGTGTGCTAAGCCAGTGCAGTTTGTACAGTCAGCACCAAAAGTCGATGAACAGAATCAACATAACAAAACACCTGTTCACAATAAAATGCCATAAGTTATAGTCGCAACTAGGAAACAAAATAGCCTGTACACCAGAAATTTACAAAAGTCGTTAAACACGAGTATTTCAAAAGTATCTGTGCACTAGTATTCCTAAAGTCGCTGTACACCATCAATCTAAATGTCGCTGAACATCATTGTATCAAAAGTCACTAAACAGCAGTAAATACAAAATTAAGTATATTTTTAATGTTGCCTTGTGTTAATATACTTTTGACGCTTATGTTGTTCAGCTACTTTTGGGACAGTGCTTGCTTGACCTTAATAATGTATGTTAACACGTTAGTATCTATTTCAATACTTATTTACAAAGCAATTATATTTTATTGTCAGTAATCATACTAATCTATGATATGAAATAACATAAACACAACTCTTTTAATTAACGCTTTTAGAAATAACTTCTTCTTTCGGATGAAAAAACATTTCATTCTACCGAAAATGGTCGTATGTCGCTCTGGCGCATAAATAATACTCGTTATGCAGAACGTAATATAATCAATAATCGTGCAAGTGGCAGAATATCTGTTGGGTTTTGGGGTTGGATGTGCTTTGGTGGCCCCGGAGAACTAATCGAGATAGGAGACTTCTGTGACGTTCATGCTACGTAATATGCACATTATACGGTATTATTGTGATATTTATCGATTGATGTATCTCAATAATATAAATAAATAACTATGCACTTACACAACGTTTCAATTACTTCATCATCATCTCAGCCATAAGTACTTAGGAACGGTTTTATTTCAATTAACGATTTATCATTATCTCAGGTTTTAATGTTCCTTTTCTCATTATCACAAAACTGATTAACTATGCCATGTTCCCTCACGAGAGAACACACTTAATTGCAGACCACCAGGTCATTCCTATATTATTTATGTACTAGAATCGATGAAACAAGCATAGAAGAAGTGGTTCAAATAGATTTACGAAATCCCTACATAAGTTATTTATATTTTTTTTGGTTCATTAACAACGTCGACTCTGTATAAGGAACAATTACGATGAACATAAAATGTATCGGCATGTGTGACACTTAAAGATGAACTCAACAAGACAATTATACGTTCCAAATAAAAATACGTTCCATATATCAGTTTTATCACGTTGCATATTACCACCAGTGAAGGTTCAGTATCTACATCTGAATGACCGTCAACATAGACCATGTTGACGAGTCCTGGCTTACGTCGAGGCGACTGACCAAAAAGGAAAAAAAAAATGTAAATATTACTTACCGCATTCCCATTGTGGTGAGCGGGATCAGCATCATGGGGAGGCGGTGTGGAGTGACACCTCGCGCCTCCGGAGACAGCCGCGCCGAGCGTCGGCCAGTCGCCTATGTCTGTGAAATCTGATGCCTGTGGACAAGGAAAATAGAAGGTTTAAAATTGGTTATCATCATCATCTGCTTAGCCGGTTAGTATAGCAGAGAATTGGAAGCGGAGAATATATTGCTCCGATTCTAAAAAACCTGGCAGCAGGGCATGAAGAGGAAAATCATCTGACTAGCCTTTTCTCAAATAGTCATCATGGTAGACTGGATTTCAAAGTCTGACAACTAGTCTACTGGTATGATACTGGTATCCCCATGGTATGATACTGGTCTCGGAATGAGAAGAATGAGAATCGGGACTGAGCAATTTAGCATGTCTTCCAAAACACGGATGAACTCGTGATGACAAGGTCAACTATCCTTGGACCAAACATTCTTTAATCGAAGCCGTATACGCGAAAATAAGGCCATAGTTACGTGAGTAAATTATATTGCTGCAAAAAAAAATCAAACATCATAATCTCGGGGTTGTTTTAGGACATAATGAGGAAGTGCAAATTGGAATACATCATGTCAAAATTACCCATATAGCTACCATTTTCCTCATCACGTCCTACCACGAACCCTTCAAATCTAAAACGCCCATTCACCATATTAGTTTCCATATTTCTTCGTCAGTACCTGTCCATCCTGCTCGACCTTGGCCCAGCTTCTCCGAGGCCTGGACTTCCTCCTGGCTGCCACACCAGCCGTCATAGTATCAGTCAGTATACCCTGAGTTATTGAATCATCTTCGTGGTACAATGCTTGCGTATTTTTCGAAGATTTGAGAATCACTTGAGGAGTTATGAACTTTTACACTAAATAGATCCTTAATGGTTTGAGATTTAAGAACTGCTTGGTTTTGGTCACTTTCGTTTCGATATGTCGAGTATTAACACTTAATTTATTCCTTGAGGAATTATAAAATTAGGCTATCACTTAAATCTGTTTTGAAGGTAGAAAGTTAGTTGTCGTTTTTTGTTTTGGTGTTGCGATGTTACGGTGGCATATACAGAGATTTGCAGACACTGTTACTATTTAGTAGTAGTTTTAACCGACTTCTAATTGTGTTAGTTGTGCTTACTACTCAGTAGAAGAGGCCTAAAGCCACGTATTCACTGGGAAACAATGTTTCAGATACACAGTTTCTGAAACATCACGTAGATGTTTACAGCAACAATGTTTCGGAAATTCTGCCGTCCACATCGTCCACAGAAACAAAATTATATGTTTCTGAAACAAATAATTTTGTTTCAGAAACATATACACACGTATATTTTGTTTCTGAAACAGTGTTTATAAACAATTGTTTCTCAGTGAATACATGGCTTTTGTCCTGCAGTGGGGTAATAAAAGGGCTGATATAGAATTAAGGAAGACGAATAAGATTTCTTATTCCTATCGAGTGAGCTGCAGGTTTCATCACCTAACCATAGCCCTAGTGTGAAAGTATTCTCAAAGCTGGATAGCTACTGTCGTGGTAATACATAGGTAACTGAGTACTGATAATGACCCTCATACATATTTCTAACCTATTCTTACAATTTATGAAACAGTAACGTCCTTCGCAGAGGTGACGTTCACAAATGTGACATTGTAATATTATGTTATATTAAAACAACTGTTTAAATAGTTCAGACATGCAGGCTGTACCCCGCGGTTTTGCACACGTTCCGAGAGAACTACTTCCTGTAACCGGGGAAAATGTAGCCTATGTCCTTTCTAAGGGCTTGCTGCGTCATTATCAACTGCCTAGCCTTTCCCAACTATGTTGATGACGGCTAAGTAGCCTGTACCCTTTTTAAGGCTCTACCTACAGCATCATCAACATCTCCCGAGCCTTTTCCCAACTATTTTGGGGTCGGCTTCCAGTCTAACCGGTTGCAGCTGAGTACCAGTGTGCCACAAGGAACGACTGTTCTTAAGGCTTTGGCTGTGTACCAAATATCAAAATCAGTTCTGTAGTTTAGGCATGAAAGTGCGACAGATAGACAGACAGAGTTGCTTTCGCATTACTAAATACAGTTTCTGATACCAGAAAACAACTGTTCAAATATTATAAATATAGATCAGAAACCATAAAATCGCTTGACATTTTTCAATCAAGGAAACGTTAAAATCAAACCAGTTTTGTGACATTTTAATGTAAGTGGTGAAATATAAATTTGAGGTCAGTTAGCGTGGTGATACTAAAATGTATTATTTAATGTCTTTATCTTAAATTCATTAAAAAAAATTCATTCATTCATTAAAAAAAAAGTCGTGGTGGCCTAGTGGGTAAAAGACCAACCTCTCAAGTATGAGGGCGCGGGTTCGATCCCAGGTCAGGCAAGTACCAATGCAACTTTTCTAAGTTTGTATGTACTTTCTAAGTATATCTTAGACACCATTGACTGTGTTTCGGATGGCACATTAAACTGTAGGTCCCGGCTGTCATTAAACATCCTTGGCAGTCGTTACGGGTAGTCAGAAGCCAGTAAGTCTGACACCAGTCTAACCAAGGGGTATCGGGTTGCCCGGGTAACTGGGTTGAGGAGGTCAGATAGGCAGTCGCTTCTTGTAAAGCACTGGTACTCAGCTGAATCCGGTTAGACTGGAAGCCGACCCCAACATGATTGGGAAAAAGGCTCGGAAGATGATCTTAAATTCATTAACGAGTCAATAAGATTATTTCTTTTAGAAGTCTGATAACTTATCAGCTACCATGGTTAGCAAATGGAGGGTCATGAATAAAGAGGAAGAAGACTACCAAAGAAACGATGAACATTTGATAGTCGATATGGTTAGAAAGAATGTTACTCGTGAGATGACAGGAGATAGAAGAGTACGGAAGAAGGAGACATTTTGTGCCGACCACAAATAATATTGGGATAAGGGCAGAAGGGTGATGATGATGAATATCAAGTGGTTTTCAATGAATCTCTTCTATTTACCGCCATCTCACAATCATCCTCCGAGCTTTTTTCTCAACTATGTTGAGGTCGGCTTAGAGTCTAACCGGATTCAGCTGTGTACCAGTGTTTTACAAGGGGCGACTGCCCAGCTGACCTCCTCAACCCAGTTACCCGGGCAATCCATCACATTATTCTATATGAATTGATAGACACTTGATTAGTCAAATCTAAAGTTGCTGTAAGTCTTAATACTAGACCTCTTTTGAAACGTAACTTTCAAATAATTACAGAATCAATCATTAAATATACAATTAGCGTGTCACTAGTCTTATCAAAGTATCTAAGAGGTTGCTTCACAGCTGGCAAGTTGCAACTTACAAACTGGTTCTTTAACTAATGTTGTAAATGCGAAAGTTTGGTATGTTTGTTCCTCTTTTTAGGCAAAACTACCGAATGGATTTTGATGAAACTTGGCTCTACTATAGCTTGAATAAAATATATGTTTTTTTTTTAATAAGGTTTGGGAAGAAGTTCTCTCGGGAGGCGACTGCAACCGTTGATAGAAGCTAGCTCTAAAACTCCAAGTCGAATGTATTTATTTTGCGTTTGATAGACCAAAAATATTGGGGAAAGTCATTGGTGTTTATATAATCACGCCATGACTTTAAGGAACCGAACAAAATGATATAAAGTACATTGGAGTTCGCGCCAAATATACATACATTACGTATATACGATACGTTATGCATAATATGAATAGACGCTGACATTCGGCGGCTGACAGTCAGTTTGGTTTTAACGCAGCTGTACGTTACGTTAGTAAGAGGTGGACCGAACCGCATGTAACAGCAAGTTTTAAAGCATATTTTAATGATTTATATGCTAGTAGCTAGGTAATGCAATATTTGAATACCAATATAGTAATTATGTGTGTCTCAACAGTTGTACAACTCTCGTTTTCTGTTGCATTACACGAGATAGGTGTGAACGAACTTCTTAGCCTCATTTATTGCGTTAGTTCTGATATTTGCTTAATCCCTACTAATATTATAAATGCGAAAGTAACTCTGTCTGTCTGTCTGTTGATCTTGAGACAGAACATAGGATAGTTTTTATCCAGGACTTTTGAAGAGTTCTCTTTGAAACGCGATATAACCGAACTCTACGCGGGCGAAGCCGCGGGCGGAAGCTAGTAATATTATAAATGCCAAAGTAACTCTGTCTATTGCGCTTTCAAGAAAGAATGAGAAACATAAAAAAATATTTATTAGGTCTGCTTGCATGTTCTAAAAATCCTTATATTTATACCAAATACAGAAGGATAATAACGAACCTAGAATTTCAGCTAACAGCTCAGTATAACTGTAGAATTAATATATACAGTGCAAGTAAATAAGCGTATCTATATCCTGCCCCTTTAGATAATAATGTAGAATCGGTAAATAGGTATGTAAATAAACAAATTCAACAAACAATTTAGGGGAACGCACACAAAGTTTATGTAGAGAGATATGACAAACATAGAGTCGAATAGAAAACCAGCTCTATTAGAAGACTATTAAAATCAATTTAGATACTAAACTGTAATTTATTCGTGACATTTCAAAGACACAGAATAAAACACTTTCACACATTAAATAGATGATTTCAATAACCTAACCGTAGGAGAGTTATTTTGGGATTAGAGATTCACATCATCTCCCCGAGCCTTTTTCCATCTATGTTGGGGTCGGCTTCCAGTCTAACCGTGTGCAGCTGAGTACCAGTGCTTTACAAGGAGCGACTGCCTATCTGACCTCCTCAACCCAGTAACTGGGCAACCCAATACCCCTTGGTTAGACTGGTTTGACATTAGATTGATTTTTGACATAATTTAGATACATGTATGGAGCTGGAGCTGGAGTTAATATCAAACTTGAATCACCAATCGCAAAACAGTGGATCGGTTATTGCACTGAACTTCTCTAATTTAAAACAATCCATGTATGAGCTTGTGAAAAAATTGTTTCTACTACAATAATTACTGAAATTGATGAATTTATAGCTGCAATAATAAAGATGGCATCTAGACATCTAAATATGTAAATTGATACTTCAAAAACAGTAGAAAACCACGCTTTTTTAGATGCACCTATAAATCATTATAAGACTTATCTAACAAGTCCAAACGGCTATGGTATCAGCTCGACAGTACCATATTATTGTATTGTCATCAGAACTACATACAGCTGCCAATTTTCATGACGCTACGATCCTTAGAAGATGGTTAAATTAGTCACCATAGATTAATTTACACATAGTTACATACAGGTCGACCTAATAAAAGCGTGTTAAAGTAAGATGACATCTAGGTAGGTACAAAAGGACCAATTTTTTAATATCAATAAGTTCAGGTACTTGTATGAAAATAATAATAGCGGGATCGATAAAGCATCACTCTTACCCCTCTACACGACATCCAAACATCCATTCACTCACACTTACACAAAAAACATCACAGACACAACACAAATTAAAAACTAACTTTCCAATATTAATTAATACAGACAAGAATTTCACACAAACAACGTGTTGAGACCACCATAAGACCACGACTGTCGAAATCGAAACAGCATAAACAAAATCGCATCACGTGGTGAAAAAGGTTATAACAACCATACAATTGTGTTTGCTACCATAGAGATACCGTTATCACCGTTGAACCAAAAAAGTGATTTAAAAAATCCGCAGTAACAAATATACATACATTTAAAATTAAATAAAAACTAAAAAGAAAGCCCACTGCGTTCTTATTTTCGAAACGTTTAAATTAAAAGCACATGACATAACCTAGAAAATTATAACCTAACTTGAAACCGCGTGGTCTCCACGCCGCGCGCGCCGGTACGCTTATCTCTTTCTAACTTGTGTTCAAGTCATGTTTGTGTCTCTGTCTATCGTTGCAGGGGTCCGCGTTTCTACCAAGGTTACCGAAACGGCACATTTTGATCTACTACGTAATATAGATTATAAAGTGTTATACGAGTGTTATGCTGTTGAGAAATAAAACGCAATAGACGGGGGCGTTTCGTTTTAGAGCAATTTATTAATATCTGTAGTTTAATTTTGGACGGGCTTGTTAGTATCTTGTTTGTTTACTGGGATATTGAACAACAAAATTTTTACGTAGAAGATATTAGGTAAGTACATAAAATTGTCTGATAACAGTTTTGCGGGAAAATGTAAATAGAGATAAATTTTGGAACTGTCATTACACATTTTTTTTGTCTTGTCGCTAAGAGCGTTTTTTACTATAGCTTGCATTATAATGAATCTGTCTTATCTGTTAAAGAATACATAAAGGTCAAGGTTGTGTTTTGAAGAGATCAGTTAAATGCAAGTTTGAATGACGATATGACCCTTGAAAGTAAAACACTACGTAGAGATGATGGAGAGTTAAGGAATAAAGAGTGCCCCTGTGTCCGCGCAAATTCTTGTGCTCTGTAATAAATAATTATATGTCCCAAGAGATCAGCCGCCGTTGCGGACAATCGCTTTAGACGCCCTTATACTAAAAGTAATAAAGGTAGTGTGAATATTTCACCTTCCGCCCGTGTGGCAGAAGGAAAACGACAAAGCCGCGTATTTGGACTAAGGTATATTAGATAGAGTTCCCGCGGCCCTGATAAATGAAGGACTTCGAAAGGAACACGGTGGGTTTAGTCAGTAAAAGTCTGACACTCCCTAACACTACATTTTTATGACTTCTCACCAAAAAAAAAGCTATTGTTGATCATCTTGGCCCGACATGACAGAGAGATCAAGAGTCAGACAGATCAAACCGCGGAACACAACTAGTAACACGAATTACTTAATAATTGCAAAAAGGTCGAACACACAGCTTGAGGCGTTACACCCAGACATATCAGTTACATATTTTTTTCTTTGCTATTGTGCATACGATAACGCCTGAGGCTGTCGTGTTATAAATGTCATTGCTCTGTTGCATTAAGCTGATGTTTCTAATGATAACGGTATTATTAAGGCTATTATACTATCTAAGTATAGACAGTGTAGGATTAAGCAACCGAAAGGCCACTGAAGTCTCAAAAACTATTGAACTTCCTAAACAGGATTGAGGAGGTCAGATAGGCAGTTGCTCCTTGTGACAGACTGGTACTTATCTGCATCCAGTTAGACTGGAAGCCGACCCTAACATAGTTGGTAAGACGCTAGGCAGATGATGATGATGATAAAGACAAACGAAAAGGATAAAACGACAATTTGGTAGCATATAATTTTTACAATCTTTTTCTTAGAAATGTGATTGGCCCGTAGCAATGGCAACTCTTGCAATATGGTTAATACGGCACTGAATAGATACTGGGCTGCAAGGACCGTGAGAAAAATACATACTATAATTATAATGTAAATCAAGTCCTAAGAACGATTGAAAAAAAAAATAGAATTGCAGCAGCACTTGCAATCAATTCATTGATTTTATTTGAAGTTCGGAAACGTCCGGGTCATGTATATTATGTACTTGAATCTTCCTCATGAATCACTCTATCCATCTGTGAAAACCGTATAGAAATCGTAGCAGTATGTAGCTTTTGGATTTACCGTGTCCAGAAATGGTAGAGGACTTCTTAAGACCCCTATAATAACAGAAGAAGTAGTGAACGCGTCAAAACTTGGGTCTTTTTATACGAAGTCTCACTAAATACTTTTGATCTACATTATGCAACACCAGACTTAGAATATATTATACCTACATGTCGTTTTAATGTCAGCATAGTCATAGTAATAATAATACAAGAAGCAGTTTCAGAATGCGGTATTAAGACGTAAATACTGCGGCTTTTAGAGTTCCGCGAATTTATTACACGTCTAATGTTAGACAATGGGTTTTTATTACAGAAACCGGTATTTTCCTAGTGATGAGGCCTCTGCATGACAGGTGGCATTTCATATGGGGCTTATGACTATTAAAACTAACTCCACGGTTTCACTCGCATCCTCACTCACGCACTCCTCGGAGCTACTTAGTACACCCCGAAAAATCCCTCCTATCCCTACTAATATTATAAATGCTAGAGTAACTCTGTCTGTCTATCTGTTACGCTTTCACGTCTAAACCACTGAACTGATTTTAATAAAATTTGGTACAGAGATAGAGTTGACCTTGAGAAAGAACATAGGATAGTTTTTATCCCGGACTTTTGAAGAATTCCCTTGGAAACGCGATATAACCGAACACTACGCGGGCAATGCCGCGGGCGGAAGCTAATGTAAATGCGAAAGAAACTCACTCCGTCTTACCACAAAAACTTTTAAACGTCAGTTTATGCCTTGTCTAAAAAAATGTCAAATTATGACGTTGACATATTATTGGTTCATTTTGCAGCCAAAATTTTATTAGACAAGTGTAAAACAGGGTTTAAAGTTTTTGTAGTAAGGCCCTATCTGTCTCTATCTGGCTTTCATGCCAAAACTATTGAACCGATTGCAATGAACTTTAGTACACAGAAAGTAGTAGACCCTAAGGGAGGACATCAGCTACCTTTTACCCCAGGATGTAATTGAAACCGCGGGAACAACAAGTATGAAATGCATTTTATGCAGCGGACGTAATCGCGTCACCAGCACCAGCACTCTCGCTGAAAATCAGCGCTGAGGCTTTTGTCCCGCATAGGGTCTCAGCAGCATTATGCTGAGCGAGGGCCGTTTCACGTGGGTGTGACACATATTTCCCATTATGTACCTTCTTCTCGTGTCGTGTTTCTTATTGCAATTCGTCTTTTTTATGTCATTTTTTTTTGTATTGTGAATAAAATGTTTTTCTTCCTTTCTTTCTGTCATTTACTAACTGATAGCAACCCACAAACATACCTACATAAGGGTATTTGTAATTCCCCGTACGAATAGGCAGCTAACCAAAGAGAATAACTAGAATGGTAAAACCTAAGTTAATGACGAAACCGGTACATACAATAAAACCTTCCAAGCAAACCTAATTTAACGTGCTGACGTCAAGACCGTAATTAAGGAGTGAAAACTTTATTGTTTTCTAATAGCGTTGATGATAAAATAAATTGCATGGAAACAAGTCAAATTAGAAGAGTTGATTCGTAAAGGAAAAAAGGAATTTTAATAAGAAATTATTGAGGGAAAAGAGTAAAGAGTAAATAGTCGTGGTGGCCTGATGGGCAAAGAACCAACCTCTCGAGTAAGAGGGCGCGGGTTCGATTCCAGGTCAGGCAAGTACCAATGCAACTTTTCTAAGTTTGTATGTACTTTCTAAGTATATCTTAGACACCAATGACTGTGTTTCGGATGGCACGTTAAACTGTAGGTCCTGGCTGTCATTGAACATCGTTGGCAGTCGTTACGGGTAGTCAGAAGCCAGTAAGTCTGACACCAGTCTAATCAAGGGGTATCGGGTTGCCCGGGTAACTGGGTTGAGGAGGTCAGATAGGCAGTCGCTTCTTGTAAAGCACTGGTACTCAGCTGAATCCGGTTAGACTGGAAGCCGACCCCAACATAGTTTGGGAAAAGGCTCGGAGGATGATGATGAGGGAAAAGAGGTATATAATCTGCTTGGTACCAGTGTTTTACAAGGAGAGAATGCCTATCTGACCTCCTCAACCCAGTTACATAGGCAACCCAATACCCGCTACGACTGCCAAAGATGTTTAAATGACAGCCGGAATTAAGACAGTCGATGAAAACAAAAGACAATCAGAAATGAAAGAGGTTATTCCCCCAAAATTGAAGCAAAACCAAGCCTGACAGAAAAACGGCAAGATAAGTAAAACATTAAAAGACCAAGTTACCAAGACTTAAACTAATTAGAGCCAGCAAAACTAAGGGCAAGTTAGCCCGAAGCGAACTGGTTAAACAAGAACCAGACGAGCGAAATCCGGCTCGAACTTGGCAGTTTTTTTGTATTGCGGCTGCGACTGGCAATATGCCAGTGTAGCAGGTCGATGCGGCTCAATAAAATGCCAAATTGAATTGTTTTACTTGACTATTTTAGTTTTTGTTAGTGTTCATAGTCTTGATAATACTAATAGTACTGTGTATTAAAAAAGTCGTGGTGGCCTAATGGGTAAAGAACCAACCTCTCGAGTATGAGGGTGTGGGTTAGATTCCAGTACAGGCAAGTACCAATACAAAGTTTGTATGTACTTTCTAAGTATTTCTTGGACACCAATAGCTGATAAAAAGGTGAAGGAAAACATCTTGAAGAAACCTGGACTATACAGTCTGAAATTACCAACCCGCATTGAGCAAGCGTAGTGATTAATGCTCAATCCTTCTCTGTGTGAGAGGAGGCCGCAGCCCAGCAGTGGGACGATAAAATGGCTGTAACAGTAATAGTATTGTAAATGCGAGCAAAAGTTTCTCTATCTGTTGCAATTTCAGCATAAAACTGCTGAACCGAGCCAAGTGAATATGTTTGGTCACTAGTGTTAAAGCACTTAAAACTCCTACTATAGAGGTATTTTTGGTCCTAAGAGACGCTTTTTGAATATTTTCCTTTACTCTGACCTAACAAAAACAAGTTACTAGTTTCAAAATAACAGACAAAGAAAATTGAAAACAAATAACATTTTTGTTGGAAAATGTAGATTACAATGTAGAGCACAAGAATGTGTTTTCTTTTTATTTATAGAAAATGGAACACTTAGTCTAGCCATTTATACATCAAAATGGGGTAGACATACTTAATCTATACTAATATTATAAAAGGAATGATTTTATTATATGTAAATAGCTATAGCAAAATATATATTATGTGTAACAATAACCTATTATAACAATATTTTGATCTTAGGAAGCTTCACTTTAATCCCATGTATATTTTCTCCAAGCATGGGATGAAGTTGCACTACTAGCATTGAATAACATATAGAAACCTCTAATATATTAATATGAAAAGGTCGTAAGACACCAGATTTTAAGACCGTAAAATTACCACCAAACGACAGCCAACCCACAAAATTCAGTTCGATATCACTACAAAATGACCTAACCAAACCAGTTTCTGTCTTATCTAGTGACATATAAACGCACAATCGAGTCTCTTAGGTATATAATATAGGTGGACAGCGATTGAGAAAACCTTGACCTGTGCCCACTGAGGTTTTTGCTGTTATAATATTTTATGTAAGGCTCGCGGCAAGTGTCGATCGAGATTAACGGCCGTTTCCAATAATCTATCTATTGGTTTGCTTACTAAAGATAGGAATTTGACGTAACTTGTATGGGGCTAATGTCAAAACTTTATTTATAGGGAGCAAATTAATGGAAAGATACGAGGGAACAGCCATAAGAGAGATACATTTTGCTGTGAACCGTAGGTGGATTAGGAGGTAGGAGAATTCCACGAAAATTGGCTGCATTGAGTTAGATTGGAAGCCGACCTCAACATAGTTGAGAAAAGACTAGACAGTTGACAAGATATACAAGAATGTTTTGTGAAAACATTGTTTTATTTATTTCAAGTCTATCTGATCGTCATAATTTTCCCATGGTCTACCTTGATTACACGAATGATTGAAAAATAAAAACTAAGTCATGATGACTCATCCACCGGGTCATATGTTGCATCCTTTATAATGCAGATCTAAATAAGGATAATTTATTTTGAGCAAAGAATCAATCATACTTATCGACGCCTTAGAGTGAAAACCTCGTAAGTGCAAGAGATAACTTTTCAGGATAAGGATTGGTATTCGATATTTTTTACGATTATCTTCCAAGAAATGCAATAAAAAATATTGAGAAAAAATGCATTTTTCAGGATAAGGATTAGTATTCCATATTTTTTACGATTATCTTCCAAGAAATGCAATAAAAAAATATTGAGAAAAAATGCATTTCCGAGGTTTTCATTCTAAGACGACGTTATGGAGAAGAGCTCATTCGTGCATATACCTAGCGTTTTCCAAAACAACGTTGGGTTCATGTTCTAGTCTTAAACTGCAGCTGAGTACCAGTGTCACCAAGGACAGACCACGTCAAGCATTGCTTAACCTTATGATTATGTTCGATTCACTGTGGATTCCTCTAGGCTAAATAACAGAACGAGAAGATGATGATGATCCTTCGCAGGTTGAAGAAGGACATAGGACAAACTTATTAACTAGATCCTCAAACGAGTTTCCACAGAACACGGTTAAAACCGCGGGAAAGAAGCTTGCACGCCAAACAAGGCCAACACTGTTACAATATGACGACGAGACAATGTTTATAATATCGATATAAAGACCCTATTGTTCGTGAAACAATGGTAAATATTTTAATAACTTCGAGTCTTATTGGATCTTTAATGTGTGTTTGTTCCGTCTGTTTTCATGAATCTTCTGCGAAGATCGGACAGGTCAGGGGGCTTGGTAAGTAACTATTCCGAATGAAAACTTAAGAAAACTTCCAAAACAAATATAACTAAGAAAACCCCTCTACGCGACATCATTATTCTTGCGTATGTTGAAGAAGATTTACAACCAAAAAATTGTATTTAAAATTTAAAACGATAGATTCGTCATCATCTGCCTAGCTTTTTCCAAACTATGTGGGGTCAGCTTCCAGTCTAACTACATAGGGCTGTTGTTAAACATGGAGTGACTGCTTATCTGACCTTAACAACGGCTGCAAAAGACGTTTATATGATAGCTGGGACCAACCAATTTAACGTGTCTTCCGAAACCTGGAGGAACTAGTCATGACCAGACATGGGCGTAGCCAGCTTTGGGCTCAGGGTGGGGCAGCAGTCAATCTCCGATTTTTTGTATCTTGAGCCGTTAATCTCAAACTTGTTAATCTCTTAATTTGAGAGGTTTATATTTTCAGGTACAGAAAATAAACAATCTCACACAGGATAAAAGCCAAAAGCAAGGGCATATAGTTTTTGAATACGCGAGCGAAGCGAGCGCGAAATTTTTATCGGACTTAAACCAAATATTACGTAAAATTTAGCCCAAACGTACTTAACTTTTTGTTTGTTGACAAATGCAAAAACAAGGGCATATACTTAGTTTCTGAATACGCGAGCGAAGCGAGCATGAAATTTTTATCGGCGTACTTAACTTTTTGTTTGTTGACAAATGCAAAAACAAGGGTATATATAAGTTGATAAGTTGTTAACTCTATTGCTGACGCATAAGGCTTATAATTGTTTGTCCTTAGTGAATATTTCGGTATTATAATCTTGTCAACCGAACAAACATGTTTTGACTCGAAATACACATTTTGAACTAAAATTTAATTTTCACGTAAATAATTACGTAGGTAGACAGTCCTAAGCCTAAGCCTGTGTAAAGTATGAAGGGAAATCAGAAGGCTATTTCCATTTTTATTTTCTAATACTTACTAAACTAATGCTTATACTCAATACTAGATTGCGATTGACTATTCATTGAACTAATTAATATAAAAGAAATAGGTTGTACCTACAGTCATAAGAATAGTATATTTTTTAATTAGAAAAAAGTTGTTAAAGCGCAACCGCTCAATATATCAGAAAGATGCAAACAACCAACCTATCACTATATCTGAATGATCTATTTGAATGAGTGAGCCGCACACGATTTTCGAGTTTAAACGAGCTACTGAGTTATACTGAGCTACTGATATAAAGATATGAAAGAGTGATTCATATCCCAGTGATTGAAAGATGCATATCTATCTTTTCTTTTCAATGACACATTTTGCCCATGTCTAATGCCTCGCCTCTCGCGGCTCTCGCTCGCTCGACCCGCATCCCGCTCAGGGGGGGGCAGCTGCCCCTCCCTGCCCGTACCTCGCTACGCCCATGTGACCAGACGGTCTGACCACGCCAACCTTTAACCTTATGATCGATCAATCCGTTCCGTTACTAGACTCAGAAGGAAGTATTGAAGAGTTCTACAAACATACGCCTCACTACATGAATGAAACATCACAAACACGAATTCATTATGTAAATGTTTTGAACTACAAAATGGTGACATTGCACAAAACATTGGAACATTAGCTGACGTAATCCACTTCCTTATTTATTGTGTCAGCTGTTTATCAACAGCCATGGGTATGACCCCATGACCTGATGGCTTTTACACACGAGAGTTCACCTCTGAATATTACGGCGAAGCAGACATTCTGACTCATATTGTTTTGGTTGCATAAGATGCTTTCGTTAGAGCATCAACTGATGGGCTCCGGGAATGTTCGAATGAATTCTGGGAAGCGGTGAAAGGGGGCGTTTTTAGGGGTGCCAATGTCAATGAAGTGAAAAAATGCTAAATTAATTAGCCTGATTTCAATAAACTTAAGTGAGGCTAATTATAATTAGCCTGATTTCAATAAACTTAAGTGAGGCTAATTATAAATGGGCATTTCGAAAACAAATGAATTTGACTTTGACTTTTTAAAACGAGTGGTCCTGGTACACAAAGGACTTCTAAAGGAACAAGAAGGAGAATTATAGTCAGAAATAGTATACCTCTTCCTCTAACCATACAGAGAGTCACATGATTTCGCCCCTCAAAAACCTGTTCGTCAACTACTACCTATTGGTCCCAAGAGCGATCCACGGGAAGACTAGGAACTGGGAAGAACCTCGAGAAACAGCCATTAATTAAGATAAACTTATGCCTACCCGTTCGGGGAATACCGACGTAATACTTGATTTATTGGCACTACTTATGAGCCAGATAGCGTCAACCATATTGTAGCATTGTATGTAAATAAGTTCAAGATACCTCACTGGGCCGATTTAATTTTTGCGAGAGGTCTTTTGAGCCGCGTTATGAGGGAATTACTTTTCACACCTGTTGATAGGGGTCCAAACTTATCTCTATAGCAATTTTTATCTCGTTTGGTGATGATAGGTGGTATAGTTCTCGCCAAACTTTTTGTCGTGACGGAACATTGAACAAGTCGCTGGGCAGAAACTAATTTGAAGTATCTGCGGCTGCCGGAGGGGTGAGGTAGGGTATGCACTACATGAGCGTTCTTGTGTTCGAAATGCTTGCAGAGCACCATTTATTGATCGAATCCGAAAGGGTCCAATAGCCCTCATACTAATAAAAGACTGCGAGCTTTAAAACTGAAAGTGAAACAACTTTCTTGACATTCCTGTTATTACCAAATTGCCTCCAATCAAGCCATATAGTGGTCACCGGCAAAAAAATCTAGTAAAATATCACGCGACAAAAATTTCTGGTCTGGCTAGTATTTTTTTTTTAATGGATTGTCAACGAAATGTCACCAGATACTAGCCACGAAGGTCGTTCACGATAACCAGAAGGAATTCAAATGAGGTATTGTTATTTCATCATGATAAAGTAAAAGGATTGGCGTAAACCTGAATGATTTTTCATTGACACTTTGTTCGGGGTAACTTTCGTTTTATCGTGGTTTCCGTAAATAACTTCTCTTTACCATCATGTAGGTTCTGTAACCGAAATAGCTTCTTTTTTTGAGGTTTCGTACCCAACGGGTAAAACGAGACCCACTAGGCTGTTTCTCCTATAAGAACCGCGAAAGTTAGGAAGTTGAGCTTTACACAGATTATTGTTGCCGCTACAACAAATACTGAAAACAAAAATCATACAAATCTTTTAGGAGACCGTTTTATAGATACTACGGAACCGTTCGAGCGCGAGTGCGACTCACAATTAGCTCATATTTTTTTTAGTTTGAAAATCAACAGATGCATCTTGCAGCAAAGAAGTACAAGCTTACATACTCTAGCAAGATTAAGACAAATTCTTTGTACAGATCTTCTCTTTATAAGACGAGGTTTAGAGCCAGTCAAAGGCAAACTAGCAAGTAATTATAAAACTACAAAATAATCGGCATAAGTGCCATCACCTCCACCGATAACACTATAAAAAAATTCTCCAATCAAACACTCGTAGATAAAGATATTTATATCGCAAACCGGGTAGCAACAACTGCAGTATAACCATCTCTCTCACTCGTACCGTTAACGAGTATATCCGTCTCTTTCTTGCAGCGCATGCATTGCATCGAATCGTGCGCAATTCTTATTTAGTTATTTTTATATCAAGTTTGTGATGAAAAATCATGATCAGGTTTTTTGAAAAGAAGCTCTGTATAATATGTTTTGCTGAACGATGGACTAAGGTTGGCAACTTTTAAATTATGTTGACCTTCGATTTGAGAACTGAAGAGCGATTTGGCAGATAATTATAGACCATCAATGAATTGATTTATTTTAATATACATACATAAGCAGGTACCAATATATTTTATCGCAATATGAAGAAAATCAAAAAGGAAGGCACGTTATGCCCGAATGCATCCAGTAGCAGTCGTTGTTACAATTCCACGTCAGAGGCCGTCGGGCGGAGTTGAGTTAACTCTGACACTAGGGCTTGTTAGGTGATTAAACCTGTAGCTCCCTTGATTTTTTTTTTAATATGCTCTGAAACTAATGAACGCATTTGAAAAATTCTTTCACTGTTGGTAAGCGGCACTATCCTCGAGTAACATAGGCTATATTTTATCCGGATACGAGAAGAAACAGTTCAAGCAAGTACCAATGCAACTTTTCTGTGTTTGTGTGTACTTTCTAAGTATATCTTGGACCAATGCCTGATAAAAAGGTGCAGGAAAACATCTTAAGGAAACCTGGACTATATAGTCCAGGAATTCACCAACCCGCATTGAGCAAGCGCGGTGATTAATGCTCAATCCTTCTCCGTGTGAGAGGAGGCCGCAGCCCAGCAGTGGGACGATAAAAAGGCTGTAACAGTACAGTACGGGAAGAAATATTCCCGGGAAGTGGGTGAATCCGCGAGAAACTGCAGTCTGATAGACAGTAAGTCAGTAAGGGTCGTATAGCCACTCTAACGTCCGTGGATAGTACAGTATCCAAGAAAAAAGTAGCGTCATACGCCCATGGATACTATAGTATCCAAAGCGATGAGTTGTGTTTAACTCCATCTATTTTAAAATACGGTATTATTTGTTGAGTTTTGACAGATTATCTATATAGCTGATGAAATAGTTCGACGAAAAAATAAGAGATGGTAGTGTAACAAGCTCTTGACAAAAAAAAAAAAAATTTAAGTTCAGTTGACGCGTTTGACGTTCGTTTCGTTAAGTGTTTTTATAAGTGTCAACTATTATGTCGTTTTGTTTTATTTATTTTACAAGTGTTATACATCAAAATAAACTAGAAGATTTGGGCTTTACGATGATGTTTAAATATCACAGTTTTAGCTGATAAATCTAGTCTAATTTTAACTTCAAACGATTGTTGTTTCGAAAAAAGTCCGGTCAAGGTCATAGGCCAATCTTAGTTTTGTTTATACATATTTTACAAATTTTGCATTAAAATATTATATTTAATATCGTAATAAGCAAAATAATACATTTTTCAAACAGAAATATACTAAATTCATTGAAAATTTCGTAATAGCCTTCTCGAGCGCGGGAGACATCGCGGTAAAATTACGAAGAGTAGTGTTTTGTTTCGATTTAATTAAAATACTTAGAGTTAACCGAATATAATCAAATATACATCAGAAGAAAGGGTAATAAGCCTAGTTTGTTCTGAAAATATTTTATTGATAAAATATGCAACAGTTGTCCCTTATATTTTAAAATGGTAGAAATAAATGTGTTTTTTTCTCCTTAAAATCATGTTTAACCCGGATTTTAGTATCAAAGATTATAACTAACGATTTTAAAATATCATTACCTTTGATCTGTATTCTTTAACCATTTTTTTCGTATTTTTTTCTTTATTTTAGCCATTACGGTTCAGTAGCTGTATAGGTTTTTTGTTACGACGAAGTTGCGAGTCGCGCGTGGTTCGGGTGCCGCGCGCGGCTGGACGTTAGAGAGAGAAACGGTCGCGCGGCCCGGACGTTAGAGTGGCTAAATAGTATATTATGTAACGCAAGAGTGCACTGACCTTTTGACAGTACTATCAAGGTTTCAATTGATAATGCACTTGTAAAGATTGATTGCAAGGAAAATGTCACCGACAGGCATTTCATTTGTAACTTATTACTATCCGTTTCTCGGCGTTTTATCCAGACTATAATTTTGTAAACCTTACAGAATAAATAAGTATATAAAAATAATTGGGTTGCCCGAGTAAATGGGTTGAGGAGGTCAGATAGGGCAGTCGCACCTTGTAAAGCACTGGTACTCAGCTACATCCGGTTAGACTGGAAGCCGACTGGGAAAAAGGCTCGGAGGATGATGAGAGAATAAAAAGGTAACTTAACATTTCATATTCGTTGCATGTAAGCATCTCGTGTTTTGTGAACAAAATATAGGTCTTTGTCACTTGGGGAACTACTTCCCACACGCGGACAAAAAAAAGCCTAAGTGTTATTTTCACATATAAGCTATGTACTACCTTCTCCGTGTGAGTGGAGGCCTGTGCCCAGCAGTGGGACGATAAAAAGGCTGTATCATAACTACCAAGATTCCGCTAAATCCATCCAGTAGCGTGAAAGAGTAACAAACATCTATACATACAAACTTTCGCATTTATTATTATTGCATAATCACATTTAGCTATAAAACATAATATAAACTGACCGCTTACAAAATACGTCTGGCGGTTGCGAAAAACTCACATTTTAACTTTAACAAACTTGTTTGAGTCGGTGTTAATGAACTTTTTGGGTTATGAAAGTGGTTTAAACTTATCTTTCTAGATTACTTCATTACTAGTAGTAAGTCGTGCTGGCCGAATGGGTAAAAAGCCAACCTCTCAAGTATGAGTGTGTGTTCGATTCCAGGTCAGGCAAGTACCAATGCCATGTCATACCCAAAGGGACCCTATTGTTTTCGCTCCTTTGTCCGTCCGTCCGTCAGTCTGTCACCAGGCTGTATCTCATGAACCGTGATAGTTAGAGATTGAAATTTTCACAGATGATGTATTTCTGTTGCCGCTACAACAACAAATACTGTAAACTAGAATAAAAAAAATATTTTGGGGGCCTCCCTTACAACAAACGTGATTTTTTTACTCTGGTACGGAACCCTTCGTGCGCGAGTCCGACTCGCACTTGGCCGGTTTTTCTAAGTGTGTATGTACTTTCTAAGTGTATGTTGAACACTGTGTTTTATTTACTAGAGACAGGAATTTGTATCTAGTAAGTCTCAAATCAACAGATAAATATTAAAGATTAGTGGCAAGCTCTTCGATCGATCGAATAGCTTAAGCTATTCTGTAAACTGGGTTAGGTCATAATTACCTACACCTTAAAGGTATCGATATACCTTACAAAGAAACCCTCGGTTTTCTTATGAAATCTAACGAATAATGTAATACCTAAAGTTATTTTTATAAATACACCCTTGTATGAAACACTATACTCTATCCACGGAAGCAAGAGCTAAAAGGTAAACAAAGAATGACACTTTTTCAAGATGGCGGTATAACCCGACCGATGACAAAATCACAGATACTGCGAACATTTTACACAAAAATGTGACGTTTTGTCATCGGTCGGGTTATACCGCCATCTTGAAAAAGTATCATTCTTTGTTTACCTTTTAGCTCTTGCTTCCGTGGATAGAGTATAGTTGCTATAAGCTACACTATCCCCGAGTGAAATAGGCTATATTTTATCTGAGTATAGGCAATAGTTCCCATGGGACGAGGGTGAAACCGCGGGAAAACAGCAAGTAATAGTTGTTATGCCTTTTTATCGTCCCACTGCTGGGCTGCAGCCTCCTCTCACACGGAGAAGGATTGAGCATTAATCACCACGCTTGCTCAATGCGGGTTGGTTATTTCAGACTATATAGTCTAGGTTTCCTCAAGATGTTTTCCTTCACCTTTTTATCAGCCATTGGTGTCCAAGATATACTTAGAAAGTACAGACAAACTTAGAGAAGTTGCATTGGTACTTGCCTAAGTAACAGATTAAAGTTAATTTCCAATTTATTATAGTAGGAACGAAATTACCAGTAGTTGAGACAAACAATTAATAAATATTAGGAACAAAATTACCCGTAGTTGAGACAAAACAATACACTTGCGTGCAAAAAAACTGACCCACTTCAAAATGCCCCCGCGAACCGCAAATAACTTCAAATTATAACATCACACATCACATAATTCCTAACTATTTCACAGTTAAGCGTACACAAACATAGAAACATATACATGTTTACTGTCCTTTATAGAGTGACAATAACAATTATAGTCAGCTTGGGAGGTTGCCAGATCTAAATACGTTCCGTCGTCTAGACAACGGTCGTCAGGGCTTCTATATTTTTTTCTAGTTCATTAGATACATTATGTATACTTGATTTGAAGGGAATCTTACAGGGCTTTATAAATGTTTTGTTTCACGAAAGCGGGTAAAACGTACTTGTGTGTTTAAATGTACATGCATATGAGTTTGTATGGCTCGGCCACTACTGAGTGCCCCCGAGCTAACACATAATGACCTCCTAGCCGATTATCGGCTACGGCGGCTGTTTTCATGTAAGGAGATTAGCCAACTGCGCAAGACATATTATAGTGCACAAGCATTTGCTTGGACACAGGTGCACTCACTATTCCTTCACACTCATAGCCCGATGGGACGGCAATCCGACACCACCGAAGAGAGACCGGATCGAGCTAACACATAGTTACGCATTTACACACACAAGTAAGGGTCACCGGCTTTCGTAAGATAAAATATATGTAATATCGCATTGTTCTACAACACCCAATAAAATATTTAAGAACAAAAGCTGACTGAACTGTTTTAATGACACCTTAAAGAAAGATAGTTTTTTTGTTTCTTTAATTTTATAAATGCATGTTTTCCTACGTGACGACCACGTTAACTTTTGAAACTTAATTCCTAAGCAAACAATACATTTATGTTCTATTATACGACTTAAATATACCAAAGGCTCAGCCAACAGAGTAGTCATCGATTTTCCATCCATTTCTCAGTAATCCGACTGAATTGTAATTTCGCACGCCTGTGTAAATTTGATAGCTAGCACCTATTACACGGACCTTAAATATTATTATGGTTAGTTGAATGAGTAAGGCAAATAAGAAGAGGACTATACTTAACGAAAATACTATGTACTGACTCTTTTTCCCGGAGTCCCGCGAAAATTCCCGTAGCTGGATAAAATACAGCTGTTACCCGGGGATAATGAGAGCTTCGGTTCAGTAGTTCCAGAGACTTAGCGGTACAAAAAATCTATCAAAATATTTTTTTCCTCTCAATATGATTACATCGGTAAAGTAGAGAGAAAGAGAGCTAGAGGATGCAGCCACATACGTTGGTCCAACCAGATCCACTCTGACTCGACAGTCCTCGATGCGTTTCATACCCCCAGAAACAGGATAAGATGGAAGAAAATCGTCCGTGAGAAAGTGACGAAGAAGGGAGGTCACGACCCGTAGCATTGAACACAACGCAAGGAGGACGATTACTAGTTCTTATACAGAACATTCTTCCTATTGCCCTGTTCCCAATTTTATTTGGGGTCGGCGCAATATGTCATCCTCTTCCATTTTCCCCTGTCACTCGTCATACTGACACTCACTCCCTTCCTATTCATGTCATATTTCAGGCAATCCATCCATCTTTTCTTAGGTCTTCCTCTTCCTCTCCATCCAACTACATTCATACTTAGCATACACACTCATACGGAACATAACCCATGTAAATCCGACACTTACTTCAAACAGATTTTAGTATTTATCAGTCATTTCGCGCAATTCCGTCGCCACATTGCGTCTGTATACTCAAGGCCGTTTCGTGCATTTACATACACGATAGATAAACACATATCTTTAGTACATAATCAGTATTATAAGAATGATATAACTTTAAGCGCCTTTTGTTTGCACTGAAAACTGTGTTAAACAAGCCTTTTCCCTTGGTTTTGCCTGCGTCCCGTGGAAACTACAACCCTCACCTGGATAAAATATAGCCTATGTTACTCGGGGATAGTCTAGCTGTCATCAATGAAATGATTTCTTAAATCAGTTCAGTAGTTTTGGAACTTTTATGGTTCAAACAAACGTACGAAAAATCCTATTTAAAATATTAGTATCTATAGAAGTATAGATAATCCACGGATGCACAATTGTTATCAGTTTGGAGTTGGCAAAACGTGTACACACCCACACACACATGATTCACATTGACACGAGCCACACACACTAACACAGGTGTACGCGTAAACTTCAGTCACACAACCTGCTGAGCTAACACTAATTATAATTATTGAAAAATTAAATTATAAATTTAAAAAAACCCCCGACCCAAAAAAAGTACGCAATTAGTATGACAAAAGGTTAAAAACGCTAAACCCTATAAAAAGCAAAAAATAACTTTTAACACTACGTAAGTACCAACTAAAGCATGTCAGACTAAACTAAATTTTGTCGTGTCGGGGGACCGCTCTAATTTATTAGCCTAACGTTAGAAGTAACTAAGTATATACTACTTATAACTATGTATATAATTTTGTTTTATACGAATGTTGTAATTAGCTAAGTATCATTTGATTTATGTAAGTATTTTTGAAGGTAAAAGCGGTCCCCCGACACGTCAAAATTTAGTTTAGTCTGACATGCTTTAGTTGGTACTTACGTAGTGTTAAAAGTTATTTTTTGCTTTTTATAGGGTTTAGCGTTTTTAACCTTTTGTCATACTAATTGCGTACTTTTTTTGGGTCGGGGGTTTTTTTAAATTTATAATTTAATTTTATTTCATGCTTTTTGAAGGAGCTCCTTAATTTTTCCTTCTTTCAGTTAATTTCTTTTATTTTAAGATGGGGTCGCTCTATGCGATCTCGGCCAAAGGATGCTGTTTAACAATCCTCATAACATACTGGCTCTGGGAGAATTGCACAGATTGAGGAAACATAAACCTTTGGTAATTCTAGATTTTCAGCGAAGATATAAATCGGTTTATCCGTTTCATTCCGGCATTCCAGGGTTTCATCCGCCACATCCCATTTCCAGTATCAGGTTCTCGTCAATTGAAGAGAACTAGTCAAGACAAATTCAACGAGCCCAAACTCGATGGGTTTACTAAAAGGCAGTTCAGGGTTACGTCTCCTACCTTCGTGCCCTAACAGCAGACCAGCTCAGTGGTTCCAGAAGACATTAGTGTTTCAAATTTCAGATCCCACACATGCTTGCAAGTAAACTGAGCGTGTAACATTCCTCTCACACCTAACAAACGAGCTGATGACCTTGAAGACCTGAACCGATTTCCACCAAACATAGCTAAGAACACTCCCGAATGACACTCCTTTTACACAAAAAAAACCGCATTACAATCGGATCATCCGTTTGGGAGCTACGATGCCACATACACATACACACACACACACACACACAGACACGTCAAACTTATAACACCCCGTCGTTTTTGCGTCGGGGGTTAAAAATACACCAGAAACTTCCCTTTTATCAAAACAGCGACAAAAAATTGCAGTAACAGGAAAAAAATTGTGAAAAATTGAAAAAACATAACATTTAAGCTGACAATGTATTATTATAATCTGTTCCTACAATAAATAAAATTATATGCTGAGCTATCACATGTAATGGCATGTGACATACCTATTTGTATACATAATCACAGTAAAAACATTAATACTTTATGTAATATTATGACAGTAATATTATGGGGTCGATTTTTCTGCACGCACGTTTATTTCTCTGGATAACCTACGGTTGCTACTGTATGGCCTTCTCACAACTGTTTTAGGGTCGGCTTCCAGTCTAACTGTATGCAGATGCACGGTGGGAAACTGGTACTCTGCTGAGTACCAGTGTGCCACATGGAGGGACTGCCTATCTGACCTCATCAACCCAGTTTACTTATTTATTTATTTATTTAACAATTTATGTACACAGTGAAAATATAAAAGAAGTAGACATAGCATATAAAATTGTACAAAGGTACTGCTTATTTCTAAATCGAAATTTCTTCCAGCAGACCCGTAGTAGGAGAGTTAGAATAAAGAGAAGTAGATAGACTGTGTAAAAGGATATAGTAAAGATATATAAATTATACACATATATATAGGTATATATAAAGCAAAAGATAATACATACATACAAAAATACATATTTTATAAAATCTCTATGCATCCCTCTTATTAAATCTGAGAAGCAATCTTGGTTCTCAGATTTTCTGACTTCTGACTACCCGTAACGACAGCCAGGACACACAAATTTGACGTGCCTTCCGAAACACGAAGGAACTCTTCATGACTTCTCATGAACGACTGACCCGTGCCGCTGTTTCTAAGCCACGGCCTCCTCTACAAGAATTAACTTATGTAAAAATTCTTCCGAGACAGTTTACAAATGGTTTACGTAACACATTTTGTAATGTGTACACTATCTACAGTCTTATCAAACTCTTTTATCTTTAGATAGCACGTGTTGAATCAAGTGACTGAGTGACTTAATTTGCTCTGAAAAATATACTGTCTTAACCTTTTTTGTGAAAGAGAAGGTATTTTAGCTAACTTATGTTATTACTAGGTAATAGAGACGAGATACGCCGTCTTTCGGAAGGTACGACAAACTGGTCCCACCAATTTGGTACGGGTAGTCAGAAGCCAGTAAGTCTGGCAACTTCCGACAACAGTCTTACCAAGAGGTATTGGGTTGCTATGGCAACTAGGTTGCGGGCAGAAGACAGTCGGTCCAAGTGGCACACTGGTACTCAGCTGCATCCTATCAGACTGGAAGCCGACCATAAAATAGTTGGGAAAAGTTGATTACTACTAAATCAAATAATATCTGTTCCCCGCGTCCGGGGTAGTACTTCCCGTAACCGAATAAACAGTCTGACATGCCTCACAGAAGAAGAAATACTTTGACCATTTGTCACTGATGAAAAGAAAATTCTCCTATTACTAGTGCCATGAAATTGAATGCCGATGTAACGCCACTTGTAAGTAATCAATTCAATTTGCTCCTTAGATTGAATTTCCTTTCATTTTCTTTACACTTTTCCGAGGTCAGGGTCCACTTAAGTTATTTAAGGGTGTACCGTCTGACCCAGATGGGTAGCGGTATCTTATGCCATTTTTACCTTTCATTGAAACAGTATTACATACAAATATAGGGTATTAGATAGAAGCAACGCTCAGTATGTGGCTTACTAATATTTAGACTGAAAGTCGACCCCAACATCATCTCATCTCCCGAGCCTTTTCCCAACTATGTTGGGGTCGGCTTTCAGTCTAACCAGATGCAGCTGAGTACAATGCTTTACAAGGAGCGATTGCCTATCAAACGACCTCAACTGCGAGACTGGTTGTCAGACTTACTGGCTCCTGACTACCCGTAACGACTGCCAAAGAATTCAATGAAAGCCGACCCCAACATAGTTTGGAAAATTGCAGATGAGTACTAGCATGTTCTAAGCCAGCTTACTATCGTAGCTTGAAAACTGCCTTGTATATCCCGGGCACAACTCTCCAAGTAGAACACTTCGTTAAAGAATTTAATCATTAAAATACTTGGAGCTAATAAAATGGTTGCTTAAGAATCTTCACACATAGAGAGCACGTGACTAGCTTGTCGACCTTCCGTCTAGACTTCTATTACTTTTTAGAAATGAACGGGGTATCATTACTTTATATCTAACTTGCTACGTGTATAAAGAAAGAACCGCTCGACCGATTTAGTGTAAACTTCATTTAAGCCATCTACTAAATAGTCCAAATGAGGCTTAAACGTTTGGTTTACATAGATGAGCTCGTCCTTGACTTACAGAATCACAACGAAAAGTGACATTTATTCTTATCTATATGTATAAAAATGAAACCCGCTTTCCGTTGTCACGACATAACATGAAAACGGCTTGACCGATTTGGCTGAAAATTAGAGGGGAGGAAACTTAGACCCGGGAAAAGGTTTTAGGATTTTGTCACCATCCGACTACGGGACGCGGGTGAAACAGCGGGCGAAAGCTAGTTATATTATAAAGATAGACAGATACGTGTTGCTGGGGAGTTTGTTGCGCCACTTCTTCTTCCCAGCAAAAACATGTAGGAAGTGGTGAAGGGTGGGCGTTTCGGCTGTCTTTTGTTTTCGACGTTCGAAAAGTGCTGATTTATCCAGCCTAATTTGGATAAACCTTTCTGAGTTTACTGATAAAACTACACAAACACAGCCTCTCTTTTTAGGTCGGTAAAAAATTTGCGTGTTTGCGTTCACTTTACAACACTAAGAAAAACAGCCGCAAGCGAACTATTTCAAACGCTAACACATAATGGTATTTTAATACCAAATTGGCGCAATCATTCCTATCTATTTTATCTATAAAACCAAAAGTTCAAGGCTACTAACAGTCCAAGTATCAGGGTCAACCTGCTTTTTGAATGCATAATAATTAGTTAAGACGATCTTCTATTTTAATTATATACTTAATTTTTATTAGATTTTGTCCCGCGGTTTCACACGCGTCCCGAGAGAACTACTTCGCGCTGCTGGGTAAAAAGTTTATTATAGTAATTATTTTATGCTATAGAAACATAAATAGATATAGAAACTATAGCTTTTTAAAAAGAAAACCTATTAAAAACTAAACCTATTGTAGTGACAGAAGATTTTCAACAAAAAATTTTAACGTTTTGCAAGTGGTTAATTTATTTTAGCCATTAGTTAATTTATTTTATTTGTCGAAGTAGGTTCAGAGATAACATAATACCTAAACTATTTATATTTTTTATTTAATGACGTATTGTGTACAGTAACAAATGCATAAATAAGCTTATCTTTCTATGCAATAGAAGGAAACTATACTTTATAGGCAAGAGTGAGTTTATGACGTAAACAGTAGCCGGTAATATCTGTATTTCTGAAATCCCTACTAATTTTATAAATGCGAAAGTAACTCTATCTGTCTGTGCGTTACGCTGTCACGTTTAAACCACTGAACTGATTTTAATAAAATTTGGTACAGAGATAGAGTTGACCTTGAGAAAGAACACAGGATAGTTTTTATCCCGAACTTTTGAAGAGTTCTCTTGGAAATGCGATATAACCGAACTCGACGCAGCCGAAGCCGGGCGGAAGCTAGTTTGATAATATTTTTAACCAATGACAAGCCAGGTACTTTTGAGTATCACTGCTATTTAATCTGGTACGAGAAAAAGGTAGTTCTTTCGGGATATAAAGGAAACCGAGGGAACCAGCTTCTGAGCAAACGTCTTCTCAGAAAGAGAAGACACGCGGATTGATAGTGACTCTTGGAGGTCCAGCCATCATGGCGGTTCCAGTCCATATAGTTAAGTATACTCCTTAGTACACATAAGGTATGTTCACCCATCCAAAAAAATACCGCAGTAAGTGCCGCTTACCCTAACCAGTATAACATAAACAAGATTTTAAATATATAAACAGAATAGATATATTTTGAAAAAAACTACTAATTCCTGTAAGTCTTCGCATTTTTCCTTCACTGTGATCTCTGCTTATACCACAAAACTGTGAAACCAACGTCGAACCATATCCAAAGGAGCAAATATGTACTGCAATATTAAAACACCCTCCTTATCGCTTCTACCGAAATAACGGAAAATGTGAAATAAATCGCGAAAAAAACTAAACTAATAACAATTAAAAAAACCCATATGTGTCACCGGAACCAATCTGAGCAATAAAAAAAAACTTCGTACAATTGTTAATTTTACGTAAATACTTTTACTTGAACACAACACTTTTAAGTCCAACTTTAGCACTGAAAAACACCACTATTATCAAAGTCAGTTAAAAAACGATTTATATAGGATTTAAAAATAGAATGTTGTTTATTTGAATATGGAATTAGTTTTGAAATTATTCGCGCCTAGCGCGCGACCGCTCGAGCCGACGATAGCCGAACAACTAATAGTGACGCGCTATGCTGTTGTGGACGCGAATCAAATCATATCGATTATGATTGCTTGACTGATCGGCATAATAATTTTTCTCATTATATAGTATTTTTTTCTATGAAAATTATTAAAATCTATTGCTAAAAATATTTAGAAAATTAAACACAGACTATCTAAATGCATACAAAACAAAACAACAGTGGTATTCACTGCATACATCTTCAAGGCACTTACGTATTATGATTACAATGTATCTAATTATACACTGGCCTTATGAACTAGATCTTGAGCGTTTCCAATTTAACATATTCGTTATGTAAGTTTGTAAAGGGTATTGTGTATAAATATTTATTTATGAGACCACTTTCACTGCGTTGTCAGGCAATTATATTTATCGACTTCCTGTGGTTGCACCTGCATTTTTGAAACTGGTTTAAACACATATATAAACGTTTTTTAAGGCTAGATGCAACCACCATGCCCTGTGACAAATCAATGTTGAATTAAAAGTTACGTTATAATTGGTCAAACTGTTTCGGAGATTAGTCAGAACAATCAGATAGATGAAAAAAAATATATATGCACTCTACTACACACATGTAGCTGTTATAAAGATATTGCAATTAGAATTAAGCGATTCAGATTTCATATGAAAATTCCCAGTAAATTAAGTAAAATTCGCCATTTAATTAAAAGTCTAGGTCACGAACTTAATAAAATTAGCCGCGCCTATGAAACAACGCGCCTAAATGTCAACGGAAGGGCGATTCTGACGGTTACGCCTTTCCTGTTTTTTTTCTACATAATACAGAGATAAAAGCGAGTTTTTTAGCGATGAAATATCACACCAACTGTACTTAGTACATTTTATTAGGTATTTCAGTTATAGAAACCTACATTAATTCGGGTACGTAGAGTAGTTCCTACGGGACGCGGGTGAAACCGCTAGTTTATTACATACATCAGTCTTATGTCTGTAGTAGCTAGTTTGCATTACACACACGAGTATTTTGTACAAAACCGACAAAGAATTGAGCCTTGTCGATTTAGGACTTTTGTTTTTCGAAATATATGCAGCAAAAAAGCTACTTTAATTAAAAATCCCATGACCTCATCATACTGACAGTAAGCAATACCATATTGAAATGAAATCCATTTTCCTCAGTAACCCCCGGCCAAATTCAACCACCAATGTAAAACTATCGATACCACCGTACCGACGCGTCTATCGACACAACCCAACACTACTTAACAACAACATGTACTGCACGACACGTAGAACACAATTGAAACCTGTTTTTGCGCAGCAAACCGCGGCACGGCCTTGATTCTCAGTAATTGAGAGACAAGTCTTAAATATTTTATCCCAAAGAATTTATAGGTGGCTAACTTAAACTCTTACCGTCGTACCACAAAATCTTTTAAACGTCTGTTGAACGCTTGTCTAAAAAAAGTGTGGCTGAAAAACGGAACTTATTTCAACGTCATAATCTGTAATTTTTTAGACAAGTGTTCAACAGACGTTTAAATTTTTTTGTGGTACGACGGTATAATTCTATGTAGGCACTTTCTAAGTCTGAAATCACCAACCCGCATTGAACAAGCGTGGTGATATTAACATACAATTACTCTATAATTACACAAAACGGACATGGGGGTTTTTACACCAAAATTAACGTAACATCATCATTTATTTCAACATAAAAAAAACCTACATTTTCCTCTTTTAAAATAAACGTTATGATTAGTTTTATTTAGGTATAAGTATATCAGTTA
The DNA here is from genome assembly GCF_022581195.2 of Helicoverpa zea. NCBI lineage: Eukaryota > Metazoa > Arthropoda > Insecta > Lepidoptera > Noctuidae > Helicoverpa > Helicoverpa zea. The sequence continues at coordinate 3,255,070 of NC_061481.1, read as the reverse complement.
AAAAATAATTTCCATGGTTTATATTAAATTGATTTCGCGCACAATTTATTTGCATTATTTTAACTAGCAATAAATTGATACTTATTGCTTTTTATATAATTATGCCTACCGTAATTTTCTTATCGTGTTGTTAGGCTAGTTAAAGGCAAAATTCCACCATTGTGGCACTGTGCACACAAATGTTCCTTCTGGTGTACTCGCTGTAGCAAACAGTAACACATTGCGCGCGAACATTTGTAAAATGTCCGCGAAATTGCAACCTTTGTGCGCGAACACATGCTAGTTAGTTAGTTATACTTCGGCCGTTCAGAGAATGCGTTCCTGACACCTATCAGTTAGTCACGACTAGTGATGGGCACAACATAACACTGAGTTCGTTACCGTTCCTTGAAAATGAACCGCCGCATTATTTTAAGATTATTTTCGTTTTAAATTGGCGGAATCATTTGTTTTATATTTTAGTTATTTAAGTGGAAACCAAAAAAAGGTAATATTCATATAATAAAATTGTTTTATTTATTCTTTGTTACAAGTACATTGAATTGAATGTGCGAACAGAATATTAATCAGACTCCGATTTGCTTGAGGAGGTGGTGTCTTCATCATCATCTTCGCCTACATGTATAATTATATTATTATCAATAACAGAATCAATCCTGATATCTCGGTCTAACAAAAGCCGGGTAATCAAATAAAAACAGATCGAAAACACTTGAAAAACGTGGTCTATGCGCACGAAACGACAACGGACGACTGTTTTAGCGTCACAAAATGGCGGCCCATAACGCCATTTGGGGTTACCATTTTTAATCTAAGTATAAAAATGCGGTTTGGTCATAGTTTTATTTTTATATTTCATAAACGTTATAATTAAGTCTTATAGTCCATTATTTTCCAATTCTTAAAAAGAAAATCAAAACGTATTATTTTATATTATAACTGTATAAGAACAGATTACGATACTTGCCTGTTATTTTTAGCACAGCACTACAAAATATAAACCGCTGACATAACCTTGTAATAGCGCAGTATAGATTTAGAAAAATATTGTTTACCAAGTTATTTGACACTCAGTTTGGCACAAAATTATAACATTCATTGATTATTGATATAATAATGTTGTTTTAATGCTCCTCAATTGTTAAAACGGTAAACAACCAGCAAAAATATTTTTATCGTAACTGCAACGCCATTGCAAAGTTACGTCGTCAGTTCAATCGCGACGTGTCAGGAACGCATTCTCTGAATGGCCGAACTATAGTAGTAAAAAGTCGTGGTGGCCTAGTGGGTAAAGAACCCACCTCTCGAAGATGAGGGTGTTGGTTCGACTCCAGGTCAGGCAAGTACCAATGCAACTTTTCTAAGTTTGTATGTACTTTCTAAGTATATCTTGGACACCAACGGCTGATAAAAAAATGAAGGAAAACATCTTGAGGAAACCTGGAGTATTTAGTCTGAAATCATCAACCCGCATTAAGCAAGCGTGGTGATTAATGCTCAATCCTTCTCCGTGTGAGAGGAGGCCTGTGCCCAGCAGTGGGACGATAAAAAGGCTGTAACAGTAACAGTAATATGCTAGTTGTGGACTCGCGGACGCTACGCTTTTGTTCGCGAGCATTTTTAGTGTACTTAATCGCACCATTGGGTTACGATAGATAGACTATTTATTTCCTTATGTTGTTTCTGATAATAACTAAACTATATCTTTATTATATCTACTATACACCTTATATCCACGAAGACAACAAGTCAAATTATACAGCCCATCCAGAACAATTTTGCCACCGAACTATTGCGGCCGTTCCCAAGAGAGAATTTAGACATGAGCCCCATAAAAGTAATGTCAAATTCAAGCAAAACAACCGATAAATAGAGTACTTTATCAAACCAAATATCGGGTGTGTCGTTCATAATCACATTAAATGAAATGCGTTAATATACTGGTTAATATATATCGATTAAAACAAAGAAAAAAGAAAAATACGTAAAAATAAAAAAAATGAATTTTTCAAACAAAGTAAATAGAATAAAAATGTGCGAAATTTAGAACACCATAAAAGTCAATCATTACAAACAACTGAAATTCTCCCTTGAAAACTGACAGCTGACAACTGATCAAAACATTCGATACTCCTAACTTTATCTCTGCTTTACACATGATGTTGTAAATTATAAAAACGAAAAATGACTCCTGTGGTTAAACCACTGAATGGATCAGGTTATTTTTTTTACAATTCGCTATAGAATATCATAAAGTATATGCGATAGGATTTAATGTGATTGTGAACGACACACCCTGTATAAATATTTAAAATGAGTGTTTAACTTTTGTACCCCTTCATTTTATTATATTAGTATTGATAGCAATTGCTTGCAATGTTGCCGGCCACAGTATTGCAGATACATGCATCCTATAAAGAATAGTATGGATTTAAGTAAAGTTTGTGTGTTTTTAAATGCTTTTTCAGTGGTACCTGTTAATATTAAATTTTAAATAATATTTAATTAATCACACACAGTCACAGTAAAATTCCGCTGACCACTCCTGAACTATCAATTTTCGCATTTCTTCCGCTATACCTTGAGGAACAAAAGTGCAACAAGGCCATTTGTAGTAAAAGTAAAAATATTACCTTTTGATTAACTTTTGCGTGCTTCGGAGCCTTGACAATCGCCGGCTTGGGCGGCGCGGGCGCCGACACAACCACTGGTTCTGCGAAGAAATTGTTGTATGTGTGAAAAATAATTATGAGATAAAAAAATCGGAGGAAATATAGTGGATCCTATGGGCTTTGGTGAAGTTGTGACAGTACCCACTTTTCTCAGATTCTAGACTCTAGAATTGGATTTAAATAGAACTTAGAACACAGATGGTGTAGAATCTTGACATCCTAGGTCTAAAATTCGACAGTTTTGGCGTGAAAACGTGACAAACACAGAGTTACTGGTCGTATTTATAATATTAGTAAGGATCCTATGGAATATACATTAGGGATCATGATGATTATTGCCATCAAACGGACTACACTGCAAGTTCCTATTGAGATTATTTCGCGTTTGACCATGCTGGTAGAGAGAAAAAGAGAATTTTCTTGCATATAACGATCGAAATAAAATAAAAACTAACATTAGAGAGATAAGATTAAGAGAGGATTGAGTCTATAAAAATTGTAGAATCAACACTGCAACCGTGTTTTCTTATATCAAGACTCCGGCCCGCCTAGCCGACTCAGTTCATATAGCACTCACATTCGCAGTAACTAAACACAACATTGTCGTTGTATACAGTGGACATTTAGTGCAGTTTTGTATCACTATTGCTAAAGACTAAGTCGTGGTAGCCTAGTAGAATGATCTGAAGTTGGTTTGGTTCCTGATTAGACAAGTACCAATAAAACTTTTTAAACTATATCTTGGAGACCAATGACTCAGTAAAAGTGAAGGAACATCTTGAGGAAACCTGGGGCCCGATTCTCCTAATTTTACTTAAGCGCCATTCGATTCACGTTCGACTCGATTCGACTGAGATCCAATCCCGACTCGATTACGATTGAAGCGTATGTGGCATTCCGCTATTTTTTCTTAGAAATAAACGTTTTTATCATTTTCTGTCATTCAATAATGAATCATTTTGTCTGCAAATGATTTACGATTGCAAAATGATTGTACAGCAAACTACCGTATAGACCAAAATCACCAAAATAGCAAACCAATCGCACACCAATCAAATGTCAATCGAATACGATTGGTCTTTTATTAGTAGCAGAATGCCCGATATGGTTAAAACTGCTATTGCGATCATATTGCGATTCGATTTCTATTCGATTTTGACATTATTAACTTAGGAGAATCGGGCCCCCGGACTCATGTCTGAAATCGCCTCCGCCTAGCCTAGAGCAAGCGTGACGGTTGACGTCGTTTGTGTCTATAAGTATACTTGGCGAATAGGTGTTCAAGGCACTAGACAAATTATGAACTATGCTGGGGTCGGCTTCCAGTCTAACCGGAATACATCTGAGTATCAGCGTACCACATAGAACGAGTACCTATCTAACCTCCTCAACCCAGTTATTACCCGGACAACCCGATATTCCATGGTAAGGTCTTTTCGCGAAAATCCGCTGAAAGGATATTCATGCAGTTTCCACTAATGAATGGGTTTCCTAAAGAAGGTTTAGGTAAATACACACCAGTGACAAGTTATGTTAAATAAGTACTTTGACTTTGAATAGGACATAGGTAGTTACCTGGCTGCACTCTGCCTTGCTGCTGAGGCTGAAGAGGAGATCTCTTCTCCTGTTCGATCATAGCTGGAGCCGCTGGGGGCGGCACTCCTGTACTGCCTCCTCGCACCTGGTGAAGAAGAATAGCTTTCATTAGTATTTACATCTCACAAAACTGTTTTGACTAAGTAAAGCTGTTTTAGGATGAGTTGGCCCTAGTGAGCGATATAGGCAGCAGAATATGTGAACCACCAAATTGAAATTAGTTAATAAATCAAAGTTATATATTTGTAAGTTACTTATAGGCTATACTGAACAGTAATGAAATAAGACTAGCCCTAAAATAGCCCTTTAGTTTTCAGTATTTGCAACAGAAATACTTCATCTGCGAAAATTGTAACTGTCCATCATAAGATACAGCCTGCTAACAAACATAGAACAAAGTCCCTATAATAGGGTCCCCCCATCCCATTTTAACCCTACTGCCTTTTCATCTAAAAAGTTCATAATTAAAAGTCCATTCTAAATCGTTTTCGAGATGGAAGAATAGAAACCATGGCAACTGGTACACGTCCACAGCATACACCCACGTGCAAGGTGCAACATGCATTTAATCTCAGGTAATTCCCGATAGCTAAATGTAAACATATATGTGTGGATATTTCTCATACATTTTCCTTGAAGTCATAACACTCGTATAGCAAAACAAATTAATATTTTTCTCGTTAACATTTGTACTTGAGAATTACTTGGAATTACTCAATTGTTTTTTTTTTTTTAATTTCACAAAATGCGATAATGTACATATGAAGTTGTTTTTTTTTTCACGAAATGGGGTGAGTTGTACTTGTGTGGGTAAATGTATATGCACATTGTCTATGTTTGTGTAAGCTCGGGAGCGCAAATAAATGTGCCATACAAAGATATTAGCCGAGTCATAGAAAGTGCATACCGATTTACATATTATATTAGGAGCCGAATTGTAAAATTCTTTAAGTGTTAGACAGTCATTTATCGATAAAGGCTATAGGGATTCCTTACATCCCGGTCAGAAGTGGTTCTACGTGTGAAACCGCTGCTGGTGAAAATTTGTGTGAAAAAATAAAGACAAAATTGCTAATTAAATAAAGAGGAAACATGTTTCCTTCGTTTGCACCCAAAAGGCTCTGAAACTACTGAATCCATTTGAAAATTCTTTCACTGTTGGAAAGCTACACTCTTCCCGAGTAACATAGGCTACATTTTATCCCGGTACGGGCAGTAATTCTCACGGGACGCTGGTTAGACATCTTTCAGAAGCGACTTTTAAAATGGAAACTAGTTTAAAATAAAAGGTATAGTTAAATACAATATAAATTGGTACCACAATTGGAACAATTATTTTTAAATACACCTACCAAATCGAGTTCTGATATCAGAACTAGTTTACGGTATCGAAAATTGTACGTGTGGCACAAGTCATATGATCTTCGCGTTTTATGCCATTTCATGTCTGCTGTAATATCTATACCAATTCTCGGCCAAGGCGTCTGTTCTCATATATATCTATACTAATATTATAAAGCTGAAGAGTTTGTTTGTTTGTTTGAACGCGCTAATCTCAGGAACTACTGGTCCGATTTGAAAACTTCTTTCAGTGTTAGATAGCCCATTTATCGAGGAAGGCTATAGGCTACTTTTTATCCCGGTACGGGAAGTAGTTCCCACGGGATGCGGGTGAAACCGCTGGCAGAAGCTAGTAATCTCATATATAATATGTCCTGTACGGTGGTCAGCTTACCGTACAGGACATATTATAGTCCAAAAGCATTTGCGCAGACACAGGTGCACTCACTATTCCCTCACCCTCGTAATCCGAGGGGACGGACCTTAGTCAGGAATAGGCTAAACAGATGGAGCCGATGGGACGGCAAACCGAAACGATCGGAGAGTTTAGGCCCGGGACCGTCATTTAACCGATGCATGGATGTATCATTTAATAACTACCAAAATACGAGCTATTTTGTGAAAGTTTCTCAAAACCTATAAAGCTATTCCTGCCCGGCATCGAAACCGAAACAGTACTCAGCACCTGCGCTGTGCGATTACTAGACCAACGAGGCAGTTTACAGGTTGTAAGGGAATAATAAACGATTCCTTTGGTGCGTCTCGGTCCGGGTAAGTGTATGAGACCACAGTTGAATTGGATTCGATCGCTGCGTTTGGCTCCGATGGTTTGTTAACTACATCTCAGAATTAAATAGTCATTGTAATTGCATCACCAATGAGATTGGCCATCAAATAATAAAATTAAATTATAAATTTAAAAAAACCCCCGACCCAAAAAAAGTACGCAATTAGTATGACAAAAGGTTCAAACGCTAAACCCAATAAAAAGCAAAAAATAACTTTTAACACTACGTAAGTACCAACTAAAGCATGTCAGACTAAACTAAATTTTGTCGTGTCGGGGGACCGCTCTAATTTATTAGCCTAACGTTAGAAGTAATTAAGTATATACTACTTATAACTGTGTATATAATTTTGTTTTATACGAATGTTGTAATTAGCTAGGTATCATTTGATTTATGTAAGTATTTTTGAAGGTAAAAGCGGTCCCCCGACACGTCAAAATTTAGTTTAGTCTGACATGCTTTAGTTGGTACTTACGTAGTGTTAAAAGTTATTTTTTGCTTTTTATTGGGTTTAGCGTTTTTAACCTTTTGTCATACTAATTGCGTACTTTTTTTGGGTCGGGGGTTTTTTTAAATTTATAATTTAATTTTATTTCATGCTTTTTGAAGGAGCTCCTTAATTTTTCCTTCTTTCAGTTAATTTCTTTTATTTTAAGATGGGGTCGCTCTATGCGATCTCGGCCAAAGGATGCTGTTTAACAATCCTCATAACATACTGGCTCTGGGAGAATTGCACAGATTGAGGAAACATAAACCTTTGGTAATTCTAGATTTTCAGCGAAGATATAAATCGGTTTATCCGTTTCATTCCGGCATTCCAGGGTTTCATCCGCCACATCCCATTTCCAGTATCAGGTTCTCGTCAATTGAAGAGAACTAGTCAAGACAAATTCAACGAGCCCAAACTCGATGGGTTTACTAAAAGGCAGTTCAGGGTTACGTCTCCTACCTTCGTGCCCTAACAGCAGACCAGCTCAGTGGTTCCAGAAGACATTAGTGTTTCAAATTTCGGATCCCACACATGCTTGCAAGTAAACTGAGCGTGTAACATTCCTCTCACACCTAACAAACGAGCTGATGACCTTGAAGACCTGAACCGATTTCCACCAAACATAGCTAAGAACACTCCCGAATGACACTCCTTTTAAACAAAAAAAACCGCATTACAATCGGATCATCCGTTTGGGAGCTACGATGCCACATACACACACGCACACACACACACACACACACACACAGACACGTCAAACTTATAACACCCCGTCGTTTTTGCGTCGGGGGTTAAAAAATCAAATGCAGCTTTAGAATCGCTCCGCTTCTAACTTTGTACCACACCCAACCCGATATGTCAACACTTACGCTATAGATACAGCAAAAAACCTCTTTATTTCCCACAAAATAAAGCCTACAATCGCCTAGCAAAAACCTAAGTAAAATTAACCAACCGGTCTTTGCATTTACTTGTAAATGTCAACTTTAATATTAAGCAATTTCTTGTTTTATTAGGTTTTCATCGACCATGGTTATTTATTGCTTCTACAGCTTCCGCACGTGGTTTTGTCCGCGTCCCGAGGGAACTACTTCCCGCAATGTGGATAAGAAGTAGCCCTTAATTATAAACCACGTTACTGCAAAGTTTCATCAAAATCCATGCAGTAGTTTTAACGTGAGTCAGTCAGACAGATAGAGTTACCTACTTATAGTCTACGAGTTTGGGAAAGGACAGAGGCTGCTGTTTACTCGATTGCGGAAAATTGTTCTCCCGTAACGTGGCTGGAACCGCGGGGAACAACTAAATTTGATTTGGTATATTGGATTCATATATCAGTTAGATAGGCAGTAGCTCAGCCTTAAATTTCAAGTATACATCAGGAAACGGACCGCCAGAAGGAAACGGCTAGCCAGATGATGACATTAACATCCTACCAACATTACCATAACCAATTATTATTATAATCTAAACTATACCGTTCAATCGCGTGATAAAACTGAAACAACTTCACGGATCAAGGCACGGGCTGAATAATCGCATACAGCAGAGATAGGGGATACAAAAATAACAAATGAACGACAGAGAGAGGACAAGTCTGAATAAAAGAAGCATTTTTTAGGGTTCCGTTCCCAAAGGGTAAAACGGGACCCTATTGTTTTCGCTCCTCTGTCCATCCGTCCGCCTGTCACCAGGCTTTATCTCATGAACCATGATACTTAGAGAGTTGAAATTTTCACAGATGACGTATTTCTGTTGCCGCAACAAATACTGAAAACTAGAATGCAATAAATATTTTGCGGGGCAATATAACAATTAATATATTTAATATAACAAACTTGATTTTTTTGCTCATTTTCTAAATCATGGTACGGAACCCTTCGTGCGATTCCGACTCGCACTTGGCCGGTTTTTTTACAGGACAACGTTCGGCGTTTGAAATAAAAAGCCGATGAGCACTTCGGTTTTTGTCGGGCATCGTCGGAGGCCACGAGGTGGGAGCCACCTGCGCCTGCGACGGTTAGCGAGTAATTAAGATGGATGAATGTGTTAATATTTAACTGGCTGCCAGACATTGTTTTTTACCGGTTTTCAGTGTAGCCGTTATTTCAGTTTTCACGGTTGCTTGAGGCGGTTTCAGACTTTAAAGTCTAGGTTTTCTCAACATGTTTTCCTTCAGGTTTACTAAGGTCATTGAAGTTCAAGATACACTTAGAAAGTTACATTAGTACTTGCCTGACCTAAAACCCTGTAGCATATATGTTCTGTCCTGTAGTTAGGGCACCAGATCAGCCTTTAACCTCAGACAGAACCACTACGACTTCCTCTCTTATCTACATTCTAGCATTTTATCAAAAATCTATATGTATAACTAAAGAATGGCTGAACCGTTTAGCCTAAAAATTAGAGGGAAGGTAGCTTAAACCAGGGAGGGGGGCATAGGACAGGTGATTTTTGTCACCATCTAGCTACGGGAACCAATTATCTCGGGAGAAACCGTGAGCGAGAGCTAGTTTTTTAATATTTTTTCAGTGGAAATTCCCAGTTAACAAGCTTCATAACTGAACCGAAAACCAAACAGTCTCACAAAACTATTAATGACTTTGATGCCCTTAGTTCTATACGCTTGGATTGTTGCCCAAACCGTGGTGCTGCGAATAAAACAATCAACATGTTTTGTACGAGATTATGTGACCTCGGGGTAGGCGAGAATCGGGATATATGAGAAGCAGAAGTTTATGTATTAATTTCATCATCATCTGCTCACAATCTTCTCCATTAGAGTCGGCTTCCAGTCTAACTGGATGCAGCTGAGTACCAGTGTGCTACATGGAGCAACTACCTATCTGACCTCCTCAACCCAGTTACCCGGGCAACCAAACCCCTTAGTAAGATTGGTTGTCAGATTTTGTGGCTTCTGACTACCCGTAACGACTGCCAAAGATGTTCAAATGACAGCCGGGACCCACCAATTTATCGTGCCTTCCGCAAAGTCAAATAATTTTATTTTATTTATTCCTTTACAAGCACTTATGAACGTCAAAGTTGTGAACAAGTTTGACTCATCTGAGATTGCATAAACGAAGGTACCCAAACAAGACCCTTTCGATACAATTTTTTTTTCAGTAAATCGCTCTTAATTTTCACTCCTTAGTAAAAATAACCGAATCTAGGCGCAGTTCAACCAAAAAATGGACCCTAAAAATTTTGCAATACACCGGCCGTTGTTAATAATAACTCCCTTACAATACAAGGGTAGCTAACCCTACGTGCCTACACTGGGGTAGGACCTACCCTATGTTATTCGATTAGTCGAAAACACTGCGAATGTTCAGATCGAAACTTGCAAGGGTTATTTTGCGAAGCAATATTAGTTTAACTAAATAGTTGTAGAGATAAACTTTAGAATTAATTATGTATTGTTTTAAATTAATTGATAAATATTACAAAAAAAATATGGTGTTAGTTACAAAAACTTATGGTTTTGTTAGAAAAAAATTAAAGAAGCAATTTGTGTTGTTGTGTTGTTCAAAAATTTTGTTGTTTGTGTTTGTTGTTGTGTAAAATTTCAGTATTTTTTTGTAATTACGCCATTAATTTTCTTCTCTACGTGATTATTTCAATCTTGTTTTTAATTGAAGGTTGGTATACACATTATCAACGTCAATACATCTCAAATGCATATTGATTGACCGAAACAAATATACACCTTAACATTTTTAGATGTAACACAATTAAGTAGCTTTAATAATTAATGACCGAGAATTCTCAAACAAAACAACACAATTAAATTCTGTCGTCTCTATACCTTCTGAACTCTATAACAAGTATACACGCGAATCCAGTCCGTCCGTGTAGCCAAAAGACGCCTTTTCAAGGACATCTCGAAAGTACAATAACCTCGATCGAAAATGTCCTTCAGGGAGTCAAGTGCGTCACTATAAAAGATGGGAAAAGGCGAGGTGAAGAGAATTAAAAAAAGAAGGTACTTTTATTGTACTTGGTCTGTTCTAAATATTTTGGAGTCTGTACAATATTTTTTAGGCTTCCATACTGTCATACTTTTACATTTCCAACCTTTTTATTCAGGTAATTTTTAGGCAATCTTTATGAATTTTCTTCGGTCTACTCTGCCACGTTCATATTTAATACCTAAACATGAAGATTTTTGCGACTGGTGGTGTTTTTTAAGAAATACACCTAAATAGTTTGAAACCGTAAACTTTTTTTCAGTTAACTTTGTGTTCGTTACTTAGTACAGCAGGAAAAGTAGGAATAGCTGGTTCAACCTCGTTCAACCAACCTCCCTTGGGACCTACCTCGTCTTTAAATATCCAAATGTATCACCAAATTACATTTCATCTTAATTAATTCAGCCATTTGTGGTTACACCGTGAAAGCTTATCAACCGTAACTACTAAAGGTTCCTATTAATTAAATCAGTTACGATACATAAATTCAATTCTTATTACTTAATTACGCATTGATCTTCCCATAGAGAAAAGAATTAAAGAACACTTAATATTAGTCATACCTAATTATAAGTCGCAAATTTTAAGGCCCACAACGCACAAGAACCAGAATAGAAATGGAGGCAAAAAAATCAAGATGGCGGACCGTTTTTTGCCGCCAAATCTTGTGATAGGTTATTGACATTAGATTATCTTATATTTGTTGTGATGTAAGTAGTTTTTGTGCTTAAATTATAATATCCTGGTGACATTGAATATGAAGGGAGAACAAAAACTTAGGTGGTCTACACGTGGATAGCTGAAATGTGTGAAAAAAGTTAAGACATAGGTTATCTATGTCTTAAATAATTGACCAATAGGGTTGTTTCCTAGTATTTATTTAGTTAAAATTAAATAAATGCAACGAAAGTTCACAAAACTAGAAACACGATAAGCTATATTATATTATTTATAACTGACCATATATTTTTTAATTAATTTATGAAATTTTAATTTTGAGCCTGTGACGTCACGCCATTAAAAACGACGAGAAGAGACCGATGACGTCATCCTTTCTATATTTGACAATGACAAGTGTTTGACAGTGACAGATATATCGAAATAACCTCAGAATTAATGTTTTGTTTATTTGCTTCTGTGAAGTTCTGTGTGTTAATTGCATTTAAGTGATACAACTGCTAAAGAATTATGGAGAAAGGATTTATGAAACCTGATAGTTCCAATCTGCCAAAAGTAGACTCTTTTATGGTCGCTCAATTCTTTGCCAATAACCAAGATTTTTATTCAGCGGTACGTGGATGAACAGTTTATTTAGAGCACTAATGGTCGTATTTCCACAGTCTCGTACAACACAAACCTTGTAGACATTCATTTAATTTAAGTTTTTTTAAAAAGCATCAAATCTTTTCGAACGCGGACACAAACATAACCTCAATATAAATAAACACAAACTTTACGTTTCTTTGCACCATTTCATTTTTCCGCGTACACAACTCAAAACATTTGAGTTATTTTATTTTTGTGCAAATGTATAAAAATAATCTATATGTATAAAATATTATAGTTTTTGTAGCTATTTTATAAAAATACATTATTAAAATTAAGAAATCCATTAGTTGGTATGTTAGTTTTTTCTCGTTAGATGTGCTTTAAAATGTAAAGGAATGAACAGAGAACGTTGACGTCACAGTCACGTGATCTAGCGTTTTCTGAGTAATATTTTAAGACAAATAGAAAAACATGTAATACATAAAAAATAAAAAGATTTGAGACGAAAAATGAAAGAGAGGGTGATCTTAAAATTATTTAGAAGCTATCTAAATAGATTTCCGAAAATTGGAAACAACCCTATAACTAGAGTTGTGCGAATAGCTTTATTTCTTTTTATGTATTATATTTCTATTCCAATATTATAAAAGAGGAAGCCAGTAAGTCTGACAACCGGTTTACCTAAGGATTGCCCGGATAACTGGGTTGGAGAGGTCAGTCAGAGCTCCTTGTAAAACACTGGTGCTCAGATGCATTCGGTTAGACTTGAAGCCTGCCCTAACATAGTTAGGAAAAGGCTAGGCAGATGATGATGATGAATATAATTAAGAAGTAAAGTTTATGACGTTGTAAGGGGCAATCTTTGGATCTACTGAGCCGAATTTGAAAATATTTTACTAATATAAATCTACGTTATTAACGTAAAGTTCCCTCAGGATGCGAGTGAAACAGTCAGTATCTTTTAAACCGGGTTCAAGGCCCTAAATCTTAGGAAAAAACCAGAAAATTTAACTTCTACGTGACAAAAATAAAATAAAAAGCGCACTTAGAGCCGTATCCAATATTCTATCTATCTCTTGTCTCACTTACTACAGATAGGAATTTGAAACAACTTGTACGAGGCTAACATCAAAATTTTATCTCCAGTAAGCAACGGTGGAGTGATGACTTGCGCAAGACCGCTGGCAGGAGCTGGATGCGAGAAGCCGAAAATCGATCTCAGTGGCGTACACTTGGAGAGGCCTATGTCTAGCAGTAGACTGCGATAGGTTGATGATGATGATGATGATGAAGCAAATCAACGTTAAACTGTAGGTCCCGGCTGTCATTGAACATCCTTGGCAGTCGTTACGGGTAGTCAGAAGCCAGTAAGTTTGACACCAGTCTAATCACGGGGTATTGGGTTGCCCGGGTCACTGGGTTGAGGAGGTCAGATAGGACAGTCGCTCCTTGTAAAGCACTGGTACTGAGCTACACCCGGTTAGACTGGAAGCCGACCCCAACATATTTGGGAAAAAGGCTCGGAGGATGAGTAAGCAAATCAACAGATAGAATATTGGGAACCGTCTTCAGATAGTAATACTAACACAAAATAATGACTTTGACCTGTCTCTTAGCTGATAAGCCAGTAGGAAGTATTCTGACATACTTTATCTCAGTAACTGAGTACATAGACACACTAACTTAGTAATAAGTAAATTGTTAGCTTATTAAACAAATGAGCATCGTTTACGTAATGTTAGTAGATTTATTTATTATCTTGGGGTAGGTTTTGAGTTTAGAGAAGAAACTTCTCGATCTTCACGCGGCCTCGTAAGAATAGGCGGTAAGGTTCCGAGGCCTCCTACCTTCCTCGCTCTCAGCATCGGTCTACTGAAGGCCGAGGCAAGAGCAGCATAGCTTTGATGGATAAATCGAGTGACAGTGACAGAGACATTACATATGTTTATGTTGCAGTGTGATCATCTCATCATGCATCTAGCCTTTCTTAACTTTATTGGGGTCGGCTTCCAGTCTACGGGATGCAGCTTAGTGCCAGTGTGCCACATGGAGCGACTGCCTATCTGACCTCCTCAACCCAGTTACCCGGGCAACCTAATACTCCTTGATAAGACTGGTTGCCAAACTTACTGATTTATGACTTCCAAACAACTGCTGAAGATGTTCAAATGACAACCAGCACCCACAAATCTAACGCGCCTTCCAAAATACGGAAGACGTCTCTTATGGGCTCGTCACCATCACAGTAGACTATAGAACATAAATCATACCAAGTCTACAATCTGAAATTCGTCATTGATCGATGACTACCACCTTATCACGAGTTGTAATGTAAACCCAAGGATTCTTTTATCAGAACTTCCAATGTTGTTCGAGCAATTTATTTCTTTGGAGTCACATATTTATTGTTTAATGATCGACGGTCGGTCGCTATTTGTACAATCCTTAGTAGTTATTGATTTGTTTGAAAATGAAGTAGATTGTTCGAAGAAGTTACCGCTGCCTTGGTACATAAAGGGCTTAAGAAGGAACATGGTGGGGTTCTGACCTCACGCTGCACCTGCAGCGGGATGGGTCATTTGATGATTTAGTATAACAAAAACCCTTGAAAGAGCCTAATCTATATTCCAGGACCAGAATTAGTTGAAAGTTAAGTTCTGAAGACTGGAAGAAAAAAGGTGAGACGAATGAACATCTCGACAGTCTTCTAGGAAGACAGAAATTTGACATTACTTGTTTGAGACTAATGCCACAATTATATCTCCAGTCAGCAAAACCACAGATAGATCGAATATTGGGAACGGCCACTAACCTACTTAATCGTAATTTGAAAATGGCATAAACACAGTTACCACAAAAAGGGTAAAAAATCCGCTAAGAAACCCAGTACTAGCACAAATGCAAGCCGGAAGTGTACCTTATCAGCTCTTATCACAACTGGCGATTGTGTATCGGTTAGGAAACGGTTCTCGCTTGAAGGAGGTTAAAGGCATCGGTATGGAATGTTACTGGATTCATGTTGCTTGTATTGAATCTAAGTGCATATTTTTAATCACTTAAATATATCTTACTAGCTTAAGCCATTGGTTTCACCCAAACCCGTGGTAGTTGTTCCCACACACTATAGGTAGCCTACTGCTTTCCTTGGTAAATGAGCTATCTAACACTGGAAGATATTTTCATCATGACAGAAGCTGATGAGATTCATGAGATGAGCGATTATACAACTTTTTGCAACTCTTCAGCTTTAGAATATCAGGATATATAGATTAAGCTGATTTTTTCCTGGAAAAGTAATAAAGTCTGCTAAACATGCTTCCAAAAGCCACTCAAAAAATCAAAAACCACTATTATCCAAGTGCACGGACTAGTTCCGGGAAGCGGATGGAAAGGCTGGCGGAAGCTATTTCAGGTACAGACAAGAAGAAACTAATGATTCATGATGATATGAATTCGATATTAGAGATGCTAACTAGCAAATTAGTCTGCAATTAAACATCTAAGATGAAGAATTAAAATTCCATTAAAATCCAAAATTGTGTAAGAAACTGCTACTTAAAACAATGTCACATGATTTCTGGTGCTCCAATGACGTAAAAAGCATAAAGTTTACATAAATAATGAACAGCTTTACAAATATAGAAGCCGCACCGGAAACATCCAAAACACTAGTGAGAATGCTAACACTAAATATTTGAGACAATGTAGAATAAGATGTTGTTGCAATAAAATAAGAAATTGAAAATATTTTGGACACCAATGGCTAAGAAAAGGTGAAGGTAAATAACTTGAGGAAACCTGGAATATCTAAGTTAAGTCTAAAATCCAATCTGCCTTGATCTGATAAACGAACATTCCCTCTCTGTATGAAAAATGCCTGTGCGTAGCAATGGGACAGCAAAATTGTGACCAAGATTCAGTCTACGGAAGAGGTCATTCATTGAAATACTAGGATATTGATTTAGCTCAATAGTATGGAATATTTATTTAAGAATTGCACAGCACAACCCCGGAGACCCAACATAGTAGACACACTCATAAAAAAACAAGTGAATAAACGAAACGTTTGTGAAAAATGATCCTATACAAATAGAAAATGAAAGAAAGTCAGTATTGACAACACCAAAAAGAGTGTTACTTTCCCAAAATAGACAACCACTAGCCACATTAATGAAACGTTCACAGACTTAGAGGGAAGCCATAGAGAGCTAATGATCGTCTCACGGAATGACGTCACATGAGAATTCATGTGCGACCAATATTAAAAACAATAAAGTTTCAAGGCCTCCCGTTACGTGTCATAGATGTTTGAATAATTCTCTTGGAAACAATAGAATCTAGCTTTAGTTTGACATGAATGGTCTTATGGCAAAAGAATCAGCAATAATATGGGCATATCAAGTAAGCTTCTAAGATATTCTTAATGACACTAGCTTACAATGACATAATCTTTAACCTAACACAACACAATAACAAAAGAAAAGAAAAAACAACCGCCAAAAACAAAAGAAAATCGTAAAATTAATTTTGGGGTGATAGAAATAGGTCCCTTGGGGTTGATGCTGAACTTATTTTGCCACAGTCATCTAGAGCTATATAAAAGTAGACAAATTCTTCTCCTTTCTATGTCGATTGAAAAATGATGACTTAGGAAAGGTTGGGTAGATTTATAACAATAACCAAACATTAATCAGCCATGAAATTAAATTACAGCTCATTTGCCAAATCGGCGATTTGACAACTGAAAATGCATCGAAGTTACTATTTCTATTTCAAATAGGCCTTTGCAGGCTCCTATGAAACGTTACAATAGTTGCACGGTTCCAAAACTTTGGTCTCCTAGGGAAGAGCCGGCAAGAAACTGCATGGACAAACTTTTTAAGAAGGTAATATGTACACTTGGTCCAGACTCGGTTCGGTAAGTGCTCTAAGAAAGACTGCGAAAACCAAGTCCCAAAATGCGGACAACTAGGTAAAAAGCTCATACAAATAAAACTCTAAGAGTAACATTCGTTAGCTATGTTGTTAAGCTATTTCTTTGGCAATGCTGGCTGAAAGCCAATCTGGCTACGCTGTAAACCTGTAAAACGTAAATGATGTAATATTAACGTAGAATGTTTTTTTGACGTAGAATAAACATCCTGCTTGTTTTTGCTATATTCATCTAGTTTTATTTTAATGTCATGTCTTCATAAATGCTGTTTATGACGTTTTCATCATCTCAGCCACAGGACGTCCACTGCTGAACATATAGGCCTCCCCCTTAGATCTCCACAGATACCTGTTGGAAGCGACCTGCATCCAGCGTCTTCCGGCGACCTTTTATAAGATCGTCTGTCCACCTTGTTGGTGGACGTCCTACGCTTCGCTTGCTGGTCCATGGTCTCCACGTGGTCCAAAGTGGACGTTTTGCAAGATAATGAAAGATCCATGTTCTTTCTTAAAGTTCTCTCCTGACAGTTTTTTTCCCTAACTGAAGTAGTTTCATTACATAGAAATAAACTGTTTTAGATAAGTACCTACGCTATAAATAGAACGGTTTGTTCGTATGTAGTTCTAATACAATAATATGGTACAGTCGAACTGATCTAATGATGGAGCCGGAAGATATGAACTGGAACTTCATGATGGAACATTGTATCATAGCTGTGTTTGGGACTTGTTAGAAAAGTCGTGTAGTGAACTTTGACCATCTTTACGTGTCATGAATGATTTTCAATTTATTGAATGAATGAATGAATGATATATTTATTTGCAAGAATATAGGTAGTTAACATCAGTTCTTAACATCTAAGGGTTTCATTATATTCGGCATTTCTGCCGTGCAAATATTTAGATTTTTTTCATCTTCCACATAGCATATATTACTTCTCAGTATACGGATTCAAAATGCTCTAGGCTGTATTTCTTTCTTCTGTTTTTACTTTAACTAAGTCTAACATAACAATCAGACGTATGACGCATTTAAACCGTGTGACTATAAAGTTATAGTTTTTCTATTATTCACATCGAAGACGCTGTGACAATGTTACGTCATACAATTGTATGATTATGGTGCTACTAGGACATATTTTACATGTCAGATTACTTCCGTGGCGTAAGTATAAATTAATATTATTTACGAGTAAGTGAACAGTAATATTAATTTATGAATCAGATTTAAAAGATTTAGATGGCAGCCGTACTTTGTTAACGTAGTTTAGATTGCCTCAGTGTCCTAGTCGAAGCAAAGCGGTGCATGGGAACCCAGGTTCAATTTCTACATCGGTTTGAAATCGCTTTGCGGGTTTTACAAACTTTTACAAAGCAGTCTAGAGTCTGGAAGTTGATAGTGAAACACCAGTGTCTGGTAGAGCTCGCAAAGACGATGCATAAACTTGAAAGCTATCAGAAGCAATTGTTGTTGTTACAATTCCACGTCAGAGGACGTCAGGCGGATTTGAGAAAACTCTAGACACTAGGGCTTGTTAGGTGGTTAAATCTGCAGCTCACTCACTAAGAAGACTCCAATCATTCGTTCAAAAGAGAAGTCGCATTCAAACCTTATTACAACGTACTTAATTTAGTACATTTTCCGTATGACACATCTAAACGTTCAGACATCACATAGCTATATTTAGCACTTGTCTGTATTTACTCCTTACATAATACATTTCGCTTGTAATGTCAAGGCTACTTTCCCGAACAAAGTTTGCTTACAACGGATTTCGCTAAGTACTTACTTATGATATAAACGAGAAAATAACTCCGTCGGTCTACTTACGCAAAGTATTAAAACGATATTCGAGAGCCTGATAAAGAACATAGGCTACTTTCGTCCGGGTGCAGGAAGTAGCTACGGGGAAAAGCTAGTAACGTATTACGAGAATAACCAAACCTTTACAAAGAATCATTTGGAAGAAAATGTCAAAAAGGTATAGAGAAAGCCACCCAACTTAAAAAGCATAGCCATACCTCCTTGTTGTAGTGGTCATAAGCACTAGTGTACTGCCAAACATGGTGCGGTTTTAACCATACCCAAAGGGTGAAACAGGAACTTATAACTAAGACAAAAGTGTACATCTCCAGGCTATATAGTTTGATTCGTGATAGACGGTTGAAATTATCACAGATGATATATTTATGTTGTCTCTTATAACAACAAATACTAAAACAAACGTCAGTTATGCCATTACAAGCCTATATTTTATTATATTACGCGTATATGTTCCCTTGGGACGTAGCCGAGCCCTAGGGAAACAGCTATGAATTTTCTTGCTGGTTCTTCTCCATGAGACCCGTACCACTAGCTTCAGGTTTCGAAAGAGGCTTATTTCGAAATATTTTTTTAAAAGTTTGAGTAAAGGTAGAAGAACGGTGAATGAAAAACATCAAAATTGGAACTACTCCACCAAGGACAGCCTACTTCAAAAACATATCAAAAGACCTTACTCTTGGCCCAATACCTGGGCGGAACGCCGTAAACTGTCACGGCCACATTAATATTACACACACATATATTTAGCCGTGGTTTATTTTCATAGTCAGCCGTATTCCGGTGATGTACAGAAATTAGATTATAGTTATCGGCACGGATATTGAGCCCTGACCTTCACCTGCGCAGAAGCGATTTATTGGTTTATTGCCTTATGTGTACAGTGCGCAAAGCGATCCCCACTCTTCCGCCGAGAGCTCAATATCCGTGCCGGTAACTATACGTGTTGGAAGAGTTTTAGGAGGATACATTTGACGGAACTACTATGTATAATGTAGTATAACGGATACAGAGGAAGAGGACGGCCACAGAAACAATATGGGGATTGTGTGGAAGACAATTTGGCTATTAAATCCAAATTCTAGAAGAGAAATATAGAAAAACAGGATCTGTTGGCCCTGAATTGGGATAAGGGCAGGTGGATATTGATGTCTTACTTTCGTTGTTTTATGCGGCACAGGTCGCTTAATCTTAAGGTTAAGCAAAGCTTAGCAGGGTCGTTTCTAAGGGATATCAGGTTGCCTAGGTAAATGGGTTGAGGTGGTCAGATAGGCAGTCGTTCTATGTAAAACACTAGCAAGTGGTATTCAGCTGCATTCGGTTAGACCAAGTCGTCTGAAGATATTTAAGGATCACTTAAATCCTATCAATCTTGGCCAGAAGATTACATGTTCGGCAATCGCTCATGACCACTACACCATCAAGGCAGTTACAGATGTTTCATCTTACGAAAGCATGTAAGTCATACGTGTGTGTGTAAATGTACATACACATTGTCTTCGTATGCGTAAGCTCGGGAGCGCTCACTAGTGGTCGAGACGCGAGACACACACAGATAGTGTGCATGTACATTCACACACACAAGCAAGGTTCACCCGCTTTCGTGAGACAAGACATCTTTGATATAAATAAATATAATAAAGAAATGAGGGTAGAACTACAACATACCTGCAATGGGGTGTCTGAGGTCTGAAACAAATGAACGTGTTTAGTTACAAGCGCGCTATACCAAAATTTTGAAAAACAAAGCCACAAACACAAAGCATGATCGTTTTAATGGAATTATGGTGAAGCAATCTACGGTGTGATGGAAAATGATTTGGAAACCCGATATAGAAAATAATAACTCATATAGATGGATGGATAACCGATACATATACATATCATTCTTTCGTGAAACAAGAATATTGCAGTTTAAACATGCATTAACTAGGGAGACTTATTTCATTTGGAATACCGGTTAAAAAGCAGCAATAGAGCCGAAACACGCCACCAAAGAGGAGAAGAAATTAAACAACCAATAGAATTCCTCCGTTCAGGGATACTACAGAGTGGGCGGAGTCAGATGTTTGAATGATGAAATTCATCATCCTCCGAGCCTTTTTCCCAACTATGTTGGGGTCGGTTTCCTGTCTAACCGGATTTAGCTGAGTACCAGAAGAGTTACCAAGAAGCGACTGCCTATCTGACCTCCTCAACCCAGTTACCCGGACAACCCAATACCCCTTGGTTAGACTGGTGTCTGACTTACTGGCTTCTGACTACCCGTAACGACTATCAAGGATGTTCAATGACAGCCGGGACCTACAGTTTAACGTGCCATCCGAAACAAAGTCATGAATGATGAAATCCTATTGGTTGTTTAAGAACTTCTTTCTGCTCTGTTTTGGTGCACCTAGCGATCGAGTGAGTTCGATTCACTGCTGCATGATCCAGTGAGACTGGAAGTCAACCGCAACATAGTTGGGAAAAGGCTGGGCAGATGATAAGTTTCTTTCACAAAACGATATCAAAACGACGTAGCTACCCAATAGCCAGAATATAGTAACACATGCCAACAGACAAGGTCAAAAACAAAATGTCGGCGTATGTTTGGGTAATAAAGAATATAAACTGTCTACGTATTACACGGAGTATTAATTAATATGCTTCGTTAACTAAAATATTAGTTAAAATAATCTGGATGAATAGTTTTGCTGTTTGAAAGCTCTTATACCAAGAACTACTGGTACGATTTGAAAACAAAAAAATAGATAGCTTATATATCAATTCATAAGGAAGGCGGCTGTAGGATTTTCTTCAAATTCAAAACTCTGTGATTTCTTAAAATATATATGTTTCTTAATATGAATGTTTTCCATAGTTTACGTCCGCGCTAAACAATACCGTTCAGCCGGATGGTTGGCTTGGAAGTTTTATATCTCTCCATAGACATAACGACAGATATATAGATCTATAATTAGCTTTTAAGGAGAAAATCTATTCTATTAAGCTCCACACTTGCCGAGTTACATAGGTTTATATTTTATCAGGGCACAGGACGCGGATGAAACGGTGGGAGATCGGCAAATATCGGTTAAAATAATCACCATCCTTATTACCCTCTGAGCCTTTTCCAAACTATGTTGGGGTCGGCTTCCAATCTAACCAGATTCAGCGGAGTACCAGTGCTTTACAAGAAGCGACTGCCTATCTTACCTCCTCCACCCAGGCTACATCACCATCCTATCCTAAAGAAGAGCTTACCCAGGAAACTAAGTAATTCCTTCAGCAAACTTTACATCTCCTTTCATCTATCCCTATATGGACAACTACAGCTATATAAAAACACCTATCATCATCCTCCGAGCCCTTTTCCCAACTATGTTGGGGTCGCCTTCCAGTCTATCCGAAATCAGCTGAGTACCAGTGCTTTACAAGAAGCGACTGCCCTATCTGAACCCTTCAACCAGTTACTATATGTATAAAAACACCTATTTCTAACAATATTCGACCCAACCTTTGGTAGATCAAAAGCGTGACCGCGATCCACTTTATGTAAACCTTGTGACATACTTTGATGTATTGGTGGGATCGACTCGTTAAATAACCTTTTCTATCGACGGGCCTATGGGAATTGCAATCCATGGGCTTATGGGAATTTGAAGTAGGAGTATAGTGACAAGGGATGAAATAGTAAGCCCATCTTTTTGGACGTCAATAACGTCTTAGAATCAATTAAATCTGATTATTCCCGGTTTCGGAGGCTCCAATTTATCTGTTCCCGTAACCAAAGGAAACTATTATAAAACAAATTAAAATCAGCTCATAGGAAAAACGACTGCACTGTTAGGAAGCTACACTATCCCTGTGTGACGAGTATATTTTATCCTTGTACGAGAAGTAGTATCCACGAGACGAGAATAAAATTGGGGGAAACGGCTAGTAAAGAATATTTCTAAACTCCTAAACATGATGACAATCACACAATCAGCTAAAAATAAGGTCTAATTAATCGAATAGATGGTCTATTCTACAACATACACAAACTATCAAAAATATAACATGAAGGTGAACGGCACTATTTTTGGCAAAGTAACGCTCGAAGTAGGTAAGGTAACCAATGACAATCAGAGTGCCAACGTCAGCAAGGCGTTGACACCAAGTGACGTATGCCGTACACCCTGGCGTGATGCCAACCTTCAGGTGATAAGCTAGCTAGATGATTTAGCTGTAAAGATTTTACGATAGGCATTATTGTTGTTTGTACTCATTTATTTGTAGAGTGAATGAAATTCTGACGATGATGATTGAATGTTTATTTAATTGGTGTTTTCTATGCAGGTCAGTTAGAGGTTTTAGGTGGCCCGGGTAACTGGGTTGAGGAGGTCAGATAGGTAGTCGTTCCTTGTAAAAGACTGGTACTCAGCTGCATCCGGTTAGACTGGAAGCCGACCCTAACATATTTGATAAAGGCTCGGAAGATGATAATCATGAGTATGAAGGTCAGTTGGATCATATGTGTATTCATTAAGTACGGGCACCTTTAAGTGAAAAAGAAAAAACATTTAATTGGAAGATGCCTCTATACGTGAAAACAAACAAATAGAATTAGAGGTAGTAACAACTTGTGATAGCTAGTGGCGTCTACATATTATTTTCAGGTAATACGAAATCAACTCAGTTCCAATTGCTCAGGACCGATAGACATAGAATACCCTTTTCAAGGCATGAAGTAACATTCAATGAAATTAATACGTAGATTTAAGAACTTGAATTCACCCTAGTCACCGTTTTCAGACAATAGTTTTTGCATGTCTGCAGTATTCAAAATGCCAGCGTAAAAACGCGACTCATAAAAACGAGAGGCTTATGCAGATCTGAAAAATCGAATCATCGGCAAAAAAGAAGTCAGTCTCATCATCTTCCAGCCTTTTATTTGTTCTATTTATTTAGCTAACTACATTGGCTTCCAGTCCGTACTCTTGCTGGTCGTAAAGACTGCCAAAGATGTTCAGATAACAGTTGGGACCCACCAATTTAACGTGCCTTCCGAAACACGGAGGAGCTCGTCATGACAAGATGGTCACCCATCTAATGCTCTACGCGTTCCTTAACCTTACGATCGATCCATGCAGCTGTTACTTAGCCACGAGATTTCCAGGGAAGTAAAAACAACTCTTCATTTTATATCCCAGAGCATGACAATCCAGTCTTTGCCCTTTTCGACCTCTAAAAACACACAAAAATATGAATAACGACATCGCCAAGCTGAGTAATCTTTAGGAAACCAAAGGTCACGGCGTGGACAAAGGTGGACGACATCTCTCGAAGTGGGCGGTGGTGACTAGGCAGAAAATTCTTGCTAGCAATATTGGACTGGATATTTCTGCTTCGTAGTTTTTAGAGGTCATATGACGTAAATTGTAGCTACTACATATCGTAGATATACACCTAAATTTTTCTTTTCATGATCAAATAAGTTGGATCCCACCAAAAACATTAAATGTAAAAAAAAGCCAATCCTCTACGCAATTCCTCCACCGTAAAAAGTTTTGAGATCGCATAGAAGCCAAGTCCTGTTCTACTTTATTTGTAATAATAAATCAATATTTTGTGACTATTTCAATAGTTTCGTTCACTTTACAATAATATTGACTTGGCCATGAGCACAATAAACTACAAATATAATACAGCATATCTTGGAGAGGTGAAAGTCAAACATGAAGTTTAATATCACAGAATTAAATACTTTTAGTTTATTCAATTGTTACTAAATGACCGACAGTCAGTATCATCCAACATCAATGAACTGCACATGTACTATGGCGCATGTTTAGTCCATGGTGATCTCAAATTCCAATCAGTCCATAATCAGTCCAATCGTAAAATCATGTCCATATAGAATTTATCAATTCAATGGTATTTACACATTATTTCAAGGAGCGACTTTTAAGTTGTGCTCATGGCCAAGACAGTATTATTTTAATGTGAACAAAACTATTGAAATAGTCACAAAATATTGATTTATTATTACAAATAAAGTAGAACAGGACTTGGCTTCTATGCGATCTCAAAACTTTTTACGGTGGAGGAATTGCGTAGAGGATTGGCTTTTTTTTACATTTAATGTTTTTGGTGGGATCTAATTATTTTTTTGTAGGTCTCTTTCTTCTCTAAGTATATAATAAATTAAATTAACTTACATGCAATTAACTAAATATATAACAAACTAAATATGTACACCTAAAGTAGCGCGTAAACAATATTTTTTTAACCTAAAAAATTTAGAAATTGTCGAATTTTTTAATCGAATATCTTTTAGAATAAAAGAGATTTATTTCAGAGGTAGATGGCGCTATCACATGAAATTATTTGATTTTTTTTAAAGTACTACTTATACTAAGCTATGTAACGAAACCATAGCGCGATTTAGACCAGGACAACACCATCTATCGAGCGAGCATGCAGTGTTTATCGCACTGCATTAATATGAAAGATTTTATCATTATTTATTTCATTTAAACCTAGCTTTTTTATTCATATGTTGTATATTTAATACATAATAACAATATACCACTACGTAACAATAAAATAAATAGTAACATTTTGTACATAAATAAATAACAAAGTTATCAATGCAGTCAAAATTCATACACAATGTTCTTGAAAAACCGCAAATATAAATTTGTTTCCTATTTTTTTTATTAAGTTTTAAGGTTTTTATAATTTTCCCTTTATATGTAGCTAATAACCTATCTTGGTGCCAAATTTGAAGGTTCTAAGTTTGCTAGAAGTACCTTAGACTTTTGATGATCGGTCAGTGAGTGAGTCAGTGACAAAATGGTGTAACTTTGATCGCTCATAACTCGTAAACTATTTATTCAAATGTCTTGTAATTTTGAGACTGAGCTTGTTCTAATACTTACTCTTGGTCATCGAAAACCTAAACTCCTAGCTTTGTTCACATGGAAGATACAGGGGGCTGAAATAGCCGCGAAACGCTTCGAGAAAAGATGGTACGGCCGTGCCCGCTTTGCTCGAGTCTTGGCTGGGGCACTGCCGTGCCCTCAGATATGAGGGTTTTGACCGGGCACAAATGCAAGCTTCAAGCTGCTGCCGAAATCAGTTTGCCAAACTTGAGTCTTCCTAATAGTAATGCTTGCAGGGAGCTATGAAGTCGAAAATATACCAATACTCAAACGTAGGCCCAGAAGATGGGGAAGACAGCTCTAAAATCAGTCTTAACTAACGTCATTAGACCCTCAGATTCACAATTAAAATACAGCTCATGAGCACCAATATCTGTTTAACATATTTGAGACATAATGTGCCGTGACAGTTTCCTAGCAAAATTTTCTAGATCGGAAGTATATGACGTCAGAATATTACTGTGAAAATGGAGTAGACATTACATCAGCTTTAGAGTTCACCCACACAGATGTGAATTGGCGTAATGGAACGTAAAATCTTTCACTACTGGGTACTAAAAGTAGATTAGGTACTTGAGTATCGTGTCATAGTTTTGCTGAATTCGGCAAAAACGGAGTGTAAAGAGTGCGCTTCAACCAAATGAACAATGATCTATAACATAACCTTTCTTGGTAGTAGGGTAAAAAAGAGCATTCTATGGCTGTTCGTTTGGTTACAACGCATCCTTAGGCCCAAACTCTACCAAAGCAAAACATATACATTTTTAAACAATCAATAGAATATCTCCACTCCGAGATACTACTGAGCGGGTCGGAGATAAGATGTTTAAAATAACGAAATTCTATTGGTTGTTTAAAAACTTCTCCGCTCCGCTTTAGTGGAGTTTGGGCCTTACACGATCCGAAAAATACAGATTAAAATAAATTTTAATGTTTCAGAATTACAGCACTATTCATAAAAACTGTTAGTGTTAAGATTAAACTAATAAAAAACCAATTATAATCTGAATTCAAGGCCGCTTAATTATGTAGGATTTTCCTATCGCAATGAATTCATATCTAATCGAGTACGTAATCTTACTTTCGACTATTTAAAAGCAGGTAGCAGTTTTTAAATTAGTTTCTATTCAAATACTTGAACACTATCTTTATTTATCTATAATCGAAAATGTGTGACTTGATAATTTTAACAACACTTTTAGAGGTATATTCATAAATTGGCGCTATAATGGTCAGCTCCGAAAATCCTATATAGATTTCCTGAACTATTATACTTCTAAAGTTCATCGATCATCATCTGCCAAGCGTTCTCCCAACTATTTTGGGGTTAGACTGGGTCTAACCGGATGCAGCTGAGTACCAGTGCTTTATATGGAGCGACTGCCTATCCGAACTTCTCAACCCAGTTACACCCGGGCTAAAGACTGGTTACCAGACTTACTGGCTTCTGATTACCCGTAACGACTGCCAAAGACGTTCAATGACAGCCGGGACCTACAGTTTGTCGTCTACAGGCAAAATTGTAGAGAACAGGAGTTGAAAAATGATGGGACACCTTAAACGTCACGACGATTTTATCAAAAACACCGTGGATGGAAAAGTCGAAGGAAAGAGGGGAAGGAATCGTCCAAGGTATAGCTACATCAAGCAAATTAAAGAGAATGTGAATGTTGTGCCGTATAAGGAAGTTCAGGTGTAGGCGTAAAGGGAAAGAGCTGTACCGACAAGAGCTGGGCTTTTAAATTGATGAATGAATCTCAGAACCTACAGAACCGATGTTGAATATTCCTTTACCAATAGAAAGCCAATTTATAATTTATCACACAAGAACGTAGGTGCAAACGCGCAAATTACAAGTCAAAATCATGTTTCCCTATCTAGGTAGGTAGGTAAGCTAGTATGGGTGAACAACCTAAAGACCAGAATATTTAATTCATTATTACTTTCATTCAATTTATCAATCCTTTTTGTAAAATTATCTTATCGAATAGACACGTGTTTGATGACATGTAATATGGTGTCTTTCTTTACTTTTAGACATGCCTGTTTCTACGATTATTTTCCTTAAATGTTTAGTCATAGATGTATTTTGTATTTAAAGTGCAGTCGTAATAAAGATCCTTCATGTAAGGGTGATATTAACCGAGTGAATAGGTTCATTATATACTAGTTTTCTAAAGGAAATATTGTTTTATTTGTAGGTACCCTGAAGACTCCGAAATCAGTGAGCCTATTTGAAAAATGCTTTCTCTGTTGGGAAGCCAGACTAGTACCCTAGTAACATAGCCTATATTTTGTTCGGCTAAGGGAACAAGTTCCCTCTAATGCGGGTAAAGCCACTAGTCAGCATATTTTTTGAATACATAGCGCTAATTCGCGTTCAGTATCAATACGTAAAATAAAATCGAAAATATTCACCAACCTCAACTAACTTAATACTGCTTTAAAAACATAAAAACCTATATTTTCAATACATTCGAATTACAAATGCAGTATATGTTATACAGAACAAGATAAGAATAATTACTTTATGCAAATTCCTTCACAATATTTATTCGAGGTACCAACTAACGCCATCTATCTGATACAACGCAAACCACAGCTTGAAAACATGTGTATTCTAGTTTATAGGCAGTTTTCAGCTGCTAGGTAGGTTTTTACAAAGTCTAAATCAGTCATGTATCGAGTACATTTTTATATAAAAGCATTTTTGTTTCTTTTTTTTCTAAATATAAGTTATTTTAGCCTTTTTATCGTCCCACTGCTGGGCTGCGGCCACCTCTCGCACGGAGGATTGAGCGTTAATCACCACAGCGATATCATCATTAATTTAAAATACATAAGTAAGTAAATATCTAAAAAGGAATTTTGCAATAACGATTTGAAACCCCCGCCATCTTGTAAACCCAAACGTCAAAACTCCCGCGCAAAACACGAAAAAAAAATCGCTACTACTCTATGTTCTACATTGCGATTTCGGACTCAGCACACGAAATCGAATCGCACCGATATTTTAAAAGCTGATAAGGATACATAACCTCAAAATTATCACATGTTATGTCACGCTGGGTGACGCAAACATATATGTTTAAGCATTATACATATTATACATACGTTTTACATACAGTCGTGACTTCGTTACGTCGATTTAATTTACATTATAAATTGTGACAATGACTGAATTTTACAGTTTTATTTGTCACAGTTGGGCAATAGGACAGTTTTATGTCCTATATTTTTTGCCTAAAATACAGGACATATAACAGTCCGGTGTTGGGTTGCCTGGGTAACTAGGTGAAGGAGGTCAGAGAGGCAGTCGCTCCTTCTAAAACACCGGTACTCAGATGCATTTGTTTGGACTGGAAGCCAACCCCAACATAGTTGGAAAAAGCTAGGTTGCTGATGATGTTCTTTTTTTTGCTTAAATTATTTCCTAGAAAAAAAAAATCGTTCATAAGGTTAAGCAACGCCAATCCTTGGTACACCGAGTTCTCCAGAAGGAACATGGGCGTGTTCTAGTCAGTTAAAAGTCTGACACACCCTCATGATTCATTTGATGGGTCATCAAGATTACACGCCTATCAAATACACAGAAAACAAAAGATTCTAACTTCAAGTAGCTACATTAACGGCTGATGCTACGAGTGAGCAAGAAGAGCACGCGACGTGAAATCAAAAGGGCAGTCGATGTTTCTCAGGAACAGGATATCATTCCCTCAACACGACCTATAGTCCTAGTCGGTCTACCGAAACCCCCCCCTGACACCTCCTGCTGTGGGTTTAGCAGCGAGGGAGTGTCAGACTCTTACTGACTAAAAACCGTCGTGTTCCGTCGTAGGCCTTTTATGTGCCAGGGCCGTGGTAACTTTTCCGAACAATCCCGCCGCCCCGAAACCCGGTGTCTAGAAGCGACTTCGTGCCACTACGACCTAAGGACCCAGTAACTTTGACATGTTTGAACAGAGCACTATGTACTAAGCAAGCATCATCATCCTCCGAGCCTTCTTCCCAACTATGTTGGGGTCGGCTTCCAGTCTAACCGGATGTAGCTGCAAGCGGGAAGCCAAACTGCTAACTTCGGAGTAGCAAAATTATTTAACGGTCTCTTTTGCAAAAATATTTCAGTGTTAGATAGGTCATTTATCAGGGAAGGCTAAAGGCTTTTCTATATCCTGGTATGCATAGTAGTTCCCACGGAATCCGGGCGTAACCAGGTGGAAGATAATTTGAAGAATAAATTGCATGTTATTGTTTCAATATAGAATCAATACAGTAACTAAATTGTTACATGTAAATTATTTACTAAATACAAAACAAAATGAGGAAGGAACATCATACAAAATTATAATTATATTTGAATGAAATACCTCAAATTATTATAAATCAATATCATCAATGTGTCAGGTAAATGAATTATTATTATAAATCTATTATATACAAACTGTTGTGGTTTTATTAATGAGCTGTCTATTTTATTGTAAGCACTTAATAAATGTCATCCACACTAATATGATAAAGAGAGAACATTTTTTGTGTGTTTGTAAAGGCTCCAAAGAACTGAATCATCCTCCGAGCCTTTTTCCCAAATTATGTTGGGGTCGGCTTCCAGTCTAACCGGATGTGGCTGAGTAATAGTGCTTTACAAGGAGCGACTGCCCTGCCTGACCTCCTCAACCCAGTTACCCGGGCAACCCAATACCCCTTGGTTAGACTGGTGTCAGACTTACTGGCTTCTGACTACCCGTAACGACTGCCAAGGATGTTCTATGACAGCCGGGACCTACAGTTTAACGTGCCATCCGAAACACAGTCATTGGTGTCTAAGATATACTTAGAAAGTACATACAAACTTAGAAAAGTTGCATTGGTACTTGCCTGGCCTGGAATCGAACCCGCGCCCTCATACTCGAGAGGTTGGTTCTTTGCCCACTAGGCCACCACGACTTCCTCCAAAGAACTGAAGCAATTTGAAAAATTATATCACAGTTGGAAAGCTACACTCTTTCCGAGTAACATAGGCTATATTTTATGCGAGTACGGGCAGTAGTTCCCACGGGACACAAGTGAAACCGGGGGAAAATGGTTAGTTTAGAATATGATGGTGTGACACATTAGATTCGATCTACACTAATACTTGTTTGTGATCTTGAACGCACTAATTTTGGGAAATACTGGACCAATTTGAAAAATCCATTCAGAGTCAGATAGTAGCCCATGCTGCGGGATTGTTCGAAAGAGTAACCACGAATCTGGTACCAAAAAGGCGTAATAAAGATGGTGGGTTTAAGTCAGTAAGAGTCTAACACTCTATCATGCTGCACCCACAGCAGAAGGGGTCATTTGAAGATTTCCCACAAAAACAAAAATATAGTAGCCCATTAACGAGGGAGGTTAGGAATTACTTTATATCTGGGTGCCTGAAGTAGTATAGGACACTGATTGCAGCTGGCGGAAGCAAGCTAATTAATATAATAAGTATTTATTTTTATGTAGTTCTCAAGAATATTTCTCAATGTCAAATGTTCAAAACAAAGATGTTGATAACACAGTTTTTTTGTTCTGAAAAATATTTCGTCATATGTACGACATATTTTAGTATAAGATTCATAAACAAAATGATTTGTAATAAATTAAAGTAAGTCTAACAACCAGTCTTACTTACAGGTATTGGGTGGCCCGGGAAACTGAGTTGAGGAGGTCAGACAGGCAGTCGCTCCTTGGAAAACACTGGTACTCAACTGCATCTAGTTAGACTGGAATCCCACCCCAACACAGTTGAGAAAAAGCTATACAGATGATGACTATTCATAGGCAAAATTATTTGCAAAAAAATGCAATACTGAGATTTTGGTGTGTAAGCTCGGAAGAAAATTTTGCAAATCGACAAAAGCCTATGAAAAGAATTCCATTGCTAAATAATGCTGACAGTCAATGATAAAATAATGGTGTAATTGCTTTTATTTATGAACAACAACCAATAAACAAAAATATCATTTTGCTGAAAGATAATATTTTAGGTAAATTACACTCGCAAAGCATCTAAATGGGACATCGTGAATTGGACCAAATATACAACCTTGGGGAAACAGCAATGGTGACTTTCTATAAGTTATCCATCAATTTGCGATTAAAGATTGAATTTCGACATAATCAACATAATATTATGACACATCTCGGATAGGTGTTTTATAGAAATTCGTAGTAACAAGAGTTCTAAGTTTATAATAACATTTTTGGCTGTCAAAAGCCTATTATGAGACTAAACAGAATTTATTATGTGGTGATTAAGAAGAATAATACCAAAAGTCTTTAATAAGTAGACCAGGTAGAGTGCATTAGGGAAAAAAACATATTTTTGTAATGTTTGTTTAAAACGATCATTCTTTAGAGTTTAGAGGAAAAAATTGTTTTTAAACGAATAAATGAATGAAAAGTTTTGGAATAATTAATACAGTCATGAGTATTCATGTCAATCATTGTCCTCCTGCCCCTATCCCAATTTTATGTGGTGTCAGAGCTGCATGTGACCCTTCATATATCCTCCTATCTGCCATCATCTCACAAGCAATATTCCTTCTAACCATACCTCTTTCACTATATTCATCAAAATTCATGCCTCAAAGCCTTAAGTAAATTATTTTAAACTTATAAAGACAAAGTACATGGTCCACAAAATACAAATTTTATCTTCACAGATAACACAGTCTTAGAAGTTATCTATGAATATAACTGATCATTAAAAATAACTTCAGTTGCTGAGGAAAACCTTGAAATATCAATGAAATGATGAAGATGTGTTTTTACACATTTTTAAGTGACATAAACTACAATATAATTTACAATACATTATGTAATTTGTACATCATATATTTTACTTGTACCATAAAGTGTATGTCCCGGCTGTCATTTCAACTGCATTGGCCGTCGTTACAGGTAGGCAGAAGCCAGTAAGTCTGACAACTAGTCTTACCAAGAGGTATTAGGTAGCCTGGGCGACTGGGTTGAAAGAGTCAGATAGGCAGTCGCTCCTTATAAAACACTGGCACTCAGATGCATCCAATTAGACTGGAAACAGACCCTGTCGTAGATGGGAAAAGGCTAATGATGCTTACAAATTATCACTGAATTGAGAGGAGGCATAGCAAGAACAAAGTCCATTGTCAGGACAAAGATGAAATTAATAAATGTAATAAATTGAAATGAGACTTATTTTGAATATCATAGAAAGAAGGCCCAAGTTCATTAATAACAAAACATCAGTTTTCTTAAAACAATTATTTACTATGACTTTTTACACTGAAGTTTGAAAGTAAACATCTGTTTTAAGAGAAAAAGATGTTTATGTTGCAGGTGAAATCAGATATTAATTACTTTTAGCATCAAAACCATGTACAACAGTAAATCACATAAAGATTTAAACCGTCACCGTTTTCTACTTAGAAATAATGGTGGTGAAAGTATACCCAGCACAATAATAACTTATATTAATAAAGTTAAGAAATTAAAGAAAAGCATGTTACGGGTAGTCAGATACCAAGTCTGACAACCGGTCTTACCAAGCAGTATCCGTTTGCCCAAGTAACTGGGTTGAGGAGGTCAGACAGGTAGTCAGCTGAATCCAGTTAGACTGGAAGCTGACCCCTTAGACCTGATAGCTGGGTTGGAGTGTACGTAACGGGACACTGAGGAAAAAAGACTTAGAAAATTTTTGCAAAAAATTATTTTTTTGTATTTTGTTTATTTTCTCGATTCTATCGTATAGAACACCAAAAAATAAGGCGAAAAGCATCTGGGTGATTTTTGTCTCCGACCAACCGTTTGTCGTCTAAACGATGTCGAAGGGATTCCATTATAAAGGCACCAGGGACTTAGAAAATAAAAAACATTTTTTTTTTATTTCGCTCAAATCGTTGTTTTCTTGATTCTATCGTATAGAACACCTAAAAATAAGGCGAAAAGCATCTGGGTTATTTTTGTCTCCGACCAACCGTTTGTCGTAAAAACGATGGCGAAAAGCATCTGGGTGATTTTTGTCTCCGACCAACCGTTTGTGTTTTTGCACTTCAAGTTAGGGAGTCGATAGTGTCATGCAATGGAATTCCAGAAACTCCCAATGTAGGCTTGACTATGACTTTCAAGGTCATTCGACCTTGACCTCCAGAATCACGACCGTCACCTCAAGGTCACTAACCATTAATATTGACCCAAATTTAGGATACAAGAGCGAACGAAGCGAGCTCGGAGCATGGGGCACCCCGACTCGGATAGGTTAGGTTAGAAGGGATAAATAGAAACGAATCGCTGCAAATCCGACCCCACGTGGTCTAGTTTGTCCCAACCCTAGAGAGCAATTCAAAAGCGCGTAGGCGCGTAGGGGCGAGGCGGCCCGCGAGCTGAGGAGCAGGTGGTTATTACGCTTGTCGCCGCAGCTGAGGCTGGCCGGCGGAGCCGGCCAGCAAGCCAAAGCTGCGGCGGTAAGCGTAGTAACCATCTGCGACGACAAGCTCGCGTGGGACCGCCGGAGCACCGCAGCGCCGGAGCCGTCACAGAAAACCTTTGGATTGCATGTCCCTTTTTTGACATATACAATTTTTTTAACACTCGACTACGCTTACGTATGTATGGCTTTCACAGGGGAAGACACACACACACACACACACACACACACGCTTCCTTGTCTATTCAAGGAAATCACGGATCTTGCTTTTCGGAATTTCAACCTTGTCTCAAGGTCAATGACTATGAGGACAAGGTCAGTGACATAATTAGAATCGCGGATGTTACTTAAAAAATTTTGACCTTGACTTCAAGGTCATTGATCTTGACCTCAAGATCAAGGACTATGAAGACAAGGTCAGTGACCTTAATAGAATCGCGGATTTTACTTAAAAATTTTGACCTTGACCTCAAGGTCAAGGACCACGAGGACAAGGTCAGTTACCTTACTAGAATCGCGGATTATACATAAAAATGGACCTTGACCTCAAGTCATTGACCTTGACCTCAAGGTCAAGGACCATAAGGACAAGGTCAGTGACCTAACTAGAATCGGGGATTTTACATTAAAAATTGACCTTGAGGTCAAGGTCACTGACCTTGAATGACCTTGAGGTGCACCATGGTGTTTCCCCACCCTTCTACTCCCACATCCCACCGGGTCCCGAAGGCTTGATTAGGCGATAGATTTTGGTGAAATTTTTCTAAGTCTTTTTTTCATAGTGTCCCGTTTCGTATCCACTGACCGATAGCTGAGAAAAGGCTAGGCAGATTATGACTGCAAAAATATAATTCATGAGCATTTTTTTTTTACATTATTCTTTCACAGGATCTAACTTAGGATGACTTGAAAAAACTATATGGTGCAGTATAATTTATGTCAATAATAAAATGTGGTTCTGAGGGTAGGTGTACAATTTTTTGTAAAAAAATAATAAATAATCAGTGTAAATGCATTTCTAATCCTTCAAGAACATTGCTGATAAACCCATTATAAATAATTACTGGCATGGTTATTCATTATTATCAAGATTACCATAAAAGTACTTAATTCAAATTTAACGGTAATTCAAATTCTACACAGTTGAACTATTTTCTTATTTGTTTGTACAAATAATTTTATAACAATAATGGCATTCAAGGTTGATTTCAGCTACTGTGGCTGTTCTCGTATAAGGAGATCAGCCAGCTGTGCAGGACATATTATAGTGCACAAGCATTTGTGCAGACATGGGTGCACTCTATATTCCTTCATCCTCATAGCCGGAATAAACTTATAAAAAGACTAAAGCTAAATTTGAAGAGATTGAATGCAAAGTTTATTTAATAATCACCATGTACATATAGAGTCCATAGTTCTTAGCTAATGTTAAAATGTGGTGCAATAGGGTTGAAACTATGTTTCATCTATTACACCATTGGGGTAAAAATATTTCAATAGTATTTATATAAAAAAATATATAATTAATTAAAGGGGTGCAAAATTTGGAGTAGAAGAGAGATGGTATCTTAAAAGACATAACCTATTTTGTTTTATTTACAACCCTAGATCTTTTTGTAATCAATCATGTTTACTTTGAATATAGTAATTTTTACATACAGCTAGAAAATACTATGTATATATACTCAGGCAGATGTTTTTTGTTTCATATCATAATTAAGGTGAATACAAGTAGATATAACGACACATAGAACTATTCATAACAAAAACTATGTTCCACAGTCTTTAGCAATACTAATAAGAAAGTTTAAAAAACAATAACAATAAGTATCTAGTTACCGCACGGGGTCATAACCTGAAAACCAAAGAGATGGCACAGCAAAGAGCCACACAAGTCATTGGGAGCGTGTACAATGCATACATAAACATTTTCTTTCTTTCATGAGTCAAGGATTAGAAGTGGATTGCATCATTCATGTTATGACAGTGTTTGTTTACATAATACCACTCACCTGCCAAGGGTTCACTTTAGGTATTGGTGCCTCAACAAACTTCTTCGGCTGACTCTCAGACGACTGCTGCTGCTGCTCAGGAGTCGGCTGCGGCTCCGACTGCGGGGCCGGCGCCTTCTGCGGGCGGGGCGGAGCCCTACGCTCCGGGTGCCTTCGACCCTTGCCCGGACGGCGGCCGTGCGATATCACAGGCACGAACCCCTCCTCCTCCTCGTCATCCTGCTTGGTGGGAGGCGCGTCTGACACTTCGCCCGGCGCGGCCTCAATGTTCTCCTTATTGCTGTCACCCCCTCTAAAGTTCAACACTGACGCGTAAGAGGGTCCTGCGCCCTCGGCGGACACGCGGGCGGCCATGCCGCCGCTGCCCTCGTTATGTAAGCCCGGGCGCGCGCTCCGCGCCGACAGACGATCACGAGCGCGCCTCCATGCCCCTCAACACGACGGCATGATGGGGTTAACCCACTAATTTCGAACGAACTTTCCCGATGAAAACGGCCCGATCGAACAGTGCGAAGGTCGAATTATTCACGAGTAACTCACACGTCCCAGTGGCGCACACACACGGTCGTACGCTGGGAAATATGCGCGAACCTCTCGTACCACACCGGACTGACCCTGGTTGGACCGTATTTACATCGAAAAAAATGCACTTCCGTCGTCTTGTTCCAACTTTTCTGGCACACTGAACGATCCGTACGCACTTTATCTATCGAAGTCGTGTACCGATCACTATGAAATACGCTCCTATTAACATAAAATCATAATAGAACCATATTTTGTTCACTATTCACACATGTGGTCGGACGCCCAAAAAGGGATTTTTCCGCAACACACACGGAACTTACGGAAGGCTGTGACTTCTAATTTTACACGGGACATTTCAACGCTAGAGGGCGCTGAAACATCACTGACAGTGAACTCATTCGTAATTAACAATAAATAAGTGTAATTATTAAATGAACAACTTAATTTTCAGCCTCTTATAGTACATAACATACATTTATGAGCAATTATCTTCCATTTTTATACACAGTCATATATTTTTGATGTAAATTTAATGTTGACTTCGAAGCACTAAATCGCTCATAAATATGAACGCATCTTTTAAAAAATCACATTTCGGATCTTGGCAAAATGTTCGCGAATTTTTGTATGCAACACCAGAAAATAATCTAACCGTGTTTCATTTTATACAATAAGTATTTAAAATATAAAGCATAAAATAACATTTTTTCATTGTGTTTAATTCATTTATCTGTAAATAAAACAAATTTTTATTCAAACATTTTATTGTCTATGGCTCATCATTTGATTTCGTTTTGAAATCGACTACGAATCAAACATAAATCTTGTAAGAATAATATAAAATCTTTAATAAAGTTATACTTATCAGAAAAACATACTAAATAATACAAGAAAACCTGATTTACGTAAAATTACGGATAGACACTCTCAGGATTAGTGGGACAATACATTCCCAAAAAACTCCTACAATTTCTGCAATAATGATAAACGTCTTTGCAAGACCTCAAAATATACGGCAACGGGGCACATATCCAACAACAGAGCAAACATAAAATCAAAGCACATAAATGTGTACAAATAGTTATTCGACTCGTTACAACAGTCATTCCCGTATATCCGCACTCTGGGCACACAATAGGCATCGGTGCGAAACCAAATGTATAGACTCTGGCAGGGGGAGGAGGGACGTTGGCTGGCTCGATGTACACATCAAATGCAGTAGTATAAGTAGGAGGCGGAGTATGCGGAACAAAAGAAGGCGAAGGATAAAAAGTTCCCATGAATCTAGGTCTTCTTCTCACCGCCATTTGCCTTAAAACGAACGAATAAGACGGAGGCGCGCTCGTTAAGGAATCAGGAGGCGTTATATACCCAGATTCTAGATCAAACTTGAAAATTTTATTCAAATTGGGTCCTAAATGACTGATGACTGATAAAGTTAACGAACTGTCGTTTAGTTTTGATAGCGCTTGTAAAAACAAACTTTGCGGTTGACCCTGTGGGCTTTGGGGGATTGCAAGTTTCAACAACGACAAACGAGGTTGAGTTGTAATAGGACTTTGATTGGAAGGCCTAATGATCAATGGTGCGTATGTTCCTAAATGTGAGTTATTTCTGCTGTAGGATAGTGTTGTTGAAGCAACTCTGGCAACACAGTATTGAAGTCCGGGCTCAGGATTTCCTGGAGAAGGCCTCCCTGAACTGTTTCCTAGAGTCGAAAGAACTTGATTTTTCGGAGCCATCGTTGCATCATATTTCGGCAAATTCAATTCATTGTATATGGTTATATTTTCTCTCATTGTAGATGTTTGAGGTCTGGTTATTGCCGATTGATTTTTGGAATAAGTCGGCTGTTCTATGTAAATTTTTGTTTCTGCTTTCGTGGATGGTGTCTCATCTTTCGTAATGGATTGTATTATCGTGATAGTAGCCTGTTCTTTGGATACATTTAGTTCTTTTGAACTAGTTTCGTCATTCTTTGTTGGCTTCTGTGGTATGCGGTCTAAATCGCGACTGCATTTTGGCGTTTCATCCATTTGAGCTGTTGAAATACGAGTATTAAAGTGAAAGCTCGATTTTTCACTATATTAGCTAATTGGGCGCAAGGCTTATAAGGCAATAGGCCGATAATTTATATTTTGTGTTTATTCTATTACTTTAGAGATGAGAATGAATACTAGGCCTACTTAGCTCATAAATAAGCACAAAGCTGTCTACCTGGTTTGTTTGACTTTCACTCGATAAAGTATTGAACTTATTTGTGCTGAATTTATATGTATTTTTTGTTACATTCACGTACGCCTGGTGCATATTATTAATTTTATATTGCTGGGACACAATATTCTATTTTATGCACTTTACGTGTTTCAATGAAGAATCCAGTGTAGTATAATATATAAATTTCTAGAGTTTCAGTATTATTTCACATAGCAAATGTAATTTTAATATCTCTATTATAATGTAAACATTGTTGGGTGATCTAAAATGTCAACACTTGTCATATAAACTTGTGGCAGTATATCATATCCTTAGCTTCATGGTGTGATACTATTTTGCTTTAAATTATCTTATTTCAGTTTTTAAATACATTAAAATCAATACCAATCTTTAAATAGGACGTAATACATACAAGCGATAGAATAGTGTATTTTTCAACACATTTTAGTAAGTTACTA
This sequence comes from Helicoverpa zea, assembly GCF_022581195.2. Lineage (NCBI taxonomy): Eukaryota > Metazoa > Arthropoda > Insecta > Lepidoptera > Noctuidae > Helicoverpa > Helicoverpa zea. The sequence continues at coordinate 3,215,629 of NC_061481.1, read as the reverse complement.
AAAGTTCGTTAAATTTTTTTGAGCTGGTCACTGCCTTTTTATACTGTCAAAAAACCATTCTAATTTCCGGTCTTTTTACTCCTCCGTGGCATGGCGGATGGTCTTTACCGCCGCCTATAGTGTTTTTTGGAGGAATAACTTCGCTAAAATAGCGAAATGGTAAGTTTAATCCAAGCAAATGTGATTATCTATTGCTAAATATCGTTGTGTGAATCAATCGGATGAAGTGAAAGTGTTACGTTGGATTTAATTGTGGCCGTGTTCGAAACACGTGTTTCCTTTTACTTTTCGCGAAATAACGAAGGTGTGGTGGTGTTTCGTAAGTTATTTGTGTAATTCATCACGAATGTGGATTCAAATACAGTTTTAAAGCTGAATTATATCCTTCAGGCAATCCTAACCATATTTTATTTTTGTCTCAGATCGGCACACGCTAGGGTGCATCACTTGTTTATTTATCGTAATTACTTATGAAAATATAACATTTTGATACTAAACCATATTTCTTTAACATTTATTAAGAAATATCATCAATCTATGCACTTCTGAAAACATTTTATTGTTGTGAAAATGTGTGACTGTTTTGAGGTTATGTTCATTTCTGAACAAAATCGATGCCGGAAACCTGCACTTGACCGTCGAAAACAACCTTAAAATACATTCAATTATCCACATTATCTCCTAAAACTCAAATCTATAGCATTTGCACCTTAAAAACTTGGTTAAACTACCTTCTACCTGTTAATTTCATAATATTTTTTACGAGTCTAGTATTTAAATCGGTATCCCCTATACTCTTCCTAGTTGCACTCTAATAGTCTTCTAGGTACAATTTTAAGGGGTAAAGCAAATTGTTCCCGTAGGAAACAGGGCTAGTAACATACTGGCTGTGTGTCGACTTGTGGAACACATTTTTTTGTTTTTCACAAAATTAGTCATACTCTCTAAGTTGAACCTTCATGCTTAAAACTAGTATGCTTGTGACAAGTGGAACCTGAATTTCTATATTCTATTCTGGTTATGTATGAACTTGAAGCCCATGCCTCTTCGTTATGAAAGAGCATAACAAAATTAAATATTTACCACATGAACTAATAACTGTGATCATCTGGAATCAAAGTTAATGCCATTATATTAATCATATGGCTAATATACGGAATAGATTTCCTCAGTCTTGGATAAAACTGATTACCAGTACAAGCAGATAAAAAAGACTTGTAACAACTTGTCTTTGAGTTTTGTTTTATTCTTCCAATCTGTTAAGCCTATGATTTGCAATGGACAGTCATTGTCTAATATGATGACGATGAACAATTGACTGCAACACAACAAATTATTATTGTTCTAAACACCCAAAACATCATTACTAACTTAACAATTTCTTCCACCAGAGTCTATCAGTCGCCCGACCTCTCGTGTCGGTTTACACGGAGAAGAGCGAGGCAGTCGCTGGCGCCTCCCTCCCTCTCCCGTTCGTCTTCAAGGCCCCCATCAGGCCTGATCTCGTCAACGATGTACATGTCTCCATGTCCAAGAATGCTAGACAGCCCTACTCTGTCAGCAAGGAGGCCGGTATGTATAGTTTGATTTGTTTTATTTTTTTCATAGTAAGAAGGTTAGCATCCTTATTGGAAAGACTGATGATGAGATCCTGTTATTCTTCATCAGGGACATAGGGCTGTAGAAGATGCTTAATTGGAAAGAGTATAAAAGTATAAATACTTCTTAGTGAAAGATATCTTTTGGAATTTATACACTCAATATCAACTTAGGCTGGAATACAGCATGAAAACTGCTAGAGAGCATTGATCTACTCACACCAAAACATCAGTGCAAAACCAAAATAAAACTCAATATTGACTTGTAGGACAAATAACATTTCAGATGTCATGATAATATACAAAAGTAGACTATTCAAAGTTTTAAATATTTCAATTACGATTGTCCTTGACCTTGAACAAACTCAAGGTCAGGTTCAAAGTTCTAGCATTTCATTTTCTTCTGCACTAAATGTCCACGCTCTCGGATTATATTGCTGCAGAGTGTTACTGCGGATTAGTGCAACATCAACGTAAAGACATGGCGTTCTGGACCCGCTGTGTAGCGGGGACGGGTGCAAAGTTTTTACTACAAACATTTCTGTCTAAAATTTGGAATTAATTGCAGACGATCGATGATCGATATTGATCTATGATAGTGTAGCAACAGTAGCAATAATGACTATCAAGATATTATTAAAGTGTAAATAAAAAGAACACAGAGCAAATAAAAAAAAATGAAAACTTCAATTATTTAATAAACATTGTAAATGTTTCATATATGTAGAATGGATTTAATGTAAAAATGTTACTTCTAATATATTGACCTTCACTTTCCAAAGTCAAGCGCTTAAGGAATATGTTTAACTTTATCAAATTAAATCATCTGTAATTTAACCTCACCATGCTGCCACTATACACCAAAAATTTCAAGGTCAAGGTCACATAATATTTTATTTCCTCCTTTGTTACCAGGTCACCAAACCAGTGCCGAGTCCTGGGGTACCGGTCGTGCCGTAGCGCGTATCCCTCGTGTACGTGGTGGTGGTACCCACAGGTAAATAACTAAATATCATTAGTTCTTACCCGTGTCTTGTAGGAATTAGTTCCTGTACCTGGATAGAAGCAGTTTTACATAGTTTCCACTTACGCAGATAAAATATAGCCTGCTCGTCTACACTCGCAGTTTCATGTACATGTCGAGAAAACTATGTAATTCTGGCTGGTTAAAAAGTAGTATATATCTATGTAATTTCGATAATGTGTAAGCTGTACTACTGCCAAGATTCATCAAAATCCATCTGGTAGTTTTTACATACACACTTTCGCGTTTATAATATACCTTAATAGGATAGCAGTTACTCAGTGATAGATCACCTTCTCATCAGTGAAAGAGTTTTTCAAATCGTTCCACTAGTTTCGGGGCCTCTGGATACAATCAATTTTTTCTTTGTAACTTTCTAGCTTAACAAATATGACTTTTATCCCCGTTTTAAAACTATCACTGTACAATACAGTAATGAGTTACAATGGCGGGGTACATCAAATTTCTAATAGCGCGGACGTCTACTCCTCGTGGGTAGACGCATTCGATATGTTAGAATACATACCAACTAGCTTCCACCAGCGGTTTCACCCTCAGGCGTCGCACTATGGGAAAGCCCCATACAAGGCCGTCTCAAAACCGTTTCACCTGAAAGTCATTGTTATGGAGTAAAACTAATTAATTAATTTAGTCTTATAAATAAGCTTTCTTTTCTATATTTTTTAAATTATTTTTTGCTAACCATAATGTATAAAAAAAAGGCATCAAAGCTAACCCATGTTCAATGATGTGATTTTGGCACAATACATTACTACAATTCAACGCCACATTACTCGAAAGTTTTTGATATAAATGTGTAAGTATTATACATTTTTGAAATGCTTATAATCTCCTCATAACGTTTCTTAAATAATATTATGTATAATAAATAAATAAATAAAAATTAACCAATGTAGTTTAAGATGGTATAATTTTCGGGTTACTTTTTTTTTTAATGAGACTTACCCGGTTGCCGCTGTTTGCCGATGTCGAGATATTTGTTGAATTACGATCTTTATACATTAGTTTACACAAGGAGAAAAAAAAAAGTTGCGCATACTTGCGCCTTTTCTGACACGGTGCCAAAACATATCGCGAGATAAAAAAAATATTTTTTTCCAATATGTTTTTACTTCTCACATAATCATCTGTTATCTATTGTGTCAAATTGATAAAATGGTCATTACAGTGATGAGTATTATTAATAGTTATTTGTGGTTTTGATATTGTTTTGACCACCTTATATGATAAAATATGGTCACTTTATCTATTAGGGTCAAGTTAAAAACAGGTTGGTTATGGGAAGAATGCAAATATTAGTTTCTTATCTTTTTGCACATAGCACTATTTAATTGGCCTATAAAAGAAAGGCAAACCCTGAAACATCCACAGTTGTTCGTCAGAAATTCAGTTGCTTTTAAAAAGCAGTTCAAACCTATTTTCAAATATTCACAGAAGTTATCTGATTTGAAAATAATGGGTGAATTTGTTTGTAGTAAACGAGAGTTGTGCAATTTGTTGATAAATGGGAATAATATAGAAGACTACTTGCATGAAAATTTCAATTTGTCACCAGACGATATGGCTACTGTGATCTCCTACATTCAAAGAAACTTGGTGTCTTAATGTAACGAACGCTGGAGAAATGCATCCCGGAAAAGAGAACGCTTTGAAAGTAAGAACGTCGACTGGTTAAATGGTGAATTTCGTGTTCCACTGGAGTGTCGAGTCACAGTTAATGACCCTAATACATCTGGAAGCAGTGCAGGTGGCAGACCATCGAAACCATACGAAGCATCTTCAGAAAAAACAAAGAAACGAAAAAACATGCAATTAATACAAGAGTACGGATTGGAGTGTGTGCTCAATGCATAATACTCAGGAGTTGCGGTCTATGGGTGAGACCGAGGAGGCCACTATTGTTAATATTATACGAACTGCGCCAAAAAATGATAAGAAAAAGTTTCTTAAATTCATAACTGAGAACCCTGAAGACGTTACACCTTTTACAAAGGAAGAAGCACTACGGACATTTATTGACTTAGACCTTAATAAAGAACAGTATGGGAAACTTCGAATTTGTTTGGCGGACAAAAACTGCTCAGTGTTTCCTTCTTATCCAACTTTAGCCGAAGCGAAGAAGATGTGTTACCCACCAGATTCGAGCATAACCATTACTAACATAAGTGCAAAAGTCAATCTGCAGGACTTATTGGATCATACTGTAGCACGTATATTACTAATTGGTTCAGTTTACAAAAACGGTTTAAGACAGTTGAAACTATTCTGCAAATGGGGTTGTGACGGGTCATCAGGGCAAAGTGAATACAAGCAAGTTTTGCCCGAAGAAAGCGATTTCATATCAGATGCGAACCTTTTTATTGCTTCACTTGTACCCATTAAACTCATAGATGTGACAACTAATATCGTTATTTGGAAAAATGAAGCTTGCTCATCCGTAAGATATTGCCGACCTATATTAATAGAATTTGCCAAAGAAACTCCTGAAAAAACCGCGTCTGTTGTGGCTGATATCAAAAATCAAATTAAAAACCTGTCCCTTTCCATGATAAATAAGAATGGTGAAGTAATTGAAATTACTCAAGACCTATTTTTAACCATGATTGATGGTAAAGTAGCACAAGTTTTAACTGAAACTCCTTCGAGCGCTTCTTGTACAATTTGTGGTGCTACTCCTCGGCAAATGAATAACTTAGAGGCAGTTAGGACACGATATGTGAATGAAAGTTCATTTCAATATGGACTGTCAACACTACACGCTTGGATTAGAAGCATGGAGATGATTTTACACATTTCCTATAACTTGTCTTTCCAAAAGTGGTCAGCCACTACACCAGAAAATAAAAAAAACAAAGACGAAAAGAAAAAAGTGGTACAAAAGCGGTTTAGGGAGGAAATGGGACTGCATATCGATAAACCTCGACAAGGCACTGGAAATAGTAATGATGGAAACACAGCTCGGAGATTTTTTCAGAATTACTCTTGCTCTGCAGACATTACAGGTGTAGACGTAGAACTTATAAAACGAATGTACATTATACTACAAACTATGTCATCTGGAATGGCTATTGATTCAAAAAAGTTCGGTGAATACGCATATAGTACCGCCCAACTGTACGTAAATATTTATAATTGGTATTATATGCCTTCCTCCGTACATAAAATACTTATTCACGGAGAAAAAATCATTGAGTACTATGCTATTTTACCTATCGGACAATTGTCCGAAGACGCTCAAGAATCCCGCAACAAGGATTACAAAAAGTTTAGACTTCATCATTCTAGAAAGTGTTCAAGAGCGGCTACCAATACAGACGTTTTCCATACCTTATTGTACACTTCTGATCCATATATATCAAGTTTGAGAAATACCTCAGAAACAATATCGAAAGAACTTTTCGATGAAGCCAAGTCCCTTCTTGCTGTCAACAAAAATCTGTAGGAGCTTGTTGAATTTTGTATATTATTGTTTTCTCGTTAGACACTGTTTATACAATGATATTTAATTCTATTTAATGTAAGTAAATTACAAAAATAAAATATATTTTTTCTTATAAATGCATGTATTTTTTAAAGTTTTATTTTTTAAATAAATTAATAAACATAATTTTTAAATTATTATTTTTTTATTAAACCTTGTACTTTCAAGTATATGTGTGCAAAATTACAGATCATTTAGTTTTGAAATAACTGAGATACGGAGTTTTGAGACGAAACATACGCGATTTTCCCATAGTGCGTCGTCCTAATTGGCAGCGATCGCGCGATGGCGCGATGCGTTTTTCATCTAAGACGTCGTCCTAATTGACAGCGATTGTACGATGACACGATGCGTTCTCGTCGTTCGATGAGTTCAAACATACAGATTTCATCAGAGTGTCCTATTTGAACCTCGCAAGTGAGATAGTGAGATCGTGAGATGAAAAACGCATCGCGCCATCGTGCGATCGCTGCCAATTAGGACGACGCCTCATTCTGGGAGAAGTACTCAGATATACATATTGTAGCTATGGGCCTTCTTCGATAAGTGGGCATTGAAACAATTTTTCAAATCGGCCCAGTGGGTCTTGAAGAGAACTCTTCAGTCATATCATACTAGCTTCTGCCAGCGGTTTCACCCGCATCCCGTGGGAACCTCTGCACGAACCCGGTTAAAAAGCCTTCCTCGATAAATGGGCTATCTAACACCGAAAGAATTGTTCAAATCGGACCAGTAGTTCCTGAGATTAGCGCGTTCAAACAAACAAACAAACTCTTCAGCTTTATTATATTAGTATAGATTAGTATAATAACAACAACTGAAGAATTAACACAGGCTAGGCCCACTTTCACTGGTGACCATTAAATTGTCAATTAGCTATCCAAGACCTGCATCCCTAAAGTAGTTTATCTGTCACATAAGTTCCTGATTATCTGCGACTAAACTAAAACTGGCCATGAAGCTCACAAATATACAACCTTATATTTATTTAGGAAAAGATATAGCTCACTTCCCCTCGCCTATTGCTACCGGGTGTGAGAATATGCTAACTTAGCAATATATTATTGTCGCTGTGGCGGCATATTGGGCTGACATAGTGTAGTCTCAATATAAGACATGTCATTGACACGAAAGAAAGATAAATTATGTCCCCTAAATTTCTAAATACCATCTTTTCTCGTTACCCAGGTCCGGTCAGGGTGCCTTCGGTAACATGTGCCGTGGAGGACGCATGTTCGCGCCCACCAAGCCATGGCGCCGCTGGCATCGTCGCGTCAATCTGCGTCAGAGGCGCGCCGCTGTCGCCGCTGCCGTCGCCGCTAGCGGCGTGCCCGCTCTTGTGCAGGCTAGAGGTAGGTTTTATAAGGAATTTACCACATTTTTAACCAACTTCCTGAACAATTTTAGGTAATTGGGTGTAGGAAAAGTCTTAAGTTTAGATTCTAAAATGATTTACTAACCATATTTGGTAATCAGGACTAGGAGAAACTACGTCAAATGTGTGCTCGTGCAAGCTAGAGGTAGGTTTTGCACCAATTTGACGCACATTTTTAACCATTTCATGATCTCCCTAGCCTTTTCCCAACTATGTTGGGGCAGCTGAGTACCAGTGTACAAGGAACGACTACAATTCTAACCAACTTTCCAAAATAGGAGGTTCTTTATCCGGATGTATTTTTTTGATTGGACATTAGCACATATAGCCATAGGTAAGTTTCGCGATGATTTAGGAACAATATAAGTTAGCTTTACAAGCCGTGGCGCCGATGGCATCGTCGCGTCAACCTGCGTCAGAGGCGCGCCACTGTCGCCGCTGCCGTTGCTGCTAGCGGTGTGCCCGCTCTTGTGCAGGCTAGAGATAGGTTTTTGGAAAAAATTATAATGTTGTAGATCGTAAATGGCAAGAGTTTCCTGCCGGCGCAGGTAGATTTTGCGATCATTTGTGAACAATTTTAGCTGTCCGATGTAAAGCGTCAACGGCAGGAGCCCGTTGTCGTAGCCACTAAAAGAGTTCTCGGTCTGCGGGTTAGAGGTAGGGTAAGGAATTGACAATGTTTTTGACCGATTAGTACAAAAAATACCGTCGGTAGGGGCGGTAGGTAGTCTATAACAGTGACTACAGCTAAGTTTTACTAGGACTTTTGGATCTTGCTAGCAGTCAGGATGATGTAATGCATTTATTTGTGAACCAGTTTAGCCAGCTCTTATGGTTTCTCCTTAAAAGCTAATTACAGATCTATATATCTGTCGTTATGTCTATGGAGAAATATAAAACTTCCAAGCCAACCATCCGGCTGAACGGTATAGTTTAGCGCGGACGTAAACTATGGAAAACATTCATATTAATTACTACTTTGATAGTTTAACTTCCTGACAGTGTTTTTTTTTTTTCAAATTGATTCAGAGCCTTTAGGTACAAACAAAAATATATTTCCCCTTTGTTATATCAGTATAGATTAGTTTTGACAACGGTCAAAAACCTAGTATATTATCTCTACACCTCATTAGTGTAACTTTTTTTTTTTTTTAACGACGTCAAAAATCATCAAATGACCCCTCCCGCTGTGGGTTAGCAGCGGCGAGGGAGTGTCAGACTCTTATTGACTAAAAACCATCGTGTTCCATCGTAGGCCTTTTATGTACCAGCGCCGCGGTATCTCTTTCGAACAACCCGCAGCCCCGGCAGGCATTAGTATAACCTAACTTTACATTTATTGTTCAATTGTAACAAAAATCCCCCTCTCGTTGTTCAGGTCACATCATCGAGAAAGTACCCGAGCTGCCCCTCGTGGTCTCCGACAAGGTCCAGGAGATCAACAAGACCAAACAGGCAGTCATCTTCCTGAGACGCATCAAGGCCTGGTCTGATGTGCTCAAGGTATGTTCTGGAACATTCTATTTGTTTTAGTAGCTTCTGCCTGCAGTTTTACTCGTCCTGTGGGAATTACTTTATGCATTTTTTTCCAATTGAAAGAATTTTTAAAATTAAATGAGCAGGTCCCGAGATGTGAGCTTTCAAACAAAATCTTTACCTTTATAATAGTGTAGACGAGACTTCACGAGACTGCTTTTTTGGTATAGCGTCATGCTGTGCATAAGGTCCCGGGTCCAATTCCCAGGTTGGGCTGAAATAGCGTAGTGGGTTTTAAAAAACTTTCATAAAGCAGTCTGGACTCTGAAGAAGTTTGTGATTGATATACCCACACGCCGTGCATCGAAGAGCACGTTATATCGCGGTCCTGCGCCTGATTTCTCATTAGTTTTGAGGTGAAAACCACAGAGAGTTACTTTTCTATTTGTAATATTAGTAGGGATTAAATATTTTCTCCTTAAAAGCTAATTACAGATCTATATATCTGTCGTTATGTCTATGGAGAGATATAAAACTTCCAAGCCAACCATCCGGCTGAACGGTATTGTTTAGCGCGGACGTAAACTATGGAAAACATTTACATTTTAAAGAACTCACTATTTCAGTAGTGATGTTAACAGGGTTGAAAATTAGTTGTAAAGAGGCCTATTTTTCAATTATTTACTGGATTTCAATAATACCCTAAAAGCACCTTCAGTGGTTTCGGAGTCCTAAACTTTAAAGAAACTAACTGCCTTCTATGAAATTCCATATCAAATTATAACAAATCAACACAGATGTACTACTAGCCGTTTTCCCGCGGTTTCACCCGCGTCCCGTGGGAGCTACTGCCCGCACCGGGATAAAATATAGCCTATGTTACTCGCAGATAATATAGCTTTCTAATGGTGAAAGAATATTTAAAATCGGCCCAATAGTTTTTGAGTTTATCCATTAGAACCAAACAAACAAAGTTTTCCTCTTTATAATATTAGTATAGATAGATTAATTTTGTATTAAGTATGTAATTGAAATTCAATTTTGGTGGAACCCAGACAACAATTCTTCGGAGTCCCTAGATCCAGTGGAAACCAGTTTGTAAATACCTACATTAGGGTGTAGGCCATCGTAAAATATGCTTGTGTTGTGAATAAAAGTGAAGCCGACTCCAACATAGTTGTGAAAAAGGCTCGGAGGATGGATGATTGTGAATGAAATTATGTATATTCTCTGAAACTCTATATAAAATATGTTTTCTTTTGTATAGGTGTACAAATCTCAGCGCCTTCGCGCCGGTAAGGGTAAGATGCGCAACCGTCGTCGCGTGCAGCGCAAGGGACCTCTCATCATCTACCATAAGGACCAGGTACCGTATTAACAATATAATATCATTATAATAAATAATTATTTATGTACATACTAGCTGCCACCCGCCACTTCCACGTGAAATAGATACTGTGAAAAATCCCTCGATGTTGAAACATTCTTATATTGGTCTTAGCGTGTTGGTAAGCCGCGTATGTATAGGCTTTCTCGGTACATGGGCTAAGTGACGACACTGCATAATTTTTCAAATCTGTCCAATTCTCAGATTATCCTGTTCAAGCATAGACCACACTAGCCTTATAATGTAAATATTTGTGCCTTGTGCATGTAGTTATGTTATATGGAAAAAAATGGCAACATTTTTTTGGTCAAGCAAAACTTAGAAACACAAGCTGGTTACCGCAGCTTCACCCGCGTCCGACATACCATCTTTACACTTCCGGATAAAAATCAAATCGTCTCCATCCTAATTTCTGTCTTTTCCATATTTTCTTCCGCTCCCAGCAGCGTTTTAGCGTCAGTTTTGATAGACTGCAGCTTCGCTACTGGGACATATAGACGCGGCATAACCGAACTGCTCGCGTTTGTACGCACAGCGGATCATAAGTGTCGCTACAAACTTAACTATTTCCCGTACGTGGGTAAAATATAGTCCATGTGCATGACGGTGGACCAAATTTCATTTAAATCTGTTCATTATTCATTTAAAACTGCCCTGCTTGTATATTTTGACATTCTGTTGGGTTTCGTCTTCTGTCAAAGCCCCTACATGTTGCTACTTCGTCTTTGCATAAAAAAAAAATACTGAAAAAAAAGAACACTCTTTCACGTCAAATTATCATTTAAAGCGAGATAAAGTCAGTATTTCCTATCTACCTTCTGTCTTGATTAACTCGTTATATGCCTGAGCGCACATACGCGAGACACAATTTATTTTCTTTTGTTTTATAATTAGCGACATACAAACGGTTAAAGATGAAATTAGCTGGTATATGTTGCCATTTGTACTTCCAATTTTTTACAGAACTTATTGAATTAACGACGATGGTAAATACAGGGTGTTTTTGAGAGCTTTAATTTTTTTTTACCTGTATAAATGTACTAACCACATTTCTATTGTCTGTAGGGCCTGACCCGCGCCTTCCGCAACATTCCCGGCGTCGAGATGCTGAATGTGGACAAGTTGAACCTCCTCAAGCTGGCGCCCGGTGGCCATCTCGGCCGCTTCTGCATCTGGACCCAGTCTGCCTTCGATAGGCTTGGTAAGTTCTGATGACCTGTGATCACTGTCTAAGATATGCAAAATACGTCATAGGTCCTCATAAGTTCGTAGTATCGATGTTATTCTGACTATATATATGTAATGAATGACTGTCTAAGATGAGTAAATTACACCACAAGCTCACATATAGTTTAATGTTTTTCTCACCTGGATAAAAAATAACTTATACGTAACAGCCTTCCTCTATCAATGAGCCACTTAAGTGTTAGATTTTTTAATTGATCAGTAATTCTTGAGATGAGAGCCTTCAAAAAAAGTATTCAGCTGCAACCGCGTTCCGAGGAAACTGTTTCCCGCACATGGATAAAAAGTAGCCTATATGTTATTCTGATTATGTAAGCAAAATAGTACTGCCAAGTTTCATAAATATCCAATTGCTTTTGCTTGGAAGAAGAAACATGTATAAATATAAACATTCGCATTTACAATATTAGTATCAAGATATTATCCCCAATAAGCCTTACTCGTTTCGTTTTCAATGCGATTCGAGTTACGAATATCGAGGGGTATAGTGAAACTTCCCTTAGGAAACATTGACGCAGACAACTAGTCTGTCAGTGTGTCGACGTGTGGCAGACATTTATTTTTTTTAATATTAGAACTACATATAAAATAGAGTGGTTCAGAGTTCATCATGTACCTAGCCTTTTTCCAAATTAAGTTTGGATTGGCACTGCCTATCTGACTTTCTCAACTCAGTTACCCAGACAACGCGCTAATCCTTTGAAAGATAGGTTGTCAGACTTCTTGAACCTGGATGATATAAAACCTACGTTCACCCAGGTACCTGGATGATATAAAACCTACGTTCACCCAGGTACCTGGATGATATAAAACCTACGTTCACCCAGGTACCTGGATGATATAAAACCTACGTTCACCCAGGTACCTGGATGATATAAAACCTACGTTCACCCAGGTACCTGGATGATATAAAACCTACGTTCACCCAGGTACCTGGATGATATAAAACCTACGTTCACCCAGGTACCTGGATGATATAAAACCTACGTTCACCCAGGTACCTGGATGATATAAAACCTACGTTCACCCAGGTACCTGGATGATATAAAACCTACGTTCACCCAGGTACCTGGATGATATAAAACCTACGTTCACCCAGGTACCTGGATGATATAAAACCTACGTTCACCCAGGTACCTGGATGATATAAAACCTACGTTCACCCAGGTACCTGGATGATATAAAACCTACGTTCACCCAGGTACCTGGATGATATAAAACCTACGTTCACCCAGGTACCTGGATCAAATAAAGCCTTTTTTCACCCAGGAAAAGTGTAACTTCCCAAAACTGTCAGAATTTTTCAAATCAGTGAAGTAGTTTCGCAGCCTTTTTGGTACCTATAAAGAAAAAATAATCCTCATTATTATAATTAGTATTTTGGATAGAAACCAAATAACCTCACACAGATGCAGTTAATCACATTTTTAAGATGCTAAAATGCCATTCATCCATCCTCCGAGCCTTTTCCCAATCATGTTGGGGTCGGCTTCCAGTCTAACCGGATTCAGCTGAGTACCAGTGCTTTACAAGAAGCGACTGCCTATCTGACCTCCTCAACCCAGTTACCCGGGCAACCCGATACCCCTTGGTTAGACTGGTGTCAGACTTACTGGCTTCTGACTACCCGTAACGACTGCCAAGGATGTTCAATGACAGCCGGGACCTACAGTTTAACGTGCCATCCGAAACACAGCCAATGGTGTCTAAGATATACTTAGAAAGTACATACAGACTTAGAAAAGTTGGATTGGTACTTGCCTGACCTGGGATCGAACCCGCGCCCTCATACTTGAGAGATTGGTCCTTTACCCACTAGGCCACCACGACTTTTTGAAGATGCTAAAATGCCATTAAGTTTCTTATATAAAATCGTCTCCCACAGATTCCCTGTTCGGTTCCTGGAAGACGCCCTCGAAGGAGAAGAAGAACTTCAACCTCCCTCAGCCTAAGATGGCCAACACCGACCTCAGCCGTCTGCTCAAGTCTGATGAGATCAGGAAGGTGCTGCGCGCGCCCAAGTATGTACCACTTTATTATATGTTGTTATGTAGCAGTTTATTGAGGGAAATGTGGTTTAAAATTTAAAAACAGAAAACCCCTACAAAAGAACCTTCGTTACCTTTGAAAAGTAAAAAAATGTGCATCACTTTGGGGGACCATTGTCAAAAATTTAATTAGGAGCGTCTCCCTACGCTGAGTTATTTTTAACTTTAAAAGGTATAACTGAAGTTTATTTTTAATCAGATGACACCTCCTCTTTTACATAGAGGGTAAAAAATTTAAGAAGTTAACATTGAAGTTCCATTCTTTCTGGCGAATTATCTATGGAATTATAGATTATAGTTTCTTACTCTGAGATACTGCCTATCTGACCACAACCCAGTTGAATGTCAGGCTTGCTTCTGATGACACATAAAGACTGCCAATATATACTCCATTCCTCAAACTAATTTACATGATGATATCACTCTATCAGAGCATTGGGTTATGAAAACCATGATTACTCACACGTTGACACTTTCTGACCTTACCCACACACACACACACACAAACCATCCTCTACACACACAGACATTCTAAACCCCCATTTCTCTTACAGCAAGCGTGTAGTCAGAGCGACCAGGAAGTTGAACCCGTTGAACAACACCAAGGCTATGCTGAGGTTGAACCCGTACTCGGCTGTGCTGAGGAGGAAGGCCGTTCTTGACCAGGATAGGAGGAATAATGCTAAGGCTTTAGCTTTGGCTGAGAAGCGTGGTGTAAGTCTCGTTTTGAACTAGTTTGTAAAGGCTGTTTTGGCCGCATATTGAAAGGAGCCAACGAAAAAACCGGTCAAGTGCGAGTCGGAATCGCGCACGAAGGGTTTCGTACCATTATTTAGAAAATGAGCAAAAAAATCCCGTTTGTTGTATAGGAGCCCCCTAAATATTTATTCTATTCTAGTTTTCAGTATTTGTTGTTATAGCGGCAACAGAAATACATCATCTGTGAAAATTTCAATTCTCTAAGTATTACGGTTCATGAGATACAGCCTGGTGACAGACAGACGGACGGACGGACGGACGCACGGACGCACGGACAGAGGAGCGAAAACAATAGGGTCCCGTTTTACCTTTGGTTACGGAACCCTAAAAAGATCCTACTTATCTTTATATTTATAATAGAAATTGGTTAACAGTTACAGTCAAATCTATTACTAGTTGCTCCTTACGAATTCATGATCATCCTGAGAGAAATTCTGCCTCCGGATGCAGGCAGAATAAAAATAGGCCTATGGTCCTTTCTCTGGCTCTACAGGACTGTGTACCAAAAAAAATTTATTTAAATCGGTTCTAAATAGACTACCTATGTATCCAGTTCATTTAAAAAGAGTTTTTTTTTTCACATTTATAAAATGTATCAGTAATCGTCTTACGCCTGAAGTTAGAGCTCCAAAAATAACTAGGGAAAATTATTAATAATTTAAAATGATGATATCACTCTATCAGAGCATTGGGTTATGACAACCATGATTACTTACACGTTGACACTTTCTGACTACCCTCCTTTTAACCACCAACATACCCCTTCAATTTCAACACTAAAATACCATCACTGTTACAGATTAAGCTGCCCGAATCCGACCCAGCCGTCAAGGCCGAAAAGCTCCGCCTAAGAAGAGTCAAGGCCGCTAAAGCCGCAGCTGCCAAGAAACCCAAGAAGCCGGTAGCCAAGAAAACCGCACCCCCTCCCCCCAAGAAGGCGAAAGGCGTCAAGAAACCAACCCCAAAGAAGGTTTCCAAGCCTGTCGCTAAGTGAAGGAGTTAATAAATTTATATATTGACACACAATTTGTTTTTTTATTGATACGATTTTATTTATACCTTCATCATCATCTCCCGAGCCTTTTTCCCAACTTTGATGGGATTGGCTTCCAGTCTAATCGGATGCAGCTGAGTACCAGTGTTATGACCCAGTTACCCGGGCATTTCAATACCCCTTGGTAAGATTAGTGTCAGATTATTTTTACGCACACCTTGTAAGACAATGGGACCGAATTTTATTTACATACATAATACATAAGAAGCTTACGTTATATTCTAATACATATGCCAATTAAGGGTAAACACAACGTTTACAAAGACTCCAGATTAGTCTATCTACAGGTACATGAAACAAAAAGAAAAGGGGGAAAAAAAGATGAATGAAATGTAAACCAAAAAATTATAGCAATAATTAAGAGTGTCCATTTCGACCGCGCGGCCAACTCATAATATTTGATGAAACTTTGCCAGGAATTAGTAGTAATTTGTTACTTTTCACTCCTCTTTTCCTGAATTTGTTACAAAAGAAACCAAGACGCTATGACAAAGAATAGTTGGCCGCTAGAACCGCCACTTGCCGATACAATGCAGATAGACGAATGATACATCAAAAGAAAGGTCTTATATAATTTGTATAATTTGTTACAAAAATAAAACAAGACAAAACGTAGATAAACAAAAAGTTATGCAATGTTTAGTTTTCAGGTTATGAGTATGTAGGTATATCACCTTAGGTATCAAATTAATAGAAGCTAATGTGTGTAGACAATTAGTCTTTAATTTGTTACAGCGAAAAAAGACAAAAAAAATCTAAAAAGTAGGTTCAATAATATGTTAGAGTCGATTTTAGTTGGCCGCTCGGACGGCAATATGCCTAAAATACAATTTCGTTTACTTATCTCGTTATTAAAAGTAGGTTTTAGCTTAATTAGAGTACTAGTCGATGGGTAACGTAACCTAGTTTGAATAAATATAGCGAATATAACTGCAGCATTCATATTTTAGAAGATATTTACAAAAACACAGTGGTATGAAACTGTATGAGAGTAGGGTGTCCATGTATTTTCACATATTCGAAATTTTCGATATTCACATCTTATTTTTTTAGAGAGAGTGCATTAATTAAATACGTACGAGTATACACTTTAAAATTCGGCACAGGAATGATATTATATGCATCAAAAAATTATCGCTTTTTAAACAGCTTGCGACAAATATTTTTAACAATAGATTGAAAACAAAGGAATAATTTTTCTGGAATCGTTCCCATCATAAAACACCTGCGGAAAGTCAATGAAACGAAATTTTTATCAGTAAATGGGTTCTTTAAAGACCGCAAAAGGAACCGCATATTCGTTCAGAATACAAAATTAACAACATGCCTCTGTACTAATGTAATCATGCATCTACTAGTATGCACTCTCCCTAAAAAAATAAGATGTGAATATCGAAAATTTCGAGTATGTGAAAATACATGGACACCCTACTCTCATACAGTTTCATACCACTGTGTTTTTGTAAATATCTTCTAAAATATGAATGCTGCAGTTATATTCGCTATATTTATTCAAACTAGGTTACGTTATATACCCATCGACTAGTACTCTAATTAAGCTAAAACCTACTTTTAATAACGAGATAAACGAAATTGTATTTTAGGCATATTGCCGTCCGAGCGGCCAACTAAAATCGACTCTAACATATTATTGAACCTACTTTTTAGATTTTTTTTTGTCTTTTTTCGCTGTAACAAATTAAAGACTAATTGTCTATACACATTAGCTTCAATTAATTTGATACCTAAGGTGATATACCTACATACTCATAACCTGACAACTAAACATTGCATAACTTTTTGTTTATCTACGTTTTGTCTTGTTTTATTTTTGTAACAAATTATCGTCTATCTGCATTGTATAGTTTCTGTGTAATCACGGGCGATGACTACGGCAAGTGGCGGTTCTAGCGGCCAACTATTCTTTGTCATAGCGTCTTGGTTTCTTTTGTAACAAATTCAGGAAAAGAGGAGTGAAAAGTAACAAATTACTACTAATTCCTGGCAAAGTTTCATCAAATATTATGAGTTGGCCGCGCGGTCGAAATGGACACAATTAAGAACAGTATAAAAAAACATTACCACAATATTAACAAAATTATTATCTAGCAAAGTTACGCTTTGTTAGACTGTAGGAAGGCCAAGATTCTAGATTTTTGTAGGACCTTCTGACTAGGATTTTCTTCATGACTATTAAAGAGTTGCATTATTTAAAAGTCGTGGTGTGGCCTAGTGGGTAAAGGACCAACCTCTCAAGTATGAGGGCGCGGGTTCGATCCCAGGTCAGGCAAGTACCAATGCAACTTTGGTTTGTATGTACTTTCTAAGTAGGTATATCTTGGACACCATTGACTGTGTTTCGGATGGCACGTTAAAATGTAGGTCCCGGCTGTCATTGAACATCCTTGGCAGTCGTTACGGGTAGTCAGAAGCCAGTAAGTCTGACACCAGTCTAACCAAGGGGTATCGGGTTGCCCGGGCAACTGGGCTGAGGAGGTCAGATAGGCAGTCGCTTCTTATAAAGCACTGGTACTCAGCTGAATCCGGTTAGACTGGAAGCCGATCCCAACATGATTGGGAAAAGACTCGGAGGATGGATGAATAAGTTGCATTATTGCTATCAGTATGTTCTATTTTCTCTTAATGAAAGTCTGTCCCTGATTAATTTATTGGTCGTGGGCGGGCATCCTAAACCCCTAGTGCGCTAGTCCTACTCGCTCTTGGCCGATTTTGTTTCAGCAATTTTTTAGTGGCCCCGTTGAAAAAAAGGTTTAGTATTGCTCGAGGTTTTAGTAAAGTTCTAACTCCCTTGGGCTAAGCTGCGCCCAGAAAGGGAGAAGTCAATTGATATTTTCAAAACAGATAATTTTTGCAAAATATTGATTGGCCAACGTGATCTCAGCGCACTTAACCCACTGGATCCGCCATGGTAACACGTTCCTATTCGAAAAAGTGCCAATAGTGGAAGCTTATTTATGCATTTTCGATCACAAACGTCATAAGTACGGCCTTTCGCAATATTTTTTCTGTTGATTATATAGTTATAAGTCAATGGTTGATTAGCATTTTCATATTACTCGTAGGAGTTGTAGGGCTAATGTCAATATTCTATCTGTCATACATAAGCAAAACCATAGATAATAAAGTATAGTTACCGGCACGGATATTGGGCTCTCGGCGCGGGCGGAAGAGTGGGGATCGCTTTGCGCACTGTACACATAAGGCAATAAAACAAAAAATCGCTTCTGCGCAGGTGAAGGTCATGGCTCGATATCCGTGCCGATAACTATACTGAAGTTGGCAAATAACATGACAAATATAAGCAAGAGAGTGAAGTATGAGCGGCGCTCAAATAGACTTGGCAGAAAGGTAGGCAGGATTGGCAGAACACTGCAGGCGCCTCCGGCTGGTTACATAATTTAAGCATGCAATAGATTTAAGAATTACATTTCCCACAAAAAACAATTTCAGTTTTTATTTGCTTCAATAACTTTGGTGCCATAAAAAATGCAATAAAAAAATTGAAACGAAATTAGATTTTTCCTTTTAAAAGTAAGGAGTAAGGGCGATGTTGAAATTTTTACAATTTAGTTTTTTATTATTTGTGTTTTTTATAGCAAAATGTTCCAGTTACGACCAACTTTCGGATTCAAAACGTGAGTTATTATGTGAGTCACTAGTATTAGATATGATATTAGCGATTCCCCACGGTTTCACCCGCGGCCCGAAAGAACCACTTCGCGCAATCGGGCCAAAGGAGCCCATGTCCTTTCTGAAACACCAACTGGATATTACCTACCATATCTCATTTCAATCCGTCCAAGAGGATTGACTTGATAACTAAACATTTTTTGTGAAATGCCCACATTCTATTTAAAGATCTCTCTAGGCGGCTGGTTGACGCTTCTCGTGACCAGAAGGCTGGCTATTACCTCGGACAAAGAATCAGCATGGCGATCCAACGAGGTAATGCTGCCAGCCTCATGAGCACGCTCCCAGTTGACAGCGATGGGGACGAATTTTTTGACGCTTTTTAGTTGTTTGTTTTACTAGGATAGTTTTTGATATTTATTGTAAATATGTATTGTAAATATCTATGTAAATAAAAGCTATAAATATTGCAAAAAAAAAAATGTGAAATATCAAAACATGTAGCTGTAGGTACCTAAGATTGCCGCCTTTACACTTTTAGTTTTTTAAGGTCGATAGATGTAAAACCCCTTCGTACCCACGTAAGTAGCTTACGAAATTACCTTACGATAAAGCAGACGTAAAACCCCTTCATAAGACGCTTACAACTTACGTTAGGTAACTTAAGAATAGTCGTGGAAAGACGATATTTACTTACATAGTTTTTGTACACATTATTTTTTTCAGTAATCTCACAAAAATCGTTTATTGTCTGGCCGAACGCTACAATTCCTTTTTACATCCATCCTGAACATTTTGGTAAGTACAAATAACTTATAGACTTTATGCAGCCTACCTATTCAACAAAAAACACCCTTCTTCCTTAGTTTAAAATACTCAAAAAATTACTAGCTAAGAGCACACTGCAAACATTTAGTCGGCCGATAGTTTGTTTTGGCTCCTAAATCTGTATGAAGATGAATGGTAGTACCTACGCACATTAAAAAGATCAAGTATTTAGCCGTACCTATCAGACGTACTGAAAACTTTAAGATTTAAAAAAAGCGAAATGTCGGCCAAATGTTTAGTAGAATGCAACTGAATACCAGAAGCGACTGCCTATCTGACCTCAACCCTGTTACCAGGGTAACCATACTCCTTGGTAAACCCAAGTAAATTTGAAACACCTAAAGAATACCTCTTCCAGACCATGAGCAATCAATGGCAATCATGACGGCACTATCCATGTTTGCTTTCAAAACGTGTTTGAAATTCGCTCCTGTAATGTCGACCCCGGATGATAACCAACATATTATGACGTTTATCAACCCTGTCGGTGCGAGGAGATGCAAAATACATAATGAAGGACATTCTAATTATCATCCACATGTAAGTTACAAGCTTATATAACTTCCCTGTCCCATCTACATATACCTACATTTTAAGCAGTGCGCAAAAACAAAACTGGTGGTTCAGAATCAATAACAAAACATATCTGCATCATCAGTAATTTTTTTCATGTTTTATCCGCCCTAAAATCGGCAAAATATGGCCACTTATTTCTTACGCGCTTGAAGCTACGCTCGCGCTCGCGTCGGTAAAACGGTTTCGCGTTGCCACCGCGTAGCCGCCGTGCCTACTATTACGACTGTGACCATATAATCGGTAACAAAATAAACATCTTTCGTTATCAATAACCATTTTTTTTTTGTGCAACAAAATAAAAATATACGGATCTATAAAACTTACTTAACTATAAGTTGACAAAGTTATAAAAAAGAATGCCACGTCCTTTCGTTTAATTTTATAACTCTAGAACGGGCTTACCTTTCCAAACCAAACGATTAGGCTTTGTTCGGACTGTTTAGTAAAGTCAAAGGTTTTTATTTCATACTAGCTTCCGCCCGCGGCTTCGCCCGCCCAGAGTTCGGTTATATCGCGTTTCCAAGAAAATTCTTCAAAAGTCCGGGATAAAAACTCCTACGTTCTTTCTCAAGGTCAAGTCTATCTCTGTACCAAATTTTATTACAAACAGTTCAGTGGTTTAGACGTGAAAGCGTAACAGACAGACAGAGTTACTTTCACACTTATGATATTATAGTTCGGCCATTCAGAGAATGCGTTCCTGACACGTCGCGATTGAACTGACGACGTAATAACATTCATTGATTATTGATATAATAATGTTGTTTTAATGCTCCTCAATTGTTAAAACGGTAAACAACCAGCAAAAATATTTTTATCGTAACTGCAACGCCATTGCAAAGTTACGTCGTCAGTTCAATCGCGACGTGTCAGGAACGCATTCTCTGAATGGCCGAACTATAGTAGGTGGTTAAAGGACCTACAGGTGCTTAAAAAACGTCAAGCTAGTTGCGCGGTTCCAATGAATGTGTATGAGTGATAATATAATGCACCGTTAATCAACAACACGTTCTTCCAGCTAATTCAACTGGGGTACGGCTGTCTCCAATCACCAGAAATCGACATGATGATCATGAGAGCTCTCGGGCTGCCCTTCGAACATAACCGCATGAACCGAGACGCTTACATTGATGTGCTGGTCGAGAATATTGAGCCAAGTAAGTTTAATAATAGTTAACTCAAAGAAGGCAAGAAGGTAAGTAAGTTTATGAAAAGTGACAAAAGTAGATCTTAAGTCCTAAAGTTATGTTCATGGTGAGTACGCACGCAATTAAATGACTTAAGTTATTACTATTAAATTACTAATAAAACGCAGTAAAAACTTACAAAAAAAATTGAAACCGATTTTACAAAACACCCTTCTTCTAACTCCCCCCCGGGGTCCCGGGTTCGATTCCCGGTTCGGTCGACATTTGTGTGATGAGCATGCTTGTTGATCGTGGTCTGGGTGTTACAATATGTATTTATAAATATGTATATGTGTAGCTATATGTAGTTTATCAGTTGTGTTAGCACCCATAACACAAGTTAATTAATAACTTACCATGGGGCTAACCGACCGTGTGTGAAAAGGTGTCCCGACATTATTTATTTATTTATTTATTTATTTTATTTTATGTTCGAGTCGGCTTCCAGTCTAACCGGATGCAGTTGAGTATCAGTGCTTTACAAGGAGCGACTTCCCTATCCGACCTCCTCAACCCAGTTACCCGGGCAACCCAATACCCCTTGGTTAGACTAGTGTCAGACATACTGGCTTTTGACTACTCGTAACAACTGCCAAGGATGTGGGACTTTACAAAACACCGTAAGGGACAAAACTTTTTTACAAACAAAAACCGACTTCCAAAAACACTAAAAAGCCAAAAAAAACTAATTTTAGGTGCATCTGCCTAGAAGTCGGTGTCTAATGGATGTTCCTAAGTTAATTTTGCCACCGACTTCTAGGCAGATGCACCTAAAATTAGATTATTTGGCTTTTTAGTGTTTTTGGAAGTCGGTTAAATTTTTGTAAAAAAGTTTTTTATTTACAGCTTTTCAGTGACACGAATAGCTGTCATTATCCGCATAAGTAGAAAGTTCTCATCAATACAAATAATTTAAGCTCAAATACGAGGTATTTTTAACCCCCGACGCAAAAACGACGGGGTGTTATAAGTTTGACATGTCTGTGTGTGTGTGTGTGTGTGTGTGTGTGTGTGTGTGTGTGTGTGTGTATGTGGCATCGTAGCTCCCAAACGGATGATCCGATTGTAATGCGGTTTTTTTTGTTTGAAAGGTATGTCATTCGGGAGTGTTCTTAGCTATGTTTGGTGGAAATCGGTTCAGGTCTTCAAGGTCATCAGCTCGTTTGTTAGGTGTGATAGGAATGTTACACGCTCAGTTTACTTGCAAGCATATGTGGGATCAGAAATTTGAAACACTAATGTCTTCTGGAACCACTGAGCTGGTCTGCTGTTAGGACACGAAGATAGGAGACGTAACCCTGAACTGCCTTTTAGTAAACCCATCGAGTTTGGGCTCGTTGAATTTGTCTTGACTAGCTCTCTTCATTTTTCTAATTGACTAGAACCTGATGCTGGAAATAGGATGTGGCGGATGAAACCCTGGAATGCCGGAATGAAACGGATAAACCGATTTATATGTATTTTTGCTGAAAGTCTAAAATGACCAAAGGTTAATCTTTATTGTTTCTCAATCTGTGCAATTCTCCCAGAGCCAGTTTGTCATGAGGATTGTTAAACAGCTTCCTTTGGCCGAGATCGCATATAGCGACCACATCTTAAAATAAAATAAATTAAATGAAAGAAGGAAAAATTAAGGAGCTCCTTCAAAAAGCATGAAATAAAATTAAATTATAAATTTAAAAAAACCCCCGACCCAAAAAAGCACGCAATTATTATGACAAAAGGTTAAAAACGCTAAACCCTATAAAAAGCAAAAAATAACTTTTATTATAACACTACGTAAGTACCAACTAAAGCATGTCAGACTAAACTAAATTTTGACGTGTCGGGGGACCGCTTTTTACCTTTAAAAATACTACATTAATCAAATGATACCTACTTAATTACAACATTCGTATAAAAAAACACGTATCTAAACAAAATTATATAAAAAGTTATAAGAAGTATATATAATGTAGTAGTATATAATTACTTCTAACGTTAAGCTAATAAATTAGAGCGGTCCCCCGACACGACAAAATTTAGTTTAGTCTGACATGCTTTAGTTGGTACTTACGTAGTGTTAAAAGTTATTTTTTGCTTTTTATAGGGTTTAGCGTTTTTAACCTTTTGTCATAATAATTGCGTGCTTTTTTGGGTCGGGGGTTTTACATATTCAGTTGTCGAGTTCCCTCGACCTTCTCTGATGGTCTTCATCATCAGGTCAGCTGCAAACCTTCACTGTTACAAAGATCTCGTCAATACAAATATTATAAGCCCAAACACGAGGTAGTTTACATATTCAGTTGTCGAGTTCCCTCGACCCTCTCTGGTCTCCATCATAAGGTCAGCTTCAAATCTTCACTGTTGAATAGTACTTTCAGGCATACACCTGAGTGTCAAGTTTTTACTCTATGTATGCCTACAACTTTCGAAGGTTGCCCTCGATTTCTCAGGGTTTCCATCATCAGATCCTGACCTGATGACTATGGGACCAACTGGCAGCTATATCGAGTCGAACAAAAAAAGAATCAAGTAAATCGGTCTATAAACCTCGGCGTAATCGATGTACATACATAGAAAAAAAAAAAAACATACCGGCCGAATTGATAACCTCCTCCTTTTTGGGAAGTCGGTTAATAACCTCCTCCTTTTTGGGAAGTCGGTTAATAACCTCCTCCTTTTTGGGAAGTCGGTTAAAAATAAAACTTTTGGCATGGCTCAAGAAATCGGTTCACTAACCACCCTCGGACCTCGACATCATGATGAGAGCTGCAGTGTGATTCTATAAGACTTCACTCTAAACTTCGCATCTGAATCCGCCGTGAGTTACTACACTAGCGCTACTCTTGCGAGCGTGTTTGCGAGTTGAACTAAATTAAACTCGAGATTTTGACAGATAAAGTATGAGATGACTTTTAGAACGTTTTAAACCGAATGTGAAGTGAGAGTGAATAGCGAAGTGAAATGCGAGTTGTTGTCTGAATTTTATAGAATCGACGTACTGATCTTCTCCGTTGGAGACAGGACAGAAAAAAAATACAGACGAGTTGAGAACCTTTTTCTTTGAAGCCGGTTAAAAATAGCAAAAATAACTGCAGTAACTTTTCTGAGTACGTTGGGGGTTGGCTTCTTGTCTAACTAGATGAAGCTGACCAGTGTGCCACAAGGAGCGACTGCCTATCTGACCTCCTCAACCCAGTAACCCGATACCCCTTAGTATTAATGGTTGTCAGACTTTTGATAGTCGATACCCAGAGAGAATTTAAGAGCGTCTTCGGAAACACGGGAAACACGGGAGATCATCTAAGGAACCAACCACGCCAACAGTTGCTTTATAATCGACTAGCTTTTGCCCCCGACTTCGTTCCCGAGGAATAGTAACTTCCGGCAGATTTTTGGTTTTACCCACATAGTTCCCGCTGATAGATGCCGACTTTTGACCAATAGATGGCGCTGTATGTCCGGAAAAAATATTTTAATTTTTTGTAATGAGGGCTACCGTTTTTTGGTTCACCAGATGGCGCACCTGTAGCGTGAGGTCTAAAACTATGGCAATCAAAGTTCGTTTTATGAGCGCTAAAACTTATATCTACATTAGATGATTATATTAGATCATATGTAATACAATAGAACTATAGTGTGAACGTATTGGCGATGCCACAGTGTTGCGCAGTGCCGTTTTGCTCGAAAAAAAAATGCGAACCTAAGTTTCCGAAAGATTAAAGAGTGTCAAAGCAGTGACATTTAAAGGACTCGGATCTGTATTTGCCATAATTAATTTAAAGTATTGTTAAATATTCACAATATTAATTAAATTAGAAATATAAACCCTCGCGCGTAAACAAACAGTGGCATTTGACGTTTCGAAGACCTCACGCTACACAAGCGCCTCTAGCGGCGATTTCATACGCGGTAGCCCTCATTAAAACTATCCTATGTCCTATCAAGTTCCAAACTATGTCCGTGCCAAATTTCACAAAAATCAGTTCAATGTTTAGGCGTGCGAAGAAAAGACAGACAGACGGAGTTACTTTCGCATTTATAATATTAGTTTGGATCGACCCGTGCTGTAACTTAGCCACGGTTCACGAACAATAAACAACAATTATTAACCTCCAACAAAAGAATTTCACATCCATTATTATTATATAGATAACAGCAATAATATCTTCATAAATTAAAGTAGATAATAAACTCCGTAACAAGATAAATAAATATAATACTTAACTTGATAAGCGTATTGTTACACGAAATAATCAGTGTTGCGTCGACTGCAGAGAAAACATGTCTGCGATCGAGTATAAACTATACGAAAATGTATTCATCGAAACTAATTTACAATCAGTTGATTATGATGCCGTGATCCTCATTTTGTATCCTGAAGACATTCAAGTACCGTTGCCAAGGCATATACAAAGTTTTATCGACAAAATTGCCAAAGTTGATAAGCATATACATAAGACTACAACTGTCTGGAATTGTGACTATGTGTCTGGTGAAAGACTAGTGCTGTCTCCAACGGGGAAGATAAGCCCATATCATGATGCGAGGGTGGTTAGAGAAGCAGCCTATAAAGGCATGGTGAGAGCTATGGATGCTGGTGCGAAAAAACCTCTCCTGGTTGTGCAAAATGTGGTGAACTTCCCTGATGGACAGTTAGTCTGCATTTTGGGCGCTCTAGAAGCTTTATACATACCCCTACAAACAAGAGAAAGGGATAACACCAAGAATATTTCATGGATTGGTCTCCATTCCGAAGAGAAGTTAAGCGAACAATTTGAGAAGACTGTCCGTAATGCGTTAGCTTTGGAAAAGTCTAGAATACTCGCTCGAGATATCGCTGGGAGTGATCCGGAGAGAATGACACCAGTTAACATTGTAAACTATGTGAAATCATCATTTAGTGGCGACAGTAATATCTTCATTAAAGTCATTGATGACAGCAATACTATTAATGAAGAGTATCCATTGTTAGCAGCTGTGAACAGAGCAGCGAGTCAAATTGACAGACACAAGGCTAGAGTCGTCGAAATTGAGTATAGACCATCAGACCCAAGCAGAGTAACTCAAACTCTTCTGCTAGTTGGCAAAGGAGTGACTTATGATACTGGCGGTGCCGATTTGAAGATCTCAGGGAAAATGGCGGGCATGTGTCGAGACAAAAGTGGAGCAGCCGCCGTCGCCGGCTTTCTAAAAGCCTGTTCTTTACTCAAA
This sequence comes from Helicoverpa zea, assembly GCF_022581195.2. Taxonomy (NCBI): domain Eukaryota; kingdom Metazoa; phylum Arthropoda; class Insecta; order Lepidoptera; family Noctuidae; genus Helicoverpa; species Helicoverpa zea. The sequence goes on along the minus strand of NC_061481.1, from coordinate 3,188,723 downwards.
CCACCTCATTTGAAGGTCATCGGCGTTCTATGTCTCTGCAGAAACTCTATTGGCGAAGACTCTTACGTTCCTGATGAATTACTGGTATCAAAAAGTGGTAAAACCGTTAGAGTGACGAATACAGATGCTGAAGGAAGATTTGCGATGGCAGATTCGTTGTTCAAAATGGGTGAATTAGCTGTCAAAGAGTTAAACCCTCATCTGTATACCATTGCAACTTTGACAGGCCATGCTAGGTTGTGTTACGGGAATTATACTGCTGCGCTTGACAACCACAGCGCAAGGAGTACGAATCATTCGTCCGCTTTGCAATTCAGTGGGTCTCGTGTCGGCGAAGGTTTTGAAGTATCTGTCATACGGCCAGAGGATTTGACAGTTAATAACGGAAAGGGCAAAGGCGAAGACTTAATCCAGGTTGATATGGATGCGAAGGCTCGTCATCATCAGCTTGCAGGAGGCTTTCTAATCAAAGTTGGAGGGTTAGAAGATAAAAATGTGAAATACACCCATTTGGATATCGCTGGAGGTGCCGGCTCACCGCCTTCGGAGCCAACGGCTGTGCCAATTTTAACTCTATGCCATGTACATAAGGTGCTTATGTAATTTTTGTTGCTGAGGAATTACTTTGGTAAAGCGATTTGATTTCGTCAGAAGTTAATTGATTGATAAGGTGTAAAATATTGGCTAATGTAGAGTTTATTTCAAGTACAGTAAAACTGATAAGATATGTGATAGTGTTACGAGCTGTTTTTGTTTTAATTGAATAAATTATGTACTTAGTGTTTCTATTGTTTTATTAATATTATGATATTTACTTTTACCTTGTTGACATCTGATATTATTATGATACTCCCGAGTTTAAATTTTCACTGATGATGTATGTCTGTTGCCGCTACAACAACAAATACTGAATTTAGAATAAAATAAATATTTTGGGGTCTCCCATACGACATACGTGGTTTTAAATAATGATACGGAACCCTTCGTGCGCGAGCCTGACTCGCACTTGGCCGGTTTTTTTTTGTCATTGAACATCTTTGACAGTCGTTATGGGTAGCCAGAAGCTAGAAAGTCTTACAACCAGTCTAACCAAGAGGTATTGGGTTGCCCGGGTAACTGGGTTGAGGAGGTCAGATAGGCAGTCGCTCCTTGTAGTACACTGGTACTCAGCTGCATCAGGTTAGACTGGACGCCGACCCCAACATAGTTGGGAAAAGGCTTGTCAGATGATGACCTGTGTCTGCGCTAATGCTTGTGCACTATAATATGTCCTGTGCAGCTGGCTGATCTCTTGAGAATAGCTGCCGTGTCTGACAATCGGTCTGGATCATCATCATAATTATACACTAGCTTCCGCCCGCGGCTTCGCCCGCGTTAAGTTCGGTTATATCGCGTTTCCAAGAGAACTCTTCAAAAGTTCTCAAGGTCAATTCTATCTTTGTATCAAATTTTATTAATAAGTTCAGTGGTTTAGACGTGAAAGCGTAACAGACAGGCAGACAGAGTTACCTTCACATTTAATATAATGCTATATAGTAGGGATGTACTTAAATGTTGCTGTTACCACAGCAGGTTCTTATCCAATGAAAGTGGTCAACTAATCTTGTTTATATGTGTATTATCATTTAAAGTAATTAAACACAATGGTCGTTGAACATTGCACTGACCAGATAAACAGGATAAAGTAAATAAGTATCTGTATATTATTACAAAAGGACGATAACAGAATTTAGGACTAAAGATTTTTAGAGGCGTGTACCTACCTACTGTAAACTTGGGGTTGTGGAATTATTCGAAAGAGTTACCACGACCCTGGTACATACATAAAGGGGGTAAGAAGGAACATGATGGGCTTTAGTCAGTAAGGGTGCGTCCACATCTGGCGAATGCGCCGCGAATGCGCAGCACGCGAGCCGATCGCGAGCTGTCCGCGAGCTGCGCGCGTGCAGTCACTGCAATAGTTCGGTGCGCCTCTTTAGCGCAACTCACGCAAGGCTCGTATAGAGCGCGCGAGCGGCGCGCGATCTGCGCGCAATCAGTTCTCGCCCTTACAGTTCCGTATATTGGCTCAGTACTATCGAAGATGGCAGACGTCGCGCGCCGCCTGCGCGCCGCTCGCGTGCAGCGCTTAGGTCGCGCACGAGCTGCGCGCGGGCGGCGCATTCGCGGCGCACGAACAAAAATGCACGCGCGCAGCTCGCGGACAGCTCGCGACCGGCTCGCGTGCTGCGCATTCGCGGCGCATTCGCCAGATGTGGACGCACCCTAAGAGTCTGACACTCCCTCACGCTGCACCCATCGACGACTGCACGATGTACGAGAGATACATCTGATTAAGTTACACAAGATTGACTACAATCCGTCAGTTGCACAGAGCTCCATTAAAGTTAAAGCTTCATTAAATTTATTGCTGACACTTTTTATTTTGTTGACAAAGAAAGAGTCAGCAATAGGTTTAAAGAGCCTTTAACTTTAATGGAGCTTTGTGCAACTGACGGAATATGAACTTAATGTTATCTATTTGTTAATCACAAGCACTACTTGCTTCTCATCCCACTAATCATTAGCAATTTCGGATTGCCATACATAAAAATAGAATAGAATACCTAAGTATAATATTGATAACGAAAACTCATCGCAAAATCTCAGATAGATAGCTTATTGAAATCTACCACGACAGATTATTTCCAATCCTTTGTTTCCTCCCCTAGGTTACGTAGAACTCTTCACAAAGAGTGGCGTCCTGCCATCCAGGATCTGGTCATTACCCTACGACGTGAACAGCGTCATGCACTTCGGAGAACGGGAGTACAGCAAGAATGGACATAGGACTATCATGTTTAAGGTAATAATGTCGGACAAAATAAGCTGTGACACCCAGTTTAACCTTTATTCTGTAGGAACTGCTCTCCGTACCTGGATAAAAACGTATCTTCGTCTTCAAGGCGCCATCAATCTTTGCGCCGAGTATTACCGTGCGTGGAAAGGGAAACAACAAAAGTTCTGGGTTACATCCTCACTAGCTTCTCGTACATGGATATACTCAATTACGTAATATAAATTAGCCCTAACGTTATTCTGATTCTATTGGCAAGCAACCAAGTTTTATCAAAATCCATACAGTAATTTAATATTACTTTTAGAGTGAAAAGTGAATACCCCACAATTTTCAGTTTACGTTATTCCACAAGCAATTGTAATCCAATCTCTGTGACTTGCACATAAATCTTAACTTTGTGTAATTTGCTCAACACTTTAAACAAAAACATTTTCGCAGGACAACATCAAACAAAATCGCATCGGCCTATCTCCTTTGGACTTGAAGAAAATTGAACTAATATATGGACCGGAATGTCGAGCAAGAGATCGACAAGAGAAAGTTGAACTCTGCCAGTCTTACCCAGGAGTAGCCAGGCGTAAGAGAGAAGTGGAACCACCAACCAATAAGAGTTTGAGAGTAAACCCTGAAATAACTCCACCTCCTACTGTTCTCTCTTCTCTGAAAGTCCAACCAGTGGCTTTAGCAGAAGCAGTACCTATCGAAGAGACTCCGCAAGATGGTTCAGAGTATATCAACGCAAATTTAGACGCTCTTGGCATATCTAATGAAACGGAAAAGATTATTGAACAAGTCTACAAAGTATCAGCCCTTGCTTTGAAACATGCTAGAGAGAAATACTGCAATAGAACTTCTAATACAACTATTGAAGTTGATGATAAAAAACCGGACAACGTAAAACGATCCAACGCATCCGATATTTTGGGAATACTTGAAGTTATAGCTGATTATGCCAAATCTATGGTTGATAATGCCGTAGCTAACCTAACCTCCTTCTGTGAAACGTCAGAATCCATAGAAACTTACCAAAGACAATGTAAGTTCGGATACGACAGCCGATGCCCGAAAACTTATAGATCTACAAAATCTGGGGCTGTACGGTATTCTACGAATCATAGACCATATATTAAACAACAGACTCGACATGAGGGAGTGGAGAATAGATACTCTTATGATAAAATGTTAAGGCGTGAAGGCGACGATACCACGCCATCTTTGACACCAAATAGAAAGAAAAGAGACGTTACAAACCCAGAGGAAGATAAATTGAAAGATGTCAACGAATTGACGGAAGTTCAAAATGAGAACACCACGAATGACATGAAGGTTTCGACCATGAAGGATGATACGAAGGTAGAAAGAAGGTACTTTGAAGAGACACGATACAAGTAGGTTGTGTTATGTCTATTGGTGAATTTCTATAAGCTATCTATCCATTAATTTGCGATTAGAGATAGAATTTTGACATAAGCTCCGTATAAGTTGTTTCAAACTTGTCGCAAAACTAGGGATAGAGGGTTATAGAAATCGCGTGTTTTATCCAAGAATTATACTTAAAATACATTTTTATATAAAAAAATAATGAACTATATTTTGAAATTTTGTGTATTTTCAGCAATAACAAGTAAGTATGTCAGATCCTTGCAGTTTGTAAGTAGACAGAGTGTCCCCTTCCATTTAATTAAATCTAATATTTTTCTTAAAATTGCAGGTCGTGACATCCAATTCGGTGATTTGAGAAACCCCATAAGTAGGAAACGAAGCTCTATCTAATATGTATTAATATAAAAATTATAATTGATTAAATAAATAAATAAAGTATGTAAAATAAACTCTGTCGTTTGATTCCACTTGTGGGGTTTTTCAATTTCCTTATTGATCCCTAATTTCGCTTAAATTACTTTTTAACTGCCTTTTTACTTGTAATTTTTACTCAGTAGCTTTCACTTTATGTAGCATATGAAATCAAATTTAACTTCAAAACAAATGCAAAACCCCGTAAGTCGTTTAGTGCAACTTTGAAGAACTTACAGAAATTACTTACAAGTGTAAAGTACAAGTGGTAACTTACAAAGTAAAGACAGAATTAGCCATACTTTAGGCGAGAATGTTCAGAATATTAGGATATAATAGTCGATTTACACACGACACTGACCCACACGCACAGCTGCAAAATCTGATTCAATAAGATGGATAGTTGATAAAACTAACGTTCGTGTTCGTGCCAGACTTTATTGCGCACAGATGCCCGATTCTCCTAATTTTACTTAAGCGACATACGATTCACATTCGACTGAGATCCAATCACGACTCAATTAGATTTCTATATTCAATTGAAGCGTACATGCATTCCGCTATTTTGTCTTTGAAATAAACGTTTTTATCCTTTTCTGTTATTTAATATTAATGAATTATTTTGTCTACAAATGATTTACGATTGCAATATGATTGTAGAGCAAACTACCGTATAGAACAAAATCACTAAAATGGACTAATCAGTAAAATGTTAAATCACTAAAAATCACAAACCAATCGAATGTCGTTGGAATACGATTGGTCTTATATTAGTAACAGAATGCCCGATATGGTTAAGACTGCTACCTATTGCGATTCAATTTCTATTCAATTTTGACATTATTAACTTAGGAGAATCGGGCCCCAGAAAGCCGCGCGAGTCGTTACGCAAAAAGCATTTCTAGGTATCAGTAAGCGGAGGGTCTAGGCCAGTAAGTTAATGCGTACCACCACTGAGTTTGACGACAACTACTAGGTAGTAAAGTTAGTAGTTCACACAAATTAAATATAGAATACCACTGCTTATTTTACATGATAAATAGCGAATAGCTAACAAATTATGGCCAATCCCTATTGTACCTATCTGTTATTTTGCCCACTAGAGATACAATCGTAGTAACTACATATTATAGAAATCTGTGATACAATGTTGACATAAGCCCCATACAAGAAATGATAAATTCCTATCTCTAGTAGAAGCAAATCAACAGATAGATAGAATATAGGAACGACCGTTAATCCACATGCTATCTTCAGAAAAAAATATCGCAAAGACGGCGCCGGGCCCGAATGGGATGGTTCCGACGTATCTATAGAACCAGTTGAGAGAATGGGGAAAATTGCAAAAGATGACAGTCAATCAGCAGAAGACAGCATAGACGCAGAGGCAGAAAAGTCCATAAACAAAGAAGAATTAGTGAAAGAAGTTATTAACGAAGGACTAGACTCTATTTTAGACGCTGAGAAGGCAAAAAATGAAGAAGAAGATGGGTCTAGTTCAGTTTCTGAACCAGATAACAAAGAAGAGAAGAAATCTGAGGAAGAAGAAACGGGTAAGAAGAAGAAACATCGGAAAGGAACAGGGAAAAAAGTTACGGAAGCTACTAAGACTGAGCCTGATGAGTGAGTATCGTCCACTACTATAAATAAACTATCCGTTTCTTAGCGATAAGAGATTGGGCATAATTACTATCATCATGGTATATACAAAAATGGTACATTGGCAGACTTGAATGGTAGATTGGATTCAACTGAGTACCAGTGCTTTACAAGGAGCGACTGCCTATCTGATCTCCTCAACCCAGTGACCCGGGCAACCCAATACCCCTTGGTTTGAGTGGTTGTCAGACTTACTGGCTTCTGACTACCCGTAACGACTGCCAAGGATGTTCAATGACAGCCGGGAGGGACCTACAGTTTAACGTGCCATCCGAAACACAGTCATTGTTGTCTAAAATATACTTGGAAAGTACATACAAACTTTAAAAAGTTGCATTGGTACTTGCCTGGCCTGAATCGAACCAACATACTCATACTTGAGAGGTTGGTTCTTTACCCATTAGGCTGCCACGACTTTGTAATACTTTATTACTGCCTTGTTTCCTAAAGGAAACCAAAGATGAGTTCTATGGAGCAACGTTCACACAGTGGATTGCCGAAAACAGTCAGACTAAATAAGTTGAACAAGGAATTTTACGCTGAGAGGAAATGGCCTGACGGTATTGTCAGACTGGTCATCAAGAAAATACCGGAATGTGAGTAGCTTTTAAGTTTTTATTATTTTTAAGGGGGTTCCGTACATAAAGGGAACAACTAGACCCTATTACTAAAACTTCGCTGTGTGCCTGTCACCAGACTGTAATTCATGAAACGTGATAGCTTACTCAGTATTTCTAAAGACGTGATTTTCTTGCTCGTTTTATGGATAATAGCTATTTCCCGTGGTTTCACCTGTGGGAACTTATACTCTTACCCGGACAAAATCTAGCCTATGAAACCTGGGAATAGTGTGGCTTTTCAAACAGTTAAAGAATTCTTTCAAACAGTTAAAGAATTCTTTCAAACAGTTAAAGAATTCTTTCAAACAGTTAAAGAATTCTTTGCAGAGCCTTTTTAGGGAACGAATAAGGTTATCTATATTAGTAGGTACAGGTATGATAGAAGTAGATACCTCCTAATAGATAGATGATACAAAACCGTTCATCCACAATTCCAACCAGCACTTCCCCAGTAATTTACTCTCACCATCCACATTCTCCTCCCCAGTTGACCTCGAAGATCTCCGCAACAGAATAGCAGAAGTAAACAGTATACTACAACAGAAGACTTGCGTGAAGATCCACGAGGTGGACTCCAAGGAGGCGCGAGGGTACGACGACTATATCATACTGGATACCAGCCCTGATTACGTTACGGGACGAACGGGGGGGAAGCAGGTGAGTGGGGAAGAATGTTGGTTAACAGACTTTAAAAGAAATAAGGATCTCAGTTCTTTATAGGGTTCCGTACCCAAAGGGTAAAACGGGACCCTATTGTTTTCGCTCCTCTGTCAGTCCGTCCGTCCGTCAGTCCGTCCGTCTGTCATCAGGCTGTATCTCATGAATCGTGATAGTTAGAGAGTTGAAATTTTCACAGATGATGTATTTCTGTTGCTGCTATAACAACAAATAGGTACTGTAATAAATATTTTGGGGGCTCCCATACAACAAACGAGATTTTTTCGCTCATTTTATAAATAGGAACCCTTCGTGCGCGAGTCCGACTCGCACTTGGCCGGTTTTTAATTTTTACACATTTTTGTACACGCTTAATAAAGAAACACGACAGGACAGAAAGAATTTACAAAGGATATGCTTACTTTTATAGAAATCTCTTCCAGCATACCATAGTAGCTTCAAAGGAAAATGAGAATAAAAGAGATGTACAGAGTGTGTAAAAAAAATGGAAACAGATATTATAATTTTAATTAGAAATCATCAAATTACCGCAAATACCGCTGTGGGTGCAGCGTGAGGGAGGTTCAGACTCTTACTGACTACACCCCACCATGTTCCTTCTGGAGCCCTATATGTACATGGCAACTCGAGCGAACAATCCCGGAGCCCCTTTCAGTTAGACCACAGATTATTTTAATAGTTAAAAAAGAACTATTGTTTTACCTGCATGCATGTTTGTACCTAGATATTGATATTAGTAGAACCGATTTTGACGCGGTTTTCAGCAAAGGTTGATGGAATTTTTGTTAGTAGTAGTGAAGTATATAGATGTTTAATTACACAAAAACTGATGACTCTGATGAGCCATACTTATTACTTATCGATTCATATGCGTGTAAATGTAGGTAAGTACCTACTTATACGCACATTGTCTGAATCAATGAGCTCTCAATGATAAGATGGGTTGTTGACTTTCGATCTGATAAAATCCCTCAACTATATACAATCCTTAAGTACTAAGGTAAATCTACTGATAACTAGATATAGAATTTTGACATTAGCCCCATACAACTATGTTGAAATCCTGTACTAGTAAGTAAAACAACAGATAAAATAATTTATGGCCATCAGTTTGTGAAAAAAAGTTCTTAAGTATAAATATTTTAGGGGATCCCAAACAAACGTTTTTTTTTACCATTTCACTCACAGGTAGTACGGAACCTTTAGTACTTACGCGTATTCGATTTTATAAGATGACCGGTTTTTTGTGAGACTCTTAATATGGCGTGTTATTTTACAAACTTTTTCAATAAGTACATATTAAAATATTTTCTTTGCATATAGCCACAGATTACATAATAGTTACTGTATAATAAACTGCTATTATTGACTTATAAAACTATTATCGAATTCAACTTAAATAAATAAATATATGAATTTACTCCGGTTCTCCCTGCTTAAATTATGTTAATGATAAACGAAGGCACGCTTAGTAAAATATTGAAAGCACAAAACGCCAGTTTATCGACACGCAAATGTTAAATAATTTATTTAACACAAAATAAATAGTAGAAAACCACGCTTTTACAAAGGCACGTAAAAATCATTATAAAATATTTCTAACAAGACCAAACACAGCTATGATACGAAGTTCCATCAATAAGCTCCAGTTCATATCTTCCGGCTCCATCATCAGATCAGTTCGACAGTACCGTATTATAATTATTGTATGGGAACAAATATAATGACCACCATAAAATGCTTTGATACCCTAAGTTTTGCAACCAGAAATATCTACTGAACACCAGAAAAATAAAGTCTAAAAATGTAATAGTACCAGCTATTTTAGTCACGACTTCACTTTAAATTGTATTCGACCACCAAATTTAGTAAATGATCACCAACTCTTGACGACCAAATTAATGTATTATTTTTGCCTAAATAAGTCACTGTGATTGCCATAAAATGTAGGCTTATTACCAAATAAAGTATTATGATGCCATATTAAGTTATGTGTCCGGCTTGCAATGCATGCGTGAGTGTCAGTATGACGAGTGACAGGGGAAAATGGAAGAAAATGACATATTGCGCCGACGCCAAGTAAAATTGGGAACAGGGCAGGAGAAAGAAGAAGAAGAATGTGTTTCTCAATACACTCTTATCGCACTGTTTAGAGGCATGCAATAGACAATTTTCCACGCTAGTGCAGGAAAAGGGTCCCCAAAATGTTATTACATTTATTTTATCAGGCCGAACTTATTTTTTTGGAGTCAGTTTACTTAAACAGGATAGCAAGATGTAAAAACTTTTTTGATGATCATTTACTACTTTTGGTGATCATTTACTACTTTTGGGATAACAATGATTTTTTTGGACTCATTTTGCTTAAATAGGATAGCAGAATTTAAAGACTTTGGTTATAATCTTACTTTAAAATGGTGGTTTAATTTTGGTGATCATTTACTATTTTTGGCTTACGCATGATTTATTTTGGAGTAATTTCACTTAAATAGGATAGCAAAGTGTTAAAACTTTGGTGATAGTTTTACATTAAAATGCGAGTTTCATTTTGGTGATCATTTACTATTTTTGTCTGCTGTTTGTTACTATATCTGGTGATCAGTTAAACATAAGCCTTATTGTATTGTCATCAGAACTACATACAGCTGCCAATTTTCATGACGCTATGATCCTTGGAAGATGGCTAAATTAGTTACCGTAGATTCCATTACATAGTTACATAAAAGTCGATCTAATAAAAGCGTTTTTATATAATAGGCATATTTTTATCAATTATATAACATAATTAGTCAAATAGGCCCCTAAATACACATTAATTAACTATTAATAACTCACAAAACGCACGTGGTTAAGACGTAAACATTAGAAAGAAATCACACTACATTATTTCCGTAAGAAAGTGAAGGATAGAAATATAAACATTGAAAGAGATAGCTGAACTCTATATGGAAAAAGTAATAGGTGCGAGAAGGACGGAGAAATGTCTGTCTTTGACGTCAATGTGGGTTGAATGAACGGGGTGACCAGGGTAGGAAAAAATACTTTTTTTAAAGGAAATTGGTATTTAGTATAATTGGGATGATGTACAAATAGGATTATTTGTAATGTAGATACTACAATTTATTTAGGATCATTGGGATTACTTAAGTAGTTAAATTACTGAGTAAAATAACATTGCACGTTTTCAAATTTTTCTTTTAAAATCTTTGTAATCTGAATAATTTCCTGCTAAAAATCAATTCTTTCAAAGTTAAATTATTTATAACACACAATTATTTTATTAAATTCTAAATGTAAAAATAGAATCGGTGTTACCAATTCAGTTAAACGACACTAAAAATAGGCTAAATTCAATTTCGAGCACTTGCAACCCTGTTCCGGAAATTTCTTACGTATCTGCTCTTTGATTGGTCGGTACCATAGAAAATTCTGGACACCCATTGGCCGAGACTATATATACAACCCGAAACGCGGCAAAGTTAGTATTTTCAAACATAAACGGCGCGGCGGTCGTATATTTTGTTGATCAAACAACAAGTTTCGCTTGAAATATGGTCGCGATTGGCATCGATTTAGGAACAACGTACTCTTGTGTGGCCGTTTGGCGTCACGGCAGTGTGGAAGTGATAGCAAATGAGCAAGGGAATAGGACAACGCCATCTTACGTCGCATTCACTCCTATGGAGCGTCTCGTAGGGGAAGAGGCGCGAAATCAAGCTGCTTTTAATCCCTGGAACACGGTTTTTGGCGCGAAACGTTTGATCGGGCGGCGATACGACGATCTAGGTGTGCAAATGGATTTGCGTCACTGGCCGTTTCAAGTTTCGAATCAAAATGGTAAGCCAATGATATTAGTTGATTACAAAGGTGAAAAAAAGTCTTTCACGCCCGAAGAAATCAGTAGTATGGTTTTAAGTAAATTAAAAGAGATCGCTGAGAAATATCTTGGTGCTAAAGTTAGTAAGGCGGTTATTACTGTTCCCGCGCATTTTAATGATAGTCAGAGGCAGGCTACAAGGACCGCGGGGTCTATAGCGGGGCTAGAAGTTTTAAGAATTACGAACGAGCCTACAGCCGCGGCACTTGCGTACGGTTTAGACAGAAGAGGTGACAAAAACGTTCTTATTTATGACCTAGGTGGCGGCACTTTCGACGTTTCGATTCTCTCTATAAACGGCTCTGTGTATGAAGTGAAAGCCACTGCGGGTAACACTAGACTCGGCGGTGAAGATTTCGACAATCGTCTAGTCGCGTATTTCGCTGAAGATTTTCGTAAAAAATATCATACTGATATTCTAGGTAATGCTAAAGCTTTGAGGAGGTTGAAAACGGCAGCGGAACGAGCAAAACGGTTTTTAACTTCTTACAGTGAGGCGACAGTACAAGTGGAAGCATTGTGTGACGGGATTGACTATATAGGAAGAATTTCCAGAGCTCTCTTCGAAGAATTATGCTCAGATTTATTCCGAGACACGTTGGGGCCAATTGAAAAAGCTTTAAATGATGCAAGACTGAAAAAATCTGACATACAGAAGATTATTCTAGTAGGGGGCAGTACTAGAATACCAAAGATTCAAAGTATGTTGAAAGAATTCTTTGACGGAAAGAATTTGACAACTAGTTTGAATCCTGATGAGGCTGTGGCGTGTGGGGCTGCGATTCAAGCCGCCATTTTAAACGGCCAGCGACATGAAAAAATAAGAGACCTATTACTAGTCGATGTTGTACCTCTATCCCTAGGAGTAGAGACGGCTAGAGGGATGATGTTCAAAGTCGTAGAGAGAAACACTCCAATACCTTGCCAGAAAACCAAAGAAATAACCACTTTAGAAGACTATCAAAACCGTATGACAATAGAGATTTTTGAAGGTGAAAGAAGTTTAACTAAGGACAATAATTTGTTAGGAGTTATAGAATTGACTGGTATACCGCCTGCACCAAGAGGCGTAGCCAAAATAGATGTCACTTTTGACATAAATGCTAATGGGATTCTCAGCGTTTTTGCTCGAGACCGCAGCACGGGACATACAGAGAGTGTAGTAATAAGAAACCAGCACAGACTTAACCAGATGCAGATAGGGCAGATGATATCAGACGCTGCAACTTACAAAGAAAACGATATTGAAAGCAAGCGACGTTTAGAAGTTAGGAACCAACTAGAGTCCTACATTTATGAAGTAAAAAGGAATGTAGCAGAAAAAGGAGATTTGTTAACGGAAAAAGAGAAAGAGTTTATGAATAGAGAAACGGAGAATGCTATTGAATGGCTGGATTTGAATATGGATTGTGTTAGAGAAGAATTTGAGAGGCAGATGACAGAGTTAATGAGGAAATGGTCGGGAGTTATGAGAAAGATATATAACCAGCCTTGGATGCATCGAGCAAAGCGGCAGAGAAGTGAGACTTACGAGGAATTGGAAGACCACGGAAGCACGACCATAGAAGAGGTACAGGATAATGAGGAATGAAGAGGAATAGGCTTTAAGGAATCCTGGAGAGTTCCTTTTAGAAAATTCTGGAATGTTTCGTTCGAAATGGGATTTTAGTAGTGGAAAATACTTTGTAAAAGGAATTGAAAAGCCTGTTGTGATATTTTTTGTTTTATGCAGAAGTTGAGTCTGAATGTTAAATATCTCTACTCAGGGTTTATTTGTTTGGACACGCTAATCTCAAGAACTACCTAGGTACTGATTCCGATTTGAAAAATTCTTTCGAAAGCTCAATTATCTGGAAAAAAGTAGCCTAACCTAGAGAGAATAATGATATTTTAGATATAGAAATAGGTCCCTATTTTTTATATTGGTGCGTGTCCGAGTGAAACCACTGACGAAAGTTAGCAATCTCATCTCTGTTGATCTACTGAAAAAGTAAGATATTTTAATCCAGTAGTTATCTAGACATTTATTCCTGCTTTAAATACGGGTGGTGCCATAAGACAAAGTTAGTTAGAATTTTAAATATGTAGGGCCTTACTACAAAAACTTTAAACCCTGTTTTACACTTGTCTAATAAAATTTTGGCTGCAAAATGAACCATATGTCAACTTCATAATTTGACATTTTTTTAGACAAGGCATAAACTGACGTTTAAAAGTTTTTGTGGTAAGGTAAGACGGGTATTATTTTTCCTGAATAAGTTCCAAAACTAGTTTTTGAAACAACTTTTTTGATAGCTCAATTACCTAGCCAAGCATTATAATTATAATTCATGATATCAACCTTTTTGTAGGATATTAGCGAATTTTTAGTAACATTTTATGTCAATTATTTAGATAATAATTTTGTTATCATCATTTGTATTGTTGTTCAATTTTATTGTTTTTAAAATAAACGGAATACAATCAAACTGGATTTATTATTTTTACCTCATACTTTTTAACAGTTACAAAGGCGCCAATTCGACGATCAATTAACTTTTTGCATAAAAAAATAATAAAAAAACAATAAAAAGTCGCTAAAAATAATTACGCAATCTTCAGTAAGTATTAATTCAATTCATAACATGACGCAATTTCATCGATCGTCTGGGCTGTCCTTAAGGAAATGGGCTTACTTACTTAACAAGAATTGCCTTTCATCAGGCGAAGAAACAATGAGAATCATTCAACTACAATCAAACAAAATAGGTTGGTTTGTCGCAAACTGTTCTGTAAGGTCTTTTCAACGCAATGTGTTTCAAACATTGCTTGTACTTACAGGCCACAAACCTAGCATAGTGGATTAATCACCAGGTTTCAAATTATGGTTGTGAATTTAGAAAAATAGCTAGAGTTTATAAGCTCCTGTATGCATTAGGCATGTTTCCAAGGGCCCCGTGAATGATAATTTACTGGCTCAGGGCCCTGTCAAAGGTTTTTTTTCCTTTCATCCTAGACTTACCTTATAACTGGAAGCCTTTTTTTTAAGACCTAGTGCCCCCGACACGGTAAATACGGCAACTACGTATTGCCGCGAAAATTATTGAATCCATAACACACGTCAGTAATAAAAAATTACAATGTTCGAATATCAAAAGCTTATGAGGTACATTCTCGCAAAGAGTTCCAGCATTTTCCTATCCTGCCTTATGCTACACTACTCTTCAGATCTTCGGCTGCGTGGAGCTGTTCCGTGGGGGTCAGCATCGACAGCATACAGCTATGATGGTGATGGCAATGCTGGGCTTCTACTTCGAAGTCTCCCGCCATGATAGGGACAAGTATATCAGGGTGCATCAGAGGCATGTTAGACCAGGTAAGGGTTTTTTTGCTTTCATGTTGTTTTTAGGAATGGTGGTAATGGTGTCCTGTTACCTACTAAGATTCTGCTGACTGCCCGTCCGTCACTTGATTGGACCTCATGAACTGAGATAGCTAGACAATTAAAATTGAAAAAAAAAGAGATAGGTCCCATACAACAAAATGTGATTTCTTTGACGTTTTTTTGCTCGATAAAGTCTTTTCCCAACTATGTTGGGGCCGGCTTCCACCCTAACCAGATGTAGCCAAGTACCAGTGTTTTACAAGGAGCGACTGCCTATCTGACCTTCCAAACTTAGTCACTCGGACAATCCAACACCCATTGGTAAGACTGGTTTGTCAAACTCAGAATTTTTACTATCCGTAACGACTACCAAAGATATTCAAATGACAGCCGGGGCCCACCAATTTAGCTTGCCTTCCGGATCACTCGATATGACAATTTGGTCCCATCCACCGACCCCACCAAGCGTTACTTGACCTTATGATCGACCGTCCCGTGCATTTGTACATCTTGTAAGAAATTGGCAGAACAATGTTTTAACAGTATATTATCGGCAGATAAAACATTGCTTTAAAAATATATTTTCTTCCCTATCGCAGATAAACTACACCACTTCGAGAAAATTCGTGATGAAGCTACTCTAGATGTGCCGTATGACTATAAGAGCGCCACCCACCCAGCCTGGCAGTTCTGGAGAAAGATCGGCAAGACTGGCATCTCCACCGTCGCCACTTATAAGGAACGGGTATGATTAAATATCTTTAGTACTTAAGGGTGCGTCCACGCTCGCTGCCCGCGAGCTGCGCGCGTGCAGTCACTGCAATAGCTTGGTGCGCCTCTTTAGCGCAACTCATGCAAGGCTCGTATAGAGCGCGTCGCGCGCCGCCTGCGCGCCGCTCGCGTGCGGCGCTTAGGTCGCGCGCGAGCTGCGCGCGGGCGGCGCAGAAGCGGCGCACGAACAAAAATGCACGCGCGCAGCTCGCGGGCAGGTCGCAAACGGCTCGCGAGCTGCACATTCGCGGCACATTCGCCAGATGTGGACGCACCCTAATGTTATCAAGCTGAAGAGTTTGTTTGTGTGCTCTCAAAACCGATTGAACTGAAAAGTTTTAGATATTCCAACGGCATGTGACCATCTCTATTTTACCTTAATATCACCAGAATAGATTCGGCCGTTTGTAAAAAGGTAATGTAAGTCTTTATTTTTAACACCCGAACTAGTACGAGTGATCCTATAAGTTCGACGGCTTGTGGAGCCATAACTCTTAAAAGGATAAACCTATTGGAGGTATACTCTTAGACATATTTTATCAAAATCGGCTCAGCTATTTCAGAAGAAAGACGTCTACTGCTGGACAACGGCCTCCCTCAAGGTTCACCATATTGCTCCATCTTCAGCAACCCGCATTCACTGCTTCCCGGCAATCTTGGCAAGACTATCCCTTCATCTAGAGAAGGCCCTACTCACACTGCGTCTTCCGACAATTTTTGTTAACATACCTACTCTACTTTTTTTCAGGACCCAGACGGCTCAATAATGAGGTCTTTAGGCCAGAACGAAGAACTGCTGTCAGAATACGATATTATAAAAATAAACAGCATATACGGCGTCGACTGTTTCATACCAAACAAAGATCAGGCTAAGAGAAAGAGACACCGTGTGAAGTCTAAAAGGAATACATAATTAAATTAAATGAAAAAGAGTTGTGTTTTTATTATTGTACTCGCCAAACTTTTTGTCGTCTCATTGCGTAAAAAGGAGGAAACTTTTTGTTTATTTGTTTGTACCTTAAACGCTCAGACTACTGAACCGATTTGAGAAAATGTTTCACTGTTGGAAAGCTATATACCCTTCCCGAGTAACGTAAGCTATGGTTTAGGTATCCCGGTACGGGCAGTAGTTCCTTCGGGATGATAGTGAAACCGCCAGAAACAGCTAGTTGTTAATTAATTTTAATTATAACATTTATTTCAGACCAAAATACAAGATCCATAAGATGTTAGTAAAAGAATACTTAACCTAGTGTTAGTTAAAATAACTTAAATTATTACTATGCATCCGTATCCAACGGGCTAGCATAGAGCTGTCCCATTTATCGCACAATGCATTCAGGATGCTGTGCGAGCTATCGCGTATTCTCCCCAGGATTGAAGCGCATCGCTTGCGGATAATCGCATGAAAGCCATCGACCCTAGCCTCGGCAAACATCCTTGAAGCACTACAAAAACGCGGTAGGCCCATACGCATCCTAAATGCGTTATTGTACTTGATACGCAGGGCGTTGTATGCCCTTTGCGTGTATCTGACCCACAGACTGCACGTGTAAAATGATTGACAGTATGCTCGGAAAAGAGTTATTTTAACATGTTTGGAACAACGCGCAAATCTACGGATCAACATATTAGCTCGCACAGCCAACGCCCTGCGTTCCCTTTCCATATGTAAGTCATCATTAAGACCCAGGTACTTAACTTTTGTTACTCAGGCTAACGGAGTATTATCTATAGTTACTATCTATAGTTACTTGTGGTACGTTAGTGTAACATTTGGTACCTGCCTTAAAAATCAATAACTCGCATTTTTTTGCGTTGTACCTGAGTCCGTGTTAATAGATCATCAAATAATTTTGCACCTCCAAAGTTAGCTACTGGCCCATACAATACTATTGCCCATGCGCGAGGCCTGAAATAGCTGATTTATGGAGCAGCAGAGTTATTTGACGAGAACTGTTACTGGTGTCAGTGCTGGATTAATTAGAAATTTTCGCGGGACGTTAAAGTATATAGGTACTGCGAATTCAGTAGTGAGGGACCCTCAGACAGCCTTAGTATGGGACCCTCGAATTCCGTGGGGCCCATAGCAATTTGCCATAAGAATTTAAGAATAATCCTTCCCTGTCGGACGCAAATTTAATTAAAAACCCAAAAAAAAAATAAACGAAACTTCATATAAAATTTAGTAATATATTATATTAAAACATATTCTCTGAATTATATACAATTTTATTTCATAAAAAAATCACTTAAAAAACAAAGCTATGAGTACTCTAGATTCTTAATAAGACTTATGTCGCTTTTGCTCATAATATCGTAAATGAACAATCTTCCTGTAAAAGTCCGCTTTTTAAACACACATTTTTCTGTAAATATCAACGCACTGACGGCTGAAAATAAATATTTAAACTTCTTTAGCAATATAATAAAAAGACAAGGTAACCTAGCCACGAGCCTCTAGTTTTTTTTTATGGGAAATCATCAAATTACTCCTCCCAAACTTTAGGTTAGCAACGTGAGAGTCTCAGACTTTTACTGACTTAAACTCATCATGTTCCTTCCTAAGCCATTTATGTACCAGGGCCGCGGTAACTCTTTCAAACAATCCCGCAGCTCCGGCAGGGCCGTCTTCAAACTATTTGAGGCCCTGGGCACACTAGGATCATGGGGCCCCTATGACCTTGAGAAAACACTATTTAGTTATAATATATAAAGAAAATAGACAAACAAGGTTCTAAAGGACAATGCTCATGAAGTATGAGAAAAAAACCCAGGCCCGGCGCAAAAGAAATGTAACTCAAAATATAGGTAAAAATAAGTAATTAAATATTACATAGGGGGCATTATCGAAATCAGTGGCTATATGCGTGAAATTGCTATTCGAATTTTAACATCTGCGGTACATTGCTACTCAAGATTTTAGTTTAGAGGTAACATAATGTATTATTAAAAGGAACAGCAAACAGATACAGTTGTGGTTTAAGAGTGTACATAATGACATGTTTATAGCAACTTCTCCACTATTCTACCTACTTTTACAAGATAATAGGATGATAGAACTAAAACAGGATATGAATGTACTTTTCATTTTAATAATAACGCTTAAAAGTCATCGATTCTTTATTTCTAACACGACGAGATCCAAAAATGTTGCGGGATGCGCGAACTGTTCCTCATGTCTAGCCCACCCTAAGTAATGTAAAACGCTCATGACGCGATGACGTGGGCGCTGCAGCCTGTACTTCGGTATTGATTTATCTTTTTGGAGAAGCTTATTACTTGCCATATTACTTGTTTGTTGTTTCAGATAGCACTTTAATTAAACTATAAGCCCCAGCTGCTCATGTTACCCCTTTAAAAAATCAAATAGCAATTTCATACATTTAGCCATTGATTTCGATGATGCCTCCTATGCAGTATTTCATTACTTATTATTACCTATAATTTGAGTTACTTTTCGTTTGCATATAGGTATAAAAAATTTCTACAAAAGTAACTCAGTTACAGCCTTTTTATATGGCTGTAACTGAGTTACAGAAGACAGATTTTATGCTAAGAGAGTTACAAAAGTAACTCGCTTAGCATAAAATCCTTAGATTAACTCTATGTTGATTGCAAAGGTACCCTTCTAGATTTAAGATGAGCAAAATCGTTAATCACTTCTTCAAAATCTATGGTAGGTATTGAGAATATCACATTCTATGGACATCAGTGACAAACTAGTTAATCTCTCTTGAAGCATTGTACTTCTTAATTCATTTTTTAGGGTTCCGTAGCCAAAATGGCAAAAACGGAACCCTTATAGTTTCGTCATGTCCGTCTGTCCGTCTGTCCGTCTGTCCGTCTGTCACAGCCGATTTACTCGGAAACTATAAGTATTACAGTGATGAAATTTGATGGGAATATGTGTTGTATGAACCGCTACAAAAATATGACACTAAATAGTAAAAAAAAGAATTGGGGGTGGGGCCCCCCATACATGTAACTGAGGGATGAAATTTTTTTTTTCGATGTACATACCCGTGTGGGGTATCAATGGAAAGGTCTTTTAAAATGATATAAAGTTTTCTAAAAAACATTTTTCTTAAAGTGAACGGTTTTTGAGATATCAGCTCTCAAAGTCGTAAAAAGTATGTCCCCCCCCCTCTATTTTTATAACTACGGGGTATAAAATTCTAAAAAAAATAGAGGTGATGCATGCTAATTAACTCTTTCAACGATTTTTGGTTTGATCAAAGTATCTCTTATAGTTTTTGAGATAGGTTGATTTAACTGTAATTTTGGTTAAGTTATTTTGCTTACCTTTGCTCGATATCGATTACGACAACAGGTAGATGCAGTTTTATAAAAATTTTACGGAACCCTTCGTGCGCGAGTCTGACTCGCACTTGGCTGGTTTTATTCGTTTCAATTTGGAGAAGGAGCGTTCTCCGCCAGTGGCGGCGTAGCATCGGGTAACACCCGGGGCGGGCTACTTATTGAGCAATCCCCTTCCAAAATAAACCGGCCAAGTGCGAGTCAGACTCGCGCACCGAGGGTTCCGTACAAATGCTGTATAGATAAAAAGTGAGTTTCGCGCCAACCGTTCAGTTTAGAACAATCATAGTTATGGTAATTTCGTGAGAGTCAAAATAGTTAATATTTTTTATTTTATAATATAACTAAAATAGTAGGCCAGTACCTTGTAAAAGTTATTTTATTCAACTTACTTATATACAACATTTTATAGTCATCATTCAGAAATCTGATTAAAAATAACTAATTATGTCTTAAAGGTCATGGGGCATATCTGACCCGCTTTGTAAAAAGTGGCGGACATGAATCAAAGTAGTTTTAAATCGTGGAGAATGGTATGACGTTTCTTTGAATATAAATATTTTATTAAAATTCCATGGAGACGAATGTCCAGGATCGTTTGAAAAATATAAAAGAACAAGCAGTTTCAGAGGATTGTACAGGTTGCAATGCTAGTTTTTATTGTTAAAGACATTTCATAAAGAAGGAAGGTGCCAATCCGGATGACCAGGATCTGATGAGGATCTGGAAACCCTGAGAAATCGAGGGCAACTCTTGAATATTGTAGGCACGCATCGAGTCATAACCAGACATGTGAGTGTATTTTTGAGGGTACTTGTAAACACTTGGTTTGGAGCTGATTTGATTATGGAGACTACAGAGAGTCAAGGGAACTCCCGAACGGTATGTTGCAACTACCACGTGTTTGGGCTTATTTTATTCGTATTGGCGAAGACTTTCCACAAAGATAGGTTTGACTGCCATTGTGGGATCGACAGCTAAGATCAGATATAGTTATGGGAACTCCTTTACAATTTATAACGTAACCTTGTGTTGGAGCTTATTTTATTTTAGGTGATGAGAATTCACTACTAACTTGGGTTAAAGCAGCCATTGCAGGAATGGGATCTTTTATTTTTGAGGGATTAATCACCTAAAGAGCCCCAGTTTCAGGTTTTTTTCGAAACCGCCTTGAAGTGTCGGTCTAAAATGGTACATTAATAAAGTACATTACTAAGCTTAAACATACATGCACAGGAATATAATGAAGTACTTACTTACTAGGGTTTACACACACTACAGCCTGACGACTTGTAGCTGTCGAATTGTAACAACGACTTCTAGAGAGTAGGATTCGGGGCTGCTGGCTTTACGTTTCTAGAGCCTTGACAAAAGTGTAATTCTGTCCCTTTCTTTGTTTTATAAAGTCGGCATTATTTTATTTTGTAGCATTTTACAAACAAATCCAACTTCAAACATATAAAAAAGCAACAAGAAAACAAAAGCAAGAAAGAAATTAAAAATATGTTAGGTGCATCGGTCTAGAAGTCGGTGTCTAGAGGATGCATCTATATTTATTTAACCACCGAGATCTAGACCGATGCATATAAACAGTTTTCTTGTTATTTTAGAAGTTGTATTTTTTTTTTGTAAAAAGTTTTTATTTTTAACTTTTGTGAAAAGTTCTCGTCAATACGAATAATATAAGCCCAAACACGACGTAACTAAAACATACCGAGTTCTCTCGACTTTCTCACGTCTCCATCATCAGATAAGCTCTAAACCTTCACTGTTTGATAGTATCACCAGACATACATCTGAGAATCAAGGTTTAATGCCTACAATTTCTGATAGTTGCCCTCGATTTCTCATGATTTCCATCATCAGATCCTGACCTGATGACAATGGAAATAAACGGCGAGTATACTCTTTCACTACAAAGAAATGATTTCTCAAATCCGTCAAACTTGGTCGTTTAAATTCCCCATTGAAATGAGGAAAATATTTGATGTTTACACCTGATTTTCTCTAGATTCCCATGGTTCACATTGATGCGACTAATGCCATAATAAATCAGAGCCTTTATCATTATACTGTGCTATATTTCGTTCGTATCCGCCGTGGGTATGGTTTTCATACTAAGGTGCCCTTGAATGACCTTTGAATGATTTAAAATTTTTCACAGTTTAGAGGCCATTATATTTAAGAAGTGTTTGATATGAATTTCACTTTTTATTCAAAACTTTAATATCTCTACGCGTTCATGTGAAAAAAGGGTAGGCAGTAAGTTTATAATTATTAAAAAAATATTTTATGTCATGTAAGCAAAAATAATATTTTAATATTTTATGTAACTTCAAATTTATCATTTTCGCAATTTTTCCTTAATCTGTACTATATAACGTTGCTTCGTGCCGAATTTTAAGATTCTGAGTTCACGGGAAGTACCTTGTAGGTTTTGATTCCCTAGCGTGTGACGGAAATTCGTCTAAGGTGTCGGTAAATCTGCTGTATCTTTTGATCGCGTTAACTTAGAAGTTTGATTTTTTCATTGCTTAAAGGGACAATAGACCTAGGTATTTGGTATAAATTTCAATTTGGTACCTTTATTCGTTCGTGAGAAATAAGGTAGTAAGTTTCATTTTATTAAAATATTTTTATTATATTATATAACCAAAAAAATGAGATTTTCGCAATTTTTCCTATATCTGCATTATATAACAATGCTTCATGCCAAATTTCAAGATTCTGAGTTTACGGGAAGTACCCTGTAGGTTTTGATTCCTTTGCGAGTGTCGAGAATTTGTTGAAAATATCGACATAATCGGTTGTATCTTTTGATTGGCTTGGCTTAGAAGCTTGATATTTTCACAGCCTAAAGGGACAATAGACCCGAGTATTTCATGTGAATTTCAGCTTGATACGTCCACGCGTTCTTAAGATAAAGGGTCTTGACAGACAGACAGACAGACAGACAGACGGACAACAAAGTGATCCTATAAGGGTTCCGTTTTTTCTTTTCGAGGTACGGAACCCTAAAAAGCACTGTAAAACGAAGATTTTTTTTTTATTTTTTTTTTTTTTGGGACGCAATAGAGTTGTAAAAAATTCAGGGAAAACTACCGCTAAAGTGTAAAGCGCGAACGCAGCGAGCGCGAAATTTTTGAGATTTTTAACACAAAAATACCCAAACAAGTTTGAAAAAAGCATTGTAAAGTGAAGAAGGCGCGAGCGCAGCGAGCGAGTAATTTTTGATATTTGGGACGCAAAAAGATGGCTAAAGAAATAGAGAAAATCACCGTAAAGTGTAGGGCGCGAGCGTAGCGAGCGCGAAATTTTTGAGTTTTGGAACACAAAAGTAGGTACTCAAACAAGTTTAAAAAATAGGTTTTATACTTTCTGTAACAGTTAGGTGCTTCATTTTAACTCTGAAAATTTTTTAAGTATTCTTTTAAATGTTCATTATCATTCTTTTAATTGGTCATTATCATCAGATATTTTAATACCTAAATATCGGTTATCATTTGGTAATCTGGCAGGAACTAGGGGGCCCCATTCGATCGCGGGGCCCTGGGCACTTGCCCATAGTGCCCAGTGGAGAAGAGGGGCCTGAGCTCCGGCAGGCTTTGACTCTAGTGTGTCCCTCTGGGGTTAGCTGACTCTCTTTGAGGAGCGCTTGGAAAATCACGAGCCTTTTGTCTCCTAGGAGACGGAAGGACGATGAGCCACCCGAATCACACCACCCACAGACCCACGCCTACAGTGGCCGGGAGTGGTCTCTAGGATCTTTTTAGTTTTACCTTTAGATATATCATTGAGTGGGTTGCAGAATGAAGTTAAGTAAATAAACAGCATCTTATTTTACCTTACCCGGTCTTTCTACTGTAGCTTTTGTCATTCTTTCAATCTTATGCTCCTCTTGCCAATGAAAGAACATCTTTCTTATGATGGCGATGACTAGAGCGATCATAAATATACTCAGACCGAAGAGTATTGTGTAAAGAGCCATTTAGCAACGTCGATATTGCTTTTAAATACATTTTGTTGGTAAATATTGCACTTTTATTGATTGTTGTTACTTAAACTGACATGATTTTGACAAATTGTGATTGAGTAATTAAAGGTTCTGTAAAAAGGTTTTGGTATTATGAAACCTTTTTCTGGTAAGTATAGGTATACAATCTTATGCAATAGAATCTTTTTAAGATTTTTCAATTTTACTTTATGCTAACTAAACTGTGCACTTACACGAGTAATTTATTGTTTTATTGCTACTTTTTACAATCATGATCAAATTGTCAGCGCAAAAATACCAAAATAACAATTATATTATACGCTCTAGGCAGAACTCTAAAATAACTGAATGTTAAACGTGATTCGAAAAAAAATGTCACTTACATCTGTGTCTATGGTACGGTGGCGCGAAATTTTTAATTTCATTGCAAAAATAGAAAATAATTTACAGAAATGTGTTTCGATAATAAATTAAATGAATATTGAAGTAAACACTAATAAACAGGATGAGTTTCGATGATTATGGTAAGTAGTCTCATGTTGTATTTGGAATTTATAAAAGTTCTTAGTCGATCATAATAACCTATTACCTACCTAATGTTTTCTTGTACGCGAATAAATTGCAATGAAAATTCGTTAGAAATTAATCTATAATTAATGTTGATATACTTTTATTTTCGTTTATGTCTATTTACAATATTATCTTCGAATTTCAAAGCTAAAATAACCTTGACGAGTTACTATATCAAGTACCTAACTTATTTCGATTTAAATTTTATCTACGTCCGTACTTTATTTCACCCGACATCAATATCATCACGATTAGTCTTTTTATCGTCCCACTGCTGGGCTGCGGCCTCCTCTCACACAGAGAAAGATTGAGCATTAATCACCACGCTTGCTCAATGCGGGTTGCTGATTTCAGACTTTATAGTCCAGGTTTCCTCGAGATGTTTTGCTTCATTTACTTTGTTATTACTGTCCAAAATATACTTTAGAAAGTACATAGGCACAAAGTTAGAAAACTTACTACATTCACTTAGGTACGGCCGTTCCCAACACTGTCTCTTGTTTTGCTCAGAAAAATAGATAAGATATTGGGAACGACTATAACTCGTACACACTGTATTTTATTTCTATTCTGTTTTCTAATTTTCAGCAAATCATATTTATCAAAAACACCGTCTAGCAGTTGCCATAACTATAATAAAATCAAAACCGAAAAATCTACAAACAATACAATATTTAGAAGAATTAAAATCCAAAGTTGATGACAAAATGGATGATGATAATATCACGGTGTGCAGTGATGACTTTTTAATGGCAGATGATGACGAAATGAATGACAGTGTGACTATTTTAAAAGATTTTGACTTTGATAATGTCATTTGTGATGTGGTCAATGACGTTGATGTACCTGCCGAAGTTGATGTTGGTAGTCAAAAGGTTGGTATTCGTACGAATTCACTTTCTTTCATCTACTCACTACTCAAATGAGTAGACTTTTCCCAACTAGGTATGTTGGGGTCAGCTTGCAATACAACGGAACGCAGCTTAGTATCAGTCTTTTACAAGGAGTGACTGCCAATCTGACTTCCACAACACAATTACCCCGGGAAACCTAATACCCCTAGGTAAAACTGGTTGTCAGACTTACTGGCGTTTACCAGTAACTACTGCCGAAGATGTTCAAATGACAGCCGGGACCTACAGTTTATCGTGCCTTTTGAAACACGGTCATTTTCCAAGATATACTTAGAAAGTACATACAAACTTAGAAAAGTTACATTGGTGTACTTGCCTGACCTGGAATCTAACCCACACTCATACATGAGAGGTTGGTTCTTTGCCCACTAGGCCACCACGACTTCACCACTCCAAACACTGATTATAATAACTTCTAATATTTTCAGCTACAAGAAGAATATAATAATTCACAGATGACTTATTTTGACTCACAACTTACCCCTGAAATTGTTGAAATTAACATACATAATACAAATCCTATAAAATATACTAATTTTAATACAAGCCTTGATATACCTATAGAAAATGATGGTAATAATAAAGATTTTCATTCAGATCATAATTATTCAAAAGTTCATACTAATATAGACATAGATAGTCAATTTACTAATACCAACAGAACTTATTACGATTCACAAAAAACTATACCTTATACAGTGCACGGTTTCACTCAAAATACACATTATAGTGAAAGCCAAAATGCTATTTCAATACCTAGCAAATACATTTACGGTAGCAAAAGCACTGTAATTCTTAATGAAGAAAAAAGTAATTCTAATATTAATAATACCGAAAGTATAAAAGATGTTGAAGAATCTAACAAATCTATTGATAAGATGTGCGAAATTCATCAAAATACAGACATACTTGGATACAGTCAAACAATGAATATGTTTTCTCAAAATAATGACAATAATTTTGATGAAATTCACAATGAATTTCATCAAACAGTTGATGATGTTGACAATGTTGATAAAACTGCGAAAGACGTAAATAAAAATGCAGAAATTGCGACTCCCTATTCGCAAAACTTTGATGAATATTTTGATGAAATTCGAAATGTTGATGATTTTCGACAAGAATTTAACACAGAAAAAATGGATACAAACTATCACTCTTTAGAATATAATCAAAATACAATAAATGAAAATGAAAATATTACCACCAATTTCGAAGGACAAAATTCAACTCCGAATTTCGAAAAACACAGTCAACTGTACACAGATGCTTCTGAAATTGAGAAGAACAGCCAACTAAGTGTAATACCTTCTGAACAAGACAGAAGCATGACAGAAGAACATGAACCAGAAGAGATAATTTCTTATAAAGTGCTGAAAGAATTAAATAAAGTAAAAACGTTTTTAAATAAACCAAATAGAAGAATGTCTTATGATGGTTATTCTACTGATTCTGGGTATCGAAGCGATTCTCAAATTAGAAGCAGTAGAGGATGTAAGGTTTTATATTTCTATGTCCTTTTAACCGACTTCCCAAAAAGATGGTTCTCAATTCGGATTTTTGTACGTTTTTGGTGTTTTTTTTTCATATCAGGTATTTTGTCTAAGGTCCCTGCCTGCTGTTGGTAAAACGGCCAATGACTCAAAAACGGCTTAGCCGATTTTGATGGAAACTTCATTTCCAGGGTTTGTCCATGCTAAATTTCATCTCAAACGGTTCAGCAGTTATAGCTTTTCGTTGAAAAGCGTTCTTATTGCAGTTTATTTGGTAGCTATAATTGGTAAAAAAGTATTAAGTTTCATGTGTCTTCAAAGGAAAAAAAAATTAGATACTTCTTTCAGCTTTACAATTATCTGGGAATTGGCTGAACCAATCTGGATGCTGCTTATTTAACTTCATAATGACGTGTCCTCTTGTTGAAAATACTAGAGAAATAACTAACGAAATTGCTGAGGTGAGGAAATTCTTCTATTCCTATTTCAATCATTATCTGCCTAGCCCTTTCCCAACTACCTATGTTGGGGTCGGCTTCCAGTCTAACCGGATGCAGCTGAGTACCAGTGTGCCACAAGGAGCAACTGTCTGACCTCTTCAACCCTCTTCCACTCATTCTGGCTTCTGACTACCCGTAACGACTGCCAAAGATTTTTATATGACAGAAAAAATATTCATACATGTACATAGATTACATCACATTTTTCAGGTCTTAGGCCAACTTATAGAAAAATTGCATGAAGATGAGAAATATCCAACTTTTCTTGAAGAGTTACTGGAAGCAGTTGATATGCTCATACAACAAGTCTACATAGGGATAAACAACGGAGATAATGAGGTAATTTTTTAATTCATCATCTGCCTAGCCTTTTCCCAACTATGTTGGGGTCGGCGTCCAGTCTAACCGGACGCAGATGAGTACCAGTGTTTTACAAGGAGCGACTGCCTATCTGACCTCCTCAACCCAAGTTACCCGGGCAACTCGATACCCCTTGGTAAGACAGGTTGTTAGACTTACAGGCTTCTGACTACCCGTAACGACTGCCAAAGATGTTCATATCATAGCTGGGATCCACTATTTAATATGCCTACCGAAACATGGTGCACCAAAACGGTTGAACTGATTAGGATACAATTTTATATGTAAATAGATATTTAATCTGGAATTATTGTTCTCCTCATGATGTAAATGAATGTACAACATTTGTTAAATGTTAATTCGTACAGCAAAATGATTTTCATTAAACATAATTCAATGAATAATACTATTTAAAATCAAATCAAAAGTTTATTCAAAGTAGGCTGAAAATCAGCACTTTTTGAAGGTCAAATTTACAAAAGACAGCCCCCAAAACGTACGCCCTTCACCACTTCCTGTGTCATGTTCAAATCAAAAATGTTTAACTACCCTCTTTTGATTTCAGTTCCTAAAAAAAGACGAATACACACAAAGACTATTACTACTAAACAAATCCTACCACATACAACAGCATACCTTAGAAAACATATCGAAAATTCTAGAAAAATTCCATTCAAAAGTTAATGAACCAGAATCAACATACGAACTAACTAATATCGACGAAATTGAAAACATATCATATATATTTCACATATTAGAAATATTAATAAAAAAGTACTTAAGAAAAAAGCAAATTTTCAGTCAAAAAAGTAGCCAATCACAGGACGAAGAGAAATATTTAAAAAAGAGTTCCATAACGGATATTTGGCGAAAAAAATGGAATCCTACGCAAAAAGTTTTCGAGGGTAGTCGTGAAAAGAAATGCGTTTTGAAAGATTGTAGTGAAATTTTAAACAAAATTGTAGTTGACTGTGTGAGCCAGTACAGTTTGGTCGCCTATTCTGCGCTAAGATGTTTTAATTCTATGCAATCTTAATAAACATGCTGTAGCAATATGCGAATATTTTTCGACGATGCACTAAATCAGTGCGAAAATTATCAAAATCGGAGGAAAGGTTTTAATGTTTGTTACTTTGTAAAAAATCTGCTACAATATTCCCGAGTAACATTAAACATAGGCTGTACTTAATCCCGGCAGTAGTTCACATGGGACGCGGATGAAATCGCTGAAAAACGGGTATTACCTATGTAAATATTTACTTACTATTTTTAAATAATAATTATATAACTATAATATTTTGTACAGTTAGAAGATTCTTTTCGTTCTAAAATTAATTCTAAAGGGATCATGTAGGCAGATGTAGGTAATTGTAAAATATTGTATGTACTATAATAATATGTAAAAATAAAATTGTATGTCTTACAATTTGTCGATTTTATTTCTCCTTTGCTTTTAAGACAGATAATTAAATAAATTATTTATCTCTGCCTAGACTTTTTCCAACAAAACTACTGAACAGATTTTGAAGAAACTTAGCAGTAATATGTATCAGAATTACAGAGGCTATCATAAATCTAGATTCAGGAAGAAAAAAACAAATATACCTACTAATTACAGTTTATTTTACAAATATCTTACATAACCTTCTTCTCCGGCAAGCCTAAAACCTTTCTTACAGCTTCTCCATACTTCTTCAGAGTAGCGTCACTTTCTCCATCATTCATCAAACTCGAGACTGCATTCTTATATTCTTCTCCGCCCTCAATTACTGAGATATCAAAACTTTTATACTCCTCATCGGTTAGCGTTCTCAATTCATTTTTGGTACGTAAATGCCAGTTCACAAGACTTTTCTTAGAAGCGTTATTATCCCAATTATAATATTCCATATCATCCTCGGTTTTATCTTTCTCCCACTCTTCAACGTTCCACGCTTCATGGTAGCATGCTGTTAATAGGTAATTCACATAATCTAAGTTCTGTGCTCTCGCTGGACACCTGTCTGCCGTAATCGTGACCAAATCTGTCTCTTTATCATAGCGGTCTCCGACTAAACGTATGAACTTGTCCTTAGAATGCTTGTCTAAGTTTAAACTTGATAACTTAATGCGTAGCGTAACAATTCGAGCCAAAGGATTGCGGATAGACGGACTGGCGTGGCAGTAGTCTGAAGTAATGATTTCTACGGGATAATGTTTCTCAATAGCTTCTTCCGAGTTTAGTAAGCTCGGCCATTCAGTACAATATTGTTTAATAGCCTCGCACTGGCTTTTAATGACTGGAGGAGTTAGATGTAAAAAGTTTGGTATTTTCATGAGTTCGGCATTAGCTTTCTTGCCGGGCGGTGCCTGTCCTTTAGGTACGTATCCTTGGCGCAGCGGAAGAGGCACGGAAGATGGATGGAAAGTCTTCGGTCCCGGCCAAACGTTGCCCCAGTTCTGAAATTGAATTTTTTGGGTAATTATTATTGAATTTTAATGCGGTTTGTAAACTCGATAAATGTTTATTTATATATTCAGAATTTTATTAATTAATGATTAATGTTTACGAACGATTCGACGACGAATAAAGATTTTGTATAGAAATGGAAAGAGTATGTATTTCTATTCAGAAGCTTTCAGTATTCAGTGACTGACTGACTAAAGTGGATCCAGTTATACAATATTTAGACATTAAATTTAATATTTAGACATATTAATGAGATCCAAAAGCAGCTTAAATCGATCAAGAGCGATCTGACCCAAAACATTGGCCGATGACTAAAAACTGAAAATGTAGTCCGTAATTGAAGAAATACCTGGTTCGGGGCCATTCTATCAGCTCTGTCAGGCTGCATGTCAGTCCTACGGATGACTCTCCTTTGAGTTCTATCCTTTTTCTTCAAAATATCGAGAACTCGAAACTCTTCCTCATCCTCATCATTTTTTTTCAGGGCACTGTCGGCTGTTGTCGAATTCAAACGCCATAATTTGGTGTTATACCCTGCAGCCAAGCTATTAGGCTTATAATTCCTAACAAATAAACTCATTTTTATTACTTTTTAAGTAATTTAGTAATACCGAGGCTACTAAAATTCCATTTTGAGGTTATCGAACCACAGATGATAAAGAAAACACGACAAGGTGATCAAATCATAACGTTCCGTTGAACGGATATATTATATTCTGAGATGCATAAAGGCCATGTGGTCCAAGTATTAGAATACAAATCTAGGACAAGCCAAATATTAATGAAGATATTCCAGTACAAATAAAACGAATGCTTATGCTTATATGAGTTTTTTATCTGTTTGAATATAGCTGAGAGTTTAAGATTTTAAAAAAATAAGAACTGGTTATACTCATCGATTTACCTTAGGTGATCAGTTTGAGAGCAGGATTTACCAACTACCATTATGGTGCTACTAATGTTTTGTAAAACATTTATTCTCTAGACTGAAGTAGGATATAAAACTAAAAGTGAAACGGAATGTTCCGGACAGTCGCCGACGAGTCGACGACTACCCGACATGGTTGCAATTACAAGCCTACTAAATAAAGTAACACGGATATAATTCTAACAATGGCGTTAGTGTTCATACACAAACGCCCAAGCTAGAAAGAGAGGCTGAATCCACACATGGTCTTTGTCCTGACAACTATATTTGGTCGTGTAATATTTTGGAAATACTCGTATGTCGTGGTTTCATTCATACTTCGAGTAATGTCCGTGGTAATTTGAACAGTTTTTTACTTCTTAACCTTGCATGTGGGATGATTAAACTGTGAAAATGGCTGAAGCATCGAGGAAAAGATCTAGGAAGTCTAAAATAGTGCTGAGGGATGTCGCATTGGATGATGAAGACGATATTGAGTTGCAGGTAGGAAATAGTTAAACCACCATTTTGACCAAAGTTTGCACATACAACGTAAAGTTCTATTTTGAGTTTTGCGTTCTTAATGTTTGCGGTTTTCTTTGAAAATCGTTGCAATGCTATCGTAAATAAGTTTTCTGTACTTAAAAGATCTAATTATGTGTAATTTAAAATAGTATTTTTCATTTTGTGTGGGGGTAGATGAAACATGCGCATGGAGCTACCCCCGACATTTTTATTTCGCATTTTTTTTTATGTAACGTAACGAATAAAACATAATAATAGTAGAACAGTCGTCAATATGTAGTTTAATGATAATAACTGAAAATAATAGCCATTTAGAATATTAATTGGACGTCAAAGTCATAACCAAAACTAGAAAGTATTGTTATGATTTAAAAGTAGTCAAAATGATTATATGCACATGCAAACTAATCATAAATCATATTTATTTCATCAAAGTAAAGGCTTCATCTAATAATGTTTTTGTTAAATATAAGTAAATTACAATCAATTGGCAAAAATATTATGAAAATTTTCAAAATCAATAACTAAATTTTATTTGTTACACTTTTTTGATAACCAAATATTTAATAAGGAATTTACTTGAATTGTAGATCATAGGAACCATGGGAAATAACTAGCTATACTCATATACCTAGTATTATGTACAAGTGATTTATGATCATTTTATACTTAGTAAGATTATATCAATATTTTGTTTACCTTGAGTTATCTAAATAGATACAGATACACAAGTATACTGTATTCACCCAAATGAGGTATTCAGATGTGGATAAAATTAAACAATATACTAGCTACAGGTCATGGTGACCTGGTAGGTAAAGAACCAACCTCTCGAGTATGAGTGTCTGGGTTCAATCTCAGGTGAGGCAAGTAGGTACCAATGCAACTTTTCTAAGTTTGTATGTACTTTCTAAGTAGGTATATGTTAGGCACTTACAACTGATTACAGGTTAAACTAAACATTTTCAAAGTCAAAGTCAAATCATTTATTTCATTTAGGCCTTTACAAGCACTTATGAACGTCAAAATTATAACTAAGTTTGATTCTAGTTGGTTTTGAGGAAACCTGGACTATAAAGTCTGAAATCACCGACCCGCATTGAGCAAGCGTGGTGATTAATGCTCAATCCTTCTCCGTGTGACAAGAGACCTGTGCCCAGCAGTGGGACGATAAAAAGCGTGATGATGATGACTTGCATATACTAATTTAATTACTATCAATTTTCAGTTGCCAACAAAATCAAAAAAAGTTATAATAAAAAAGGAACCTAAAAAGGAAAGTGCAGCAAAGAAACCTGCACGAAAAACTACGAAAATAAACCAAGCCGTGGACAAAAGTGTGCTTGATAAGATAAAAGCACCAATTGAGACAAATATCGAGGAACCAACACCAAGATTTGACATCAACGTTGAGATAGAGGTTGAAACGTGTGATGACGAAAATTTTTACACCAATGACGAAAACAATGACCAATCAACAGAGCAAATAAAAGATGTGGAAGAATCTTCAAACAAAATAAAAATTAAAAAGGAAATAAAGAATGTAATATTGTCACGAGAAACTGTCATTAGGGAGTCGAATAAAATTAAAGAAACATCAACAAATCTAGCTGATTCTATACTAGATATTTGTCTAAGAAACTCTTTAGGTTTTTTTGAAGAACAACATCTCAGTACATGGTACGACATTCAAATTAAGCACGCGTTGACATCCTGGGAAGACTGGCAGTCAAAAAGTTTTCACCGAGAACATCCTCTTTTCTACAAATGTTATATTTGTACCAAATCCTGGTGGAATCTGTCAGAATTCCGTGACCACATACTTGAACATACCACGGTGAAGCTAGACATTGAGAAATATACACAGCATGAGTGTAATATTATAGCTTTTAAACCAAACAAAAGGCCGGATGAAATCAAAGAATTTTTTACCGAAGGCCTATGTTACCATTGTGGTAAAGATTACTCAAAACATCAATTATCAGCCCGAGATGACAAAAATTGTTACATGAACACCGATTGTTTAAAACGGTTCCCTACGTGCACAGAGTTAAAACACCATGCGTACGCTTGTAAAGTCTGCAGCATTAAAAATAACGAGTACAGCTTCTGTTGTCAAATTTGTACATTAAGTTTTGGTAAGATTGATGATTTGACTGGTCATATGCTTTTAATGCATTCAGTGAAGTCCGATAGGCCTATTGCTGCAAACTATTCCAAGTGTAAAGATTGTTCTGAAGTTCATTCGTCAAGTATGATTCATACATGTGGTAATAAAGAAGCTGACACAATGTGTCCGTACTGTTTCAAAAGCTTTTCGAACAAATCCTTAATTTTGGACCATATCAGTCGGTCAACCGTACCTTGGCATTGTAAAATTTGCAGTGAAGAAGTTAAATGGAGTTGTACGATACACGAGCATTTATTAACACATACTGATAAATATATGTTTGTGAAAATATGCGTAAAATGCGAAGGGATTCATGTTTTCCTTGATGATCGGGAGGCAAAACTACATATGATGGAAAAACATGGATATAATGATTTTGATAGAAATTTTCTTAAAGTAAGTATTACTATTTCTTAGCTTATATTTACCTAGTGACTGCCTCGTTAGTATAGTTGTCGCGTAGCGCTGTGCACGAGGTCTTGGGTTCGATTCCTGGGACTGTCTGGCCACGTATGTTACCCAGTAGCAGTCTTGTCATGTCAAGTTCTTCAACATATGTATATTGAAAAAGGCACGGTACTGGTGGGTCCTGGCTGTCATTTTGACAGTCACGGGTAGTCAGAAGACAAGTTTAGCAACCAGTCTTACCAATGGGTAACTGGGTTAAGGAGATCAGATAGGCAGTTGCTCCATATTGCACACTGGTACTCAGCTGCATCCCGTTAGACAGGAAGCCGACCCCAACATAGTTGGGAGAAGGCCTTTGGAAGATTCTTTTACTAATATTCTAAAAAAAAATAATTTCAGATTCCAGTACCAGTTTCCTGCATTTACTCTGATGAAGAGAAATGTGAACAAGAAGAAACTCTACAAGATAAATTTTCACAAACACAAAATGTAGGAGTGTTTATACCCAACCCAGAATCGGTATTTCGTCGAGTTTCAATACTAAAAAGGTCACATAAGCAGCAAAAAATCGTTTTGAAGCCGCAAGAATCGATTTTGAAATTAAAATCTTTGTCGGACCATTCTGAAAGTGTCGATTCAAAAGCTAATATATTGATACCAGCTTTAAATGAACAAAATTCGGTTTTTGAAAAGCAAGAAAACGCTACTGAAAATGTGATGGACATAGTAAAAGTAAAAGGTAAGGTTTTTCTTTATTAGGTTTTCCAAGGGAACTACTTCCCGCTTCAGGACTATAAGTAGTCTTTGGCCCTTTTTTGGGTCTCTAGACCCAAAACTGATACACTGATCTACAAATTATAATATCCCTACTAATATTTAAATATTATAAATGCGAAAGTAACTGTCTGTCTGTCTGTTACGCTTTCACGTCTAAACCACTGAACTGATTTTAATAAAATTTGGTACAGAGAAGGAGTTGACCTTGAGAAAGAACATGGGATAGTTTTTATCCCGGACTTTTGAAGAGTTCTCTTGAAAACGCGATATAACCGAACTCTACGCGGGCGATGCCGCGGGCGGGAGCTAATATTACTATAGATTTGTGATTTGCTTCATCATCCTCCGAGCCTTTTCCCAATCATGTTGGGGTCGGCTTCCAGTCTAACCGGATTCAGCTGAGTACCAGTGCTTTACACGAAGCGACTGCCTATCTGACCTCCTCAACCCAGTATCCCGGGCAACCCGATACCCCTTGGTTAGACTGGGGTCAGACTTACTGGCTTCTGACTACCCGTAACGACTGCCAAGGATGTTCAATGACAGCCGGGACCTACAGTTTAACGTGCCATCCGAAACACAGCCAATGGTGTCTAAGATATACTTAGAAAGTACATACAAACTTAGAAAAGTTGCATTGGTACTTGCCTGACCTGGGATCGAACCCGCGCCCTCGTACTTGAGGTTGGTCCTTTATCCACTAGGCCACCACGACTCTCGAGATTTGTGATTTGCTTACTGTCACATTAAATTTCTAATTTCAGAGGAACCTATAGATTCAGATGATAGTTCAAACTTGGTAATTAAAGAGGAACCGATGGACTTCGATTACGATGATTACGCAATACAAGACAATACAACGAATACAATACAAGAAAGTGCACATGCAGACTATGACGAAGATATTGTAAAAAGTGAAAATTCAGAATATGAAGATGATATTATCAAATTAAACATAAACATCGAAGATATACTTGCTAAACAAGAATCCAGTCGAGTCTTTGCGTTTGAACCGGATTCAAAAATAAAATCTGAGCCAGCAATTGACACTAATATAGAAGTCGATAAAGATTCAATTTTAGAACCGGAAGTAATCATATCGCAAGAAGGTGAAGAAAGAAAGAGGTTGTACGGTTGCTCCAAATGTCCGTTCAAAGGGAAACAAGAGAATTATTTAAGACACATAACACTAGACTGCCTGTATTCCACCGTTGGTAACCGCAAAAAGTTTATATGCGTTCGAACCGGCCAGTTCTATAAAACGATCAAAAAGTATTTACTACATTTTTTAGAACATGGATACGAACCTCTTTGCTGTCCGGATTGCTCAAAACAGTTTCACACATACAGCAAATTAGGGTCACATGTACTCGGCCATGTCAAACAAAATTTTGTACGGATTAAGAAAATCAGTGAACGGTTGGTTGCTGATGCTAAACCTGAGTACCAGTGTAGGAAATGCTTGAAGATTGTTATTCTACAAGAGTACTTTCAACACTGGGAGTCTCATATTTGTGATGCGAAGGTTCCGGAGAAGAAAGAAGTGGTGGCCGCACCAAGATTGGTTACGGATATGTCTGAAACGGCTATTCAAGAATGTATTAGTAAGTATGCGTTGTATATCTATCTATACACATATATAAAAATGAGACAACCTCGATGGCGCAATGGTCACCATGCCGGACTGCCGAACCTAAGGTCCCGGGTTCGATTCCCGGTTCGGTCGATATTTGTGTGATGAGCATGCTTGTTGGCCGTGGTCTGGGTGTTACAATATGTATATGTGTAGCTATATGTAGTTTATCAGTTGTGTTAGCACCCATAATACAATTAATAACTTAGCATGGGGCTAACCAACCGTGTGTGTAAATGTTTCACAACATTATTATTATATAATAATGAATCCCTCTATCCCTTGGCCACGCCATCACGCGTAAAAGGCTGGACCAGTTAAGCTGAAAATTTGAGAGGAGGTAGCTTAGACCCGGGAGAAGGACATAGTTTTGCCACCAGCTGTGGGAAGCAGTTATCTCGGGGAGGCGGGTGAAACCGGAGGAGGGTAGCTAGTCTCTAAATAGATATTTATAACTAGCTTCCTTCCGCGGCTCCATGAGAATTATTTATAACTAGCTTCCATGAGAATTATTCGGCATAAAAACTATCCATGTTCTTTCTCAAGGTCAACTCTATCTTTGTGCCAAATTTTATTAAAATCAGTTCAGTGGTTTAGACGTGAAAACGTAACAGACAGACAGACAGAGTTACTTTCGCATTTATAATATTAGTAGAGATAGTAGGAGTAGAATTAGTAGGTTTTCCCCTGGGACGCGACTGAAACCGCGAGCAACAGCTTTTATTTATACAAATACACACTAACATATACAATTTATTCACAGAAACGTTGCAGCGGAAACCAAAAGACTGTGTCTACTGCAAACGCCGGTTTCAAAGAGTCAACGAGTGCAAAAGACATGTTATAGAACACCTTTTAATGGATGCCTACACGCAGAAACAGATACTAGGCCTTCTAAAATGCCAGATTTGTCAGGCCGGGTATCCTACACCCGAGAAATATAAGCAGCATATGAGAAACCATGCATCTCTCCCAGTTTATAAATGCGAATTATGCGACAGAACGTTCAGTGATTCAAGTAATTTTACTAAGCATAAAAAAGTGCATAATTTAAAAGTGATTATTTGTGATTTGTGCGGCAAGAAATTTCAGTCGAAGGCTAAACTGGCTGTGCATATTGAGGTATGTATTTTTTTATCTAGATACTAATATTATAATTTTACAGCCTTTTTTGTCGTCCCACTACTGGGCTGCGGCCTCCTCTCACACGGAGAAAGATTGGGCATTAATCACCACGCTTGCTCAGTGCGGGTTGGTGATATCAGACTTCCTCAGGTTTCCTCAAGATGTTTTCCTTCACCTTTTTATCGGCCATTGGTGTCTAAGATAAACTTAGAAAGTATGTACAAACTTAGAAAAATTGCATTGGTACTTGCCTGACCTGGAATCGAACCTGGCCACCACAACTAATATTATAAACAGGAAAACATAGTATTTTTGTTTGTTTGTTCGTATGGACTGCCTTGTTGGTCTAGCTGTCGCAAAGTGCGGCTGCTGAGCACTAGGTCTCAGATATGTCCTGCGCAGTTGGCTAATTTCCTTACATGAGAACAGCCACTTGTAAAGCACTGGTACTCAGCTACATCCAGTTAAACTGGAAGCTGACCCCAACATAGTTGGGAAAAAGGCTCGGAAGATGATGAGGATGAAATTCGCTATCATTGAACCGTATCACTAATTTCTAATTATTTTCATTACAGCAACACGAAACAACATCTCCTTTGGCATGCGACAAATGCGACAAAGTCTTTTACTTCGAGTCCGGTTATCGTCGTCACGTCAAAAATAATCACGAAAGAATAGGTTTTGGATACCCCTGTGTTATTTGCAATCTCCGTTTCAGCTCCTTAAAATATAAATGGGATCATATGTGGGAAGTTCATAAAGAAAGAAAACATAAGGCAGACTGTCCAATATGTTTTAAATCTTTTAGAAAATATAGCGATGTACGCGCCCATACTAAGCTTGTTCATCAGACAGAAGTTTCGGTGTTAAGAGTGAAAAATGCATCGAAGACTGTTAGTGATATACAGTTGATTTTAAATAATTCTGATATTAAGATTGGAGAGGCTGAAACTTTAGTTATTGTTGATGATGACGATTCATAGATCATATTCATAATCCTCCTGCCCTTATTCTGATTCTATTAGTGGTCGGCACAGCATATTTTCTCCTTCCATACTCTTCTGTCTGCTGTCTCTAAATCTACAGTTGATTCAAGGGAATTGATGATCAGGGGCCCGATTCTGCTAAGTTAATAATGTCAAAATTGAATATAAATTGAATCGCAATAGCAGTTTTAACCTAAGCGGGCATTCTGCTACTTATATAAGACCAATCGTATACCAATTACCTTCGATTGGTCTGCCATTTGGTCTATACGGTAGTTTGCTCTACAATCATATTGCAATCGTAAATAATTTG
Organism: Helicoverpa zea; assembly: GCF_022581195.2. Lineage (NCBI taxonomy): Eukaryota > Metazoa > Arthropoda > Insecta > Lepidoptera > Noctuidae > Helicoverpa > Helicoverpa zea. The sequence continues at coordinate 3,149,677 of NC_061481.1, read as the reverse complement.
AAAATAATATGATTCATTATTGAATCACAGAAACGGATAAAAACGTATATTTAAAAGAAAAAATTGCGGAATGCCACATACGCTTCAATCTTAATTGAGTCGTGATAGGATCTCAGTCGAATGTGAATCGTATGTCGCTTAAGTAAAATTAGTAGAATCACGCCCGTGCATGTTTTTTCCTTCCATATTCTTCTGTCTGCTGTCATCTCACAAGTAACATTATTTCTAGCCATGTAGTGGGATTCTAAATCTATGGTCGATTCAAGGGAACTGATGATCGGGATAAATAGGCCTTTTATAAGATTCAATATTCTATCTAGTGTTTTTCTTGTATAAGACTTCGCTATGATGACGATGAGATGATGTATTACTGTTATTTGTTACTGAAAACTAGAATTATATATTGTAAGGTACTCCCATAGAACAAAGTAAGAAACATGATTTTTTTTACCTTTTTTAGGGTTCCGTACCCAAAGGGTAAAACGGGACCCTATTGTTTTCGCTCCTCTGTCCGTCCGTCCGTCTGTCACCAGGCTGTATCTCATGAACCGCGGTAGTTAGAGGGCTGAAATTTTCACAGATGATGTATTTTTGTTGCAGCTATAACAACAAATAAAAACAAACTGAAAACTAGAATTAAATAAATATTTTGGGGGCTCCCATACAATAAACGTGTTTTTTTTGTCAGTTTTATAAATAATGGTACGGAACCCGTCGTTTGCGAGTCTGACTCGCACTTGGCCGATTTTTTTTATAAATGAGCGCTCCAGAGCTTACGCATACAAAGACAATGTGCATGTATATTTACATACACAAGTATGTCACATCCGCGTTCGTTAGAGCTCTGCCTCATTAGGACGTCAATGGCGACGTCGCCGGCTACGTATCCAAGTAGTTAGTATTGAAACGTAGGCGACGGTATGGCAACGACGCCAAATTGGAAGCGTGGCCACGAGCTACAGTTCCCTACGTGGGTTCGCGTGCAATTTCTTAAGCGACGACGGCGACGTAAACGCTGTCGATACGCCATGGCCACTTGACTTGGCGACCTGCGGATGCCAGAAGTAGCCAGACTTGTGCCGCTGGCGACGTCGCCATGGCGTCTTAGTGAGGCAGAGCTCTTAGACAAAACATCTTAGATACTAGGATAGTTATTATACTTTTACATTGCATGTTTTTTTTTTATTATTTTAGCTATTTAAGCTAGTTTTGACATTTCTATAGGTATTTAGAAGATAGTTTAAGTTACGTGCCTTAAAAAATAAGATTCAGTTCAAATGATATTCAAATTAATTGGTGATTAGAAAAGACAATTAGAAATAAATATCCCACCATTGTATTTTAGATTTGTAATATCGGGTGTGTCGTTCACAATCACATTAAATGAAATGCGTTAATATAATTATGTCGATTAACACAAAGAAAAAAGAAAAAATCGTAAAAATAAAAAAAATGTATTTTTCAAACAAAGTAAAAATAGAATAAAAATGTGAACATTAGAACACAACTGAAATTCTCCCTTGAAAACTGACGGCTTTCAACTGATCAAAACAATCGATACTCCTTACTTTATCTCTGCTTTACACATGATGTTGTAAATTATAAAAACGAAAAATGACTCCTGTGGCTAAACCACTGAACGGATTAGGTTATTTTTTTACAATTCGCCATAGAATATCATAAAGTATATGCGATAGGATTTAATGTGATTGTGAACGACACACCATATATCGGGTGTGTCGTTCATAATCACATTAAATGAAATGCGTTAATATACTGGTTAATATATGTCGATTAACACAAAGAAAAAAGAAAAATACGTAAAAATAAAAAAATGATTTTTTCAAACAAAGTAAATAGAATAAAAATGTGCGAAAATTAGAACACCATATAAAAGTCAGTCATTACAAACAACTGAAATTCTCCCTTGAAAACTGACAGTTGTCAACTGATCAAAACATTCGATACTCCTAATTTTATCTCTGCTTTACACATTATGATGTAAATTATAAAAACGAAAAATGAATCCTGTGGTTAAACCACTGAATGGATTAGGTTATTTTTTACAATTCGCCATAGAATATCATAAAGTATATGCGATAGGATTTAATGTGATTGTGAACGACACACCCTGTATATACGACATATTATTATAAAGCTAAAGAGTTTGCATGAAAGCGCTAACCTGGACTGGTTCGATTTTAAAAATATTTCAGCGCTAACTAGCCTATTTATCCAGGAAAGATATAGGCTATTTACCCAAATTTATATTTTTGCATGAGTATTATTACAATGAATTCTTGTTAAAAAATGTTTTTTTTTTGCATTAGAAATATTGACTGTTATTGAAATGTATTGTGTACTCTCATTAAATGTACACAATGTATTCGTTATGTATTAAAAGTATACTTTTGTGTAAAAATTGTTTCATTTTACCTCATTGGCTCAATGGTTACCATGCCAGACTTCTGAACCTTTGCCGGGGCTGCCGGTTTGTTCACGCGAGTTACCGCGGCCCTGGTACATTGTGGCCATTTCGACCGCGCGGCCACCTCATAATATTTGATGAAACTTTGCCAGGAATTAGTATTAATTTGTTACTTCTCACTCCTCTTTTCGTGAATTTGTTACAAAAAAAACCAAGACGCTATGACAAAGAATAGTTGGCCGCTAGAACCGCCACTTGCCGTAATCATCGCCCGTAATTACACAGAAACTATACAATGCAGATAAACGAATGTTGCATCAAAAGAAAGGTCTTAATTTGTTACAAAAATAAAAAACGTCAAAACGTAGTTAAACAAAAAGTTATGCAATGTTTAGTTTTCAGGTTATGAGTGCATAAGTACATTACCGTAGGTATCGAATTAATAGAGGCTAATGTGTATAGACAATTTATAGTATTTAATTTGTTACAGCGAAAAAAGATACTAGAAAGTAGGTTCAATAATATGTTAGAGTCGATTTTAGTTGGCCGCTCGGACGGCAATATGCCTAAAATACAAACAATTACATGTGGTATTCACAACTACACCATCTTAGATTCGCAGACGATCTCGTCTTATTCGCAGAAGACCCTTCTACTCTACAAAAAATGCTACAACAACTAGCATACGAAAGCCAGATAGCAGGATTATATATGAATATTAGCAAAACTAAAATAATGACAAACAAAACCAAAACCAAAATAGAAATATGCGAAAACGAGATTGAATATGTCAATGAATATATATATCTTGGTCAAATAATATCTCCAAAAGATCTAGCACATAAAGAAATAGACAGAAGAATTCATAGCGCCTGGCAAAGATACTGGTCACTTAAAGAAATTGTTAAAAATAAGAGTATACCTATGGTAGAAAAAAGAAAGGTTTATAACACATGCGTTCTACCATGTCTCACATACGGTTGTCAAACTTGGCCTCTATCACAAAAAATTGAACACAGACTCAGTGTTTGCCAAAGAGGCATGGAAAGAAGCATGATGGGCTTAAGGCTAATAGATAAATGGAAAGCGACAAAAATTAGGAACATCACTAGAGTGGCAGATGTTAAGATAAAAACACGAATACTAAAGTGGAAATGGACAGGCCACATGATGAGAACACAAACGGAGAAGTGGACCAAGAAAGTCACAGATTGGTATCCAAGAAATGGAAAAAGACGTAGAGGAAGGCAGTGTAAAAGGTGGGAAGATGATCTACCGAAAGGGTGGAGGAGAATAGCGCTGGATCGCTGCAAGTGGAGAGAACATGAGGAGGCCTATGTCGGAAGACAACCTGACCCGGTAGCTGATTGAGCTTCGAATAATAAACAAAATATTATTATATTAATAGTATCATATATATTAATAAGGATTTAGATAAGCTTATAAGTTTTGTTAAGAAGAATTGTTATGTTATTTCATAAGGTCAGAGAATAAAGGCTATTTTTATTTATTTTATTTTATTCACAACACAAAAAGGGTCAGGAAAACATATCGAGGAAACTAGTCTAAAAACCAATATTTCTTCTCTGTATAAGAAGAGGCCACATCACGTTCGTGGACAATAAAAATACTAGTATATAATGATTATAAACTTCATTTATTAACATTTACATAGGACACTTAGTACTTATTCACTGTATAACATCTTCCATTCATCCTCCGAGCCGTTTTCCCAACTATGTTGGGGTCGGCTTCCTGTCTAACCGGATGCAGCTGAGTACCAGTGCTTTACAAGGAGCGACTGCCCTATCTGACCCCCTCAACCCAGTTACCCGGGCAACCCAATACCCCTTGTTTAGACTGGTGTCCGACTTACTGGCTTATAACATTATCATAATAAGCAGAAAGCTCTTCCTCCAATTTATCCTTTTCACAAACTTCTCGTAAATGCCTATTCAGCTTGCTTTTACCCTGAAAAATGTAATTAATTTAATTATAAATACAAAATGTTTTGAAACTTATAATTTGTAATTTTGAGGAGTAAGGCCTCATTTACGGAGACGCGGGGCGTTGCGCGTCGCGTTGAGCAGCGCGGCCCGCACTGAATTCAAATATATGGCGTTGTATGAGTGCGTTTACGGAGAAGCGACTTTAGACGCGTTTGTTTGAATTAGGGCGTTTTTTGCGGCCGAGCCCGCGGATGGCACCGACGCGTCCCACGCGGCGTTTATCGCGGCGGCGCACGCAGCGGCAATTCTCGATGAAGCTATGTCGCTAGCTCGATAAAAACTAGTCGATTTGATCAAGGCGTGCGCCGCTGCGTTGCCCGCCGCGTGCTTCGCTACACGCTAGAGGATACGCCGCGGGCGCCGCGGCGGGCACCGCCACGCTTCCCGTCTTGCTTCTCTATGAACATGGTCATATATTGCTATAAGTTTGTGTTTACGCGTGCGATGATGCGTGCCGCTTCACGCGCCGCCCCACCGTAAACAGTAAAAACGTCCGACGCGCCGCGAGACGCCACGCCACTCGCGACGCGAGACGCCCCGCGTCTCCGTAATTGAGGCCTAAGTATTTGAAGAAACCGGTCTGTCAAAGAAGACGGATCACAATCCATACAAAATTGCCCCACGTCCTATAACAATGTGACGTATCTCAAAAAAAAGATAAAAATGTTTAAAAAAATATGGCATACTCTCCAATTCATTTTTTTTACACCTTAATACGAAAAAAATGCTTTAAAAATTGTTCAGGCGCTATTATGAAAACATCGTTCATAGGACTATTTATGGACTATTTTATTAAATTATTTTTTTGTTTGATAGGGTATACCTCACAGGTGGTCCCATATTCATCTGGTCCGGATCTGATGATGGAAACCCTGAGAAATCCAGGGCAACTTTTGAAAGTTGTAGGCATGCGCAGGATAAAAACTTGACTTTATGGTGTATGTCTTATAACAATATGCAACAGTAAAGGTTTGGAGCTGACCTGATGATGGAGACGAAAGAAGGTCGAGGGAACTCGACAACTGAATATGTAAACTACCTCGTGTTTGGGCTCATATTATTTGTATTGAATAGACCTTTGCAACAGTGAAGGTTTGGAGCTGACCCGACGATGGAGACCAGAGAAGGTCGAGGGAAATCGACAGCAAAATATTTAAACTACCTCAGAAGTCGGTGTCTAATGGATGTACCTAAGTTTATTTCCCCAACGACTTCTAGGCCGATGCTCCTAAGACTAGTTTTTTTTTTGCTTTTCAGTGTTTTTGGAAGTTTTTTTATCGTAAAAAGTTTTTTTTTTATTTTTGGCTTTTCAGTGACAAGCACAGTTGTCACTATCCGCATAAGTGGAAAGTTCTTATCAATACGAATAATATAAGCCCAAACACGAGGCAGTTCACATATTCAGTTGTCCAGTTCCCTCGCCCTTCTCTGGTCTCCATCATCAAGTCAGCTTCAAACCTTCACTGTTGCATATTGTTATAAGACATACACCTTATAGTCAAGTTTTTATCCTGCGCATGCCTACAACTTTCAAAAGTTGCCCTGGATTTCTCAGGGTTTCCATCATCAGATCCTGACCTGATGATTATGGGACCATCTGTGAGGTATACCCTATCAAAACAAAAAATAATGTAATAAAATAGTCCATAAATAGTCCTATGAACGATGTTTTCATAACAGCGCCTGAACAATTTTTAAAGCATTTTTTTCGTATGAAGGTGTAAAAAAAATGAATTGGAGAGTATGCCATATTTTTTTAAACATTTTTATCTTTTTTTTGAGATACGTCACATTGTTATAGGACGTGGGGCAATTTTGATCCGTCTTCTTTCTTCAATAGATTTAATCTTATCACAATAGTAGAAGGTTAATGTTCGATTGGTAAAATTTTACAAATTGGGTAGGTTGACCTTCTCGCTCCTATTTTTTTTACTATAAAGATAAAAAAAATATAGTTTTTCCCAAGCTTCTTTATCATTTAAATAATCAGATATTTGTAATATCCTTTTTTCAAAAGTTTGGATTTTATATGATTTTTAAATTTCTTGATAGGTAAATCACGAACCGCTTTGGGAAGTTTATTGTAAAAGCGTATACATTGACCCATGAACGAGTTGCTTACTCTGTGGAGGCGAGTAGCATGTACAGCAAGATTATGTTTATTCCTAGTATTTATGCTATGAACATCAGACATTTGAACAAAGTAAGATATGTTTTTACGAACGTACATTAAATTTTCAAAAATGATTATTTTGAGAGGCAACAGTCAGAATATTTATTTCTTTGAATTTCTCTCTGAAACTTTTGGCCCCAGAGGCTCGAACAGCTCTTTTCTGTAAAATAAATATAGTCTCAACATCAGCACAGTTTCCCCAAAGGAGGATCCCATACGTCATTGAACTATGAAAGTAACTAAAATAAACTATTCTGGCTGTGTTCACATCGGTGATTAGTCGGATCTTTTTAATAGTATAGGCGGCTGAACTAAGTTTTCCTAATAGTTTAACAATATGTGGGCCCCATTGGAGTTTGGAATCAACGGTCAAACCAAGAAATACCGTTGACTCAACAGGCTTCAACTCTACTCCATTTAGTTGTACATTGGTTTGTAATTGCCTTATACAGTCTAGAGTTTGGAAGTTAATAATAATTACCTTAAAACTATTCCCACAATGGTGACAAACAGCTTTACTAGGCTGTGGCCTCGCCGTATGAGTGCCTACATGTCTAATCAAAGACTTTCGACTCGCATACTTAGCGCCGCAGGTAGAACAACCAAAGTCTTTGCTTGACGAGTGCACGGTCGACATGTGGTTATTCAAAGAACGCTCGTTTGGACACGAGCGATTGCAGATTACGCATTCGTAGCTGTAAATAAAGATTTTGGTTAGAGTTACTTCAGAATGAGAAGACAGAAAGTTTGACAATCAGTCTTATTCAGTGGTATAGTGGTCCGAAATATGACTTTTACAGCGTTTTCACACTAGCTGATTTCCCGCTCGGTTTGAACGCGATATAACCGAACTCTATACTCTATCCACGGAAGCAAGAGCTAAAAGGTAAACAAAGAATGACAGTTTTTCAAGATGGCGGCATAACCCGACCGATGACAAAATCACAGATACTGCGAACATTTTACACAATAATGTGACGTTTTGTCATCGGTCGGGTTATACCGCCATCTTGAAAAACTGTCATTCTTTGTTTACCTTTTAGCTCTTGCTTCCGTGGATAGAGTATAGTAACTTATAAAATCGTACAAAAAGTTATGCTTCGGAATATGTCCTGCGTATCTTATTCGAAGCTCGCGAAAAAAACCGCCACTGTAAAAACGCTGTAAGGGTTGAATTTTGCAAAATTTGGTCTTCCTTCAAAGGAACCGAAAATTCTTTAGTCCCTAAGTTTTCATGATAAAAAGTGAGACGAAATTCGGTCTGAACTGATTTGAATGACGTAAGGACCAAATAGTTTTTTATAAGTTTAAGTTATAATAAATAAATTATATTTTTTAAGTTAAAGTTATGCAAGAACAAATAAGATGCCCAAAAACTAATTTGTTTATAAATAAATGGGAAGGCAAAAAGTATCGCCCGAACAGGGACTTGAACCCTGGACCCTTGGATTAAAAGTCCAATGCTCTACCGACTGAGCTATCCGGGCCTTGAAGGAATGCTTGAAACTAGCGTTTGGCCGCGGTGTCACCTGCGTTTTATGGAAATTGTGTGAATATGTAGAGAATATTATTAAATACGAAATTAAATCTTTACATCTCTACATAAGTGAAACATCATTCACTGATTAATCACGAAATCTCAGTAACCATAAAAACTTCAAACTTGAAAATTGGGTAAGTAGGTTCTCTATAGGTTTTAATTAGAAATACTCTACGGGATTTTACGAAACTCCAATGCTAAGGGGGCGGAACGGGGGTTTAAAATTAAAATCCATTTTTTTGGAACTACTGTTACCTACCTATATGACGGATTTTTTTTCGGTGTCTACTTAAGACTATACTTTATATCCAAGTGTGCGGAGTAGTTCCCAATGATCGCTGGCAAAGCTAGTTTTTTGTATTTATGTATTAGCTCGGCACCCGCTAGCAGTTTCAATCTGGTCTCATATATAGATATTTTTTCCAAATCGGTCCACTACTTCCCGAGTTTACCACCTTCATACAAACAAATCAACTTTTCAATACTCACGATCTATCCTGATGATTACCCGAATTCCTCAAATGCGCTAACAAACTCTTCCTGCTAGTATACCCGACCCCACAAGTTGTGCAGTAATGTTCTTTCATTTGTTCCGTGGTAGTGTGTTTCTTTTTATGCTGGGTCAACGTGTAGGGGCTACTGAATATAGAGGTACATTGGTCACAAGTGAATTTTCGGTTTATGTGGGTTCTGGAAGTGAAAAAAAAAATATATAAAAAATATAGGCGTGTTTAATATTAACCTAAATAATTATAGTTAAATTCTAAAGTAAAAACAATTTGTTGAAGCCGTTTATTAGTTTTAAGTTTCTTTTTTTTTTTATATAGAAATATAGATTTATTTTGCTGTCATAAGATGGTTTTTAGGGTTCCGTACCTCGAAAGGAAAAAACGGAACCCTTATAGGATCACTTTGTTGTCCGTCTGTCTGTCTGTCTGTCTGTCTGTCTGTCAAGACCCTTTATCTTAAGAACGCGTGAACGTATCAAGCTGAAATTCACATGAAATACTCGGGTCTATTGTCCCTTTAGGCTGTGAAAATATCAAGCTTCTAAGCCGAGCCAATCAAAAGATACAACCGATTATGTCGATATTTTCAACAAATTCTCGACACTCGCAAAGGAATCAAAACCTACAGGGTACTTCCCGTAAACTCAGAATCTTGAAAGGACAATGCTATTCTTTGTATGGAAGTTGGGCTCAAGAGTTGCCCACAGTAACTGCATAGTGTATTATGTTCCATAGGCTTATAATAGGTCCCAGACCGAAATATTTCGAAATCTATCCCGGGAGTCCTGAGAAAAACTGGTTTGACTCTTATTCAATACTAGCTTTCCGCCCGCGGCTTCGCTCGCGTGGAATTCGGTTCACCCCTCCCGCTGTGGGTTAGCAGCGGTGAGGGAGTGTCAGACTCTTACTGACTAAAATCGTCGTGTTCCGTCCTAGGCCTTTTATATACCAGGGCCGCGGTACCTCTTTCGAACAACCCGCAGCCGCGGCTGGCCCTGGCGCTACTGGGCCCCACTGATTTCAAAACAGACTAATTCGCGGCGAACCTTAACACCACGATACAGAAAAGCACAACGCCATCTATCGAGCTATCGGGAAGCTCGCGATTGAACAATGAGCTACAGGTTAAAGCGCGAGATATCATTGCACTTCTTACGTATCTTAAAAAAAACAACGTCACCACGTTTTAAAAAGCTATCATTCCACTTCTTATGTATTTTAAAAACACATCGTTACCACGTTTTAAAAACACCCAGCGCCATCTATCGCATACCTCAAGAACGAAATAACTTAACTAATACTTATACCAATTAGTAATTCGTTGAATTATAGTTAATTCAGGATAAGTAGATGTAAAAAAAACAGTTAAGACGATAAAACAAATCGTACGTCATCCCTCGGGAATTCCTCATTTTCGAGGATTCATTATCGTATCATTTAGCTTCTAAATTTATATGTTCATATTCGTTTGCAATATATAAGTAGATGTAAAAAAAAACAGTTTAGACGATTAAACAAATTGTACATCATCCCTCGGGAATTCCTCATTTTCGGGGATTCATTATCGTATCATTTAGCTTCTAAATTTACATGTTTATATTCGTTTGCAATATATTACCTTGTTTTAAACGACACACAGCGCCATCTACAATCCATCCATCAAGCAAACAATATTTTTGTTTTCCCTCGGGAATATCTATTTTTTTCGGGATAAAAAGTACCCTATTATTTAATCCGGACTTCTAACTTTACGTCTGCAAAATTTCAAAGCAATCGGTTCAGTAGTTACGGCGTGAAAGCGGAACAAACAAACAAACAAACAAACAAACTCACTTTCCGATTTATAATATTAGTAAGGATTACGAAAAACATCCTTACGAACTCTTAACTATTCCACTTTTATTACCTTAATTGAAATGCATTATAATATTAATCGACAAATACGAGGTATTGAACGAGAATTTTTTTTACCGACTTCAAAAAATGGAGGAGTTTCTCACTCAGTTCGTTTGTATTCTTTTTACGTAAGTACGTGCATATTAACTCCGTCGTTTACCAACCGATTTAAACAATCATTTTATTGTTTGAAAGGATTTACTTTCCAAATAGTTCCTTTGTTATTCGGTCCAGGGTCTGGTGATAGAAACCTTAAAACAATAGGGAACTCTCGGAAATTGTAAGCACATATCGAATAAAAACTTGTCATTCGGGTATATGTCTCCGACACCACAAAACTGTGGAGGTTAAGACCTGACCTGCCGATGGAGACGACAGTGAGACGAGGGAACTCCTCAACGGTAACTATTTACTACCTCGTGTTCGAGCTTATTTAATTCGTCCTGATAAGATTTTTCCATTGCCATTACGGATATTAATTGCATGACGCTACACGAACTTAGGACTGATTGTAGTAGATAGAGACTGAAAAGCAAGAGAAACAACAATTACCTTTAAACGTCTATTTCTGTTATTTTATCCTGTTAACAGTGAAACCACTAACTATCTGAATGTTATTTCAAGAAAAGAAGGTTGTTAGGTTTGTGGCTGCTTAAAATGGCTAGCTAACAATGGCTGGCTAACATGAGAACCGGTTTTTCTCTTGACCTCTGGGACCGATTTCAAAAATATTTGGAGTCCGTCTTAAGAGTGAAGTAAAGAACCTATTCTAACCATTCCCACTACTGGGCAAATGGCTTGGGCTTTATAAAGTGACTGTTCAAGTTTAACATTATAACCGGTTTGTTTCGGGACCTCTGGGACCGATTTCCAAAATATTTGGATTTCGTGTTAACAGTGCAGTAAAGAACCTATTTCGACCACTTTCACTACTGGGCAAATGGCTCAGGCTTTGTTAAGTGACTATCTATGGAGAACATTTGAACCGGTTCTTCTCGGGACCTCTGGGACCGATTTCAAAAATATTTGGATTCCGTCTTAAGAGTGAAGTAAAGAACCTATTCTAACCATTCCCACTACTGGGCAAATGGCTTGGGCTTTATAAAGTGACTGTTCAAGTTTAACGTTATAACCGGTTTTTCTCGGGACCTCTGGGACCGATTTCCAAAATATTTGGATTTCGTATTAACAGTGCAGTAAAGAACCTATTTCGACCACTTTCACTACTGGGCAAATGGCTCAGGCTTTGTTAAGTGACTATCTATGGAGAACATTTGAACCGGTTTTTCTCAGGACCTCAGGGACCGATTTCAAAAATATTTGGATTTCGTGTTAACAGTGCAGTAAAGAACCTATTTCGACCACTTTCACTACTGGGCAAATGGCTCAGGCTTTGTTAAGTGACTATCTATGGAGAACATTTGAACCGGTTTTTCTCGGGACCTCTGGGACCGATTTCAAAAATATTTGGATTCCGTGTTAAGAGTGAAGTAAGGAACCTATTTTAACTATTCCCACTACTGGGCAAACGGCTTGGGCTTTGTAAAGTGACTGTTCAAGTTGAACATTAGAACCGGTTTTTCTCGGGACCTCTTGGACCGATTTCCAAAATATTTAGATTTCGTGTTAACAGTGCAGTAAAGAACCTATTTCGACCACTTTTACTACTGGGCAAATGGCTCAGGCTTTGTTAAGTGACTATCTATGGAGAACATTTGAACCGGTTTTTCTCGGGACCTCTGGGACCGATTTCAAAAATATTTGGATTTCATGTTCAGAGTGCACTATGGAACCAGTTGGAACTACTCCCACTGCTGGGCAAACTTTGAGCCCAGACCCTGGCATTGTCCTTTGGCATGAAGCATTGTTATATAATGCAAATATAGGAAAAATTGCGAAAATCTCATTTTTTTTGTTATATAATATAATAAAAATATTTTAATAAAATGAAACTTACTACCTTATTTCTCACGAACGAATAAAGGTACCAAATTGAAAGAAGACGGATCACAATTCATACAAAATTGCCCCACGTCCTATAACAACGTGACGTATCTCAAAAAAAGATAAAAATGTTTAAAAAAATATGGCATACTCTCTAATTCATTTTTTTTACACCTTCATATGAAAAAAATGCTTTAAAAATTGTTCAGGCGCTGTTATGAAAACATCGTTCATAGGACTATTTATGGACTATTTTATTAAATTATTTTTTGTTTTGATAGGGTATACCTCACAGGTGGTCCCATAATCATCAGGTTAGGATCTGATGATGGAAACCCTGAGAAATCCAGGACAACTTTTGAAAGTTGTAGGCATGCGCAGTATGTCTTATAACAATATGCAACAGTAAAGGTTTGGAGCTGACCTGATGATGGAGACGAAAGAAGGTCGAGGGAACTCGACAACTGAATATGTAAACTACCTCGTGTTTGGGCTCATGTTATTTGTATTGAATAGACCTTTGCAACAGTGAAGGTTTTTTTGCTTTTCAGTGTTTTTGGAAGTTTTTTTATTGTAAAAAGTTTTTTTTTTATTTTTGGCTTTTCAGTGACAAGCACAGTGGTCACTATCCACATAAGTGGAATGTTCTTATCAATACGAATAATATAAGCCCAAACACGAGGCAGTTCACATATTCAGTTGTCCAGTTCCCTCGCCCTTCTCTGGTCTCCATCATCAAGTCAGCTTCAAACCTTCACTGTTGCAAAGGTCTATTCAATACAAATAATATGAGCCCAAACACGAGGTAGTTTACATATTCGGTTGTCGAGTTCCCTCGACCTTCTTTCGTCTCCATCATCAGGTCAGCTCCAAACCTTTACTGTTGTATATTGTTATAAGACTACACCTTATAGTCAAGTTTTTATCCTGCGCATGCCTACAACTTTCAAAAGTTGTCCTGGATTTCTCAGGGTTTCCATCATCAGATCCTGACCTGATGATTATGGGACCATCTGTGAGGTATACCCTATCAAAAAAAAATAATTTAATAAAATAGTCCATAAATTGTTCTATGAACGATGTTTTCATAACAGCGCCTGAACAATTTTTAAAGCATTTTTTTCGTATGAAGGTGTAAAAAAAATGAATTAAAGAGTATGCCATATTTTTCTAAACATTTTTATCTTTTTTTTGAGATACGTCACATTGTTATAGGACGTGGGGCAATTTTGATCCATCTTCTTTATACCAAATACCTAGGTATATTGTCCCTTTAAGCAATGAAAAAATCAAACTTCTAAGTTAACGCGATCAAAAGATACAGCAGTTTTACCGACACCTTAGACGAATTTCCGTCACACGCTAGGGAATCAAAACCTACAAGGTACTTCCCGTGAACTCAGAATCTTAAAATTCGGCACGAAGCAACGTTATATAGTACAGATAAAGGAAAAATTGCGAAAATGATAAATTTGAAGTAACATAAAATATTAAAATATTATTTTTGCTTACATGACATAAAATATTTTTTTAATAATTATAAACTTACTACCTACCCTTTTTCACATGAACGCGTAGAGATATTAAAGTTTTGAATAAAAAGTGAAATTCATATCAAACACTTTTTAAATATAATGGCCTCTAAACTGTGAAAAATTTTAAATCATTCAAAGGTCACTGGGCACCTTAGTATGAAAACCATACCCACGGCGGATACGAACGAAATATAGCACAGTATAATGATAAAGGCTCTGATTTACTATGGCATTAGTCGCATCAATGTGAACCATGGGAATCTAGAGAAAATCAGGTGTAAACATCAAATATTTTCCTCATTTCAATGGGGAATTTAAACGACCAAGTTTGACGGATTTGAGAAATCATTTCTTTGTAGTGAAAGAGTATACTCGCCGTTTATTTCCATTGTCATCAGGTCAGGATCTGATGATGGAAATCCTGAGAAATCGAGGGCAACTATCAGAAATTGTAGACATGCATAGGATTAAAACTTGATTCTCAGATGTATGTCTGGTGATACTATCAAACAGTGAAGGTTTAGAGCTTATCTGAAGATGGAGAGGTGAGAAAGTCGAGAGAACTCGGTATGTTTTAGTTACGTCGTGTTTGGGCTTACATTATTCGTATTGACGAGAACTTTTCACAAAAGTTAAAAATAAAAACTTTTTACAAAAAAAAAACAACTTCTAAAACAACAAGAAAACTGTTTATATGCATCGGTCTAGATCTCGGTGGTAAAATAAATATAGATGCATCCTCTAGACACCGATTTCTAGACCGATGCACCTAACATGTTTTTAATTTCTTTCTTGCTTTTGTTTTCTTGTTGCTTTTTTATATGTTTGAAGTTGGATTTGTTTGTAAAATGCTACAAAATAAAATAATGCCGACTTTATAAAACAAAGAAAGGGACAGAATTACACTTTTGTCAAGGCTCTAGAAACGTAAAGCCAGCAGCCCCGAATCCTACTCTCTAGAAGTCGTTGTTACAATTCGACAGCTACAAGTCGTCAGGCGGTCTGCTTTAACCCAATTTAGTAGTGAATTCTCATCACCTAAAATAAAATAAGCTCCAACACAAGGTTACGTTATAAATTGTAAAGGAGTTCCCATAACTATATCTGATCTTAGCTGTCGATCCCACAATGGCAGTCAAACCTATCTTTGTGGAAAGTCTTCGCCAATACGAATAAAATAAGCCCAAACACGTGGTAGTTGCAACATACCGTTCGGGAGTTCCCTTGACTCTCTGTAGTCTCCATAATCAAATCAGCTCCAAACCTTCACTGTTTACCAGTACCCTCAAAAATACACTCACATGTCTGGTTATGACTCGATGCGTGCCTACAATATTCAAGAGTTGCCCTCGATTTCTCAGGGTTTCCAGATCCTCATCAGATCCTGGTCATCCGGATTGGCACCTTCCTTCTTTATGAAATGTCTTTAACAATAAAAACTAGCATTGCAACCTGTACAATCCTCTGAAACTGCTTGTCTTTTATATTTTTCAAACGATCCTGGCCATTCGTCTCCATGGAATTTTAATAAAATATTTATATTCAAAGAAACGTCATACCATTCTCCACGATTTAAAACTACTTTGATTCATGTCCGCCACTTTTTACAAAGCGGGTCAGATATGCCCCATGACCTTTAAGACATAATTAGTGATTTTCAATCAGATTTCTGAATGATGACTATAAAATGTTGTATATAAATAACTTCAATAAAATAACTTTTACAAGGTACTGGCCTACTATTTTAGTTATATTATAAAATAAAAAATATTAACTATTTTGACTCTCACGAAATTACCATAACTATGATTGTTCTAAACTGAACGGTTGGCGCGAAACTCACTTTTTATCTATACAGCATTTGTACGGAACCCTCGGTGCGCGAGTCCGACTCGCACTTGGCCGGTTTATTTAGTATATAAAACTGTATTAAAAAAACAATAAAGGATACCTAAAACATTATCCAAAGTTGACAATACACGACACTATGCTGAAAATTACGATATTATGCTGAAAACCGCATCAAAATCGGTACGGACAAACGCGAGAAGATCGCGCACTAACTTACGTACATACAAGGAAATCTGAAGACCTCCTTTATTTTGATGTCGGTTAAATATAGTTTAAAATATTTTAAAAAATATTAGCAACTAGCTTCTGCCCGCGACTTCGTACGCGGATCCTGTCCCTTATGCCAGCGACTACGGGGTCAGCAAAATCAAAGATCTGAATTGTCTGATATTGAATTTTAAGGGCCCGTTGACTTGAAAACAACGGAATACGCATAACCATTAGAAACGTTCCATATATTTCATTTTTGTACTTTAACGGCAAAAGCACAGCAGACTAAACAAAACGCTGAGAACTGAACCGCAATAGACGTGACCATAGGGATAAAAGTAGTGATTCTAATTAGTCCGCATTTAAGTTGTGTGTGGCAAAAATATTATTATTACGTAAAAAAACATTAAATGTTACTGAGATGACAAAGTCGTGATGAGTTAGTGGAAGTCGTGGTGGTTTAGTGGGTAGAGAACCAATCTCTCAAGTATGAGCGTGCGTCATTGATTCCAGGTCTGGCAAGTACCTGCCAATGCAAATTTTCTAAGTTCGTTTGTACTTTCTACGTATATTTTGAATACCAATGACGGTTATTTGGAGAGGATGTTAAACTGTAGGTTCCGGCTGTCCTTGAACATTCTTGGCAGTCGTTATGGGTAGTCAGAAGCCAGTAAGTCTGACCAGTTTTACCAAGGGGTGTTGGGTTGAGCGGTTAACCGGGTTGTGGAGGTCAGAAAGGCAGTCGCTCCTTGTAAAACACTGGTACTCAGTTGCATCGTGATTTGAAGTCGACCCTAACATAATTGGAACAAAGGCTCTTGAGATAATAACTACAATAATAATGAGATATAAGCACCGCAGGACATCTGAGGCTGATGACGGGGAGTAGCGACCCCGCGGGGCATATATACTGAGTTCTCCAGGGAGAGTATACTGCCCCCATCTCCGGCCGGTTGGAGTGAACCATGACGGGGGTAGGTCTCACGCCTCTGGTTTGGCTTGGCCGTCCAGAGTGGAGTCGCTAGAGCACTATTAGTAGCCCTGCTCGGAGGGTGGGTGCCTCATGGTAAGCACAGGGAGCGCGTAATCTGCGTTTAAAGTCCGCCGAGGTATCCTCACCCTTCAGCCGCTCATGTCCCTGTTGCCCTCTTGTTGCTATTCAGTGACTGGTTCCCGGGGGCCCAGTAAGTGAGGTGGCGAGTCTCCACCTGCCATTTTTACATGTACCTAATACATTGTCATCCACTAACATCCCATCACAATAGCCCAAGTAGTTTCCTCCATAGTTAGCAATAGTTTAGCACAGAACCGGGGATTGTCTTTTTTTTAACGACGTCCACCGGGGATTGTCCTTGGGTTCATTTCTATAGTGTATAAAGGGATAATCGTCGGTTTTGTGTCACCATTTAATAAAAGTTGTCTCAAAAGGGCTTCAGCGTGTTGGCTTCGGCCCCACGTTTGCCTCCCAAAAATTCGGAACTCTGTAATCCCGAGGTATGGAAGAGACATACAAAATAATAATGAGATATAACGCAACAAAGTCGGAGAGTGGGGGCTCGGGACGCCCCGTCTAGATATGTAAAATTTGTACTAAGCAGTGACTTAACACAAAATTCAAGCGTTGTTGCATCTTCGTTATTATTTGTTTGTGAGAGAGAGAAAAGAAAAATACGTGTCCATTATTTTAGGGTTATTTAAAAGACGGACTAATTACTTTTTTTGATTCACCATACCTATTTCATAACATTCATTTCTATACATTTCAAGTTTGCTCTTGAAGTTCCACATCAGGTTCCAGATTTTCGATGTTTATACGTCAATAGAGAGTGCTTATCAGATTGAACCGCTTTTGCTAAAACGTCA
This sequence comes from Helicoverpa zea, assembly GCF_022581195.2. Lineage (NCBI taxonomy): Eukaryota > Metazoa > Arthropoda > Insecta > Lepidoptera > Noctuidae > Helicoverpa > Helicoverpa zea. The sequence continues at coordinate 3,131,719 of NC_061481.1, read as the reverse complement.
TGTCTTCATATGCTATAGTCTAGCTGGGCTCCTGGAGTTCCACATCAGGTGTTTTAGAGAGTGCTTATCAGATTGAATAACTTTTGCTAAAACGTCATAGTTCTATATGCTATAGTCTAGCTGGGCCCCTGGAGTTCCACATCAGGTGTTTTAGATCTTCAATTTGTATAAGTCAATAGAAAGTGCTTATCAAATTGAACAACTTTTGCTTAAACGGCATACCTGTATATGGTACAGAGAAGCTGGGCTCTTGGGGTTCCACATCAGGTGTTCCAGATCTTAAAATTTATTATCTCAGCTGAAAATGCTCATCACATGAAACAATTTTTGCCATGGCATCATTTTTGTATCTCTTATAGTTTTGTTGGTCTGTTGGTGTTCTGCATCAGGTCTTCAAGTTTCGAAGATACATTATAGCCTATATGTTGACCAGGCTTAATACTGATACAACAAAGAAAAAATCATTGAAATCCGTCCAGTAGTTCCGAAGATTAGCGTGTACAAACAAACAGACATACAGACATACAGACATACAGACATACAGACATACAGACAGATTTTTTTTTTTGGATTTGTGCTCCATTACTGTTTCTAAACCCCACCCAATTATTATTTTTTTAATATATTCAATGTACAGACACAGTTTTTTTACAGATTTATTATATGTATATAGATAGAATTGAATATTCCTTCCTTTTTGTAAAGTCTGGTAAAATCCTACTAATATTATAAACGCGAAAGTTTGTATGTATGGATGTATGGATGTTTGTTACTCTTTCACGCAAAAACTACTGAATGGATTTTAATGAAACTTTACAATAATATAGCTTATACATCAGAATAACACATAGGCTACAATTTGTGAACATATTGTTCGAAATACTAAACCTGCGCAGACGAAGTCGCGGGCACCAGCTAGTAGTTTATAAAAAAATCTCAGGAAAACATACTACATAGCTGTTTGCGCTACATATTTTCCCTAAAATTTTATGTAATGAATTTCCTAAAAGTAACGCAATTCAATTCTTAACTTAGTAAAATAATGCCTACTTACAACATATGAGTCCTCACAGCAGCTTGATTTTTGAAGTTTTTACCACAAATATTACATGAATACGTTCTATTCGACTTCGTACGCCCGTGGAACCTTTTCAAATGCTGTTGTAAGCCACTTGCGTCCCTGTAAATGTTAAGAAAATGTATTAGTTTATGTGAAAATAGCTGTTCCCGTGGTTTCGCCCACATCCAACCTCCGAGCCTTTTTCCCAACTATGTTGGGGTCGGCTTCCAGTCTAGCCGGATGCAGCTGAGTACCAGTGTGCCACAAGGAGCGACTGCCTATCTAACCTCCTCAATTCAGTTAGCCAGGGTTTCGCCCACGTCCCGTGGGAATTACTGCCCGTACCGGGATAAAATATAGCCTATGTTACTCGAGAAGAGTGCAGCTTTTAAATAGTATAAGATTATTTTAAATGCTTTCTGGGGCCCGATTCTCCTAAGTTAATAATGTCAAAATCGAATAGAAATCGAATCGCAATATGATCGTAATAGCAGTTTTAACCATATCGGGCATTCTGCTACTAATAAAAGACCAATCGTATTAGATTGACATTTGATTGGTGTGCGATTGGTCTGCTATTTTGGTGATTTTGGTCTATACGGTAGTTTGCTGTACAATCATTTTGCAATCGTAAATCATTTGCAGACAAAATTATTCATTATTGAATGACAGAAAAGGATAAAAACGTTTATTTCAAAGAAAAAATAGCGGAATGCCACATACGCTTCAATCGTAATCGAGTCGGGATTGGATCTCAGTCGAATTGAGTCGAACGTGAATCGTATGTCGCTTAAGTAAAATTAGGAGAATCGGGCCCCAGTATTTTCGGAGCATTCAGGGTACGGCTACCTATACATATCGGGTGTGTCGTTCATAATCACATTAAATGAAATGCGTTAATATACTGGTTAGCGCTAGTTCAGACACGGCGGGAACCGCGCGATTGCAACCACAGTAAACACACTTCTTCGTCGACCTTCATTTTGAATCTGACGCTTACACGCACGAAATCGCATACTAACCGCGCGTGTCTGAATAGCATCTTAATATATGTCGATTAACACAAAGATAAAAGAAAAATACGTAAAAATAAAAAAAAAAATTTCAAACAAAGTAAATGGAATAAAAATGTGCAAAAATTAGAACACCATATAAAAGTCAGTCATTACAAACAACTGAAATTCTCCCTTGAAAACTGACAGCTGTCAACTGGTCAAAACATTCGATACTCCTAACTTTATCTCTGCTTTACACATGATGTTGTAAATTATAAAAACGAAAAATGACTCCTGTGGCCAAACCACTGAATGGATTAGGTTATTTTTTTTTACAATTCGTCATAGAATATCATAAAGTACCTATATGCGATATGATTTAATGTGATTGTGAACGACACACCCGATATATTTACAAATAAACAAAAATATCCTCTTAATAATAATACGACAGCAGTTTCCCGCGGTTTCACCCGCGTCCCGTGGGAACTACTTCCCGTACTTGGATAAAATACAGCCAACGTCACTCGGGGATGGAGCAGGTTTTAAAAAGGTGTTTTTTTTTCTAATAGGTTCAGTATTTTCGGAGCCTTTAGGGCACAAATAAAGGAACAAAAAAAAATTCTCTTTCTATAATAATTTAAAATTATTATTATAAAAAATATACTAACAAATAAAGACATTCTAATACAAAATATATGGGAAGGCAAAAAGTATCGCCCGAACAGGGACTTGAACCCTGGACCCTTGGATTAAAAGTCCAATGCTCTACCGACTGAGCTATCCGGGCCTTGAAGGCCATGCCCAAATATGTTAACACATAACCTTATATTAATATAGATATTTTATCTCAAGAAAGCGAGTAAGCCAAACTTTGTGTGTGTGTAATGGCCAGTTTCATCGGTTACTGATAAAGTCTCTGATATCTATCAGGAACTTATCTGACAGAATAAATATAACTTTTCGTTTCACAGGATAGCAATATCAGGCAGAAATATGCATGACGAATGAAAAAAGTAATTAGTCCGTCTTTTAGATAACCCTAAAATAATAGACACGTATTTTTTTCTTTTCTCTCATAAACAAATAACAACAAGATACAACACTATTGAATTTTGTGTACAAACTTTACGTAACGAAACGTACTCGTCGTTAACAATCAAAATAAAAAATGGGGAACAAAAGGAGAAAAGAATTCAATCAGAATCTTATACGAATGTCCTGAGAGATTTTGAGGTCAATTAGTGCAAAAAATTGTGAATTTATTTCTTTTTATTTTGGAAAAGGCCCAGTAACGTAGTAGTTACAATGCCATCTATAACTTTCTTGGGAAAAAACCTATTATTTATATTTAATTGAATTTTCCAAACCTGATAGGTACAATATAAAATAATTTATACTCACTGAAACACCCTCCCACATAGATGACAGGTAGCCACAGACGAACTATCATGACATCTCTTAGCGTGCGTCTGAGTCTGTCTCGCACGAATATACGCGGAGCACACTGTACACCTGTGCCGCGTCGAGTGCAGCTTACAGTGCGCCCGCAATACCGCGCCCGTTGCAAACCGTAGCGAACATAGCTGGCATACATATTCGCCGTTAGACTGCAATATATTGTACATTAAAACTATGTGGTCTATTATAATAATGCTTGGAGGTAGCAACTAGGTAATAACTATGGGTGAAAAAAAACGTCGCCGTTTCCTCATATAGGAAAAGTCACAGCCATTCTGATATAAGGATTTGTGTTTAGATGCGATTATCCTAAAAACCAATTGGGTAGCAATTGGTAGCAACTAATTGTAGCTGGAAGCAATTAGGTAGCAACTCTCTATGTATATGTATTTCAAGGGGATCGGTGAAGAGTTGTCACTCTTATTCTGATGGTGACAAATGCAGTAGTATTAGTATTGACGACCTCGATGGCGCAATGGTCACCATGCCGGACTGCCGAACCTGAGGTCCCGGGTTCGATTCCCGGTTCGGTCGACATTTGTGTGATGAGCATGCTTGTTGGCCGTGGTCTGGGTGTTACAATATGTATTCATAAATATGTATATATGTAGCTATATGTAGTTTATCAGTTGTGTTAGCACCCATAACACAAGTTAATTAATAACTTAGCATGGGGCTAACCAACCGAGTTTGAATAAGATGTCCTGACATTATTATTATTATATTTTTTTATGTCTACCAGACCTCGGGACTATAGAGTTCAGGATTTTTGGGAGGCGAACGTGGGGCCGAAGCCAACACGCTGAAGCCCTTTTGAGACAACTTTAATGAAATGGTGACACAAAACCGACGATTATCCCTGTATACACTATAGAAATGCACCCAAGGACAATCACCGGTTCTGTGCTAAACTATTGCTAACTATGGATGCAAACTACTTGGGCTATTGTGATGGGATGCTAGTGGAAATATGGCACCTGCCGATAACAATGTATTAAATACATGTAAAGATCCGGACGAATTGAGAACCTCCTCCTTTTTGGGAAGTCGGTTAAAAACGGCAGGTGGAGACTCGCCACCTCACTTACTGGGCCCCCGGGAATCAGTATGTAGTATTAGTATTATTTACCTCTTCATGTCTCATCATATGGGCTTGATAAGTATCCTTAAAAAGGAAGCCCAAAGCACAATTATAACATTTAAACTCAGCTTCTGTATACTTCTTGCTCCTTCTCTGTGCTTCTAACTCTGCTTTCTGCTCTTCTGCAGTTAACAGTATCTTCTCAAAGCCTTTCTTTTTAGATTTTTTTGTTTTCTTCTTTTTTGAATCTGAAATTGTAAAAGAAAGAGTTATTTTAGAGTTCCGTAGCCAAAAGTTAAGGGACTTTATTTTTAAGTATCTCAAAAACCGTGATAGTTAGACAGTTGACATAGATTATGTATTTCTGTTGCAGCTATAACAAAAAACTACTACACGACTACTGTACGACTAAAAACTAAGACTGCCTCGTTGGCCCGGTGGTCGCAAGCGCGGCTGCTGTGCTCCAGGTCTCGGGTTCGATTCCCGGGTCGGGCCAAAATCGCTTTGTGGGTTTTCTTAAACTTTCACAAAGCAGCCTGTAGTCTGGAAGTTGGTGATTGATTCACCCGTGCATCGGAGAGCACGTAAATGTCGGTCCTACGCCTGATCTCTTTCCGGTCGTGTCGGATTGCCGTCCCATCGGGTTATGAGAGTGAAGGAATAGGGAGTGCACCTGTGTCTGCGCAAATGCTCGTGCACTATAATATGTCCTGCGCAGCTGGCTGATCTCCTTAAGTGAGAACAGCCGCCGTGGCCGAAATCGGTCGTGGACGCCATTATAACAAAAAAAAAAAAAGAGAAATAGAATAAACAGATTTCTTCCCGTCTGGGAATCGAACTCGGAACACCGTTTCTTTTGGTAAATCATCAATGACCCCTCCCGCTGTGTGTGCAGCGTGAGGGAGTGTCAGACTCTTACTGACTAAACCCCACCATGTTCCTTCTTAAGCCCTTTATGTACCAGCGCCGCGGTCACTCGCGCGAACAATCCCGCAGCACCCCTTGGCGTATTTTATAACATTTTACCTAGAGCTGCCATCCGTCCGGGTTTCCCCGGATTTGTCCTCGTTTGGAGGCCGTTCGGGGGCCGTCCGGGCGGTGTTTCAAGAAGTGTCCGGGAAAACCCGGACACTTTTCATGTAAGGAAGCACCTCATTGAATTAAGTATATGTTAATAGTAAATGGATTACAAATGAGATGGCAGCCCTAAGCCGCCTACAAGTTTGCAGTGTGCTCAATAGTTACCGAAACATACATAGACAATGTGCATGTATATTTACACACACACACACAAGTAAGTCTCACCCGCTTTCGCAGGATCGAACATCTTACCTGATTCTCCATTACCATCTTCATTCCCACTTCCATTTCTAATTTCATCCAAACATTCATTTCTCTCTTCTTCATAGAACTCATAGTTAATTTCATTTTCTTCACTAATGTCTTTTAAATCAAATCCATCGGCTGTTTCTTGTTTGAAATGTACATCTTCATTATATGAATGTACGGAACCATTCTTTTCAATGCCGTTACTGTCTTCACAGTTTTCATTGTGATTGGTTATATTATCTTTCGTATTCTGAAAGGTGAATATATAGGGTTCTTACAAGGCTTGGATGTGAAGATGTTTTAGCTTAATCGGCTCAGCTACGGCCAAGTCAATATTATTGTAATGTGAACAAAATATTGATTTATTATTACAAATAAAGTTGATCAGGACTTGGTTTCTATGCGATCTCAAAACTTTTTACGGTGGAAGAATTGCGTAGACAGACTTGGCTTTTTTTATATTTAATGTTGTTGGTGGGATCTAAAATTTACAGTTATGATGTGTTTCTGATTTCTGTTGCTGTTTGAACAACAAGCACTTAAAACCTATAATAATATACCTCAGTATTTTAGGGAGCTCTCAATTACCAAATATGATTTCGTGGAGGTTCGGAACCCTACATGTGCAAATCCGACTCGCACTTGGCCAGTTTTTTTAATCATCATTTATTTTTTTTTACCTTAAAAAAGAGAAATTTATGCTAAAATTCCCAGCAATACCATAGTAAATACGCTTTTAATACCAACCTTACATTCCCCACTGTCTTTAACACCATTATCCTCTATCTGACCTTCAAAATAATCATCAAAATCATTGCATTCCTCTTCAAGTTTCATATAATCACTACTGTGTGTACTTTGCTCTCTATTATAAACATATAATTGTAATATATTTGTTGGTAAACAGTTTTCTTCTGAACAAATTATTACTGTTTCTATTTCGTTCTTCTGTAGATTTATCGTGCCTTTTTCACTGAAAATTTTGAAGAAGAAAATTGTTAAAGTTTGTATAAAACACCATCTTATTGTCTGCCTAGAATTCTACTATGTTGGGGTCTGCTTCCAGTCGAAGTGGATGTGGCTGAGTACCAGTGTGCCACATGGATTGATTGCCTATCCGATTTCAACCCGGTTTTGGCAATCTGATACCACGTGGTAAGAGTGGTTATCAGATATGGCTTCTGACTACCTGTAATAATGACTTCCAGAGATGTTCAAATGACAAATTATTATGGACGGCTGCTACACCAGAGCAGTATCAAGTGCAAAGTCTAGTCTAGTCTTGTGAAAAGCAGTTTGGAATCCAGACAACCAGTCTTACCTAGAGGTATCGGGTTGGCTAGGTAACTATGATGAGGAGTTCCGATAGGCTGTAGCTAAATGTGGCACTCAGATGCATCCGGAAAGACTGGAAGCCAACATAGTCGGAAAAATGCAAGGCAGATGATAAAAGTATTGTTGTATATGGTTCAAAATCTAGTGAATAAAGAAGTGCTTACCTAAATAACACAGGGTACTCCAAACTCCTTTTTAGGCAGATAGATTTGAACAGCCATAGCTTATTTACCATGTGACAACAGATGTAGCAAAGATGGGAGTCTGGACATAGCTGCAAAAGTATAGAACATCATCATCATCCTCCGAGCCTTTTCCCAAACTATGTTGGGGTCGGCTTCCAGTCTAACCGGATTCAGCTGAGTACCAGTGCTTTACAAGAAGCGACTGCCTATCTGACCTCCTCAACCCAGTTACCCGGGCAACCCGATACCCCTTGGTTAGGCCGCGTTTCCATTGACGCGGAGCGGGGCGGAGAGGAGCTTAGCGGTGCACAAATTGACCAATGACTATGCTTGAAATCTCCGCTCCGCTTCAATGGAAACAGTACGAGCGGGGTGGAGCAGAGCTGAGCGAATATTTATACATCGAGGCGGTGCAGTGCGGAGGACAGCGAGCATTGGGGTGCAGAGCGGAGGACAGCGGGGCGGCACGGAGCGGTGCGGTGCGTGACTCGCGTGCAGTGTGTCAGTTGTCTTCGTTACGTCACTAGGTGCATTCAAAATCTTCATCGCTCTTATCCGCCCAGCTGCGTTCCTCTCCGCCCCTCTCCGCCCAGCTCCGCTTCAGTGGAAACACTGACCACTTTTCACCGCTCTTCTCCGCCCCTCTCCGCCCAGCTCCGCATCAATGGAAACGCGGCCTTAGACTGGTGTCAAAAATATAGAACAAAGCACACTTTATTATAGGATAAAATATAGTCTAGTAACCAATCCTTGTGGTTCCACCTGTAGACACTACATTATCAGGAGCAAGTATTTTGCTGGACAGATGATGAGGCACATTGGACAGCCGAGAAATATAGATAAGATAATGCCTCATGCCTGGTAAGAATAGCCAGGAAGAAGAGGATCCTGCAGATGGACAGACTTTCTTTTGCAGGTTCAATAGTTTCCAAGCCTTTACGGTACAGACAAACAAAAAATGATTTTTCTTTATAATATTAGAAAAAAATCAACAAGCTATTCTTTTACAAAATTTATTAAATATGGAATTTATATGTTCGTAAATATACACTGTGACTTTTTAGTCGTCTTACAACGACAGCCCACTTCATGTATCCAATGACTAGTAAATGTTCATATAAAAAAAAAATATATTTATGAGATTTGAATAATTTAAAAATAAAAATTAATTCATTATTATGATGCATGACGTAGATTATAAGAACAGCCTGTTGTGAGCGCTGCCCGAATCTTGTATCAATGGAGCGCGGCGCGTTGGGAAGGTACCTACTTTCTACCGTTTGATACGTAAACATTTTTTTTTCAGTATTTTTCTTTGCACCTATTATCTTAATTAAGTCATCATCCTCCGAGCCTTTTTCCCAATCATGTTGGGGTCGGCTTCCAGTCTAACCGGATTCAGCTGAGTACCAGTGCTTTACAAGAAGCGACTGCCTATCTGACCTCCTCAACCCAGTTACCCGGGCAACCCGATACCCCTTGGTTAGACTGGTGTCAGACTTACTGGCTTCTGACTACCCGTAACGACTGCCAAGGTTGTTCAATGACAGCCGGGACCTACAGTTTAACGTGCCATCCGAAACACAGTCAGTGGTGTCTAAGATATACTTAGAAAGTACATACAAACTTAGAAAAGTTGCATTGGTACTTGCCTGACTATAAAAGTAAGGCTATAAAATTAATAATCGTGTCTAGTGGTATTTTATGTCGGATAGATTGAGTGGACCACCTTTGTAAGACGACTAAAAAGTCACGGTGTATAAATGATAATAAAAATGATTAAATACTTACACTCACACCAACAATTTCTCTATATTTCTCCCGTACCTCCTCATTAGCATCTGAATTCACAGTACTATGACAAATAAAACATAGAAACGAAGACATTTTCACTAATTCTCCAATAGATTACTAAATATTCTCAAATTCTATACTTCTTCATTCAAATTGTTGTATTTATTTAACATTGTAATAGTAGTGTATAGCTTTAACCCTTGTTTTATATAAAATTATTCCGTTATTTAATGAGCAACAGTTTATTAGAACCTGGATATTATGAAAATAATATATTTTTTAACAATTCTACTAATATTCAAGGATAAGTATTTATATTGGTTTGCTCGTCTTTGATGAAGCTGGAAAACAATTGATCGATTTTTTTATTCTGTAGCGAGGTAGCTTATATGTAGGAGAAAGAATTAAGCTAGGTTTTATTTCCATAAAATTATTAAGAAACTGGTTTTGCAACATTCTGTATGAAAATGCTTGTGTATTGTTTCATTTTATGAATTAAATATAAGACCATATTGGCCCATTACCCTTAAGGATATGTACCTTATAGAAGCATTCTTTAAATCTGCTATTAAGATTCCTTTTATCGAGTTAGAATTTCAAAATAAACAAAATATTCATCAAAACAAATATTTCAAACAATTTTGACATCACATTACACAGGTGACATGACAGTGACACTGACAGAAAGAAACATCGATCACCTGATTTCTTCAAAAGAACGTGCTTTATGGTTTTATGGGTGCAATCAAAAATAAAGTAAATCGAATGCTTTCTTTTCATTTCATTTTTTTGTGAAACTGTTTTTTTCTTATTCTCACGATCTCCGTGAATATAAACTACTTATGTGACCATAATCAACAAGACTAATATCTTAAGTTAAGTCTTAAACGAACGTAATTTAATTAAAATATTGCTCATAAGCTTTTCTACCATACCTCGCAGTTCTAAGAGGACAAACTTTGTCTTTCAAAGCTGTTGCACTTATTAATACTGTTTACTTTTCCTATAAGAAGCATTTTACTGAATTCCTATAATTTAGTAATGATGAATGCATTCCATTCTATTTGTCACCATTTCTCTATGGAAATTGCGTCTTCTATGGCTGTACACCTTTGTAAGCTTTTAGTCGAATATTTCTCTACTCTACTAAGTGTCTTCAAAAATCTGTTTTAATTTTACTGAAAGTCTTTTCTTAATGATATTAGAAGTGATTTATAAATAAAAGCTTGTAGATGTCAAATAAAATGTTTCTTTTCAGGTAATTCGATAAGCGATTTTTAAATTTTAACTAAATGAAAAGTTCTAATTAGAAATAGATTCGAAAAAATAATCGACTAAAACTAAACAAAAAACTAAAAAGGCACAGCGCCCACACGTCACGTCAGAATTAGAAAAAGGATAAATTTTGTGCCTTGAAGCATATTCAATAAAAATTAACATTGTTTCGACACAGTTATAAACAATACGGACGGTGTAATTAGGGCAATAAACTGTGCATTCCCTGTAGGACATTTGTGTTGTGTGTGCGTTTTTTTCTTTATATTTAGTGTTCAATACCGCTTTGGTGTTTAACAAATAAGCGGCTGAATTGTATGAATTGGCATAGCTCTTTATAATTATTTATTAGCCGTTCGCGTCGCCTACTACATTGTGCGAGCGACAATTGCCGGACGAGTAATTCACAAGACTTATTTATTAGTTTAACGTGTCAAGAAATGTGCGGTGCCGTAATAAAACTACATAAAACGTGTTCAAAAGATATTTGATGAACTGGGATATCAGTAAATTGGATCGTAAGTATTCTTTTTTTGAATGTTGCTTTTTTTTCGTGGTGCGGTAATAGTGTCGCAGGGTTTAGTTTTAATTTAATTAGTGTTAGGTCAAGCTGGTCATAGATAATTCTATAAGATTCTTATTCGATTTTTTCTATTGTAATTTTATTTACAATGGTATTGCGTCAATATTATGCTTGTTTAATTCAAAAATAAGATTTGTTTTGTTATTGTCAAGGTCTTCAATGAATAAATAATAATATAATGCACTAGTGTCGGCTTTCGGCGTCACTTGCTCTTTTTGCACCTTAAACTATCATGATTATGCAAAAAGAAGATAATTTTTAAGTTGTTCCTAAAATCAACTTACAAAATTTTAACCTCTACATGATATTCAAAAATTGTTCATCCCTACTAATATAATAAATGCGAAAGTAACTGTCTGTCTGTTACACTTTCACGTCTAAACCACTGAACTGATTTTAATAAAATTCGGTACAGAGATAGAATTGATCTTGAAAAAGAACATAGGATAGTTTTTATCCCGGACTTTTGAAGAATTCCCTTGGAAATGCGACGGAAGCTGGTTTAAAAATATAGATTTGTTAATTGAGACGAATTTCGAGGAATGGTCTTCAGTAACATTTTTGTACTAAGTACTAGCCTGCCCTACGGTTCCCCCCTGCTTTGAAACAACTTCTTCCCAAAACTACCACCCGTAATCTATCTATTTACAAATCTGCTCCATCCAAACCCCTAAGACGACCCACTGACCAAAGGTTGTCTGAAAGAGATTGCTTTTGAGCAATAAGACCGCCTATTGTACTCACACATATTTGTTTGTAATGTCCTTGTCCATGTTTGGTGTACAATAAAGACTATTCTATTCTATTCTGTGTAAAAAGTAGCCTACATCCATTTTCACGCTCTAGACATCAGTCCTTAAATAAGTCCAGTAGTTTTGGTGTTAGAGCATAACCGATAAGAGTTACTTATTTTGGATTTATAAAATTAGTATTGATATTTTTCTTATTTTTTAAATTACTATAATGAAGGCAGGACGATGACCAGCTTCCATCCCCTCTTTCATTCTCACCCTGTGGAAATTACTTCCCATACTCTTATGGGGAAAATAACTTAAAAAGTATCCTATGTCCTTCACCAGTTTTGAGCCAAATTGGTTCAGGGGTTCTGGTGTTATAAGTAGCAAAACTAACACAACGTTCTGTTACAATAGTTAATTTAAATTGCTCCAGTAGTTTGAGTAGCTTGATAACTAGCTCAAAAACATCAACCAGCTCAGAAAGACTGATAATCAGCTTTACCAAGGGGTATTGGGTTACGGATAACTATAATTGTTGGAATATTATATGCAAGTATATGTATTATATAGTTATATATGTATGTAAAATTATAAATTTATTTTTAAAATCTTTTGTGTCTATACTAATATTATAAAGCTGAAGAGTTTGTTTGTTTGAACGTGCTAATCTCGGGAACTACTGGTCCGATTTGAAAATTTCTTTCAGTGTTAGATAGCCCATTTATCGAGGAAGGCTATAGGCTACTTTTTATCCCGGTACGGGAAGTAGTTCCCATGGGATGCGGGCGAAACCGCTGGCAAAAGCTAGTGTTATATATGTGTAATAAATTTGTCTATTCGTTAAAAGATACCCTCACTTGTTCCCCGTGTATGAACACAAGTCCAAAAGAGTTGAAAGCAGAAATCCAGGACAACTACTTGTACCTAGCCAGAGACTGCATTTGTATAGCAGAAACGCGAACTGTATGGCAATCAAAATATTTAATAAATTACCACCTCAAATAAGAATTTTGCCCACTAACAGATTTAAGAAAACCGTATTTGATTGGCTTCTGGACAAATGCTTCTACTCAGTTGCAGAATTTTTTAATTGTAAATTTTGACATTTCTATTTTTTTTTTATTGTAAATCTTGACATTTCTTGACCATAGTATAGTAATAAAACATAGATTTTCATTTAGTTTTGACATTTAACATAGCAGTTGCATAATTAATATATAGTATTTTTGTTTTTAAATTCAATTAATATTTCTACACCGGCATCGGTAGTATATGTGAAACTGTTTTATATTGTAAGACCTGTATGTAATTACCATATACTAAGAAATAAATGCTATTCTATTCTATTTACGTCTATTTTAGTATCCAATTCTGTTAATCTCTAGTTGTTTTATACATGTCTTTCTAAGTTAGTAATGCACCTACCATGTTATCTCTGCATCACCTTAAGGTTGACTGGAGAGAATGCCTATGGCATTCAGTCCGCCTTTGTAATTGTTTGATTGCATAAAGTTAAATAAATAAATAAATAAAATAACTGGGTTGAGGAGGTCAGATATGCAGTTGCTCCTTGTAAAACACTGGTACTCAGATGCATCCAGTTGGACTGGAAGCCAACCTCATCATAGTTGAGAAAGGCTCGAAAGACTATGAGTATTTTGCCCATGATATCACTACATATAGAGTTACTTTCACATTTATATTATCAGGAATAACGTTATAAAAAAAATAGCAAGGATATACTACTCATATGACTTAGTTTGTTATGTCCACTGCTATCAAGTTACCGTTGAAAACCATTATCAGTACAGATAATAATTTTCAACCATCATACTATCAATTAAAGATAATATGATGAGTATGAGTTATAAAAAACAACTGTTTTTAACTGACTTGTATCAACTAGCTTATGCCCGCGGTTTTACTCACATTCTGTCGGAACTAATTTATGTACCTAGATAAAAAGTAGTCTTATAGGCTTTCTTGATAAATGGGCTTTAACACTGAAAGATTTTTTCAAATCGGACCCTTAAGATCTGTGATAAGTAAGAACAGGGAAATAACTCTTCTACTTGATTATATGTATGTACTACCTTCTGCCAGATTTCACCCACGTTCTGAGGGAACTACTCCACATACCTGATGAAAAGTAGCCTTCCTCGATAAATGGGCTATCTAACACTGAAAGAATTTTTCAAATAAGTCCATTAGATTCTTATACTATGTATAATTCTAGTTAAATTGCGAACTGGTTCATTCGTTGTACACAGTTTAGACGTAAGAGATTGTATATCCAGAATCCAGACTACTTTCTGAAAGGCTCTATAGTAAAAAACCGGCTAAGTCTATTTAGAAAATGAGCAAAAAAATCACGTTTGTTGCATGGGAGCCCCCCAAAATATTTGTTTTATTCTAGTTTTCAGTATTTGTTGTTATAGCAGCAACAGAAATACATCATCTGTGAAAATTTCAACTCTAACTATCACGGTTCATGAGATACAGCCTGGTGACAGACGGACGGACGGACAGGAGCGAAAACAATAGGGTCCCCCTATTGTTTTCGCTCCTGTTTTACCATTTGGGCACGGAACCTTAAAAAGTGATTTCGGCTCGACCCCGAAATAGAACCCAAAACGGCATCGACAGTCGCGCTTGCGACCGCGAGACCCACAGGGCAGATATAATTAAGCCATAATAATTTGAACAGTCGTTTTTGATGCGGGCTCTTTATTGTCCATAATAGGCTAGTTTCCTAAAAAATAATAATTAGTCCGTCTTGTAGATTGTCCAAAATTAAGCGATACGTATTTTTTCTTTTTTAAATTGGATCAGAACTTGTTAAGATATAGCGTGTTAAAGTTGAGTGTGACGTCACAAGTTGCTACAATTTTCAGGACACTGTGACGTAAAAGGCCCCCACTCCTAATTTTTGAAGTGTATTATCTTTGTCATTTTATGTTTAATTAAAAAAAGAAAAAATACGTATCCAATATTTTTTGATTATCTAAAAAGCGGACTAAATATTATTTCATTATTTCGACCCTGGACACTACCCTAATAGGGTAGTGTCCAGGGTCGAAATAATGAAATAATATATCCCCGCTTCATAGATTATCTAATAGTGGCGTTCCGACCGAATGTCGGCTACGGCGGCTGTTCTCTGCAAGGAGATCAGCCAGCTGCGCAGGACATATGTATTATAGTGCACAAGTAAACATTTGATTAATTGGGAAACTACATAACAAAGTTAGGATACTACATACTAGATAGAAGAGATACTAGATGATCTAGTAGCCGCGGTTTGAAGTCGCTATGTGGGTTTTTATAGAAACTCAAAGCAGCCTGGAGTCTGCAAGTTGGTTATTGATATACCCGTGAATCGAAGAGCACGTAAATATCGGTCCTGCGTCTGTTCTCTCTCCGGTGGTGTCGGCTTGTCGTCCCATCGCGCTATGAGAGTGAAGGAATAGAGAGTGTACCTGTGTCTGCGCAAAAGTTCGTGCACTATAATATGCTCGGCTGATCTCCATAGTAAGAAGAGCCGCCTTAGCCGGTAATCGGTGTCGGACGCCATTATTATTATGCTGCTACACTATACGCGGAATAAAGAGGAAAGATTTCATCGTTTGACTTAAATAAGCTCTGAAACTATTCAACCGATTGAAAAATTCTTTCACTGTTGGAAAACTACACTCTTTTCCTAGTAACATAGGCTATATTTTATCCCGATACGGGCTGTAGTTTCCACAGAACGCGGGTAAAACCGCGGGAATAGCTAGTTATAAATACAGAAAGACCCTGGATTCTGTCGTTACATCATCATTTAGTGTAATTATTGGGCTGTACAGTAATTCTAATTGGCCCTAATTGCTAGTGGTAGATATAAACTGAGCGTTTATCTACTTGTTATATGCAACATTGTTGAATATAGTTATAGTTGAAATAGTTGAGTAACTAGCTGTTTCCCGCGGATTTTAATACGTCCTGAGGAAATCTAGACTAAAATGTATACGAAAATCTTATATGTATATAATGAAATATCATGCAAACTAACTTTCGCCCGCAATTTTGACCCGTTTCCCGTGGGAACTCCTTTAACGAAAAAGTAGCCTTACAGGCTTCCTCGATAAATAGGCTAACACTGAAAAAGCTTTTTTGAATGGGACCAGTAGTTTCACAGATTAGCACCTTCAAGCAAACACATACAACAATCAAAAATCTCTTCAGCTTTATAATATTACGACTACCGTAAATACCAATTCATAGTTGCCGCTCCGAAGTTCACGAATTTCACAATAGTCAAAATGTTCTATCAAAACACTACTTACTACGCATGCGCGACGCGTCAAACGGCTGTCTTCAGAGCAGCAAAGTTATTTGACTATTACTTGTAACAACGACTCGTAAAGTTCCTAACCGACCCAAATTAAAAATTCCCTCTTTACAAGATAACGCAACGTTTGATCTAAAAACCCAATTGTACCAAATTAACGTAATTAACGAAATTAGTGCACTTATCAATTTATTGTTCGGTATGCAATCAAACTTGACCTATTAATGAGTGCACGGTAGTTGGAAATTTGCACAGTGTTAGTCATTATTCAAGCCTTTGTAGTCAGAAGCTGGTCTGCCAACCAGTCTTACAAAGTACTATCAGGTTGCTCGGTTAACTGGGTTGAGGAGGTCAGGTAGGCAGTCGTCCCTTGTAAAGCACTGGTACTCAGCTGCATCCGGTTAGATTGGAAGCCGACCCCAACATATTTGGGAAAAGGCTGGGCAGATGATTATGAGATAATTAATTTATATTGTACAAATCAAACACAGGCCAATACCTTATTCTTGCTAATTTTAGTAAAAAACAGTAACGATTGTTAAGCAAAACTGTGATTGGATGTTATTTTGGAGTGAAACACGATAATTTTAACTGAACTCGATAAGATTAGGCAACTTGTTCTAACCCGGGTCAAGGAGACATGTTTCAGATAGTGAGTTTTGTTCAACTGAGTTAACAAATCTATACTAATAATATTATAAAGAGGAAAACTTTGTTTGTTTGTTTGGTTGTAATGGATAAACTCAAAAACTACTGGACTGATTTTAAATATTCTTCCATCATTAGAAAGCTATATTTTCTGCGAGTAACATAGGCTATATTTTATCCCGGTGCAGGCAGTAGCTCCCAAGGGACGTGGGTGAAACCGGGAAAACGGCTAGTATTAAATAAATTAATAGTTTAATAGAAGACGTGGTGGTCTAGTCAAGTATGAGGGCGCGGGTTCGATCCCAGGTCAGACAAGTACCAATGCAACTTTTCTTTTGAAAAACACGCTTTTATGTATGCACGTATATCTTCCGGCTCCATCATCAGATCAGTTCGACGGTACCATATTATTGTATTGTCATCAGAACTAGCAATTTTCATGACGCTACGATCCTTGGAACATGGTATATTGGTTACCTAGCGAGCCGTAGACCCGCACGAAGGTTTCGCTATATTATTTGTAAAATAGCAAAAAAAAATACGTTGCTTGTATGGGATCTCCTAAGATATTTGTATTATTCTAGTTTTCAGTACTTGTAGATAGAGTGGCAACAGAAATACATTATCTATCTTACTATCAAGGTTCAAGAGATATAGACAGATTTTATTGCTTTTGAGTGTTCGTGAGAAATTAGTTTTTTCGAAAACAATTTTTTTTTGTTCCCGTAGAGGTGAGGTTCCTGCTTAGTCAAATATGACCTAAATAAAGTTCAATGTTTGTTTGTGAGAACGTGAAAAGTGTGTTTGTAAACGATCTACGATAGAAGTTTTTAAAAACAAAAATATTTACAAACCCAAAGACAGAATATTTGTAAACTTGAATCATGAAAAGCTTGTTATTTTCAAAATTCAGGTAAACTGTTTATGAGATTCTAAAGTGGTCTCTTTTATGTTTGATATAAACTACCTACTAAAGTTAGTGCAAAAATATTCAGAAGGTTAATTCTTGACTTATCATCATCATATTCATTTCATGTAAATATCGGTACTGCGCCTGATCTCCGGTGCGACTCTCCGGTGGTGTCGGATTGTCGTCCCATCGGGCTATGAGAGTGAAGGAAGTTTTTTTACAGCCGACCACGCTATTCTCTATGAGCGTTGTGCACACCTGTAACTGACTTATCTACACAGGACTAACAATTGTAAACTTATATATGCGTAAACAATTGTAAATAAGTTGTTGGTGTGCCTTGTAAGTAAATAAATAAAAGAATAGTGAGTGCACCTGTGTGCAAGCAAATGTGCGTGCACTATAATATGCCCTGCGCAACTGGCTGATCTCCTTAGAGAACGTCTGATCTTTGGAGCTAAGTAACTGGCGCACGGGTTGATCTAATCTCAGTTATTTATTTGAACATCTTTGGAAGTCAGAAGCCAGAAATCCAGTCTTACCAAGGGGTATCGTGTTGCCCGGGTAACTGGGTTGAGGAGGTCAGATAGGGCAGTCGCTCCTTGTAAAACACTGGTACTCAGCTGCATGTGGTTAGACTGGAAGGTGACCTCGTAGTTGGGAAAAGGCTAGGCAGATGAAGAATAAGGATTGAACTTGAATGAAATGAAGGATTGACTTTATCGATTTTTTTATTGAAAACGCAATAAAAGTATGCTAGAAATGTTCCATAACGTAATTTGAGATTATGTTTTATGATTCTCTTATCGAAGGATAGGAATAAATCCTTTAATTCACTCTTATTGGTAACTAGCAGTTTCTATGCGGGGGGCTTACCTGCGTTCCGGGGGAACTGCTACTCGTACCGCGATAAAATATAGCCTGTGTTACTCGGGATGAGTGTCGCTTCCCAACAGTGAAATAATTCTTCTAATCGGTGCGGTAGTTTCGAAGTCTTTCGGCACAAAATAAAATGTTTTCTCTTTATTAGGTACTAGCTGTTGCCCGCGACTTTGTCTGCGTGAACAACATAGAATTTCCAATTTCGTTTATTTAATCATTCATTGCTCAACCCCCGTAGGTGATAGCGTGATAATATATAGCCTATGTGTTGAACCGGTCCGCAGGCAATAGTCATGCAAAATTTTATTTAAACCCATGCAGTACTTTTTGAGTTTATCCGGGACAAACATACAGACAAACAGACATACAGACAAAAATTCTAAAAACTACATATTTGGGTTCAGAATCGATTATGGATCACCCCCCAAGTGTTCTTTTAAAAAAATATTCAATGTACAGTTTTGACTTTCCTATCATTTTATTATATGTATATTATATGTATAGATATCAGTTTAGATGATTTTGGAGTAATTTATAAAAAGGCAAAAGTGGAGAAATTGATGATTAGGTAATACTTGGTGCGGTCAGTCCGTGGATGTTTAATATGACGAGTGACAGAGGAATATGGACGCCCCGATTTGATAGAATCCAGACTATATGGCCGAATTATGAAACGTCGCTCTATTTTAAGTGCTGTTCAAAGAACATTGCTGTCACACATTGTTTCGTAAATAAGCATGCTGACTTGGTTACTATATAGAGATAGGAATTTGAATATATTTGTATGCCGCTAATGTTTGTTTCCTAGTATGCAATCGACAGGCTTTTTGGACGACAGATAACAATGACTGGTCTACAGCATTTTTGTTGCAAAGGTGAAATATATTATTTCTTGTAGAATATTTGATACGTAATCGAAGTCCAGAACATAAAGTTGCACTAGCACGTCGGGGTTTAGAGATATACCACTCTTAAAGTACCAAAAACGCGTTTTGTAACTATGTTTGTCGATTTTTTTAAGGACTGCATAATTGTTTTTTAGATGCACTATTGCTATCAGTATGTTCTAATTTCCTACAAAAAATCGGTCACCGATTATTGGACGTTAGCAGCCTAAAAGTTAAGTAACATTTCAGTATTTAGAGTCTTGGATAACATTATTTATGCCCAAAAAGGCTTAACAATCACAGATTTCATCCAAGGTCGTGACCGAGGTCATAGTCGTAAGTTAGACTGAGTTTATGACCTCAGAACACGCTAGTTTTTGTAGCCCTTACGTCTTTTTTTCTTTGAACTACGTCAAAAATCATCAAATGACCCCTCCCGCTGTGGGTTAGCAGCGGTGTCAGACTCTTACTGACTAAAAACCGTCGTGTTCCGTCATAGGCCTTTTATGTACCAGGGCCGCGGTATCTCTTTCGAACAACCCGCAGCTAGCCCTTACGTCTGAGATGTGAAGTGTGCCTGTCGGGTTGTGGTGTAGTAAAAGTGCTTAAGGGTGTGTCTATTTTTGTTGGGGTTCAAGTAGAACAAACAAGGCTTAGATTTTAGACGCTTTTATAATTATTATTCTTTATTGTACACAAAAACATTAAAAAAACACACACAACACAGAAAAGACATGCACAAAGGCGAGCTTAACCCAGAACTGGGTCCTCTAACAGCAAACCTTAGAGCGATAGAGATGCGATACGGAAGAGAAAATTAAAAGGTCGACTTTTACTAGGTCGACCTGTCTGTAACTAGGTAATGGTATCTCATCCTCATCCTCCGAGCCTTTTTCCCAAACTATGTTGGGGTCGGCTTCGAGTCTAACTGGATGTAGCTGAGTACCAGTGCTTTACAAGGAGCGACTGCCCTTTCTGACCTCCTCAACCCAGTTACCCGGGCAACCCAATACCCCTTAGTTAGACTGGTGTCAGACATATTGGCTTCTGACTACCCGTAAGGACTGCCAAGGATGTTAAATGACCGCCGGGAGCTACAGTTTAACGTGCCATCCGAAACACAATCATTGGTGTCTAAGATATGCTAAGAAAGTACATACATACAAACTTAGAAAAGTTGCATTGGCACTTGCCTGACCTGATTGATGACTAATTAGGTCGCCCTGTATGTAACTATGTAATGGTATCTAAGGCTTCTGCCTCGAATTTTGCGGGCAGCGGGGCGGCGGCGGCGGCGGCGCGGGAGCGGCAGGATCTTACGCGTATAATCAAATGGACCGGCCCTCGAATACAGCGGCGCGGCGGCGGGCAACGAGCGGTGCTCTCCAGTCAGCGGTGACCGCCCGCGTTGGGCGTCTGCATTGTAGGCATAGTGTTATACATTTTTTTTGTGACGTATCAAAATGTCCTCGGACGTGCAATAGCTAATTATTTCGGCCATCTTTGAGAGGACACCCATATGGAACAGCAAACACAACAGAACACAACACTACACTGCTATATTGCCGCGCGATCTGCCCGCT
Source organism: Helicoverpa zea (assembly GCF_022581195.2). Lineage (NCBI taxonomy): Eukaryota > Metazoa > Arthropoda > Insecta > Lepidoptera > Noctuidae > Helicoverpa > Helicoverpa zea. The sequence goes on along the minus strand of NC_061481.1, from coordinate 3,110,641 downwards.
AGTTTCGAGAACAGGTATGCGTTGCCCGCCCCGCTCCCGCGCTGCCGCCGCTGCCGCCCCGCTGCCCGCAAAATTCGAGGCAGAGGCCTAAGGGAACTATTGAACCATCTTCCAAGGATCGTAGCGTCATGAAAATTGGCAGCTGTATGTAGTTCTGATGACAATACAATAATATGGTACTGTCGAACTATATGTACTGGAATTTATGATGGAACATCGTATCATAGCTGTGTTTGGACTCGTTAGAAAAGTCTTGAATTTTTTTCGGCGCATTTATAAAAGCGTGTTTTACTTTAAATAGTTATGGCCTTACTACAAAAACTTTAACCACTGTTTTACACTTGTCTAAAAAAAATGTGGCTCCAAAATGAACCATATGTCAACGTCATAATTTGACATTTTTTTAAACAAGTCTTAAACTGACGTTAAAAAGTTTTTGTGGTATAGTTCGGCCATTCAGAGAATGCGTTCCTGACACGTCGCGATTGAACTGACGACGTAACTTTGCAATGGCGTTGCAGTTACGATAAAAATATTTTTGCTGGTTGTTTACCGTTTTAACAATTGAGGAGCATTAAAACAACATTATTATATCAATAATCAATGAATGTAGTTACGTCGTCAGTTCAATCGCGACGTGTCAGGAACGCATTCTCTGAATGGCCGAACTATAAGACGGTTAATTTATTATTATTTACATAAGTTAACAGTAGGTATGGGGTTGTTAGTATCTTATCATTCGTGATAGTAATATTCCTGAAATCAATAGGAATTCCTTGTTTAACTTCTTTCAATAGGAATGTTTCTCCAAAAGCATTTTTAATGAAAAAAAACCGTCTAAGTGCGAGTCGTTCTCGCGCACGAAGGGTTCCGTACCATTATTTAAAATCACGTTTGTTGTATGGGAACCCCCAAAAATATTTATTTTATTCCAGTTTTCAGTATTTTTTTTGTTATAGCGGCAACAGAAATACATCATCTGTAAAAATTTCAACTCTCTAACTATCACGGTTCATGAGATACAGCTTGGTGACAGACGGACGGACGGACGGACCGGACGGACGGACAGAGGAGCGACAACAATAGGGTCCCGTTTTACCCTCTGGGTACGGAACCCTAAAAATGCATTTGAATTGGCCCCCTTTATTTTTAAGATAAAACAGGCACCTACTTATGCCCTCAATGAATTAATAAACTGTTGTGTATATTTGTAATTTTCACAAACCCAAGGTCGCGGTGTTGTGTGCACTGTACACTGTAAACATTGGATATGCCGTCAATAAAATTGAATTCATATAAATATTTGAACAAATACATTTCTCATAGTCTGTTACAGTTGTGGAGGACAGAAAATAAGTGAAAAATACTTGAATTTTTAACACGCTTTTATTACGTCGACCTACAACGTAATTATGTAATAGAATCTCATCCCTAGCCTTTTTCCAACTATGTTGGGGTCGGCTTCCAGTCTAACCGAATGCAGCTGAGTAGGGTATTTTACTAGGAGTGGCCGCCTATCTGACATCCTCAACCCAGCTACCCGGGCAACACAATACCCCTTGGTTAGACTGGTGTCAGACTTACTGGCTTTTGACTACCCGTAACGACTGCCAAAGATGTTCCAGTGTTTTACAAGGAGCGACCGCCTATCTGACATCCTCAACCCAGCTACCCGGGCAACACAATACCCCTTGGTTAGACTGGTGTCAGACTTACTGGCTTCTCTCTACCCGTAACGGCTGCCAAAAATGTTCAATGACAGCCGATTTTCCGATGGTGGTGTGAAATTATTAAAATCTTCCCAGCAAAAACATAGGAAGTGGTGAAGGGTGGGCGTTTTGGGGGCTGTCTTATTTACATTTAAATTCCTGACGTTTAAAAAGTGCTGTTTTGCAGCCAAGTTTGAATAAATGATTTTTGAATTTTGAAAATAGTTTTCGAGGTTTTCTTTCGCTACAGTACTATCACTTTCAGAGTTCTTATCAAAGATACATGCATTATCAATCATTTGCATCTGACGTGCTGTATCTGTTATCATAGCGGTATTTATCTCATTTTAACCTACTTCAAAATGTTGTGTCAGGCGTTTACAATTTTGATAATGTTGTACTTATCACGTACTCCAGTTTTTTTTGCAGATTCTCCAGCTTCGAACTATATATATACGAGTTTCTAAGGTCACAGTTTTATATCAAATCATCTTTATTTTCAGGCATCAATGGCCCATATATAAATACCTTAAAAATTAGCATATATCTTTATGTTATATACAAAATCTTAGTCACTATAAACTAAGTAATACATGTCAATGTGCGGTCCTGTGGCACTTGTCCGCGGAAGCGACGGAACGCCACGACCAGTGGCCAGAAGTTCTCGTTATGAAAAACTTGTCGTTTTTCCGCGGTTTCTTCCGCGTCCTGTGGGATCTACTGTCCGTACCGGGATAAAATATAGCCTATGTTATTCGTGAAGAGTGTAGCTTTCCAACAGTGAAGGGTTTTAAATCGGTTTAGTTTCGGAGCCTTTAGGGTATAAACAAAAACCGTCTTACCACAAAAACTTTTAAACGTCAGTTTATGCCTTGTCTAAAAAAATGTCAAATTATGACGTTGACATATGGTTCATTTTGCAGCCAAAATTTTATTAGACAAGTGTAAAACAGGGTTTAAAGTTTTTGTAGTAAGGCCAAAAATGTTTTGCTCTTCATTATATTAGTATAGATTCTCTGGCCTCGAATTTTTTGCTACGAAAAATTTCGAGGCCCTTAGAGAGATCACCCTTACTAATATTATAAATGCGAAAGTAACTGAAAGATGATATGGCTGTATAAAATGTTACTGGTGAGATGACGTCAAACAGATAAGTAAGTATGGTAGAATAAGGCTTGCCTTGAATACCCCTAATATTGGATAGAGGCATTATTAGAAAGACACTATTTCTGACAGAAGAGGTCTCAGAAACGTCTAGTTAGCCTTATACCTACATTATTATACTCGTCAAACTTTTTGTCGTACGGAACATTACGCGAGTCGTTGTAAAGAAACCATTTTTAAATATCAGCGGATGATGGGGGTGCAAGAGGGGCCCCATATGCTCGTAGTTGTGCTCTGAATTTAGTTACGGACCGCCATTAACTTTCGCAAGAACTATAGTAAGTTTTTACTTGTTTCTGTTATCATCGAATCATACAGGATTACCGTAGATAAGTGTAGCTGAACCGTGCTAATCTCGCCAATCTATAACAATCAATTGACGCCGCTTATCGGTTTTATCAAAATTGATACAGTCGTTTCCATGACTCATGTGATAACCTTTGCGGTTTTGCTTTTTTTCCGGTTGGTATTAGTTTAAGAAGAAAACTTTCCAATGGAAGCAGTTCAATTTTTTTCCGGGACGTTAATGATACCACGGGTAACCAGCCTCAACTTTTTTTTTGTTGTCGTTGGGCTAAAAATGCTATTACGCATCCCCTTCCCGTCGTGGGACGGGACAAGGGTATGTGGGACTCCCCGGTAAAGACGTTCCCGGTATACGCACTAAAAAGGCCCAGCGGCACTCCGACCTCGCCTGAGTGGAGGGGGTCTGGGAATCTATGGCGTCCAGTCCCCCAAGACAGCCTCAACCTAGGTATCCTAATACCCTTTGCAAAGGAAGGTTGTCAGACTTCTTTTGTCTAACCGTAACGACTGCCAAAGATGTTCAAATGCCAGCCAGGACCCACGAATAGAAGTAGCCTTCTGAAACACGGAGGAACTTGTCATGACAAGATGGTCACCCATCTACTAGCTTACCGCGCCAAGTGTTGCTTAACCATTGATCGAGCTCCTCTGAACTTTAAGAGGACGAATTGGAAATTTTGGCGCCAAGGATTAGGAAGGAATTTTTCTCAGTAAATACAAAACGGATCAAAATACAACTTGCTCACCTGAAAGTTCATGATATAAACCTTATTTTGTTAGACTTCAAAACATGATTAGGTAACTTTTGTAACAGAGAAAAATATATCAAACATACCTCTTTTTAAAAAGAGATTCACATATTATGGGGAAACGGGACCGATTTAAGCCTCTTAACTTTTTTAGTAGTTGAGTATATACATACTCTTTAAAATTGTGGAAGGAATTTTTATCAAATTATCATTTCTAAATAATAAAATTACAAAACCATTTTGTCGCTTACGACTTTTAGTTATAAGCTAGCGCGCGTATTGTTATCCTCGCCCCGCTCAGACTCTCCGTCCCCTCTTGGCGTCTTAGATGCGCGTGCCGGTTATGGAATTATTGTTTACCAATTCGTCGCCTTAAAAATCTAAAACTTTTTTTAAAGATATTAAACCGACTTCAATAACATACCTAACACCTAATCTCAAGTCTAACAAAATATGCTATGCTGAAAACCGCTTACAATCAGTTCAGCCTAATCTCAAGTCTAACAAAATATGCTATGCTGAAAACCGCTTACAATCAGTTCAGCCTAATTTGAAATAATCGCGCACAGACATGCAAACATACTTATATGTCAAATAGAAAACCTCATTTTTTTAAGTCGTTTAAATAGGGTGGTTAAGTGCTCTTTAAAAGCCACTAAAAAGACAGAGAGCCGGATACTGACTTTCATCATTATCATCTCCTAAGGTTTTTTTACCAACTATGTTGGGGTCGGCTTCCAGTCTTACCGGATGTAGCTGAGTACCAGTGTGCCACAAGGAGCGACTGCCTCATCTGACCTCCTCAGCCCAGTTATCCAGGCAACCCAATACCCCTTGGTAAGACTGGCTTCTGACTACCGTTACGGTACGGACTGCCGAAGATGTTCACTGACTGCCGGGACCTACAGTTTAACTATGCTCGGGTACCTACTGACTTTCTGAGCTTAAAAATTGCCGAACTAAATATTTGATCGCGTCTATTTTTATAGCGCGGGCGCATGGAATTATCTGAGCGCTTGAGATAGATGTCACGCACCGCAGTGTCGTTAACTGCGCGGTTATAGTACAGGAGCTGGTGACTATGAAATCACTGATATATTATTACTGGGTAAGGATCATTTTCACCGACAACATATACGTCAGTTTTTCGTAAAACAACTGTTGTATCGTCGAGACTGGTGGGTTTTTTTTGAAAGGTCGAGAAGTGTGGAAGCAAGATGAGGAGGCCTTCAAATCAAAAATAAAAAAGAAATTATGGGCTAAAAATAAATAACTGTTCACTAATTAATTTTCACTTTCAATTTTCAAAGTAAACAGTTGTTTTATGAAAAACAAGACATTTTCACTGATGACATAAACGTCCGTTTCAAAATGGTTTCATAAAAAGGAGATTCTTAGTTCGACCTTATTTATGTATGTTTGTGTACGACTATCTTTCATTTGGCTGAACCGATTTTAATGCGATTATCAGTATAGTATTTGTCAGACTTAGGAGAAGGTTTTGGGTATATTTAATAGTTGTTTTCGAGAAGTGGTCTGTTTTACCTACCTTACCTATAGCAAGAGTTATTATGTAGGGAGTGATGACTTGCGCAAGACGGCTGGCAGGAGCTGGATGCGAGCAGCCGAAAATCGATCTCAGTGGCGTGCACTTGGAGAGGCCTATGTCCAGCAGTGGACTGCTATAGGCTGATGATGATGATGATGATGATGATGATGATGATGATTATGTAGGAAATTCCACGAAAAAAACAACACTGAATTACTTTAGTCAAATCCGTAGTAGGCACAAATATATTTTGAATGAATTAAATAGATTAGCCTCGCTATCGTGAATGTGTTGATCATTTCCGTCTAATATTGTATTATCAAATACATAGTATGTAGGTATGTGAATTTGTCACATTTATTTTTATTCACCGCGTTGCTAAAAAAACTTTTCGATTCTGGGTAATATTTCCAACATGTGTTGCTGGGGAGTGTGTTGCGCCACTTCTTCTTCCCAGCAACAACACATAAGAAGTGGTGAAGGGTGGGCGTTTTGGGGACGGTCTCTTGTAAATTCGTTCTTCTCTTGTAAAGACGTTCGAAAAGTGCTGTTTTGCAGCCTAATTTGAATTAATTACTTTTGATTTTGAACAAAACTTTTTAATGCGGACTCCAAAAAACACTGAAAAGTAGATAGACAATTGTTAATCAGTAAGTAAATAATTTTTTTTTAATCACTTCTACAAATGCAGGTAAATGCCAAAAAGTTCCAGTTCATATCTTCCGGCTCCATCATCAGATCAGTTGGACAGTACCACATTATTGTAATGTCATCAGAACTACATGCGGCTGCCTATTTTCATGACGCTACGATCCTTGGAAAATGACAAATTAGTTACCTTAGATTCCATTACATGGTTGCATATCCAGGTCGTCCTAATAAAAGTGTGTTGTAAAAAAATAGACGCCTGTATAAAAAAATCGTAAGTAAAGAATTTGGCGGACCTCCCAGCTAAATAAGCAAGTTTTCATAGAACGGTAATGGGATTACTGTGCCCAAAATCAAAATCAAAATCAAAAGTCATTTATTCAAAGTAGGCTGAAAATCAGCACTTTTTGAACGTCAAATCTACAAAAGACAGCCCCGAAAACGCCCGCCCTTCACCACTTCCTAAGTGTTTTTGCTGGGAAGAAGAAGTGGTGGAACAAACTCCCCAGCAACACAATTCTGTCTGTATGGTTTGAAGAACCGTATACAAAAAAATAAATAAAAATATCACTCAAAATTATACACATAAATTTGTATAAAAAAAAACAAGTAAACATGTAATCATATTAGCTAGTACACACCTTTCCCATACCTATTACTCAAGCAGCTACAAAAAAAAAATGTCGAAAAAAAAAAGAGAGAACATAATGCCTCCATTCAGTGAAAATAGGTATAGTTTTAGGGCGTTCTCAGCGACATGTGAAACACGACGTGTTTTATATATATAAAAAAAAAAAAAAAAAAAAAACAAATTTACAACATAAACAGTGAAAACGGTGAACTAGGACTACTGTTCAAATCAAAAGTCATACACATTATATTACGAGTCAAGAAAATATGTAGTCAGCAAGACGACCTGGTACCACAAGCAGCACCCGTTCACGAGCATAACGCCAATAGTGGGACTATAATCGTCGTACCACAAAACCTTTTAAACGTCTGTTTAACACTTGTCTAAAAAATGACAGATTATGACGTTGAAATAAGGTCCATTTTGCAGGCGCACTTTTTTTAGACAAGTGTTTGACACATGTTTAAGTTTTTGTAGTAAGACCATAACAGTTTGATGAAGGCAACGCCAATGTTCTAAAAATTTACTCACAAACTCTTAGACTATAAAATTTATAGTTCAGTAGCGAGCCTGTCATAAAAGGTAGGTGATAAATCATCCACTAATTAAATTACCTTGAAAAACTATCAGTAGTGTTTTTAGACTCTTGGTGAACCAGCGTGGAAGATTTTCCATACATCTTGTGAAGAAATATTATAGACCAACATTTGTTAGAAAAGTGACTGTGTTCTGGAAGTTCTGTGTTTATCTAAAGCATTTTTTTTGAACTGTGAAGTGCTATTACTCCAATTTTTAGTCCCTCTTGGTGGACTAACGTGGAAGATTTTCCATGCACCTTGTGAAAAATATTATACACTAATATTGGTTAGAAAAGTGACTGTGTGTGAAAGTGCTGTGGTTGTCTAGAGTCTTTTTTTGAACTGTGAAGAGAGCAAGTCAAAAACTAAGATTTTCTGACACATGTGAAGAAATATTATAGGTTAAAATAGGTCTGGAAAAGTGACTGTGTTCTGGAAAATTCTGTGTTTGTCTAGAGCAATTTTTATACTGTGAAGTGCTATTACTGCAATTTTGAGTTCATTTGAAGCTTTTGCTTATTTACGCTTGAGAAACTACTAATTTCGAGTGTGTTTACAAACTCCCATTTTATGTGCACAAATATTGAGCATTCTAACTGAGAATAGCCATCAACTGAATCAAGACGGAATTCCAGAACAAGGAGGTTATACAAGCTGTTGATTTGCATCCGTGCCATATTCAAGGAGGTAATTATGCTAATGATTCTCGACCCAAATCAATAAAAAAATTGGTACGTAATTTTTTTTCTTTAATTTTTTTTCGGAATTCCGTAAATGTCATCTAGCCTTATTTAAACTTGGCGCGTATGTTACTGGCGTTAAAACCGTGCAGCACCCTCACACGAACGCAAACACAAAGCATACGCAACGATCACTCATAAATTTAATTCATAAAATTGGATTACTTCGGAAATACCATGACATTACAATGACAAAAAAAACAGTGCATATTAGTTATTTCCCATCTACTGTAATTCCAATCGATTATTTACGTATTGTATGTCCTCCTCCTGAACTATGGCACAAATGCAAATCAACACCTTGTATAACCTAGATATGGCAAGTAAAGTTTTTAACCGACTTACGCAAATGGGTGTCGGTCTAGCCTTTGTCGGAGGAGTAGCCAATAACGCTCTTTACAATGTAGATGGTGGAGAAAGAGCAGTAATCTTCGACAGGTTCTCAGGCATAAAAAACATGGTTGTAGGAGAAGGTACACATTTCATCATACCTTGGGTCCAGAAACCGATAATTTTTGACGTGAAATCGAATCCTCGAAATGTGTCTACTGTAACTGGTAGCAAGGACCTTCAAAGAGTTGAAGTTACTCTGAGAATTTTATTCAGACCTATAGCTGAAGAACTGCCAAAGATATATACAACTTTAGGCGAAGACTACGATCAGAGAGTACTCCCTTCAATAACAGGAGAAGTATTAAAAGCAGTGGTCGCTCAATTCGATGCAAGCGAATTAATAACACAAAGAGAAATGGTGTCATTCAAAGTTAATGAAAGTCTCACTGAAAGAGCTCGTCAATTTGGACTCATACTTGATGATATAGCAATAGTACACATAACGTTTGGACGGGAATTTCTTCAAGCAGTAGAATTAAAACAAATAGCTCAGTTAGAAGCTGAGAAAGCAAGGATCATGGTTGAAAAGGCTGAACAGAAGAAGAAGGCAGCAGTTATTTCTGCAGAAGGTGATACCCAACAGGCTACACTATTGGCTAAGGCGTTTGGTACTGCCGGTGAAGGCCTAGTGGAATTGCGAAGAATTGAAGCGGCTGAGGACATTGCTTACCAGCTTTCTAAGTCCAAGAATGTTACGTATTTGCCTGATGAAGGATTTGTGAATGTTAGGAGTTAGATTAGGTATAGTTCGGCCATTCAGAGAATGCGTTCCTGACACGTCGCGATTGAACTGACGACGTAACTTTGCAATGGCGTTGCAGTTACGATAAAAATATTTTTGCTGGTTGTTTACCGTTTTAACAATTGAGGAGCATTAAAACAACATTATTATATCAATAATCAATGAATGTAGTTACGTCGTCAGTTCAATCGCGACGTGTCAGGAACGCATTCTCTGAATGGCCGAACTATAATTGATACTTTTATTTGGAAGTCTATTTTTGAGGATGTATGTATTTTAACACGCTTTTAATAGGTCCACCTACATATATTGTGCAGTATGTAATGGAATCTAAGTAAACCATTTTCCAAGGATCTTAGCGTCATGAAAATTGGCAGCTGTATGTAGTTCTGATGACAATACAATAATATGGTAATGTCGAACTGATCTGATGATGGAGCCGGAATTATTGTGTTTGTGGCTCGTTCACGCTAAAAATAATGGATTTTGATGGACCATAGCAGCGTTTGTTTGGACCTGGTTTTTTGTTCGTTGTTACTGGACCAATTTGAAAAATTCTTTCAGCTTTAGATAGCCTATTGGCTAGTACTTTTATCCGGGTTCACGGAGTAGTGAAAACCGTTGGAGGAAACTAGTTCGTTAAAAATAAGCTCTTATCGATAGATTTTACGATACTCGATAAATCGTAGTACCTACATTATTATTGACAAATATTTATATCGATTGTGTTTCCTGTAGTTTTTCCTATATCAATTTTGTTAGCTTTTTTCCTGCTGTTAGCGGAAGAATTTCAGCATTTTTGTATACTAACGGCCCGGTATGTGCTTCGCTACGTACAAAGTCCACCATTTTGTTAAAAAATGGTGGACTTTATCACTTACTAGCTTCTGCCAGCGGTTTCACCCGCATCCCGTGGGAACTACTTCCCGTACCGGGGTAAAAAGTAGCCTATAGCCTTCCTCGATAAATGGGCTATCTAACACTGAAAGAAATTTTCAAATCGGACCAGTAGTTCCTGAGATTAGCGCGTTCAAACAAACAAACAAACAAACTCTTCAGCTTTATAATATTAGTATAGATAAATGAAGAACCGCTTGACCGATTTTGTGCAAACTTCACATAAACCATCTACTAAATAGTCCAAAAAAGCCTAAACAATTGGTTTGAATAGGTGAGACCGTTCTTGAGTTATAAAATTACAACGAAAAGTTGCATTAAACTATACTATCTACATAATTATACTAATATTATTAAGCTGAAGAGTTTGTTTGATGGTCCGCTTTAAAAATATTTCACTTTTAGATAGCCCATTTATCGAGGAAGGCTATAGGCTACTTTTTATCCGGGTTCGGGCAGGGGTTCCCACGGGATGCGGGTGAAACCGCTGGTGGGAGCTAGTGCTTTATAAGTCTCATCTACGTCATGAAAACTTCCTCCTTGTTTCGAGAGGCATGTTAAATTGGTGAGCCGTAATCGTTACGGGTAGTCAGAAGCCAGAATGTTTGACAATCAGTCTTGTCAAGGGGTATCGGGGTGTCCGGGTAACAGGTTTTTACTATGCTCTTAATTAAATATCAATTAAATATTAATTTAATTAGTTAGCAATTTATTTCTTTGCTTTTGGAGGAATATACTAGTTGCTAAAACTTATATAGAGAGGGTGAAGTGTTATGTAAATATTAGCACTTGCACTATACCACCTACCAGCTGATCACTTGCACAAATTTTGACACACTTCCTACAAGCACTACTATGTCACAAATACAACTGGCTGATGTTCACGCAACCCAGAAGAACTTGGAGGAGCTCATCCTGAGTAAGATGTCGGAGATGGAAGCTCAAATTCAGACTGCTAGTCTCCCGAAGTCCAACACCATTGCTAAACTTGCTGAGGAATTTCGTGGTTTCCGTGAGTTGGTGTTTACTATGTTGGGCCTTTTAAAGAACCAGATACAGGAATGCTCCAAGTTGGTTGACGGGTTGGAGATGCGGAGTCGACGGAAGGCACTTATTTTTACTGGGATCCCCGAAGATGACAAGAAGGACTGCAAAGCCCATATTCTTGAGACTCTCCATAGTAAATTGTCTCTCAAAGATATCTCAGGAGATAACATCACCATTTGTCATCGGCTCGGAACATCAAATAAGGATCGTTCTCGACCCATATTGGTGAGGTTTGCTGATGTGAGTCAGAAAGCTTCAGTATGGAGAGTCAAAACATCACTGAAGGGATCTTCAATTGCCATTAAGGAGTTCCTGACTCGGACCAGGCAGCTTGTTTTCAGCAAGGCGCGACTGCATTTCGGTATGCGGTTTTCTTGGACCCAAGAAGGAGTCATTCACATCAAAGCTCCTGATGGCAGTCGTCACAAAATATCCTCCCAAGCTGAACTCGATCCATTGCTGCTGAAATACCCCAAGGGTTCTGCGCAACCGCCATCTGCTGCTCGTGGCAAGTCCTAGAATAACGTACTTAGTGTTTAGTATTTGTTTAGTTTTTTATTGGCTGATTGATAAGGTATAATCTTAATGTGCTTGAAGCAATGTTTACGTACCTTACAATAGCGCTTTCATATGGTTCGCAACATTTATAAGCAATTTAAGCATTTTATGTATATATGTATACTTTTCGCTATCAACAATCTCTTCAAAGTTGTGCCTTTTGCTAGTTTTTCTCTTCTGTATCTGTTTTTTAGTATCACCTTCAATTTACAATAATAAGATTATGATATGTCACTACTACTGACTGTCACATCACTGTCACTGACATTATTGACATTGACGTTTCGGTTATGTTCGTACGTTCCGTTGCACGTTGAGTTGTTCCTGCATATTTTTCATTTTGATAATGTTCACCGAATGTCTTAAACATACCTTTTCTTGTACTTTCATCAGTTAATTTTAGCCTTTTTAGATTTTTCTTGCATTGTTACAGCTGGTGGGTGGTGCAGAGATGTACTTTTGTACTGCGTCACCCTACTGTATAGTTTAGTTTTTTGATTTTATTTTGTGTTTATATTCTATTATTTATAGTATATAATATTTTATTTATTTTTTATCTTATGACTGCCAATGATGATTCTTTTCATTCTGCCAATAGTTCTTCTAACTTATCAAACTCAAGCTTTTGCTCCTGTACAGACACTCTTGGTGACTACCTGCGAATGACCTTTAGTCAGCACAACCGACATTTTCTCAACATATGTCATATAAATGCTCAGAGTGTGCCTAGTCATTATAATGATTTATACGAAGCATTTTCTGATGCTAACGTTCATGTTGTCCTGGTTTCTGAGAGTTGGCTCAAACCGCATCTCCCTTCCACCAGCTATTCGCTTCCTGGTTTTGTGCTCGTCAGAAATGATAGGATCGGAAAGGGTGGTGGTGGTGTTGCCATTTATCTTAAAAGTAACTTGCCATTCAAAATACGTGCCACCTCACCCCCTGATTTCTGTTCATCTGCCGAGTACATTTTCCTTGAGGTTTGTGTCAAAGGGGTCAAGGTCCTTATTGGAGTGGTCTATTGTCCTCCTACAGCAGACTACTTTTCTGACCTTGAGACGACTCTGGAATCCATAGGGTCTGAGTATGAACATCACGTCATCATGGGTGATTTCAACACCAACCTTTTGTCCTCTTCCCATCGTTCCCGTAAACTCCTTCACATCATTGAGTCTGCCAGTCTTCATGTTCTACCACTCCAACCTACTCACTGCAATATTGCAGGTGATGATACTTGGCTAGACTTAATGATTACCTCCGACCCTTCCCTTGTCTCTTCACATGCCCAATATCCTGCTCCTTGTTTTTCCCACCATGACTTGATTCATTTATCTTATCTCCTAAAGCCTCCAAAACCTACTCCTAAGGTTCTGCACATGCGTTGTTTTGCAAAAATGAATGTGGATAGGTTACGCGAGGACGCTTCGAGACTTGAGTGGGAAGCTGAAGTAGCCAACGCCTCCTCTGTCGATGATAAAGTAGCGACGCTGAACCGGTTATTGCAAAATCTCTATGACATTCATGCACCAGTTAAGTCGGTGAGAGTTAAGCGTCCGCCAGCTCCATGGATGTCGAGAGGAGTACGTATGGCGATGAGACGGAGAAATCGGGCCTTTCGCAGGTTTAAAAAGGATCGGTCAGAGGAGAATTGGGTTCTGTTCAAAACAGCAAGAAATCGTTGTAACCAGATGATACGTAATGCTAAACGCCGCCACATTCTCGATAATATTACGTCTAGCTCCGCAGCCGATATCTGGAAGTTCCTTGGCTCACTAGGTATCGGTAAGTCACGTCAGTCAGAGTTGCCTAATACGATTGGTTTAGATGAGATCAATTGCCATTTCTCTACCACTTTTAGTTTGGATCGTCAAACCACTCGTCAGACGGTAAACTTTATTGCCAGCCTTCCACATCCTTGCACTGATATCTTTGATTTTTCTCCGGTGTCTGCGGGTGATATCAAAAAGATCATCCTTTCGATAAAGTCCAAGGCCGTGGGCTATGACGATATCAGTCGTAGTATGGTCATCCCGATCCTTGAGTATATACTCCCATCCATCACTGATATAATTAACTACTCCTTATACTCGGGTCAATTCCCTTCCTTGTGGCGTTATGCTTACGTCCGTCCCCTTCCCAAAATTGCAAATCCATCCCTCCCCACCCATTTTAGACCAATTTCAATCCTTCCTTTCCTTTCAAAAGTGTTGGAGGCCTGCGTCCATAAGCAACTGTCGAGCTTCATCCACTTACACAACCTTATTAGCCCGTTGCAATCTGGGTTCAGGCCAGGACACAGCACTGCTTCGGCACTTCTCAAAGTGACTGGTGACATTAGGGAGGGGATTCAGGACACCAAAGTTACAGCTTTGGTCCTTATTGATTTCTCTAATGCCTTTAATGCCGTCAGTCATGATATCCTAGAATCTATCCTTTCCCATCTTATGATTTCACCCAAGGCTCTGGAATGGTTCTCATCTTATCTTCGTGGGCGCCAGCAAGCTGTTCGAGTTGATGAGACATTGTCTAATTGGCGTGATCTAGTGGCTGGTGTCCCACAAGGCGGTATTCTTTCTCCACTATTATTTTCTATCTTTATTAACTTCATTACTCCTAACCTTCAGTGTGCGTATCATTTGTATGCCGACGATCTTCAGCTTTACACTCAGGCTCGGCCTGAGGATCTGCATATAGCCATTGACAAACTGAATGTAGATTTGTCGGTTATTAATCGATGGTCTAACCAATTCGGGGTGTCAGTAAATCCTTCTAAGTGTCAAGCCATAGTCGTGGGTAGTCCTCGTATGGTAAGTAAGGTGGATATTACGAACTGTCGTCCGATTATCCTAAACGATGTTGTTGTTCCGCTTAGCCTCAATGTGAAGAACTTGGGTCTTTATATGGACAGTACGCTTAGTTGGCAAACTCAGGTCGCTAGTGTGAGTAAGCGTGTAATTGGAACCTTACGTCATCTAAATCGGTTAAGAAACTTTTTGCCGCCGAAAACCAAAGCAATGCTTGTGCAGTCCCTAATATTTCCTATTATCGACTATGGTGACGTGTGTTACTTCGACCTCAATGCAGACTTGCTCAACAAACTTGATCGACTCATCAACAACTGCATAAGATTCGTCTTCAACCTGCGGAAGTACGATCATGTTTCTGAGTATAGGACGCAATTGAAATGGATGTCCATTCGTCAGAGAAGATCGATGCGTGCCTTGACGACCCTTTACTCTTTACTTAACTCTCCTACTCCCCCCTCGTATCTAATTCCTCATTTTCAATACCGTTGCTCCGGTCATTCCAAAAATCTTCGCTCTTCTCACAATCTTCTTCTTCACTGTCCTTCTCATACCTCTGACACTATCCACTCTTCTTTTCACATTCAAGCTATTCTTCTGTGGAATGCGCTGCCCTTAGAAACCAGGAAGTCACTCAGCAAACAATCTTTCAAGAGTGCTGTGCGGAAGTACTTGCTTAAGAAATCGTTGGCAGAATCATCATCACAATAATTTATTGGTATATTATATGTATATATGTATGTATGTATGTATTTATTGTTATTTGTATTAATATTGTTGTATTTAATTAGTATTTAGTGTTTTATTTTCTAATGCACCTACCATGTTTTTCTCTGCATCACCCTAAGGTTGACTGGAAAGAATGCCTATGGCATTAAGTCCGCCTATGTAATATTTTTGTTGCATAAAGTTTAAATAAATAAATAAATAACTGGGCTGAGGAGGTCAGATAGGCGTCGCTCCTTGTGGCACACTGGTACTCAGCTACATCCGGTTAAACTAGAAGCCGACCCCAACATAGTTGAAAAAGGCTAGACAGATGATGATGATTGGTGAAATGACTTTGTTTTAATTTATTTTAATTATCAAGGAAACACTGCTGGGATATTACATCATAATAGTATTTAAAGTTTGGCTTTCATTCTTTTCCTTTTCCGCTTTTGGTAATTATTATATCCAACTAATATAAATTGTTTTTGTTTCAGGAAAATCCTATATTTTTTCCTTAACTATACTTCCTTTACCATTCCAAATATTAATGTAGTTAAAATTAATTAATAATACTTCCAAAATAATATTATAATATATGTAGCGAATATAATAGTAATTTAATAATTATTTTTATTATCCTATTCCTTATTCATTCCAATTTTTATTAAAATAAAATAAACGAATGAATATAATGTTTAAATGTTGTACTTAGCAATTATTTTTTAATAGAATTTAAATTCAATTCGCATTTTCAATAACATACAATAACAACGAATAATTTTCAAATCAATTCAATTATTGTTCGAATAAATTTTATTCGCCCAATAAATATACAATTTATTCGCCCAATAAGTCCTTTTTCTACCCAATGTCCTGCCTCTAGCCCCGTGTACGACCGAAACCAGATATTTCCAGAATGTTCTGACCCTATTCCGCCATGTCGTCCTCCCCAGCTGTCGAACCATCTTCTCCCTCCACGTCCCCCTCGTCTCCGGCTTTGAGAGCTGATTGCGCGCAGTTCCAGACTTCTACTCCTTATTATACTGGAAGGGTAAGTTTTCAGTTACTTTTGCTCGTAAATAGGGATCATAGATTGCATTATTGTGGGTTTCAAAACCTATCTATTGATTTGTTGAGTAGAGATAGGAAATTGAAATTATGTATTAGGATTGGGGGCCAACACGGAGTAAGGAAAAATGAGCGGAGATGCCACAAGGAGGTAGGTCCGGCGCCTTCTTCTGGGGCAAAAACGGACGGCAAGCGTGATTAAAACGATCAGTTACGAGTGAGGTAACGAGGCGTTTGGGTTGTTTGACATATCTGTGGAAGATTATTGGATTTTTGAAAAAAATTGGCAGGTTCCCAAGAAGACATATGATTCCCGTTACGGAACCAGTAACATTCCTCGTACCTAGCACCCGCTTTTGGGCGCCCTACTTTCATTGGGGATTTTGTGGTATGACATCTCCCCTCGTCATTTTGCTCTCCACACGCGAAACTTACTTCTGTAGTTTAACAAGTAAAATGTAGCCAGACAGTTTGATCTGGGTGGTGAAAACTACAGGTCTTCTTGGTTTCAGAAGCAGCCACAGCCACCCCTGAACGTAGTGTTACCTGCCACTGCGCCTGCGACACCTCCTACTTACGGTGAGTTTAATTTCACTTTGGAATAATAATTTTTATTGGGATAATTGACATGATGGCAGATAGAAGAGTATAGAAGAGAAAATATCCTGCGCTGACCAAAGATAAAATTGTTACAAAAATTATTTACTTGGAAAGATTGTGTTTTAGATGTGGCATAGAAAAGGAAGACATTTTGAAGCCAGTGTTTATGTTTTATTGCTGAAAATACGTTTAAAGTTTGAAAAAGCTATGAGTGGTTTGAATAGAACAAACAAGTTTATAAATGAAAATAGACACTGGCTAGCTGATTTATCGCCAGTTTTAAATAACTAATAGAATTTCTCCGCTCAATGATAATACTGAGTAGACGGAGACGAGATGCTTGAATAACTATATACGCGTTTGACATAACCAAATTCACCTAAAAACATCACTAACATAATCCCTTTTCACAAATTCCAGGTGAAGCCACACTAACCCCCCCTCCCAGGTCGCCAGGAGTGCCGACGGTTGCCAGTCCAGCGTCAGCCTCCGGCGACGGTCGATCCCATCCTCCGGACGGTACTTCTTCTGATAAGGTGAGTATTTTGTGATGATGATGATATCTTGATGATTTAAGGCCTCGGTCGCTGGATTAAGAGGAAAAGTTTATTAATTTGTTTGTATCCTGAATTATAATATTATAATTATTGCCCGGGTAACTGGGTTGAGGAGATCAGATAGGCAGTCGCTCCTTGTAAAGCACTGGTACTCGGCTGAATCCGGTTAAACTCGAAGCCGACCCTAACATAGTTGGGATAAGGCTCAAAGGATGATGATGTATCCTGAATTATAAGAAACTACTAACCGATTTCCAACTCGATCGATAGCCAACCTTTGAGAAGTTACACTATCCCTAGGTGACAATCCCGGCTATATTTTATCCGGGTACTCGAAGAAGTTCTGTCCGTGTCCTGATAAAATATAGCCAACATATTATAGAATAGTGTAGCTTTCTTATAGTGAAAGAATTTTTCCAATCCGTTCAGCAGCTGCAGAGCTTTTACAAAGAAACAATATATGTTTCGACTATATTGTAATAAGATAGATCCCACAAGCGTTTTGGAAGCTTTGTAAGTACATAGTTTCAAGGGATATTTCTCTAACATTCAAAAATATGCTTTTTCCTAATGGTATTTCATAGAAATCGATTAGCATTCAACCGATAATTTCTTTTTCTGGCTCCGTAGTCTGAATTGACAGCGGAAGACAGCGACCGGAATTGATAAAACTCGATAAGGGAGACTGGGTGAAAGGCCAGTCGTATTGTATTATCGAGATAATTTATTGTACTGTCGTAAATAAAGAGTTCCTGAACGAATAACTTTGAAATTAATATTTTTTGCTTTAAAATGTTAACGCAATATTTCGATAATTAGTATATTCCTAACCTATAAGGAAGGGAGCAAATCTTTGCCATGATAAGTTCCTCCGTGTTTCGGACGTCACGTTAAATTGGTGGGTCCCATCTGTCTATCGTTTTGATTTGTCATAAGTTAGTCTTACAATCTATCTTGCCAAAGAGTATCCAGTTACCTAGGCTACTCTTCATTGCTTTTAAGTATAGATATCGAGCCAAACAGACATTGGACGCAAGTATCTTTTCCGAAATTCTCAATTTCTTACCACAAATCTTCTCTTCTCCTTCCAGTCTTCAGAAACAGCGGTTGGCGGCATATCCCGTACGGCCAGTACGGCACTCTCCCGCAAAGAGAGTTACAAAGCTCAGAGACAGCACTACAGAAGAGAGAAGAAGAGAGCGGCGTCTGCTCTACTCCACTCCATTGAAGATCCCTCTGTGGTTGTCCTTGCTGACTGGCTGAAGGTAAGGATTAAGACCCTTTAGGGAGACATAGCTTAGAGACATCACTCCAGAAGAGAGAAGAAGAGAGCGGCGTCTGCTCTACTCCACTCTATTGAAGATCCCTCCGTGGTTGTCCTTGCTGACTGGCTGAAGGTAAGGATTAAGACCCTTTAGGGAGACATAGCTTAGAGACATCACTACAGAAGAGAGAAGAAGAGAGCGGCGTCTGCTCTACTCCACTCTATTGAAGATCCCTCTGTGGTTGTCCTTGCTGATTGGCTGAAGGTAAGGATTAAGACCCTTTAGGGAGACAGCTCAGAGACAGCACTACAGAAGAGAGAAGACGAGAGCGGCGTCTGCTCTACTCCACTCTATTGAATATCCCGTGTTGTCCTTGCTGATCGGCTGAAGGTAAGGATTAAAACCCTTTAGGGAGACATAGCTTAGAGACATCACTACAGAAGAGAGAAGAAGAGAGCGGCGTCTGCTCTACTCCACTCCATTGAAGATCCCTCTGTGGTTGTCCTTGCTGATTGGCTGAAATTAAGGTTTAAAAGTTCCTGGCATGTATGAAAACAGAACGTATTTCTTTTAAGAAGACATGAATACAAATAAATTATGGCTATAACCATAGAACAACAAAGAAGGAAGGAGAAATAAAAGAAAAGGGACCATTTTTTGTATAACGTAAGTGCACGAAGCTCTAGTTTAGGGCCCAAAACAACGCTACCTATATTTCCTGTAATTTTCATACATTTCATAAGGACTTCGCCACACGCTACAAATGTAAATTTATGAAAACTACAGAAAGTATGTTTTTTGGCTATGGCCGGTGGCATTTTGCGACCTGATATTGCTTAATTCCCCCCCCTCCCCCCCGTTCTTTAGATGATGGCGCGGGATTCTCTGCGCGATTGCCGACACGCACATGTTTTTTTTTAATCTATACTAATATTATTATAAAGCTGAAGAGTTTGTTTGTTTGTTTGTTTGAACGCGCTAATCTCAGAAACTAATGATCCGATTTGAAAATTTCTTTCAGTGTTAGGTAGCCCATTTATCGAGGAAGGCTATAGGCTACTTTTTATCCCGGTACGGGAAGTAGTTCCCACGGGATGCGGGTGAAACCGCTGGCAGAAGCTAGTATAGTATATTTGTAAACTGTGCTCAAAGATTTCAGTTAAATATTGTTGTTTGTGTGTTTAGGTTCGAGGCTCCCTCAAGTCATGGACAAAGCTATGGTGTGTGTTGAAGCCTGGATTGTTACTACTCTATAAAAGTCCTAAAGCCAAGGTAAGATATAAGTTTTTATTTTATTTCCGTTTTAAATTTCGTACAAACACATATTTTGACAAGTTTTTGCCGTTAGCGTCTTGTTACAGAAAAACATAGTTTGTGTTAATCCGTTAATGTTAATATTAATAATGCGAAAGTAATTTCGTTTGTCACGCGTTCACGTTTAAAACACTGCATCTGTTTCAGTGAAATTCGGTGCACAAATAGTGTGCTTTCCACAAACGGTAAAAAGTAAAATATGTTCTTTCTCAGGCTCTAGACTTTCGTGTTACGAATTAAGTTTTAAACTATTCAGTAGTTTTGCCGTGAAACCGTGACATAACAAAAAGTTTGTTTCGCAATTACAGTTCTCATGGGACGCGTTGAAAGCCACTGTCGGAAGCTGTTTTATAATATTCGTAAAACCGATTCCAATAAATAATAATTCTCTCTTACAGAGCAGCCACTGGGTGGGCACAGTACTACTAACATCGTGCCAAGTAATAGAACGTCCTAGCAAGAAGGACGGCTTCTGCTTCAAGCTGTACCATCCGCTCGAGCAGAGCATCTGGGCACCCAGGGGACCGCACAACGAGACCATCGGTGGGTAGAGTAGCTTTAATTGAAAAATCTGGGGTCATCTTTGAAAAATCGAGGGTCATCTTTGAGAAATCTAGGTCATCTTTGTCAAATTTCGGGTCATCTTTGAGAAATATAGGGCCATCTTTGGCAAATTTTGGTTATTCTTTGCTAGTTGGTGTTTCTATTCAACCATATGTAAAAGACACTTGCTATAAGAGTCATATGACCATATAAGTGAAGGAGTAGGAACATCGTGCCAATTGATAGAGCATCCCAGCAAGAAGGACGGCTTCTGCTTCAAGCTGTGCCATCGCTCGAGCAGAGCATCTGGGCGCCCAGGGGACCGCACAACGAGACCATCAGTGGGTATATAAGATTAAATTGGGTCAACTTTGGCAAATCTAGCGTTATCTTTGAATAAAATTGTGTCCTCTGTGTGAAATTTGAGTCATCTTTGTCAAATTAAAGTCCATTTTGCCACGACAGAAGTCAGTTTTCCCAAACTTGGGTGTCATTTTCGTTTTCTATAGTGTAATTTTGGCCAGGTGACGGTTCTGTTTAGGCACACAAGCCATTTTTGCGATAGCTTTGGTTTCTCTAGTCGTAGCAGGGTCCATTCTTATATGCCAAGGTCTCGTTTTTTGATGATTGATAGATTGTACTTGTTATAAGAATCATATTGAAGTGGATGTTTTTGACCATCTGCCTAGCCATTTACTTGCCTACATTATAGTATATCTTCGTCATCAGGAGCGGTAGTTCAGCCGCTGCCGACCGCGCACCTGATATTCCGCGCGCCGTCGCAGGCGGCCGGACACTGCTGGCTCGACGGACTTGAACTAGCTCTACGATGCAGCAATGCTATGCTAAGGTATGTCGAGTAAAGAAATTCTACTAATATTGTAAATGCGAAAGAGTGTATTTTTTTGGATGGGTATGTTTGATATTCTTTCAAGCTTAAAGCTACTGAAAGGATTTATAAAGGATATATCACTACTAAAGTTACTCGCAAATAAATTTTGAAATTAATAGACCGTTAATTAATTTTTGACGTCTTGTTTTGAGAAACAGTAGAATGGCTGAACCTAATATATTGTTATTTAATTTAACATTTACACATTTTAGCATTATAGTATAAAAACATACATACTTTTATAAACAAGCTTGTTTTTTGTTTTTTTTTTCTTTAAACCTTAAAGATTGAAACTTCTGAACGTTTTGAAGAATTCTATCACTTTTGCGAGTATAGACTATCCCCGAGTAACAAAGACTTTATTTCTTATATTTTTATCTTTATTCGGGTACGAGAAGAAATTCTTTAGTATATATTTGACAAGAGGTTAATTTTCTGGTCTTTATGTGTAGATGTTCCCGGTCCCGCCCCGAACAAACGGTGGCGGCGGACTCGCCGGCCACGCAGACGAACCTATCGCATGAGGATTTGGAGAAACATTTCAATGAACACGGTATGTATATGTATAAGCTTTTATATTATTATTTATCTTCTATGGAAAAGTTGGGCGATCTGTTCTAGGAAATGGTAGGCGTAGGTATTCAATTGGGGGTCTTATTTAATATTCCATAGATACTAGATCGATTTATTGGTAGGCAGGTGCTTTAAGTAAGTGTCGACCTCTATGGCGCAATGGTCACCAAGCCGGACTGCCGAATCTGAGGTCCCGGGTTCGATTCCCGGTTCGGTCGACATTTGTGTGATGAGCATGCTTGTTGATCGTGGTCTGGGTGTTACAATATGTATTTATAAATATGTATATGTGTAGCTATATGTAGTTTATCAGTTGTGTTAGCACCCATAACACAAGTTAATTAATAACTTACCATGGGGCTAACCAACCGTGTGTGAAAAGGTGTCCCGACATTATTTATATTTATATTTATTTATATTTAAGTAAGCGTAGTCACATTTGGGGTTAATGGGGTTAACTTTAATATTCATCATGTTAGCATGGGTATGCCCCGGGATTTTCTGTGAAATATGTTCGTAAATGACAGATTATATTTTGTACACTGTTTGTGATTATTTAAAACGTGTTCGTAATGTGACAAGATTAGACCGATTGGTATAAGTTGGCTTTAATATTTTTTTTATTCAAAATGTTACTACTAATGATCGGTTAAAAATTATACTCACAAAATTATCTTTTTAAGCATCTATCTAGAACTTACAAACCATCTTTAAGTAAGGTAATATTTTAATCAATATTAATACTTTTTACCCCTACCTTACCCTACCCGTATTTCGCTAAATAGTGCTAAAAGTATCCGAGCCATCGTCCTGTAGCTCACCCCTAATGTCGATATCAGATTACTCCCCTAAACGACAAGGATGTATCGATAGAAAAGTTTCCTACCAAGTACCGAAAAAACTCAAAACTCGTAAAACAAAATGGGCCCAATTCATGGAGTCCATAGAGATGCTCTCTAAAGACCATGATTCTAGCGAACCTCCATCACCAGAGAAAGATAATAGGTTCCTAGATTTTTTGAGGAAAAAGGAGTCAGGTTTACGCCGAAATTCGGCTTCTACATCATCAATGAAAATGGAAAAAGAGCCTAAAATTAAACGGCAGATGAGTAAGAGTTTAGCTTCCAGTCCTTACAAGATTGAGCTGAAAAAATCTCCGATGCTCAAATGTCTTGAATTACCCAAGATGCCTTTATCAGATAAAACAAAAGAGAGAATTTCTCCAGCTACAATGATTGAAGAAAATTTCATGAAATTCATGGCGACTTTTCCCAAACGCCGCAGTAGTACTCCGTCTACTTTCACTCAAAAAAGAATTATAGAATTACGTGAGTCTGGAGTGAAGACTGATTCGGAAAATGATGATGTTTTCATAAAAGCTAAGAGGAGGTTGTATAAGGGTTCGGAAATTATTTGTGATACGCCTGAGAATTTGATTATAAAGACCGCGCCATCTGCTGAGCGCGTGAGAGAGTATTCTTCGTCGTCGACTGATGAAGCTAGGGATGAGTATAGGTTCGTTTTGAGTTGTAAAATTTATTGAAAAAATATAGACTTCCAAATTATATTAAATGTTGCAGTATGAAGTCCGAAAAACAAAGACATGTTTGCTGTCTAAAAAAATATATTTTTGGTCATTAATAGTGACCAAAAATTTTAATGTCCAATAAGTGTGACCACGTTACTACATTTTTAGATATACATGTACCAAAATTTCGAAACCATATCTTATGTGTATGTATCAAATGTCTTACACATTCGTCACACAACAATTAATTCTATCAGTTTATAGGAAGTCGGTATACCAGCAATTAATAACTACTCATCACTCAATTTTATTTGAAAAAATCAATCTAAGAATGACATATTTTACCGTCCGAAAATGGGGGCAATTTTGGTCATCACTGGTAAAAGTTTTTGGTCATCTGTGAACAACTTTTGGTCATCTGTGACCAATTTTTTACTGTTTATAGGAAATCCTTATACCCGCAATTAATAACGACTCCGGGTAAATACTCGGTGATAGACTATGACAAGCTCCCGTCAGCGAGTTTCAAAGCGAGTAACGCGGAGAGGCGTGACGATAGGCTTATATCGCAGAACGTTTTTGTTGCTGGCAAGATTGTTACAACCGTCATTCAAGATACGAAAAAAAAATACAGTAAAAAAGAATGTCATTTTTTTATGAAAATTAGGGCAATTTTGGCCATTAGTGACAAATTTTTTGGTCATCTGTGACCAATTTTTAGTCATCTGTGAACAACTTCTGGTCATCTGTGACCAACTTTTTAACTGTTTTATAGGAAATCCTTATACCCGCAATTAATAACGACCCCCGACAAATACTCGGTGATAGACTATGACAAGCTACCGTCAGCGAGTTTCAAAGCGAGCAACGCCGAAAGGCGAGACGATAGGCTTATATCACAGAACGTATATGTAGCAGGCAAGATTGTGAGAACTGGTGAGATTTTTGTTCTAAGTAGTGCTAGGGGTTTTTTTGTCAGGGTGGGGCGTTTTCTGTAAGAGTGGGGCGTTTTTTGTCATTGAATTTTGAGTTGTATTACAGTTTTTGGGGAGTAATCATTGTAGGCCCAAAAGTTAACCGACAATGTAAACGTCAGTTTTCTTAAAACAACTGTTTAAAGTCCATTTCGCAAAAGAAGTCCCGCAGAGTCAGCGCTAGTGTCTATGCGATATCTAAATACGAACAAAAATATATACATAGTTCCACAATTTTTCGCGGGTCTTCTTTCGTGAAATGGAGTTTACTATGAATTTTTACGTACAAAGTAAATAGTTGTTTTAAGAAAACTGTAGTTTATCTTGTCGGTATAGTTTTGGACCTTAGTAAATAAACCTGCTAGAGTTCAAAAGTTGTGTGTTTATTTATTAAGCTAGTATGTGTTACTGCTAGAAAAATGCACTTGATTATTCGTAAGATTTTTTCATCGATAAACTGTCTTAAAATTGTCGTGATGGGTCGAATTTATGTTGATTCGCTTTGAATGGATTAAAAATCCTTTGGGCGCTGTGTGCGTCTGTGTCTGTCTGTGGCATCGTAGCTATTCAACTGATGTACCGAGGATGCGGTTATTTTGAAATGAAAGCAGAATTTTCAGTGGTTGTCCAACGGTGGGGTTTAAACTACAGCGATACCCCAACGTTAAAGGATAAAGCAACGTATTTTTTTTACTAGGCTTTTTCTCTCTCGATTCTTCGTTTTTTTTTTTACTTTTTTTTTAACATTCTAACATTTTGTGTATATTTCTATTCTATATGTTCCTTCTTATTTACGTCACGCCAACCCACACAACTTGTAAACTCATACCTATACTTACATAGAATAGTTATGTATATCAAAATAGGGGCGCGATCTGATATGCCTGTCTTCGACAGCTGTCATTGGTATTGGCTTATATAGTGTACGTCTATCTACGTATTTATTTATAAGTTGATAGAGTGGGGATGATAGTGTATTGAAAGTAAGGTTTTTTTAATAAAACAATGAAAATAAAAAAACAACAGTTCGTTACTTTATAAATCGGTAGAGTGGGGACAATAGAGCACTGACTGTTAAGTATTTAGCATAATAATAATAAAAAAAACAACGGTCAACTGAGAGTTCGACTCGCGAACGCAGGGTTCCGTACCTATTCATCTCTCTCTTTTTCTTGCTATGTATCCCACATGGTAAGAACTTTCCTGACTTTTCTTCTACACTTCGTTCTATTTACGACGTCGCTCTCGGACAATGGCTCCGTACCTATGAAAGGTTCAAAAAATTATGTTTGTTGTGAGGGAGCCGCTGAAATATTTATTTTATTCTCGCTTTCAGTATTTGTTGTTATAGCGGCAACAAAAACTATCAACTTCATGATAAATTATCATTGTATGTCCTTTATGTCCTAGGCCTTTCAGGGAAAACTGGCTTACTAATTACTATAATATGACTAATCAAATACTTTTTGACTTCCGCTAAATAGAGGAAGTGTGTTATTACAATTTCAATGGATACCAACCATAATGAGAGCATTCATTTCAAAATCAGATTTTACAATGTGCCTCTGTAGATATAGCATACTATCTATACATAGCATAGCAGTATGCAGGTATACCAATTTTATGGAAGAGCTGGTGACTGAGGTCCATTTTCAACGAAAATTACAGTTTTTTCTAAAACAACAGTTTACTTTGAAAAATTCAGAGTTAACAGTTGTTTCAAAAACACAGTTGTTTCAAAAAAACTAACGTTTATGCTAAGGTCGCCCCCCCACGTCCGAAAATCGGTGACCGATTTTTTACAGGAGACAAATAGAACACACTGATTACAATAGTGCAACGCACACGTTCTACAAAAAGTCAGTCGCGGAAAAGGCCATGACAGAACGTCCTAAGAAAGATCAGTCCAATTCCTTGTCCTACACAAAATCTGACGTGGGCACGCAGCCTAACGGTGAACTTGGGCAAAAGACGGACGTAAAGTATTTTGTATCTATGCGTACAAATGCAAAGCGAATTCTAACAGGGTCCGGTTACACCCACAAAAGGTGTGTGGAACCCTAAAATTTACCAAAAGTAAACCAAAACAGTAACGTGTTCACAAAGTTAGTTTTAAAACAAATATTCCTTGTAAATTACCTTGTATGTTAATGTTAACAAAAACATGCTTTGTTTGTGCTTAATGTTATAATTTAAAGGTCACGATTTTATGTGGGTATTTCTTTGTGAAATGTATTTATAAATTAGTTACCCGACTGCATGATCGTTTATTGAGCACTAGCTGTTTCACCCGCAGTTTCGCTCGGGTCCCGGGGGAACTACTGCCCGTACCGGGATAAACTATAGCCTATGTTACTCGGGAAGAGTGCAGCTTTGCAGCAGTGAAAGAATTTTTTAAATCGGTTCAGTGGTTTCTGATCTTTGAGGGTACAAACAAACAAACAAAAGAAACTGCAAAAACTTTTATTTTATTAGTGCAAAAATGTTGGTATCGCGTCTAAAACCGCGAAAGTTTAGAAACCTTTATAAGCCTGATGGTTCAATTTCGTATCTCATCATATTTAATACTTATAATAAAATTAAAATGTCAGCGCAAAAACATTGTACATAATATATGACGTCATATGTGCTACGTACATATATCTAGCAGTAGTAAGTATGTGATTTGACACTTTTCAAGGTAAATGTAACCTCAGAAGGTTAACTTTAGTAAAAAAACTTGTGAATGATACAAAAATAAAGATGACTAATATCTTTGTTTACTAAACTGCTTACTTTACTAACGTTTGGATGTTTGTTACTCTTTCTCGTAAAACACTAAGTATTTTGATTGGACCTGGCAGTTATATACCTGCACTGAATGTATTTTGATTGGACCTGGCAGTAATATACCTAGCTAAAATATCCAAACAATATATAGGCTTCTACGGAAACTAAATAGGTATACCTACCTACATATATTGTACTTTCATCAACCAGATTTTGAGAAAACTCGTCTGGCGAGAGAAAATTTACTTTTTGCATCGGGAAGACCACTTAAACTCAACCTTCTGTATTTTACTTCCATTTGGCAGTGCATACAAACATGCCATTTATGAGCATGCTATACAAAATATATGCAAATCGCTTGGTTTTGCAATGTTCCTAAAAATAAGGGCAGCTTCATAATAATGACGAAAAATATGTATTAAAAGTTCAACTTATAAAAATAAATGGATATGTGTAGATTTTTCTAAGTTCGTATGTACTTTCTAAGCACCTCTTAGACACCAATAACTGTGTTTCAGAGGCACGTTAAACTGTAGGTCTTTTTCCCAACCACGTTGGGGTCGGCTTCCAGTCTAACCGGATTCAGCTGAGTACCAGCGCTTTACAAGAAGCGACTGCCCTATCTGACTCCCTCAACCAAGTTACCCGGGCAACCCAATACCCCTTGGTTAGATTGGTGTCAGACTTACTGGCTTCTGACTACCCGTAACGACTGCCAAGGATGTTCAATGACAGCCGGGACCTACAGTTTAACGTGCCATCCGAAACACAGCCAATGGTGTCTAAGATATACTTAGAAAGTGCATACATACTTAGACAAGTTGCATTGGTACTTCCCAGACCTGGGATCGAACCCGCGCTCTCATACTTGAGAGGTTGGTCCTTTACCCACTAGGACACCAGGACTCACTACTATATTGACTTAGCCACACTCGTGCTAAAAACATTGACATTTACTCCTTTTGTAACAAACCTTCCACGATAATTACCTAAACAAATAATGGTGAAATCGTGTTTGGTACTCGAGTACCTTATCGCGCTTACGGGGTTTTATCAAAAACACACCTAGAACTGTATTATGAGTAACCCTGTTATTTGTTAGAATAGGAAATAGCACATACTAGCTTCCGCCAGCGGTTTTGCCCGCGTCCCTTGGGAATTACTACCGTACCGGGATAAGTTTAACAATTACAGACCATAAAAAATAATCCTCTTTGTAATATTTGTATAGACCAGTGGTTTCACTCGCATCCCGTGGGATCCAACTCTACGTATTCGGATAAAAATGAATGTCTATACAAATGCCTATAGTCTTCCTCGATAAATGGGCTATCTAGAACTGAAACAATTTTAAAATAGGTCCAGTACTTACTGAGATTAGCGCATTAAAAAACAACTTATATGAGTTTTTCTAACTGAAAAGAAAGCTCTGAATTCGACCAATTACTCTTATAAAAATATTAACCTCTTCACGCTCAAACATCTGAACGGATTGTGATAAAACTCCGCGGTATTATAACTCAACATCAGAATAACGTCAGCTTCTTGTTATCCAGATGCCGGAAGTAGTTCTCTCAGCCCACGGCAACCGTAGTGATTATTAAGACTTATTAGTTCTTATAGATAAGAAACAAAACCTTACCTCTTTATAATACAACTCAATTATAAACACACCTTATGCAAAATGATTTTTACCAAGTCAGTTTGATTAACACACTCGTGCGGTGCGGTCGTGTTTCATAAAATATTAGTTCGAACAATAAATGATTATTATTGTTACGACGATAACAACACAATGTGTGCTCAGATTACTATATTATCTTTTGTTTGTATTTCAAGTGGTGTTTAAGTGTTTTTTTCGGTCCAAAAGTGTTTAAGGAAGCATTGTTTTTAGTCGATTGAAAAATAGTGTTGTGTTTTACCGCGTGTCTTGTATGTGTTTTGTTATTTACCCGGCCAAATTAAAGTGTGTTTTGAAGTGTTTTTCTATAAGTAAGATACTACGTAAATTGATCGAGTATATGCGAGTCCAAAGCTAGCATGTGTTCGCGCGCGGCGGTTGCAGTGTCGCGGACATGTTAGTAATGTTCGCACGCAATGTGTTACTGTTTGCTAGAGCGAGTACACCGCGAGATATATTTGTGTGAGATACAAAACAGTGGAATCTTGCCTTTTGAATTATGCTGGGTTTATGAAGTTGTTTATTTTTTGTTTTTTATTGGCGTATTTAATCGTTTCTTTACATGGCTGTTTCTGAGATACTTATTGACAAAAGGTTATTTAGGAAAATCCATTTCGGAATTTTCAATGATAATGTAGTCAAATACGTAGTTTCATTAGTTTAGGTTAGCTTCAGCTAGTGTTTTTAACCGCATCCTGTGGGAATTATTCTGCCCACCTGGATAAAAAGTCTATTGCCTTCCTCGATTAATAGACTATCTAACTTTGAAACCTCTTGTAAACACGCTTTTATGAGAAATCATCAAATGACCCCTCCCGCTGTGGGTGCAGCGTGAGGGAGTGTCAGACTCTTACTGACTAAAACCCACCATGTTCCTTCTTAAGCCCTTTATGTACCAGCGCCGCGGTAACTCGCGCGAACAATCCCGCAGCCCTTGATAAAAAGACTTATGATGATTTTACATTTACATGTAATTTAATATTAATTGTTATTAAGTATAATATTTCTAAGTTTATTTATAAAGTTTTCCTTGTTTACAAGGTAAATAATAATATAGTCAGGGGAATAGAATTATTATGAAATTCATTTTATTCTATGGACGTTATGGCGGAGGAAAACCTTCTGTACCTACTTACTAACTTTGGTTGTTATATCCTCTTATGTAGGTACCTAATAAGTAGGAGCCAAGTAGTTAAGGCGATACCTGGAAATCAAACATTTTTTTACGTTAATTTTAATTTAAGAATACTTATTTGAATATTTTTTTTTATATGTGTTTGTTGACTATACAAGCTGTTGATTTGCATCCGTGCCATATTCAAGGACGTAATTATGCTAATGATTCTCGACCCAAATCAACAAAAAAATTGTAATTAATAAAAAAAAATCGTAATTTTTTTTTTTCGGAATTCCGTCAATGTCATCTAGCCGTATTTAAACTTGGCGCGTGTGTTACTGGCCTTAAAACCGTGCTGCGCCCTCACACAACCGCAAACGCAAAGCAAACGCAACGATTATTCATAAATTTCATTCATAAAATTGGATTACTTCTGAAATACTACGACATTACAATGACAAAAAAGCAGTGCATATTAGCTATTTCCCGTCTACTATAATTCCAATCGATTATTTACGTATTTTATGTCCTCCTCCTGACGTATGGCACAAATGCAAATCAACACCTTGTATTACCTCCATTAATTCGAAGACAAAAACATAAAACAAGTAACTTTCCTCGATAGAAAAAAAATCAGAACTTACCTCTAAAAATAACATTTTATGAATTTTATGTCGTAGTCATGTACTTTCTGCCACATTAAAATAATGAAGAATGTAGATAATATCTTATTAAACATTAATCAGAAATCAGTTTTTAAAGAAATATAAAATTGAATTTTTAATACATTTTTATTTAGTATGGCGCTTACGTTATTTTTTTCGAGAAGGTTGCATGTTTCCTCTCTCTATCTATTTAGGTTGCTATCGCATAGTTCTATCCCTCTCAACCATTCACCCAGTTCGCCCGTGAACATCGCAACGAGGTATCGTCTTAAAAAATATAGCTTGTTCCCCTCGGTATACTCGCGTAACGAGGAAGCTACTCAACGCACTAGAATTAATATTTACCTACTGCTATGTAATTCTGAAGTATACGCTAAGTTAATACCAAGCCTCATCAAAATTCGTACAAAAGTTATAGCATAAAAAAAATATACGATTCCGACGGATTCAAAGCTGCCTCCTTTTTTGAAGTCGGTTAAAAACTAACCGCGCTTGTGGTGTTAGTGTGTGATAAATCAGAATTTTGTTTGATATCTTAATACCCCACATAATGTAGGTAACCTAACATTAGTTTGCCTGGGTAACTGGGATGAGGAGGTCAGATAGGTAGTCGCTCCTTGTGGCACACTGGTACTCAGCTGCATCCGATTAGACTGGAAGCCGACCCCAACATAGTTGGGGAAAAGGCTCAAGAGGTGATGATGATGAATGTAGGTAACTTAACTTTAAGACACGTTTGCGCAGATTTTTAGATAAGGCGCTATTAATATCTTAATCTGGTAGTAATTAACGTGTAAATTGAGATAAGTATTAAAAGTAGGACAGTCTGATAACTACTTATATATAACCTTATATGGAGGCTTTGCCTTCGGTCCAGACTTCACGCCGGGGCTGCGGGACTGTTCGCGCGAGTTACCGTGGCCCTGGTACATAAAGGAACATGATGGGTTTCACTAACAAATACCTAAATTTAAGGAACCCCTAAGAGCATTTAGGGAACACTTAATAAAAATTTCGTTTTCACCAAAGTTTAAGTGTTCCTTATTACCTGTAAGTATAGGCGCCCTTATTCTAAGTGACACTTAGTTAGGGAAACGTTACGAGATTGTCGGTGAAAACGGGCATTAGGCGTCGTCCTAATTGGCAGCGATCGTACGATGGCGCGATGCGTTTTTCATCTCACGATCTCACTTGCGAGGTCAAATAGGACACTCTGATGAAATCTGTATGTTTGAACTCATCGCACGACGATAACGCATCGTGTCATCGTACGATCGCTGTCAATTAGGACGACGCCTTAGATGAAAAACGCATCGCGCCATCGTACGATCGCTGCCAATTAGGACGACGCCTTAGACTCTTACTCACATGCGTCTCGGCAAAATATTTTCCAAATGGGTCCCGCAGTTTCCTCGTTATTCTTTCTCTCCGATATTATATTGGTATAGACGAAATGGGCTACTGTTTATTTTGGTTATCGACTCTTATAAACGTTGCAACAGTTTGTCTATGCAAATAATACATATTTGCATGCGGATACCTGTGGAAGTGACTCAACGTTTATTGTCATTTGACTGACTTACATGACCTTTATAAGAACACAACTATACTAATATAATGAAGATTAAAATTTTTTTTGTTTGTTTCCTAAGCTCCGCAACTACCAGGGGCCCGATTCTCCTAATTTTACTTAAGCGACATACGATTCACGTTCGACTCGATTCGACTGAGATCCAATCCCGACTCGATTACGATTGAAGCGTATGTGGCATTCCGCTATTTTTTCTTTGAAATAAACGTTTTTAGGGTTCCGTAGCCAAAATGGCAAAAACGGAACCCTTATAGTTTCGTCATGTCCGTCTGTCCGTCTGTCCGTCTGTCACAGCCGATTTACTCGGAAACTATAAGTACTACAGTGATGAAATTTGATGGGAATATGTGTTGTATGAACCGCTACAAAAATATGACACTAAATAGTAAAAAAAAGAATTGGGGGTGGGGCCCCCCATACATGTAACTGAGGGATGAAATTTTTTTTTTCGATGTACATACCCGTGTGGGGTATCAATGGAAAGGTCTTTTAAAATGATATAAAGTTTTCTAAAAAACATTTTTCTTAAAGTGAACTGTTTTTGAGATATCAGCTCTCAAAGTCGTAAAAAGTATGTCCCCCCCCCTCTATTTTTATAACTACGGGGTATAAAATTCTAAAAAAAATAGAGGTGATGCATGCTAATTAACTCTTTCAACGATTTTTGGTTTGATCAAAGTATCTCTTATAGTTTTTGAGATAGGTTGATTTAACTGTAATTTACGGAACCCTTCGTGCACGAGTCCGACTCGCACTTGGCCGGTTTTTATCCTTTTCTGTCATTCAATAATGAATCATTTTGTCTGCAAATGATTTACGATTGCAAAATGATTGTACAGCAAACTACCGTATAGACCAAAATTACCAAAATAGCAGACCAATCGCACACCAATCAAATGTCAATCGAATACGTTTGGTCTTTTATTATACATTATTAACTTAGGAGAATCGGGCCCCAGACCGATTTGAAAAAATATTTCGGTGTTGGGAACTTAAAGGCGAGTCATAGGCTTTATTTTATCCGGGTACGGGAAGAAGTTCCCTCGGAACTCTGGTGATACTACCTACTACCGTGCTCAGAGGAAATATAGCTTATGTCACCTGGGGAAATCGCTAATGGCTTCCCAAAAGTGAATTTTTCAAATCAGTTCAGTAGTTTCGGAGCTTTTAGGCCCGTATTAATAAACCGATATCAGCGTAAGTGTGAGATCTTAAGACCCCGTTTGATGTTCCGACAAATTAATAAACAAAACCTAAGATGCGGTCTAGGACTCTGTCATCACCTGAGACCGTATTGTTTAATAAACGTTACTCGGGTTTCAAGATCGACATTAGGATGGTTATCAAGATCACGATTGTTGAGTTCAGTCGACCCTGGACTTAAGATCGTGAACTCGTACCTAAGTTTTTCGCGGGAACTATGGATGTTGAAAATATTATTTCCGAAATCAATTATTATGATGAAGTCGACTACTACGATGATATTTTATGGCCTTTTCAAAATCGATTACCTAAAGTTTATATAAGGGACGCGACAAATCCCTTCGAATTACCTACGCAAAACTTTAAAAAACGGTTTCGATTTAACCAAGAATCAGTGCTATATATCGTATCGTTGATAAGAAATAATTTGGTGAAAAGTGATAACAGAGGGCTGCCAGTCGCGCCAGAAATTGCCGTTTTGCTTACTTTGAGGTATTACGCTACAGCATCCTTTCAGGTAAATGATTTTGACCAATTGAATTGTAAACATAATAACATTAATGTTATGTGTGTTAAACAATTTATTAATAATGACAAAAACTTTCAGCTTGTGTGCGGGGATCTCATTAGTTTATCTCAGCCTACAGTATCAAACGTCGTTACAAAAGTATCACGACTGCTAGCATTACTCCATAAAACCTATATTAAAATACCTACAGGAGATCAAGCTAGCATAAATAGGCAATTATTTAAGGACTTGGGAAGTCATGGGCGTTGGCCAGGGCTACCAGGTATAGATGGAGCCATTGATTGCACCCACATAAGAATTGTCAACACCCCAGGTTGTCAGCACCATGAAGTTTATCGCAATAGAAAATCTTATTTCTCCATTAATGTTCAAGTAAGCGTACTAAACATGATCAGTTTCTATAGCTATAATTGCATAACATCTATACACTGATGATGACTATTGTAATTTTCTTTTACAGGCTGTTGTCGGCCCACAAACAGAATTCTTGGACATAGTAGCTAGATGGGCGGGCAGCACTCATGATTCCAGAATTTTTCAAATGTCCAGGGTATACATGAAGTATACTCAAGGTGTGCTAAATGGTAAACTAGTAGGTGATAGTGGTTATCCAACATTGCCATTTATGCTTACACCAATTAGGCCAACTCCTGAAGATCCTCCTCAAATACGGTATAACCGAGCACAAATCAAAACTAGAAACATTGTTGAAAGAACATTTGGAATTTGGAAACGTCGGTTTCCATGCTTATCAAAAGGCCTTGGTAACAAGTTACAAACAGTGTCCCTTATTATTGTAGCCTGTGCAGTGTTACATAATTTATCACTGATTTTAAATGATAACATGGCATTGGGTATTGATTCCCATTCTGATCAAGAGGATGGTGCAAACGAAACTACTGTAATGGCTAGTACAAGCGCAGGGTTCGTAGTCAGAAGTACTATAATAGAAAATTATTACCAATAGATATTAAAGTTTTATAATGTTTTTATTTAGTTATTTTCTAATACCTGCCAATTGTTAATTATTTTAGTTTTTATTGAGGCAATGTTATATAATTTGTTATATTATTAATATATATATTTTTTAATTAAAGTGTAATTAATATTTTACATTGTACCATGACTTTGAGTATTATTGAGATAAATGAAACAATTATTAACTTATTACTATCATTTATTACAATTATAAAAATGTGTGCATAAACATTAATTGTTTGTGGTATGACCTGTAACAAAACAAAAAACATTAAATAAAAAAAACTGACAAAATGTAAACAAAACAAAAAAAAACAATTTTTATCCAACTAACCTGTTGAATTTTGCTTTTCTTTTAAAATAAGTTCAGCTAAGTCTGCCTTTGCTTTGGCTTCCCTTAGCTGTTCTTTTAAAATCTGCATCTCTATATTGTGTTTTTCTGTGGCCCGCACAGATCTATCCTTGTACTCCTGCTCTATCACACTATTTTTTAAACCTGTTCTAGTGTTAGAACGTGCAGGTAGGATGGCAGGTGGGATGGTTGTTATGAAGGGTTGGGATACTTGGGATGTGGAAGGGATTGGTGAGGCAGGCAGTACTATTTGATCTTCGGTGGCTTGCTCGTGGGAAATGACGGATGTCTGCGAAACATCGTCTAAAACATAATGCTCTATTTCTACGGCGTCTGGTGTTTGCGACTGCGAAGACTCTAAAAATAATATTAAATTAATTATAGTCAATGTTTAACAAGACAATGTTTAAAAAGATTATTTGAATAAAAACTATAAACACCTTCAACTAAATCGGAATCAATCGCATTATCGATTCCAACAATCAGAGCTGGGGCCACCATGGACACATCAGGGTCAACGACAGCATCGCTGATAGATGGCCCTCCTCCAGTAGCTAGCCTATGTTGGCGTTCTTTCGTCAAGGCCTCCCTTTGACGCTGCTTTGTGTTAACCCACAAGCGCCGTAGTTGTTTAACTGTTGCCTAAAATATAAAAAAAACCATGTGCATACACTTATTGAGGTCAGTGGATACGAAACGGGACACTATGAAAAAAAGACTTAGAAAAATTTCACCAAAATCTATCGCCTAATCAAGCCTTCGGGACCCGGTGGGATGTGGGAGTAGAAGGGTGGGGAAACACCATGGTGCACCTCAAGGTCATTCAAGGTCAGTGACCTTGACCTCAAGGTCAATTTTTAATGTAAAATCCCCGATTCTAGTTAGGTCACTGACCTTGTCCTTATGGTCCTTGACCTTGAGGTCAAGGTCAATGACTTGAGGTCAAGGTCCATTTTTATGTATAATCCGCGATTCTAGTAAGGTAACTGACCTTGTCCTCGTGGTCCTTGACCTTGAGGTCAAGGTCAAAATTTTTAAGTAAAATCCGCGATTCTATTAAGGTCACTGACCTTGTCTTCATAGTCCTTGATCTTGAGGTCAAGATCAATGACCTTGAAGTCAAGGTCAAAATTTTTTAAGTAACATCCGCGATTCTAATTATGTCACTGACCTTGTCCTCATAGTCATTGACCTTGAGACAAGGTTGAAATTCCGAAAAGCAAGATCCGTGATTTCCTTGAATAGACAAGGAAGCGTGTGTGTGTGTGTGTGTGTGTGTGTGTCTTCCCCTGTGAAAGCCATACATACGTAAGCGTAGTCGAGTGTTAAAAAAATTGTATATGTCAAAAAAGGGACATGCAATCCAAAGGTTTTCTGTGACGGC
Source organism: Helicoverpa zea (assembly GCF_022581195.2). Taxonomy (NCBI): domain Eukaryota; kingdom Metazoa; phylum Arthropoda; class Insecta; order Lepidoptera; family Noctuidae; genus Helicoverpa; species Helicoverpa zea. The sequence continues at coordinate 3,073,832 of NC_061481.1, read as the reverse complement.
TCCGGCGCTGCGGTGCTCCGGCGGTCCCACGCGAGCTTGTCGTCGCAGATGGTTACTACGCTTACCGCCGCAGCTTTGGCTTGCTGGCCGGCTCCGCCGGCCAGCCTCAGCTGCGGCGACAAGCGTAATAACCACCTGCTCCTCAGCTCGCGGGCCGCCTCGCCCCTACGCGCCTACGCGCTTTTGAATTGCTCTCTAGGGTTGGGACAAACTAGACCACGTGGGGTCGGATTTGCAGCGATTCGTTTCTATTTATCCCTTCTAACCTAACCTATCCGAGTCGGGGTGCCCCATGCTCCGAGCTCGCTTCGTTCGCTCTTGTATCCTAAATTTGGGTCAATATTAATGGTTAGTGACCTTGAGGTGACGGTCGTGATTCTGGAGGTCAAGGTCGAATGACCTTGAAAGTCATAGTCAAGCCTACATTGGGAGTTTCTGGAATTCCATTGCATGACACTATCGACTCCCTAACTTGAAGTGCAAAAACACAAACGGTTGGTCGGAGACAAAAATCACCCAGATGCTTTTCGCCATCGTTTTTACGACAAACGGTTGGTCGGAGACAAAAATAACCCAGATGCTTTTCGCCTTATTTTTAGGTGTTCTATACGATAGAATCAAGAAAACAACGATTTGAGCGAAATAAAAAAAAAATGTTTTTTATTTTCTAAGTCCCTGGTGCCTTTATAATGGAATCCCTTCGACATCGTTTAGACGACAAACGGTTGGTCGGAGACAAAAATCACCCAGATGCTTTTCGCCTTATTTTTTGGTGTTCTATACGATAGAATCGAGAAAATAAACAAAATACAAAAAAATAATTTTTTGCAAAAATTTTCTAAGTCTTTTTTCCTCAGTGTCCCGTTACGTACACTCCAACCCTTATTGATACATTAGAAACTACACCTCTGCCTTTCGAGGTAGGTATGGTGTGATCTGATGAATGATAAATATACATAACACTTCTTAAATAAAGCACAAAAACATGAGTATGTGATGAATGAATATGATATGGTATGTAATTCTATGTATTTAGCAGCCACTTACCTGTTTTGTAGTGAGAGGGCTAGCATTATATTCGGCCGTAACACGAATCCAAGCGTCGTTTTTGTGCTTTAACGTAGCTCCGTCTGTATCCTTATTTTCTATAACGTTACTGTACTTTTTAAGTACATCTAGAAAATGTTTTTTTTCGATGGGGCTAAAGACATGTTTCTTTGACTCCATTATCGAAAATTAATAACTTCAAATAACTTGTAAGTAAATACGAAACTATACACTTCCGATAAGTACTAACAAGTAAACATGAAGGAGAACCACAGATTATATATAATGAGGTGACGCGCAATCACTGGTATGTGCGTTTGTCAAAAAAATTAAACGTAACTTTATAGTAAATAGTGCTCTTTTATGGTAAAAAAAATCATAATGTATATAATATAAAAAAGTAATCTACTTTCCTCAAATTACAATACAATTAAACTGGAAAACAACTTTTATTCCTATGCATACAGAGTTGGACATTATCGTTCTTCAAAGCTATTACTAAACGCAATGAATGAAAGATGTGACAGTTCGTTCGCTGTGACGTAACAAGTCTTAACATCAGGATTTCATCGAGTGTCAAATTACATATCTTGATATCTCGATCCGAACCGCAGTATCATCTGAGATACTGTTGATAAAGGTTTATTAATTAGCGTCGACATTAAGATGCTGATCGCATCTTGAGAACTTATCAACTGATACCGGTCTTGACATCACGATTGAGACTTATTTATTAATACGGGCCTTAGGGTACAATGAAATAAACAAAGAAAATGTGCTATACAGCTGAAGAGTACCTACATATTTATTCTTCTCGATTGAACGCGCTATTATCAGGAACCAAGATAGCCCGTTTATCGAGGTGGACTATAGTATACTATTATTCCGGTGTACGGAGTAGTTCTCACGGGATACGGGTGAATCCGCCAGCGGAAGTTAGTGTCTGATTATTTAACATACGAGTTTAAGTACTCAAGTACTTTTACTGCGCACGTTTTTAAATGACTTCCAGGTTTTGACCTTTTTGCTTTATCTACGCCATCTTTGTATTATATGTCCTTCAAAGGGTATTGCGTATTTGTAATACTTTAATTTGTATTTTAATTTGTACTGGCTTCCGTCTGCGGTTTCATCTGTCTCGTAGGAAATACTGCCCGTACCGGGATACTACCATACTACATAATACCTATAGCCTATGTTACTCGGGAAGAGTGTCGCTTTCCAACAGTGAAAGAACTTATAATAGCTTCAGTAGTTTCGGAGCATTTAGGGGTTTAAAAACAAAAATGATAGATACTAGATAGGAGACAAAAAAATTCGCTGTACTTATGCGCAAACTTTTTAGCAATTTTTGTCGTTGCAGCGAAGATTGTACCTTACACAATAGGGTATTTTAGTCTAGATGAGAAAAAAATTAAAAGTGTATTACAATGATTGTTTAGAGGAAAAGCAATCGGGAAATGTTAGTTTCACTTCGTAAGGTACATAAATATATTTTTTATTGCAGTTTAAAGTTTTTAGGTTTTTTTATCTGTCTTTGAACACTACGAAATGTCGCCGCCATGCTAATGACGTCATTACGGTAGTAAACAAAAGTGTATAACCTCTAAATATTATCCACATTTCCCAAAGTATTGATTCTTGAAGTAGTTAACCTATCATTAAAGAGTATATTTCATTAGATAGGTAATGTTAATACAGTTACTTACATCAAAGTGATCTTCACAAAAGTATAAACGAGATTTATCTGATAACAGTCCGGGATCTCGTCTCGCAACTTTTAACCAAGTGTTTCTCATATTTATATCCACTGGTACTTGACTCCATAATTTGTCTGGTGTTTTTACACTAGTGTTCTCACATTCAGAAACAACACACCAACGATACGGAGCATAATTACTCATTATTAAAATTTTCAATACATATCAAAATATGTATTACTGACAGCTGTAGTTTGTTTACTAACGTAATGACGTCATGACCAAAAAACAATCATGGCGTCCGTTGTGTGCCGCGTTTTCGCGAAATACGCGCGAAATTTGAAATTATGATAAAACAATTAATTTATATTCGTACATAACGTGAGAAAAAAAAATATTTTTAATTTTTTAGAGATATATTAAGACTAAAGAATTTATTTAAGATATATTTCAAAAATGCATGTAATACCCTATTGGTATAAAGTTCGTTTTGCAATGTAGTAAAGAAGCAGCAGAATGGTATGGAACTGCCATACCATTCTGCTATGGTGTTAATTGAGCCTGATCATTCAATTAGTATATAATATTTAAACGTGATTGTAAAACGAGTGTATTAAGTAATATCCAAAGGTTATTCATGATTAGTACAAAAAATAATGACGCATAAGTGATACCTGTTTTAAGGCGGTTGTCCATTACTTACTTGGCAAAAATCTTTTTATGAGTGTTAATGTAATTATCAGCCTTTTTATTGTCCCACGTGCGGGCTGCGGCTTCTTCTCATAGGTAGAAGGAATGAGCGTTGAATGACAAACGTGTGCGAGAGGCAGAGTTGGTTTCAGACTTTAGTCTTGGTTTCCTTCTGCTTGGTCCATGGATGAGTGACCATCTTGTTGCAAGGAGTACCTTCGTTAAGGCACATTAATTTGGTTGAGTACCGGCTGTCATTTGAACATCTTTGGCAGTTTTTACGGGTAGTCAGAAAGTCTAACACCAGACTTACCAAGCGGTATTTTGTTGCCCGGGTAACTGGATTATGGAGGTCAGACAGGCAGTCGCTCCTTGTTAAACACTGGTACTTAGATGCGGTAAGAATGGAAGCTGACCACAACATATATTTGGGAAAAGGCTAGGCAGATGACATTTTCACTCGCATTCCAAACATATGCTTAACTTTGAATCAGACTGCGGGAAATTGTAGAACCGCTGAGAACTTATAGTTTTTTCCCTAAAGAATGTTGTAAAGAATTCATAGAAAATAACAACAAGGACAAACACCAAGAAAAAGATGATAAATTACCGCCGAATCCTTTTCTACACAGTATCGCTGACGTCACTATGACGTCGTATGTACACTGACAAAGTACATACAACGCAGCACCAGTCTTGTTCTAGACACAGTTGTAAATAAGTCAGAACATGACTGTTTATCAGAGACCTTCAGAGTTTGTTTTAACAAATGATATGAGCGCAGCTGGTGTTTCGTACTTATAAAACAAAAAATCGAAGGTTTTGAATAAGATGATTTTAGCTTGCGAGTCGCTCAGGAATTATTACACATTCGGATATCATCATTTGCTAAGCCTTTTCCCAGGTCTGTTGGGGTCGACTTTGTATCTTGACCGGATAGCAGTTGAGTACCAGTGTTTTACATGGATGCCTGTCACCTGGACATTATACTCGTTGTTTAGACTGGTAGTCAGATTTCCGACTGCCCGTAACAACTGCCAAAGATGTTCATAATATCAACCTGGACCCATCAATTTAACGTGCCTTCCGAAACACGGTGAAACTCGTCATGATGACATAGATAGAGACCCATCCATAGACCAAACCAAGCGTTGCTTAACTTTATGATCGATCAATGTATGTTACTTCCACGAGAGAGTACGGAGATCAAAAAGTTGCCTATAAAAAAATCCGTCAAATACAGGAATGAATTTTAAGCAGTGCGCAAAAAAAACTGGTGGTCCAGAATCGTTAACAGAACATATCTGCATCATCAGTAAAAAAATTTTTTTCATTCTTTTGTCCGCCCTAAAATCAGCAAAATATGGATACCAACTATTCTTACGCGCGCCGAGTAGGTCATGCAATACCGGTTAACCGGTTTCGTTTTTACCGGTAAATCGCCCATTTTTGCGGGTTTTAAATTACCGGTAAAAATAATATGAAACCGGTAATTTACCGGTTTTTACGTTTTTCTGATAAAATATAGCAATTGTTCATTTAACGTCAAATCTTTGTTATGTAGCCTGAATATAATGTAATGTTGCATACATTACGTATTGTAAGAGTGTTATAGTTGCTGTTTTTTAGAAAAGTAAACTTGTTTGTCCTTAACTATCTCTAGGTTAGATACAAATCTTCTTTCTCATCTTAATTTATAAAATCTAAACAAATTGTATTCATTCAGTTATTCTGTTTTTCCTCATAGCTGTCAGCTCATACTAGGTACAAATGTAGCTAATGCTTATTTTACCTACTCTATGACCTTACTGAGCAAGGGCTTTTACTTCACCACCATGCGGACTGCTCTGAGGACACGGTGGAGCACACAGTCCAGGTGTGCACTGCCTGGGAAGGGTACCGCCGTGTTGTCGTCAAGGCAATAGGCAGCGGCGACCTTTCGCGTCCTTCTCTGGTTCAAGCCATGGTCCGGAGCTAGACGGAATGGGAAGCCGTCGCCCCTTCTGCGAAGCAGTCATGCTCGAGGAGACGGCGGAGCGACTGCGAGTAGCACCTCTCATCCCAGCCGCTGTAGTGGACCAGGAAGACACCACGGGCGCCAAGGGTCGAGAGACGACTCCCGGCCACCGTAGGCGTCGGTCTGTGGGCGGTGAGTTCGAGTGGCTCATCGTTCCACCGTCTGCATAGACAACAGACCCGTGTCAGCGGCGCGCGTTGTTCCACGGGCTCCTCAGGGAGATGTCAGCAAACCCAGTGGGGCCCAGCAGGGCCAAGGCCTGCCGGGGCCGCGGGATTGTTCGAAAGAGTTACCGCTACCCTGGTCCATAGAACGCCTACTAAAAAACATGGGTTTTAGACAGAAAGAGTCTGTCATTTGATGATTTACCATAAAAAAGGGCTTTCCCTTCAATGAAAAATATATTTTTTACGGTAATTCTTAGCGTTTATCCCGTCTTGTGACGGGGTCGGCTTTCCGTATCTTCCTTCTTCCACTTCGCTCTATCCTCCTGAATAGACATCTTCCTCTTCGAGTTCGCAGATTTTCATGTCATTCATTACGACACTCAACCACCACGGTTTCGGCCTGCCTTTGCGCCTTTGACCGGGTATATTGAGATTGAGTATCACATTCACACTGCCGGTGTCCTCAGGTGTCACTCCTTTTTAATGTCCGTACCATCGCAGCCGTTTCTCTTGCATTTTGTCGGCGACATCGCGTACGGATGGTACTGACATGTTTTTTGTTACGGCCCACGACACAAAAAAACGTTTACCACCTTATACTTTGCATATTTATTTAGTTTTTGCTTTAAGACTACCCAATCTTATTGTTATAATATCACATTTTAAAAAAATTACAAAAATTACCGCTTTACCGGTTTACCGGTAAAAATATTTTTATTACCGAATTTTTACCGGTAATTTTTGTTTTACCGAAATTGCATGCCCTAGCGCCGAGCGAAGCTCCGTCAGTAAACCCTTTTCGCGTTGGCGCCGTGCATATGAAGACTGTGACCGTACTATCGGTTACAAAATAAACATCTTTTGATATCAATAACTTTTCTTTTTTGTACTAAAACACTACAAAATAAAAATATACATATCTATAAAACTTATTTAACTATAAGTTGACAAAGTTTGCGCACTGGATAAAATTCATTCCTGTATTTTTGAATACATATTTTTTATCGACAATCAGAGCATGGTAACACAAAAATGATGCCTATAGTATGAAACTAGTGTTAGTTACGTTAAAACAAAGGCTTATCTGTGAGATAAAAAAATGTTTGAATGAATCAGTTATATGTATGTATACCAAACGAAAATTTTAATTAGGCATAATTTTTAGCCTTGCTTTTACACGGCAATGTTATCGTCTGGCTTCTGAATTGAGAATTAAATTGTTGTTAATTCTTAATTCATAAACCATCTGAATTACTTTTCAATCAACTGTATTCAACTAGAGAAAAACAATTTTGATATGTTTTTAAAGAATCAGTTGTAAAATATAACTAAGGCTCAAATTCAGAAATAAGAATTAATAAATAAATATTTTATTTTATCTATTTTCTAATAAGTCATGTCAAGATTGTTTATCTTTAGTTAATTGTCTTGCCAAATTGAGCCCACAGTCTGAGGCGTAGCGTCTGAGCAGTTGAATTTGAATACCAGTTTATTGATTTTCTTAAGTCTTTTATATCTTAAAAGGCTATGGGGTTGTTTTTTTTAAATTAAAGTAGAACCACAGTTTACTATAATAGTTTACTAGTGGAACCTTTGAGACCAGAAGCTAATTCTAAGATTTGCTTTTGCAATTTGATTGACGATTTTTGGGAATAAATGTATATTAATGGGCTCAGGTATACATGAATTGTAGTTTTATACCCTTTTGAATAAATGTACAACGAACCCTTTCAGATGCTTTAATTCTTAACCAATACAACAAAGTCCCTTAGCCTTAGAAAAAGTTCTAATCTCAAAGCTCCCCAACGTCTTTTAAGAAAATTCAAAGAACGAACAGAAAATTAATAAAACGGTATTTATTCCAGACCGGCTGGAATAAATAGGGCATCCACCGAAAAAACAAAATAACCTTGAGTCCACGCGGCGATGAGAAAGAGCAAGAACACTTGTGCCTGCTATATGGATGAGGATCTGTACTCCAATATTTGTATAGAAGAGAACATTCTTATACATGATGTAGGAATCAACACTGATGCAGGTATATACCTACCAAGTAACTTAGAAGCAGTAGGTTGAGTCACAACGACATGAAACGATCATAAGGTTAAGCACGGAACGATCATAAGATGAGCGATCTTAGGAGTAAGTAACGGGGTTCGTTGAGATCTTGGCTTAGTCACAGCCGCACGGAGCATTCTTAGGGTTAGACAATATGGCTATGTAGCAGACGCATTGAGTGGTCATAGGGTTAGGGGAGCTCTTAGCTAAGTAAGATAAGTAACAGCCGCTCGGGCTGATCGATCTTAAAGTTAGGAAGCTATTGGTCCGTGTAGGACCATCTTAGCTTGACGAGTTCCTCCGTGTTTCGGAAGGCACGTTAAATTGGAGGTTCCTGGCAGTATGTTGATCATCATTGGCAATCGTTACGTGTAGAAGATGACAACAAAACTGGAATAAATAGGGAATCCACCGAAATACAAAATAACCTTGACTCGACGTTGCAGCAGTAGGGGCGTAGTAAAAATCGCATGGAACGATCATAGGGTTAAGCAAAGCGCTGGCTGTCCGTGACAGCTAGCCGATAAAAAAATCCCAAGAAATTGATCATAGGGTTAAGAGGACGAATTGGAATTTTTGGCGCCAAGGATCTCAATTTTTCTCAGTAAATACAAAACGGATCAAAATACAACTTGGTTACCTGAAAGTTTATGATATAAACCTTATTTTGTTAGACGTAGAAACATGATTAGGTAACTTTTATAACAGAGAAAAATATATCAAACATACCTCTTTTTAAAAAGAGATTCACATATTATGGGCAAACGGGACCGATTTAAGCCTCTTAACTTTTTTAGTAGTTGAGTATATACATACTCTTTAAAATTGTAGAAGGAATTTTTATCAAATTATCATTTCTAAATAATAAAATTACAAAACCATTTTGTCGCTTACGACTTTTAGTTATAAGCTAGCGCGCGTATTGTTATCCTCGCCCCGCTCAGACGCTCCGACCCCTTTTGGCGCCTTAGATGCGCGTGCCGGTTATGGAATTATTGTTGACCAATTCGTCGCCTTAATCAATGGGGGCAGAGGAGCTTGTGTCGCTAAGTAGCAGCCGTACGGGTCAATCGATGATAAGCTTAGAAAGCAGAAAGTCCGTGGGAGTTTTTGGCTAGGTTACAATTGCAGGGATCCATCTTAGGGTTAAAAAACGATGCTAAGTAACAACCGCACGGATGACACGTTAGTTTGGTCTGGTCGTTTGAACATCTTTTGCAATCTTTCCGGTAGTTAGAAGCCAGTAAGTTTGGCAAGTAATCTTATCAAAGTATATAGCGCTGCCCAGGTAATTGGGTTGAGGAGGTCTGATAGGCAGTCGCTCCTCGTGGCACACTGGTAACCGTAACATGGACCGTAACATGGTTAGGAAAAAAATATATACTTATGTTTCCAATGAGAAGTATCTCCAAAGATAAATTATTAAAGCTCATATTTGCAAACTTCGATTTTGCGTTTTCGAGCATGCCTTAACTTATTTTGCATCAATCAAAAAATATCTTTCTAATCAGTATTTAATTAATTTAAATACACACGTAATAATCTAGTACTTGATAATGATATAAATAGATAAGATAGTAGTCGTGTTTAATCACATTTAAAACATGATTCTTTCAACGGAACTTAAATGGGAAATCAGACTAACGCGGTGTCCTGCGTGAGCGACGAACGCGACGCGACGCGACGCTGCGAACGCGACGAACGCGATCAACTCAACCGCATGCCCTACATGTGGCCTATGTGAGTGTCTGCGGTGAGACGCGACGTAACGCGCTCTTGATTTGAGGGCGACCAGATGCGACACCACGAACTATTCAGAAGCGTTGTGGGACAAAAAACATAAACATTATAGAAATCGTTTATTAGTACAAAGAACTGAAAGAATGTTGCTGTGTGTACTTTAAATATGAACTTTCAAGCAAAATTGTACTGTACTTCTCCATGATTTGAGAAGTAATGACCAAAATCACGTAGGACATTTGTCGCGCATAGCATCGCGTCGCATTACGTCGCGTCGTGTTGCATCGCGTCGCGTCGCGTTCGTCGCTCACGCAGGACACCCCGTTAGATTATTTTCACCTAAAAAGCCAGAGTATTCTCAAATTCTGACGGCCTCTGACGTGGAATTGTAACAACGACTGCTACTGAGTAGCATTCGGGGACGCCGGCTTTACGTGTCCTACTAGGCACGGGGGTGTAACACCGTCATTTTATTTATGAGTATATCTAAGTATGCGGACGAATTCTTCTGTGATTTGGAAGGCTCGATAAATTGGTTATTATTGGAATTTGAACATCTTTGACGGCGTACTCGTAGTCAGGAGGCAGACAGGCTGACAAGCAATGGTACTAAGAGGTATCAATTTGTCCGGCAAACTGGGTTGAGGAGATCAGATACACAGTTGCCATGTAAACCCCTGGTACTCAGTGGCATCCTGTAAGACTGCAAGCTGACCCCAACATAGTTGGGAAAAAGCTTATTCAGATTGATGGTGAACTAGGTATACTTAATAGTAAAATCTACTAAAACACTAAAGTGTAGGTCTCAGACAAGTATAGTGACATAATGCATAGAATGTCTAGCCTTCTAATGATAAGTTTTGAGGTCACGGTCTACATTTTAAGGCTGTGTTTATACCTAGTCTTAAAGGTGATTGAGCCGGTTATGTCAACGTCTTGCAGGCGTATAAAACTGGAAGTAAATTTTTTCGATGCGAAGATTATCATACCATTGAATCACGTAGCAAATATCATAGAATTGTATATTTAATAAAGACCGTCATCAGTACTTGGTCGTATTACACTTGAGCTCACTTTTGCGAGTGTAAGCATTATTAACTGGCAAAATAAAAGAAGAAGTAATACCTAAATCATGTGACGTAGCATACGACTCTTTATTTCAATAGACTTATAATTACGTATCGAGTTGCGAATGCTGTCAAAACTCGGCATCAGCACTCTGATGAGTTTGTTTGAACGCGCTAATGTCAGGAACTACTGAAGCGATTTGAAAAATTCTTTCAGTGTAACTTCTTTTCTTTCTCCTGCCCTGTTCCCAATTTTACTTGGGGTCGGCGCAATATGTTATTTTCTTCCATTTTCCCCTGTCACTCGTCATACTGACACTCACTCCCTTCCTATTCATATAATTCATTCAGTGTAACATAGCCCATTTATCGATTAAAGGGAGGCTACTTTTGATCCAAGTGCGCGGAGTAGTTTTCATAGGAGCCGGGTGAAACCGCTGACGTAAGCTAACTACTAATATCGGTCTAAATACTACTTGAAAATCGTTGTTTTGAGCTGAATAGTTTTTGAATATGCTTTTTGAGCCATAATATCCCAATTAAAATAAACACTTCAAACCCAGTATAGTTCAATTAATGAAAGTGCAGAAAAACAAACAAACAATGATTTCTAAACACAGTGCCATTATAATCAAGTGCCAATGAACCGAAAATTTTAATCAAGAAGAAAACAAGCCAAAATCGACCTTATGGAACATTCAATAAAGACTACATTCAAGAAGACCTACATGGTCTTCTTGGAGGAGGACATATTATCCAAAATGAATTAACCAAATATGGATATAGAAACAGAGATAATTCTAAATACAAAAATGAAGGACAAAGAACGAAGGAGATCAAGTATATTCTCTTTGCTTGCAAGAAAGAAGAAGTTGACGCGACAGTATTCGGAACCAGGGAATGGGAGTATCTTCGCGCTCAATCGAAAGTATTCGGTAGATTCCGCCATTTTGTCGGATTTCACGAAGACGGAAGATGGTGGTTATAAAATGTGTTTGCATCAGGCTGATAGTAAAGACGTTTTTGTTTCTAATGGAGGTTAGTTTTCGATATTGATAAGGAATTAATTCTTCTTCTATAGTTTTAATATGTCCTTTCTAAGTATATCTGAGACACCACTGACTGTGTTTCGGATGGCACATTAAACTGTAGGTCCCGGCTGTCATTGAACATCCTTGGCAGTCGTTATGGGTAGTCAGAAGCCAGGAAGTCTGACACCGGTCTACCCAAGTTGTATAAGGTTGCCCGGGTATCTGGGTTGAGGGGGTCAGATAGGGCAGTCGCTCCTTGTAAAGCACTGGTACTCAGCTACATCCGGTTAGACTGGAAGCCGACCGTTGTTATAGTTGGGAAAAAGGCTCGGAGGATGAGGATGATGAGTTTTAATATGTCCCTAAAAATGGGAACATTGTATGTCTAATCTTTCTTAAAGTTTACTTCTCTCTGTTGGCCTGAGTGATTTGATTCACCAAAAAGTCGTTTCGGGTCACCTGACTTGGGTGGTTCCGAGGTAATAAAATTCCAAAACTTTTTTGATTCACCTGGTTGATATCACCTGGAATTCAAATCTCCTAAGGGATATAATGGAAGACACAATTCTAAAACGTGTTTGGATGAAAAATTGTTTATCATCCAAAGATCAATGAATCTACCACTATTGCAGATTATCCTTTATCTCTGTCCTTATATTGCTTTTTAATGGTTCATAAATTGTTAAACCTCCCAATGATTTTTTTGCAGCAACAATTCTGTTATCGCCCTAACATGAATTCGTTTAATGCAATCGAAATAAATCTTTTACCGTTTATTTATAGAGTCAAGTACCGTTCAATAAAAGATGTGCTTAGCAACGATTTCTTAAATTAGATGACCGTACAGTCTTTGGTGAATGACGCGTGCAATATATACCCATACTAGTGGTATGTGCTTCGCTTCGTATTAAGAAAGAACCGCTCGACCGATTTTGTGCAAACTTCACACTAAAGTCGTCTACTAAATAATCCGAACAAAGCCTAAACATTTGATTTGGATAGATGAGCCCGTTCTTGAGTTATACAATTACTGCGCGCTGTTGGGAGTTTTTGTTAATTGACTTTAAAAATTGTCGATTTTTACTAATTTGAATATCTTTTCTTTGTCGTAATGATTACGTTACGTATATTTTAATGCACGTTATGTATTCTGCTAAGAAAGCTAATATTCAAAATTATTAGTAAAATTAACTAGAGAGCTCTTTTTTGTGATTTCGTAATAAGCTAGCGTCTTTCCTATACTTTAAGTATTTAAAGCTAGTACTTATTCTTTTACTATTAAAAGTTGACTTCTCTTATTCTACTAAATTAATCCGTTTTTGAATTGAGAGTTAACGGTTCCTTTTGGAAAATAATTAATGAAAAAATATAATAATTAAACGTTAACTCTTAATTTAGAAAACGGCTGTACCCAACTAATGTTTTAGTATTATGCTCTCTGCACATAAATTTTAGTGCAGACACATTTTCAGGCGTGCAGTGAAAACCTCGTTATCTAATGTAAACTTCTGGTATCTTTATTTAACTACGGAAATAGCATTCAAATACTTTCTTCTTTTTTTATTTCAAGTAAAATATATATAAAAAAAAACAATTGTATATTTGAATTACTCGCTCCCAGTCGAAACATTTACCTTAGGGTCGATTCTCATCTAACAGAAAATGCATTGAGCTTATCGTATCGTTGACGATACGCTACCAATGATACGCGGCCGATTTTCGCACCGACCCTAAAAACTACTATGGTTTTCACTGCACACCCCCCAACACAGCTAGCCCATCACCTAACACGTTTGCTAGAGCAGCTAACACCACCTCCCTCCCCCCCACAGAGCTAGCCGGCGCCGCGTCAGACTCCGACAGCGAGGCGTCTCGTATCGGAATGCCGAACCGGCCGGACAAGAAGCAGGAAATATTGGCCGAGATCGAGGCTAGCTATGTTGCGGACACCAATTTCGATATTGGGGTGGTGAGTTTTGAGCATAGATTTTTACTGCTAGCGGTTTTACCCGCATCCCTCGATAAATGGGACATGTAACACTGAAGGATTTTTTCAAATCGGTTGATCATATCATCCAGATAAAAAATCGGACGGGATTTTTGTAGGAGACGATTTAATCACAACATAAGATATGGATCTGTGAATTCCAGATCTTTCAAATCGAATGCACGTATGTATCCCGAAAAACTCAAACCAAATTCATGTCTTCGTGTGATGGTAATGTTAATCTGTATGAGTTTTATGGGACTTCCAACAATGGAATATATTAACAGAACATCTCCCTTTCCCCAGGCCGGCCTGATAGAAGAAGAAGTGGCCGAAGAAAACAAGTCTCTCCTCTGGTTCCTGCTGAAGCAGGTGCGACCCGGCATGGACCTCAGCAAGGTGGTGCTGCCGACCTTCATCCTGGAGCCGAGGTCCTTCCTCGACAAGCTGTCCGATAATTACTATCATGCTGATATATTGGCGCAGTGAGTAGCTTTGATATAGGGGTTCTCAATATGGTTCTGATGTATGCTCTATTTTCTTTACTAGCTGTTTTTTAGCGGTGTCACCAGCGTCCCGATAGAACTCCTTTCAGCAAATGGATAAAAAGTACAACTATTATGTTATTCTGATACATGGGCTGTATTAGTGCTAAATATCATCAAAACCCATTCGGTAGTTTTTTTGCGTTCAAGACGAACGAAAATTACGTATGTACGTAGAAACTTTCGAGAATGTTTTTTTTTTGAAAACCGAACCGATGATAAACCGTGGGGAAGTTATCCGCGTACCTGGATAAAAAAACCCTATCTTAACTAATCATCGACAAATGGGCTATCTAACACTCAAAAACTTTTTCAAATAGTTTCTGAATTTGCGCATACCTACGATAAAAAAAACTGTTCAGCTTTAAAATACCTCTGTACTGTACAGTTCTTCTAAAGCTCAACCACTTCCAAACAAACAAAGTCTTCAGCTTCATAATGTTAATCACCCAAAATTCTCTCCAATTTTCAGAGCCCAACAAATAGTGGACCCATACCAAAGATTCGTGGCGGTCGTTCGTTGGTACCTATCCGGTTTGTACCGGAAACCCAAGGGTCTCAAGAAGCCTTACAACCCGGTGCTGGGCGAGACCTTCCGCTGCTGTTGGCGTCACAGCCAGGACTCCTATACTTATTACGTGGCTGAACAGGTGAGGGGAAGTAGACTTTATCACCTTTTATATAGGGTTGAAAATAGTGCCATCTAGTGGCGTGTTTTGTAAGTTCAGGACAGAAGAACAAGTGACTCATTGGTGTGACGGAATAGGTAAGGGAATTTCGACTCTAGTGCTTTGTATACAAGGCTGAAAATAGCGCCATCTATACTTCATTTGTAGCTTACTAAAAATCACATGACACAAAATCAAGAGACTACACTCTTGAGTAAGTAACTACGGTGCTGGTTCGGTCTATCAGAATGCCAGGAAGTCTGACATCCAGTCTTAATAAGAGGTATAGGGTTGCGGGGGTTGAGGAGGTCAGATAGACAGTCACTTCATGTGACACACTGGCACTCAGCTCAGATAGAATGACAGCACCAAAGTTGGGACCAGCCTAGTCAGATGATGTAAGCCAAGGGTCTGAAGAAGCCTTACAACCCGGTGCTGGGCGAGAGCTTCCGCTGCTGTTGGCGTCACAGCCAGGACTCCTATACTTATTACGTGGCTGAGCAGGTAAGAACAGCGCCATCTTCTGTCGTTTTGAGTTAGTTTAAGTCTCGTGGATAAGTAACTACCGCGGTCGACGGTGGATCAGAATTCCAGGAGGCTTAACAATCAGTCTTACCTAGGAGTTCCAAATTGCTCGGGTAACTGGGTTGAGGAAGCCAGGAAGTCTCACAACCAGTCGTACCAAGGGTTATGGCGTTGCCCGGTTAACACGGTTGAGGACTCTGGCTTCTGACTACCCGTAACGACTGTCAAGTGACCCACCAATATAACGTGCCTTCCGAAACACGGAGGAACTCGTCATGACAAGATGGTCATCCGCCGATCAAGCATTGCTTGACCCCTAACCCCACCCTTTTCATATAAAAATACAAGCGACCCGCTCCGGCTTCGCACGGGATAACAGTATTTCCCCACTATTTAATATCAGTTATTATAAAAATGAACCACTCTGTCTACCTATTAAAAAAACTGCATGAAAATCGGTAGCGTAGTTTTGAGGATTTAAGGGACATAGGGACAGAAAAAGTGACTTTGTTTTATACTATGTAGAGATGAAATAATTGTATTTCTATATTTCAGGTGTCCCATCACCCTCCAGTGTCAGCCTTCTACGTGACGAATAGGAAGGAGGGTTTCGTCATAGAAGGCAGTCTATTAGCTAAATCCAAATTCTACGGTAAGTCATAACTTTGTCTAATACTAGTCGTTTCTTGCGAATTCACCCGCGCCCCCGAATCTATGGCGAATTGTTAAAAAAATAACTTAATTCATTCAGTGGTTTGCAGCAGAGATAAAGTTAGGAGTATCGAATGTTTTGACCAGTTGACAGCTGTCAGTTTTCAAGGGAGAATTTCCGGTGTTTGTAATGACTGACTCATAAATGGTGTTCTAATTCTCACATACTTTTATTATATTTACCTTGTTTTAAAAAATTGTTTTTATTTTATTTTTGCGAATTTAATTTTTGTGCTAATCGACATGTATTAACCAGTATATTAACGTGTTTGATTTAATGTGATTAGGTACGACACACCTTATATAACTGAAACATATCGGCTACTTTTAAGTTTCTGCAATTTTTCGACCACAGGAACTTCAGTATAGTATAATCAGAAATATACTTAACAAAAACTATTTCTTCCATTTCAGGTAACTCAACGTCAGCCATACTAGAGGGTTGCGCCCGGATTCACCTTCTGAACTGGGGCGAGACCTACATTACTACTGCCCCTTATGCACACTGTAAAGGCATTGTCATTGGTACTCTTAGCATGGAGTTAGGTGGAAAGGTAAGGAAATATTACGCTCTTTGTGACTCTCTTACTCTCTGTCTCTCTCATTCTGTCTCTCTCTCTAGGTCTCTTATTATCTCTTTCTCTCTCTCTCTCTCTCTCCATCTCGCTCTTCAATAACAACCGGTCCCAATATACTATGTTTCTGCAATTTTCTTAAGACTTACATTATATGGATATTATATCTCAAAATTCGATGTCTAGTAAGCATATCAGACAGATAGATAGCTTATTGAAATCGCCACTTAGTGCACTGCACATACTAGAGGGTTGCGCCCGGATTCACCTGCTGAACTGGGGCGAGACCTACATTACTACTGCCCCTTATGCACACTGTAAAGGCATTGTCATTGGTACTCTTAGCATGGAGTTGGGTAGAAAGGTAAGATACTCTTACTCTCTCTCTAGGTCTCTCCACTCTCTGTTCGCATTTACACACAATTACGCCCTTTCCCAATATCAGTCTGTGTCGTCAGTCTGACTCTCTTACTCTCTCTCTGTCTCTGTTACTTTATGTCTCAATCATTCTCTTTACTCTCTTCTTTTTCTATCACTGTCTTTGTCCCTCTTTGTCTGTTTTCGTCTCTTTCACTCTATGTATCTCTTTCTCTCTTTATGTGTGTCTCTCTCTACGTCTCTCTTACTATCTTTATGTCTCTCGTACTCTATCTCTTACTCTCTCTTATGTTTCTCTCGCTCGTTATTCCTTAACCATATTCTTTCCGGACAATAAATATTTTTGTTCGTTTTCAGGTACACGTTATGTGCCCCGATACCGGCTATCAAGCAGACGTAGAATTTAAATTAAGGGTAAGTTCCGATTTAAAAAAAAATAAAAAATTATCAAACAAAGTATTGGTTGGTTTCAGATTTTTATCAAATGTTGCGTTCGCCAATGCTTTTATACTATTTCTGAAGTTTTACCGCGCATTTGGTTACAAAGGTGCCTATAAATCTTATTCTGGTGATAATAAGCTATATTACCGAAGAGTTACATCAAAATCCATCTTCATCTTCTCTTCGCATCTTCTGCACGAACCAGGACAAAAAGTTAGCCTTCCTCGATAAATGGGAAAGAAGAAGAAAGAAACATTTATTTGCTTAAAACATAGGTGGTACCAGTTTTTACAATGGTTAAAACTTCTAGCTACATGGGCTATCTAACACTGAAAGATTTTTTCAAATCGGACCAGTAATTCCTGAGATTAGCGCGTTCAAACAAACAAAACATAAAATCTTTAATTTTATAATATTAGTATAGATATATTTATTCTTTCAACAGTCGTTCCTAGGCGGTGCAGATCAGACAAACTCCATCCAGGGTAGGATTAAACGTGGCAAGGAAACTGTTGCCGTACTAGAAGGCTATTGGGACGGGAAAATCGATATTAAGGATAAGAAGACCGGGGTAAGTGTAGCTTAATACTCCATTTGAGTCATCATCATCTCTGCGGGATTGTTCGCACGAGTTACCGCGGCGCTGGTACATGAAAGGCCTACGACGGAACACGACGGTTTTTAGTCAGCAAGAGTCTGACACTCCCTCACCGCTGCTAACCCACAGCGGGAGGGGTCATTTAATGAGTTAAACGTAGTAAAAAAAAAGTTATCATCATCTCAGCCATAGGACGTCCACTGCTGAACATAGGCCTCCTCCTTTGATCTCCACAGATACCTGTTGGAGGCGACCTACATCCTGCGTCTTCCGGCGACCTTTATAAGGTCGTCTGTCCACCTTGTTGCACTTAAAATGTTAGATAAACCATCTTGATATGAATTTTTAATTAAAAACTATGCTAATAAATAAAATGTGATTAAAAATCAATGTAAATATGTGCAATGAAAACAATTATTTACTCTGTTGTCGTTATTTTAAGCAACCATTATTGTCTAATATTGTATAATGTCATATCGTGTATTGTAAAAGAGTAAAAAAACCTTGTTGAAACGAGCTAGAAAATTCTCTGAATTCATCAGAATTCAAAATTACGAGAACGAATATACAAATGGTACAGCTAATGATTTTTCCAAAAATAATTTTGTTTTGTCTTATACAGGAGGAATCAAACCTATTCGACGTGTCTGTACTAAAAGAACAACGATTACCTCGATACCTCATGAGTATGGAGAAACAACAAGACTTCGAGTCTGCCAAGCTGTGGATCAAAGTCTCAGAGGCCATACAGAATGAGGACCAGGTAAGGAAACTACTATCTGTCTATCGAATCTGTAGAAAGAAAAGTGAAAACTGACTCACTAGGTCAGTAAAGCACTCAATGAGTCATTCGCCCAGTCAGTCATTCACTCAATCAGTCAATCAGTCACACACTCAGTAACTTATTCAGCCAGTCAGTCACTTGGTCAGTTAATCAGTCATTACGAAATCTGGAATAACAAGTGATAGGAGTTTCGATATCTCATGAGTAGATTTGAGTCTGCCACTGTTGATAAGTCTCTGAGGCCATACAGAATGAGGACTGGGTAAGGCATCATTTGAAATGATATAAAAGTGAGAGGTCATTGACGCACTTACTAAGTCACTCATCCAGTCATTAGCGCACTAAATCAGGCACTCAAGCAATAACTTTGTCAGTCGTTCAGTCAATCATTTACTCGCTGAGTTAGTCATTCATAAAATCAGCCACTCACTCGGACTTTGTCTTAGCATTAATTCTGTCAGTCATTTATTTATTTATTTGCAAAGGAACACCAACAATTTCTGTGTACAAATTAACAAAAATAGGAGGTTTTAAGCAGAAAGGGGCTTACACAGTTGCCAATTATTATAGGTGAACCAAAGTTCACGAAAATCATCACGACCACGAGTAATTTCCTCACTCTGTCAGTAAGTCAATCAATTTCTCAATCAGTCTCAATCCCTCAGTCTCTCACACACTCAGTCTCAACCCTTCAGTCACACACTCACTCAGTCTCACACTGAATAAGTCTCACAGTGAAACTCAAATGTTTTACCAGATAGCAGCAACAGAGCAGAAGACGATAATAGAGGAAGCTCAGCGCGGGCGGGCGCGGAACCTCGTGACGCCGTGGATACCGCGACTCTTCCACAGGAACCCGCATGCCGCGCCGCCTGACGGTAACTATACTTAGAAAGTCTAAGAAAAATAATGTATGCCATAAGCACAGTTAAATCTCCCTCAAAAAAAGACTCGGAGGATGATGCATCTCCCGAGCCTTTTCCCAACTATGTTGGGGTCGGCTTCCAGTCTAACCGGATGCAGCTGAGTACGAGTGTGCCCCAAGGAACGACTTCCTATCTGACCTCCTCAACCCAGTTACCCGGGTAACCCAATACCCCCTTGGTTAGACTGGTGTCAGACTTACTGTCTTCTGACTGGGTAGTCAGTTAAGCTTGGGTTTCCTAGGAAAGCGGTGCCGTCATATAGCGACCGTCATATTACGGACGCAAATAGACGGTCGTCTTTACGGTGATGACATGTGGAAAGTTCCACGGCCGTTTTAACACACCGTCATAAACTTTTTGTTAGTTGTATCATACTTACTAACCTGTTTTATTTAATATTTCTCAAATTTCACGACACCAATTCTGTTTTAGTTGATTTTTTCTATAATCTTTACTTTTTATATTATATATTGCTTCGTGGTTACGAACGAAATCGATTAAAATTTCGTCGTCCTCGCTGCTCCAAGAGTTGTAACAAATTTTTGACGTTGTTCCGAAAAAAAAAAACAAATACTATTAAAAAAGTTTCACCGCTTTCAATAAAACGTTCACCAAACTATCTGACACCGTCAAGACGGCCGTCATGCAAATGGCGGCACCGCTTTTTGAAGTTACGGCGTCAGTTACCGCTCTCTAGGAAACCGCCCCATTTTGTTTACATAGACAACGTTCTGGTGACGTCATTCACCGCTGTATTACGGCCGCTATATGACGGCACCGCTTTCCTAGGAAACCAAAGCTTTATGGGTGTAACCACTGCCAAAGATGTTTAAAAGACAGTCGGGACAAATCAATTTATCTTGCCTTCCGAAAACAACAAACAACAACGACAACACAACGACGAAATACAAACATACAATGAGAAAAAAAAAGAAATTAGTTCAAATAAAAATTATGTTGGTGCCCAACTGGGACAATCATGGTATGATACTGAAATATGTTTTTTCTAATCTCACAGGTGTCACAGACCAAGGATGGGTGTACAATCATTTAAATACGACGTAAGTATATTCATAAATATTTATTTATCAAAAACGTTTTGAAAAACTGCCTCGTGGTCTCAAAGCGCGACTGCTATGGTTCGATTCTTGGGCCGAGTCGAAAAACTCTCAAAGCAACCCGGAGTCTGTGGGTTGATCATTGTTGGCGTTGGTTCTATTCTGATCTCTCTCCGGTGGTGTCGGATTGCCGTCCCATCGCGCTATGAGAGTGAAGGAATAGTGAGTGCACCGCAGTCCAAGCAAATGTGCCCAAACTATAATATGTCCTGCGCAGCTGACTGATCTCTTTAGAGAACAGCTGCCGTGGCTGAAATCTTTATGATAATTTTATTATTTTTTTCCAAAATAGAGCTCATGTCATGTCATGCCAAATTGAGAACCTCCTCCTTTACGGGAAGTCTGTTTAAAATACATTATTTTATCACCTTTATAGGCCATGGCAAGCAGACGAAATAATAGAATACGAAGAAGATTTCGTAATAAAGACCCTTCGGGAAGGCCCGCCTCCAGTCAAGACCAGTGTGGAATTGAGACGAGACTTAGCCAGAAGAATGTCGGATTCCGACAGCCATGATGAACTGGCTCGACCTAAGAGTTCTGCGTAAGTTGAAGATTTTTTTGCTATAGGATTTTTTTTAGGTTGATAGGTGGTCTGGCTTGAGGAGTTGAGAAGAAAATTTGATCCTGTCCTATGTGTTTTACCTATCCTTATGTCCTATTCCCAGTTTTAATTTTTGGTATCTGTTTTAAGTAATCGAAGTAAATACAATCTTCATCTCCCGAGCCTTTTCCGAACTATGTTGGGGTCGGCTTACAGTCAATTCTGGTGCAGCTGAGTACCAGTGTTTGAACTATGTTGGGGTCGGCTTCCAGTCTAACCGGATGCAACTGATAACCGGAGTTTTCAAGGAGCGACTGCCTATCTGACCTCCTCAACCCAGTTTACCCGGGCAACCCAATACCCCTTAGTAAGACTGCTGTCGGACTTACTGGCTTCTGACTACCCGTAACGACTGCCAAAGATGTTCAAATGCCCGCCGGGACGTACAGTTTATCGTGCCTTCCGAAACACGGAAGAACTCGTCATGATAAGATGGTCATTGGTCACTCATTCGCGGATTGACCGCGCCAAGCGTTGCTTAACTCAAGCGAACTGTGCGGCTTTGACTTAGCCACGAGCCACGAGCTCTTTCCTTACTTATAGTCTTTAAAAATATTATAATGTTAACCAGAGTACCACGCCGGCGAGACACTGAAGAGAAAGAACCACCTTCTCAGGACCGAGTGTCGGGGTTCGTAACCTCACAACTATTGTAATGTCACTTGCAATGCAATTTAGTTCTTATCCCCATCTTCATAAGGTACATTTTTCAATGCACCTAGCTGTTACTGGAGCTGTATTGAAATATGTTTCCTATGGAACTGCATTGAAATTTGTGCTTTATAACGATTGGATAAGTATTAAATTCTATTGATGATTGTAGAATGTCTGGTCCATTATGTAATTTCTAGTGTAAGATATGGATTTTGTGTTGGAATTACTTCCTACACCTGGGCAAAAGAAGTCTATGTCTTTTCTTAGGCGACAAAGTACCAAATTTTGTTTTAATCCGTACATTACTTTTAGCGTGAAAGCCCGGCAAACAGACAGAGTTAGTTTTGCATTTTTAATTCTATAGGAAGGTTAAAAATACCTTGATCTATTGACTGAAAACAGCAGTTTACCATTAGTTCCAAATTCATTTCTAAACGTTAATTAACTTAGTTTTACTTATTTTACTGGGGTAATTTAGCCATACTCTTTAAACGGTGTTAAAAACCAGTGTTAAAAAACACCAAAATCCCACCGTAACTCCAGAAATCTTAGCCATCATCCCCTCCTAAAAGCCAATTCCCCCACTCCCCCCATTTCGCAGGATAGACATGAAAGGCAGACCCTCGTCTGACATTTCGAAACACGTCACCAAGTCAGACGACAGCCGCACAGATCAGAAGAACAGAAATTTCACGTGAGAATAATAGTCGTTAGTCGGTTTGAATACGTCTAGATATTTCTTTTTTAGATTTTTTTCGATAGTTGTAGATAGTATTTGTATTGTTTGTATGGGATTATAATGGGACGTTAATGAGGGTTTTCTAAAATGGCGTCCACGAGGTGGCAGCACCGAGTCGTCAGGTCCAGGTAACTGTCAAAGTGCTTATATTTACTATGAATAGTGAACGATTTTAGTGTTTTTTTATTATTTTATAATTAAAGCACTGCATTATTGTTTTACTATTGCGGTTGAGTAAATAAAAAAAACTAAATCATATTGTGTTAACAAATTTTTCAACAAGCTTTTCCTTAGTACTAGTGACTTTTGCACCCTCTCTCTTAGCTCAATTTTTAGTTCGGAAACCTTATTCTGACCGTAGTCCATAATAAAATCAATAACACTTCCAATATAACAGAATTTCAATAAACAATAAGTTCGGACCCTACAATTCCATACTATTTGACAGCTGTTTGGACCTGACGCATACGTGGCGCCACCCTGTGGCAGAAAAAATTGAGAAGACCCTCATTGTTAATGGTTCATTACTGTATGTAATTAGTCGTATTAAAATGTTTGTTTTATGACAGTATTTAATGGATCAATTAGTTTAAATATGTCGTTACAATATTTAAAAAAATGGTTGTCTGTAAAGTCAGTATACGAACGAAGTTTTTATGCGATAACGTCTTTTTCATAATAGAATATTTTCTGATGAGTCTTACTATGTCAAGTGTGCTTCGATATCCGACGTTACGGACTTTTCATGAATTACTTCGGGTGGTATCGAAATATAAGACGTTATCACGTCAAAAAATATCCTTTAGTATTTTTGAATATGGTCTAAGATCCGACCTTACATCGACCTTCACCGACTTGATAATAGAATAAAATATACTTTATGACAAATTTCATAATTTAGAAAATATATTAAAAATAGATTGTCTAAAAAAATCCTGGACAGACTATTTTATATATACTTGACAGATAACCGAGCAGTTTGTCCAGGTAAATAATAGACAACCCAATGGCTGCACATTCTATAAGCTTTATACTTTAAGTGAGAATAAAATATTTCTTATTATCTTAACGTCACAAAATTTAGTTAAAAATTATTTTTAAAAAATTATTTAAAAATAGTCTGTCCAGGATTTTTTTAGACAACCTATTTTTAATATATTTTCTAAATTATGAAATTTGTCATAAAGTATATTTTATTCTATTATCAAGTCGGTGAAGGTCGATGTGAGGTCGGATCTTCCACTAATACATTTATGAGTACTCAGAAATTGTATGTATGTACTACAATGAAAGTCTATAGTGCGGTTTATATACTGGGAAGATACTATTCGTCCAGTCCCAGCCTTAAGGCCTCGAATTTTGCGGGCAGCGGGGCGGCAGCGGCGGCGGCGCGGGAGCGGGGCGGGCAACGCATACCTGTTCTCGAAACTAGCGGGCAGATCGCGCGGCACTATAGCAGTGTAGTGTTGTGTTCTGTTGTGTTTGCTGTTCCATATGGGTGTCCTCTCAAAGATGGCCGAAATAATTAGCTCTTGCACGTCCGAACACATTTTGATACGTCACAAAAAAAATGTATAACACTATGCCTACAATGCAGACGCCCAACGCGGGCGGTCACCGCTTGACTGGAGCGCACCGCTCGTTGCCCGCCGCCGCGTCGCTCCCGCGCCGCTGTATTCGAGGGCCGGTCCATATGAATATACGCGTAAGATCCTGCCGCTCCCGCGCCGCCGCCGCTGCCGCCCCGCTGCCCGCAAAATTCGAGGCAGAGGCCTAACAGATGCAGCGGAGTACCAGTGTAACACATGGAGCGACTGCCTATCTGACCCGGTTACCCAGGCAACATGATACGCCTTCTTCAGACTGGTTTTTTGACTTACTGGCTTCTAACTACCCGTAACGACATCCTATGTTACTGCCTAATTTCATCAAAATCCTTGTGTTTTTAAGTAAAATTAGAACAAACGTTCATCCATACATACATTTCACAATACTCGATATTAATAAATGTTTTTCTTTTACAGACGGACATTAAAACAAAGTCTATACGCCATAGACACGGCATTAAGAGAACAAACTCTAGCGATAGAACGCCTATCCAAGTCGGTTGAAACTATCAGCGAAGCCCAGAGACAAGCGGCCTCGAACAGACCTCTAAATGTAGGCCGGGTCCCTACATCCAGCCATTCATGGGACCTCTTCGGAGGATTCGTGTTAGCCATGGTGTTGCAAGCACTACTAAACTGGGTTTTCTACCAAAAAGACTGAACAGTGTTGCCACTTTAAAAAATTCAATGTGATGTAAGAAAATTTGAGTATTTTTTTAATACTAAGAGGTTTTTTTTTTGGATTTTGACGCTTTCATTTGCTTTGGATTTTGACTGCAAGGGGAAGGACGGTTTTTTACCTAAAGGTAGCCGGTTCGATTCTCTGTTAATGCACTTACGTGTAAGTGTGAAAATATATTTTTGTTCCTAAGTTTAAATAATTCCTTTGTAAAATAGTTTCCTCTTGCGGGTGTTGAAAAGCCATTTTAATTTCATTCAAAATGGTAGAAATTTCACTTATTATAGTAGTTTTTAATTACCCAGCTGTTAAAATCAATAATATTGTGAAATTTGTACTATTTTAAGTGTGTATGCGTTTTTAGCGAAAATTTATAATATAAATGAAACAATGAATTAATTTAAATATTTGCAATTATAAACTAAATACGGACATATTACGAATATTATTAATAAAATAATGAATTGTGTAATTTTGAAGGTTATAATTAAAATTGAATTGCAGTGTTGCCAGATAATTTTATTTTAGCGTTACAATACATCGACCAATTATTTAGTTTTAATTGTCTATGATGTGTGTGTTTTTTTTTTCAAAATGGCGGTAATGTACTTGATATAGTTAGTAAATTAAACTTACTATGTGCAAGATGTTTTCTAAATGAATATTACGGTTTTCAAAATACATTTTACCAATGGCAACTTAGTGCAAATGCCAGCAGGTTAACTATCCGAATCTGTCAAATTTTACCAATCGAACATAAACCTTCAACTATTGTGATAAGGTTGAAAATCTATTGAAGAAATTTGACAGATTGAGGCAGGTTTACGTCTGAACAGTTCCAAGTCATATAACTTTATCTTTCTGAAGTTGGTTACTAGTGAGTTCTGTTACTGTAACAGCCTTTTTATCGTCCCACTGCTGGGCACAGGCCTCCTCTCACACGGAGAAGTCACTCGATATAGTTAAAATGTACGAACAAAATACTACTGCGCATGCGAGAGGCATTAAATTGCTAACTTCAGAGTAGCAAAGATATTTTATGAAGATGTAATAGTGTTATTTTGGCACGTTTAAGGTATAGAACTTAAAATAGGGAGTTTTAAAATATACTCTACTCCATTTGAGTATTCACTTAACTGAAGGCAAACAATCTTGATAGGACTTTTTACACAAATACAATATTAAACAAATAAAACTGCTGCTTAAAATAATGATTCAATTGATCAAGTACATATTATTTATTGGATAAAGCGGCATAATATTTTTAAACGTGAGTTTCTAAATAAAAAGTCATAATATCAAGATTGTCTGATCTTTAGTTACTAGCCTACTCAAAGGAAGTATAGACTGTAGAACCAAAGCTCGAGTCAAATATCTTTGCAATCCTGAAGTTAGCCTTTTAACTCGTTGCGTATATGTTCGTATAGATATTGTCGAGAAGCTTTGCTTGTCCGAAGTTGGCTACTATTGACTTCACAATAGTCTAAAAATTATGAACAAAACACTACTGCGTGCATGGTGTTAAATGGCTTACTTCAGGGTTGCAAAATTATTTGACGCTGCTCTCATCATCTGCCTAGCCTTTTCCCAACTATGTTGGGGTCGGCTTCCAGTCTAACCGGATGCAGCTGAGTACCAGTGTGCCACACAGAGCGACTGCCTATCTGACCTCCTCAACCCAGTTACCCGGGCAACCCGATACCCCTTGGTTAGACTGGTGTCAGACTTACTGGCTTCTGACTACCCGTAACGACTGCCAAAGATGTTCAATTTATTTGTCATTGCACTAAAATAGTTATTTATGTTAAATATCTAGTACATAACCGCCATAGGGATTTTGGAATTAACTTATAAACGGCTGTTTAAAAGACAATTTGTATTTATATAATTATGATATGATTATTAGTTAAATTTTAAAATGTTGAAGTGATATAGCTCTCTCTGGTTTTACTATCGTAGATTATATAGTAATATTTTTTCTGTCTTTGTATATGCAAAGCCTACATTTGAGAACGAGCTCAACTGAAGGAATATTGAGTAGGACTTTTTACAGAAGCACAAATAGGGTGACATAATTAGTAAACTGTACTTGAATACTTGATGAAAGAAACTTTTTTTTATCCTCATTAGTTTAATCACAATTACATAATAGATGTTTGAAACTGTACTAATGAGCATTTAAAATAAGTTTCTTTGGTAAATTTGTTTTTAATCATGAGTAGAAACACATGTTAAAGATTCGGTCACTAATTTACCAGTCACCCTATATAAATTCATAAAATAAAACAATAGTCATGTTATGTTGATTTTCTTTTATAATTTTCTGTAATAATCTATAGCTGGTCCCAATACTCTACCTAACTGTTGTTTACTTACTAGAGATAGGAATTTGTAAGTTTGTTTACAGCCAGTTTCTTCATGAAAAGTAAAGCCAAAGTAATGTCATAAAGTAAAAGTAACCGTCAAATTCGTTTTTTCAAGGTTAAAGTAACAGCAAAACTAATAGATAAAATCGAGAAAAAACGAATTTGACCGTTACTTTTACTTTTACTTTGGCTTTTACTTTTGATGAAGAAACTGGCTATTAGTAAGTAAATCAACAGATGAATCGGCCGCAAATCTACTATAGTAAAACCATGAGATATTTTTTGCCTAAATTTATCCAAAATAAGTGATAAAATTAAATATTGTTAATGAAAAAAAAAATAGAAAACGCTTTGGCTGAGACGTCATTATTTAATATATTATAAAATTAATTGATAATTAATAAAATCCTGAACAAATTATATTGATTGATGATTTGTGTGTTTAAAAGAAAATATATGATCAAAATAATGTGAAAATTAAAATGGATATAAATGGGAAAACGTACAGGAAGTGTCTGGAGGTATTTATTTCTTAAATGTGTTTTTAAATATAACTTAGTATCTTGTTATGACATCATAAATCGACTTCATATTGTCAAATTCTTCTGATATACTAACCAGCCATCTACCGAGCCTTTTCCCAACTATGTTGGGGTCTGCTTCCAGTCCAACCGACTCCAGCTGAGTACCAGTGTTTACAAGGCGCGACTGCCTAGCTGACCTCCTCAACCCAGTTACCCGGGCAACACAACACGCCTTGCTAAGACTGGTTGTCAGACTTTCTGGCTTCTGACTACCCGTAACGACTGCCAAAGATTTAATATGACAGCCGGGACCTACAGTTTACCGTGCCTTCCAAAACACGGAAGAACTTGTCATGACAAGATGGTCACTCATCCACAGACCGCCAAGCGTTGCTTAAACTTATGGTCGAGCGATGGCTTTGACTTGGCCAAGAGCTATTCATTAGCCAACTAACACTGATGATCAGTTTCCAGTATACTTATTTCCGTTGACTCTACAACCCTTTGTGGGTCTTAGCCACCTCTGTTCCTGACCAGTACATTAAGTTATATTTCACCAAACACACTTAAAAATAATACCTAACTTTGTATTTTCTAATATTGCGAGACTACCCAATTTGACGTGCAACAATATTTATTTACGTAATTAATGAAAGAACCTTAAGGGAAGATTCTTATCTGACGGAATATGCGTCGCGTATTATACGCCAAAACAGACAAATATACGATGAAAACATTCAATCATTCACACCTTTTTTTTTTAACGACGTCAAAAAATCATCAAATGTCCCCTCCCGCTGTGGGTTAGCAGCGGTGAGGGGGTGTCAGACTCTTATTGACTAAAAACCGTCGTGTTCCGTCGTAGGCGTTTTATGTACCAGCGCCACGGTAACTCGCGCGAACAACCCGCAGCCCCGGCAGGCATCATTCACACCTTAGGCTGCGTTTAAGCCAAACTGACAATCAGCCGCCGAAATGTCAACGCCTATGCATAGCGTAACGTACCGTCGCGTCGGTTAGATTTGAACGAAAAAGTGAATATGTATGGAAATACAATAGACTGCGTACCGTTCGCTCACTTTCGGCGGCGACAGTCAGTTTGGACACGGCCTAACCGATGATGCGTTAAACGATCATACATTTACGATACGCATTTTTCGTCATATATGAATTTTCCCTTATAGTTTGTAAAGACGCCAGCATATCAAGCTACTAAAAACTGACGAATTTCTTCAATAGATTTTCAACGTAATCACAATAAAGGAAGGTTGATGTTCGATTGGTAAAATTTGTCAGATTCGGGTAGGTTGACTCGCTAGCGTCTACAATTTTCCTGGTATGGTTGACTTTGTGAATAGAATATAATTTAAAAAATAAATAAATAGCTAGATTTGTTAATAATTATCACACGGTTTGCGTAGGGTGAAAAGGACTTAGGTAATAATATTGTTTTTTTTTTTTAATTTTTACTGTAGATTTGCTTGTTTTATTTTCGTTTCTACCCCACCAGGTTTAACCTCCGGTATTTTAAAGAAACCAAAATCAGAAATAGCTTACTTAATCTATATTCAATTTTATAATTCACGCCTTTGCTAGAAATATATAAATAAAATAAATATTCGGTATCGAAACTTTTTTTTTAAAACAATGTTGCCAGCCTAATTTTAAAGGAATCTCTAAAAGGAGTCGAGTTCCTTTTCAATGTACGTTGTTGCCATTCTCAAGAGTATTATTTCCCTATGTTGTAGATATTTTTTTAATATTATTTGTTTTTACAGCTTAAAAATTAACTTGGGAAATCGCAGAAAACTACATATTTTTATTTTGAACTAATCAATAAGTCGCAAAGATTACTCAATAAAGTGGACTGTAAAACTATTTTGTAATTCATAATAATGTATTTCTCAAGTGATTTAGTAAATTCTCGTTTCCATTCAAATATCACAAAACATTTTTAAGCTGTAATCTCCAAAATGATTATTTGTAATATTGTACAGTTCACGCCAAATAATTTTGCAACTCTGAAGTTAGCCATTTGAATCGTTACGCATTAGTTCGTACAGATTTTGTTCAAAAGTAATGTTTCTAATTAGTCCGCCTTTTATATTGGTAAACAATATTGGGAAAGTATTTTTTATTTTAACAAAACATTAACCGTCTTGCCACAAAAACTTTTTAACGTCAGTTTAAGACTTGTCTAAAAAAATGTCAAATTATGACGTTGACATATGGTTCATTTTGGAGCCACTTTTTTTTAGACAAGTGTAAAACAGTGGTTAAAGTTTTTGTAGTAAGGCCATTAGTATTTACTAAGATGTAACGTTTATTATGTAAAATTTATGCTCAAAAGTGACATAACACAAAATTCAATCATGTTGTATGTTCGTTGTTATTTGTTTGTGAGAGAAAAGAAAAAAATCGTGTCCATTATTTTAGGGTTATCTGAAAGACGGACTTATTAGTTTAAAAAAAAGTCACTAGATACGCATCGAAAAAGTTGACTTGCAAAATTCACACTAGGCACTGTGAGATGTCAAATGTCAAACGTCAGAATTGCAGTTTTTGGCGCGAAATGCAATAGATTATAAATAAATATGGAATGTATACTTTATAAATACTTTATTATCTCGCGTAGATTGTTGATATTTTTTTGTTGTTACTTTCCAGTGGAATTATTATATTATTTTCACCATTTTTTGTGTTTTTTTCGTTGTTTTCCATCTTTTTTTATCACCTTACGGCTGAAGAAAAGTGGTGGCGCCTTGTTCTAACTTATAAAGTTCGTTTTTATTTTTTCCTAAAATATGTTAGCAGTGGACTCGCGCCGAAGAGTACACATTTTTATACGTGAACAAATCACTATTAATGGAGGAAAAAGAAATTGCGATTCAAAAATACCTACAAAAACTAGACTATATTTTATTTTAATATGGAGGTACGATATCGAGGGTGGGTTGCACCATTTGACTAACTACATATCGTGTGTGTCGTATCTAATCACATTCAATCCTATCACAAATACTGTATGATATTCTATGGCGAATTGTAAAAAAAAATAACCTAATCCGTTCAGTGGTTTGGCCACAGGAGTCATTTTTCGTTTTTATAATTTACAACATCATGTGTAAAACAGAGTTACAAGTATCGGCTGTTTTGACCAGTTGACAGCTGTCAGTTTTCAATGTTTTGTTCTAATTCTGGCACATTTCTATTCTATTAACTTTGTTTGTTTTTTTTTTAATCGACATATATTTACTAGTATATTAACGTATTTTATTTAATGTGATTAGCTACAACACACTCTGTATAACGATAACCAAACCAGCCTTGAAATCGTGATTTGACTAATTGGCGGCGTCTAATTACGGTTTCGTTATCGTTATAGTTAAATGATAGAACCCACCCTTATAGCATTTAGTAGGTATATTCTAATGGGACATCCCCGTCTTATGATATTCGCCTTTATTCAAGAGTATAATATAATTAAGATTGCTAGAAGATTTAGAATATTAATTAAATGTATATGCGTAATAAAAAATCCTGAAAAAAGATTGTAAAATTCTTGAGAAAAATTAAACTTTGTTTGAGAAAAGATAAATAAATATCAGGTTCTACTACCTATATGGCGATATTTTAACCGACTCCCCGAAAACGAGGAGGTTTGTATGTGTGTTACAACAATCTGACGAAGTTTACGGCGATACACGTGAAATTAGCAGAGACTCAAAACTCAAATTAGAGAGTTTATGAAAAATTAAAAACAAATTAAAACTTCTCTTGGCGATTCATATTAACTTACGACAAAATTACTGAAAATGGGAGCACCTTAAGGTAAACAATATGATTGGACTTTTTATTTAAAAACTCAATTTAAAAATAGAACATGGCAAAAAATCAGTGCAAATACAATAATATCAATTGATTTATCAAAACATTAGTTTATTTCTTTAATATGTAGTTGTGTTAAAAGTCCTATCAAGATTGTTAAGGTACCTTTAGTCAAGTGGCCTACCTACTCAAATGGAGTATGTTAGGTACTGCTGGTAAGAATGTCAGTTGGTCGGCACTCATTATCCCATCATTCTTATCCCATTTATTTTGGCGATCACTTGCGTAATTAGAGTTTTCATCAAATAACTTTGATCCTAGTCTGCCATTTTAATGCCTCACGCATGCGTAATATTTATAGTGAGTTGCACCATTTAACTTTAAAGATAACCAATGCATAACCAGCCGTATAATTGCCACCCATTGGTCACATCGGCGATTTGACAACTGAAAATGGTTCGGTTATCGTTACATTTATAAATGGTGCAACTCACCGTTAGTGTTTTGTTCACAGAATTTTGACTATCGTGAAGTGATTTGTAGATAATTTCAGAGAGGCAAAGTTATATGATGAAAAATGTACCTACCTGCTAAGAACAGTCAATATTAACTTTTTTAATGAAACATTAAGGGCAAAATATCTACGGAAAAAGTCATGAATACCAAACATAATTATAAGTTTTATAAGTAAAATCGATTGTTATAATACGCTTATAATATTAAACATTGAGGTACCTAAAGTTATAATAGGTATATAGCCATCGTATAGTTGAAAGACTTCCATTAAGCCTCGTTTCAATATTCTATCTATCTATTGTTTTGCTTACTAGGAATTATATTAGTTTTGCTTATAGGCTTAGATAGGAATTTGATGTTAAGGCGCTGAATGCCGAAATTGGCTTGTCGCAATCAATTTTTTTCCATAGCTTTACATATTTTGACGCCGAAAAAAATATATTTTAATCTTGAACTTCATTGATAAAAACTAAATTGATCTTCCGGCAAAAATAAATGTATTACTTATCAACGTACATTGATAAAAATAACATTAACGAGTCCATATGTAAATACAGAACTTGTTTCATTTTTATTTTTGATTACTCAACTCATTTTACAGCTATTAATGTGTATGCATGTTACGAACGTTATGAACGTCGTGTCAACAGGCTTCTCTTTCTCTCGTACGTTAAATACGTACGAGAGAAAGAGAGTGTTTTTGGTGCATTCAGCCTCATAATTGTGAGCGGCTAATGTCGGCGGCAGCGGCTAAATTCCTATGTCTATTAGGTAAAACAAGAGATAGATAGAATATTGAGAACGGCCGTAAGCTGCAAAGTTTTCCATTAGAGAAAGGAATTGTTAATTAATATTTATAATAATTGATAATTATTTTTAAAATTGTATAAAAAGTTTGGTAAAAAAATATTCCTATTTTTTCTAGTCTAGTCTTAATAGTTGAATTTATTGTGTATTTGGGGACTAGACAGACACTACGAAAAATTATGAAATACATGTACAGTCAACTTCAGGTCAGTGGTAATAGTTTTATAGGAAAATCGTACTTATTTACTATTGAGTTAAGAAGCATGACAGTTACCACTAATGTGCAGTTTACTGTACATTACTGCCTTTTGATTCACTGTTACAGCCTTTTTATCGTCCCACTGCTGGGCACAGGCCTCCACTCACACGGAGAAGGATTAAGCATTTTGATTCACGTTTGGGATTAATTCCCAAATGTACTGAATACAATATTTTCTGTATTTTTCACTGAGCTGACTGCGCAGTCGGATAAAATAGGTACCTACTAAAATCTACCTACGGCTTGGCAGCCAAATAAATAAATACACGATAACTGATGCCAGATATAAGAAATTCAATCATCCATTTTAAAAAAGAGCTTTAACGACAAAAAATACTTTGGGTAAGGGTGAGTTGCACCGTTTAACTATAACGATAACCAAACCATAACCAGCCGTATACTTGCCGCCCATTGGTCACGGCGATTTGACAACTGAAAATGGTTCGGTTATCGTTATAGTTATATATTATAGTTATCGTTATATGGTGCAACTCACTGTAAGCCTAAGAAAACTTATTTGTGTTATTTTGACTGCAATTATCTGAATACAACTGTCCCCAAATAGACTAAAGGCGAAAAAAAACTAGCTTGAAATTATAGTGTACAATTAAATTAATAGCTAACAAATAAAATTGTAAAATAAAGGGAACTAAATTTATTTTTAAGCACTTGAATATTTACATGATAATAAAATTTATTAAACATTATATTTGACGTTTTATTATTTTGTATATCTATGGAGTTCCTACCGGATTGGAAGATTGGAAGACAAACGTGCAGCCAAAGTCTCTCTCGCGCTTCTCGCACGATTTACTCACCGAGTCCATTTTTCGCAATATACTGCCGTGTTTGCATACCATAATGTTACAATGATGTTACAAGGGGCCTAAAGCTAGGTACATATTATGGACCCTGTTAGGGCACAGCACAGCAACATCATTCCTAACTAACGGCGACTTACCATTTAGCTATAGTCCGAGTATGTGTGGACGGCTCTGGTTGGCATCTCGATGGGTTTCTTGCACGCATAAGATATCACACTGCGTGTTTCGATATAGGTCGGAGAGTATATCCGCCTTTTCCTGTGAGAACCCTTCAATGTTGATCGCCAAAGCTGCGAATTCTCTGACTTGTCATCGTAGTGTAGTGTAGCAATCGGTTTCACGGCATACGAGTATGCCGCTACTCACGGGGAGGGCCCGAGCATAGGTGACGCTCTACGAGAAGGCTTGCTACATCCCCCCCCCCCCCCCTATTTAGCCATTTTACGGGATCCAATTTCACGACTGGTTTTGATTTAGTTACTGTAACAGTTAAATAGTACACTAGTATAGTGCAATTGCAAATTAAAACAAATTGTAGGAACTATAATATATAAATTTTATTTCTTCTTAATTCAACGGCTGTGGCGCCGGATACCGTCCCTTTGGCCCATTAAACCAATAGTAACCCAAATCATGTATTTCCGAAGCTTTCCAATGGAACCTTTTTGGCATAAAGTGCTGTAGCCTCCTTCGTGTGTCCTTCTCATGTTTTCCGTGCCTCTTCGGCTTATCATTTTTCGAATGATAAATCTTATTGCCTTGTATAATAACATCGTTATCAAATGTTTTGCGTTTATCTTCTGCCGAATCGTCATTTCTTTTCGTGAAATCTTCATAGCTTTTAGAAGACGAATCGTCTTTTTTCCATCGCTCGTCACTGTTTGATTGCGAGCCGTATTTTTTCGGTCGTTTTGTTGTGTACCTTTCTTCTGAACTTCTTGAGCTTGAATCTTGGTTTCTCTTCTTCTTTTTTTTGTGTTCATAGCTTTCGCTGCTTTTTTCATTGCTTTCGCTGCTCTTTAGTTTGCTTTCGTTGCTTTCTTTCGATTCTTCACTGCTTTTTTCTTCCCCACTCTCTTTTGAATCGTTACTATCGCTATGCTCTCCACTCTCATTCGATTCCTTACTCTCTTTACTTTCAGAAGAACTGGAATCAGAGGAATACTTCTTTTTCTTTGTCTCCCTTGACTCTTCCGATGATTTATAAATCTTTTTCTTCTGCCGCTTAAAATTGCTGTCATTGTCAACGATTTTGAATCTTTTGTGGTAACCTAGAGGCATTTTTTTGTGATGCCAAGCTAAATCGTCCTCATTTGGCTGTCTGCTTGACTTTCTATAGCCATCTTCGCAGTTTTTACCGTTGCATTCAAAACTTATTGGTCTTTTTGACAGTATATACAGTTCTGGTCCAGAACTTTGTTGCGTTCCTGTTTCTCTTTCATAACTAGATTTTATAAGCTCGTTAATTAAATCTATATAACCTTTAGAGATGTAATCAGTATTTATTTTGTCGAGTTTGGATCTTAGTTTTGTGAGATCTTTAAAGCTGTCTAAATGATAAATATGTCTGCCGTAATGTAGTACCGCGTGTCTCGGTTTAGGTCGATTCGCCCTGTGTTTAGAGTCTGGACTGAAAACACTATAGGCTTTTGGTTCTCTGTCTTCATTTTCGTGTTCAACAAAGAAAGGTTCTTCATCATAATCCCGTAGAACTATCACTTTGCCTTCAGTTATGTATGCTAGAAATATAGAAGCATATAACTCAATTAATCATCTTGTCCGTATATTAATTTTATTTGTTGTCTTCGCTTCTTCTTTCATGCGTATCTATCTGCCGTCATCTCACAAGTGATACAGCCTTTTTATCGTCCCACTGCTGGGCTGCGGCCTCCTCTCACACGGAGAAGGATTGAGCATTAATCACCACGCTTGCTCAATGCGGGTTGGTAATTTCAGACTTTATAGTCCAGGTTTCCTCAAGATGTTTTCCTTCACCTTTTTTTTATCAGCCGTTGGTGTCCAAGATATACTTAGAAAGTACATACAAACTTAGAAAAGTAGCATTGGTACTTGCCTGACCTCGAATCGAACCCACGTCCTCATACTCAGGAGGTTGGTTCTTTACCCACTAGGCCAACACAAGTGAGTAACATTATTTCCAGTCATTTCGATTTTACGCATTTTATTGTGAATTAGATACACTCAATTTTACAATAACAGGAAAAGCTAATTAGGTAGGTACTTACCAAAAACAATAATAATAAAAAAGAATTTCATATCAATTAAAATCATTTTCACGAACAAATCATTTTGTTTGTGTTCAATCAGTATTTTTCATAACACACCCGACATCAGAGAGTAAGTATTAAAGCGATTCATTGCAGTAGATTGGTCAATTATTATGCAATTTTCAAGCGTAAAATAAACTGTGAGTGTGACAAAGTTGATGGAATTTTTAATTGGATGTCAAATTATTAGGTATTTTAATTAGTTAAGTCTACAATCGGTAGCTGTTCATTCATTCCAGTTGGCTCTGTATGAGAAGAGGCCGCGGTCATCTCATCTCCCGAGTTTTTTTCCAACTATGTTGAGGTCAGGGGCGCGATTCTCCTAAGTTAATAATGTCAAAATCGAATAGAAATTGACTCGCAATATGATCGCAATAGCAGTTTTAACCATATCGGGCATTCTGCTACATAATAAGACCAATATAAGACCAATCGTATTCCATAGACATTCTATTGGTTTGCGATTGGTCTGCCATTTTAGTGATTTTGGTCTATACGGTAGTTTGTTCTACAATCACATTGCAATCGTAAATCATTTGCAGACAAAATGATTCATTATTAAATGACAGAAAAATTGCGGAATGCCACATACCCACGCTTCAATCGTAATTGGATCTCATTCGAATTGAATAAAACCTATGTCGCTTAAGTAAAATTAGGAGAATCGGGCCCCTGTGTTTATGCGAGACTTGTGTGTACAGACGCCAGCAGGTCAACCTACCCGAATCTGTCAAATACCATCCATCTTCCGAGCCTTTTCCCAATCATGTTGGGGTCGGCTTCCAGTCAGTCGAATCTGTCAAATACCAATGGAACATTAACCTTCCACTATTGTGATAAGGTTGAAAATCTATTGAAGAAACTTGACAGATTCAGGTAGGTCGGATGTGCTATCGTTTGTACTTGACTGACCTGGCGCACTTGTTGTACTTATACTTGAGAGCAGTGGCGGCCCTAGGGGTGTGCGAACTGTGCCATCGCACAGGGCCTCGCGCTTGGGGGGGCCTCGCACTACAACCCACACTAATATAAAAAAGTTGGAACTCCAAAGCAACAAAAACAACTGGCTCTCGATTCAGTCACGGATTCTTTTTATTTGTGCTTAATTCCGAGTTTAATTTGAGAGTCCTTAAAAAAACAATTTTAAAATATTTGCGCTCGCTGCGCTCGCGACTGTTCACTAGGCAGGCAGGGCCTTAGCTTCTAACTTGATTAGAGTACTTTTATGTCCCAAAACTCAAA
The DNA here is from genome assembly GCF_022581195.2 of Helicoverpa zea. Lineage (NCBI taxonomy): Eukaryota > Metazoa > Arthropoda > Insecta > Lepidoptera > Noctuidae > Helicoverpa > Helicoverpa zea. The sequence continues at coordinate 3,036,122 of NC_061481.1, read as the reverse complement.
AAATTTCGCGCTCGCTACGCTCGCGACTTCACCATGCACTGTTGTTTATTATACAAGTTTAGGTGCTGTTGTGACCCAAAGCTCAAACATTTTTGCGCTCGCTACGCTCGCGAATGCCGCTTATAAGTTCTTTTATTAACAAGAAAATAACTCCTAGTTTCCGTATGAACTTTCTTATTTACGACGTTCGAACAACTCAAGTCACAATCTTTCAAAACATAGAGGGCGCTTGGGTCATGATTGCACCCGGGCGCTGAGCTAGAGACGGTCCTGAATCAGTTATATGAAGAGCTGAATATTATCTAGGTGCTGAAATATATATTAGAAAAGAATTTAATTGAAATTTATCCCACTACCGAAATAGTCTTGAGAATTCGAATAATAAAATAATAATATAGAAAAAGCAGTTTTTCGAGGCTTAAAATGATTAAAACATGCTTAGGGAATTCGATGACACAAGATCGACTTTAAGCCCAAGCCCTTTTGCTTGCTATTCTTTCGATCGAAAATGACGTTGTTAGTTCATTCGATTATCAAGCATCAGATCATTTTAATATTTGTTAATTTTGTGATTCTTTAAATATAAGCTGTAGTAAAAAAAAAAAAAAAAATTTGTTTAACTTGAGCATTTCTCTTCAAACATGACGTTTAGCTAAATCAAAACACCAGCTTACTCTCGCAACACAGACTTTTCACGTAGGACAAAGGGCCTCGCATAGACCTGCCGCACGTAGCCTCGCAATGGCTAGGGCCGCCGCTGCTTGAGAGACAGGATTTAACCTACTAAGGCCATCCTTGGCAGTAGTTACGGGTAGTCAGAAGCCAGTAAGTCTGACACCAGTCTAACCAAGAGGTATTGGGTTTCTCGGGTAACGGGGTTGAGGAGGTCAAATAGTCGCTCCTTGTAAAGCACTGGTACTCAGCTGAGTCCGGTTAGACTGGAAGCCGACCTCAACATAGTTGGGAAAAGGTTCGGAAGATGATAATGATGAAGGCCACCATAGTTTATAAGAAATAAAACCGCTCATCTACAATGGGAAAATTTATTACAAAAGCGAATACAAAATGTTTACACAGTAGTCTTAAGGTTATATAATACAGACACACTTTGTCACTGTACGGGCAATCTGTGTAATACATAAGTACATTTTGTGAAATAAGCAGACAATTGATTCACCAGGGGCCCGATTCTCCTAATTTTACTTAAGCGACCTTCGATTGACGTTCGACTCGATTCGACTGAGATCCAATCCCGACTCGATTACGATTGAAGCGTATGTGGCATTCCGCTATTTTTTCTTTGAAATAAGCCTTTTTATCCTTTTCTGTCATTCAATAATTTCTTTTTTCGTGGGTAGGCGCGAAAAATAAAAGACGTGTTTTTACTGTGCTCTTAATTAAATATCAATTAAATATTAATTTAATTAGTTAGCAATTTATTTCTTTGCTTTTGGAGGAATATACTAGTTGCTAAAACTTATATAGAGAGGGTGAAGTGTTATGTAAATATTAGCACTTGCATTATACCACCTACCAGCTGATCACTTGCACAAATTTTGACACACTTCCTACAAGCACTAATATGTCACAAATACAACTGGCTGATGTTCACGCAACCCAGAAGAACTTGGAGGAGCTCATCCTGAGTAAGATGTCGGAGATGGAAGCTCAAATTCAGACTGCTAGTCTCCCGAAGTCCAACACCATTGCTAAACTTGCTGAGGAATTTCGTGGTTTCCGTGAGTTGGTGTTTACTATGTTGGGCCTTTTAAAGAACCAGATACAGGAATGCTCCAAGTTGGTTGACGGGTTGGAGATGCGGAGTCGACGGAAGGCACTTATTTTTACTGGGATCCCCGAAGATGACAAGAAGGACTGCAAAGCCCATATTCTTGAGACTCTCCATAATAAATTGTCTCTCAAAGATATCTCAGGAGATAACATCACCATTTGTCATCGGCTCGGAACATCAAATAAGGATCGTTCTCGACCCATATTGGTGAGGTTTGCTGATGTGAGTCAGAAAGCTTCAGTATGGAGAGCCAAAACATCACTGAAGGGATCTTCAATTGCCATTAAGGAGTTCCTGACTCGGACCAGGCAGTTTGTTTTCAGCAAGGCGCGACTGCATTTCGGTATGCGGTTTTCTTGGACCCAAGAAGGAGTCATTCACATCAAAGCTCCTGATGGCAGTCGTCACAAAATATCCTCCCAAGCTGAACTCGATCCATTGCTGCTGAAATACCCCAAGGGTTCTGCGCAACCGCCATCTGCTGCTCGTGGCAAGTCCTAGAATAACGTACTTAGTGTTTAGTATTTGTTTAGTTTTTTATTGGCTGATTGATAAGGTATATTCTTAATGTGCTTGAAGCAATGTTTACGTACCTTACAATAGCGCTTTCATATGGTTCGCAACATTTATAAGCAATTTAAGCATTTTATGTATATATGTATACTTTTCGCTATCAACAATCTCTTCAAAGTTGTGCCTTTTGCTAGTTTTTCTCTTCTGTATCTGTTTTTTAGTATCACCTTCAATTTACAATAATAAGATTATGATATGTCACTACTACTGACTGTCACATCACTGTCACTGACATTATTGACATTGACGTTTCGGTTATGTTCGTACGTTCCGTTGCACGTTGAGTTGTTCCTGCATATTTTTCATTTTGATAATGTTCACCGAATGTCTTAAACATACCTTTTCTTGTACTTTCATCAGTTAATTTTAGCCTTTTTAGATTTTTCTTGCATTGTTACAGCTGGTGGGTGGTGCAGAGATGTACTTTTGTACTGCGTCACCCTACTGTATAGTTTAGTTTTTTGATTTTATTTTGTGTTTATATTCTATTAGTATATAATATTTTATTTATTTTTTATCTTATGACTGCCAATGATGATTCTTTTCATTCTGCCAATAGTTCTTCTAACTTATCAAACTCAAGCTTTTGCTCCTGTACAGACACTCTTGGTGACTACCTGCGAATGACCTTTAGTCAGCACAACCGACATTTTCTCAACATATGTCATATAAATGCTCAGAGTGTGCCTAGTCATTATAATGATTTATACGAAGCATTTTCTGATGCTAACGTTCATGTTGTCCTGGTTTCTGAGAGTTGGCTCAAACCGCATCTCCCTTCCACCAGCTATTCGCTTCCTGGTTTTGTGCTCGTCAGAAATGATAGGATCGGAAAGGGTGGTGGTGGTGTTGCCATTTATCTTAAAAGTAACTTGCCATTCAAAATACGTGCCACCTCACCCCCTGATTTCTGTTCATCTGCCGAGTACATTTTCCTTGAGGTTTGTGTCAAAGGGGTCAAGGTCCTTATTGGAGTGGTCTATTGTCCTCCTACAGCAGACTACTTTTCTGACCTTGAGACGACTCTGGAATCCATAGGGTCTGAGTATGAACATCACGTCATCATGGGTGATTTCAACACCAACCTTTTGTCCTCTTCCCATCGTTCCCGTAAACTCCTTCACATCATTGAGTCTGCCAGTCTTCATGTTCTACCACTCCAACCTACTCACTGCAATATTGCAGGTGATGATACTTGGCTAGACTTAATGATTACCTCCGACCCTTCCCTTGTCTCTTCACATGCCCAATATCCTGCTCCTTGTTTTTCCCACCATGACTTGATTCATTTATCCTATCTCCTAAAGCCTCCAAAACCTACTCCTAAGGTTCTGCACATGCGTTGTTTTGCAAAAATGAATGTGGATAGGTTACGCGAGGACGCTTCGAGACTTGAGTGGGAAGCTGAAGTAGCCAACGCCTCCTCTGTCGATGATAAAGTAGCGACGCTGAACCGGTTATTGCAAAATCTCTATGACATTCATGCACCAGTTAAGTCGGTGAGAGTTAAGCGTCCGCCAGCTCCATGGATGTCGAGAGGAGTACGTATGGCGATGAGACGGAGAAATCGGGCCTTTCGCAGGTTTAAAAAGGATCGGTCAGAGGAGAATTGGGTTCTGTTCAAAACAGCAAGAAATCGTTGTAACCAGATGATACGTAATGCTAAACGCCGCCACATTCTCGATAATATTACGTCTAGCTCCGCAGCCGATATCTGGAAGTTCCTTGGCTCACTAGGTATCGGTAAGTCACGTCAGTCAGAGTTGCCTAATACGATTGGTTTAGATGAGATCAATTGCCATTTCTCTACCACTTTTAGTTTGGATCGTCAAACCACTCGTCAGACGGTAAACTTTATTGCCAGCCTTCCACATCCTTGCACTGATATCTTTGATTTTTCTCCGGTGTCTGCGGGTGATATCAAAAAGATCATCCTTTCGATAAAGTCCAAGGCCGTGGGCTATGACGATATCAGTCGTAGTATGGTCATCCCGATCCTTGAGTATATACTCCCATCCATCACTGATATAATTAACTACTCCTTATACTCGGGTCAATTCCCTTCCTTGTGGCGTTATGCTTACGTCCGTCCCCTTCCCAAAATTGCAAATCCATCCCTCCCCACCCATTTTAGACCAATTTCAATCCTTCCTTTCCTTTCAAAAGTGTTGGAGGCCTGCGTCCATAAGCAACTGTCGAGCTTCATCCACTTACACAACCTTATTAGCCCGTTGCAATCTGGGTTCAGGCCAGGACACAGCACTGCTTCGGCACTTCTCAAAGTGACTGGTGACATTAGGGAGGGGATTCAGGACACCAAAGTTACAGCTTTGGTCCTTATTGATTTCTCTAATGCCTTTAATGCCGTCAGTCATGATATCCTAGAATCTATCCTTTCCCATCTTATGATTTCACCCAAGGCTCTGGAATGGTTCTCATCTTATCTTCGTGGGCGCCAGCAAGCTGTTCGAGTTGATGAGACATTGTCTAATTGGCGTGATCTAGTGGCTGGTGTCCCACAAGGCGGTATTCTTTCTCCACTATTATTTTCTATCTTTATTAACTTCATTACTCCTAACCTTCAGTGTGCGTATCATTTGTATGCCGACGATCTTCAGCTTTACACTCAGGCTCGGCCTGAGGATCTGCATATAGCCATTGACAAACTGAATGTAGATTTGTCGGTTATTAATCGATGGTCTAACCAATTCGGGGTGTCAGTAAATCCTTCTAAGTGTCAAGCCATAGTCGTGGGTAGTCCTCGTATGGTAAGTAAGGTGGATATTACGAACTGTCGTCCGATTATCCTAAACGATGTTGTTGTTCCGCTTAGCCTCAATGTGAAGAACCTGGGTCTTTATATGGACAGTACGCTTAGTTGGCAAACTCAGGTCGCTAGTGTGAGTAAGCGTGTAATTGGAACCTTACGTCATCTAAATCGGTTAAGAAACTTTTTGCCGCCGAAAACCAAAGCAATGCTTGTGCAGTCCCTAATATTTCCTATTATCGACTATGGTGACGTGTGTTACTTCGACCTCAATGCGGACTTGCTCAACAAACTTGATCGACTCATCAACAACTGCATAAGATTCGTCTTCAACCTGCGGAAGTACGATCATGTTTCTGAGTATAGGACGCAATTGAAATGGATGTCCATTCGTCAGAGAAGATCGATGCGTGCCTTGACGACCCTTTACTCTTTACTTAACTCTCCTACTCCCCCCTCGTATCTAATTCCTCATTTTCAATACCGTTGCTCCGGTCATTCCAAAAATCTTCGCTCTTCTCACAATCTTCTTCTTCACTGTCCTTCTCATACCTCTGACACTATCCACTCTTCTTTTCACATTCAAGCTATTCTTCTGTGGAATGCGCTGCCCTTAGAAACCAGGAAGTCACTCAGCAAACAATCTTTCAAGAGTGCTGTGCGGAAGTACTTGCTTAAGAAATCGTTGGCAGAATCATCATCACAATAATTTATTGGTATATTATATGTATATATGTATGTATGTATGTATTTATTGTTATTTGTATTAATATTGTTGTATTTAATTAGTATTTAGTGTTTTATTTTCTAATGCACCTACCATGTTTTTCTCTGCATCACCCTAAGGTTGACTGGAAAGAATGCCTATGGCATTAAGTCCGCCTATGTAATATTTTTGTTGCATAAAGTTAAAAAAAAAAAAAAAAAAAAAAAAAAAAATAATGAATCATTTTGTCTGCAAATGATTTACGATTGCAAAATGATTGTACAGCAAACTACCGTATAGACCAAAATCATCAAAATAGCAGACCAATCGCACACCAATCAAATGTCAATCGAATACGATTGGTCTTTTATTAGTAGCAGAATGCCCGATATGGTTAAAACTGCTATTACGATCATATTGCGATTCGATTTCTATTCGATTTTGACATTATTAACTTAGGAGAATCGGGGCCCAGTCAACTATGTCAATCTTCGTATACTAAATAGCAACGAGGATTTTTTTTGTTTGTATAATTTTTGTGCCCTTAAAGCTCCGAAATTACAGAAAAAAAATGTTTTTTTAAGCAGGTACTTACTTATTTTTGTAGTTTCACCAGGTAATGTCTGTATTACTCAAATTGCCATGTAAAAAGTATTGGAATATTTCGGAATCACCAATAGGTTACAAACACTGCGATTTAACAAATAGGAAGTCTGTAACTACGTTTACCACATTTTGACGCTCAGTTTTTGACACATGTCATTTTGACAGCTGTCAAAAAAGGTGAATAGCTGATCCTATTTGTATGACCACGTTGTAGGTATAATTTCATTAAAAATACAATGGAATGGAACTTAACGGATTAAATAATTTACTTAAATAACTATTTTATATGGTTCAGATAATTACATAAAATACATTGACTTAGTTTAGATAATCATGCACATGTAGGTACGATTTGAAACACGTCGGGCACACAGCATTGTCATCACACTTTGAGATCAATAAATTACTTAAATTAAAGACTAATACTAATAAATATGGACAGAACGGAAAATATCCGGACAGAGTAAACAATACTATTTTAATTCCCAAAATAATTAATCGACAAAAATATTCTACACTCAAATATATGGCAACACCAAACACACACAATCCATTTTTTACATTTGCAACACTGACAATAATAAACTACTGGTCGGATCTTTTCCAAAATTACGACAAAACATGTAAAAGTTTTTTATTCTAGAAAAATAGAAAATTATTTTCATTTATATTTTTGGTCGAATACAAATTTTAATGGACTAATGACTTCTAAGTATCGAATGTAGCCGATGTTGGCATTCGAAATAACGCCCAAACATTCAGTCGGCTAAGTTTTTTGTACGTTAGGCGCATCATAGAAATTAGTTTTTATCAAATTGAGAGATTTGACGGTGGCTGTACCTAGCAGATTGCCCGCCCACATCAGACTTTTTATAGGACAGATTTTTTTGGCATTTTGGTCTAACTCGGATTTTCTGATCGACTTTTTGTAGTATTACCTACACTATACTAAGTGTGATCTATTTTTCTCCCACAAAAAATCTGTCACCGATTCAGACGCGGGCCGAGACATGGATTATGTCACATTTTTTAAGGTTCGTAAATAAAGGAAAGTCCACGGCGTCTATCCGTTTGTATGCTAAGGTCTACTCATTCTCGACTCAACAGAATTTCTAACAATGTAGTACTTTATTCCTTGTTTCTTCCACGTTCCTGGGGAACTAATTACTTTCCATATCCAAATAAAATGTCACACGCTCAGATATACCGTGGCTTCCTATTGGTAATAGATTTTTTGATCGATTCACTAAAGCCGACCGAGCTTAGCTTAAGCTTCATCCAAATCGCGAGTGAAACCGCGGGAAAACAGCAAATATGAAGTTTATAATATACCTTTGCAAAGGATAATCAGACATGGTCTGTGATGCGCCTAACCATAGTTTTACAAGAGTTATTTTTACTCCTCATTACAAAGGTTCTCTTTCGAATGAAGTATGAAAATGTCGACATCTATCAACTTATTATTTTAGTTACAAATACTGAGATTTTTTAATACATTTAAGGCTGTAGTTATCTACGGACTATCGTAGACTCCATTTGAGTGGGCACTCAATAATAATAATATAAGGAGATCAGCTAGCTGCGCAGGACATATTATAGTTTGGGCACATTTGCTTGGACACAGGTGCACTCACTGTTTCTTCACTCTCTTAGCGCGATGGGACGGCAATCCGACTTAATATGGTAAAGAAAATGAATTTAAACACAATAAAAACAGTTAAGTACTAAATCAAATCATTATTTTATTTGTTGAATATGTGTTACAGCCTTTTTTTGTCGTCCCACTGCTGGGCTGCGGCCTCCTCTCACACGGAGAAGGATTGAGCATTGATCACCACGCTTGCTCAATGCGGGTTGGTGATTTCAGACTTTATAGTCCAGGTTTCCTCAAGATGTTTTCCTTCACCTTCTTATCAGCCATTGGTGGCCAAGATATATTTAGAAAGTACATACAAACTTAGAAAAGTTGCATTGGTACTTGCCTGACGTGAATCGAACCCACACCCTCATACTCCGAAGGGGTTGGTCGTTTACCCACTAGGCCACCACGACGTTGTTCAATATGTACATATTTGTGTAAAAAGTCCTATCAAGATTGTTTAAATTAAGTTAAGTGCCTACTCAATGGAATATAGAATGTATTTGGTTAAATGATTTGGATCAAAGTGATTAATGACGTTGCTAATACAATATTTATGAAGATATCTTTCATATGTACTTTACCGACACTGATGAAGTTTGTACAATATTCTATTAATTTGTCACCGGAAAATAATAAGAATCGCAAGCTTATCATCTCAGGTAAATTATAAACTTTCGTAGGATTCCAAAGAAGATATAAATTGTATTATTTTACGCCCATATCCTACGAGACAGGATCCAAGGTGGACAGACGACCGCATAAAGGTCGCCGTCGACGCTGGATGCAGGTCGCCTCTAACAGGTATCTGTGGAGATCTAAGGGGGAGGCCTATGTTCAGCAGTGGGCGTCCTATGGCTGAGATGATGATGATGATGATGATGATGATGATGATGATGATTCTACGAAAGTTTATAATTTTCCTAGGCAATTAATAAACTTACGGATTCTATTATCTTCCGGTGACATATTCACTAATTTCTAACATCGCCCGGTCAATATTGATACTGAAATTTTGACCTAAAATTACATATTTACACCGCTCTTTACACGAACTACATACTTTACCTACTTCATAGAAAAGATGATGATTTTATATTTTTGTACAAAATGTTAGGTAGAAAAGATTGTCTTTCTATTTGTAAGTTGTCAATCTAATAGTTTTTTTTTCTAATTTAATAAACCGACCTCAAAAAGTTTCGAGTTTTTTCTGCAGAAAATAGAATAATGTTGTGAAGTTAAGAATTCGATATTTTTTGGGTTAGTAGTCAATTCGCACGAAAGTGCCAATCGAGATTTTTTTAATGATATTTTTTTTTGTGTAAACAACTCGCACGAAGGTAATCATAAAATGGGCGAATCGACCCCTAACCCCTTAAAAATGTGTAGTAGGCAATTCGCCCACACCTAGGTATTTAATTTTTAACAAAACATACAAAGTACAGTGGAACTAATAAGCTTCGGAAACAATATTACCTATATATTGATCACGGACCAGTAATTTTACTAGTCTTTCTAACTTTATCTCTGCTTTACACATGATGTTGTAAATATATGCAAACGAAAAATGACTCCTGTGGCCAAACCACTGAATGGATTAGGTTATTTTTTTTACAATTCGCCATAGAATATTGTGATTACGACACACCCGATATATTCGAGCGAATTCACTACTAGCCCAAAAGCGATAATTCAATTTTGAAGTCGGTAAATTTTTCTAAAAGTCTTCTCATGTTTTTTAAGCTGCAAAATAAATTCTAACACATCATAGAATTATTTCAAGTTTCTTTTAAAATCTATAAATATTTTAAGAAGCTTGTCTATTTATTTTTAACATTGATTTATTTTACATAAGTAGCGCAACAGTTGGCCGATAAAAAGTTGCCTGAAAGTTGCATATTGTTGCAAGGTCGAAAATAAAATCAATATTATTAATAAAAGACAAATAAATAAATTGTTCTGTGCGTAAATAACTTTGTGAATATTTATGTAATATGTATTTTTTTCATATATTGTATTAATACTGTTTTATATTCTTCATTATAGGAAGGAAACTTAAAACTATTATGGCATTTTAGGATTATTATTTAGAATAATAGTAATTTATATTATGTCATAAACTTATAACTTAAATGGCTGACAGTAAGTCATTGAAAGTTGTCACTCAATTGCCACGCAGTTGCTACACAGTTGCGACACAGTTGCAACGCAATGATACGCTCGAGAAATACAATAAAACATTTGTGCGGGCAGTTTTTATAACAATTAAAATTCAGTTCAGGTATTTGGAGGGGAATCAAAATTATTCCATTACAGTTTCATAAATTAAGTTAAAAAAATATTTCAAAGAAAACATGTTTTGTGCTGTTGACAGTAACACATTTCATATCTCTCAAGTAAAAATTAAATCTAAAATAACCCGAAAGAGAAAATATATTCTTTGCTAAGTTGACGCAGTAGTGGCGACACAGTTGCGCAACTTTGCTTCCAAACTGTTTTACAATTCACACCTTCATTAAAATTCCGCAGTTGCCCAACAGTTGCGCAGCAGTCGCGCCACAAAAAGCCAACTAAAATTACACTATTCTTACACTTAATGCGCCAAAGCGTTGAAGTATCTCAGCAGATCGCTGTCGGCACGCTGCACCCACGCAGCGTTTAGTGCGATCGTGTCGAGCGCCGCTGCGATTCCGCGAGCGTCACCGAATAGCTCTTTGAACTGTTGGGTAAAAATAAGGATTATAGGATTATTTGAGGAGATCAGCCAACTGCGCAGGACGTTATAGTGCACAAGCATTTGCGCAGACACAGGTGCACTCTATTTCTCTACTCTCAGTTCAATGGGAGGGCAATCCAACACCACCGGAGAGAGAGCAGTTGTGCTGAACTGTCGAAAACAGTTACTAAATTGGTATGGAATTTGAGACTTAAGAATGAATTCACGGATATTTTATATCAAGCAGTAAAAATCAGGATATGGGCAGTAGCGCCGACTACCTATTACCTTCCGAGCCTTTTCCCAACTATTTTGGGGTCTATCCTTAATGAATAAAGCTGGGTGTCTGTGGGTCACATGAAACGACTGCCTTTCTGGCCTCTTCTACCCAGTCACCTGGACAACCTAAGACTGGTTGCCTTAATTTAAGACTTCTGACTATCCATAGCGACTGTCAAAGATGTTAAAATGACAGCCGGGATCCGACTAACATCGCGAACCTTCTGTAACTCGGAAGTAATGACAAGATGGTCACTCATTTTTTTTTCTTTTTTTTTTAACAACGTCAAAAATCATCATACCAGGTTGGAGGTCGGAGGACCGCTGCAGCGGTGAGAGAATGTCAGACTCTTAATAACAAAAAATCCATCGTGTTCCGTCGTAGGCCTCTTATGTACCAGGGCCGCGGTAACTCGCGCGAACAATCCCGCAGCCGGGGATGGTCACTTGGATGATGTTCACGCGACAATTGTCATAGAGACACTCACCCGGTAATAGTCATAGGGTACGGGCAGACAGCGAGCTGCCGCTTGTAGGGCGGCGGGAGGCAGCGCCACGGCGGCCCTGAGAATGCGCCACACTGATTCTGCGCCACGCCATCTAAAATAAATGAGCTTATGTCATCATCAACGTAAAATAAAAATAAATAAAAACAACTTTTGAATGCTCTATCTATTCCATTCATATATTTTACATTTCTTGCTTCAAGGTTCCCCTGCAGTTTCATATTTCCGTAATTTCGACTAGCGAATGCTCATTCTACCCCCACCTTATACACAAATATACTTTAGTGTGTAAACAGACGTAGAGAATTCTTTTGTTGTTCTATATATATCTGGATTCGTAAGGATTCTATGGTATTCTAAGAATGCTCGCTTCCGCTTAAAGCTTCGTTTACACTTAAAGAAAAAGAAAGAATGCTCTTGTTCTCTTGAGCTCTAGCACTTTGTTCGTTTGATGTAAATCGACCTTAAAAGTATATCAGTCAGATTCTAACTATGAAAGTACTGAGTAGGTGGATAATAAATATAACGAAGGTACCTGCAAGTGGCTGAAAATAGTGCTGTAACCCACATCCTCCACTCCCGACTCCGCTGCGCTTCCGTAGACAGTGTAGTGTACGCGAACCTAAAACAAAAGATAAAAGATAACATATTTATTCAGCGTAGATCGGAATGATTTTCCAAAGGATTTTTTCATTTTTAACTAAAAAACGAAGACAGTATCAAAAAATTCGTCCCCATTACTGTCGACTGGGAGCGTACCTAAGAGGCTGGCAGCATTACATCGTAGGATCGCCATGCTGATCCTTTGTCCGAGGTAATAGCTAGCCTTTTGGTCACGAGAAGTGTCAACCAGCCGCTTAGAAAGATCTTTAAATAGAATGTAGGCATTCGGACCCCACGACCCGAGGCTTTCAACCCCAAACGGTTCGAAAATATAATTTCTGACAAGGCATCCCTAATTCCCTTTTAATCCCTACTAATATTATAAATGCGAAAGTAACTCTGTATGTCTGTTACGCTGTCACGTCTAAACCACTGAACTGATTTTAATAAAATTTGGCACAGAGATAGAGTTGACCTTGAGAAAGAACATAGGATAGTTTTTATCCCGGCCTTTTGAAGAGTTCTCTTGGAAACGCGATATAACCGAACTCGACGCGGGTAAAGCCGCGGGCGGAAGCTAGTAAAAGATAAAAAGATAGTCTCACGTACCTATAGAACAGCCAATCGTCTGTAGGCGATGCCAGAGCGATGAGTAGTGCTCTGTGAGAGTACAGAGGTCTGGGTGCAGCGTATGAGGCAGTTAGGGCCTTCCAACAGGCCTTCCAAGCTGGCTCGCCGTGTGTTCGGACCCCGGCTGTGAATGCTGCCTGGAAAAAATATTTGCAAGGTTAAAAATAGTGAAAAAATATCCAATTGCGGAAAATGACCGTAAGTGTGATGCAAAATCTGGAAGAAAAGGCAAAATCTGCGTCTAGAATAGGTTGATCTGGTTTTGGATAATGATGCGATAGTTACATATAGTCAACTTTCATCTGCTTTACTTCTGCCAACTATGCTGGAGTCGTTTTACAGTCTAATCAGATGTAGCAGTGTTGCCTAGCTGCCGTAGCCAATATTAAATCTATCTGCTAATGCGTACCCCCCGTACAAGTTATGTAAACTTCCTATGTAGCAGTAGTAAGTATATAGAGGTAGAAAGAAAATTGGCAAGTCCCTTAAGTAACTGGGTTATGAGACGGGAGGTCAGATAGGCAATCGCTCCATTTGACACACTGGTACTCAGCTGCCTTCTTTTAGGACTCCACAAAAAATCTCTCTCGCTTTGACGACCAACCAGACCACAAAAGGCCAATCAGGTTATATTTTAAAGTTACCTCTTGATATATCTCAGGTATTGTCGTATTTGTCTCAAGCCAGGCATCGAATAGGTCCACAGCTTGCTTCGTCACTTTAGCGTTCTCCCACTCCACGCCTGCTGTCAAAAGCGCTCCACTTAGCCATCTGAAAATTAACCAACAAAATACTCTGTAGACAGCACAAACGGTAGGAGACGGTAAATTCCTTTGCAAAAACCTACCTTGACCTAACCAGTCATTAGGAACCAAAACCTGTGGTTAAAGCACCAGGCTCTCTAGAATGAGTTTGCGGATTCGATTCCAGTTTAGGCAAGTACCAATGCAACTGTTTTAAGATACACATATGAACTTTCTTAATATGTATTATAAATTGCACATCCATGACTGATTGATGGTGAAGGATAAGATCTCGAGGAAACCAGTACTACAGTCTGAAATAAGCAACCCGCATTGAGTGTATTGTGGTCTTTAACGGTCCATCCTTCTCCGTGTGAGAGGAGGCCGCAGCCCAGCAGTGGGACGATAAGAACTCTCACGGAAGTCAGTTGCAGCTCATAAAATTGAGTAACCGGATGTCCGTTCAGACAGACCGGCTCGGAGAGCATCGTCGCGCATTTTTATTTTCACACAGACCGAAATCGGCTCCTAAACGTTAGCTAAACGTCTGCAAAACCGAGAAACAGTACGCGATCGGAGCCGGTCGGCTCCTCTTATTATTACACACCGAGCGCCTTCGAGCATTCTTAATGACAAAAGCAGTGCACATGCAATAAAATAAACCTTACTTCAAATACTAAGTACCCGATTTTCAACGTGTTAAGAATTTGCTCTCCTCTCTGAGCCGGTCTGTCTGTCTGAACGGACGCTAAGTAAGCTTAGCAACCTACACAAAATAAAATGCACTTACAGCAAATCTTCGCCCAACCCCCCCGCTTGTATCTGCTCAGCAGTATACACAACCACTTGAGGCGGATGCAATGTCTTCAGCAGCCTGTTCAGATGAGGTCCTGAACTCCCCAGCCGAAGCAGTTCCCTCCACCAGGAGAGATGTGTGAGGACTACTCGCCAGGGAGCCCAGTGGGTTTCTGTGCTTAGACGAGCTGAAAGAAGAATAGAAAATAGTAATAATGCTGTCCAGACCAATTGTTGACTACGGCGGTTGTACGTTAGAGAGATCAGCGATGTTATGCGATGTTATGCCCCCCGAGACAAGGTGTATCGTTCACAAACTGCCAAACTACGGGCCACTTTTTGAAAATTTCAAAAAGCGACTCGGGAATAGAACCTGAGACCCCATGCACAAACACAGCAGTTTCCCCTTATGTACTTCCCTATATACCCTTCCTGGGTACTCCCTAATTATTATTTATTGAAACGAAAGCCAACATGGACCAATTACAAATTATAACATAAAATGGGTTCAAAAATAAGAATAAGAAGAAGATAAGAATGCAAATACAATTAAAATAAAATTTCAACGTTAGCCCGTACATGTACCATGTCACAGTGATACACGTACAGGCAGTCAAAACGCTCCGCAAATGCGCTCAGGATACTAATATACTTCCTCTGTGTACACCCTTATATACCCTCTTGACCCCTCCCGCTGTGGGTTAGCAGCGGTGAGGGAGTGTCAGAGTTTTACTGACTAAAAACCGTCGTGTTCCGTCGTAGGCCTTTTATATACCAGGGCCGCGGTAACTCGCGCGAACAATCCCGCAGGCCCCCTTATATACCCCTACTGTGTACTCTCTTACCTACGCCCTTATACAGGAATTAATTTTAAGCAGTGCACAAAAGAAAAAACTGGTGGTCCAGAATCATTAACAGAACATATCTGCATCATCAGTAAAAAAAATTGTCATCCCATCATCTCGGAAAGAGTAGTTTTATCCTTTGATATCTGAGCGCAAAAGCCGTTTTTATCCTCTAGCTAGAGCGACAAAGTGATTTGAATTTAGAACATCGTGTGCAATACTCCATTTGTGACAATCTTGATAAGACTTTGCAAACAAATACATATTAAACAAATAAAATACTGCTTAAAATAATTATTAAATTCATAAGTAATTTTTATTATTGTTTTTACATAGATTTTTAACCTCGTTTCCTTTTTAAACTGAGTTTTCAAATAAATGAACTTTAATAGGTTCTTCTTTTTTATTTGATACTCATATGTGCACGCCATTTTGTTTTTTTTTTACATTTAGTAATTTCCTCGATGAGGTGGGATGGAAAGTTACGTGTTGCACTCTAGTGCAGATTTTTCACCTTGTGCTCTTTTGATTCCCTCGCTATCGCTCAGGATTCTAATTATTGAAACACTCGCTACGCTCGTGTTTCAATTTTAGAATCCTTCGCTAGCTCGGTCATCAAAATTGAGCCCGCGGTTAAAAAGCAACTTTGCACTCTTGTATAACAAATAACTATTTTTCATTCTTTTGTCCGCCCTAAAATCAGTAAAATATGGATACCAACTATTCTTGCGCGCGCCGAGCGGAGCTCCGTCAGTAAACCGGTTTCGCGTTGCCGCCGTGCATACTATGACGACTGTGACCATACAATCGGTTATAAAATAAACATCTTTCGATATCAATAACTTTTCTTTTTTGCACTAAAACACGACAAAATAAAAATATACGTATCTGTAAAACTTTATTTAACTATAAGTTGACAAAGTTTGCGCACTGGATAAAATTCATTCCTGTATACTGCGGTCAGGCTAGGCAGGGTACTCACCGGCGGCAGCGATAGCGCGGCTGGCGGGCAGACGCGCGGCGCGGCTCAGTACGAACGCGTCGTCCAACAGGAGCGCTCGCTCGGCCGCCGCGCCGCTCGCGTACAGCGACGCGTAACGTTGGGCTGCTGATTCTGCTGACTGGGGGAAAATAAGGAGGTGGTGAAGGTCAGCAGGCGTCTTGGTTCAAGGGTTTTGGGGACAAAGATTATCAGACATTGCGGTTCAAGGCTTTTGGGGAGAAAGATCATCAGGCATCTAGCTTCAAACTCTTTCCACCTTATTATAAAACGTGGTTTCAATAATGTACCAGCTTTTGTACCACCTTTAAACCACCGTCCCGAACAAATCAGTATGGACGAAAGCTATTACTAAAGCGGCTTCTTAAAGCCACGTTTTATAATAAGGTGGTTTGGGGATAAAGATCATCAGGCATTTAGCTTTAAGGATTTTGGGGGCAAAGACCATCAGGCTGGCTTTAAAGTCTCTGGGGACAAACTCATCAGGCATCTGTCTGCAAAGACTTGGCGGACAAAGATGACCAGGCATTCTAGCTTCAATTTTTTTGGGGACAAAGATCATCAGGCATCTAGCTTTAAGGCTTTTGGGAACAAAGATCATCAGGCATCTAGCTTCAATGCTTTTGGGAACAAAGATCATCAGGCATCTAGCTTCAATGCTTTTGGGAACAAAGATCATCATCTAGCTTTAAGGCTTTTGGGAACAAAGATCATCAGGCATCTAGCTTCAAGGCTTTTGGGGACAAAGATCATCAGGCATCTAGCTTCAAGGCTTTTGGGAACAAAGATCATCAGGCTACTAGCTTCAAAGAGTTTGGGGACAAAGATCATCAGGCATCTGGCTTCAATTTTTTTGGAACGGGTGTTTTAACCAATCGCATAACGGTCCCAACTCGCGATACAGCAAAGCATTTTGGAGCGATAACATTGGAAAAGCCCCAAGTTTGCCCCAAGTTTAGCGACAATATCAGTTTTCTTAAAACGATTATTTATTATGAATTTTCACTATCAATTTTCAAAGTAAACAGTTGTTTTAAGAAGTCTGACGCTTCTGTTGTCGGTGCACTAAGGCCAAATTTCCCAAAACATTGGTAAAGAAGAATACTAAGACTAATTCCACAAAAAAAAGTACCATTATTGTAGAAAATGTAATACCTCTCCATCAGTCCTGTCTTGAGGCGCGACGCGGTATAGTCCCCTCGCTCCCACGTTGTATCTCACCCACTTGTGTCTGCCCAAGTCTGGTATCACCACTATAAAAAAAAGAACAAATGTATTATATACCCATTGTATTCGTAATAGTTTAGAGTTAAGTATAATGGTAGACTCTAAAGGACACAGTTTCGGCGCCATTTTTACTGTATTTTGATAGAAGAAAGAGAGTACAAAATAGAAGAAATGAGAGAAACACTAATTTTTGAAGGTTTTTTTTTAATAACTCCATTTTGAAAGTTGGTCGCCATTCTACGTTAAACCCGTTAGGCGGATTTGCGAAAACTCTGACACTACGGCTTGTGAGGTGATTAAAACCTGCAGCTCACTCGATAGGACGATAGGATGTATATAGTATTTATTTTATATATAAATATATATATGTATTTAAGTAGTTTATGTTAGTGATTATATATTGGTTATATCTTCTTTCTTTTTACACTGTCTATCTGTACCTATCTCTTCTATTTCTAACTCTCCCATAACGGGCCTGCTGGAAGAAATTTCATTAGAGATAAGCTGTGCCCTTGTACAATTTTTTTCCTATTATTTATTATTGTTTGTGTTCTATGTGTACAAATGTGTTAAATAAATAAATAAATAGGACGAAGGAAGATAGTTTTTTAACTTACTTTCAGTGTCATTCATCCATATTAAATGCGTGACATTTTCCGCCCAACGTGAGGTTCTCGTTTTATTTTCTGCGCTCACGTCATACCTGAAGATATAATTATGATAAATATAGTTTAGCATGGCATAGATCATCCTCCGAGCCTTTTTCCCAAACTATGTTGGGGTCGGCTTCCAGTCTAACCGGATGTAGCTGAGTACTAGTGCTTTACAAGGAGCGACTGCCCTGCCTGACCTCCTCAACCCAGTTACCCGGGCAACCCAATACCCCTTGGTTAGACTGGTGTCAGACTTACTGGCTTCTGACTACCCGTAACGACTGCCAAGGATGTTCTATGACAGCCGGGACCTACAGTTTAACGTGCCATCCGAAACACAGTCATTGGTGTCTAAGATATACTTAGAAAGTACATACAAACTTAGAAAAGTTGCATTGGTACTTGCCTGACCTGGAATCGAACCCGCGCCCTCATACTCGAGAGGTTGGTTCTTTGCCCACTAGGCCACCACGACTTAGATTAGCATGGCATAGATAGAATAAAAAAATGAAAGTCGGGTTCCGTACGTAAGGGCTAAAACGGGTTAAGTCAGATAGGCAGTCGCTCTATGGGGGCACACTAGTACTCAGCTGCTTACGGTTAGACTGGAAGCCGAATCCAATATGATTGGGAAAAGGCTCGGGAGATGATGCATAGTCAGCTAATTATTTGTCATATTTCATTTTTGTTTTCATACAATAAGCTTTATGATTCATACCATCTGGTCTCTAATTTTAAAAAAAATTTGAGGGTTCTTTTTTCTTATACGATTTTGCAATCATGGTTTCATCCACGCACCTAGTCATACCTTCATGTGTCGGACAAGGTTTTTGAAACATGTCGTATATAAATGTGTAAATAAGTATTAAATTCTTGACCGTTATTTGAAGCTTACTAGTTTGAGATAGGCACCTACGTGTTTTCCGCTTTTATCTCCGTCCTTTTCTACCCCATATCTTGCATCTCTCTCGCACACCGACCAGTTTCACTCCCCACCAGGCAGGAGGCGACGAGTGTTCTCGGCGGCCACAGTTCGTCATTGGCGTCTTGTTTTCCGCCCGAGAAGGTTGGTCTAACCAACCGCTGTAGTATTTCGTTGAAAAATAAACTCAGTGCTCTCGCAGAACACAGGTGAGTTTATAATATTTTATACAATTTGTTAACGGTTTTACCGTTCGATATTCGATTTTGCGAAATCAAGTGTTAATATTTTGTACATCTACCCCTTTTTTGTCACGAGTTTCTCCCGTGTACTTTTTTTTTTTTCAGTAATTTGTTTTCAGAATGAGTGACCTATAAAGCAAATACAGATGCGGTAAATAATAAAGCTACCACAGCCCGTGCACGTGACTATGGAAAAGAAAGCAAGCCCGAAGTTCCTAAGGCACCTGTGGCCCTAGTTCAATCCTGCAAGGCGTTCAACGGTTTGACAAAAAAGAATGGTGTGAGGTGCGGTCCAACCAGCATCTCCTTAGTTCGGACTGATCACTACCGCACTTGAAGAGGGCTGATGGTGTCAAGAAAGCTTTTCGGCCTTGAAAGACTTGGTACGCTCCCCTCGGACTGCCAGTAAGTCTGTTAGCCACCCCCCATGGGGGTCGGCTCATTATCACGGCGTGTGATGGTTTTCGGCCTTGAAAGACTTGGTACGCTCCCCTCGGACTGCCAGTAAGTCTGTTAGCCACCCCCCGTAGGGGTCGGCTCATTATCTCGGCGTGTGATGCTTTTCGGCCTTGAAAGACTTGGTACGCTCCCCTCGGACTGCCAGTAAGTCTGTTAGCCACCCCCCGTAGGGGTCGGCTCATTATCTCGGCGTGTGATGCTTTTCGGCCTTGAAAGACTTGGTACGCTCCGCCTAGGACTGCCAGTAAGTATGTTAGCCACCCCCCGCAGGGGTTGGCTCATTTTCACGGACCCGCGCAGGGTACCAATCTTGCATGTTGCGAGACGCAGCATCATTACAAAGTGGGGACCAGTAAGTATACTAGCCACCCCCCACAGGGGTCGTTTCATTATCACGGACCCGCGCAGGGTACCAATCTTGCATTTTGCGAGTCGCAGCATCATTACAAAGCAGGGACCAGTAAGTATACTAGCCACCCCCCGCAGGGGTCGGCTCATTATCACGGACCCTCGCAGGGTACCAATCATGCATGTTTCGGGTCGTACCATCATTGCAATCTACCCTCGCAGGGTGGCTATTTGGATCGACTTTCGAAGAGTCGCCATTATAACCTTCCCTCGAAGGGAAATGGTAATCACACTCACGCTGAATGGCGTGTGACGCAAAACTCTAAAGGCTCCCTTGGGACATCACGAGTAAATTACAATAGGAACCATGTCCAACAGACGAAACAAAGCGTCCAGGACCGCAGGCGGACTTTGATGCGTCCAACAAGGCACGTAAGTTATGACTTTCGAGGCGGGTTGCCTAACATTATATCAAGACCAATGGAAAGAAATGGGAGCTCCGCCTTTCTTGTCAAAAATAATAACTGGGTATCGGATACCATTGGCCAAAAGCCACCTTTGATAGATAATGCATGATTTGACCAGAGAGTCCAAAGAGATGGATGTCGTCATATCCCAAATGATAAAACAAAAAGTTCTATTGATAGCTGCAAATTCTGCCAGCTTTCTTTCCAATATGTTTCTTGTGCCCGAAAGGCGACGGAAAGAACTGTCCAATACTCAATCTCTAGGTTCTCAACAAGTTCATAATTACGGAACCCTTCAGTTTAATAAATGTTTTTCGGGTGCTAGAGTTTCTTCAGAAAGACGAATGGCTGTGCAAGTGGATCTCGCCCAGGCTTACTTCTACCTTCCGTTAGCCGAAGGTCACAGACATGTTCTTCGACTAGTATACAGAAGAAGACTGCTTCAGATTACGTGCCTACCATTTGGCTTAAGCACGGCACCCAAGACCTTCGCCACAGTGACCAATTGGGTGGCTCAAACTTTGAAAACTCAAGGGTTACTTATAATTGTGTATCTCGATTTTCTGGTGGCTCACCAAGATATATTCGCCTACTTTGGGATCATTTGCACCACGTTTTGGATGGCAAGTGAATAAATCGCAAGCATTATCAACAAGATAATGACAAAACGCACTACGTGACAAACAGCACGACAAACTTAGAAGGCCTGCATAGCTTGATAGGACTTTTAAACTTCGCAAGTTTTTGTTGTCCCATACGGCAGACTGCATTACCGGGCTCTCCTCATTTTCCTCAATGCAGTGTTAAACAGCAATCTATACCTACCCTATTCATGGAACCGTGAGCCAAACGGTGAACAAACCATAAAAAGGGTTCTTATAAGTCACGATTGAAGTAATGATCATATTTTATAAAAATAACTACGAAAGTAATATACTGACAACATTAGAAATTATATTTTAGAACGATGTCTGTGGAACTTATGCAATCTTTTCAAACTTATATGAAATCAAATATAATAAATGCCGTAAATTGTTTTCTTAATTTTAATTAAATATGTAGTAAATCGTTTACATGTAAAAGGAATCTAGAAGTCTTGACTGTCATACATAGAACCCTACTTAATTGAAGACCACAGATACTAAGAACATTTTACATAAAAATGTGACGTTTTTGTCATCGGTCGGGTTATACCCACCATTTTGAAAAGTGTCATTCTTTGGTTACATTGTGGGCTCACGGCTCGGTGAATGGAGTATAGCAATGTTGAACCTACCAGCAGATGCCTTAGCAGATCTAAAGTGGTGGCTGATCAGCTGCCACCAAACCTTGGATATTCATACGCCACTTCCCTGTCACCTTATAACCACGGACGCCTCCGATGTAGGATGGGGGCACAACTGAACGGAACTCCCGTAATGGGTTCATGGAACAAGAGAGAAAAAGGCTTTCACTGCGATCTGAAAGAGATGCTTGCAGTATTAACTGGATAATCACGGCGAGTTGCTAAGGAGATCAACAGCCATTTTTCAATGCAAAAATGGGACTGCAGTGTCATATCTAAGAAATCAAGGTGGCACCCGATCAAGGAGCCTACCGAACTTGACGTACAAAGTATTCAGTTATCTCGAGCTGTATCAAATCTATCACGTCGTGAATCATATACCAGCCCTATTCAACAGTCATGCAGACCATCTCTCCCGACACAAACCTCCACCGGAGGGGCATCTTGTATCAGCAGTGGACCTATTTCCCTCGAAGCGAGCCCAGGGATACATAGTTGTGTACTACGTGCCCCTAGATCTGAAGGACCCGAAAGGGGTTCCACGATGCCCTTTTTTTCTCAAGTTTGGACTTACCCGCTAGCATGGGTATTACCGCCACCTTACCTTATACCGTAAGTCCTCAGTCATCTCAATTCAGGAACGGGAGTTAATCTCATAGTAGTTCCTTCGGTGGCACCAGGTATTTTGGCGAGCAGATTTGAAGTCCCGATTATTAGCAGTGATGAACCTCGAGCAGAAACCGATAGACACAGCAACGGGGATACCCCCTGCCAAGGTCAAGGAAATGGGGAGGGGGGGGGGAGGGACAAGGAGTCTCTCCGACTGAAGTCTTCTTCAATCCACACGCAAGACTTATCAATCAGCTTGGAGTCGATGGTTAAATTGGGGCGAAAAGTATGAAATTGGATCCTATGAATCCTTGAATCCCTATTTGGACCTATACTTACCCAATTTTTTTTTGCGGACTTACACATAGTAAATAAACTAGCATACAATACTATTTTATTACACAAGTCAGTTATAGCTACACTATGCAATGCAGAAACCACTGGAGAGCTAGGTTCACACGTTCTAGTCGGACACATTTTAAAATCAGTAGCGCTGAGCAAACCTGTTCCCCGGGAAGCCGTCCATCTGGAATATTGACCAATTGGTAACCTACTTAAGTGCAGTAAACGTAGACAAGAATAATCCTTTTGCAACTTCCAGGCACACTGCTGCTCTTTCTTTTGCTAGCTTGTTTCGGAAAGGCGAGTCCATGATCTTTCCTTGCTTGCAATAGACCCAGAACATTTCAAAAACAACAAAGATAATTTAATCTTATGGCCAGTCTTTGGCTCCAAGACCGACAGTTCTAGTCATAGGCAGTCGGGTTGTTGTTTGATGGATAATCAGGAAAATATAAATCTAAGTCCAGTGTATTGGGTCAGAAAGACTAAAGCCTTGTTAGAAGATAGACGGACATCGGCTAATTCCTTAAATTTATTTATATCCGTTAGAGGCCAACTAAAGGCAGGCACCCGAACGATGATTGCGGGTGGATTAAGACATTGTTAAAAGAGGCAGGAATAACTACAACCCCAGGAAGCTTCCACTCGGCGGTAGCGTCAAAATCTGTGTTGACAATATACCTTTGGACGATATATTAGCCAAGGGTAATTGGCGATCAGGCAATACATTTGCCCATTTTTACAGAAGAGAAAGATACCCACTAAATAGAAGTAGCAAGTTATCTCGATTATTTAATTAATCCAGCTGATTAATGTCTATATTTTTGTTACTATTGTTATTAAGAAGTATCGCAATATTTTTGTTAATTACTATTAGAAAATGAAATCAATTTTGCTTTTGTTCTTGCATCTCTCTTTTAATTTTTATTACTCATCCTCCGAGCCCCTTTCCCAACTATGTTGGGGTCGGCTTCCAGTCTAACAGGATGTAGCTGAGTACCAGTACCAGTTAACTTTTATTACATTAGTATTCCAGGACGCAATACACATACTTACATGTGATTACTCGTGTACCTAAGTACCTATTTACATACACAATTTCATTGTGCTTTTACTCACATTGGCGTCCACTTCCACCAGGCGATAACAAACACGTCTCAAACTAGTAAGCTTCAAATAACGGTCAAGAATTTAATAGCAGCGTTTTACCTGAAATAAAACGCATATTAAATACTTACCTTATTTGAAGCTTACATTTTAATTTCTGCCTGGTGTTTTCGACTCAATGACGAACTGTGGCCGCCGAGAACACTCGTCGCCTCCTGCCTGGTGGGGAGTGAAACTGGTCGGTGTGCGAGAGAGATGCAAGATATGGGGTAGAAAAGGACGGAGATAAAAGCGGAAAACACGTAGGTGCCTATCTCAAACTAGTAAGCTTCAAATAAGGTAAGTATTTAATATGCGTTTTATTTCAGGTAAAACGCTGCTATTAAAAACTTACCAAGTAGCATTATGATAATTCTGCGTAACATTCTTCCACGCCGTAACATTATCCTCTTCCTCCTCTAACGGTCCTACCACGAAGGTGACTGGTATCACCCACTTGTGTGGTGGTGCTTTAGTGGCTTTGGCGGGGGGGCGCCGTGTCGTGGTAGTGGGAGGGGTGGCTGTAGTGGTGGAGTTTATGTCTTCTTCTGTGTCGGTGAAGTTTTCTGGGGAAGAAGAAAATGACAGACATATTAACACGTTCGAGGATGCTACAACTTGAGATAGTGTACCAAAATGACACAGTAAATGTCCATACAAATTATCATCATCATCATGACACAACCGAGAGCGGTATGCGCGCGGGACGTATTTACAAGTCATGTGTGAGTACTGTTACTGCCCACTGTCAAAGGAACATAATTGAAATAGTTTAAAACTTACCCTACGTGACAGTAAAGCTTTGGATATTCTACCTACATGTTGTGACACAAGATCAAGATACATTCAATAGGATTTTAACTTGAACGTTCATCGGAAATGAAACGTTCTGTCGTAAAGTCAAAATGTTATTTGGATGTCATTGTACGTTGTGCCATATCAAAATTTCGAACGATGACGTTTAATCTCATTCTGTCCTTGAACGTGAAGATACAAAATCGATTTCGAATTTTATAAATATGAATGTATATCGGCGCAGCAAACTATTGCTGGCTGGCTGCTTGTTTGTGGTCGTCATGGAGTGACAATGTCAATTGGAATAATCTAAAAGGGAATCTCGGAGAGAAACAAAGTTCAGGCGGAGTGATCTTGGAAAAACGATTATATACGATGTGAACGACTAGTGTGGTATTATTTCATATCCTGACAAGATGCAAGTGTATCAAAAGATTCCAACCACTTCTGGTACTCCGTTTTATAATATCTGTCTCTACTTGGTTTTCACACAAACATTTTTTGAACCATGACACTAGCGCTGCATGGTTCAAACATGAAACTTTATTCACTCTCCTTATATGTACACTTTCTTAAGACCTCGCTCTAGAAACTCCCTTGTGTACTCCCTTTTAAACTCTTTTATTACTACCCCTATGAGTACTTCCTAAGGGTGCGTCCACATCTGGCGAATGCGCCGCGAATGCGCAGCACGCGAGCCGATCGCGAGCTGTTCGCGAGCTGCGCGCGTGCATTTTTGTTCGTGCGCCGCTTCTGCTTGGCCCGCGCGCAGCTCGCGCGCGACCTAAGCGCCGCACGCGAGCGGCGCGCAGGCGGCGCGCGACGTCTGCCATCTTCGATAGTACTGAGCCAATATACGGAACTGTAAGGGCGAGAACTGATTGCGCGCAGATCGCGCGCCGCTCGCGCGCTCTATACGAGCCTTGCGTGAGTTGCGCTAAAGACAAGCACCGAACTATTGCAGTGACTGCACGCGCGCAGCTCGCGGACAGCTCGCGATCGGCTCGCGTGCTGCGCATTCGCGGCGCATTCGCCAGATGTGGACGCACCCTAACGTACCTACTCCCTTATACATATACTATCTGGGGAGTTTGTTGCGCCACTTCTCCTTCCCAGCAAAAACACAGGAAGTGGTGAAGGGTGGGCATTTTGAGGGCCGTCTTTAAATTTCTGATGATGATTCAAATAGTGCTGCTCTGCAGCCAAGTTTGAATGAACGATGTTCTCTCCTAATCACTCCCTTGTGTACTCTCCCTATATACTTCCTTACATGTATACTTGTTCTACTAAAAAGTATTCTTGAGGTAGTTTAGTAATTCTTTCAGTATTTGGGCCTTTTTTTTAACGACGTCAAAAATCATCAAACTTCCGCTGTGGGTTAGCAGCGGTGAGGGAGTGTCAGACTCTTACTGACTAAAAACCGTCGTGTTCCGTCGTAGGCCTTTTGTGTACCAGCGCCGCGGTAACTCGCACGAACAATCCCGCAGTCAGTATTTGGACCTCCATCAAACTTACCAGGCTCATAAAACAGTTCGTCCAAATCAGCTCTTAGATCCATGGTGAGGAGGGAGTTCACCATAGGAGGGTCTACCTCCGGAGGCTCAGCCGACATCACGAATCTGGAGATAAAGTTGCATCATTATTTGATGAATTGTTTATTTATGTCTTAAAAAAGTTATTTAAATTATATGTAGATTACACATAAAAAAACATGAAATATAGATAAAAAATCATTGATATTTTACTATAATGAATGAGAACATTTCTGGAAATTCGAGATACAAGATCGTTTTAACTTTTTATGTTGCAAGTCCCATACTGTGTGCCAAAACCAAAATTGGCGCCCACTGTGGGACTTGGCGACTTTTGCAGAGACCGAGTAATTCAATAAAGTGTGCTCCCAATGTTCCTTTTGCTTTGTACATTTGTGGAAAACCTGGGTTGATTATGCTTCATATCCAACAAAGTAATTGTGGAAAAAAAACACACAAAATGCTGAAATCGAGTTAACAAAATAAGTACTTCTTCTTCCGCTTATTGAATGAGCTGCAGGTTTAATCTCCTAGCAAACCCTGGTGTCACAGTTTTCTCAAATCCGCGTGACGGTCTCCGACGTGGAATCAAGTAATAATAATGGGCATACACACCTTTCCTGCTTCAACAGCACATCATTGCCTAGCGAAGACGCGCAGAGCAGCGGATATCCGGGACGTTCACACCACCCGTCCCACGCGTTACTTCCTACTCCATCGTCTTGACCGTCACGTTCTAACGCTCGCCATAGATCCCTGAAATAAAACATCAGAAATAGTTGTAGGTACAAGGTATCCAAGATACAGTAGTAGTACATGACTAGTTTTGGGTGGGACGAATGGTAAATGCTAATCTGGTCTATCTATGCTAATGTAAAAAAGAAGAAAAAAAAACTTTATTTATGTACTGCTCTACTATCTACTAGCTTCACTATCCCCGAGTAACACACGCTATATTTGTGAGTTCTATTCCTAGTCTTTATTTTATACAAGTTCGAGAAGTAGCTTCCTCAGGACGTGGAAATTTACTAGTTTGGAAAGTTTATTTAAAGTTTAAAGTTTATTGAAAGTTTATTTAACATTACTAAATACAAGTTATTAGAAGTAGCTTCCTCAGGACGTGGAAATTTACTAGTTTGGAAAGTTTATTTAAAGTTTAAAGTTTATTGAAAGTTTATTTAACATTACTAAATACAAGTTATTAGAAGTAGCTTCCTCAGGACGTGGAAATTTACTAGTTTGGAAAGTTTATTTAAAGTTTAAAGTTTATTGAAAGTTTATTTAACATTACTAAATACAAGTTATTAGAAGTAGCTTCCTCAGGACGTGGAAATTTACTAGTTTGGAAAGTTTATTTAAAGTTTAAAGTTTATTGAAAGTTTATTTAACATTACTAAATACAAGTTATTAGAAGTAGCTTCCTCAGGACGTGGAAATTTACTAGTTTGGAAAGTTTATTTAAAGTTTAAAGTTTATTGAAAGTTTATTTAACATTACTAAATACAAGTTATTAGATACCTGGCATCAGCACTGGCAAAACGATGGTCGCGCAACAGTCGCGCGAGTGCGGCGCGACCGGCCGCCTCGCCCGCTGCCTCTATAGCCATACTTACTATGGCTGCACCCTATAACAATATTACATGTTTTTTTTTTTAGGATCTCCAAAAAAGATCTACACATACACATGACATAGGTACGACTAAATAATGGAAATATTGTTGGTGTACTCCTTCACTTACAGGAGACCACATTAATAGTTTACAAATGATAATGACTTAGGTTAATATATAATTAAGAACGTATCAGTACATAAGCTTGCTATAAAGAGGAGAAATGTTTTTACTGTAATTGTATTGAATAGGACTTATAAATGAGCATTTATGGGCAATCAGAAAGTATAATTATAATGATTGTTTATAAAGCTTGGCGGTGAAATCAAATGGGCACCCAACATGGGACTAAATTTTAATCCAGAGAGACTGGAAGCAGACCCCAGCGTAGTTGATAAAAGGTTGGGCAGATAGTTAACTTAAGATATTCTGAATAAAATGATATGGTTAATGTTTTTGAGATCCTACTTATGGAAGTAAACCAAAGGCGCCCAACCTGGGACCAGAGGAAAGATATTGGCCAAAATCTATGGATCTACCTCTTCCCGCTTGCGGGAGGTGGCTGAACAGCTAGTTAGGGATGATTTATATTAGTCCGGGCCGTGTCCGGGGCGTGCCGTGTACGTGGCTCGTACGGGGCACGGATGTGAAACGTTACATACATTTTGTATGAAACAGTTTATATTACACAGTGCATGATCCGTGGACCGTCCGGGCCACAAACGACGCTCGTCTTTAGAATTTCGTAAAAGCCCGGACACGGCACGGCACACCCGGCCTGGTATAAATCAACCCCTAGTCTATATTACCTTGTGTAATGACAGTTCATCGGTGGCACTCTCTATGTCAGCTCGCTCCAGCCGCGGTGACGCCACCGCTCTCACCGAGTTACTTGAGTCTAACCTGTAATGCAATATATGTTGTTAGTTAGTCACTTTGTTGCTCAATCAGTGAAAACTTTATAAATGGCACTAGTTAGATGATCACAAGAAGTTGAAGATCATCAAGGACTAGTAAAATGACCAATGTCTAGGCAGAAGATGATGAATTAGAAAATGCTAGGTATCTTCTGTTTGGACAAAGGTGTGAGTAGACCATAAATTAGGTACTTAGAAGATTGCTCGGTTCCTAATAAACAAGATTGAAACGATTTCATTTTACTTATGTACGGTAACTTTGTGAAGTTAACTTGTCAAAAGCAAGACAAATATTAATGAATTAAGAATTTACACATAAGACGTTGATGAAAAGCCCAGCCACACAAACCTCAACGCTGGTAGCACATGGTCCAACAGTAGCGCGTCTGCCGGGGTCTGAGCGTCACTGTGAGGCGGAGCAGGCACCTTCTCAGCGAGGACTGATGTCAGAGCTTCCAGTAGCCACTGGGAAGACCACCAGCGAGGTGATACTGTGCCGCCGAACCACTGGAGAAGAAAACATAGAGAATTAATAAGTTATTATCCTAAGGCCATCTTCAGCAGTCGTTAAGGGTAGTCAGAAGCCAGTTAGTCTGTAACTAGTCTTTACCAAGGGGTATTGGGTTGCCCGGATAACTGGGTTGAGGGGATCAGATAGGGCATTCGCTCCTTGTGGCACACTAGTACTCAGCTGCATCGGGTTAGACTGGAAGCTAAACGCAATATAGTTGGGGAAAGGCCAAGTTAAGCTTATTCTTCAGGTAGCTTTGTAATAGGAATAATAAGAGTTTTTGGAATCTTCTGGAATTTACGAGAACTTACCTGTTGAGCCAGCAGTCTAGCAATAGTCTTGGTATCAGAAAGTGTTGTAGGTGACAATGTGATCAGCCCCCAGCCTTCAGAGTATGGGTTCCCGCCTTCGACCACCACGATATCTGAAAGAGAAAATAGTATATATTTAGTGTGTAGCAGTGAAATTAAATTGAGCGAGAAACACAATACGACACTTTCTGGGTAGACAAAAACAAATGTAACAACTGTATTGGCCTTTTTCCTAAACAAAAAAATCATGAGAACCAGTCATGGCAATCATTATAAGAGGTTTTCCGTCAAGAATTTCCAAATCTTAAGCGGAATTGGCTCATTGTTAGATATGGAGCAGATAATTTCAAACCATGCCACGGAGCGCTTTTTACACTAGCGAATTTTCTGCTCGTTTGTATTGTGATCGATGATATCGTGCCTAGATGAGCGACAACATCCATTACCTACAACTAGGACAGCTGCAATCGCGTGACAGGTTTTTTACCGCTAAGAAATGTGTCGCGCGAAAAAATAGGCTAGTGTGAAGGTGCGATAAGATGACTATGATATGACTTGACTTGAATGATATGACTTACCAAACTTCGGCAGAGGGTATGAAGTGTTCAGCTCGTAGGAGAAATGCTGAATAGTTTTCTGCACCCATTCCAAAAGAGGTCTGTTGAAGGAGATTAAGATTAATTTATTTTTGACAGGTTAGCCAAGTTATATGTTTGTTTCACGAACAACTACTGGGAGGATTTTGATGAAACTTTACAGCAGCACAAGACAGATAACACCTCCTAAATTGTAGTTAAGTGCAAAAGATTGTAATATAGGATGTTTGTTCCTCTATCACGCAAAAAATCACAGAATAGATTTTGATGAAACTTGGCATACATCTAGTGTTAACTGGGTTCATGAAAATGTTCCCTTCGGGACGCAGATAAAAAAGTGGAATAAATTTTATTTGATATTTAAAAATGTTGATAATTGTAAACAAAGATGATTGTGAATAAATAAATGAGAATAACAAAATGACAAGGCAAAAAACAAAGGCATAAATACAACAACTCACCCCGACTCATCCAAGATAACTTGCTGATCGCTATACAGACTAATTTCAGGCGGCAAAACTTCTTCCTCTGGCTCAACCGTCGCTTCGGGCACCATCGTGTTCACTTCGGTAATATTCGGCGCGTCAGTCGGTAACAGCGGCGCAGCACGGCGTTGTAACCGACAGACGGCCAGCGAGATCATGTGCGGAGCCATCGGCGGCGTTGTTGAGAACTCGTCTTGTAACTGTAGGGGAGAACATATGATAGTGTGTTTGCTTGACACAGGAGCACTGTGCACTCGGGCATCATCGTGTCGGCTTCGGTAATGTTCGGCGCGTTGGTAACAGCCAGTCCGTCATCTTTTTTAAAGAAGACAGCTCCCAAAAGCGCCCGTTTTTCACCACTTCCTATGTATTTTTGTTGGGAAGATGAAAAGGTGAAACAAACTTCCCAGCAACACATGTCTGTTTGTATGCTTTGAAGAAACTGTTCTATACGAAACTGACATTAACTGTGACCGAACAGTTAATCGTTTTGTATGTAGTTCAAAAGCAGCCGCATGGATCGATCATAATGTTAAGCAACCATTGGCGTGGTTGGTCCGAAGATGAATGACCATCTTGTCATGACGAGTTCTTCCGTGTTTCAAGAAGCACGATAAATGGATGGGTCCCGGCTGTCATTTGAACAACTGAGGCAATCGCTACGGGTAGTCAGGAGCCAGTAAACCTGACAACAAGTCTCATCAACAGCTCTCGGTTGCTCCGTCGGTGAGTTGGTTGCCCAAGAAATTGCAGTTGCCTAGGCAACCGGGTGAGCGACTCCATATCATATATGAATGCAGTCGCTCTAGTCTAACAGTGTAACTGAAACTTGCTAAATCAAGTTTTATTAGGGGCTTTCTAGATCATCCATTAAATTGTGCAGTATTTTTATTGCAGAATATTGTTACAGTAATATATTTCTATTTATGTTTATTTGATAGATACAAGTTATTTAATTGATCGTCTACAAGGCGCTTGAGTAAGTAGGTACTCACCAATCGATGTCCCAGATAGAAACCAGCCTCTTCGGTAGCCACTATGGGCATATTTGTCAGAGATACGTGAAATCTGTGAAATTAAGACATACATTATTATTTCCAAACTCCTGTTATAGAGCTATTTATCAAGGTAGGTAGGAAAAGAGATACGTATTCATTTTCTCAATTGGAAAATTTTATCATACCAACTTTGGAGCAAGTGAAAATTTTGCACCCCTTTTACATTTCAAATATTAGCTTTTTCCCAAGTGGGTCTTCTTTTATGTACCTAAATAAGGAAGAAACATAAAAACATTATATCATCTTTTTGGAAGTCTCATTTTCTAAAATATCACAATATAATATTATAGTATGTTGTATGCTCACCTGTCCCTCACGATAGTAATTTTGAAGGACGCCCTGAAGTGCGGTTCGTCGAGACACGGGAACGCTGACCGCGCGTGCGTCAGCCAGAAGCGTGACACTGCGCAACGACTGAAATAAATATACATATTATTAGAGGATTTATTTATTTGATACTAGCTTCTTGCATGGGTCCTGGAAAACTTCTTCCCGTACCGGGATGAAAATATGTTATAGCCTTCTTCGATAGGTAAATACCTAGGATTTTTTTTAAATCGGACCAGTTCAAAAACTTTTTCATCCCACCATCTCGGAAAGAGTAGTTTTACCCTTTGATATCTGAGCGCAAAAGTCGTTTTTATCCTCTAGAGCGGCAAAGTGATTTGAATTTAGAACATCGTGTGCAATACTCCATTTGTGACAATCTTGATAAGACTTTTCAAACAAATACATATTAAACAAATAAAATACTGCATAAAATAATTATTCAATTAATTAAGTATTTTTTATTATTGTTTTTACACAGATTTTTAACGTCGTTTCATTTTTAAAGTGAGTTTTCAAATATGTTAACTTTAATAGGTACATCTTTTTAATTTGATACTCGTATGTGCGCACCATTTTGTTTTTTTGCATTTAGTAATTTCCTCGATGAGGTGGGATGAAAAGTTACGTGTTGCACTCGAGTGCAAAGATTTTTCACCTTGTGCTCTTTTGATTCCCTCGCTATCGCTCAGAACGCTACGCTCGTGTTTCAATTTTAGAATCCTTCGCTTGCTCGGTCATCAAAATTGAGCCCGCGGTTAAAAAGTAACTTTGCACTCTTGTATAACAAATAACTATTATCAAAAAGTTTATCCGCGTGCGCGGAGTATTTCAATTTCAAATCTGGTGCAACAATTGGCAGAAGCAACAAAGCAAGCATAGGTACAATTTATATTCATAAAGTGCCTGGACCCGCAGGCAAATTTAAGCTTCTTTTTTGGAGAAATGATCGATTTAGGAAGTAGGAAAACGGGGCTGCGGGATTGTTCGCGCGAGTTACCGCGGCGCTGGTACATAAAGGGCTTAAGAAGGAACATGGTGGCTTGTAGTCAGTAAGAGTCTGACACTCCCTCACGCTGCACCCACAGCGGGGGAGGTCCTTTTACAACTTTCCACAAAAAGGTAAAATCGCAACAGCTGGTAATATTAATAAGAAGGTAACACCGCTTGAAACATCTACTTAGTAAGATTATGAAACTTACTGTCGATGTGTTCCAGTTAAGAAGAAGCCTCGTTGCTTGTCACTCCTCTCCAACTTGGTGATGAAGCGAAGACTCAGGGTATAGTTGTATTTTCGACGGAGTTTCTCCTGTAAAAGAAGATTTGAAGAATCATAATGAAGCCTTTTAACTGCTGAATAATAGTGGCATGGAGCTGGTTTGAAGGAGATTAGCCAGCTGCGCAGCACATATTATAGAGCACGCACACTTCCTTGGACTGCGGTGCACTCACTATTCCTTCACTCTCATGGCGCGATGGGACGACAATCCGACACCACCGGAGAGAGATCACAAGCAGGACCGACAGCATCGAGATTTCCACAGCACGGGTGCTTAAGTTTATTAATTAAAACTCGCAGCGATTTCAGCTCGATCCGGGAATCGAACCCGAGAATTCGTGCTCAGCAGTCAGGTTTTGTGACCACTAGACCTACTCAGCTTCTAAAGTTAACAAAAGATTCTCTATGTCTCAAAGAGTCCTGACTGTCATTTTGCAGTCTATTCTTTGGCAGTCCTTACGTTAGAAACTACAAATTCTTCTGTCGTCCATTGATGATTAACACAAATTATACCTGTGCTTTCAGAAACTACTTACAAAAAAAATCTTCCACACATACCTTAAACTCAATATAGCTCTGATCCGCCTGTGGGTACTCCAAGGTCTTCGCGACCTTAGGTCCGAGTGACCCTCCCGACTTGAACAGAGCTCGTTCAGTCACATTCATGTCTCTCACGTTGAGGACTACGAAGGTTGTGTCCCGGTCGACCTTGATGTCTATTGATACTTCGCCTGAAAGAAGTTAGGAGTTTGTGAAGATTTTGGGGAAACTGTATAATATAACCAAAAAAAATAACATTCTTTGTTTTTGTATACGCACACTTAATACGAATTTCGTTTTCACCAAAGTTTAAGTGTCCCTTATAACCTTTATTATTGGGGAAGTCTTTATTCTATACATATACGGGGAGCTATATAAGTGACATTTAGTTATGGAAACTTTAAGAGACTGTTGGTGAAAACGAGCATTAGTAATAGGGTCCCGTTTTTCCTTTTGGGTACGTAAGCC
Organism: Helicoverpa zea; assembly: GCF_022581195.2. NCBI lineage: Eukaryota > Metazoa > Arthropoda > Insecta > Lepidoptera > Noctuidae > Helicoverpa > Helicoverpa zea. The sequence goes on along the minus strand of NC_061481.1, from coordinate 3,001,793 downwards.
TGGAAACGGTCTATGAAATCTAGGAACAAATTAACAGCCTGGGTACTGCTCTTACCTCGTAATTCCCCAGTGGTCAAGTTAGGGTGTAGCCACAGACTGTAATGCTTAGGTATGATGAAGGTAGGCAGCCGAGCACCACGCCATGGAAACACAGCGCCGTTACTTGCTATACGTTCTCTGAAATATGGAAAAATAGATTGAGCTCAATGTGACAAGTCATCACAAATAATAACAGACTTCATTTCAGGAATATGACTGTACTCAATCAAGTACAGTGACTTTAAATGGGTATACCTCAAACCTTCTCCCAAGTCTGACAAATACTATACTGAAAAACGCATCAAAATCTGGCCAGCCAAATGTGAGATAATCGCACCTAAACATACATTCATACAGGTCAAATTGGGAACTTCTTTTTTTGAAGTCGGTTAAAAACTGACTAAAACTTTTATGTACATAATTAAAAAAATATATATATTAATTAGTGGAGAGAACATGAGAAGGCCTATGTCGGAAGACACCACCTGACCCGGTAGCTGATTGAGCTTCGAATAATAAACAAAATATTATTATATTAATAGTATCATATATATTAATAAGGATTTAGATAAGCTTATAAGTTTGTTAAGAAGAATTGTTATGTTACTTCATAAGGTCAGAGAATAAAGGCTATTTTTATTTTATTTTTATTTATTTTATTTTATAGGTATTTATTTATTTTCAAGCATATAATTTACATTTTTAAATATTAAATATAAAAATAAAAAACATTTAAAAATATAAAAAATAGGTTGCCACCGATATCGGGCACAGGGTCCAAGGTACCGGTGGTTAGGGTCCCAGAGACAGAAACCTCCTCACAATACGTGCCGTATCAAGGAGTACTGCCTTCTGAATCAGTCCCTTGATCCAGCCGCCCAACGAGAGCCTCCTGAGGTGTTCGTCGAGGCTCTTGGCTATTAAACCATTGGCCGTAACGACAATCGGCACAACAACAGCCGTGTCAACACTCCACATGGCGACAACCTCGTGCGCTAAGTCGAGATACTTTATTTGTTTCTCTTTCTCAGCTTTCACAAGGTTCTCGTCATGCGGAACGGCGACATCGACTATCATCGCGCGGCGCGCTGATCGATCTATCACCACAATATCAGGCTTATTGGCTACAATAGTCCTGTCAGTGATGATAGATCGATCCCAGTACAACGTGATATGGTCCTTTTCGAGAACTGGGTCGGGCGCATACCTGTAGTACGGTACCTCAAGGTCTACAAGGTTGTATTGCAGAGCAAGCTGCTGGTGGATAATCTTGGCCACTTGGTTATGTCTGTGCAAATATTCACCATTAGCCAAACGAGAACAACCAGATATAATATGTCTGATAGACTCACCCGGATGGTGACATGCCCGACATATGTCAACCGTCCCGTCTTTCACGATATATCTCCGGTAGTTATTCGTAAGGATAACTTCGTCCATAATTGCACATACAAACCCTTCGGTTTCTCCAAACAAGTCACCGAAGCGTAGCCAAGATACGGACGCTTTGAAGTCTACATCGGGGCCATGAAGAGCCCCGAAGAAGCGTCCGTGTAGCTGTTTGCTCTGCCATACCTCCTTGCGATCATGGGTAGTTAGTACCACAGGTCTGCGCCAGTTCTCATTTGCCAACGATAGCGGGGTGAGTCCTTTGTCCACTGCTACCATATCACGATGCATACCCACGTCGCTTTTGAGAAGATATTCTCTGAGACTGCACACCTCACGGTTGTGGAGCGTCTTTGCATTTAAAAAGCCTCGGCCTCCACATTTCCGTGGGATGTACAGTCTCATCACCGACGATCGTGGGTGATGCATTCGTTCTGCGGTCAGCAGTGTGCGGACTCTCCTATCCAAGGCATCCAATTCAGTTTGAGTCCATTTGAGTATGCCGAAGGAGTACATCAGGACTGGCATGACCCAACCATTATAGGCGCGAACCCTGTTGCCGCCTGATAAGGAACTTTTTAGGACCTTATTCAGGCGGCCAAAGAAACGCTCCCGTAATGACTGTTTCATGACAGCCACATTGATGCCTAACCCCTCCGCCATACCCAAGTATTTATATGTATCGTTTGCGGAGAGTGATCTCAGGTTTATGGAATCTGAGAGTTGTACTCCCTCAGATTCCACAATTCCCCCTCGCTTTACATGCATGACTGCACATTTGTCCACACCGAACTCCATCCTGATGCAACTACTGAATTTTTCAGTGATCTTCAGTAGCTTCATCAGCTGCAGTTCTGTAGTGGCAAACAGTTTCAGATCATCCATATAAAGTAAATGGGATATAACCTGACCCCCTCTCCGCAAAGGATAGCCCAGCCCCGAACCCTCTAGCAATGTGCTCAAAGGGTTCAAGGCCAGGCAAAACCAAAGTGGACTCAAACTGTCACCCTGGAATATTCCCCGCTCGATCTTAATGGGATCGCCGGTCCCTTCAATTTGTCTACATCCTGGATAGTGAAGAACCGTTCTCCATTGCTCCATACATGACGCAAGAAAGGCGCGTAGAGTTGTATTTATTTTATACAACTCCAGTACCCTCCTAAGCCATGCATGGGGGACCGAGTCGTAGGCCTTCTTATAGTCTATCCAACATGTCGACAAATTCTTTCGGGATCGTCGAACCTGTTGGCTGATGACCATATCAGTGAGGAGCAGCTCCTTAGTAGCACGGGACCCCTTCTTACATCCATTTTGAGAAACTGACATAATTGAATATTTTTCAATATGTTGGTTTATTTTTAATCTCAAAATAGATGTAAGAAGTTTATAGACCGTCGGTAAACAAGTGATCGGTCTATAATTTTTGGGTTCCGCGGTACTGCCTGATTTATGGAGCAGATGGGTAACTCCTGTTGTTAGAAACTGTGGGAGCGACCCGGCTTCTAAGGATGACTGAAACTGTGATGCTAAACAGGGGTGTGAACTTTGCAGCCACTTTAACCAGAAATTGTGCAGTCCATCCGGTCCTGGTGATTTCCAGTTTTGCATCGGACGAACTGCACAGGCTACGTCGGAGGAGGTAATATTGACCTCCTCCATTTCTGGTATTTGTTCACACTTCCGTTCAACATCACGTGTCCAGTCACCCTCCTCGTGAAATACGGGCGTCGACCAGAGGTTGCGCCAAAACGTGTTTGTGGCACCATCATCCGGCCGGCTCCCGTCCATCACGTATTGCTCAGGTCGCTCCCAAGTTCTATATACCCATCTTTGATCACTCTGGAACATACGATTCTGGGTATAACGTTCTACCCGTCGTTTATACCTTCGAATACGGCTAGCCCATGCACAGACTTTTTGCTTCAGGAAGTCGATGCGCTCCGCGATACGCGGCATATATTCATGAGGACTGAGTCCAGTCCCCATGAATGCACGTCTCACAAAGCGCATCACCCGTGGTCGGGTATTACCCTCCCTGAAGCAATATAGTTTGCCGATGAGTACTCTGGCCCCCTCGATACGACGCTCAATCCTGCACTGCCAAGCTGGTACCGCTGATTTTGGTCGTGTAGCTCTGTTACTGTCAGGGAATTTGACATTAGCTACACGACATGCAGCAACAGCCGCGCAATACATAATTGAGTGTGTATCAAGGAGGTCTTCGCTGTTTTCAAAATATTTTTCCAACAGCGAATCCAGAGCACACACCAACGCCCTATTCTGTCTGTGCATAGGCAAGCGAGGTAGTCGCGGTCGGTTTTCGACGGGTGAGTACCTAAATTCCTGAATCGCATCCTCCAGAGCACTCCTCACACGTTCGTTGCACTGAGTACTTACCGTTACAACCCTATTGTCCTCATCCCGTTCAACGAGATTGGACCGCGGCGTGACTCCGCCTGAAGGTGGCGGTGGCACCGCGGCCTGTGACGAGGTGGTGACCATAGGGCTGCTCAGCATCTCTAAGCGCAGCCGATCAAGCGCGGCGTCGTCCAGTCTGTGATTGCGCTGGATAACCCGCACCTGATCCGACAGTCGTTGGGCCGATACGTTGACGGCTGGCTCAAGCACCTGGAACAGAGACAGCATCCTATCACGGTACGCAGTGAGGTTAGTTCCTCCCTCTGTGGACCCGTAGTATGCGCGCATGACGTTCTCATTCATTTTCTGAGTCCATCTCATGCGCTGCACACAACCACCGGTAGCGGGGACCCTGCTAGGGACCTGATGGTCCCCCGATCCCAAGCCCGTCGGTGGCCGGCGTCTCCCCTGCCGACGTACAGGTGGTGGCGACGTCGGCGGAGAGAAGTACTCGTCGCTCGAGCTCGACGCAGCTGCAGCCGCCGGTATCACTGGTGGTCCGGGGTCCGGCGGCGGCGAGGCGGAGCTGAGCGACGATCCCGGAGGTGGTAGTCGTGCGCGTAGGCGGGCCGCTCTCGTCAACATTATTAGTTTTCTCTCACATAGCCGATGCACATTGCTGATTTTTTAAAGAGTTTCTTGTCGTCTTTCTCGTTTCTCATTTCAGTCGTGTTACTATTTTCCTTTTTTTTGGGTATTTCAATACATTATGTATAAAATATATATGTAAATTATTAATTTTTATTGAAAAGATTTGGAGAGCAAAAAAATGTGACAGTGACGTTGACGTTGCGTTTTATATATTAATTTTATATATTAATTAGTTATCTGATCTACGTTTTCTTGAAAGCGGTGTGCGAAACTGTGACGCGCACCAATGGTTCTCTAGTTTACTTCACACTTAAAAGATTAAATTAGAGTCTATAGCTATACAGTCGAAGTGTCAACTCACTTGTTAGAAGCTGCCACGCTAGCTTCAGAATCCGTCGGTGGTTGTCCCGGTATTAACGTCGCTTCTCCTGCACATGGGCAATCTGTAACCAACATCATTATCAAGTTATCACCGAGGTTTTATCTTATAAGGTTAGTAATCAAACAGTTTTCCAGTTATTATTAAAACAAAAGACGACCTCTATGGCGCAATGGTCACCAAGCCGGACTGCCGAATCTGAGGTCCCGGGTTCGATTCCCGGTTCGGTCGACATTTGTGTGATGAGCATGCTTGTTGGTCGTGGTCTGGGTGTTACAATATGTATTTATAAATATGTATATATGTAGCTATATGTAGTTTATCAGTTGTGTTAGCACCCATGACACAAGTTAATAAATAACTTACCATGGGGCTAACCAATCGTGTGTGAAAAGGTGTCCCGACATTATTTATTTATAAAAAAAAAAGTAAATTTTAAAACATTTTGGCACATTCCATTTCAAGTTTTAAGTATAAACATAATTGTTTTTCTGCCCGTACTGTCCCACTACTGGGCAAAGGCCTCCCTATTTTGTCGCCACACCTCTCGATCTTTCGAAACCCCAAATTAAATCTATATAATTCAATGAGAAAATCTAAATTAAAATGCAAAATGTAACTTGATAACCATTCAAGATAAAAGTCCCGTTTGGGCGCCAACAACAAATATTAGTCCCATTCGGGCGCCAGAACCTCCCAGGCCTTATTGCAAATAATTATTACGGTCTATAACTTACCCGGTTGTGGAGCAGCGTATACTACAATGAGTGCCGTCGCGAACATAGCTGAGAACAGGACAGCCGTGAGACATAGCGCTCGTCTTTGTGAGCATACCGCCACGGGAGCCTCGCGGAGCTCTCTCGCTTCTCTTGCTTTGTCCGTGTCTGAAATATCATATAACATTAGCGAAAACTGATTAAAACCCGACAACAATTGGCAGCAACCAGCAACTAATCGTAGGCCATCAGATGCTATTTTTCTGGCATAAATGCTAAACTGGAACCTATTTGGCACTACACAATATTTTTTACTGTTTTTATTTAGTCATTTCAGTAATTAATGTTTCTTTTGACTATATATATTTTTCTTTCAAACATAAACTACACGAAAGTTTGTGCGTGTGTATGTTTTATTTATGTTCACGCGCTAACGACTCAATGGGTTCTAATGAAACTTGGCAGATACGAAGAAGAGAAAGTGAGCAGAAGAATAATTAATATTAATTGAATTTTTGACATAACATTGTCTATTTCGGCATGTCATCTCATTATCGGCGGGAATTACAAAGACACAAATCAAAATAAAAATGCCTCTACATCAAAATTAACAGAGAATGTAGAATAGGTATCTTCTGGAAAAAAAACATTAAAATTAACAGGTTTGTACTCACCAGCTAGAAAAGCGACATCATCCAGATCTTGATCCACCATGTTACGCCAGGCAGCTGCTAAACACAAACAATATTGTGCTGTAATACTCTGTACATAAGGTCTAATCTTATATAATACACCTTGCGATAAGACCATGCATTATGTCAATTACCTTAACTAGATTAAGATCAAAAATGTAAAATTGGTGCCTAATAAAGATTATTTACCTAGAAGAAATAAACTTGTATATATATATATATATACATATAAGTTTATTGTATATATATATATATATGTGTGTGTATATATATATATATATATGTCGGATAGGCGAAACATCAGGATGGCACTATTGCCCGATATCAGCTAGGGTAATCGCACAAAGAGATAACTCAAAAGAACTCAAAACTCAAAAACGTTTATTCAAATTAGTCAGAATAAAAGACAGCCCCCAAAACGCCCGCCCTTCGCCACTTCCTATGTGTTTTGGCTGGGGAGAAGAAGTGGCGGAACAAACTCCCCAGCAACACATGTCTGTCTGTTAGGTTAGAAGAACCTTTACACTTTAATTTCAAACGACACTTTACACACTTTACAATATGGATCTACAACGGTACTACAACACTAGGCAATAACACTAGGTACACTAGACGTGACGTAGGGCAGTTTCGAGATGTGTGCAACACGACGGCTCAACGAAGACTGAGCTCCGTCGACGCCACGCTGACCACCACGACTCTGCCAAGCGCGCCAAAATGTTGTTTCACTAAAAGCGCCACCAGATGGCGCGCTTGCGTCTCGTTTAGTGTCCGTACTATTGACCGTCTCCGACATATATAAGTTTATTTTATTTTATTTCAATTAATGTAAATATTTTGTGAATAAACAAGGACCCTTATATATATATATATGTAACTTAAAACTAATACAGTGCATCAAAAAATTGCTCCTCATCGCTGTCACTGGGTAATGTACCCAGAAGGCTGGCAGCATTGCCACGTTGGATGGCAATGCTCAACCTCTGTGTGAAATAAAAGCCAGCCTTTGGGTCCCGGGAAGTAATAAAGTATATATATCTATCTATCTTGCAACTATTCAAAATTATTTCGATAAAAATTCAGGAACAATATAATCTAATGGAAATTACGACAGGATGCATTAAATGCGAGCGCCCAAACATTATTATATTTGTCCCAGCTGGGTGCCAAAAAGATTTGTGTCCCAGTTGGGCGCCAAAATCATATAGGCCATAAGAGGGCCACTAATCCCGAATCGGTTTTTAAAACCATATGACATTAACATATAGCATGATAATGTATGCGATGCATATTCCACTAAACTGCGTACAAAATATGAAAAATGTATATAGTGTAGTGGTTTCCCACTTTGCAGTCACAGGCAAAGTGGGAAACCACTCAAAACTTTATTTTTGCGAAACTGGGTACATGTGGATTTTATATTATTTAACAAAAGGAGCATTGAACATAAGGCTTGCAAAATTAAACTATTAAATATAAAAAGTAGATAAATATACAAAGCAATTTTGATAAAATTACTGTATCCTATTATAACTTATCTTCTAAATATTCACACTTTTTCTGAGCACTACAAACTATAGACCATTAACAACATCTTTTGGTTACCACTAAGGATTATTCAGTAATGATATATCAGAATCATACCCTTAGCTGAACCGTTTCTATCGGCTTTGTATTTGCCGATCGGCTCCATCTGTATGCCGTCCATCTCACACCGACGCCGGCATGCCGACGATCACCTGAAACAATACACGCAATGGATATAGTACTTAGATTAGCAGTCTTGAACATCTTTGGCAGTCGTTACGGGTAGTCAGCAGCAACAGGGGACAACTAGTCTTACCTAGGGGTATTGGGTTGCCCGGGTAACTGGGTTGGGGAGGTCAGATAGGGCAGCCGCTCCTTATAAAACACTGGTACTCAGCTGCATCCGGTTAGACTGGAAGCCGATCCCTACATAGTTGGGGAAAGGTTCGGGAGATGAAGACTTAGATTAGCAGTAGTCTATACTAATATAATATTAGAGTTTTTTGGTAAGGCTCCGAAACCACTGAGCCGATATGGTCAATTCTATCACTATTGAGAAGCTTCACTATCCCCGAGTAACGTAGACTCCATTTTATATAGGAACAGAAAGAAGTCATTATTTTTCAGACCAAACATAAGTACTTTACACTGTTGAAATAAAAACGCGATAAAATAACGGTAGGCGTGATCAGTTACTAGAACTAACGAGACGTTTGGGTTTCTTGTCAAAGCAAAACCAATCTGTCTAAGGTTAGTCTTGATTGATCGGTGATTTCATCCATCCTCCGAGCCTTTTCCCAACTATGTTGGGGTCGGCTTCCAGTTTAACCTGATGTAGCTGAGTACCAGTGCTTTACAAGGAGCGACTGCCCTATCTGACCCCCTCAACCTGGTTCCTCGGGCAACCCATTACTCCTTGGTAAGACTAGTTGTCCCCTGACTGCCTAAGATGTTAAAAACTGCCCTATCCCCGGGCAACCCAATACCCCTTGGTTAGACTGGTGTCAAACTTATGATGATCGGTGATTTCATTTTGAAAACAATGGGTAGGTCCCATAGAAGATCTGTAAGGGTGGAGCTAGTAAAGTTCCCTGAACACACGCATTTTGTCGCTCTACTTTCTTACGAGATTTTGCGTTATGACATCTCCGCTAGTCATTTTATTCTCCACGTCAAACATACATTCATACTCCGCTTGAAAAAAGGTTCAAAGCGAGCAAAGTGCTGTATGAAAGCGAGACGTAAATAATCGACTAATTACTCCCCACTCTAGTTTGTCTGTGGTTTTAGTTCGTCATTTCCTGTTGATCTTAGTTTGAACGGAACGTGGGGAGTCGTTGGGACGTGAAGAGGAAAATGACGGAGGGACGTAAATATGGTGTAAAAACTTCCAGTAAAGTTTCAGTTGTTTTTTTGCTGCTTTTGTGAAGTCTAGAGCCGGTATATACACCCCGGCTATGGTAGGGGCGGGTGAAAGATAATTTACAAGAGGTTTTAAGAAAACTGGTTGATAGTTGGTCTAGAAGTTAAAGTACTAGCCTGTCAAGTATGGTTTATTTTTTGACAATCTGCCGAGCCGTTTCTCAACTCGGCTTTCAGTTCAACCGAATGCAGCTGAGTACCAGTGTTTTACAAGGACAACTAAATACCCCTAAGTAAAACTGGTTGTTCCATTTACTGGCTTTAGACTATCCGTAACGACTGGTAATGATGTTCAATTGACAGCCGGAACCGAAACACGATTATTGGTAAAGATATACTCAGAGACTTCATACAACCTTAGAAAATTTGCATTGGTACTTGCACTTATATTTGAGAGGTTGGTTCTTTTCCGATGATTGGACATTTTTTTAAAGAAAATCTTGATTCCAATCTAAGTTTTCAGTCGATCTGATACCGGCTAAATACCTGATCTTTGTCATGTACCTAGGTACATACCACCACCATCATACTGATTTAGGAGCCCAAACAAAAACAGCCGAGTGAAAGTTTGCTGTGTGCTCCTAGCTACGGCTATAAAAAAATGCAAACAAAAACAAACTCCCATTAAAAGCCATAAAGAGGCGATCATACGGAACTCATTACGCTCCCCTCTGACACGTACACAACGACGCCATTTTGTATCCCCTTGCATTCCCGCGCTTTTGCACGCAAGGACTGCACAGCCCGGTGCCCCATTAAACTAGCGAGCTAAATAATGGTCTTATAGTTGAGGCAGGCTTTTTAAGAATGTTGTCGAAGATTATAGAAGGTTTCGACGAAGATTATAGAGGGTCTTTAGAAGATTTAAAAACCGTGCCATTACTTATTGAGCAAATGAACAAAAAAATCACGTTTGTTGTATGGGAGCCCCCCAAAATATTTATTTTATTCTAGTTTTCAGTATTTGTTGTTATAGCGGCAACAGAAATACATCATCTGTGAAAATTTCAACTCTCTAACTATCACGGTTCATGAGATATAGCCTGGTAACAGACGGACAGAGGAGCGAAAACAATAGGGTCCCGTTTTACCCTTTGGGTACGGAACCCTTAAAAATGGAGTAGGTAATGGTTATTTGAGGTTATAGGAAGGTATAGAACGGCAAAGGCACATGGTATGCCATATACATGGCACATGGTAGAGGTAAAATAAGTCCAAGCATGGTTCCCTGGTGCCCCATTAAACTCGGTGTGAACTGAATAATGGTCTTAAAGTTGAGGCAGGCTTTTTTTAAGAATGTTCTCGAAGAAATTAGAGGGTTTGTGGGCGAAGGCGTAATGGTTTTTTGAGGTTGTAAGAACGTTTAGGAACTTGAACTGTGCAGTTTTAGGGCTCCGTACCTATAGAGAACATCTGAATTGAGAACCAGTTTGAGAACCTATTTATAAGCTTCTCTGTTCGTCTGTCGATCGGTCCTTCTGTCTCATAAACTTTATTCATTTAGACAGAAACAGTTGAAAATTACATATGATGACTTCAGAAGTCCATAACGTCCACGCATTCCCGAAATAATAGGTAACCCGTAACAATCGGACAAGTGGGTAACGTTTCTCTCTTAAAAATATAAATAGACAACCCTTAAAAATTTTGAACCTATCAGGAAAATTTTCGAACCGTGAAAATTGTCAATTTCCTGTCTAGTCGTACGGAAATTGCTCGGGGTGGTGCAATTAAATTTTCTTCCGATGCATCTGATCCTGTAAAGTTCTCACTTTTCTGAACATATGACCTCACAAACTCACTGGCTTATGGTATTCATGAATTAGTATGGTTAAAGAAAATGCATAGCAATTAAAAGCGACTGCCGAAACTCTATACAAAATTTATAAGCCAAATTACTTCAGTCGAGAACTTCCACCATACCATTGAATTCATTTTGCAATATAGGTGTTATGCATTTTGTGTTTTTTATGGCTGTTGGGTTAGGATAGGTACCAAATAAATGAATAAATACAAAACAAAATTTCGGACAAACGTGAAAAAATTCAACCTTTATGTATCGTTTTATCTTTTCGAAAGTATATTTAGTAAGTATCTTTAAAACTTAACGCTTGATCAAGGCAAGGATTAGTGATTTCAGACTCAAATAAATTCAGATTTCCTCACAATGTTTTCCTTCACCTTGCTTATGGCGTCTAAAAACACAGTAGGTAACAACGTAATATCCTAGGTTAATAACTGCGTAGTTCAATTAGTTTTTTTTAATTCCATTTAATTTACTCAAGCTATTAATTGAGAACCAATCACTTAGGTTTCGTTTGTACTATTCCTATATTTACCAACGTTCATATCACAGATGTACCTACCACCTAATATTTTATCCATCTGTTGATTCACTTACGAAAGATAGATTTTTGAAATAAATCCCCGAATCGCATACAAGTGACGTCTAATTCCTATCTTTAGTAATCAAATCAAGAGATTGAATATTGGGAGCGACCGCAAGTAGATAGGTACATACATTACCTTACCTTGATCTAATGAAAATTGACACAAAGTTACCCTAGCTGTCATTATAGTAACCTACTTTTTACATAAAAATAACTAGAAAAAACATTTATATAGGTAGCTTTTTCGTTGATTATAAGTAAGTCATTAATTTAATTTCCGTGTGCTATTAAGAAAATTAATTACCTACGTTGATTAAAAGTTTATTCTTTTAACTATTAAACGGGTATTGGGTTGCCCGGGTAACTGGGTTGAGGAGGTCAGATAGGCAGTCGCTCCTTGTGGCACACTGGTACTCAACTGCATCCGATTAGACTGGAAGCTGACCCCAACATAGTTGGGAAAAGGCTACGCAGATAATGAGATGATGTGATTAAAATTGAGTTATTTTAAGACCTTTTATTATGCCCGCAACATAAGCATAATAACATTCAAGATTATTCCCTAAATAAAACAAAAACATAAAAAAAAACGAATTCTTAACAGCGTCATTACAATTTAACTAGAACACTCACCGATCGGTTTTCCACAGAAATGTTTAGTTCAAAAACACTATATTTTTGAGCACAAAACACAGTTTTTTCTTTACAATATTATTATTATTTTGCACAAACAATTTTAAGACCACAATTTCACGTTGTGAGCACGAGGAAGTCGGAAAAATAATGCTTGGAGAAAATCGATGGCGCCCATCAACCTAGCGTGAGAAAGAGATGGGTTTATGAGAAAACTCTCGAGTGAAAAGGAGTAAGAGAATGTGTCAATGTGTGCGTATAAAATGGAGGGTGATTTTGTGTTCGTGTGCGTGAATAGGGATCGTTTATGAAGTGGTACTAATGGTAGGAAAATTTTGCTTTTCGAATTTGCAATTTCGATGGTTTGTTTTTGATTTTAATGTCTAGATTAGTTATTTTTGATAAGGTAAAATAAATAGGTTTAAAATGTGTCTGTAGTTCGCAGATTTTTTGTTCTTTTTTTTTTAGTTTGGTATTATTAAAATGTTCCTATTTACGTGGCGTTTTCTCTGCACTGGTACATGCAATAGTGGTTTTATAATGATACATTTTTTTATTTATTAATTCAATTTATTCATATCTCACCTTTTTTTTTTTTTTTTTTTTATCGACGTAAAATCATCAAATGACCCCTCCCGCTGTGGGTTAGCAGCGGTGAGGGAGTGTCAGACTCTTACTGACTAAAATCGTCGTGTTCCGTCATAGGCCTTTTATGTACCAGGGCCGCGGTATCTCTTTCGAACAACCCGCAGCCCCGGCAGGCCTTGGCCCTGCTGGGCCCCGCTGGGGTTGCTGACGTCTCTTTGAGGAGCGCGTGGAACAACGCGCGCCGTCGACACGGGTCTGTCGTCTAGGAAGACAGAGGGACGATGAGCCACCCGAACTCACCGCCCACAGACCCACGCCTACGGTGGCCGGGAGTCATCTCGCGACACCCGGCGCCCATGGTGTCTACCTGGTCCAGCGCGGCGGCCGGGATGAGAGGTGCGGACTCTCTGGCGTTCCGCCTCCTCCTTCTCGAGCATGACCGCTTCGCAGAAGGAGGCGACGGCATCCCATTCCCTCTCGCCCCGGACCATGGCCTGAACCAGGGCCGGACGCGAGAGGTCGCCGCCGCCCAAAGCCTCGACGAGGACCCGGCGGTGCCCTTCCCATGCGGGGCACACCTGGACTGTGTGGTCCACCGTGTCCTCGGGGCTGTCCGCACAATGGTGACACCCGGGCGCCTCCTCACGACCGATGCGGTGCAGGTACCTCCCGAAACAACCGTGTCCGGTGAGGACCTGCGTCATGCGGTACGTGAGGGCGCCGTGACTCCTCCCGAGCCACTCCTCAAAGAGGGGACTTACCGCCACGATGGTGGCGTGCCCTGCACTGGGTTGCGATAGTCGCTCCCTCCAGGCCACCATGAGATCGCGCCGGAGCTCCGCCCGCTGCGCGACAACTTGCCGCGGCAACGGGGTTTCTCCCCGGCGCTGAGCCTCCTCGCGCCAGTCGTACAGGCGCAAGAAGACCCTCGCCTCCAGATCCCACGGTGGCAGTCCAGCGAGTAGGCCAGCTGCTTCGCGGGAGATCGTGCGGTACCCCCGGATTAGCCTAATGGCTATCACCCTTTGGGGCACGTTCAGGTAGTGCACAGCCCGCGGCCGTGCCGAACGTGCCCATACCGGGGCCCCGTAAAGGGCCATGGACCGCATGACCCCCGCGTAGAGTTTACGGCAGGGGGCGTTTGGGCCTCCCAGGTTGGGCAGGAGCCGCTTGAATGCAGCACCTGCCTTCTCCAGTTTGGGGCCCAAACGTCGGAAGTGCTCGACGAAGCTCCACCGGCCGTCGAGGACGAGTCCCAGGTACTTCATCGCCGTCTCGACGCCGATGGTAGCCCCCCCCACCGTGACTTGGGAGCCTGAAGGTGGCGCGTTCCGAAGCCCATGAAAGCACATGGCCTCGGATTTGTGCAAGGCCACCTCCAGTCCCAGCAGCTGGATCCTCTCGATGACTATCGCAACCCCGCGCGTCATTATGTCGGCCGCCTCCTGGTGCGACCTCCCTTGTGCCAGAACCAGCGTGTCGTCAGCGTAGCAGACCACGCTGACGCCGCTAGGGAGGTCGGCGCGCAGCACCCAGTCGTAGCCGATGTTCCACAAGAGCGGCCCCAGTACCGACCCCTGCGGAACACCGCACGACATCTCTCGCCGGTTCCATTCCCCGTTGTGACCAGGGTAAATGATGGACCTATCCGACAGATAGGCCTCGACCACGCGACGAAGGTAGGTCGGCACCCGGTGATACCGGAGTGCCTCCCTGATGCAACTCCAGGGAAGGGTGTTGAAGGCGTTGGCGATGTCAAGAGACACCGCCAAGACGACCCCCCCCCCGGGACACAGCATCCCCCGTCGTGAGAGCTCTCACGCGCATGATGGCGTCCACCGTTGAGCGCCCCTTGCGGAAACCGAACTGGTGGTCCACAAGGTCCGGCCCTATCCCCCCAAGGTGCGCGACGAGGCGGTGTGCGACAACTCGCTCAAAGAGCTTGCCCACCTCGTCGAGCAACACGATAGGCCGGTATGCGGACGGAGAGTCCGCAGGGCGCCCCGGCTTCCGTATGAGGACCAGTTTCCCTGTCTTCCAACGAAGTGGGAACTGGCCCCTCTCCAAACATGCGCTGAGAAGCCCCCTAAGTCGAGGCCCGAGAGCCTCAAGGGCCAGGACCCAGGCCTTGCCAGGCAGGCCATCAGGCCCTGGGGCGGTGTTTTTGGCTTTCAGCCTAGCCACCGCCACTCTCAGGTCCACCCCAGTCACCTCGGGGACATCGTCGTCGTCGGAAGTGTGGTCCGTACTTGACACCGCGGGTTGCAGAGACATGGGCGGGGGAGAGTGTTCCCCGCGCGAAGGGAACAGAGTGCTCACCACCTCCTCCACCAGCTGAGGCCGAAGACTCTGGGTCAGCGGGGGGGCCCATGGGCGGAGCTTGCCCCGCACCATTTTGTACGGGCGCCCCCACGGGTCCCTGTCTAGAGACCCCAGCAGCTCCGCATTGGCCACCTCCTTGGCCTGGACGATGGCCAATTGGAGGGCGGTCTTCGCAGCTCTGTAACCCTCGTACAGCTCTGCTTCCCTGGCTTCTGCATCCGGAGGGCGGATGCGCAGCCTGCGGTGTCTGGTGTACAGGTGCCTCGCAGCGACGCACGCCTCTCGAAGGGCGGCGATCTCGCGAGACCACCAGTACACCTGGCGTCGGGCGCGTCCTGGCGGGACTCGGGGCATGGCCACGTCACAAATCTCGGACATGGTCTCCCGGAACCACTCCGCCTCGTCGTTGATGTCGGCGGGCCTGTCCGGTGATGACACCCAAGCCTGCACGACTGAGGCTTCCAGGAGAAGCTCCCGGTCAAGGTGCCTCAGCGCCCAACGTGGACCACTCGGGGTCTGCAGGACCGGCGCGCTAGGGTTCTGGGCGGAGACGTCAAACCGGATGTACCGGTGATCGGAGTAGGTCTCCACCCCCTCCTCCACGCGCCAGTCAAAGACACGCGGTAGCAGAGCGGGGCTGGCGAACGAGATATCCACCACTGACTCGCCCCGCATCCGTACACACGTGGGGACAGAACCCCGATTGAGGACGACCAGGCCTGCTTCCAGCGCTCAGTCCTCCACCATCCTACCCCGTGCATCTGTGCGTCGGGAACCCCAGGCCAAATTCTTGGCGTTGAAGTCCCCTAACACTAGCACAGGGAGGGAATAACTTCCGACGACGACGGACAACTCCAGGAGGGAGTTGTGGAACTCGGCGAGAGTTCGGCTCGGGGAGAAGTACACCCCCACGACGACTATCTCCCCGAACCGTGCTGCGACGCAACCCCTTCCACTCTTCACCCCTTCGAGGGAAGGAGTACCAGCGGCGGCCGACGATATGATGGTCACTGAGCCGCTAAGGTCCTTAACCCAGTCATCCCTGGGAAGGACAAAGTACGGCTCAGCGACCACGGCGATGTTGATCGACCACTGCGCCATGCTTTGGAGCAGCAGATCCTGGGCACGGGCGCAGTGGTTGATGTTCGCCTGGAGGAAGCGCAATGGAGCCAGACTAGCACTCCATCACGTCTTCCTCCTCTTGAGACGCAGACACGGGCGCCGCGACAGCAGCAGTGGCGACGGCGTTGACAGCGGCGGCAGCGTTGGAGGCGGCGGCGGCCGCAGGAGCTGCGGTTGTGGCCACTGCGGAGGTGGTGGTGGTGGCGGCGACGGACGGCCGGCCCTTGCCCTTACTCTTGGTCTTGGCGGGTGGGGCACAGGACTTGCTCCCCGCCCGGTGTTCGGCCGGCTTGCCAGCCGCCGCGCACGCAGTGCAGTGCGGCGCGGCGCTACAAGCCACGGCCTTGTGTCCGGGCTGACCGCAGCGGAAGCAGAGGGCGCTGCGGTCGACCTCCGAGGTGCAACGAACACCCACATGATGCCCGACGTGGCATCGGAAGCACCTCAGCGGTCGGGGGTCAAGCAGCTTGACCTGCGCCGACACCCAGCCAACCAGCAATCTTCGGCCGTCTACGATGCGTTTGGCCGCCGTCACGGGGCAGCTCACCGTGATGGTGCACGTGCCCCTGAAGTCGGGACGTATGGTGCCCGCCTTCACTTCGTCGGCAGAGCACCCACCCGTCCTAGCGACGGCGGCCACCACCTCCTCCGCAGTAACTGAGTCGTCCAGGCCCATGATGCGCAGATCCGCACACTTGTGGGGCCTGGAGACTCGGGCATCGTCCGCACTTATGGACGCCCTAAGCCTCTCGGCTAGAGCGTCTGCGGCGGGCCCACTGGCCGCTCCTGGGACCTCCAGCATACGGGCGCCCGTTGCGGTCACCCTGAGCCGGAGGCCGGAGGCGATACCCAGCTCCTGCAGGTTCACCGCCTCCTTTGCTTGGGCGAGCACGTCGCGGTACGACACGCCCCTTTTGACCGCGTCCGGCTGTAGTGTGACTACTACAGCCGCGGTTTTGGGGGCGCGGAGTTTCGCCGCGGCGGCTCGCTCCCTGCGCCGCTGTTTCTGGGCCTTCTTTTTGGCCGCTTTGGCCGCCCTCCGCCTCTTTTTCTTTTCCCCCACCACCTGCCACTCAGACTCAGTGGCAGAAGAGGTAGGGGCCGCAGACGGTGTCGGCTTTGGAGGGCGTTTCGCCACTGGTGCCGACGACGGAGCCGGTGCTGACGGTGGCACCGGGGGCCTCTGCGCCTGGACCGCCCTTGCGGTCTTGGGCTTTGGCTGAGCGGGCGCCCTCCTGGTCGGTCCGTTCGGCGCCGCGACAGGGGGCTTGCTCGGCGGTCCCCTTCTGGGTGGGGGTGCCGCTGCAACCGCGGCCGCATAGGAGGCCCTTTGGGCCGCTGGGGGCTTCGACGCCGCGAGGGGGGGGCGCAGGACCCTCTGCCCCTATGCCCTCCAGGACTGAGAAGCGAGCCTGGAAGGCCGCCATCTCCTGACGGACTAGGGCCAGGATCTGGCTCTCAGCCGGCGCAGTCTGCGCCTGTTGCCTGGCCCCACCGCGCTCCGCCCCCTGCTCGCGCATCTTAGCGAGCTCCGCCCGGAGACTCCTGTTCTCCTCCACAAGAGACTCCAGGGCGGCCGTCAGACGACCCACCTCCTGCTGCAGTTTGGCCAGCTCGCTCACGGGAGCCCGGCCAAAGTTGCTCACCGCTGCGGCGGTGATGGAGGCGGTGGCGGCCTCAATGGCGCCGTCTTTGCTGGCCTTTTTTCTCTTTAAGGCCACCTGCCTGATGGCGGACTCCACCGTCTTCTCGAAGTCCGCCCTGCGCTCCCGGTCGGAGCCGATGGCCGACTCCTCCTCGGAGGAGGAGCTCCGATGAGCCGCTCCTCCGCCACCCCCAGAAGCCCTAGCGGACCCTTCGCTGACGGGCCTCCTGGCGACCTTTTTGGCCGAGGCCCCGCGACCACCAAAGGAGGACCCGGGGTCTTCCCTCCTCCTCTTGAGGAAGGCGTCGACCCGGTGGTCCTTCTTGTTGCGGGGGAGCTTAAAACCCCCCGCATCCCCCTCGCTGGACACGGACTCGGAGTCCGAGTCCTCGTCCCACTCCCTTTCATCATTGTTTTTATTATTTTTTGTTAAGGTATCCATACAGTTCCCACGATTATGAGAGCACTAAACGTCGACCCCGGCAGTGGCCTCATACCGGGGCAAGCCTACATACTGTTGGGGGCGGCTGGCCCCAACAGGGGGGAGCGCTAACGACCGTGTCCCCCACGGCCATTCATCCCCTCGCCGCGCTCCCGAAACTTGGGATTGGGTGGTTTTTTTATCAAGAGGTGTCCTTCCTCTGGGCCGGGCGATTAAGCCAAGCCCTCGGCGGCGGCATTATGCATGCCTCCGTCTGCTGTCCGGCCAACCCGGCTCAGCAAACCCGCCGAAAGGTTTGCTCTTCGTTGTACGAAGAGCAAACGACCACCGCTTTGGTGCGCCTGCACCTCCGCGGGTATGGCCGCATCCTTGCCATGTCCACTAGCGTGGACTGGTCAGGAGCGGCCCCTCCCTGGGTCCCTCTTTGTCTGGCCTCTCCCCTGAACCTTTCCGGCATGAGTATCTCTACCGGCAGAGCTTCAGGATCATTGAGGCACACAAGCCCCACCACGACGACAACGTGGGGACCCCCTCGGTGGGGTTCATATCTCACCTCAAGGATACATAATACTTAGTTGTTTTCAAACCGACAAGTACCTACATATTATGTAGTTTCAAAATGAAATTTCCACTCTATTAAATCGGTTCAGTATTGTGTGAAAGGTGTTAAGATTGTAACAAAACAATTTATTATAAAAAAGATATAAATAAAATTACCTAAATGAATGTCGCTGTCAAATTCCCGTTTCATTAAAAAGCGAGACAGACAGACAGAGCTACCTGTTACCTCCTTATTTATATCATTAAGTGACTAAAGTCGAGAATTTCTCACTTCCCTCTCACTTTGCTGACACTTGCGTGAGTAATGAGAGCAATGAGTCCTATAGTACCCCTGTCATCTGTATTTAGAGCAGTGGGGATGCAAGGGGTGCAATATCACAGAATCACAAGTGCATCGCGCAGCAGCCATTATTACATGGCAATTACTTACTAATATTAACATTATTTTTCTCACTATCCATCTAATTTTATACTTCTACTAGTAGCCCGCGTAAAATTCACATAAATAAACCATCTAGGTACTAAAGAGTAAGAATTAAGCCTAAACATTTGGTTTGCGAGTGAGCCGGTTCTTGCGTTATAAAATCACAAAGAAAAGTAGCTTTAGTTTTTATATATAGCAGATATTAATAGTGGTTTTGTGAAAAACTGTGTTTTGCGGGAAATAATACTCGTAACGGGATAAAATATAGCCTGTGTTATTCGGGAAGAGTGTAGCTTTCAGCCAGTGTCATCTGGTTATGATCGATCCGGTAGTTTTGAGGTTATACCATTACAAACCGATTTTATTTTGTTTTGCTCTTTATAATATTACTAGTGGCCAGCGATACGTGCTTTTGCTAAGAAAATATGTGATATAAATGAAGAACCGCTTGACCGATTTTGTGTAAACTTCACATTTAAAACCATATAGTAAATAGTCCGAACAAAGCCTTTGTAAGTTAGGTACCTAGGTGAGACCGTTCTTGAGTTATAAAATTACAACGAAAAATGGCATTAATTTTTAAGTAATTATAGATTGGTATAAGGAGTATAATAGATGGATAGTAGGTACATTATAAATAGTGATTTTGTGTAAACTTCACATTTAAAACCATATAGTAAATAGTCCGAACAAAGCCTTTGTAAGTTAGGTACCTAGGTGAGACCGTTCTTGAGTTATAAAATTACAACGAAAAATGGCATTAATTTTTAAGTAATTATAGATTGGTATAAGGAGTATAAATAGATGGATAGTAGGTACATTATAAATAGTGACATTATAAATAGTCGAGCTTTTCATTAATATAGGCGCGTCGGAAATATCTAGAAATCGTGTAACAAAAGACTGAAGATTGATAACATTGTTTTTTCATCAAACCAAGGAGTAAGGATGATTACCGGAGAAGCCTTATTGAAGGTAAGTCAGGCCTTCTTGATATGACCAAAACGTTAGGTTACGAGTGAACTAACGAGGCGTTCGGGTTCTTTGTTGCCCCACTGGGGAGTTTGTTGCACCACTTCTTCTTCCCACCAAAAACACTTAGGAAGTGATGAAGGGTGGGCGTTTTGGAGCTGTCTTTTGTAAATTTCTGACGTTCAAAAAGTGCTGTTTTGCCTGCCTGTCAACGATTTTGGTATTACAAAAAATGGTCGGGTCTAAAGAAGGCGTATAAGGGCGGAGCTAGTAACGTTCCTCGTCCTTCGCACACCTGCATTTTGATGCGCTACTTTCTTACGGACGCTTCCAATACTCCAACTTGTTGATTTGCTTAGGTACTTAGAGACTTTGACATCACTTGTATGTGTCAAAATAAATGGCCTAGTATCTATCTCTAGTAAGAAAATCAACATGCTAGGGATTTTGTTCCACCACTTTTTCTTCCCAGCAAAAACACATAGGAAGTGGTGAACGGCATGCGCTTTTGAAATTTCGACCTTCAAAAAGTGCTGATTTTCCGCCTACTTTGAATAAATGACCTTTTATCTTTAACAGATAGTATATTTGGAACGACCGTTACGAGATTTTGAGTTAAGGCACCTTTTTTGTGATGGGAAATCATCAAATGACTCCTAACGCTGTGGGTGCAGCGTGAGGGAATGTCAGACTCATACTGACTAAAATCCATCATTTTCCTTCGTGGGCCTTTTATGTATACCTGTAAATTATTTACGATTGTGATGTGATTGTAGAGCAAACTACCGTATAGACCAAATGGCAGACCAATCGCAAACCAATCGAATGTCATTGGAATACGATTGGTCTTATATTAGTAGCAGAATGACTGCTAAGGTTAAAACTGCTATTGCGATACAATTTCTATTAATTATTAATTTTTGACATTATTAACTTAGCAGAATTGGGCCAGAGACCCGCGATAACTCGCGCGAACAATCCCGCATCCGAGTTAAGGCACCCCCGCCCGCTAGTCATTTGTTCTCCATGCATCAAACCTACTGCCTTGAGATTGTTGATACCTAAGCGTCAAGGAGTTTAAATGGACCATAGATGATGTATCAAGCTTGACTGCCTCGTTGGTCAAGTGGTCGCAAGCGAGCGCGACTGCTATGCTTGAGGTCTCGGGTTCGAATCCTGAGTCGGGCCGAAATCGCTTTGTGGGTTTTAGTAACTTTCACAAAGCAGCCCATAGTCTGGGAGTTGGTGATTGATACTCCCGTGCATCGGAGAGCACGTTAATGTCGGTCCTGCGCCTGATCTCTCTCCGGTCGGGTCGGATTGTCGTCCCATCGCGCTATGAGAGTGAAGGAATAGTGAGTGCACATGTGTGTGCGCAAATGCTCGTGCACTATAATATGTCCTGCGCAGCTGGCTGATCTCCTGATATGAGAACAGCCGCCATTATGAAGCTTATCCCGTATTCACCCCATCTTACAGAGATAAGAGGGTAAATCCTGTTAAGTGTGTGTGTACCGACGATTTACAACATTTTCAACCCTCGATAAAAATGCCGATTTCACACAAATGTACCTATCTTCTGGTGTGCTCGCTCTAGCAAACAGTAACACATTGCGTGCAACCATTTCTAAACGTCTGCGAAACTGCAACCGCCGGCAGCGGCGATGTACCTAAACATTTTTTTACAAATAAACCTACCGGTTAGACTGGAAGTTGACCCTAACTTATTTGGGAAAAGGCTAGGCAGATGAATGGTGAGATGTCGCCTTTAGACATCGTTTTAACATGTGTGTCCGTTCGAACGAATGAAAAACTGGGGCTTGATTCTGCTTAGTTAATAATGTGACGATTGGATAACAATTGAATCTCAATAGCAGTTTTATCTAAGCGAGTATTCTGCTATCTGCTACTAATATAAGACCAATCATATTCCAATGACATTTCATTCATTGGTTTTCCATTGGTCTGCCGTTTGGTCTATAGGGTAGTCTGCTCTGCAATCATATTGCAATCGTAAATCATTTGCAGACAATATGATTCATTATTGAATGTCAGAAAAGGATAAAAATGTTTAATTATAAAACCGACTCCCAAAAACACTGAAAAGCAAAAAAAACTATTCTTAGGTGCATCGGCCTAGAAGTCGGTGTCTAATGGATGTAACTAAGTTTATAACGCCACCGACTTCTAGGCCGATGCACCTAAGAATAGTTTTTTTTTGCTTTTCAGTGTTTTTGGGAGTCGGTTTTATCTTTTTGTAAAAAGTTTTTTATTTTTAGCTTTTCAGTGACAAGCATAGTTGTCACTATCCGCATGTCATATCCGCAGTGGAAAGTTCTCATCAATACGAACAATATAAGCCCAAGCACGAGGTAGTTTACATATTCAATTGTCGAGTTCCCTCGACCTTCGCTGGTCTCCATCATCAGGTCAGCTTCAAACCTTCACTGTTGCAAAGGTCTCGTCAATACGAACAAAATAAGCCCAAACACGAGGTAGTTTTTTACACATTCATTGTTCAAGTTCCCTCGACCTTCTCTGGTCTTCATCATCAGGTCAGCTCCAAGCCTTCACCATTGCATAGTGTTATCAGACATGCGCCTTAGTGTCAAGTTTTTACCCTACGTATGCCTACGATTTTCGAAAGTTGCCCTCGATTTCTCAGGGTTTCCATCATCAGATCCTGACCTGGTGACTATGGGACCACCTGGGAGGTAAACCCTATCAAACAAAAAAAAAATTTTGCAAATCGGTCGAAGCGTCTCTGAGTAATCGGTGAACATACATAAAAAAAAAAAAAAAAAAAAAAAAAAAAAAAAAAAAAAGATCCCGACGAATTGAGAACCTCCTCCTTTTTGGGAAGTCGGTTAAAAAGAAAGCATAGCGGAATGCCACCTACGCTTCAATCGTAATTGAGTCGTGATTGAATCTTAGTTGGATATCAATCGTGTGTCACTCAAATTAGCAGAATCAAACCCCTGTGTTTCTTAGCAATTTCAAATATATTTTCTACGAATAGGTATTTAAAAAACCAGGGGGAGCCCGCAATCTAATTTACGAACGCAGAATACATTATTTATTTACCTAACCACCTTTACAGACCAAAAACCATTAATTTTGCAAAAGGTCAGTGCGGTTCATAAATTATTGCGCGTTTAAGGAACCTACTGTATCGGGTCAAATAAGACCTTGTTTACTAATGGACGAATTTAAATGGCGATATGCGATATACCCAAATTTCCGACCACCTCCTCATGTATTTCTAGTAGACGAGTACCCGTGATGGATATTATAACTCCATTTGAACAGATACTTATGTTAATGCAAACAATACCTGACTTCTCTCCTTGCGGGTGCAGCGTGAGGGACTATCAGACTTACTGACTAAAACCCACCAAGTTCCTTCTGGGGCCTACAGTGTAGGCAAGCGTCAGGGCCAGGGCCCAGGGCCGCGGTAACTCGCGCGAACAATCCTGCAGCTGACAAAAAGTAAACAATCTTGATAAGACTTTTTTTTCACAAATACAGATTTTACTGAATAAGAAAATAAAAAATAAATTGCTATTATTGTATTTACTTACCTGTTTTTATTTTTAGCTGCATTTTAATTTTATATTTTTGACCACAAAAGAACTAGGCTAGGTAATCCAAATTAATGTGAAAGACTAACCATTTCCAAACGATTTTTTTTTTATCAAAGCTGTCGCTTGATCAATTCTGTCAATGTCATCATAACAACAGCATTCTTGTTTGGGTAGCGATAGCGACCGAGAACGCGTTTTTTGTTTTATCACATTTTACATATAATATCAGTGAATAAACCACAAGTTTAGACCTTAAAAATGGCTGTAAGTACCACAACAATTCTTAAAACAAACTTTTAAAAAGCATTTTTGATTATCAAGCCGGTACTAAAACTTAACCTCACTTTTGAAATTCATGTTTTTTAAAATTTCAAACATGGAATATCGACTGGGTTGAGGAGGTCAGATAGGCAATCGCTCCTTGCGGCACACTGGTACTCATCTGCATCCGGTTAGACTGGAAGCCGACCCCAACATAGTTGGGAAAAGACTCGAGAGAAGATGATTCTTACCTAAATCTCTTTTTTTCTCTTTATAGTCGATAGCACACTCCCAAGTTCAAGAGGTGCGTTCCATTACACGCATCGAACGCATTGGTGCTCACTCTCATATCCGAGGATTGGGTCTAGATGACTCCTTGGAGCCAAGAGCCGTGTCTCAAGGCATGGTCGGCCAGAAGATGGCGAGAAAGGCCGCTGGAGTCGTCCTACAGATGATTCGAGAAGGTAATTATGGAGTTGACTGGTTGCTATGGCAACGTGTGGCTTGTTTGATGAAAATGTTTGATTAGATTCCACCAACAACTTAACATTATTACTAGTGAAACAACTGCTAGACTATAAACCTACTGTATTCATGTGCAAAAAAATACTTTGACTTTGACTTATATTATGAAGGCAATGTTAATGCCAAGTTTCATCAAAAACCGTTCACCCATCATCTGTTTACCCCCGTTCACAGATCTAAATACTGATTGACAAACAAACATCTTCATCAACACAAACTATCGGTCAGTGGGTCGTCTTAGGGGATCATAATATTGTATCAATTTTTTTTTTAATGACGTCAAAAATCAGCAAATGACCCCTCCCTCTGTGGGTAAGCAGCGGTGAGGGAGTGTCAGACTCTCACTGACTAAAACCGTTGTGTTCTGTTGTAGGCCTTTTGTGTACCAGGGCCGTGGTAACTCTTTCAAACAACCCGCAGCCCCAGCAGGCCTTGGCCCTACTGGGCCCCGCTGGGGTTCCTATAATATTGTTACTGTTACTGTTACAGCCTTTTTATCGTCCCACTGCTGGGCACAGGCCTCCTCTCACATGGAGAAGAAACTATCTTGAAGAAACTGTTACACAATGGTCATAACAATATACAAATGTATTAGACAAATCAATCTATTTGTCCATAATTTTTTACCTAAATAGTCATAATAGGTTTTGTATATTCTGCTTATGAATACATTTAGTAATTAAATAAATAGCTTAGCTGAAAACAGGGCTATTCATGACAAAACCACATTCTACACGCAGACAAAAAGTCATATATGTCCCTTCCCAAGTCCTATTCTAAGTACCTCATTTACTTTTGTATTGATAGTAGTTCTTTTACTGTTACCAGTACAGCCTTTGTATCGTTCCACTGCTTGGCTGCAGCCTCCTCTCACACGGAGAAAGATTGATCATTAGTCACCACACTTGCTCAATGCGGGTTGGTGATTTCAGACTATATAGTCTAAGTTTCCTCAAGATGTTTTCCTTCACTTTTTTATCAGAGATCCAAGATATACTTAGGAAGTACATACAATTGATATTAGTAGTAGCAAGATAATTTATCTTGTATCACTCTTGTCTTTCTAGGTAAAATCGCAGGCAGAGCTGTATTGCTGGCTGGACAGCCTGGTACCGGCAAGACAGCTATTGCCATGGGTCTGGCACAAGCCTTGGGCCCTGATACTCCATTCACAAGCATGGCTGGTAAGTTTCATTAATACATACCATCTTTTCGCCCGTGGTTTACATGGTGTCCCGGGGAAAATATCTTCCTGGATATGGACAAAATATAGCCTATGTAACTCTGGGATAGTGTGACTTCCCAACAGTGACAGTCATCATCCTCCGAGCCTTTTTCCCAATCATGTTGGGGTCGGCTTCCAGTCTAACCGGATTCAGCTGAGTACCAGTGCTTTACAAGAAGCGACTGCCTATCTGACCTCCTCAACCCAGTTACCCGGGCAACCCGATACCCCTTGGTTAGACTGGTGTCAGACTTACTGGCTTCTGACTACCCGTAACGACTGCCAAGGATGTTCAATGACAGCCGGGACCTACAGTTTAACGTGCCATCCGAAACACAGCCAATGGTGTCTAAGATATACTTAGAAAGTACATACAGACTTAGAAAAGTTGCATTGGTACTTGCCTGACCTGGGATCGAACCCGCGCCCTCATACTTGAGAGATTGGTCCTTTACCCACTAGGCCACCACGACTTTTTTTCCCAACAGTGACAGTATTTTTATTAATTTGTCCAGATTACCAAGGGTACTTACTGGGTTGCCCAAATAACTAGGTTGAAGTCAGATAGGCAGTTGCTTCTTCTAAAACACTGGTACTCAGCTGCATTTACTTGGCAAACAGCTCAGGAGATGATGAGTTTGGAAGCCTTTGGGGTACAAAGAAAAAGCTGTGTTTGTTTTTGAAAATATGGATCAATTGAATAGGTCAGATAGGAAGTGGTGAAGATGGGTTTTTTTGTTGGCTGTCTCATGTAATTCTAATGTTCGAAAATTTATGATTTCCAGCTTAATTTGGATCAATAAGCAGACTCCATGTGACCCATCTGGTTAGACTGAAAACAATAGCAATGTACAACACATCTCTAGTAAAAGTTCTTTGTTCCCAGGGTCAGAGATTTTCTCTTTGGAGATGAGCAAGACAGAAGCTCTAACTCAAGCCATCAGGAAGTCCATTGGTGTCAGAATAAAGTGAGTAACAATATCCTACTGTTATATAAATGATAGTTTATAAAATGTGTTTAAAACTAAGTCCGCTGTTGTATTTTTTATGGTTCTGTACCCAAAAGGAAAAACGGAACCGCTGTCCATCTGTGACCGGATACTCATGAATTGTCATAGTTAGACAAATACTGAAAACTAATAATAAAATTAGTATTTTAGGGGGTATCCATTTAACTATTGTGGTTATGCTCATTATATAAGTAGATAATGGTCTGAAACCCTTTGTGTGCGAGTTTTTATAGTCCAATTTAAAAATTACTTATGCAATTAAATTTATTGTCTTTCTTATTAAATATAGGAAGTGGTGAAGGGTGGGCGTTTTTGGGGCTGTCTTTTGTAATTTTTTTTGACGTTCGAAAAGTGCTGTTTTGCAGCCAAGTTTGAATAAATTACTTTTTTTTGATAAAATGTCTTTTTCTTTATTATACAGAGAAGAATCCGAAATAATCGAAGGCGAAGTAGTAGAGATGGCTGTGGAACGGGCGGCGGGGGGCGGCGGCGCTCGGGTGGGCCGCCTCACGCTGAAGACCACCGATATGGAGACCAACTACGATATGGGGGCTAAGATGTGCGACTCGCTGCTTAAAGAGAAGGTATTACTCATCATCTCCCAAGCCTTTTCCCAACTATGTCGGCGTCGGCTTCCAGTCTAACCAGCTGAGTACCAGTGCGCCACAAGGAGCGACTGCCTATCTGACCCCTCAAGCCAGTTACCCCTTGGTTAGACTGGTGTTAGGCTTAAATCAAAAACCATTTATTCAAATTTGTCTGCTAAAATTTACAAAAGACAGCCCTCAAAACGCTCACCCTTCACCACCTCCTATGTGTTTTTGCTGAGAAGTGGTGGAACAAACTCCCCAGCCAATAGCTATAGGTAAGGTATATAATGAAGACACTAGGTGTAGCTTAAGGTTTCGGGGCTGCGGCTAAAGGGCTTGAGACGGAACATGATCCACCTTATTTTAAAACGTGATTTTTAAAAAGTGCCAACTTTAAACGACCATCCCAAACAAAGTTAGTGGACTAACCGTCAGTTGCACAAAGCTCCATTAAAGTTACAGCTTCTTTAAATCTATTGCTGTCTCTTTCTTTGTCAACGAGGGAAAAAGTTTTAGCAATACATTGAATGAAGCTTTAACTTTAATGGAGCTTTGTGCAACTTACGGTAAACCTATTACTAAATCGTATAATTCTTAAAACCACGTTTTATAATAAGGTGGGATGGGTTTTAGTCAATAAGAGTCTGACAAGGCACGTTAAATTAGTTGGTCCAGAATGTAATTTGAACGTATTATTACGGGTTACGTAGAAGCCAGTAAGTCTGACGCCAGTCTAACCAAGGGGTATCGGGTTGCCCGGGTAACTGGGTTGAGGAGGTCAGATAGGCAGTCGCTCCTTGTGGCACACTGGTACTCAGCTGCATCCAGTTAGTCTGAAAGCCGTCTCCAACATACTTCATCTTAATGACACACACAGCGAAACTATGGCGGTTTCGCCCTTTGGGTTTCGCAGCGGAGGTGTGCTACAGGCTATGGCTTTAAGGTTATGGCTTTAAGGTTGACTGTAAGAGAACCCAATCCTGGGTTAAGCTCTTAACTGTAGTTAACTGTCTTAATTCTTTATATATTTATTGTTATACAAGCTTTTGCCCGCAGCTTCGCTCCCGTCAACTGACTTCTCTACTTTACCCTATTTTTTTTTTTTTTCATAAGAACCTCCTCCTGACAATAACAAACACAACAAAAAAATAATTAGCCAAATTGGTCCAGGCGTTGTTGAGTTATGCGCTTACCAACACATTTTGCGATTCATTTTTATATTATAGATGAATGATATAATATTGTTACAGGTGCAAGCAGGCGATGTGGTCACCATAGACAAGGCGACCGGCAAGATCAACAGGCTGGGCAGGAGTTTCGCTCGAGCCAGAGACTATGATGCTACTGGTATGAAACCTCATATCACATGTTTAGAGTTACGTATCGAAAGTGTACAACAGGCCCCTATTATAGTTATCGGCACGAATCTTGAGCTCTGACCTTCACCTGCTCAGAAGTAATTTATTGCGTCCCTTTTGTGGTATGAAGTGAGGCGCGGGGGCGGGCTAAAGCGGTGATTGGCCCGCAGCGCATCGCGTCATAGCCGTCACTCGGGATTGGTCCCTTGCTAATAAATCACTTCTGCGCAGATGTAGGTCAGAGCTCAAGATTCGTGCCGATAACTAAACTAAGTTTTTTTTTTGCCCATCTGTCATGAGGCTGTATCTTATTACCCGTGATCGTTGGACAGTTGAAATGTTCACACATGGTCTATTTATTGTTGCCACTAACTATAAGAAATACTTACTGAAAATTTTAATCAAACAAGTATTTTGTGGAGTTCCCATATAGCAAACAGTCGAATTATTTATTTACAATTTTATTATTAAACAACCCATTTTTATTGCTATTGTTTTGTTTACAAACTCTTAGTCATTATATAAAAAAATATAAAAAAGCACAATAATAAATAAGAATTTATTATATTAGTAAGAAAATATTTAACATTTTTACTAATTTTATTATATTTTTTTTTTCTAGAAATAAAATATTTAATAATAAACATCCTATTATTATATTCGCAGGCCAACAAGCCCGTTTCGTGCAATGTCCGGAAGGCGAGCTTCAGAAACGCAAGGAGGTGGTACACACAGTGACCCTGCATGAGATAGATGTCATCAATTCCAGGACTCACGGGTTCCTCGCACTGTTCTCTGGTAAGAAGTTACTCCGTCATTTATTTATTTAGAACATATAATTTACATTTTTAAATATTAAATATAAAAATAAAAAACATTCAAAAATATAAAAAATAGGTTGCCACCGATATCGGGCACAGGGTCCAAGGTACCGGTGGTTAGGGTCCCAGAGACAGAAACTTCCTCACAATACGCGCCGTATCAAGGAGTACTGCCTTCTGAATCAATCCCTTGATCCAGCCGCCTAACGAGAGCCTCCTGAGGTGTTGGTCGAGGCTCTTGGCTATTAGACCATTGGCCGTAATGACAATCGGCACAATAACAGCCGTGTCGACATCCCACATGGCGACAACCTCGTGCGCTAAGTCAAGATATTTTATTTGTTTCTCTTTCTCAGAGAAAGAAAGAGAAAGAAAGAAGTTACTTATTATTATCTTGATAAATACAAAAATACATACATTCATAACCCTGAAATCTATGTGGGCTAAAAAATATTGGAAGGTAGCAATTAGGTAGCAACTCTTGGTTAGAAAAACAGTTAGAGAGACCAGAGATCTTTCGTGGTTGTTTTAACTTCAAAACTACGGGGATAGCAATTGATAGCAACTAATGGCAACTGGTAGCAATTAGGTAGCAACTCTCTCTATGTATTCGAGGGATAATAATGTGAGAGATAAGCCATTCTGTTGCACACCAAGATGGTCACCGCTTACTTTACGATTGATCGAAACGTACCTTAAAGCCTTATATACCTATGATATTCTGATATACAATGTATACTGCTAAGTTTCATCAAAAGTATCAAAATTGTAGCCTTTTGCCTGAAAGAGTAACAAACATGCATAAGTATAGCAATCCCTACACTTTATTATAACCTCTACTTACCATATTTCTAGTTTTCAAATAATTTCCCGATATAAATATCTATTTTACTTTATTCTACAGGTGACACCGGTGAGATTAAGTCTGAGATCCGCGAGCAGATCAACAGCCGAGTGGCGGAGTGGCGCGAGGAGGGCAAATCCGAGATGATACCCGGAGTACTGTTCATAGACGAGGTCAGTCTATGTATACGAATTATTTATTTACTAGCTTCTGCCAGCGGTTTCACCCGCATCCCGTGGGAGCTACTGCCCGCACCGGGATAAAATATGGCCTACGTTGCTCGCAGATAATATAGCTTTCTAATGGTGAAAGAATATTTAAAATCGGTCCAGTAGTTTTTGAGTTTATCCATTACAACCAAACAAACAAAGTTTTCCTCTTTATAATATTAGTATAGACTAGCCTTTGCACGCGACTTCGTTCGCATGGGATAGTGACTTCCGGCAGATTTTTGGTTTGACTAAGGCTCTAGACAGACGGAATGCATTTCGACTGCAATCCAACTGCAATTTGCAGTTCAGGGGCAGTTTGAATGCAGTTGACACGACTACAATAGAACTGCAAATCAAACGTGCAGTCCGATTGCAGTTGGGATGTAGTCGGCGTGCAGTCGTGTTCTGAAGATGATTTGCAGTTCTATTGCAGTCGTGTCAACTGCAGTCGAAATGCAGTCCATCTGTCTAGAGCCTCATAGATGGCGCTGTATGTCCGGAATAAATTTTATTTTTGTTAAACTATGTGTATTTATGTACCAAATTTCACACAAATCGACGAAAAGACAGACAGACAGATAGATAGATAGATAGACAAACAAAAAGACACCACAAAGATACACAATAAGAAAAATAAAACAAAACAAGAAGTGGGTAGAAGGAGAAACATGAAATACAATCACAGACAGAGTTACTTTCGCTTTTTTAATATGAGTTGGGACTTCTTGCGCACAAAATACGATGGACGGGATGTGACTCAACACCTTAAGGGTTCTCTACCAGCCCCTCTTTGGATGATGTCGTGAAAGCATTGGTGGGTGCAAACTAAATAATGGCGTCCACGGCCGATTTCGGCCACGGCGGCTGTTCTCATTTAAGGAGATCAGCCAGCTGCTGCACAGGACATATTATAGTGCACAAGCATTTGCTTGGACTGCGGTGCACTCACTATTCCTTCACTCTCATGGCGCGATGGGACGACAAGCCAAGACCACCGGAGAGAGATCACAAGCAGGACCGACATTTACGTGCTCTCCGATGCTCGGGTGAATCAATCACTTCCAGAACGGGCTGCTTTGTGAAAGCTTAAGAAAACCCACAAAGCGATTTGCAACTATTATTCGCAAACAAAATATTTCAGTATGATTCGATTCTAGCCATTTTCCCTCAATTTCAGTTCATGCCGGGGAATCTATTTCGAAACGCAAAAATGATTCCTCTTTATGTTCCTAGAGAGTTCCTTGGGTAATTTCAAATTATTATTGAAAATGTGAAAAAACTACATGAACTACTAAACTAAAGGTCCGTTCACACAGACCGGCTCAGAGAGGAGAGCAGATTCTTCTCACGCTGAAAAGAGTTCAACGTGAGGTGAGGGAAGTCGGTTAGACTTCCCAAAAAAGAGGAGGTTTTCAATTCGTCGGGAACTTTTTTTTTATGTATGTCTACCGATCTTCATCGGACCGATTCGCAATTTTTTTTTTTTGTTTGATAGGGTTCACCTCCCAGGTGGTCCCATAATCATCAGGTCAGGATCTGATGATGGAAACCCTGAGAAATCGAGGGCAACTTTCGAAAATTGTAGGCATACGTAGGGCAAAAACTTGACACTAAGGCGTATGTCCGATAACACTATGCAATGGTAAAGGTTTGGAGCTGACCTGATGATGGAGACAAGAGAAGGTCGAGGGAACTTGACAACTGAATACGTGAACTACCTCGTGTTTGGGCTTATATTATTCGTATTGATGAGAACTTTCCACTTATGCGGATAGTGACAACTATGCTTGTCACTGAAAAGCTACAAATAAAAAACTTTTTCCAAAAAAGAACCGACTCCCAAAAACACTGAAAAGAAAAAATACAATTCTTAGGTACATCGGCCTAGAAGTCGGTGGCGAAATAAACTTAGGTACATCCATTAGACACTGACTTCTAGGCCGATGCACCTAAGAATTGTTTTTTCAGGGTTCCATACCCAAATGGTAAAACGGGACCCTATTGTTTTCGCTCCTCTGTCCGTCCGTCCGTCTGTCACCAGGCTGTATCTCATGAACCGTGATAGTTAGAGAGTTGAAATTTTTACAGATGATGTACTTCTGTTGCCACTATGACAATAAATACTGAACACTAGAATACAATAAATATTTTGGGGGGCTCCCATACAACAAACGTGATTTTTGTTGTCCGTTTTATAAATAATGGTACGGAACCCTTCGTGCGCGAGTCCGACTCGCACTTGGCCGGGTTTTTTTTTGCTTTCAGTGTTTTTGGGAGTCGAGTTTTTTTTGTAAAAAGGTTCTATAAATTACTTTTCTTCACATTTGCAGGCTCACATGTTGGACATAGAGTGCTTCTCGTACCTAAACCGCGCGTTAGAGTCGGACACCGCGCCCGTCGTCATCATGGCGACTAACCGCGGTATTACGCGCATCCGCGGCACTAATTACCGATCCCCGCACGGAATTCCGCTGGATTTGCTCGATAGGATGATCATCGTGCCTACTTCGCCGTATTCACATCAGGAGTTAAGGGAAATACTTAATATCAGGTATGTTGGTAGTATTTTTACCCGACTGCCAAAGAAGGAGGGTAATGTTTTTCGAGTGTATGTAAGTATGTATGTATGTCTGTTCCTTTGTGACCTCCTGTAGCCTAAACGGCTTGATGGATTTTGATGTATGAGGTATCGTTAGATTTGTCTTGATTACGGGAGTGTCATAGGATACATTTTATCCTAAAAGTCCCACGGGATATTTTTTCTAAATTACCCTTTAAAAAAATATGTATGCGGTATCATTAGATTCATTTCAATCACGGGAGTAATAATTAATATAGGATACGTTTTTTCTCAAAATTCCCACGGGAACATGTTAATTCTGCGTCAACGCAAAGCAACTCATGCGTTAGCAAGCAAAAAGATAGGGCGTGGCCTGGCATGCGGCGCGCGGCGCGGTGCGGAGGGGGATATGCTCGAGTATACAGCCCGAATGGGGGCACACGCATAAGGGCACACGTCGTTGACGGTCTTCAGCAGTAATGACTCACCTAATTCTTTTTCTTCTTCACTACCAACAGTCCAGATTGGCGGTAAATTTATGTTGCGGAGTAACATCACTCGTAATCTAAAGCCAAATGTCGTCGAAATAATTTAAAATGGTACTTACATATACATAGTCTTCTACATCTACAACATTTTCGTTAAATAAAAACAGCTAAAAAGTTATAAATAAAAGAATTATTATTAAAAAAACAAAATACCCGACTGCACACTAAAAAAAGAGTAAAACAAGCCCCACAATAATATTTAATTTATAAATATTGATGGAAAGCATCGCAGGCGGGGACCACCTTGACCGCCACCAACGAAAATTCTGCTAAATGGTGCACAACCGAAATGACTATAAATAAGCCTCTGTTGGTCCCCGCCTGCGATGCTTTCCATCAATATTTATAAATTAAATATTATTGTGGGGCTTGTTTTACTCTTTTTTTAGTGTGCAGTCGGGTATTTTGTTTTTTTAATAATAATTCTTTTTTGGTAGAAATATTGGTGTTGGTCTAGTTTTTTGGAGTTTGGTAGCCCAAACAGACAGACATAGACATCAAAATGGCTATTTTAGGGGACTCCCGTACACCAAACAAATATTTTTGCTTGTTTTTAAGGTTCCGTATCCAAAGGGTAAAAATAGGACCATGTTATATACTGAAATCATGACAGAAAGTTGATTGCCAAAACTTACCGAAATTATGTATTTCTGTTACTAGAATTTAATAAATATTTTAGTTTAGTTTTAGTTAAGTTAATTTATATTTTCTTCGGTTCTATAGAAAACTGTAAGGAACCTACATTCATGAGTCCTGAAATAATTTTATGGGCAACTTTCTTATTATAATTTTTTCGTATACTCATCATCCTCCTAGCCTTTTTCCCAACTATGTTGGGGTCGGCTTCCAGTCTAACCGGATGCAGCTGAGTACCAGTGCTTTACAAGAAGCGACTGCCTATCTGACCTTCTTAACCTCAATTCTCTTTTAGTATACTTACCTCCCCACTCAGAGACATTGAATGGTTACTTAAGCCATTCCCTAGTGAAGGATTTGTATGACATTCCTGCCTATTTTCACCAACAAATACCTAAATTAAGGGATCCCCTAAGAGCATTTACGGAACACTTAATAAGAATTTCGTTTTCACCAAAGTTTAGGTATCCCTTATCCATAGTTATTTAAGTCAAAATTGGGAGAGCCCTTATTCTAAGTGGCACTTAGATTAAGAGATTGTTGGTGAAAATGGGCATCCGTCACTAAGGAGTGACTTAAGAAATCATTAAATGTCTCTGAGTGGGGAGGTTACGATATAAGTACTTAATAATTTAACTTTTTTATCCAGATGCGAAGAAGAGGACTGTCAGATGTCGAGTGACGCTCTAACGGTACTGACTCGAGTGGCTACCGAGACCTCGCTCCGATACGCCATACAACTGATTACTACTGCGTCGCTTGTAGCTAAACGCAGGAAGGCTACTGAGGTTTGTTAATACTTAATTATATTATTTACAACTAGCTTCAGCCCGCGGTTTCACCCACGTCCCGAGAAAACTGCTTCCCGTAGCCGGATGGTACCTAACAAAAACTATGCTATGTCCTACCCCCGGGTGTAAGCTACCTCCCGTCTAATTTTCAGCTTAATCGTGTGATGGCGTGACCAAGGGATATAGGAATTCATTTTTATATATATTCATTTATTTAAGCTACTCACTTTCATTGAACATCCTTGGCAGTCGTTACGGGTAGTCAGGAGCCAGTAAGTGTGACAACAAGTCTTAAGCTGGCCCGGGTAACTGGGTTGAGGAGGTCAGATAGGCGGCAGTCGCTCCTTGTAAAGCACTGGTACTCAGCTGCATCCGGTTAGACTGGAAGCCGACCCCAACATAGTCGGCAAATGGGCTCTGGAGAAGATGATGATGGGCGGTAGTTCCCATGGGACGCGGGTGAATCCGCGGTAAAACTGTTACGTCGTACCACAAAAACTATTAAACGTCTGTTGAACACTGGTTTAAAAAAGTTCAGATTATGACGTTGAAATAAGGTTCGTTTGCAGACACATTTTTTTAGACAAGTGTTCAATAGACGCTTAAGTTTTTTTATCAAGGCTGTTAATTATGAATAAAAAGACACAATATAATTGATTTTCTTCCTAACAGGTGAGCATGGAAGACGTGAAGAAAGTCTACTCTCTGTTTCTGGACGAGCATCGCTCGGAGCAGTTCCTTAAGGAGTATCAGGACGAGTTCATGTTCAACGACGGCTCTGGGGGTGAGTGTTACTGGTGCACAAAATTTGTTAGTAGATTTGGTAGAAAACATAACAGCTTTTTGTATGGAGCTGGCATTGTTTTATTGTGACCAAAAGCCCCTAAATTAATGAAAGACAATATAAAGAAAAAAGAAATGCTGTTTTTGTATTTTTGACAAATAAAGTTGTTGGTGTAAAAAGCGTGAGGTTACATGTAAAAAATACATTCGAAATGATTACCTCATTCATTGTTAAATTCGGTAATTTTGAAGTAATTTTTGTCTAGTGCTTGTTTAACTAAAGAACTGGAAATCAGTACTAGCTGTTCACCACCACCGGAAATCCAAGGGAACTACTTCCCGCACCCGGATAAAAAATAGCTTATGTCCCTTCTCAGACTATTATGACAAATAGCGATTAACACACAGTCTTATAATAATACGAGTTATTTGTTCATACTATATTTTTAGAATTATCTATCTATGAAATTGTGTTTCGTTGATACCCCCTGAAATTAAAATAAAACATGTAAAATTATGTACAAAAAATATTTATGTTTTTACAAGCTTTTTTAATTATCAATTGTCTTGTTTCAGACGCCCCACAATTAATGGAAGTCTCCCAGTAAAACAGCACTTAACTATTCCAAATGTATTTGCTTTAAAAGTAATTATTAATAGTAATTGACTCGACAAGTCAGTTTGGTTCTACTAGAAGACGTACTTTAAGTTACTTTTTAAGGTTTATTATGTAAGTTTTATTAAATAAATGTCTCAATGTACCTATGCGTTGTTTTTTTTTAACCGACTGAGAGCGGTGAGGGAGTGACAGACTCTTACTGACTAAAAACCGTCGTGTTCCGTCGTAGGCTTGTTATGTACCAGGGCCGCGGTAACTCTTTCGAACAACCCGCAGCCCAAGGTATGGTGGTCTTAGACCATAATCTCAAAGATGTCAGACGTCTCGTCTTATTTCGTAATTAATGAACGAAGTTTTTGAAATGAACAACTGAAAATAAAATGTGTCCTACAGTTTTCTAAATGGTATAAACGTTATAAGTAAACTGGCAACATTATATTAGGGATGTTCCAGTTCGTACTAATTAGAAGGAAATTTTAGTTGAATCGGGAAAAAAAGGCTTTTTCAAAATCAATTTTACTGATTTTAGGAAAAAACACTCATGTAAAGGGATTTCGGAATATATACAAGTAACTAAAATTAAATAGGTTCGCTTAAGAATTTACCGCTTTATTAAACGTTTTCTTGATTTATTTAAAAGCATTTGTAATTATTTTTCTTACGGAACGAAATATTTTTCTATTCCAACATTTTTCTTCTAGTCTAAGGGTACTTACATAAAGAAACAGGTTACCGGTACAGACAAACCTGTACGGGTAGGTACCGATCAGTGCAGGTATAATATTTCAATACAATCCTATTCACTCACTTATAAAGAAACAGATAAACCTGTTTCTGTTTCAATAGGACTATATTGAAATATTATACCTGCACTGATCGGTACCTTCCCGTACAGGTTTGTCTGTACCGGTAACCTGTTTCTTTATGTAAGCACCCTAATGGAACCCCAAATAAAATATTAAGAATTGGTTAATCTCAAAATCGACTAAGGTAAGTCTCTCGAATCGACTAAATCCACGATCACTTATCACATCTCTAAACTACGATTGATTTTTAAAACGTCAATCTAATTGTCACTTTGTAGTGAAGAATTTTGATCGCATTTTTTCAAGACAAAAAATCATTAAAATCAAGATGTTCGCTGCCAGGAGCCTTTTCAAAGCCAATGCCCAAATCCTTAAAAATGTTGCTCAGACCAGGAACATGAGCGTGATCGCCACTCCCGCTAGGAACAAGGTGTCCACTGGCGTAAGTATATTTTTTTCATTTCCTCATATATAAAAATCATATCACTCCACTCAATATTAATTTTTAATGCCCAAAAAGAGTTATTCTTGTCTTTCATTGACAAATTGAACTTTAAAAAGCATTAATAAACAAATTCTGAATTACGTAATTGGTTCAGGAAAATATAGGTTATCTATGATAGCAAGGTAAACCAAGCCCTTTGGAATTTGAAAAAATAAGTAAGTAATTGGTTTAAATTAACTCTACATTAGTTTTACTTTTTAGTCCTTTGTTCGAATAATAAAAGCAAATAAAACTAATAAGTTTGAACCTATATGTACCTATTTGTTTTTTCAACACTTCTAATATGGTGGTAAACAATCTGAAATTAGATATTTTGCCCAACTGACAAGGATGAGTTTTTCGTACATAATCTTGTATGTATCATTGTCAACGTCTTTGTCATGTCTATTCTGAGTGCAATTATTTGAACAATTCAATTTAACCATATCAATACATTCCTATATCAAGTTTTAAGTTGTCTATGTACAGCCTGCCTAGCCTTTTTCCCAACTATGTTGGGGTCGGCTTCCAGTCTAATCAGATGCAGCTGAGTACCAGTGTGCCACAAGGAGCGACTGCCTATCTGACCTCAACTCATAAATGAGAAAGTTAGTTCTTTATCATGCATAAATAGCTGGATAGATTTAGAGGAAATTTGCTATACTCTATCCACGGAAGCAAGAGCTAAAAGGTAAACAAAGAATGACACTTTTTCAAGATGGCGGTATAACCCGACCGATGACAAAATCACAGATACTGCGAACATTTTACACAAAAATGTGACGTTTTGTCATCGGTCGGGCTATACCGCCATCTTGAAAAAGTGTCATTCTTTGTTTACCTTCTAGCTCTTGCTTCCGTGGATAGAGTATAGTAACAAGTAGTTCCTAGTAGCTAGAGGTTATATGAATGTAGGTAATTGTATAGCTTCTGTTGGCAAACCAAATATTTCAAAAAGGTGAAGAAGAAAGTGTTTATAATAGATTCCTTTCAGTTATCCCTGGAGACAGTTATACAGTGCAAGAAAACAATTTTAATGCAACTGTGTTAACAATTAAATTAATGTATACAATTCTAAACATTTCCGTGTTTCAATTTTTCAGGAGATGGTAGTCCTCATCAGCGCCATGGTGGTCGGCTGGTCTATCGTCCCCGCCTGGGTGCTCTGCAACATCAAGAACTACAGAACTAAGGAATAAGCGTAATAAACACAAGCTTAGGCAAATGTAATGTAGAGATAGCGTGATAACAGTTATGTATTATGTTAAGTAAATGGTTATTTTAACTTGAGTTTGTGTTTTATTTTGGTACCTTTAATGCGGGTTGTGGGCTAAGAGCTAAGATAGGTAATATGCTTGTGTACA
Source organism: Helicoverpa zea (assembly GCF_022581195.2). Taxonomy (NCBI): domain Eukaryota; kingdom Metazoa; phylum Arthropoda; class Insecta; order Lepidoptera; family Noctuidae; genus Helicoverpa; species Helicoverpa zea. The sequence continues at coordinate 2,962,500 of NC_061481.1, read as the reverse complement.
GACTGCAAACTACAAGTATTCAAAGCTAAAGTTAAGAACGTTTCTTAGACATATGGCACGGCCGCTTTTTTGTAGCTATCCGAACTTGGTCGGATTATGTAGGTTTTCGATGCTCCGTCAGTATTATAATTGTCTTTCTTTAATTACTGAATTTAATGACATGAAATTTTGCAAGTGAATAGTTGAATGATTAAACTAATTATTGGCATACATTTTACCATGCAATTCCTTTAGAACGTCGTGATATTCGACTGCTTTGTAAACAGTGATCTATTCATGGTAAAATATCCTATAACTTTTTAATTACTAACGGAACATCATTGATACTTGGCAACATGTTGGAGACACTTACAAGGTTTGTGTAAACGTGAAAATCTAGACCCCAAACTGCATACTTTAAGAACTAAGACCTAATAAGTGTATTTTACGTTTATATTTTTATCTTTTAAACCCTACGACTTTTTCTAAATCTGTTTTTTAAACAAATATAAACAAATTCAAAACAACGTATGTAAAAATCTACAGCTCTCTATGTAAGCACTTTATATGAAAACTAGCTAATGGCCAAACGTTCGCGTAGCGGAAACTTGAATTTCTCCGAAGTTTATGCATGCACTGATTTCATTCATACATAATCAATTATACACAAATACACACTAATTTTCGGACACATCTCTTTTCTTCTAAAGTCTATGGATTAAAAAAAGTTCCGCCAGGACAACGTTCGCCAACGTTCGCCCAGCGGAATCTGTTTTTGGTGAATTTCTCCACAATGGCTGCATACACAAATTTTTATTTACCATACACAATTATCGGACGTCTTACACTAATTATCTGCATAATTAAAATCTTTAAATTCAACAACATTCCGCTGCGCGAACGCACACGAGAGGTTGGTTCTTTACCCACTAGGCCACCACGACTCCACCACCATACCACCATAATTATGTATATAGAGCTTGCTGTAGTGTACTGTATAATCACCGATACCTGTCGTCAGTGGCGGCCGTGGCGGCCCTAGGGGTACAGTGCGAACTGTGCCCTCGCACAGGGCCTCGCGCTACAACCCACAACAGGCTCTCAATCCAGTCATGGATTTTTTTTATATTTGCTTAATTTGAGTTTAATTTGAGAGTCCTTAAACAAACAATTAAAAAAAATTCGCGCTCGCTACGCTCGCGGCTGTTCACCTAACAGTACCTTTCCTTCTTAATTGATTAGAGAACTTTTATGTCCCAAAACTCAAAAATTTTCGCGCTCGCTACGCTCGCGACTTCACCTTGAACTGTTGTTTGTTATAGAAGTTAACGTGCTTTGGTGACCCAAACCTCAAAAATTTTTGGGCTCGCTACGCTCGCGGGTGCTTTACTTTCCACTTGTTTTATTTTTTGTGATTCTTTAAATATAAACTGTAGTAAAAATAAAATTTTATTAATTTGTTTAACTTGACCATTTCTACTCATACATGACGTTTAGCTAAATCAAAACACCAGCTTACTCTCGCAATACATACTTTTCACATAGGACAAAGGGCCTCGCATATACCTGCCGCACGCAGCCTCGCAATGGCTAGGGCCGCCGCTGCCTGTCGTCTCGATGTCGCATAGACGTGGAGAGTGCATACTATACTCTGGCCAGTTGGCGGGAAACGGTGAGTGTTTGGAACGGGAGTAAGACGTTATGTGGGCAAGCGAACCGATATCCTAATTATCAGATGGTAATTACCGAGATACTGGCAGGGCGAAATACTCAAGAGTGAATAATATCTGACTATAAAAGCCCATGTTAGGCGCTCCTTAGACAATGCAGAGTTGATATGGAAATATTTCACTTTACTATAGGTCTAGTCTAGGGACTGCTTTACTCTGGGATAATTTAGCTTCTAAACAGTGAAATTATTTTTCAAATAGATTTAGTACTTTTGAAACTTTTTGTCACATCTTGGTCTAAGAACCGCTTTACTTGGGGATAGTTTAGCTTTAAGCTAAACAGTGAAATTATTTTTCAAATAGATTTAGTAGGCACTTTGAAACAAAAGAAAAATTCTTTTTTTTGTTATATTAAGACGCCATCTTTATTTTTACATTTTATTGAAAACACACTATTCTAAGCGCTGACATTGCTGTGTCTGGGATGCAGGTTGCGGCAGTGGCGCGACAGACACGACAGCCAGCTGAACCGCGCGCCGCACGCGTGTGTCGCGCCGCTGTGACGCGCTAGCACGTGCATTCTGTACTACAGTTACAGCTACTAGCTGTCTTATATCCCATCATTATCACTCTTTTCAGAGTCTTTTATGACAAAACAAGTATGTTTCTTTACAAGCTCTTTTTTATAGTCGGAGGAAGTACTTCCCGTAGTCGGATAAATTACTAGGGGATTATGTAGTTTAATAACAGTGATAGAATTGTTGATATCAGTTAAGTAGATTCAAAGCATTTTGGGTTAATATTCAAGACTGCGCAATGATTTTAGCGACATAATTTTTATTGCGCAATATTTTCTACTGTAATCTTGCTCAATGTTACTATAAGTCCAGCGGCTGGCTTACTCGGGAGTAGCTTAGCTTCCATAGATACAGTCAAAGTTCAGTAGTTTGAAGCCTTTTGGATATAAAAAAATACAAATAAAACGACAAAATAATGCTTTTTTCGTTTTATTAAGACGCCATCTTTATTTTGTATTTTAATCTCAATTAGTACAAATAAATTATAATGTCAGTATCTAAGCTGTGACATCGTTGTGTCGCGGATGCAGGTTGCGGCAGTGGCGCGACAGACACGACAGCCAGCTGAACCGCGCGCCGCACGCATCGCACGCATGTGTCGCGCCGCTGTGACGCGCTAGCACGTGCACGCGTAGCTTTCCTTGGTTCTACGGAAGGAAAGAAAGACACATTCATATTCATGTCATTTATTGCGTTCCACAAGTTTCAAATTGTGTTACCTACAATAAGCTTACAGGTACGTACATTTGTGGACCCTGTTAGGGCACAGCAACATTGGGCATTTAATGCCAGTACATTAAAAAATACTTTTAACTAATTCTAAACTATTATTATCATTTAAAGGCAGAAACACACTAAAGACGGGTCCAGACATGTAGGTATCATTTGCCCGATCCGATCACCGTATCCGTTTCGTCGAAGCGTAGGTACCTATCATGATCGCATATGTGGACGGGTAAGGATACACGATCTCGATACGCCGTTATGATACGATACGGCCCGTTCCATATCGTGTCGGTTTTTGTCCATCATACGAAGCAAATCGGAGGCGTCCACAACTTGATACGGTGCTTGATACGATACGGTGATCGGATCGGGCAAATAATACATGTCTGGACCCGCCTTTACTATTATGTACCATAACATTTCCGAATAACTACGCCATTTCAGCGCAATAAAAACTATTTACTGAACAGAGTTAGACGAAACACCTAGCAGTGACATAGCGTATACATCAAAATAAAACAGGTACTCTCTCAGAAAGAGAGCGAAACCGCGGGAAACAACTAGTATTTATTACAAATATATATAAACTTACCGGGAAAGGTTTTCCACAGTGATCGCACAAGTGCTCAGCGCTGTCCTTCTTGTGGACAACTTGTTTGTGTAAGTATAATGACGTGTGGCTTTTGAATACCTGTACGAAAAACAAACAAACCAATTTATCGATGAATTTTCATACCTATTTATAAAAACGTCATATGTATTTTTAGGACCTATTAGTATTTACAACCCGACTCGGTGTTAGTACATGTCGGCCCACTGTTAGCACAAGTCGGCCTGTTGTTAGTACAATCCGGCCCGGTGTCAGTACAACTCGGGCCGAAGTTAGTACAAATCGGTACAAAATTATTAAAACTCGGCTTGTAATTAACACAACTCGGACTGTTTTTGGTAAAACTAGGAATGAAATGAGTATTTCTGGGACTGAAATACGGTCTTCATTTCAACACAATAATATTTTACCATTGAGCCATTTTTAAGGACGTAAGGGTGTATGTTAATCACGTCATAACAATATACAGTTCCTTTTATCTGAGAAGTATAGTGTTTTTTAATCTCGTAGACTAAGGGTCTCAGCACACATATGGGATCGGAAAGGGATCGTCACCGTATCGCCTCGAGCCGTTCAGAATGGTTTGTATTAAACTCCCTACTGCAACGCACACTAATCGGAATAATAACGTAATCGCCTCGCCTCGGAACAGGCTCCGAACTTGAATTCCCGCGCTTACGGCTCATCGTCCCCGCGCTTACGTTTCTCCGTCCCAGCGCTTACGTCTCTCCGTACCCGAGCTCACATCTCTTCGTCCACCCTTTCCCCTTTCCCCTCCCACGACTTGCCTGCTAAAGACGCCGCCATTCGCAAGGAGTATTTCATTCGTGTTGCGCGTATGTTTTATTTAAAATTTTAAGTTCGATTCAAACACAAAATAACGATGCAAAGGGAGAAACTTATTGAAGAAGTGCCTCGTGCGGCGAGGCGTAAGCGCGGTGTCGCCTAGCCGTAGCCGAGTTGACGTACAGGCGCTGCAGATACGCTTTCGTTACGTGCATACGGTAGGTTGACGCCTGGTTGACAGCGAGGCGAAAGGCTTTACGGTTACGATCCCTTTCCGATCCCATATGTGTGCTGAGACCTTAAACTGACATTACGAGTGTGGTCAGTTCATTGCAATTTTTAAATAGTGATGTGGCACAACCGAAACTTACCGTTAATAAAATCAAGTATCGTTTTTTACAATACGTTATCCTGAAATAATGTGTAGGTACTTATTTGAAACCTAATAATACAACATTAATAATGTAAAACATATATTGTTAATAACATAATTTAATTACTGGCATTCGCGTTAATCTGATTCAGATAATGACTCCATGTCTGAGGAATATTTTTAATCATCAGTTCGTATGGTGTCAAGTTCCATAGTTGCCGTATTTTTTAAGTTTTGCCGCTTCGTAAGAGAAAAGGGTTAAGATTGCCGTTTTAACACTGATCGTGTCTATTTTTTTTTTGTTTAATTTAAAGGCATTCAAACATGGTCGGATTACGCATGGCGTTGCGTGGTCAGATTTCCCTGGCAGTTTCCACGTCGTGCAGCTGTGTGTACGAACGTGGATTTTAAATATAGAACTTTGAATGAAAAATAAATTCGTCTATTATCGATAAAAGGTTACGATTCAACAAATCGGTATCGTAGGTACAACACTGCACAAAAGAGCTGGCAACATTATTTGTAAGTTTGACATTTTGCAAGTAGACATGGGAAAAACGTATCATTGAAAAGAAAAGATTGATATGTATCTTTTGATCACTGGGATATGTATCACTCTTTTGTATCTCTATATCCTTTCGAATCCGCGAGTGACATTGTACTGTTGCTCAGAGTGACTCGCTTCGATCAATTCAATCCAATGTACCACTAAATCAGTACGAACTAAGAGTCAAGAGTGATAGATTCGTTTAGGATAGATAGATTCGTATATCAGTTTATAATATTTTTAAGTTTTTTTTTTTAAGTTTTATTTTTCATTTTAAATGTAAGTTTACGATTTATGTAATTGGCTGTTAAAGTCGTGTAAATCGAATAAATAAATAAAAATAATGGTCAAACACTTATTCTCGGTATCGAGAAAGTGAGACAGAACATTCTAAGTAGGGAAGTGCGAAAGAGATGTCTGGACTTTTCGATGATAAACCGTGACACCAGCCGCTCAACGCTGTGTGTGCGAAAGCAACACAGATACAAACGGACGACGGATTGAATGAGTTGTTAAAGATACACTGATACATTCGGATTTGAACTGATACAAAGAGTGAGTGATCAGAACGGAAAGATACATATATTTTTTATCTATCACTCCTGAGTTACCCATCTCTATTTGCAAGTGTCAATTTAGTCTACGAGATTAAAAAACAGACTATAGTTCCCTCGAGAATCGTATAAAACTGCGAGGTGACTTATAGTATACCTAAAAATAAAACTTACCTTCTGGCAAACATTACAGGTGTGACGATAGTTCTTCAAATGTTCCCAATCCACGTGGTCTTTGAGACGCGTTTTATTCGCAAATCTTTTACCGCAGTCGCTGCACATGTACCTTTAATAAAGTGGTTGTGAATGCATGCATGTGGATGCAGAAAGAGAGGTGTTGTGATTTTTCGAGTTAATACGCGTTTTACAGGTTTTTAAATGTGTTTCATCAAAATCGCTTCAGTCATAATTATTGGCTTTGAAATTATTGAACCGATTTGACAAAATATTTCACTGTTTGGAAGCTACACTGTCTCCGGGCAATATATTCTATATTTTACCCCGATACGGGAAGAAGTTTCCCTGGGACACGGGTGAAACTGCGGATCATCATCCTCCGAGCCTTTTCCCAACTATGTTGGGGTTGGCTTCCAGTCTAACCGGATGTAGCTGAGTACCAGTGCTTTACAAGAAGCGACTGCCTATCTGACCTCCTCAACCCAGTTGCCCGGGCAACCCGATACCCCTTGGTTAGACTGGTGTCAGACTTACTGGCTTCTGACTACCCGTAACGACTGCCAAAGATGTTCAATGACACTGCGTGAATGTGAAACTGCGGATATACTAGTATAATATGTAAATAGAAAACCTATAAGACTTAAAAAAGGGGTTATCAATTTATATGGGAATTCTTAGTTAATATTTACTTGAAATCAAACTTTTCTAAGTTTGTATGTACTTTCTAAGTATATCTTAGACACCATTGACTGTGTTTCGGATGGCACGTTAAACTGTAGGTCCCGGCTGTCATTGAACATCCTTGGCAGTCGTTACGGGTAGTCAGAAGTCAGTTAGTCTGACACCAGGGGCCCGATTCTCCTAAGTTAATAATGTCAAAATCTAAAGGCAAGACCGCACTTAGCGACACTGCGCGACGCGGCACGTAACGACAAAATATTCTTTGTAAGAAATTGTATGAGGTATAACGCACTATGCAGCAGCGGAACTACGCGACGCGACACTCAGCGGCAAAGTTGGGCAACTGACCAAAAGTGTCGCAACCTGTCGCGTCGCGTAGTTCCGCTGCCGTTAAGTGCAATATAGCAAGCAACGCGACACTTCACTTTTTTCAAGTTTTGGTTTAAACGAGAAGTCGTGTTTGAAATGGCTTTCGACGAAGAGAAATTAATTATGTTAGTCAGTCAGTATCCTGAGATATATGATCATCAAAATGAACATTATATGAATTCGTGACAGACAAGTGACAGACAAAATTTGCTGCAAACTGTCGCAGCACTGCAGTTCAAGTGCGGTATACCTATAGTGTCGTTACGTGTCGCATCGCTCCACTGCCGAGGAGTGTCGCTTAAGTGCGGTCCTACCTTAATAGAAATCGAATCGCAATATGATCGGAATAGCAGTTTTAACCATATCGGGCATTCTGCTACTAATAAAAGACCAATCGTATTCGATTGACATTTGATTGGTGTGCGATTGGTCTGCTATTTTGGTGATTTTGGTCTATACGGTAGTTTGCTGTACAATCATTTTGCAATCGTAAATCATTTGCAGACAAATGATTCATTAAATTCTTGACCGTTATTTGAAGCTTACTAGTTTGAGATAGGCACCTACGTGTTTTCCGCTTTTATCTCCGTCCTTTTCTACCCCATATCTTGCATCTCTCTCGCACACCGACCAGTTTCACTCCCCACCAGGCAGGAGGCGACGAGTGTTCTCGGCGGCCACAGTTCGTCATTGGCGTCTTGTTTTCCGCCCGAGAAGGTTGTCTAACCAACCGCTGTAGTATTTCGTTGAAAAATAAACTCAGTGCTCTCGCAGAACACAGGTGAGTTTATAATATTTTATACAATTTGTTAACGGTTTTACCGTTCGATATTCGATTTTGCGAAATCAAGTGTTAATATTTTGTACATCTACCCCTTTTTTGTCACGAGTTTCTTCCGTGTACTTTTTTTTCAGTAATTTGTTTTCAGAATGAGTGACTTATAAAGCAAATACAGATGCGGTAAATAATAAAGCTACCACAGCCCGTGCACGTGACTATGGAAAAGAAAGCAAGCCCGAAGTTCCTAAGGCACCTGTGGCCCTAGTTCAATCCTGCAAGGCGTTCAACGGTTTGACAAAAAAGAATGGTGTGAGGTGCGGTCCAACCAGCATCTCCTTAGTTCGGACTGATCACTACCGCACTTGAAGAGGGCTGATGGTGTCAAGAAAGCTTTTCGGCCTTGAAAGACTTGGTACGCTCCCCTCGGACTACCAGTAAGTCTGTTAGCCACCTCCCATGGGGGTCGGCTCATTATCACGGCGTGTGATGGTTTTCGGCCTTGAAAGACTTGGTACGCTCCCCTCGGACTGCCAGTAAGTCTGTTAGCCACCCCCCGTAGGGGTCGGCTCATTATCTCGGCGTGTGATGCTTTTCGGCCTTGAAAGACTTGGTACGCTCCCCTCGGACTGCCAGTAAGTCTGTTAGCCACCCCCCGTAGGGGTCGGCTCATTATCTCGGCGTGTGATGCTTTTCGGCCTTGAAAGACTTGGTACGCTCCGCCTAGGACTGCCAGTAAGTATGTTAGCCACCCCCCACAGGGGTTGGCTCATTTTCACGGACCCGCGCAGGGTACCAATCTTGCATGTTGCGAGACGCAGCATCATTACAAAGTGGGGACCAGTAAGTATACTAGCCACCCCCCACAGGGGTCGTTTCATTATCACGGACCCGCGCAGGGTACCAATCTTGCATTTTGCGAGTCGCAGCATCATTACAAAGCAGGGACCAGTAAGTATACTAGCCACCCCCCGCAGGGGTCGGCTCATTATCACGGACCCTCGCAGGGTACCAATCATGCATGTTGCGGGTCGTACCATCATTGCAATCTACCCTCGCAGGGTGGCTTTTTGGATCGACTTTCGAAGAGTCGCCATTATAACCTTCCCTCGAAGGGAAATGGTAATCACACTCACGCTGAATGGCGTGTGACGCAAAACTCTAAAAGCTCCCTTGGGATATCACGAGTAAATTACAATAGGAACCATGTCCAACAGAGGAAACAGAAAGCGTCCAGGACCGCAGGCGGACTTTGATGCGTCCAACAAGGCACGTAAGTTATGACTTTCCAGGCGGGTTGCCTAACATTATATCAAGACCAATGGAAAGAAATGGGAGCTCCGCCTTTCTTGTCAAAAATAATAACTGGGTATCGCATACCATTGGCCAAGAGCCACCTTTGATAGATAATGCCAGATTTGACCAGAGAGTCCAAAGAGATGGATGTCGTCATATCCCAAATGATAAAACAAAAAGTTCTATTGATAGCTGCAAATTCTGCCAGCTTTCTTTCCAATATGTTTCTTGTGCCCAAAAGGCGACGGAAAGAACCGTCCAATACTCAATCTCAAGGTTCTCAACAAGTTCATAGAAGTTGCTAGAGTTCAACAAGTTGCTAGAGTTTCTTCAGAAAGACGAATGGCTGTGCAAGTGGATCTCGCCCAGGCTTACTTCTACCTTCCGGTAGCCGGAGGTCACAGACATGTTCTTCGACTAGTATACAGAAGAAGACTGCTTCAGATTACGTGCCTACCATTTGGCTTAAGCACGGCACCCAAGACCTTCGCCACAGTGACCAATTTGGGTGGCTCAAACTTTGAAAACTCAAGGGTTACTTATAATTGTGTATCTCGATTTTCTGGTGGCTCACCAAGATATATTTGCCTACTTTGGGATCATTTGCACCACGTTTTGGATGGCAAGTGAATAAATCGCAAGCATTATCAACAAGATAATGACAAAACGCACTACGTGACAAACAGCACGACAAACTTAGAAGACCTGCATAGCTTGATAGGACTTTTAAACTTCGCAAGTTTTCGTTGTTCCATACGGCAGACTGCATTACCGGGCTCTCCTCACTTTCCTCAATGCAGTGTTGAACAGCAATCTATACCTACCCTATTCATGGAACCGTGAGCCAAACGGTGAACAAACCATAAAAAGGGTTCTTATAAGTCACGATTGAAGTAATGATCATATTTTATAAAAATAACTACGAAGGTAATATACTGACAACATTAGAAATGATATTTTAGAACGATGTCTGTGGAACTTATGCAATCTTTTCAAACTTATTTGAAATCAAATATGTATAATAAAGGCCGTAAATTATTTTCTTAATTTTAATGAAATATGTAGTAAATCGTTTACATGTAAAATGAACCTAGAAGTCTTGACTGTCATACATAGAACCCTACTTAATTGAAGACCACGATACTAAGAACATTTTACATAAAAATGTGACGTTTTTGTCATCGGTCGGGTTATACCCACCATTTTGAAAAAGTGTCATTCTTTGGTTACATTGTGGGCTCACGGCTCGGTGAATGGAGTATAGCAATGTTGAACCTACCAGCAGATGCCTTAGCAGATCTAAAGTGGTGGCTGGTCAGCTGCCACCAAACCTTGGATATTCATTCGCCACTTCCCTGTCACCTTATAACCACGGACGCCTCCGATGTAGGATGGGGGCACAACTGAACGGAACTCCCGTAATGGGTTCATGGAACGAGAGAGAAAAAGGCTTTCACTGCGATCTGAAAGAGATGCTTGCAGTATTAACTGGAAAATCACGGCAAGTTGCTAAAGAGATCAACAGCCATTTTTCAATGCAAAAATGGGACTGTGGTGTCATATCTAAGAAATCAAGGTTGCACCCGATCAAGGAGCCTACCGAACTTGACGTACAGAGTATTCAGTTATCTTGAGCTGTATCAAATCTATCACGTCGTGAATCATATACCAGCCCTATTCAACAGTCAGGCAGACCATCTCTCCCGACACAAACCTCCACCGGAGTGGCATCTTGTATCAGCAGTGGACCTACTTGCCTCGAAGCGAGCCCAGGGACAAATAGTTGTGTACTACGTGCCCCTAGATCTGAAGGACCCGAAAGCGGGGTTCCACGATGCCTTTTTCTCAAGTTTTGACTTACCCGCTAGCATGGGTATTACCGCCACCTTACCTTATACCGTAGGTCCTCAGTCATCTCAATTCAGGAACGGGAGTTAATCTCATAGTAGTTCCTTCGGTGGCACCAGGTATTTTGGCGAGCAGATTTGAAGTCCCGATCATTAGCAGTACCCTACACACTGATGAACCTCGAGCAGAAACCGATAGACACAGCAACGGGGATACCCCCTGCCAAGGTCAGGGAAATGGGGGGGGGGGGGAGGGACAAGGAGTCTCTCCGACTGAAGTCTTCTTCAATCCACACGCAACACTTATCAATCAGCTTGGAGTCGATGGTTAAATTGGGGCGAAAAGTATGAAATTGGATCCTATGAAGCCTTGAATCCCTATTTGGACCTATACTTACCCAATTTTTAGCAGACTTACACATAGTAAATAAACTAACATACAATACTATTTTATTACACAAGTCAGTTATAGCTACACTATGCAATGCAGAAACCACTGGAGAGCTAGGTTCACACGTTCTAGTCGGACACAATTTAAAATCAATAGCGCTGAGCAAACCTGTTCCCCGGGAAGCCGTCCATCTGGAATAATGACCAATTGGTAACCTACTTAAGTGCAGTAAACGTAGACGAGAATAATCCATTTGCAACTTCCAGGCACACTGCTGCTCTTTCTTTTGCTAGCTTGTTTCGGAAAGGCGAGTCCATGATCTTTCCTTGCTTGCAATAGACCCAGAACATTTCAAAAACAACAAAGATAATTTAATCTTAGGGCCAGTCTTTGGCTCTAAGACCGACAGTTCTAGTCATAGGCAGTCGGGTTGTTGTTTGATGGATAATCAGGAAAATATAAATCTAAGTCCAGTGTATTGGGTCAGAAAGACTAAAGCCTTGTTAGAAGATAGACGGACATCGGCTAATTCCTTAAATTTATTTATATCCGTTAGAGGCCAACCAAAGGCAGGCACCCGAACGATGATGCGGGTGGATTAAGACATTGTTAAAAGAGGCAGGAATAACTACAACCCCAGGAAGCTTCCACTCGGCGGTAGCGTCAAAATCTGTGTTGACAATATACTTTTGGACGATATATTAGCAAAGGGTAATTGGCGATCAGGCAATACATTTGCCCATTTTTACAGAAGGGAAAGATACCCACTAAATAGAAGTAGCAAGTTATCTCGATTATTTAATTAATCCAGCTGATTAATGTCTATATTTTTGTTACTATTGTTATTAAGAAGTATCGCAATGTTTTTGTTAATTACTATTAGAAAATGAAATCAATTTTGCTTTTGTTCTTGCATCTCTCTTTTAATTTTTATTACTCATCCTTCGAGCCCATTTCCCAACTATGTTGGGGTCGGCTTCCAGTCTAACAGGATGTAGCTGAGTACCAGTACCAGTTAACTTTGATTACATTAGTATTCCAGGACGCAATACACATACTTACATGTGATTACTCGTGTACCTAAGTACCTATTTACATACACAATTTCATTGTGCTTTTGCTCACATTGGCGTCCACTTCCACCAGGCGATAACAAACACGTCTCAAACTAGTAAGCTTCAAATAACGGTCAAGAATTTAATAGCAGCGTTTTACCTGAAATAAAACGCATATTAAATACTTACCTTATTTGAAGCTTACATTTTAATTTCTGCCTGGTGTTTTCGACTCAATGACGAACTGTGGCCGCCGAGAACACTCGTCGCCTCCTGCCTGGTGGGGAGTGAAACTGGTCGGTGTGCGAGAGAGATGCAAGATATGGGGTAGAAAAGGACGGAGATAAAAGCGGAAAACACGTAGGTGCCTATCTCAAACTAGTAAGCTTCAAATAAGGTAAGTATTTAATATGCGTTTTATTTCAGGTAAAACGCTGCTATTATAGAATGACAGAAAAGGATAAAAACGTTTATTTCAAAGAAAAAATAGCGGAATGCCACATACGATTCAATCTCAGTCGAATTGAGTCGAACGTGAATCGTACGTCGCTTAAGTAAAATTAGGAGAATCGGGCCCCGGTCTAACCAAGGAGTATCGGGTTGCCCGGGTAACTGAGTTGAGGAGGTCAGATGGGCAGTCGCTCCTTGTGGCACACTGGTATTCAGCTGCATCCGGTTAGACTGGAAGCCGAACACAACATAGTTGGGAAAAAGGCTCGGAAGATGATTACTTACTTGAAATCATTCTCGCTGACATGCTTTCTGCTAATCTTCATGTGTTGTTTGTATGTAGCGATGGAAGAAAATGTTCGGTTGCACGGTTCACATACTAATTCGCCATTTGCCCTAAAAATTGTACACATTTGTAATTATTAAAAAAAAGTAATTTTGTTTACCGTGAACGGTAGAAAGCTGAACCGATTGTGGTGAAATTGACGTAGAATATGGTCAAGAGTTGTTCTCTATGGTACGTTTTATTAAGCGATTCAACCGACAATTTTTAACCCACTTCTAAAAAGGAGGAGTATCTCAATGCTTCATTATTTTACGAATGTTCAAACAATATGTATGAAAGTGAAGCATGTTTGTTCTTATGAGCAAGTTAAAGTCTGTCTAGTCTAGATTATGCAATAAATAAATAAAGCTCGCCTTTCCCTGTTTTCGGTTAAAATATCAACATTATCTTACCTAGCGACATGACTGTTTAAATGTCTCAGTAAATTCCCTCGCCATTGAAACTTCTTATCACATTGTGGGCACGGATACTTTTCTTTTGAAGAGTTAACAGAGCATTTGATTTGGTCAACTTTTTCTTGTTTTTCTGAGTTTGTCGCGTCTTCCGGTAATGATTCTTTTAGTTTCCTGTAAATAATAATTGACTTACGACAAATTTGCAAATGTAAACCCCTTCGTAAGTCGCTTACAGTAATTTCTAAGAATTGCTTACCACTTACGGAAGTTACTTACGTAATTTTTACGTAAGCAACGGAAGCTAAGCAATTTTTACGGAAGAAACTTATGCTTTTGGAGAACCAAGAACTTGTCTAAGTGGTGTCTTACCTAAGTTTTAATTGTATTTGATGTTTTGAACTGGTTTTCACATGTTTCTGTAAATTCGATGTATTTGTAAACGACAACCTGTAAATGGAAATAGGAAATTAACAGTATTTTTTACATGGCATACTCATAAGACATATTTTAAGTCATACTAATTTTGTTTTGTCTTTTTTTTTTCTTATTTTGTCTTTTTCAACACAACATGTAAATAAATACCGTCTTACCACAAAAACTTTTAAACGTCAGTTTATGCCTTGTCTAAAAAAATGTCAAATTATAACGTTGACATATGGTTCATTTTGCAGCCACAATTTTATTAGACAAGTGTAAAACAGGGTTTAAAGTTTTTGTAGTAAGGCCCATATAGTTTAATTTTAGTTTTAAGTTGTGTATATATATATATGTTTACTTTACCTAAGTGTAACGTTAAGATATTGATTATGTTCAACTAAAATTAAAAGAATATATATATATAATAATATATATTATTAATTTTGGTTTCAATTAATAAACAATAAAATTAAGAAGCTGGAGAAACCGCCGGCAGAACTTCGTACCTTACAAATCCATGAAAAGTATTAAAAACAGATTAAAAAACTTAAAAATATAATCTAAAACTGACCTGCAAGGTTCACAATACGGCTTACGTTTCTGTCCGGTCTCTATTCTATGCGTCTCTACATGTTTCCTTAAAGAAGCTTTCCATCTAAAACTTTTGTCACAAAACTCACAAGCGAATGAAGCTGACGACTGTTTTGTGCTGAAAATGTTAAATACATTAGAGTCAATAGTAATAATAATACGTCCAAGACCGATTTCGGTCACGGCGGCTGTTCTCATATAGGGAGATCAGCCAGCTGCGCTGGACATATTATAGTGCACGAGCATTTGCTTGGACACAGGTGCACTCACTATTCCTTCACTCTCATGGCGCGATGGGACGACAATCCGACACCACCGGAGAGAGATCACAAGCAGGACCGACATTAACATACCTTCTTAACTTGCAGACTACGGGCTGTTTAGTAAAATATTTTAAAGTCCACAAAGGTTACGTGATGATTAACGCTTATTTCTTCTCTGTATGAGAAGAGGCCGCATACCTTACATCATCTGCCTAGCCTTTTCCCAACTATGTTGGGGTCGGCTTCCAGTCTAACCGGATGCAGCTGAGTACCAGTGTGCCACAAGGAACGACTGCCTATCTGGACTCCTCAACCCAGTTACCTGGGCCACCTAATTCTTCTTCTTCTTTCAAGTCGATGACATGTCATATATTGAGACTACACTTTGTCAGCCCAATATGCCGCCACAGCGAGAGCACGGCCGGAGGCGCTCGTTAAGTCCTCCCGCGAGCAGGTTTCAGGGCACAGTGGACATGCGATTAGGTGGGACATCGTCTGCACGGCAGCCCCGCACTCGCACCCAAGGTCCGCCCCGCCCGCGATACCCCACCTGGATCGATTATCTTTGCTCCGGCCTACCTGTGTTCGGAGTCTATTTACCCCCTTGGTTAGACTGGTGTCAGACTTACTGGCTTCTGACTGACTACCCGTAACGACTGCCAAGGATGATCAATGACAGCCGGGACCTACAGTTTAACGTGCCATCCGAAACACAGCCAATGGTGTCTAAGATATACTCAGAAAGTACATACAAACTTAGAAAAGTTGCAACCCTCGCCCTCGAGAGGTTGGTCCTTTACCCACTAGGCCACCACGACTTTTTAAAAATATTTATATTTTAAAATTACATAATATTTTTAAATAAAAATCATATTTATTTGGGGCAAACATTTCTGATTCTTAGCCTTTTGGCAAGTAAATGTAGCGCGTAGTGTGTACTGTGTGTTTTAATATTATATTATTATTTTATTTATATAGCGGGACAAAAAACTTACCTATTATCTCCTGTAGTTTCTGTATCTTGGTCTGTAGTTACTCCATTATGTGGATTTTGTACTTCTATTTCTATTGATGGGCTGAAAAGGCAACATTTCATTTTATAGAAAACGCCTATAAACGAATATTAACTTGCATTAGATAAACGCTGAATAATGCTGAAGAGTTTTTACGTTTGTAGAAAACAAAGACAAAGACTTTCAAAGACAGTGCAGAAGGGATAAGAACCAGTATTTGGAGAACATCTGTACCGAAATCGAACATCATGCGGACAAGTATCAAACTGCTGATCTTTTCAGAAAGGTCAAACAAATAACACACAAAGTCAAACCTTCCTCGTGGGTGATAGATGACAAAAATGGGAATCCGATACATGAAGTTGCCAAAGTAGCTGAAAGATGGAAAGAATACTGCGAGGAACTCTACCAAGACCAATCATCCAAATCCACTTCATCAAATAAAATCATAGGAGATGAAGAGCCCAGCATTCTCCGCTCAGAAGTTGAAGATGCGATCCGGAAACTTAAAAGAAATAAAGCACCAGGGCCGGATCGAATCACAGCGGAAGTCTTGAAAGGACTGGGCTCAAATGGAATAACATGCCTGCATAATATATGCAATAGAATATGGCATACAGGACTTTGGCCATCTGACTGGGTACACTCCGCAATTCTTCCTCTCCATAAAAAAGGATCGATGCGGAACTGTAGTAATTACAGAACTATTGCACTAATATCCCATGCCAGCAAAGTTCTCCTTAACATCCTCAATGCCAGACTAAGAGCTTTCCTGGATTGGCAAATACCCCAAGAACAAGCGGGTTTTGTAAAAGAAAGGGGAACGAGAGAACAAATATTAAACTTAAGGCTCATAATAGAAAAATGCTACGAATATAACACCCCAACTTTCATGTGTTTTGTGGACTACCAAAAAGCTTTTGACTGCGTCAAGTGGGAGAAACTATGGAAAGTACTTACCGAAGCGGGGGTACCCTCCCACCTCGTAATGCTGATTCGCAACCTTTATGAGTCGAGTTATGGCACTGTAACAGTAGGAGACACAACATCAAGCCGTTTCACATTCCAGAAGGGCGTTCGTCAGGGATGCATAAGCTCTCCTATACTCTTTAATATTTACGGAGAACACATTATGCGTCAAACGCTAGAAGACTGGGAGGGTGGCATAAAGATAGGTGGAGTCAAGATATCTAATCTGAGATATGCAGACGATACCACCCTTTTCGCATCATCCGAAAACGAAATGGCGGAGCTGCTGCGTCGTTTAGAAACAGCCAGTCTGGAAATGGGACTTGCAATTAACAAATCTAAGACCAAGCTCATGATCGTTGATCGATTTGACACTATTCAACGCACTGATATCCTACAAGACTACGAGACCGTAAACCAGTTCCAATACCTTGGCTCGTTAATAACAAATAAGGGAAGTAGCGAACCTGAAATACGTAGGCGAATTGGCATGGCAAAGACAGCGATGACCCAGTTGAGCAAAGTCTGGAAGGACCGAAACATCAGATATCGGACCAAAATACATCTGGTCCGCACTCTTGTCTTTTCCATCGCATTATATGGTGCGGAAACGTGGACTTTTAAAGCTGCCGACAGGCTGAGAATCGACGCTTTTGAGATGTGGTGTTGGCGCCGTATGCTGCAGATACCATGGACAGCCTTCCGCACAAATGTATCCATTCTACAACAACTAAAGCTAGAAAAGACAAAACGCTTAGCCACTACCTGCTTGCAGCGAATAGTACGGTATTTCGGCCACGTTGCTCGCAGAGACACTAACAACTTGGAACGCCTGATGGTAACAGGAAAAATTGAAGGCAAAAGACCTAGAGGTAGAAGTCCCAAACGGTGGTCAGACCAGATATCGGAGGAACTGGAGATATCTGTCAGCACTGCACTACACCAAGCAACGGAACGTAACCGATGGAGACAACTGGTTGACGAAATAAAAAGGAGTCACGATCCTCAGCATTGAGGGAACGATCGAGGAGGAGGAGAAAACAAACAGTTTTCTTAAATGCGCAAAACTCAGAAACTACTAGATCGATTTGAAAAATATTTCTGTGTTAGAAAACCCATTAATCCACAGGCCACAGGCTAAATTTTAACCGAGTGTGGGATGTAGTTCCCGGGTGAAATCACGACAAAATACTGGTTATTCATTATCAATTAACAAAGGTAATTATTAAAAAATAATCACGAGAAAATACTGGTAATGTTGATGATATTTTTTTATTAATTAGTGTTATTTCATAATGAAGAACCAGTATTTTCTCGTGAAAAAATAATAATAAACTTACCCATGATAATGTACAGTTTCATAATGCTTTATAACGCCTCTCTTACTAAAACATCTTTCAGAGCACGCGACACACTCGTAACGTTTTTTATGTTTATTCGTATGATAGTTAAACGAAACCTCAGACGCGAAGGAACACTCGCAAACGTTACATTTGAATTTAGAAGCATTCTGTAAAAAAAAATATTTAAAAAAAAAAATTTCGTTGTATGTTACCATTATGTTACCGATGTGACGAAACTCGGTCTAAAGTTGGCCCGAGTGTAGGTACATCGGTAACATCATGCCAAAACTCGGTCTAAAATTTTCGAAATTTCAAGCGACCCGTAACCGGCCAAGAGCGAGTCGCACTCAAGTAGGAAAGGTTCCGTAGGTACTTAAATTATTTAAAATACGGGCAAAAAAACATGTCTGTTGTATTTTATTAATTTTGTTTTAATATAATTAGGTATTTTAATTTTGAAGTAATATCCTACTACTAATATTGTAAATGCAAAAGTTTGTATGAATATTTGTTCCTCTTTCACGCAAGAGCTACCGAATGGATTTTGATGAAACTTGGCAGAAACGTAGTTTATATAAGAGAATAATATACATATGCTACTTTTATTCTGGGTATAGGAACTAGCTTCTTCGGGAAGCTGGTGAAATCGCTTGCTAGTATTTTGTAAATATTTCAAGGGTTTACAAAAAACTTACCAAATCATGTTTAATACTAATATGGTCTTTCAAATCCTCTGCGTTAGGAAAAGATAAAATACACCGTTCACAGGGAAACATAGCGTTAACATAATCTTCTTTTAACATGGCTGCTCTTCTCTCTTCCTCCAATTCTTCTCTACTCAACTCTAATAAGAGATAAAAAGTCATTTATTCATAGTAGGCTGAAAATCAGCAGTTTTTGAAGGTCAAATTTCCAAAAGCCAGCCCCCAAAACGCCCGCCCTTCACCACTTCCTATGTGTATTTGCTGGGAAGAAGTGGCGCAACAAACTCCCCAGCAACACAATTCTGTCTGTATACAAAGTATATTTTGTATGGCACCTATCATGTATTACAAATTGCCTGAGATCTGGAGAGAACTCAATACCGAAGCTCTGAAACGTAGGCTCAAATTATTTTTAGTACAGAGAGTATAGTATAATATTAAAAAGTTTATTGATGAAAAAATATTAGATTTTAAGTAGAAAATGTGTATTTTTTAGTTCATAATTAATTTTGCAAATATTTGCATGCCAATGGCAAGCAAGTTTTTAAGCATATATCGTACCATCTTACATACATGCTTAAGGCAAATAAATGATTCTATTATATTCTATGGTTTGAAGACCCGTTGATATACAAAATATATACAAATTTGTATACATAAAATTGTTCGTATTAAAAAAGAAAAATATCAATTTATACAATTCTATGTATAAAAAAAATAAATATTTAATCATGTTGCCACATACCTATCTCTTTATACAATTCAATCTCTTTCCGTTTCTTCTTTCTCTTCTTTTTAACAAGTTTTTTCTTGTCCATCTTTAAGTTTATTAGTTTTTCATCGTCCGAATTGTCCGCAAAAGTATCCATATACTCCTCTTTGATAATTGGGGATGTTGGTCTGTCCGTAGTTACAATTTGGAAGGTATGTAGTTCATTTTCTTCTAGTGTAAAGTTGTATATTTTTTGTGTAGTCAATCTTGGTTGCGGCTGTAGTTTTTTAAGGTTGGTATTCTGTGAAATGAAAGGGTTGCTTTTAAGATGTGTGATTGTATATTCTGATCTCTCTCTGGTGGTGTCGGATTGTCGTCCCATCGCGCTATGATAGTGAAGGTTGAGAGGGCACCGCAGTCCAAGCAAATGTGCGAGCACTATAATATGTCTTGCATAGCTGACTGATCTCCTTATATGAAAACAGCAACCGTGGCTGTTGTGATATGCATATCTTTGAAAAATTTCTTTGTTTTGCAAGGCACATCAAAATTTGTGGGTCCTGCCTGTCATTTAAACATTTTTAACAGTTGTTATAGGTACAGAAGCCAGAAAGCCTGACAACCAGTCTTACCAAGGGGTATCGGGTTGACCTATTAACTATGTTGAGGAGGTCAGACAGGCAGTCGCTCCATTTGGCACACTAGTACTCAACTGCATGCAGTTAGACTGGAAGCCGACTCCAACATAGTTCAGAAAAAGGCTAGACAGATGGTTTCTAAGGTAGGTACATAGAGAGATTTAGATTCTATACCTGTTTAATATAATCGGTGAAAAGGCAGTATGATGTTTTGACTTTCTGCTTGAATTTTGTGAAGTTGCTCATTTGAGCGTCACATTCCCAGCATAGCCATGTTGGCATGGTGTCACCTTCTGACAACTGTGAAAAGGATAATATTTTATTTGAAAGATACAATTTAGTGAAAGTTAGAACATAACTGTGAAACAAATTGATGTTAGGTTTGATTCTTTGGGGAGAAGCATTGAAATACTGGTTTTATTTATTTTTCTATGAGTATTTTATTCATATTTGTGGTGGTAAGTTGCATGACTGAGGGATAAAATATCATTTTTCTATATATTCCTTCAAAAATAAAAACATACCCGAAACATATTTTCCTAAAGAATTTTAAAAAAGTTTTAGAGTTTAAATTCAAAATATATAATTAACATCAACTCTTTTAGTGAGAAAAACCAAAACTTACAGGTATTTCACTAACAATTTGCAAAAAAGATTGCTTTTTCCAATATTCGACTAATAGTATCATTTTCCGGCCTGTGCTGAGGCAGCCGCAACAAATTATATTCTCTTCAGAATCCATTTTTACTGTTTTACCAATCAGCTAGCTTTCAATTCATGCTTCATTCAGAAAATGTAAATAAATAACAAAAATAAACATTTGCGCGAAAGAAAGGGAACGCTTACATCCGGCCATTGTTGGTACGTTCAAATGTCAAATACGTTTAATTATTTGCTACCATTTCACAACATATTGTATTTAAAAAAATATAAAGACACTCAAATTCCACTTTTTATTAAAAAATAATGCAATAAGAGGCCAGTTTCAACTTAGGATAAAGTCTTTCAAATATTGATTACCGTTTCTCTTTTAGTTGTTTTTGGAATGACTTAAATGAATGGTCAAACCTAAACGTAGCTAAAAACGTTCCGTTCACAATTTATGTCCGATTTTCTTGTTGCTATAATCGAGAATCAATAAGTGGTTTAAAGAACCTAAACAATGTTTTTCTTGTTATTTAATTAAAGAATTTAGCAGTGTTTGGTATATTTTCTGTAGTAAAGAAAGCTTTTTAATCTGATTAGAGAGAATAACTTAAGCGTGAGAGTGAAACGAAATGTTACAAACTTTTTCTTTTTATTGATAGAAAATTGTACAGCGCATGTAAAGAATTGGTTCCTGACATAAAACTTTCTATAAATTATTTCAGAATGACTTCATTTTCCCATCTTAACATGCAAGAATGCGTTTTTGTGCCAGACATAGCTGATATAAACAGTATATGCATTTGTTGCAATTCACAAAATGCCTTACTACTCAATTTGAGTACCTGTAAACATAGTTCGTTTTTGACGAACGACTTAAAATTAGAGGTAAGTTTCTTGATTATAATTCTAATTATATTCTTTTTGAGTTATTCTAGTAGTATTAAGCTAGTTTAGCTTTATTTTAAGTGATAAATTCTTAAGTATAGGAATGACGTTTCGTATTGGCATCGTAATGACATTTAAGAAAAATAAGATGGCTGACCATTGTATTTTTTAAATTATTTTTTATTTATTTCATTTGCTTAATGCAATGCTTTAATTCTTAAGAAACATAGTTTTAATCTATAACTGTTTATCTGCTAAGCCTCGAGACGGTGGCGTTGTGTTGCGCGCGCCTCTCTTAGTGGAGTTTGCTGTGGCCGCTGGGCGGCCACAGAGGCTGACGGGGCCCGCCTTCGAACATCTGGCGGGCCAATACCTGTCGGGGGTGCGGAAGAATGCTTTGGCGATACCCGTGCCCTCGACAATAGGTAATAGAAGGCAACACTGGGTGGGTTTTTAGCCGGTAAGAGTCCGGCACACCCCCTCCACCGACCCCAGGTGGAGGGAAGTTCATGAGGACTTTCCCCCTGCCAAAAAAAAAAGCCTTTTCCCAACTATGTTTGGGGTGGGCTTCTAGTCTAACTGGATACAGCTGAGTATCAGTGTGACACATAAAGTGACTACCTATCTGACCTCCTCAACCCGGTTACCTAGGCAAACTTTCTGCCTTCTTCAAATATAAGCCGGGACCCACCAGTTAATCGTGCCTTCCGAAACACGGAAGAACTTGTCTCAACAAGATGGTCACCCATCCACGGACTAACCGCGCCAAGCGTTGCTTAACCTTATGATCGATTGATCCGCGCGGCTTTGACTTAGGATGCATCTACACGGTGCAAGTAGCTTGCGCATGTTGTGGTACTTGCGCGGGTTATAAACTTTTTAAAAAGGTGCGGGACCAGCAACTCGCGCATGTACCGGAGCAAAATACCCACCCGTGTGCTCTTGTCACTTGTCGCTTGCGCATGTTAACTGGCTCTAGTTACATGCGCCGTGTAGATGTACCCTGAGCCACGGGCTCTTCCTACCTATAATTTATGACTGTTTGTTACTTACTGGTTATAAATTACCTAAGTCTTTTCATAGAAAACTCATTTCATTTCAGCTGGACCTATCAAAGACGTACATATGTGTATTCTGTCATCATACATTGAAAAAAATAGAAAAATTCAAACAGCAAGTTGCAGAAAGCGTTGCCTTACTTCTGGATCAGGTAAGGAGAAGAAATCTCTATGTTTTTATTCAGTCTCTACTAGTTTTTTTAACGACGTCAAAAATCATCAAATGACCCCTCCCGCTGTGGGTTAGCAGCGGTGAGGGAGTGTCAGACTTACTGACTAACAACCGTCGTGTTCCGTCGTAGGCCTTTAATGTACCAGCGCCGCGGTAACTCGCGCGAACAATCCCGCGGTCAGTGGGTCGCCCGGCTCCACTAGACCCTGGAATTATAGTCTCGGATTTTTGGAAGGCGAACGTAGGGCCGAAGCCAACACGCTAAAGCCCTTTTGAGACAACTCACACCGTATATACTACTAGCCGTTTTCCCGCGGTTTCTCGCGCCTCCCGTGGGAACTATTGTGCGTATCGGGATAAAATATATAAATATATAAAAAAAAATATATAATAAATATATAGAGAGTAGCTTTACAACAGTGAAAGGATTTATCAAATCGTTTCAGTAGTTTTCACGGTACGGACAGTTATTCCCACGGGAAACGGGAGAAACCGCGGGAAAACGGCTGATATAGTTATCGGCACGGATATTGAGCCCTGACCTTCACCTGCGCAGAAGCGATTTATTGCCTTGTGTACAGTGCGCAAAGCGATCCCCACTCTTTCGCCGAGAGCTCAAATCTCAATATCCGTGCCGGTAACAATATCACACACATGTAATGAAAACTCCGCTTTCCAGACGACACCATTAAAAATAAACAGGCTACATAACCTGAAACAGTCTACAGTCGAAATAACAACATCAGACCAATATACCTTCAAAGCAAAACCCGATTTACAATACGAAAATACAGACCAAGACTGTCACATTGAAATTTTGACAGATGTCAAAATTGAGTACGAATCAAGCGACGAAACTGAAATTCCACTTTCAAAATTGAAAAAGGAAAAAGAAGGTGATAAATATGAAGGGAAAATCGCGGTTATTATTCTTAGTGAAGAAGAATTGAGAGAAGAGAGAGTGAGAATGAGTAAAAATGAGAAGTATTTGAAGCTTCCTTTTAAATGTGATAGTTGTGTAGTGGGTTTTGATCATGAAGTTAGTTTGGTCAGCCATATGGATAAACGGCATAAGAAGGTAAGTTTATTTAATAAGGATAGTTATAATTTTACTTAAGCGACATACGTTTGATATCCAACTAAGATTCAATCACGACTCAATGAGGGCTATCGTTTTTTGTTTAACCAGATGGCGCCACTTTAGCGTGAGGTCCTAAACTACGGCCACCAAAGTTCGTATATGAGCGCCAAAACTTATATCTACATTAGATGATCTTAGATTATACATAATAGGGTAGGGTGGTAGCCATTGAACCACCAAAAGTTTGGAGATCTCTAGCGCGCTCGTTTTTACAGTCTAAGAAAATATTTTTGTTTCAAATGATAGGTTATTTAATAAGCTGCCAAATTGTGTTGAAATAAGTGGAAAACATTTGCTGTTGCCTAATTTATACATGTTTTTTTAAAACATGAGAAATGGTTCATAGCGTACTCCCAGGGGTACACAAAGAACCGGGGGGGTGGTACTAAATGAACCATGTGGTACACAATGAATCACGGTAATATAAAAAAAAACATTATTGTTTGTTTTAAAGAAAAATAAATACACTATTTATAACTTTTTATAATTATTAAGTTTTGGGTTATACATACGTTTAAGAACCAACAAATCAGCCTTAAAACTTAATTTTTAACAATAATTATGAACATCTTAAAAGTTACGCACAAACTCTTTCCGGGAAAAAAGAAAAATCATTTTGTACTTGTATATTTATATTAATTAAAATGCTCTTAGCATTATAAAGTCGACGTGTTTTTATCACAATCAGACTTATGTTTTTTTATTGTCCAAATCACAAATTGTAACAATCAACATTTCTTTATGCTGTCTTCATGTTGGGCAGTAAGAAATTTACTTGCATCATAATGGGGCTCTAGTCTACAAGACGGATTGTTCCTGTACTTTGTTTGTGACATATCTCCGCACAAACACTTCGTCTGTCGCAATACTGGATAGAGAAGGTTGCAGTTTTTGCTGCTTTTCGAATGCTTAATCCCGACAAGTGTTTTTTCTATACCTCTTTGTGTAGCTTCCGCGGTGTGATACCCTTATTTACGTGCTTTCCTCCCTACCGTGTTTCGTCCCATGCTGAAATAGACGAATAATGGTAATTAATTATAGGTACTCACATTAACACTTACACACTGAGGTTAACTGTCTAATAATACTTCCCACCTGTTCATATATCATACAAAGCACTAAGATGTGGTACACAATACACAATGAACCGTGGTTCATTGCTTACCCAGGATAAATGGCTCACAGTGTACCCACCCCCTCTTAGGAAATGTTAGGTCATGTTTTATACAAAAAACGTTGAGAATTAATTCCAAAAAATAGTCTCAGACAAGCCTAATGATCTACATTACACATACAATTCACACATAGTTAAGTAAGAGTTAGATTATTAAAGTAACAACAAAAAGTAACTCACCTTTTTTTGTCGTTTTTAGGGTTCCGTACCTCAAAAGGAAAAAACGGAACCCTTATAGGATCACTTTGTTGTCCGTCTGTCAGTCTGTCTGTCTGTCTGTCTGTCTGTCTGTCTGTCTGTCTGTCAAGACCCTTTATCTCAAGAACGCGTGGACGTATCAAGCTGAAATTCACATGAAATACTCAGGTCTATTGTCCCTTTAAGCTGTGAAAATATCAAACTTCTAAGCCAAGCCAATCAAAAGATACATCCGATTATGTCGAAATTTTCAACAAATTTTCGACACTCGCAAAGGAATCAAAACCTACAGGATACTTCCCGTAAACTCAGAGTCTTGAAATTTGGCATGAAGCATTGTCATTGTTGTGTAATGAGTTTTTATATGAATAAATCAGTTGTTGTCAAGCACTGACGTCTATTACTACATGGTGACAGCGGTGATGAAAATTTTTTCAAAATTTATTATAAAATACGTATTTTGGTGCAATTTTATCGACAAAAATAATGGAACACGCTCGCCCACCATCCGAGTTGAGTTTGGACGGCGGTCCTGCAAGCCGCGCAGAGGCGTGGAAACGGTGGCGACAACAACTCACGCTGTTCCTGAAAGCTTCGGGTGCCTATACAGAGACTGCTGGGGTTCAGGCGAGTCTACTGGTAAATTTAATTGGTCCGGAAGGTTTTGACATATACCAAACATTTACGTTCGATAAGGAGGAGGATCGAGATGATATCAGAATTTTACTTGAGAAGTTCGATAGTTTTTTTGTTTCAAAATTAAATATTACACTAATTCGATACAAATTTTTCACTCGGAACCAAGAGGAAGGCGAATCAATCCAACAGTATGTTACTGCGTTACGCCTCCTTTCGAAAAATTGTAACTTCAAAGAGCTTGAGGACGAATTGATCAAAGATAGAATTGTGTGTGGCATTCGAAGTTTAAGGGTGAGAGATCGGCTGTTGAGATGTGAGGATCTGAATCTCGACAAAGCTGTAAAACTATGCCAAGCCGAGGAAATATCCAGGGAATCCGAGCAGCAGATGGATGCTGTTGGCACGAGTTCGGGAGTGGCGCAGGTGGACGTGGTTGGCGCGCAGCGGCGACGAGGTCGCGGGAGTGCCGGTGGCGGCCGGCGAGGCGCGCGCAGGGGCGCAGCGCCCAGCCCGCATCTATGTGCTCGCTGCGGGGGCCTGTCACCGCGCTGTCAGGCTGGAAATTGTCCAGCGAATCAATGCACGTGTTTCGTGTGTGGAAATCGTGGTCACTTTGCGAAGGTGTGCAAAGCGAATGCGTTTTATAAAGATGGTGGTACAGCGCGCGTATGCGACATCAAACACCGAAGTGAGTCAGAGTCGGATGATGGTGATTCATTTTTTATTTCCATGATTGAGGGAAACAAACGACTAGGTGAGTGGTTTGAAATATTATCGTGTGGCAGTGGTACCGAGAAGTTCAAACTTGACACTGGTGCCGACATTAATGTTATGTCATTTGAGAGATTTTTAGAATTAGGTTTAGATGTTAGCATTTTGAAATGTAATAAAGTTATAAAGTTACAATCTTACAGTGGCGATGTAATACCGGTAAAGGGAACGTGCTATATAGCTTGTGTTTATAAAGGTAAACAATATGAACTGAAATTTGCTATAGCCGATATGAAATGTCAGAGTCTG
Source organism: Helicoverpa zea (assembly GCF_022581195.2). Classification (NCBI taxonomy): domain Eukaryota; kingdom Metazoa; phylum Arthropoda; class Insecta; order Lepidoptera; family Noctuidae; genus Helicoverpa; species Helicoverpa zea. Next base: position 2,935,307 of record NC_061481.1, on the reverse strand, counting down.
TTGGGACGGATATCGTGCATACAATTGAATTTGATTAAGCGGATTCATTCATTAAATTTGTCTCAATATGATGACTTGTTCGATGGTATAGGATGTTTGCCTGGTAAATATCACATTGTGATAGATAAGTCAGTACGGCCTGTCATCTCAGCAGCGAGGAAAATACCACTGAGTTTACGGGACCAGTTGGCGGAAGAGCTCAAGCGAATGGAAAGATATGGGGTGATCAGAAAGGTCACACATCCAACTGACTGGGTGCATCCTTTGGTCATAGTCGCTAAGAAAAATAATACCATTCGTGTTTGTCTAGACCCGCGGGAGCTGAATCGCGCAGTTCGGCGCGCACACTTTCAGCTGCTCACCGTGACCGAGCTGGCGGCACGCCTGCACGGCGCCACGCACTTCTCCGTGCTGGACGCTAACTCCGGTTTCTGGGCGGTGCAGCTTGATCAGGAGAGTGCTGACTTATGCACGTTTATCAGCCCATTCGGGAGGTACCAGTTCTTACGCTTACCATTCGGAATAAATTGCGCTTCGGAAGTGTTTCATGGTAAGATACGCCAGCTTCTAGAAGATTTGGAGGGCGTTGACAGTTTTATTGATGATATTATAGTCTGGGGAAAAGATAAAGAGGAGCACGACAGAAGACTTGATGCTTTATTAAATAGGGCTCGTGAGATAAATTTAAAATTTAATAAAGCTAAGTGTAAGATAGGAGTTCGGGAGGTAACATATTTAGGGCATATATTTGATCGGAACGGCATGAGGCCGGATTCCAATAAAGTAAAGGCTATAACGGAAATGCCAGAGCCTACGGACAGAAAAAGTTTAGAACGGTTTTTGGGTGCCGTCAATTACTTGTCTAAGTTTATACCAAAATATTCTGAATTGGCATTACCACTAACTAACCTCCTTCGTAAAGACACGGAGTGGTTGTGGGAGTGCGCTGAGCGCAGTGCATTTCAGAGTTTGTGTCGAGCGGTGAGCAGCGCGCCGGTGCTGGCGCTGTACGACGTGAGCGCGCCGGTGCTGGTGTCGGTGGACGCGAGCGCGCACGCGCTGGGCGCAGTGCTCATGCAGGCGGGCCGCCCCGTCGAGTTCGCGTCACGCACGCTCACCGACACGCAGCGCCGGTACGCGCAGGTTGAGAAGGAGCTCCTTGCCATTGTGTTTGCATGTGAGAGGTTCCATCAATATATTTTTGGGAAGAAACGTGTTGTTGTTGAATCCGATCATAAGCCATTGGAGAGTATTTTTAAAAAGCCGTTGATGTCCGTTCCAGCACGCTTACAAAGAATGATGTTAAGAATACAAGGGTATGATTTAATTGTGAGCTATAAACCGGGAAAGTACATGTTTATTCCCGATACACTGTCGCGTGCACCGTTGCCTGATTTATATGAGGATAATATAATGAGTAAAAATATAATGTATCAGGTAGCGATGATTGTTAATAACATTCCTATTTCATGCAATAAACTATGTGAAATAAAAAAGGCATCTCGCGATGATAGAGAAATAAGCGAGCTTATCAAGTGCATTAACTCGGGTTGGCCGGAGCACAAATGTAAAGTAGAGGATGTTATTAAGCCCTTTTGGTCGATGAAAGAGGAATTGTATGAAGTTGATGGTGTGGTGTTTAAAAACGATATAATTTTAATACCTTCTTCTTTACGGGGTGAAATGTTACGGGTCGATCATGAGGGCCACCAGGGTATAGACCACTGTAAGCGCCGAGCGTGCCAAGCAATATTTTGGCCAAACATTTCTCGTGACATTGAGTTATTTGTTAAACGTTGTTCTATATGCCAGGAATGTTTAAATTCGCCTGCCAAGGAACCATTATTACCTGTGGAGATTCCATCGATTCCGTGGAATAAAGTTGCATCTGATATTTTTGAATGGAAGAGAAAGTATTTTCTTTTGACTGTGGATTATTATTCTAGCTATGTGGAAGTTTGTGAGTTACCGAATATAACGTCGGCAAGCATTATAAAAGAAATTAAGCAAATATTTGCGAGGCATGGCATTCCTGAACTACTTGTCACAGATAATGGCACACAGTACTGCAGTCGCGAGTTTAGACGATTTGCACGGGAGTGGGGGTTTACTCACATAACATCATCTCCTAACTATCCCCAATCAAATGGGAAAAGTGAGCGCGCAGTTCAGACTGTCAAGTCAATGCTGATTAAATGTTTAAGAGATAACAGTGACTTTCAGCTGGCCTTACTTAATTATAGGAATACTCCAAGAGATGGTCTTAGTTCCCCATCACAGTTACTAATGAGCCGTCAGTTAAGATGTAAGTTACCAGTTAGTGTTAATATGTTAAAACCAAAAGTAGTTGAGGAACATGAAACAATGTTGCAGAAGCAAATTATTTCTAAAAGGTGGTTCGATAGAAACACTAAAGTTCTTCCGGAACTAAAATGTGGAGACGAAGCTATTTGTTTAAATGGGAAAAATAAAAGAACAAGATGTAAAGTTATAGGGCAAGCGGGATTTCCTCGTTCTTATTTTGTTGAGACAAGCTGTGGCAATAAAGTAAGGCGCAACCGACGACATTTGATAAAATGTGAGCCAATCCCGGTGGCAATCGATGTGGCACCTGCTTCCTCTGATCAGGAAAGAGGTATTCAACCTAATGAGAAAGATGCAGCAGGTCCTTCAGTAACCTCGAGCGGAATCCCGCCTGGTCCATTGACTAGGGCAAAAGCTAAACTATTTACTAGTATTGAATCTTTATTTTAGAGTCTTGTTTAATTTTAATTTTCTTTCAATTAATTGTGTTAGGTTTTTGTTCCCTGAGAATTTTAAGATTTATGTTATTTAAAGATTTATGTTATTTTAAGGGGGGAAGTGTATGTGTGTTATGTTCTTAAAAGGGGAGTTGTTGTGTAATGAGTTTTTATATGAATAAATCAGTTGTTGTCAAGCACTGACGTCTATTACTACAGTCATATAATGCAAATATAGGAAAAATTACGAAAATCTCATTTTTTTAGTTATATAACGTAAAAAAAATATTTTAATAAAATGAAACTTACTACCTTATTTCTCACAAACGAATAAAGGTATCAAATTGAAATTTATACCAAATACTAAGGTCTATTGTCCCTTTAGGCAGTGAAAAAATCAAACTTCTAAGTTAACGCGGTCAAAAGATACAGTAGTTATACCGACACCTTAGACGAATTTCCGTCACACGCTAGGGAATCAAAACCTACAAGGTACTTCCCGTGAACTCAGAATCTTGAAATTCGGCAAGAAGCACCGTTATATAGCACAGATAAAGGAAAAATTGCGAAATGAATAAATTTGAAGTTACATAAAATATTAAAATATTATCAAATCTAATCAAATATTTTCCTCATTTCAATGGGGAATTTAAACGACCAAGTTTGACGGATTTGAGAAAACATTTCTTTGTAGTAAAAGAGTATACTCGCCGTTTATTTCCATTGTCATCAGGTCAGGATCTGATGATGGAAATCCTGAGAAATCGAGGGCAACTATCAGAAATTGTAGGCATGCATAGGATTAAAACTTGATTCTCAGATGTATGTCAGGTGATACTAACAAACAGTGAAGGTTTAGAGCTTACCTGATGATGGAGACGTGAGAAAGTCGAGAGAACTCCTCAACGGTATGTTTTAGTAACGTCGTGTTTGGGCTTATATTATTCGTATTGACGAGAACTTTTCACAAAAGTTAAAAATAAAAACTTTTTACACAAAAAAAAACAACTTCTAAAAACAACAAGAAAACTGTTTATATGCATCGGTCTAGATCTCGGTGGTTAAATAAATATAGATGCATTCTCTAGACACCGACTTCTAGACCGATGCACCTATCATCTTTTTAATTTCTTTCTTGCTTTTGTTTTCTTGTTGCTTTTTTATATGTTTAAAGTTGGATTTGTTTGTAAAATGCTACAAAATAAAATAAAGCCGACTTTATAAAACAAAGAAAAGGACAGAATTCCACTTTTGTCAAGGCTCTAGAAACGTAAAGCCAGCAGCCCCGAATCCTACTCTCTAGCAGTAGTTGTTACAATTCGACAGTTACAAGTCGTCAGGCAGTTTCGAAAAAAACCTGAAACTGGGGCTCGTTAGGTGATTAATCCCTCAAATTAAAAGATCCCATTAGTACTGAATTCTCACCACCTAAAATAAAATAAGTTCCAACACAAGGTTACGTTATAAATTGTAAAGGAGTTCCCATAACTATATCTGATATTTGCTATCGATCCCACAATGGCAGTCAAACTTATCTATGTGGAAAGTCTTCGCCAATACGAATAAAATAAGCCCAAACACGTGGTAGTTGCAACATACCGTTCAGGAGTTCCCTCGACTCTCTGTAGTCTCCATTATCAAATCAGCTAAAAACCTTCACTGTTTACCAGTAGGTACCCTCAAAAATACACTCACATGTCTGGTTTTGACTCGATGCGTGCCTACAATATTCAAGAGTTGCCCTCGATTTCTCAGGGTTTCCAGATCCTCATCAGATCCTAGTCATCCGAATTGACATCCTCCTTCTTTATGAAAAGTCTTTAACAATAAAAACTAGCATTGCAACCTGTACAATCCTTTTAAACTGCTTGTCTTTTATATTTTTCAAACGATCCTGGACATTCGTCTCCATGGAATTTAATTAATAATTTTTTAAATAAAATATTTATATTCAAAGAAACGACATACCATTCTCCACGATTTAAAACTACTTTGATTCATGTCCGCCAATTTTTACAAAATGGGTCAGATATGCCCAATGACCTTAATTAGCTATTTTCAATCAGATTTCTGAATGATGACTACAAAATGTTGTATATAAATAACTTTAATAAAATAACTTTTACAAGGTACTGGCCTACTATTTTAGTTATATTATAAAATAAAAAATATTAACTATTTTGGTCTCACAAAATAATCATAACTATGATTGTTCTAAAGTGAACGGTTGGCGCGAGACTCACTTTTTATCTATACAGGATTTGTACGGAACCCTCGGTGCGCGAGTCCGACTCGCACTTGGCCGGTTTATTTCTTGAGTAGAAGACTAAGACGCGGCTCACAGGTGAGTATATCGCGACAGACCCACGGCGAATAGACCAAACTTCTTGACGTGGCAAGGGAGTCTCGACATAATTTTTGCGCGAGCTAGCAACGTTAGGTATGGCCGGTAGGTACTATGGTTCATAGTGTACACGCGGTTCATTGGCTACCACCCTACCAATATTATAGTGTAAACGTATTGGCGATGCCAGTATTGCGCAGTGCCGTTTTGATCGGAAAAGAAAGGCGGACATAAGTTTCCGAAAGATAAAAGTGTGTCAAAGCAGCGATATTTATAGATCCGTAATCTGTATTTGCCATAATTAATCTAAAGTATTGTTAAATATTCGCAATATTAATTTAATCAGAAATATAAACTCGCGCGCGTAAATAGCGATATTTGACGTTTCGAAGACCTCACGCTACACAAGCGCCTCTAGCGGAATTTCATACGAGATATTTAAGTTAATATGTAGGTAATAAAAAAATAACAAATAATGTAGAAACCCCATTTTCTTTCAGGTCAATAAAAATAGTTTTCAGTGTAATATTTGCAAATCCATATTGAGTACAAAGCCCTCGTATTATGAGCATACAAGAAGGCATTTTAGAAGGTTAGTGTACATTTTATATTTTGACGTGAGAACTTCAATGCTTTTGCTGTGAAAATACGGTCGAATTAAGAACGTCCTCCTTTTTGAAGTCGGTTAAAAAAAGTGGCTTTATTCATAGAACACACACACAAAACAGCACTTTTCGAACGTCAAAAGAAAAATTACAAAAGACTGCCCCCAAAACGCCCACCCTTCACCACTTCCTATGTGTTTTTGCTGGGAAGAAGTGGCGCAACAAACTCCCCAGAAACACATGTCTGTCTGTAGGTTAAAATAACCATATTTCAAACAAATGTATACCTTCTACCCTTCCGAATAAAGTCCAAATAATTTTATCTATATCCAATATCCTAGAAACTCGAATGCATAGTATGTCGTAAGAGGTACAGTCAACTTCAGGTCAGTGGTAACAGTTTTATAGGAAAATCGTACTTATTACTATTGAGTCAAGGTGCATGACAGTTACCACTGATGTGGAGTCTACTGTACAATCATATTTCAGACAAATTTAGACCTTCTACCCTTCGTAATAGAGTCCAATATCCTACAGATTGGAGTGCATGGTATGCCATAAGAGGTACAATCATATGCAGTCGGCAGTCCAGCATTATGATGAACAACACGCTCCGGCTGGGGCTGGCATACAGCGAGGGTACACTTGTAAAGAATGTGGCTTTACTACCACGTAAGTATAAAATAGATATGTATATTCTTTACTAGCTGTTTCCCCTTTTAGTTGATGTAAGTCGTAGTGGCCTAGTGGGTAAAGCCCACTAGCCCGGAGTCTAGAAGTTGGCGGAGTTACCCCCCCGTGCTTGGGAGAGCACGTGGCGCCAGCATCCCCGAATGCTACTCAGTACGTTATTACAATTCCACGTCAGAGGCCGTCAGGCGGATTGGAGAAAACTGACACCAGGTGACGCTAGGTGAATCCTTGACCTGCAGCCCACTCGATAAGAAGTGGGTAAAAAACCAACCTCTCAATTACCCAATGAAAGATTGACCCAAAGAAATTTTATATGTTAGTACGCCCACATGAGATTTTTTTAGAATCCTCCATCCAATTAATTTGAAACTAAATCACCAATCAATCAAAACCAATCTTTCAAAGATTGGTGTTGGATTGCCAAGGAACGTCACTGATCGTTTTGATTGATGTTACTCTCGACCTACGAGGAGGCGCCTGACTTACCTGCTTTATGGCATCTCAATTATATTTCCTTCCTCCCTGTCTAAAGACTTTGTACTTTTTTAGTGACTGCCTACTCAAATGAAGATATATATCTAGGTATTTGTAATGTTGTATATCTATTTACAGATTAAACCGTGCGTACCGCTATCATATGGACAAACACAAGGAGAAGCAGAGCTGCAACATATGTGGGGCTTCCTTCGTCAGTGCTAACGGTCTTAAAGTTCATATGCTGTAAGTAATCTATACTAATATTATAAAGCTAAAGAGTTTTTCTGTTTATTTGAACGCGCTATCTCAGCAAGTATGGGCCCGAAAAAAATATTTCAGTGTTACATAGCCCATTTATCGAGGAAGACTTTTTATCCGAGTTCGTGCAGAGGTTTCCACGGGATGGGGGTGAAACCGCTGGCAGAAGCTAGTTTAATAGAAATGCTTATTATGCACTGGCTGTTTCACGAGGTTCCACCCGTGTGACGTGGGAACTGGGAACTACTGCCTGTATCGGGAATGAAATATAGCCTATGTTATTCAGGAAGAGTGTAGCTTTCCAACAGTGAAATTATTTTCAAATCGGTTCAGAAGTTTCGGAACCTTTTTTTGGGTACAAAGAATCAAAAAATGTAGCTGAGTCCCGCGCTTTCACCCGCTTTCCGTGGAACCTACGTCCCGTTCCCGGATAAAATACTGTTTATGCTACTCGGGGATACCACCCAGGAATGAATGATTTTTTGCAAATTGGCTTCTTAAAAGTTTTTTAGGATACAAACAAATAAATATTTCCTCTTTATTGTACAAGTAGATAGTAGAAGTCAGATAAGTTGGATGAGGGCTGCCCAACAATGGGACGATTGGCGTTCATTGAGCTTCGTTCAGCAATCTACGTCAATTGGTTGATATGATGATGCAGTAGATAAGTTGAAGTATGACTAGCATTAGATTTTAGATTTAAACATCATAGATTTTTCAAGGTTCTTTCCTATTGACAACAGCACGGTTCACCAACAATCTTCCCGGGTGTACAAATGCGAGTACTGTAACAAACAGTACAGCGCTCGCTCGGGGTACGAGGCTCACCAGCGCAGTGTGCACGGAGAGCGATCATAGAGGACACTGTTTATAACCGTTGCCATGGTAACCGGATAGGGCAGTCGCTCCTTGTGGTACACTGGTACTCATACGTTTAGATAGGAAGCCGACCCCAACATAGTTGGGCAGAGGAGAGATGATGGATTAACTCAAAAACTACTAGATAGATTTTAAAAATTCTTTCACTGTTTCAAAGCTACACTCTTCCCTAATAACATAGGCTATATTTTATCCCTTTACGAGCAGTAGTTCCTTTGCAGACGCTGGTTAAAACCCGTTAGTCATTCTATGATTTTCAGGATTTTTTATCCGTTTTTCCAGCACGGTTCACCAACAATCGTCCCGGGTGTACAAATGCGAGTATTGTAACAAACAGTACAGCGCTCGCTCGGGGTATGAAGCTCATCAGCGCAGTGTGCACGGGGAGCCTGATGATAGAGGGTTCTGTGTTGAGTGTAAGACTCACTTTAGGACGAAGAAAGGATTGGCTCATCATTTGAGTACTCACTCGAGGCATGTTAGTGAGAGTGATAAGAGGTAAGTGTATATTATATTTTTTGTATAGTATTTTATGGGCCTAATGCCCGTTTTCACTAACAATCGTAACGTTTCCTAACTAAGTGTCACTTAGAATAAGGGCTCCCTCAATAATAAAGGATATAAGGGACACTTAAACTTTGATGAAACCGAAATTCGTATTAAGTGTTCCCTAAATGCCCTTAGGGAATCCCTATATAATTATATTGGTGTTAATAGGCATTACGCGCTTTCTATAGGAACTGTTTCCCGCACCCGGCTCAAATGAACCTTAGATCCTTTCTTAGGCTTTAGACTTAACTACGCGTTAAATTTCCTTTAAATCAGTTTAGTACCTAGTTATAAAGTGAAAGCGAAACCGACAGACTCAGTTGTTTTGGCATACAGGCATTTATAAAATAAGTAAAGATTTGTAAATGGAAAAATAAGTGTATATTAGAAGTAGTAGTATAGTACAAAAGGGGTATCATATAAAATTCTTAGAATTTGGTAAATATAAAAGCTTCACTCAGACCCCCTTAAATGTATCGCATGTTTCGCGAGGCCTTCGAGGCCTCTTGAAACTCGGAGTCGTTTTTTTTTCAGTTTATTCGTTCAATACGGTAGTTTTCTTGAATTTTCAATGGATATTATTTAAATCGAAAGTCTTATCCTTAATATTGTGCAGGTAGCTGTAGGTTTTCCAAAAAAATAAATACCCATTTATAAGATTGAGTACAATATTTTTAATATAAGTTTTCTAAATCAAAGTCGAAAATTTCTCCCTATATCCTGATACTAGAATTGTTTCAAATACTGTGTTGTTTTTTTTTCAGATTTATTTGCGACGAATGCGGCGCTAAGTTTGTAACGAAGACTAATTTACAAGTGCACATCAATTGGGAACATTTAAAAATTAACACACATAAGTGTAGTAAATGCACTAAGGTAAGAAAACTTTACATAAGTAGGTACTAGTGTTACAGTGAAAATCTACTTCTAAGTTGTTTCTTTTATAAAAGCGAAATTAAGTTTGTTTGCACAAAAACGGTTGAACCGATTTGGGTTTGGCACAGTAATAGTAATCTTGGAAAGATAGAAGCTATCCGGATATTGCAAGTAGTTCGAGACATAGGCAAAACTTTTCTATTCGACAGTCATGATAATTTAACACTTTGCGGAAAAAAAATATAACAAACGGAGAGTTATTCATTATTTTAAAGCTTTTCATGCCTGTCAAATCTTGATAGATTACCTACCTATGTAAAATACGGTGGAGTGATGACTTGCGCAAGACGGCTGGCAGGAGCTGGATGCGAGAAGCCGAAAATCGTCGCGTGCACTTGGAGAGGCCTATGTCCAGCAGTGGACTGCGATAGGCTGATGATGATGATGATGTAAAATACTAGCTTCAGCCAGCGGTTGCACTCGCGTCCCGAGAGAACTGCTGCCCGTACCGGGATAAAATATAGCCTATATTACTGAAGCTTTCCTAGTGAAAGAATTTTTCAAATCGGTTCAGTAGTTTCGGAGCCTTTGTGGTACAAACAAATAAATAAAATAATGTTTCCTCTTTATTATATTACCAGGAATTTGGAAAGCTCTTCATGCCATTGATAGATTCTATGACATAATAAATGTTTGTCTACAGGTGTTCAAAAGCCGCTCGGATCTGAATCGTCACGTGACGTACGTACACTTGAAGAAACGTCCGCCGCGCAACAAGATCTGTGACTACTGCGGAAGAGGTTTCACTGTAAGATATTATATTTATGTTAAAGAACTATAATATTGTATTTCATCATCATCATCATCATCATCTCAGCCATAGGACGTCCACTGCTGAACATAGGCCTCCCCCTTAGATCTCCACAGATACCTGTTGGAGGCGACCTGGGGCCCGATTCTCCTAAGTTAATAATGTCAAAATCGAATAGAAATCGTACCATATCGGTCATTCTGCTACTAATATAAGACCAATCGTATTCCAACGACATTCGATTGGTTTGCGATTGGTCTGACGATTGGTCGACTGCTATTTCGGTGATTTTGGTCTATACGGTAGTTTGCTCTACAATCATATTGCAATAGTTAATCATTTGCAGACAAAATAATTCATTATTGAATGACAGAAAAGGATAAAAACGTTTATTTCAAAGAAAAAATAGCGGAATGTCACATACGTATCAATCGTAATTGAGTCGGGATTGGATCGCAGTCGAACATGAATCGTATGTCGCTTAAGTAAAATTAGGAGAATCCTGCCCCAGGTATCTTTGGGTAATCGGTGATCATGTATAAAAAATTAATAAATTGAGAACTACTCCTTTTTTGGAGTCGGCTAAAACTAAAAATTATTAACAACACATATTTTATCTAATTTCAGACGCAAACGATCCTACAATGCCACATCCGCACTCACACAGGCGAGCGTCCACTACAGTGCGCTCAGTGCAGCGCCACCTTCGCACACTCCGCCGCGTTATACACGCATACTAAACTCATACACAAGAGCAGATAGATATTATATAGTAATATAAGATAAAGGCAACAAAATAATGTGTTTTATTTAATAACTATTAAGTGAACTCTAGACCTACAATAACATTGCGCAATCTGCCTATATCTATGGTCAATCTAGCACACTACGTAGGTAATATTGCGCAATTTTATTGATAGTCTAGGCTGCTGCTTACTTGTGTCTATTACCTACTTTTGGAGGCCATGCAAGTCTTTATAAAACTTAGGAGGCCTGTAAGTCGACGTTAAAAGAGCCTTTTCTTCTTCGGTCGTCCAGGCTGCCCCCTGTGGCTATTATTTGTTGAGGCTTCGTAAGTCTTTATAATACTTAGGGGGCCTGCTAAAGTTACTTATATCTAAGGGGTGTTTTCTATTAGGTTACTATTAGTTTAAATACATATCTACCTAAATCTCAGGGTGCCTGCTAAAGTTACTTGCTTTATTTGTTATCCCCAAGAGATTGTAGTGACTAGGTATTGGTACAAGTACATATCTATCTAGTAGCAGGTTGTATGTGACATCCGCACTCACACGGGGGAGCGTCCACTACAGTGCGCTCAGTGCAGCGCCACCTTCGCGCACTCCGCCGCGCTCTACACGCATACTAAACTCATACACAAGAGCAGATAGATATTATACACATAACTGTAATAAATTACTACAAAGAAATGTGTTTTATTTAATTACTATTAAGTGACCCCTATTAAGTGACTTAAAATAATATTGTGCAATAAAAATCATTGCGCAATCTTCCTACATCTATGGTCATTTGGTCAATCGAGCACACTATGTAGGTTATATTGCGCAATATAATTGATCGTCTAGGCTGCCCCTTACTTGTAACTATTATTTTTGGAATCTTCGTAAGTCTTCATAAAACTTAGAGGGGCCTGTTATAGTTACTTATATTTAAGGGGTCTTTTCTATTAGGTTACTATAAGTTTAAATACATATATATGTAGCTAAATCTCAGGGGCCTGATAAAGTTACTTGCTTTAAGGGGTATTTTCTATCTCCAAGAGATTGTAGTGACTAGGTATTGGTATAAGTACATATCTAGTAGCAGGTTGTATGTGACATCCGCACTCACACGGGGGAGCGTCCGCTACAGTGCGCTCAGTGCAGCGCCACCTTCGCTCACTCCGCCGCGCTCTACACGCATACTAAACTCATACACAAGAGCAGATAGATATTATACATAGTAATATAAGATAAAGATAACAAAATAACGTGTTTTATTGAGTAACTATTAAGTGACCTCTAGACCTACAATAATATTGCGCAATCTTTCTATGTCTATGGTCAATCTAGCACACTATGTAGGTTACATTGCGCAACTTTATTGATCGTCTTAGCTGCCCCTTACTTGTAGCTATTCTTTTTGAAGGCTTCGCATATTGCGCAATCTTTAATATCAATCCTTTACCTTCTGTCAATTTTGCATACTGCCTATGTAATATTGCGCAATTTTATTGATCGTCTAGACTGCCCCTTACCTGCGCGTGTGTGGAGACCTCGTAAGTCTTTATAATATTAAGAGGGCATGCTAAAGTTACTTACATGAAAGGGGTATTTTTATATTTCCAAGAGATTGTAGTGACTAGGTATTGGTATAACTACATATCTAGTAGCAGGTTGTATGTGACATCCGCACTCACACGGGGGAGCGTCCACTACAGTGCGCTCAGTGCAGCGCCACCTTCGCGCACTCGGCCGCGCTATACACGCATACTAAACTCATACACAAGAGCAGATAGATATTATATAGTAGCAATATAAGATAAAGACAACAAAAAAATGTGTTTTATTTAATAACTATTAAGTTACCCCTACAATAATATTGCGCAATTCTTCAATATGAACCCTATACCTAATGTCAATTTACTTACAATAATATTGCGCAATAAAAATTATTGCGCAATCTTCCTATATGTATGGTCAATCTAGCATACTATGTAGATAATATTGCGCAACTAAATTGATCGTCTAGGCTGCCCCCTATGGCTATTATTTGTTGAGGCTTCGTTACTCTTTATACAACTTAGGAGGCCTGTTAGTCGACGATAAAATAGTCTTTTCTGTCAATATTCGATCATCCAGGCAGCCCCCTGTGGGTATTATTTGTTGAGGCTTCGTAAGTCTTTATAAATCTCAAGGGGCCTGCTAAAGTAACTTGCTATAGGGGTTATTTTCTATCTCCAAGAGATTGTAGTGACTAAGTATTGGTATAGCTACATGTTTAGTAGCAGGTTGTATGTGACATCCGCACTCACACGGGGGAGCGTCCACTGCAGTGCGCTCAGTGCAGCGCCACCTTCGCGCACTCCGCCGCGTTATACACGCATACTAAACTCATACACAAGAGCAGATAGAATCTATCTGTAATAATATCTGATATTATACACAAAACTAATAAATTACTACAAAAAATGTGATTTATTTAATAACTATCAAGTGATTCCTAGACCTACAATGTCATTGCGCAATCTTCCTATGTCTATGGTCAATCTAGCACACTATGTAGGTAATATTGCGCAATTTTATTGATCGTCTAGGCTGACTCTCACTTGTGGCTATTCTTTTTGAAGGCTTCGCATATTGCGCAATCTTTAATATCAATTCTTTACCTTCTGTCAATTTTGCATACTGCCTATGTAATATTGCGCAATTTTATTGATCGTCTAGGCTGCCCCTTACTTGCGGCTTGTGGAGGCTTCGTAAGTCTTTATAAATCTCAAGGGGCCTGCTAAAGTTACTTACATAAGGGGTATTTTCTATCTCCAAGAGATTGTTGTGCCTAGGTATTGGTATAAGTACATATCTAGTAGCATAGCAGGTTGTATGTGACATCCGCACTCACACGGGGGAGCGTCCACTACAGTGCGCTCAGTGCAGCGCCACCTTCGCGCACTCCGCCGCGCTGTACACGCATACTAAACTCATACACAAGAGCAGATAGATTTTATAGTAATATAAGATAAAGACAACAAAAAAATGTGTTTTATTTAATAACTATTAAGTGACCCCTAGACCTACAATAACATTGCGCAATCTTTCTATATCTATGGTCAATCTTGCACACTGCCTATGTAATAAATATTGCGCAATATAATTGATCGTCTAGGCTGTCCATTACGTGTGTCTATTACTGTCGGAGGCTTCGTAAGTCTGTTGAACTTAGGGGGCCAGCTAAAGTTTACTATTAGTTTATAGCTAAATCTTAGCTAAATCTCATGGGGTCTGCTAAAGTTACTTGCATTAACGGATATTTTCTATCTCCAAGAGATTGTAATGACTCGGTATTGGTATAAGTACATATCTAGTAGCAGGTTGTACGTGACATCCGCCACTCACACGGGGGAGCGTCCACTACAGTGCGCTCAGTGTAGCGCCACCTTCGCACACTCGGCCGCGCTATACACGCATACTAAACTCATACACAAGAGCAGATAGATATTATATAGTAATATATGATAAAGACAGCAAAATAATGTGTTTTATTTAATAACTATTAAGTGATTCCTAGACCTACAATAATATTGCGCAATTCTTCAGTATCTATGGTAAATCTAGCACACTATGTAGGTTATATTGCGCAACTAAATTGATCGTCTCTAGACTGCCCCTTACTTACGGCTATTATTTTTGGAGGCTTCGTAAGTCTGTATAAAACTTAGGGGCCTGCTAAAGTTACTTATATTTAAGGAGTATTTTCTATTAGGTTACTATTAGTTTAAATACATATCTAGCTAAATCTCAGGCGGCCTGTTAAAGTTACTTGCTTTAAGGAGTATTTTCTATCTCCAAGAGATTGTAGTGACTAGGTATTGTTATAACTACATATCTAATAGCAGGTTGTATGTGACATCCGCACTCACACGGGGGAGCGTCCACTACAGTGCGCTCAGTGAAGCGCCACCTTCGCGCACTCCGCCGCGCTATACACGCATACTAAACTCATACACAAGAACAGATAGATATTATATAGTAATATAAGATAAATACAAAAAGAAATGTGTTTTATTATCCATTAGGCCACTCCTTAGTCCTACCATAATATTGCACAACATAAGTCATTGCGCAATCTTCCTATATCTATGGTCAATCTAGCACACTATGTAGGTTATATTGAGCAATTTAATTGATCGTACAGGCTGCCCCTTACTTGTAACTATTATTTTTGGTGACCTCATAAGTCTTTATTAAACTTAGGAGGCCTGTTGAAGTTACTTATATTTAAGGGGTCTTTTCTATTAGGTTTCTTTTAGTTTAAATACATTCTATTATTCTATTACTAGCCTATATTGTCCTACTGCTGAGCAAAGGCCTCCCCATCCCGTTTCCACAAAGTTTAAATACATAACTAGCTAAATCTCATGGGGCCTGTTAAAGTTACTTGCATTGCGGGTTTTTTTCTATTTCCAAGAGATTGTACTGACTAGGTATTGGTATAAGTACATATCTAGTAGCAGGTTGCATGTGACATCCGCACTCACACGGGGGAGCGTCCGCTACAGTGCGCTCAGTGCAGCGCCACCTTCGCACACTCGGCCGCGCTATACACGCATACTAAACTCATACACAAGAGCAGATAGATATTATGTAGTAATATAAGATAAAGACAACAAAATAATATGTGTTTTATTTCATAACTATTAAGTGACCCCTAAAATTACAATAACATTGCGCAATAAATCATTGCGCCATCTTCAATATCAACCCTATATAATAAACTAGATGGTGCCCGCGACTTCGTCTGCGCAGGTTTAGTATTTCGAACAATATGTTTACAAATTGTAGCCTATGTGTTATTCTGATTTATAGGCTATATTATTGTAAAGTTTCATTAAAATCCATTCAGTAGTTTTTGCGTGAAAGAGTAACAAACATCCATACATACAAACTTTCGCGTTTATAATATTAGTAGGATGTTGCGCAATACGTAATATCAAGCAATTTAATAGATCGTCAACTGCCTTCGACCTAGTAAGTGTTCATAAAACTTAGGAGGCCTGTTACACCATTACACGGTTCCGGCTTTCATTTGAACATCTTTGGTGGTCGTTACGGTAAGTCAGAAGCCAGAAAGTCTGACAACAAGTCTTACCAAGTTGTATTGGGTTGCCCGGGTAACTGGGTTGAGGAGGTCAGATAGGCAGTCGCACTGGTTCTAAGCTGCATCCGGTTAGACTGGAAGCCGACCCCAACATAGTTGGCAAAAGGCTCGGGAGATGGTGATTACTCGACATGCGTATGACTTTAAATGGCTAATTTCAGAATTGTAACATTACGTGGCGCAAACTTTATTTCATTTTTATGTAAAACAATTGCTCAATTTCATATCAAGGCAATAAATAAACAATAAATCATATTACTTTATTACGCTCGACAATCCGACTTGACAAGGCAATGTGGAATGGAAAGTAAAATATAAAAAAAACGGATATAATTATTTGTAGAAACATGAAACTTTTTATTATTTTAGCCTGCATAGGCTTTGGTAAGAACTTTAATAATATAATCTGTAGTAATATGATAAAGAGGAATAATTTTAGACCCTAAAACAACTGAACTAATTTCAAAAAATATTTCTCTCTTTGAAAGCTGCACTATACCCGCGTAGCATCTAGGCTATATTTTTTTTCGGGTACGGGAAGAAGTTCCTCGAGACGCGGGTGAAACCGCGGGAAACAGCTTGTTCATTATAGTCCTACTATCTCACTAATATTATAAGTGTGAAAGTTTGTGAGAATATATGAATGTATGTTTGTTATTCTTTCACGCAAAAACAGCTGGAGCGATTTGGTTGAAATTGGCGTGTAGTTAAGTGATACCCTGGATTAACACATAGGCTACTTTTTATCAACACACCACGCGGGCGAAGCCGCGAGAGGAAGCTAGTATACTTATATAATGATGGTAATATTGATTATTCCAGCGGCTTCAGTCGACCCCTCACCTCGGAGCGTGAACGTGGCGCTAGAAACCTCCTTTCTCTTCGAACCCAAAGACGCCAACGAAAACATATCATTCATAAAGAACATTAAAGACTTTTTGGACAAACTATACAAAATATTGGCGCCACAGACGAAGTACCAGAAAAAGTTCCGTTCAGAAACTGACGTTGTCGAGCAAAAACCGGAAAGAAAGTGGGGCTTTTTCGATTGGATAAAAAGTGCTGGGGAGCAGTTTTTGAATATGACCGCTCCTAAAATTGAGGCGGCTGCTTCCGTTGTCCAGACTGAAGTTTCAAAGGTGGCCGAACAGGGGGTCAATGCTATTAAAGACGTCATGCCTGAAATGCCTGAAATGCCTAGTTTCCATGATGTTATGCCCGATATGCCTTCGTTCAAAGCTAATGATCACGGGGAATCTAAGGTTTTCAAGACAAATGGAGATAACATTAAAGAAAGCATAAAAATTATGCTACAAGATGACAATGAGGCTCTCAATGAAGTAGCTAAAAAAATGAATCAATATTACACGGAAGAAGAAGTGAAAAAACTACACAAACTTTTGCGAAAATTCACAAAATATTTGGACGCTGACGTTGACACGTCCAAAGTTATCAAAGAGATATTTCAAGTAGTATTTTTGGATAAATACAAAAGTCTTAATGAGACTGCTAAAGCTAATTTGGTTAAAGACTTTGAATTCTTATGCGATTATATGAAAGCGAGTAAGAATACTCAGTTGAAAGCGCAAACTAAAAAACAGCCGTCTACGCCATCAAATCATTTAGTATTACCAGAAGTCCAATTATTATTTGGTGAAATATTAAATCCGAGTAAAAATCCACAACCGCTTACTGCTGAAAATAAAGATTTAAGACGAACCGATAAGAAAAAACATAAAAAGGATGAAAAGAAAAAAGGTCCTACCCAATCGCAAATTGTCGTAGACAATCTAGAACTTATTGTAAAATCTCTTAAACCACAGCCTTAAATAATAAACTTAAAGCTATTTAGATGTTTTATTTGAAAAAAAAGCTCATAAAAAAACAAATGAATCAACTTTTTTTGTAATAAATAATATTTATTTCTCACAATTTGAATGTGTCCAGAAAATATTTACTAGCTAGCTTTTGCCCGCGACTTCGTTCGCATGGAATAGTGACTTCCGGCATATTTTTGGTTTGACCAATAGATGGACGCTATATGTCCGGAATAAATTTTATTTTTTATTTTTATATATTTTTTTTGAAATAAAAACTATCCTATGTCCTTTCTCAAGTTCCAAACTATGTCTGTACCAAATTTCACACAAATCGGTTCAGTAGTTTAGGCGTGAAGAAAAGACAGACAGACAGACAGAGTTACTTTCACATTTATAATATTAGTTATTATAGGATTATAATTAATGAGCATTTGACAATACTGATCACATTTTGTATACAAATATTACAAGAAATCCATATGGTACATTTTTTTTTTATATGTACATAGTTCACGCCAATTTGACTCCAATTTTTTTACTAATGTGGTCAAAGAAACCAACTTCAGACAAGCAAAAGCTATTGCATAATAAAGCGCTTCCTAGACGCTCAATTTAATTGCGCAATATTACAATATTGTGAAATCGGCTTTTATAGTTATTACTATTGAAGATTGCGCAATTATTTTCAATAAAAAATAATATTAACCGACTTTCCAAAAAGGAGGTGGTTCTTAATAAGTATGTTTGTATCTATTAATCGTAATATTGCGCAATTATATCAACTGTCGCTGTCCCGTGTGTATTAGTTCGTGTTGTCGGAGACCGCCGCGCTCTATAAGGCGTGCGTTAGACGTTCAATTATATCAACCGTCTACGCTCGCATCGCTAAAGGCGGGTCTACGTTAGACGAATCAAGCACGAGCGAAGCACAAGCGGAGCCGCTCTCGTCTTGTCGTTCGCGGCGTCAAGTGTGGACGTACAACGAACCTACAACGATCACTGGTAGCAATACCTTTGTGTTAGTCAAAAACCGACAACAGGCGGAAAGCAGCCGAGCACGAACGAAATGCTCGCAGCGCGCTCGTTAGAGGCTTGTAAGTTGGTCCATACTGTACGAATTGTGTTCGGCTCGTGCTCGGCTCTCCTAGCGTAGACGCAGCTTAACAATATACAGGAATGAATTATAAGCAGTGCACAAAAAAAAAAACTAGCGGTCCAGAATCATTGACAGAACATATCTGCATAATCAGTTAAATTTTTTTTCATTCTTTTGTCCCCTCTAAAATCAGCAAAATATGGATACCAACTATTCTTACGCGCTTGGAGCAGTAAATAGACATCTTTCGATATCAATAACTTTTCTTTTTTGTACTAAAATACGACAAAATAAAAATATACGTATCTTTAAAAGTTATTTAACTATAAGTTGACAAAGTTTGCGCACTGGATAAAGTTCATTCCTGTAGTTCACTCTTGCAGCGTGACAGTCTTAGGGCCGGAGCACACGTTGTGCACGCGCTTCCTGTGCGTGTACAGCGAGGCGCTCTGTCTGAACGTGCAGCCGCATATCTCGCACGAGAGCGGTCGCTGTCCCGTGTGTATTAGTTCGTGTTGTCGGAGACCGCCGCGCTCTATAAGGCGTGTGTTAGACGTTCAATTATATCAACCGTCTAGGCATCGCTCGCATCGCTCGCATCGCTCGCATCGCTATAGTCATCGGCACGAATCTTGGGCCCTGACCTTCACCTGCGCAGAAGTGATTTATTAGCAAAGAACCAATCCCGAGTGACGGCTATGACGCGATGCGCTGCGGGCCAATCACCGCTTTAGCCCGCCCCCGCGCCTCACTTCAAACCACAAAAGGGACCCAATAAATTACTTCTGCGCAGGTGAAGGTCAGAGCTCAAGATTCGTGCCGATAACTATAACAGTTCACTCTTGCAGCGTGACAGTCTTAGCGCCGGAGCACACGTTGTGCACGCGCTTCCTGTGCGTGTACAGCGAGGCGCTCTGTCTGAACGTGCAGCCGCATATCTCACACGAGAGCGGGCGCTGTCCCGTGTGTATTAGTTCGTGTTCGCGGAGACCTTTTTTGTCCTGAAACAAGAAATATGACATTATTTTGGGGTTAATCTTTGACTTCCTTAAGATATGGTCAAAGTTCCGTGAAGATAATAAAGCGCGAACTTTGCAAAAATGTAATTTATTATCGTGAAAAACACAAGTAAGAATACTGCAATCAATACATAGTATAAAAAAGTCTTTCTCTGTCCCTATGTCCCTTCGTATGCTCAAATCTTTAAAACTACTCAATGGATTTTGCTGCAGTTTTTTTAAATGGGTAGAGTGATTTAAGAGGAAGGTTGAAAACATTGCACCCGTGCGAAGCTGGGGCGGGTCACTAGTAAATAATAATTTACCTATTTAAATTATAAAAAGTAATCATGAAGCCTAACATACAGTGAACGTAACGAAACGTGATGACGTAACTTTAACTGTCAATGTCAATTCTAGTTTGACATTTGTTACTCAGCGTCGTATGTTTATTGACACGGGATATTTTGTCGAAGTTTATTTCGTGTTTGTGTATAAAATAAACATGGAAAACGTAAGTATACAGCTTGGTTATCACATAAATATTGAATAACATACATTTATCGTAGCGTTAGTCGAGTTTATGACTTCATTTCATTAAAAGTAAAAGCATTTAGTTCTAGTGCAATTCTCAAAGATGCATTTACCGTTCGCGCCAAATTAACATAAACAATAACATAAATAAATACAATAGAGTTGTAAACGAGATAAAAAATAGCCTTTATCATATTCATGGAGACCAAAATTACTAGCGGAGATGTTATAACCAGAACGCCTCGTTAATTCACTCTTAACGGAGCGTTTTGGTCACGCCCATCTTATTATAAGGCCTAAGGCAACTGCCTTAGGTATGGCTCAAATTAATGTGGTGTAAAAAATCTCATAATTATGTAAAATATAAAAACAACTATATTCCATTTGAGTAGTTTCTCAAGTTTGTATGTTCTTTCTAAGTATATCTTAGACACCAATGAGTGTGTTTCGGATGGCACATTAAACTGTAGGTCCCGGCTGCCATTGAACATCCTTGGCAGTCATAGACTGGAAGCCAACCCCAACATAGTTGGGAAAGGGCTCAGAGGATGGACTCCATTTGAGTAGGCATTTAACTAAACGTAAATAATTAAACTATTGTACCTATATTATGTTAGATTTCTAGTCACAGTTTATTTTAAAATCAAGTATAAAAACAAAAGTCATATCAAGACTGTCCTTTCTTCTATGTCCCATTCTCCGAGCCCTTTTCCCAACTATGTTGAGGTCGGCTTCCAGTCCAACCAGATGTAGCTGAGTACCAATGCTTTACAAGGAGCGATTGCCCTATCTGACCCCTTTAACCCAGTTACCCGGACAACCCAATACCCCTTGGTTAGACTGGTGTCAGACTTGCTGGCTACTGACTACCCGTAATGACTGCCAAGGATGTTCAATGACAGCCGGGACCTAAAGTTTAACATGCTATCTGAACAGTCATTGGTGTCTAAGATATGCTCAGAAAGTACATACAAACTTAGAAAAGTTGCATTGGTACTTGCCTGACCTGGAATCGAACCCACACCCTCATACTCGAGAGGTTGGTTCTTTGCCCACTAGGCCACCACGACACTCTATATACCTGTAGTAAAGTGCCTTCGCAAATGAAGTATATTATATCACCGGAAAATAACACGTAAGTTGATCAGTTTTCTAGGTAGTTGATCAACTGTCGGAAAATAATAAACGGCATTTAAAATGACTTGTACTATTTAACGTATGTATGTAACATATGTATGTGTATGTAAGTTGATTAATACATCCGTCAAAGGCGAGGTGTACAGTAGACTGCACATCAGTGGTAACTGTCATGCACCTTAACTCAATAGTAATAAGTACGATTTTCCTATAAAACTGTTACCACTGACCTGAAGTTGACTGTACGTTGATTGGTTAAAAGACTTACCATCCGATCGCCGCCATTACCGGTCTAAACGTCAACAATTCTTCATCAGTACTTGTTTCTCTTTATTTACAGAAGTAAAATTAGCCATTGTCGTTTTGTTTGATAATAATTCTCATTGCAACGCGTCATTTTATTTATGACGAGTGAAATGGAGGCTGTAGTTGCAAAAACAAACGCAAAATCAGTGAGGAATTCTACTTTTGTCGATCGAGAACACTTTGATGCAGAGTTACAAAAATACTACAGTGGGCTAAGTGCAGAAAATAAAAAAACTGAGTGGACAAGTGAGAAAATCCAAAATGTTATACAAATGTTAGAAGAACACAATATTGCTAAAACTTTAGGTAAGCGATCATCTGACAAGCAATATTATCACGCAAGAAAATATGATACAATTAATATTGGTGATGAAAAAGTTTTAATATTAAAGAGAAAATCACATACCGATCCAACGGTACGGATCGTTCCTAGCTCTGAATTCTACCAGCTAATATATGAAGCCCACGTTGAAACAGGTCATGGACGGCGTGACAAAATTATTTCTGCACTGAAAGATAAGTATGTAGTACCAATATGGGCTATAAATATCTTTCTTAAGATGTGTAAAACATGTATTGCGAAGAAAAGTCTTCCCAAGCGTGGAACAGTCGTAAAACCGACTTCTGACGACTTTGACAGGAGAGGTCAAGTTGACCTCATAGACTTTCAATCGTCCCCTGATAATGGGTACAAATGGCTTTTGCAATACCAAGACCATTTGACGAAATTTTGCTTTCTGCGACCTTTAAAAAGTAAAGAAGCGAAAGAAGTAGCGATTGAGATACTCAAAATATTTTTGGAAGTTGGCTGCCCAAATATCCTCCAGAGTAATAAGCGTGAGTTCACAGCAGCGGTGTTAAAAGAAATTGTAAGCTTATGGCCTTCGTGTAAAATTCTTAATGGGAGACCAAGCAAAGGAAATATAGAACGGAGACAGGACGTGAGAAATATGATACAATCATGGATGGTAGACAACAATTCTACAAACTGGTCGATAGGATGTTACTTTGCTCAATTTCACAAAAATACATCATTTCATTCAACAATTCAGAGAACACCGTTCAAAGCCTTGTTCGGGGATGACCCGAGATTAGGTCTAAATTCCACTAATTTACCTAAAAACGTGATAACTAAACTTAAAACTGAAGAGGATCTAGAGAGATTTTTAGAAGGCGCTAACAAAGAAAATGACAATTTACATTATCTTGATACACTTAAGGCTGTGAAACAAGAAGAAATTGACAATGACGATAATGAGATACAAATTCCATCAAGCAACTTAAATATACCAACAACAGTTAATGACAATTATCCAGAGATTCTCAACATTGAGTCTGAAATTGCACCCATCCCCACCGACAACCATTTAGACCAAGCCATAGATTCTAATCATGACACACTTAATACTGAAGAAATAACAGAATCAAACACTAATATAAACATAAATGAAAATGAAGAAATACCCGTTGTCAATGAAATCACTTCTGCAAACAACAGAGATATAATTTCTACTGAAATAAAAAACCCGAGTATTTCATGTCGCATTTGTAATATAGAAACATCGGGAGCGATTAAATGTCAAACATGTAATGGTATGATACATATAATGTGTGGAGTATCGAGTGAAGATGAAGGCAGTAGTCAACTGGTCTGCAATTTGTGTGCAAATGAATATAGCATTTCGAGAGAGAGACAGCAACATTTGAAAAGAGCCGGAGACAGAATAGCTTTGTCGTCTAAGAAATTTAAAGATATGGGAACTACAGTGCTTGTCGAAGAGCCTAGAATAGACAGAGGGGCTCTGAACAGCAAAAATGTAGAAAAAACAAATGAACTGTTTAGAGTTGGCACTCCATTTGGAATTAGTGACTGGATTCCAAACGCTGACCTCTCTTCAGAAAATACTATTATGTCTGATGATATTTCACAGGTAAGAATATTGTGTAGTAGTTATTTTCAAGTCCATATCCTTATCTAAAAATATAAATATTAAAACAACATATAATCATCGGCACGAATCTTGAGCGCTGACCTTCACCTGCGTAGAAGTGGGGTTTATTGGATTTATTGGGTCCCTTTTGTGCTATGAAGTGAGGCGCGGGGGAAGGGGGGGGGGTAAAGCGGTGATTGGCCCGCAGAGCATTGCGTCATAGCCGTCACTCGGGATTGGTTCTTTGCTAATAAGTTACTTCTGCGCAGGTGAAGGTCAGCGCTCAAGATTCGTGCCGATAACTTTAGTGTACCGTCAAATAGTACACTGGGCAACGATTGGCCCATTTGTGGATGATTTTACTTGTAGCAATATAGTTAATTATTAAATTACGGCTAGGTAACGTAAGTTGACCAATTAGCTAAAATTCGATGCGTTAAATAGTACATTTCAAATGCCGTTTATTATTTTCCGAGAGTTGATCACCTATCTAGAAAATTGATCATCTTACGATTTTTGTTATTTTCCGGTGACATATATAAAATGAATAATCTGAGACTATTAGCATACCTGCTGGTCAGAGAGTAGCAAAAGTTGTGAATTAAAAAAAAAAAAGCAACAAAAATACAAATTCTTACAAATTACCAGTTTTTGAGTTCTATTTCATCATTACATAAGTTTCCAAAAGTTGTCAGAAGCCAGTAAGTCTGACACCAATCTAACCAAGGGGTATTAGGTTGCCCGGGTAACTGGGTTGAGGAGGTCAGATAGGCAGTCGCTCCTTGTAAAGCACTAGTACTTAGCTACATCCGGCTAGACTGGAAGCCGACCCCAACATAGTTGGGAAAAAGGCTCGGAGGATGATAAGTCTCCAAAACCTATATGAAAGTGACACTTTTTTTTTTAATTGGCATGTTTATTTTTCAATAAAATCTGTACATTATATTTTAAAATAAACTAAATGTATATTTACATTAAAAATAACATAAATTTAGTTTACTTTATATTTGACCTTTTTATTTTATTTCCAGCACCCAAGCAAGGGAAGAATTCTATCAGAAAATGAAATGATGGGGCTAATCGCCTTAATAGAGGACAGTAAAATCATTACGGATAAGAACACAGATGCCACTACAAATCTACTGAAAGCTAAAGAATGGCAGCATATAACACACGTGTTTAACGCCAAGTATGGATTCGGTACGCGGACGCCACATCAGTTGAGGTTAAAATGGGATAATTTGAAAAAGAGTTCTAGGAAGCGGACTGCTGAGATACGGATGTTGTGTCATAAGGTAAATGCTACTTTATTTATTTATTTTCAGTTATTACGAATTTGAATATTTACAAACTTAAACTGCTACTTTATTTATGCTTATTTATTTATTAAATAAATATCCTTACTAATATTATAAATGCGAAAGTAACTCTGTCTGTCTGTTACGCTTTCACGTCTAAACCACTGAACTGATTTTAATAAAATTTGGCACAGAGATAGAGTTGACCTTGAGAAAGAACATAGAATAGTTTTTATCCCGGACTTTTGAAGAATTCTCTTGGAAACGCGATATAACCTAACTCTACGCGGGCGGAAGCTGGTAAACCATACTAATATAATAAAAAGAAAACATTTTTTGTTTGTACCCTAAAGGCGCCGAAACTACCGAACTGATTTGAAAAATAATTTCACAGTTGTCAAGCTACACTCTTCTCGAGTAACATAGGCTTTATTTTATCCCGGTACGGGCAGTATCTCCCAAGGGAAGCGGATAAAACTGCAGAAGAACGGGTTTTATTAGATCGACTTGTACATAACTATGTAATGGAATCTAAGGATACTAAGTTAATCATCTTCCAAGGATCGTAGCGTCATGAAAATTGGCAGCTGTATGTAGTTCTGATGACAATACAATAATATAGTACTGTCGAACTGATCTGATGATGGAGTCTGAAGATATGAACTGGAACTTGTTGACGGAACATTGTATTATAAACTATTAATTAATTATTTTATATTATTTTTCAGAACGGTGGGGAGCTGCCTGCTGACTATCCTTCTAATGATATCTTAGACCGAGTGGCAGCTATTCTAGGCAATCCAGTTGATATTACAGGTAGGTAACATTGACCATAGCGTGCTAGCCGATTGTTGGCCACGGCGGCTGTTCTCATATAAGGAGATCAGCCAGTGACGCAAGATATATTATGGTGCACAAGCATTTGCGCAGACACAGGTGCACTCTCTATTCCTCCACTCTCATAGCCTGTATGGACTGCCTATTTGACCTCATCAACCCAGTTATCTGGGCACTCCAATACCCAATAGGTAAGATTGGCTAGACTCACTGGCTTCTGACTACTCATAACAACTGCCAAAAATGTTCAAATGACAACCAGGACCTACGGTTTATCGTGCCCTCCGAAACACAGTCATTGGTGTCTAAGATATACTTAGAACGTACATACAAACTTAGAGAACTTGCATTGGTACTTGCCTGACCCTATCAAATCCACACTCATACTTGAGAGGTTGGTTCTTTATCCACTAGGACACTTAATAAAACTAACATTTTTTATTATTTAACAGCTTTGCGAGCCAAAATCAAGGAAGAGCAACAATCAGATGAAGAATTCTTAGAAACAGAACATGACACTACTCAAAATGAAAATGGAAATATAAAAATAGAAACAGATACAATAGAAATAGAAAACGGTACTACAGAAACACAAAATAACAGAACTCATAAATTTGGAAGAAATACAAATAATATGAATAGTAGACAGAATGCCATAGCCCAATTTTATATGACAAAGAGACACTTAGCGCGTAGCAAGGCACAAAATATAAAATTAGAGAGTGAAAAAATTTGCCTAGAACATGAAAAATTAAGATTGGAAAACGAAAAGATTTTGTTGGAACACGAAAAGATTAGATTAGAAAATGAAAAAATACTTTTAGAACACGAAAATTTGAGACTACAAAACGTTAAATTACAGTTGGAAATTAGTAAATTGAGGAGATTAGAAGATGAAAATTGTTAGTGAAATTTCACTAAGGAGATCAGCCAGCTGCGCAGGACATATTATAGTGCAGGCACATTTGCTTGGATACAGGTGCTGTCACTATTCCTTCACTCTCATGGCGCGATGGGACGACAAGCCGACACCACCGGAGAAAGATCACAAGCAGGATAGTAACGTGCTCTCCGATGCACGGGTGTATCAATTACCAACTTCCAGACTTCGGGCTGCTTTGTGAAAGTTTCTTTAACTTCCAAAGCGGTGAAGAGACCTCGAGCACAGCAGTCGCGCTATTTCGACTACTAGACCAATTCTTTTTTGTTAATAAAGTATGTAATGTACATAATTCAGTGAGAAAATAAAGATTATAATATAGTTTTAAGTTCGTTTCATTTCATATATAATTTGGTGTATAATTCTCGCCAAACGTCGTTTTTGTCAACACGGTACGTTGCGCAAGTATCTGCGCAGAAACCATTTTAGACATCAGCAGTTACAAACAAATAAAAATCTTCTTAATAATATCAGAGGCCCATTTTCACGTAAATAAACGTTCGTTTATTCTTAAAACAACTTTTTACTTTGAAAATTTAACTTGAACGGAAAACTTTCGTTTTTTGCTGTCGGTGTATATGGAGTCATCAACTGCCTAACCTTTTCCGAACTATGTTGGGGTCGGCTTCCAGTCTAACCAGATGCAGCTGAGTACCAGTGTGCCACAAGGAGCGACTGCCTATCTGACCTCCTCAACCCAGTTATCTGAGAGTTATAATGAAGTTCCTGCCGGGGCTGCAGGATTGTTCGCGCGAGTTACCGCGGCGCTGGTACACAAAAGGCCTACGACGGAACACGACGGTTTTTAGTCAGTAAGAGTCTGACACTCCCTCACCGCTGCTAACCCACAGCGGGAGGGGTCATTTTTGGTGATTTTATTAAAATAGAAAAGTATTTGTATTAGTGAAATTAAAGGACGATCTTACCCTAAAAGCCTTCCCACACTGTTGGCATATCTTGTCTCTCGCGCTCTCCTTGACGCCTTCATGCGCTCGCCTCACGTGCCGCGTTATACAACGACGGGTCGCTAGTGCCTGTGGAATGTATGAAAAATGTATAAAAAAACTAGATGTTTCCCGTGATTCTGGATTCCATTCTTAGGGCCTTATTTATTAATAAACACGTATTAGAGTTACACCAAGAATAATAAAGGAATAAGCATAGATTTAAATTTGGAATAACTATTATACAACATGTACCGTAATTAACGCACACCCTCAAACACCCCAATTAGAATATTATGTTATAATCATAATACATACACTGAATTTTTAATTTAACATGTATATGCATTGTTATTTACTAAATTAGTTATACCAATTCTTGGAGAACTTTTTGGTCATACTACTACGCACGCAAATATCGCGCCGCGCGCCGCTCGACTCGACACAACATAACGAAACTACGGAAAAAGCCGACAATACACGAAGTCTTATTACTTTGAGTTACGGTCTATTTGAATTTGTTTTGACTGTACAGGGTTAATATGACAATAATTTACGTAGTTTTAATTATTTTTGGGATAGAAATTACCTATATTAAAAATGATATAAATCGATTCAGTAAACGATTCTGAACAAACTAATTTCAGGATGTGCGTTAATTAAGTTACATGTTGTATATTTATTACAAAAAGGGGTTAGGGTTTTGTCAGTATCACTTATTGGTTCAGTAGTTTTGCCGTGAAAGCGCTATAAGCAAAGTCACTCTCAAATTAGTAAGGATCTGCCTAACTTAACGTGCCTGCTAGCTTACAGATCAGAATAACGTAGGTTATAGGCTACTATTTATCAAGAACAAGGTAACGGTAATAAAAGGCTATATTTTATCCGAACACGGGAAGTAATCTCCACGGAATGCGGGCGAACCTGAGGCGTTTTACAGAAAATCTATATGAAAATATTGTAGACACTAAAAGTATCTCACCTTCCCGCAGACGGGACACTTATGTTGAGTTTTACCCATGTGCTGGTAATTGACGTGATCTCGCAACTCTCCGCGAGAACGATATCCTTTGTCACATAGAGTGCATTTATATCTGTGGAAAAGAAATACTTTGACATACTCTAGATAAATAATAATACGATCTAATGTAATAGGTAATCCCTACTAATATTATAAATGCGAAAGTAACTCTGTCTGTCTGTCTGTTACGTTTTCACGTCTAAACCACTGAACTGATTTTAATAAAATTTGGTACAAAGATAGAGTTCACCTTGAGAAAGAACATAGGATAGTTTTCCTCCCGGACTTTTAAAGAGTTCTCTTGGAAACGCGATATAACCGAACTTGACGCGGGCGAAGCCGCGGGCGGAATCTAGTAATGAATAAGCTATTACTTTTATAGAAGCTAGTAAGTAGGTCTCTTCAGTGTTCTGGGAGTCAATAAAAAAAATCGTCAAACTATTTATACACCGGGTGGTCTGACGCCAGAAAGTCTAGCAACCAGTCTTACTGAAGGGGTATCGGGTTGCCGGGTAACTGGGTTGAGGAGATCAGATAGGGCAGTCGCTCCTTGTGGCACACTGGTACTCAGCTGCATCCGGTTAGACTGGAAGCCGACCCCAACATAGTTGGGAAATGGTCAGGCCTACATGACGACTAGGGAGATTTATAATGACCCACGTTCACCGACAAAATAAAAATCACTCTCTACTATGAATTTTCATGTCCAATTTTCAAAGTGAACAATTGTTTTAAGAAAAGCTACGTTCACGTTGTCGGTGACCTTGGGCCTCATAAGTTTAATTTCTCAAACACAAAAAAAAAGTATTAAAAAAAACTTACTTGAGTATATCAACCAACGCATGAGCTTTGGTATACTTCAAATGATGCTCATAAGACGCTCGACTTACAAAAGTTTTAGCACAATGCACACATGTGTGCGTCTGTCTGTTTGTATGTGTGCGTGCGTGAACTTTCAGCAAGTCCACTCGAACTTGCTTGTGGCAAACTTCACATTGTTGGCGAGGGGGACCGCCGCGGTGTAACCTGCGTATAAACTTGATTATTGAGGAAAATAAAGAAAATAGAAAGGTGAAAAGTGTCTTAAATAATGTTCTAAAGTTCGAGGTAAGTCTGTGCCAAATTTGGTTTAAATCGGTTCAGCCATTTTGCTGTAATTAAGTCCTAAAGTTTAATTTTCTTCAAGTGAAAGTTTGGGAGACATAGCAAACTTCAAAGTCTTCTATTTTGGAAAATGGTTTACTATTGGAAAAACCATTGATGTCGATGATTTTATACTAGCTTTGTCCCTCTATTTTAACTACATTTGTACTTCTCGCAATAATAAAGAAAATTTTCGTTTTTCGTTTACCTATTACAGTCATATTTTTCGGTATGCTGTATATCGGGTGTGTCGTTCATAATCACATTAAATGAAATGCGTTAATATACTGGTTAATATATGTCCATTAACACAAAGAAAAAAGAAAAATACGTAAAAATAAAAAAAATGAATTTTTCAAACAAAGTAAATAGAATAAAAATGTGAGCAAAATTAGAACACCATATAAAAGTCAGTCATTACAAACAACTGAAATTCTCCCTTGAAAACTGACTGCTGTCAACTGATCAAAACAATCGATACTCCTGTCTTTATCTCTGCTTTACACATGATGTTGTAAATTATAAAAACGAAAAATGACTCCTGTGGCCAAACCACTGAATGGATTAGGTTATTTTTTTTACAATTCGCCATAGAATATCATAAAGTATATGTGATAGAATTTAATGTGATTGTGAACGACACATCCGATATATCGGTCGTGTCACGTATGTCGAGAGTTCACCTTTATTTGACTCATTCCTTTTATCAATAAGTGCCCATCTTATTTCATTAATTAATGACCAGTTTACAGCGATAAACTTAAAATAACTTGGCGCAGCGTACTTCGAAAATCCTGCCGCGTCGCTTCGCGTCTCCGTCCAGATCGCTCACTTAGGACGCACCCTAACACGTTTACCAATGACATTCATAATAAAAGTAATATCGCAAAATACATAAAATACTCACAACTCGTGCCTGGTCAAGTTATTCTTGAAAGCGAACCTTTTTCCGCAGGTTTCACATTTATATCCTTCTCTGTGGTGACGCTGCACGTGCTTCCATCTTTGATTTTTGTTTCTGTAACAAATATACCTACATTGGGTATAATTTAGGCGGTCACCAAAAATATTTTTAAGACTCCAAGCTGAGGCACCAAATAAAATAAACAACTCCAAAAAAAATAAATTGACTTTATTAAAAGGGCACTAAAGTATATAATATTATGATCAAAACAAAAAAAAAACATCAGAAAAATCGCAAATCTCGCACAAATATTATTTTTGGTTCCAAAAATGGATTAATGGTCACCAAATTCTATCCAACTCAAAGATTAATATTACTACCAAAAATCAAAGTTAGTGACGAAAACGAATCGTTGCAAAACCGGACTCCGCGTAGACTTGTCTGCCCTACCCCTAGAGTGCAATTCAAAACCGCGTAGGCGCGGAGGGGCGAGGCGGCCTGCGAGGTGAGGCGCAAGCCGAAGCTGCGGTGGTGAGCGTGAAAACCATCTGCGACGATAAGCTCGCATGGGACCGCCGGAGCCCCGCAGCGCCGGAGCCGTGACAGAAGCCATGCTTGCTCCATGTTGTATGCTTACATTTTAAACGTACACCCAAATTCATATAACAATAAATAAGCGACGTACGTTTGGGAACCCCAGTATATTAATTGGTATTTGAGAAATATTCTAGCGATCGTTAGCTTTTTTAGTCTAACGAAAATGACCAAATTAGAAGTCATGGTATTACATAATTGGTAACATCTAAGTAGTGACAATATATAATATTTGGTCTAAAGTGTATTTTAAAGGCGTCCATATATTTTTTTAGTAGTCAATAATACGAAAAAATGGTTTTATTTAATAATATTTTAGGAAACGTTATTTGGTGACCATTTATCCATTTTGGTAACCGTTTAGAATTTTTTTGGTAGTAAAATAGGTACTTTTTTGGGTGGTGTTTAAACACAAGCCATATACATTAGCTTCCGCCAGTGGTTTTGCCTGCGACCCGGGAATACTTCTTCCCGCACCTGGGTATAAAGCTGCCTCTAGACTACATAAACAAAAACTTATATCTGTTGAACACTTGTCTAAAAAAAGTGTGGCTGCAAAACGGACCTTATTTCAACGTCATAATCTGTATTTTTTTTAGACAAGTGTTCAACAGACGTTTAAGTTTTTGTGGTACGACAGTATTGTATCTTAAGTCTTAAGTAAATTCTTTTAAATCGTTTTACAGAGTTGCTTTCTTTTTTATAAGATTATTTTGCTCTACAGTAGAGCAATCTTCTTCGAGAAAGTGGTACATGACAAAAAGGAACTTCTCCTTATGAATTACAAATTAAGGTTTTTAGGTAATTAATATTACAGATTTATACAAAAATATTATTTTTGCTTTTTACCAGACTGCCAAGAAGGGTAATGTTTTTAAGGAAAGATAATTGAAAGAAAAACTATACTTACTCAAAATATTTATTACATTCCGTACATAGATATCCGTAAGGCGTACGTTTGTCTGTCATATTGGGGCTCCGTTTACTTTTACTCTTCTTTTTAGTAAATCCTTCTTTATGTCGATCCTGAAAAAGATAATTGAAGTCAATAGTAGGCAAGAACAAATGTCGATTCGTTGTAGAACAAATGCGCAACGAGTTAAATTGCTAACTTCAGAAATGCAAAGATATTTGGCGCCAACTCAAAATCAAAAATCATTTATTCAAACTTGGCTGCAAGACAGCACTTTTTGAACGTCAAAATTTACTTAAGACAGCCCCCAAAACGCCCACCCTTCACCACTTCCTATGTGTTTTTGTTGGGAAGAAGTGGCGCAACAAACTCCCCAGAAACTGTCCTGTATATTCTTAATACCTATTTCCGGCGGTCCTGAGGGAACAGCCTACAAGGTGCCACTCTGAATTTCATCTCATTCGGTTAAGCCGTTTTACCGTGAAGGATAAACAAACGCTCTTTCGCAGCAATAAAAGGATTATGAATGTTAAAGTATATTACTAGTTTCGACCGGAGTTTTCACTCATGTCCACTCCGTGCACCCTGATAATAAATTTTACATTATGTAAAATCGGAACAGCAGTTCCTGAGATTAGCGCGTCAAACAATCGTTTCCTCGTTATAATATTAGTAAGTTAAAACTACCCACCTTTTTCCTTTTATTATTCGACAAATCAATATTGTCTATGCTATGTTCAGTCTTCAAATGTGTTGCCATATCATTAATATCAAAGCTGGTGTACACACATAGCTGACATGTTTGTCTATGGTAATGGGATTCTCTATGATCTTGGTATAAAGTTATGGGAGTGTAGACTAGGCATATATCACATTGTAGGTGGTCTGGTTTCTGTAAAATATATTATTGGCATTGTTTATTTTCACATAAGTAAATAATATATCCTATATATATACCCACAAATTCTACATAGCCTACCTAATCTTCATATTTACTAGTACTCTAATTATTATTGACTAGTTTAAGGCCCAGCTAAGATATTTTTAGGTGGCAAAATAAAATATAACTTATATGTATGAAAATAAAGTTAAAAATTTCAATGATAAAGGTTGAAGTTCTTTGTACAGGTCTGCCATTAAATTCCGGGCACAATAGCACATGTACAAGTTACTGTAGAGATATTTCACAGTTTTTTTTTACAGTAAAAATAAACTCTCATCTTAGGAAACTGCAAGATTCAAAGATTTTTGCAAGTATTTTTAACCGACTTCCCAAAAAGGAGGAGGTTCTCAATTCGTCGGGATCTTTTTTTTATGTACATATGTTCACCGATTACTCGAAGACGCCTGGACCGATTTGCAAAATTTTTTTTGTTGGATAGGGTATACCTTCCAGGTGGTCCCATAATCATAAGGTCAGGATCTGATGGTGGAAACCCTGAGAAATCGAGGGCAACTTTCGAAAATTGTAGGCGTGCATAGGTTAAAAACTTGACAATGAGGTGTATGTCTGATAACATTATGCAACAGTGAAGGTTTGGAGCTGACCTGATGATGGAGACAAGAGAAGGTCGAGGGAACTCGACAACTGAATATGTAAACTACATCGTGTTTGGGCTTATATTATTTGTATTGACGAGACCTTTGCAACTGTGAAGGTTTGGAGCTGACCTGATGATGGAGACTGGTGAAGGTCGAGGGAACTCGACAACTGAATATGTAAACTACCTCGTGTTTGGGCTTATATTATTCGTATTAATGAGAACTTTCCACAAATGCGGATAGTGACATGCTTGTCACTGAAAAGCCAAAAATAAATAACTTTTTACAAAAAAATAAAACCGACTCCCAAAAACAGAAGAAGTTGGTGGCGTATAAACTCTGCAACATCCATTAGACACTGACTTCTAGGCCGATGCACCTAAGAATAGCTTTTTTTTTGCTTTTCAGTGTTTTTGGGAGTCGGTTTTATTTTTTTGTAAAAAGTTTTTTTATTCAAATATTCTCAGAATATAATATTTTTTTTAATAGAAAAATAAATAAGGTATCAAACACACTCACCTCTTTATGTAAAGAAGAATTATGTTCATCCAAACCAACTTGACTACTAAATATCTCAATACAACTATCACATTTAAATTCAGCATTTACAAAATCATCAGCCATTTTATTTTGTAACCTAATATCTTCTAACTCACTATCCGTAACCACAACAGTATTAAAATACTTCTTTTTTCTACCATTTTTCAATTTCTTTTTCTTCTTCAACTTAAAAATCACATCTTCATTATCTGTGGCGTCTTTTGACAGTTCCTCTTTATAGTCTATGGTTTGAATAACTACCTGTGTCTCGCTGTCAGACGCGCAGTTGGCGTGTAGCTCTGACAGAGGTATGTCCTCTTCGCTTTCGCTTTTAATATCCATTGTGAGACCACAGTCTATGAAATTGTCTAGTTGAGTGTTATTTGATTTGGAGATTATTTTTTGAAATGTTGTTTTGTGGTTTGTGGTTAGGCGCGAAAGGCATGTTGTTTGAATCTGGAATTGAATCAATAGGATTAAACTACAATAAACATTTGTTTGTATCGACACGCTAATCTTAGGATCTGCTGGACAGTTTTGAAAAATTCTTACAGCATTAGATAGTCCATGTAACGAGGAAGGCTGTAGGCCACAAGATTACTGGTATAATCGCTGGCGGGAGTTACTAAACAAGACTTATGCTTATAACAGTTACTGATGGCCTTACATGATACCTTTTAAACAGGTATTTGACAAATGTAAAAGAGACAACTCTTTTCCCACAAATAATTTTAACATGTCAAACATATACATATTTAACTTTATTGCATACACGTACTTGAGTTCTCCCATCCACAATGCTGGTCAGCTGTCTCTGAGCGACACACGCCTGGTGCCGGAACCTCATGATCCTGCACATGATCGCTCTACACTCCCAGCACACGTGCAGACTGGCTGTGTCTTTGTAGAAGCCTTCCTGTAACCAAGATAGTTATTATCAGCCAAGCCTTTTAAGTGTGTTGGGTTTGGAATTTGTTGCAAGTAGATGCAGCTGTACTAGACTAATGTGCCCTAATTTGCTGTAGTGGGCTCTACCTAAGTTAACTTGTGATTTTATACTTATTTCATTTTTTAGACATGTTCTTCCCTATTTAGTGTGTTATACAACGCTATTTTTTGTTTATGCGAAACCTGATACACCTATCTAGTATTTTTATGTAAAGAATCTATGTACGAAATTTCAAACCCGTATCATGAAAAATCACAAAGTTATAAGCTTGTTAAGTTACGGGACTGTCCGTAAAAATACATAATCACCACAAAACGCACACATGCCACGCAATGCGATAGCACTGTGCGCTCGCGCCCGCTATGAACTCGCCGTGACCTTTGTTGTGCGAGAATAAATACCTATTTGTGGTGTCCAACATTCAAAGTTTTTTAGATAATTTTGGGAAAAAATATAACATGGTGTAAAAACTATTGGAATCGATTCAGTTACTGATTCTGAACAAACTATATTCAGGTTTCGCACAAACAAAAAATAACGTTGTATAGTCCCCTTTATATTCCCCTATGAACTATATACTTGCCCTATAAACTCCTTAATACACCTGAATTTATATATGTGAATTTGCAGCTAGGGCATTCTGTAGAGAGGGTTATAGGAATTTATTTGAGGACCTCCAATACAATTTTATCTGTTGGAACCACAAATTACTAGCGGCTTAATAGGACGATGATTTGGCTGATGGAGTTCATGATAATATGCTAGTAATTAATAATACACCTACCCTGTACGCTTCAGAATCGTAAGATAGCAGTAAATATAAATTATTTACTCCCTCAGGAATTCTGCATAGCTGAAACAACTTCCTATCACTACTTAAACACGTACAACATAATTTCTTTAACACCATTTCGGGATTATCATCCATTTTAATGGTTTTAATTTATTTTTCCGTGTTTAATTTAGGAAATCGTTTATTTATTTACAATATTCATTCTGTTGACTAGCGAAAGAAAATAAATATTTTTGACACTTCTGTGATTTTGACAATTGACATTTCAGGAGAGGAGTTGCCACCTGTGCCAGTTTTGAGTTTTGTAGCACATATTTTTCCGTATAGATAAAAAGCAAGGTTAAATTCATATTTAACCTTGCTTTTAATATAGGAATTAAAATAGGAACCATCTGATTTTGTATCCGGACAGAGCATTTTGCTATGGAAATATAACTACATATTATAAAAAAATCTAAGAAGGATAAATCATTTTGGTTTGTCTGTGGTTTTGAAACAACTCTTAACAAAGTTTACCCTTTAAATGGGTACACAAGTAAATGATATACAATGAAAATCAACTCGTTACGAAAGAACTAAGCATGAATATGTATTGATTTAATAATTGTGTTCGTTCATTTTCGTTTTCCAATTTATTGTGACTGATTATATGATACAATTTCAATTTTAGGGAAATACAAATCACAAATCTGTCAATTCTGTATTCAGAAACTGTCAGAACAAAACAAACAATTTCGTCTATGGCAAATAATGGCCTATGGCTACGGTAATTGTTAATTTATTGTTTCTTTTGTGTATTTATTCGTAAATAAACACACAAACTATACTTTATCGATAGGCAGCAGTATAATTAAGATACACATTAATGAAGGACACACATTATTTTATTGTGAAACTCGTAAATTGCTTATAACAAAGATGAATATAAACGTCAATGTTTACGAGGTGCCTGTGGTCAGTGCAGTTATTATGCACCAACAGCCGCCTCAGGAGATGCAGAATCACAACGTCCCGCAGCCGCAACCTCCAGTGAACACGCAAGAACCAGAACCACCACACTTAGTCGAACGAAAACCCAAAATCGAGAAGAAAAAGAAAGAGGCGATAGAGGGACAAGCACGAGAGATTATTTTTAAGGTAATAAAGTTCTTTGAAAGCGAAAAACAGAATAGAGGCTATGCTTACCCAGTAGAAAACGTCGTTAAAAGAGCGTGTGCAGCCACAGGTTTGTCAGAAAGCACGATAAAACGCATCAAAAGGGATGGTTTACGCGCGGAAGCAACACAGACAAAAATCGCGGGACCTAAGAAAAAACGCGTAAGAAAAACGAAAGTACAGCTAGACTACTTCCAACTGTGCGCTTTAAGAGGCATAGTCAACAGCTACTCAGTCAGAAAAGAGGTTCCAACGCTTGGAAAAATTTTAACAGCCGCGAAACATGAATTGAACTACAGAGGCGGTAAAGAGTCATTAAGACTAATACTGTTGAATAAACTTGGTATTAAGTTTAAGAAGTGTGAGAAGAAGAATAAAAAGCCTCCAGAACAGCCGCCGCAGCCCCCTCCACAGCCGCCGATGCAGAATATAATGCAACAACACCAGCAGATGCAGCAAGTAATGAAGCCAGTTGAAAATCAATGCGTCTACACAACAATGATGCCACATGTACCTCCAGTTTCATATTAGGAAGCAAAATCAAAGATCATACAGTTTTTTTTTGTTGGAATTTGAACTATAGGTTCTATAATACTGGCCGTTAACAAATCAAGGAGGAACTGACAATAGAGGTTTGTTGCTGAGAATTGCAATTGCCAACTGTACTGCTCAGCTGCACTGGTTTGTATGTATTTTACATTAAACTGTTTTTGATTGAAACTGCAGCAGCACCTGCAGTTGCCCTCAAATGTCGATTTCATGCAGGCTCTGCCTTTGTGGTGGGCAGTTGCAATCAACAGCTCATTTGAAAACATTTCTTTAATAAAATCTGAATATTATACTGCCACAGGTCAAATTAATATGGTGCTGGCACTATTATGCATATATTTTCTATAAAAAAATCAACATCAATCTTTTTTTTTTTTTGTAAAAATCAAATCTTATTGGAATCGAACAATGGAAAAATTGAAACAGTAGATCCTTCATTCTAAATTTAAAATAAAAATTACAAAATAATTTAAAAACACATGCAATTTTGATATAATGAGTTGATTATTAATGTTTCAACTGCCATTTTTCTGGTATACAGTTCAGTTCCAAGTATACTTCATTTACATAGGCACTTATCTAAAGACAATCTTGATATGAATTTTTATTTAAAAACTCACTTTAAAAGTAAAATGCAGCTGAAATTCAATTCAAATTCAATAACAACAGTAACTTTATCAATTGAATCATTATTTTAAACAGTAGTTTATTTGTTTAACATGTATTCGTTACAGGTAGTCAGAAGCCAGTAAGTCTGACACCAGTCTAACCAAGGGGTATTGGGTTGCCTAAGTAACTGGGTTGAGGGGGTCAGATAGGGCAGTCGCTCCTTTTAAAACACTAGTACACAGCTACATCCGGTTAGACTGGAAGCCGACCCCAACATAGTTGGGAAAAAGGCTCAGAGGATGATGTATTTGTGTAAAAAGTCCTATCAAGATTGTTTACCTTTATTTAAGTGCCTGCTCCAATAGAGTATTAATATGTAAATTAAATATAGAGAAGAAGTGTCTTTTTAATGAAGGAAAGAATATTTCAAAACTTAAGAAAGTTTGTTGGGTTAGGTTCCTAGAGACGATAGAAAAAAGTTTATACATAAAGAAGGTTTTAAGCAATAGACTAATGCCCGTTTGCACCAACAATCTCTTAACGTTTCCCTAAGTGTCACTTAGAATAAGGACTCCCCCAATAATAAAGGTTATAAGAGACACTTAAACTTTGGTGAAAACGAAAATCGTATTAAGTGTTCCCTAAATGCTCTCAGGGGATCCCTACATTTAAGTATTTGTTGGTGAAAATGGGCATAAAACAGTGGGTTTGTCAAGCATGCA
Organism: Helicoverpa zea; assembly: GCF_022581195.2. NCBI lineage: Eukaryota > Metazoa > Arthropoda > Insecta > Lepidoptera > Noctuidae > Helicoverpa > Helicoverpa zea. Next base: position 2,895,922 of record NC_061481.1, on the reverse strand, counting down.
TAATTCCTGAAAAAATATGCATGTCTGACAACCTTGCTATCTCGAAAACAAAATCAAAACGAATATTCTTTTATTTTAAATCTGTACATAGTTAATTATATTGTATTATGATCAATTATTTTAGTTTAAAAAAGCTATGATAGGTATGCTGAAAAAACCCCTTGTATTTTAATAATTTTAAATTATGTCATTCTGTCTCAATACAAATTATGTTGCTGTCTTCAAATTGTAAAAAAAACTGTTAACATCCAATAGTCCCATAGATCTTATGTTCATTTCTTTGTACAAAATGATTAACGGAGATGTCATTACGCAGAATCTCCTAAGAAAGTAGCGCGACAACATGCGGTTGCGAGGGGGACCAGGAACTTTACTAGCTCCGCCATTATACGCCTTCTTTGGAACCGAACATTTTTTGGAACACCGGAAATTGTTGACAGTGCCAGATGTCTGAACTAACGCCCCGTTAGTTCACTCGTAACTAATCGTTTTTGTTATACTCACCGCACTTGTTTAACGTTTGACCTAGAAGAAGGCGCCTGACCTAGGTACCTTTTTTTTAACGACGTCAAAAATCTTCAAATGACCCCTCCCGCTGTGGGTTAGCAGCGGTGAGGGAGTGTCAGACTCTTACTGACTAAACACCGTCGTGTTCCGTCGTAGGCCTTTTATGTACCAGGGCCGCGGTATCTCTTTCGAACAACCCGCAGCCCCGGCAGGCCTTGGCCCTACTGGGCCCCGCTGGGGCGCCTGACCTATCTGCATTATGGCATCTCCGCTCATATTTCCTTACTACGTGATTTGGTATTTAGTTTTTATCTTTCTTTCTCTATCAGTAAAGGACAGCAATAGGTAAATTGGAAACGGAACCGGAAATGTTATATTATATTGTGTACAGTACTTCATCATTATATTAATGAGTATAATTTCTAGTAATAAGATACTGTATCATAAGGCTGAGTATTACATTATTGTATTTTAAATCGAATAAAATGAGAATTAAGTTTTATTATGTTCTTTTATTACTTCTTCCTGCACGTGGATAAAAAGTTGTCTGTATGTTATTCCGACATGTAAAATGTATTTCTGTCAAGTATCATGAAAATCAATCGAGTAGGTTGTTAATACATACATTTGGAACACTTAAGTAATGTGATATAGCATTTTTTGTCTGATCATTAGAGCACCTACAGTAAACCTTGTGTCCAAACTCCAAACTTGCACCCCCGTTGGGGCCAGCTGTCTCAAGCGAGATCTGTAGCTCACTTGATAAGTACCCCCCAGCTTCAAATTGGAGGTTTTAAGTCAGGGCAGATTTTAGGTAGGTCAGATAGGCAGTCGCTCATGTAAAACACTGGTACTCAGCTGCATCCGGTTAGACTGGAAGCCGACCCCAACATAGTTAGGAAAAGGCTCGGGAGATGATGAGATCGGGCCAGATTTTGGTCCAAGATGACCTCGCTTGAACAATATTGGGGTTAAATAAAACAAAATATTAAAAAATAACTGAGTATTTCTTTATTTTCTTAACTACATTAACTACTTAATTGCAGTAGAAATTGTCATCTTATAATTAATGCAACATTCATCGTCTTGCACGCTTCATATCAGACTGATCTGATATTAAGGCTATCACTGGTTACCAATCAGGGGTTCGATTCAGCAAATTTTACTTAAGCGACATACGATTGATATCCAATTAAGATTCAATTGTGATTGAACTGGGGCACGATTCTGCTAATGTTACTTAAGCGATATACGATTGACATTCAACTAAGATTCAATCATGACTCAATTACTATGGAAGCGTATGTGGCATTCCGCAACTTTTTGTTTTAAATAGGTATACGTTTTTGTATGGTCTGCAAATGATTTGCGATTGCAACGATTGGTTTTATATTAGTAGCAGAATTCCCGCTTAGGTTAAAACTGCTATTGAGATTCAATTGATATCCAATTGACACATTACTAAATTAGCAGAATTGAGCCCCTGTAAAACCAAAACTTATAGTTTATCTGTCATAGGTATAAGTTCCTGATAGCCTATCAGAGACTTTATCAGTAATCGGTGTCGGTATCGAAAGCCTATTTAAATAAAAAAATTAAAAGCTTCCACAGGCAATGATTTGATCTTATAAATATTGATCGTGATTCTTTTATACATTAATTTAATACTTAAAGTATTTAAAATTAAATACAAGCACACAAATACAAACTGTAAGCTTATTGCAGTAAAGTTCATTTCAGATTCTATGTTCAGAGTTCAATAAAATATTACATAAATAAAAATCATTAAAAGGTTCTTTCAAAATAATCGTTATGTGAATGTGCAACGCGAAACGTTCAATTTGAAAGAATCCTAATGGCACCACTTTCATACCGGCGGATTTTTCGTACCTACGGTTTTTTTCGAGCGGCGTATAGTTACCGGCACGGATATCGAGCCATGACCTTCACCTGCGCAGAAGCGGTTTATTGGTTTATTGCCTTATGTGTACAGTGCGCAAAGCGATCCCCACTCTTCCGCTGAGAGCCCAATATCCGTGCCGGCGGCTATAAAAACCACCAGGCAGGTGTCGCACGTAAAAAAAAACGAGCGAAAAATCCGCTGGCGTGAAAATGTGGGGTCACAAAAATCTAGAACACCAAAAAATGCATGATGACAAAAAACAAAAATACTTCTTTTCAATACCTACCATTTTAAATAGTACCATCCTACCCACACATACATTCCACACACACACAACCTTACATTTGTTGTCTAAACATAGCTGTAATTTCTTCGACAGTCTTATTCTTAGTTTCGGGAACTTTGAAGAAAATGAACATAATAAATAGTAGTTGTAATACCGCGAAGATTATGAATACGTTGGGTCCTAAGGCCGACTGTGGAAAGAAAAAATAATGTGTTAGAAAAATATTAAAGGGTAACGGTAGTCCCATTTTTACCCTACTCAAGGGGTAACGCGAAAGTTAAGAAAAAGTCATCTGTAGGGTGAGAAGTATGTCTTAAGTAGGGTAAGCGAAAGGGTAATGCTTTGAGTGGGGTAAAAAGGTGTTGAGTCTTCATGAAGGTTGAAAAGAGTGCTTTGAGTAGGGTAAGAAAAATAATATGCCTTGAGTAGAGTAAGAAAAGGGTTATGTCATGAGTAAGATAAGACAAGGGTAACGCCTTGAGTGGGGTAACAAAACGTGAAACTTTACGAGGGTAAAATAAGGTGGCACATCAGTAAATTGGACATCTAGTAAGAATTAAATCGATAAACACAATTATCAAAAAGTAATCAGATGGTGAATTTTGTCAGATGTAGTAATCAGATGTCATAAAAGGGGTCTACTTTGTATAACTTTTTAAATGAAACTAATATACGTAAATATGTTTTGTATACTTACGGAGAGCGGCAAAAAGCTGAGTCCTACAATAAAGTTAGCTGTCCAGTTAACTGTGACGGCTACTGACGTCGCCGCCGGACGCGCCGATTGGTTGAATAGCTCTGTGGAAACATGACAATATAATTAAAGCTTTCAAATTATTACAGGACATGAACCTTCTCCAATCAAGATTTGGTGGATGGTAGTGTAAGTATTATCTGTGTCATCGAAATCATTTTTTGTGCAGAATTTCTTTTCAAGTATCCACTGAAACTTCACGAAATCATATGTAACAGAGATCATTTGGATTAATAATTTTTAAAATAAAATGGTATCTTTTTTGAGATTTTGTAAATAGTTTAAATGGGTTTGTTGAATAGAATTCCAGCGTGCGAGAAAAAACATTTTCTTTTTAGATAGATAGATGGATATACTCTTTTTTAATTTTATGTACCTACACCAATTAAAAACAACAACAAAAAAGAAAAAACCAACCTAAAGATTTTAAAGTCGGTGACACAATGGGCGGTCTTATCGTTAAAAGCGATCTCTTACAGACAACCTTTTACTAACGAAGGATTTAAAAACTCATAAACAATCGTCTTGTCTTCGATTGGGTAAAAACTCACCAGTGACTAAGAACCAGGGAATAGAGCCGGGTCCTACAGCGAACATTACCACGAAGAGGATCACTAGCGCGATGCACAGGTACGATACCCAGGAGATTTGAGCCTGTAAACAAAAGACAAATTATTCAGTAAAGATTTAAATATGGGTAACAGTGGTTTCACACTAGTGGTATTTATATGCTCATGTATTTTTACGGGTAACACTCGGCAAAAAAGATGTCGCCCAGTCTCTATTATCATTGTTTGTACCGGTAGTCGGTAATTGTTCACCAATATTCAACTTCTAGACTCCGGGCTGCTTTGTGAAAGTTTCTTAAAACCCACACAACAATTTCGACCTTAGCAGTTGATTTATGCAACCAAGTTTTAATTATTTGTTTTGAAATAGACAGCTTTTACATCGGCGATTTTTTGTCGCTCGAAGCAAAACCAAGCACTTATGCGGCACATCAGGTGCGGGAAAAAAGTATATCGGTAGTTTTTAATCATTTAGGTACCTACTGTCGCTCATACAAACCTGTACGATCCCAGTGGTATCACTCGGAAAATACGCTCGTGAGAAAACTCTGCAACTTCAATTAACCGATCCTCAATATATGCATACTTACATAAATATTAGCGACACAGAGCCCGACGGTGCACACAAACATGCCCGCGAAGCCTGACAGCAGCAACGTCTTGCGTCCCGCCACCTCCACCAGCACGAGACTTATTACTGTCATTACTACGTTCATGGCGCCCATTCCTGGAAGAAAAAGAAAAAGTTAGGTCTTGGTTTACTGACAAATAAGCTATTTTACAGTGTATTTTGACGTTCAATTTTCAAAATAAACTGTTGTTTTCAGAAAAACGGATGTTTAAGTCGTCGGTAAAATAAATTAGTATTTTATTGAAAATGTGTGGTTCCGACTGAACGTTGTTATTGTTGTTGTGAAAATAATATAGCTCCTATGTTTGTCTGTAGCAGAAAAGTTAATCAGGACTCGTGTGTTGATGCCTGGTAGCTACAGTCCTTATTCTCAGATCATATTCAATCTAGTTTGACACGAAGTTTTGTTTGTGTGTTTAACTTCCGCAAATATAAAGTTTTGTTTAAAGACTTTCACACAAAAATGATTCACTTTGGGATGAAACTTCGTATGGATATTGTTAGTAACTTTGACTTACTTTTTACACCAATTACGTATAAAACATTACCCTACTTTTCAGTCGGGTAAAAATAACTTACCCAGCGTAGCATACTGTGCTTGAGCAGTAGTCAACTGCACTTTATAGAAGATAGTCGTAGAGTAGAAGATGACAGCGTTAATGCCTGACAACTGTTGAGCTATCATGATCACCATGAGGAGAGCTTTGGGAAAAGGCTAGGCAAATCATAGCTTAGTTGCAGAGATCAGAGTCGCTCCATGTGGCACGCTGGTACTCAGCTGCATCCAGTTAGACTGGAAGTCGACCCGAACAAAGTTGGGAAAAGGCTAAGCAGATGATGACTTATTTGTGAAGATCATATAGGCAGTCGCCCCTTGTGGCACACCGGTACTCAGCTGCATCCAGTTAGACTGGAAGATGACCCCAACATAGTTGGGAAATGGCTCGGGAGATGATGACTTAGTTGATTAGTTGTCCCCAACATAGTTGGGATAGGCAGATGATGAATTAGTTGTAATATAAAACTTACCCAGCGTAGCATACTGTGCTTGAGCAGTAGTCAACTGCACTTTATAGAAGATAGTTGTAGAGTAGAAGATGACAGCGTTAATGCCTGATAGCTGTTGAGCTATCATGATCACCATGGAAATGAGGAGAGGTTGTCGAAGCTGTCGGTTGCCGAATAGCTCGCGTAGTGTGACCTTCTTGGAGATTTTGTTTTTTTCTGCTTCCTGGGGGGAGGGATGAATTATTATTATATGCTTTGAAGTTTGATGAATTGTAAGAGGGTTGTTATAAAATTATTATATTATTATTTTTATTATATCTAAACTGTAGTGTCCCACTGCTGGGCAAAGGCCTCCCCATCTCGCTTCCACCCTTCCCGATTTTTCGACCGTGTCCACCAATCCGGACGATGTTATAAAATTGTTTTGTTTAATTTCTTATCATATTCAACAGGTGTATATTTGTTAATATACACATATTTATATAAATAAACATCTAAAAAAAATTGTTCTTTGGGGTAAAAAAAAACGAGGGTAAAATTAAGAATGTAAGATAAAATTATGGCCGTCCCCAATATTTTCTGTTGTTTTGCTTACTAGAGGTAGAAATGTGACATACCTTGTATATGGGGAAAATGTCAAAATTCCATCTCTGGCACGGCCATAAGAAGAATAAATTATTTCTAAAAGTTTATTATTTTCGGGGGCTCGTGGCTGCGTAACTGCTGTACATAGCTTAGTTACCCTTGCTTTTTTTACCGCAAACAATGTCTCGTGGCTAAGTTACCCTTACTGGTTCTATCTTTTACCCACCTGATGCATTTCTTCCATCTCGCCATGGACAGATACGTCACCCCTTAGCCAATTGAGAGCTGAAACAAACATAATTTGAGTATTACTTATTTAAAAACACAAGAAAAATAAGTAACTTCTAGACTTTGTAGGAGGTAAGGTAACAACTAAATAATAAGGCCGCGTCCCCATCAAGCACGGCACGGCGCCGTCACCGTCAGTCAATATTTCGCTGTTGATGCGCTCGCACGAATGGGTAATGGATGGCGCACCGTTGGCGGCACCGTGCTGCGGCGCGGCGCCGTGCCGTGGCCCGGCGACGGCGTCGTGACGTTGTACGGTGACGGCGCCGCGCCGAGCTTGATGGGGACGCAGCCTTAGGTATATAACGCTGAATGAAAACTGAATGGAAACCGACAAAAAAAAAAATGAATTTTAAGATGATATTAGGCGTAAAGTTTTGTCAATGGAGGGCCTAAATGTACTTAAAAAGTATGTTTGTAGTCGTAAAGAGTAACATGAATATGTATAAGTTGTATGACATGTATATATACATATAAAGATAAAGTTAATAAAATATGGTACTTTTTGGCAGTAGGGTAAAAAAAACACTCACGTCAATTTTATACCGCCCTCACTTTACTCTAGAAAATTCTAGAACCCTCTCACTCAGACGTGACTAGCAGCCACGGCCAGCGCTCAGACGTGCCTAACGCTGATTGTAGGCCGAGCACTTGTACACTTGGACACACAGACAGACACACTCACCTCTCTGCGCGTGCAACTCCTGTCCCTTATTGAGCAGCAGGTACTTGGGCGACTCGACACACAGAGGCAGCGTGGCCGCCTGTATGAGTGCGGGCGCAGCGCTCACCGCTAGCAGCCACGGCCAGCGCTCAGACGTGCCTAACGCTGATTGTAGGCCGAGCACTTGGGAGAGGAGGATCGTCATTGTTATTACTAGTTGGTATACTGTTCCTATCTGGAAAGAAAAGTTGATGATGAGACTCGGAAAATATTGGACAGTATATAAGAGAGCATATGGGGTAAGTACATCAGGGGAGTATATAAGGGAGTATATGGGGAGAATACATAAAGGAGTATATGAGGACAGTACATAAGGGAGTATATACGAACAGTACATAAGGGAGTATATAGGACAGTACATAAGGGAGTATATAGGACAGTACATAAGGGAGTATATAGAACAGTACATAAGGGAGTATATAGGACAGTACATAAGGGAGTATATAGGACAGTACATAAGGGAGTATATAGGACAGTACATAAGGGAGTATATGGGGACAAACTAGCCCATTTGCACTAGAGAGCCTGGTGCTTTTATATCAGGCCACCACAACTTTAAGGTAGTTCCTAGATATAAATAATATCAAAACTCACCGATCCTCTTAACGAAACGGGTGATATTTCAGCGAGATACAGTGGTGCTAAGCCGGCGTTCAACCCGCTGTTTACACCTATTAACAACCTGAAACAATGTGTGTTTGTGTAATGGGAGACGAAATGAGAACCCGTGGTTCCGTGTCGAGGGAGCTGGCGTGGTTTGTTAATGGTGGATTCCTATATCGTATCTGTCAGTTGATTTGCTTGCTGGAGATAGTTAATGGGGGTATTTCAAAATGTGGAAAAACAACAAACGGATAGGTTATTGAAATCCGTAGTAAATGGGTAACAAAAAGAGTGACTGAGTAACAGCCGCACGCATAGATCGATCATGATGCAAAACTTGGTACGATCAGTCCGTGACCATCTGTTATGGCGAGTTCCTCCGTGTTTCGGAAGGCATGTAAAATTCGTGGGCTGTCATTCGAACATCTTTGGCAGTCGTTACGGATAGTCAGAATCCAGAGAATCTGACACCAGTCTGTTACCACAATGTGTAAGCGGGTTACCAATTGTCCGATCAGATAATCGGTTGCTTCTCTAGCTAAGACTGAAATCCGGTCAGATGATAACTTCATCATCATCCTCCGAGCCTTTTTTCCCAATCATGTCGGAATAGGCTTCCAGTCTAGCCGGATTCAGCTGAGTACCAGTGCTTTACAAGAAGCGACTGCCTATCTGACCTCCTCAACCCAGTTACCCGGGCAACCCTACCTATACCCCTTGGTTAGACTGGTGTCAGACTTACTGGCTTTTGACTACCCGTAACGACTGCCAAGGATGTTCAATGACAGCCGGGACCTACAGTTTAACGTGCCGTCCGAAACACAGGCATTGGTGTCTAAGATATACTTAGAAAGTACATACAAACTTAGAAAAGTTGATTGGTACTTGCCAGATGATAACTTACCTTCCTAAAATGAGCATCTCAGCAGAATTTGCCAGTTTTGCAGTGCTCTGGAGTCCCACCGCAATGAAGACCAGAACATTATTTATTAGCAGACCACCTTTTCTGCCAAACCTGTAACATTACAAAAGTATTTTATAGTTCTCTACTACTACGTATAGCCAAGGAGATTCTACTAAGGAATTGACGCTGGATTGGACGTGTTTCGAAGAGACCAGATAACTAAGCAAGGTCTTGGACGTGGCAAAGCGTATTTGGAAGATGTCCAGGTCGAAAAGGAGACTGCCTTAACTGGTTTCGGCTAAGACATCGAACTTGCTACTCAAGATCCGAAAGAAATAAGAATGGAAAAGCTTTCTGATAACCCTATAATACCTGAGGGTGTCATTCTTGTCTAGAAGTAAGCTATTCGACCTACTTATTTTAAGTGCACATAGAGCTTCATACCAACTTTATTCTATGCGCAGATAGCATCTGACTTTTCATAAAGAGCTGTAGTGATGATGTTGTCCTCCTAGCTGATTATCGGCCATGGAAACTGTTCTCATATAAGGAGATTAGTCAGTTGCACGAGACATATTATAGTGCACAAGTATTTGCGCAGACACATGTGCACTCACTATTCCTTCACTCTCATAGCCCGATGGGACGGCAATCCGACACCACCGGAGAGAGACCATTCGCAGGACCGACATTAACGTGCTCTCCGATGCACGGGTGAATCAATCACCAACTTCCAGGACCTGCGGTAAAGAAGACTTGACCCACCTGTCAGCCACGACGCCAGTAATAATCCCCCCGATCATCCCTCCTACACAGTATATAGCGACGGCTATAGACATCGCGGTCGTCACTTTAGGGTCGTCCATGGCTGATATTGTAACGTTGGTGCCGGTTAGAACTTCCTTTTGGAGCCAGTCGGATATAATCTGGAAAAGAGGATTGGGAGTATGTTAGAATGTGTCTCGTTTAGATTTTTTTATGAATAGAGAAAAATAACGCCTCTGTAGGTGTTAAGTCAGAACATGAGCACAATGATTTTGACGAGGAACAGCGCTTTCACACTGACGGAAAACGCTGGGCTCGTATGAGAGCGTTACCTCCCACTCAAAATGTGTTCTGCGTACCTATGTGCTCGGTTTTTTGCTACGTGCGGAAAAACTACTAGTGTAAAAGCGCTGCAACGAGTCTGAACTTGAGTCAAATTCCAACTCACGATAGATGCCGCAATTGGAAGGGTCCTCCTATAAAATTTATAACGATTGCACGAACTGACAGAGTCAGACACTAAGATAATTTACCAAATTACCATTATAGAAACCTTATAAAAAAGTTGTCAATTTTTCTTTCTATGTGTACCTACTGATGTGTACTATGTGTGTGTAGTGTAGGTAATGTATATCTGTGTGTCAATAAATAAGTTTTCTTGCTTTCTTTCTTTCATATATATATTCATATATATTTTCATTTCATTTTCTTGTCATTTATTTATTTTCAAACATATATTTTACATTTTTAAATATTAAATATAAAAATAAAAACATTTAAAAATATAAAGGGGGTATATCATTTCATTTTATTATTACATTACATTATATTTTTATTTCATATATAATATATTCTTATAACATAAATACTGTCTGGCGGGTTTGAGTATTTTTGAATGGCCTACGCAAATGTTCTGCAGATCTGGTATCGTCGTGTGACAGGTCGTTGAGCTCCCTATGGTTGAGCTACACGACGACTGATGCATGCGTGCCGTCTCTTGGGACTGGTCAGCTCCAGCCTGATGTGGCTCTTTCCTCAAAAGGCCATTCCAGACCGCGTACATGGTGACACTCACACCTAATATTATTTGATTTATAACATGTTTGAACTTTAAAAGAGACTATGACCCTTGAGTTTGTTTCGGCATTTCTTCTCAGGGATCAGTCATTAGGAAATGCCGACCTCAGCGTTCTTAAAAATGACGTGTAAAAGTGATTTTATGTCCAACTTGCAAAATAAACGATTTCATTTCATTTCATTTCAATTGTCGTAACTAAAGCCGCTCCTTCGTCTAAGATCTTTAAATACTTACAGCTTGTGGTGCATTCAAGACTCCAGTGTTGTATCCATGCTGGAAGGCAGACCAGCATGCTGATGATATCACGGCAAACGCGAGCCGAAGGTTCATGCCCTGTTGAAAAAATAGGTAACAATTAGACGGTTTATGAAAAGAATATCTATCGAATGCTGTGTATTTAAGATAGTACGTACTTATGTTGAAATAGTTGCTTGTCTCTACATGAGGGCTATGGGTAACTCCTCAAAGAGATGTCAGCAACCCCAGCGGGGCCCAGCAGGGCCAAGGCCTGCCGGGGCTGCGGGTTGTTCGAAAGAGATACCGCGGCCCTGGTACATAAAAGGCCCATGACGGAACACGACGGTTTTTAGTCAGTAAGAGTCTGACACTCCCTCTCCGCTGCTAACCCACAGCGGAAGGGGTCATTTGATGATTTTTGACGTCGTTAAAAAAAAAAAAAAAAGGGCTATGGGTAACTTTGTAATCCGTGCGTTTAGATAAAAAGTATTTTTTTAAAGATTCCTCTGCTAAAGGAAAAGTACAGTATCCACTAAGATTACGCTGTGACTACAGAATAAAATAAATGGGTAAGTATTTAAGGGGAGCTTACAAAGCTTCAAAACCCTTCGTGCGCAAATCTTTGCCAGTTTTCGTAATATCCTCAAATACAAGATCACACTTGTTAGAATTAGAGTACCCGCTCACTGCACAGTAAACAGTCGGCCGACAGTTGACCCGATGGTTGGGAAAGTTTTCAGGCGGTCTTATAGCCGAAATACCTGATCTTTGTACTGCGTACTACGAGCTTCATACTGTAATCATCATCCTCCGAGCCTTTTTCCCAACTATGTTGGGGTCGGCTTCCAGTCTAGTTGCCTGAGCTGAGTACCAGTGCTTTACAAGGAGCGACTGCCCTATCTGACCCCCTCAACCCAGTTACCCAGGCAACCCGATACCTTTTGGTTAGACTGGTGTCAGACTTACTGGCTTCTGTCTCTGACTACCCGTAACGACTGCTAAGGATGTTCAATACTGATTAATGAATAAACTGTCGGTATGGCTATATTGTGCGGGAACTTGAAAAGGGAAGATCGCTCTTAGAATTAGGTCAGGCACATACAGCTCAACATTACTCAATAGTGCAAATTCCGTAACTACGATCTTACCGAAAGATCGAAACCAAAATACTCTACAACCATGCAATATAGACTTATTTATTTATAGAAACGGCGTTACGGAAACAAATGTTTACATTTCCGCAGATTTGTGGGAAACTAATAAATGTTTTAAAGTTATATATTAACTGACAATGATTTTGTTTAACAGTTTTATGTGGTTTCGAAGCCAAGACGAATAAATTCATCTTTCTTCTCTTCATTGGGGGATTGCAATATCTCAGCAAGTCAGGTGAATTGTACGAATTCCAGTGGGATAAAGGATGAAATCATCAATCTCGTTTTGATGGTCGAATTTGGATATATCCCACGGTTATTTCACACCAACTGTTTTAGCGCGGTATCACCCGTGTTTCGTGGGAACTACTGCCCGTTTCTGGATAAAATATAGCCTATGTTACTTGGGAAGAGTGTACCTAGCTGTATACTTTCGGAGCCCTCAGGGTATAAACAAACAAAAACACGTTTCCTCTTTATTACATTACTTATAAACGTGAATTAAATATAAGTAATACTTAAGGGCTGTTTAAGAAAATTCTTACTTATAAACGTTGCTTAAGCATGTCTTTGGTCTTAACTAACATTTAATCACTACTTAAGACTTTAAGTAGTGATTAGTTAAAATGTTGTCAGATAGGCAGTCGCTTCTTGTAAAGCACTGGTACTCAGCTGAATCCGGTTAGACTGGAAGCCGATCCCAACATGATTGGGAAAAGGCTCGGAGGATGGATGATAGTTAAAATGTTGCTTAGAAGGTGATTAGAGATTTTATAAGTAACGGGGCTAAGTCTAGATATGTTTATTTGAATGCGCTCAGGAACTAAACCGATTCGGATAAAATCTTTCAGTATTGGATAGTTCATTTATCGCGGAAGGCTAAAGGCAAGATTTAATACGGGTGCTTACAGTAGTACCCACGGGGCACGGGAGAAATCGCTGGCGGAAGCTAGTCTGCGATATCGAATCGGTATTAAGCCAGCGGTAGGTTTTGATTAAGCGATTATGATTCCGACTTTTCCTGTTGACATAATTTTTCGGAAGGAAAATACATATTGTACCTACTTAAGTAGGTAAATTGTTCCTTCCGTTGTTAGGTCGAAAATGTTCTATAGTCGTTTTAGTTTGAAAACAGTACTTAAAAAAAACTGACGTTTATGTCAGTCGGTGAACTTGATCCTTTTCGGTGCATCCTACATGACCGATCTTTAAGTGTTTCTTTTAAAGTGTTTCTTTTCTAAAGAAGATCGCTTCGAATCTTTTCGCATCACGTTCGCTTTGATTTGCTCACGTAGGACGCTCCCTCAAATCATTGCCGAAAGCTCCAATTTACTGACTACTACTATGACGGTCCACAACATATTTTTTCATGGTTGGCCGAATTTAAGAGGTCATTCGACTGAATGCATTTTGGAGCGAAACTGGTTTTGGTTTTTTACTTTTTTCAATAAGTAGTTCAAGCACAGATTACATCAACATTCCGTCATGGTTCCTTTGAAAAGAGGTTTTTTATTGTTACACCAATGAGGCTGTATGTTCGCTAGGATGACTCAGAAACTGGTTCTAACCGTTGGTGTTAGTATGAAAAAAAGTTCTTAACGGTCTTGAGGATTTTGCATATTATTCCGATATGACTTGATAGATTATATTTTTACATCACGAGGAGTTAGTGGCTAAGCAACAGCAGCACTCATCGTTCATTAGGTTAAGCAACGCATATCGTGATCGGTTTGTGGATGGGTGAACATCTTGTCATGACGAGTTCCTCAGTGTAGTAAGCACGATAAATTGGTGAGTCCCAACTGTAATTTTAACATCTTTGGTAGTCGATACGAATAGTCAAAAGCTATGTGTTGCTGAATCGGATCGGAATAGTATCGGATTACTCAGGTATCTGGGTTAAGGAGGACAGATAAGCAGTCGCTCCATGTGGCACACTGGTTCTCAGCTGTATCTGGTTAGACTGGAAGCCGACCCCTACATACTACATAGTTTGGGAATAGGCTTGGCCAAGGTCATGTGGCATGTGAGCATGTAGGTATGGGCTTGCAAAATATGACATCTTACAGCGTGTTCTTAACTTGAAGATGTCATAGTCTAAATAGGTGCCTAAAGGCCACTCAAAATGTTCCTAACTTTATAATTCATGAGATAAGAAACTCCATAATAATGCAAATTGTTAGTCAGTATCGATTTGAATTGCAAAGTCATTTTGTCCTCAAGGTTGTTTAAAAAACTAAATCAAGCAAAGTGTAAAATACTCGCGAGTGAGGGTTCCGTAGGTACTATAGCGAATTTTTCTACGTACGTCTTCTTTATTTAAGCATATTTGGCTGAAAATCTGCACTTCTTGAACGTCAAAAAAATACAAACGACCGCCCCCAAAACACCCACCCTTCACCACTTCCTATACCTACCTTTTTGCTGGGAAGAAGAAGTGGCGCAACAAACTCCCCAGCAACACATGTCTGTCTGTTTTGTTTGAAGAACCTTTGCTTATACACTTTTAGACTTTATCCAGTCAGCCAAGGCTTTCCCCATCTATGAGTTCGGCTTCAATTCTGTCAAAATGCAGCTAAGTTTAAAATGCGAGATGTTTAAAAACTTCTCCGCTCTACTCCACTTGGATGGGGACCGGTATTGCAGTTTTTCTTATAAGGTACCCTATTTAGGGCTGCGGGTTGTTCGAAAGAGATACCGCGGCCCTGGTACATAAAAGGCCTAGGACGGAACACGACGGTTTCAGTCAGTAAGAGTCTGACACTCCCTCACCGCCATGGGCGTAGCCAGCTTTGGGCTCAGGGTGGGGCAGCAGTCAACCTATCCCCGGGGGAGGGCGGGGGCACTCCGATTTTTTGTATCTTGAGCCGTTAATCTCAAACTTGTTAATCTCTTAATTTGAGAGGTTTACCTCTATTTTTTCAGGTACAGAAAATAATCAATCACACACACGACAAAAGCTAAAAGTAAGGGCATATAGATTCTGAATACGCGAGCGAAGCGAGCGCGAAATTTTTATCGGAGTTAAACCAAATATTACGTAAAATTTAGCCCAAACGTACTTACTTTTTGTTTGTTGACAATTATGCAAAAATAAGAGCATGTAGTTTCTAAATACGCGAGCGAAGCGAGCGCGAAATTTTTATCGGACTTCAACCAAATATTACGTAAAATTTAGCCCAAACGTACTTAAATTTTGTTTGTTGACGAATGCAAAAAAAGGGCATATAGTTTCTGAACACGCGAGCGAAGCGAGCGTGAAATTTTTATCGGACTTAAACCAAATATTACGTAAAATTTAGCCCAAACGTACTTAAATTTTGTTTGTTGACAAATGCAAAAAAAGGGCATATAGTTTCTGAATACGCCAGCGAAGCGAGCGTGAAATTTTTATCGGACTTTTTTTTTAAGACACAAAACCCAAAACTACGTAAAATGTCACACAAATATACATTTTCATGAATGAGGGGACTAGGTACGACACACCCGATTTACGTCCCTACGAAAACCCCCTCGCCCGCATAGATAAGTCGATAAAAATAAAGTTAGATAACGTATAGCAACGTCGCGCAGTTAAGCTTCGCGGACCACTCGGAATGCCTCCAGGGACCAACAGTGGTCCACGGACCACCTGTTAAGAACCACTGTGCTAAACGATCGTTCTATTGGACAGGTCGTACATGGCTGGGCAAGCAAAATAGCGAGCGCGGTTTTTACACTAGGATAAAATTGCATTTCCGAAATTTTGATCACATCTACCAGTTCCATCTCCTTCAATGCATTATTTTTTGCATTAGATGGACGGCTCGGCTCGCTACGCCACATAGCACCTATTCCTTTAGGGAATACGGCTCGCTTTCAAATGACGCGCGCACCGCGCACGTTCGGGAACTCGAGCGTGCATTTTGTTTCGATCGCGCTCTTTCCAAAGTCGACAATTTTTTTGTGCAATAACTTACGGATAGTACATAATATGTACTATCATGTTGAATATATTATGTTGTTGATGTTGTTAGTTAGAGTTAGTAAAAAAAGCTTGTTTATTCAGACACCTTATAGGTCAGAGCCAGGGCCCAGGGTGGGGCAAGTGCCCCAGCTTGCCCCAGTGTGGCTACGCCCATGCTCACCGCTGCTAACCCACAGCGGGAGGGGTCATTTGATGATTTTTGACGTCGGAAAAAAAAAAGGTATCCTATTTAAACAACTTCGTATATCACTATAGCAGTCATTGTCAAAGTTGATTCGAACTTGAAAAAAACTACTTTCATAGTGGCTTAGCAACCGTTCTCCAGCCTCTGCACTTGGGAGGATTTAAATTTAAAACTGGTGTCTTGAGAATCCGATATTTCCTTTGTAGTGGCCAAGCTGTGGCTGTGGTGTGGATGTGACGTTGCACGCGTTCTACTCGATAAAGCTTATGTACATCTGTCAATACGCTTTGCGTTTGCTTTCGCGATTCGCCCATGCAGGACACACCTTTATAGGCTCTGTTGTTATGCTTACTATATAAAATTCTCAATACTTGATTCTTTATTAGCAATCTATCTGTTGTAGGTTGTAGCCCTGCAAGGCACAGCTTAAAGAAGTCTATCTCTTGTAAAAATTATATCTCTAGTAAGCAAAGAAACAGATACATTATTGGGAAAGCCGATACACGTACTGTAGTACGTGTGTAGTTTGTTACATCAACCGTCTTTTCGATAAACGGTTAGACAGAGCCGAAAGGATTGTACAGAACCTATCGAAAAACTAAGAATGTTTTTAGTTTTGGCCTCTACAAGACCTTTATCTATCAATGTAATAAATTCTAGACAAAAAATCTATGCTAATGTCCTCTTCCTTGTAACCATGAGACAGTTAAAACCTGTTTGGCAGGTTTTAATTTATTTGGTGCTTATTCTTATAGCCTTGAGAAAGACTTTTTTGACAAGTTATTACGGGACAGATTAATAAAAGCTGATTTTTGGACTAGATTATAATGAGTAGAAAAAAAGTGAAATTTGACTGCCTCGTTGGTCTAGCTGGTGGTCCCAAGCGCAGCTGCTGTGCTCGAGGTCTCGGGTTCGATTCCTGAGTCGGGCCGAAATCACTTTGTGGGTTTTCTTAAAAAAACTTTCGTAAAGCAGCCCGTCTGGAAGTTGGTGATTGATACACCTGTGCATCGGAGAGCACGTTAATGTTGGTCCTGCGCCTGATCTCTTTCCGGTGGTGTCAGATTGCCGTCCCATCGGGCATGAGAGTGAGTGCACCTGTGACCAAGCAAATGTGCGTGCACTTTAATATGTCCTGCGCAGCTGGCTGATCTCCTTAAATGAGAACAGCCGCCGTGGCTGAAATCGGCCGTGGACACCATTATTACGGGATGTAAGGCCAGTTGAATTTTGGACTAGATTATAAGTAGAAGGAGGGGCTCGTGGCTCGTGGCTAAGTACAGCCACATCGGTCGATCGATCATAAGGTTAAGCAACGCTTGGCGTAGATTGTCTATGTCATGACGAGTTCCTCCGTCGGAAGACACATACAATTGGAGGGGCCCGACTGTCATTTGAACATCTTTGGCAGTTGTTAAGGGTACCTACTCAGAAAGTCAGGGCCAGTCTTACTAAGGTGTATAATGTAGCCTGGGTGACTTGGTTAGGACATCAGAAAGACTGGTAGTCTCCGGAAGCGTCTGCCTGATCCTCTCAATCCAGTTACCTGGGTAACCCGATTACTTCCGCAAGATTAGTTAAGTGGTTAGTCATGATAAATACCTAGGTTAAAAATAAAAGAATCCATGTTAGCACGTACTAAGTAGGTAACCGTTTATTCTAAAAATGTATATTTTCTTATCTTTTTCTAAACAGTATTCTTTACTGAGTTGTGTAGGTAAATGTTTGAACAATGATCTAACCTTAGCATATGATATGACAAGTTAAATTTTCTTAATTTATGTTTCAGCAAATATTTTTATGATTTTTTCGAAAACAATGCGGCATTTTTTATATGCGTAGGGTGAGTCATAAGTCCTACTTATTTGAAGAGGCTGTATATAAACCTTCCTAAAGTATAGTCCAAGGCTTATAAGTTCTTAAGCTACCTGTGACCTACCTGTGCCAAAGGGCAGTCGTCACAGGTAAGCAGAAGCCAGTAAGTCAGACAATCAGTCTTATCAAGGGGTATTGGGTTGCCGGGTTAACTGGGTTGTGGAGGTCAGATAAGCAGTCGCTCCTTGTAGAACACTGGTACTCAGCTGGAAGCCGACCCCAACAAAGTTAGGAAAAGGTTCGCTAGATGAGCCGAATGCGGCGAACAAAATTATTTTTCATCATCACAGCCTTTTTATCGTCCCACTGCTCCATAGCCTCCTCTCACATAAAGCAGAAAGATTGAGCCAAGCTTGCTCAATGCGGATTGGAGATTTCAGACTTTATAGTCCAGGTTTCCTCGAGAGAGACCGGGGTTGCGGGATTGTTCGCGCGAGTTACCGAAGCCCTGGTACATAAAGGGCTTAAGGGCACCTACGCATTATGCGGTTAGCCGGACTGCGGTCAGCCGTCCGGCTAACCGTAGGAAACGGTTGCGCTTGCGGTTAGCCGGGTGGCGGATAGCCGCAACTCCAACCGGAAAGTGCGTTTAGAAACCGTAGTGGTTTGCGGTTGGTTTTTATCGGAATATTCTGCGGATTTAGTATTCCAGATTGCTGGCCTATTTTGTATCTCGATTATAATTTTTTCGGTAACGAAATCCATATTAATAAAGTATTAGTTAAATGCGCGAATGTTGGTGAACACGTTTACCGTCAATGGCGGGCAACCGCAAACTAGCATATCCGCGTAGTGTGTATGGCGACCGTCCGGCTGGCCGCCGGTCGGGCCGCAGCGCTCAGAACGACCGGAGCGGTCGGGCGGCAGCCGCGTCGTAGTGCGAATGAAAACTACATTCTCGTACAAATTTTTTATTGCGGTCAGCCGCACGGCTGACCGCAGTCCGGCTAACCGCATAATGCGTAGGTGCCCTTAGAAGGAACATGATTGGTTTTAGTCAGTAAAAGTCTGACACTCCCTCACACTGCAGGGTCATTGATGAATTCCCAACAAAAAAAAAATACTATGTATGCAGGTAGATATATGTTATGTAACTTTTACAGCCTTTTTATCGTCTCACTGCTGGGCATAGGCCTCCTCGCACACGGAGAAGGATTAAGCGTTAATCGAGCGAAGGGTTGAGCAGTAGATATACATATGTCATCATCATCCTCCGAGCCTTTTTCTCAACTATGTTGGGGTCGGCTTCCAGTCTAACCGGAATTAACTGAGTACCAGTGTGCCACAAGGAGCGACTGCCCTCCAGTGAGCGGTAGATATATGTACTTTGTCATAAACAAGTAAATATACGTAGTTATAAAGTTTAAGAAAACATGCAATTATGTGCATATAAATATCGCGTAAATGCTATCAGGGGTTAAAGGTCTTAGAACAACAATATTATCGCTATATCTTGGACTAAAGAATAAATCTATTGTGCAGTGGAAGAAACTGCGTTTTAGTATTTATTATTTAGGTACTGGGGCCCGATTCTCCTAAGTTAATAATGTCAAAATCGAATAGAAATCGAATCGCAATATGATCGCAATAGCAGTTTTAACCATATCGGGCATTCTGCTACTAATAAAAGACCAATCGTATTCGATTGACATTTGATTGGTGTGCGATTGGTCTGCTATTTTGGTAATTTTGGTCTATACGGTAGTTTGCTGTACAATCATTTTGCAATCGTAAATCATTTGCAGACAAAATGATTCATTATTGAATGACAGAAAAGGATAAAAACGTTTATTTCAAAGAAAAAATAGCGGAATGCCACATACGCTTCAATCGTAATCGAGTCGGGATTGGATCTCAGTCGAATCGAGTCGAACGTGAATCGTATGCCGCTTAAGTAAAATTAGGAGAATCGGGCCCCTGTTTTGTGGTAAAAAATCGTGGTGGCCTAGTGGGCAAAGAACCAACCTCTCGAGTATGAGGGCGCGGGTTCGATTCCAGCATGTCGATTCTATAAAATATCACAACTCACTTCGACATCACTCTCACTTCGACTTCGATCTAAAGGTAGAATTCCGTGGACGCGACAATAGTCAACCTTTGAAAATGTATGGCACCGTTGTCGAGGCCCGTGACAGTCGCGCGCGGCCGACGAATTTCGTAAGCTGCTCGCGGCATTGTCAAAAATTTAATTCTGGTTTTACTAAAATTCTATAGATGTTATTAAGCGCTAGACCATGTTGAGAAGCGTACGGCCGCGAGCGGCTCACGAAATTCGTCGTCCGCGCGCGACTGTCGCAGCCCTCGGCAGCGGTGCCATACATTTTCATAGGTTGACTTTTGTCGCGCGCGGCTGCGACAATCGCGACCCACGGAATTCTACCTTAAAGTTTCGTGATTGACATTGTCAAACTACACTAGCGCTTCACTATCGAGCGTGTTGACAAGTTGAACTAAATCAAAGTCGAGATTTTGACAGATTTGTCAAAATCTGTCTATCTATAGGGGAGGTAGGGGAGAGATGGGCAGTTGGGAGACATGATCAAATCAGAATAAAAGGGGGGTCCTTTTATTCTGATTTCTGATCATAGTTTTGTTTTTTTTTAATTGGGTAGTTTACGTTACCGACTGGTAACGGTGTTCATCCATAGACTATCTGTCATTTCTGTGAGTTGTCAAGAACAAACACTCGTAAAAGTACTTAAATATTTTGTTGCGGTTTCGGATCGTTATAAAGAGAAAACTAATGAAAGGTATGTGTATTTTCTATTATTAATTATTGATTGTCAAAATCTCCAGTTACAATTATAGTAAGTCGATGCAATCCACACCTATTATACCTTTAGAAGAGAGTACTACAGCAATAGTTAATGGGCCCCACGTTTTTATTTTAGTCTAATATGACCGGGACCACCTACGTAGGTTGACAGGTAAGTAACTATTTTTTATTTTATAGTTTTCAGTGCACATAAGATAAAACCGTTTAACTTAAAAGTTTTTTTACCGATTTTTTTTTCATAAACTAAGTCAAAAGTGTCCAATGCTCTCTATGGTAGGGAGGCTTTTCTTCGTCAGTGAAAATTTGTGAGGTTATAAATCTGCGCGAAAAATCCTTTATAGAATCTTGTTTCAGGTACCGTTAAAATAAAATCAAGGTCGTTCTGAATCGAATGCGAAGTGAGAGTGAATAGCGAAGTGAAATGCGAGTTGTTGTTCGAATTTTATAGAATCGACGTGCAGGCAGGCCTTGGCCCTGTTGCGCCCCGCTGGGGTTGCTGACAGTATTCTACTTGTGTAGCCCTTTCATTTGATACCCATATTGAGGGGGCTGTGCCATTTTGTGCCGGCGGCCATATTGGATTTAATTAAAGGTGTATACAAAATTTCAGACCAATCGGTTGACAGGAAGAGGGTGAAATTTGAATTACTAAATTTGATCCAAGAATAAATAATAAAACAAACGGGGTGAGCTAAATAAAACCGTTTAAATATCTCGTAATGTTGAAACTGATTGTAATTTTTAGGAAAGCTCTTTCATTATATCTAGCCGAATATAAGAAATGGCAATAAAAGTTGATAATGATCTGTAAAATCTGATTTTTTATGCAATAAATTGTGAAAAAGTGCCCATCCCTCCCCTACCTCCCCTAAAGTATGAAATGACATTACGAATCGAAGTGAAATGCGAGTTGTTGATCGAGTTTTATAGAATCCCAGTACAGGTCAGGCAAGTACCAATGCAACTTTTCTAAGTTTGTATGTACTTTCTAAGTATATCTTAGACACCAATGACTGTGTTTCGGATGGCACGTTAAACTGTAGGTCCCGGCTGTCATTGAACATCCTTTGCAGTCGTTACGGGTAGTCAGAAGACAGTAAGTCTGACACCAGTCTAACTAAGGGGTATCGGGTTGCCCGGGTAACTGGGTTGAGGAGGTCAGATAGGCAGTCAGATAGGCAGTCGCTTCTTGTAAAGCACTGGTACTCAGCTGAATCCGGTTAGACTGGAAGCCGACCCCAACATAGTTGGGAAAAGGCTCGGAGGATGGTTTTAGGTACTGTTTTACGAATTTTCACCCGTAAGTGGATAAAAGCTTATGATTTGTTTTAGGTAGCTCTATTATTCTGTCACGTGTCATCAAAATCCGTTTAGTGGTTTTTGAGTGAATGAGTATGAACAATGGCTGTATTCTGTCTATTATGAAGGTATGATTATTATGGCTGCAGTGTGTGGCTGCACGGTTCTTTGTTGCGTACTAATTTATAAAAGGGTTTTAGCAGCATTTTTTAGTAATATGTGGCCTTAGAATTTTCAAGAGGTCCTCTGTCTTTTTGGTTCATGAATACCCACAAACGACTGTTACGATGCGCCCTATATATAGATGCGGAAGCGATGCGGAAACAACAAACAGTCGATTTCTTTTGAAGTAGGTACGTCACGTAGCGCATATCTATCTGAATTATTAGCTTCGCATCGCGTCGATTCGCTCACTAGGACGTACCTCATAAGAAACCAATTAGGTTACAAAGTTCAAGAGAAGTCATACAATTAAAGAGTTTAATGTTATAACAAAATATTTACATTAATTGAAAAAAAAAAACAAACTTATATATATATATGTACAACTTAAAACTAATACAGTGCATCAAAAAATTGCTCCTCATCGCTGTCACTGGTTAATATACCCAAAAGACTGGCAGCATTGCCACGTTGGATGGCAATGCTCAACCTCTGTGCGAAATAAAAGCCAGCCTTTGGGTCCCGGGAAGTGTCAACCAGGCGCTGGGAAATATCCCTGGCAAGAAGGTGGGCGCTCGGACCCCACGGCCCAAGAGTTTCAACCCCAAACGGCTCAAACATGTAATTGCCTATAAGGTTACTATATTTGCGCCGCTTGAGGTTCTCTGAGAAGAGAAGTCTCGATATAGACCAGTCTACAAAACAGCTCACCTTGAGCGATTTTAACAAAAAAAAAGTAAAAGTAATACCTACTTAATACAAAATTGTCAATTCAGGAATTTGTGGGTGTGTGTCCATTTTAATACTTTTTATTCTATTCGACTAGATCGAACCAGTTTTGTCTAGGAACTAGGAAACCGGTATGGGCGGTACAAAATACCATTATTAACTCTTTACTACAACTAGTAAACTGCAAACTAAATAGTCGGCCGATAGTTGACCTGATGGATGGCAAAAATATTTTTTTAAAGAAATACGTCAATTCAATCAAAGTTTTCATTCTAACTGATACTGGCTAAGTACCTGATCTTTGTAACGTGCCTATCAAGTTCATCTTCTCGTCAGCCGAGCCTTTTCCCAACTATGTTGGGGTCGGCTTCCAGTCTAACCGCGTGCAGCTGAGTAACAATGTTTTACAAGAAGCGACTGCCTATCTGAATTCCTCAGCCCAGGTACCCGGACAACCCGATACTCCTTGGTAAGACTGGTGTTAGACTCATCTTCATACCGATTTATGAGCCTAAACAAACTATCGGCCGACTAAAAGTTTGCAGTGTGCGGATACTCTTTAATCTCTTTATGTCTTTAGTGCATAATAAAATGATTCTTTAAATATATTTTTGAACTGATTTTTTAATGGCTTATAAAAAGCTGAATATAAATAAGTTTTTGAGAATGGTTCAAAGTTCAAAATGTAGGTATAATCGATTTTAGAGGTCAGTGATAATGATAAAATTCGTTCAGAGATAATGCTGAG
Organism: Helicoverpa zea; assembly: GCF_022581195.2. Taxonomy (NCBI): domain Eukaryota; kingdom Metazoa; phylum Arthropoda; class Insecta; order Lepidoptera; family Noctuidae; genus Helicoverpa; species Helicoverpa zea. The sequence goes on along the minus strand of NC_061481.1, from coordinate 2,872,186 downwards.
CTTATTCCACGAGGACATCTTTGTGGAATTAAATCACCGATAATGTGATCAGAATAAGACAATAAGAGCGATTTACTGTCAAGTTTTTCAATTTACAGCAGTTTGGTTAATATAAAAAATGCCTTTATTTTCAGGCTGCCCATATATGTATGGGCCAATCCCATAGATATAAATTCAAACTCAATTTTTTTATTTCAAATATGAAAGCTCTTTCGAAACGTCAATGTTAGGTGCACGGTTTCAAAGAGTTGGTCTCATGGAGAAGAACCGGCAAGAAACTCCACTCTATATACCGATTAAAGACTAACATACCTATAATATTATACAAAATTGTTAGTATATAAAAACGTAAATCTATGTTAATAACACTCCACTATGCACTATATTTACTACTAGCTTTTGCCCGCGACTTCTTTCGCGTGGAATAGTAACTTCCGGTAGATTTTTGGTTTGACCAATAGGTGGCGCTATATGTCCGGAATAAATTTTATTTTTATATTTTTTTGTAATAAAAACTATCCTATGTCCTTTCTCAAGTTTCAAACTATATCTGTACCAAATTTCACACAAATCGATTCAGTAGTTTAGGCGTGAAGAAAAGACAGACAGACAGACAGACAGACAGACAGACAGAAAGACAGACAGACAGAGTTACTTTCTCATTACAATATTAATTAGGATATATAAGAGATAGGTACCTTATAATCGGAATAATATAGGTTTTAGGCTTTTTTAATGGGGCGTAAGGAATAGCTCCCTCGTGCCGTGGGGAAGCCAAGCGGAGAAAAGCTAGTAACGATTTATTTATTCTCTGGATTAACTAAACCGATTTTGAAAAAATCATTTTACCATAAAATTGGCACGTTAATTAAAGTAGCCCTGTGGTAATAGGTATGGTAAAGCGCTCTTCGTCCTCTCCTCTAAAAACTAACTTTGCTGTGCCCGACAGGGTCCATAATTGTTTCTTTTAATTTTAACCACCAGCCTGTACACATTATGGAATGCAATAAAGTTACTGAGTATTGAGTAATATAACAGGCTATAGTTTATTTAGCCTGGTACAGAAAGAAGTGAAGCCGCTAGAAAAAGCTAGTTGTTTAAGACCAATCTCAAATAGTCAAGTTCTCATCTCTTTAAGATCGCCGCCATGACGGTTATACATTAAGTATTCTCAAATGTCGACACAAGACACGTCTAGTGTAGGTACCTTAACTTATGTACCTTAGGGTTCCGTGCTAAAGGGTCCCAATAATAAAGTCGCTTAACCCAAACGAGAAATAATCGCACACAAACACACATACATACACCAGGGTCAGACTGAGAACCTCCTTTTATTTTGAAGTCGGTTAAAAATTATTTATGTGAAGCTAGATGAGACGACAATAAGGCGTGAGGAATCAACAGAAACCAAAAACTATTCTGTGATTTTTGGTGTCAATTTAAAATTGTAATACGTTTTTGACACTGTTATAATTTTTTTCACATAAAGTCTGATTAAAATAATACAGAACCCTTTGTCTACGCACCGAACATCAAGTTTTTTTACTCATCTCATCATGCAAACACTTGTGTGTGAATAACAATGACGTCATATTGTTTCTTATGAATGATTTTTTATCAACTTTATGCGTGTTGTAAAGGAAAACATGTGTTGTGTTCAATGTCCCACATCTATGCTAATATTATAAAGCTGTAGAGTTAGTTTCTTTGCTTCCTCATCTTCCGAGCCAACCGTCGGCTTCCAGTCTAACCGGATGCGGCTGAGTACCAGTGTGCCACAAGGAGCGACTGCCTATCTGACTCTGACCTCCTCAACCCAGATACCCGGGCAACCCACTGGACTGATCCGATTTGAAAAATTATTGCAGTGTTACATAGCCTATTTATCGAGGAAGGCTATAGGCTACTTTTTATTTGGGCTCGTGCAGAAGTTTCTACGGTATGCGAGTCAAACCACTTGCAGAAGGGTTTTGGTAGTTTCTACAGAACGCGGGTGAAGCCGCTGGCAGCAGCTAGAATCTAATAATCATACGGAACTAACGGAACAGAATACCTATCGTTTCGGTGATTTTAGATTTAGAATTTTAGGTTCCGTACCCAAAGGGAAAAACGAGAACCTATAGACTTCATTGTCCATCTGTCACCAGCCTGCATCTCATGAATCATGAACCGTGATAGCGACACAGCTAAAATCACAGATGATGTAAGTAAGTATTATTCTCGTAATTTCTTGTCGATTTCCCAAAAAGGAGGAGGTTCTCAATTTGGATGTTTGAAGGATTCCGTACCATTATTTATAAAATGGACAAAAAAATCACGTTTGTTGTATGGGAGCCCCCCAAAATATTTATTTAATGATAGTTTTCAGTATTTGTTGTTATAGCGGCAACAAAAATACATCACCTGTGAAAATTTCAGCTCTCTAACTATCACGGTTCATGAGATACAGCCTGATGACAGACGGACGGACAGAGGAGCGAAAACAACAGGGTTCCGTTTTACCCTTTGGATACGGAACCCTAAAAAGTACGGAACTTTTGTACGCGAGTCCGATTCACACTTGACTTTTTTTATTCATCTTCATCATGCTGTAAAAGGCTATGTTTTGTGCTAAGTGTGTACACATTCTAATAAAAGTGTTTGTGAAGAGTGACTGTCGGTTTTCTAAATGCATCGTAAGTTTGCCTAAGCACTTCGTCATCATCTTACTCGCTAGAATGACTTGACATTTTCTGAGACTTCCTAGTATTATTATGAATGCAAAAGTTCTTAGGTATACACAGGTACACTAGTGGATGGATTCTGATGAAACTTAGCAATTATTTATACTTATAGCTTTACATACATATAAGCATAACAGGGTAATTTTAATCCATTTGGGAGAAGTAGGTCCCTTAGGATACCCACTATTGAAACTGCGTTCGGAAGACAGTATGATAGAATAGGTTTGTCTTTGATATAAAGACTTTTACATCGCATTCACACCAGCGGATTTTAAACTTTTTTAACTCGATTTTTGATGATATAGACGCCATACTTAAACTATGGAACCCTCATGAATAATTCATTTCCAGTTGTAGATACTTACCACCCACAAACTTTAACTGCATCGATACCCAGTCTATGGGCATCGAATCGATTAATCCCTCCCTACTAATATTATAAATGCGAAAGTAACTCTGTCTGTCTGTTAGTCCGTCTGTCTGTTATGCTTTCACGTCTAAACCACTGAATTTAGTACAGAGATAGAGTTGACCTTGAGAAAGAACATAGGATAGTTTTTATCCCGGACTTTTGAAGAGTTCCCTTGGAAACGCGATATAACCGAACTCGACGCGGGCGAAGCCGCGGGCGGAAGCTAGTATCGAATAAAGATTCGATTACGAGTATCGATAAGTTATAACTATTGTTTATATTATCCCGTTACGTCAGTTCCGTTGTATATAACTGGACTCTGGACATAAATGTGGTGAACGATGAACGAACGAATACTTTATGAGTTAGCGAAGTGTGGCGAGGTTAACCGACTGCAGAAATGGGGGTGATTTTATGAAGACAGTTGTGGATATTTTTGAAATAGGTAAATGAAAATGAAGTAGGTGTGACTGTTTGATAATTTTTGCAAATTATTAGAAAAAAACACAATAGGTACTATCCTACCTAAGTAACGAAAGAGTTTCCTTTTTCTGTATTTTTTGGGAAATATGCAGAAGGTTGCATTGGTACTTGCCTGGCCTAGAATCGAACCCACACCCACATACTCGAGAGGTTGGTTCTTTACCCACTAGGCCATCGGCCACCACGACTTTTTCTTATGTACTTTCTAAGTAGATACATACATATATCTTGGACACCAATGGCTGATAGAAAGGTAAAAGAAAACATCTTGAGGAAACCTGGACTATAAAGTCTGAAATCACCAACCCGCATTGAGCAAGCGTGGTGATTAATGCTCAATCCTTCTCCGTGTGAGAGGAGGCCGCAGCCCAACAGTGGGGCGATAAAAAGGCTGTAACAGAACTAACTGATGCAGCAAGAAGTCTTTCGGGATGTGGGTGAAATAAGTAGCGTGCAGAAAAACCAGTCTTTAAATAAAATTTTGCAACAATATGTATATGTCACCGTAAGATTACAAACATCGTTAGATTACAATCTATCTCGAGAGATTGTAAACTGTCGAATTATTGTAAACCGTAACACCTGATTGCAATTTAACGCATTATTTTTCGCTATATTATAATCTATCGATGAGAAATTGTCAAATTGTCAACTGTCCGAAAGCTCTCCCTGATTGGTCAGTCTTTTTGTAAGATCGAGAGCGATGTAGAGCGGTCAAATTGTCAACTGGCGTAGAACGGAATGCATCTTGCGCGCTGATTGGTAGAACGTCAAAAAAGACAATGTTCTTTGCAACTCCCGGTGTCACAGCTCTTTGACGTGCAAAAATAAGTGACGGTTTAATTTTTTATAAAATCAAAAATTGTACTTAATTTTTAAGACTCAAATTACACACAATTAAAAATTGTATTAAAAATTGAAGTTAGTGACGAAAACGAATCGCTGCAAAACCGACTCCACGTAGTCTTGTCTGCCCTACCCCTAGAGTGCAATTCAAAACCGCGTAGGCGCGGAGGGGCGAGGCGGCCTGCGAGCTGAGGCGCAGGTAGTTTCAGCGCTCGCCGCCGCGGCTGAGGCTGGCCGGCTCCGCCGGCCAGCAAGCCGAAGCTGCGGTGGTGAGCGTGAAAACCATCTGCGACGATAAGCTCGCATGGGACCGCCGGAGCCCCGCAGCGCCGGAGCCGTGACAGAAGTTATGCTTGCTGCATGTTGCATGCTTACTTCCATGCTGGGTCAATTAATATGGGATGTGTTATATTTTAAACAAAAAACTCAGTAGGTACGAGTTAAAAAATTAGAAGGTAAATAAATATTTTTATGATGTCATTTAATAGTATTTAAGAAGTTTACTGTTAGAATGCATGCTACAAATTTAGATGCAAAAAAATAACCATCATGCTGAGTTGTATTTAGAGTGGAAGATAACTCGTGGCTAAGATAGTATTATTTAGATGCTCGACGCTTTATTAATTGTGGCTGACTTAGTAATTTAGAAGGCAACATACATTTTTGGGGGCGAATAATGATATTAAAAAGAAGCCTGTTTAATTAGCACCCCTTTTATTTTATTTTTAAATATTAGTTTGTATTTGAAGACAAAATACCTAACTGTATTTTTATAAGAGTTATTTTTATATAAATTTAATACTTGAAGAATTTTTGAAGAGCATTTATTTTATTTAACTGACACCTCTATTTCATTCCTAACTCTACGGGAACTCCATGGGAACAGAACGGCTGGTCGTGATTGGTCGATCTTACAAAAAGACTGACCAATCAGAGAGAGCTTTCGGACAGTTGACAATTTGACAATTTCTCATCGATAGATTATAATATAGCGAAAAATAATGCGTTAAATTGCAATCAGATGTTACGGTTCACAATAATTCGACAGTTTACAATCTCTCGAGATAGATTGTAATCTAACGATGTTTGTAATCTTACGGTAACATATATAAAGTAAATTAGGCATGAATCGTTCTCAAACGCTTTACTCCGATTAGCACATTAGTTCCGGTTAGTCATAAGGTTATTTTTATACGATTACCTAGACATTACGGCCTACGTGGTTATATGCACATATGTTTTCTACCCGGTAGCGAGCCTAGTTTAATCACCTAACAAGTCCTCTGTCAGAGTTTACTCCAATATTCACGGCCTCTTTTTTTTTAACGACGTCAAAAATCATGTAATGACCCCTCCCGCTGTGGGTTAGCAGCGGTGAGGGAGTGTCAGACTCTTACTGACTAAAAACCGTCGTGTTCCGTCGTAGGCCTTTTATGTACCAGAGCCGCGGTAAAATCCTACGGCCTCTGACGTGGAATTGTAACAACGACTGTTACTGGGTAGCATTCGGGGATGCCGGCGACACGTGTCCCCCGTGGGGTGTAACACCGTCAACTTGAAGACTTCGGGTTGCTAATAGTTTGAAAAACCACTAACAGATTCTACCCAGGAAATCGAACCCGTGACGATAGTCACTCTTGCGAACACTACGACTAATATGACAACCATGTTTCATAAATAACATAAAATATTGTATTGTTTTGCAGACACTATCAGCCTTACTACAAAAACTTAAACATCTGTTGAACACTTGTCTAAAAAAGTGTGGCTGCAAAACGGACTTTATTTCAACGTTATAATCAGTCTTTTATGAGACAAGTGTTCAACAGACGTTTAAAAGTTTTTGACGGTAAGTTAACTTCGGACAAGCAAATCAAATTGACAAGACTCCATACACAGCTAACTTCGTGACAAACAAACGCAGACACAGACACAATATCTAAGGCCGTGCAGCGCATAGACAATGGGCAATGCCCTGCTAGACACGACCCCGTTATATCGAGTAACCTTGAATTCACAATGAAGGCGTGCGTGTAAGATGCCGCGTAAGTAAGTAGAAAGGCGTGTCTGATAGGACTTTACAAGTGTGTTCAGTCAGATGAATGATGATGTCCTTCTAGCTGATTATCGGCTACGGCAGCTGTTCTCATATAAGAGGATTAGCTGCGTAAGACATATTTATTATAGTGCACGCACATTTGCTTGGACACAGGTGCACTCACTATTCCTTCACTCCCATAGCGCCGACAATCCAACACCACCGGAGAGAAATAGGGTACCGGTAGGCTAGTTTTTAGCACTTCAAATTTCACGTCAAATTTACAAAAGGACAGCACCCCCAAAACGTCTTCACCACTCCCTAGTGTTATGGCAGGGAAGAAGAAGTGGTGAAGAACAAACTTCCCAGCAACACAGCTGTCTATTAGACCAATATGGAAGTGTAAAGGTCATCATCGGTATATTTCGTCATCATAGCCTTTGGCACGTTGTAGCAGTAACAATAATACATCATCGTTAAAGATAAAGAAAGATACATTATATCGCAAATATGGGTACAATAGGTGACAGATATAGGTTGATCATAACATCAGGCTATGAGAGTTCTTCTTTTTTCGTGTCGATGACATGTCTTATAGTGAGACTACACTTTGTCAGTCCAATGTCAGCCCACAGCGAGAGCACGGCTGTTAGGTTCTCCCGCGAGCAAGTTTTAGGTATGAGTAGTATGAGAGTTCATGAATAGTGAGTGCACACCTGTGTCTGCACAAATGCTCGTGCACTATAATATGTCCTGCGCAGCTGGCTGATCTCCTTATATGAGAACAGCCGCCGGTGCCGGAATCGACCTTGGACGCCATTATAATACATCATCTGTGAAACAGCTGTCCAACTATCACGGTTAATATTTTTTTTTTTTATTTGCATAAAACGTGGTACAAAATGTACAAAATTTAGTTATAGTGCTAGACCACGGAGTAAGGAAAGATGAGCGGAGATATCATAAGGTAGGCAGGTAGGTCAGGCGCCTTCTATGTCCAACACGTATGGTGGTGGGCATGACCAAAACGATCGGTTACGAGTGAACTAAAGAGGCATTCGGGCCTTTGCGACAACTGTCAACGATTTTTGGTACCTATTACAAAAAATGTTTGGGTCCAAAGGTGTGTACCTAAGGGCGAAGACAGTAACGTCCCTCGTTCCTCGTACACCCGCATTTTAGTGCGCTACTTTCTTATGAGATTTTTCGTTATGGCACCTCCGCTTTTCATCTTGTTCTCCAAGGCCAGAACAAACATTTATGCTGCACACTTACTGCCACAGTTTTACACACTCCAGTGAAATTTCACCATACCATTCATCCAAGAGGATTTTTCATGACTGGCCGCGCATAGTCTATTGTAAAATTATAGCGAAACACACCACGTAGCTATACCTAGGTATTTTCTGTTCAAGGTTTTAATAGTAACGCCTTAAAATAAACATAGGTACGGTAATTTTCAACAAATAAGTAAAAATATTACAAACATTTATTTTAAACATAGATTATATAGAAAATACCTAATAGCAAGGTTATTCATTTGTTTATGGTTTTGCTAGGCCTAGATTCCGAAAACATAACGGAGAGAAGTTTAAACAGTCAATAAAAAAAACGTTTCCTTTTTAATTCTTGGAAAATTAAAGGGGTTTTTATGCCGAGGAATAAACTTAAAATACTTATACCTTATTTTAACATTATAGCTGAAAATTTGTTTTTTTTGTTTGTTTGTACTCCGAAACAACTGAATCAATTTGAAAAAGTATTTCACTGTTGAAAATCTACACTCGTCCCGAGTAACATAGGCTATATTTTATCCCGTTGCGGGTAGAATTTCCCACGGGACGCGGGTGATACCGCTTGAAAACGACTATTATAATATATTTAATAAACATTATTACTAAATACTATGTTGTCATTTATTTATTTTTGAACATATATTTTACATTTTTAAATATCAAATATAAATAATGTCGGGACACCTTAAATAAATAAGCCCTTGATCCAGCCGCCTAACGAGAGCCTCCTGAGGTGTTGGTCGAGGCTCTTGGCTATTAGACCATTGGCCGTAACGACAATCGGCACAATGACAGCCGTATCGACATTCCACATGGCGACAACCTCGTGCGCTAAGTCAAGATACTTTATTTGTTTCTCTTTCTCAGCTTTCACGAGGTTCTCGTCATGCGGAACGGCGACATCGACTATCATCGCGCGGCGCGCTAATCGACCTATCACCACTATATCAGGCTTATTGGCTGCAATAGTCCTGTCAGTGATGATAGATCGATCCCAGTACAACGTGATATGGTCGTTTTCGAGAGCTGGGTCGGGCGCATACTTGTAGTACGGTACCTCAAGATCTACAAGTTTGTACTGCAGAGCAAGCTGCTGGTGGATGATCTTGGCCACTTGGTTATGTCTGTGCAAATATTCACCGTTAACCAAACGAGAACAACCAGAAATAATATGTCTGATAGACTCACCCGGATGGTGACATGCCTGACATATGTCAACCGTCCCGTCTCTCATAATATATCTCCGGTAGTTATTCGTAAGGATAACTTCGTCCATAATTGCACATACAAACCCTTCGGTTTCTCCAAATAAGTCACCGAAGCATAGCCAAGATACGGACGCTTTGAAGTCTACATCGGGGCCATGAAGAGCCCCGAAGATGCGTCCGTGTAGCTGTTTGCTCTGCCATACCTCCTTGCGATCATGGGTAGTTAGTAGCACAGGTTTGCGCCAGTTCTCATTTGCCAACGATAGCGGGGTGAGTCCTCTGTCCACTGCTACCACATCACGGTGCATACCCACGTCGCTTTTGAGAAAATATTCTCTGAGACTGTGGTGACACCTCGCGGTTGTGGAGCGTCTTTGCATTTAAGCCTCGACCACCACATTTCCGCGGGATGTACAGTCTCATCACCGACGCTCGCGGGTGATGCATTCGTTCTGCGGTCAACAGTGTGCGGACTCTCCTATCCAGGGCATCCAATTCAGTTTGAGTCCATTTGAGTATTCCGAAGGAGTACATCAGGACTGGCATGACCCAACCATTAAAGGCGCGAACCTTGTTGCCGCCCGATAAGGAACCTTTTAGAACCCTATTCAGGCGGCCAAAGAAACGCTCCCGTAATGATTGTTTCATGACAGCCACATTGATGCCTAACCCCTCCGCCATACCAAAGTATTTATATGTATCGTTTGCGGAGAGTGATCTCAGGTTTATAGAATCTGAGAGTTGTACTCCCTCAGATTCCACAATTCCTCCTCGCTTTACATGCATGACTGCACATTTGTCCACACCAAATTCCATCCTGATGCAACTACTGAAAGTTTCAGTGACCTTCAGTAGCTTCATCAGCTGCAATTCCGTGGTAGCAAACAGTTTCAGATCGTCCATATAAAGCAAATGGGATATAACCTGACCCCCTCTCCGCAAAGGATAACCCAGCCCCGAACCCTGTAGCAATGTGCTCAATGGGTTCAAGGCCAGGCAAAACCAAAGTGGACTCAAACTGTCACCCTGGAATATTCCCCGCTCGATCTTAATGGGATCGCCGGTCCCTTCAATTTGTCGACATCCTGGATAGTGAAGAACCGTTCTCCATTGCTCCATACATGACGCAAGAAAGGTGCGTAAAGTTGTATTTATTTTATACAACTCCAGCACCCTCCTAAGCCATGTATGGGGGACCGAGTCGTAGGCCTCCTTATAGTCTATCCAACATGTCGACAAATTCTTTCGGGATCGTCGAACCTGTTGGCTGATAACCATATCAGTGAGGAGCAGCTCCTTAGTAGCACGGGACCCCTTCTTACATCCATTTTGAGAAACTGACATAATTGAGTATTTTTCAATATGTTGATTTATTTTTAGTCTCAAAATAGATGTAAGAAGTTTATAGACCGTCGGTAAACTCGTGATCGGTCTATAATTTTTGGGTTCCGCGGTACTGCCTGATTTATGGAGCAGGTGGGTAATTCCTGTTGTTAGAAACTGTGTGAGCGACCCGGCTTCTAAGGATGACTGAAACTGCGATGCTAAACCGGAGTGTGAACTTTGCAGCCACTTTAACCAGAAATTGTGCAGTCCGTCCGGCCCTGGTGATTTCCAGTTCTGCATCGGACGGACTGCACAGGCTACATCGGAAGAGGTAATATTAACCTCCCCCATCTCTGGTATTTGTTCACACTCCCGTTCAACATCACGTGTCCAGTCACCCTCCTCGTGACAGACGGGCGTCGACCAGAGATTGCGCCAAAACATGTTTGTGGCATCATCATCCGGTCGGCTCCCGTCCATCACGCATTGCTCAGGTTGCTCCCAGGTTCCACATACCCACCTTTGGTCACTCTGGAACATACGATTCTGGGTATAACGTTCTACCCGTCGTTTATACCTTCGAATACGGCTCGCCCATGCACACACTTTTTGCTTCAGGAAGTCGACGCGCTCCGTGACACGTGATATATATTCATGAGGACTGAGTCCAGTCCATTCGTGGGAATGCACGTCTCACAAAGCGCATCACCCGAGGTCGGGTATTACCCTCCCTGAAGCAATATAGTTTGCCAATGAGTACTTCGGCCTCCCCGATACGACGCTCAATCCTTCATTGCCAGGCTGGTACCGCTGATTTTGGTCGTGTGGCTCTGTTGCTGTCAGGAAATTTGACATTAGCCACACGACATGCAGCAACAGCCGCACTACTATGTTTATTATTACTAATCATAAAAAATATTTAGAGCGTGAATAATTAAGTAAATTGAAGCTCACGCGCAATCGTCACGTTGTACGTAAACAATGTAAATAAAAACTTTGTAAGATAGAAAGTAGATGTTATGAACAACTTTTTACAGAAAAATAAAGCCGACTTCAAAAAACACTAACCTAACCTAACCTAACCTAACTAACCTAACCACTAACCTAACCGTCTTACCACAAAAACTTTTAAACGTCAGTTTAAGCCTTGTCTAAAAAAATGTCAAATTATGACGTTGACATATGGTTCATTTTGCAGCCACAATTTTTTTAGACAACTGTAAAACAAGCGTTTAAGTTTTTGTAGTAAGGCAAAGCGAAAAAAAAACTAATTCTAGGTGCATCGGCCTAGAAGTCGTTGTCAAAATTAACTTATGGACATCCAATAGACACCGACTTCTTGGCCGATGCACCTAAAATTAGTTTTTTTTTTCGGTTTTTAGTGTTTTTTGAAGTCGGTTTTATTTTTTTGTAAAAAGTTTTTCATAACATCTACTTTATACCTTACAAAGTTTTTGGCGGAGTAACCGCGTAACAAACATACAAAAAAAAAGAAAAAAAAATACGGTCGAATTGAGAACCTTTTTGGAAGTCGGTTAAAAATGCATGCCTAGCATGTGGCTACGCGGGTGCAACCACTAACACTGGGCAAGATCTTGTACCTACATTAATCGACAACTTGCGGCCTATCCTATCCCTCCTACTATTTTAGTACACTCAGCGACATATATACAATTTGAGCTATACACCTTTATAGATTGCAGTTTAAGACGTTCAGACATAAATAGTTGAATACTGCAATAAAATCTATCGGGTACCGTTCGATTCTAAAGGCGAGACCATCACAGTGACGCACACCGCACGTATCTCGCGGTGTACTCGCTCTAGCAAACAGTAACACATTGCGTACGAACATGTTTAAAATGTCTGCGAAACTGCAACCGCCGTACGCGGACACATGCTAGCTGTGGACTCGCGCCGATGAGTACAGAGTTCTTGTTCGCGAACATTTGTTCGCAAACAATTTTAACCAGCGAATGGTACCTTATAAAAAAAATCTCTTGGCAGTCGTAATGGGTAGTTAGAAGTCAAAAAGTGTGATATTCTACCTCTACAGTCTACACAGTATTTGGACTTGATATCTCATGTACTGATCTGTGAACTCGTAGATCAGTTTTTTTTTTTTTTTTTTTTTTTTTATGGGAAATCATCAAATGACCTCTCTCTCCCGCTGTGGGTGCAGCGTGAGGGAGTGTCAGACTCTTATGGCTGATTTACATTGAGTCAGTAACTGACGTCAGTCCACTGAAAAGTCAGTGCTGACCCGGCACTGCCATCGTGTAAATTGATTTGAAGTCAGTACAGTACTACTGACGAAACACTGACACTACACTGACTTCGTGTAAATAGCACGCGTCAGTTTTCGGCGCCTACACTGACGTCAGTTACTGACTCAATGTAAATCAGCCTTTACTGACTAAAACCCACCATGTTCCTTCTTAAGCCCTTTACCTACCAGCGCCGCGGTAACTCGCGCGAACAATCCCGCAGCCCCGGGTGTAAGCGCACCCTAACACATACGAAGGAATTTAACGGTAATGCGGCCTTACTTTATGCATCGTATTTACGGTTCGTACTGTTAGACGCTGCACTAGCATTTATGATTGAAAAAACTTTTTTAAATACAAGCTGTTAAAAAAAAGCGGTAAAGCTCAACATAAAGTTGCGGGCGTTATTTTTTTGTAACATTTTGTATCGTATTTTTTTTCTATTTTTTTTATGTTGTTTAGGCTAGCATAAAAAATCAAATTAATTTAAATAATGTGTTGAGATACCAAACCTAACACTGAAGTCTAAATGGGTATTTCTGTTACTGTTACAGCCTTTTTATCGTCCCACTGCTGGGCTGCGGCCTCCTCTCACACGGAGAAGGATTGAGCGTTAATCACCACGCTTGCTCAATGCGGGTTGGTGATTTCAGACTATATAGTCCAGGTTTCCTCAAGATGTTTTCCTTCACCTTTTTATCAGCCATTGGTGTCTAAGATATATTTAGAAAGTACATACAAACTTAGAAAAGTTGCATTGGTACTTGCCTGACCTGGAATCGAACCCACACACATAAATGGGTATTATGTTAGAAGAAAACTAAAAAAATCATATTAAACTTTGTGAATAAAAATGAATACTAAAGTAGTAAGTATGACAAGTAACACGTGTTTTCAGCTAATTAACTCTTACTATTTATATGACACAGAAGGTACGTACTTACATAATTTTATTAACATTAATTTAAAAAGATGTTCGCACCATATGTACAATTTTCCAAACACACATAAAAACAATGCGAAACCAAAAGCAAATAAAATTAAAATTAGTTTGAACGAAACATGCAAACATTTTTTTTCATCAAAGTTTTCAGTCGGTCTGATACCGGCTAAATACCTGAGCTATGTAATGTGCGTACTACCATTCATCTTCATACTGATTTATGAGCCCAAACAAACTATCGGCTGACTTAAAGATTGCAGTATGCGATTACTCTTAGAGAGATCTTTACCAAAACGCCTTAGGTATATACACGCAAGAGAACTTATTTTGGGAAACACAAATAAATACAATAAAATTTACCGCCATAGTCGTGAATCCAAGACTGCTTTTTCAATCACTTGACACAAAAACACACTAATCAGTATTTACACACTATATTAAATACTAATTTAAGTAGAAAAAAATCAAATTCACTACTAAATATTATTTTTCCGTTCGCGGTTATTTGTAACGCAGAGCGCATGCGCGCGTTTAGCTTCGCATTTCAAATGAAGTGACGCGCGACGCTCGGAGGAAGTTTGTCTGCGAGTGACGTCATTTAGAAACCGGTTGGAGAATGTTTCGGTTTTTTATAAGTTAGCGCTTCAAGCGGTTGAAAGTTGTGAAAAGCTTAGCTAAGCAATCGCTTGAAAACTTTTATCTGGAGAATATGTTTGTCGTTTTGACAGCTTTTGAAAGGCTTGGGCTAACTAAGCAGCGCTTGACGTAAAATATCCTCTTCATCACTCATCTTCATCACACATCCGAGTACCTAAACATACCTAAAAGTCCACGGCTTGAGGAAACCTAGACTCTGGAATCTCTGGAAGACTCTGGAATTGCCTCCGACTCTCGCGCACGTAGTGATTAACAGTCATTCGTTCTCTGTGCCTATGTGAAGAATCAGCAGCAAATGATAAAAATCTGACGATGAAGGCCACACCCAAACCGTCTGTCTGAAGATTTTTTGATAAGTTTTTAAAGACACATTAAAATTGAGGAAACTTTCGAAGTTAAAAACGTCATAAAATACTTTGGGCTCTACTTATAGCGCTAATAATGAGATCACGCCGCATATCTGATAATGTTAAACACTATTTTATGTTTTTCCTGCCTCAGTTGTAACTCCAACCATAAATTCAATGTTTTTCCTTCTTCAACTAATGATACATTGACTATTATTGATACAAATTAATTAGCTATCCTCCAGCGCTTTATTAAATAAGCTTACTTTTTCCGCGGTTTCACCCGCGTCCCGTGGGAACTGCTGCCCCTACGGAGATAAAATATAGCCTATGCTACTCGGGAAGACTGTAATTGGTTCAGTAGTTTCGGAACCTTAAAAATGTTTCCTCCTCTTTATTATATTTCGTATTAAGTAGTATAGATAAAGTAATTTAAACATAGTTAAGCGCTAAAGCGGCTTAAAACCAAAACAGTCGGAGGTGTGCGCGGGGGCTTGTCGTGTGACGTCACGTCTCTGTGTGCGTACACTGTCTATGTGTGCGTGAACCTTGCGTCCTCTTTTGTAGACAATTTTCCACGGTGAAGCAAAGACAATGGATGCATGACGTGAGTATTGGCGGGAAAAAATGGCAGGCAATTTTTTTTTATATTTCATTTTATTACCTACTACCTTCTGCCAGCGACTTCGTCCGCGTTAGATTCGGACTTTGTGCAAAGAGAGGAAGAAATAATAATCACCAGCCTATCCAATTATCTATATCTATGCGTACCTAGCCTATTACTACTTAGCTTTAATCACTAAGGCTGCACACGCGACGGAAGCTTAAAAAATGGAGTAACTTCTCCCGTTTTCCCAACATTTTCCGTCACTGCTCTGCTCCTATTGATCGTAGCGTGATGAAAAGTATCCTATAACCTGCCCAGGAATATGAAGAATGTTTGTACCAAATTTCATTAAAATCCGTCGAGTAGTTTTTGTTTCCATAACGAACATACAAACAGACAGACAGACAGACAGACAAAAATTTTTACTGATTGCATTTTTGGCATCAGTATCGATCACTAATCACCCCCTGATAGTTATTTTGGAAATATATTCAATGTACAGAATTGACCTCTCTACAGATTTATCATAAGTATAGATTCTTAAGAATAGTGATTACGTGATAAGTAATTAAAATAGAAACAAAATAATTACTTATTGACCCTCATTGTATATTTAAAAAGTGTGATTAATATGTAATTAAAAAGTTTACTAGGTAACAAAGTACCTATGTACCTATTGAATGTTTTTAAATTATTTTTCTTGTTAATAATACTAGGTAAGTCTGATACCAGTCTAACCAAGGGGTTGCCCGGGTAACTGGGTTGAGGGGGTCAGATAGGGCAGTCAGTGGCGGGGCAAGACCTAAACTTGATGTGGGCAAGACCGATTTCGCGAGGCCTTGTTCTATGGCGACCTGAAGACGGATTCTTTAAAATAACAAAAAACGGTTGTCTGTAAAGTCGGTTTACTGACGATAGTCGAACGTGACAACGTCATAAGAAATTGATCGTCAGGGGCCCGATTCTCCTAAGTTAATAATGTCAAAATCGAATAGTAATCGAATCGCAATACGATCGTAATAGCAGTTTTAACCATATCAGGCATTCTGCTACTAATAAAAGACCAATCGTATTCGATTGACATTTGATTGGTGTGCGATTGGTATGCTATTTTGGTAATTTTGGTCTATACGGTAGTTTGCCGTGCAATCATTTTGCAATCGTAAAACATTTGCAGACAAAATGATTCATTATTGAATGACAGAAAAGAATAAAAACGTTTATTTCAAAGAAAAAATAGCGGAATGCCACATACGCTTCAATAGTAATCGAGTCGGGATTGGATCTCAGTCAAATCGAGTCGAACCTCAATCGAAGGTCGCTTAAGTAAAATTAGGAGAATCGGGCCCCTGATGTCGAACGTTGCCGAACGCGGAGGCCGATCGTGCCTCTTTGTTGCTCGTTGCGTGCTCTCGCTTGCACTTCAAACCTTAAACGGAACGCCTCAGAGCGAGGTAACGCCGCATGAGTCATGTTTTTTCGTGCGTGCAGCCGTCTCCATCGATTTATAAGACGTTGTCACGTCAAAAGAAAAATATATTTTATAAAAATTGGTGTCAATTAAATTGGCCCGAAGTGTTTTGTCGTCAACCGCAGCTAAGAACCAATCCCGAGTGACGGCTATGACGCGATGCGCTGCGGGCCAATCACCGCTTTACCGCCGCCCTCGCGCTCCCTTCATACCACCAAAGGGACCCAATAAATCACTTCTGCGCAGGTGAAAGTCAGGGCTCGACTTCCGTGCCGGTAACTGTACTTAACTAGCAAACGACAAGTCAGTACATGAACGCGCGATTGATTATTTAAAATGTGTAGGTAGTTAGAAAAAGTAATCTCGTAATCTTGATTGCAACTACAATTTGTAGTTAGTAAAACCTACAATCGCTGCACTAGCGGACTGATGCTATTTATTTTAATTATGAAAGCACGAATATTCGACAATATATCACTGAACACATATTTAATATCGAAAGAATCATTACCTTTATCGTCGCAATTATCGTTGCTATAAACAATTTACACCACATTCACTTTTCACTGCACTTCATACTTGAAAATATGTAAATACTAGCTTTTGCCCGCAACTTCGTTCGCGTGGAATAGTGACTACCAGCAGATTTTTGATTTGACCAATAGATGGCGCTATATGTCCGGAATAATTTTATTTTTATTTTTTTTGTAATAAAAACTATCCTATGTCCTTTCTCAAGTTTCAAACTATGTCTGTACCAAATTTCACACAAATCGGTTCAGTAGTTTAGGCGTGAAGAAAAGACAGACAGACAGACAGACAGACAGAAAGACAAACAGACAGACAGACAGAGTTACTTTCGCATTTATAATATTAGTTTGGATATTATTGAATAGCAGCTGTTTACGCGGACGCATCGCTCACTCAAGTGGGAGAGAGACAGATGTCGAACGCTGCCGAACGCGTAGGCCGATTGTGCGATGGAACGCCTCAGAGCGAGGTAACGCCTCAGAGCGAGGTAACGCCGCATGAGTCATGTTTTTTCGTGCGTGCAGCCGGCTCCATCGATTTATAAGACGTTGTCACGTCAAAAACTAACAAAACAATTAACACTGCCAAGTTTTTATTCATAAAAATACAAATTAGATTAAAGTCGCTGGCAGAAGCTAGTATTGAATAACACAATTATACGTTTCTATTTAGTGCCGGTTTTAACTCTACCAGCGCCCTGGGCGAAATTTCTACGGCGCCCTCCAACTGCAATTCAAACCCATAGGAAAAACAGAGACATATGCAGTTACCGATTGCGCGAGCGAAGCGAGCGCGAATTTTTTTTTATAGTTAACAAGTCAAAGCAAAAAATATGTAAAATGTAGCCCAATCGTACATAAGTTATTGCTGGTTGGTTGGTAAAGGCGAAAATACGGGAATAATAGCTTTTGATTACGCGAGCGAAGCGAGCGCGAAATTTTTTTTAATATTTTAGAACTCAAAACAAAAATTACTTAAAATGTAGCCCAAACGTACGTATAACACTCTGTTGACGCCTACGTATTACAATTTTGGGACTTAAAGTAGTACCGTAAATAAGAAAGTTCATATGGAAACTATAAGGTACTTTCTTATTAATAAAAGGACTTAAAAACGACGCTACCTTTTTGCTAGGGTAGACTAAAAAATGTTTACACTGACAATGAAAACACCTGTAAAGTGAAGCAAGCCCGAAAAGTTTTGGGTTTTGGATCAGTAAAAGTCCTAAAGATATATAATAAAAGGCAACTGTGAAGTGAAGAAGCCGCGAGCGAAGGGAGCGCGAATTTTTGTGAGTATTGGGACATTAAAAGTAGCTATATGTGATAAAAAAGTTAAGTGTAAAGTAAAGAAACCGCGAGCGAAGCGAGCGCGAAAATTTTTGAGTTCCGGGACATAAAAGTAGTGTTTGTTCGAGAACATGTTCACAACAAAATTGATTCATATCTTTTATTTTACTCTCGCTTTAAAAAATTTTGAGGCGCGAGGCCCCTTGTACCGCGAGGCCGTACCTAGGCGGTGGCCCACGTCGCCCACGCCTAACGCCGCCTCTGAGGGCAGTCGCTCCTTGTAAAGCACTGGTACTCCGCTACATCCGGTTACACTGGAAGCCGACCCCAACATAGTTGGGAAAAAGGCTCGGAGGATGATGATGAATTCATACTAGGTATGTATGTTAGTCTTTAAGATCTATGGGCCAATGTAGCTTGTAAATAAAAAGGTAAGGTAAAGGTTTTGATTTGGTATAAAAGTATTTATTAAACAACAATTATTGTGAATGAATACACTTTATATGTTTATTCAAGTTCGAATTGTTGGAGAATGTCTGTAACAAAGAGAAACATAAGTTTAAAATAAAGACACGGGTGGAGCCGCTGTGATAAGCTGAAAAAATACAAACATCCAAATAAATGAGCTCCTTCTTTTGTGCGAAGTCGGTTCTTAAAAACCCTTACGAACTCGCACACGAAGGGTTCTATCCATGCCATTATCTAGTATTTTTATAGCAACAATTTTCCGTCCCATCGCGCTACGAGAGTGAAGGAATAGTGAGTGCACCTGTGTCCAAGCAAATGTGCGAGCACTATAATATGTCCTGCGCAGCTGGCTGATCTCCTTATATGAGAACAGCGGCCGTAGCCGACAATCGGCTAGGAGGACATATCATTAAGATTATTTTTTACCTTTTAAGTTAAGTGCTTACTTAAAAGGTAAAAAATAAACTTTAGAAAAAAGTCGTGGTGGCCTAGTGGGTAAAGGACCAATCTCTCAAGTATGAGGGCGCGGGTTCGATCCCAGGTCAGGCAAGTACCAATGCAACTTTTCTAAGTCTGTATGTACTTTCTAAGTATATCTTAGACACCATTGGCTGTGTTTCGGATGGCACGTTAAACTGTAGGTCCCGGCTGTCATTGAACATCCTTGGCAGTCGTTACAGGTAGTCAGAAGCCAGTAAGTCTGACACCAGTCTAACCAAGGGGTATCGGGTTGCCCGGGTAACTGGGTTGAGGAGGTCAGATAGGCAGTCGCTTCTTGGAAAGCACTGGTACTCAGCTGAATCCGGTTAGACTGGAAGCCGACCCCAACATGATTGGGAAAAAGGCTCGGAGGATGATGATGAAGTTAAGTGCTTACTTTTTTAAAATGGGAAATCATCAAATGACCTCTAACGCTGTGGGTGCAGCGTGAGGGAGTGTCAGACTCATTCTGACTAAAACCCACCATGTTCCTTCTTAAGCCCTTTATGTACCAGTGCCGCGGTAACTCGCGCGAACAATCCCGCAGCCCGTGAAGTACTTGGTACTAATATAGATAGATACAAACCTTATCACAATGGGTACAGCGGTACTCAGTCCCATGTCTTGCATTTACGTGGTTACTCAAAGCCGTTTCATTTGAAAACTTTTTAGTGCACTCCTTACATGAATACCTGAAAATATGACAATATCTGTATTTTTATACTAGAGAAGAAACAATTTTGTGTGTTTATACCGTAGATAGAGGCTCCGATACTATTGAACAGAATTGAAAAATTCGTTCACCGTTTTCCCGCGGGAAAACGGCTAGTATTAAATAACATAAGTTCTGCATTTCTGCACAGATTTATCACTATTACATGTCAAAGATTCGTCTTGATTGATTGGTGATATTATTTTGAAAATAATGGGCTCGTTCCACAGGAGGCGTACTTAAGGGTGGAGCTAGCAACGTTCCTCGTCCTCCGAACACCCGATTTTTGACGACGCTACTTTATTAGGAGATTTTGAGACCATTTTTTGTAATGCCAAAATCGTTGACCCGAACGTATCGTTAGTTCACTCGTAACTGATCGTTTTGGTACGAATTTGACCTAGATGAAGGCGCCTAACCTACCTGCACTATGGCATACATAATATTTTTTGTCGAATTGGTTCAACTGTGTATTATCAATCAAACTGAGAACCTCCATTTTTTAAATTCGTTTTGTAACACTAATACCACAGATTACTTATAGGTACCTACTGTAAATACCACAGATACTCACATATCACTGCCCAAAGCATGTTTAACGGACTCTTTAAAATGTCTCTTCAAGCTCTTAGCAGTGTTATAGTGCGTGTGACACTCTACACAATAGTGCAGACTGCACATCTCATGTACTGACGCGTGCGCACGTAAGTTAGACTTAGTGGCGAAACTGCGGCCGCACTGTGCACAAGAGAAGGGTTTTACACCGGAATGTGACCTGCAGACAAGAATATAAATATATAGTTAAATATCTGTACAAAAAATTGGCAAAAAGGGCTCATGAAAAAAAATAGCTCATGACAAAATAGGGTCCAAGATTGAAAAGGATTCATGACTAAAAAGGGTTCAAGGGTTCATGACGAAAAGGGGTTCACGTCATGACTAAGAAGGGTTCATGTTATGGCTAAAAGGGATCAAGGTATGACTAAAAAGGGTTCAAGGGTTCATGACTAAAACAGGGTTCACTACCCAACATAGTGTATTTAACCGACTCCCTAAAATGTCTCTTCAAGCTCTTAGCAGTGTTATAGTGCGTGTGACACTCTACACAATAGTGCAGACTGCACATCTCATGTACTGACGCGTGCGCACGTAAGTTACACTTAGTGGCGAAACTGCGGCCGCACTGTGCACAAGAGAAGGGTTTTACACCGGAATGTGACCTGTAAATGATGACAAAAAGTCTATCTATGTAGATATGTATGAAAGAAAGTCGTGTTAGTAATTCTACTTGGTAGTAAAGAATCGCTGAACCGTTTAAGCTGAAAATTAGACAGGAGATCGCTTATAGTTCCCAGCGGGGCCCAGAAGGTCTGCCGGGGCTGCGGGATTGTGTGCGAAAGAGTTACCGGGCCCTGGTCAGAGAGTCTGACCTTACCTCACCGCTGCTAACCCGCAGCGGGAGGGGTCATTAGATGATTTTTGACGTCGTTAAAAAAAAGGTTTTAGTTACCAGCCTATGGGCAGCAGTTATCTCGGGACGCGGGTGAAACCGCGGACGAAAGCTAGTGTCAAAGTCAAAGTCAAGGTAGGAATATTTTATTTATTTCCCCGGGAAGCAGCTAGTAAGTAAATAATAAACTTCGAATACACCTTACCTCATATGAACAGTCAATCTCTGCTTGCTAGCAAATTTCCTATCGCATTGATCACAGCAATATTTCCTTTCAGCCTTATGTACTTTCATATGGATTTTCAAGGAATGTTCATTGCTGAAACATACATATATATCGGGTGTGTCGTTCATAATCACATTAAATGAAATGCGTTAATATACTGGTTAATATATGTCGATTAACACAAAGATAAAAGAAAAATACGTAAAAATAAAAAAATGATTTTTTCAAACAAAGTAAATGGAATAAAAATGTGCAAAAATTAGAACACCATATAAAAGTCAGTCATTACAAACAACTGAATTTCTCCCTTGAAAACTGACAGCTGTCAACTGATCAAAACATACGATACTCCTAACTTTATCTCTGCTTTACACATGATGTTGTAAATTATAAAAACGAAAAATGACTCCTGTGGTCAAACCACTGAATGGATTAGGTTATTTTTTTACAATTCGCCATAGAATATCATAAAGTATATGCGATATGATTTAATGTGATTGTGAACGACACACCCGATATACAGAGATACACATTACATCTGCATATCCTACTTCCTACTAATATTTTAGTATTATAGTATTTTCTACGCTTTCACGCAAAAACGACTTACTTAACTGACCATCATGACACTTGAAACTTTGTTTGTGCACATATTCTTGGTGGTACTAGACAAGAATTAACATAGGCTACTTTTTATCAACACACCACGCGGGGGAAGCCGCGGGCGGAAGCTAATACTATTACACTAAGGGCTCCAAAACTCCTGAACCGATTTAGAAAATTCTTTCACTGTTGTCAAGCTACAGTCTTCCCGAGTAACATAGGCTATATTTTATCCCAGTACGGGCAGTAGTTCCCACGGGACGCGGGTGCAACCGCTGGCAAAAAGCTGGTGTCATTTATTTTTATTTTTATTTAGCCTGTGCTGTCCCACTGCTGGGCAAAGGCCTCACCCATAGCCTTCCATATTTCCCTATCTGTCGTCATTTGTGGCCTTGTGGAAGTTGTCTAGGTCTAAAATATTGCTATAAAATATATTTTTTCCTTACCTAAATATCTTGCCACACTCTTCACAAGCCACAGGCTGTATTGTACCACCGCATTTGTACCTATGGCTGGTACAGTGAGACCATCTTTTGAACACGTGGCTACATAGCATACATTTGAAGCGGCGTTTATGAGCTAACATATGTTGTGAGAGAACATCTTGTGATTTGAAGCGTAGACAACATATAGTGCATTTGTTTGGACCAGCAACCTGAAAGGTTAGTATATATATGATTGGCAATAGCATGATCAACTATGCAGAAAATTGTTATTATATGAACAGTTCCCGTGGTTCTCGCATTCTGAGAGAACTAATTCCCGCACGTGGAGAAAAAGTCAGCCTGTCCTTTCTGAGACCCTAGAATCTATATTGGGCTTACTTTAGATTGATATTCTAGAGATGACATTTTCGAAGAGAACACTGCTGACGGAAAAAGTTATTTGATATTAAATTCCAAGCGCGCTTGCAGGTGGCCCATATATCACATAGCTTCTGCCAGCGGTTTCACTCGCATCCTGTGTGAACCTCTGCACGAACCCGGTAAACCCCGATAGGTATATATAGGTTCCCTCGATAAACGGGCTTTCTAACACTGAAAGATTTTTCTAATCGGAACAGTAGTTCCTGAGATAAGCGCGTTCGAGAAAACAAACAAACTCTTCAGCTTTATAATATTAGTATAGATTTCAAGCTCGCGCGCATGTGGCCCATATATCGGGTGTGTCGTTCACAATCACATTAAATTCTATCGCATATACTTTATGATATTCTATGGCGAATTGTAAAAAAAATAACCTAATCCATTCAGTGGTTTAGCCACAGGAGTCATTTTTCATTTTTATAATTTACAACATCATGTGTAAAGCAGAGATAAAGTTAGGAGTATCGAATGTTTTGATCAGTTGACAGCTGTCAGTTTTCGAGGGAGAATTCATGGAGAATTACAGTTGTTTGTAATGATGACTGACTTTTATATGGTGTTCTATAGTTCGGCCATTCAGAGAATGCGTTCCTGACACGTCGCGATTGAACTGACGACGTAACTTTGCAATGGCGTTGCAGTTACGATAAAAATATTTTTGCTGGTTGTTTACCGTTTTAACAATTGAGGAGCATTAAAACAACATTATTATATCAATAATCAATGAATGTAGTTACGTCGTCAGTTCAATCGCGACGTGTCAGGAACGCATTCTCTGAATGGCCGAACTATAATTTTCGCACATTTTTATTCTATTTACTATGTTGGAAAAATTCATTTTTTTATTTTTACGTATTTTTCTTTTTTCTTTGTGTTAATGGACATATATTAACCAGTATATTAACGCATTTCATTTAATGTGATTATGAACGACACACCCGATATTACATTAACCTTGAAAACAGACTAGCTAGATAAAGCCTGAGATACCTACACACCGGCTACTTTTTATCCAGGTGCGGCAAGTAATACACTCGTGTCGCAGGTGACTGCGGGGAACGGCTAGTAAACAATATTTACCTACCTCAGTATGTCTTATTCTATGTTCATCAAATACATCACTGGTCAAAAACCCGATGCCACATAAATCACATTGAAACTCAAACTCTTTATATTTTAACTTTTTCAATTCAACCTCTTTCATTTGCTGTTCTAAATTCAAATATTCAACTTCGAAATTCAACTTGTTGAATTCAAATTCTTTTCTGTTCTTTCTTTCTCTTTTTATGATTACATCTTCTGTTTTTAAATCTTCATTTTTTATTTCATTTTCAGCGTGATCTATTTCTTCAGTTATATTTTTGTCTTCTATATTAAATAGGGGTATATCAATCTGAGGGTTATGAACTATATTGAAATTGTATAGACTTTTGTGCTTGCTTGAATCTGCAGTTGAATTCTGAAAGAAAGATAAAGAGTCATTTACACACAGTAGGCTAAAAATCAGCACCCAAAAACGTTATTACGGTTAGTCAGAAATCATATCTTGGGGAATATGGTTGCCTGGGTAACTGGGTTGAGGTCAGATAGGCAGTGGCTCCTTGTAAAACACTGGTATTTAACTGCATCCAGTTAGACTCGAAGCCAACCTAAAATAGTTGGGAAAAGGCGAGCCAGATGTTATTTTTTAATACCTACATTTTTCATTTGTAATACTATTGCATATTGGTGTGAATAAATAAATTAACATTACCTTATTACGTACATTTTCTTCCGATTCCAGTAACATAGTCACAACAGCCACTGCTTTTCTCAAAGCAGACTTGCACCAAATGCAAAGAAAGAATTTTCCGTTCCTATTCTGAAATAAGTTTCATGAATTAGTTGGGAACGCTAATAAACAAACTACCTACTGAACGGATTTGAAAAATTCTTTCACTGTTCTAAAGCTACACTTTTCCCAAGTCACAGAGAGGCTATATTTTATCCCACGTTACGCGAGTGAAACCGCGGTAGAAAGAAAGAAAGAAAATAAATTTTATTGCGCAACCAAAGACGCATACCACAAACTTAATTAATTAGACACAGAAATAATAATAGAAGGGGAAAATATGCGTCTTAAAGTGCGTAATATGGCACTAGCTCAGCATAATGCTGCGACCCGAAACGAGACAGGGTCCCAGCGCTGGTTTTCAGCGACAGCCGATAAATTCGATAAAACGGCTAGTATTATTATAAATTATCCCGGCCCAACCTCATTGCTGACAGTGACTAATGATGGTCACGATCCCCAATCTATGGGGGAACGACTTTGATGATGATGATGATGATGATTATTATAAAAACAATTTACAAAGATCGACTTACTTTCAATTTAAGAACTTGAATGAAAAGTTCAATATAACATGTTGCATCGGTCACAGGTACTTTATCATCGGTGGCTAGACAAATTCTGCACTGTTTTAAATTAGTTTCAGTCATTTTTATGTTTTAATTTATGAAATACAAATCTTTGTTTATATTGTTTATAACGTCAGCTGATTTGATTGTGTTTCCGTCAAGTTGGCATATTGGTTACGTTACACAGACTAATACTTTCCACTCATATTCTCATAACAGCACTGATATTTTTTCGAAAAATTACGGTTTTTTTCTTACTGGAGCCTAAAATCCATTGTATCAAACAAATATTGTTTTGACGTATCCGTCAAATATTAAAAAAAAAAAACATTTGTTGTTTCAATGTCAGTAAGTATTGTCAGTTGTTCTGTGTTGTTTATTTTGCCCAAAAATTGAGTTTATTTTTATAAATAAACAAAAATGAATGATATATGTTCGACATGCCTAAGTACGGACCGCCGTTTAATTCCTTTACGAGAAATAGAAGAGCTACTACATAATTTACATTTCGTAGAGGTAATAGAATAAAATTGTACTTTTTTAATAACATTACGTACATTAATAAAAAAAAACATTATTTCAGTTAAACATGTCTACAAATGCAGTTTGTTGGGAATGCTTGAGTATTCTTCACAAGTTCCACAGATTTAAGAAAAGAGCGCAAACAGCTCAGAATATATTATTACAGAGTACACAGGTATTTAGTCCCATAAATATTTTTTAGCTTAATAAGAATACTATTTAATGGCATTAAATATCCTCCTGATTGCTGACAATCGTTCGATAACTATGTGCTGGCAGCTTTGTCTTGTATCTATACTAACGTAATATGTGTAGGCACGGCAGTGCTCTCGCTCCCAATATGCCGCTAAAATCACTATATGACATGTCATCGACACGAAAGAAGAAACAGAATAAAGAGGAAATATTCTTTTGGTTGGTAAAAAATCTCTGAAACTTCTGAATCAATTTGAAAAATTCTTTTACTGTTGATGCTTATTCTATGCTATATATTTATTCCAGTAGTTCCCATGGGATGAGAATGAAACAGTTAGTTTCTAATTAATTCTTTACCACATTTAATTGTTTATGTGAATAATTTATATACTTTTTACAGACAAATATAAAATGTCTATCTACATTGACTCAACACACAACACTGTCTTATGATTACAAGTACAATTTTGACACTGATCCGCTTAACAGATGTGACCACATACCAAAAGCTGAGACAGATTTGATAAAACAAGAATTAATAGATGAGAACGATGACAATATAGAGCATTTGGACACTGATGACAGTATAGATAAGTCAGACTTTAAAGATATCATAGAAAATATTTACGTTGAAGAAATTAATACTACTATAGACAAAAGTATAAAACCAGAGAAAATATCAAACAAAATACCCATAGATAATTCTTTAAATGAACCTCAAAACGTTTACACAGAGACAATAGACACAAAACCCACCAAAGAGTTAGTTCAAACTGAAATAAATAAGAAAAAACGTGTGAAATCTAAAAAGGTTTTACACAAAGCTGATATTGAAGAGAAAGAGAGTGAAAACAAGTTTGTAAAAGTAGTTCTAAGTGAAGAAGAGATGATAAAACTAAGAGAAGAAAAGAGAAATCATCATAACTATATGAAATTACCTTTCAAATGTGATTCCTGTGTTCTCGGTTTTATGAGAGAGGAAACTTATAATTTACATGTTAAGAAAAAACATGATCCGGTAAGTTGATAAAAATAATTATCATATGCCTAGCCTATCCCTAACTATGTGGGGGTAAGTTTCCAGTCTAACCAGATGCAGCTGAGTACCAGTGCTTTACAAGGAGCAACTGCCTATCTGATCTCCTCAACTCAGTTACCCAGGCATTCCAGTTCCTCTTGGTAAGACCGGTTGTCAGACTTTTCCGCTTCTGCCTACCTGCAACGACTGCCAAAGCTGTTCAAAAGACAGCCGGGACTTAAAGAGCTTTTAGCACCGATAAAAGCTCTTTAAGTTCCGGCTGTCTTTAAGTCGGTACTGAGTGTCGCGCATCGAGCACATGCGTGTGTGAGTAACATTGTTACGAAACGTTAGTAGGTAGCTTCACAACTGTTTACAAGAGAATATAAGTATACCTACATTTTCTACGCAGTGTCAGTGAAAAATATTTGCTTTTTTTTACTATTCCAGAGCATAGGAAATGACGTATGCAAAGTCTGTAACATCCGTTTCCCTTACAAGTTGTCACTAACCAAGCACTATGACTCTCACTATGTGCGCTACAGCTGTCTTATATGTACTCATGTTGTACATGAACTTAGTGCCGCTGTCAGTCACTGTAAAGTCAAACATGCTGATGATACGGTGGATAGGATACATTGTCATCAGTGTAGTGTTGTTGTCAGGTGAGTAGAACAAAAAAATGCCTAGAGAAATTACACTTAAGAGCAACATCACCCACAGTACGGTAGACTGCACATCAGTGGTAACTGTCATGCACCTTAACTCAATTGTAATAAGTACGATTCTCCTATAAAACTGTTACCACTGACCTGAAGTTGACTGTACAACACTAACAGCCTGTTTGTATCTTGGGAGCTGCATTGCGTATGGCTACGCATTACGTCGACGCGCACGTCTACGTTACACAAGCGGTGTGGCCTGTCTCATACATTTCCATACATTACAACTCATGGTTACGCCGTAACTACGCGCGTGACTACGACGTGGTTACGCATACGCATCCGGTCTGCTCGAGCCTTAAACAGTTGACCAACAGCTGACCCGACGAATGAAAAAAAAAATTAAAGAAAATCTTTGATATCAATCAATGTTTTCAGACAGTCTGACATTGGCTTAACACTCAGTTTTTTTAATGTGCTTTATACCATTTATCTGAATATAATATTAACTGATTTATGAGGCCAAACAAACTATCGGCCTATTAAAAGTTTTTAGTGTGCTCTAAACCCACGTCCGATAATCGATTGCTGGCCGGTTTTTCGTAGTTAAATGCTTACTCAAATGGATTAACTTATCAATTATTTTTTTTTAAATCAAAAAATCAAAATCAAAAGTCATTTATTCAAAGTAGGCTGAAAATCAGCACTTTTCGAACGTCAATACAAAAGACAGCCCCCAAAACGCCCGCCCTTCACCACTTCCTATGTGTTTTTGCTGGGAAGAAGAAGTGGTGGAACAAACTCCCCAGCAACACAATTCTGTCTGTATGGTTTGAAGAACCGTATACAAATATTTAAATATCACTATACAACATTGTGTACATAACTATCTATTAATATCTATAATAAATTTAACAATCTATTATTATTCTTTATTGCACACTTAATGAAAAAATATAGTTTATATACAACCGCGAGCTTAATCCGCTTAATCTATCTAGAAATAAGTGTAATATCTTGATGGCAGAAAGTAGTATTTATTATAGATAAAAATATAAACAAAGTAATTTTTATTTTGTTTATTTAAAGGAATGCAAAAGAACTTGAGGAACATGTCCAATCTGTACACACGCTGTATTGTAACGAGTGTGGAGAGAAATTCAAGGGAAAAGATACTTTGAGAAGACATAAAGCGTAAGTATTTTGTGTTATACAAGCTTTCACCCGCGTCCTTTGGGATCTTCTGCCCGTACCGAGATAAAATATAGCCTATGTTACTCGGGAAGAGTGTAGCTTCACAATAGTGTAAAAAATTTCAAATCGGTTCTGGAGTTTCCGAGCCATTTCGTGTCAAACAAACGAACAATCAAATTTTTCCTCTTTATAATATCGGGTGTGTCGTTCACAATCACATTAAATGAAATGCGTTAATATACTGGTTAATATATGTCGATTAACACAAAGAAAAAAGAAAAATACGTAAAAAAATCCTCATCATCCTCCTCATCCTCCGAGCCTTTTCCCAATCATGTTGGGGTCGGCTTCCAGTCTAACCGGATTCAGCTGAGTACCAGTGCTTTACAAGAAGCGACTGCCTATCTGACCTCCTCAACCCAGTTACCCGGGCAACCCGATACCCCTTGGTTAGACTGGTGTCAGACTTACTGGCTTCTGACTACCCGTAACGACTGCCAAGGATGTTCAATGACAGCCGGGACCTACAGTTTAACGTGCCATCCGAAACACAGCCAATGGTGTCTAAGATATACTTAGAAAGTACATACAAACTTAGAAAAGTTGCATTGGTACTTGCCTGACCTGGGATCGAACCCTCGCCCTCATACTTGAGAGGTTGGTCCTTTACCCACTAGGCCACCACGACTTTTTTCAAACAAAGTAAATAGAATAAAAATGTGCGAAAATTAGAACACCATATAAAAGTCAGTCATTACAAACGACTGAAATTCTCCCTTGAAAACTGAATGCTGTCAACTGATCAAAACATTCTATACTCCTAACTTTATCTCTGCTTTACACATGATGTTATAAATTATAAAAACGAAAAATGACTCCAGTGGTTAACCACTGAATGGATTAGATTATTTTTTTTACAATTCGCCATAGAATATCATAAAGTACATGCGATAGGATTTAATGTGATTGTGAACGACACACCCTGTATAAGTAAAGATCAAAAATAAAATAATAAACGTTTATTCAAAGTAGGCTGACAATCAGCATATTTCGAACGTCAGAATTAAATGTGACAGCCCCTGAAACGCCCACCCTTCACCACTTCCTATGTGTTTTTGCTGGGAAGAAGAAGTGGCGCAACAAACTCCCCAGCAACACATGTCTGTCTTATACAAAATATAGATAAAATAGACTACATAAGTAACCAAATACAGTATGTTTTTTTTTCAGACGCACCCATTCCGCCAAAAGAGAATTCATATGCGATATATGCACGCGATCTTTTAACACTAAGAAACGTCTAGAAACTCATATGGCGAAACATAATGA
The DNA here is from genome assembly GCF_022581195.2 of Helicoverpa zea. NCBI lineage: Eukaryota > Metazoa > Arthropoda > Insecta > Lepidoptera > Noctuidae > Helicoverpa > Helicoverpa zea. The sequence continues at coordinate 2,841,618 of NC_061481.1, read as the reverse complement.
GAACTTAGCTAAGAAACTGGCTTACTGCAGTGTATGTAATGTTCAGTATAAGAATATATTTATATATAGGAGCCATTTGAGAACTAGTACTAACCATGCTGAGAATGTGTAAGTATAAATATATTTCGTCATCATCATCATCTCATCAGACTTTTGAACACACTTTAATTAGGTCAACCTGTGTTATCATCATCTCCCGAGCCTTTTTTCAACTATGTTGGGATCGGCTTCCAGTCTAACCGGATGCAGCTGAGTACCAGTGTGCCACAAGGAGCGACTGCTATCTGATCTCTTCAACCAAGATACCCGGTCAACCCAATACCCCTTGGTAAGACTAGTGTCAGACTTACTGGCTTCTGGCTACCCGTAACGACTGCCAAAGATGTTCAAATGACAGATTTGTAATTTCATTTTACAATTTCAGGTACCCATGCCCAGTGTGTAAGAAAAAATTCGCGTCCAAACTGTACTGCAGAAATCATTACAATTTCTACCATTTACGGAAATCTAAGTTTAAATGTGATTTATGCAATAAGGTAAATTCTTCACATGGAGAACAAAATGACTAGCGGAGATGTCATAACGCAAAATCTCCTAAGAAAGTAGCGCGACAACATGCGGGTGCGAGGGGGACGAGGAATGTTACTAGCTCCGCACTTACATACCTTCTATGGAATCCGGCCATTATTTTCAATATAAAATCGCCAATATTTGACAGATTGGTTTTGATTTGACAAGGAACCCGAACGTTTCGTTAGTTCTAGTAACTGATCACGCCTACCGTACGTTGCTTGACCTATAAAAAGGCGCCTGACCTACCTTCCTTATAGCATCTCCGCTATCTTTCCTCTCTCCGTGATTAGTATAGAAATACATTAAAATGAGCTTAAGTGGATTTTCGACCATTTTTTATTATATTTTCACAGCTTTTCATATCAGATTGGCGGGTAAAATGCCATAAACAGATACATCATGGTTTGAGCCGGACCAGAGATCATCCATGTAATATATGTAACAAGAAATTCTATGTAAGTATAGCGACTTTTATACCGAAAATCCATCATCTTCATAGCCTTTTCTCAACTATATTGGGGTCGGCTTCCAGTCTAACCGGATGCAGCTGAGTACCAGTGTGCCACAAGGAGCGACTGACTATCTGACCTCCTCAACCCAGGCAATTCAATACCCCTAGATAAGACTGTTCTCCGTAAATTCTAGGGTATAGAAAAGTATTTAAAAGAGACTGTGACCCTTGGGTTGGATTGGAAGTATCGATTTCATCTCGATTTTAGAGAATATTTTACGTGTCAAGTGTTAATGCGAGTAAATGTCATAGTATGTATATATGTTTATTTCTCTTTATGTAATAAATATGTAGTTTTCTCCTACAAAAAGTCGGCCACCGTTTATCGGACGTGGGCACTCAATCTAATTATTTTCGGTTTTTCTTTTCCACAGACACTAGCAATGCTTCGGATGCACAAATTAATTCATTCTGATCAACGGTCGTACATGTGTGCAGATTGTGGCGACACTTTCAAACAATCGGCTTCTTTGTACACGCATATTAAACTTGTACATAGAGGTGGGGGGCGTAAGAAGTAGTGGGGATGTAGAAAAACTGTTGCGCAACTTTCCGCAAAAGCTGTATGCTGTTGCGCAAAAGAAGTGTGATGTTGTGCAACTTTGCGCAAAGGGTTTTTTGTGATTGCGCAACTTGGCGCAAAGAATTTCGTGCTAGACATAAATAGTAAATATTGATGCTGTTTATTTATGAATAATTTACAATGTGACGGAAATTATTTATGTTCAAATAAAAAAAATCGACACGGTTTTACTGTTATTTTATTTTTACCTAGCCTGTTCTCTACTATGTAAGGGTCGGCTTCCAGTCTAATCGGATGCAGTGTTTTACAAGGAGCGACTGCCTAACTGACCTCCTCGAGTTCTCGACCTACTTGCCCGGTTATTCTTATCCTTATCCTTATTACTGCGCCCTTCTCAATAAAAAGATGGAGGGAAATGTAATGAATACATATTGTGCTTGTATTTATTTTATGTCAAGAATAAAGTGAACATCGTTACAAAGTCATTATACTAATATCATAAAGAGGAAAACTTGGTTTGTTTGGTTGTAATGGATAAACTCAAAAACTTCTGGACCGATTTTAAATATTCTTTCACCATTAGAAAGCTGTATTATCTGCGAGTAACATAGGCTATATTTTATCCCGGTGCGGGCTGTAGCTTCCACGGGACGCGGGTGAAACCGCGGGAAAACGGCTATCAAATATATTTATTGAACATATTATTTCGTTTCAACATCTATCCCAATTTGTTCGGGATCTGTTTCTACAGTTTATTTATTGTTGATTAAAAACGTACTTAGCGACCACTTAACAAATGGGGCTGACATTCTAACAACAGTAGCTTTAGGTACATACTGGGCAGTCTGTACTAAACTAGCTCCTATAATGTCTATGCCAGTAAATTTTTATTACTAGCAACATTGTATGCCCGCGTCACTCAGATGTCAAATGTCCACCATATTACTAGTCTATGGTGCAATAAGAACCTCCTATTTGTTTGTTTTTGTAATGAGAAAACAATTTTTCATCTTTCTAAAATCAGTGATTATGACTTAAAATGCCCAATTTTTCTATATTTTCGTCTGCATAAAGTAATAGTCTAGGCACGCCATCATGTCTCAGTTATGCTCAACATGCCTGAGCGTCGATCGGAAATTGATTCCAGTGACCAAAATACGGAACAAATCTATTTTCCTAGAGTGGTTTGGAAAAGTAAGTGACGTTTATTTTCCTTTTTGAATATCGAACTGCGAATATGACACACTATCTTTTGAATTCTGCCAAAGGGAAGGCTCGTTTCTGACGACGTAAAATGCGTCGATTTATCGGTCGCGTTACGCCAATATAGAAAAATATATGATAAAACATTCAATCATTCACAAATACATAGGCAATGATGTGATTTATGATACGCTCGATGCACTTTCAGTCAGATATGAACTTTACCTAATAAATAACTATATTAATCGCTAATCGGCCACTGACCTTGGCCCAATATTCTTTGAAAAATACATAAAAAAATATTTTTGCTGTGCATAATACATAGATTCATTTACCAGCAATATATCAAATATGTAGCTCTATTTTGTCGAGCGCCTAGCATTTTAAGGCTTTTTAAAATACTGTAATATTATTATTTAAGAGACTGTATGTGTCAGTTATATTAAGTAGGTCAGTAGGTCATCCTAAGATTGCACACATAACACAGATAAACAATGTGCACACACACACACTGTGACACATAATACCAAACACATGACCCCATTATATTATTATTTTAGAAACTCAAAAACCGCATATAAAATAAAATTTATAAGGCCTATCGCAATAAGTAATAATTAAACATATTTTTTTTATGATAAATAATAGTAACGGGACAGCCGTTTGCCTGCGACTTCGCCTGTGTCCCGTGGGAACTTCTGCATCACATACCGGGATAAAATATAGCCTATGTCACTGTAGTTTAGGATTTTTAGTTACATTATTAGGCTCCGGACTGTTGCTGTACTAAGATACATTTAAATTGGTTCAATGTAGTTCTAATCTGAAAACTGGATAGAGATACTTTCACAACTATTCTAATAGGCTTTAAAAGCACTGAACTGATTTACAAAAATTCTTTGACTTTTGGAAAACTACTCTCTTCTCGAGTAACACAGACTATAATTTATCGCGGTACGGGCAGTAGTTCCCACCGGACTTGGGTGAAACTGCTTGAAACAGGCTAGTTTACAATATAAGTAAGGATTAGGTAAATTTTCTCATGTTTTCATCATCCTCCGAGCCTTTTTCCCAACTATGTTGGGGTTGGCTTCCAGTCTAACCGGATGTAGCTGTGTACCAGTGATCTCATATTTTCATTATTATTATTTTAGATAAAATTGAATAACCTCAAAGTCTGTTGGGAATGCAGAGCGATGTTTGCCAAAATATATAATTTCAAAAATCAAGTGTTTATCGCTGAAAAAATCAGTTTTCAGATAGCCCATAAGAAGGTATAGGCTGAATATATTTGTGTAGATTGAAAATAAATTGTAATGTGTATAAAATAGAGTTGATTATGGAATGGCAGATTAAAAGTATATTAGTTGCAAGGAAAATTGTATCTTTAGCGTTAGGTTTAAGGCTGAAATTTTATTTTTGAAATGGCTTTGATTGTTAATGCAATGCATTTGATTTAAATTTTTATTATAATTTATTTTAATGTGTTTTTAATGTGCAATGGCGAAAAGTGTAGAGCATGAAATGTTATGTAGGCAATCTTATTAAGTAAATTATGTGTTGAAAAATGAAGTAGATACTTGATGGATTGATAATATGTACTTCTTTTTCGAAAATAGCTGCGCCTGAAATTCTGCCTTGATGCCATTATGAGACTGGCATTTGCCCAGCAATTATACATAATGCATTTGTATGAAAGCATGGTTTAGATGTTCAAAATAAAATTATGACTGTTTTAGAATTCAGAAGAAATAAAACAAAAATATTTTTTGTTTATTTTTTTTTCCAAATTTTCTCCTAAAAATTTTTTTTTCAGTTAAGAGACATTATATCCTTAACAAATTTGAGTACATACACTAAAAAAACTTACGACAAAGTCTTTAATTACGATTCAGAGGACTCAATTGATTTAACCAAAGATGATGCGAATAACAACAATACAAGAATTGTCATAATAGACGAAAATCCCAAATCTAAATCTGTGAAAGAAGACACGAAAACAAAAGACAAAATAAACAACAATAACAATAATGATTCGAAGAACAAAAACAAGAGGAAGTATGAAAGTAGTTCCGCTGACCGACAAACTACCAAAAAGGTGAAAGAAGGCACAGAAAGCAAAGCTATCATTGGCCCAAATGTAACTAAACAAGTTACAGAAAATCCCGGTGATGGAAAAACCACCAAGAGGGTAAGACAGGACTCAGAAAGCAAAGCCAATATAGGCTCAAGTGTGGCTAAACGAGAAACAGAAAATCCCGCTGACGAGCAATCCACCAAAAGGGTACGATACCATTCAGAAAGCAAAGCCAACGTTGGTTCAAATGTAGCTAAACAAGGCACACAAAGTCCCGCTGACGGACAACCCACTAAAAGGGTAAGACAGGACTCAGAAAGCAAAGTCAATATTGGTTCAAATGTGGCTAAACATGATGCAGAAAGTTCCACTGACGGACCAACCACCAAAAGGGTAAGACAGGACTCAGACAGTCCCTCTGACGGACAATCCACCAAAAAGGCTAAACAGGACACAGAAAGCAACGTTGGCCCAAATGATGGCGCCAAAGAACCAACTAATACTGAAGATAAAAAATCAAATGAGAAAAAATACACAGTATTACGTTTAAGTGAAGAAAAAATGCTTGAAGCTAGAGAAAAAGAGAGGGATGCGCCTAGGTATAAAAGTCGCCCTTATAAATGCGAAAAATGTATCCTAGGGTACATCGACAAGAAACAACTTAATAAACATATTTTTGATAAACATACTGATGTAAGTATTTTTGGACTATAGTACTTATGTAATTTTATTTTGATAAATTTTGCCTGTTGATGATATGTAGGTCAATATGTACATTGTACACTGTACAGCGCCCTTGCACTCGTAAGTTTTACTTAAGTAAGTCCATTCTCCGAGCCTTTTTCCCAACTATGTTGGGGTCTAACCGGATGTAGCTGAGCTTCCAGTGTAGCAGCTGAGTACCAATGCTTTACAAGGAGCGACTGCCCTATCTGACCACCTCAACCCAGTTACCCGGGCAACCCAATACCCCTTGGTTAGACTGGTGTCAGACTTGCTGGCTTCTGACTACCCGTAACGACTGCCAAAGATGTTCATTGACAGCCTGGACCTACAGTTTAAGTGCCATCCGAAACACAGTAATTGTTGTCTAAGATATACTTAGAAAGTACATATAAACTTAGAAAAGTTGCATTGGTGCCTGACCTGGAATCGAACCCGCGCCCTCATACTTGAGAGGTTGGGTCTTTACCCAGTAGGCCACCACGACGATTTTTTTATTTATTATGAGAGATTATTAGCAAGTTTAAACAAAATATGGTACATAAAGTATACGGTCACCTCTAAAATTATTAGTGTTTCTCTACTATACATAAACTTTCCTCTTGAAACCGCATGAAAATCGGCTGTCGTAGTTTTGAAGATTTAAGCGTAGGTACAGACCTTACAGACCTTACATACCACTACTCAGACGACATTACACCTATCTCAAGGTCCGAAGTGCATCGAGTCCTTAAGACGATGCATTATGGTAGAAGCCCTGGAGAAGATGGCATTACTACTGAATCCTTAAAACGCGGCTCAGCTACACTTATTCCACACCTCACTAGTCTATTCAATAACATATTGAAAACTGGCAAGATCCCAGACATGATGTGCCACTCGAACATCATACTTCTTCACAAAAAAGGAGACAAAGCCGATATAAACAACTACAGGCCCATTAGTTTAGTCTCGCACATTTAGCACAGCTGCAACAACAAGAGCTGAGCTCCGCCAGCCTCAAAGTCGGGCTTGTGATGAACCGGTCAAAGACTAAAGTAATGACTAATAGCGCGAAACGTAGGGTCGAGGTAGATGGGCAAGAGATACAACATGTCGACGAATACATCTACTTGGGCCAGTTAGTGTCCTTCGAAAACAGGCAAGACAAGGAAATCGATCGACGGATCGAAAACGCCTGGAAGAGCTACTGGTCCATGAAGTCGCTTATGAAGGGTGAGCTCCCTTTATCGCTGAAGCGAAAACTAGTCGACATGTGTATTCTGCCCATCCTAACCTACGGCGCTCAGACTTGGTCTTTGACCGAATCTCAAAAGTCCAGGTTAAAAGTATGCCAAAGAAGCATGGAGCGTAGCCTGCTCAACATACGGCTTAGCGACCGGATACGCAACACCATTATCCGGTCCAAGACGGGCATACTCGATGTGGGCAATAAGTCTGCAAAGTTGAAGTGGGATTGGGCGGGTCACATCTGTCGAATGCACCCGGACAAGTGGGCCAATATAACCACAAGTGGATCCCGGAGGATGGAAGGCGACCGAGAGGGAGACCAAGGAAACGCTGGAGGGAAGACTTGGACAGCTTCCTCTCGGACTGGCCTCAAGCAGCGATGGATAGAGAAAAGTGGAAGGTTTTGGGGGAGGCCTAGCAGTGGGACAGCATAGGCTAATTAAAAAAAAAAAAAGCGTAGGTACAAAGAGACATAGGGATATAGGGACAGAAAACGCGACTTCGTTTATACTATGTAGTGATTACTATTCCTACATACACTCGAAACACAACTAACTTCCCCCTAAAAATTCCAGTTCCCCGGTCAACTAGTCTGCCCAATATGCGACGTTCGCTTCAGCCGGCAAGACTTCTACGAGTTCCACCACTCCGCACATTACCGCGGCTACAGATGCAAGTTGTGCATGTTCGAGGAGCATCGGCGGTTCCTCATCGACGCGCACGTGGCGAAGCACGACCACGCCGATGTGCCCAGAGTCTATGTCGACGGGTGAGTAGTACATGTGAGCCGACTTCCCGAAGAGGAGGAGGCTGTATTTTTACTGTTATTTTTTGTGGGCGCATCCGGGAAAGTGGGCTGCGGGGTTGTTCGCACTAGTTACCGCGACCTTGGTGCATAATGCGCTAAAGAAAGAAAGAAAATAATGTTACAACGCCTTGACTAAGTAATTGTTATTTATTGTATTTGGATTGTTTTTTGGAAGCATTCAATTTTAAGCTGAGTTTTTAAATTGCTCATGCTTACTTAGCCCCTGCTCAAATGGAGTACTACTATCCATCTTTATGCTCAGCTAGAGCATGGAACATGGGAGTTTAACACGAATCCTTCAAGCTATTATTTCTTGTTTCAGTTCAAAATCTCCAGCGATATACTACCGCCACGGCATAGCTTATAAAGAGCTGCCGAAATGCGAGCAGTGTGGCGAGACATTCACTAGTACTGATAGTTTGAAGGAACATACCGCGTAAGTAGTTATTCCGGGGCTGCGGGTTGTTCGAAAGAGATACCGCGGCCCTGGTACACAAAAGGCCTATGACGGAACACGACGGTTTTTAGTCAGTAAGAGTCTGACACTCCCTCTCCGCTGCTAACCCACAGCGGGAGGGGTCATTTGATGATTTTTGACGTTGTTAAAAAAAAAGTAGTTATTATTTATTTTACAACATATTTTAGATAATGCAAATATGTTTTTTTTTGTGATTTCTTGTCTTTAGGAGGAGGTGGTATATCTTAAAATGTAATAATGTATTAATTCAAAAATTGTTAATATAACTGTTAACAATGAATTTTCACCTTTTATTGGCAAAGTAAACAGTGGTTTTATGTTGAATATACATAATATGTTGTTGGTTAACTAGGCCTAATTGTAAGAATTTTGACGCCAAACAGGTCCTACATAAAATAAGAATATAACTTAGAGGATTTTATTATATTATTAGCGCGAACGATAAAATCACGTCACATCTAAAGTTAAATTATGTGAAGAAAAAGCACTAACCTCCCCACTCAGAGACATTTAATGGTTACTTAAGCCATTCCTTAGTGAAGGATTTGTATGACATTCCGTCACTAAGGAGTGACTTAAGTAATCATTAAATGTCTCTGAGTGGGGAAGTTAGAGTGTAAGGTGCACTTCTCCGATCTTGATACATACAGCCGACATTAAGTCTGACACCAGTCTAAGCAAGGGGTAACTGGGTTGAGGAGGTCAGATAGGCAGTCGCTCTTTGTAAAATACTGGTACTCAGCTGCATCCGGTTAGACTGGAAGCCGACCCCAACATAGTTGGGAATTGGCTCGGAAGACGATGGAGAGGCTTTATAAGGACTTATCTTAAATTTCAGAACTCATATTGAAAAACTAGAGACATTCTCTTGCACTCTCTGCAACCGTTTATTCCAAGACAAGAGCAGTTACAACGCTCACATGCAGTACGCACATCCGAGGCCGGAGGATTGCACCTACTGCTCCGAGTGTAAGGTGCACTTCTCCGATCTTGATAAATACAGCCGGCATCTGATGGAGAGGAAGACGCATTGCTTGTTTGAGGAGCTGCCGTAAGTATTTCATTTTTACCTACACTGTACTTTTATTTTGCAAATGGTTAGGCTGCCAGCCCACGTCCGATTTTTTGTAGGGTGATTTTTGTAGGTCAATCTTACTGCGATTATTTGACCGACTTTTTGTAGAATGTGTGCGTGCACTATTGCAATAGAGCACACCAAGTACGTTCGCTTAGTGTGTTAAAAAGGTCGCCGATTTCTGATCGTGGGTGGGCAGCCTTTATGCTTGTAAGTCGCTTCCGTAAAATTACGGAAGTAGCTTCCGTAAGTTGGAAGAAGTTTTAAGTTATTGTTGTAAGCGGGTTTTTTATTTGTAACCATATCGTAATTAAGTAACCTATTTACGTGAGTAAAACTTACAAGTCTAAATCACTATATAACTACTTTTAATTTGGTTTGATATCCAAACTTAATGATGGTTTATGTCTAATTTCTGTGCACATTAAGGGATGATTTATATTAGGCCGGGCCGTGTCCGGGGCGTGCCGTGTACGTGGCTCGTACGGGGCGCGGATGTAAAACGTTACATACATTTTGTATGAAGCAGTTTATGTTATATATATTTACACAGTGCATGATCCGTGGCCCGTCCGGGCCACAAACGATGCTCGTCTTTAAAATTTCATAAAAGCCCGGACACGGCACGGCCCGGCCTAATATAAATCAACCCTAAAAGGGGTTTTTGTTTACACATTCCTTGTAAATTATATCTGGATGAAATTAGCTACTAAATATACCAGTGTTTTCTACAAACCAAACATGACAATGTTTTGTAGGTTTGATTGCGACAAATGCCACTGCAAGTTCCTGAATGAGGACTACCTTCAGCGTCACGTGGCACGTAAACATGGCCTTACAAACACATGCAACATTTGTGATAAGGTGAGCTTTTATTGTACCTAAAACTTTACAATTTAATATTGGTTGCTATAAGTGTTGTTTATAGATAAAGGCATGACTCCGGTTTCTTCTGGTCTACTCACTCTTGTAGGCAATGACAAATTGCATGCGAACATTTCTAAAGTATCCACGAAATTGCAACTATTGTGCACGAACAATTTTGTATGTAACAAATTGTATAAGTTGCTGTTTATACTTATTTAATTTGAGTAGAGTAATAAAAAATCTTGATATGACTTTTAAAAAGTCAGTTTGAATCAATCAATTCAAATTCAAAAATTGTTTTAAGCAGTTGTTTAATATTTACTTACTTGAGTCCTAAGTTAAATTCCTTCTCAAATGGAGTATAGAGCTAGTAGACCAGAAGATACATTTGTATGCGTCACTGCTAAAACCTCTTTAAAAATTAAAATCTATGAGAAAATGATTAAATTTTCAGACTTTCACTAATGCAACTGCTTTGAAAACCCATATAGAGAAGCATGACGACAGCGTGCGACCCAAAGACAAGATCTGTCCCTGCTGCAGCAAAGGATTCTATGTGAGTATGTCTACAGTTATTCCTAATTTCTTTTAAAATTATTCAAAAAATACTTATGTATTCGGGGATGAAAGGAATGGGGCTATATTTCAGAGAAACTGATTTTCGTTATGCGTAGCAAAACCGAGCATATACGCCCGAGATACGCGCGACACATTCTACATTCAGTACGACAAATTTCACGGGTGTTTCGCTGTCGCTCACATATGCTTGATAATGCTTGTAGATACTAGCCGAGGGTTGTCGCGCGGAAAATCTGCTAGTGTAAAAGGGCCATAATAAAATAAGAGCAAATATACGAAAGGACTTGCATATTCAGAAACATAAAAACCATCTGCATTCAAATAAACTACAGTCAATCAGCGACCACTTATAACCGAAAGGTCGTTGTTAAGAGAAATAAAAAAAATTGAAAATGTCTTCTATAAGGCGCCACCTAGTCAATCAGTATTACAAAAAAATATTGTGCAACAAAGATTTTTGGCGCTAAAAATATCTTCAATAATAACTGTTAAACAGCATGATTCGTAAAATTACACAATTTAATATATTAATCTACTTTACCTAAAAGCGTATGTCTTGTTGTTGTGTAGTTCCGCAGCGCGCTGCTGAGCCACATTCGGTCTCACACGGGCGAGAAGCCATTTCAATGTGCGCAGTGCAGCAAGCGCTTCGCCGTGCAATACACGCTCAGAAAACACGTGCAGCGACGACACTCCGCCGATGACAGCAACTGAATAAATAAAGTTACGTGATAACAAGGTAAAAAAAATTGTAATTCTAAGGACCGCTTGTATCAGTCAGGGGCGACAGCTTCAAAGTCAAAGTCAAAGTCAAATCACTTATTTCATGTAGGCCTTCACAAGCACTTATGAACGTCAAAAATTATAAATAAATTTGATTCTAGTTGCCCATTCCAAAAGTAGCTTCCTATGGAGAAGAACGGGCAAGAAACTCCATGGTTACTCTTTTAAAAATAATAGGTATTACAGTTTGTATGTATTGATACATACTATAATAACATGCGAAGATCATGTAGAATCACAATAGACAAAGAATATGAGAATAAAAAAAAAAGATTAAAATGCTACATGGTGTTCACATTTACAAATCAGTTTATGTTTTGTACAGAGTTACAAACAAACAATCAAAAGAAGAACACAATTTTACTAGCGGGTGTAATTTTAAATTCACAATAATTTGATAGTGTCAGTGAGTCCTATGGAGCAGGACCAGCATCAAGCTATTGACCGCCCGAGCCAGTTGCAACTGCTCAGCGGTTTGTGTATGTGCGTCCATAGAACTCTGCAGTTCACTTTGCAGTCGACAGCTGGAAGCTGTCGCCGCTGACTGCTTTAAGCGGTCCTTGTATTGCCAGCCTAATTAGTCCGTCTTCTAGATTACCAAAAAATATTGGACACGTATTTTTTTTGACGGACTATAAAAAATGCACTAAAATGTAACGAATTAGTTGTAAGGTTGAGAGTGGGGACTTATGACGGATATGTAATATATGACAAGGTTATTTATTTCTACCTAAAAGTAATGTAGAGAAAAAGTACGTATACTTTATTTTAAGTTTATCTAAAAGGCTGACTAATTATGTTCCTTTTATTCGTCATGCTTATTGCACCATTTAATTATAACGATAACCGGTGATCGTCAAATTTTCAGTTGTCAAATCGCCGATTTTAAAAATATGCGGCAAGAATACGGCTGTTTATGGTTTGTTTATCGTTATAATTCAATCGTAAAACTCATTCTTATTGTGTGTATTTTGTCGTCAATTAACATTGCCGTTGCAAAGTTGGGTATTTTGACTTCACAGTAGATAAAGTGTGTGAACACCAGCTGTCATATTAAACAACCGTATGCAAATCGGTTGAACCGTTTAAGAGCTACAGTGTCTCAGACAGACACATAGCATTGTGATCACACTTACATATAACACCTCTTTTTGTACTTCGTATGTGCGCGAGGCGTTAAATGCCTGGTTTCAGACTGGCACACTTATTTGACGAGAGATTTGTGAAGAGTTTTTGAAAACTCAGCTGTGTCCCTATTACAGGGGTTTTAGAATATAATCTATAATAATATATCTGTGTATAAATAATAATGAAATAAAGCTCAATGTCGTGTTCCTTATATGGAACCCTTTCTGTCCAATGTAGTTTGAGATTCTAGTATTTATGTGGTAGAATCGTTGAAAATTGTATTCCTATACCACATTTTGTGTAGAGGTAAGTGTTTAATAATTAAGGTCAATTTTTTAAGTAGTTAAAATACCTAAAATACTATTTTGATCTCACTATTTTTCTGTATGAAGGTGTTCATATTCTGACGGAAAATACGTCGCGTATTATCGGTCGCGTAACGCCAAAATGACAAATCACTACACAGTTTAAAACAAAGTCGCTTTTTCTGTCCTATGTCCCTCTGCACTCTTAAATCTTCAAAACTACGCAACGGATTTTGATGCGGTTTTTTTTCAATAGGTAGAGTGATTAAAGAGGAAGGTTTATATGCATAATAACGTGCATTAAATAGTGGGGAAATACTCTTCCCTAAATACTATATATCCCGTGCGAAGCAGGAGCGGGTCGCTAGTATACGATAAAACATTGAATCATTCACACCTAACCGATTGTGCGCTAGTCGATGATACATTTAGGGTCCGTTCAGATAGGAGAGGTTCGGAGAGCATCGGCGCGCATTTTTCTTTTCACACAGACCGGAGTCAGCTCCGATCGGCTGCGTGAGATGCAATTAGAGCCAAACGTCAGCAAGACCGAGAAAAAGTACGCTATCGGAGCCGGTCGGCTCCTCTTATTATTTATATTAAGTACTCAATTTTTAACGTGTTAAGAATTTGCTCTCCTCTCCGAGCCGGTCTGTCTTACACGACGGACGCGGACCCTTACGATACGCTTGACGTATTTTCAATCAGTTATGAACCTAACTAGGCGAGATTCTACCAAAATTCGCGTTCATTTGGTCGTGACAGCGCGAGTTCACAGCTAGCAAGTTTCGCGGACATGTTAGTAATGTTCACACGCAATGTGTTACTGTTTGCTAGAGCGAGTACACCACGAGATATATTGGTGGAATCTTGCTTAGATTTTTATA